>NC_137123.1:8859895-11389895 GCF_949319135.1 Squalius cephalus
CTCACCTGAAGCAGCAGGAGAAGAAAGCGCGGGTGGTGCGCGCGTCCAGTCTGGGGAAAGTCGACTGTAGAAAGTCTCCTCTCGACCAACTGGCCGCGCTGGTTTTGCACGGGCACGCGCGTCTCCAGCCGCTCGCGAACGAGGCGCACGGCTCCGCAAAGCCGCAGAACTCCAGGCGCGTTGTGGTGCTCGGCGCGCCGCGCGTCGGGAAGACCTCGATCCTGCGCCGGTTCCTGCGCGACGGCTTCGAGGAGCGATACGAGCCCACATGTGAAGATTTCCACCGCAAACTCTACCACATCCGAGGCGAGACCTACCAGATAGACATCCTGGACGCGTCCGGGGAACGCTCGTTCCCCGCCAAGAGGAGACTCTCCATCCTCACCGGTGCGTAAAGCTACTAATCAGGGACAGTCTGGGCTGTATAGCGCTCCTGAACTGCTATATGGCTGGTTTCTTTTGGAGTTGGTGATGATTCTTGAAATGGTTTCTAAAGAACCACTGAAAAAAGAAAATCTTGTTTTGGTTCTAATTGGAATCTTTCTTGTGATCTGAATGCATATTTTCATATTACATATTTTATGCATGATGACTCTCCATCCTAACCGGTGCATATAAGTTACTAATACACAACCCGGAACAGTTTGGGCTGTATCGTTCCTGAATCGCTCAGCCCGATCTCATGAAAGTGCGTATCTATAGCACGAATTGTATTTATTGTGCAATTTTTATGCAAAAAAGTTCTTATGTGCATATGATACGCACTTTATGGCGTGTGATACGCACACACTCCACACCACTTATCCAACGCAAGGGGTTTACAGTGCGTATCATATGCACGTAAAAACTCTTTTTTTTGCGTACAAATTGCACGAGAAATACAATTCGTGCTATAGATACGCATTTTCATGAGATCCTGTTGTATTATATGGCTGTTTTGGAGTTGTTGATGATGTTTAAATGGTTTCTAAAGAACCATTGATGGTGGAATCTTTCTTGTGTTCTGAATGCATATTTTTATGCAGCATTTATTTGTGGATTTATAAAATTGGATGCACTTTTTTTTTTTTTAAGCATCCAAGCATCTCTCAAAAAGTTCAATCTCAGATTTTATATAAACATTAATACTTATTAATAATAATAATAATAGGATTAATAATCTGTCTATTATTAATAATACTCATTAATAATATATATTTTTTATTTGGTTAAATTCATTTTAATTAAGGCAAAATATTGTATATAAACATGAATACTTAATAATAATGACTCATTAATAAATGAGTCATTAAAGGTTAAATTCCTTTTAATTACAGCAACAAACAAAAACCCTGTAAATTGAGTGAATCAGCAGACTTTTCCTCGCCCTTTTCATAGAGCAAAGGTGTGTTCATTCATTTTGAGCATATGTAACTTAAATCATAATTGTGCTACTTAAGCATAAAAACATTTATATGATCATAAACCCTTTTATATGAATTGATGCCAGTATTTACTTCCATCAGGAGTGTATAACTTTGGTTCATACGTGTTTAATCCAATAACTCTTTATATTTGAAAGCCGTTAATCGATATATCGGCCGATAATTCAAAATCCAAATTTTGATATAATTTTTGAGAGCCTGATTACAAAAACAAAAGACTCACCATTAAAATCCATGTCCCAAACACACAATTATAGTGTTCTTATGCCGATATAACAGACTGTTGCACTGAACCGTATTTTCCTTTCTAAAGCCATTCCAATCATATTTCAAGCAATTAAAATCCATCATGTTGAAGTGTCTCAGCTGAAGGAAATCATCCATTATTTATTGGCTTTAATATATCTGACGAATGTTCTTATCGGGCCGGTAACAATAGCACCTTCTTTGCCTGTTGTAAAATCTATGCTCAAATCTTCCTAAATTGAACAAATTATAGTGTGTTAAAAGTGTAATTCAAATTGTTTTTCTAAATTTTTATATCTTGTTTATTTTGTTTTCATTATTTTAACTTAATGCACAGCACTTTGGTCATCCTACGGTTGTGTTAAAAGTGCTTTATAAATAAAGAGAATGAATGAACATTAAAGATGAACATATATCGGCCGATAGCGATATGTTGGCCGATAATCGTGCATCGCTAATTGTTCTTGTGCTAATTAAGGTGTTGTTCTGACGGTCTCTCTCTCTCTGGTGTTTCAGGTGATATATTCCTGCTGGTGTTCAGTCTGGACGACCGCAGCTCGTTCGAGGAGGTGTGTGCCCTTCACGCCGAGATCGAAGCGGCCAAAGCGGCGTTACACAAGCAGAAGGTGTGTGTGCCGACGGTGATCTGCGCCAACAAGCTGGACCTGGCGTCGGGGGGGCGCGCGGTGTCGCGGACTGAAGTGCTGCGCCGCTTCGGGACCGGCTGCGCTCTGTTCGAGACCTCAGCGAAGGACGGGGTGAACCTGGAGCAGGTGTTCGAGGCGCTGGCGCGGCGGGGGGGACTCCCGCTGGAGACCGGGCCCTCACAGCACCGGAAAGTGTCCATCCGCTCGTACCAGGCGCTCCGGGCGGCGACCGGGAGTAAAGCAGCGGCGTGTGACGCTCCGTGCGGGGCGATATACCCACTCGCGCGCAGGCCGAGCTTCGGCACTGACCTCCGGCTGGTTCTCGGGCCCAAAGGAAACAGAAAACAGGGCAAAGCAAAGCTGGACAAGTGTCCGATTCAGTGAGACAGAAGAGAGACACAGGACTGTAAAAACAAACAGCACTGACAATATTCAGCGTTTCCACAGATATACGTGTTTGCCAGACAAGCAGAGGTCTTTAAACTTTTTTTTTTTTTGGTGCATATGGATGAATCACAACACTGTTTACATATTATATTATATATGAAACTGACCAATCCTGGCCTATACGATCCCTCTGGCGCTCTTCACGTGTCGCTCAAAAATGAATGAGTGAAATTAATGCACTAATATTTTATTATTTTGTATTTTTAGGGGATTTTATGGTACTAAATTATATTTATGCTGTATTTATTATCCATTTATTGACTTTTTGAGCATAGATCTGAAAATTTAATTTCCAACTTAAACTGTCGTAAATCTTGAATGCTTGAAAGAACAGATATAAGTGTAATCTCTTTTCAAAGACGACACTTGGCAGATTATTGCTGAAGTGGAAAAGGTTTTGAAAAGTGAACTTAAAAAAAGGTACAGAATTTTTATGTTTATTGTTATGAAAATGTGCAAAAATACTATTTTAAATTGTTATATGAAATATATATTTTCAAGAACATGTTTTACTCTAAAACTGTGAGAAAATCAAAGCCATAAATCTAAACAAGCCTGATATCTACAGAAATGAGCTTTCAGTGAGAGTGTGTTCGGCCGCAGTACCGAACGCTTCCACTAGAGGAAATTCGTCCATTTTTGACCACAAGGAACACAAGTGTGACTATATTTTTCAGGACCATTTAACCTTTTCGAATCATGTCCATGAGTTTCGTACCATTTCGATGAAGAAAAAAATTCTACAAAAAAAAAATGTTCGGTCAAAAATGGCCGAGGAGCACCAGAGGGTAAAATGCACATATGAATGTATTTAAAAATAGACATACCTTTACTTTTATTTTACTTAATGAATGAGGGAGGGACAATGAAACATTTATGTGAACTTTTTAGCTTCTTTAATGTTGGCTGAAACTGATTTGATGTTGTAAAAATGTGTTTGATATCAAACCATAAGTGAAAGGATCCTCTGTTGCCTTAAAGTAGAGGCCATATTTAATGGCTGGAATGAAAACAATGCTGTGAATGATAATGTTTAAAGTACGTCGATCTTTAGGCCACTTTTATCGCTCACATGTTAAATGAAATATGGTATCTTTCTGATTAGGATCCACTGAATATGCTGGGAAAGCCTGTTGCTCGACTGGTTTGTTGAATGTATATCTGTACACACTTTAAATAAAACATTTTCATACACAACATGTTGTCACGAGTGCGGTCTTGTGATTTGGTGAATCGCTGCACTGCCAGATGCCGACTCACCCGCGTTATGAAGTGGAGAGAAGTGTGTCACGAATCATTCATTCAAAATAAATAAATTATTGAGAGCATGTGGGCGTTCAGATGAAACGATAAAGCCTTGACTCTGTCCGATTGCATAAGACTCTTCACTCACCGCACAGGATGTGCTGTAAGAATAAAGAAGAGGAAGAGAACCTGGAAACATCAATGCTGCATGAACTTGAGTCATTATCTATCTATCTATCTATCTATCTATCTATCTATCTATCTATCTATCTATCTATCTATAACGGTAATCTACTGGCAGCTGTGGTTGCCAGCAATGTACTGTTAATTTACAGCCCTTTACCGTTAATTTACAGCTCTCCTTTTTACAGTATGTTACTGTAAAAATACCATGGAAGGTAATTCATGTCATTTGGGAAACCGATTGCTTCAAACAGTTTGAGTTCAAAAACTAGTATTTACACTGATAGTACTGTGAACTGACTTTATTTGAGTCCACTGAAAATGAATATCTCTTCATATAAAACTGCAAACACCTAATGTGTAATAGTGAATTGATTAAAAACATGATTTTAACTAAAGTCTTTGCAGTTCGTACATATAAAACGGAGGGGGAAGGGCCAGATAACCCTTGAAACTAAGATTTTTCGGGACCACACTTCAAACAAAGGGGTATGAGAAATGTCCCTGCATACACCGGCTACAGAGGCAACATGGCTGCCAATAATCACTTTCTTTATGTCACATTCAATCTTGTGTTCATATTTACCGTCATGTTCTTCAATGAAACGTTTGCAAAAAAATCGCTGAAGTTCGCTAACGATAGTCCCGCAACATAATTTCATGTCTGATAACTGGTGAATGTATTTGCGGCAGGGAATCGGCTTATCTTTTACCGTACGTCTGCTATGAACGAATTGTTTTCTTGTGGTTATTTGTGAACACGATATAAACGAACAGTGCTTACAGTTTCGTGCTTTTTGCAACATGATCAACCAGTCTTGTATGTTCTTGATCAAACAGGGACACCTGAGGAAACCCGGAGGCTCATTCGTTTTCGTACTGACAATGAGCAACGTTTCCTGAAGTCCAAAAATACTTAGGCTGACGACGGCATCTTGGAAGTTTGTGATAAACATTGGCTCATCTCCGCTAGCGCTAGCGACGACGTATAATGACGTGTAACGGTGTAGTAGTGGTGTCCCATTTCTTAGGGGAATATTTTCACCCCTACACCTTGCCACTCTGTTTCAAGGGGCAAGAGTAAGGGTTAGGCGAAGGGTTAGGGTTAGGCGAAGGGGTATAAAATAGAATTGGGATTGTTCCTTACTCTCCTTTTTTAGTTACTGACGCATAACTATGAATTTTCACTAATATTTAAGTGAAATTAACTTCTTTCGTTTAAAAAATCTGACTGTTACGTTTTACAGTATATTACTGTTTTTCTACAGTTTGGTGCCGTAAATTAATTTACAGTAGATTATCGTTGAATTACGCTACACATTTAACCCTTTTAACACCACTGCAGTTGTGTGTCCACACTACAGAGTAACACTGAAGCAGTGTTGAAGTTAGTGATATAATTCAGTGATTAATGAAGTGATGATTGAGCATTAGTGATGAACACCTGCTGTTAACAAGCAGAATCACTGAAGGACAGAGGAACAACAAGAAGATAAAAAAGTGACACACAAGAACTACAACTGACTTCACCCACAGAAGACATTAAATCTATCTATCTATCTATCTATCTATCTATCTATCTATCTATCTATCTATCTATCTATCTATCTATCTATCTGTCTATCTGTCTATCTATCTATCTATCTATCTATCTGTCTGATTATCTTTTGCTACTGATGTCTATTGTTGTTTTTACATAATGTTAGTCAGTTTCTTTTATTTTCAGTTTGACAGGCTTTTCAGATGTAGTGTGTGTGTGTGTGTGTGTGTGTGTGTGTGTGTGTGTGTGTGTGTGTGGTCTGTGGAGGGTTAATGTCGGGCAGTTGTTTGTGCGCTGGCTGACATTTATGCAGCTGAATAGACTGAAAGGCAGTGGAGGATGTTATTCATCCTGGAGGGGAGATTCATAATTACACCTATTCAGATCTGTGGACACAATTTTTATCTCAACAGGCAGAAATGATGGCTTTGGTGCCTGAGAGCGCTGAAGTGAAATACTGACCCACTGAGAGGAAGATCATCAGACTGAGTTTTCAATGTGATGTTTTTTTCAACTCTGGATATGTTTGAAATGCCATACTAATACTTGCACCATTTCTGCAGTGTCTGTCTATTCACAGTGTGTACATGTTATATATGTACAAGACTTTGCCTAAAAGTGCAGTATACAACTGAAGAATTAAGTATGGAATAAAACATTTACTGCCGCATACACTCTAAAAAGAGATGTGTTAAAAAACAACACACAAGATGTGTTGATGGCATTTTGACACATGTTGTGTAGATTTTTAACACACAATGTGTGTTAAAATGTAACACTGGAAACACTCTAAAAAGAGATGTGTTAAAAAACAACACACAAGATGTGTTGATGGCATTTTGACACATGTTGTGTAGATTTTTAACACACAATGTGTGTTAAAATGTAACACTGGAAACACTCTAAAAAGAGATGTGTTAAAAAACAACACACAAGATGTGTTGATGGCATTTTGACACAATGTGTGTTACAATGTAACTCTGGATAGAATAGCACTGGGTGGAGGGCAGTTTTTATGAAAAAAATAAAATAAATAAAGCAATATATTCAAATGAATAAATTAAATCTTAATTCATGAAAACTTAAAGATTAACGGGGTTTTTTTTTGCAGCCAATCACATCATGCCTCTTTTTCAATGTCTTTTTCAAATGCTGCTTTCACTTGTTATTAATAACCAGATTAACTTTATTTCTGTCAGACTCTACAGAAGCTCTTATTGAGAATTAACAGGTTTTGGTGTTGATGATTCATTGAATGTTTCATTTAAAGTCACCAGAATCGTGATTAGTGTTAGCTTTATTTGAGCTATTGACCCTTGACTCTTTAACATTAGTTTTCTCTGATTGCTGTAAATGTGTATTTATTTTAACACATTTGAAACAGCAGAAATAAACACGAGAAAAATATGCTCCGATGATAATATTATCATCATGAACATGTAAAATTGTTCAGCTGAAGCTCAGAAAGAGTTTAATATTTGAAAGATGAGTGTAATACATAATAGATTTGCATAATGCAATTAGCTTAAAATTAATTAATAAATACACAGTTCGTATAGAATCTTACAGTCAAAGGTATCAAACAGACATCAAGAATCAGCACATGAATCTCAACAATGGTGACAAACAAAAAGCTTCATGCAGCAATGCATGCTGGGTGCCACCATAGTGCAAATCTCATCCATGACTCCCAGCATGCATTGCGGCATGAAGCTTTTCGTTTGTCACCATTGTTGAGATTCATACGCTGATTCTTGATTTCTGTGTTTGACTAATTTCTGCTGCAGATTAATATTTTCAGAAAACATTTATTTTATTATTCTGCTCTGCTGGATAGCATGATGTAGTGTCACAAGATCATTATAACTAACAGCACATAAATAAATTAAATGCACACCATCCATTTACTCATAAACTTGATCAGATCAGCACTTGTTGATTATGACATCATCAAGAAAAATCTGATCATCTTTTCACTCGCCATAACAAATGTATTTTATTAAAATACAGTTACAGCAAGAGAAAAACTAAAAGAAGAGTAAAGGGTCAAGAGCTCAAATAAAGGAGCCATTAATCACGATTCTGGTGACTTCAAATAAAACATTCAGTGAAACATCAACATCTAAACCTCAGTTAATTCTCAATAAGAGCTTGTCTATGTAGATTCATGATGTCTAAACCATCCAAATGTTCAAACAAACTCTTTATTAAACGTCACTGGACTCCATAAACACAAGTTAACAATACGTTTCAGTTTTCATCCAAACACTCAGTTGTAAAAACACAGGAAGTAACTCTGGCAAATACACACCGACTACAGTCACATGTGACACATATCTGACACAAGTTGTGTAACTATAACACATTAGTGTGTAAAAGGTTTCAACACACTTCTGTGTAAGAGGAATAACACATTAGTTGTGTTAAAGTTAATACAAAATGTGTAGTCCTTATAAACACAGAGATGTGTTAAGAATCGACACAGGTTGTGTGTTAAATTTGACACATGTGTTGTCCCTGAGCACACTCACTACATGTGTTAAAACTGACACAATATGTGTTAAAATCTACACAACATGTGTTGTCCCTGAGCACACACACTACATGTGTTAAAACTGACACAACATGTGTCATTTTTAACATCTCTTTCTACAGGTTGTGTTGTTTTCAACTCCTCATTTTGAGCGCCGACACTCACCATCACTGTGAATGGTATGCAGTGTTTGCTATGTTCTCAAACAAACAGGCCTGTGGAAATACAAGTTATTTATATACATATATTTTGTCAGTTGCTACATTTGAATAAAATTCAAAGTGCAAACTCGGTTAACCTTTATTTCTTCATGAACTTTTGTCAAAAGCAGCATTATCAGTTAGGGGTTGAAGCGTGAATAACTGAATAATGTCCAGTACAGTGAGTCTGTCCAGTCATTGAGCTTGAAACATTGTGTTGTACTTTGTGTGCACATGCATTCTGTACTCGACTATTGATTAAACGGTTAATATTTTTGCATCTGGCCCTTTCGCTTTATTTTTTAAAATGACACAATTTGTGTGTTAAAATGACTTACACATTTATTGTGTTAAATTTGACACAACATGTGTTGTCCCTGAGCACACTCACCACATGTGTTAAAACTGACACAACATGTGTCATTTTTAACACATCTCTTTTTAGAGTGTATGGCCCATTTTTTTTCTTTTTTTTCTCTTTTAAAAAAAAATTATATTTCAAATATAGCCTGTGCTAAAAATGTGTAAATCGCACATATCAGGAAATATATTTTTCAGGACCTTTAAACCTTCAGTTGTCAAAATATATTACAAAATATACATTTCCAACCTTAAAATTAATTTTGAGTAAATGCTAAATGAATTTTTATAAAATATTTTGGACAATAGAAAAATATAGCATTTAGACAATACATTTACAGTTGGTAAAAATGGCCATATTTATAAAACATAAAATATATCATTAAAATATATTTTTGTATATTTTTTAAACGTATTTAAAATACAGCTTAAATATTTTGTCTGTGAAACCGTGCATATTATGCATCAAACTATAAATTATTTATATCTGACATATGATGACAATCATACTGAGATGACAATGCACTCATTATTACAACAAATTAATAGTTATTCAAAAGAATATCATTTGAAAATTAAAAATGGGCGTGTCTCACAAGATTAGAGACATGCAAAATTCATGAACACATAAAGACACGAACAATGACTTTTTTTTTTTTGTAATTTGTGTGGATCATATGGACTGCTATAAGTTGACTTGAGGCAAGGCTCTGTCTGTTCTGATGAAGTCTCGCTGATCGGTTAGAGATTCACACACGGATGATTACAGGAGATGTTCAGAGCACATCTGATGATCACACACAGATGCTCAGTAATCACTGCAGCTTGTTAAAATGTCCAGTCGCGTCTCTCAGGTTCGACAGTGTGAAGCACCAGGATCATCATGACCGCAGAAATGAAACCCTTCCGAGCAGCGCTGGCTTTGTTTCATTACATCAGGAACTCAAACACACAGTCTGAGAATAACAGCCATTATATGGTCCTGTACCTGCACTCCTACACACAGATCTGCCTGTGTCTCTGTGGGTGTGTGTGTGAAGGTCATTACTGACTCAATAGAGTGTGTGTGTGTGTGTGTGTGTGTGTGTGTGTGTGTGTGTGTGTGTGTGTGTGTGTGTGTGTGTGTGTGTGTGTGTGTGGCGTAAATGCAGGAGCTGCTGGATAGAGGACTAATGTTTGTTCTCTTTCATTCCTGAGGAGACTTACAGTTTTTCTCAAATTGCTAAAACACAATTTCTGAAACCTTGCTCCATTTTCTGAAAACATTAAACACAAAACCTCATCTTCAAGCACTATTCACAAAACCTCTGACTCCTCTCGCAAAATGAAACTTTCGCCTCAAAACAGTTTTACCTGTGTTCAAAATCAAACACTGCTCTCAAATCATAGACAAAGTGAATATAAAACTATGATACTATCAAGCAGTCAGTAAACAATACACCAAAAAATAGAAAACACATTGTTCAAAACATATAGTTCTCGAAAGATATCTACGGACTACATTTTTAATCTCAAAACAAATTTCATATTTTTCCATCATTGTCTTTTGATGAACGAAAACATGTTCTATCATAGTAGCTCAAAACTGATCAGAAATTACTACTCTGCTTTGCTCTTTGCAATTTTGTTTTGTTCCTTGTACCCCTACTTTTACAGTACTGTACCCTGCATCTCACAAACTTGTCCTTGTCTCTGTGATACTGTAATTCTGGTTCTTTGTTGATATGAACCTGCAACCAGTCAAAATCTATTGAGCAGTCAGTACTGTTAACAAATGGAAAGCACAATGTTCAGGGCCATTCAATGTGTTCATTGTACATTACTACAGTATACAACAGGGACAAAAATCAAAGGAGTAAACATGATCAATGTGCTTCTTCTTGTCTTTGGGTCAGGTCAGGCCAGAGCACTTTGTCGACATCACAAACAAGATTGCTCCCCCTCTCCCTCTCCTCCTCCTCCTCCTCGTCGCCCACCTCGCATATGCACTCATCCTCATCCTCTCACATTGTTTCTTCTATCCATTCTCAGACTTTCTCCTTCCCACCTTCAACAACCTGTTTGCTCTCTGAACTGGCTTATGGTTGTCACATCTTTTGAAACACGTTAAATCAGTTTTGAGTGGTTGTGTTCAATCAATGACTTGTGTTCTCTATTTGTATTTGACTGTTGCCTCTTGTGTTTACCAGTATGGATGACATGTGCATTACAGTGCAGGATGTGTTTTGAGAGTGAGAATGTGTTTATTGCAGAAAAGTCTAAGTGAGATCTGCAAATTGTGTTTTACAATTAGCTCAATGAGTTCAGGCAACTGAGAACGTTGTTCAGCCAATGGGTTTTAGTGTTTTAGCAATTGAGAAAAACTGTAATGGATTTTTAAATGAATATTATTATGTATAGGTAAGCTTTATCCAATTTTGTTTCTAGTTTTTATTTTTTTTAACAGACCCAAATGAGTGAAAAGTACAGAGCTAGAGAATGAATGTGGGTGTTTGAGATGGATTTACTGTTTTGTCATAGCATTTCCAGTATGCAATATGTATGTTCATTTTCTGGGGAATACCTTCTGTGTATGAGCTATAATCGTCTAACTGTGCCGTAAACAACTAAAGAATTAAGCCTGGTGTAAAAAAAGGAAAAAACGTAGGCTATAAATGCTAAGAATATATGCTCAACATTAGTGTTTTGTGTAGTCTACATCTGCTACGGCACTGATATATGTCTATCTCACAGCAGATCGTACATGCTTACAGCAGCGTGTCTGTGTATCCGTTGACAGTAGCAAGTCCACACTTGCTCTGCCAGCAACAGCAGATCTAGTGCGCCAACATTATCATTGCCATATTCAATAACATGCTAAAACTATTCCGAGAGTTGCAGTGATTCAATGTCATTTCATATCGAGATCTCTGGCACATTTAAGACATTTATGGGAGATACATTTCCTTTCTGGTGCTTGTCCATTATAGGTTTCACTAAAACACAACTAATGACCATTTAATTAGCCATTTGCACATGTTTCCATGTGTACAGTTACTGTGCTTTTCTGGAGTGATGTGGTGTTGGCATGGCAACAGACCCTCTGCAATGTGCCCTAGTGGCGCGTGTGTCCTTCACAACACACACTCAAGTGCCTTCTTCCCTTTCTTCTCATGTTTTAAGAGTTTCAAAGGCATCTCTGACTGTGTGTACTTCTGTAACCAAGAGATAGAGACCAAAACAAACAACTTCAACTTTATCTCTGAGAGACAAGCGTAACTATTCATTCAATACTTTCTTCAAGTGATTCGAGAAAAGGCCCGTTCACTCCAAGAACGATAACTATAACGGTATATGTCTAAACATTAAAATCATATCAAATTTGCTTTCAATTTTTTTTCACTACAGTTTTGGCTGTCAATGTTTTTATCATTCATTTGCTGGAAAAAATCTGAAAGTGATTCCAGTGATATTGCTCCTCTGTGCCATTATTGTTATAGTTGAGGTGTGGATTCTGCTATTGTTTTATACAACTATACACTGTAAAAAAAAAAAAAAATCCTGCTGTTTTTGCCAGATTAATTGTCAAAAAACAAAACAAAAAAACAGTAAAATGTAACATATTTACTGAAAAACTTGTAAATTTCACAGTATAATACTGTAATTTACAAACAATACATTTTTAATGAAAACCAATAAATTCAACAATGCACACTGTTAACGTGTGTTGTACACTCTTAAAATATACAGACAACCACCCTAATAATGCAGGCAGTGAAAGAGGAAGTTCATCACCAGTGCTTTCCTCATTACTGGAATACAGAAGCTCCACAGAGTCATTCACACAAACACAAAACACCATTATACTGACACACACGACACTACAATGATGCAATAAACATTCACTGAACAACTGAAGATGTAACATAAAACCCAAATGTACATAAATAATAATTCATGTAGTTTTATAAAACAAAACCTTTAAGAAAAATGATTACTTAAACAGAATACCTTCAAATGTGAAGGTATTCTGAAGGTGAAGGTTAACAGTAAGTTACAGTAACTTACTGTTAACCTATTAACAGATTTTTTTTTTTTTTTTTTTTGTAGTGTATTTACAATATTTTATAGCTACAATTACACTCATTTTTTGCAGTGCATCTTTATCGTTATCATTATAGTTATCATTCTTGGTCTGAACTGGACTTTAAAGCTTGATCTTGGGATTTAAGATCTGATATCGGTTCATCAAAATGAAACATTGACTAAAATCGAAAAATCTATAATTTCACCCCAACCCTCTTGTGTGTGTGTGTGTGTGTGTGTGTGTGTGTGTGTGTGTTTCACAACACCATGGTAAATGTCAGTAATATTCACACCTGTTTGGCAAATGACAGGTTCAGCTGTGTGTGTTTGCTCTGTGTTTATTAAGTTTATTAACCTCTACTGAAAAAGAAAACGAACGACACAAAGATTGCACACACTTCTTACGCTGCTGTGTGAAGATGTGAAAGTTGGTGAAGAAACATTTTTCACTCAGAAATTTCACAAAGAAACAACAAATTACACTCAATTAAACAGGAGATTTTGAAACAGAAATATAGAAATAGTATTTTGAGGTAAAATGTAAGTTACTGTTTTATTTACAACTTAGACGAATATAAGAGTGTGTGTTATTCTGGCAGGAACTGAGCTCAGCATGGGACAGTTGCGTGGTGTTCTGCGTAGAGGCCTCGATTAGATCACTGAAGTCATGGTGAATTACGCAGAAGCACAGCGGTGTGTGTGTGTGACAGATGAGAGACGGACAGGTGTGTGGAGGAGAACGACTGGCACGCAAGACACGTCTAATCACACACTAATTGTGGAAGTAAGAAAAGAAGCGACGACAGAACAATGATTATGTAAAAAGGGGCCCGAGAGAGAGAGAGAGAGAGAGAGAGAGAGAGAGAGAGAGAGAGAGAGAGAGAGAGAGAGAGAGAGAGAGAGAGAGAGAGAGAGAGAGAGAGAGAGAGAGAGAGACACCGCTGTGATTATTGTGGTTTCTCACGAAACCTGTCGAGAACATGTCTGGCTCATTGTTCACCTCAAAATCAAAAGAACAAAAAAAAAAAAAAAAAAAAAAACGACATTATATTTTGCAGTTTGAGAATGAAGCCTGTTTTAGGAAATTAATTTTATTTACAGAAAATATAATTATTATTCTTTTTTATTTTTAGGTTTAATACTGCACAACCTATAGACATGTTTTTGTTGTGATATTCACCCTATTGTCTACAGTATTCAGTCTTATTTTAGTATCTTTAATTCAGTATAAAAAATATTAAAATTAAAATAATTAAATGTATTTAGATAGATAGATAGATAGATAGATAGATAGATAGATAGATAGATAGATAGATAGATAGACAGGCAAAGTTTGAAGATAGATAGATGAGCCAGATACTGATATTAATTCATCATAATATGTCCATCATTATATCAGCGATCACATGAGGGTTTGGATTGTTACTCTGTTTCAGTCACGAGTCGTGACATTGTCCGTATAATGGGAAGCGTCCCCTAAAAGCATCCCGGATTTAAACCCTGAACACTGTGACACACTGCAAATGGGTTTGTTTTTTGCCTGAAATAAAGACCCTCAGATCCCCTCTGCATGATTATTCGTGGCTTTAATGTGAGATATTATGGGATAATCGTCTGCTGAAAACACTATTGTGGTCGACAGCTTTAGAGAGGACACTCTTTTCAGTGTCGAATGGAGATCTGTGGCCTTCACTATCAAACACACCATCATCTTTCAGTCCGTTTCAAAGCACTTCTTTCAGCCGTGGGAGAATAAGAAACATAAAGCGGAACAGTATAAGAAGTTTTCCCAGTTGCTTTGGTACATTTCTTCGCAACTGAAACTCTCAAACATGTTCAACTTCCACATCCTCTAGTCACTTGTTCACATAAAAGCAATTTCTCATGCTTTTGAACAAGTTGCAAATGCTTTGGCACATTCATGCAATTGATTATGTGCAACTGTCTGCTGTTTTCTTATCAATCTCTAATGTCATGATGATCAAAATATGGTTCTCTGTTGAATCTCACCGCTCAAAACATCTAGGCGTTCGCTCCTTGCATAAGGCATTCAATACAAAATGGCTGATAGTTGTCATAATGCGTCAAGTATTATTTCTATGCATTTCTATTAGTGTCACAGTTCAACCTAGTCACCATCCCCTACACTACATTTCCCATCACACACACCAGCACGTCATTCACAATCACACACACACACACACACACACACACACCTGCACGTCATTCACAATTACACACACACACACACACACACACACACACACACACACACACACACACACACACCTGCATGTCATTCACACACACACACACACACACACACACACACACACACACACACCTGCACACGCACACACACCTGCACACGCACACATACACACACACCTGCACGTCGTCATCATCACCGCCTCTATAAATACACACTTCTCCTCACTTCTCTTTGTTCTCCAGCATCTTCCTCTCCTCTGTGTCTCCGTCAAGATCTTCATCTGGACTCTCTCTCACCGGCTCTCCTCATCACTGCTCTATTGTTTAATAAAGATTCGCCTGTCGTCTTCCTCTCCTGTGTCTGCATTATCCGTGACACATGTGTAAATGTGTCCTGAACTGATGCATCGTGCGTTTCACTAATGAAGTGGAATGTAACGCATTAGATCAGCCAGTTCTCTAATATAGAGATGTCGTGAAGCTTCATCTGGCGAGCGTTATACAGTCAAACCAACATTTATTCAGACACCTTCAACATTTCTCACATTATCAGTTTATTCACTATAGTTTAGAAAGTGGTAATACAATATGAGAAGAACTCAGAGTTATTAAATCAGTGGATATTCACTGGTTTTGTCCGTCCTTCTGTCAGACTGTCTCATAAATGAATGATGTTGAATATCTGTCAGCTGTTGAATTTAACTACACAATTATATAACACCACTTTAGATCAACCAATCACCAAGCAATGCTTCATTTATTTCAGTCTGGTATAAAAAGGTTGCGTTAGCAATTAAAGAAAAAACACTTCAGCAAAACATGATCAGCTCAAAGTGTCTGAATCATTTTTGGTCCCAGATTTTTATAAATTTTACGGTAGTCGCTGTATGAAGAATATTTGGGTATAATATGTCACAGTTTACTTTATTTAGCTCTCCTCACTTACATAAATGAACTATAGTGTCCTGCACACACTAGTAAAACATATTTCTATCTGAATACTTTTTGGTTTGACTGTATAGACAGAGTTGCACAGAGTTACAGTTTCTTATAATGGAAGAACAACAAGGACACTAACGGGGAAGAGTCGGAAGAAGAAGAGGAGTGAAGATGTGAGGTGGAAGAGTACAGAGACAAGAGGAAGAGGAGTGAAGATGTGAGGTGGAAGAGTACAGAGACAAGAGGAAGAGGAGTGAAGATGTGAGGTGGAAGAGTACAGAGACAAGAGGAAGAGGAGTGAAGATGTGAGGTGGAAGAGTACAGAGACAAGAGGAAGAGGAGTGAAGATGTGAGGTGGAAGAGTACAGAGACAAGAGGAAGAGGAGTGAAGATGTGAGGTGGAAGAGTACAGAGACAAGAGGAAGAGGAGTGAAGATGTGAAGAGTACAGAGACAAGAGGAAGAGGAGTGAAGATGTGAGGTGGAAGAGTACAGAGACAAGAGGAAGAGGAGTGAAGATGTGAAGAGTACAGAGACAAGAGGAAGAGGAGTGAAGATGTGAGGTGGAAGAGTACAGAGACAAGAGGAAGAGGAGTGAAGATGTGAAGAGTACAGAGACAAGAGGAAGAGGAGTGAAGATGTGAAGAGTACAGAGACAAGAGGAAGAGGAGTGTAAGCATGTTTCTGATGAACTACGGGCCACTATTGCTTCATATTACAGTAGCATTTTTACACTTACAGTAGCATGGAAATAAATGTTGTGATGTTATTTGTTCGATGCCTCATAGCCACATCAAAACTAGATAAAAGTAGACCTATTCTGTTTACATTCATTGTACAATATAAGCCTGTTGAATCCTCAGTTTTTCCACTGAAGATGACAGATAACACGCCTGGACTCATATCTGCTGATATCATCATCACTTTGCAGTTGTGTTTGCATTTTTAGAGAAAAATAATTCCGGCTTGATCTTCCAGCCTGGTTTGATCCTGGTTTAGTCCTCTATATGTCTGTCTTCTTCCATTAGATGGCGCCGTTGTGTACAAAGGGTTTTGCTACATGTAATGTTTTGTATGTCTGTGTTTATTGTTTTATCTGATAGGTTATTAAAGTCATAATTCTGAACTAATTAACTCTGTCCTGTGTCTAAAGGTCTGTCACCTCAGAAAGACATACAGGACATGAATAATGCAAATGATTATTCATAACAGATGTGTGTTATCCAGATCTGTGTAAAGACCAGCTATTGGAGAGTTTCTCATGACACTTTGTATAAATTAATATGCATAAATGTAAACATAAAAAGAAAGCCATGCAGTTAAGTCAAACAAATGGGTAATTATGTTCAAAAAAAGTTTATGTTTTGAATCAACTTTTCACTTCAATTTTTATTGCTGATAATATCATTTACACAAAAAGGTTGCACATGTATTTAGACATCATATTATATCTGGCCATAACTGTGATTATGGATTTATAGACCAGGTCAGATAGGAGCGGTGTGTTTGTCTGTAATCAGATCTTATGCTTTCAATATGGAGGGCAACTATCACACATGAAAAAATTGTATGTGACTGTTACATGCTAGTTTTTTGTTCCCACCACTTTTGTTATTGGTTTCTGTGTTTCTCCCCTCTGTTGTTGGTTTCACAATAGGTAAAATTGTTAGATTAAAATATCCCAAAACCACTGGCACAGTTATATATTTTGTTCAATTGTGTAGGCTACTTACATTATCTCAAATGTTTCCAATAATGTTTAAATCCAGAAAAATGAGCTATAAAATGTTAGCATAAATGTATATGATGTTTTATGTTATTTCATGTATTTATATAATAATTTATATGATGTATTTTATCAACATTTGCCAACTGAAAGTAAAAATCACATGCAAGACTGTTTGTGCTGTGGGCATGTTTGTTCACCGCTATTTCAACCAGTGCAACGTCGCATGTCATTAGCCCAGCAGAACTCCACAATTTCCTGATTTTGGTATTTAAATGATCTCTTCATAAAATAATCTTTTAAGAAGCACGCTATAATGAACGGGCATTCATTATAGCGTTTTCCAAGTGTGTGTGTGTGTGTGTGTGTGTGTGTCCTTAAGACGTTAGCGGGTTATTCAGACATTATTTCAGAAGGTTATTCGGCATGCACTTCACAGTTCTGACTCGTCGTGCATCCAGGTAGACAGCAAAATGGCGCAGGCAAAATCAGGATACCAAAAGAGGACAGAAAAGCACGAAAAGAGAGCAAGACGGGGTTAGACAGCTAGTGACCAATTTTATTTTTTATTTTTTCAAAAAAGAGAAAGGGGATTTGGCCTATATGTTCCCATTTTGTGCTGTGATTTTGAAGCTATCCCGCATGAAGCTTTTATTTAACATCAAATATAAATTATATTAATTAGCCTACTCATGCTGATTTTTATCAACTGGAACTTTAACAATATTTCCAATTCCAAGTATGTATGTTTTTCCATGCAATCGACCAATATTAATGGAGCAATGAAAAAAACGGAAAATCACCAAGCGACAATAAAAGAGCCATTCCACCAAATGGGTGACATTTGCTACACTGAATCTAATACTACACATAATTAACTATTCAAAATGTGTATTGGTCAAACTCAGGTAACTTCCCAGCAAACACAGTACGTCAATGTGACATCAGGAAGACGGTGGACTCCAACTAATCCAACGTCAGTCAGACGTCATATTTTGGTTGAAAATGAAAGTCAGGTTGACGTCTAAACCCAACGTTTGTTTGGCGTCAAGCTCCAACGTCAGACAGATGTTGAATTTTGGTTGGAATAAGCACCGCAAAAATGTGACATGCATGGCAGTGCATTAAATCTGTGAAGATCTCAGCAGAGGTGGAGTAAACAACTCCACAAACAGCATTACCAGCTTCAATTATTACTAACCAGACTGTAACCGGGTTGAATCAAAGAAGGAAGCAGGATCTACATGCAGCAGCTTTAATTAAACAGACTCAGAACTTGACAGACAGACTTAGACTCGGGAACATGACTCGGGAACATGACTCGCTCGGGAACATTACAAAGTCAAGAACCCACAAACACTGACACAAGACACAGGGTTTAAATACAGAGGCAAACAAGCTAAACAAGATATCAAGGGGGCGTGGCTAATCATAAACACCTGAGGAAACTAATCAACATAACGGGGAACTGCTAAACATGGGACAAGACAGGGGAACACAGACATGAATCATGACACAGACTGGCTTTATTTCTGTCAGACGTCTACAGAAGTTTTATTGAGAATTACCAGAGGTTTAACTCTAATGTGTTTCATTTGAAGTCACCATGACAGTGATTAGTGTTTCCATTAGTTGGGCTCTTAACTCTTATTAAATCTTTTGTCTTATTTTGGCCGCTGTGACAGTCTGTTTGTCAAACACATTTGCAGCAGCAAAGAAAGCTAAAGTGAAAAGTGCCAGATGTGGGCCGGATCTGGACCAAAACAATGTACATTTGTAAGCTTCAGTATGAAGGCTTGATGATTTGACATAAAACAAATGTCTTCTGCTTTGTCTTTTTTTGTTGATGTTTTATTTGACCCATATTGCGTTTCTCATTTGTAATAGATTTTGTAATCAATGTTTTGAAAACTAGTCACAGATTGTAAAGGTTCAGTTGTATTGGACTTCACACTCTATTCACTCCCATCCATTTGAACTCAGGGCAAAGAAAACAAACTCAAAGCTGCTGGGAAAGTGAAGTGTTTAATGACAGATGAAAATTGTTATCATCATTTTTCTTGTGTTGTTGATATTTTGCATCATTCATTTTCTTGCATTCTCAAAAGTTACATGTTAATGTTGCAATCCAAATTGTTGAAATGCATTGTGCAAGTTCTAAAAGCCAAAGGAGGAGAAACAAAACAAGAGTTTGAGATATGATTTCTGAGTCTAGACTTGAGTTATTAAAAATGTTGAATTTGATCTGCTTAATTTAGTGATATGCTTAGTACAAGTTGAAACAATAATAAAATAAGTTAACATGTAACCTTGCTGTTTTTATGCACAATTGGTCATTGAGTCTCTCTCTCTGCTAATGTGGTTCCTGCTTATATAAAAAAAAAAATAAATAAATAAAAAAAAATTTTGCTAAGAGCAACTTAGGAACTGTGTCTGGTAATACGTATGGTTGAAGTAAATGAAAATGCTTTGTGGACAGGACACCATCCCCAGATAGTCATTTATATTATCTCTATATGATGAGTTTGCTAGTTTGTTGAATTTTCACATATTGTTCAAGAAACAGAATAAGGCCTGCATACAATGAGCTTCCCTAAATTCTTCTCTAGTGAGGAAATGACAAAGGATGTAGGAGATTTAATGTCTTCTTTTCTCTTCAGTTGATTTCATCTTAGACTGTGGCTGAAGTCAGTTGTAGTTCTTGTGTTTCTGCTCATCTCTTTTTCTGTTCTCTTCTTTCTTTCAGTGATTCTGCTTGTTAACAGGCTTATTACGCTCTAAAAATGGCTGGGTTAAAAACAACCCAAATTGGCAACTCAGCGCTGGGTAAATATTGGACAGAACTCATGCTGGGTGACATTTTAACTGTAATGTGCTGAGGAAGACAGGCGAAGACGAGGATCTAAACGCAAGGTTTTAATGAAATAACTAGTGATGTTACGTCTGACACCGACGCTCCGAAGCTTGCTTCAAACTCGAACGATCCTCGCAATGAACCACTGCTTTGGAGCTTGTATCATTACGTCACTAGTCACGTGAAAATGACGTCTGAAGCAAACACACTAGGTGTGTTGGACATCGGCTGTGTCTGGATGCACCCGATCGGCGAGAGTAGCCGTGTGCAGGCGGGGTGGAGCTGCAAACGGAGACGTGAAGTCTGACACTTTCTGGTTCCCGTAGTGACCGCTCACGTGGTGTTTGCATACTTTACCACAGCTGAAGTGAAATAAATGCAATATTTGCCTAATAATGCACAGATGTTTCAGAGACATTTTCATTCAATACTTTATGTACTGCTTCATACAGCGTCTGTTTGAACAAGAATAAAGTTCAACATAAGCTACTATCAATGAAGTGGAGTCTAGGTTTTTTAATCAGTTTTAATTTGACAAACATGACACAATATAACATCGTAACTACATGAAAAGAGTGTTTACTGTTATAAAAAACTGATTTGAGAGCTTTAGAGGAACTAAAGGTGTTCGAATAAACACGAAACACACGTGATCGTTGTCATGCGGTGAATCCGGCCAATCGTGGAACAGCAGTGTCGTCATCAGCCCTCGTGCAGCCGCTCTTGAGAAGCTGCGCTGGCTGAGTTCTCCGGCTACTCTCAAATCGCTCTCGCGGTACCTTGATGGCATACGTCACAGTCACGTGGCATCGGCTCTGCATCAAGTCGGACAAAATTTCTAACCGGCATGCACTGCTTCAAGTCAGCCGCCGATCGGTCTGCGCAGAGCTGCATGAAGTCGAACAAGCCTACTGCTTCACTCCTGTAGTGAACCACCTGACTGCTTTGGCAGACCAATCCAGTGTTGACAGGTTTGAAACCTGGCGGCTGTATTTCTTATAAAAGTGAAGCCAAACCATGGCAACACCGTGGGTTGTAGTAGTCGGTGTTTGGATTTGCGTTATTGTTGTGGAGAGTGGATTGAATTTATTTCAGTGTTTTGATGGAGCCAGCGAGAAAGAGAAGTCGTTCCCAAGTTTGGGAACACTTTAAACTTATTTCCCCGAATAAGGTTTGTTCATTGACATTTCTGCATACAAATATTTTACAAATGTAGTGAATGATATGGAGCACTATACAATGGATTGTTTTTACATCATATGTGCTTACATCTGCACACATCTGTTTAACTCTGCATTTACTGAATGAGCACTGTGCTGCTTCACACTGACTGCAATTTTAACATTTTAACTTAAGCCAGTTTTATTTCTGTGTGAATGTTTTTAAACACATTTTAAACCAAATGATTTTCTTTCAATTGTTATTTTAAATTCTCATTCATTTTTATGATTTGTGATTTTAAGGGCTTTTTTCTCTTAGATTGTTTTCGCATTTCTGTGAATTTCTGTGTATGAAATGTGATATAAATAAACTGTCTAAACTGTTTTTGTGTACTCCTGCATCATCTGTTCCATGCGAGAGGATATTCTCTAAAGCTGCACAAAGACTGTGGAGAAAATAATATTTCTGAATAAAAACCATACCATTTAATGAACACTTTGTCTAAGCATTTTGCATGTACCCAAAGCACACCCTCTGCCACATTTTATTATTATTATTATTATTATTATTATTATTAATGAGAGAACATATGAAGATATGTTACATAAAAACATGCATCAAAGACAGACACTTCAAAAACCCTCTGCTACATTATACAAGTACAACCAGTTACACAAGCACATCCTTTTCAACATACAGAAATATCAGTCCCACCAGTTAACAAGTTATAGATTTCTGCTTCCCACAGCTAAACAAGATAAAGCTTTCACACATGATACTGCCCTGCTAAAAAAAACCTATAGAAACCATTACAGAAATTCTATTGGATTTAATGGATTTCATGGGCTTTTTATTGGTTGTAATGGGAATTATAGTGGTCTCTGTGGGTCTCTACTGATATGTGTTGGGTTCTATTGGTGGGGGCATTAAATCCTAATGGAATATGTCCCAAACACACTACAAAAAAAAAAAAAAAAAAAAAAAAAAAATCTGTAGTGGTTTAAATGGTAAAAGGCAATGGTTCCTATTGGTATTTTAATAGAAACCATTATAATTTCTGTGATGGTTTCCAACTTTTTTTTAAGATGGTCTTATCTTCTGTTCTTGTGTAAAGAAATAATTACACACACGCATCATGCTTAATGTTTTATTATCAAGGTGAACACATAAAATTCATCAGTATCTGTAAAATTCACCAACATAAATGAGTTTCACAGCACTAACACTGTTTCAGCTTTGATCGCCTCCGTAAACACGTCATAAACAGGGCGTTAACAAATAGGCCTACTTGCATTTTATGGTTGTCAGCTTTGTTGCATTACATTTACTTCACCAGGAGATGGTGCTGCAATTTATATCTGAATGAAGCTTCGAGTAATGAACCATTTTCGACACAATTGTATCAGAAAGCAATAATGCTTCGAAACGCTTCATTTGGCCATCACTAGAAATAACACATAGAACAAATAATAAAGAACTTCAGGGATGACAAGACTAGAAGCAACCCTTACATGTACAACAACTGACAAGGTAACAAGTGAAACACAAGGGCTATAAATACACAGAGACAAACAAGCTTAATTAAGTAACAAGGGGGCGTGGTTAATAAGAAACACCTGGGGATACTAATAAACTAGAAAAACTACAAAGGACTACAAAACATGACACAGAACAGGAAATAACTAAAGTCCACACAAGACGAGGGAAACACAAGACAGGAATCATTACATTAACCCAGCAGGCTGGGTTGTTGAGAAACCCAAGATGTAGTCATTTTTTTTTACCATTAATGGATTTGCTATACTAGGTTATTTTTGCTGGGTTATTCTTATAATTTCACCTGTGCTTTACTGTAAAACTATGAATTAAGAAATAATGAAAAACATGTTTAGACTGTTAAAATAATAATTTTTAATGCTTGTCAATTGACATTCACACATGTTAAAATTGGCAGCAATGACAACAAACTACACATTAAATTTAAATGCAAAAATCATTAGTGCTGACATCAAGTAGTAAAAATATCAAGTAATAAATAGTCAAATACAATTAAAGAAAGAAAGAAGATTAGTTCTGAACAATGCCATTTATACGTTTAACTATTACAGGCTGAGATGACTCCATATTTATTATACACAGACTTTGTGTCTCAGATAAGGTCCAGTTCTGGTTTATTTCTTTGCTCTTGGCTGACATGTGGCATTGCTATGGCCTGCTTGTGGCCCATATCTGGCAAACAGGAGCGGTCTACCCAAGGGCCGTCATTCTCTGCTGCATGTGGGCCAGATCCGCATTCCACAAGTGCCAGATGTGGGCCGGATCTGGGCCAAAACAATGTTGCTATGTGGGAGGCTTGTTTCCAAATCTTAATTTTTGAGAAATGCTTACCTTATAAACATAAAAGACAATTAACCAGTTTATCTCTATGTATTAGCCCTTTATATTAGTTCTCGCACACACAATATATAAATCAACACTGTAAAATCCAACACTTTATCAACTTAATTGTAAAAATCTAGTAATCTGTACTATTCCTTATTTACTCAGAAAACAAGATTAATTGATTGGTTTGAGTGCCATTTTGTAAAAAAAAAAAAAAAAAAAAAAAAGGGGCAATTCTTAATAGACTTTTCACTAATGTCTTCCACTTCGGCAGTTATCTTTTCTGCAGGGGGGAGTTGAGCATTGTTCTCATGTAGATATATTTTAACATTCTTAAAACATTACGATCTTAAAAATATGCTTATTTCTTTCTTCTAAAGAGAGAAACCCGTAATTTAGAGCGTAAATGGAAACAAACTAATTTAGAGGTCTTTAGAATCGCGTGGAAAGACAGTATGTCACGTTATAAAAAGGCCCTAAAAGCGGCCAGGGCTGAGCACCTCTGCAAACTAATAGAAAACTACCAAAACAATCCAAGGTTTTTATTTAACACCGTGGCTAGACTAACAAATAAACAGACATCACCCGAACAAAATATCCCGTTACAGTTTAGTAGTAATGATTTCATGAACTTCTTCACTGAGAAAATAGAAAGCATCAGAACCACAATTGTAAACGTTCAATCCTCAATCGCGCCTTATAACTCAGCCTCAATTATCACCCCGCAAGAACAATTACAGTGCTTTACAACTATAGAACAAAAAGAGTTAAATAAACTTATCATTTTATCTAAAACAACAACATGTTTATTAGATCCTATACCAACTAAACTATTGAAAGAAGTGTTACCTGTAGTGGAAGAGCCTCTCCTCAATATTATTAACTCGTCTTTATCTTTAGGTCATGTTCCAAGAGCATTTAAACTGGCAGTTATAAAACCACTCATTAAGAAACCACAATTAGATCATAATAATCTAGCAAATTATAGACCCATTTCAAATCTACCTTTTATGTCTAAAATATAAGAAAAAGTTGTGTCTGCCCAACTGGGCTCTTTCTTGCATGAAAATGACATCTATGAAAAGTTTCAGTCTGGTTTTAGGCCGCATCATATCACTGAAACTGTGCTCGTTAAAATCACAAATGATTTACTTTTAGCTTCTGACCAAGGCTGTATCTCAATACTAGTTTTACTTGATCTTAGTGCTGCGTTCGATACTATAGATCACACAATACTCTTAGATTGACTACAAAATTATACTGGTGTTCAAGGACAAGCATTAAGCTGGTTCAGATCATACTTATCAGACTGCTACCATTTTGTCTATTTAAATGGAGAAAAATCGATCATAACTCCAGTAAACTATGGAGTGCCGCAGGGATCTGTCTTAGGCCCTCTATTATTCTCAATATATATGATGCACTTGGAAATATTATAAGGAAACATGGAATTAGTTTCCATTCTTATGCTGATGACACTCAAATCTATATTTCATCACGGCCGGATGAAAACGCTAAATTATCCAAATTGACAGAGTGTGTTAAAGATATAAAAGATTGGATGACGTGTAATTTTCTTTTATTAAATCCAGACAAGACAGAGGTACTAATCATTGGTTCAAAAAACCACCCACAAAACCTCTCACAATACAACTTTAACATAGTAGGATGTCCTGTTACTTTATCCTCTATAGTAAAAGACCTGGGTGTTATACTTGACTGCAACCTGTCTTTTGAAAATCATATTTCATATGTTACAAGAACAGCCTTTTTCCACCTTAGAAACATTGCTAAGCTACATAATATCCTATCAGTTTCTGATGCAGAAAAGCTAGTTCATGCATTCATGACCTCGAGACTAGATTACTGTAATGCTTTATTAGCTGGTTGTCCTGCATCCTCAATAAACAAGCTACAGATAGTCCAAAATGCCGCCGCTAGAGTTCTTACTAGATCAAGAAAATATGAGCATATAACACCAATTTTATCATCACTACATTGGTTACCTATAAAGTCCCGTATTAATTACAAGGTATTGCTACTGACTTATAAAGCCCTAAACGGCTTAGCTCCAGTCTATTTAACGGATCTTCTATCGCCCTATAATCCATCGCGCTCTTTAAGATCAATAAATTCGAGGCTTTTGGTCATACCTAGGATATCCAGATCCACCAAAGGAGGGAGAGCATTTTCACATTTAGCTCCAAAACTCTGGAATAGTCTTCCGGGTACTGTTCGTTGCTCAGACTCGCTCTCCCAGTTTAAAACTAGATTAAAGACGCATCTCTTCAGCCAGGCATTTATATAATACTTTTAATCTTACAGTTCAAACTACAATCCGGTCTATAGTTCATAAACGCCAGAGGAGAACTGGCCCCCGACTGAGCCTGGGTTCTCCCAAGGTTTTTTTTCTCCATTAGGTCACCTGATGGAGTTTTAGGACACCATTAGGTCACTTGATGGAGTTTTTCGGTTCCTTGCCACTGTTGCCTTTGGCTTGCTCAGTTGGGGATATTTTGGGGATATTTAATTTTATTTTATCAATCAATAAATTCCACTAGAAACAAACCTTGTTGTATTATTTTAATTTAATACTGTGAAGCTGCTTTGATCCAATCTGTATTGTGAAAAGCGCTATATAAATATACTTGACTTGACTTGACTTCTTTCTGAAATAATCTTGTTTATTTTTCTTCATCGGATTTAAATAATCAATGTAATGAAATGCAATTGTTTATGCTATATTTGTATATAATGTGTGTATATGCACACTACCCGTAATGTTTTCTTTCTAAAGTGTGTTTATAAAAGCTACTTAAATGTACTAATTAAACTAAGGACTAATCCTGGCCGAGCCTTATCTTTGAAACCAGGCACACAAGCAACAAGCCAATACTCATCCTAAAACCGGTTTGTTGCATACAGGCCATCTGGCCCACACAGCAAGACACAACTTACTCTAAAAACTGGCTTGATGTTTGTGGGTCAGATACGGCCTATATGAACTTTTCCAGTGCCAGGACTCAGCCTTATGTCAAGTACAGACAAGTCAAGTCTCCTTCATTTATATAATATTTATATAATATATATTATATATAAAATATAAATAAAATACATTTTGCTGCCGCTAGGGTGCGTCTAGATTTCTAGGCTACTATTAATACTAAAAGATAAGCTAATGTGCATTGTAAATGTCAGTAATTTATCTTTCTTGACTCATTCTTTTTATAAAAATGATTTAAAGGCTGAAATATGCGAGGTTTATCTTTTTATACAACCTTTTTTGTCAAAACTTTATTTGAACTTGTACATGTTAGTAGATGCAAGACACTCCTTTAAAATCTGGCCATCATTTTTAATGTTATTATTTTAATGTTTATGTAAACAAAAAGTGCATATTGATGCTAATTTTATTTGTTATTTGCTGGTTTTCTACAAATGAATTGGTGAATTGATTTTATTGTGTAGTATTAGTACTTTTTAAACAGGATTCTGTGATAACCATGATCGTTTTGGTCACTAATCATGAAATGAAATGTTTCATGCCATTTCATCTCTAGTTATGATGCACTATAAAAATCAACAATAATTATGTTTGTTTTTTTAGTATAATATGCAAAGTACAAATTTTTATATATTTTTTTTTATCTCTGACATTTAAGGGTGACATATAGGCCTACAAAAACTCTTTTAGGTCTAAAACAGTTTGGATAGTTGTTAATGTAAGGACCACCCATTGGCCCAACGACGGAATCCAACGGCTTGGCGAAGGTTTAATATCTCCATCAGTTATACAGCTGACACCAGGACCCTGAGTTACGTACGAAGAGACTCTCCTGGGTCACAGGACTGTGTTTCGAGGTGCCAGCTTGTAGAGAACAAGTTATTTCGTCTCCCCAGGGTGCCATTACCTCACAGGGGGTTGGGTGTGTAAGGACCACCCATTGGCTCAACGACGGAATCCAACGGCCTGGGCGAAGGGATAATGCGTGTATGTCTTTTCAGCGCTCCAGTGAAGTTCACTTAATTTATTGGAATTTAGTTTTAGTATTACTTTAGCTCTATGCTTAATCTGACTCCAATTTCAAACGATAATCAAATTTAGATCGTATTTCTGATTAGAAAATAATCATAAATATTGATTATGAATTAATTTAGATCTTTGATTATTCTGAGTATCCCATACTTTCAGTTATTAATTCATTAAGGGACCCGATGCCACACAGTCACACGCCCCGGGTTTACGTGGATCTCACGGACACAGCCTCGCCAGTCTGATCTTGGTCAGAGGGTGCAGGGTTTGCTAATACCTCTTAAGTCGGTTGCCTACTGCTCACTCATACAAACAAGTGTACTTAAAAAGTTTATTTAGCCACTTCCGTACAACTTGCTAAATCAGTGATAGACAGAAATCAAAAGGTCTTCAGATGATGTGCCCACTGCTCCGTTCATACATGCACCTTTAGTTTGACCTATCCTGGACACAGAGCTGCAGTAGCACCAGCCTCCTCATAATCTACTAAAATAATGATTTCAGAAAACTTCAGAATAAATCAAGATGTAACATTTATTTGTCAGGTAAAAATGTATCATGCCAATTACAGAAGTAAATGATTAAAAGCCAATTCAGAAAATATATGACATCATTTACTCAAAGATGACTCTAAAAGTAAGTAATGTTCTCCTGACAAAGACACACAGTAATGTGTCAAGGCTTTCCAACAGAAAAACACTGAAACATCACTATATGGGGGATGCCTGGTAAAGAGTCCCAAAGATTGCTCTGTCCCCTCGCCTTAAATAACCAAACCAGAACAAAAGGGGTTATATAAATGTTGTTTAGAGTTGTTTGGGTCAATCCATGTCTTTAAGACTATTAACACTGTCTTTGCTATGCTGTCCAGGTTGCATTTTATGGCTTTATTGCAGGGTGTGTTTTGTTTTAGCAGGAAAATCAGTTCTTACATTAATATGAGAGTTATGAGACATTATTTAAGAGATTTAAGTATTGTATTACATGAGTAGCTCTCGGCCACTTTAATTTTTAAAAAGTAGCTCTCAAATGAAAAAAGGTTGGAGACCCCTGGCTTAAGGGATCAGTTTGAATCATCAGGCTCTTGTGAATGCAGTTTGTATTTATGGACTTTCATGAGTATCTGAAGCAGGCATTTCCAGCCAACTGTCAACTGTTTTCAGATGACTAAAACTTATGGAATTTCCACCTCTGTATTGTACACACTTAAACCAACTCATGACATGCAAGAACGAAGACTGTGTAAAAGCCTAAACCTTGTCTGGAAATTATCTTAATAATGTGTTTGCCTAGTATCTATTGTGTATTACATCAATTACAACAAAGTAGCTAAACTGACATATTTTTTGTTTAAAGTTTTAATGAGAACACAGGACAAAAAGAAACTGGACTTCATCTTACAACTCTTTAGTAAAAGTTCACATCCCTGATCTCTAATTTCATTCACGTCACAACCATATTAAGCTAAAAACAAAGCTCCTGAATATCCGACCTCACTGGATTCTTCTTCAGTTTGTTTCAGTTCTCCACCCTTCAGCACATGTTAAACCTGTTCAAATACATGTGAAGTGTTATTTATAGACATGAATGACACTTCAGATATTTTTGTCGTGTTTGTTGAACAGGTTTAACGGCAGGTGTTTTGAGCGCAACAGCATTAGAGGCACATATTCAATACTACCAAAAGGAAATAACAAGAACCCCACCTCTTCTTGTAAATCAGGGCTGTTTCTGTCAGACAGAACTTTTCACTGCAGAAATACTTGATCCACTATAGCAGATAAACAACAGCATAAGGTTCCTAAATAATAATCACCCTCGAGGGGACATAGGTGTAATAGTCCAGGGGTCAGAAAGTAAAAGTCCTGCCATGTGTTTATTCCACCCATAAACTCAGCAGCTGATTTCACTAATTAGTTCTCTCTCCTGCTGAATTAACAAATCCAGGTGATTGGAACAAAATACTGAGGAGGACTTTTACTTTCTGAACCTGGACTTTACACCTCTGCTTACAAGAACAGCCTTGGTTTACAGGAAAAGGCATGGTTATGAGATATTAGTAGGAGTGGCTCTTCGTCTGTTTAATTTGCATCACACCCAAGACTATTTAAGATGTCTCCTCACTGGTGCGATGCAGATCGGGTCGAAACCTCAAATCTTCTGTTACAAGACATTAACAGAGCCAACACCTACAAGTAAGTTTCCCTAATTATGAATTTAGTTATTTTTGTTCTTCAGTAAGTGTTAGATATGCCCCTCATGTAAGGGTGACTGAAGTTATGTTGTTGAATACAGTATACACTGTAAAATCCAACAGTGGTTCTTACTAAAACTTTTTAGTTAACTTTACTTATACCATGGTCTGGGTGAATACTCGATTCTGATTGGCTGCAGGGTGTCCGTTAAAAAGTGATAATGGACACCTAGGAAAGGCGTCCCGTCAATTTGCCTGATGACAGTTCTAAATGATTGCGCTGGCTCAAACTCACTGATCAACTGCTGCGGTCGGGTCGCTGTGGCCACGTTGCTTGGCAACGCCTGTATACGGGAGATATTAAATAGTGCGCTCGACTTAACAAATAAAAACCCTCACGATTTTTACTCTAAAACACATTAAAGTATTATTAATTGATTAAATATTTCTTTCTTTCGTAAGTAACCATGGTATAAGCGGGTTAATGCCCTTCGAGTCGGACAGTTCACGCCTCGCCGTCGTCCATTAAAACCTGATAATGGACACCTCGTCGGGCATTAACCCTTACTTAATGTCTTAACTTAATTGTAAAAATCTAGTAATCTGTACTATTCACAGACTATGTTTTATTTACTCAGAAAACCCAAGTTAAGATTAATTGATTGGTTTGAGTGTGGTTTTTGAGGCAGGGAAATTCTTAATGGACCTTTCACTCATTTCCTCCACTTCTGCAGTTATTTGTCTTTGTTTGCATTCACTCATTTCCCAAAGTAATCTTGAATGTTGAATTGTCAATACAACTGAAAAATCTGTAAGAACATAACATAAGATGACTTCATAAATTGATTTTGATTTTCCTAAAATATTTTTAGTCACCATTATGGCGATTAGTGATCCCTTTGGTTGGGCACTTGGAACTATATTTTCTTTATTATGATTCTCTTTCTATAGATGCAGTGATGCAACAATAAATCAGTTGTTTAGTGTAAAAGAAAGAGAAGTAATACTACACACACACACACACACACACACACACACACACACACATATATATATATATATATATATATATTTGTGTGTGAGAAGAAATATGAATGGTGTATAATGTAACTCGTGTCAATTAGTGATCTTTTATAATTTTGTTGCTACTGTTTATGCCTGTTTATGCCTTTCTATAGATGCAGTGATGCAACAATAAATCAGTTGTTTAGTGTCAAAGAAAGAGAAGTAATACTACACACACACACACACACACACACACACACACACACACACACACACACACATATATATATATATATATATATATATATATATATATTTGTGTGTGAGAGAAAATATGAATGGTGTATAATGTAACTCGTGTCAATTAGTGATCTTTTATAATTTTGTTGCTACTGTTTATGCCTAAACTCCTTCTGAAACAGTTAATTGGGTTTATATAATCCCTCTATATTTGTGAAAATCTTGTAATTGATCATGCTTGACTCACACAGACTTCATCATTCAGAATGCAAAACACAACCATGGTAACATTTCATTTAAAGTAAATTATCAAGTACTCTCTACAGTTATTTTTTAGTTACTAGAACTCTTGTGTAAGTGAACTATACTAACTAAGCATTTGTCAGTACCACATACTATTCCTATTTCACTTTACTTGCTTTTTTTAGAGCAATCGGTTTCCTGATATTTTCCTAGTAATGTGAACTCTAATGAGAAGTTAACACAACTAATGATTTTGATTCGAGAGTGCTTGAGTATACTTGATTAACAACATTAATACACTACTTTACTTGGAAATTTTAAGGCAATCGGTTTCCTCACCTTTTCTAAGTAAAGTCAACGTATTACATTTTACAGTGTAGGTTAAACATTTCAACTGTTAATTAATAAGGATGTAGCCTTCTCTGACCACTTCTTTGCTATGTCAGTCTCTCTTACCTGAACAGCCTGTGTTGATTTTGTGAAAATGACCAGCTGACTAAACCAATAATCTCACTTATGGCTATTAACAAATAAACACATTTACAACGATATACAATATTGAATTACCGTGTTTGCATGTAGAAAACACCAGTTTCTTCAATGAGTTGTCAGTTATACAGTCTTAAACACAGCTTTCTGGAATACTTGATTCTGATTGGTCAGTCACAACATTCCAAGGTGTGTTATTCCCAGAGCCATATAGAGATGTCTCTGGTTACTCCCAGATAACAAACATCGTCAATAGCAATGCTGAATGACATGCCGCTCATCCAGTATTGTGGAATCGCACTCTCTTGTTTCATTCAAATTCGGTTAAAGTTATAGATGTATTGAAAATGAAAATGGGAAGGCTAAAGTTTTTTATAATATTGTGTTCATCTTGTCAGGACGATTGTTTTATATACTGTAATGGATTAAGCCAGTCTGTTTTTTTTTCACGGATCGTTTTGCATTTATAGAGCTAATAAAATATTTAAACTCAAATCAATATTTTGTTCAATTATTTACTTATGTGTGAAGTAACCATGTAATAAGCAAGATAATGGGGATGGCTCCCAAATAGCAACATTATTTTGGGCCCAGATCCGGCCCACATCTGGCCCATGTGGAAAGATGATCTGGCCCACATGCGGCGTGGAATGAGCCGAGCAGAAACACAAGAACTACAACTGACTTCAGACACAGCCTTATGAAATCAACTGAAGAGAAAAGAAGACATTAAATCTGTGAAGATCTCAGCAGAGGAGGATTAAACAACTCCACAAACAGCATTACCAGCTTCACTTATTACGAACCAGATTTACATTGAATGAGTGTGTTTGTCAAGCACATTTGCAGGAACAAAGGAAGTTAAAGCAAAACGAGATCAGGTAGATTGGTAATCATCAGGAAGTAACCTGATTCAATAATGGCAATTGAATTTAACACATCATTGTGCCATTATTACTTTCAGCCTACATTGCAGCAAACTCCCCAGTGTTAAATTACTACCTTATTCGGTAGCACTTTATAATAACTGCATGCTATTAATCATTAGTTAAGCATTAGAAAACAGTTAATTCATCATTTATAAAGCATTAATAGACATTAATAAGCCGTTTATAAATACAGCTACAAATGTTTTATACTTGATTTACAAGCATATCTATAATGTGTTTAATAAATGTATTTTCATACTTTATTAATGATCAATTTATCATTTCTAAATTAAGCATTGCATTATTTACACACCAATTATTTGTCAGTGGTTCATAAGATCACTTAGAAATTGTAAGTAAATGATTAATAAACTATTTAAATCTACATTCATACATCTTACTATTCAGACGTATAGTAATAGTTACTTGGTGTGTTAATAAATTGTTTATTAACATGTATTTCTACTGTAATTCATGGTTAATTCGGGTAGTTACACTGATAAAAATGATACTTTGGATTAACTTAAAAAAATTGATGTAATTTGTTACAGCTAATTTTTTTAGATTTTCTCAAATTGTATTTATGATTTAGTTAAAATCATAAATTTTGATTAATGTCAAACCAAAATTTTAAGTTTTACCTTTACCCAAAGTACACAGCAAAAACTCCAGTGTTAAATTAACACTCAAGAGTGTTAAAGTTAATGAGATAATTAAGTGATTAATTTAGTGATGATTGAGCATTATTGAAGACACCTGATGTTAACAAGTAGAATCACTGAAGGAGAAAATCACAAATTGTAAGTTACCATTATGGAGATAGATGTTTGCTTTAGTTGGGCTCTTGACCATTATATGTTTACTTTAGATTTTGTTTGTCTGCTGTTATTGATTTATAACAGTCAAATGAACAAAGAAAAGTGTGATCTGATAGTGTTGGTTATGTTTTGACATAATCATGCTGTGATCTGAAAAACTTATTGAGATAGTTTAGTGTAACTTGTTAATTTCAGCAGCTCTGTGATTCTGCATATGATTTTCAGAATTTTTCATATAATCCAAAATATTTAATAAACGTTGTTCTGATCAAAACACTTTCAAATGTATTTATTTAGAAACACAGACATCAATAATCAGCCTGTGAATCTCAACAATGGTGACAATAATAAAGCATGTTGCAGTGGCTGCCACCAATCACAACTCATTAATGGCTCCCATCATGCATTGCGGTATGAATTAATTATGATCTGAATTGTCTATGCAATTACTTTTCCTAATTGAATATTCTGCTCCTCACCATTGTTGAGATGCATAGACTGAATCTTGACGTCTGTGTGTGCCTAAAAGAAAGATTTTTTTTTTTTTTTCAAAACAATTTTTAAGAAATCCTTTATATTATATCTAAAATTCTGGATATTTATGCAGAATCACAGTTATGCTGTAATCAACAACATAAACCTATGTCAGAAATAACGATCTTAATGAGTTCAGTGATCAAGTTCAAATGATGATTGTCATAATATAACCAACACCATCAGATCACTTTTTTTTTCTTTGTTCATCTGGCAGTTATAACTCAGATACAACAGCCAAACAAAATCTAAAGTAAACATATAAGGGGTCAAGAGCCCAACTAAAGCAAACACCCATCACCATAATGGTAACTTACAATTTGAGATTTTCTCCTTCAGTGATTCTGCTTGTTAACATCAGGTGTCTTCAATAATGGTCAATCATCACTCAATTAATCACTTAATTATCTCATTAACTTTAACACTCTTGAGTGTTAATTTAACACTGGAGTTTTTGCTGTGTACTTTGGGTTAAGGTAAAACGTTGAGTTGGAAAAAATTAAACTTTAGGTTTGACATTAATCAAAATTTATGGTTTTAACTAAATCATAAATACAATTTGAGAAAAACTAAAAAAATTATCTGTAACAAATTACATCAATTTTTTTAAGTTAATCCAAAGTATAATTTTAGAGGGTGTAACACTTACTTTGAGGCAAAGTGAAAACAGAAGGTATAAACTGAAAATCACAATTTTCCATTGGACCAATGCAAATATATGTTTTGAATGAATTGCACTGATGTTTCACTTTTTTCAGTGTATTAACCCCCTGAGGTCGGCAATCACGCCGGCGTGATCTGCTCGTTTTTTTTTTTTATCAGTGCAAAATACTCTGTTGATTTTGATTTTACATACTTGTATTGTACATCATTCAAAACTGTTAAATGTCTTCTTTTATTTGTGTACACTCATAATAAAAACAAAATGTTGTGTTTTCCGTAAAACAAAGAAAATAAACATGATGCGCGTTCTGCCGTCTCTCTCAATGTGAAACTCATTCTGAAACGCGACAGAAAATGACCTGTAACTCAGCGAATGTTTGTCACACAGACTTGAAACGCATGTCTATACAACGCTTGGAATCTCTATTTTTAAAGTATGTAAATTGTATAAAAAACAAATATTATATTTTTAAGTATTCCATATGAAAGCAGCGGCATGTACAGTTTCTCAAACGCGTCCTAATTAACTATAATGTGACCACACCCACGCGCGCACGAGCGATTGACATGCAAATGATCCATGCGGAGAAACGCAGACCTGTAAACGCCCTCATCACCTCAAAACAAAGAAGCAGAGACTTCGTAACTTACTCCTCTCTGCTTTCATCGAGTTTGGACGAATGTAAGCTGTGCTGTGCTGTGCTGTTTACCTTGAATTTACCTCGGATTTACCTCAGAAGAACGCGATTTGAAGATGAGACGATTTTTAAGGTAAGACATGTTAAACTGGTCGTGCCAGATTAAAATGTATGTTATGAAATGAGTTTGGAGTAAAAACATGAACTAAGCCTAATGTCATATGTAGCCTACATGTAGGCCTATATATAGACAGAAACATGAAATGTGAACTGGTAGCCAACCTTTCAGTGCTTGTATACATGTTCGACACGAGGATGTTTTTATATTCTATAATAAAACACAGCATGGTAAAAGTAGGCTATACATATATATATATATATATATATGTGTGTGTGTGTGTGTGTGTGTGTGTGTGTGTGTGTGTGTATTCTGTACATTTTAAAAAGCTATTTTAACCTGAAAAATCTAAAATGTATTATTCCCCAAATTGTGCAGCCCTAGTTTCTCTTGATATCAGCATGTTCACAGCTGTTTTGTTGTTGTTGTTTTTAGAGGAACAAGATGCCACTGATAAGTCCTGCTGACTTCAACATTCACATAAGTCTCCATACATGAACATGCTAAAGTGAAAAATCAAACACCATGGAAATGAAAGGTATGTACTATGTTTCAGGAATGGCACAAAGGTGTGTGACAGTTCAAGTCTCTGTCTTTAGTTCAGTGTGTTAAATAATGTGTGTTTTTTTTTTGTCATTTGTGTACCTTTGGATTATGTTGTGTTGTAAATAAATTAAAAACAATCAAAAAGCCATTATTTTTTAAATCTCCTCATTCTTTGTGCAAGGTTGCTCAGAATGGCAGGGCCTGATAGCTCCTAATAGGGCCGTTAGGGAGTGTCTTTGTCTTTCTCAGGTGAGAAAAGCTTACATATTAATGAGCTCCCGCATAAGGCTTTTTCACACAAAACACGTCGTAAAATTTTTAAATCAATATATTGTCTTCTCTGAATGAGCAGTCAGGGTGATTTTCACATAGTTTTGAAGCAAATATTCTAGGCTACGTCATACAATTTTCACAAGTCTTATGAAGAAATAATCAGTATGGGTTTCATGGCCTTATTTCAGTGACAATTGTTTTTTGCATTTTCACAAACCACGCATAAATGTTATTATCTCAAAACTACAAACTTTTATATACTTGCTGCTGATATATTATTGTAGCAGAGTTTGTGCTGAATACAGTGTAATCAGACTTTAGCCATGAAAATGTCACTAGTAACAGAAATAAGCACAAATGTCAGAGCATGTCAGAACACCTCCAGGACAAAAGTTCTTGAGATTTAACAGAAGTTTAGACGGTAATGTTTTATGGAATTTTTCTTTTCAAGTTACCATTTTGGTGGTCAGTGTTTGCTTTAATTGGGCTCTTGACACTTTTCATGTTTCAATATTAGTTTTTCTCTGGTTGCTGCAACTCTGTGTTTATAAAGCACATTTGTTACTGCAAGAGAAAACATGACCTGCTCACAATATGTTTTGATGATAAAAACATTATCATGTAGTGACCTGATTCACTGATGTCATTCAGAGTCTAAATCTTTGACTATATGCTTGAGGTCTTGTTTTAGTATTGGTGATTGTAGCTCTGAGATTCTACAGTTTGAGATCCAACAGCAATATCAAAAATTTTGAAAATACTTTGAGCAAAGAAGTTACTGTGTTTAAACACACAGACATCAAGAATCAGCATATGAATCTCAACAATGGTGACAATAAACAAACTAGTGACAAACAGATCAACTCTGAACATCACAAAACAAGCTACTAAAGTCAGAACAAAACAATAGCAAAATAAAAGCAAACAGAAAAAACAATGAAAATTACAGGACAATTCAGCTGCATAATTTATTCATGCTGCAATGCATGATGTCAGCCATTGATGCGTTCTGATTGGTGGCTCCCATCATGCATTGCAACATTAAGCATTTGTTTGATTGTCACCATTGTTGAGATTCATATGTAGATTCTTGATGTCTGTGTGTGATTTTAAATCCTTCAGATCTTTAAAACATTGCTGGAAATAACTACTGTAGTGAAAAATTAATAAAACAATTAGATAATCAGTTTATAATGCTGGGTGACATCATTGAAACAGGTCACTAGTAATTTCATCATTGAAACATAACCAGGGCTGCATTTCCAAAAGCATCTTAAACTTAACTTGATATCAGACCAACTGCAACAAATGGTCTATACAATCAAATTAGGCTTGTGATGCTTTCAGGAAACACAGCCCAAATCATAGTTTCTCTTGCCACAACACATATGCTTTATAAGCATAGAGTCGGAGCAGCCAGAGAAATACTAATGTTAAATAATAAAGTGTCAAGAGCCCAACTAAAGCAAACACTGACCACCATAATGGTGACATGAAACGAAGCATTCCATAAAACATTACCATCTAAACTTCTGTTAAATCTAAATAAGACCGTGTGTAGATGTATGACAGAAATAAAGTCAAACTGGTAAAATAATAAGTGCAATAATGGCTCGAAGTCAGTAGTTCTTGTGTTTCTCTTTTTTCTGTTCTTGTTTCTCTTTCCTTCAGTGAGTCTGCTTGTTATCATCAGTTGTCACCACTAATGGCCAATCATCACTTAATTAATCACTTAATTATCTCATTAACTTCACCACTGCTTCAGTGTTAACTTAATTAACTCATTAACTTCAACACTGTTCAGTGTTAATTTTTAACACCCTGTAGTGTGGACACATATAAACACTGAGGAGTGTTAATTTAACACTGGGGATTTTGCTGTGCAGCTTCACTTATTACTAACCAGACTGACTTTATTTCTGTCAGACATCTACAGAAGTTATTATTGAGAATTAACAGAGGTTTAGATGTTGATGTTTTAAAATCACCATAAAATCACCATTATGGGGATCAGTGTTGCCTTAAGTTGGGAAATTTGACTCTTGGCTTCTTATGCGAGTTTATGGTCTTACTCAAAGATGACTCTAAAAGTAAGCAATGCACTCCTGACAGAGACACACAGTGGTGTGTGAGTGTGTTCCAAGTGTAATACTTGAGAAAACACTAACACAGCACTGTATGGGGGATGTTCCTGGTTAAAGGGTCCCAAAGTCTGCTCTGTCACCTAGCCTTAAATACCCAGACCAGAACAAAAGGGTTATATCAATATTTTTTTGAGTTGTTTTGGGTCTGTTCATGTACCCCAGGGAGTAACACCTGGTTTCGGGGGAGAGAAGAGAATTATCAGATATCTTGAAGAGACATCACCCAGTGAGGAGAACAGGATTCTCCTGAGTTCTCAATCCTCCTCATTAAACCAATGACTGCAATGAAATTAAGACCATTTTACTCATTGCACTGAGACATTTAAAATAATACCAAACATGAAAAGGAAAAACAATAGATTCACAAGATACATCATATGTGATATATAGACATTCTCAGTGCACTTTTGGTGACTTGAATCAGGGAGAGAGGAAGAGAGGAGGGAGAGGGGGATGCAGAGATAAGGAAGGAGAAAAATTTGGACAGGACAATGCCCTGTGCTCTTTCTTTGTGATCTTCTGTCCAGGGTGCATTTTATTGCTTTATTTCAAGGGTGAGTTTTATCTCAGCTTTTGTCTTAGCAGGAAAATCAGTTCTTATATGCTGTACTGACAAATATGGAATATGTTGTATTTGTATACCGCTGTAACCTCTAAATTATTCTAAAACATTCCCATAACCTGTTACAATCATAAATTGTTCTCACCTGCAGGTTAAAGATGCTAGACGTTGTTTCAGTGGTTAGGGTCCTCGGCTCAGTTCTGGATTCGGTTACACTGGGCATTTGCTAGTATCAATATCTAAACTACAACAAAATAAAGATATGTTTGGGAAAAAATCACTCTGAAACTTGTCTTGAAAGTTTTCCGAATCACCAAAGAATGGTTTCGTTTAACTTAAGAAAAATTCAGAATAATACAAAGACAATAATTAAAAAGGGAAAAAATAACAGAAATGCATGTAGGTCTTCATCCGAATTGCGGCCCAGAGAAACAGGAAATAGAGCCTTATATACACTGTTAGACCTTACCGGGTTTTTTTACAGTAAAATACTGGCAACACTGTTGCCAGTAATTTACTGTTAATTGTGCAGTTCTTTACTGTAAAAATGCACTAAAACTCGAGTTAACTAATTTCACTTGCAGAAACCGACTGCCTTAAATTGACCAACTGTCATTTAAATGTATTAACTAAAACTTATAATGCATTAATAATGTGAGCAAAGTATTACTGTGAACTTATTTCATTTGAAACCACAACAAAACTTGTGTAAAAAAGGAGATTTCCACTGGACCAGCAACTACACAGTCACCGCCTGTTAAATAAAGCAACATGCAGCAAATCATCAATGTTTGTAGATCTTCTCCTGGACTGAAGCACAGGCTCTACTCTTCTGCACAATGGTGACCCAAAAAATACATTTTACAGTAAACTACTGGCAACAGTGTTGCCAGTATATACCTGTTTTTTAACTTACAGTTTATTACTGTTAAAGGAGCTGTATGTAAGATTGTGGCCAAAACTGGTACTGCAATCACTTTCAAATTACTGTATAGAGCGGTGTATCCCCTCCCCCTCCCCCTGACTCGAGGTTGCCAGATAGGCTGCAGGATCCAGCAGGAACATAGGCTGCAGTTTGTAGCTGCAGCTGTGGTAACTAGAGCAGAGCTGGCAACCCGGATGCAGAAACACTACTGACTTCGTGATTGGTAGATAGATGGAGGGCGGCGCTTCAGGCCAAAACACAAGATGACAACATCAACATCAGTTGAGGGCTGCAACTTCACTTTTTAAATGACAATATCCTTGCCGTACTACTTTTGTCAGTGATATAAGTATTTGAAATGAACATGATTTCTTAATGTCTAGTGACATATCAGGGCCATTTTATGATTAATTGAAATACATTTCTTACATACAGCTCCTTTAAAATACATTTTGCGGGTGTGTCTTTTTATCTTACACTGTTAACCCTTTCAACCCCACAGGGAAATCCACACTACAAAGAGTAAAAGTAACATTGAGACAGTGATAATTAAGGGAATATGTAAGTGATTGTTGAGCATTAGTGATGAACACCTGCTGTTAGAACAGAAAATAGAGAAACACAAGAACTACAACTGACTTCCAGCCATTACACATTATTACACTTATTATTAACCAGTATGACTTTATTTCATACATCTACAGAAGTTGTTATTAAGATGTTTAAATGAAAATGTTTGGTTTGAAGTTACCATTATAGAGATCAGTGCTTGCTTTAGTTGGGATGCTGATGCTAAAACATTAGATTTTCTTTTGCTGCTTGAGCTGTGTTGTTGCAAGTCACACTTGTGCACACCCACAGTTTATGAATGATTGTGGTTATAATGATTATGATGACAAAATCATCATATTGCCTGTTCATTCATTAAGGAATTCATTCTCAATTAAAAGTGTTACATTACCACCACTGTGAAAACACAACAATAAATTACAATGATTCATTTTTTTTAACACATCATTCATAACCAGAGAAACAGAGCTACACTGTCTTTTAGAAACACAGAGATATCACAATTTAGCACATGAATCTCAACAACGGTGGCAATATATATTTTTTTATTCATGCAGCAGTGCATGCTGGGAGTTTTATATTATCCTGGAACCCAGCATGCATTGCGACATGAAACTTTTGATTGTCACCATTGTTGAGATTCATGTGCTGATTGTTGATGTCTGTGTGTGTCTGAGTCAAGCAGGAGTTTTTTAATGCACTATATGATTACAATATTCTTCAGAAGACCTGATTACAGAAATATTGATTTTATGTTGTAGATTTACAGATATATGCTAAATATGAAATACCCATAAATTCAATGAATAAATACAGAAAAGATCAGAGAATCAGACATGTCCAGGATGATTGTGACATTATCACAAAAGCCTAAAACACCTGATCATCTTCCTCTTGACACTTTCTTGCCATAACAAATGTGTTTTATAAACTCACTGTTACAGCAGCCAGAGAGAGATGAATGGTAAGTAGTCAAGGGACAAGAGACCAACTAAAGCAAATACTGATCTCCATCATGGTGACAACAAACTTTATTATTAACTATATCTCTGTTAATTCTCAACAAGAACTTTTGTACATGTATGAAAGAAATAATCGTAAACTGGTTTGTAAACTGGTTTCACACTCAGTGTTACTGGAAGTCAATTGTAGTTTTTGTGTTTCTCTTTTTTCTGTTCTTGTTTCTCTGTCCTTCAGTGATTCTGCTTATCAGGTGTTCATCAGTTTCTCAATTCACTCACTTCTTTTCATTCACTTTGTCAAGGGGACTATATTAGTGAACTAATGTAGGGGATAGTGAATGAGGGTATAGGGTGTGATTGGGAAAACAGCCTCTGAGTGTCGATTTTGAGCAATGTTAATTCACAGTATATTCCTGTAGGCTAGTTTTGTTTTCTACGGTATATTACTGTTTTAATGGAAAATGGTATGATATTGTCAGAATTTGGCCTTTTTTACAGCAAGGGTTAACAGTGTACTGTCCACAGTGATCTCACCATGTGGTCACACCGTCAGCAATCTGAGTTCACGTGATCTAAAAGTGTAACCTCACAGCGCTCTCACTGTGTGCTCAAACTTTGACCAGAATATGAGCTCATCCCAGCTAGACATGTTATTGTTCTATGAATGGTTTGAGAGCATTATCTTATGTTCTTGTAATGTTTTCTGTAGCTTATTTTATTTTTGTTACCAGAATGTTCTCCTAAAAGGAAGGATAACACTCTCTAAAAACATTTTAAACATGTTTAGTGATTACATTGATAGAAACCTAACATTCTAAAGTTTTAGCCGGAAGTTTCCCAGCATACACAGGACTGAACCTCTTAAAAGAGTTTGTTTGAAAGTAATAGTTTAGTTTGGTCATTGTGGAGGTCAGTGTTTGCCTGATTTTAGCCATGGACTACACTGTTAGACCTTACCAGGCTTTTTTACAGTAAAATACTGGCAACACTATCGCCAATAATTTACTGTAATCTCATAGCAGCCAACTTTTGAGTTTTGCTTGGAGTGAGATTTAGGAGGAGGAGGAGGAGGAGGAGGAGGAGGAGGGGGGGGGGGGTGTAATAAAAAAAATCTTGCATCACAATAAGTGTATTGTGATTATCAAAACATTTTAGTAACTAAACTGAATTTTATTTGGTTTAGTGACATGTTACAATGTTTATATGGTACAATTTCTGGTGCCGCTATAGGGATCTGTCACGTCACACGTATTGTCTGAATTTCGTAATAGAATAGACAGAATCTGAGAGCTGAAATGTTTTTGTATCATAAGTAACCTGCTCTGTCTAGTCTGTCGGTCTCCGTGTTCTCTTTGCTTCGCAATTTTTCTGTGCGTGAGAAAATGGATGCGTGTCGTGAGAGCGTGTGAAAAGTGTCAATTGCGTCTCACGGTGAATGAGTGAGAGTTGGCAGGTCTGTAATCTACAGTAAATGTCAAATTGAAACTTGAGTTAACTAATTTCACTTGCAGAAACCAGCTGCCTTAAATTGACCAACTGTATACCAACAATAGTTTAAATCTATTAACAAAAATGTATAATGCACTAATAATGTGAAAAAAGTATTACTTTGAACTTAATTAATTTGAGACCACTAAAAAAATATTTTTTTTCCCACTGGACCAGCAACTACACAGTCACCACCTGTTAAATAAAGCAACATGCAGCAAATCATCAATGTTTGTAGATCTTCTCCTGGACTGAAGCACAGGCTCTACTCTTCTGCACAATGGTGACCCCAAAAAAATAATTTTACAGTAAACTACTGGCAACAGTGTTGGAGTACGATCAGTGAAGGTCACTACATAATCTTTATTATTAACAAGTAGCCAACAAATTTAACATATCAATGCTGTTTGTGGAGTTGTTTAATCATCCTCTGCTGAGATCTTCAGAGATTTAATGTCTTATGTTATCTTCAGTTGATTTCATCTAAAGCTGTGTGCACACTGTGCGATCTTGGCCGCGATTTGGCCATCTGAGACAAATTTTGCAAATCCTAAGATTCCTCTGATCCTAGGCTAAAATCTGAAGTCTTTGAACGGTAGTTTGACATGTTCACCGACAGCCGATTAATGACCGTTGCGATCAAATCTTAGAGGATTTGACTCACAGTCCTGCAGTGTGACTTCTACAACGACTGTCAACTTGTCTTTGTTTTTCAAGACAAGGCATGACCAAATTAACATTAGAGATTTCTTTGTAGCCACCATTTCAATTCCACGTGTAACACAGCTCACATCACATAACGTGTCAGTGACTGATGATGTAAGACTGTGGACAAGTTTTCTTACGTGCGTCCGTTTTTAACGCATCTTGACTGCCGTAAAGTGCGACATTAATGACAACTGAGATCTTACAGTGTGACATGATTTACAGCGAGGATCATGTTCGTACAGTCTGACAAGCAACAATCGTAAAGGACTATTATGAATCACACAGTGTGCATGCGGCTTTAGGCCTTGTCCACATGGACACGGGTATTTGTTATAACCGTGACTTTTTTTACGCGGTTCGGACATTCGTCCACACGGAAACGCAGTGTCAGGTCACTGAAACCGAACATTTTTGAAAACCCCTGCCAGGGTGAGGATTTTCAGAAACGCTGGTTGCAGTGTTGTCGTGTAGACAGTAAAACCGGGGTTTTTGCCTCTGATTCAGGCTTCTGATTGGCCAACGTGACTTTACGATTAGGGTTATATCGCCGCCTGCTGGTGTGGCATGCTCTTGACAGCGCGGGATAGCGTGTTTTTGCGTTTTCATGTAGGCGGAGATTTCTTTTAAACCGAGCATGTGTGGACGGGATTTTTTTTTAAACGCAGGAGGAAAAATAGCTTCAACACTGATTCAGTGTTGCTTCAGACACATGAGGAGTGTTAATTTAACACTGGGGATTTTGCTGTGTAAGCTTTGTGCAGTGTGTGCACGTTGACCTTACATAGTATGAGCACACATTGAGAGCACTGTGAGGATACACTTTTAGCTCACTGTGAACTCACATTGTGACCACATCATGAGTATCCTGATCCATGGTGAGATCACTGGGAGATCAAATTGTTGACTGGGAATATACCGTACATGATATTATGGCATATAATTTATGGCATACAAAGACATTATTGGCTATAGTTTGATTCAAGACTGCTGTGCTTTCAGGTGAGTAAAGCAACTCACAAATCATGAATTCAACTGTGAACTGAAAATGGTAAGTTTATTTTTTATCTTTGTTTCACAGTGGAAGATCTGAGGATTGTTCTGCTGGGTAAAACTGGATCAGGAAAGAGTTCGACCGGAAACACTATACTGGGCGAAGATGTGTTTAATGTGGGTTTCTCCTCTGAATCTACAACTCAACAGTGTGAGAAACATGAGGGGAACGTGGAAGATATTAACATCTCAGTGATCGACACACCTGGACTGTATAACACGTCCATCTCACATGAAAAACATCTGAAGGCTGAGATTGAGAAGAGTTTGCAGATGTGTGCTCCTGGTCCTCATGTGTTTCTGCTGGTGATCAGACTAGACAGATTCACAAAAGAGGAGATGGAGACAGTCAAATGGATTCAGAAGAACTTTGGAGGAGATGCTATTAGATTCACCATGCTGCTGTTCACTGGAGCTGATCAGTTAAATAAACCATTAGAAACATTTCTGCAGGAAAGCCCAGAGCTGATGAAGGTAGTGGATGAATATGAGGGAAAGTATCATGCCTTCAATAATGTGGAGAAGAAGGATGGAGCTCAAGTCACTGAACTGCTGAAGAAGATCAAGACAATAGTGCAGAAGAATGAAGGAGAAATCTACACCATTGAGATGTTCAAGAAAACTCAGAGAAAGATTGTCATTTTAAAAATGTTATGTTATGTAACTCCTGTTGTTGCATGTTGTGTTGTTTTCTATCTATTAAGAAGGTTCTGGTACGACTGGCTTTGTTAGATGTGAACATTATAATGAAACTATACTCATGATAATAATGATTTACTATTATTTTATTTCTTTATATTCATTGTCATTCACACATCTAAACGTATTTGAACCTTGTTGAGCAGTGGAAAATTATTTGTAAAGGTAACAGTCTAGAAAATAGACTTGCCAACAAGTAAAGAAAAATAAAACATAAGTAATCAAAACAAATCATTGTGTTTTTTAATGGTTCTACATCACACACAGTAACTATTTCATAGATCAGTTTTGTACATTGCTGTTAGTAACTTTTTGAAAATTGTATTACATTTTAGATTTTTATTCTTTATCATGACAGAGAAAGAAAAATATCAATCGTTCAAATTGAAATAAGCAAGATGCAGAGAAACAGCGAACAACCTCTAAGTACTGAATATTTTTGTTAATCCATATATCTGTCAATCTTTTTTACAGTGTCAGAAGTGAATATTGTGCTGTTGGGTAAGACTGGAGCAGGAAAGAGTGCTTCAGGAAACACCATCATAGATGGAGATAGAAGACCATTTGAAGAAGATTTTTCTCCTTCATCTGTGACCAGAATCTGTAAATCAGCACACACAGAGCTGGACGGGCAAACAATCACAGTCATCGACACTGTAGGACTCCCTGATACATCAGTGAATATTACAGATGTTCAAACCAAAATTGAGCAGATATTTGACTGTGCACGTCATGGTGTTGATGTGTTTCTGCTGGTGATCAAACTGGGTGTGAAGTTCACAGAGGAGAACAGGGAAGTTGTGAAATGGATCCAGGAGAATTTCGGAGCAAAGTTCTCAAATCACACAATAGTGCTCTTTACTCATAAAGATCAACTACCTAAAGGTGAGACAATAGAGATTTATCTGAAAAAATCTTCAATACTGGAATCAGTAGTTAATCAATTTCCAGGACGTTATACTGTTCTTGGTAAAAAAGATAATGATCAATCTCAGGTCAAAAACCTCCTGAAAAAGATAAAAACACTGAGAAAGAAGAATGAACGCAGGAGATACACTGAGCAGGACTATAAGGAGACGCAGGATCAAATACTACAGAGAAAATGTCTCACTGGAGCAGCAGTAGGAGCAGCAGTAGGAGGAGTAGGAGGATTAGGAGCAGCTGCATTAACTGTAGGAGGAGGAGCAGTAATAGGAGCAACAGGAGGTGCAGTCCTGGTAGCAGCAGCAGCTGGTTTAGGAGTGTATTTTTTAGCTAGAAAATATATCTGCAGCTCCAGCAACTCAGAAACAGAGGAGAAAAGGAACAAGAAACAGAACTGAGCTGAGTTTTTCCAATGAGTCAGGGTTGCCATTTTACTTGCATTGTACTTTACATTTGACTTCTGGAAGAAAAAGATGGTTAATTTGTCACACTGCATTATATCATCAATAGGTGGCAGCAGACTGAAATGTGCACATATTGAAACGTGAATGTTTTCACATATTACTTTGTTGAGAAATGCTTCTTTTTTGTAAACAGCTTGTGAACAGAAAAGTCTGTTATCTTTGTGTAATTGCTGTTAAGCAGATGTTTTATGCATTTGTTTAATAATTAACTTATAATTAAAGGTCCCGTTCTTCGTGATCCCATGTTTCAAACTTTAGTTAGTGTGTAATGTTGCTGTTAGAGCATAAATAATATCTGTAAAATTATAAAGCTCAAAGTTCAATGCCAAGCGAGATATTTTATTTAACAGAAGTCGACTACAGTGAACGGCTCGTTTGGACTACATCCCTCTACTTCCTGCTTTAGTGATGTCACTAGAACCGTGTTTTGACTAACCTCCGCCCACAGGAATGCTCCCTCAACTCTACTGGCTACTTGCGCACTTCTTATAACTTAGGCTACTGTGTTTACTCAGCTCTTACGGTGATTTTCTGAAGTAAAACTGACGCTTCATCTTTTGTGTGATGTACAAAAAACTTTATTAAACTCACACATGTTTGATCATCATTCAGACAGCAGACTTGTAACTTAGGCTATTAATACATAATGGATACAAACAAGCAGATGACAAATACGTTATAATAACCGTAATTAAACTACTAAACTATACCTGTTTCATCTCTATACAGCACTCTGACTCTGTAGGCATTGTTGTCCATTATGAGCATTGAGAATAGCTGGATGGCTGAAACGTCTGCTCTTGCTCTATTAAAATAATTGATTCTTTTTGCTAAAGACTTTGTCTATTTTTTCAGAGTGCGAACCATCTACAGTCTCTTCATTATTGTCCGACTCGAAATGAACACCGTTACTGAGAGTTTCTGATATTATCATCATTCCGTGAGATGAATTTGTCCTGAGAATGTGCGCGAGCTCATGAAGCTCCGCCCCCTGTGTCGTCCAGCAGCAGCTCATTTGCATTTAAAGGGCACACACTAAAACAGCGCGTTTTTCTGAGCCCCAAAAAATGTCAATTTAAACATGCTGTAAAAAATGATCTGTTGGGTATTTTGAGCTAAAACTTCACATACACACTCTGGGGACATCAGAGACTTATTTTACATCTTGTGAAAAGGGGCATAATAACGGGACCTTTAAATCCATCATTTCATGCATTTGTCTATTAGAGGTACAATGTAAAAATGTGAATTTGATGTAATGCTATGTAAATTAATTTGTGGCTCTTTAAATGTAAGGTATGAGAATGCGTCACTTTAGCGGAAATGACAAAATATTGCGTCGCCCCCAATGGACTGATGAAGAGCGGACGCCTAACGAGGCTCTGAAAGTTGAATTTAAGTTTAAAATAAGTGTTGTTTCAAGTCAAAAGGGGACAGTAAAGAAGAAACTCTTTTCATGACAAGCAGCCAACGAGGCATTTGTTTCACATGCATATTTGTTTGATGTATTGAAAGCATCATTTTTTTTTTGCATCTTGTTTCCTTTAAGACTGCATTGTATAATAGGCTGATGTGTTTGTACTATGTTCATTTATGAATGCTGTTCTCACCGCGTAAACAAGACGAGCCAAAGAGTCACATGTTATTCTTGTTATCAGAGAGCAATAAAAAAAAAAAAAAAATCTGCGTTTAAGTTCATTCTTACGGTTTCAAAAAGATATGGATACAACAATGCTATTATTATCTTGAGTTCGAGTCTCAGTACCTGCAGGAAGTATAGGTGTGGGGATAATTATACCCTCAACAGAGATGCCCTTGAGCAAGACACCAAACCCCCAAGTTTTTCATTTTCTCAAAATGACTTTTCTCTCATTCTCCAAGTCCGAAATCTGCACTTCAGTAGCACCTATATACACCAAACTCTCCAGTCTTGTACCTAGTTATATTATGAAGATATTTACAGAGGGATTTGTAAATATATTATTCCTAGCCTGATTTATATAACATTTTATTCCAAAAAACATGGCGAAAATCATTTTTTAAAGGCTATTGACAGTATATTCTGATTTACAGGATAACAAAAGTAGATATCCATAAATCCCTCAATAATTTTTTTCCCATCTAATATGTGAACACAATGAAAAAATAATTTTTAACCTGGCTTTATCCAATACTCAGATTTTGTTTTTTAAAAGATATGCAAATTAGCGCATATTTAATTAGATATTGCCTAATTTGCATATTTAAACATTACATTACAGAAAACTTGTAATAATTTTTTTTCTCATCTTAATATAGGTAATCAACTGGGAAAGTTTCATGGTGATATCTGCTAGTTAAAAATTTGACTCTATTCACCTGTAGTGTCTGGCCTTAAACCGATTTAGTAAGTTTTGTTTTGTAATTGTTCAATAAAACCATTTTTATGTGGTTTTTGTATGGACTTGGAGTCATTTTTACTCATAACTAATGGCTGGGATAGATTCGGCACCCCTAAAAACCCATAGTTAGACATCTCAGAAGGTAATATTGAAAAAAAAAAATGAAAAAAAAAATCATTATTTTATTATACGTCTGGGCACCCCAACTTTGATCGCCTCTCCAGGCGTTTCCCCGAGGATTTGGCCGTGGATAAATTGGGAGGTGTTACTAGACACCTATAGGAACACATGGTAAAAAAAGCTATTGGTAAGAAATTTTTTTGCAGATTGGCTAAAAAAATTCCTAACTTTCCCTAACTACTTACAGTGACTGAGCTGGGTCGACAGGACCAGATGAATGTTGGGAGAACAACCGTTTCCTCAAGGATTCAAGCATTTTGTTGACAGAATATAACTGTATGTGTTTCAACAATGTGCACTGTACTCTAATCCTGTATACTTACTGCTATGCTTCATATTACAGTAGCATAGAAAGAAATGTTGTGATGTTATTTCCCTCAAGTTCAAGGTCTTGTATAGTCAATTCAAGAGTCCAGCTTTCTGTAAAGTCTCCTTCAACACAACCCGAAGACTTTGAGTGAGTTTAAGATCTGGACTCAGAGGAGCCGATTCATGTGTGGAAATGATTCTTCATCTTTCACAATCTGAGCCTGATGAATATTGACATTGTCATCCTGGAATATGGCCATGATGTGTCTTCATACATGATTGTTAATGAAATGAAACATACACACACACACTCCATCAGTTAGGGGTAGAAGAACTGTTAACCCAATAGAAACATAATAATCACTGCAATAATGATCCAGCCATAGATGCATTCGCCTATTTAAATTCAATCAGCCAATATATATATATTGGCTGTTTGGATTTAAATAGGCGAATGTATATATACTTAAACAGTGTATACTCTTGTCTTTTTCTTTTCTATATCGCAGTGACATTGTACTGTAATTTGTTGACAGACCAACAGTAAAAGTGTTCCTGTGAATCCTGTCCAGTCTTTTGTAATCAATATCCCATGAGTAATGTGTCAATTTGTACTGTTAAAATTGATAAATGCCATTCAGAAAAAGTGCAGTGTTTTTTGTGAACAATGACACAAGGACTTGTCATTCTGATGGCACTGTGTATGTTCATTAATATACACTGAATAAGGATTTTGAGTTACAGGCTTTTGCAGGTTGTGTTCTGCTGTTTGTTCGAATTGTTTTGAGAAATGAACTTACTGGTTTGCAAATGTTTAGGACGATTCAAGAAATGTACTAAAGCGACTGATAAAAACTGTAAGACCTGCCTCCAAAAAAAAATAAAAAATAAAAATCCTGCCTCATAGCCACATCAAAAACTGGCGAACTATAAACTAGATAAAAGACCTATTCTGTTTACATTCATTGCACAATATAAGCCTGTTGAATCCTCAGTTTTTCCACTGAAGATGACAGATAACACGCCTGGACTCATATCTGCTGATATCATCATCACTTTGCAGTTGTGTTTGCATTTTTAGAGATCGTTTTTCCTAAAAATAATTCCGGCTTGATCTTCCAGCCTGGTTTGATCCTGGTTTAGTCCTCTATATGTCTGTCTTCTTCCATTAGATGGCGCCGTTGTGTACAAAGGGTTTTGCTACATGTAATTTTTTGTATGTCTGTGTTTATTGTTTTATCTGATAGGTTATTAAAGTCATAATTCTGAACTAATTAACTCTGTCCTGTGTCTAAAGGTCTGTCACCTCAGAAAGACATACAGGACATGAATAATGCAAATGATTATTCATAACAGATGTTTGTTATCCAGATCTGTGTAAAGACCAGCTATTGGAGAGTTTCTCATGTCACTTTGTATAAATTCATATGCATAAATGTAAACATAAAAAGAAAGCCATACAGTAAAGTCAAACAAATGGATATTTATGTTAAAAAAACTGAATGTTTTGAATCAACGTTTCACTTAAATTTTTATTGCTGATAATATAATTTACACAAAAAGGTTGCACATGTATTTAGATATCAAATGATATCTGGTCATAACTGTGATTATGGATTTATAGATCAGGTCAGATAGGAGCGGCGTGTTTGTCTGTAATCAGATCTTAGTTTTCCTTTCAAAATGGAGGGCAACTATCAAACATGACCTATAAAATTGTAAGTGACTGTTACGTGCTAGATTTTTGTTCCCACCCATTTTGCAGGGGCGCTACTACCCAGTGTCAGAGGGGTATGCAGCAACAATTTTGCTTTATCCATCGTTTTCGACGACAACTCACTACTCGTACCTGCTCGCTCAGCACTCACGGCGCCCCCGCCCGCTCGCGATATTACCCCCCATAATCTTATGATACTCTAGTCCTGTAAAATGTTTTATAACATTGAGGAAATGCAGAAATGATTTAGAAAGCACAACAGCAGCTACATATAGAAAATACCCCCCCCCCCCCCCCAAAAAAAAAATAAAAAATTAATATGGTGCTACACCCCTATGCACCACATATAGCGCATACCCACTTTTTGCGCCACTGTTTGTAGAGAACAAGTTATTTCGTCTCCCCAGGGTGCCAATACTGTAGTGTAAAAGGAATACTAGCACACACACACACACACACACACAAAATACACAGGAGCTTCTTCAAGGTTGAAGTTGGTCAAACTCTGGCTCTAAACAAGATATACTTGTTTTGGGGAAAGTCCAAGAAGAAGAAGAAATGTCTCCTCAAGATTGAAAGTCGCAACGATTAAGAAATCCTCGTCGAGCAACACGAAAAGCAAGCCTTAACTCTGATTTATCTGTGTTAAACTATGATATCAGTTATTGATGTATTTTAAATGTCTACTTATTACTAGGCTTACACTAAAAAAAAATGAACTAGGAAGGTTGTGCACTTTACATAATATATTTATATTTAGTTTACTTATAATAATTGTGTTTGTTGACTTGAAATGTTTTTTTCTATTAAGGTCCACGTAATTATCAACTTAACAGTACAAAATCCTAACGTGTTGTCTAAACACAAACCATTTATGTTAAGTAAAAAATTCTTACATCCAGAGGGTGGCAGTATAGTGCGACGCCTACTGCCATTTTGCCCTAACTTAATTTGATTGTGTTCAATCTGCTTAATATGTAAAATTTAAGTTTACTTAATCCATCTGTGTTGGATTACATGAATGATTTGTGTTGCATTAACTGAAACTGGGCAGTGCTTGTTAGTTCCCAGCATGCTTTGCATATGGTTGAATTAAGAGAGAATAAATGTTAAAATTAAGTGTTATTTTATGTTTTTTTGAGAAAATGAGAAAAGGGGAAGACTTGATAGCGTGTAATTGTGTTTAATGTTCAATTACATTGGAATTATTAGAACCATTTAAATTACAGTGGGTTACCATTGTGGAGACGTGTGGAGCATTTTGTTTGGCTGTGGACTGATTTGGTTACTTTAAACTGCTTTGGTTGACTTGCCTTCAGATTCTTGGGCACGACCATCGCCAAGGATCTCTCCTGGAGCACAAACACCTCAGCAGCAGTCAAAAAAAAGCTCAGCAGCGACTCTATTTCTTGAGGATTCTCAGAAAGAACCACAGACAGGAGCAGCCGCTATTGTCTTTCTATCGCTGTTCCATTGAGAGTGTGATAACCTACTGCATCTCTACGTGGTACGCCAGCAGCTCAGCGGAAGATAAGAATAAGAAGTTCTCCAGAGAGTAATCAACTCTGCAAAAAAAATCATTGGCTGCCCTCTGCCTTCCCTTAAAGAGCTTTACACTGCACGCTGTCTCAGAAGAGCAGGAAACATTTTAAAGGATCCTTTCCATCCGGGTCATCATTTGTTTGAATTGCTGCCCTCTGGTAAACGTTTTAGGTCCATCAAATCGTGGATTCAATAGACACAAGAACACTGCCAGCACACACACACACATACTCATAAACTGAGAAATGCACCAATCTGACAGGGCATGTTATATCTTGACCTATAAAAGGTTAACAACACCCTCTGTATATTTCAGTGTATATTGTTACGTCTGCCTGTTTTCCCCCTGATGGCTCTGCTACACAGTGCAGACGTTAGTTGGGCAACAGTTGCATTCAATCCCTAATTAACTTATAATACAGTGTCAGTATACAGACCTGGGTGACTTCAAGTGAGGCCTCATTCTTCTTATTTTTACATATTTTGCTCCTAAATCTTTTCTATCCCATATTTATTTGAAGTGTCTGAGATTGTTTATTTAGTAACCACAAACGCTTCTTTTTTCCCTAGACGTCGGTTTTCTTTTGATTGTTTAGTAATTGTTTGCTTGGTTTGTAAATAAATTGGTTTATTGTTAAAGCATTTGATGTTTGCCTCTTTTATGTTGCGGTAAATGAGCCTGCTTTGGTTGTCAAGTTCTATTTCTCCCCTTATTTTTTATTTTTTTGTTTGTTTTTTCAGATCACAATACCAAATTTTGTTTCTGTTGAAGAACTATAAACTCATGCCTCATGCAACAAATAAAAAGGAAAAGTACGACACTGCCCACCTCAGTATCACTTCTTTGTGCTGACTCTTCTGTAGGACTTTCTGTAGATGTGGACTCCTGCAACTCATATTGCAGTCAGGAATAATAGATACACAAGTATAAATTAAGTAAAGTTATTTACGCACTTACAGGTACTTCCTCCAAAGGACAGTCATCTGAGAGGGTTTCTTCACTGTCCTGTGCAATGGAAACAAATGGGTGTTACAAAGTGTTGCTCTTTCTTCCCTTGGATTGTAAAAGTTAGAAAAAGTCCACTTACTGCACATGCTTCAGCCATCACTTGCTTGGGAACAGATAAAAGTGTTGCACATTATATTCAAATATTAATGCTGATGTTATATTTGAATATTTCAATGTTAATTCAGCAGTAAATATTGTGTTCTCTTTCATCATCTCGTTTCGAGATCCACCTATGGGAAGGGCATCCGTACCTGACCTCTGCAGAAGCATCCAATTGCACCAAGTCTGGCTAGACAGACAGAAGCGCGCAGCCAATGCCAGGTAAGGCCACACCCCTTACCTAGGCATATAACTTCTCCGCGCGCTGCTATTCCTCAGTTGACATTCGCTTCTCGCGATCTCTGCACTGACACAGTTCGGTTAGATTAACGTTACGCTGCTCACTTTCGAGTCTTCAGGAGGACATATCGCCAGATCAGCCTCCGCCAGACGTGAGTGACAGTCGTTTCTTCAGCCTATCCGCTGTGTTTTTTGCATCCGGACTCCGGAGCCGCCCGCGCTCTCGCTGTCCTTCACCTGCTCCTCCTTACATGGCTGCCCGCCACGGATTTTTCCGAGTTCTTCACCGCTGGCCCACCCATGGCTATGTGACTGTCTAAACCGCCGCTTCTCCGGGGAACAGCCTATCACGACGAGCCTGCCCGGCCGCGTGTGGTGCTCTCATCGCCGCTAAGGACCCTCTCGTTCTGCGCGGTCTGCTTGGGCTTTACACGCTTAAGAAGCTTAGAACCCGGAGAATTGCGGTCATTGTAATTGCTGTAACGTTAGCTTTTACTAAGCCGGCTTTTAGTTGCACGATCCCGTGCTAGGCCTTTCTGACTCGGATGGAGGACACGGTGATGATGACGCGCTACCGGGGGACTCCCGGAGCGCCACCTCTCTAAAATATTTGAGCTGACATCAGCCCAATCCGCATTCCCTGAAGAGGACATCTTTGCGGGAAAACCTCACTCTCGTTGACGAACCGGCCGGTTCCGATGACGAAGCTCTTAAGCACGGCTGGAGCGTCCCGCTAGACTGTTAACACGGTCTCACGGGCATTGATGTGTTACGATCACGTGTTGAGGTTTTCATTTTATGCCTTCCTAGGAAGGCGGCCCCGAACGCAAGCGGCCTGCCTGTTGTTCGACCGTTGGGAGTATCGAGCCCGCTTTCACGGGCCACGAGCCCTCCGGATTCTCTCCTGGTCCCGGAACCCCTGTCCAAAAGACACAGGGTCTCCCGCGAACGGTCGGTTAATCCCGTTTCGTGGCTGCCCAGCCCGTGTGTTTAGTGACGCTGTCGTGAGGAAAAGTACATAAGCAGTGTTACCACACCGCACTTGGTTCTCCTCACCCAGTTATTAAAGGCTTCGGCCCCAGTGTTTTCCCAACACAAAACACACACATCACTAAACAACACATTTAACAAACGAATCAGATGAATTCGTGCAGATTTATATATCTGCCAACATAGAGAGCAAATCTCTCTGATCCCATGCATGTCGCCCTGAGTCTGTCCACAAGAGGGCGCCATTGCCTCACAAATCAAACAGCTGGGCTCACACAGCTCAGTTGCGGCTGCCCAGCCCGTGTTTTTTTTTTAATTTTTTTTTTTTTTTTTTATTTGATATGGACATAACAATAGCACATATTTCATAAAACACAACAATGCGATATACAAAACATAGTGCAAAACAGTAACAATACACATCATCAATATTCATTTCATACAGCATTACCATGTGTGCAAATTTGACTTGATTTCAGCCACCGTTTCAAACCTCTATCAAAGGTAATCATGTCTGTCTGCAGTTTTAAGTCACTGGGCAGAGAGTTCCATAGTCTCGATCCATTAAAGGAGAAACTGGACTGACCAAAGGATTTAGTAAATCTTGGCACTACACAGTCACCACTGACTGAGGCTCTGGTGGACGGTCTGAGTGAGCCCTGACGTCTAATAATGAGAGCTGAAAACAGCGGCGACACATGATTGTTCAAACATTTAAAAACCAATTTCAGAGTACTAAAATGTATAAAGTTTTCGAAAGTAAAAAGATTATGTCTACTAATAATGTCACAGTTATGTGATCTCATAGGTTTTCTGGCATATATCTTGACTGCCTGCTTGTACAATGAAACAGCCGGCTTGAGTGTGGACGCAGATGTTTGTGACCAGGATGTGATGCAATAAGACAGATGTGATAAAATCATTGAATGCATGTATAACATGGCGGCCTGATTAGACAGATCCCTCCTGATAAAACGAAAACAATTCAAATTGGACTTGACCTTTTTACAAACATATTTGACTTGACTTTGAAATTTAAGGTTGTTGTCAAGAATAATTCCCAGATATTTTAGTGGACGTCGTGTGTGGAAGGCTTCGGCCCCTGTGTTCCCCAACACAAAACACACACATCACTAAACAACACATTTAACAAACGAATCAGATGAATTCGTGCAGATTTATATATCTGCCAACATAGAGAGCAAATCTCTCTGATCCCATGCATGTCGCCCTGAGTCTGTCCACAAGAGGCATTGCCTCACAAATCAACCAGCTGGGCTCACACAGCTCAGTTGCGGCTGCCCAGCTCATGTGTTTTTAGTGGCATTGTGTGTGGAAGGCTTCGGCCCCTGTGTTCCCCAACACAAAACACACACATAACTAAATTACACTTTAAAACAAACGAATTAAAAAAATCTGTTACAGAGAGAGTATCTCTCTCCGTGGATATTATTTTTCTGCCTGCACTTGAGACTGCCCAGTTCATGTGTTCAGGAGATGTGTGTTTTCCCCCCCACTTAAAAATCAGGGGGCACTTTGTGAGGGAAAGTTTAGCACAGTGGACACCACACTATGTTCCCCTCACTCTGTCAATAAAGGCTTTCAGCCCCAGTGTTTGCCCAACACAAAACGCACAAAGTTACGAATCAAATGAGAAAACTTCTCACTGCAGAGAGAGGAAATCCCTCCGAATCCCTGCATGTCGCCTCTAGTGTGCCCACTAGATGGCGCATTTGCAAATGAACCAGCTGGGCCCATACAGCCCCGCTCCGGCCCGAGCGGGGGCGCTTGCGAGTCATGAAGCGACTTGGCAAGCCGTTTCAGCGCCCGAGTGGGTTTTGCGTACCGCAACCCAGGGTTACAGGCTGCAGTTTGCAATAAAACCTTCGCATTTTAACGGCGTTCTCTCTTCTCACACAGAAGAAAACGCCTCACACATTCTGAAAGAGGAAATTTCCTCCCTCCTAAACAAGGGAGCGATTCAGATGGTGCCACCCAATCTGATAAACCATGATTTTTATTCCTGGTACTTTCATTATCCAAAAGGCGTGGCGCCCCCCACCCTATATTGGACCTTCGAGTGTTGAACAAACATTTGAGGAAATACAATTTCAGAATGTGACACAAGGCTCTCTCGCCCGTGCCATAAAGCAGAACGACTGGTTCACATCAGTCGATCTGAAAGATGCTTTCTTTCACATAAGCATCTACCCTCCACACAGGAAATATCTTCGTTTCGCCTACCAAGGCATTTGTTACGAATTCACAGTTCTTCCGTTCGGGCGCAATTTGAGTCCCCGAACTTTCTGTCTGTGTGCGGAGGTGGGCGTGGCGCCCCTGAGACTATCAGGGCTGAGAATTCGTACTTTCATAGACGATTGGCTCATCATAGCCAAATCAAAGGAGAAGGTGTCGCTGGTCACCGGCCGGGTGCTCGCGCACATCACATCCCTCGGGTTCAAGGTGAATGCGAGCAAAAGCAATCTGACTCCCAGTCAGAATGTTATTTTCCTGGGCTTGGAATTGAACTCAGTCTCCATGCAACGCGTCTCTCTCAAGAGCGCGTTCGCTCGCTGATGGACTGTCTGTCTCAGTTCAGAAGAGGGGCGAGAGTACAATATCGCACATGCCTCAGGCTGCAGGGTCTCATGGCTTCATCTATCCAAGTTGTGCCATTGGGTCTCCTGAGAATGAGAGCGTTCACGAAATGGGTTTTGTCACTACATTTCAGCCCGATTCGTAATCTCTGCCGCTCGGTAACGGTGACGCGCGCCTGCTCGGCGGCCCTGCGCCATTGGGAGAGCGAGAACTTTTACGCACGGGGAACCCCCCTCTAGACGGTTACGATGCGGAAAGTTGTGACGACAGATGCGTCCTTAACAGGCTGGGGAACCACCCAGGAAGGCAGAATGCTGAACGGTCTGTGGCTGAGCAGACTACGTTCAGCGCACATAAATTATTTAGAGCTTTTACCATTTGGAAAGCTCTGAATCATTTTCTGCCTCGCCTGCAGGGACATCCCGTTCTAGTACGGTACGATAATACCACGGCAGTGGCTTATATCAACCGTCAGGGCGGCATGTGCTCGTCGAAACTCCACGCTGTAGCTTATAGGCTTTTGATGTGGAGCAGACGGGTTTTTCTGTCATTACGCGTGACTCATGTTCCGGGCATTCTGAACAGAGGCGCCGGATCTGCTATCGAGGGGAAACCCAATCTACGGGGATTGGCGTCTTCACCCGCAGATAGTGAAGATGTTATGGATGAGATTTGGACAGGCAGCTGTAGATCTTTTCGCCTCGCGCGAAAACGACCATTGTCCTATGTTCTTCTCGCTAAAGGACATGGACGCGCCCCTCGGGGCAGACGCACTGGCCCACCCATGGCCCAGAGTGCTCCTGTATGCTTTTCCTCCCCTGTGCCTGATGAATTTCACACTGGCCAGGGTGAGAGAGCACGGCCTGTCTCTCATTCTGATAGCACCCAGGTGGCCCAAAGCCACGTGGCTGGCAGAGATAATCCCTCTGTTATACGCCGAGCCATGGCGCCTCCCCCCTCGCACGGACATACTGTCCCAAGCCAACGGGGAGATTTACCACCCCCACCCGGACAGGGTGACTCTCTGGGCCTGGCCCGTGAGAGGACGAACCTAAATGCACTGGGGCTCCCGCCGCGTGTAATCGCCACTACTCAGAATGCCAGGGCCGTTTCCACGCGATCCCTATATGGCTGTAAGTGGCAAGTGTTCGAAGGGTGGTGTGATGGGCGTGGTCTCACATCTTATCAGTGCTCGGTGCCTGATATTTTGTGTTACATGCAAGACCTCATGGAAAGAGGCAGGTCCTTTTCCACCATTAAGGTCTACCTGGCTGCGATTTCAGCCTGTCATGTGGGTTTTGAGGGCTCCACCGTCACACCCTCTAACCCGCAGTTTTATGAAGGGTGCACGCCACTCTTTGCCGGTCATCAGGAGATCTGTTCCTGAGTGGGACCTCTCCATGGTGCTGGAAGCACGGCCTCTGTATCTTTTGAGCCTCTGGGGAGTATTTCCCTTAAGCTGCTGTCCCTCAAGACAGCTTTGCTCTCGGCCTTGGCATCTGCTAAACGGGTCAGTGAGCTACATGCACTCTCGGTTCACCCCTCGTGCGCCAAATTCTCCCTAAGTGGAGATAGGGTTTCCCTTAAGCCTAACCCGGCCTTCATGCCGAAATGCTTCCCTGCGTTCACTTCGGAGGTTTTGGAGCTATCTGCTTTTCACCCTCCACCTCTTGCCTCCCCGGAGGATCAGAGGCTGAATGCTCTGTGTCCCGTCCGTGCTCTGCAAGCATTTATGACCAGGACCAGTGCTTTCCGCAAGAGCTCTTTGTTTCAATGGCTCCCCCCGCACAAGGGGAGTCCCATTTCAAAGTAATGCCTCTCACATTGGCTTGTGGACGCTATACTATGGCTTATGAAGCAAAGGGAGTGCAGGCCCCAGGGGGCATCAGAGCTCATTCCACAAGGGGCTTAGCCGCCTCTTGGGCTCTGTTCAGGGGAGTGCCACTGCAGGACATCTGCTCCGCTGCCAGCTGGGCCTCTCCTCATACCTTTGAGCGTTACTACCGGTTGGATGTCACCAGAACCTCGGTGGCACACTCGGTCCTAGGGGTAGGGTCCTCTTAGCCCTTTCCCACAGCCCCGTTGGGTTAACCAACGAGGAGTGAATAGGCCGGCTAGCCATGTTCATTCCTGTCACCAAGCATTTGCATTCCTTCTTGGGTTTGGCTATGTGCATTGGTGGTGCGGGGGCCATTATCATGTATGTGTCTCATGCATGTTTCATGCCCTGCTTGTCCACTGCAGTTTAGCGTGGCGTCACCCTTGCAGGGTCATGTTTGTGGGACGTGTCAGGCACCGCCTCTCTGAGGTGACCGTCCTTCTCTGGCCTTCAGAACCTCACTGTGAGTGTATTGGGCAATCGGGGAGCTGTCCATGTCTCTCCCATAGGTGGATCTCGAAACGAGATGATGAAAGAGAACAATAGGTTACTGTCGTAACCCCGGTTCTCTGAAACATCGAGTGGAGAGATCCACCAGCGTTGCCCCGCTTGCCGCACGAGAAGCGAATATACTTACTGAGGAATAGCAGCGCGCGGAGAAGTTATATGCCTAGGTAAGGGGTGTGGCCTTACCTGGCATTGGCTGCACGCTTCTGTCTGTCTAGCCAGACTTGGTGCAATTGGATGCTTCTGCAGAGGTCAGGTACGGATGCCCTTCCCATAGGTGGATCTCTCCACTCGATGTTTCAGAGAACCGGGGTTATGACAGTAACCTATTGTTAAAGTGGATGTTGTTGTGAGGACTTTTATTATGACGGGGGGACAGAGAGGAGAGCGGAAGAGAAAGAGTTAATAAAGAGAGAAAGAGGCTAAAGAAGAACTTGTCCCTGTCCGAGGGTTTTATTGCTGTATTTCTAAAGTTATCTTTGGATTAAAGCCCCGAGAACACACACAAGCAAGTATTACATTATGTAAAACTGTAAAGATGTGATAAATAACTCATGGATATATATATATATATATATATATAGCCTATATATACTGTATATTATATTAACATTAAGTTTATCAGTTTCACTTTCACAAGTCAAAGCAATTCATCATTACTCAATATTTAATAGTTGAAATAACTGTACCAGCCATTTGGATTAAAGGCCTAATTTAATGCAGAAGCAAATGATTTGACAGTGTAAGATAATTGAAAGCTCCAGTATTTACTTGTAATGAAGGAGTTGCTGCTACTGGTCTCTGGCTGTGGGTCTGAGGAAGAGCTGAACCCACACAGCAAAAAGTCCAGTGTTAAATTAACTCTCCTGGGAGTTTATATAGCTCCAGAGTCAGTGTTAAAATATGAGTGTTAAATTAACACTCAAGAGTGTTAAAGTTAATGAGCTCATTAAGTGATTAATTGAGTGATGATTGGGCATTATTGAAGACACCTGATGTTAACAAGCAGAATCACCAAAAGAGAAAATCTATTTTTTAAAGATACCGTTATGGAGATCAGTGTTTGCTTTAGTTGGGCTCTTGATTCATAAACTGTAAACATTAGATTGTCTTTGCCTGTTGTATCTGAGTTATAACTACCAGATGAACAAAGAGAAACGTTGATCAGGTTTTGTTGGTTATGTTTTGACATAATCATAATTTCACCTGAATCACTGAACTCATTTAGAATCTAATCTCTGATTTAAATGTATATTGTTAATTACAGCATCACTGTGATTCTACAGCATAAGATCTTTTTTTCTAACAAGTCTAAAGGATTTCTTAAAAGTTGTTCTGATAAAATAAAATCTTTTTTTTAGGCACACACAGACATCAAGAATCAGTGTATGAATCTCAACTATGGTGACAAACAGAATATTCAATTAGGAAAAGGAAATTAGTAAGACAATTCAGATCATAATTTATTCATACCGCAATGCATGATGGGAGCCATGAATGAGTTTTGATTGGTGGCACCCAGAATGCACTGCAACATGCTATATTATTGTTACCATTGTTGAGATTCACAGGCTGATTATTGATGTCAGTGTGTCTAATTAAAGCAATTTTCTATGTATTTTTATCAGAACAATTTTTAAGAAATATATTGCATTACATTCATAATGATAAAAATAATTTGCTGTAGAATCACAGGCTCTGTAATCAACAAGGTAAATCTGACTCTCTAAATGAGAGTTGATATTCAGGTCAAATTATGATTATCAAATCATAACCAACACCACCTGATCACCTTTTCTCTTTGTTCATCTGAGAGTTATAACTCAGATACAACAGCCAAACAAAGTTTAAAGTTAATGCTTTATGGGTCAAGAGCCCAACTAAATCAAACACTGATCACCATAACGGTGTCTTAAAAAAAATAGATTTTCTCCTTCAGTGATTCTGCTTGTTAACATCAGGTGTCTTCAATATTGGTCAATTATCACTCAATTAATCACTTAATGAGCTCATTAACTTTAACACTCTTGAGTGTTAATTTAACACTCATATTTTAACACTGACTCTGGAGCCATATAAACTCCCAGGAGAGTTAATTTAACACTGGACTTTTTGCTGTGCAGGGATGATCTCCACAACGGGTCGGTTCACATTTAACCCAAGGGCCAGCTCTTCTGTAATGTGGGGGTGCAGGACCAACACCTGTTTGTTTCTGCTCAGCCTTTTTCTTGGTTGCTGTTATAAACAGACAAACACATCATTTAACAGTGCTTTGTTAAAAACAGACTAAGACCAGTATAAGTAGTAAAGATTACCATTATGTAGAATATTCTTGTACTTCTCTTTTACTTGTTCCCATGTTCCAGTGGGCGGAGGCTCTGACATTACAGATGAACAAAGTAATGATTAAATGATTAAAATACAAAAATATATAGCTACTGTGCTACTACGTGTAGCTCTTGCTCTGCTGAGGAGTAAAACTGTGCGCTCTTTGGCCATGATGAGCAGCCGATAGCAGCGTTGTTGATCAATGTTTCTACTATCGATACATATCCCCTTTTAAACCAATGCATGAATGCACAATTATCTCAGATAACTCAATCCAGCGATACATAAACAACAGGTGTGTTCGAAGAACTTAATTAGCCAGATCATGATAATCATAACGATGATATCGATGATATCACCTTGGATGTGTCATTTGATCTCGGATGTATTATTAAAGTCCGCGTGAACCGGAAGTTGCAAACGACTTTTCTCCAGTGTTGTGACGTATTTCCCAGTGAAACAGAATATTGAACGGAGGGCGGGGTTTTACTCATAGCAGACAAACGGTTTGAGGGGAGTGGTTAAGCGTTTCCCAACCCAAGTCCTCAAACCTACGTCATCAGGGAAGGGACGCCATTCTAGACCAGAAGTAACTTTTCAGACTTTGATTAAAGATTACGACGGCAAACAATTTTTTTCTGTGTTTTAACTTGCACGGATTAATTGTTCACCACAAGACTAGTAATATGCGCTAACAAAGTAAATAGGGTCAATTTTGATTTCAGTTGGACTTTAAGTGACGTACGAAGAACGGACTCCTGAAGACTCTTGATCCTCAGAGCTTTTCTAAACATGAGAATCCATCAGTAAGTGTCAGAACCTGCAGCTCTTCTCAATATAATCAATAAAACTCTCTTCAGTATAGTGTGATTGTTTTATGTATCTTGTGAAAGGTTTTATAATGTTGTTGATGAACCTCAGTCAGTCTTTCTTCATCTTATTGTTTGTTCAGATCAACAGGAAGATTCTGCAGTGAGAGGCGGAGCACAAATGAACCAATCCTGAGCTCTGTGGGCGGAGCCACTGATGATTGACAGGGGTCATCAGTGATGAGTCACTAAAATAGATTTATTTCTGTATAGTTAAAACAAATGATGTAACAGTGGAATTAAATGGTAACACTTTAGAATACTGTATCTTACTTACTGCATAACTAATAAGGAATTATTGAGGAACTAATAGATAATTATTTATTAACACTTAAGTCACTACTGTTAACTACTAAGGAAGATGTGTTAACTAATTAGTATGTAATAGACTTGTATGATTGTGTTAAGTTTCAGTTAGTTAATCAATAACTAATGAATTATGTCATAACTCTTGAAGAACTATTATTAATTATCTATTAATTAATGTGCAAGAAAAATAACTAAGAAGTAACTACTAATGAACAGTCATACACAGTGGTTACTACAATAAACCGTTTTATTTTAGCAGTGGAGTGGTGGATGAAGTACACAAATCAAGTACTTGAGTAAAAGTACAGATAACCCAATAAAATATTACTCCAGTAAAATGATAAACTATTGGCCTATTCATTTTCAAAAGTACCTTAGTAAAAGTACAAAGGTAATTACTTTAAAAAAAGTAAAAAGCACTGATCAATGTTTTTTATTTTATTTTCTAGCCAGTTTTAGTCATTCTTCAGCACTAATAAGAAAGATAAGTGCAGACATTTACTAGGCTATATATTGATCTGCAAATAAGCTAACTTTTAATTTAATTAGCAAAATGTATCATAATGTATGATAACTTATCTATTTTACAAAGGTTTAGATAATACCGTTAATAATGTGTTTTTTACAGTAAGTTTGATTTGAGTCAGAAGTATGTGGTAATTCTGTATTAATTACTAATGAGTTCCCTATATTCTCACTTTAGAATACTGTTCCAGGTTCCAAGTAATTCCTGAAGAATTATCTAATAATTATTTGTTAATTACCAATAAATTTCCTTATATGTTCACTTTAGAATACTGTTTCAGGTTATAAGTAGCCTAATTCCTGGATAATTATTTGATAATTATTTATTAATTACTAATGAGTTCCCTATATTCTCACTTTAGAATACAGTTCCAGGTTCTAAGTAATTCCTGCAGAATTATTTGATAATTATTTATGAATTAGTCAAGTCAAGTCAAGTCATCTTCATTTATATAGCGCTTTTAACAATGTGGATTGTCTCAAAGCAGCTTTACAGAGATAAGCGTATAATTTAAGGTAACAGAGATTGTTTCGGCTTTACAGCAGAGTTAAGTTATTTCCATCTAAAGTTAGTTTTGATTGATTTGCTTCCGTCGCAATGATCATTTGTTATTAAATTAGGGGCCGCTAAGACGACACCATTCCCTCTACACAGACTTTAAACGCGAAGATGTGAGAAACGCTGATGGCGCTCACATGCGCATTTAGAATGGGTTCTATAGTTATGTGCGTTTGAATATACGCAGGTTTGGAATTCCCTACAAGCCAAGCCTAAACAAAATACTTGTCTTTCCTTATAAATTTTGATAAAGAATTTTATTTTATTTTGTTGCTTTGGGGTAGGAACGCGAGACGAATTTTCCCGACAACGCCTTATCTGTAGAGTGGTAGTGGGATCCTCCATAGGGAGAGACTAGTTGGCACTTCAGCACTGCGTTGTCATCGGTCCAGGCGAAGGTCTTTCGTCAGATCTGGATACGGCCTGGATCCGGCAGGCTGCAGTAAAACCTTGGGATAAACACAGACACAAAAATTAGCGTAGATGCCATTCTTCTCATGATGTAACGAGTACATCAGGATTTTTGGGAAGTGTTCCCGGTTCTATTACTAATAAGTTCCCTATATTTTCAGTTTCCCTCAGTCATTGCCTCAAACATGAATTTACTCAATGGCATTCTATGCTGAGGAAAACAGAAACACACAGTACTGTATATAAAATATAAAAACTAATCTGAGGTTAGTTTTGTATGACTGTTCATTAGTAGTTACTACTTAGTTATTTTTCTTGAACCTTAATTAGTAGATAATTAGTAGTAGTTCTTCAAGAGTTATGACAATTCATTATTTATTGATTAACTAACTGTTACTTAACACAATCATAAAAATATATTACATACTGATTAGTTAACACATCTTCCTTAGTAGTTAACAGTAGTGAGGAAGTAGTTAATGAATAATTACCTATTAGTTCTTCAATAATTACTTATTAGTTATGCAGTAAGTAAGATACAGTATTCTAAAGTGTTACCAATTAAATAAAGGTTAAAAGCTGGTGAATTGTCACTGTGTAAAAAAATATAAATATAAATGCTAAAATTAAGTCAGAGGAGTTAAACACCTAAAGTGATGTTCATTGGTGGATACATGTGCATGTTTCTGCTTTTAAATAATAATTGTGAAATAGTGAAATAGTGAAATGCTATTTCATGAATACTGAGTTTTTTACACTGTTAAAGAGTTGGATTCCCATGCTAAACATGGACAAAGTTTCAAAAATTAAATTGTACGTTTGAAGGAGTATTTCTGTGCCAAAAATTGTCCTTCCGGTTTGTCACAAGTTTCGGAAGGTTTTTTTCGAGTATGGGCCTGTGTGACGTCAGATGGAGCGGAATTTCCTTATACGGGTCCTAAAGGCACTTCCCGGAAGGGCGCGCGCGCACCCGTAGACCAGAGCGACGAGCGAGAGAGCGAAAGCAGTACGCCCATCAAAGCGCTGTTCTCGCGTTGTCAAAGAAAGAAGTGTGTTTTTGGTTGCCAGGGCAAGACAACCCTGCACAGACTCCCGAAGAACCCAGCGTTAAGGAACCCGTGGATGGAGTTTGTTTTTTCGAAGCATCAACGGAGTTCCCTGTTCCCTGCATTTCGACGATGATCGTTTTATAAACAAGGCCCAGTTCGACGCCGGATTTGCAGATCGTCTAATGCTTAAGGATCGAGCAGTCCCAACGATAAGGTTCACGGTCGTGCGTTGGAACCGGAGGCGGTGAGTAAAACGGCTTCAAATGTCTGTGTGTGTGTCTATCGGTGCGTAAGCACAGCAAGTAAACAGTGAACAGCGCTCGTGATTCTTTAGCTTCGCCCACACGGCGCGCCTCCAGCCGCTCATTTTTTTCCGGAAAGACTCGGTACAGCCTATCTTTCTTTTATAAATATAATAAAACTAAAGACTTTTTGGAGATATGAAGGATGCAATACTACTCTATAGGTACTCAAGATTAACGTGAGATTGACTGAAACTGAGTGTTTCACCCCCCCTTTAATGGTTGTCAATGGAGGAGAGGCTTCATAACACTGAATTAACCGCTTTTGTGAGGAAATAGCTTTTAATGAATCGACAGCCCATCAGCTAATCTTCAATATGTTTGCTCTAAAACATAAGTTTAGGACTGATCTATACCTGTATGATATTACGCTCTTGCCACATATTATAGGCTTCATGACACTTCATGAAAATTAAAACACCTTGAACTCTGTCATGGAAACTAGCATGTATAAACCTTAATTTATCAACTTATTAATCAATAAAAAGGGAATTTATACCTGTTTTATATTATTGCTGTAGAGACATTGGACCAGCGGTTTGGAAAATGGATGGATGGATGCAGCGCCATCTTCTGTTCTGATGCAGGAATTGAAACTGCTGTCACGTATGTAGTTCTGCAGTCAGACACATCTCGTCTCATATGTGCTCGTTCAATCCCTCAAACTGCCACCAGAGGTCACCATCTCCTGCGACTGACATCAACCTTGATGAGCCTCACCTGTAAATCACTATCATTCATCTTCTTAATTATTCATCTTCAACTTACAGAAACAGATCATCATTATTCTTTAAGTAGGTTTAGTTCAGTAATGTTGTTCTCTTGTTGAGGGAGGGACTGTGATATTTCTGTCTCTGGTCATTAATAAACAGTGTTAACCACACAAAGTCCTTCACTGTAAAGCTAAAGTGCTTGTGTTAAAACAGTCTGTCATTTGGTTGCTGTTGATCTGATGAGCTTCAACACGGTAAGACAAACACACTCTTGCTTAAATGATTATTGCTCATATAACATACGTGTCTTTACATGAGAAATGTTAAGAATAGGGTCATTTGTTTAAGTGATGATTATATTAATGCTGTATTATAGATATATGTTATGCTGATGTGGGTCAGAATGGCTCCTCCTCTTCCTCTGATCTTCTTTCTGCTCATGATTCACGGTGAGTCTCTCTTACATTCACATTAGAAACACTCTGATGTTTTATTTAAGGCCTCATGAGCGGCTGATCTGCACTTTCTTCTGTCCTGTTCTCACATATTTCTCTCTGAAACAGAAAGTTTGTGTTGAACGTCAAACACTCGTCCCTTTTAGAAATGTCCAATAGTCTTTTGCTACTTGCTAGTCAGTGTCACATGGTTTAGGGGGAGGGACTTTCTCAATGTTCAGAGCATTTGATTGGACAAAACTCTCTTCACTCTGTCTGTACATTTACTTCTGCTTTTTCTTGGCTCAAGTTCTCAGAAGTGAATGTGTACATGTTAAATATTTATCATGTCAAAGGAAATCACTAGCATAAATGAGCTCTGAGCTTATAGATAAGAACTAAAAGCCACAAAACTAATATTTTGATGTCATTGGGTATTTAATAAATCAACTTTGATTATTTTTGTCTTATTTGTCATGTTTCCTTATTTGAGAGTGTCATGTTGTTCGTGGCTGATTTCTTGGTTCTCTCTTCACTCCTCTGTCTCTGTACATTTACTTCTGCTTTTCTGCAACACCCTCCATCAAAGCTGAAGCAGTAATTCACACTGAGATCATTTATTCACATTTATCACTCCATAGATTCTGAGAAGATGAGCTTATATTTCCTGTAATGAGTCGATGTTTCCAATAGTAATACAGTATTGTCATATTTTCATGGTCCAGTGTAACTGATAAAACAATATTCAACACTCTAAAAAGAGTTGTGTTAAAAATGACTCTCTCTTCACTCTGTCTCTGTACGTTTACTTCTGCTTTTCTGCAACACCCTCCATCAAAGCTCATCAAAAGATCCCTGTAGGACAGGGCTGCCAACTTTTGAGTTTAGTTTAAAGGGAGAATTATGAAAGGGGGATTGATGGGGTGTAAAAAAAAAAAACTTGCATCACAATAAGTATATTGCGATTGGCAAAACATTTCAGAATTGAATTATTTAGCCTTAACTCATTTTGCTCGATTTGCCCAAATAAAATTGGTGAAAAGCTTCTTCATATTACAGAAAAAGATTATGTGGTGGGGGCAGAGGAATTGATTGAAATAAATATAAGAATTTGGGGAGAACATTCATTTTTAATATATTGATACGTCCAATCTGAGAAATTGGTAGGGATGCCCATTTATAAATTGATTCAGTGATTAATTTAGTTGTATACTTATAATTGCTGGTGGCCAAATTATTTATGTCTGCGGTGATATTAATACCAAGATATTTAAAACCTTCATGAGCATTTTTAAAGGGGGTCTGGAAGGGGGGTGTGAGACGTTCTGATTCTTTTAGAAATAGGATCATAGATTTTGACTCATTCACTTTATAACCTGAAAAAGACCCAAATGATTTAATTAGGCCCAATAAAGAAGTCACAGATGTACTTAAATTGGACAGAAATAATATAATGTCATCAGCTTAAATAAAAATATTTTATTTTCAAGACCGCCAATTGTAATCCCTGATATATCTCCTTTTCTTCGCACTGCAATAGCCAAAGGCAATGTAAAACGGAGCGGCGAAAGGGGGCATCCCTGACGTGTGCCTCGAGAAAGTGGAAATGATTTAGAGATTATATTATCAGTCAATATCTCTGCTGTGGGATTTGAATATAAAAATTGTATCCATTTTATAAAATACAGGCCGATACCAAAACAAGAGCGGGTATCAAAAAGATAGTCCCACTACACCCTATCAAAAGCCTTCTCGGCATCTAAAGAAAGTAAAGCTGTATCCGAGACTTCTTTTGTAGAGTGTATGACATTTAACACACAGCGTATATTATGAAAAGCTTGTCTACCTTTTATAAAGCCATTTTGATCAGGATCAATCAGTAAAGTTAAATACTTATCAGGTCTACTGGCTAAAAGTTTAGCAATTATCTGAGCGTCTGAATTTAAAAGACTAATGGGTCTGTAAGAGCCACATCTCGTAGGATCTTTCCCTGGCTTAAGAATTAAAGATATGAGGGCTGAACGCAAGGAAAAAGGAAGTTCTCCATTACTGAATGATTCATTCGTCATGTCAATCATTGGGGTTATGGATTTGTTGTGAAAGATCTTATAGATGTCTATAGGTAGACCATTGGGACCTGGTGCTTTCCCACTATTCATACAATTAATGCTGCATTCAGGTCTTCTTCTTCAATTGGTTGATCCAATACTTTGGAGTCTTCCTCAGACAGTGACAGAATCTGAATCTCATCCATATATGTTTTATAATGATGGGTATTCTCCGGAGGTGTCGATTTATAAAGATCTTCATAATATTTTCTAAAAGCATTATTAATTTCGGTTGGGACCGTGGTCATTTGTCCATCTATAGTTTCTATCTTGTTAATCCCCCCTTCATTTTGTTGAGCCTTAATTTGCCATGCCAATAACCTTCCAGCCTTTTCTCCTTGGCCATAATATGTTTGTTCAAGCCTAGTTATATAAGCCGCAGCTTTATTAGTAGAGATGTCATTCAATTCTGCTTTAAGTAGCAAAAGTTTATGTCTCAGTTCAGGAGTATCTTGTTTGAAAATGTCTTCTTCTAAATCCTTGATACTCTGTTCCAATTCAGTCATTTTAAGGGCAAATCTGTTTGTCTTAGAACTAGTAAAGCTGATCATTTGCCCCCTAATATAGGCCTTAAATGCCTCCAATCGTATTGGAGCAGACGTCTGGTTTGTATTAAACTCAAAAAATGTCAATTTGGTTTCTGACAAAATCCACGTCACATTTACAAGCGCCAAAACAATATTTATTCTTTTAATTTTGTAACAAAATGTACAGAATCTGAGAGAAGAGAATTTGTTTCATATCAAAAGTAACCAGCTCTGTCTTGTCTGTCAGTGTCAGAGGTGTAAAGTCCAGGTTCAGAAAGTAAAAGTCCTCTCAGTATTTTGTTCTAATCAGCTGGATTTGTTAATTGGCACAGTTTTTCAGCCAGGAGAACTAATTAGTGAAATCAGCTGCTGAGTTCATGGGTGGAATAAACATATGGCAGGACTTCTACTTTCTGACCCCTGGACTATACACCTCTGGTCAGTGTCAGTGCGATTTTTCTCTGCGTGAGAAAATGTGTGTGTGGCGTGAGAGTGTGTGAAGTGTGTCGAGTCTCAGTCTCAGGCTGAATGTGTGACACACTCAAAAAACTCAACTAGCCACTTGCTTGATTTGCTAAATAAAAATATGTCTGATTAATAAGAATATAACGAGTTTACTTGTGTTAAATGATTCATTCTTGTTAGTTGGAACTAAATTAAGAAATAATTGAATGAATTAGATCTGCACTTGTTGATTCAATGAGATTGAGGCGCTTCATATCAACAATTCTCTCTGGTGAGTCACACTGCGCATGCTCAGTACTGCGGCGGGAAGTTCAGGAACACGCGGCCGGGCTCAAATGTACTGTGGAGAAGGCTGAAATTCCTGACGTTTTGTGAGCGGTCTAATCGTTCTGCATCCTTGATATTGAGGGTAAGTACCTGATATATGTACCTATTTGTAATTATTACTGTGGGATAAAACTAAGTTATTAGACACTGTTGCGATGTTTCTAAGCAGGCTTATTTTCCCAGACTTGAAGCACATGTGTTGGTTCAATTCTGTGTCTTTGTCGATACGAGTTTCACCTTAACGTTAAAGGGGAATATGGCAACTCTAGTAATTTTTTCGCTGATTTTCAGCAAATATAACTCTACCCCAACAATGGGAGGGTAAAACAGGAGATAAATTGAATGCAGACGTCAGAGTCGAAAACATCATACACCCGTTTTTTTCCCGTTTTTTTTCTGTTTGTAAGTTAATGTAACGTTAGCTAACGTTAACGTTAGCGTAATGTGCCATTTTTATGTTGGCCTGGCCTTCATGTATGTATATCAGCAAAATATTAATTTAAACGTTCTGTATCTAGCCATTTCTGTCTTTTCAAACATGTTACTTAATGCTACCCAGCTTATTGATTACAGTGTGCAAAAATTGTCAAGTAAAATCTATGATGCAGTCGACCATATTTGAAGTGTCCTAATAAATGGCAGTTAAAGTTATGATTGAATAGGTATACATGTTTTATTTATGGAATATACTTATTAATATAAGTAAAACTTTATATTTAGTAACAGCAGCCAGTAGTGGTATTTTCTTTGGCCCATTTTTTGAAGTCAGTCTTATACACTTTTTTTCTTTACTTTTTTTACAGCGAAAATTATTCTTTTCTTCATACAAAAGATGAAATACATCACAATATAAAGCTGTCCCCATGCTCTTCTGGTGTGAACCTCACCTTAATTACATGTAAGTAGTTTTTCTTAACACTCACATATAATGTATAACTAACTATCCTTGATTACTGACCTTTCCTTTTCTTTCTCTTTCAGTGACGTTTATGTGGCAGTGCAGGCAGTGTGTTACAAAGGAGAGTTGTAGGTACAAATTGCTTAAGCATTATAAACTACACCATTGTTTTGGAAACGACAATCATTATGTTTGTGTATATTTAAATTGTGTATATTTAATAGTCATTCTCAATGCATTTTCTTCCCAAAGAGTACTCTTAAGCTGTGCCGCCACTGAAGTTTGAGTTAATCTTGTCCCCACCCCACAGAATGACACTATACATACCCGAAGAGCCTGTGTCATCAAGTCTCTGTGCACCTACTTGAATGAAGACCCTGAAAAACTAGTGAAGGCATATTTGGTGAGTTGATAAGAAAATACAGTTTTAAAAGCCAATTTAAATAATAACTGAGCTGGACAAATTGTTTATTTATAGGAAACTGATGGTACACAGTTCTTATGTGAATTGGTTGATGCACGAAAACAAATATTTTTTTATTCAAATCGGTTGAGCTCTCAAGGGGCCTAATTTGCATTTAAAAAAAATGGCATCAGAAACTGTACATGTATGCTTTTGTTTTATTGCAGTGCATTATATTCCAAAGTGGTTCTAATGTTTTAGCCACCTAATTTATTTTAAATATGGTGGCCAAATAAATTATTACAATCTTATAATATAATGCACCACATTATACTCCAGCACCCACTGTGACCTCAATAATAAACAGTAGAATTATCACCTTTCTGACAGTTTCATCTTAAAAACTGAATAATTATAACCTTGTAAATGTAGGATTCACAGCAGAGCTCCTGTATTGGATTGAAGTTTACTTTACAGGTTTACCTAATAAAGTGGCCAGTGAGTGTTTAAGTGTGCATTTCTTGTAATAAATATTTGAGCTAATTTTTGCTTGTGCTCTTATCCCACAGGATTCAGAATTTGAGTCACAAAGTACCATGGAGCAAACTGTGATAGGAGTGTATGTCATACTGAAGGAGGGAGCGCTGCCTAACGATGACCCAGCAGACATTGGTGTCCTTGAAGGTGTGGAAGTGCTCAGTGACTTGAATAGTCAGGCTTGTGCTCTGTTATTTGGACTGATATACTGTTTGAACCTGAGTTACCCACCAGAGCTCAAATGCACTTTTGAAGTCTTGCAGAAGATCTTTCTAAATCTAAATGGACAGATGTTATCATCCAAGGCACAGTTCCTCAAAAACAAGCTTTTGGAGTAAGTGAGCTTGAAAAAGATGGACTGAGACTACAACAGGTTTTTACCAAAGGGACAACTGACTGGAGCAGTTGTTACACACTTGCTATAAATTCATGTTTATTCAAATTTTACTTTTTTTGTGTGTGTGTGTCAAGGCCAAGGTTTACACTTACAAATTCCCCAAATGGGTATTATTAAAATGACTTAATTTTTAAGATGTGAAGGAACATAAGCTACACTGGTAATTTAGAATTATCAAAATAATTTTCATGTGATTTCATCACAGCAAGCTGCTGTAAGGTTTTTATTTTTTTAAGGTATGTACACAGCAAAATCCCCAGTGTTAAATTAACACTCCTCAGTGTTTATATGTGTCCACACTACAGGGTGTTAAAAATTAACACTGAACAGTGTTGAAGTTAATGAGATAATTAAGTTAACACTGAAGCAGTGTTGAAGTTAATGAGATAATTAAGTGATTAATTAAGTGATGATTGGCCATTAGTGGTGACACCTGATGTTAATAAGCAGAATCATTGAAGGAAAGAGAAACAAGAACAGAAAAAAGAGAAACACAAGAACTACTGACTTCGAGTCATTACACATTGTTGCACTTATTATTACCAGTTTGACTTTATTTCTGTCAAACTGACTTTTATTACTTTATTTTCTTTTCTACATCGACAAAAGTTCTTGAGATTCAACAGAAGTTTAGACGGTAATGTTTTATGGAATTTTTATTTTCAAGTCACCATTTTGGTGGTCAGTGTTTGCTTTAGTTGGGCTCTTGACACTTTTCATATTTCAATATTAGTTTTTCTCTGGTTGCTGCAACTCTGTGTTTATAAAGCACATTTGTTACTGCAAGAGAAAACATGACTTGCTCACAATATGTTTTGATGATAAAAACATTATCATGTAGTGACCTGATTCACTGATGTCATTCAGAGTCTAAATCTTTGACTATATGCTTGATGTCTTGTTTTAGTATTGGTGGTTGTAGCTCTGAGATTCTACAGTTTGAGATCCAACAGCAATATCAAAAATTTTGAAAATACTTTGAGCAAAGAAGTTACTGTGTTTAAACACACAGAAATCAAGAATCAGCATATGAGTCTCAACAATGGTGACAATAAACAAACTAGTGACGAACAGATCAACTCTGAACATCACAAAACAAGCTACTAAAGTCAGAACAAAACAATAGCAAAATAAAAGCAAACAGAAAAAACAATGAAAATTACAGGACAATTCAGCTGCATAATTTATTCATGCTGCAATGCATGATGTCAGCCATTGATGCGTTCTGATTGGTGGCTCCCATCATGCATTGCAACATTAAGCATTTGTTTGATTGTCACCATTGTTGAGATTCATATGTAGATTCTTGATGTCTGTGTGTGATTTTAAAAGTTTTAAATCATTAAAATATTGCTGGAAAGTAACTACTGTAGTGAAAAATTAATAAAACAATTGGATAAATCAGTTTATAATGATGGGTGACATCATTGAAACAGGTCACTAGTAATTTCATCATTGAAACATAACCAGGGCTGTATTTCCAAAAGCATCTTAAACTTAACTTGATTGCAGACAAACTGCAACAAATGGTCTATACGATCAAATTAGGCTTGTGATGCTTTCAGGAAACACAGCCCAAATCATATATTCTCTTGCCACAACACATATGCTCTATAAGCACAGAGTTGGAGCAGCCAGAGAACTACTAATGTTTAATAATAAAGTGTCAAGAGCCCAACTAAAGCAAACACTGACCACCATAATGGTGACATGAAACGAAACATTCCATAAAACATTACCATCTAAACTTCTGTTAAATCTAAATAAGACCGTGTGTAGATGTATGACAGAAATAAAGTCAAACTGGTAAAATAATAAGTGCAATAATGGCTCGAAGTCAGTAGTTCTTGTGTTTCTCTTTTTTCTGTTCTTGTTTCTCTTTCCTTCAGTGAGTCTGCTTGTTATCATCAGGTGTCACCACTAATGGCCAATCATCACTTAATTAATCACTTAATTATTTCATTAACTTCACCACTGCTTCAGTGTTAACTTAATTAACTCATTAACTTCAACACTGTTCAGTGTTAATTTTTAACACCCTGTAGTGTGGACACATATAAACACTGAGGAGTGTTAATTTAACACTGGGGATTTTGCTGTGTATTTATTTATTTTTAAGTTTTATATATACACCAGTATTTCATCAGACAATCTTTTTTTATTATTATTTTACAGCTCAAATTGTTACTCACAATTGTTTGTTAAATTCATGTTTATTTTCAAATGTAACATTTTTCTGTATCAGGCCATGGTTTACCTTACAAATTCCCAAAAAGGAAAGTGTTAAAATTGCTTAATTTTTAGAAGTGTTAAGAAAAAAGGGGCGTTAAAGTCCTGCAAGCGTTGCTTGGGGATCAGTTTTCTCAAGAGCCAAGATTTTGTTAGCTAAATGTTTCTTATATATCATGTTACAAACACTCAGATGAATGGGATACTTAAAGTGAAGAAAGCAGTTCAGACTTAACTGGTGCATGTTAAAGCCCAATTAAAAAAAAAAAAATTTTTAATTGTTTGCATGTTTTCTGTGTTTTTTTTGTACACTCAAAGTAATCTCACTAAATTAACTAAGAATGAACATGTAACTCAAAAAAAATTAAAATGAGTTTAATGGAAATGTTAATATCATGTTTAACCAACACATCTATTTTGTGTTCAAATAATATGATAAAGGTTGGTTGACTTAACTTGGTTTGTTTAGATGGAATATAGGTGGCATGATAAAATCATGTTCATCCAATGAATTTTTTTTTGAGTGCAGTTCACAGCCCTGCTCTAGCACTAGATCGTGAATATCAATATTCATATTTATTTAGTCATATTCCAGGATTTACAGTTTTTCTGAATTGCTAAACACTAAGCCCACTTCTCTGAACCAAATTCTCAGTAGCCTAAACCAATTTGTCGAATAAATCACTCTTTCTGTAAAACATTAAACAAGTTCAGGAAGTTAAAACACTGTTTGCAAATCTCATGCACTCTTCTTGCAAAACTCTAAACACTTTCTCACTCATTAAAACACATTTCTCACTGTGATGCACTTATGTTTCAAAACCCTAAACACAGGCAGGCTAAAGTCAAACACAACTACAACACAGCTGTCATCGTTTACACACAATGACTCAAAATTAGGGCTGGGCGATATATCGCACGATATTGTTATGCGCATCTCGTCAGTAAAGCCGGTTCCTTGATTAGTAGTAAATCGCCATCACCTGCTTTCAGATGGAGCGGCATTTACTACAAAGAGCCGTAATTAACTGACAAGCTGAGCCATATCGCATTAATATCGAGGACGTATCGCCAGCGATAATTAATGCGATATGGCTCAGCTTGTCAGTTAACTACGGCTCTTTGTACACAGCAAAAAACTTCAGTGATAATTTAACACTCCTGGGAGTGTATGAGTCCACACTCAAGAGTGTTGAAGTTAATGAGATAATTAAGTGATTAATTTAGTGATGATTGAACATTATTGAAGACACCTGATGTTAACAAGCAGAATCACTGAAGGAGAAAATCACAAATTGTAAGCCACCGTTATGACGATCAATGGTTGCTTTAGTTGGACTCTTGACCCTTTTATGTTTACTTTAGATTTTGTTTGGCTGTTGTATCTGAGTTAAAACTGCCAGATGAACAAAGAATAAAGTGATCTGATGGTGTTGGTTATATTATGACAATCATCATTTGCGCTTGATCACTGAACTCCTTATTTGCTTATTTCTGACTTAAATTTATGTTGTTAACCACAGAATAACTGTGATTCTGCATAAATATCCAGAATTTAAGATGTAATATAAAGGATTACTTAAAAGTTGTTTAAATTTTTAAAAAAAAAAACTTTCTTTTTAGGCACACACAGACATCAAAAATCAGTATATGCATCTCAACAATGGTGACGAGTAGGGCTGGGAGATATATCGCACGATATTGTTATGCGCATCTCATCAGTAAAGCCGGTTCCTTGATTAGTAGTAAATCACCAGCACCTGCTTTCAGATGAAGCGGCATTTACTACACAGCAAAAACTCCAGTGTTAAATTAGCACTCAAGAGTGTTAAAGTTAACGAGATAATTAAGTGATTAATTTAGTGATGCTTGAGCATTATTGAAGACACCTGATGATAACAAGCAGACTCACTGAAGGAGAAAATCACAAATTGAAAGCCACCGTTATGGAGATCAGTGTTTGCTTTAGTTGGGCTCTTGACCATTATACATTCACTTTAAATTTTGTTTGTCTGCTGTTATTGATTTATAACAGTCAAATGAACAAAGAAAAGTGTGATCTGATAGTGTTGGTTATGTTTTGACATAATCATGCTGTGATCTGTAAAATGAAACTTATTGAGATAGTTTGGTTCACCTTGTTAGCAGCAGCTTTGTGAGTCTACAGCATATATGATTTTCAGTATATTTATTTTAACCCATAATATTTAATAAACATTGTTCTGATTAAAATTCTTTCATTTTTTTTTTTTTTTTTAGAAACACAGACATCAATAATCAGCCTGTGAATCTCAACAATGGTGACAATAATAAAGCATGTTGCAGTGGCTGCCACCAATCACAACTCATTAATGGCTCCCATCATGCATTGCGGTATGAATAAATTATGATCTGAATTGTCTATGTAATTTACTTTTCCTAATTGAATATTCTGCTCGTCACCATTGTTGAGATGCATAGACTGAATCTTGACATCTGTGTGTGCCTAAAAGAATGATTTTTTATTTTTTTTAAACAACTTTTAAGAAATCCTTTATATTACTAAAATCTAAAATTCTGGATATTTATGCAGAAAAACAGATATTCTGTGGTCAACAACATAAATTTAAGTCAGAAATAAGCAAATAAGGAGTTCAGTGATCAAGCACAAATGATGATTGTCATAATATAATCAACACCATCAGATCACTTTATTCTTTGTTCATCTGGCAGTTTTAACTCAGATACAACAGACAAACAAAATCTAAAGTACACATAAAAGGGTCAAGAGTCCAACTAAAGCAACTACCCATCACAATAATGGTAACTTACAATTTGTAGCCGCGTTTCCATTACCCTTCAAATTGCGCAAATTGAAATTGCGAATTAAAAATACGCTCAATGGAAACACGTCAATTTCGCAAAAACTCCCGTTTATCGCAAAAATGTTTTTACGCTCTCATGAGGTGGTTTTTCAGGCAATTCGAAAAAGGAATATTTCGCAAAACTGCAATGGAAACAGTTTTTGCGCATTTACAGTCACCTGACTTAGAAGACGCGGTGTGTTTGAGGTCCATGTATAGCTACGCAAATAGGCCTAATAATTATTTTATATTATTTTATTTTAACATTTAATAGGCTATATTTAGAAGACGCTTTTATGCAAAAAAGGAACAAAGCTGAGCGTGGAGCGCGCACTGCATGGCACGGAGGCGCGGCCGCGAACACTTGCATTTTCCTATCAACAGTGGAAACAACTCAAAATACTCTATCATTTCTGGTCATACAGAAAATAATAATACATTATTCTCAACTACTTTTATTTGTGTAAACTCACAATAACAAAATAAAACGTTGTGCTTTTGTAAAGTAAAAGAAAACAATCACGCACTTTCATGATCTCCGTAAACTGGAGCGCGAGAACTGAAACAAAATATAGGCTAAAGCTTGAAATGTCCACTTTAAAACGAACAAATTCGAATCGAAAGCTTTACCTTCTGATTTTGTAATTCGTATGAAAGGTGCATTTCTCTCTAAAAGCGCATCTGCTTAACAGCGGAGATGGAGATGTGATTTTAGCCAAAACATAGTTTATTAATAATATGAATGGCTCTTCTCATTCAGCACTGCGGGAAAACATCAATTCCAGGTTCTAATTTGGCCTTAAAAAACCAGTAAAATCGACATGTTTTCCATATTAATTTGTGACTATTTTAAATGTTTAATAAAGGGGCAAAAAGTCATAAACAAACATCTGAAAATTCTTCGATATTTACTTTTTTTGCACAGCAGTTGTGTGTAGCCAGTTCAAATTAAAATTTTGGTGTTCAACTTTGCGTTTTAAAAAGACAACAAACGTTCATTTTTCGTTTTTCAATTACGGGTTAAAAAAGGAAAAACGAATGGACACAAAATAGCCTACATGGATCGTTTGGACAGAATACGAGACAGAGTTCTTTATTAAATTCATAAAAAAAAAATACTAATAATTAGACTATAGGAATACTGGATTCTAAATCTCAAAGAAATGCCACAATCAAAACCTCGGAGCAGAAATTAGGGCGAAACACCCAGAAACTCCATGTGTCGTTCGCATTATAAGGGTCTTTCCCTGCCATTAATGCTTGGATAACACGCCACGTCTCCTTCCATTAATAATAATAATAATAATAATAATAATAATAATAATAATGTCTAATGCGGTGGCTGTGATATTATATAAACCAACGTCAGTTGCCGTGATTTTTGGAATGACTTATCGCGAGAGAAAAAAGGACGTTTTAGTCGCATAACATCGGTTAATGGAAACGCCGTCATTTCGCAATAGTTTTTTATCGATATTTAGATAATAGCGCAAAACATTTGCGCAAATCTGTAATGGAAACGCGGCTTGTGATTTTCTCCTTCAGTGATTCTGCTTGTTAACATCAGGTGTCTTCAATAATGTTCAATCATCACTAAATTAATCACTTAATTATCTCATTAACTTCAACACTCTTGAGTGTGGACTCATATACACTCCCAGGAGTGTTAATTTAACACTGGAGTTTTTGCTGTGTACAACGAGCCGTAGTTAACTGACAAGCTGAGCCATATCGCATTAATTATCGCTGGCGATACGTCCGCGATATTAATGCGATATGGCTCAGCTTGTCAGTTAACTACGGTTCTTTGTACTAAATGCCGCTCCATCTGAAAGCAGGTGCTGGTGATTTACTACTAATCAAGGAACCGGCTTTACTGACGAGATGCGCATAACAATATCGTGCGATATATCTCCCAGCCCTAGTGACGAGCAGAATATTCAATTAGGAAAAGTAAATTACATAGACAATTCAGATCACAATTTATTCATACCGCAATGCATGATGGGAGCCATTAATGAGTTGTGATTGGTGGCAGCCACTGCAACATGCTTTATTATTGTCACCATTGTTGAGATTCACAGACTGATTATTGATGTCTGTGTTTCCAAAAAAAAAAAAAAAAAAAAAATTGAAAGTATTTTGATCAGAACAATGTTTATTAAATATTATGGGTTAAAAGAAATATACTAATAATCATATTCTGTAGAATCACAGAGCTGCTGCTAAAAAGGTAAACCAAACTATCTCAATAAGTTTCATTTTTCAGATCACAGCATGATTATGTCAAAACATAACCAACACTATCAGATCACACTTTTCTTTGTTCATTTGACTGTTATAAATCAATAACAGCAGACAAACCAAGTCTAAAGTGAATGTATAATGGTCAAGAGCCCAACTAAAGCAAACACTGATCACCATAACGATGGCTTACAATTTGTGATTTTCTCCTTCAGTGATTCTGGTTGTTAACATCAGGTGTCTTCAATAATGCTCAAGCATCACTAAATTAATCACTTAATTATCTCATTAACTTTAACACGCTTGAGTGTTAATTTAACACTGGAGTTTTTGCTGTGTAGTAAATGGCAGTTAATTATGGCTCTTTGTAGTAAATGCCGCTCCATCTGAAAGCAGGTGCTGGTGATTTACTACTAATCAAGGAACCGGCTTTACTGATGAGATGCGCATAACAATATCATGCGATATATCTCCCAGCCCTACTCAAAATTGTTCACACTTATTTCTAATGATGAGAAGAAACCAACTGTACAAAATACAAGACAGTTTAAAGTGCCTAAATTAACTCAAAATGTTGCATTGAATGTTGATAGCAACAATGGATGGAAACAATATAAGAGGGAGAGGAGGAAGAGTGTGAGTATAAGAGGAAGAGTGTGAGTAAGAGGAGGAAGAGTATGAATATAAGAGGAGGAAGAGTGTGAGTATAAGAGGAGGAAGAGTGTGAGTATAAGAGGAGGAAGAGTGTGAGTATAAGAGGAGGAAGAGTATGAGTATAAGAGGAGGAAGAGTGTGAGTATAAGAGGAGGAAGAGTGTGAGTAAGAGGAGGAAGAGTGTGAGTATAAGAGGAGGAAGAGTGTGAGGAAGAGGAGGAAGAGTATGAGTATAAGAGGAGGAAGAGTGTGAGTATAAGAGGAGGAAGAGTATAAGAGGAGGAAGAGTATGAGTATAAGAGGAGGAAGAGTGTGTGTATAAGAGGAGGAAGAGTGTGAGTAAGAGGAGGAAGAGTATGAGAATAAGAGGAGGAAGAGTGTGAGTATAAGAGGAGGAAGAGTGTGTGTATAAGAGGAGGAAGAGTGTGAGTAAGAGGAGGAAGAGTATGAGTATAAAAAGAGGAAGAGTGTGAGTATAAGAGGAGGAAGAGTGTGAGTAAGAGGAGGAAGAGTATGAGTATAAGAGGAGGAAGAGTATGAGTATAAGAGGAGGAAGAGTGAGAGTATAAGAGGAGGAAGAGTGTGAGTATAAGAGGAGGAAGAGTATGAGTATAAGAGGAGGAAGAGTATGAGTATAAGAGGAGGAAGAGTGTGTGTATAAGAGGAGGAAGAGTGTGAGTAAGAGGAGGAAGAGTGTGAGTATAAGAGGAGGAAGAGTGTGAGTATAAGAGGAGGAAGAGTGTGTGTATAAGAGGAGGAAGAGTGTGAGTATAAGAGGAGGAAGAGTGTGTGTATAAGAGGAGGAAGAGTGTGAGTAAGAGGAGGAAGAGTGTGAGTATAAGAGGAGGAAGAGTGTGAGCATAAGAGGAGGAAGAGTGTGAGTATAAGAGGAGGAAGAGTGTGAGTATAAGAGGAGGAAGAGTATGAGTATAAGAGGAGGAAGAGTATGAGTATAAGAGGAGGAAGAGTGTGAGTATAAGAGGAGGAAGAGTGTGAGTATAAGAGGAGGAAGAGTGTGAGTATAAGAGGATGAAGAGTGTGAGTATAAGAGGAGGAAGAGTGTGTGTATAAGAGGAGGAAGAGTGTGAGTAAGAGGAGGAAGAGTATGAGTATAAGAGGAGGAAGAGTGTGAGTATAAGAGGAGGAAGAGTATGAGTATAAGAGGAGGAAGAGTGTGAGTATAAGAGGAGGAAGAGTGTGTGTATAAGAGGAGGAAGAGTGTGAGTAAGAGGAGGAAGAGTGTGAGTATAAGAGGAGGAAGAGTGTGAGTATAAGAGGAGGAAGAGTGTGTGTATAAGATGAGGAAGAGTGTGAGTATAAGAGGAGGAAGAGTGTGAGTATAAGAGGAGGAAGAGTGTGAGTATAAGAGGAGGAAGAGTGTGAGTAAGAGGAGGAAGAGTATGAGTATAAGAGGAGGAAGAGTATGAGTATAAGAGGAGGAAGAGTGAGAGTATAAGAGGAGGAAGAGTGTGAGTATAAGAGGAGGAAGAGTATGAGTATAAGAGGAGGAAGAGTGTGAGTATAAGAGGAGGAAGAGTGTGAGCATAAGAGGAGGAAGAGTGTGAGTATAAGAGGAGGAAGAGTGTGAGTATAAGAGGAGGAAGAGTGTGAGTAAGAGGAGGAAGAGTATGAGTATAAGAGGAGGAAGAGTATGAGTATAAGAGGAGGAAGAGTGAGAGTATAAGAGGAGGAAGAGTGTGAGTATAAGAGGAGGAAGAGTATGAGTATAAGAGGAGGAAGAGTGTGAGTATAAGAGGAGGAAGAGTGTGAGCATAAGAGGAGGAAGAGTGTGAGTATAAGAGGAGGAAGAGTGTGAGTATAAGAGGAGGAAGAGTATGAGTATAAGAGGAGGAAGAGTATGAGTATAAGAGGAGGAAGAGTGTGAGTATAAGAGGAGGAAGAGTGTGAGTATAAGAGGAGGAAGAGTGTGAGTATAAGAGGATGAAGAGTGTGAGTATAAGAGGAGGAAGAGTGTGTGTATAAGAGGAGGAAGAGTGTGAGTAAGAGGAGGAAGAGTATGAGTATAAGAGGAGGAAGAGTGTGAGTATAAGAGGAGGAAGAGTATGAGTATAAGAGGAGGAAGAGTGTGAGTATAAGAGGAGGAAGAGTGTGTGTATAAGAGGAGGAAGAGTGTGAGTAAGAGGAGGAAGAGTGTGAGTATAAGAGGAGGAAGAGTGTGAGTATAAGAGGAGGAAGAGTGTGTGTATAAGAGGAGGAAGAGTGTGAGTATAAGAGGAGGAAGAGTGTGAGTATAAGAGGAGGAAGAGTGTGAGTATAAGAGGAGGAAGAGTATGAGTATAAGAGGAGGAAGAGTGTGAGTATAAGAGGAGGAAGAGTGTGAGTAAGAGGAGGAAGAGTATGAGTATAAGAGGAGGAAGAGTATGAGTATAAGAGGAGGAAGAGTGAGAGTATAAGAGGAGGAAGAGTGTGAGTATAAGAGGAGGAAGAGTGTGAGTATAAGAGGAGGAAGAGTATGAGTATAAGAGGAGGAAGAGTGTGAGCATAAGAGGAGGAAGAGTGTGAGTATAAGAGGAGGAAGAGTGTGAGTATAAGAGGAGGAAGAGTATGAGTATAAGAGGAGGAAGAGTATGAGTATAAGAGGAGGAAGAGTGTGTGTATAAGAGGAGGAAGAGTGTGAGTAAGAGGAGGAAGAGTATGAGTATAAGAGGAGGAAGAGTGTGAGTATAAGAGGAGGAAGAGTGTGTGTATAAGAGGAGGAAGAGTGTGAGTATAAGAGGAGGAAGAGTATGAGTATAAGAGGAGGAAGAGTGTGAGCATAAGAGGAGGAAGAGTGTGAGTATAAGAGGAGGAAGAGTGTGAGTATAAGAGGAGGAAGAGTATGAGTATAAGAGGAGGAAGAGTATGAGTATAAGAGGAGGAAGAGTGTGTGTATAAGAGGAGGAAGAGTGTGAGTAAGAGGAGGAAGAGTATGAGTATAAGAGGAGGAAGAGTGTGAGTATAAGAGGAGGAAGAGTGTGTGTATAAGAGGAGGAAGAGTGTGAGTATAAGAGGAGGAAGAGTATGAGTATAAGAGGAGGAAGAGTGTGAGTATAAGAGGAGGAAGAGTGTGAGTAAGAGGAGGAAGAGTATGAGTATAAGAGGAGGAAGAGTGTGAGTATAAGAGGAGGAAGAGTGTGTGTATAAGAGGAGGAAGAGTGTGAGTATAAGAGGAGGAAGAGTATGAGTATAAGAGGAGGAAGAGTGTGAGTATAAGAGGAGGAAGAGTGTGAGTAAGAGGAGGAAGAGTATGAGTATAAGAGGAGGAAGAGTATGAGTATAAGAGGAGGAAGAGTGAGAGTATAAGAGGAGGAAGAGTGTGAGGAAGAGGAGGAAGAGTATGAGTATAAGAGGTGGAAGAGTGTGAGGAAGAGGAGGAAGAGTGTGAGGAAGAGGAGGAAGAGTATGAGTATAAGAGGAGGAAGAGTGTGAGGAAGAGGAGGAAGAGTATGAGTATAAGAGGAGGAAGAGTGTGAGTATAAGAGGAGGAAGAGTGTGAGGAAGAGGAGGAAGAGTGTGAGGAAGAGGAGGAAGAGTATGAGTATAAGAGGAGGAAGAGTGTGAGTATAAGAGGAGGAAGAGTGTGTGTATAAGAGGAGGAAGAGTGTGAGGAAGAGGAGGAAGAGTATGAGTATAAGAGGAGGAAGAGTGTGAGTATAAGAGGAGGAAGAGTATGAGTATAAGAGGAGGAAGAGTGTGAGTATAAGAGGAGGAAGAGTGTGTGTATAAGAGGAGGAAGAGTGTGAGTAAGAGGAGGAAGAGTGTGAGTATAAGAGGAGGAAGAGTGTGAGTATAAGAGGAGGAAGAGTGTGTGTATAAGAGGAGGAAGAGTGTGAGTATAAGAGGAGGAAGAGTGTGAGTATAAGAGGAGGAAGAGTGTGAGTATAAGAGGAGGAAGAGTATGAGTATAAGAGGAGGAAGAGTGTGAGTATAAGAGGAGGAAGAGTGTGAGTAAGAGGAGGAAGAGTATGAGTATAAGAGGAGGAAGAGTATGAGTATAAGAGGAGGAAGAGTGAGAGTATAAGAGGAGGAAGAGTGTGAGTATAAGAGGAGGAAGAGTGTGAGTATAAGAGGAGGAAGAGTGTGAGTATAAGAGGAGGAAGAGTGTGAGCATAAGAGGAGGAAGAGTGTGAGTATAAGAGGAGGAAGAGTGTGAGTATAAGAGGAGGAAGAGTATGAGTATAAGAGGAGGAAGAGTATGAGTATAAGAGGAGGAAGAGTGTGTGTATAAGAGGAGGAAGAGTGTGAGTAAGAGGAGGAAGAGTATGAGTATAAGAGGAGGAAGAGTGTGAGTATAAGAGGAGGAAGAGTGTGTGTATAAGAGGAGGAAGAGTGTGAGTATAAGAGGAGGAAGAGTATGAGTATAAGAGGAGGAAGAGTGTGAGTATAAGAGGAGGAAGAGTGTGAGTAAGAGGAGGAAGAGTATGAGTATAAGAGGAGGAAGAGTATGAGTATAAGAGGAGGAAGAGTGAGAGTATAAGAGGAGGAAGAGTGTGAGGAAGAGGAGGAAGAGTATGAGTATAAGAGGTGGAAGAGTGTGAGGAAGAGGAGGAAGAGTGTGAGGAAGAGGAGGAAGAGTATGAGTATAAGAGGAGGAAGAGTGTGAGGAAGAGGAGGAAGAGTATGAGTATAAGAGGAGGAAGAGTGTGAGTATAAGAGGAGGAAGAGTGTGAGGAAGAGGAGGAAGAGTATGAGTATAAGAGGAGGAAGAGTGTGAGGAAGAGGAGGAAGAGTGTGAGGAAGAGGAGGAAGAGTGTGAGTATAAGAGGAGGAAGAGTGTGTGTATAAGAGGAGGAAGAGTGTGAGGAAGAGGAGGAAGAGTATGAGTATAAGAGGAGGAAGAGTGTGAGTATAAGAGGAGGAAGAGTGTGTGTATAAGAGGAGGAAGAGTGTGAGGAAGAGGAGGAAGAGTATGAGTATAAGAGGAGGAAGAGTGTGAGGAAGAGGAGGAAGAGTATGAGTATAAGAGGAGGAAGAGTGTGAGGAAGAGGAGGAAGAGGAGGAAGAGTATGAGTATAAGAGGAGGAAGAGTGTGAGTATAAGAGGAGGAAGAGTGTGTGTATAAGAGGAGGAAGAGTGTGAGTATAAGAGGAGGAAGAGTATGAGTATAAGAGGAGGAAGAGTATAAGAAGAGGAAGAGTGTGAGTATAAGAGGAGGAAGAGTATGAGTATAAGAGGAGGAAGAGTGTGAGTATAAGAGGAGGAAGAGTGTGAGTATAAGAGGAGGAAGAGTGTGAGTATAAGAGGAGGAAGAGTGTGTGTATAAGAGGAGGAAGAGTGTGTGTATAAGAGGAGGAAGAGTGTGAGTATAAGAGGAGGAAGAGTGTGAGTATAAGAGGAGGAAGAGTATGAGTATAAGAGGAGGAAGAGTATAAGAAGAGGAAGAGTGTGAGTATAAGAGGAGGAAGAGTATGAGTATAAGAGGAGGAAGAGTGTGAGTATAAGAGGAAGAAGAGTGTGAGTATAAGAGGAGGAAGAGTATGAGTTAGAGGAGGAAGAGTGTGAGTATAAGAGGAGGAAGAGTGTGAGTATAAGAGGAGGAAGAGTGTGAGTATAAGAGGAGGAAGAGTGTGAGTTAGAGGAGGAAGAGTATGAGTATAAGAGGAGGAAGAGTGTGAGTTAGAGGAGGAAGAGTGTGAGTTAGAGGAGGAAGAGTGTGTGAAAGAGGTGATGCACGAGGACGAAGAGGAAGAGGAAGAGGAAGGTGTGGAGAATGTTGTCAAGGCTGGATCTGCTTCAGGGTTTTTCTCTTCTCCTGCAGAGATGATATTCTCCGGCCGGACCGACATGAAGACGTGAAGCTGAAGCAGAATAAATCTCTCTCACTGACCTTGATTCTGCAGTTGCTCAACTCTTCTGACTGTACTTTACAGTAACATGCTTTTCATTTACAGTGTTTTACTGTAACCTTTTGGGCTTCTGCAGTTGGTCACTGTATTTCACAGTATGCAAATGCTGAATATACAGACATTCCATACTATACAATATTCAGTGCAATACTATACAGTACTTGCAGTGCATACAGTATTTATTCACTCACCACTGTCAGGTGTCAGTACTACTTTATTACAGAATTGCAAAATTAGTTTACTTTGTTACAATATATACATAAATATTTCTCCTGTAACTGCTTAGGATTCTGTGTTCTCCATTCTTCATGTAGTGTCTAACGAATGATCTGTAGTGTTTCTAATATTGACTGATGTGTGTAAGATCTGAAAGCATTGTTTGATTTTGCCAGAAGAGTCAGAGATTCTCTGAATGAGTTTTGAACATTTGCTTTTGTGTTTAAGGTTTTGAGAAAGTGAGTGATGGTTTCAAGAAATGTGTTTTAGCATTTCAGAAAAACTGTAATTGTGCAGCTTGTTGTTTTTGGCTGATTTCTTGGTTCTCTCTTCACTCCTCTGTCTTAAAGTAATTCACACTGAGATTATTTATTTACATGTATCTTATATTTCCTGTAATGAGTCACTGTTTTCAAACAGTAATAAAGTATTGTCATGTTTTCATGGCCCAATATAACAGATAAAACAACATTTACAGTTTGATGAATTCTGTGTTTCAGGGGTTTCTAGTGCTGGTTGGGGTGTGAGATACAGTCCTTCACACATCTGTGCACTAAAGGACTCAACAGTGATAATGACACTGAATACAGTCAGAGGCTTCAGTATCTGGGAGATAAACAGCAGAACTGCACCATCAGACTGAGTCATGTGACACTGAAGGATTCACACATGTACTATTTCAGATTCATCACTAATAAAGCTGGTGGAAGATATACTGGTGTTCCAGGAGTGACTCTTACTGTCACAGGTGATTTTGATGAGGTTTATCTCTTCTTCTGTGCATTATGTTGAATAATAATCAGTGTATGACAGCAGCACTAGATATAATGTGTGTGTTGTGTTCAGATCTTCAGGTGGAGTCTCCTGAGAGAGTGACAGAGGGAGATTCAGTCACTCTGAGATGTAAAAGCAGCTGCGCTCTGACTGACAGAGCAACATTCATCTGGTACAGAAACTCACAGCCATTAACTGAGAGAAGAGACAGAAACAATGAACTCCTGCTGCAGTCAGTCAGAAGAGAGGATTCAGGCAGATATAGCTGTGCTGTAGACGGACACACTCACATCTCTCCTGATGTTCAGCTCAATGTCATGTGTGAGTGCAGATTGAATTTCAAGCATTACAAAGAATAAATATCTGAATTTATGATTTATAAAAATGTTTTAACCACTATTTTTAAGACTATCCAACACCAGTGGGACACTGGCCATTATACATGTATAACAATAATACCTTAGTCTAAACCTAAAGTAATCTTGACAAACTATATAGCATTTGAAAGTGTTCAGACTGTAGTTAAGATCACTTAATCCATATATGGAAATCGAAGAGTCCTTATACGGTCACCAGAGGAGTCTGGATGTCATCTAGTGGAAAAGTTTGGTACTGCGCTCAAATTTTTTACTCATTTCTACTTTAATTTTTTTAGATATCAACCTAAAATTTGTCACTTTTCACTTTTGCAAAATTCACTTTTACATGGTGTTTGAACATAAATGTGTCGGCAGTGTGTGTACACAACCACCCTATAATGATAAAAATCTTCCCATTCTTCTTTTTTAATCCCCATAAATCATAAGCAGTGTCTCATAACAAGCCGTATGCTTTCTCACGCACCCCTGCCAAACTGTGGAGCCAGGTATTGTTGCACTGCACACTCAGACCCCACTCCGGGACGGGTAGCTGGATATAGTATGGTAGCCATGTTCTTCCATGTCTCAATTCTCCCTCGACACAGACCGTTCCTATACTGCGTTCGAGGGACGGGCATACCAGTACAAATCCTCCCCTTCGAAGTTTCCCTGTCACCCGGCGTCTTTACGAAGGTCGCGGAGGCCGCCCTTTGCCTGTTGCGGGAGGTGGGTGTTCGCATCCTCAACTATCTCAACGACTGGCTCATCTTGGCCCACTCACGAGATCAGTTGTGTGAACACAGGGACCTGGTGCTCAGACACCTCAGCCATCTGGAGCTTCAGGTCAACTGGGAAAGAGCAAACTCGACTCCAGTGGCAGATCAATTGCCTCAAGTTGCTCACAGTATTCCTTGCTCTCCGCCGTTTTCTGCTGTTGCTGCAAGACAAGCATATACTGGTCCGAACGGATAACACATCGATATGCGTACATAAACCGTCAAGGTGATCCATCTTGACTTGAATGCACAACAACGAGTAGGCACGCTTTCCCAGTGTTATCCAGTATCCTCACTGCGTGGGAACAAGAAAGAACAGCAGTGATTGACTTCTCTGTGTAAAGCCCTCTCCTTCTCCAAGGGTGCGGGGGATCAGGCGGTTTACACGAGGCGCTGGAAGACAGTGTTTGTGGCGTTTTTCTTAGGGATCCCAATTCATCAATCACTGACGTAACTCATAGTGATGACTGAATGGGAACGTCTAGGTTACTAATGTAACTCCTGTTCCCTGAAGGAGGGAAGGGAGCCAAGGGGGAAAAGACGTACAATTAAATATATTAAAAATATACTTGAGTATGTTTTTAGTACAATACAAATATACTTTAATGCATTTTTAATACATTTAACAACGTCTTTATCAACTGGTGAGTGTGTCTGATCGCTTCCTTTATAACCACAGCACGGGGTGTGGTTCACGATGCAAATCTCACTTGACAATGTCCATTGGATCGGTTCTGTTAAAACTCGATGATGATATGTTCTCAGGCGCGATCCTAATTCATCAGTCATGCAACGTCTCGGTTCCCTCCTTCAGGGAACAGGGGTTACATTAGTAAACTAGACGCTATATACAGTATAAATATATTTATACATAACGTTACGAGTTTCAAATTGAGCAACTGGAGTAACAAAAAGATTTTGACTGGGGTTCACTACTCTCAACTCTCGATGTCAGCCTGGAAGACAAAATCATACTCTGTTAGAGAAAGAGTGAACCACCATCTTCATTTACAAATCTCAATATCTTTATTACAAATGTATCAAATTATAGTATAAAACATAAAACATTCCCTTTGTGTAAATATGTTTCAGTTTCAGTGCAATTTCAATTTAAGCACCTCAATAAAGGTTTTCTCTTTACTCTTCACATATCAGCGGGCGACATTTCACACTCATATTCACAAAATAATTATGTCTCTGGAAAAATAAACATCACTCTGTTTTTTTTTTAAAGTGCAACAACATCCCAAGGATAGATCATATTTTAAGCTATACAGTTATTTATATATGTTTATATAACTAGTTTTCTTTTAAACTTACTAATGAATTAATATTAATCACAAACCCTCTTTGGCTGTATAAAAACTTACAAATTACTTTAAAGTCACAGCATGAATATTACACATAGGGAAAACTGTTCAAATTATAATACACTGTCCGACACAGACAGCCAACTGCTTCTGTAACTTTAGTAAGAACTCTCTTTTCTTAACATTTACAATATTTTATAACCTGTCAGGATACCTTAAAACACGAAATAAAACATTTCTAGGGAGTGAGGACCTCAATGTACCGACTCACACATTCAGTTACAATACCCACGTGTTATACAGCCGCTAGCGCCATTGTTTACATATGCTTTCTCCCGCGATTATAAACGCGGCTCTCTAACTCGGTTTCACACATCAAACAGTCCATCACAGTTTCAATACACTTCATGAGGAAACAGTTCATATGATTGTTTTTTACAGGGTACGAACCTGGAAGACAAAATCATACTCTGTTAGAGAAAGAGTGAACCGCCATCTCTTCTTCTTCTTCTTCTTCTATTCCTTTCCGGCAGACTAGGCACTTCTAGTGCATTGCTGCCTCCCACTGGTGATAAAGATAATCTACATTAAAGCTCCCCTTGCCTATATTTTCCAATATATGCCAGTGGCCTTTAGGAAGTGAAATAATTCCAATGCTCTTTCTTTTTGATTATTACCATCACCCATCAGAGTTTTAACAGAGAATAAATCAACTCCCAGAACGTTTAGACCAATGAATAACAATCTCCTTTCTTCAGCATATCTCGGACAGAACATGATGACATGCTTGACAGACTCCTGTACTCCACAAGCTTGACACTTGCCGTCCATGTGCTTTCCCACCAGAAACAGCCCACTTGCCAATCCACAATGACCCAGTCTTAGTCGTGCCAACTTAATCTGATCCATCCGAGGCAGGATAATTGAATTCCCAGGGTTGACTAATGGTTTTATGTCATAGAACTTTCTCCCGCTAATGTCTTTACTCCACTCGTGCTGCCATTGTTGTGTCAGTCTTTCATTAATGATACTGCGGCACTCCAGTCTGTCAAATGCCACCTTCACCTCCACATTTCCCCTAAGTAAACTTGCCCTAGCAGCCTCATCAGCAGCCTCATTCCCCTCAACCCCCACATGTGCTGGAACCCACAAGAAACCCACACTACACCCCCGCCTCTCTAATCTATAAACACTTGTTAATATCTCCCCGACTAAATCTAACCTAGCCCCTCCTCTTTCTCCCCCTATCGCCATCAAGCCAGATAGCGAGTCAGAACAAATGATGGCTTTCTCCACCCCACCTTCTTCCACCCACCTCAGAGCCCATATGATTGCTACAAGTTCAGCTGTAAAGATTGAAAGACCATCAGGCAATCTATGACACTGTCTAACATGAAATTGCGGAACATATAAACCAAAGCCCACTTTCTTACTCTCAGGGTCTCTAGATCCAACCGCCATCTCCATTTCCAAATCTCAATATGAGAGAAGAGGAAGACGTCCGTCACTTAGGCGGCGCGGTGCAACAATACCCGCACTTTGGTTCCGCTTTCTTTGGTTCCCCCCTAATTTATATTGTACAACACAATAACAATCGCAAACAATCACAATTCTAGTGAACGCTGCATGTTATTAGATAAACTCATATCCTTTAAACATTAAATTGTACTGTCACTTAAAGGTGTATCACAGTAACTCATAGTGATGACTGAATGGGAACGTCTAGGTTACTAATGTAACTCCTGTTCCCTGAAGGAGGGAAGGGAGAAGTTACGTCCCTTTGCCACAATCCCTGTGTTCACCGCTGAGTAACCGAGCACCACTACAGGGGGTGGAACTGAGACACGAGGAAAGGAAACGAGGATACACAAATAAGAAATGAGAAGCGCTCTATTTGTATATTGGAATATTCTTGATCACTGGAGCGTCACTTCAAAGCATCAACAGCTGCGATCAAGGGATCTGCCCTTATGTTGTTAAAGTTTGGTTATTTAAGAAATTCATACATAATAAAGATAAAGCAAGATGTCCTGTTGATATATGTTTGATATATAATTTATATAAACTGCAAAGGTAAAGCATAAATAAAAAATGATTGTGACATGTGAAGGGAATAGAAAGAATTGAGATGTCCTTCAAGATGCTGAGTTTGATCAGTTTCTGGGTCACAGGCCGGAGGACGGAGGAGCGAGGAAAAGTAGTAGCATCAAAATTGTAGTTATGAAAGTGAAAGTGACACGTGACGGCCAAGTATGGTAACCCATACTTGGAATTTGACCTCTGCATTTAACCCATCCAAGTTAATGCACACACATTAGGAGCAGAGTAGTGAGTAGTTAACACACACACACTGCAAACGTGGATACACACCCAGAGCAGCGGGCAGCCTTTGTGTGGCGCCCGGGGAGCGATTAGGGGTTAGGTGCCTTGCTCAAGGGCACCTCAGTCATTTCCCACCGGTTCTGGAATCGAACCAGCAACCTTGGGTTACCAGTCCAACTCCATAACCACAAGGCCATGACTGCCCGAATCTATATATAATCTATATATAAAATCTATATATAAAAATCTATATATTATCTATATATAAAAAATCTCTAAACAAATGTAACATTTTTTTTCCTCTCAGTTATTGCAGTTGCACTATATACAATCATTGTAAATTAGGAAAAGTAAAAAAAAAAAATCTTCCTCAAACTTAATCCAGAAATTGGTAAAACATTTGTCTGTATTTCAAATGTTTCAAGCCTCTCAAATTTTTGTCTTAATAGTTTTTCCTTGTTAACTTTTTTGTTTAAAGGGCACCTTTTATGCAAAATTCACTTTTACATGGTGTTTGAACATAAATGTGTTTTGGCAGTGTGTGAGCAAAACCACCCTAGAATGATAAAAATCCACCCAGTAGTTTTTTTACTATCTCAATAAATCATAAGCACTGTCTCAGAACACCCTGTTCTAGATTTTCCTCATTGTGACGTAGAAATGAGCTAAGCCCCGCCGACATGATTTGATTGACATCTGGTTTTGTCATAGACCCCGCCCTCGGTGATCTGCATCCTCCATTGTTTCAGCGACAGCCGGTAATGTCTCCTAAGAAGTGTGTTGTGGGATGTAAGAATGGACATAGCCTACTAGTCTTCACTGACATCAGAGCCACTGAAAACGCAGCGGATGGATTTTATTTATGAAGAAAAGGCACCACTTAAACTTCCTAAATACGAGATTCATTTTCTGACTGACTGTTAACGAGGGTCAAAGTTAATCCTCAAGTGTGGATCGTTGCCTAATTCGCGATCCAACGTCACCTCCAGAAAAAGTAAGTATATTTTATGATTTTTGAGCAAATAGTCATTTCAATCGATGTCAACAAGTTCAACAACAAATGCGTCTAAAGCTATTTATTGTCGTCGTCATAGGATGTCTCAACAAACAACGTCAGACAGTTTTATGTCACGTAGGCATAGGTTAAATTGGGCCGGAGCGCACCGGAGCGCAGCTCCGCCTCCTCGGGGCCACAACACACCATGCCGGAGCTCAGCTCCGTCTCCTTCAGCAGCAAATATTGTTATTCCACTTGAATTATTTTTCATCTCCTGGTAAATACATGGCATAGACTGAATAATTAGCAAGACTACACAGATACACCCAGGCTACATGGAATTATCAGACGTCATAATTTATTAATCCCTGCGTTCTCTGGTTCAGCACCCCGCCCACCAGCGACGTTACCATGGAAACCCGCGAACGGCTAATAAAATCAGTCTTTTAAATTCAACCGCCCGATGGGCTCATTGTTCTTTATCGAGCGTACGTGAGTATTTGGTTTAATTTATCTCAGATAAATAAGATACGTAATTATTCAAACACAACCTACAACTTCATTTTCGAATGTGACTAATGTAGCCTCGCGCGCACTGTTTAGTTTTTCATTTGATTTGTCTGCTAAGGCCAACTCTCACGCATTCACGCTCTCACGTGACGCCACACATCAATTTTCTCACGCACAGTAAAATCGCAAAGCAAAGAAGACACAGAGACCGACAGACAAGACAGAGCAGGATACTTATGTTATAAAAAATAATCTCATCTCTCAGATTCTGTCAATTTTATTTCGAAATTCAAGCAATAAATACCGTTATGGCGCTTGTAAATGTGACGTGACAGTATGGAAGCTTGTTTCCGCCACTGAATAATAAATAAATAATAATTGCGACTTTTTATCTCACAGTTCTGACTTTTTTTCTCACAATTGCGATATATCAAGTCAGAATTGTGACTTTTTTTTCTCAGAATTGCGAGATATGAAGTCAGAATTGTGAGAAATAAAGTCGCAATTCTGAGAAATAGTCGCGATTGCGAGATATAAAGTCGCAATTCTGAGAAATAAAGTCGCAATTCTGAGAAATAAAGTCGCAATTGGGAGATATAAAGTCAGAATTGCATGATATAAAGTCGCAATTGCGTGTTATAAAGTCAGAATTGTGAGATATAAACTATTCTGAGGTAAAAAAAAAAAAAAAAAGTCCGTCTTTTTTCCCCTTAGAATTGGACTTTATATCTCACAATTGTGAGTTTATATCTCACAATTCTGAGAAAAGATGTCAGAATTGCGAGATATAAACTCGCAATTATGTGATATAAAGTCAGAATTGCGTGATATAAAGTTGCAATTGCGAGAAAAAAGTCTGAATTCTTTATAGCACGCAATTCTGACTTTATATCTTGCAATTCTGGAAATCCCACGTTTTGCTATCCAGGATCAGGTAATCCATCTTACTTTTGTGCGAGTTTTTCAAAGCAAAATTGGATTGGATCACCCTGATCTGGATGTAAACTTTTTCCGATTACCAAATCTGGGGCACGTTCAAGTTCAAAACGGTGCGCAACATTTTGCTATATGGTTTCCGGGTTGAACGTCATGTTTCCTGGAAACGGTGTGCACCGGTGTGCAACGGGGTTTGAGATACGTTTTCTCTTGTTTTTTTTTTGTTTTTTTTTTTGTTTTTTTTTTTGTTTTTGTAGTAAAACACATATTTATACCGACTCCGAAAATTCTTCACAAAGAATGGCCTTCTCAGCTGCCATAGTTGCAACTGTTGCGTCATCAGAACAGTGTGTTTATGCATCACCGTTTCTGTTTAAAAAATTTTTTTTTAAATATTTTTTTACAGTCTATGGGCTGAACGCAGCCCTGGATTACTGGTTAGTGATGGGCATTCCGGCTCTTTTTCGTGAGCCGGCTCGTTTGACTCAGCTCACTGAAAAGAGCCGGCTCTTTTTGACTCACAAACGGCTCTTTAAAAAATATATGTTTTAACTCGCTGAAAGTCCACCGCACAACTGTGCAACGTTAATATTAATATTTTTAACTGTCCATAACAACCCAAAAACTTGTCTGCTTGCCTTGCACATCTAATTAATGGGCAAAGTTATGACTGACTATTTTTCTTACCTTCTTTTTTTATTTTTTTTTTATGGATGTTATTGAGCTTGTAGTAGTTTAGTTTAGCTCTTGCGTTCTTCTGAACATCTTGCGCTGCCATTGGCCGATGTCATTTCTGAGTCACATCAGACCATAATCTGTCTCTCTTTTAAATGCCTATTCCATGAGTGGTAGGCTACGACTGGCTGTTTTAAAATATAACTAATATCGAAACAAAATAAAAAAATAACCCAGGTAGTCTCATCTAAGAGACGTTTAGGCCTCCTCCAATAGTACTGACAGCATGGGCTCATAGCTTGCAGGTTTGCTTAATGGCAAACTTTTTTCATTTGATTGGTTCAACCGCCACCCGCCCGAATTTAATTAAAATATTATTTTTCGTTACGTCATCCGCCCGATCCGCGGTTTATCCGCATCTCTAGTGTGTGTGTGTATGAGTTAGCTCGGCCCTCCCTCATGCAGTGTATGATTGACAGGAACAGAATGTGAGGCTGATCAGACAGTCGAAACAAATGTGTGTGCGCCTTTAGGCCTATATAATTATGTTTTTGTTGGTTTTTGAATTAGTCAATAATTTTAAATAAAATTAAAATCATTCATTATTAGCCTACATAATGATTTAATTTCTATAGGCTATATTTTTAAAAATAGAGTCGGCTCTTCAGATATGCGAGCCGGCTCCCGTCGTTCACCTACAAGAGCCGGCTCTTAGATCCGGCTCATTCGCGAACGACCCATCACTATTACTGGTGATCTACGGAAGCCCCAAAGGGACATGGTCATGTAAAAATTATGAGTTAGGGAAAAAAAATATTTCAATGCTTTTGCGTTCTCTCAGAAAAGTTTCGTATAGCGTTCACCAAAAAAAAAAACCTTTGTTTGCTTGCAAAGATCTTTTGATTGGTTCATCTCTTATGGGGATGGGGATACTTAATTTAATTAATCAATCAACAATACTATTGATCAGCATTACCAAACGTGGATGTTTTACACTAGAAACAAACACTGGTGTACTATTTTATTTAATACTGTGAAGCTGCTTTGATACAATCTGTATTGTGAAAAGCGCTATATAAATAAAGTTGACTTGACTTGACTTACAGTGCTATGCATAAGTTTAGACACCCATACTAAAGTTGACTAAAAAGAGGAATAAAAAATCATCTTTTGGAAACTGAACTTAATGCCTTAATTTAAAAAATTAGAAAAAATCCAACCTTTAAGGACACCAATTTTCTTTGTGAATGAATAATGTATCGTAAATAAATAAATGTTCTTCCTTAAAATACAGGGTGCATAAGTTTGGACACCCCTATGTTAAATTCCCATAGAGGCAGGCAGATTTTTATTTTTAAGTATTTTTTTTTTTTTTAATTTAGGATACTATGCATCCTGATAAAGTTCCCTTGGCCTTTGGAATTAAAATAGCCCCACATCATCACACACCCTTCACCATACCTAGAGATTGGCATGGTTTTATTTCAGTTAGCCTAATAGCTAGTAGTTTGATACTACTACAATAGTTTGATTTGCATTGAGAGATGATCTTATGGAAAGTACCCCATGCCAATCTCTAGGTATGGTGAAGGCTATGAGATGATGTGGGGCTATTTTAATTCCAAAGGCCAAGGGAACTTTATCAGGATGCATAGTATCCTAAATTAAAAAAAAAAAAAAATACTTAAAAATAAAAATCTGCCTGCCTCTATGGGAATTTAACATAGGGGTGTCCAAACTTATGCACCCTGTATTTTAAGGAAGAACATTTATTTATTTACGATACATTATTCATTCCACAAAGAAAATTGGTGTCCTTAAAGGTTGGATTTTTCCTAATTTTTTAAATTAAGGCATTAAGTTCAATTTCCAAAAGATGATTTTTTATTCCTCTTTTTAGTCAACTTTAGCATGGGTGTCTAAACTTATGCATAGCACTGTATGATTGTGCCAATGTATTTTAGAAACAGTAATAAAACACTTTGAAATAAATAAATTATTTTTGATTTTTACAGATTTTTTTTATTATTTAATGGTGCCAGATTCTCTTTTTTACTTTACATTAGGCTACTGAAAGGCTTAATACAGTATGTAGCCGTAATGTATTACTTTAACAGTTAAACTAATCAAAAGCAAAATAAAAATATGAGTGTGTGTATATTAGGCTACATGATACAAATGTTGTATTTTTGACCAATTTTGAAGTTTTACTACATTTTCTTCCTGGAATCCACCTTTTTTTGTCTTGAGAAAAATGAATGCCTATCTTGTGTAGCCAGCCATAAAAAAGTAGCTTATCAGAAATTGTACCATGTAAACTATATAAATTGTTGTTACTAAACCTAATACAATTCTGCTTAGTTACTAAAATGTTCAGATTTTTTTTACACCAATTTGATATTTAAAAATAAAATATTTTAAAAGTATATTATTATCTAACATCTGACTAATTCAAAATTAACCTCAAAACATTTAATGCTAAATGGTGGTTATATATAGGCCTATCTAGCATTACAAAAAAAATGTGTCATTTTTAATGATGACCACTGTAAATAAGGGCTCCCCCTCCCTACAAAAGCCAATTTAACCACTGCACGTAGGCATTTTTGCAGCAATAACAAATGTAAATAAATTAAGGTCTGCTCTATCTCCATAGACAGTAGGCTATATAAACGTCTATCTCCCTCCCCTTAAGAAATAAATAAAAAAATTCGTTTGTACTTCACAGTAGTGTGTGTGTGTGTGTGTGTGTGTGTGTGTGTGTGTGTGGTTTCAAAAAATTGCGCGAACGTTATCACAGTTCGTGTGTGTGTGTGTGTGTGTGTGTGTGTTGCACATCCATAATGGCAAAAGGGACGCGATTAAAACTTTGTAAGTACATAAATGTATCAAATAACCATTCCGAGACGTTTAGTCCATTCTCATTCGTGTTTATTCTGTGCCGGACTCTCTTCATCATCTAGGTCCAGCAGCAGGGCGGGGATATGCAGCTCATTTACATTTAAAGTGGTAGACGCCAAAACAGCTCTTTTTAAAACAGGCCCCAAAAATGACATTTTCAAATGGTTATAATAAATTAACTGTGGCGTATTTTGTGCTGAAACTTCACAAATGCATTCTGGGGACACCCAAGACCAATATTACATCTTCTAAAAAGGGGCATAATAGGTGCCCTTTAAACTTTTTCTTTAACTTTGAGCATTAAACAGTGAAACATTAAACTGGGATGTTTGTGTAACACTTCCCAGTGTACAATGAAGAATTCGGTTTTAAGGTTTTAGTTGCATCACTCACGGGGAAGTCTCGCTCTCTAACTCACGTGAGACTTCACACAACACGTTTTAAACATTACATTGTAAACATGCAAATATCCTCTTGTAGTTCAGCATGAAATAATTGTAAATACATCTCTGCTATATTCCCTAAACAACACTTGTGTAACTGGCCATATGAACTCACACCCATGCCAACTCACTAATCAACGCATAGCACGGTTAATATAACATATATATGATTCACAGTCTATGCAAACACTTCGGGAATATCCACATAACCATTAATACACAAGTCTCACAAACTATTCACCAGCTTACCTGCAAAACAGGAGTTAAACGTTTTAGTTGCAGCTCTCGTGTTATCACACACTAGGCTTGTTTGAGATGAGCAAAATCTGCGCAGAATCGTTCACCGGTGATCAGCGCGAGATGCATGCCGGTTAGAAATGTGTCCGAGTGCGGTCCGCCTTGCTCTGATGTCATGCTGACGTATGTCAAATATCTCTCGCAAGCGCAAGGCGCACCTGTCGGATTCTGCAGTCGAGCGCAGTTGCTCTCCACCGACTGCGCTGATCAAAAGCATGATGGGAAACGACTTGCTGACGACACAGCTTAATGCTCATTGGTTTTAACAACTGTGATGTATTTTTCTCTTTTAAAATGTTTGATTTTAAAACTCTGATATCATGTTTTATGTGTATATGTGTGAATATTCCCAAACTATCTGACAGTGCGATCTCTTTGGGTTATGCAATTTAATTTTTATTAAAGTCCGCGTGAACCGGAAGTTGCAAACGACTTTTCTCCAGTGTTGTGACGTATTTCCCAGTGAAACGGAATATTGAACAGAGGGCAGGGTTTTACTCTAGCGCTCCTCCTCTGCTCATAGCAGACTAACGGTTTGAGGGGAGTGGTTAAGCGTTGCCCAAACCAATTCCTCAAACCTACGTCATCAGAGAAGGTCCTCCAATGCAGAGGAGAGGGGCATTTTCAGATTTTGATTAAAGATTACGAAGCCAAAAAAAATTTTTGTGTGGATTGACTTGCATGGATGAATTGTTCACCACAAAACGATCAATTTAGGCAAACAAGTAAATATGGTCAATTTTGATTTCATGTGGACTTTAAAAAAAAGAAAAAAGAAACAAAAACACATGTCTGTATTAAAGAAAAAATATTGATAAACATGTATTTGGAATGGAATTAAATAAGTAGGCTACTTTGGGTGCGCTTGTTTCACTCCTCCTCTCACTGCAGCCACTCCTACTCTCGCATACATTTCAGGCGAGGCAAGGCGCATCTCAAACAAGCCTACTATCACTCACAGGGAAGTCTCTCTCTCTCTAACTCACGCGAGACTTCACGAGAGATTGGTTCCATAACCTACATTACGCAACATCGCCGCCACCTGCTGGTGCACAATGAGACTAACATTTGTCACTATATTTAACATTATTATGTTTAACCCATTATGACATTCTTGAAGTGCAATACTCAGTCATTGCGCTACACTCGCTGAAATTGTCCAATAATAACCGACTGCAACTTTCCTAGAACATTTTCCACCAGCCGTCTCTGATAAATACTTTTACCTGACATCTGTAGATCCTCCAGTGAAACCTGTGATCTCCATCAGTCCATCTGGTGTAATAGTGGAGGGAGATTCAGTGAATCTGAACTGCATCAGTGACTCAAACCCTCCTGCAGATATCAGCTGGTTTAAAGGAGGAACGATTGTAGGATCTGGAAGAATCTACAGCATCTCAAAGATCAACTCTGATGACAGTGGAGAATACAAGTGCAAGTCCATCAATAAACATGGAGAGAAATACACTGATACTGTGACTTTAAACGTCATGTGTGAGTTAATGATGGTTCAGTAACTGTGACATTAAATCCTCGAAACATCTGTGATATTAAGTTTAAAATGATTGTTAATGATATCAATATTTCTCTGTATTAGATCCTCCCAGGAGCGTCTCAGTGTCCATCAGTCCATCTGGTGTAATAGTGGAGGGAGATTCAGTGACTCTGAACTGCATCAGTGACTCAAACCCTCCTGCAGAAATCAGCTGGTTTAAAGGAGGAACGATTGTAGGATCTGGAAGAATCTTCAGCATCTCAAAGATCAGCTCTGATGACAGTGGAGAATACAAGTGCAAGTCCATCAATAAACATGGAGAGAAATACTCTGATGTTGTGACTTTAAACGTCATGTGTGAGTTTTATGAATCATATTTTCATTTTTCATACCTTCTACTTGACACAGATCCTCCAATAAATCCTGTGATTGCATCAGTCCATCAGGTGAAATAATGGAGGGTGATTCATAAGTCTGATGTCAAATTTAATTTCAAGTCAAAGTCAAAGTTTATTTATATAGCACTATTTAAAGGTGCCTTATGCAACTTGGAGCCACCTATAGGCAATTAGTTGAATTACACTGGTAACGGTTACTAACGGAGTTTGATTGACAGCTTTGCTTCCCAGTTGGCGGAGACACTTTTTGCTTGCAGGCTGCAGTCAGACAGACCATCTGAGAGAGTGTGTGTGATAATTTGTGCATACATGTCAGCACGGCATCGCTCGTCAAGTTCGTAGCTTATTCAGTCCATTTTAAATTCTGATTTTGGCCGCCTCTCAAATGGGTTAAACCATAGATATATTGCCTATGAAGTTCAAGTAAATGCGCTAGAAAATCCGCGCTCATTCAAGGATGTACATTTATAGCATGGATGGAGAAAGCGCCGACACCTGCAGGATTTCATTTGACGGTATAAACATATTATAATCGATCTGTTCCGTGTGAGAGCAGAACGAACGAGACTTTATTGACGTTTTTAAATCTGAAAACTCCAAAAAGCAACGAAATTGTCTCTTTTGCAGAGATCACAATGAATGTTTGCGAACTAACTAGCTAACCTGATAAATGAGGTATTACATTACTGTACCTGTCCAATAGAAACGTGGCCAACTCTGCATCGCTCTTCAATCCAAATGCAAACCTCATCTGCCGCCATCTGACAAACGCCAAACCCAGATTTACTCTGGTTTTACTCCGGGCTTTATCCGATGCTCTCTTTGCATTGCTATATTTTCTTTTCTTATTTTTTTGGCAAGCTCCGTCGCTAGCAGGGCTTGCGTCCGCCATTACTTTAACAAAATATTGGGCGTGTTTGTAACTCTCAGTGTACCTGCCCTCAAAGCCTGTCATTGGCTATCACCTCACACACACCCCCAAATGTACACGCCCCAAAACGTCCCGACTCCAATATATGCTGGCTACCAAGGCAGTGGAGGGAATGTCAGTTCTGACACTCTGCCAGATACTATGTTTTAACTTTAGCTGATGACATATAAGGGTTATTATTGGATATTTTATTATGGAACAAGTTGCATAAGGCACCTTTAAAAACAACAAGTGTTTAACAAAGTGCTGTACACACATATCCTTTATCAATAATGCAATCAACCAACATGACTTAAAATAAAAGGAATTAAAAAAATAATAATAATAAAATAAAACAATACTGTCACATAGCATCAAATGCCAAACTGTAGAAGTGAGTTTTGAGATACGATTTAAAAATAGCCAGGGTTTGAGCCTGTCTGATGTGCAGGGGCAAACTATTCCAGAGCTTCGGTCCTGCTACTGCAAATGCTCTTTCACCTCTGCTTTTTAGTTTCACCCGAGGGACAACCAACAGCAAATGGTCAGCAGACCTAAGCGCTCTTGACGGAGCGTATTGCCTAATCAATTCTGACATATACTTAGGAGCAAGGCCATGAAGCGATTTAAAAACAAACATCAAAATTTTGAAATTAATTCTAAAATAGATAGGCAACCAGTGAAGAGAGGAAAGAACAGGTGTAATATGTCCGCGCTTTCGTGTCCCAGTCAACAAGCGAGCTGCAGCATTCTGAACCCTCTGCAGTCTAGAGAGAGAGGCCTGACTAATGCCTATATAGAGGCCATTACAATAATCTAGACACGATGAAATAAATATATGGAGAAGTCTTTCAAAGTCTCTAGAAGACAAAAATGATTTCACCTTGGTGAGTTGTCTCAATTGGAAAAAGCACGATTTAACTACCAAGTTAATCTGTTTATCCAATTTAAAATCACAATCCATAGTGAAACCTAGATTTTTGACGTAAGGTTTCACTAGTGGATTCAACTCACCAAGATCAAAATTTTTTGATTCATAAGTACCACCGGGAGTAAAAAGCATAACCTCTGTTTTGTTTTCATTAAAACATAAAAAGTTCTGTGCCATCCAAGCTTTAATTTCCTCGAGACACTGGAGTAAAGGCACTAAGGTGCAAGTGTCTTCTCTTTTCAAAGGCAGATAAATTTGGGTATCATCTGCATAGACATGAAACGAAATTCCAAATTTCCTAAAGATATGACCCAGGGGCAGTAAATACAAGGCGAACAACATAGGCCCCAAAATGGAGCCCTGGGGGACCCCAGACGTGAGAGAAGCCGTAGAGGAGCAAAAGTTATTTCGGACAAATACGACTTAAACCATGCCAACGCAATACCCTCAACACCAACACATTCTTCTAAACGTGAAATTAAAGTCGTATGGTCTAAGGTGTCAAATGCAGCTGAAAGGTCCAATAATAATAAAATCGCACAATTCCCTGAGTCAGTGGTAAGTAACAAATCATTTGAAACCCTCAACAATGCAGTTTCTGTACTATGCAAAGACTTAAAACCAGACTGAAACACTTCGTGGATACCATTTAAACATAAAAATACATTCAACTGTTCAAATACAACCTTTTCGAGTAATTTAGACAAGAACGAAAGTCTAGAGATAGGTCTAAAATTAGCAAAGACTGATGGATCCAGATTACTTTTCTTAATAACCGGTTCCACCACTGCATGTTTAAAAGATTTGGGTACAACTCCCGTAGCCAGGCTACTGTTAATAATAGCAAGAACCGAAGAGCTAATGGCATCAAATGCATCCTTTAAGAGTCGTGGAGGAACAATGTCAGTGTGACATGCAGTAAATTTCATTTTGACAAAAGTCTCCCTCAATGAGACGAGGGACACCGGCTCGAACTGATTTAAGACAGCAGAGCGCTCAAAATTAATAGGTTGGAAAATCAGAGAAGATGATATATTCGATCTAATAGCATCAATCTTGTCAATAATTTTTTTTTAAAATTGTTCACACAGTTCGGCAGAAAACAAGCAGCTTGGGGAGTGTTCAAAACCGCATTAATGGTACTAAACAGTACAGCTGGCTTAAAGGGATAGCTCACTTTGAAATTAAATTTTGGTATGTTTTAGCTTACCTCAAGGGCATCCAAGATGTAGGTGTCTTTTTTTCCGCAGTAGTTTCAATTTTGATATTTTTATGTCAAACCGTTCTTGTCTGTCAGTCATATAATGCAGGTCTATGGTCACTGTCTCAAAGAGCATGCACAGAGTCCAAATTAAACAATTCCCCATCGTCCAAATTAAACAATTCCCCATCGTAAGTACACATTGATGGCCTAAGACACGAAACGAGTGGTTTGTGAGCCAAGTGATCTCAGGGCGCGCGCGCATCCTGGTGTGTGACGTATGTGCAGACTGTAGCATAGATATATATATACTAGATTTCGCCTTAAAGACATTCATTCCAATGAACTGCCGCAGCCAAGGCGACATCTAGTGTATATATCTATGCACCAGTCTGCGCACACGTCACACACCAGGATGCGCGCGCGCCCTCAGATCACTTGGACGTGGCTGTGTTACAAGAGGTAAAAACGATATAAATACTGTTCGTTTTCTCACACAAACCGCTCGTTTCGTGTCTTAGGCCATCAATGTGTACTTACGATGGGGAATTGTTTAATTTGGACTCTGTGCATGCTCTGCATGCACTGAGACAGTGACCATATACCTGCATTATATGACTGTCAGACAAGAACGGTTTGCCCTAAAAATATCAAAATTGAAACTACTGCGGAAAAAAAGACACCTACATCTTGGATGCCCTTGAGGTAAGCTAAAACATACCAAAATTTAATTTCAAAGTGAACTATCCCTTTAAGGGAGTTACTACTAATTATATTTTATATTTTATCAGTACTTTGATTTCTCCAGTCTCACACACTTTTGATATTTAGACAAATTATAGCGTAGGATGTCAAGTGAGATCTGCAACTTATCCTTCTTCCAGCGGCGTTCAGCCCTTCTGCATTCCAGCCTTATAGCTCTAGTTGTAGTGTTCAGCCACGGTTGAACTCTACATTTATCTCGAATCGTCCTGAAAGGGGCAACAGTGTCCAAAATGCTATTGCAAGTTGAAAAGAACGATGAAGTTAATTCTTCAGTAGTTAGCCCACATGATGGCATCCAATAGTCCAACTCAATTTAAATTAAAAGCCTCAGAAAATAAATGAGAAGTTGAGGGATTTATCATCCGGCAACGACGTTTTGGAGCAGTCACTTTAGAGTCACGAGAAGTACATATCTCAAATAGGACAGGCAAATGATCAGAGAAAGTGGCATCACAGACGTCAATGTTATTAATAGGCAAGCCATATGTCAAAACCAAATCTAATGTATGTCCACGTATATGAGTGGGACTAACAACAAAGTAAACTGAGTTAAATTAAAAGACTCCACAAGATTTAAGAAAGCTTTGACCAGAGGCTTTTCAGGACAACATACATGGATGTTAAAATCCCCCACAATTAAAACCCGGTCATATTTGATCATGATACCGGCTAAATAATCAGAGAAATCGTCAATAAACTCTTTGTTATATGTAGGTGGGCGATAAACCACAGTGCACAATACAGGATGGCTCAGATCAAATTCAAAAACATTAAGTTCAAAGCTGGAGTAGTAGAAAGCAGGCAGACGCCTACAGTTTAAATGTTCTTTAAAAATGGTTGCTACTCCACCTCCACGTCCGTTAAGGCGTGGAGAGTTAAAATAGGTGCAATTCAACTGTAAAACTTCAGAAAATACACTCGACTCACCAACCCCGACCCAGGTCTCAGTCACACACAACATGTCCAGGTCCTTGTAAGTAAAAAAGTCATTCAGAATAAAGGACTTGTTGGCTAGTGATCTAGCATTCACCAAAGCTATCCTCACAGGAGTAGAGTCTTTCAGCGACGGAGATTCGAAGACCAAGGACCGATGGAGAGTAGCGTCCACACCTCTTTTAAAACGGGAAGTCCAATGTGTTGTAGGCGGGGATTTAAGGCCCAAAGACCGATGGAACGATACATCCACACCTTTTTTAAACCTGGATGGCCAATAAGTTGTGATCATAGGCTTTTTATCCAGATCCACGTCGGTCACAGGTACCAACCACCTGTACATAGGATCAACGGTGTGCCGAGGCGCATAGCGACGACATTCCGCGTCACAATCCCCAAACATCCCGCGAGGATCAGCATTCGGGAACAAAGTCAGAAAAGTCCTTATTTTCACCAACCGACCACCTCGTTTCCCTCGGCGTCTGAATCGCTTCTTTCTCACGGGAAACCATGGGGTTCGGCGGAGATAAGCAGGTAATTCACACAGGAACGGTGGAGAAGAAGAATTTTTTGTTCCTCCACCGGCTCACAAAGTAAATCGGCATATTCTCCAAACTCGACCTGATGGTAAGAAGTGTTTGGCGATCGTACACTAATAGAGAGTTTGTAGTATTTAAAATAGTCGATAAAATCAAGATAAACAACCACATAACCGGGAGCAGCAGACGGCCAGGCATACAAACAGGCGCCATCTTGAATCTTGAACTGATTCATTTGATTGTTAATGTTTTTTTTTTTTTTCTGTGTTAGATCCTCCCAGGAGCGTCTCAGCGTTCATCAGTCCATCTGGTGTAATAGTGGAGGGAGATTCAGTGACTCTGAACTGCATCAGTGACTCAAACCCTCCTGCAGAAATCAGCTGGATTAAAGGAGGAACGATTGTAGGATCTGGAAGAATCTTCAGCATCTCAAAGATCAGCTCTGATGACAGTGGAGAATACAAGTGCAAGTCCATCAATGAACATGGGGATAAATACTCTGATACTGTGACTTTAAACGTCATGTGTGAGTTTTATGAATCATATTCTGTATTTTAACCACATACTCCTGCTTACTTTCTTATCTGTCAGTATATTTTGTCTGATCTAGTCCTGTTAAACATTGGTGTGTCTGTATCTGTATTTCAGCAGTCAGATGTTTCTCGTCTGTAACTGTCGGTGTTGCTGCTGGTGTCGGTGTTTTACTCGGTGGAGCATCAGGGGCTTTTGTGATGTACATTTGGTAAGAAAAAAATTGGCACAAAAATCTACTTTATGTATGAAGAATCACTGTATTACATTTAGGTTAAGTGTTGCATTTAAAGCGGTAGTGCGTAAGCTTTGCCTCTTTGTCGCCATCTCTGTTTGAATCCTGAAATTGCAGTTATTTGTGGTGTTAAATGTGTTGTTTATTCTTCTTTCTTATGACAGTCTTACTAAAAGGATGAACAGAAGATCTGCTATGAAGGAGGTGAGATGGTCTCAATTATTCACAGTGTTTTCCTGCATGCAGAGATGTTTCCTACAGCCGCTATGAGCCGTACACAGATATTAAGAGTATAAGACACACGAGTCTCGTGTCCAAACACCCGATTCTTCAGTTCTAGATCCAGTAAAACTGATTTCCATCAAGATCCTCTAAACATTACATTTAAAAAAATATTGTTCTTTGTCCAAATGGCATGAAACTTTTTACGGCTCTCAACCCTTTCTAGATCTACAAAAAAAAAAAAAAAAATTGTAATGATATCTGTTTTTATGTTAAATGAAAAAACTAGTCACACTCGTGGTCTTTGGGGTCTCCAGAGACCCCAGGCAATAACATGTCATTTTGTAACAGAATAATATATATATATATTTTTAACAAATGTAATTTTACTCTGTTTATTAATGTTTTTACTCCACATCTGTGCAGTTTTTGGAGGATTTATTATATATTTTAAATTTATATAAATAAATGTAAAAAAATAAAAAAATAAAAAAAATAAATAAATAGGTTTTTATACAAAAAATCTCCATAAATGAAATTTAGAAATTTAGGTCTTTTATAAAGTGAATTTTACATAAAAAGCTGTTTTTGTATAAAAACCAAAAAAAAAAAAAAAAAAAAAGAGTTTTTTAATTTATTTATATACATTTTAAATATATCATAAATCCTCCACAAATGTGGAGTAAAAACATTAATAAACAGAGTAAAATGACATGACACACACAAAAAAAAGATTATTCTGTAACAAAAACATGTTATTGTCTGGAGACCACGAGTGTCACTCCAAACGAAGACCATCAGAGGGTTAAAAGATGAACTCACAATGTGTGTGTCCTTCTGTCTCTCCTGTAGATCTCTGATCCCAATGAAGACACATATACAGCTCTTGAGCTCAAGTCCACGACCTCTGACCTGTACGACACACTCACAGTAAGTGAGACGTCAAAGTCAGATACTCCATCACTGATGATCACATGACCGATCTCTCGCTCTCTTTCACACAGACCGTTGATCGCAGACCTCCTGAAGACTCCTGATCCTCAGAGCTTTTCTAAACATGAGAATCCATCAGTAAGTGTCAGAACCTGCAGCTCTTCTCAATATAATCAATAAAACTCTCTTCAGTTTAGTGTGATTGTTTTATGTATCTTGTGAAAGGTTTTATAATGTCGTTGATGAACTTCAGTCAGTCTTTCTTCATCTTATTGTTTGTTCAGATCAACAGGAAGATTCTGCAGTGAGAGGCGGAGCACAAATGAACCAATCCTGAACTATGTGGGCGGAGCCACTGATGATTGACAGGGATCATCAGTGATGAGTCACAAGAGATTAATTTCTGTATAGTTTAAGAAACATGATGTAACAGTGGAATTAAATGAAAGTTAAAAGCTGGTGAATTGTTATTGTCTAAATATATGTTAAAATTAAGTCAGAACACCTAAAGTGATGTTCAGTTGTGGCAAACAATCTATGCTTTCTCATTTTACAACATTTTCCTGCTTTTAAATCATAATTGATCATTTTATTCTGATAATGGAATTCATTCACAATGGAAAATTTATCTTTTTTTTTTTTTGCTCTCAAAGTACTCAATATTATCAGCTTCTGTTATTCAGTCTTTTGTGTTCCTGTAACTCTCACTTTAAATGATTTTTTTTTTTTTTTTTAAGTTGTATTTGTGATCATCTAATATTTGCTTGTACAAACCTTAAGGGCTCATAGATCCTGCAGTATTGATATATATTGATTCTCACAAGCTATTTGATTCCATTAAAAATATCAATATTAAAATTGTTAATGACAAAACTTGGTTTTCTGCATCACTTTTATTTGTATTTAATACTTTTCACGTTTGCTCCAAAACACCCCTGACATTTAGCTGGAGTTTGTTGGTGTGATATGCCTTTAAGTGTAAGTTCATTTTTTCTTCTAAAAATAACTTAGAAAAATCACATACCAATTTAAGAAATAACTGGTTTTGACATTGGTATTGTTAAAACTGTAAGAAAAAGTAATGGTATCGGATCAAAATAAAAAGTTTGTAATCGCCCATCCCTAACAATCCCTCAAACTGCCACCAGAGGTCACATCTCCTGCGTCTGACATCAACCTCGATGAGCCTCACCTGTAAATCACTATCATTCATCTTCATTCTTCAACAAAGAAAAAGATCACCATTTTTCGTTAGTTTTAATCCAGTAATATTGTTGTCTTGTTGAAGGAGAGGAATTTACAGTTAAAGATACGCAAATTGAGTTTTCCTGACGACGCTTTATCTGTAGAGTGGTAAAGGGATCCTCCATAGGGAGAGACTAGTTGGCACTTCAGCACTGCGTTGGATCGGGTCCACGCGAAGGGCCTTCGTCAGATCTGGATACGGCCTGGATCCGGCAGGCTGCGGGAAAACCTCGGGATAGACAAAGACACTAAAATTAGCGTAGATGCCATTCTTCTGATGATGTAACAAGTACATCAGGATTTATGGGAAGTGTTCCCGGTTCCAGCTGACCTGATCTATGCAGCCTAACACTGAATGCCTATGCAGCCTAACATTCTTTTTATGCAGTGACTATCTTTGTCCTTTAGTGTGACGTTTTGTCCTATGGTGTGACAAACATAAAACAACAGAAAATATACTTATTTTAAAATATCTTTAAAAAAAAAAAAGTCAAGTTTGGCATTAGGGGAGTTACAATAATATCACCTCTTAGATAGGTACAATTTCAAACAGTTTTGTAAGGTTGGCGAAAAAGTTTTATTGACATTCGTAGGGAAAAGTTTATCAAGTTCATCTATTCATGGTGAAAATGATTCTAATTAGTACTTTCATGTAAAATAAATATCACTTTGAGAAAATAATGTTTTAATAATATGAACAATTCTGTCTCAAGTATTTTTTTAAGTTATTTAATATAATTTCTTAGTACTTTTTAAATGTCACACCATAGGACACATTTACAGTACTGTTGAGTGAAAACATGAAAAAAATATGTGAAGTCATTGACAAAATGAGTGACCACTGCTATTTTCTGAAACTGCAGTTTTCATACTCCATAAATATATGTATTTTTTCTTAAAAAGTTATGTTTTCCAAAAAAAGTACTTTTTCTTGGCCATTTGTCAACTACTCATATATATTTAAGAAAAATGTGTTATTTTTATATAAAATATTTATATAAATTATATATAATATAAATATATATACACAGTATATACATGCAAATATTTCTTAAATATATACATGCATGTGTGTGTATTTATATATAGAAAATAATTATACACCTTACACACACATATATTATGTAAAAACAAACTTTTATTTTGGATGCGATTAATCGTGATTAATCATTTGACAGCCCTAGAAGTGGACTGCTCTGTTGTAATATGTACTATTTATAGTTTGATTTATAGCATTGCTGGTGGCATAGGCATTATGAGGAATGGTGGCGGTATGCGACCTCAATATGTGTGGCATTCTTGGCAAATTTCACGAGTGGTTGTTGTGGTAGTTACAATGTATTTCTCTCGCATTGTGAGTAACCATACATCGGGCGTTTGGAGGGTGTTCATCTAAAACTGTAAGTATCTCGTTCCCTTTTTCATTTGGGATTTTATAGATTTAGTTTAACGTTCAGTGTTTTATTGTTAAAGAGAGAAGGAACTTCCCCATCTGTAAATCCTATCCAGTGTGAAGACGTTACAGGAGATGCCGCTGTTGTTTTGCTTATTGGGTTTACTTATTGTCAGTTCCTGTGGGTTCGTACAGCTGTGCTGAGCGTAAAGCTTAGCAGGTTGGTTGCTTTTGGGGTCAACCAATACGTGCTTCATGCTACTGCTATATGGCGTATTACGGTTGACTCGATTGTCTAAGTGTGTATTCTTTGGGGTTTTCTTTGATTTTGGGATTTCGGCTACCTTTTTTTTCTTGTTTTGACTTCTCTTTCACACAGACCGTTGATCACAGACCTCCTGAAGACTCTTGATCCTCAGAGCTTTTCTAAACATGAGAATCCATCAGTAAGTGTCAGAACCTGCAGCTCTTCTCAATATAATCAATAAAACTCTCTTCAGTATTAGTGTGATTGTTTTATGTATCTTGTGAAAGGTTTTATAATGTTGTTGATGAACTTCAGTCAGTCTTTCTTCATCTTATTGTTTGTTCAGATCAACAGGAAGATTCTGCAGTGAGAGGCGGAGCACAAATAAACCAATTCTGAGCTCTGTGGGCGGAGCCACTGATGATTGACAGGGGTCATCAGTGATGAGTCACTAAAATAGATTTATTTCTGTATAGTTAAAACAAATGATGTAACAGTGGAATTAAATAAAGGTTAAAAGCTGGTGAATTGTCACACGCTGTGTAAAAAAAATATAAATATAAATGCTAACATGATGTTCATTGGTGGATAAAGTGCATTTTTCTGCTTTTAAATAATAATTGATCATTTTACCATAAGATACTGAACAAAATCATAATTGTGCCTCTTCATAATGGACACACTATGGTCACACTATGGACCATGTTATGGTCAATATTATCAGCTTCTGCTATTCTGTCTTTGGTGTTCCTGTGACTTTCCCTTGATCATTTTTATTAGTGATGCGCTCATACAATACTAGCCCAGCGCAGAGCCACACACCACAGCAGCGCCAGACCAGCAGTCTCAGACCGGCTGTTAGGGTGGAGATTACTGCAGCATTAAAGGGATACTTCACCTCTGGAAAGATGAATGTGTATTTAAAATGGGTCATTTATGTAGAAGAAACGTGAAATTATATTTGAATTTGGAGCTTTCTAGACTGAGAAAAGCCAGAAAATGTATTTTTGGCTTATGTGGATGAAAGACAACAACTCCCAGAATGCACTTGATTCGCTGCCCTAGGAGGCCACTCCCAAGCCACGCCTACCGGTTAGAGAGCGCAGTTAAGCAACAAGTCTAGGCTACTAGTGAGTCTGCTCTGCCCGCGTTTTCGAGATCGCCCAAAATGTCCGGGATTCTGCTTTTGCGTTCTACAGTCGCCATTCATCATGTTTACTGTGGCGAGCAGGACGAGGCTGAGGGCCGTGGGAGAACGGCGCGAGGCCGGTGGCGTCATTACTGAGACGCGCCGGGTCTCGCATCTCTCACGGAGGAGCGGGAATTTTCTTAGCAATGTTAAAACGCACATCAACCGATCACTTGTTTAGCGTTCATGTAAACACTATTCACCAATCGGAATGAATTCAGCTAGATTGAAACAAAAGGTGTGCATGTAAACAATGAATGGCGACTGCAGAAAGCAAAAGCCGAATCCCGGACATTTTGGAAGATCTCGACGGCCGGACAAGTCCGGGAAAAGGAGGATGGTAACCCCTACTTACTCAGCTTTCTCCTACTACTCAGCTTTCTCCACAGAACAAGAGCCTGCTAACTTAGCTTACAAAGAAAGACGGCTGACACTGTGTACATTCTGTGAGTGAGATCCCACCCTCTATGGGCGGGCTGAAAACATGCGGGAAAGCTCCTACTACTGGCTGTAGTCTTTAGCCTCTGGCCAAAAAATCCTCCGATGACGCAAAATGATGATTTTGACGTCATCGGAGGATTTTTTCCAGACAAAATCTCTCGTCTCAGGGGGATATGAGGGGGGAAAGCATGGTAATTTGAAAATACTACAGGTTTTCTACTAATACAAAGCTTAATGCTAAATCCTGAAGTATCCCTTTAAGGCCAAATGACACAGTTTTATATACATATATGTATGGATGTCCATTGGCTGATAGTTTGTCCTCCATTAATATCAAAATCAAAGATCAGATCTGATTACAGACAAACACCGCTGTCTCATATGTGACCCCGCCTGTGAAACCCCGGCTAAAGTCGCAGAATCGAATTATTATTGAGTTAACGAGCGTCAAAGTAGGCCTAGCCATAAAAATGACAAAAATAGTCCATGTGTGTTTATTGCTGTAAATGATAGATTATACCAATGGTTTTGAGATGCAATACTTAAATTATCATTTATAACATGATAAATACTGAAATTAATGATTTTATTGACACTACGTTATAGGCTACTTTTGCGCAAAAAAAAAAACGGACGTGGCGCTTCCTAAACATTGATTTCAATCGTCTCTGGGTTTATTTCGCGCAACAACACTGCTGATTCGTATATCATTCGGTTCAGGAACTTCTTTTCTGTGTCTTTTCTATTAGAAAGAGTAAAAACAGACTTTAATATCAATCCGCGAGCGGTAATCAGGTCAACACAATGAAAAAAAAAGAGAGAGATGTCAGCCGCGTTTAGATGTCTGTGGTGATTTTTTCTTGTCATAGCCAATATTTTAAGAACTGCTTATTTGTTTTATAGCTTAGTATTCTGCCAATAATATTAAACTTATTTTAAGGACATTTTTGGCCTACTACGTGTTATTTGCTGGGTGGTAATGTTAATGCGTTGTTTTGACATCTGACATGGCCATGGCTTCGCTGGCGACACCGAAGTATTGCAGGAACGGAAAATAGCTGCTTGCTTAAACATCTTGCTTGATATTAATCTCGATGGAATTGAACCCAAATTATGATTTAACCGGTTTTATTGCGGATTATTTTCTGGAGGATGATTGTGATGATGAACAGGACACATTCTTTGACGAAACTGACGAAGAATTTGACGGTAAGTTTTTGTTATTATTTTTTTATGCTAAATATGTAAATGTATAGGCTACTGTCAGTGTCCAGCCAATGTAATGCTAACACATATCTGTGATGCAAAAATAGTGGATTTAAATGTTTATTACATTTGTTGATGGGGATTGAGTCAGTTTAAATTCATTACGTTTATGGCATGATGTTTATTTGTCTCATTACACTCTGAATTGAAGTCTGCCTACCACCTATAGGTTGTTTCTTATTCCTATATGCCCTCCCCTCAATTAATCAGATCCAGTCTGACTAAACTGAAAAAATATTTTCTGATATTTTCATATAAAATGCTTCATTATCCATTTTAAATGTGGAATTAAACCCACCTCCCATTCTTGCATGTTAAGCAATCATGTTTTTAGGTATCTTGCTTTGAATTGAAAAAAAAATATCTTTGCTTTTTCAGGCAGTGACCAACATGATGAGGAGGACAAGCCAGTTTTGGTAATTGAACCCCAAGCTATTTGTCTGGCGAACATGAAGAAGGAACACCAGCAAGAAGAATTTGCTTCGAATGCTGGAAGTCCAGATGTGAAACTGAAAATCAGTTTCTCTTGCAACTGCAAGTATTTCAATGGGGAAAAGTGTTCTTTATTTTTCAAGGAGGGAGAGTTGCTGTCACTCAGGATTTTATTTTGCATCTAGACAATTTTAGAATGTGTACAAAGTTTGAGACTGACCTGTTAAAGGGATAGTTCACCCAAAAACTATGATTTACTCATACTCACCCTCATGTTATTCCAATCCTGTATAAGTTTCTTGCTTCTGTTAATAATAAGATATTTTAAAGAATGTTGGTAACCAGACAGTTGGCGGCACCTATGGAAGTCAATGGGTGCTGTCAACTGTCTGGTTACAAACATTCTTTAAAATATCTTATTTTGTGTTCAGCAGAAGAAAGAAACTTATACAGGTTTGGAAAAACATCAGGGTGAGTGAATGATGACAGAATTGTAGTTTTTGGGTAAACTATCCCTTGAAATTTTATTTATTTATTTTTTACTCCAGATTTACTCAGTTACACCGTGGGCCAGTAAGAGAATGATAATTTCAGAGAATGTTATGTTATTTAATTTATATATTATTGACAATGCACTGATATTACATTTTACTAATAAAGTTATACAAATCATTCCACTGAATTGACATGGTAATTGTTGCTACGATCAAGCTCTTGTTGAACCCCCTTTCATTTCAATGAGTTATGCTTTTAGCTTTTTGGACATGCACATCATAATAAATAGACGTGTTTTACAAAACTTTAAGAATTTTTCCACTGATGTGTCATATATCACTAAAAACGGGAGAATCTCAGCTTTAAAGTGTTATAAGGCACATATGCAGGATAACTATGGATCAAATGTGTTGCAGTTTTAACAAATAACTTTTAAATTGGAATTTCTCAAAAATATGATTTTCTGAGCCTGAATTTTAGCAAATCTTTGACATGGCCTTACTCAGTCAATATTAAAGATATCAAGGTTATATTTTCACAGAATGTTCTTCATTGTGTAGGATGATTTTATGTAGAAAACATTGAATCACAAAAAAATGACTTTAGCTGGGTTTTCACAGGCAGGGTCTCATATCTGTTCTTGGTGTTTTGACCAGATAAGTATGATTTCTCCACGAAGTATGGAAATACAGGGAGGTAGGACATCATATTCGGAGCGAATGCAATGATTGGACAAACATTTTTTGGTTCTGAGATTTCCACAGACAATACATGTACATGTTTTAATATTTTGACCACTTCTATTATTGACTGCTATGAGGACGTGAAGGCAGTTTCAACCAGTATAACTAAAAACATTGTCTATTCCCAATAGCTTTAAACACTATTCTAAGTATTCAAACGCTGAAAAAACAGAGGGACCAAAGACAATTTACACAAAAGACAAAATGTGTGACATAGTGAAGTTTAATTAGCATGATTGTGAAACGATCAGTGTTGATTTTTGATGTTACGATATTATGAAGTAATTTGTAAAGGCATCATCAAACCATCATTAACTGTGAGTGTATGAAATATTGTCTTTTTCATTTTTTATTAGTGATTTTTCTGCAGTTTTCAGGAGTTATTGAGTGTTGAGTATAGGAGTGTTGATAAAAGTCTTTAATCGTCTAAATAATCATCTACAACTTTCTCAACACCATCTACAACACCCTGCACAACTTTTCCTGGTGCCTTGAGAATCTGTTTAGTTCCTCCGGACACGGCGCCGGTCAGCGGAGACAGAATAAAACCGATCCCAGCGTTCACTCCATCTCCGGGTTTGCTGGCGCTGTCGATCTTATCGCAGGCCTCCATCATGCCCTCAGCGACTCCCTTCACCACCCCCACCGGGACGTCCACCACGGCTTGGGCCACACCCAGCGTCCCCGACACCAGACCCGACCCCACGGCTGTGACCACAACCCCCATTCCCTCCACCACATCCGTCGCCCCTTCCGCCACGGCTGTGACCACAACCCCCATTCCCTCCACCACATCCGTCGCCCCTTCCGCCACGGTTTGGACCACATCCCCCATTCCCTCCACCACACCCGTTGCCCCTTCCGCCACGGTTTGGACCACATCCCCCATTCCCTCCACCATGGCGCCCACCACTTTGAAGAAGTCCATGAGCTCACGGGATTCCTGCCAGCGGAATATGACACAGCATTAGTATGTTTACAGAATTGTTTCCTTCTAGAACTAGAACCTATTCCGTTTGCTAGAACTAGAACCTATTCTGTTCACTCTTTTGTACTCACAGTCAATGAAAACCTGGGAATATCAGGTAACTTTAAAAGTTTAATTCTGGAAAGACCTAAATTTAAGGTTTCTGTACATTTACAGTAATAAATACATATATTTCTACATTACTGTAAATAATTCTGTTTAAATGTTTCAATAAGCCTATATATAAACAGTGCTGGGTAGTAACTGATGAACTACATGTAATCTGGATTATGTAATCAGATTCCAAAAATAAAGTAGGCTACTTGTAATTAGAATATATTACATTTTAAAATACTTGAATTCAGACTACAGTTACTTTTTATTGATTAAATGGTAACATATTAACCCTGGTGCATCCTTAAGGAATTTTTTTTGTCTTGTTCAGGTTTTTAGCTCAATTTTCCACCGGACAAATTGCGATTGTTAACTCATGATTTCTGTTCTGTGCGTCTGTGCGCACCAATCTTGCACTTCTATCTACTCCTCAACCAGACCACTTAGAGACTTCGGGTTTTCGGCATTATGTTAAGGAAGGTCTAATCTCGGGAACGCACAAAAAAAAAATCCAGGAAAAGATTTACTATCTCTTAGTGTTGTGATCCCATGCGGTGAGAAAATTGCACTAAAACACTCACTGAGTTTTTATTACTTGTTTTTTAAATATTTATTTTATCATCATTTTGCCTGTGTTAATGTCAACAGCATACATTTTGGCACAGGTGTGTATTTTTATTTGAATTTTACTATTTCACCCTCATTTCCTTTAATAAATCTATTTTGCACTAGTAACACAAAATAGTTCTTCTCAGGACCTTAAGGACAAAAATGTCCCCAATTGAAACACATTAAAACTGCACTTTTTAATCCAAGGGCCATTTAACTATAACATGATGCACTCTTTGTTATTAATAGGCTTTCATTCTGTTGGTAAGGCTTAAAAATTTTAAATTTGGCCCATAAAGCAAATACTCGCTTTATTCCTGTTTTCTGCTTATGCATATTATAGAGCCAATTGGATGAATTATGCAGTGATAATTGTGCGGGTAGAAATTTGGTTCTGCACCCTAACAAACTCCTACTGAAAGCTGATTTTTTTAGATATCATCCTCAAATTTGGAACACAACTTTTAACACAAGATTTATGGCTTTGAATTTCTAGCAGTTTTAGAGTTCAACATGTTTCATAAAATATACATTTTATAGAAAATAATTTTCATAAACTTAAACCTAAATTTGCATGATTGGATTAAGAATGTCATCAACAATATATATATATATATATATATATATATATATATATATATATATATATATATAATTATTTAACCATTTGGAATCATAATTGTCTATATTAAGACATAAATCCATGACACAATACTGACATGAGCAAACAGCTTTGGTTTCATTATTATAACATATAATAGATTTCTTACTGTCAACTTCTGAGGAGCTGGAAGAGTCGGTGAAGTTTTTATTTACACCTGTAATGTAAATGCAAATGAGGTTACTTACTATTCTCAATGTGCTGAATAATATCATATTATCAAATATAGCTTGTGAATACTGACCCGAGGCCACAGATGGTGTTGATGTCAGATGAGGTTCTTCAGATCAGTGTGGACTGACTAGATCATCTCAAGGGAGTTTATATACTGGGGGAACGGAAATCAGTGGGAGTGATTGTGTTGCAATGCTTTTTTTGGAGTTCAGTTTTGGATGATGCTGTGAACTATTAACCCGGTCTGAACCTGTATCGTCTCTGTTAATGTTTTACAGAGAAGAAACAGCAGCAGCTCTGACTGGATCAATTCACTCTAGGAGAGAGTACATGCCAGTCAAAACCCCTCAGGAAATAAGACCAATGGTGAAACATCAAAACACTCAATAATGAGGAAAAAATCTTTTTTTTCTTTGTTGAGAGGGACACCTAAATTAACTTTAGTTTATCTACTCAACTTTCTAAAATGCACATCAGCTTCTCCGTGAAGAATAAGCTCAGTTTAAATGAAAAAAAAAATACATATATATTGTGAGGAAAATAACTGACCTTGTACTTACTTTCATTTTCTGTTTCAGTGCTGCTCTTTCACCCAGTTAAGGCTGATATGAAGATTGTAAAATGTGCTGAAGTTTTATCCCAGATAACAAGTTACATTGAAACAATTCCAAGTCAACACTGATGTGTCACCAGTAGATTAATACTGTGACATAATGTTGTTTAAACATCATGTTTGCACCCTCAGTTATGCACCCTAAATGTTAAAATTTCAATAAAAAATCAATAAAAAAATCAATCAATAGCAACATTAAAAATACAACCTGACAGAATGAAATCAATGTTGAATCAATGCTTTATTTAAAAACTTTTTTAAGTAATATGTTTAATTGCAATCAGTATCGAGTCAGGCCATTGAAGACCATCTCATTTTGAAGGATTAGGATAGGAAGGCAGCCTTCATTACACGATCTTCTGTGTATTTTAAAGGATACATCTAGTGTCTCCTTCGTGTCCTCCAATCTCTGGACTAGACTGAGCCTTTCTACGATGCAGCCTTTCATTTGAGAAGCATCCATTCATCTTGCTACACTGTAAAAAAATGATTTTATGTCAAAGTAAATAAAACAGGAAAAATCATGTATCTTTTGCTAAGAATCATTTTGTAAAAATGAAAACTTTAGTATATTAAGTAAATCTTAATTATATACTAATTGTTTACTTCACTGAAAAAAATGTGGAGTGACATTTACTTAAAAAAAGCTAGGCAACTTTTTCCACACAGAAAGTGCTTGTAATCTTTACTCGGGCTATTTCAATTAGTAATTAATTGTAAAAGTAATTAAATTGAACAAATTATAATTGAGTAATAATTAATCAAATTAATTCCTTAAAAGTTAACCATTTAAAATGAGTAAAATTTACAAAATATCTTTAATTGCCAACATTGAAGACACCTGGTGTTAACAAGCAGAATCACTGAAGGAGAAAACCATAATTAAAGTCACCATTGTGGAGATCAGTGTGTGTTTTAGTTGGGCTCTTGACCTTAAATTATTAACTTTAAGTTTCGTTTGGCTGCTGTACATGAGTTATAACAGCCAGATGAACAAATAGAAAAGGTGATCTGATGGTGTTGGTTATGATTTAACATAATCATTATTTCACAATCATTAGACCTGAATCACTGAACTCATATAGAGTCCAATTTTTGAGTTAGGTGAACTATATTAATTATAGCAGAATAATATATTTTAGCCTGTTCAATGCAATCCAAATGATCAAATCAATAAAAAAATAAATAAATCTAATTATGTGCCTTTTTTTTAGGCACACACACACACACACACATCAAGATTTTGCGTATGAATCTCAGCAATGGTGACAAACAGATCACCTCTGATCATAAGCTCATTATTTATTCATGCAGCAATGCATGATGGGAGCCATGAATGAGTTTTGATTGGTGGCACCCAGAATGCACTGCAACATGCTTTATTATTGTCACCATTGTTGAGATTCACAGGCTGATTATTGATGTCTGTTTGTCTCTTTTTTGTATAAGAGAAGCTTTTTGGAAATTATTTTTGTTTACATTGTAAAAGTTAAAAATATTCTGCTGTACAAGGACAGTGCTGCTATAATTAATATAGTTAATCTAACTAAATCTGACTCTATATGAGTTTAGTGATTCAGGTCTAATGATTGTGAAATAATGATTATGTTAAAACACAACCAACACCATCAGATCACCTTTTCTATTTGTTCATCTGGCTGTTATAACTCATGTACAGCAGCCAAACAAAACTTAAAGTTAATAATTTAAGGGTCGAGCCCAACTAAAACACACACTGATCTCCACAATGGTGACTTTAATTATGGTTTTCTCCTTCAGTGATTCTGCTTGTTAACACCAGGTGTCTTCAATGTTGGCAATTAAAGATATTTTGTAAATTTTACTCATTTTAAATGGTTAACTTTTAAGGAATTAATTTGATTAATTATTACTCAATTATAATTTGTTCAATTTAATTACTTTTACAATTAATTACTAATTGAAATAGCCCGAGTAAAGATTACAAGCACTTTCTGTGTGGAAAAAGTTGCCTAGCTTTTTTTAAGTAAATGTCACTCCACATTTTTTTCAGTGTATTTAGGGAAGCTCTAAATCTTCAGGGATGTCAATCACCCGGTTCCTCTGGAAATGGATTTCCAAGTCCTTGAGTTTTGCTCTCGATTTATTTCCTTTCGACTTTTTGCCATTGTCCATTTAAGTGAGAGACTCTCCCAATTCCTGTGTTTATTCGTCATGCTCCTAAACAGTGAACAGTAGATCAAATACTTCAAGATGTTCCTGATGTTCTCTGCATGATCCAGTTGCAATGTCTTCTGCTGCTTGTGGCACTGAAATGCAAATCACAATTTCACAGAAATATGGCAAAATCACGAAAAGCTGTTTTAGGAAGATTTTCAAGACTTCCCACAGTTGATAGGGGTCACTGCAACCATTTGATTTAACTTTAGATAGTTTAATTAACAGTAAACCTAACCCTAACCCATATCTTACACAAGATCTCCAAGCTACACTCTAAAAAATGCTGGTTTTTTTTTAACCCAACTTTGGGTCAAATATGGACACACCCAAACATTGGATTAAAAATGTCATTAAAAAATGTAACCCAACAGCTGGGTGTGTCTATATTTGACCCAAAGTTGGGTTGAAACAACCCAGCATTTTTTAGAGTGTATTATCAACATAATTATATTGATATTATAAAATATTTTTTAAAATGTTCCTCAATATTTGTGTTTTTTCTGTATTCTATGTCAAAGAAAGTTTTCTTAGGAAATGCTCAGCCAGAAAATGTCATCCGTTATAAGTTCTGGATATGAGTATACCCCACTGTAAAGACCACCCATTGGCCCAAAGACGGAGTCCAACGGCCTGGGCGAAGGGATAATGCGTGTATGTCTTTTCAGCGCTCCAGTGAAGTTCACTTAATTTTATTGGAATTTAGTTTCAATATTACTTTAGCTCTACGCTTAATCTGACTCCAATTTCAAAATAATAATCAAATTTAGATAGTGCTTCTTATTAGAAAATAATCATAAATATTGATTATGACTTAATTTAGATCTTTGATTATTCTGAGTATCCCATACTTTCAATTATTAATTCACTAAGGGACCCGATGCGGCACAGAGTCACACGCCCCGGGTTTACGTGGATCTCTCGGACACAGCCTCACTAGTCTGATCTTGGTCAGAGGGTGCAGGGTTTGCTAATACTCTTCAGTCGGTTGCCTACTGCTCACTCATACAAAAAAGTGTAGTTTATTTAGCCACTTCTGTACAACTTGCCAAGTCAGTGATAGACAGAAATCAAAAGGTCTTCAGATGATGTGCCTACTGCTCCGTTCATATGTGCCTTTAGTTTGACCTACCCTAACTAAGATTTGCGGTAGCACCAGCCTCCTCATGGTCTACTAAAATAATGATTTCAGGAGAGTCCAGACTAAATCAAATATAACATTTATTTGTCAGGTAAAAATGTATCATGTCAATTACACAAGTAAATGATTAAAAGCCAATTCAGAAATAATAAATACATTACATCAATTACTCAAAGATGACTCTAAAAGTAATCAATGCATTCCTGACAGAGACACACAGTGGTGTGTGAGTGTGTTCCATATGTAAGACTTGAGAAAACACTGACACAGCACTGCATGGGGGTTTTCCTGCTTACAGATTCCCCCAGGCTGCTCTGTCACCTAGCCTTAAATACCCAGACCAGAACAAAGGGTTATACCAACATTTTTTAGAGGATGGAGGGAGGGATCCATCTTGGAGGTGGTGGGGGGGATGGAGGTGAATGAAGCGTCAGCATCTGCGACCTCAAACTTGTGTAAGTATCAATCTTTTATACCACGAGTATTAGAATGTGATTGGATAGATGAGAAGGTAAAGTGACGTAACAATTGAGTCTTCCCGGCAGAACTTATGCTAAAGCTTTCATTTCTTACACCGGTAAAATCATAATCCAAATAAGCTACCCTACTGTTCATCCCCCCTAATATTAAAGAATCTTAATGCTGTTAATCGGCTAAAGTGAATCAAGTCTCCCTGCAATGAAAAGTGAAAGTGATTGTTAAAAGTGCTCTGTCTGACAGAAACAGCCCTGATTTACAAGAAGAGGTCTTTAAAAAAAGAAGGGGGGGGGGGGGGGTCTTGTTATTTCCTCTCAGGCAGTATTGAATATGTGAATATGTGCCTCTAATGCTGTTGCGCCCATAACAATCCTGTAAAGTGAAGCAATACTTTCTGCGGTGTAAAGTGAAACGGGAAGTGCACAAGTGCTCTGTGGAACAAAAGACATTAACATCAGAGGTATGTTTGCTCTTTTTCTATAAACTCTTGCCATTGCTTGATGAAATTTCACAGCTGAAATCCAGTAATTCCTATAGGAACCCATGTGATCGTGAGCTTCACATGAGAGCGAAACAGTTCCCCATGCAGATTTCACTCAGATCCCTACATGATGACTATATCCGATACTAAAGAGTGATCAACATCATCTGATTAGTTTCTATTGCATTTTTTGCCATAACAAACATGTATCTGAAACACACAGTTAAAGCAACCATTGAACTAATGTTAAATAGTAAAGAGCCCAACTAAAACAAACACTGATCACCATAATGGTGACATGATGCTTTTTTTTTTTTTTTACTTGTTTTTTCAACAAAACATCAACATTGAAACCTCTGTTAATTATCAATACGAGTTTCTGTAGACATATGACAGAAATAAAGTCAGTCTGGTTAGTAATAAGTGAAGCTGGTAATGATGTGTTTGTTGTTTAATCCTCCTCTGCTGAGATCTAGAGAAATGTGTTAGTGTTTAATGTTCTGTTGGGATTTAAAGTGTTTCTGTTGAGTTTTGTGGGTCACCATTGTGTTGAAGAGTAGAGCATGTGCAGTCCAGGAGAAGACCAAGAAACATTGAGAATATGCTGGATGTTGCTTTATTTAACAGGCGGTGATTGTGTAGTTAATGATCCAGTGATATATAGTTAAATTCATGCATGTCGTTAACTGCAAGAGATTCACTTTTTACATTGTAGAAACCATGGTAATACAGTGAGTCTAATGAAAACAACAAACTTCAACTAGACAGAGATGCTGATCTTGCATGTGTTTTATTAGACAGGCGAGTAACGACATGAATTATTGTTATGTAGCTCATCACATTTACCACCAATTAATTCAACAAATAAAGTGAATGAATGAGTAGTAATGTAGCATTAAACATTACATTATGTGTGGCTAATTAATTAGAATGAAATAAAATCGTGATCAAACGAAACGTTATAAAACTTTATTTCATTAGCTCATCCGTATATGATTTGTGAGTCCCGTCGGATTAATTTCCAACGGCAGTGGAGATGAAGATGAAAACTCCAATCATTTCATGCTCATTCGCGGAGTCATCAACCTACGCCTTTTTTATTGTTTTGAATATGCGACCTCTAGGGGCAAAACTTACATACTGTGCCTTTAATAAAAACTGGATGACTCATATTGCTAAATGGCGAACATGGTACTCGAGTTAAATTAAGAAAACAAGAGATTCAAACAATTAGACTAACCGTGATGAGCTATATAACAATGATTCGTTTTCTGTTGATAAATGTATCCAAACAGTTGCTCCCCTGTTTAATAAAACACAGAATATATTAAAGCATCTTTGGTGTTTCCATGGTTCCTACGGAAGTAAAAACCAATCGAAATTGAGGGTAACCCGGATATGACGTCACTGACAGGCGAAGCACAGACACGGGCCGTGTCCTGGTTAAAATTATTGATAATATTTGGGATAATGCAAATACACAAGTCAACAAAATATACAACATTGTTTAAGTGTTTTTTGGATATTTTAATCTAAAAAATATTACATATTGTGCCTTTAAAGCTTGAAGCTGTTGACTGCCATTATATGCACATGACCCAGGTTGAGTAAATGACTATTATTTTAAGACCAAAGGTCACGTTTAATTTTAGTTAAAATTTCAAAAATAATAACAAAAAAATCAATCAATAGTAATGTCATTGAAAGTCAATTCTGCATCCCTTTCATTACAAAAACATTAAAGCTGCAGTCGGCAAGTCTGGCAGATTGAGTCGACTTAGCCAAATTTTTTAATGTTTACAACTCTCATGCCTCTCTCCCACTACCAGCGAGCACCCTCCCATCGAGGTTGTGCTCGTCAGTGTGTGTGCACCAGATTTTATGTGAACGCATCCGCACCATCTCTTCAGCATCGATCAACACCATGGACTCGGAGGTAGGCTGCCCTGGCTAATCTACCCATAGATAGATAGCAATAACCGAGGAATTGGAAGCTTGTTAGTAGATTTTCTCTCCGCCATCACGCTTCGTACAATCCAACACACTACACACCTGCGAATTTCAGGTGTGTGCATGTGATTGTAACGTGCGTGAGGGAGGGGGGATCTGTGGCGTGTGCACGACCTATGATTGACAGTCAGATCTCACACCCCCCTGCGCTGATTGGACCCGATGAGACGGGAGCGGTGGATTTTTGCAAAACAAATAACACGCTCCAGGTGGAGTTAGAAGCTCAGGTTTTTTTCTAAAACCACCTTATTTATGTTGTTCTGTCGAATTATAGTGTCGATTTCACTGAATATGATCAAAAAAATGTTGCCGACGGCAGCTTTAAAAATACAACCTGACAGAATGAAATCAATGTTAAATCAATGCTTTATTTAAACACTTTAATAAAATTTTAAGTAATATGTTTAATTGCAATCAGTATTAAGTCAAACCATTGAAGGTCATCTCATTTTGAAGGATTAGGAAGGCAGACTTCATTACATGATCTTAATTCGGCATTTTTTAAAGGGGTCATATAATGCCATTTTTGTACAAGCTAATATGATTCTTTAGGGTCTAAATTAAAAGTTTGTAATATACTTTAATTAAAAATTCTCATTAGTAGTGTAAGAAAACACTAATTTTACCTGGTCAAAAACAGCTCTGTTTTCAGCACGCCGTTTAAGTGCATGTGTCTTTAAATGATAATGAGCTTTGCTCACCCCGCCCCTCTGTTCTGTGTGTACACCGCTGTGCGTACACAATAACACAGTAACCACACTGTAAAAACTAAAGGAGCCTCAAATATCCTGTTGGATACTCAAGGAACTTCAAAATGTAATTTAGGTGCCTCAAAGCTCTTTCTCCTATAGTAGGGTTACTGGAGGAGCATTGACAATCTTTGAGGTTCTTGCTGGAACTTATGGGATCCTTTAAGCACTTTATATTTAGTTCAGAGGTTCTGGAGTCACCTTTTCATTACCATGAGACCTCGAAGTGCTTTGGGGGAAAATAGAGGAACTTGAATGCGATAAAAGGGTTATTGGAAGATCTTTTAACATTTAAGTGGTTCCTGGAAGATCTCTTATGTTAAAGCCAGCATCTGGAGGAACCCAATGGTTCAGTGAGGCCAGAATAAGATTATTATTATCATCCTATTATTATAAGCTACTTAAGTTTGATTCAGTATACATACTCAGGTGAAAAAGACGTACTATTAAATGTATTAAAAATGTAGTTTGAGTGTGTTTTTAGTAGGCCTACAATACAAATATACTTTAAAGGGGGGGGTGAAATGCTCATTTTCACTCAATCTCCTGTTAATCTTGAGTACCTATAGAGTAGTATTGCATCGTTCATATCTCCAAAAAGTCTTTAGTTTTATTATGTTTATAATAGAAAGATAGACTGTACCGAGTCTTTCCGGAAAAAACCGAGCGGCTGGGGGCGGGCCGTGTGGGCGATGTGCTAAAGCTGTGCTAACGCGCCGAACTAGTAACGTTAATAACACACAGAGACATTTGTTCAACAGTTTTACTCACCGCCTGCGGTTCCAACGCACGACTGCGGACCTTTATCATTGCGACTGCTCGATCCTTAAGCATTAGACGATCTGCGAATCCGTAGATCTGGGCTTTGTTTATAAAACAATCATCGTCGAAATGCAGGGAAACAGTCTTGCTCAACTCGTTTTTGCCCCGGAAAAACAAACTGCATCCACTATTCCCTTAACGCTGGGTTCTTTGGGAATCTGTGCAGGTTTGTCTTGCCCTGGCAACCAAAAACACACTTCTTTGGTGACACTGACTTCCCTAAAGCCGAGCAGAGCGCTTAGATGAGGTACTGCTTTCGCTCTCTTGCTCTGGTGTACGAGTGCGCGCGCGCCCGCGATCTTACCGGAGAAGTGCCCTTAGGACCCATATAAGGAAATTCCGCTACATCTGACGTCACACATGCCCATACTCGAAAAAAACTTTCCGAAACTTGTGACAAACCGGAAGGACAATTTTTGGCATAGAAATACTCCTTCAAACGTACAATTTCATTTTTGAAACTTTGTCCATGTTTAGCATGGGAATCCAACTCTTTAACAGTGTAAAAAACTCAGTATGCATGAAATAGCATTTCACCCCCCCTTTAATGCATTTTTAATACATCTAACAGTAGCCTACGTCTTTTTCACCTGGGTAGCTTACATTTATTTAGTATAGTATATACTAAATATAGTATATATTTATATATATTTAGTATATTTTATTGACTAATTTAAACCTTAAACAACAACACTAAATAATAATAATATTAATAATATGAAGAAGAAGAACCAGGAGGAGAGAAGTTTTATTCTGTCACGAAACTGCTGCTATTCCTCTGCTGTCGTCGCTTCAGTGATCCTCGCGCTGTTCGCGCGCAGCAAAGCTCAGCTGATCGACATCGGATTTGAAAGTAACGGCTCCTCTCATCAAAGCTTCCGCCGTTTGTTCGGCTCTCCGTTACAAGGTTTGTAAACTCGCCAAATAAATATAAATACAGAGTCTACTCACTATATATTCAAAGACATATATAAACTAAATGTATTATACATTACTACGTTTTTACAGTGTTTACCACTCGTTTATTGCACAGTATCTGGTATGAAGGTTTTAGCCGCGATGCTAACTACGTTGATATAGCCTAATGAACAAATGGAAATTATTGACTTATTGTCTTAGATTGATTTAGTCATTCAATTCAACATATTCTGTACAACTGTGTCTGCAAATTGCTGATATAGCCTAACTAATTTATTTCGTCATGGGCGTTTGTTATGAATAACAAAAGCAGGTTAATATAGTTTGGTCTGTTTTTGTTTAGCCTAACTTTACTTACTACAGGTGCCCAACATACCATTTTAAAGCCATTTACTGGTCAATAAATATTATGTTGTGAATAATCAGCTTTGTTCTTTTGTTTCCCCAGAACTACCAGTACATTTCTTAAATAATCTGAACATTTCAGTGGCATTATTTCATTACAGTAAGTTACCTGCACCACATGCAAGTACTTTATTACTATGAACTTTCTCTGTGTGAAATTGTATTGTTTGACTGTGTACTTGTGTTTTTTAATCAGTTATTCTCTGAAAATCTTCCCTCATGCTCTAAAATCTCATTCATGTTACTCAGAAAAATAATATCACAGGTTTGGCACCAATAATGCTATGCATTTGAATATAAGACATTTTAACTCTGAATTATAACTTCAAGTTTAGTCTTTTTCGACAAAAAAAAAGGAAAAAGCTATTATATGGCTTGAGAAGACTTACAACACAACCCATAACACATGAGTTGTGAACTCATTGATTATTTTTAGGATCTTTTCTGGGACATTTTTGGAGCTTAACCATTTTTACATAAATTGTTGCATTGAATTGAACTAGACAAGTGTGCATAAGAATGGTTTAATGAATGATTTACACAATTTTTTTCTGCTTGTGTTTCATGCAGTGAAAGTAAACGGTGACTGGGGTTTCATTATGCCTGAGATCTGCTTTTGGGTTCCACAGACAGAAAGTCAAACAGGTCTGGAACGTCACAAAGCTGAGGAAATTATTTAAATTTCACGTTTTCATTTTCAAGTTTGAACAAGAATAAAAATCCTCCTGTAGACCTGAAAATCACTGAAGTGTCTGGACCATCCACCAGAAAAGAGGAAAAACAAACGGAAAACGAATCTGCTGTACCTTTTCACTTTTCTAACTCGTTAAGTACCTCACATGTCCCTTGTGACGATTTTATTATTGATTGCATTTTATGTTGCAGCGAGTAAATGTGCGGTCACATTTTTGAATTTCGTGAAATTACACAGGCAAAAAAGTCCATTGACCATTGTCAGCAGTGTAGCGACGTAATGTATGAAGCTGTAGCGTTTATACGCCCATATAAATATCATTAATTATTATTCATAACGAATTATGATCAATAATTAATAACTTAATTATTTTCAGAATTTACTGTAGCAGAATCAATAGTATGATTGGTTTATCAGTTTATCCAATGAACAGAAAGCCTAAACAATTATTAACTCTAGGAAATATCATATCTTCCTGGCCAAGGAAGAATAATCCCAGCTAACAGTAAATTAAGAAATAGCTAAATCAAGGGTAAAAGCATACTGTAGGTAACTTAAATCGAAGTTCAAGACAATAAATTCGTAGGCAGATAACACAAGTAATCTCTTTTCAAATACAAACAATACTTTATTGATTATATAGGCTACTAACACATAAAACTAATATCTAACACAAACACACACACACACGCACACATTCATACGCGTTGCAGGAAGGGATAGAGTGAGGAAAGAGTGGGTTTAAGAGTGAGAGGATGAAATCTCAAGATTCCATATGCACTTAGACATGACCTGAACGAACCATCAAACATTAATTTAACCCTTCTATCGTTTTAAGCAGGTTATTAAATTTATATCAATACACCAGTTCAGCTTTTAGTCTGGAGGTACTTGCTTGTCTTTTGCGTTCCTTTTTGGGAATTCCCTTTGTTGCGTAAAAGGGGGTTTCCCCGGGTTCCTTGGCTGGTCTCCTTGGCTGGGTCTGGGGCGGCCAGTCACGTGGTGTGCTGGAGCTGCTGGCGGATGGATAAAAAGTCTTTGTCTGAAGCTGGTTTTGCCGTCGAATCGGGACCGAAACTTTGCCGCAAAACTTAACTTAGAACCGAGACTCACAACGGAAAAGAAAGGAAAAACTTAGAAAAGAAAGAAAATTGAGGCGAGAGTGTTTAGATGGCTTGAATGAAGCTGTTTAACCCATGTTCTTCTGATCTTGATTTGGGTTCTTTCATCTGCGCATTTACATGGTTACTAGTCTTGAGAGAGAGCCTTCTTTCGAGAGCGAGAACAGAGAGAGAGAACAGAGAGCGGGTGCTTTGTTTCGGGTCTAAGATTTTAAACTCAAAAGTTTGTCCCCCCTCCTGAAGAGATCGGACCAATTAGACACTGGCTTTATTTGTCTCATCGTAAATCATGCGTTATCTGGGATCTCCTTACTTTCCAAGCTTTAGCAGAGAGTACAGAGGCCACAGTTTAGACATCATTACTATTATAAGAATACGAAACATTTTACACAGATTTCAATCAAGCCATCTTTTGAATCACAAGCATACGATCATACTGATATGAAACACAACACACTTTCATTCAAACATCTAACAGTTATAACCATTAAATGACTTACATGGGATATAACCAAGTGTAGACACATATACACATATACTAGGTTGTAGACAACAAAGAATTATGTACGATAGGTCAGTCAAGAATTGTTCTGGGATGAGTTTTATGCATTTTGATATGTAAAGTCTCTTGGTGTGTAAAGTTTATGGGGCTCACGACATTCCAATCTGAGGTCATGTATAGTTGCTGAAAAGAGGTTTTGTTCATCTCTCATGGGACCTTGGTGCTTAAGAAAGATGGGGTCTGTTAGTCGCAGGGGTCAGGTGACCTCTTGGTAGGGCCCTGAGCAGTACCATCTCTTGAACCGATCCATCTTGCAAAACTATCAAACGTTGACCAGTTCTTCCTTTAGTTAACCAATAAAAGTCTTTGGTTACAGACTCTCTGGAGCCTGGGTGATTTATGGCTCTGGGTTTGGTGATTTGTGATTTGAGTCTGGGATGTGAAGACTCTTTGTGGGATTATGTATGAATAAAATCACCTAAAAGCTTCAATTGTGTTTGGTTCATTCTCGTAGTTGTTACAAAGCACAGCTCACACATGAGTCACTTTCAAGCAGCTTTCTGTTGGTCAAATGTAGCGAATTCCAGTGACCAACTTGGTCCCATAGTGACATTTTTGACCACAAACGAAATTGCTGATCGTGTGGATTCTTATTGAAATGACTGGAATTCACCAGTGAACATTCACAGAACAGCAGATAATTTTACTGCACCTTAATACTGTTTCTGCGTCGAAGCCTCTACTTCCTCTATCTTGTTTCATGAGAATACTCAACAACAATTTATGAACACTGTTGATTCAAGTCACACATTTAAGCTTTTCAAAAGCCATAGTGTACATTACAGTCTCCAGTCTAATGGTATCCCAGACTTCAACACTTTATGATTCAAAATAGCTGAATATCTAACCATCTGAGATTTCAGTATAGAGATAAAGGTTAGGATCATAATTTTCAGGAATATTATAGCACAATGAGTGCAAATTAGCACTGTTTGTTTGTTTTTGGCATCTGAGAGAGCTTTTGGACTTGGAAACAGTGATGTCAAACTTACCATCGGACTGAAACACAAATGTTTTAAAGTTAAGTGAAGATGGACATTTTTAATTAGTCAATTTAATTTTTCTACATTGATTTATTTCGTGGAACATATGTGTTTCCATGCATTTTGTTGAAATGTCTTTTCTTGTATAGCCTATTGTATGTACATGGTTGATAATTCATGTTGCTTATGTATTATACTATTTTTTTTGTGTGTATTCATTGATATTACTATATAGTTAGCTTTTTTTCCCATGTGCATGGAAGTGTATGTATAAAAATGAATATAAAATATGTAATAATTCTTATTTTGTATTTGGTTCAATTTGTTTATTATAACAGAAGTCAAAGGTAACCATAGTAACAACATGAAATTAAATATTTAAAAAAATGAAATTTGGTTCCAGAGGCACCCAAAGTGGTTCCACACAGTGCCTAATATAAGAGTTCCTCAGGAAACCTGTGTGGTTCCTCAGAGAACCGCCCCTTTTTAAAGGGTGCCTAGAGGATCTACAGACGGTTCCGCCTGTGTGGCAAAGTGAAGAACCCCAAAAGGTTCCTCCAGACACCTTTTATTTTTACAGTGCATAACGCGTTGTTCATTATAAACGTGGGATTATGAATTATATTGAGAGCGTCGGACATAGAAAACATGCTGTAATGTACCCTGAGTGTAAACCTTAGACGCATTCATCATGAAGCGTGCAGCAAGCGATTTACAAAGATTAATATAAATATAAATATAAAGGTTAATAAAACGTTACACTCACTTCAGTTCTTCTGGAGGTGCAGCAGGAACAGCTTTTTTCAGGAACAGCTTTTAGCAAAACCAGCTTTATACTGACCTCGTTTGTAAAGCAAACTTTAGTCTGGTGTGTGAAATGATTTGCGCAAATATGAAAGCATTAACGTTGATTGTGTGGAATATTCCCTTCGAAAACAAAACTCAGCCACTGCGTCTTCAGCGGTTCGGATTTAGGAACATCAAAACATCAGTGCTCCAGCGTATCAACAATGACGCGCGGACTATGATTGACAGCTCGCTCACGAGCGAGGGCGGGTCTGTGTTGAAACGCTGCTGTCAATCAACAATCGTGGGAGGGGTGTTGATTTTGTGACGTCACACGGTTGAACGGCTTGATTTGAGACAGGGGAAAACATATAAGAAGATAAATAAAAAAACACTGGATGGATATTTATCATTTTATGATGGTTGTGTACAGGCACTGTCAACACACATTTCAGTACAATCAACTTGTAAAAGTGCATGTACCATTATATGACCCCTTTAAAGGATGCATATAGAGTCTCATTTGTGTTCTCCAATCTCTGCACTAGACTGAGCCTTTTTACAACGCAAATCACAATTTTCACAGAAATATGGCAAAATCACGAAAAGCTGTTTTAGGAAGATTTTCAAGACTCCCCACAGTTGTTAGGGGTCACTGCAACCATTTGATTTAACTGATTTAAAAAAGAAAAAAAAAAAAAAAAAAGGGGTGGGGGGGGGGGATAATGGCCTCTAATGCTGTTTTGCCCTTGGTCATGTGTGATAGACAGTTGCCCTCCATTCATATTGAAACCAATCACATCTGATTACAGACAAACACGCTGCTCCTATCTGGCCTGATCTATAAATCCATAATCACAGTTATGACCAGATATCATTTGATATCTAAATACATGCACAACCTTTGTTTGTTGTACTGAGTTTATTGTGTAAGTTACAAATTATATTATCAGACAGCAATACAAAAATGTAAGTGAAATGTTGATTTAAAACATGATTTTTTTTTTTAACATAATTACCCTTTTTTTTTTTACTTAACTTCATGGCTTTCTTTTTATGTTTACATTTATGCATATGAATTTATACAAAGTGGCAAGATAAACTCTCCAATAGCTGCTCTTTACACAGATCTGGATAACAAACATCTATTATGAATAATAATTTGCATTATTCATGTACTGTATGTCTTTCTGAGGTGACAGACCTTTAGACACAGGACAGAGGTAATTAGTTCAGAATTATGACTTTAATAACCTATCAGATAAAACAATAAACACAGACATACAAAACATTACATGTAGCAAAACCCTTTGTACACAACGGCGCCATCTAATGGAAGAAGACAGACATTGTGTAGAGGACTAAACCAGGATCAAACCAGGCTGGAAGTTCAAGCCAGAATTATTTTTAGGAAAAACAATCTCTAAAAATGCAAACACAACTGCAAAGTGATGATGATATCAGCAGATATGAGTCCAGGCGTGTTATCTGTCATCTTCAGTGGAAAAACTGAGGATTCAACAGGCTTATATTGTACAATGAATGTAAACAGAGTAGTTTTACTTTTATCTAGTTTATAGTTAGCCAGTTTTTGATATGGCTATGAGGCAGGATTTTTTTTTTTTTTTTTTTTTTGAGGCAGGTCTTACAGTTTTTATCAGTCGCTTTGGTACATTTCTAGAATCGTCCTAAACATTTGCAAACATATATATATATATATATAACATTGGCTGTTTGAATTTAAATAAGCGAATGCATCTATGGCTGGATCATTATTGCAATGATTATTATGTTTCTATCGTGTTATTTTGTTATGCTGGAGCTTATAGTTATTGTCAAGTTAGGTTTAGTGGTTTTGTCAAACCTGCAACCTTAGCCGAAAAACGCTGTGCTAAACATGTTTGCTCCAGTAGTAATGAAAAGATTTACTTTGAACTCTGTCATGGAAACCAGCATGTATAAACCTTAATTTATTAATTTAATAACCAATAAAAAAGGAATTTATACCTGTTTTATATTATGCTGTAGCGACATTGGACCAGCGGTTTGGAAAATGGATGGATGGATGATTCAGTTGCGGCGCCATCTTCTGTTCAGATGCAGGAATTCATTTGGCAAACGACTCTCACAGTGCATTGTGGGTATTCTCTAGCCGTTGAGTGTATATCTGTTGTGCACTTGTTATTGCAGTGCATTGTGGGATTGAATGAGTGAACTCGATAACGTCCACTATGGTTTCAGACACCACTACAAATGGCTGTTCCCTCAAATAATGCCCTATTTAAGGGTATAGGGGGCGATTTCAGACACAGCCTCAATGATGTCAAGGCTGTAATGTGATTCGTTATCAAGGCACAAGTGAGCAAAGTTAGCTGTTACACTTTTTCCAATTGTAGATCCACAGATCCTGGTCTCTCCCAGTAATAAGACCATCTCTGGTATAAAGCAGGCTTTAGGTGATCGTCAGCTCCTAACGTCCGGTCTGAAGCTGCTGGCCTGAAACTGCAGTTGTAGAAGGTATTGAGAAGAGAATATTATTGTTATGATTGGTTATTTCATTGGTTCATGTAGTTTGTTTTTGGGCAGTACCGAAGGACTCCAGCAGGGGGTGGGGCGAGCATGGAGAGTTATTATCAGGCACACGGTTCCCTTTCCCCACTCATAATACAGAGATTGAGGGAAATGCAGTGTCTGTCATTGTTTTAATATTTCTATGTTCCCCTTTTCAGTGGGAGACTACACAGTCACGTATATAGTTCTGCAGTCAGGCACATCTCGTCTCATATGTGCTCGTTCAATCCCTCAAACTGCCACCAGAGGTCACCATCTCCTGCGACTGACATCAACCTTGATGAGCCTCACCTGTAAATCACTATCATTCATCTTCATTCATCTACACAATTATTCATCTTCAACTTTCAGAAAAATATCATCATTTCTCTTTAGTTAGTTTTAGTACAGTAATGTTGTTCTCTTGTTGAGGGAGGGAGAGTGATATTTACGTCAATGGGCGTTCGTTAATAAACAGTGTTAACCACACAAAGTCCTTCAATGTAAAGCTAAAGCGCTTGTGTTAAAACAGTCAGTCATTTGGTTGCTGTTGATCTGATGAGCTTCAACACGGTAAGACAAACACACTCTTGCTTAAATTAAACTGATGATTATTGCTCATATAACATACGTGTCTTTACATGAGAAATGTTAAGAATAGGGTGATTTACATATACTTGTTTAAGTGATCAATATATTAATCCAAATATTCATTACTTCAATGAGCTCATTGTTTCTGCCTTAAATTATTACATTGTTTAATACATTTTGAGCTAACTGTGATTTTGTATATGTACATTTCTGAAATACATAACTTAGAAAGTTTCCTCTGATAACAGATCACTCTAAATTGTAATGTGGACTCGTGTATTTTCTGTAAAGCTGCTGTGAAACGATGTGTATTGTGAAAAGCGCTATACAAACAAATGTGAATTGAATTGAATGCTGTATTATAGATATATGTTATGCTGATGTGGGTCAGAATGGCTAATCCTCTTCCTCTGATCTTCTTTCTGCTCATGATTCATGGTGAGTCTCTCTTACATTCACATTAGAAACACCTCTTTGAAGGTAATATTATGCCATAAAGAATCACATGCGCAGGGTAAGTGTGAAAGTGTACATAAGATTGCAAGCGTAAATTAAATTTGCATGCACGAGAAGATTTGTAAAGGTGTAAATCGCCTTTCAAGTGTAAGAAAAAAATATTTGCAGCATTTAACTGTTATTCGTAAGTGTAATTCATGTATTGTGAAGCTGCAGCTTCATGCTAACGCAAAATAAATAGGATCTGCATTCTTCTGACTTCCATTTTTCCACGCTTACACTTTTGGCACAGTTTTTGCGCACAAATATGGCCAAAAGTATTGCAGGCCTGTGAACAGCAATTTGCAACCGAAAGCAAGGAACTGCAAAACAGATTAATTGCGTAAAATCAAACTTTGTGTAAAAATAATAAGCTGTTGCAAATGTCTTTATGACTTGTTGTGTGCATGGGGCAAAAAAGTTCAGAAATAACCCGATAGTTACGTAGTTACGTCTTTCTTTTACCTGCGCTTCCAGTTTTGGCACGATTCTCTCACTCATTGAGTTTTGCAAGCTTGAAGAGGAAGGCGGGTCCACCTTCTTCATGTAGCCAATCAGATGAGCTTCTCGCTGACTCTAGGTTTACTCTTATCTGACTGGTTCAATAAACACGCCAGTCACCAGAACACATCTTTATCTTCATTTGGCTCAGAAACGTTCTCGTTGCCGAAATGGTACTTTTAATGCACACATACATGTTAAATAAATAGATAAACAAATAGATCATGATTGCTTAATAGCCTGTGCACCATTAGGCTGACTATATGAGTCCATACTGAATTTCGAGCTGGGTGTGTTAAGAAAGAAAATCTAGTATCTGCACTACTGCATGCATAATTTCACCTGTCTACTGATTGGGAGGATTGCAGAATTACTATTATTATTTTACTAAAATGAGTTACAATAATATTTTTTCCCTTTAACGTGTATTTTAAGAGCATCTCTAAATTATGCACCATGTATCACCTGCAATGCCATCGTGTAACCACTAGATGGCTGTTTTTTAGGCGATTTACACCTTTACAAATCTTGTCTTGCACATGCAAATTTAATTTATGCTTGCAATCTTATGTACACTTTCACAAATCTTAGCCTGTGCATGAGATTCTTTATGGCATCATATTACCTTCATACTGCACTTTCTTCCATCCTGTACTCACATATTTCTCTCTGAAACAGGAAGTTTGTGTTGAACATGTCAAACGCTTGTCCCTTTTAGAAATGTTCAATAGTCTTTTGCTACTTGCTAGTCAGTGTCACATGGTTTAGGGGAAGGGACTTTCTCAAAGTTCAGAGCATTTGATTGAACAAAACGTCTCGGTTACTAATGTAATCCTCGTTCCCTGAAGGAGGGAATGGGAGATGTAACGTCGACGTGACAATGTAATTGGGATCACTTCAGGGAGCCCTATCATCTTCGTGTGTCTACAGAACGAGCCAATGAACGTTGGCGTGCGTGAAATGCGTCACGTGACCTGCCCCGCAGCGCGGGTATAAACAGGAAGCAGGCGCACGCACACATTGTTTTTCGCTGAGGAGCCGAGATTGTGACGGCCATTGCAGCGATGGTCAGCAAAGGTGGCGATGGGACGTTACGTCTCCCATTCCCTCCTTCAGGGAACGAGGGTTACATTAGTAACCGAAACGTTCCCTTTCAGCCGCTCACGTTCGATGTAACGTTGACGTGACAATGTAATTGGGATGCCATGGAAAACGCCCAGGTTGCTGCCACATCCAGCGCCCTACGCAGACTCTCAGACCCCCAACTGGCTGGGGTGGAAGACCTGCGTAGAGGGAGTTCAAATGCTGTTCTGTTATACCCCACACAGAGGAACTCTTGGATAACATTGGGAAAGCATGCCTTTCCAGGGGAGAGGGACGCTGCGGAAGCCACATCCTGCCCGAAGGGAGGTACCATGTGGAGAATACACATATGGACTGGCCGGATAGGGGCAGTGCAACATATGGAATGTCACTGGGGTGGCTCCACCTGAGAAGGGGGAGACACACCGGACAGTGACGGCAGAGCGACTCTGGGAAAGACACGGGCTCACCGCAGGGAGCTGGTCGTAGAAGAATACACATATGGGATCGCCGCAGGGATCACCACATATGGAACCCAGCCTAGCACAAGTTACACAAGCATACAAGCACTAGGCCTGGCGTCGGATGCTCCGCAATGTCCGACTGCTGAAGGGGTGCAGAGGAACTCACAGGGTTCGCCTGAGTGGGGAACTCGCCTGGAGCAAAAAGCGCATGTATCCGTTCCAGTGGAAGGGAGTGGCGCAGCAAGCCGACACTAGAGCGGGAACTTCGGTGTTACCGGCTGGTTTAAGCGAGCACACAGGAAGAAACCGGCTCAACACGAAGGCTAAAAACCTAGCAAACGTGTTAGGTGTCGCCCAGCCTGGAGCTCTACAGATGTCTGTCAGCGAGGTGCCGTGTGCCAGTGCCCAAGAAGAAGCGACACCCCTAGTGGAGTGGGCTTTCAACCTGGGTGGGCAGGGCACGCCTTGGGCTTCATAAGCCATGGCATTCACTATCCAGTGGGCCATCGTCTGCTTGGAGACGGCCTTTCCCTTCTGCTAGCCTCCGTAAAAGACAAAGAGCTGATCTGAGGTCCTGAGAGCGCGAACGGGACAGAGAAAAGCCAGGGCTGGGTCTGCCTCCCCTGAAGGCAGCGCTTGCAGGCTCACTACCTGGTCCCGGAAGGGAGTGGTAGGAACCTTGGGCACATATCCGGGCCGGGGTCTCAGGATCACGTGAGAGTTATCCGGGCCAAATTCTAGGCATGATTCGTCGATCGAAAATGCATGCAGGTCCCCTACCATCTTGATAAAGGCCAATGCAACCAAGAGAACTGTCTTACAGGACAGGATTTTTAACTCAGCTGATTGCAAGGGCTCAAAAATGTGGTCTCAGATTTAGTCTCCTCGCCCCCCTCAGGAACTTGATGATCAAGTCGTGCTTTCTCAAAAACGTACCTTCAACTCTATGGTGATGTGCGGCAATCGCGGCAACATACACTTTAAGGGTGGAGGGAGACAGCCTTCGCTCTAGCCCCTCTTGCAGGAAGGAAAGCACGGCTCTGATCAAGCAAGATCGGGGGTTCTCCTCGTGAGAAGAACACCAGTCAATGAAAAGGTTCCACGTCAGTGCATAGAGGCGCCTCGTAACTACCACGGGTGGTAGGTCACCTAGAACCTCCATGTCCTGTCCAGGGACCAGACATGGAGTTTCCAGAGGTCTGGACGTGGGTGCCATGTGGTGCCCCGTCTCTCTCAGAGGAATGGGCTAGGGAGGGGCTGTCGCGAGGAGTATTAGTTCTGGGAACCAGGTCCGGTTGGGCCAATACGGCGCAACTAGCAAGACCTGCTCCTCATCCTCCTTGACTTTGCACAAGGTCTGTGCAATAAGGCTCACTGGGGGAAACGCATACTTGCGTAGGCCCCGGGGCCAGCTGTGTGCCAGAGCATCCGTGCCGAGGGTCCCCTCGGTCAGGGAATAGAACAACTGGCAGTGAGACATGTCCGGGGCAGCAAACAGTTCTACCTGTGCGGCCCCGAAGCACCTGAAAATCAGCTTGACCACCTGGGGATGGAGTCGCCATTCTCCTGGTAGCACCTGCTGCTGTGAGAGCTCGTCGGCTGCACGGTTGAGCAGGCCCGGAATGTAAACGATATTTATTGTTTTAATTTTGAAATACAATTTACAGAATCTGAGGGCTGAGAATTTGTTTCATTTCAAAAGTAACCAGCTCTGTCTTGTCTGTTGGTGTCAGAGGTGTAAAGTCCAGGTTCAGAAAGTAAAAGTCCACCTCAGTATTTTGTTCCAATCACTTGGATTTGCTAATTCAGCAGGAGATAGAACTAATTAGTTAAATCAGCTTGCTCTTGCTGAGTTCATGGGTGGAATAAACATATGGCAGGACTTCTACTTTCTGACCCCTGGACACCTCTGGTCAGTGTTGGTGCGATTTTTCTATGCGTGAGAAAATGTGTGTGTGGCGTGAGAGTGTGTGAAACGTGTCGATTAGAGTCTCAGGCTGAATGTGTGACAGTTCACAGCCCTGCCCTAGCACTACATCGTGAATATTTTTTGCTCTTGTTCTCGTAAGTGAATGTATATATGTTAAATATATATTTAGTCATATTCCAGGATATACAGTGTTTCTGAATTGCTAAAACACTAAACCCACTTCTCTGAACCAAATTCTCAATAGCCTAAACCAATTTGTCAAATAAATCATTCTTTCAGTAAAACATTATACAAGTTCAGGTATTTAAAACGCTGTTTGCAAATCTCATGCACTCTTTTTGCAAAACTCTAAACACATTCTCACTCATTAAAACACATTTCTCACAGTGATGCACTTATGTTTCAAAACGCTAAACACAGGCAGGCAAAAGTCAAACACAACTACAACACAGTTGTCATCGTTTACAAACAACGACTCAAAATTGTTCAGACTTATTTCTAATGATGAGAGGAAACCAACTGTACAAAATACAAGACAGTTTAAAGTGCCTAAATTGACTCAAAATGTTGCATTGAATGTTGAGAACAACAATGGATGGAAACAATATAAGAGGGAGAGGAGGAAGAGTGTGTGTATAAGAGGAGGAAGAGTGTGTGTATAAGAGGAGGAAGTGTGTGAGTATAAGAGGAAGAGTGTGAGTTAGAGGAGGAAGAATATGAGTATAAGAGGAGGAAGAGTATGTGTGTAAGAGGAGGAAGGGTATGAGTACACAGCAAAATCCCCAGTGTTAAATTAACACTCCTCAGTGTTTATATGTGTCCACACTACAGGGTGTTAAAAATTAACACTGAAGCAGTGTTGAAGTTAATGAGTTAATTAAGTTAACACTGAAGCAGTGGTGAAGTTAATGAGATAATTAAGTTAACACTGAAGCAGTGTTGAAGTTAATGCGATAATTAAGTGATTAATTAAGTGATGATTGGCCATTAGTGGTGACACCTGATGATAACAAGCAGACTCACTGAAGGAAAGAGAAACAAGAACAGAAAAGAGAAACACAAGAACTACTGACTTCGAGCCATTATTGCACTTATTATTTTACCAGTTTGACTTTATTTTTGTCATACATCTACACACATTCTTATTTAGATTAAACAGAAGTTTAGATGGTAATGTTTTATGGAATGTTTCGTTTCATGTTACCATTATGGTGACCAGTGTTTGCTTTAGTTGGGCTCTTGACCCTTTACTTTTTAACATTAGTATTTCTCTGGCTGCTCCAACTCTGTGTTTATAAAGCATATGTGATGTGGCAAGAGAAACTATGACTTGGGCTGTGTATCCTGAAAGCATCGCAAGCCTAATTTGATCGTATAGACCATTTGTTGCAGTTGGTCTGCAATCAAGTTAAGTTTAAGATGCTTTTGGAAATGCAGCACTGGTTATGTTTCAATGATGAAATTACTAGTGGCCTGATTCAATAATGTCACCCAGCATTATAAACTGGTTATCTAATTGTTTTATTAATTTTTCACTACAGTAGTTACTTCCAGCAATGTTTTAAAGATCTGAAGGATTTAAAATCACACACAGACATCAAGAATCTACATATGAATCTCAACAATGGTGACAATCAAACAAATGCTTAATGTTGCAATGCATGATGGGAGCCACCAATCAGAATGCATCAATGGCTGACATCATGCATTGCAGCATGAATAAATTATGCAGCTGAATTGTCCTGTAATTTTCATTGTTTTTTCTGTTGGCTTTTATTTTGCTATTGTTTTGTTCTGACTTTAGTATCTTGTTTTGTGATGTTCAGAGTTGATCTGTTTGTCACTAATTTGTTTATTGTCACCATTGTTGAGACTCATATGCTGATTCTTGATGTCTGTGTGTTTAAACACAGTAACTTCTTTGCACAAAGTATTTTCAAAATTTTTGATATTGCTGTTGGATCTCAAACTGTAGAATCTCAGAGCTACAATCACTAATACTAAAACAAGACATCAAGCATATAGTCAAAAATGTAGACTCTGAATGACATCAGTGAATCAGGACACTACATGATGATTTTCATTATCACCAAAACATATTGTGAGCAGGTCATGTTTTCTCTTGCAATAACAAATGTGCTTTATAAACACAGAGAAAAACATATATTAAAAAATGAAAAGTGTCAAGAGCCCAACTAAAGCAAACACTGACCACCAAAATGGTAACTTGAAAAGATAAATTCCATAAAATATTACCATCTAAATTTCTGTTGAATCTCAAGAACTTTTGTCGATGTATGACAGATATAAAGTCAAACTGGTAATAATAAGTGCAACAATGTGTAATGACTTGAAGTCAGTAGTTCTTGTGTTTCTCTTTTTTCTGTTATTGTTTTTTCTCTTTCCTTCAATGATTCTGCTTATTAACATCAGGTGTCACCACTAATGGACAATCATCACTTAATTAATCACTTAATTATCTCATTAACTTCAACACTGCTTCAGTGTTAATTTTTAACACCCTGTAGTGTGGACACATATAAACACTGAGGAGTGTTAATTTAACACTGGGGATTTTGCTGTGTATAAGAGGAGGAAGAGGATGAGTATAAGAGAAGGAAGAGTGTGAGTTAGAGGATGAAGAGTATGAGTTAGATGAGGAAGAGTGTGAGTTAGAGGGGGAAGAGTGTGAGTATAAGAGGAGGAAGAGTGTAAGTTAGAGGAGGAAGAGTATGAGTATAAGAGGAGGAAGAGTATGAGTATAAGAGAAGGAAGAGTGTGAGTTAAAGGAGGAAGAGTATGTGTATAAGAGGAGGAAGAGTATGAGTATAAGAGAAGGAAGAGTGTGAGTTAGAGGAGGAAGAGTATGATTATAAGAGGAGGAAGAGTGTGAGTAGAAGAGGAGGAAGAGTGTGAGTTAGAGGATGAAGAGTATAAGAGGAGGAAGACTGTGAGTTAGATGGGGAAGAGTGTGATTTAGAGGGGGAAGAGTATGAGTATAAGAGGAGGAAGAGTAAGTGTGTAAGAGGAGGAAGAGTGTGAGTTAGAGGGGGAAGAGTATGAGTATAAGAGGAGGAAGAGTGACTTAGAGGAGGAAGAGTATGAGTATAAGAGGAGGAAGAGTATGAGTATAAGAGGAGGAAGATTGTGTGTATAAGAGGAAGAGTGTGAGTTAGAGGATGAAGAGTATGAGTGTAAGAGGAGGAAGAGTGTGTGTGTGTGTTAGAGGAGGAAGAGTATGTGTGTAAGAGGAGGAAGAGTATGAGTATTAGAGGAGGAAGAGTATGAGTATAAGAGGAGGAAGAGTATGAGTTAGAGCAGGAAGAGTGTGAGTTAGAAGAGGAAGAGTGTGAGTATAAGAGGAGGAAGAGTATGAGTGTAAGAGGAGGAAGAGTATGAGTTAGAGGAGGAAGAGTATGTGTGTAAGAGGAGGAAGAGTGTGAGTATAAGAGGAAGAGTATGAGTATAAGAGGAAGAGTATGAGTTAGAGGAGGAAGAGTATGAGTGTAAGAGGAGGAAGAGTGTGTGTGTGTGTGTAAGAGAAGGAAGAGTATAAGTATAAGAGGAGGAAGAGTGTGTGTATAAGAGGAGGAAGTGTGTGAGTATAAGAGGAAGAGTGTGAGTTAGAGGAGGAACAGTATAAGTATAAGAGGAGGAAGAGTGTGAATTAGAGGAGGAAGAGTATGAGTGTAAGAGGAGGAAGAGTGTGAATTAGAGGAGGAAGAATGTGAGTATTAGAGGAGGAAGAGTGTGAGTTAGAGGAGGAAGAATATGAGTATAAGAGGAGGACGAGTATGTGTGTAAGAGGAGGAAGAGGATGAGTATAAGAGAAGGAAGAGTGTGAGTTAGAGGATGAAGAGTATGAGTTAGATGAGGAAGAGTGTGAGTTAGAGGAGGAAGAGTATGAGTATAAGAGGAGGAAGAGGATGAGTATAAGAGAAGGAAGAGTGTGAGTTAAAGGAGGAAGAGTGTGAGTTAGAGGAGGAAGAGTATGATTATAAGAGGAGGAAGAGTGTGAGTATAAGAGGAGGAAGAGTGAGTTAGAGGATGAAGAGTATAAGAGGAGGAAGAGTATGAGTATAAGAGGAGGAAGACTGAGTTAGATGGGGAAGAGTGTGATTTAGAGGGGGAAGAGTATGAGTATAAGAGGAGGAAGAGTGTGTGTATAAGAGGAGGAAGACTTGAGTATAAGAGGAGGAAGAGTGTGAGTTAGAGGATGAAGAGTATAAGAGGAGGAAGAGTATGAGTATAAGAGGAGGAAGACTGAGTTAGATGGGGAAGAGTGTGATTTAGAGGGGGAAGAGTATGAGTATAAGAGGAGGAAGAGTGTGTGTATAAGAGGAGGAAGACTTGAGTATAAGAGGAGGAAGAGTGTGAGTTAGAGGAGGAAGAGTATGAGTATAAGAGGAGGAAGAGTAAGTGTGTAAGAGGAGGAAGAGTATGAGTATAAGAGGAGGAAGAGTGTGAGTTAGAGGATGAAGAGTATGTGTGTAAGAGGAGGAAGAGTATAAGTAAAAGAGGAGGAAGAGTGTGAGTTAGAGGAGGAAGAGTATGAGTATGAGAGGAGGAAGAGTATGAGTATAAGAGGAGGAAGAGTATGAGTTAGAGCAGGAAGAGTGTGAGTTAGAAGAGGAAGAGTGTGTGTAAGAGGAGGAAGAGTGTGAGTATAAGAGGAGGAAGAGTGTGAGTTAGAGGGGGAAGAGTATGAGTATAAGAGGAAGAGTATGAGTTAGAGGAGGAAGAGTATGAGTGTAAGAGGAGGAAGAGTGTGTGTGTGTGTGTGTGTGTGTAAGAGAAGGAAGAGTATAAGTATAAGAGGAGGAAGAGTGTGAGTATAAGAGGAGGAAGAGTATGAGTATAAGAGGAGGAAGAGTGTGAGTTAGAAGAGGAAGTGTATGAGTATAAGAGGAGGAAGAATGTGAGTTAGAGGAGGAAGAGTATGAGTATAACAGGAGGAAGAGTATGAGTATAAGAGAAGGAAGAGTGTGAGTTAAAGGAGGAAGAGTGTGAGTTAGAGGAGGAAGAGTGTGAGTATAAGAGGAGGAAGAGTGTGAGTTAGAGGATGAAGAGTATAAGAGGAGGAAGAGTATGAGTATAAGAGGAGGAAGACTGTGAGTTAGATGGGGAAGAGTGTGATTTAGAGGGGGAAGAGTATGAGTATAAGAGGAGGAAGAGTGTGAGTTAGAGGATGAAGAGTATAAGAGGAGGAAGAGTGTGTGTATAAGAGGAGGAAGACTTGAGTATAAGAGGAGGAAGAGTGTGAGTTAGAGGAGGAAGAGTATGAGTATAAGAGGAGGAAGAGTAAGTGTGTAAGAGGAGGAAGAGTATGAGTATAAGAGGAGGAAGAGTGTGAGTTATATGATGAAGAGTATGAGTTAGAGGAGGAAGAGTGTGAGTTAGAGGGGGAAGAGTGTGAGTATAAGAGGAGGAAGAGTGACTTAGAGGAGGAAGAGTATGAGTATAAGAGGTGGAAGAGTATGAGTATAAGAGGAGGAAGAGTGTGAGTTAGAGGATGAAGAGTATGTGTGTAAGAGGAGGAAGAGTATAAGTAAAAGAGGAGGCAGAGTGTGAGTTAGAGGAGTATGAGTATGAGAGGAGGAAGAGTATGAGTTAGAGCAGGAAGAGTGTGAGTTAGAAGAGGAAGAGTGTGTGTAAGAGGAGGAAGAGTGTGAGTATAAGAGGAGGAAGAGTATGAGTTAGAGGAGGAAGAGTATGAGTGTAAGAGGAGGAAGAGAGTGTGTGTGTGTGTGTGTGTGTGTGTGTGTGTAAGAGAAGGAAGAGTATAAGTATAAGAGGAGGAAGAGTGTGAGTTAGAGGAGGAAGAGTGTGAGTATAAGAGGAGGAAGAGTATGAGTATAAGAGGAGGAAGAGTGAGTATAAGAGGAGGAAGAGTGTGAGTATAAGAGGAGGAAGAGTGTGAGTATAAGAGGAGGAAGAGTGTGAGTATAAGAGGAGGAAGAGTATGAGTATAAGAGGAGGAAGAGTGTGAGTTAGAGGAGGAAGAGTGTGAGTATAAGAGGAGGAAGAGTATGAGTATAAGAGGATGAAGAGTGAGTTAGAGGAGGAAGAGTGTGAGTATAAGAGGAGGAAGAGTATGAGTATAAGAGGAGGAAGAGTGTGAGTTAGAGGAGGAAGAGTGTGAGTATAAGAGGAGGAAGAGTGTGAGTTAGAAGAGGAAGTGTATGAGTATAAGAGGAGGAAGTGTGTGTGTGTGTTAGAGGAGGAAGAGTATGTGTGTAAGAGGAGGAAGAGTATGAGTATTAGAGGAGGAAGAGTATGAGTATAAGAGGAGGAAGAGTATGAGTTAGAGCAGGAAGAGTGTGAGTTAGAAGAGGAAGAGTATGAGTATAAGAGGAGGAAGAGTATGAGTATAAGAGGAAGAGTATGAGTTAGAGGAGGAAGAGTATGAGTGTAAGAGGAGGAAGAGTGTGTGTGTGTGTGTGTGTGTAAGAGAAGGAAGAGTATAAGTATAAGAGGAGGAAGAGTGTGTGTGTAAGAGGAGGTAGAGTATGAGTATAAGAGGAGGAAGAGTGTGAGTTAGAGGAGGAAGAGTGTGAGTTAGAGGAGGAAGAGTGTGAGTTAGAAGAGGAAGTGTATGAGTATAAGAGGAGGAAGAGTGTGTGTGTGTGTGTGTGTGTGTGTGTGTGTGTGTGTGTGTGTGTGTGTAAGAGGAGGAAGATTGTGTGTGTAAGAGGAGGAAGAGTATGTGTGTAAGAGGAGGAAGAGTATGAATATCAGAGTCTCAGGCTGAATGTGTGACAGTTCACAGCCCTGCCCTAGCACTAGATCGTGAATATTTTTTGCTCTTGTTCTCGTAAGTGAATGTATAACTGTTAAATATATATTTAGTCATATTCCAGGATACAGTGTTTCTGAATTGCTAAAACACTAAACCCACTTCTCTGAACCAAATTCTCAATAGCCTAAACCAATTTGTCAAATAAATCATTCTTTCAGTAAAACATTATACAAGTTCAGGTATTTAAAACGCTGTTTGCAAATCTCATGCACTCTTTTTGCAAAACTCAAAACACTTTCTCACTCATTAAAACACATTTCTCACAGTGATGCACTTATGTTTCAAAACACTAAACACAGGCAGGCTAAAGTTAAACACAACTACAACACAGTTGTCATCGTTTACAAACAACGACTCAAAATTGTTCAGACTTATTTCTGATGATGAGAGGAAACCAACTGTACAAAATACAAGACAGTTTAAAGTGCCTAAATTGACTCAAAATGTTGCATTGAATGTTGAGAACAACAATGGATGGAAACAATATAAGAGGGAGAGGAGGAAGAGTGTGAGTATAAGAGGAGGAAGAGTGTGAGTATAAGAGGAGGAAGAGTGTGAATTAGAGGAGGAAGAGTGTGAGTTAGAGGAGGAAGAATATGAGTATAAGAGGAGGACAAGTATGTGTGTAAGAGGAGGAAGACGATGAGTATAAGAGAAGGAAGAGTGTGAGTTAGAGGATGAAGAGTATGAGTTAGATGAGGAAGAGTATGAGTATAAGAGGAGGAAGAGTATGAGTATAAGAGAAGGAAGAGTGTGAGTTAGAGGAGGAAGAGTATGAGTATAAGAGGAGGAAGAGTAAATGTGTAAGAGGAGGAAGAGTATGAGTATAATAGGAGGAAGAGTAAGTGTGTAAGAGGAGGAAGAGTATGTGTGTAAGAGGAAGAAGGGTATGAGTATAAGAGGAGGAAGACTGTGAGTTAGAGGAGGAAGAGTATGAGTTTGAGAGGAGGAAGAGTATGAGTTAGAGGGGGAAGAATTTGAGTATAAGAGGAGGAAGAGTGTGAGTTACAGGAGGAAGAGTCTGAGTATAAGAGGAGGAAGATTGTGTGTGTAAGAGGAGGAAGAGTGTGAGTTAGAGGATGAAGAGTATGTGTGTAAGAGGAGGAAGAGTATAAGTAAAAGAGGAGGAAGAGTGTGAGTTAGAGGAGGAAGAGTATGAGTTTGAGAGGAGGAAGAGTATGAATATGAGAGGAGGAAGAGTATGAGTATAAGAGGAGGAAGAATATGAGTTAGAGCAGGAAGAGTGTGAGTTAGAAGAGGAAGAGTGTGTGTATAAGAGGAGGAAGAGTGTGAGTTAGAGGAGGAAGAGTGTGAGCATAAGAGGAGGAAGAGTGTGAGTATAAGAGGAGGAAGAGTATGAGTATAAGAGGAGGAAGAGTGTGAGTATAAGAGGAGGAAGAGTGTGAGTATAAGAGGAGGAAGAGATGAGTATAAGAGGAAGAGTATGAGTTAGAGGAGGAAGAGTATGAGTGTAAGAGGCAGAAGAGTGTGTGTGTGTAAGAGGAGGAAGAGTATGAGTATAAGAGGAGGAAGAGTGTGAGTTAGAAGAGGAAGTGTATGAGTATAAGAGGAGGAAGAGTGTGAGTATAAGAGGAGGAAGAGTGTGAGTATAAGAGGAGGAAGAGTGTGTGTGTGTAAGAGGAGGAAGATTGTGTGTGTAAGAGGAGGAAGAGTATGTGTGTAAGAGGAGGAAAAGTATGAGTATAAGAGGAGGAAGAGTGTGAGTTAGAGGAGGAAGAGTGTGAGTTAGAGGAGGAAGAGTATGAGTGTAAGATGAGGAAGAGTGTGTGTGTGTGTGTGTGTGTGTGTGTGTAAGAAGAGAAGAGTATGAGTATAAGAGGAGGATGAGTGTGAGTTAGAGGAGGAGGAGTGTGAGTATAAGAGGAAGAGTGTGAGTTAGAGCAGGAATAGTATGAGTTAGAAGAGGAAGAGTATAGAGGAGAAAGAGTGTGTGTAAGAGGAGGAAGATTATGTGTGTAAAAGGAGGAAGAATATGAGTATAAGAGGAGGAAGAGTGTGTGTGTAAGAGGAGGAAGATTGTGTGTGTAAAAGGAGGAAGAGTATGAGTTAGAGGAGGAAGAGTATGAGTTAGAGGAGGAAGAGTGTGAGTTAGAGGAAGAAGAGTATGAGTTAGAGGAGGAAGAGTGTGAGTATAAGAGAAGGAAGAGTGTGAGTTAGAGGAGGAAGAGTGTGAGTTAGAAGAAGAAGAGTATTAGTATAAGAGGAGGAAGATTGTGTGTGTGTGTGTAAGAGGAGGAAGAGTGTGAGTTTGAGGATGAAGAGTATGAGTTAGAGGAGGAAGAGTATGAGTATAAGAGGAGGAAGAGTGTGAGTATAAGAGGAGGAAGAGTGTGAGTTAGAAGGGGAAGAGTATGAGTATAAGTGGAGGAAGAGTGTGAGTTAGAAGAGGAAGAATATAAGTATAAGAGGAGGAAGAGTGTGTGTGTGTGTAAGAGGAGGAAGATTGTGTGTGTAAGAGCAGGAAGAGTATGAGTATAAGAGGAGGAAGAGTGTGAATTAGAGGATGAAGAGTATGAGTTAGAGGAGGAAGAGTATGAGAATAGGAGGAAGAGTATGATTTTAAGAGGAGGAAGAGTGTGAGTTAGAGGAGGAAGAGTATGAGTTAGAGGAGGAAGAGTATGAGTATAAGAGGAGGAAGAGTGTGAGTTAGAGGGGGAAGTGTGTGAGTTAGAAGAGGAGGAGTATGAGTATAAGAGGAGGAAGAGTATGAGTATAAGAGGAGGAAGAGTGTGAGTTAGAAGAGGAGGAAGAGTGTGAGTATAAGAGGAGGGGTATGAGTATAAGAGGAGGAAGAGTGTGAGTATAAGAGGAGGAAGAGTGTGAGTATAAGAGGAGGAAGAGTGTGAGTATAAGAGGAGGAAGAGTGTGAGTATAAGAGGAGGAAGAGTATGTGTGTAAGAGGAGGAAGAGTGTGTGTGTAAGAGGAGGAAGAGTGTGAGTATAAGAGGAGGAAGAGTGTGAGTATAAGAGGAGGAAGAGTGTGAGTATAAGAGGAGGAAGAGTGTGAGTATAAGAGGAGGAAGAGTATGTGTGTAAGAGGAGGAAGAGTGTGTGTGTAAGAGGAGGCAAGGCAAGGCAAGTTTATTTATATAGCACATTTCATACACAATGGCAATTCAAAGTGCTTTACATAGAAGAAATTAAAATAATAAAAAGAGATAAGAAGAAATTAAAATAATAAAAAGAGATAAGAATAATTAAAACAGTTTAGAAAAATAAAATAAAATACAGTACAGTACAGATAGTCGGACGAGCATTGGCACAGTGCTCATTCAGTAAATGCATAGCTAAACAGAAGTGTTTTGAGTCTGGATTTGAATGTGACTACTGTAGGAGCACATCTGATCTCCTCTGGAAGCTGGTTCCAGCTGCGGCTGGCATAATAGCTAAAAGCGGACTCGCCATGTTTAGAGTGAACCCTTGGTATTTCTAGCTGATATGATTCTAGTGATCTGAGTAGGGTTGCAAAATTTTCCATGGGAATTAATGGGAATTTAAGGGAATTAACAGGAATTTATGGGAATAAACGGGAATAAACTGGGAATTTTCAAAGTTGAAGGTTGGCTCTTTATAGGGAACTTAAATATAGTTGAGGAAAGTATATTTTAGCATAATCTTGACTAAAACAAACAGATGCCATTCAAATACACTTGAATATCCATGCCATTCCTCAATCACATGCACATAGCACACTGCTTACTGCATGGCTATTGAGACCACACCCCCTACTGGCACTGTGCATGCCCCCATCACATGTACAGAAGCCCAAAGCACAAGACTATTGAAGGCACACATTTGAGCCTGTGGACTAAACAAAGTGAAGTTTTGATGATATTATGGGGAAATATATTTATTAAATGTTTAAATTGCAAATATCACATACAAATGTATTCATCTAGTAGATAGCAAGCTGATAGGTTAGATGCTAAATAAGCTAGCATAACTTTATTTACCACATAAGTAGAACTGGGCGGTATGACGGTATATATCGTTACCGCAGAAGAAAATGCCCAGCGTAACAGATTTTTTTATTACGTGTATACCGCAACATGTAAATAAGTAGGCGTGGTTAACTCGCGTGCAGCGTGCGCGAGACTGAGACACTGATATTTGTCAAAGAAACATGAAGAAAGACCAAGGGGATCCACAAAAGGAATTACGTTTTCAAAATTAACGTGATATTTTCGGGGGGGGGGAAGGCGCAGAAGTCAACTAGAGCAGTGCAGCACACTGAAAGTTTATAGAGACGCACATGCTCGCAACGGGGCTTACTTGACAACAAGTTCATATATCAATATTCTAACGAATAGAAATAACCTTAAATAATGTATCTATCCGTCTCTTATGTGTACAGTTACTTTCAGAGTGAACGCGCAAGCGGTTGCCGTGGTAATGAATATTTCCAAATTTACCGGAAATTTTCCACCCCTTTGCAACCCTAGATCTGAGTGATCTGTTGGGTTTATATTCAGTGAGCATATCTGCAATGTATTGAGGTCCTAGGCCATTGAATGATTTATATACCAGTAATAATACTTTAAAATCAATCCTAAATTTAACTGGGAGCCAGTGTAAAGACCTGAGGACTGGTGTGATATGTCAAGTCAAGTCAAGTCATCTTCATTTATATAGCGCTTTTAACAATGTAGATTGTTTCAAAGCAGCTTTACAGAGATAAGCGTATAATTTAAGGTAACAGAGATTGTTTCGGCTTTACAGCAGAGTTAAGTTATTTCCATCTAAAGTTAGTTTTGATTGATTTGCTTCCGTCGCAATGATCATTTGTTATTAAATTAGGGGCCGCTAAGACGACACCATTCCCTCTACACAGACTTTAAACGCGAACCTGTGAGAAACACTGATGCCGTTCACATGAGCATTTAGAATGGGTTCTATAGTTATGTGCGTTTGAATATACGCAGGTTTGGAATTCCCTACAAGCCAAGCCTAAACAAAGTACTTGTCTTTCCTTATAAATTTTGATAAAGAATTTTATTTTATTTTGTTGCTTTGGGGTAGGAACGCGAAACGAATTTTCCCGACAACGCCTTATCTGTAGAGTGGTAGTGGGATCCTCCATAGGGAGAGACTAGTTGGCACTTCAGCACTGCGTTGTCATCGGTCCAGGCGAAGGTCCCTTGTCAGATCTGGATACGGCCTGGATCCGGCAGGCGGCGGGAAAACCTCGGGATAAACACAGACACTAAAATTAGCGTAGATGCCATTCTTCTCATGATGTAACGAGTACATCAGGATTTTTGGGAAGTGTTCCCGGTTCCGGCTGAACTAATATATGCAGCCTAACATTAAATTATAGAAGTCTATAATGTATTATGTGAAAGCTAGGTCAAAGAGATGTGTCTTTAATCTGGCTTTGAACTGACAGAGTGTGTCTGCTTCCCGGACAATGGTAGGAAGACTGTTCCAGAGTTTTGGTGCTAAATAGGAAAATGATCTACCGCCAGCAGTCGATTTTGATATTCTAGGTATTATCAACTGGCCGGAATTTTGAGATCGCAATAGACGTGACGGACTATAATGCGTTAAGAGCTCGCTCAAGTACTGCGGAGCTAAACCATTTAGTGCTTTGTAAGTGATCAGCAATATTTTAAAATTGATGCGATGTTTAATAGGGAGCCAATGCAGTTTTGACAGAACTGGGCTAATATGGTCATACTTCCTGGTTCTGGTAAAAACTCGAGCTGCTGCGTTTTGAACCAGCTGTAGTTTGTTTATTAAGCGTGCAGGGCAACCACACAGTAGAGCATTACAATAATCTAGCCTTGAGGTCATGAACGCATGAACTAATTGTTCCGCATTTGTCAATGAGAGCATATGGCGTAATTTAGATATATTTTTAAGATGGAAAAATGCAGTTTTACAGATACTAGACACGTGACTTTCAAATGAAAGATTGGTATCAAAGAGCACACCCAGGTTCCTAACCGACGACGAAGACTTAACAGAGCAGCCATCAAGTGTTAGACTGTATTCTAGGTTATTACGTGAGGAAGTTTTTTGTCCAATAATTAGAAACTCTGTTTTTTCAGAATTTAGAAGTAGGAAATTACAAGTCATCCAATTTTTTATATCCGCTATGCATTCCGTTAATTTTGTGAATTGATAAGTTTCGTTAGGTTTTGAAGAAATATAGAGCTGAGTATCATCGGCATAACAGTGAAAGCTAATGCCATGTTTCCTAATGATATCTCCTAAGGGTAGCATGTACAGAGTGAACAGCAACGGTCCTAGTACTGAGCCTTGTGGTACGCCATACTGAACTTGTGATCGATGAGACATCTCATCATTTACTGCTACAAACTGATAACGGTCAGATAAGTATGATTTAAACCATGCTAGTGCAATTCCCGTAATGCCAACATAATGTTCTAATCTATTTAAAAGAACGTTGTGGTCAATGGTGTCAAATGCAGCACTAAGATCGAGTAACACTAATAGAGAGATACAACCACGATCGGATGATAAGAGCAAATCATTTGTGACTCTAATGAGAGCAGTCTCGGTACTATGGTACGGTCTAAATCCTGACTGGAAATCCTCGCAGATATCATTTCTTTCAAGAAAGGAACACAGTTGTGAGGATACTGCCTTTTCTAATATCTTTGACAGAAAAGGTAGATTCGAGATCGGCCTGTAATTGACTAATTCTGTAGGATCAAGTTGCGTTTTTTTAACAAGCGGTTTAATCATAGCCAGCTTAAAGTTTTTTGGTACGTATCCTAGAGACAAAGACGAATTAATGATATTAAGAAGAGGATCTATGACCTCTGGAAGTATTTCTTTCAGTAGCTTAGTCGGTATAGGGTCTAACATACATGTTGTAGATTTAGATGATTTAATGAGTTTAGTAAATTCTTCCTCTCCTATAGCAACGAATGAATCAAATTTTTCCCCAGGGAGACTACAATGCACTGCCTGATGTGATACTGTAGTAGACGGTTGCATAGTTATAATTTTGTCCCTGATATTATCAATCTTATAATTGAAGAAGTTCATAAAGTCATTACTGCTGTGTTGCTTGGAAACTTCTGGGCTTGAAGCTTTATTTTTCGTTAGTTTAGCCACCGTTTCAAATAAATACCTAGGATTATGTTTATTTTCTTCTAATAGGGTTGAAAAATAAGCAGATCTAGCAGCTTTTAAAGCCTCTCTGTATGCAATAGAGCTCTCCTTCCATGAAATGCGAAATACCTCTAGTTTTGTTTTCTTCCAGTTGCGCTCCATTTTTCTGGCTGCTCTCTTAAGGGCCTGAGTGTGCTCATTGTACCACGGCGTTGGACTATTTTCTTTAATCTTCTTTAAGCGCAACTGAGCAACTGTGTCTAAAGTGCTGGAAAAGAGAGAGTTAAACGTTTCTGTTGTAATATCTAGTTCTTCTAAGCTATCTGGGATGCTGAGATGATGAAACTGATCAGGAAGATTATTAATAAAGCAATCTTTAGTAGCAGAAGTCATAGGTCTCACATATTTGAAACACGGAGTCGGCTTTGCAGCCTTGGCTAAATGCAAATTACACGAGACTAGATAATGATCTGAGATGTCATCGCTCTGCTGCAGAATTTCAACGGCATCAACATCTATTCCGTGTGATAATATTAGATCTAGAGTATGATTACGACGATGAGTAGGTCCTGACACGTGTTGTCTAACTCCAATTGAATTTACAATGTCTTTAAATGCCAATCCCAATGCATCTTTTTCATTATCGATGTGTATATTAAAATCACCAACAATTAGTACTTTATCTGCAGTCAATATTAATTCTGATAGAAAGTCCGCAAATTCTTTGATAAAGTCTGTATGGTGCCCTGGTGGCCTGTATACAGTAGCCAGCACAAATCTCAAACATGATTTATCGTTTACACTATATATTTTTACATTAAGCACCAATGCTTCAAAAGAATTATATTTAAAACTTGATTTCTTAGTGGTTTTGAAACTATTACTATAAATTACAGCAACACCACCCCCTTTGCGTTTCAGACGAGGCTCATGTTTATAACAGTAATCTTGCGGGGTTGATTCATTTAAAGTAATGTAATCGTTTGGTTTTAGCCAGGTTTCTGTCAAACACAGCACATCTAGGTTATAGTCTGTAATCATATCATTAACAATGAGTGCTTTTGAGGTAAGCGATCGAATATTCAGCAACCCAAGCTTTAGCATTTGCTCATCTGTAATATAGCTGTTTTTTATTTGTTGAACATCAATTAAATTTTTAACCTTAGATGGGTTTAAACGTTTTTTGGATTTCCAAATTCGGGGAACAGACACAGTCTCTATATGATGATAGCTAGGTGAAAGAGGCTCTATGTGATAGGATTTATCTGACCTTGGTGACGCGAGGCCGCTAGCAGACGGTCGGTTTAGCCAGTCTGTCTGCTTCCTGACCTGAGCCCCAGATTGTCATGTTTGAGCTCTAAGACTATGAGCCATATTACTAGAGAGAAGAGCAGCACCATCCCAGGAGGGATGAATACCATCTCTTTTCAACAGGTCAGGTTTGCCCCAAAAACTTTTCCAATTGTCTATGAATTCTATATTATTAAGCGGACACCACCTAGACAGCCAACCGTTAAGCGAACACAATCTACTAACTATCTCATCACTCCTGCGAACAGGAAGGGGGCCAGAGCAAATTACAGTCCTTGACATCGTACTTGCAAGTTCACACACCTCTTTAATATTAATTTTGGTGATCTCCGACTGGCGGAGTCGAACATCATTAGTGCCGACATGAATAATGATCTTAGAGAATTTACGATTAGCATTAGCCAGCACTTTTAAATTTGCTTTGATGTCAGGCGCTCTGGCTCCCGGCAAACATGTGACTATGGTGGTTGGTGTCTCTATTTTCACGTTCCGTGTAATAGAATCGCCAATAACTAGGGCACAATCATTCTCAGTGGGTGTTTCACTGAGCGGGGCAAATCGATTTGTTATGGTAATCGGAACGGAAGAGTGGTTTTTAGATCCGCGACTAGAGCGATCCCTCACTGTCACCCATTTGCCCGGCTGCACAGGCTCTACTTCAGCCAGAACTGACTCATGTAAAGTGTTCACTATACTATGCGCATCCAAAACATCTAAAGCACTAGCACTCTTACTATCCTCAATTAAAGTTTGGATGCGTGTTTCTAATTCTGAAATCTTCTCTGTCAACCTAACTGTCTCCTTACATTTATCACATATAAATCCTATATTGTCGACAGAGAAGGCTATACTAAACATGTGACATGAAGTGCAAGTGACAATAACAGGACAAGACATTACTCACCGTGTTTGTTGACTGATTCTTACTCACCTGAGCTTTTTATGAACTCAAAGGCGCGGACGTGCGAGAGAAAAATAAATAAATAAAAATAGCTGAGTTAACAGGCTAGCGAATTACTAGCGTGTTGTGCTAGTAGTACTAATAACAAAAGCTAGCGATGTCAGGTTAATCTGAGATGTTGGGTAAAATGTAGTAGTATAAACGACTAGAAATGGTAGTAAAATGATGGTTCAAAACAAAGAAATATAAGGCTAAGACGGAGCTTACAGCACCGAAGCACACAAACACACTCACAGCAGGCAGCGAGGCAGACAGGAGCAATCGATCAGTGATCGAGTAAAAACGATCGAGAAAAAAAAAACATATGTTCATATGTTCTGGTTCTGCTCAGCGTTCTGTATGAGCTGCAACTGTCTTATGGTCTTTTTGGGAAGGCCAGTGAGGAGTCCATTACAATAATCCACCCTGCTGGTGATGAAAGCATGCACAAGTTTCTCTAAGTCTTGTCTGGAAACAAAGCATCTAATTCTTGCAATATTTTTCAGATGATAGTATGCTGATTTAGTTATTGCTTTGACATGACTACTGAAACTAAGGTCTGACTCTAGTGTCACACCAAGATTCCTGACTTGATGTTTAGTTGTTTGACCCCTAGAGTGAAGGTAAGCGTTCACCTTGAGAACTTCATCTTTGTTTCCAAACGCAATGACTTCGGTTTTGTCTTTGTTTAACTGAAGAAAGTTTTGACACATCCAACTGTTGACTTCGTCAATGCATTGGCACAGGGAGTCAATGGGGCTGTAATCGTTAGGCGATAGGGCTAGGTAGAGCTGTGTGTCGTCTGCATAGCTGTGGTAAGCAATTTGGTTCTTTCTCATTATTTGGCTCATTGGGAGCATATACAGGTTGAACAGGAGTGGTGCAAGAATTGAGCCTTGAGGGACTCCGCATGTCATGGATGTCCACTCAGACTTATGGTCTCCTATACTCACATAATAACCTCATAATTGGCTGGTCAGCTCAAGAAAAGTAACTTTGTTCATAACATGTTTTTTTTTTTTTTTTTTACTTTTCAAAGATCATTTACATCATAACAATGATTGTTCAGGAAATCAAAATAATAAATACACTGCTTCATTTTGTAAAAATAATGTTAATGTAAACGGCCGTACACACCGGGACGAATATCGGCGCGCGTTATTCGGCGCACGTTTTTTGTGTTCACACCCAAGCGATTTTCGCTGACGATGAGCCGAGTGAACATACAAATTCATTCCCTGACATTAGATGGCGCTTAATGTAAAACAGAAATAACCCGGTGATTGTCAAACGTTTGTGGGAAAAAGTTACAATGTACATGAAAGACAATTAAGTGAAATGAAACTCACAATCAAGGCCCATTTGCTCTGCAATTACACTCCATAACAGTTCTCTCTTATCAAGATTTTTGTAGTCGCTGTCGCGTTTGTCATATAGTTCTTTATGTTCCGACACCAACGAGACCAGCAGCTCTACATTCATCTTGCCTTGCATCTTCCTCGTCTTATTTCTTCCCAGCAGTGTAGACGCTACTTGACCATAGACTGTAGTACTTGACCCTACTTGACGTATATCTTCTTCGCCGTTACGTATGTGTGCTCGGCAAGACCGTTTTGTGTTTGAGAGCCCCCAAGTTGTGTTTTACTGTAACTTCAGAAGCTCCAGACACGTGAGCAAAAGCGCCAATCTCATTGGTAGGATAGTTTTTGACGTGGCGCGTCAAACCAAAAAAACGAACCCGAGGCGTTTTAAAAAAAATTCCGCTTTTACGCGTGGCGTTTTTCGCGTCGGTGTGCACACTCACATTGGTGCCCTTTGTTTAGTCACGAGGCGTTAAACGGTGACCCCGGTGTGAACAGGCCTTAATGATGTACATGTTGTAATGACTAATTCTGTTTTTTGCATATGCATTGGACAATGTTTTATAATTGTCACTTCAAATAAAACTATAAAACATTACCATCTAAACCTCTGTTAATTCTCAGTAAGAACTCTTGTTGTCGTCTGACAGAAATGAAATCAAACTGGTTGGAAGCTGTACCAAAAACTCCATTTCTGGTTACCTTTTATAATAACATGTTTTTCAGAAACTCATTAATGTCTTAATATATTTCTATCACAGCTAATCTCTCTGCAGACCCCTGCTACACCTACACTGAGCTGGACAATACATGGAGATCCATCAATAATACATATGCTTCAGTCAGAAACTGTGACACATCTGTCTCCTGGAGAGGCTGGTATCGTCTCTTCATTAATGGTGTGAGCGCTCATATCCCAGACACATGTGTTGCTCAGGACAGCTGTGGCACTAATGCACCACTGTGGATCCGTGGTGGACACCCAACAGTAACAGATGGAGTCGTCACTCGAGATGTCTGCGGTCACTGGAACAATTACTGCTGCACTTTCGGGTCTTTTCCCATTAAAGTCAAAGCCTGTCCAGACAATTATTATGTCTATGAGTTGGTTAGTCCAACTTACTGTAATCTTGCATACTGTGCAGGTAATTATATTCACATGAGCTCTTTCTACACACTCATGATATTTGTGTCTCTGTTCATTAATCACTATTCATCCAAACTTTCAGACACTGGCAGCATTAACACCAGCCCTACATCTGCCACACCTGTGACCATCTCACCTGGTAATGTTACACACTGTGTCTCTATTGGCTTATTTTATGAATGTTTTCTAATCTATGTAGGCTACAGATATGCTATGGTAAATTTGAACATGGATTTTAATATGAATATTTGCCTCAAAAGTCATGGAAATGTTTTGGTAGAAATGTATGAAACCTGTAGATTGTTCTCAGGTGTGTCTGGCTGTCATTCACACTGTACAGTAGTTCTGAATATGCCACACTTCATAGTCAAAAACAGTACTTGTTGTGTTTATAATTATAAAGAACTATATCCCTGATAGCAGATCAACATTGAATCAAGACTGAAACTTAACATTGATTTTTCATCAGGCTTACATGCCAGATGTAGAATATAAATGTATATACTATAAATGTCTGTATAATAAATAGTTACCATATATCCACTACTGGATCTCATGCTGTTGAATCACAGGGCAACTATAATCAAAAATACAAATGATCAACACATCACCATATATTCAAAATTTAGACACTGGATGAGATCAGAGATTCAGGCCAATAGATCAACAGTTTCCAAAAATCACCTGATCTATTTTCTTTTGGCATTTTTCCCATAACAAATGTGTTTTATTAACACACAGTTACAACAGCAAGAGATCTAATAGTGTTATTGTAAATGGTTATTATAAAGAAATTTAAAGATTTTAAAAAATAAAATAGCATATGTATTATTCAGACACACAGACACCAAGAATCGGCACATAAATCTCAACAATGGTGACAATCAACAAATATATTTTGCCGCAATGCATGCTGGGAGCCAGCAGAGAACAAAACACATCGATGACTCCCAGCATGCATTGAGGCATGAATAAATTATGCAGCTGAATGATCTTACTATTTTCTTTAATTGCGCTTTTGTTGATTTTAAGTAGCCTGTTTTGGGATGTTTAGAGTTGATCTGTTTATCTGAATATTTTATTGTCACTATTGTTGAGATTCATTTGCTGATTGTTGATGTCAAGTTATGCTATAAGGCAGGCAAATTACGTAATCAAAACCCTTCACAGACTCAGCAGTTTCAAATGTATGCTCTCTCATAAGCATCCCTTTTTAACAATTGTTATTAGTAAAATTCAGCTGGAAAGAATTGAAAGTAAGGAAAGAGAAAGTGAAAAATCAGAACCCTAACTGGGGTTAAAGGAAAAGTATGTTAGATCGCTTTGCACTGTGCACAGCACAAGCTGTAGTTAAAGGCTTCAAGTAAATGATGCTAACCGCTAACTGTAGCAGTTATTATTTAGCTTAGCCTAAGCTGAACGGACGCTAGGTTAGGTTAGCTGAGCCATCTGGGCTGGCTTGTTTACAATATGACGTTATGAGTTTGCTCTTCCTGTGACAAGTAGTTGTCATGGGAACCATATCAGAGCAATTCAACAGTCTATGCAGAATGTCTGCACATTTTAAATGAGTTATACATGTTTAAACGAGTTCAAATGTGGCACCTATACTTTGAGTCTTCCAAAAACTAGATGTTACGTTCAGTAAAATGCAAATGTGGTTTGGCATTTGCTAATTTTACTGGAGTAACTCTTTTCTTTACTTTAAACAACTTCTTCTACTTGTTTAAAAGGTAAGGAAATAGATTTGCTGTAAGTCGAAGCTTGTCTAAGCATACAAGGTTACGTCCATCTCATGCGTAAATATTGACTTTTCAGCGAGTGGAACAATCTTGATCACTAAGTAGCTCTGCTTGTAGATGTAGCCAAAATTTCGATGAATTACATCAATCTAACAATAATTTGTAAGGCCTTTACTTTGCAGAAAGGGGAGCATCACCCAAGTCTATGCATATATAACACTGTACTGAGATTTCTTCGTCAGAAACAGATGCTGCACTTTGGATTTCTCCAAACAAGCAGAATAATAAATGCCGGTACAGCATGCCGCTGAGTTGAGCTTCCTTTGTCAAACAGACTTATGCTTTAATGCTGAAATTACAGATACTAGTTAAAAATCTAAGACTTTTTCACTTTTAGTAGAGATGTCGCGTCCTATTTGGATCGGGATGATCAAATGCGCACTTTAGGATAACAGTAGTTAAACGAAGGGCCGCTAGGTTTTGTTAGTTTACGCAGCTCAGGTGGTTTGCTTACTATCTGGTGTTGGGTGACGCATGCCCTATTTAAAGTTAGTATGTCATGTGACAAGTCATTGTCATGGAAACGAATATGCAGCAGTGCCAATTTCAACCAGAAGGTGGCAAATGTCTGTATGGTTTGAAAACAGTGCATAGTCTGTGAGGCTAACATATACATTCAAGATTTTCTTTAAATCAGTAAAATTCTAATTTTACTAATGCCGCTTCCTGCTTCTTTTGAGCACACATTTTCATCTACTTTAAAAGTTCTATGTCCTATGCTGACTATGAACTTTGTAGCAGCGGCTTGCATTATGGTCGTGCTGTGTGCCTTCTGATCTTTGCAGTTCAGAGTCTATGGGGTTTAGGAACCCTTACTGAGGAGGCCTCGTGTGTTAAAGGCATTCTGCGTCAAGTCACGCATCGTTGAGTGGGCATTGCGTGGAGCGGCCAGAAATGGTGACTAACTGGTTTTGGAGGAAAAGGTTCTTGGAGCTGGTCTTTTCCTCTGTCACAGGTTTGTTGCACGTTCCAGGGTAAGCTCGTTTGGAGTCTGTGGTAGTAGCACAGGCACCTTTAGGTCTGTTTGGTGTCTGGGCAGTGCCCAGTCTGCGTTCAGACTCTTAAGTCTGACTTCCATCAGGGAGGATGTGTCGAGACCGAGACTATCGCGAGACTGTGGGTGAGAACCAATATGGCAGCACTCTGAACGCAAACGCAAACACCGGATTACTATCAATTGAACGCAAACGCAAACACTGGATTACTATCAACTTCACTCATTTTATCAAAACAACTTTCACTATACTGGATAACCAATCTTGTCAAGACCCGGATAACCTGTTCAACTTCATCGACAGCTATTACTACAATCTGGACATTATGTCAGAACCAAACAGGAAAATACGCAAACGGGATTCATCCACCGAAACAGACGAGGAAACCACAGTCGAGGTCAGTGTACTCGCATCCATAAACTCCAAACTTGCCATACTCTAACTCAGGGCCGGCGATTGCTATAGGCGAACTAGGCGGTTGCCTAGGGCGACAAATGTGTTGGGGGCGCGGCCATGCGGGCACCCTCTAGGGTTGCCGTTACGTTACGTTACGTTACGTTACGTTACGTTAGGCAAGTGTGCAGCTGCTGGCGCGTTGATGAAGAAAATGAAGCGGCCTAATAAACCCTCCGGTGCAAAAGACCAGTATTTCGGATAACGTATGCATGCTAGTTATGAAAAGTACAGTTGCTCTCTACTCTACATTCATTATAACTAGCAGGCTCATACACACACAGTAACCATTATGCTGATAGTGGTGTTGACGTGGTGTTCACACTTCTGTACAGTTCCCCTCTAGGAATATACTAAAATCTGTTTGTTTGTTTTTTAATTGGCCATGGCCAGATGCAATCGGGCAATATTTGCAGAGGCCGGCACCTGCTGGAGAAAGGACACCTGATCCTTCATGTTCTCCTCTCTCTGAACTTTGAAAGTACAACTAGTACTATTGTTGCTGTTTTTGTTATTGTTATTATTATTAGCAATTAGTACTTTTATAATCACATCACATTAATACTACTAATTGTTATCAGTAGTATTATTTAGCCTTGTAGCAGCCTAATAGATTAGTAATAATGGTAGTGGTGGTAGTAATTGTAATTTATCTACTACAAGTTAAATGGTCAGAGATAAAATGTATTTGTACAATGCAACTATGTGGTAGGATGATAGAAATGACCAAATGCAATTGTGTAACGAACAGCTAGGATGAACTCTGTGTTTAAATACATACAGCTGCAGGAGTAGGGACATCCAGTAGTGGTACTCCATGGACCAGTGACCAGGCCAGGAACACACAGCCTGCATCAAGTGAGTCTATTTAATAGTATTTATTCAAGCCACATCCATACTTTAAAGTACAATAGAAAAAGGTTAGCATGTTAGCTTGTTTTCTTAAAGAAGTTCAACCACATTCATCATTTCACTCACTGCTTGTCTGGCTATACAATATGCTTGTATACAGGTGAAGGGACACCCAGGACCACATCAAGCACTCAGGGCACCAGTGAAAGACAGATGACTGAGACCAGGGACACGCAGCCTGAAGGAAGTTAGTCATTTGAATAACTAATTTAAGCTTACAACCATCTGACAATATGTACTAGAAGATAATGAAAACACATGGAAATCACAATAACATCCCATCCCTATGAATCTAATTTCAACCACAGTTTTAGTAATTTTCACTAATTTAATTTAACACCACTGATCTGGCTGTTGCAGGTGAAGGGGCCACATCTAGCATTCCAGGCACCAGTGAAACACAGACCAGGGATACTCAGCCTGAAGCAAGTAAGACCCTTGAATACCGTTTATCCAACCACAATTTAAAACTTCAGTGACTTGTTTCCAAGTAAACATTGACATTCCTCATTAATTAATCTCAAACACTACTGGTCTATTATACTCTATATGCTGGTCTGTAGTATATCTTCCTTCTTCCTTAAGTTTATTACTTAATTTGGTAAATATCCTCGAACATTCTTTGTAGCATTTGTGTATGAACAATTTATTACTGTTGATCCTTCAAGTCATAATTTGCTTGTTGAAGTGTTGCAGTGACTATAAAAGCATAAACTCAATCTCGCCTAGGGCAACCAAAGGGCTAGAGCCGGCCCTGCTCGAACTTCTCCATATAGACATCCGTGATCTGAAAGCTAGTCTCGAATTTTCTCAATCCCAAATCAAAACTCTAATGCAAGATTACATCGAACTAAAAAGAACCGTATCACACCTCTCCACCCAAGTCACAAAACTCACCAAAGAAAATCAAATTATGCAAGAAACCATACACAGATCCAGAAGGAAGATTTATTATCATCAATATATCAATCAATCACTTAACTTTTACACTAGCAAACATTTACGCTCCAAACAATGATGACCCACTTTTCTTTCATAATCTCTTCTCTCTGTTGTACAATTCCACAAATCTCATAGTAGCCGGAGATTTCAATATTTTTCTCAACCCATCATTTGACCGTACACACAACCACAGTAACACACGAACTTGTCACTCATCTAAGTACTTAAACAATATATGAAGGATGATGGCCTTGGCGATAGCTGGAGAGCAAGGAACCCACTGCTAAGAGAATATTCCTATGCCTCTTCAGCCCACTGTTCTTCCTCTAGAATAGATTTATTTTTTGATTAGCAACTCCTTAATTCAACAGATATCAGAAAATACTATCCATTCAATTATTATCAGTGACCATGCTGCTGTATCTTTAACATTAAACAACCCAGCACAGAAGAAAACCTCTACAAGATGGCGCTTCAACACTTCTCTCCTAGAGGACCACAATTTTACCACTCTTATAAAAAGAGAGTGGGCATCCTTTCTGGAGATGAACGACTCTCCAGAAATCTCACCATCAACACTTTGGGAATCGGGCAAAGCAGTCATGAGAGGCATAATTTTATCCAGTAGTGCGCACTGGTGAAGGTTAACTGCGCACTGGTGAAGGTTTTTCAAAGCAAAACAACTTCAACTAACACTCTACAGCCTTCTAAAATCAGTGAACAGTTATTGGAAGTAGCCAACCACCCAAGAAAACGTATATCCAAACTCTACAGCTTCATCGCTTCATCTAACCCCACAATAACCCTGCCTAAGGGGAAGTGGGAAAGCGACCTCATGCTATCTCCCGACCTGAATTTTTGGACACAGATCTGCAAGAATATCTTTACTATGACCACCAACACCAATTTACAACTCATACAATATAAAACCATCCACAGAACCTACATCACTCAGAGCAAACAATTTAAAATGGGATTATCTGACACAGACACCTGCTCACAGTGCACCTCTGGGAGCACAGACACCTATCTCCACGCCACTTGGCTTTGCCAGCCTGTTCACTCTCTCTGGTTCACATTAACTAACACACTGTCTTCGGTCCTGGACTGCAGAGTCCCACTGTCTCCTGCACTCTGTCTCCTAGGAGATACTTCAGAAACCTCCATTCCTTCCAACTTCCAAATACAAAACCCCAGTTCTTGTTTCTCTAGCAATCGCTAAAAAAAAATCTTTCAAAACTGGAAATCAAAATCATCTTGCCATTTTACCCATTGGATTAACCTAATCACAGAATTCATTTTGACAGAAGAAACCATAGCTCATAAAAAGAACAATTTATCTGCCTTTAAAGAAACCTGGAATCCCCTCATAACCTTTTTTTTTTTTTACAAATTCAACAGTTAATGTAAGCCACGTGCTTTCCCATTCACCCCCTCTCCACCCCTCCCCTCCAATCATCTCTATCCCCCCCCCCCCCAATATATCTGCCTTAACAATACCTAACAGTCACACACTTACAGACATACCAATCCCACACTTATAACTTCTCGCTGTCTGCCTGCCTGTCTGTCTGTCTGTCTGTCTGTCTGTCTGTCTGTCTGGCCGTGTGTCTGTCTGACCGTCTCTCTGTGTACCTCCCTGTCTCTATGTTACAGCTTGTCACTCTTTATTATTTGCAAACAAACTGTCTTATTTTGTTATATGAATAAAAATAAAGTTGACCTCCGAAGATGGGGGGGGGTGGTGGTTGGGCAAAAAAAAAAAAAAAATTTCTGAGAATCCTGTTATGATGGCTTGTTCCAGCTGCTGGTAGTACCACAGCCAAAGCCAAAACGCAGTGCCAGTCTGGGCTGGTTGTGACCCAGATCAGATAGTCTATCTTGATGGTGCACACTCATCAAAGACTGCAGGTGAACGTCAATGTCTCGTAGGTAGGCGTGGACGTTTTGGTCTTTGAGTTGTCACTACACGTGTTGTTTCAGGATTCGTCTGAATCAATCCTTTTCCTTCTGCGGCTTCAAAAGCTTCCAGGAAACCATCCGTTGACGTGTTAAGCAGAGGAGTTTGTTTCCCCCCTTGGTAACTCTGTGCTTGGCTGGGGTAGGTTTCCCTGCTGAATGCAAGTTTAGCAGGATACATCTTCTTGTGGGGTCCATTTGCAGGTGGTTGGACTGTTTCAGTTCTGTTCAGGACCCCCCTTGTGTTTGTCTATGATGTTACAGCATTGCTGAGTCAGTGTTTGGACTTCAGCTCTGGCTGGACACTGATGGCTTTAGCGTCTCTCTTGGAATTCTGTGGCTGGCAGCGTTAGTTCATTTACCTCCTGTTTGAGGCCTGCGGGAGCATGGCCAAGGAGAAGATGATGCTGGTCAGCTCTTGGTGGCTCAGGCTGGGTGTCCAACGTCCGCTTTCGTTGTCGTCTAACGGTTCCCTTCTCTGCCTCGGCAGGTTGTTGTCTGTTTCAGGCTGAAGGAGACTCCTTTGCAATTGGCAATTGACTCCTTTGATTCAAAGCATTGAGGAGCTTTGATTCTCGTTACTCGTGTTCAAATCACTATCCCTTTGTTTCAAGGGCCAAGGCCCAAAGTCTATAGACTTTAGTTTGAAGGTTACACTTTACATTCACACATGTCTAAGTTTTAGCCAGCGCTAAAAGCTATCCATCGAGGTATAGGGCTTTAACTTGTATGTGTGTAGGGTTGCTCGGGAGCAAGCTTTACACAAGGGGCTGTGAGGTTTTGTGCTGTTATCAGATTGTCAAAGTGCCTGCCCGCACTTCCCAGTGTCATGTTTTGCTAAGAGACCCATGCCAACCAACAACACAAATCGAACGGAGCAGCGTTCGGGTTGCGATGAAGGTTTGCATTGAGAACTCCAGTTTAAACACATGAAGTTGCATGCAAGTGATGCAACTCTTTCACAAATAAAAACAGCACAGTCCCTTTACAGACAATGGCAAATTACTAGTTAGCTAGGCTAGCATTTATACCACTAATTCGACGTGATTGTTTCATATGAGCGGTTCAGCGGTTTAATATGAATACAATGACGTAACGAATAATAATAAGGCCTTAATCGGTGATTGAGGAGCATCGCTCAATCACCTTCAAAAATGCTGAAAATGGGGATTTCTTCGCCCAATGATCAGATTAATTTGTTCTGGTACCATCTATACATGCGGCTAATCTGAGATTTCTTCGTCAGAGAAGGCTTACGCTCGATTTAGAACTGAAATTAGGATTGCTTCGCTAATATCAGGAATTTCTTATCGTATGATTTAAACATGCCTTATAGCATTGAGAAACTTTGTGCCGTTCGTAGGAAGGCATATTCAAGCTATAGTTTTGCTGATTTTATCAGAAACTTGTACATGCATGTAGACAATGTTAATAAAACTTATGGGACAACATGACTGATTACTGTCTGCTTGCATACAATGTTTAATACGATGCCCGCATTCTCCACCAAACTATAACAATATTAGCTCAAAGGGGAAATTTTAATAATAATCCATAATTACCAATTATGATTAATTATTAATATTTGGGTCAGTTAATTAGATTAACTTTGAGGTAAGCCAAATTAATATTACAATCAATTTATCAGTTCCAACAAACTCTTTGATTATTCATTTATTCTAAGAAAAGTGTATCTTTCATGGTCACTGAAAAATAACTATTCATTAGCATGTACAGCACTTAGAGCATGTAACAAGATCAAGATCATAAAAGGGACTTTGTATGCAAGCAGAGAATCAGAAACCAAATAAATAATTGTGCACAAGTTTTATGAACTAAATCACAAACATAACTAAACTAAACAAACAAACAAACATACATACATTCATCCATCCATCCATGCATAGGTAAAGGGGTGAGTGATGTGGAACCGGAAACAGGAAATAGAACTATGGAAAAGATCTATTTCAGTATGAAAAAAACCATCAGCTGATCATTTTCAGAGCACCTCATTAAATTGATACTTGCATAGTTTGTGTGCACGGACAGTTCTTGAAGTGGTTGAAAATTGAGTTCGTTGATGAGTCCGTGAGTGCCAAAAGTCATGGTGCAAGTTGCCATCGTTTTCTTCTCTGCCTGATGGAGAAGATGATGATGAGCTTGCATTGTGGTTTCGACGAGCACATGGCTGTTGTGAGTCGAAGCCTGCGGCCCTGGCCTGCTGAGGGCATGCTGGACGGCACGGCATCCTGAAGTGCCGAGAAGGCCCGGAATTGATCGTTGTCCATTCAGTGATGGTAAAGTTGCAGTTTGCTGGATTGGAGACACAGCCTTCTGTCTCCATGGCAGGTGGTGCTCCGGCCTGCTGGGCCCAGGGCCCTGGGTCCCAGTGGGGGAAAGGGTTCTCCCCAGTATCGGACGGAGAAGAGAAGATGGCACCGTTGTTTCTGGCTGGCCGTCTGGCTCTCTGGATCTCCTTCTTACTGTCTGGAATAGTATATTTCCTTTCCTTAATTAATCAAAGTTTTGCCTATCATGTTACAACGTTAACTATATATGATCGACAGACGTTGTTTGACATTAGAACAACAATGGAGTCTTACTCTAACAACAATGTACCTGCTGAGTGCTTCGGCTTTCCACCGCCTCCTTTCCTGCGAGCTCTGCCTGTGTGGTTGCGTCGTCTGCCGCCTTCGCTTCCTTTGGTGAGGCGGCGTAGGAGGAGAGGAAAACGGGGTGGTGTAGCCGTCAGGCTGAGATTGGGACTTACGCCGGGACCGGCTTGTCGACCTTTTCGGGACGCTCGCGCCCATGGGAAGGACCGCGGCTACTACATTTCGAGGCGTTCTCTCGAGACGCCCTATCAATGGATTCTTCATCTAACTGGGGACTCGCCACTGCAACTTCGGCGGCGCCACTTCCCTTACTGAGTTGATCAGCGGCATCTGCGCTCACTGGAACGGGTATTTCAGCAAACTTTGCAACCGGTCAGTGACTCTGTTTCAATTAAGATGACGTTAGTAAACGCCAGATCGCTGGGAAATAAAACTTTTATACTAAATGACATATTAACTGCCGGCAACATTGATTTCTTATTTGTGACGGAGACCTGGCTTCCTGTTGATGATGTTAGCTCTTTCTCGGAGCTCACTCCCACTAATTTGAACTTTTTTAATACTCCTCGTCGTTCTGGCCAGGGTGGAGGACTGGCTACTGTCTTCAAAAACAGCTTCGGTTGTAGATTACTGGAAACAGATTCATATTTGACTTTTGAAGTTCAACTTTTTTCAGTAGACCAGGTAAACTCACTAGTAATTGCTGTAGTGTATCGGCCTCCAAAAACAAACAAATATTTTTTAAATGATTTCTCAGACTTTTTAGGGGGTATCACTCCCAAGTACAATAGACTTTTAATTGTTGGCAATTTTAATATTCACGTTTGCTCTGACTCTTCAGCTCTATCTAGAGACTTTCTGAGCCTGATTGAGGCGTGTGACTTTGTTCAATGGGTAAATCAGCCAACCCATGTACATGGCCATACGCTTGATCTAGTTTAATCTCATGGTTTTTCTATTTCTGATGTCCAAATTGGTGACTTGAGTTTTTCAGACCACAGGCCTGTTGTTTTTAGTATTTGTTACGATATTAAAGTGTCTAGGAAATATACATAACATTAAAGATATTAAAACACTACTGGTGTGTGGAATGTGGTGGAAGGAATCATGACAGACAACTTCTGAGAGAGAAACTTGACTGGAGTTTTATTTTACAACAAGCCGTAGCCACTGAATCCAGTCAAGGCAAGTATATGTCTGTGGGCTATGTACAGTGCAATAAATAAATAAAGAAATAAAAAGAGAAAATTGGGAAAGAACCTAAGTGGCGCCAAAGAATATAACAAAACATAACAAAACAATCCTTAACTAGTCCCTAAACCTAACCAAAGAAAAATGCAGAAAACAAACCGAAATCTTCGCGCATACGGCGCCTAAATAACCTGACTAATAATAAAAATACAAGGGTTGGCGCTCACCTCTTACCTGGTGTGTATATACACAAAAGCAGCTACGGGCAGAATGTATATCGCGATATACTGACCTGATGTTCCTTCCCAAAATAGCTCTGCAGCTAAACTCTTGTTAGATTCTCACATAGTAATACACACGTACGAATAAGCTACTAAATATAATCACTAAAGCACATAGCACACTTCTCCAGGTAGATTAGATTAAACAGGCAAAAACTCTCAAGGAGTACACAAAAACTCAGCACGCCGCATAACAGCTTGCTGCCGCAAGAGAGGAAGAGCCAAAAGTGAATGAACCCGCCGTCTCTCTTAAACAGCTGGACTGCCTCTGATTGGTTCTGGTGCTCCGCCCTAATGATGACTGACGGATGAGTCAGCCAGTCACAGCGACCTAGAGGTGGGATTAAACAGAAAGAAAACTCAATAAACGCACAACACACGTGTAGTGCATCAGCGAGCAAAAACATCAACATTCCCACGCCAACAAAACGCACGTGGAACGTAACACCCTCCCCCTTAAGAACCAACCATATGTAGAAAAAAAAAACTAACATATGGTTGTTCAAACTAATGTACTCAGACGCCGCAACAGGCAACTCTAGACAGTGCATCCGCGATCACGTTTTCTACGCCTTTCTTATGTTTGATAATTAAGTTGTATCCCTGCATAATCAGAGACCAGCGCATCAAACGCTGATTCTGATTATACATGCGAGACAAGAAAACCAACGGATTGTGATCGGTAAACACTGTAACTGGGCTAACACTTGATCCAACATACACATCGAAATGTTGAAGGGCCATCAGCAACGCTAACGCCTCCTTCTCGATCGTCGAGTAGTTTAACTGGTGTTTGTTGAACTTACGAGAGAAATAACAGACGGGATGGTCAATACCATCTTTATCTCCTTGAATTAGCACAGCTCCAGCACCCACATAACTCGCATCTACATCGAGTTTGAAAGCAGAATCAAAGTCTGGAGCGGCTAAAACAGGTGCATTACACAGAAGATCTTTGACCGAGTTAAAAGCATGCTGACATTCAGCAGACCACAAAAACGTTCGCGACGGACTGAGGAGTGAAGTTAACGGCTGTGCAATCGTCGAAAAGTTTCTACAGAAACTGCGATAATAGCCGGCCATCCCTAGAAAACGACGAAGTTCTCGACGGGTGGTTGGAGCAGGGAATTCGGATATCGCAGTGACTTTCGCTTCGATTGGGCGCACTTGCCCCTGACCCACTTCCTTCCCCAGATACGTGATTGTAGCCTGACCGAACTCACATTTAGCTAAGTTCAAGGTCAACGAAGCTTTCTCTAATCGCTCGAAAACAGTACTCAATAAAGAGATGTGCTCTGACCAGTCGGACGAGTAAACTACCAAATCATCAAGATATGCGTTACACTTAGGCACCCCGGACAACACAAGATTTACGAGTCGTTGAAAAGTAGCCGGTGCGTTACGCATGCCGAAAGCCATCACAGAGTATTGCATGAAACTGTCGGGTGTCACGAAGGCGGAGATGTTAGAAGCACGAGCCGTAAGCGGTACCTGCCAGTACCCTTTTAATAAATCTAATTTACTGACGTAACGAGCCGAACCGATGTTGTCAATGCAGTCTTCCATACGCGGCAATGGAAAGCAATCTGGTACAGTTACGGCATTGACCTTACGATAGTCAGTACAAAACCGAGCAGTGCCATCGCTCTTCGGTACCAGTAAACACGGAGAACTCCAGGGACTGCAACTGGCTTGAGCCAATCCATTCTCCAACAAATACTCAACCTCTTTCCGCATAAGGTCTCTCTTCACTGAATTCATGCGGTACGCATGTTGCTTGATCGGAACAGCATCACCCACATTAATATCGTGCTCTAAAACTGTGGTGCGAGAAGGTACATCATTCAATAAAGCAGGAAAATCATTGAGTAGCTGCACAATATCACATCCTTGTTGTTCAATTAAATGCGATATCAAAGATGTAAGGTCAGACATTACCTCAGAGTTCTTAAGTCGTGCACATTGCTGGTGAGTGTGACGTATAATAACTCCATCCTCGTGATCAGCGAGTTCAACGGCAGCACATGCTACCGAGACAGGAGCAGGAGATGACATAGGAACAGCAGTTTCCTCTACCGGCGAAACATCAGGCTGGACAGCTCCTCTGCAATAAAAGGTCTTTAACATGTTCACGTGACACACACGAGTCTTTCGTTTTCTATCGGGCGTTCCGATTACGTAGTCTGTGCTACTAATTTTTCTGACCACCTCATATGGTCCAGAAAACCGTGCTGATAACGCGGAGCCTACCATAGGCAGCAATACCAACACTTTGTCGCCCTTGTTGAAGGAACGCTGTACAGATTTACGATCAAAAAGACATTTCATTTTTCTCTGCGCAACTTCGAGTGACTCTTTTGCCACCGAACAAGCCTTATGTAATCGTTCACGGAACTTGCTCACATAGTCCAACACATTCAGTGATGGGCTAGACTCAAAAGACATCAGGTCCTCCTTAAGCATCTTCAAGGGTCCTCTCACAGTGTGTCCAAAGACTAACTCAGCAGGGCTGAATCCAAGACTCTCTTGAACTGCCTCCCTGATCGCGAATAGGAGCAACGGTACACCCTCATCCCATTCTTTATTTGTCTCCATACAATACTTTCTGAGCATTGACTTAAACGTTTGATGAAAACGTTCGAGCGCCCCCTGGCTTTCAGCGTGATAAGCACTTGCAATTCGATGAGTTATGTTTAAACTAGATAATACTTGAGTAAAAATCTTCGAAAGAAAATTAGTGCCTTGATCTGATTGCACAACTTTTGGTAACCCAAATGTAGAGAAGAATTTTACAAGTGCTCTAGTTACAACAGGCGCTGTAATTTTTCTCAAAGGAATTGCCTCAGGAAATCTGGTTGCAGTGCACATTATAGTCAACAGAAACTGGTTACCGGTCTTAGATTTAGGCAAAGGCCCAACACAGTCAACGATAACATGTTCGAACGGTTCTCCTATCACTGGAATAGGCACGAGAGGAGCACTAGGAATTACCTGGTTCGGTTTGCCAGTGATTTGACAGATGCGGCAGGTACGACAGAAATGAGTAACATCAGCTTTTAATCGAGGCCAGAAGAAATGTCTTAAAACTCTGTAGTAGGTTTTCTTGATTCCTAAATGTCCTGACAGATCGTGATCGTGAGCTAGAGATAGAACTTGCTGTCTGTAACAGGTTGGAATCACAATCTGATACACATTAGTCCATTCAGCATCATCAGAAACATCAGAGCACCACCTACGCATCAGTAAACCATTCTCAATAAAATAAGCAGTCTTCCTTTCTCGTGCTTTCTCCAATGATACAGCAGCGGCAATGCAATTTTGTAAACTCTCATCCTCATGCTGAGCAGCAATAACTCTCTCGCGCGTCACGCACGGCTTTACATCAGGAGTGTTTAAAACAGGCAAATTTTTAACAGTCTTATTCTCATCGGGTAACGTGTCACTAATAAAAACAGGTGCAATAAAAGATGTAGCTAAATCTTCAGCATCCGTCTTACGAGACTGTGCTCGCGTGACTACACAGACTGGAAAAGTTTTGGGAAAAGACTTTGCCAGTTCATCAGGCTGATCCGACACTACAGGATTATTAGATACCTCCAGCAATGGCATGACTTTCCCACCGGCTAAATCATTGCCCAAAATGAACTGTACTCCACATACAGGCAAACTCTCACGAACGGCTACCTTCACAAAACCTGTACACAGTTCTGACTTTAGATGAATCTGGTGCAACGGGACTTGAACAAGACCCATCTCTATGCCCTGCACTAGGACATAACTGCCACAAAAAGTTTGATCAGAAAACGGCAGTACATCAGCACAAATAAATGACTGCATTGCCCCAGTATCACGGAGCAGATTCACGGGTATTTGCTCCTCCGAGTTTCCTGTAACAGAAATTAACCCTTCCAGAAGGAAAGGTGCATAACTGGAATCAGGTTTATCATTTCGCTCAGTTTCAACAGGATCAACTAATTTTACAAAGCCAGCGCTTTTAGGCACAGAACTCGATTGTTTTCGTTTTAACACAAAACACTCTGCAATCAAATGACCGGGTTTGTGACAATAAAAACATTCACGATCCTCTTTCGATTTCACAGTAGCAGTTTTCGGACGTGATGAATTATTCGAACTCACTTGAAGTGGCGTAGCTCTCTCAGAACGTGCAGGAATAAAAACATTTTTATGTGTCAGTGTAAATTCGTCTGCAAGGACCGAAGCTTGCGATACCGATGTCACCTTCTGTTCGTTTAAATAAACGACAACACGCTCAGGTAAACAATTCTTGAATTCTTCTAAAAGAATCAACTCTCGAATGTCTTTAAAATCATTTACCTTACTCGAAGTGCACCATTTATCAAACAAGACGCTTTTCTCCCTCGCAAATTCAACAAATGACTGAGTAGAATTCTTTCGATGACTTCTAAACCGTTGCCTATAGGCTTCGGGTACAAGCTCATAAGCGCGCAATATTGCAGCCTTCACTGCTTCATAATTCACGCTATCCTCTAAGGATAATGTAGCACAAACATCTTGAGCTTTACCAGTTAGTTTGCACTGTAACAGCAACGACCAGACCTCTTTAGGCCACTGAAGTGTGGACGCAATTCGCTCAAATACATTGAAATACGAGTCAACTTCTGTTTCTCGGAATTGTGGTACGAGAGAGATGTGTCTGCTAACCTCAAAAGTGTTCCCTGTCGAGCCAGCATCTGCAGACTTTGAGAACAAGGGTGGTGTAACCGGGGCCGGTGTTCTTTTAGCTGCGATCTCAAGTTCACGCAGCTTAATCTGTGTTTCCGCTTCAATTTCAAGTCTGCGAATTTCAAGTCGGAACTTCATATCCGCCTCCAGCCGACGACTTTCTGCGCGTTCGCGTGCCTCTACCTGCACTCGCGCTAAGCGAACTTTTAGTCGCGCACCACTTTCAGACCCATCCGAGCCTGGAGAAAAAGGATCGGAGGGCGGCAAAACAGCCTTGGCTTCGGAGACCTCCACCTCAGCAGTTTCGCTCCGCTCCTCCTCACCAGAGCGACCGTCAGCTTCAGTGGTAACTTCACCGACACCTGCAGACAGCGTTAAAACACCTAATTGCACCAACCCTGAAGATACAGCGGACCTAATCTCTAACTTACGCAGCTGTTTCGAGACAGCGATTTGGTAATGAGCAGCGATACACAACAGATCCTCTTTTCTACATTTACAAAGCTTTTCCACTGAGGGTGAACCTACGAAAGAGTCTAAATCAAAATCAGCCATGCTTAATCCTATCAAAATTATTAACCAAATTCCAAAACAGCCCATCCGCTAATCACTACCTTACGAGCACTAATACTCTACAGAAAAAAGAACTGAACACGGTCCTTCCACCACGCACACCAGCAGTAGTCAATATCTCGGGAAAAACATGAATACCAATATTTTTATTTATTAATATTTTTGTCTCCCGGACGAGCCCCCATTTAATGTTACGATATTAAAGTGTCTAGGAAATATACATAACATTAAAGATATTAAAACACTACTGGTGTGTGGAATGTGGTGGAAGGAATCATGACAGACAACTTCTGAGAGAGAAACTTGACTGGAGTTTTATTTTACAACAAGCCGTAGCCACTGAATCCAGTCAAGGCAAGTATATGTCTGTGGGCTATGTACAGTGCAATAAATAAATAAAGAAATAAAAAGAGAAAATTGGGAAAGAACCTAAGTGGCGCCAAAGAATATAACAAAACATAACAAAACAATCCTTAACTAGTCCCTAAACCTAACCAAAGAAAAATGCAGAAAACAAACCGAAATCTTCGCGCATACGGCGCCTAAATAACCTGACTAATAATAAAAATACAAGGGTTGGCGCTCACCTCTTACCTGGTGTGTATATACACAAAAGCAGCTACGGGCAGAATGTATATCGCGATATACTGACCTGATGTTCCTTCCCAAAATAGCTCTGCAGCTAAACTCTTGTTAGATTCTCACATAGTAATACACACGTACGAATAAGCTACTAAATATAATCACTAAAGCACATAGCACACTTCTCCAGGTAGATTAGATTAAACAGGCAAAAACTCTCAAGGAGTACACAAAAACTCAGCACGCCGCATAACAGCTTGCTGCCGCAAGAGAGGAAGAGCCAAAAGTGAATGAACCCGCCGTCTCTCTTAAACAGCTGGACTGCCTCTGATTGGTTCTGGTGCTCCGCCCTAATGATGACTGACGGATGAGTCAGCCAGTCACAGCGACCTAGAGGTGGGATTAAACAGAAAGAAAACTCAATAAACGCACAACACACGTGTAGTGCATCAGCGAGCAAAAACATCAACATTCCCACGCCAACAAAACGCACGTGGAACGTAACAGTATTGATCTTCCATGCCACACCATTGCATCTGTCAGACCTAGTAAATGGTCACGTGTAGGTCTATCCTGTCCATCATCGGTTGAAGCCTTTTCTGCTGCCTTTTCTGATGCTGAGCAATTGTTTTCTTTAGATCACCTTTCAAATGCAGTCAATATTAATGAGTTATTGAGCTTATATAATTCACTGTGTACAAACGCTTTGGACATGGTAGCACCTTTGAGACTTAAATGTCAGAAAAATAAAACTGAACCGTGGTTAAATAGCACCACGTGTCACCTAAGACAACTTTGCAGAAGAGCAGAGAGGAGATGGAAAAAGGATAAGCTTCAGGTGTCCTATGAGATACTACGTGAAGCTTTATTTTCTTATCAAAAAGCTGTTAAAACTGTAAAGTCTCATTATTTTTCAGAATTGATATCGAAAAACTTAAACAATCCTAGGACCCTATTTAAGGTTTTAAACTCTGTTTTAAATCCTGTGGGTAATAATTATCTTATTGAATCAGCTTCTACATGTGAATATTTCTTAAAAAAATTTGTGGAGAAATTAGTTATAATTAGACAATCTATAGTATCTGCTACTCCTGTCCTCGTGGATACTCCTACAGCCACCAAGTTTTTAAATTCTCTTGAGCCTATTACTATGTCCAGTTTGACAGATATAGTTCTTAGGCTCAAGCCTACTGTCTCATCTCATGATATTGTGCCTACATGGTTTTTTAAACAAATATTTGATAAAATTGGGCCTTGGATTTTGTCCATTATAAACAAGTGTCTTCTCTCAGGTTCCGTTCCTGCCCTCTGCAAACATGCTACAGTGAAACCTGTATTGAAAAACCCAAACTCGGACATTAATGATCTATCAAATTTTAGACCCATCTCAAATCTATCTTTTATATCCAAGATCCTTGAGAAAACTGTGTTAATGCAGCTGCAGAGTTTTCTTGATGAGAACAGTATTCTTGAAAAATTCCAGTCTGGCTTTAGGATGCTCCACAGTACGGAATCTGCTTTATTAAGAGTCTTGAATGATATTTTACTTTCTCTCGACTCAGGGGATTCTGTTATTTTAATTATTCTAGATTTGAGTGCAGCGTTTAATACCATTGACCATAGAATTTTATTATCACGTCTTGAACAAATTGTTGGCATCCGTGGAAGTGCTCTCAGTTGGTTTAAGTCGTACCTCACAAATAGAACTTTCTCTGTTGGCATTGGAAGCTCTATTTCGTCTGTAGCACCTCTTACCTGTGGTGTTCCACAAGGCTCCATTTTGGCACCTACTCTGTTCTCATTATACATGTTGCCACTTGGCTCTATTTTTAGGAAACACGGAGTGTCTTTTCATCTATATGCAGACGACACTCAAATCTATCTGCCTTTTAAACGTACTGACACAAAGGGTCTAGAAAACCTTTATTTGTGCTTAAATGAGATAAAGTCCTGGATGTCTACTAATTTTTTACTCTTAAATGCTAGTAAAACTGAAGCTATTGTATTTGGGCCTCCAGTAGAAAATGAGAAAACATTGCTTAATGCGGAAAATATTTATTTTGAGATCAAACCCACTGTTAAGAGTTTAGGAATTACCCTAGATTCCGCCCTTAAGCTTGATAAACATATTAACACAGTGGTTAAATCCTGTTTTTACCACCTAAAGTTGTTATCCAGGGCCAAGTCTTTTCTATCGTCGAACGAGCTTGAAAGAGTACTAAATGCCTTCGTGCTATCCCGCCTTGATTATTGCAATTCCTTATATGTGGGATTGCCGCAGTTTTCTATTACTAGACTGCAAATGGTCCAAAACGCTGCTGCCAGATTCTTAACCGGGCTCCGCAAACGTGAACACATCACGCCAATTTTACGGTCGCTAAACTGGCTGCCGGTGCGTTATAGGGTCGATTTTAAAATACTGCTGTTTGTTTTTAAAACCTTAAATGGTCTCGCCCCTTCATATTTATCTGAACTTTTGACAGCAAACGTGTCTGTTAGGTGTTTACGTTCCTCCAGCAGTCGAAATCTGTCCCAGCCTCATTCTCGATTGAAGTCGCGAGGTGATTGTGCTTTTGCTGTTGTGGGTCCTAGGCTGTGGAATACCCTCCCAATCTCCCTGAGAACACTGACATCCTTACTTGAGTTTAAACACAAACTAAAGTTATATCTTCTCGAACAGGCATTTCCTTGATTTTTTTTGACGAGGTTTTATATTATATTATGTTTCTGTCTTTCTGTTTTCTGTGTATTTTATGTAAAGCACAGTGGTCAACGTTGGTTGTGTTTACTTGTGCTATATAAATAAAGAAAGAAAGAAAGAAAGAAAGTATCAGCAGAAGCAGTGTTGTAGCCGGATGAGATGAGCTAAGAGAGAGAGGCGGTCACTGTGGTCCGTCTCTAATAAAGCCTGAGAATGGCCACCCCTCTCTGGGTTTGCTGGACCAATGAGAAGGGTGGACTGTCTGGCGGGAGTTTCCTCTGTGGTGAAGATTTATGACGCTATCTCAAATCTGCCTTACCTCTTTTCTGTTCATTAATACTCAGATAGATATAACAAATCCACACTGCATTCTAAGAGAAGGTGATGTACATCAAAGCGTGAATCATTAAATGAGGAGTAATTAGATAGGAGACATGATACAGGTAAGGTTACATTGACCGTTGGTTGTATAATAAAATACATACTATGGTGTATACATAATAGGACACAAAACATCACAATCATTCACACAGTTTCTGGGATGCACGTTCATTTCTAGATCAGTTCATCTCTGATTAATGCAGCGAAGTCTGCATGGAAGATCGTTTCTGTCTCCCCATTGTCTCTCTCTTGCATGTGGCCACATTCCTTTGGATCGTAAAACTCTTTGTGTGTCCTATAACAAGACACCGCGTCCTGCCAGTGTGTTAGCTTCATTTGGGATGTTAGTTTTTGGGGAGAGTTTCACAGTGAGTTTGCTGGATTATTCATTAAATAAATTAATAACTTGTGTGTGTCCGATGACTCCGATCGGTTCAGACGCTACATGGGAGAAGTTACGTCCCATTGCCACAATCCAGTGGTCACTGATTTGTTAAATAACAAATAATTTTCTATCCTTGCAACCTTCCCTTGAATCCTACAGGGGGTGGAACTGAGACACGAGGAAAGGAAACGAGGATACACAAATAAGAAATGAGAAGCGCTCTATTTGTATATTGGAATATTCTTGATCACTGGAGCGTCACTTCAAAGCGTCAACAGCTGTGATCAAGGGATCTGCCCTTATGTTGTTAAAGTTTGGTTATTTAAGAAATTCATACATAATAAAGATAAAGCAAGATGCCCTGTTGATATATGTTTGATATATAATTAAAGGTAGGGTAGGTAGGAATTGTCTAAAAAACTTCTTTTCCAAATTTGTTTAAACTTTATTTATATATCAATACATAATTAAAATGTAAGTACTCTGAAAAAGAAAGTATAAAAATCGAGTGTCTGTAGACCTCTCACGACTGTTTTAAAGACAGCTCATTATTTCCATTCACTCCACCCACTCCCTTCTGGGTTCCTTCCAAAGCCACGCCCCCAAAACACATGAATGCCGACCGCTGAGCTGGAAGACGCATTATTTACCTGAGACGAGCGGAGAGGAAGGAGCACAGTGCATGTAGTGACATCATGTCAGAATCACATGTAATAAAAAAATCTAACTTTATCATTAAGAATATAAACAAATAAGATGTATTTTAGTACTCACTATCAAGCTAGCATATCGATGTCTATATATATTGATATATATAGAAAGTTTAAACAAATTTTGATTTTTTTTTAATAAAATTCCTACCTACCCTACCTTTAATTTAAACTGCAAAGGTAAAGCATAAATAAAAATGACTGTGACATGTGAAGGGAATAGAAAGAATTGAGATGTCCTTCAAGATGCTGAGTTTGATCAGTTTCTGGGTCACAGGCTGGAGGACGGAGGAGCGAGGAAAAGAAGTAGCATCAAAATTGTAGTTGTATATAAAAATCTCTAAACAAATGTAACGTATTTTTTTCCTCTCAGTTTTTGCAGTTGCACTATATACATTCATTGTAAATTAGGAAAAGTAAAAAAAAAATCTTATTTTTAAATAGTTTTTTAAATAATATCTTAATCTAGAACTTGGTAAAACATTTGTCTGTATTAGTCTTAATAGTTTTTCCTTCTGTTAACTTTTTTGCTTAAACTTTTTCTTTAACTTTGAGCATTAAACAGTGAAAAATGTTTGCTGAAATTGTCCAATAATAACCAACTGCAGTCTTTCCTAGAACATTTTCCACCAGCCGTCTCTGATAAATACTTTTACCTGACATCTGTAGATCCTCCTGTGAAACCTGTGATCTCCATCAGTCCATCTGGTGTAATAGTGGAGGGAGATTCAGTGACTCTGAACTGCATCAGTGACTCAAACCCTCCTGCAGAAATCAGCTGGATTAAAGGAGAAAGGAATATTTTGCAATCTGGTGAAACCTACAGCATCACTAATATTAAGTCTGAGGCCAGCGGAGACTATCATTGCTCTGCTAGAAATAAACATGGATCTCAGACTTCTGATGCTGTGAATGTGAATATCATGTGTAAGTCTGCCTTTATTTTTAGCCAGTTCTGGAACATTATTTGTGCAATGATTTGTCTCACTGCATATCATTTTACTCTTTTTATCTTTACAGATCCTCCCAGGAGCGTCTCAGTGTCCATCAGTCCATCTGGTGTAATAGTGGAGGGAGATTCAGTGACTCTGAACTGCATCAGTGACTCAAACCCTCCTGCAGAAATCAGCTGGTTTAAAGGAAGAACGTTTGTAAGATCAGGAAGAATCTACAGCATCTCAAAGATCAGCTCTGAGGACAGTGGAGAATACAAGTGCAAGTCCATTAATGAACATGGAGAGAAATACTCTGATGCTGTAACTTTAAACGTCATGTGTGAGTTAATGATGGTTCAGTAACTGTGATCAACAAATTAGTGGATTAACAAATGCAAAACATGAGTATAGAGTTTATTTTGTGACATTAAATCCTCTAAACGTGATTAAATCCTCTGTGATGTCAAGTTTAATATGATTGTTAATGATATCAATATTTCTCTGTGTTAGATCCTCCCAGGAGCGTCTCAGTGTCCATCAGTCCATCTGGTGTAATAGTGGAGGGAGATTCAGTGACTCTGAACTGCATCAGTGACTCAAACCCTCCTGCAGAAATCAGCTGGATTAAAGGAGGAACGATTGTAGGATCTGGAAGAATCTACAACATCTCAAAGATCAGCTCTGATGACAGTGGAGAATACAAGTGCAAGTACAGAAATGAGCATGGAGAGAAATACTCTGATAATGTGACTTTAAACATCATGTGTGAGTTTTATGAATCATATTTTAGTTAGTTAGTTAGTAGTACTTTATTGTTCAGCCTTAGCTGAAAATTGGTCTTTGGTCTCACCATACAATCACAAAACAATTAACAATACACAATATACATCAAATTAAAATTGCATTTGGTACAAAAGTTTGTTTATATATTGCTTTGATCGCTTTTTGTGTTCTGTAGCGACGACGTGATGGCAATAATTCAAAAACATGATTCAAGGGGTGTGTTGTGTCTCTTGCTATAGTCAAGGCTTTTCTCTGAACAGCACTTTGATATAACTGTGCGACTGATTTTTGCTTAGATCCTATAATTTTTCCTGCTACTCTTGTAATTATGTCTAATTTTACTTTATTCACAGATGTAACTCGTCCAAACCACACAGTTATATTATATCCTAAAACACTCTCAATTAAACTTATATAAACTCTTTGCAGAACATCCTGACTTACAGAAAATTCTCTCAGTTTCCTTAGCAAGAATAGCCTTTGATTTGCTTTCTTACAAATAAGATTCACATTATCAGAAAAATTCAATTTACAGTCAATCATGGTTCCCAAATACTTCACAAAGTCTTCACAATTTCAACTGTTTGATCACATAATTTTTTTTCTGTTATAGGCTCTGAATAATTTAAAATCAACTCTTTTGTTTTACTTACATTAATCAATAAGGAATAGGGGTGCACGATACTGACAAAAAGTGATATTGCGATATCGATAGTGAATATTGCGATATCGATATTAATTTCGATATTTTTAAACATATGTAAAACTACAAAAGTTATGGGAAAACGCATCAAAATAGATTCATAACAAATAAAACACGTTTTCTTACAACATAAGGTTTATTGAACGCATTCGAGACGGATTTGAATCTGATCACTGAAACCACATCAGGAGGAGATCTGGGCGGCATTCCAGATGAAACTGGACAAGTTTAAATGCATCTGGTTGTTGAAACCACATATTAGGGTTCATTAGTACAGTTCATCACGATACGATACGATATCGATTCTCTCAGCCAGCGATACGATATTTTCCGATACTTCAAAAAATTCCATGATACGATTCAATTCGATTCGATTCAGGGCTATAGCGATCGATTAATCGATATTTAGATATTATGTTCACACAACCAGTTACGTTTTTATTAACTCACAAATGCAATCAAAATATATAACATGAGCGTATAATTAAACTCTTTGAAAATTGCACACCCTCTCCCAATTGGGACATTTATAACAGAAGTGGTCATTTGCAAGTACTCCGTTCTTGTTCATTTTCATAAATCATGTTTTTTATTATTATTGTGCATCCAAGTAATATCAATCAAACTGCAGCTGGGGTGGTTTGATTAATAATAATAATAACTTAAAAAATACAGGTAAATTACAAAATTAAAGTTAATTGAAAGTACAGTATGCTTTAATATGTTAAAAGTTTTTTTGTTTTTTTTTAGCAGAGCAGATACATTCACATTTCATCTTTCTGAGTCAAACAAAACCAAGTAATTGCTATGATAAATAATACAACACTCGGTTAATCTTCATAATGTTAATCTCCTCAGCTGACATAGACGCCTAACAAACTTTGTTGTTGTGATAACGTACAGAGAGCTTTTCCCTCACCACTAAACGAGCTGCTTTAGTAAGGTTCCGTGAAAATGTTTCAGTTACGCCCTGAAGAAGATATCACGAGTTCATTGAAATTATCCATCCTCGATTACTTTTAGTCAGCTTTGACGAAACTCCTCTTAGCCAGCGCGTCTTTTCAAAGTGACATCTGACCTGAATACTGCGCGCTGAGTCGCTAAAACGGACTTATCGTGTTGTGTTCACCAACAAGGGTGCGAGTGCTTGTCTGTTTCTGCTGTAAAACATGAACTCGCGATGCCTTGACAGCGGACAATACCGACTTTTGTGAAAAAAACTTGTTTAGGGTTTAGTCAGTCTTGTCAGGCGTCTTTTTCAGATGAGGAGATTAACGTTACACACCGGCAGGCGGTTGGTGAGTAAACGAAAATGTGCGCTTTAGTGTAAGGATTTTACGTGAGAATGTGGAGAGTGTCAAAATAAAGGTGTATATCGATATTTTAAGTGTGGAATCGATGCGTTAGACGTTATCGATGCATCGATCCATATCGATGTATCGTTACACCCCTACCACATGTAAAATGTACTCCTCCCAAAAACACTAAAAAATAAACGTGTGAGAACGTGTTATAGGCTACATGTCATGTTATGTTATGGCCAGATATGACAACGCTACGTCTGCAACACGCATCACCGCATGAGCAGCTGAGCATCTACCGGTAGCATATTCATCAAACCAACGCGCAAACTATCGCAAATCAAAGTGAAAGTAAGTCGCAGACGCTTTACACACAAGTATCTTCATTAAAAGTAAAGAAGCGAAATTATCTTACCAGGGCTGTTGCCGTTCTCTATTATTGCAGTATTTTATTTTGACATTTTAGCTGATGATCAATAAAATGCAGCTCATAACTGTGTTCGGTGACATGAACTCCATTAAATCTGCATATAGCGCGGGAATTGAAGATCGGATTTATATCCGTTTTGCAAAAACACATTTATGTGAACAGGTGTAAAAGGAATCGTTTTGATAAATCAGATAGCTATCCGATCTGTGAAAACGCATGAAGTGGCCAGGTGGCCTGGGGCCTGATGTATAAACGTTGCGTACGCACAAAATGGGCATAGAAATATGCGTACGCATTTTTCCACGCACATATCGGGATTTATAAAAAATAAACTAGGCGTATAAGTGTGCACCGTAAGGATGCTCTTGACCGTGCGTACGCACTCTTTTAGAAGAGTATGTGTTTTGGCGACACCAACTGGCCCAAATAGCAATAACTATTTAAAATGAAAAACTTCTAAATTATCCTATTACATCACCCAATAAATCAAATTGCATCAACCTGAATTATCATTATGATATGATTATGATGGAGTTTGATGGATTCATTGATTTTAATAAAATTTTGACTCTATTTCATTATAGCTCTGCACTGGTGTCTTGCAGAAGATCACTTTTAGACAGAAAATCTAAAGAAATACAAGATAATACAAATATAATTTCGCTCACCAAGCCTGTCACTTGAAGCAAATATCCATCCCTTCTTAAATGTCCGCGCCAGCGAGCGCGTTGGGCCGTTTAGTGAAACTGATGCAAATAACAGTTTAAATAAATTAAATACTTCTGATATAAACTATGTTTTACTTATGATATAAACATTTAGATTAAATATGCCATTCAAATTAATGGAGAACACTTAAACATGAAATCATTACTGAGAAGTTACAACATAGAAATATTTGTTGTGGATGCGATGTTTTTGAACACGTTTCCTGTGGCGTGCTGTGTTTTAATGTTTTAACCACAGAGATAATTGCTTATCATGATAATACCAGATTGTCTGAGAAAATAGTTTCGTGCAAATAATGCCCAAGGCCTATCTGCCTATATTAAAAATATAAATCAATTAAAAATACTATTCGGCCAGTGGATAAGATTAAATGTATTTTACACTATTTGATTTATGTATTCAAAAACAAGACAAGGATAGGCAAATACATGATTTTTATTAATGTAATGTGTCTTGTACCGTTAAACGTTATGACGTGGATGAATAATCATATGCAAATGATATGCAGATGAGGATATGCATAGTAAAACTAGGCGTTGTAAGCTCCATATATGGTTATTTCAGGGTGGAGACGCATGTGCGCACAATCTTCCGCTGACTGGGATTTATAAAGTGAATTCTGCGCAGATTCTGGCGTACGGACGGTTTTATAAATCTGAAAACTTTTGTGCGTACGCAAATTCTGCCTTATGTGCGTACGCACACTTTAAGGATGAAATCTACGCAAAGTTTTATACATGAGGCCCCTGATGTTTATACTTGTGCGCTGGTGTGTGCGTCGAGCCGGCAAGTGTGTGTGTGTGGGGACTGTGTGGTAGAGCAAGGGAGAAGTGAGCGAGTGACGGCGATTAGCTTTGGAGCGACTCTAGTCATATTGAGAGAAACAAAGTGTCTCCCCTGTTCTTTCTGACCACTGTTGGAAATCTGTAGCATGAAAAGTTAACCCTCTCCTTGATTTCATGTTGTTTATGGAGAAGTAGAACCAGGAAATCAGTCAGGGGGAAATGCAATGGTGCATGTCGGACGGGACGCTTCATAAACAAAATATCGCATAAATATCGCGAGACTTTCGATATGATATCGGGCAACGTGATATCGCAATAACGATATTGATTCGATATATCGTGCACCCCAATAAGGAACTTGCTTCACACCATTTTTCTAATTTCAAAACCTGCTCCTCATACTCAAAATGTGCAGTCTTTCCATAAAAGTGCCACAAGTGCCATATCATCAGCATTTGTATAATTTATAATTCTCATGCTGCACTCTTATACCACTTGTATAAACAGAAAATAAAAGAGGTGACAGGACACATCCTTGGGGTGCCCCCGAGTTTAAAAACATAATATCTGATTTAAACCCCCGAACACAAACTCGCTGTGGTCTATTTGTTAAAAAATTCTTTATCCAATGTACTATTCCTCCATTTACACCTAGAACAAGGAGACGTTCCAAGAGTAAATGTATCTGCATAGTATTAAAGGCAGAGGTGTAATCGATAAAAAGAACACGCACATAAGCCTTCGCTTGTTGTAAATGGCTAGCAATTGTATCAACCATAGTGAGCGTTGCATCCTCTGTCCCTCTTTGCGATTTGTATGCAAATTGCAGTACATCTAGTTGCTCTGATATATATGGTTTCAGGTGATAACTAACTACTCTTGCCATGCATTTAGAAAGTACTGATGTAAGAGCCACAGGACGAAAGTCCTCTAGATTTTTTGCGCTCACTTTTTTAGGAAGGGGTCGTATAAATGATAACTTCCATGTATTTGGTACAATCTGTAAATCTAATAAAAATTGAAATAATTTAGTTAAGGGGCTAGTTAGCCTAGTTTGTTTGAACATATCTTTAAAACTCTGCCCTTAAGGCCATCTGGACCCGGTGCTTTATAGGGCCTAATGCATTTAAGGGACCTTCTGATCTGGTCACCTGTCAACCAAATGGGCGGCCCCACTGGAATCCTATCACTGATTTCTTTAATCTTATTCCAATTGTCAGCTGCATCATATCTTCCATAAAACAAATTCAAATCATTTACCCATTTAAAACCATCTGTCCCTATAATAATATAATTATTTACATCTCTCGAGTCACGCCCCATCATCTTGTTCAAGCCTTGCCAAGCACTCCTTGCATCTTGATTTGCTAACTGATCCTCTACCTTACATTTAAAGTCAATTTTTGCTTTCTGTATCATGGCTCTCAATTCCTTCCTTTTAATTTTGAAACCATCATGACTATTTTCACGAAATGCCCGATTCTTTTCATTAAGGAGTTTCTTTAAATCTTTAGAGAGCCATGGCTTATTATTTGAAAAGACTTTAACCACTTTAGTGTCAATAACTGTTTCTTCACAAAATTGAATATAGGAGGTAATACAGTCAGTTAGTTCGTGAGGGTCTCTGCATGAATCAAAAAAGACATCCCAGTTTGTAGTGCAAAAACAATCCTTTAACATGTCTTCTTTATCCTTACTCCAAACCTGAATTCTCTTTTCCACTGGTTTGTCCCTTCTAACACGTTGTCTGTATGATGGCAGTAGATGGATAACATTATGATCCGATCTGCCAATCGGTGCTCGACATACTGCCTTCTATGCGTCGTCAATGTTACCATAGCACAAATCCAGTGTGCGTGAGAAACGGGTTGGACAATCAATATATTGCTGCAAGTGTGGAAGAGTCTCTGTTGATGAAAGTGTATTAAAATCCCCTAGTATGAAGACTGGTTGGTCTGCCGACTTTGTTAGGATCCTAGTGAAGCACTCTGCAATATGCTCCGCTGCCTCGCCATTATTAGGTCCTGGTACATACACTAGGAATATGGTTATTCGACCAAATTCCCGCGGCAGATAAAAGGGTCTAAAAGATACACCCAAAGTCTCATATTCCGGGGTACAAGTCTGTTCAATTATGGTAAACTGCGATGACTAGCTCTTATCAACATACATACAGAGTCCCCCGCCAACTGATTTCCGTGATTTCACCTTGTCTCTGTCGGCTCGTATAGTGGTAAATCCCTCGATGTCCACAATATGATCTTCATTTAGCCATGTTTCCGTAAAACAGATGAGATTACTGCTCCTAAATTCCTCCTCTTGTTTAACTCGGAGTGCAACCTCATCCATCTTATTATTAAGAGATCTTACGTTAGACAGCGTGATCACTGGAAGAGGATGACGGCTTCCTCGCCTCCGCAGTCTATTGCGAATTCCTCCTCTCGACCCTCGCTTCTTAGTTCTTGATCTCCTTTTTTTGTGCAGACATATACTTGGTGGAATCTCCACGTCGACAGCATAATTATTATTATATCGTAAGGATAGCAAGAAGTCTCTTGAATAAGTCTGACTCGACACCATAGAAGCTTCTTCGAAGGCCTCGCCCGCCAGCACCAATACAAACAACGCCGAGACCACACTGATCATGTACACATTCATACTGCTTCCAGATTAAAAGAACAAAAATAAAAACGAATAAAATAACAACTTAATACACAAACAAAAACGCCACAAGACAACAGCGAGACACAGGGTCAGCAGCAGGCCGCGCCCCCGGTAGTTACTCAAGTGTAAACTAAAACTAAAACATTTTCATTTTTCATACCTTCTACTTGACACAGATCCTCCTATCCAATAAATCCTGTGATTGTGTGACCGAACGGTTACCGACAAGGCGGGAGTCAGCCTAACCTAAAGAAATGATTCTTAATATAATTTTTGGTTGTCGACTGCGCCACCTAGGGACTTGCACCCTAAGAATGAATTACAAGCCACCGGCTTTTATCTACTCAGAGCACACAGGTTCGTTATCAGCAAGTAACTGGGCAGAGTCATGGGTTCTACAAAAAGATACTTTATTACAACAAGCCTCAGTCACACTATAAAACCACCCCTCAACGGAGCATTAGACAAAATACTAATTCAACATACACACAATAATTGACAAAGAAATAAATCAAAAAGTTGAGATGTCAATAACGGCAACGGTAAATTACCAAATAAAACAAAAAAAAAAAACACATTCATCGACATGACCATACAGGGCTGGAGGACATCTACTTTGGGCACCCCCGGCTGGAAGTGGCCTACAAGGAAAGCAAAAAGAAAAGCTCACTCCATACTCACACCTCACCACACCACACAAGTGAAATAAAGCACTCTCAAGTGAATGGGAGACCCCACTACCACAGCCCCAGGACACCCATGTAAGTGGCCCTCAGCTCCTGTATGGAAATACAAAATAAGAAATAAATACAAATACAATAAACAATTTTACACCACTAGCAGTGTAGGCTAATCCAAAACAACAATAAATAGGGTCAAGATGGAACAGTTAGCTGGACTTACACAGCCCAAAAATCCAGCATCCCCAATAATGTCATCAAAATCAGATATAAAGAAATAATCACGGTAATGAATCTACGAACACAGGAGAATAACTCCTTTTAGTCTTTACAAAAAAAACAAAATATTAAATAAATCAACTTAAGTCACGGACACATACAATAACGACCAGACAAAGTATCATTTAGACAAGAAAAAGGAGAAACTACACATTTTGCAGCACGTCATGCCCAACCTATCCAACACGAAGATATCAAGGGTCAGAATATAGTCAAATCAATCACAGTGGAATAAACGCTCAATACATACCGAAGATGACGATTCTGTTCACTTAGGTGAACTGCAGCTGGTGCACAGACGCCACTAAACGACCCACGCCACAGAATGCTGCAATGATACACATTATAAACGCACGCACGCACACCAACATTAAGCCCACGTGAACGCCACTCACCTGAATAAACAACCAGCCAACTCCAACCTATCTGCTCCTGTATCAAGTGGTCCAACTGATTTGCATGCTACCTCCCAGTCTATACCAGCACCAACATAGAATATTTAATAGTCATATCCTAAGAAAATAGATCAACCGCAAACACTTACACATACCTTTTCCCTGCAACACGTCGAGCCGGAATGACAACACAATAGGGTGGGTGTTACAACCGATCGCATCACAACACAGGCACAGCCTACTTAAATACGCGTTTCCTGATTTGACATAACCAATGAGTGACATCTACGTCACCCACACGCTACAATTGCATCAGTCCATCAGGTGAAATAATGGAGGGTGATTCATAAGTCTGATGTCAAATTTAATTTGATTGTTAAAGTGTTTTGTTTTTTTGTATTAGATCCTCCCAGGAGCGTCTCAGTGTCCATCAGTCCATCTGGTGTAATAGTGGAGGGAGATTCAGTGACTCTGAACTGCATCAGTGACTCAAACCCTCCTGCAGAAATCAGCTGGATTAAAGGAGGAACGATTGTAGGATCTGGAAGAATCTTCAGCATCTCAAAGATCAGCTCTGATGACAGTGGAGAATACAAGTGCAAGTCCATCAATGAACATGGAGAGAAATACTCCACTGTGACTTTAAACGTCATGTGTGAGTAACTGACGGTTCAGCAACTGTGATCATCAAATTAGTGGATTAACAAATACAAAACATGAGTATAGAGTTTATTTTCTGACATTAAATCCTCTAAACGTTATTAAATCCTCTGTGATGTCAAGTTTAATATGATTGTTAATGATATCAATATTTCTCTGTGTTAGATCCTCCCAGGAGCGTCTCAGTGTCCATCAGTCCATCTGGTGTAATAGTGGAGGGAGTTTCAGTGACTCTGAACTGCATCAGTGACTCAAACCCTCCTGCAGAAATCAGCTGGATTAAAGGAGGAACGATTTTGCAATCTGGTGAAACCTACAGCATCACTAATATTAAGTCTGAGGCCAGCGGAGACTATCATTGCTCTGCTAGAAACAATCATGGATCTCAGGCTTCTGCTGCTGTGAATGTGAATATCATGTGTAAGTCTGCCTTTATTTTTAACCAGTTCTGGAAGATTATTTGTGCAATGATTTGTCTCACTGCATGACATTTTACACTTTTTGTCTTTACAGATCCTCCCAGGAGCGTCTCAGTGTCCATCAGTCCATCTGGTGTAATAGTGGAGGGAGATTCAGTGACTCTGAACTGCATCAGTGACTCAAACCCTCCTGCTCTGAACTTCAGCTGGTTTAAAGGAGGAACGATTGTAAGATCTGGAAGAATCTACAGCATCTCAAAGATCAGCTCTGATGACAGTGGAGAATACAAGTGCAAGTCCAGAAATGAGCATGGAGAGAAATACTCAGATGCTGTGACTTTAAACGTCATGTGTGAGTTGAATCATATTTTCATTTTTCATACCTTCTACTTGACACAGATCCTCCTATCCAATAAATCTTGTGATTGCATCAGTCCATCAGGTGAAATAATGGAGGGTGATTCATAAGTCTGATGTCAAATTTAATTTGATTGTTAAAGTATTTTTTTTTTTTTTTTTGTATTAGATCCTCCCAGGAGCGTCTCAGTGTCCATCAGTCCATCTGGTGTAATAGTGGAGGGAGATTCAGTGACTCTGAACTGCATCAGTGACTCAAACCCTCCTGCAGAAATCAGCTGGATTAAAGGAGGAACGATTGTAGGATCTGGAAGAATGTACAGCATCTCAAAGATCAGCTCTGATGGCAGTGGAGAATACAAGTGCAAGTCCATCAATAAACATGGAGGGAAATACTCTGAAGCTGTGACTTTAAACGTCATGTGTGAGTAAATGATGGTTGAGTAACTGTGATCAACAAATTAGTGGATTAACAAATGCAAAACATGAGTATAGAGTTTATTTTGTGACATTAAATCCTCTAAAAGTGATTAAATCCTCTGTGATGTCAAGTTTAATATGATTGTTAAAGGTGCCATGTGTTATGTCTGGCAAAAAATCAAGTCATACTCCACATTCCATACCAGATGGGGGCAGAATACCTCCAGAAAGTGAATTGGTCTACTCTAGACTAGAGTAACAAACGAGAAACGGCATAGTCTCTATGCTCCGCCCCTACCTTCACAACGACCCTAGAGCCATAGCCGAAGCCGAGCCAACTCCTAATAGAGGACGTTTTGACTCCAGAGGAACGTTGGTTGATGTCAAGTGACTCCCCTTCACCTTTACCAGTGAATATGTTCATTTTCGTTTTGTTCATATTACATTTTTATTGTTAGTTTGAATTAAATTAATTTGACAGACAGCATTCGCTGATGTTGACCAAGCTAGCGCCAACGTAACCAGAGCTGCCAACTCTCACGCATTCACCGTGAGACACACGCAATTGACACTTTTCACACGCTCTCACAACACACATCCATTTTCTCACGCACAGAAAAATCGCGAAGCAAAGAGGTGCACGGATACCGACAGAGTAGAAAGAGCAGGTTAGTTATGATATAAAAAAATCTCAGCTCTGTCAATTTTATTACGCAATTCAAACAATAAATACCGTTTTGGCGCTTGTAAATGTTACAAGACAGATCCCATAGCACACGTGAACCGATCATCTCTACTAGCTATTAGTAAAAAAACACGAACGCTGTTGAAAGATACAGTAGGCTACAACTTACCAAAATGTATTACTCATACTTAATATCGATCAATCAGTGTTTTTATCAGCGTGAAGAGGTCAATAACATAGGTGGAGAACAATTATGTCACATTTACCTCAGTCCTCTGTCAAGGACGCTTGTCAAAAAGTACGGGGAAACTTGACCGCTCTGAATAGTGAGTGAGTGCGCGCGCGCGGCCGGGGCTCTCTCTCTCTTTCTCTCTCTCTCTCTCTCTCTCTCTGCTCGTTCTTAGAGGCAGAAGAGCGCTTAAAATGTCATATTTTGGTATGAACATTCACCCACCAGTGTGGCGGATAGCCTTTTGAGATTTACTCACCAAACAGAAAATCTACCCGCATTTGGCGCTTGGCTTGGCGGGTGTTAGTTTCGGACCCTGCGTGCGTCCATTTGGGGTTCATTATCATCGAAGACATTTCAAGCTTCTTAGGTAATGTTACATTTTAGCATCAGCTTGGTAGAGACGGGCTCTGGTAGATAACAGGTGAAAACCGGATCGGATCTGTGGGTAGAGCTAACTATCAAACGCAAACAGTTAGCCATCGCTAACATTAGCACGTTTATCGAACAGCCTTCGATACATTTCTATGTTATAACTTCCCGAAAAAACTACACAAACATATAAAACAAACTTCTAGCGAAATACTAACAGCATCTTACTTACCAATCCAAAAGAAATGTTGCACGTTCGGAGTCGAACCTCATTTCTTTCATGTCCATCAGTTGTCTCCAGCGATGGAAAGCAGAGCCAATATTTACTCGGGTTCGGCTCCTTTTCTTATCTGATTTTATTTGTGATTCTGAGCGCATTTTTTCCTGTGGTTGTGGTGGTGGTAGGGGTCTCTTGCCAAGGGCTTCAGCCATTCTTCCAATCTCTTCCCTGAACTGAAATGTAGTAGTGGGCTGTACTTTCCACACGATTGACATCAGGTTTTTTTAACAGGATGAACAAGATGGCGGATTAGGTGAACACTCCTGAAGCACCTGCTCGTCTGCAAACAAAACTGCGCTTTAAATGGTATTTAGTTGGCATTTACATGGGCAAGTTGAAATATAGCCTAAAGTAACAGTACAGCGTATGGACGCTCCTAATATCACTAGAGGAGAGAAGAAAAAGTTGAAAGGAAAAGTTTCCGCGTCGCTTCAGGAACAAGTAGGCATGGGGATGCTGAGGGCTGACAACGCTGCCTTGATTGCTGAATTAACTGAAGTTATTTCTACACTAATGGACGATAAGCTAAAAAAAATCACTGATAAACTCACAATTGTAGTGGCACAAAATGAGCAGAGACTTCAATCGGCAGAAGAGCGGATATCAACTGTGGAAGATTCCGTTAAGATACTTCAAACTAAAGTGGCTTTAATGGAAACACAGCTGAAAACAGCAAACGACAAAGTGATCGATCTGGAAAGTCGAAGTCGATCTCAAAATCCTGAATCTGAAAGAAGGAATTGAAGGGACTGACCCGAAAATATTCCTTGAATCTATGCTCCCGAAACTATTGGGCCTCCAGACTGGCAAGGGCAGGGTGAAGATTGATCGGGCTCACCGCGTTGGACCCAAGCAGGATGACAGACCGCGAGCGATGATCATAAAATTCCACAATCCCAGCGACAAAGACAGGATTATGCGTGCTGTGAAAGCCAAGGGGTCACTGATGTTAGAGAATAAGAAGCTGTCCATCTATCAAGATCGATCCCCAGCTGTCCGTGAACAACGACGGGGTTTCAACGAGGTGTGCGAGGCACCTTTCCCGCAATTTCCCTGCAATTCTGTGCCTGTCACACGGAGAAGATCGCCGCTCATTTTAAAGCCCAGCTGATGCACGTGAATATTTGACCATACTCAAGGACTAGTTTTTTTTTTTTTTTTCTCCGCCGATGGGGCTGACTTTTACACTTCTTGGATTAGACCTACATCTCTTATTTATGGATCCAGCCATGGCTAAATGACAAATCGTACATAGATGCCTTAAACCTCGAAGACTATAAATTATATCATAAGGACAGATTTGGCAGATCTGGTGGTGGGGTATGCCTCTATGTACGTTTGAACATGCATGCCGATGTTTGCGATCTTGCTGTTAATGACAATCACACAGACTCTCTTTTTATTGAGATAAAAAATGACAAAGGTAAAAGCATTATTGTGGGCGTAATTTACCGCCCCCCAGATTCTGATTTAAACATTTTTAATAACAAACTTGAAGAAATTGTATTACACATAAATAAATTAAACAAAGACTGCATCCTCCTTGGAGACTTCAATATTGATGTCCAAGGACGATGCAGTCAAAAACGACTTCATTAACACACTACACTCCTCCTCTTTCTTTCCAACTATAAATATATTTACTAGAGTCACAAATACTTCTACAACTGTTATAGACAATATTGTCACAAATATACGAAATGTCAAGCTTGAATCAGGAGCTTTACTTTCTGATATATCTGATCATTACCCAACAATACTGTACTTTAATCTTGATTACAAATGTTTACCTTTATGTCACCCGGTAAAAATTAAAGTAGTAAACGACAGAACAATGCATCAACTTAAGGCAAGTCTGCAAGCTAAAGCATGGAACACTGTTTATTGCTGCTGCGATCCTGACACTGCATATGATTCCCTGGAAAATGAAATAACAGATTCCATTCGCTGCTCCATTCCTATAAAAACTGTCACACACAGTAGGGCAGAACACAAACCCTGGCTAACAAGGGCAATCTCTAACTCCATCAAACAAAAAAATAAACTTTACCAAATATATGTTAAAAAACCAAATATAGAGAATAAAACTAAATACAATGTTTACAAGAATAAACTGGTATACATAATCAGGAAAAGCAAATATAGTCACTATTCTGAACTTATAAAAACCTCACAGGGAGACTCCAAGAAATCATGGAAAGTGCTGAATAATGTTTTGAATAGGGGCCATAAAGACACCGTGCTCCCAGACACAATAAATAATACTGATCTTGCAAATGAATTTAATAATTACTTTGTATCAATAGGGGCTAATCTCTCAAAAAACATCACTCAACCACAAAGTGTCTCTTACAAACAATATATGTCAGGCAACTATCCAAACTCCTTCTTCCTAAAGCCTACAGACGCCACTGAACTGCATAATATCATAATGGCTCTGAAGAGCTCAAATTCTGCTGGAGAAGATGAAATTAGCAGTAAAATATTAAAAAGTATTGCCAAAGAAATAATTGAACCACTTACACACTGTATTAATCTCTCACTGCTCACAGGAACTGTTCCCAAAATGACAAAAATTGAAAAAATAATTCCGATTTTCAAATCTGGTGATAAAAATGACATGACATAAATTATCGTCCCATATCCATCTTACCAACTCTTTCCAAAATATTGGAAAGAGTGGACTTATTCATTATCTTAATACACTGAACATACTCAACCCATCCCAGTATGGCTTCAGGAAAAAACACACCACCTGTATGGCGATCCTTGATCTTACTGAAAAGATCAATGATGCCATTGAAAAGGGTGAATATGGTATCGGTGTATTCTTAGACCTTTCAAAGGCCTTTGATACCATCGACTTCACCATACTACTGTACAAATTGCACCATTATGGAATTAGAGGCCAACCATTGAATTGGTTCAAGAGCTACTTACACCTGAGGCAACAATATGTAACTATTCACGAACAGACATCAGAAAACAAACACATTAAATATGGTGCCCCACAAGGATCCGTATTAGGTCCTCTCCTCTTTATTATTTACATTAATGACCTGGAAAATTCCTCAAAGACCCTCCATAAAGTAATCTTTGCAGATGACACTAACTTGTTCCTATCACACAAAAATGAATTTGAACTTCAACAACTACTCAACAAAGAGCTTCAGAATGTGGATAACTGGTTCAAAGTAAATAAACTATCTATAAACACCAGTAACCAACTACATAATATTCTGTCCAAATAAAAAACAACCTAATTTCGAGGATCCAAATTTCCAGATCAAAATAAAGGGAGAGGAACTAAAGAGAGTGAAGACGACTAAATTCTTGGGTGTCTTTATAGATGATCACCTAAACTTTAAACACCATATTGAATACCTTGTCAAAAAGCTATCAAAATATGTTGGTCTGTTCTTTAAGCTTAGACACCTGCTTCCCCACGCAACACTACTTACTCTTTACAAAACCCTCTTTGAACCCCATTTAAATTACTGCAATATTATATGGTGCAACACTTATCCCACTCACCTAAAAAAATTAGAAATTCTACAAAAAAAAATCATTCGCGCCATATCATGGTCTGATTTCAATGCTCCAACTCGTTCTATTTTCTCTAGGTACAGTATTTTAAGACTTACTGAATATAATATATTTCACAATGCATGTACTATGTATCAGGTGGTCTTTGGCTTGAATAACAGTCTATGTGAGCTTGTTCCCATCCGCTATCTCTGGCACACTTACCTCACTAGAAACACGCACATCATTACTGGTAAAAAACGGAGATTAAAAAGCACTGGTATGAGTGTAGTTGTCACAGTTCTGTCACCCTTGTTCTGGGTTTTCTCTTGGTTTGTGACAGAGCTGTGACACTCCCGGTTTGTCGTGTTTGTGTTGTTTGGTCTGTTGTGAGCACATGGCTGTCATGTTATTTCCTTGTGCCATGTGCTCTCCTGTCTATTGTCTAGCCCCTTCCATCTTGTTATCCGATTATTGGTTAATTTGTCCCACCTGTCCTTCTCGTTACCCTCCTTTGTTTGTTCCCCTATTTAGCCTCCCTGTGTTTGTAGTCCTGTGCTGGAGAAAGAGCATTGGAATTATTTCACTTCCTAAAGGCCACTGGCATATATTGGAAAATATAGGCAAGGGGAGCTTTAATGTAGATTATCTTTATCACCAGTGGGAGGCAGCAATGCACTAGAAGTGCCTAGTCTGCCGGAAAGGAATAGAAGAAGAAGAAGAAGTCCTGTGCTGGTTCGTTTGTCCAAGTTACCTGTTCCTGGTGTTTCCTTCCTGCATGCTATCTGAGTTTTGGAGTTTTGTACCTTGTCTGGCTGTGACTAATAAATTTCCTCTGCATTTGAATCCTCGTCTCCCGTTCAACTATTCCGTGACAGAACGAACCAACCCGATAATGTGGATTCAGTGGAGTGAAATTTTTTCTGGAGAGGATAAGGAATCTTCAATTTCCTTGTTCGAATATTTCGCCAGGTGCGCTCAAAGGACTATGGAGGAGGAGGGGACCATGGTAGACGGCGGTCAGCAGAAAGACAAGCCTTCACCGCTGGTCCCGAAATGGAGGAGAGGAAGGAAGAACCCATCCGTGACTGTTCCGGTGGTCCCGGTTCCGGTGGTCCCGAGTCCAGTGGTCCCAGTTCCGGTGGTCCCGAAACGGAGGAGGAGAAGGAAGACTTCCTCCATGCCAGTTCCGGGGGTCCCGAGTCCGGTGGTCCCAGTTCCGGTGGTCCCAGTTCCGGTGGTCCCGAGTTCGGTGGTCCCAGTGCCGGTGGTCCCAGTGCCGCTGGTCCAGAGTCCGGTGGCTCCAAAACACAGGAGGAGGAGAAAGGCTCCCTCCGTAACTGTTCACGTCACGTCTGCCCAGCCAGAGACTGTTCACGTCACGTCTGCCCAGCCAGAGACTGTTCACGCCCAGCCAGAGACTGTTCACGTCACGTCTGCCCAGCCAGAGACTGTTCACGTCACGTCTGCCGATCCAGAGACTGTTCACGTCACGTCTGCCGAGCCTGTGTCACCGGACAAGATGGCCGCCGCAGAGCCTGTGTCCCCTGACAAGATGCCTGCTGAAACGTTGTTGGATTATTTTTCGACGCTATTCAAGATCCTAGAAATTCCCAGGAATGTTCACGTCACGTCTGCCAAGCCTGTGTCTTCCGACAAGATGGCCGCAGCCGAGCCTGTTCACGTCACGCCTGCCGAGCCTGTGTCTTCGGACAAGATGGCTGCAGCCGAGACTGTTCACATCATGTCTGCTGAGCCTGTGTCTTCGGACAAGATGGCCGCCACCGAGCCTGTTCACGTCACGTCTGCCGAGCCTGTGTCGTCGGACAAGATGGCCACCGCCGAGTCTGTGTTTCCGTACAGGATGGCCGCCGCCGAGCCTGTGTTTCAGGGCAAGATGGTAGCCGCCGAGCCTGTGTCTTCGGACAAGATGGCCGTCGTCGAGCCTGTGTCTTCGGACAAGATGGCCGCTGCCGAGCCTGTGTCTCCGGACAAGATGGCCGGTGGGCCGGTTCCTGTGTCTGTTCCTGAGCCGGTGCCTGTGTCTGTGCCTGAGCCGGTGGTGTCTGTTCCGGAGCCTGAGCCGGTGGTGTCTGTTCCTGTTTCTGAGCCGGTGGTGTCTGTTCCAGTTCCTGAGCCGGTAGTGTCTGTTCCTGTTTCTGAGCCGGTGGTGTCTGTTCCTGTTCCCGAGCCGGTGGTGTCTGTTCCAGTTCCCGAGCCGGTGGTGTCTGAGCCTGACCCTGTGGGTTCTGTTCCTGAGCCTGAGCCGGTGGTGTCTGTTCCGGAGCCTGAGCCGGTGGTGTCTGTTCCTGTTTCTGAGCCGGTGGTGTCTGTTCCTGTTTCTGAGCCGGTGGTGTCTGTTCCTGAACCTGAGCCGGTGGTGTCTGTTCCTGAGCCTGAGCCGGTGGTGTCTGTTCCAGTTCCTGCGCCGGTGGTGTCTGTTCCAGTTCCTGCGCCGGTGGTGTCTGTTCCAGTTCCTGAGCCGGTATCTGTCCCTGTGCCGTGGCCGCCCGAGGGGTCGTCTCCGCCGTGGCCGCCCGAGGGGTCGTCTCCGCCCTGGCCGCCCGAGGGGTCGTCTCCGCCGCCCTGGCCGCCAGATGGACTGTCTGCTGCGGCCAGGCCACCCGATGGACTGTCTGAGCCGCCCTGGTTTTCTGCCAGGAGTCCGTACCCTCCCTCCCTCCCTCCCCTTTCTGTGTATTTGTTTTGATCTGTTTATTTTGTCTGATCTTTGGTCTTGTACGTTTGTTCTTGTCTTGTTTGGTGTCCCTCCTTGGGAACGCCAGGTGGCGTTCCTTTGAGGGGGGGTAGTGTCACAGTTCTGTCACCCTTGTTCTGGGTTTTCTCTTGGTTTGTGACAGAGCTGTGACACTCCCGGTTTGTCATGTGTTTGTGTTGTTTGGTCTGTTGTGAGCACATGGCTGTCATGTTATTTCCTTGTGCCATGTGCTCTCCTGTCTATTGTCTAGCCCATTTGTCCCACCTGTCCTTCTCGTTACCCTCCTTTGTTTGTTCCCCTATTTAGCCTCCCTGTGTTTGTAGTCCTGTGCTGGTTCGTTTGTCCAAGTTACCTGTTCCTGGTGTTTCCTTCCTGCATGCTATCTGAGTTTTGGAGTTTTGTACCTTGTCTACCGGTGACTAATAAATTTCCTCTGCATTTGAATCCTCGTCTCCCGTTCAACTATTCCGTGACAGTAGTGTGCCGGGGACCGCGGATCTGGAACGAGCTGGATGAAAATTTGAAAAACTCAAGCTCTATTTTTTCTTTTAAACAAACCCTCAAGAAACAATTACTAAGCTTGTATACATCTTCCTGATGTACGTACTATTTCTCACTCTGCATGTATGTCAGTATTAATCTTTCAACCTCAAGGTAAACTGTTAAACAAAATTTGTATCTGTTAAATGGGATCTCCTACTATTTGTTGTATGAATGAGATGTATGAAATGTATTATATGTAGGCCACACATCTTTCATCTTTCTTTTTTCCTTGTTTGTCATGGCCCCCTAGTATAAGCTTTAGATAGCTTCTTTGGGGACCAGTTCACATGCATGATCATTTCTTTGTTCTTTGTTTTATCTCAAGTGCATATGAATATGTGTGTATGTGAATAAAAAAATGTAAAAAAAGCATCAGGTTCAAGTACGCCCACAAGCTGTGCGAGTTATTCGTGTGTTGCATGTTTGGCTGGTGGTTATGTTGCCCGCATACCGCCTCCCATGGCCGAAACTGGTATTACGACACCTGTCGGGCCGTGGCTAGTAATTTAGCATGTTAATTCAGGTTGATATCTCTGCAGCACTATAACTTGACATTTTTTTTATTGACATAATCGCCCTTATTTCTTCTCATTCTTTTGATGCGTGTAGCTCATTTTTTGGATATTTTTACCTCAATTTTTACACATGGCACCTTTAATGATAAGAATATTTCTCTGTATTAGATCCTCCCAGGAGCGTCTCAGTGTCCATCAGTCCATCTGGTGTAATAGTGGAGGGAGATTCAGTGACTCTGAACTGCATCAGTGACTCAAACCCTCCTGCAGAAATCAGCTGGTTTAAAGGAGGAACGATTGTAGGATCTGGAAGAATCTACAACATCTCAAAGATCAGCTCTGATGACAGTGGAGAATACAAGTGCAAGTCCATCAATAAACATGGAGGGAAATACTCTGATACTGTGACTTTGTGTGTCATGTGTGAGTTTTAGGAATCATATTCTGTATTTTAACCACATACTCCTGCTTACTTTCTTATCTGTCAGTATATTTTGTCTGATCTAGTCCTGTTAAACATTGGTGTGTGTTTGTCTGTATTTCATCAGTCAGATGTTTCTTGTCTGTAACTGTCGGTGTTGCTGTTGGTGTTTTACTCGGTGGAGCATCAGGGGCTTTTGTGATGTACATTTGGTAAGAAGTTCATTTAAAAAATCTACTTCTGTATATATGAAGAATTACTGTATTACATTTAGGTTAAGTGTTACATTTAAAGCGGTAGTGCGTAAGCTTTGCCTCTTTGTCGCCATCTCTGTTTGAAACCTGAAATTGCAGTTATTTGAGGCGTTAAAGGAGAACTCCGGTCAATTTTAACATTGAGCTCATTTTTTGTACATTTGGAGTGCTGTCAATACAGAGAACAACGACAAAAATCGGTGTTGCCTACACCGTGTTATCCTCTTTTTAAAATTGATGTGTCATTACAAGTGCCCAGCCAATGTGAGTGATTCCTTCGGAGTGAACGCGTGTGAATCTGACTGCAGTAGATGTGAAAGATATGAATAAAAATGATAATAATTCAGCCAGCGCTACAGGGTGCAAATTTTAAAAAGAGGATAACACGGTGTAGGCAACACCGATTTTTGTCGTTGTTCTCTGTATTGACAGCACTCCAAATGTACAAAAAAATGAGCTCAATGTTAAAATTGACCGGAGTTCTCCTTTAAATGTGTTGTTTATTCATCTTTCTTATGACAGTCTTACTAAAAGGATGAACAGAAGATCTGCTATGAAGGAGGTGAGATGATCTCAATTATTCACAGTGTTTTCCTGCATGCAGAGATGTTTCCTACAGCCGCTATGAGCCGTACACAGATATTAAGAGTATAAGACACACGAGTCTCGTGTCCAAACACCCGATTCTTCAGTTCTAGATCCAGTAAAACTGATTTCCATCAAGATCCTCTAAACATTACATTTTAAATAAAAAATTGTTTTTTTGTCCAAATGGCATGAAACTTTTTACGGCTCTCAACCCTTTCTAGATCTACAAAAAAAAAAAAAAAAAAAAAAATTGTAATGATATCTGTTTATATGTTAAATGAAAAAACTAGTCACACTCGTGGTCTTTGGGGTCTCCAGAGACCCCAGGCAATAACATGTCATTTTGTAACAGAATAATTTTTTTTTTTTTTTACAAATGTAATTTTACTCTGTTTATTAATGTTTTTAATCCACATCTGTGCAGTTTTTGGAGGATTTATGATATATTTTAAATTTATATAAATAAATGTAAAAAAACAAAACAAAACAAAATTAAATAAATAGGTTTTTATACAAAAAATCTCCATAAATGAAATTTAGAAATGTAGGTCTTTTATAAAGTGAATTTTACCACGAGTGTCACTCCAAACGAAGACCATCAGAGGGTTAAAACATGAACTCACAATGTGTGTGTGTCTCTCCTGCAGATCTCTGATCCCAATGAAGACACATATATAGCTCTTGAGCTCAAGTCCATGACCTCTGACCTGTACGACACAATCACAGTAAGTGAGACGTCAAAGTCAGATACTCCATCACTGATGATCACATGACCGATCTCTCGCTCTCTTTCACACAGACCGTTGATCGCAGACCTCATGAAGACTCTTGATCCTCAGAGCTTTTCTAAACATGAGAATCCATCAGTAAGTGTCAGAACCTGCAGCTCTTCTCAATATAATCAATAAAACTCTCTTCAGTATAATGTGATTGTTTTATGTATCTTGTGAAAGGGTTTATAATGTTGTTGATGAACTTCAGTCAGTCTTTCTTCATCTTATTGTTTGTTCAGATCAACAGGAAGATTCTGCAGTGAGAGGCGGAGCACAAATGAACCAATCCTGAGATATGTGGGCGGAGCCACTGATGATTGACAGAAATCATCAGTGATGAGTCACTAAAGTTTAATTTCTGTATAGTTTAAGAAACATGATATAACAGTGGAATTAAATGAAAGTTAAAAGCTGGTGAATTGTTATTGTCTAAATATATGTTAAAATTAAGTCAAAACACCTAAAGTGATGTTCAGTTGTGGCAAACAATCTATGCTTTCTCAATTTACAACATTTTCCTGCTTTTAAATCATATTTGATCATTTTATTCTGATAATGGAATTCATTGACAATGGAAAATGTATCTTTTTTTTTTTTCTCAAAGTGCTCAATATAATCAGCTTCAGTTATTCTGTCTTTTGTGTTCTTGTAACTCTCCCTTTAAATGTTTTTAAGCTTTTAAGTTGTATTTGTGATCGTCTCATATATACTTGTGCAAACCTTAAGGGCTCATATATCCTGCAGTATTGATATATATATTGATTCTCACAAGCTACTTATTTGGTATTGATTCCATTAAAAAAATATCAATATTAAAATTGTTAATGACAAAACATGGGTTTCTGCATCACTTTTATTTGTTTTCGATACTTTTTTCATGTTTGCTCCAAAACACCCCTGGCATTTAGCTGGAGTTTGTTGGTGTGATATGCCTTTAAGTGTAAGTTCATTTTTTCTTCTAAAAATAACTTTGAAAAATCACATATCAATTTAAGAAATAACTGTTTTTTTTTTTTACATTGGCATTGTTAAAACTGTAAGAAAAAGTAATGGTATCGGATCAAAATAAAAAGTTTGTAATCGCCCATCCCTAACAATCCCTCAAACTGCCACCAGAGGTCACATCTCCTGCGTCTGACATCAACCTCGATGAGCCTCACCTGTAAATCACTATCATTCATCTTCATTCTTCAACAAAGAAAAAGATCATAATTTTTCTTTATTTTAGTTATTTATTGTTGTCTTGTTGAAGGAGAGGAATTTACAGTTAAAGACCAGGACCAGATATGATGAATGAAGACCAGGAGTCAGAAGTGCAGTCAATTGATGAAAGTTTTCCTGAAGAAAGTTTGCAGTTTCATCAGCAGAATCAGCTTCAATACTCAGACAGGAGTTCGTAGGCCATTCTGCCGTACATTCCCAGTTTCACACCAATACATGACATAATTTACTCAAAAATCAGAGGTGGAAAGTCCAGGGGTCAGAAAGTAAAAGTCCTGCCATATGTTTATTCCACCCATGAACTCACACAGTAAAAACTCCAGTGTTAAATGAACTCTCCTGTGAGTTTATTTGGCTCCAGACTCAAGAGTGTTAAAGTTAATAAGATCATTTAGTGATTGATTGAGTGATGATTGGCCATTATTGCAGACACCTGATGTTAACAAGCAGAATCACCGAAGGAGAAAAATTCACAATTTTAGTCACTATTATGGAGATCAGTGTTTGCTTTAGTTGGGCAGTTGACCTTTAAAATGTTTAACCTTAGATTTTGTCTGGCTGCTGTAACTGAGTTATAACAGCCAGATGAACAAAGAGAAAAGTTGATCAGGTGGTGTTGGTTTTTATTTTTAACATAATCATCATTTGACCTGAATCACTGAACTCATTTAGAGCCTAATCTCTGACTTAAATGTTTATTGGTCATTACAGCATCACAGTGATTCTACAGAATAAAATACAGATTTTTCAATATAATCCAAATGATTTCTTAAAAGGTCTGATAATAAAAAAATAAATAAAAAAAAACCTTTCTTCTAGGCACACACAGACATCAAGAATCAGTGTATGAATCTCAACAATGGTGACAAAAAGAATATTCAATTAGGAAAAGGAAATTACTAAGGCAATTTAGATCATAATTTATTCATACCGCAATGCATGATGGGAGCCATGAATGAGTTTTGATTGGTGGCACCCAGAATGCACTGCAACATGCTTTATTATTGTCACCATTGTTGAGAATCACAGGCTGATTATTGATGTCTGTGTGTGCAAATGAATGTCTTTTGATCAGAACAACTTTTAAGAAATCTTTTGATTATATTGAAAATTCTGAAAATAGTACACTGTAGAATCACTGTAGATAAATTGATATACTTGCATAGTCAGTTGCAATCGTGGACAATTCCTGAAGTGGTTGAAAAATGAGTCAGTTAGTGGGTCCGTGAGGGTCAAACGTCATGGTGCAAGTTGCCATCGTGTGGTTCCAAAGCTGTTGTGGGTTGGAGCTTGCATGGTGGAATGCGCATGCGTCGCGTCTGAACGCGTTGTTGTCTTTGGAGCTCCATCGATTGATTTATAATTCTTGATTTCTCTTTAAATTCACTTACAACGAACATTTTCTACTTTTCCTCTCCTCATAGTTACAACGCGGACTGTTGAGCAAACGCGTCTCAAGCCTAGTGATCCAACGCTGGATACTCTTACCGTTATAGGTTACGTCCGTGGATCACGGCTGAACGCGTCTTCTCCGCACTCACTTACAAACAAACATTTTTTTTCGCCTATCGTGCGTCTACTCTACACCCGTACCACTAAAAAGACGGATTATATCCAAGACTTCAGCCATAAATTAGTATTAATATTGATAGCATCACTGGTAGCGTCGTTGCTAACTTAACGTACTGTCCATCTGTTAAAATGGCGAATATATCAGATGTAAGTAGTCTACCTTTTGGTGCAGGTGAGGACACATTTGAGCTGCATGCACTGCAGTCTGAGCTGAAAGCTGTTGAGAAACAGATCCACGACCTTTTAGTGAGAAAAGCCGAGCTGATAGACCGGCGTTTGGCTCTTGAAACATCACGCGCCGATGCACACAAATCAGAGATTAACGTTACTAACCCGCTGATTCCGACCTCGTCTACTCCGTGCGTTTCTCAACATCGGTCCCGAGCGTCGAGGTCGCGATCAGCCATGGTCTCGTTCACTCCGGCTCCAACACGCCACCACGAAGCCTGGATATTTCCGCAGCGGAAGACGCGAGTCAGGTCATGACCAAGAAAACTCTCTCCGACCCTCCCGGTTTTCGAGATATCCACACAAAACCGCTTCTCCCCTCTTCGCGAAACAGAACGCGATGCTGTGATCATCGGCGATTCCATCGTTCGACACGTACACGCTACGTTAAATAAAAATAAGGTGCATAGTCACTGCTTTCCTGGTGCTCGTGTTTCTGAAATCGCTGCTCGCGTTCCCGAGATTCTGAACGATAACGTGCGCGTCGGAACTGTGGTCTTGCACGCGGGAGTGAACGACATCAGGCTGCGCCAGACGGAGGTTCTGAAGAAAGACTTCAGGAATCTGATCGATACGGTACGCAGCACATCGCCTGATATAACGATCATTGTGTCAGGACCGCTTCCCACGTACCGACTAGGTCATGAAAAGTTTAGTAGATTATTCGCGCTAAATGAATGGTTAATGTCATGGTGCAGTGAGCAGAAACTGCTCTTTGTAAATAATTGGAATCTGTTTTGGGAGCGTCCTAGGCTTTACCGTGCTGATGGCTTACACCCAAGCAGATTCGGATCGGATCTTCTGTCAGATAACATCTCCAAAATGTTAAATACCTTTTGACTAGTAACCAAAAGTCCAAATCATAGTCTCTGCTGCACCAATTTAACTGATATAAATAGTGTTGAACATTGCATAGAAACTGTGTCTATTCCTCGTTTAGTGAGATCAAATAATAAATCTACTGCAGGATCTAGAAAAAATCTAATTGTTATTAAACCAGAAAATGTTGCTATTAGTAATCAAAAACAATTTCTAAAGCTAGGTCTTCTAAACATTAGATCACTCACACCTAAGGCAGTTATTGTAAATGAAATAGTCACAGATAATAGCTTCGATGTACTTTGCCTTACTGAAACCTGGCTTAAACCAAATGATTATTTCGGTCTAAATGAGTCTACTCCATCAGTTTACTGTTATAAGCATGAGCCCCGTCTGATTGGTCGTGGCGGCAGTGTTGCAACAATCTATAGAGATATTTTCAATGTTACTCAGAAAACGGGCTATAAGTTTATTTCGTTTGAAGTACTTGTACTAAATGTTATGCTCTTAGATGTTCGAAAAACATCCCTATTATCTCTAGCCTTGGCTACCGTATATAGACCGCCTGGGCCTTATGCTGATTTCCTAAAAGAGTTTGCAGATTTTCTCTCAGACCTACACTCTTAAAACGGGTGTGTTAAAAACAACACAACCTGTGTTATATCTTAACACACCTGTGTGTCTAGTTAAGGACAACACATTTTGTGTTACTTTTAACTCAACCAGTGTGTTATTGTTCTTAACACAGTGAGTGTGTTAAAATATTTAACACACTAATGTGTCATAAATCACACAATTTGTGTCATAGATGTCATATATGTGACCAATTAAAACACTCTTAAAATGGATGTGTTAAAACAACACAACCTGTGTTATATCTTAACACACCTGTGTGTCTAGTTAAGGACAACACATTTTGTGTTACTTTTAACTCAATCAGTGTGTTATTGTTCTTAACACAGAAGTGTGTTAAAACCTTTTACACACTAATGTGTTATAGTTACACAACTTGTGTCAGATATGTGTCACATGTGACTGTAGTCGGTGTGTATTTGCCAGAGTTACTTCCTGTGTTTTTACAACTGAGTGTTTGGATGAACACTGAAACGTATTGTTAACTTGTGTTTATGGAGTCCAGTGACGTTTAATAAAGAGTTTGTTTGAACATTTGGATGTTTTAGACATCATGAATCTACACAGACAAGCTCTTATTGAGAATTAACTGAGTTTAGATGTTGATGCGTCACTGAATGTTTTATTTGAAGTCACCAGAATCGTGATTAATGGCTCCTTTATTTGAGCTCTTGACCCTTTACTCTTCTTTTAGTTTTTTTCTGGCTACTTTTAATGTATTTTAATAAAATACATTTGGCAAGAGATAATATGATCAGATGTTTCTTGATGATGTCATAATGAACAAGTGCTGATCTGATCAAGTTTATGAGTATATGGATGGTGCTCATTTAATTTATTTATGTGCTGTTATTTATAGCAATCTTGTGATACTACATCATGCTATCCATCATATTAAAACATGTTTTCCAAAAATTGTAATCTGCAGCAGAAGCTAGACAAATACAGACCTCAAGAATCCGCGTATGAATCTCAACAATGGTGACAAACGAAAAGCTTCATTCCGCAATGCATGCTGGGAGTCATGGATGAGATGTGTATGGTGGCACCCAGCATGAATTGCGGCATGAAGCTTTTCGTTTTTCACCATTGTTGAGATTCATACGCGGATGCTTGATGTCTGTTTGTTATCATAGTCTGTAAAGTCCTGTACGAACGGTATTTAAAAATAATTTGAAGCTAATTGTAATATGATAATCCTTTTAAAAGTACACTAATCTTTCAAATATTTAACTCTTGCTTAGCTTAACATTTTTACATGTTCATAGTGATAATATTATTATCTGAGCATGTTTTTCTCATGATTATTTCTGTTGTTTCAAATGTGTTCAAATAAACACACTTTTACAGCAATCAGAGTAAACTAATGTTAAAGAGTCAAGGGTCAAGAGCCCAAATAAAGCTGACACTAATCACGATTCTGGTGACTTTAAATGAAACATTCAATGAATCATCAACACCAAAACCTGTTAATTCTCAATAAGAGCTTCTGTAGAGTCTGACAGAAATAAAGTTAATCTGGTTATTAATAACAAGTGAAAGCAGCATTTGAAAAAGACATTGAAAAAGAGGCATGATGTGATTGGCTGCAAAAAACACCCATTAATCTTTAAGTTTTCATGAATTAAGATTGAATTTATTTATTTGAATGTATTGTTTTATATATTTTAGAGCATTTTATGGGATACCATATAAAAATACCTATAATTTTTTTCATAAACACAAACTCTCCTCCACCCAGTGCTATTCTATCCAGAGTTACATTTTAACACACATTGTGTGTTAAAAATATACACAACACAACATGTGTCAAAATACCATCAACACATGCTGTGTGTTGTTTTTTAACACATCTCTTTTAAGAGTGTATTAGTTAATTTCGATAAAGTAGGGGTGTAACGGTACGTGTATTCGTACCGGACCGTTTCGGTACAGGGCTTTCGGTTCGGTGCACGTGTGTACCGAATGACTGAATGCAATATTTTGTGTGCGGAACATGGGCGTTCAGCGCAAATCCCGCACTGCAGCTGATTCTAATGTTTTACCAGTGTTTTACCCGTCGTCACTGTAAACTAAACCAATGAAATAGACTGCAGGGCGAAAAAAAACTTTTCTGCTCCGTGTGCGCCGCCGCACTCTCCGTTCCGCGCGCGTGTGTGTGTGTGTGTCTGCTCAATGTTCGAGTCTGTGTTTGCGCTGCGCGTTCTGCTGTGTCGTTAACGGCCCAAACACTCCAATCATGTACCGATCACGCACTGGAAAAGCAAAGTCCGCTCAAATAAGGTGAAATTTCTCTGTAGTACACTTCTGTTTGCTGAGCTGGTATAGTTATGCTGGCAACAATGGTAAAATGACCTGCTCTGATCACATGCTCTGATCACATGCTCTGGTAATAATAGCTTTGGACTATAGCTTTGGACTATATTTTATTTTGATAATTAGTAAAAATCTTAAATTGATTATGTTGATTGATTATTGAAAAATAATAATACATTGATATATTTATGTTTAATATTATTTTAATATAGGGCTATTTTCTGTTCCTTTTTTCCCCGTGTTTCATTTAATTAGGTGATTTATAAGTTTAATTATTGATGATTACAAGCTTGGAGGAATTGCAATTAATTACAGCAAATTGTGCAATTAATTAGTTTTTTTTTTTTTTTTTTTTTTTATCGATTCCCAGCCTTAATTTTTAAATATGAGCAGGCCTACAAGCTGGGATTGGTATGCTGCACTGTAATCATAGTTATTTATTTATATTTTTCATTATATTTTATTATGTGATATTGGTTTGAGACTGAGAGTATTTTATTTAGTGGAGAACTTTGCAGCAGTATTTTATTTCTTATTCTTTTTTTTATTTTATATATATTATTATATTTTATTAAAAAGTGTAAACAAATTGTTAAAAAAAAGTTTATAGTAATAAACAACCTGCAGTTTAATGTTTGCATTTCTTTCCCTTACTGTACCGAAAATAAACCGAACCGTGACTTTAAAACCGAGGTACGTACCGAACCGTGATTTTTGTGTACCGTTACACCCCTACGATAAAGCATTAATTGTTGGAGACTTTAATATCCACGTAGATACAGATTTATTAAACTCCTTTGGGGTTAAGCAAAACGTTACCGGACCAACTCATCGTTTTAATCATACACTCGATTTAATTATATCACATGGAACCGATCCAACCGATATAGATATCATTCCACAAAGTGACAATATCACTGACCATTACATGGTAACTTGCATATTACGTACTCCTGTAATATATCATGCTGCGCCGTGTTATCGATTAGGCAGAACAATCCTTCCATCCACCATAGATCATTTTTCAAATAGCTTATCTGATCTGTCTCAGCTGCTCAGTGAACCCAAACAAACAGATGAACTTGAGGAATTAACTAGCACTATGAGCACCATTCTCTCTGGAACATTGGATATTGTTGCACCCATTAGATTAAAAAAGGTCAGAGAGAAAAGTAAAGCACCATGGTACAACAATACTACGCATGTTCTAAAGAGAGAAACCCCTAATTTAGAGCGTAAATGGAAAAAAAAAAACTAACTTAGAGGTCTTTAGAATCGCGTGGAAAGACAGTATGTCACGTTATAAAAAGGCCCTAAAAGTAGCCAGGGCTGAGCATCTCCGCAAACTAATATAAAACAACCATAACAATCCTAGGTTCTTATTTAACACCGTGGCTAGACTAACAAATAAACAGATGTCTCCTGAACAAAATATTCCGTTACAGTTTAGTAGTAATGATCTCATGAAGTTCTTCACTGAGAAAATAGAAAACATCAGAACCACAATTGTAAACGTTCAATCCTCAATCGCGCCTTATAATTCAGCCTCAATTATCACCCCACAAGAACAATTACAGTGCTTTACAACTATAGAACAAATAGAGTTAAATAAACGTATCATTTCATCTAAAACAACAACATGTTTACTAGATCCTATACCAACTAAACTATTGAAAGAAGTGTTACCTACACTGTCAGAAATAGGGGTACAGCAGGAGTCCATTTCTGTCCCCCAAGGTACATATATGTACCTTTTTGAGGGTCAAAAAAGGTACATATATGTCCCCAAGCATTAAAAGGTACAAATATATACCGTTTCTTTTAAAGGTTACGGTACAATATCAAAAGACAGCCTCTGCTAAGTTTTTTTTTTTTTTTTTTTTTTTTTTTTTTTTTTAAGGTTTTAATGATACCTTAATCATTTAAGGTATATTTTAACTTATCACTATATTTGAGTAGCCTTGAAATAAAGGAAATAAAAATTGTGTAAGTCAATTTACTGATATTAAATACTGATAAATATTAAACAGCAAAAACTCCAGTGTTAAATGAACTCTCTGGGAGTTTATTTGGCTCCAGACACAAGAGTGTTAAAGTGTTAAAATATGAATGTTAAATTTACAATCAAGATTGTTAAAGTTAATGATCTAATTAAGTGATTAATTGAGTGATGATTGACCATTATTGAAGACACCTGATGTTAACAAGCAGAATCACTGAAGGAGAAAATATCATTTTTTAAGACACCGTTATAGTAATCAGTGTTTGCTTGAGTTGGGCTCTTGACCCGTAAACTGTTAACATTAGATTTTGCTTGGTTGTTGTATCTGAGTTATAACTCTCAGATGAACAAAGAGAAAAGTTGATCAGGTGGTGTTGGTTATGTTTTGACATAATCATAAATTGCCTGAATCACAAAACTCATTTAGAGTCTAATCTCAGACTTAAATGTTTATTGTTGATTACAGCATCACTGTGATTCTACAGAATAAGATCCAGAAGTTTTGAAATAATCTAAAGGATTTCTTAAAAATTGTTCTGATAAAACAAATCTTTCTTTTAGGCACACACATACATCAAGATTCAGTCTATGAATCTCAACAATGGTGACAAAAAGATTATTCAATTAGGGAAAGGAAATAACATAGACAATTCAGATCATAATTTATTCATACCGCAATGCATGATGGGAGCCATGAATGAGTTTTGATTGGTGGCAGCCACTGCAACATGCTTTATTATTGTCACCATTGTTGAGATTCACAGGCTGATTATTGATGTCAGTGTGTCTACATAAATGACTTTTCAAAGTCTATTGATCAGAACAACTTTTACAAATATTTAGATTATATTGAAAATGCTGAAAATCTTTTGCTGTAGAATCACAGTGATGCCGTAATCAACAATAAACATTTAAGTCTGAGATTAGACTTTAAATGAGTTCAGTGATTCAGGTCAAATTATGATGATGTCAAAACATAACCAGCACCACCTGATCAACTTTTCTCTTTGTTAATCTGGCAGTTATAACTCAGATACAACAGCCAAACAAAATCTAAAGTTAATGATTTAAGGGCCAAGAGCCCAACTAAAGCAAACACTGATCACAATAACGGTGTCTTACAAAAATATATTTTCTTCTTCAGTGATTCTGCTTGTTAACATCAGGTGTCTTCAATAATGCTCAATCATTACTCAATGAATCACTTAATTATATCATTAACTTTAACACTCTTGAGTCTGGAGTCATATAAACTCCCAGGAGAGTTCAATTAACACTGGAGTGTTTGCTGTTGGACCTCAAGGTATGCATCTCCTTGATCATATGTAACTTTTTGAGGATCAAAAAGCATTAAAAGTTACATATATGTACCGTTTCCTTTAAAGGTTAAGGTACAATATTGTACCCTTGAGGGTACAGCCCCAGTGACAAGCCATTGTACCCCTAAAGGTACAATTATGTACTTTATTTTCTGAGAGTGTATGTAGAGCCAGCCCTGATTGGCTGCTTGAATCTCAATTTAAAAGAACGTCCAGTTCGCGGCCTTTCTTTCTTTTGGCCATCGGTGGAGAAGAAGTCATAGCACGGTTACTCATGGTCAGAGGCGAACCAACACTGTGTGGGGGCCCCAGGCAAAATTAATCAATGAGGCCCTTTTTTTAATATATATGTATTTTATATATGTTTTATACACTACTTGCGTGCGTGTGCGGTAGGCTAGTCGAGATGGCCATGCCTAAAGGACAGTGAGATGTATCATCAGGCTACTGTGGTAATATATAATATATACACTTTAGAATAGATTTGTTTTGTTAATACATCTTAATACATCTACACAAAACATCTAAAAGAGCATTTGTTTAATTTTTACAACGTGTTTTTTAATTAATTAAAAAATTAAAAAAAAATTAATTAACGAAAGGTCCATCTTCATCTTTATAACAGAAGATGCAATTCAACAATCTTCAAGATACAGTAAATCTTCTAACGTGTAACAGATTGTCACCTTAAAACAGTAATTTAAATTACGTGGTGGAACAATGCTAAATAGAAATATATAGTTAACATCTTAATTTAATCTTATTCATTTTTTTAGTTAATAATTAAATTGTTTTTTAAAGCTATTAGTATTTTTTTCTACTAATACTAATAGCACGTTTATATTAATTTCTGCTAAATACTGGGTGAATGGAGGAATACATGCTGCGCCCAAGCGCATGCATAAATCTCGCCGCAAAAGCAGGCTAAATATGTCTTACATAACGAGGCATTTTAATTTATTCTAAATGAGTGATTTCGACCTCCTCGAGCTTTTATATTGGCACTTCGAGTTACCGGCATTTTAAATTTGCATATTAGTTAAATATTTAGTTTCACTCGTAACATTTAGATTCAACATTTAGATTTAGATTCAGATTCAGCATTTAAATTTAACATTTAGGTGTAACATTTAATATTTAGATTTAACTATTTAAAATATCTCTAAGTTGACAAATATTGTTGTAAATGTGCTAAAAAGTGACATACCAAAAATTCATACCAGTTTTTTAAACATTGTTTGAAGCTAAATGTGACAAAATGTTGCTGTTATTTTCAGCGTGCTGCAAACATATCTTCATTCATTTCTGCTGTAAAGTGCATGTGCCTTTAGAAAGAAATTCATCTTTCATACCATACGGATTACATAATCAGATGATAATTGCTTTCCATTCAAATTTTTTCGTTTAAAAGTGGACATATCAAGCATAGGCTATATCATGTATGTGAGGCTAGTATACCCTACGCCGTGTTTCTGTTTATTTTTGAGACACGCTCCAGTTCACGGAGACCACGAAAGCGCGCCCTGATTGTTTATTTTATTTTACGAAAGCACAACGTTTACTTGTTATTGTGAGTTTACACAAGTAAAAGTAGTTGCGACTGATGCATCATTCTTTTCTGTATGGACAAAAATATAGTATTTTTTTAGTCATTTCCACTGTTTATAGCAAAATGCAAGTAATCGCGTTGCCGCCTCATGCAGTGCCCTGCCAGACGGATAAGTCCTCTTCGTGTTTAACAAATCGAATCATGGATTTTCTACATACCCGCGAATCGCTGCTCCGGTTTGAAAAAGGTGGCTGAGGCGAGACGGTAAAAGCATAACCAGCGTAACGAGAAAGGGGCCCCATTAAGGGGGATGCAGAGCTGTCGCTGCGGCTTTATATTAACATTCCTGATTATTTGAATGATCAGCCCTCGGGGGCCCCCTTAAAATGTGGGGCCCCAGGCAATTGCCTGGCTTGCCTGCCCTATTGCGGCGCCTCTGCTCATGGTTCTTACAGGGCTTTCAACCGAGGAGGTCCTTCAGAAAATATCAGAAGCAGGCATAGAAGTAACCGGCGTCGAGATGAAAGGAGATAAAATAGACTTTCAGGCAAATGACACTTACTCAGATGATAATAATTTATGTCACAGCTAGACATTAAGTTTAAAATGAAATGTTGGAAAATGTGAAAATGAAAAGTATTTAATACATTTTTATTTTACTTCTGCGTGTGTGTGAAATATATCTCATTATAGTCAATGATTGTACCCTGTCAAAGCCAATTTTGTACCATTTTTGAAGGGTCCATTTTTGTACTGTTAAATTAAGGTACAAAATTGTCACCACAGGTACAAGACTGGTCTCTTAAGGTACAAATCACAAGGGTACAAATATGTACCCTATGCCAAGGGTACAATATTGTACCCTTGAGGGTACAGCCCCAGTGACAAGCCATTGTACCCCTAAAGGTACAATTATGTACTTTATTTTCTGAGAGTGTATAGTGGAAGAGCCTCTCCTCAATATTATTAACTCGTCTTTATCTTTAGGTTATGTTCCAAGAACATTTAAACTGACAGTTATAAAACCTCTCATTAAGAAACCACAATTAGATCCACATAATCTAGCAAATTATAGACCCATTTCAAATCTACCTTTTATGTCTAAAATATTAGAAAAAGTTGTGTCCGCTCAACTGGGCTCTTTCTTGCAAGAAAATGACATCTATGAAAAGTTTCAGTCTGGGTTCAGGCCGCATCATAGCACTGAAACTGCGCTCGTTAAAATCACAAATGATTTACTTTTAGCTTCTGACCAAGGCTGTATCTCAATATTAGTTTTACTTGATCTTAGTGCTGCGTTCGATACTATAGATCATACAATACTCTTAGATCGACTACAAAATTATACTGGTGTTCAAGGACAAGCATTAAGCTGGTTTAGATCGTATTTATCTGACCGCTACCATTTTGTTTATTTAAATGGAGAAAAATCGATCATAACTCCAGTAAACTATGGAGTGCCGCAGGGATCTGTGTTAGGCCCTCTATTATTCTCAATATATATGCTGCCACTTGGAAATATTATAAGGAAACGTGGAATTAGTTTCCATTGTTATGCTGATGACACTCAAATCTATATTTCATCACGGCCAGATGAAAACGCTAAATTATCTTAATTGACAGAGTGTGTTAAAGATATAAAAGATTGGATGACGCGCAACTTTCTTTTATTAAATCCAGACAAGACAGAGGTACTAATCATCGGTTCAAAAAACCACCCACAAAACCTCTCACAATACAACTTTAACATAGTAGGATGTCCTGTTACTTCATCCTCTACAGTAAAAGACCTGGGTGTTATATTAGACTGCAACCTGTCTTTTGAAAATCATATTTCATATGTTACAAGAACAGCCTTTTTCCACCTTAGAAACATTGCTAAGCTACGTAACATGCTATCTGTTTCTGACGCAGAAAAGTTAGTTCATGCATTCATGACCTTGAGACTAGATTACTGTAATGCTTTATTAGCTGGTTGTCCTGCATCCTCAATAAACAAGCTACAGTTAGTCCAAAATGCCGCCGCTAGAGTTCTAACTAGATCAAGAAAATATGATCATATAACACCAATTTTATCATCACTACATTGGTTACCTATAAAGTCCCGTATTAATTACAAGGTATTGCTACTGACTTATAAAGCCCTAAACGGCTTAGCTCCAGTCTATTTAACCGATCTTCTATCGCCCTATAATCCATCGCGCTCTTTAAGGTCACTAAATTCGAGGCTTTTGGTCATACCTAGGATATCCAGATCCACCAAAGGAGGGAGAGCATTTTCACATTTAGCTCCAAAACTCTGGAATAGTCTTCCGGATACTGTTCGTTGCTCAGACTCGCTCTCCCAGTTTAAAACTAGATTAAAGACGCATCTCTTCAGCCAGGCATTCATATAATACTTTTAATCTTACAGTCAAATCCGGTCTCTTGTTCATAAACGCCAGAGGAGAACTGGCCCCCGACTGAGCCTGGGTTCTCCCAAGGTTTTTTTTTCTCCATTAGGTCACCTGATGGAGTTTTTCGGTTCCTTGCCACTGTTGCCTTTGGCTTGCTCAGTTGGGGATATTTGGGGATATTTAATTTAATTAATCAATCAACGATACTATTGATGAGCATTACCAAACATGGACGTTCCACTAGAAACAAACATTGATGTATTGTTTTAATTTATTACTGTGAAGCTGCTTTGATACAACCTATGTTGTGAAAAGCACTATATAAATAAACTTGACTTGACTTGACTTGACAGGCTGCTGTAATCAACAAGGTACACATAACTCTCTAAATGAGTTTTGTGATTCAGGACAAATGATGATTATGTCAAAACATAACCAACACCACCTGATCAGCTTTTTCTCTTTGTTCATCTGAGAGTTATAACTCAGATACAACAGCAAAACAAAACTTAACATTATTGGTCAAGAGCCCAACTAAAGCAAATACTGATCACCATAATGGTAACTTAAAAAATAGATTTTCTCCTTCAGTGATTCTGCTTGTTAACATCAGATGTCTTCAATAATGGTCAATCATCACTCAATCAATCACTAAATTATCTAATTAACTTTAACACTCTTGAGTCTGGAGCCAAATAAACTCCCAGGAGAGTTCATTTAACACTGGAGTTTTTGCTGTGTGAGTTCATGGGTGGAATAAAAATATGGCAGGACTTTTACTTTCTGACCCCTGGATTCTCCACCTCTGTCAAAAATGACTCTAAAATTAAGTAATGCTTTCCTGACCGAGACACACAGTGGTGTGTGAGTGTTTTCCAACAGGAAAACACTGAAACCGCACTGTATGGGGGTGATCCTAGTAAAGGGTCCCAAAGACTGCTCTGTCACCTAGCCTTAAATACCCAGACCAGAACAAAAGGGTTATACCAATATTGTTGTTTGGGTCAATAGAGTTGTTTGGGTCAATCCATGTCCCCCAGGGGGTAGCACCTGATTTCGGGAGATATAACAGGATTCTCCTAAGTTCTCAATCTTTCTCATTAAACCAATGACTGCAATGAAATTAAGACCATTTTACCAATCGCACTGAGACACTTAAAATGATACCAAGCATGAAAAGGAAAAACAATATATTCACAAGATACATCATATGTGCAGTGGTGGAAAGAGTACTGAAAAAACATGCTCAAGTAAAAGTACCATTACATTCCAAAAAATGTAGTGTGAGTAGAGTAAAAAGTATTTGTCCAAAAAACTACTTAAGTAAGAGTAAAAAAGTAGCTTATTTAACTCATGAGTAGTGAGTAGTGAGTACTGAGCTGCGGATTCTACCCCCTTATAATAAACACTGTGGACTACAATTTATAAATTTAAAAAAATTGCACATACTGTTAATCAAAAACTTTGTCAGAAAGATTGAAGAATATATATCATCCATCTTTTTAAAATGCATCAAATCAGTACACTCATCACCATTTAAAACATACTGTTTGAAAAAGATAAAGCATTTAAAATTAGGCGAAAGGCCACTGAGCCTGATATTGTTGCACATAAAATATCAATATTCATAACTGTGCAAAGAATTCAAAAACCTTTAGAAACTCATATGATAGTTTAGCATCACACACCATGAGATGGGTTAAATAGAGAGATTAAAAAATACCCAATTTCTCTCCAAACCGGTACCAATTTTAATGTTTTGATAAATGAGAATCACTAATATTATGCACTGAATGCACCTGATGCACTGAAAAAGGCTAAGATAGTAGGCTAACACTAATTACACTGTAATTCCATTACATTAAATATGTTACAATTTAAACGTAAATGCACATTGTTGTAGAAGGGTGGCATTATCCCTTACACTTTACATGGCTACATTTACTCACATTGTAATGCTGATAATATAATTTGTAAGGAAAATTGTGCATTAAATAGGGAAGTTATATCCGGGAAACTTTTACAAAAGAAACAAACACACACACACACACACACACACACACACACACAAATGCATGTATCTTTGTAGTCTCGGCGAAGCTGTTTTATCAGCAGCATCCACACACAAAAAAACTAAAGTTGAACATGAAAAATGTTTTTGCACAAGTGCACTTGCCAAATGAACACGGATTGTATGAAATGGATCAATCAAAAAACGTTGTTTATTAACGAGCTGTAGTTACGCACTGACAGAAATGCAGTTTAAGTTAACGCCATGGTTCATAAGGTGCACTGCATACTGAATCTGGCTGCATGGCGAGCGCGAGACGCGGCAGTGCACAGATCGTGACGTGCGTCTCTCTATAATGTGATTGTAAAATGGGAGCGGGAATTCACCGCATTATGAACTCGTCACGCAATACCCCCAACCTCACACCAAATGTTAGGCCCTGTAGACAGGCCGGCCTATGGATGGAAACAAGGAGAACAAGGTTATGCACCAGTCCCTACAACAGATCCCATTGCACTGCACTACCTTCTTAAGTTTGTCAGCTGCAACTGTGCAGAGGACTGTGACACTCTCAGGTGCTGCTGTAAAAAGCAAGGCATCAAGTGTATTTCTGTTTGTGGGAACTGTCATGGTAACTCTAGCCAGAACATCAACCAGCCAGATGATGAACAGGAGTGAGGGAGATGTAGGGGAGTTGGATGAGGTTTGTTAAATTTTAAACTGATTTAGTAAGTTTTGTTTTGTAATTGTTCAATAAAACCATTTTTATGTGGTTTTTGTATGGACTTGGAGTCATTTTTACTCAAAACTAATGGCTGGGATAGATTCAGCACCCCTAAAAACCCTGTAGTTAGACATCTCAAAAGGTAATATTGGTAAAATTATTATTTATTTTTTTTATTTTTTTTACCCAGGCCGTCTGGGCACCCCAACTTTGATTGCCTCTCCAGTCGTTTCCCCGAGGATTTGGCCGTGGATAAATTGGGAGGTGTTACTAGACACCAATAGGAACACATGGTAAAAAAAAAAGCTATTGGTAAGATTTTTTTTTTTTTTTGCAGATTGGAAAAAAAAAAAAAAAAGCCCAAAAAACCCCTAATATTGTACCTTTAAAGCTTGAAAAATATTCATTGTTCACTGCCATTATATGGATGAGATCGAGTTTATTCGGACCAATGCTTTTGTGGTCCGAACCCAGGTTGAGTAAATGACTGAATTTTAATTTTTTGATGAACTACTCAAAGTATTCAACTACTTTGACTATTCTTTTAAGACCAAAGGTCACGTTTAGTTTTAGGTTGGTCATGTGTGATAGTTGCCCTCCATTCATATTGAAACCAAAAATAAAATCACATCTGATTACAGACAAACACGCCGCTCCTACACAGCAAAATCCCCAGTGTTAAATTAACACTCCTCAGTGTTTATATGTGTCCACACTACAGGGTGTTAAAAATTAACACTGAACAGTGTTGAAGTTAATGAGATAATTAAGTTAACACTGAAGCAGTGGTGAAGTTAATGAGATAATTAAGTGATTAATTAAGTGATGATTGGCTATTAGTGGTGACACCTGATGTTAATAAGCAGACTCACTGAAGGAAAGAGAAACAAGAACAGAAAAAAGAGAAACACAAGAACTACTGACTTCGAGTCATTACACATTGTTGCACTTATTATTACCAGTTTGACTTTATTTCTGTCAAACTGACTTTTATTACTTTCTTTTCTTTTCTACATCGACAAAAGTTGTTGAGATTTAACAGAAGTTTAGACGGTATTGTTTTATGGAATTTTTCTTTTCAAGTCACCATTATGGTGGTCAGTGTTTGCTTTAGTTCGGCTCTTGACACTTTTCATATTTCAATATTAGTTTTTCTCTGGTTGTTACAACTCTGTGTTTATAAAGCACATTTGTTACTGCAAGAGAAAACATGACTTGCTCACAATATGTTTTGATGATAAAAACATTATCATGTAGTGACCTGATTCACTGTTGTCATTCAGAGTCTAAATCTTTGACTATATGCTTGATGTCTTGTTTTAGTATTGGTGGTTGTAGCTCTGAGATTCTACAGTTTGAGATCCAACAGCAATATCAAAAATTTTGAAAATACTTTGAGCAAAGAAGTTACTGCGTTTAAACACACAGACATCAAGAATCAGCATATGAGTCTCAACAATGGTGACAATAAACAAACTAGTGACAAACAGATCAACTCTGAACATCACAAAACAAGCTACTAAAGTCAGAACAAAACAATAGCAAAATAAAAGCAAACAGAAAAAACAATGAAAATTACAGGACAATTCAGCTGCATAATTTATTCATGCTGCAATGCATGATGTCAGCCATTGATGCGTTCTGATTGGTGGCTCCCATCATGCATTGCAACATTAAGCATTTGTTTGATTGTCACCATTGTTGAGATTCATATGTAGATTCTTGATGTCTGTGTGTGATTTTAAATCATTCAGATCTTTAAAACATTGCTGGAAGTAACTACTGTAGTGAAAAATTAATAAAACAATTGGAAAAAGCAGTTTATAATGATGGGTGACATCATTGAAACAGGTCACTAGTAATTTCATCATTGAAACATAACCAGGGCTGAATTTCCAAAAGCATCTTAAACTTAACTTGATTGAAGACCAACTGCAACAAATGGTCTATACGATCAAATTAGGCTTGTGATGCTTTCAGGAAACACAGCCCAAATCATAGTTTCTCTTGCCACAACACATATGCTTTATAAGCACAGAGTCGGAGCAGCCAGAGAACTACTAATGTTTAATAATAAAGTGTCAAGAGCCCAACTAAAGCAAACACTGACCACCATAATGGTGACATGAAACGAAGCATTCCATAAAACATTACCATCTAAACTTCTGTTAAATCTAAATAAGACCGTGTGTAGATGTATGACAGAAATAAAGTCAAACTGGTAAAATAATAAGTGCAATAATGGCTCGAAGTCAGTAGTTCTTGTGTTTCTCTTTTTTCTGTTCTTGTTTCTCTTTCCTTCAGTGAGTCTGCTTGTTATCATCAGGTGTCACCACTAATGGCCAATCATCACTTAATTAATCACTTAATTATCTCATTAACTTCAACACTGCTTCAGTGTTAACTTAATTAACTCATTAACTTCAACACTGTTCAGTGTTAATTTTTAACACCCTGTAGTGTGGACACATATAAACACTGAGGAGTGTTAATTTAACACTGGGGATTTTGCTGTGTATCTGACCTGATCTATAAATCCATAATCATAATCATTTGATATCTAAATACATGTGCAACCTTTGTATGTTTTGTCATTTTGATGTTATTTTGATGTCATGCTTTGTTGGTATTTGATGTCAATTCAACATGTATTTGACGTCAAGATGTCATGATGTTGATCCCAGCAGGCACAGGATATAGACTATAACGTCGATCAGACGTTGGATTTTGGTTGAAAATGAAAGTCGGGTTGACTTCTAAATCCAATGTTTGTTTGATGTCAAGCTCCAACGTTGGGCAGTCGTTGAATTTTGGTTGGAATAAACCAAACAAAAAGGTGAAATGCATGGCCGCACACTTATTACCAGCTTCACTTAAAACTAACCAGATTTACTTTATTTAATTTCCAGTTTAATGAAATCATATTTAGCATTTTAAAGTTACCATGATGGTGGTTAGCGTTTGCTTTAGTTGGGCTCTTGACCCTTGACTCTTTAATATAAAAATGTATTTGGCTGCTATAATTGTGTGTTTATAAAGCACAATTGTTGTAACTAAAAAAAGCCATGAGATCAGGTGCTGTTTATTGATGATGATGACAATATCATCATGTAATTGCCTGAATCCTTGATCTTATTCAGTGTCTAATGCTTTGATTGTATAGGACTTGTGGGTTTAATACTGTTTTATTCATACTAGAAGTCATTAACCCGCTGGGCTTCGTAGGATTTCCTTATTGCGCAACCAGGTGTTCCCGATTAGGCTACCGCTCCTGGCGCCAAGCAACGTGCGAGAGGACAGCTGCCATCCTGATAATTAATTTGATATAATTGAGTAAACAGCTGGAGCCAGAATTGGCTATTGTCATTTTTATTTTTTATATTTTACTGGAGGACATAGTGAGGATGTTTCAGCCCTGGCGTTGCCGGGTCATGTATTTTCGTCTCAGCCAAGACCATGGCCAGCTAAATTTTGCCGGATTACACTTTAAACTGTTCAAGTATTGGGTGTTAACTTGGGTAAATAATGTAATGATATATGAAAATAAAACTTACAAAGGCCCCTCTCTCTCTCTCTCTCTCTCTCTCTCTCTCTCTCTCTCTCTCTCTCTCTCTCTATATATATATATATATATATATATATATATATATATTGATTTTGTAGGCTAGTGTATTCTTTTTATTATGTACACAAATGGACCTTGGTTAGCATACAGGTTTTCAACCCTGTTTGAATATAAAACCCAGTGGAATATAAAAAGTCCAGTGCAAACGTCACAGTTGCCAGGCGACAAGAACAATCCTCATAGGCTAGACCGGTCCGAGCGCTTCAGATGTGCCCTTTGATATGGGACGCTGCTGTAGTTAGCAACAATTTGTTAATATTGTGACAATAGACCTACATTTTGTTACTTTAATTTTTCGGAACTACATACTTAGTTAAGTATTCACTTACAAATGTTAAGTAACCTACTGAAGTACTTTTTTTTCCCTCACAGGACAGCAACACTACAAAATTATGTTATTTTACAATATGATGCATTGTTTTACATCAAACTACACAAAAGTATATAGAAAATATTTAGAAGTAAAATGCAATATTATATATAATAGTATAAGAAATTATGATCTGTTCCCAAAAACTTCCACTCCAATATATATATATATATATATATCAAAATGTTCCTTCACTTAAAAGAGCATAATTATCATATAGAGACAACTACACAGCAAAAAGTCCAGTGTTAAATTAACTCTCCTGGGAGTTTATATGGCTCCAGAGTCAGTGTTAAAATATGAGTGTTAAATTAACACTCAAGAGTGTTAAAGTTAATGAGCTAATTAAGTGATTAATTGAGTGATGATTGGGCATTATTGAAGACACCTGATGTTAACAAGCAGAATCACCAAAAGAGAAAATCTAATTTTTTAAGACACCGTTATGGAGATCAGTGTTTGCTTTAGTTGGGCTCTTGATTCATAAACTGTAAACATAAGATTATCTTTGGCTGTTGTACCTGAGTTATAACTGCCAGATGAACAAAGAGAAAGTTGATCAGGTTTTGTTGGTTATGTTTTGACATAATCATAATTTCACCTGTATCACTGAATTCATTTAGAATCTAATCTCTGACTTAAATGTATATTGTTGATTACAGCAGCTCTGTGATTCTACAGCATAAGATCTTTTTTTCTAACAAGTCTAAAGGATTTCTTAAAAGTTGTTCTGATAAAATAAAATCTTTCTTTTGGGCACACACAGACATCAAGAATGAGTGTATGAATCTCAACTATGGTGACAAACAGAATTTTCAATTAAGAAAAGGAAATTAGTAAGACAATTCAGATCATAATTTATTCATACCGCAATGCATGATGGGAGCCATGAATGAGTTTTGATTGGTGGCACCCAGAATGCACTGCAACATGCTGTATTATTGTTACCATTGTTGAGATTCACAGGCTGATTATTGATGTCAGTGTGTCTAATTAAAGCAATTTTCTAGGTATTTTTATCAGAACAATTTTAAAGAAATATATTGCATTATATTGATAATGATAAAAATAATTTGCTGTAGAATCACAGGCTCTGTAATCAACAAGATAAATCTGACTCTCTAAATGAGAGTTGATATTCAGGTGAAATTATGATTATCAAATCATAACCAACACCACCTGATCACCTTTTCTCTTTGTTCATCTGAGAGTTATAACTCAGATACAACAGCCAAACAAAGTTTAAAGTTAATGCTTTATGGGTCAAGAGACCAACTAAAGCAAACACTGATCTCCATAACGGTGTCTTAAAAAAAATTGATTTTCTCCTTCAGTGATTCTGCTTGTTAACATCAGGTGTCTTCAATATTGGTCAATTATCACTCAATTAATCACTTAATGAGCTCATTAACTTTAACACTCTTGAGTGTTAATTTAACACTCATATTTTAACACTGACTCTGGAGCCATATAAACTCCCAGGAGAGTTAATTTAACACTGGACTTTTTGCTGTGTACATCCAATCTCAGTAATATGTAAATAGTATCACAGAGGGCAACCAACAACCATCTTGAGTACAGGGGCTTGTCACCTTAAACATTTGACCGTTTTGTTTTAACAGAAGATCCACTTCAGATAGATTTGATCACCTTAACCTTTTGCTGTGCTGATTTCACAGAACATCAAAGATGTGAGACACAGAGAACCTTCTCAGACAATGGGGTGTCTCAACTTCATTAACATACAGACCACAGCTGTTACAATAAGGGCAACTTAATTTACATTAAGAGTTGTAAACTGTAACAGGATAAAAGGTTTAAGATTTGGATGTTCTGGGTTCATTCTGACGCCGGTGAACCCAAGGTGCTTTGTGTGCCTTGCCACTGCTATGCTGTATTAAACTTCATTTTTGAGATCTTAGACGTCCACATCATTTTTTCTTACAATAGCCTTATATAAATGTAAAACCATCATAAAAACCCTGACAAGGTTTTTTTTTTTTTTCTGCAGATTGCATACCTTTAGTTTTACTCTTGATACCTTAAGTACATTAGAGTATGCAAGATAATTGTGCTTAACTAAGGTTTGAAATATACACAGCAAAATCCCTAGTGTTAAATTAACACTGCTCAGTGTTTATATCACTGTTATGTTATAACACTAAAGCAGTGTTAAAGGTAATGAGATAATTAAGTGATTAATTTGGTGATGATTGAGCATTATTGAAGACACCTGATGTTAACAAGCAGAATCACTGAAGGAGAAAATTAATTTAAAAAATGGTCACCATTATGGTGATTGTTGTTTAGTTTAGTTGGGCTCTTGACCCTTACTTTTTTAACTTTAGATTGTGTTTGGCTGCTGTAATTCAGTTATAACAGCCAGATGAACAAAAAGCAAATGTGAACTGATGGTGTTGGTTGTGTTTTAACATAATCATTAGTTGGCCTGAATCACTGAACTCATTGAGAGTATAATTTCTGAGTTAAGTTGACCTAATGGATTATAGCAGCACTGTCCTTGTAGAGAAGGAGGAAGAGGAGGAGGCCCAGGTAGAGGAAGAGGAGAAGAAGGAGATAGAGGAAGAGGCCTAGGTAGAGGAAGAGGAGAAGGAGGTAGAGGAAGAGGAGAAGGAGGTAGAGGAGGAGGCCCAGGTAGAGGAAGAGGAGAAGAAGGGGATAGAGGAAGAGGCCTAGGTAGAGGAAGAGGAGAAGGAGGTAGAGGAAGAGGAGAAGGAGGTAGAGGAGGAGGCCCAGGTAGAGGAAGAGGAGAAGAAGGAGATGGAGGAAGAGGCCCAGGTAGAGGAAGAGGAGAAGGGGGTAAAGGAGGAGGCCCAGGTAGAGGAAGAGGAGAAGAAGGAGATGGAGGAAGAGGCCTAGGTAGAGGAAGAGGAGAAGGAGGTAGAGGAAGAGGAGAAGGAGGTAGAGGAGGAGGCCCAGGTAGAGGAAGAGGAGAAGAAGGAGATGGAGGAAGAGGCCCAGGTAGAGGAAGAGGAGAAGGGGGTAAAGGAGGAGGCCCAGGTAGAGGAAGAGGAGAAGAAGGAGATGGAGGAAGAGGCCTAGGTAGAGGAAGAGGAGAAGAAGGAGATAACAGGTAAGCTAACCACACAGTACATTGAAACTGAAGCTTGCTGTAATTATCATCAATATTGTTTACTGTGACATTTGACAGTAGGCTGCATGTGTATTTTTTATATATATTTTTTACATAAGATTGAGGGTCGAGGACACCAAGGTGGAAGGGGCCCTATGCTCACTCGTGCACAAGAGGCTGCCATTGTGAACATGGTTTTGACCAATAATTGTATCAGGCTGCGAGAAATCCAAGCCAATATCATCAATGATGACCATATTTTCAATAACATCCAACGAGTCTCTCTGTCAACATTAGGTTGAATCCACAAGAAAAAATCAAATATACATGAAGCAACTGTATCGGGAACCATTTGACAGAAATTCAGAGAGAGTGAAACATCTGTGCAATGAGTATGTGGAGGTATTGTTCATCTTACTATGGTGTGGTATTGTGCACTGCTCATAATGTTCTGGCACAAAAAAATACTGTGCAATAGATATTGAATAGCATCCTATTGTCTTTTACTGTGTTTCAGAGAGTCTTGCAAATGGATGCTGAAGAAATTCTGAATATATATATGTGTATGAGGCTGGATTTAACCTTGTGAAAACAAGAAGAGGGAGAAATGTAATTGGACACAGGACAATCACCAATGTGCCATCAGGGCAGCGAGGGGGTAACATCACCCTTTGCGCTGCTGTTACACAAAATGCACAGCAAAATCCCCAGTGTTAATTAACACTGCTCAGTGTTTATATGAGTCCACACTCAAAGTGTTATAATTAACACTGAAGCAGTGTTTAAGTTAATGAGATAATTAAGTGATTAATTTAGTGATGATTGAGCATTATTGAAGAAATCTGATGTTAATAAGCAGAATCACTGAAGGAGAAAATTAATTTTAAAATGGTCACCATTATGGTGATGGGTGTTTCATTTAGTTGGACTCTTGACCCTTACTTTTTTAACTTTAGATTTTGTTTGGATGCTGTAATTTGGTTATAACAGCCAGATGAACAAAGAGCAAATGTGCTCTGATGGTGTTGGTTGTGTTTTAACATAATCATTAGTTGGCCTGTATCACTGAACTCATTGGCCCTCATTTATCATTCTTGCGTAGAAACGGGCGTATATGTTGCCATAAGATTATGCTTACACTCCTCTCACCGCCTGATTTATGAAGCTGTGCGTACCTTTGAAATCCAGGTGTACGCAATACCTGCCCTTGATAAATGCCGCAGCTGAAAACGATCGTCATTAGAATAACACGCCCCTATACATTCAAGTCTCCGCTTCCCCACGCCCTCATTTTACGCCATGGACACACGGAAGACGGCAAAGAAGAGAAACTTGGATGAGCAAATTACCTATCACAATGCATTATTTTACAGCACGTGTTTTGAAACAATTAGCATTTAATTTCGTATCACGTCACATGTATTGGGGTGTACAATAATGATGATGATGTGATGTGGAGTACCATTCATTCACATTAATAATTGCATGACAATTTGTAATATTCTTATTATTATTATTATGATTTTTATTATTAATGACGCTTATTGTTATTTAGAAGAAGAATGTCGTTATTATTATTATTTGTATTATTATTATTATTATTTAAAAGAAGAAGAAGAATGTCATTTTTATTATTTTGTCAGTCTGAATTATTTTTTGGTCATTGAAAGCCTTTCATTACTAAACCCAGTCCGTGCACATCTGCCGGGCCTAACCCTGGCCTAACCATCGTTTCAAAGAATAGTACAGCGGCGAGCGCGTCGAGTATAAACGCCTCGTCCGTTTGGGGAGGTGCGCGCACAGTCTGCGGAGACTCGCGCTGCGGAGCCAGGCGAAAGTATAAACAAGGCTTGAAACGTCAGGTAAAGCGCACAGGCTCGAAACTGAAGGAATACATATGCCTACAAATCAAATGCTTTGGTAAATTCACACAAATTAAACACTGAATGTTGCACAAAAATAAACACTGAAGTTTATAATTACTATGCTGTTGTTGTTTTTTTACAGTGGGTCATAATATATCATATCTTTTAGTTTGTCAGTGCGTTTTGTGGTGTTAGGGATTGTTTTTCTGCGCATTTCAGCACTAACTCAAAACGTGCGTACACCACTTCCTGAGCTGGCGTAGGATTTGAGCGTGCCGTACGCCAACGTCAATATTGATAAATCTCTAAGTCACCGTGGTTTTGGGTGTACGCCAGGTGTACGCTGGAAATTTGGTGTACGCACTTTTGATAAATGAGGGCCATTGAGAGTATAATTTCTGAGTTAAGTTTACCTAATGGATTATAGCAACACTGTCCTTGTCTAGCATGCCATTTTTAGCCTTTTCAATGAATTCCAAATGATCAAATCAATTACGAAAAAAAAAAAAATCTTAAAAAGTGTTCTTTTCAGGCACACACAGACATCAAGAATTAGCGTATGAATCTCAACAATGGTGACAAACAGATCACCTCTGAACATAACCTCATTATTTATTCATGCAGCAATGCATGATGGGAGCCATGAATGAGTTTTGATTGGTGGTACCCAGAATGCACTGCAACATGTTATTGTCACCATTGTTGAGATTCAAAGGCTGATTCTTGATGTTTGTGTCAAAAAAATTTTAGTAAAATAAAAAAATAATAATAATTGCATGTGAACAACTTTTAGGAAATTATTTGGATTACATTGTGAAAGTTAATAATATTATGCTTTTCAAGGACAGTGCTGCTATAATTAATAAAGTATTCTTAACTCAGAAATTAGGCTCTATATGAGTTCAGTGATTCAGGTTAAATGATTGTGAAATAATGATTATAACACAACCAACACCATATCACCGTTTCTCTTTGTTCATCTGGCTGTTATAACTGAAGTACAGGAGCCAAACAACATCTAATGTTAATGATCTACACAGCAAAATCTCCAGTGTTGAAATCCTGGTGTTAAGCACTCTTAGAGTAAAGAGTTAATTTTCTGGTGTTGAATTTCAAGGGATTAACACTGCTAGTGTAAACTGCACCCTCTGGCTGGTGAAAATATGTAGAGTTAAATTTGGTTAAATCTAAAGAACACCAAGAGAGTGTAATTAGTTACATCTGGGACATTTATGCGCTGGGCGCGACGAAACGACCTGGAACTTTTTTCACAGTCGCCATTTTCTTTGACTCGCGATGCAAGGCATACGAGGAGGGAAAACGCAGAAAATAAGTGTTTTATCGCATTTATATATGCATTTTATAAAATTTGATTACATCATATTGTTTTATTACAATATTTATGTGCTGTGAACGGCTAACCGTTCACAGAAAGGCATTTTTATTGACGTGCGATGCGGAGCAGACCAGGATGAGGTTGCTTTTAAACAGAGAAACTACCAAAGTAAGTGTTTTATCTAATTTACAATATGTATTTTATAACATATTGATTTATAGCAATATTTAAATGCTCTGCGCGCTTTAACGAGCCGAAACCTTTCTCAAAGGCGACATCTTTGACTCAATACGGAGCTGACGACGAGGAGATTTGCTTGTAACGTTAACAGGAAAAACACCGAAAGTAAGTGTTTTAAACCTAATTTACAACATGTTATTATATTGTTTTTTTTAACGATATTTATGTGATGTGCGCGCCTAAACCTTTCTCACAGACTAACGTTATGCCCTGCATCTTCTTTGACTCATGACGCAGTGCAGACACGGAGTTTGCATGGAGTTTAACGGTGAAAACATTGAGTAAGTGTTTTAACTCATTTGCAATACGTATTTTATAATGTTATTTTGTTTTATTACAATATTTGTGATGTGCAAATATCATAATGTATTTATCCTCAAACTATCTTTTACTCTCGTTTGCCAGCACACCTAACTTACCTTAACTGAAGCAACGTTAACTGAAAAACAATTTTTCTTAGAATGTGTAAGTAATTCTTTAAGATTAAATGTTTATGAAAATGTATTTATCAGATTAAATTTTTGACGATGTTTGGATATGCTTTCATGTTTAAATGTAGGCTATTGATTTTGCTATTTGTGTTTGCTAGGAGCATTTCCATTCTGCACCAAGTGGCTGGTCTTTAAAGGCTGTACAGAACCTGGTGAGGGTCAGATTTTTCAGATAACATTATGAGATAATCATGTGTATAAACATAAAAAATAATCATAGCTTTGTTGCTATTTGGTATAACTAGATTTTTTGTGTTTCATAACACTCATTTTGAATTTGTCCTGTCAAATTACTTTACAAAAGTATTTTTTTCCCCCTTTTCCTTTTACTTAAATAAAATTAGTTTTCAAACCAATTGTTTTCATGATTTGACAGGTGTTTTCTTGCTTTTTAATTTTAGACTCAACTGACTGGGAAATCTCTGCCCATCACCTGTCTCCAACATCACAAAGCCACAAGAAGGGAACAAAGATTCTTCCGTCAGCTGACTATTTAGTGAGATTTCTTAAGGTGCGTGTCTAAATTTACTCCTAAAGGGTTAGTTCACCTATAAATGGAAATTATGTCATTACTTACCCTCATCTCGTTCCAAACATGCAAGACTTTATTTCATCTTCACAACACAAATGAGGATATTTTTAATGAAATCTGAGAGCTTCCTGTCCCTCCATTGACAGTCCACGCAAATACCACGTTCAAGCCCCAGAAAGGTGCAAAAGTACATCATTAAAGAACTTCATGCGACTCCAGTGGTTTAACATACATTTTATTAAACTACGCAAGTGCTGTGTTTGCAGCAACAAAAATTTTTTACCACTTAATTTATAAAATATTAATTTCCAACATGCGTTGTTAAGTGAGCGTGCATCGAAGATTAATAATTTGTAAATAAAGTTGAGTTTTTTTGTTGTTGTTTTTTTGTGCAAACAAAGCAGTCTTGTTGCTTCATAAAATGTTTTGAAGTTAAACCACTTGAGTCACATGGATTACTTATGATTTCCTTTATACCCTTCTGTGGCTTTGGAAGTGATAGTTGAATAGGTTGTCGATGACGGGACAGAAATCTCTTAGATTTTATAAAAAATATCTTAAAGGGATAGTTCGGACAAAAATTATATTTAACCCATGATTTACTCACCCTCAAGCCGTTCGAGATGCATATGTCAATCTTTTATCAGACGAACACATTTTCAGTTATTTTAGAAAATGTCTTAGATCTTTCAGTGGTTATAATGTGAAGTTATGGGGTCCACCTCCTTCAAGTCCAAAAATGTGCATGCATCCTTCACAAAAGTAATCCATCCGGCTCCAGGGGGATAAACGAAGGCCTTCTGAGGGTAATCCGTGCGGTTTTGTCATAAAAATATACATATTTATTGGCTGCGCTGTCACGATCGTTCTACGTCACGACGCTTCCTACGCTACGTCCTACGTCATACGCCAGCATCCATCTCCGTGAACGCGCGTCGACTGTTGCCGGAAGCAAGTTCTTTTCGTTAATAAAGTTATAAATATGTATATTTTTTCGACAAAACCGCACGGATTACCCTCAGAAGGCCTTCGTTTATCCCCCTGGAGCCGGATGGATTACTTTTGTGAAGGATGCATGCACATTTTTGGACTTGAAGAAGCTGGACCCCATTACTTCACATTATAACCACTGAAAGATTTAAGACATTTTCTAAAATAACTGAAAATGTGTTCGTCTGAAAAAAGATTGACATATGCATCTCGAACGGCTTGAGGGTGAGTAAATCATGGGTTTAATATCATTTTTGGGCGAACTATCCCTTTAAGTGTTCCGAAGATGAGCAAAACCTTTACTGGTTTGGAACAGCATAAGGGTGAATAATGACAGAATTTACATTTTTGGATGAATTAAGTCTTTAATTTACTTGGAAATCAGTAAATTCAAGTCTTAATCTAACCAAAATAGTTTATTGTTTGAGTCACGAAAGTCTAAGATGATTGAACTTTTTCCACCATAAACTTGCTGTATTTATAAAACACAAATAGTATTAATTGTAAATGGTCTGGTTTTGTGTTGTCTAGGGAACCAGCACTCCAGGATTTTGAGAAAGTTGGATCTGCACAGCCTTTCCTGCTCTGTGAAACAACTATGCACTGAACTTACTGTTAGCAACTGGACACAACTGATCCACTCATATTCTGCAACTGTTTTTCATCTGTTGAATGTTGTTGCTGTACTGTTGCAAAGTCGAAGGTATTGACTCAACTTCACTGACACAGGACTTACATTCACTGACATGTACAGGACTTTAAATATTAGATCATTTGATGAGCAGCTTTCACGTAATTCTGATGACAGAAATGGCTATATTTTGCCTTCATTTATTTTAAAAGTTAACCTATGATGTAAAGGGGCTTGTTCGTTAATAAAAACTAGTTTGTTAAAACAACTGTTTGCATTTTGCCTTTATTTTTAACTTTACAATGAACAGAATTCTATATGATCCCAGACTAAGGTTACATTTTAACTTTCTGGATTGTTTTGATGTGCATTCAATGTTATCAATAGGTTAAATGCTTTGCTTTTATTTCTGAAAAGATTCCTTTTGTCAAAAAGCACATCTCATAAATACAAACTCAATTTGAGTCAAATTTAACACTCCTGAAATGTATAAATTGATTCCTAATAGTATTACAAATCAATACAGATCAATTCTACAAGAGTTGCATTTTATGTTAAACTTTACATCTTATGTAGTGTTAATATGGCAACAACTCTGTAGTGTTGAAAGAAAAACACACATTTGGTGTTAAATTTTGACACTACGCACTGGTGTTGGGTAAATTCAACACTAACCAGTGTTGAATTTTGACACTACGCACTGGTGTTGGTTAAATTCAACACTAGCCAGTGTTGACTAGTGTTAAATTTTAACTATTTAGAGAGTTGCTGCAACTCTGTCATAGTGTCAAATATTTAACACTTTGAAAAGTGTAGTTTTAACTCGATCTAGTGTGGACCAATATAGACACTTTTAAAGTGTTGAATTTAACTCGATAGGTGTTGAATTAACACTGCTGATTTTGCTGTGTAAGGGTCAAGAGCCCAACTAAACCAAACACTGATCACCATAATGGTAACTCAAAAAGAGATTTTCTCCTTTGGTGATTCTGCTTGTTAACATCAGGTGTCTTCAATAATGCTCAATCATTACTCAATTAATCACTTAATTATCTCATTAACTTTAACACTCTTGAGTGTTAATTTAACACTCATATTTTAACACTTTACACTTTTGAGTCTGGACTCATATAAACTCCCAGGAGTGTTAATTTAACACTGGAGTTTTTGCTGTGTACAAATATAAATGAAGTAAAGTTATTTATGCACTTGCAGGTAGGCTAGTTCCTCCATATGACAGTTATCTGAGAGGGTTTATTCACTGTTCAGTGCAATGGAAACAAATGGACATTACAAAGTCTTATACTTTCTTTCCTTTGGAAAGTTAGAAAATGTCCACTTACTGCACATATTTCAGCCACCACTCTCTTGGGAACAGATACAAGTGTTGGTTTATTGTGTAAAAGTGCACAAAAGAGGAAAACACAATGTCATTACAATGAACTACACTGGGGAAAAATGTGATCAATAACTCATGGCAAAATATTTTTACATTAACATAAGTTTATCAGTTTTCACTTTCACAAGTCAAAGCAATTCATCATTACTCAAGATTTAACAGTTGAAATGACTATACGGCCTTAATTTAATGCAGCAAAAAATATTTTACTGTGTAGGCTACAAAGATCTTTTCTTTTCTTTTTTTTTTCTCAGCCTTTTTCTTGGTTGCTTTTATAAACAGGCAACCAATTATTTAACAGTGCCTTTTATAAAACAGACTATAATATAACTAAAAATTACCATTATGTAGAATATTTTTGTACTTCACTTTTATTAGTTCCCATGTTCTAGTATGGTGACTGACATTACAATGCACAAAGTAATTGTGCAATTATTAAAATACAAAAATATAGGCTAATAAGTGATCAAAACATCTAACATGGCCACTTCTAACGGATTTAAATTGTCTGCTACTTTTTGCCAGCCCTCTCTCCTGGCTTTTGCAGACTCTGAGGTGTTCCCTGGCGTTTTAATTAGGGCCCAAGCCCTGAAAGGGCGAAGGCCCTATTGTTTCCGGTAGGATTATTTATTAGGGCCCAAGCCCTGAAAGGGCGAAGGCCCTATTGTTTTCGGTAGGATTATTTATTATTATTATTATTATTCTTATTTTTCTGTCAACCTTTCGGGCACTTTTGAGACCCTTAACATGCTCGAAAACTCTTGAAACTTTGCACACGGGTCAGAACCCGCGGCCATCAGGGCCGGGCTGAAGCTGGTACCCGGGCGTGGCAGGGGGGCTCGACAGCGCCCCCTTGAACGGGGTCCGAAAACTTGGTCCATAAATCAGACACGCTTGCATGTAATAATATGAAACTCGGTACACATATTGATCTCATCGGGCCAAACAACTTTCGTACTTTTACTTTTTACGCCAGCCCAACAGGAAGTCGGCTATTATGGATTGTTTTGAAACGCATGCTGTGGAATTTAATGTACTCCTCCTAGAGAATTCATCCAATCGCCTCCAAACTTGGTCAGCATGAAGTCAAGACATTGAGGATGCTAAATTGCGGACGGATTTTTGATATCTCAAACGGTTTGGCCGTGGCAAGGAAACGAATTTATGGCGAATAAGGGACACAGGAAGTGTGTTATAACTTCTGCATACATTAACTGATCTTGATGAAACTTCAGCAGTGTGTTCGTTGTAAGAGGCCGATCGCACAGATGTGACTATTGTGAGTCAAAGTTATAGCGCCACCAACAGGCAGCAGGAAGTACATCACTATTAAAATGCTTTGAAATCACTGTCTTATTTTTACCAGATTTGCTTCAAACTTTATGTGTACAATGTAGACACACGGCAGATGTAAACCTGTGAAAGGATTATTGATATCTTATATACTGTTGCCGTGGCAACGCATCAAACTTTAATATTCTTTTTTTATGCTTTTGAGACTCTTAACATACTTGAAATTGCATGAAACTCGACAGACACATCACATTTATTATCCAGTAGACATGTGCAAAGTTTCAGAAACGGGCGTGGTGAGGGGCTCAGTAGCGCCACCTTTAGTCATAAGTGGGGGGGTTAGTTTTATCAACAGCAACAAAACTTGGTATGTGTATTGTTCTCATCAAGACGGACAACTTTCTAATTTACATGAACCATCTCCGACCAACAGGAAGAGAGATATTTTGGTTTGAATGTGGATTTTCTGAAGAATTTTCTCTCCCTCTCTCTGTGTCTGTGTGTGTGTGAGGGGAGGGGGGGATTTGACTATTGCTTTTATATTGTTAATCAAGGTTTCAGGGGCTTTTGGGGTCCTTAACGTGCTCAAAAACTCTTGAAACTTTGCACACAGGTCAGAACCCACGGCCATCAGGGCCGGGCTGAAGCTGGTACCCGGGCGTGGCTGGGGGGCTCAACAGCGCCCCCTTGAACGGGGTTCTAAAACTTGATCCATATATCAAACACGCTCGCATGAATTAATATGAAACTCGGTACACATATAGATCTCATCGGGCCGAACAACTTTACCCCGGTCAAGTTTTACGCCAGCCCAACAGGAAGTCGGCTATTATGGGTTGTTTGGAAAACGCTTGCTGTGGAATGTGAAATACTCCTCCTAGAAAATTCACCGTGTCCCCTTCAAACTCGGTGTGCATGTAGTCAAGACATTGAGGATTCTAAATTGCGGACGGATTTTTGATATCTCAAACGGTTTGGCCGTGGCGAGGAATCGAATTTATGGCGAGAAAAGAGAAACACGGAAGTGGAATAACTTCTGCATACATTAACTGATCTTGATGAAACTTCAGCAGTGTGTTCGTGGTAAGAGGCCGATCAGATGGATGTAGCTATTGTGAGTCAAAGTTATAGCGCCACCAACTGGCAGCAGGAAGTGTGTCACTTTCAACATGCTTTTGACAAAAGTGGGGGGGTTAGTTTTAACTACAGTAAAGAAAAAATAGTTTGTATATTGTTCTCATCAAGCCGGACAACTTTCTAATTTACATTCAATAGCTCTGGCCATCAGGAAGTCAGATATTTTGGTCTGAATGTGAATTTTTTTGCAAAATCAGCCTCTGAATTTTTAGCCACTCCTCTTAAACTATTTATTTTATTCGTACCAAACTTTTTCAACATGATGAAACTATATTAAATATGCTAAATTGTGAATGGATAATAAATATCTCAAACGGTTTTGCTATGGCGAGGGATTAAATAATGTCCAAAAAGGAAACACTAAAAATCTTCTAAAAATGTAATTATATACCATTTATTTCTATATAAAAGTATACAAATATCACAACTAAACCCATTTTATTCTGTTTTTGCAATTCAAGAAGAATGAAAAAGTTAAAACAGGCTATTTAGTGCTATTTGGTTCAACAAAAAAGCAAACATAGGGCTATACTGCCCTCTTGTGTCCAAAAGGACATCAAAATAGTATATAAATTTTTTACCAGGTAGGCCAATATTGTATTTAAATATACATGTATTAGGTCTGAGGATATTTTCCCACCGGTTAATCGACGTGTGACACGAGTGGGTGCTTTTAAATCGCTAATATAATAGTGTAAGAAAAATAATGATAATGTTGCACACACAAATCACACACATGTGGGAAAGAATGATGCTTTTAAACAACACTAAACCGCCATTAGGTGTCGCCAGGCATCCATCTTAATAAGCGAGTCATTGATTCATTCGTTCAAACGATTTGTTCGAATGAGTCGATCATGATTAAGACAGATGTTTATGGATTGATCATTCAATCTTTGAGTCAACCGATTCGTTAAAAATGCTGAATCGTTCAGTTATGAGAAAACACGTGATGCGTGATGGTTCTGCCGTGATCTTTGTTTAACTATTTTCGCTGCTGAAACAGAACAAAAACAGTCAACATTGCATCTAAAATGTAAGTGACTTAATTGTAACTGTTTATTAACCTGTTGTATGAAATCTAGGGGTGGGAGAAAAAATGTATTCTTAGATGCATCGCGATGCGGACGTGGACGATTCTGAATCGATTCACAAATGTCAAAAAATCTATTCTCTAAAAAAATATTTTTCTAATAACGTAATATTGACGGAAGGCAAAAGGCGGAACTCTAAGCGGACGTGCGTGCAGTCTGTGGCGCGCACATAACAGAGAAGTTTCTTCTGCTCACCAAGGCTGCATTTATTTGATTAAAAATACAAACAAAAACAGTAATATTGTAAAATATTATTCCAATTTAAAACAGCTGCTTTCTATTTTAATATATTTTAAACTGTTATTTATTCCTGTGATCAAAGCTGAGTTTTCAGCATCATTACTCCAGTCGTCACTGTCACATGATCCTTCAGAAATTATTCTAATATGATGATTGATACTCAAGAAACATTCATTATTATTTTAAATGTCGAAAACAGTTGTGTACAGTCTTTGATGAATAGAAAGTTCAAAAGAACAGCATTTATCTGAAATCTAAAGCTTTTGTAACGTTAAACACTACCGCTCAAAAGTTTTGGGTTAGTAATAATTAAAATTTTATTTTTTGGGGAAATAAATAAAATAAATCAGTACTTTTATTTATGAAGGATTAGTTAAACTGATCAACAGTTACAGTAAAGACATTTATAATGTTAAAAATATATATATTTGAAATATATGCTGTTCTTTTGAACTTTACATTCATCAAGGCATTTTGAAAAAAAAAAATTCTGTACACAACTGTTTTCAACATTGAAAATAATAATGAATATTTATTGAGCATCAATCATCATATTAGTATGATTTCTGAAGGATCATGTGACACTGAAGACTGGAGTAATGATGCTGAAAACTCAACTTTGATCACAGAAATGAATTACTATGTAAAATATTTAAAAATTGAAAACAGCTGTTTTAAATTGGAATAATATTTCACAATATTACTGTTTTTGTTTGTATTTTTAATCAATAAATGCAGCCTTGGTGAGCAGAAGAGACTTCTCCTAAAAACATTAAAAATCTTACTGACCCCAAACTTTTGAACAATATATATATATATATATATATATATATATATATATATATATATATATATATATATATATATATATATATATACATATATATGTATGTGTGTGTATGTATGTATGTATATATATATATATATATATATATATATATATATATATATATATAAATATAGCTGCGAGCAGCGATGGAGGGCCAAAGCCGGCGGTACCGCCACCCCGGTGCCTTTAGGTAACTAAAGGCACCGGGGTTGCGGTGCCACCGGCTTGGGCCCGTAATCGCTGCTCGCAGCTATATTTATTATTATTATTATTATTTTGTCAACCTTTTGGGCACTTTTGGGGCCCTTAACATGCTCAAAAACTCTTGAAATTTTGCACACACGTCAGAACCTGCGGCCATTAGGGCCGGACTGAAGCTGGTACCCGGGCGTGGCACGGGGGCTCGACAGCGCCCCCTGGAATGGTGTCTGAAAACTTGGTCCATAAATCAAACACGCTTGCATGTAATAATATGAAACTCAGTACACATATAGATCTCATCGGTCCGAACAACTTTCGTGCTCTAAGTTTTACACCAGCCCAACAGGAAGTCGGTTATTATACGTTGTTTGGAAAACGCATACAATGGAATGTGAAATACTCCTCCTAGGGAATTCATCCGATCGCCACCAAACTCGGTGTGAATGAAGTCAAGACATTGAGGATGCTAAATTGCGAACGGATTTTTTATATCTCGAACGGTTTGGCCGTGGCGAGGAAACGAATTTATGGCGAATAATGGGACACAGGAAGTGTGTTATAACTTTTGCATACATTAACTGATCTTGATGAAACTTCAGCAATGTGTTCGTGGTAAAAGGCCGATCAGATGGATGTAATTATTGTGAGTCAAAGTTATAGCGCCACCAACTGGCAGCAGGAAGTTTGTCACTTTCAAAATGCTTTGAAATCACCCTCTTAGTTTTACCCGATTTGCTTCAAACTTTATGTGTATAATGTAGACACATGGCAGATGTAGACCTGTGAAAGGATTATTGATATCTTAGATACTGTTGCCGTGGCAACGCATCAAACTTTAATATTCTTTTCGGATGCGTTTGAGACTCTTAGCATGCTTGAAATTGGATGAAACTCGACAGACACATAACACTTATTAGCCAGTAGACATGTGAAAAGTTTCAGAAACGGGCGTGGCAGGGGGGCTCAACAGCGCCCCCTTGAACGGGGTCTGAAAACTTGGTCCATATATCAAACACGCTTGCATGAATTAATATGAAACTCGGTACACATATAGATGTCATCGGGCCGAACAACTTTCCCTCTGTCAAGTTTCACGCCAGCCCAACAGGAAGTCGGCTATTATGGGTTGTTTGGAAAACGCTTGCTGTGGAATGTGATGTACTCCTCCTAGAGAATTCATTCAATCACCTTCAAACTCAGTCAGCATGTAGTCAAGACTTTGAGGATGCTAAATTGCGGACGGATTTTTGATATCTCGAACGGTTTGGCCGTGGCGAGGAATCGAATTTATGGCGAGAAAAGAGAAACACGAAGTGGAATAACTTCTGCATACATTAACTGATCTTGATGAAACTTCAGCAGTGTGTTCGTGGTAAGAGGCCGATCAGATGGATGTAGCTATTGTGAGTCAAAGTTATAGCGCCACCAACTGGCAGCAGGAAGTGTGTCACTTTCAACATGTTTTTGACAAAAGTGGGGGGGTTAGTTTTAACTACAGTAAAAAAAAAATTGTTTGTATATTGTTCTCATCAAGCCGGACAACTTTCTAATTTACATTCATTAGCTCCAGCCATCAGGAAGTCAGATATTTTGGTCTGAATGTGGATTTTTTTTGCTAAATCAGCCTCTGAATTTTTAGCCACTCCTCTTAAACTATTTATTTTATTCCCACCAAACTTTTTCAACATGATGAAAATACATTACATATGCTAAATTGTGAATGGATAATAAATATCTTAAACGGTTTTGCTATGGCGAGGGATTAAAGTAATGTCCAAAAAGGAAACACTAAAAATCTTCTAAAAATGTAATTATATACCATTTATTTCTATATAAAAGTAAACAAATATCACAACTAAACCCATTTTATTCTGTTTTTGCAATTCAAGAAGAATGAAAAAGTTAAAAACAGGCTATTTAGTGCTATTTGGTTAAACAAAAAAGCAAACATAGGGCTATACTGCCCTCTTGTGTCCAAAAGGACATCAAAATAATATATAAAACTTTTTACCAGCTAGGCCAATAATGTATTTAAATATACATTTATTAGGTATGTGTCTGAGGATATTTTCCCACCGATTAATCGACGTGTGACACCGCTGGGGGCTTTTGAATTGCCAACTTAAAAACGAAAGTAAAATATGTTAGTCCGCACTGACATTGATAGTGGTTGAGCGAGCGTTTCAAATGAATTCCTATAGAAGTAGGAATTAACTGAAAAACGTTCACTCTGTTCTGCTCGTTCCTCACCGTGGATGTGCACCGTTTTAAATAGCTAATATGAGCATTTTAGTTTCATTTTAAAATTAGCACCTTTTGGGGGGAGGATTGCTTGAAATTATTTTACAAAAGCACAATGTTGTGTTTTATTGCAACTGTACACAAATATAAGTTAACACTTTGCAGTTTGAATGTCGTCCTGTATAATGACGGAGTATGTTTTTTTTTTTCAATCGCACCCACGCCACACACACACACACACGGTTTACTATCTTTGTTGGGACTCTCCATAGACTTAATGGTTTTATACTGTACAAACTGTATATTCTATCTCCTCACACTAACCCTAGCCCTAAACCTACCTATCCCAGAAAACTTTCTGCATTTTTACATTTCCAAAAAAACTCATTCTGTATGATTTATAAGCTTGTTTACCCATGGGGACCTCTATTTAGGTCCCTACTGTGACACGAGTCCCCATGAGTCGGTGTGCATTCAGGTTGAAGTCCCCACCGGGATAGAAAAACATGAACACACACACACACACACACACACACACACACACACACACACACACACACACACACACACACATTACAGCATTGTAATCTTGACATCGCAGCCTGTTCATTATAGCCTTCATAAAATATAATAATAAAATAGTCAACCTAACATATAAAAATTACACTGCTCTAAATAGTCAGTAGTACAATTCATACATTCACAGTAAGCACCGCTCCACTGTGATGTTTCCAAGCACATTTTTGCGCTTGTGAAGAGGATGATTTTTTCCATCGATATTGGAACATGAGTGAAGAACAAAGCCTATAATAAAGAATAGTTTAGCATCCAAATACATCGCAAATGTTGAAACAAGAGGGTTACGTGAGCCCAACACTGCTTTCTTTCATTTTTATTTTTACATTAAATTTAAAGGATTTGTTGTGGAATATTTTGAGTGTATCATAAAATCAGAATAAGGTAAGTCAAGTAATATTTTTGGTCTTTTATATATATATATATAAATATAGCTGCGAGCAGTGATGAAGGGCCAAAGCCGGCGGTACCGCCACCCCGGTGCCTTTAGGTAACTAAAGGCACCGGGGTTGCGGTGCCACCGGCTTGGGCCCGTAATCGCTGCTCGCAGCTATATTTAAACATTAAAATTCCGAATAAACTTCGACTATTCCCACTAAGCAAAATGATGTCCAAAACATGTCTTTTCAACGTCTTTGTCACAAAGAAAGTTATGAAAGTTTTTATGATGTCTTTTTTTGACGTGTTCTGCACGTCCGATATCTAGACGTTCATCGAACACGTCAAAAAAAGACGTCATAACAACTTTCATTCTGGCTCCTCAGTGGACGTCTTTTCAACGTCCGACTTTTGTGACAAAGACGTTGAAAAGACGTGTTTTAGACATCATTTTGCTTAGTAGGTTGGTTCTTGCTCTGCTGAGTAAAACTGTGTGCGCTCTTTGGCCACGCTGAGCAGCCAATAGCAGCGTTGCTGATCAATGTTTAACCAGCGCATGAACGCGCAATTATCTCAGATAACTCAATCCAGCGATACTAATCATATCCAGCAAGTGTGTTCGAAGAACCGAGTTAGCCAGATCATGATTTGCACAATGATATCATCTTGGATGTGTCATTTGATCTCGGATGTAATAAGCAACGTACGAAGAACGGACCCCAGAGGCCATATTTTGAATGGATGTCAATGGAGGAGAAGCTTCATAACACTGAATTAACCGCTTTTGTGAGGAAATAGCTTTTAATGAATCGACAGCCCATCGGCTAATCTTCAATATGTTTGCTCTAAAACATAAGTTTAGGACGGATCTATTTTTAGACTTTAGAGTAATACCTGTATGATATTACACTGTTGCCACATATTATAGGCTTCATGAAACTTCATGAAAATTAAAACACCTTGAACTCTGCCATGGAAACTATCATGTATAAACCTTAATTTAACAACTTATTAATCAATAAAAAGGGAATTTATACCTGTTTTATATTATTGCTGTAGAGACATTGGACCAGTGGTTTGGAAAATGCATGGATGGATGATTCAGTTGCGGCGCCATCTTCTGTTCAGATGCAGGAATTAAAGCTGCTGTCGCGTATATATTGATGGAAACGCAACAAGTGTCTGTCGTTGTTTTAATATTTCTATCTTCCCCTTTTCAGTGGGAGACTACACAGTCACGTATGTAGTTCTGCAGTCAGACACATCTCGTCTCATATGTGCTCGTTCAATCCCTCAAACTGCCACCAGAGGTCACCATCTCCTGCGACTGACATCAACCTTGATGAGCTTCACCTGTAAATCACTATCATTCATCTTCATTCATCTTCATTCTTCTACACAATTATTCATCTTTAACTTACAGAAAAAGATCATAGTTTTTCTTTAAGTAGGTTTAGTTCAGTAATGTTGTTCTCTTGTTGAGGGAGGGACATTTCCGTCGCTGGTCAACCACACAAGTGTAAACCACACAAAGTCCTTCCCAGTAAAGCTAAAGTGCTTGTGTTAAAACAGTCAGTCATTTGGTTGCTGTTGATCTGATGAGCTTCAACACGGTAAGACAAACACTCTTGCTTAAATGAAACTGAAGATTATTGCTCATATAACATACGTGTCTTTACATGAGAAATGTTAAGAATAGGGTGATGTGCATGTACTTGTTAAAGTGATGATCATATTAATGCTGTATTATAGATATATGTTATGCTGATGTGGGTCAGAATGGCTCCTCCTCTTCCTCTGATCTTCTTTCTGCTCATGATTCACGGTGAGTCTCTCTTACATTCACATTAGAAACACTCTGATGTTTTATTTAAGGCCTCATGAGCGGCTGATCTGCACTTTCTTCTGTCCTGTTCTCACATATTTCTCTCTGAAACAGGAAGTTTGTGTTGAACATGTCAAACGCTCGTCCCTTTTAGAAATGTCCAATAGTCTTTTGCTACTTTAGTCAGTGTCACGTGGTTTAGGGGGAGGGACTTTCTCAATGTTCAGAGCATTTGATTGGACAAAAATCACTTCACTCTGTCTGTACATTTACTTCAGCTTTTTCTTGGCTCATGTTCTCGGAAGTGAATGTGTACATGTTAAATATTTATCATGTCAAAGGAGTTCACTAGCGTAAATGAGCTCTGAGCTGATAGATAAGAACTAAAAGCCAATATTTTGATGTCATTGGGTTTTTAATAAATCAACTTTGATTATTTTATTCATCTTATTTTTCATATATTTCATTATTTGAGAGTGCGTCATGTTGTTCGTGGCTGATTTCTTGGTTCTCTCTTCACTCCTCTGTCTCTGTACATTTACTTCTGCTTTTCTGCAACACCGTCCATCAAAGCTCATCAAAAGATCACTGTAGGACAGGGCTGCCAACTTTTGAGTTTAGTTTAAAGGGAGAATTATGAAAGGGGGATTGATGGGGTGTAAAAAAAAAAAAACTTGCATCACAATAAGTATATTGTAATTGGCAAAACATTTCAGAATTGTATTATTTAGCCATAACTCAGCCTGGGACGTCAGTTTGCCCAAATAAAATTGGTGAAAAGCTTCTTCATATTACAGAAAAAAATTATGTGGTGGGAGCAGAGGAATTGATTGAAATAAATATAAGAATTTGGGGAGAACATTCATTTTTAATATACTGAAACATCCAATCTGAGAAATTGGTAGGGATGACCATTTATTAATTGATTCAGTGATTAATTTAGTTGTATAATTATAATTGCTGGTGGCCAAATTATTTATGCCTGCGGTGATATTAATACCAAGATATTTAAAACCTTCATGAGCATTTTTAAAGGGGGTCTGGAAGGAGGGTGTGAGACGCTCTTATTCTTTTAGAAATAGGATCATAGATTTGGACTCATTCACTTTATAACCTGAAAAAGACCCAAATGATTTAATTAGGCCCAATAAAGAAGTCACAGATGTACTTAAATTGGACAGAAACAATATAATGTCATCAGCATATAAAGCTATTTTATTTTCAAGACCGGCAATTGTAATCCCTGATATATCTCCATTTCTTCGTACTGCAATAGCGGAAAGCGGAAATGATTTAGAGATTATATTATCAGTCAATATCTCTGCTGTGGGATTTGAATATAAAAATTTTATCCATTTTATAAAATACGGACCGATACCAAAACAAGAGAGGGTATCGAAAAGATAGTCCCACTCCACCCTATCAAAAGTCTTCTCGGCATCTAAAGAAAGTAAAGCTGTATCCGAGACTTCTTTTGTAGAGTGTATGACATTTAACACACAGCGTATATTATGAAAAGCTTGTCTACCTTTTATAAAGCCATTTTGATCAGGATCAATCAGTAAAGGTAAATACTTATCAAGTTTACTGGCTAAAAGTTTAGCAATTATCTGAGCATCTGAATTTAAAAGACTAATGGGTCTGTAAGAGCCATATCTCGTAGGATCTTTCCCTGGCTTAAGAATTAAAGATATGAGGGCTGAACGCAAGGAAAAAGGAAGTTCTCCATTACTGAATGATTCATTCGTCATGTCAATCATTGGGGTTATGGATTTGTTGTGAAAGATCTTATAGATGTCTATAGGTAGACCATCGGGACCTGGTGCTTTTCCACTATTCATACTGCATTCAGGTCTGCTTCTTCAATTGGTTGATCCAATACTTTGGAGTCTTCCTCAGACAGTGACAGAATCTGAATCTCATCCATAAATGTTTTATAATGATGGGTATTTTCCGGAGGTGTTGATTTATAAAGATCTTCATAATATTTTCTAAAAGCATTATTAATTTCGGTTGGGACCGTGGTCATTTGTCCATCTATAGTTTCTATTTTATTAATCCCCCCTTCATTTTGTTGAGCCATAATTCGCCATGCTAATAACCTTCCAGCCTTTTCTCCTTGGCCATAATATGTTTTTATAAGCCTATTTATAAGCCGCAGCTATTTATATTAGTCGCAGCTTTATTAGTAGGGATGTCATTCAATTCTGCTTTAAGTAGCAAAAGTTTATGTCTCAGTTCAGGAGTATCTTGTTTGAAAATGTCTTCTTCTTAATCCTTGATACTCTGTTACAATTCAGTCATTTTAAAGGCAGATCTGTTTGTCTTAGAACTAGTAAAGCTGATCATTTGCCCCCTAATATAGGCCTTAAATGCCTCCCATCGTATTGAAGCAGACGTCTGGTTTGTATTAAACTCAAAAAATATGTCAATTTGGTTTCCGACAAAATCCACGTCACATTTACAAGCGCCAAAACAATATTTATGCTTTTAATTTTGTAACAAAATGTACAGAATCTGAGGGCTGAGAATTTGTTTCTTATCAAAAGTAACCAGCTCTGTCTTGTCTGTCAGTGTCAGAGGTGGAAAGTCCAGGATCAGAAAGTAAAAGTCCTCCTCAGTATTTTGTTCACCTGGATTTGTTAATTCAACAGGAGAGAGATCTAATTAGTGAAATCAGCTGACTGAGTTCATGGGTGGAATAAACATATGGCAGGACTTTTACTCTCTGACCCCTGGACTATACACCTCTGATCAGTGTTGGTGCGATTTTTCTCTGCGTGAGGAAATGTGTGTGTGGCGTGAGAGTGTGTGAAACGTGTCGATTAGAGTCTTAGGCTGAAAGTGTGACAGTTCACAGCCCTGCCCTAGCACTAGATCGTGAATATCTTTTGCTCTTGTTCTCAGAAGTGAATGTGTTAAATATGTATTTAGTCATATTGCTAAAACACTAAACCCACTTCTCTGAACCAAATTCTCAATAGCCTAAACCAATTTGTCAAATAAATCACTCTTTCTGTAAAACATTAAACAAGTTCAGGAAGTTAAAACACTGTTTCTCACATTGTTAAAACACATTCTCACTCACTAAAACACATTTCTCACTGTGATGCACTTATGTTTCAAAACGCTAAACACAGGCAGGCTAAAGTCAAACACAACTACAACACAGTGTCATCGTTTACACACAACGACTCAAAATTGTTCAGACTTATTTCTAATGATGAGAGGAAACCAACTGTACAAAATACAAGACAGTTTAAAGTGCCTAGAAATTAAATTAAATTAAATTGACTCAAAATGTTGCACTGAATGTTGATAGCAATAATGGATGGAAACAATATAAGAGGGAGAGGAGGAAGAGTGTGAGTATAAGAGGAGGAAGAGTATGAGTATAAGAGGAGGAAGAGTATGTGTATAAGAGGAGGAAGAGTGCGTGAGTATAAGAGGAGGAAGAGTGTGAGTATAAGAGGAGGAAGAGTATGAGTGTAAGAAGAGGAATAGTATGTGTATAAGAGGAGGAAGAGTGTGTGAGTATAAGAGGAGGAAGAGTGTGAGTATAAGAGGAGGAAGAGTGTGTGAGTATAAGAGGAGGAAGAGTGTGTGAGTATAAGAGGAGGAAGAGTGTGTGAGTATAAGAGGAGGAAGAGTGTGTGAGTATAAGAGGAGGAAGAGTGTGTGAGTATAAGAGGAGGAAGAGTGTGTGAGTATAAGAGGAGGAAGAGTGTGTGAGTATAAGAGGAGGAAGAGTGTGTGAGTATAAGAGGAGGAAGAGTGTGAGTATAAGAGGAGGAAGAGTATGAGTATAAGAGGAGGAAGAGTATGTGTATAAGAGGAGGAAGAGTGCGTGAGTATAAGAGGAGGAAGAGTATGAGTGTAAGAAGAGGAATAGTATGTGTATAAGAGGAGGAAGAGTGTGTGAGTATAAGAGGAGGAAGAGTATGAGTGTAAGAGGAATAGTATGAGTATAAGAGGAGGAAGAGTGTGAGTATAAGAGGAGGAAGAGTATGAGTATAAGAGGAGGAAGAGTGTGTGAGTATAAGAGGAGGAAGAGTGTGAGTATAAGAGGAGGAAGAGTGTGAGTATTAGAGGAAGAAGAGTGTGTGTATAAGAGGAGGAAGAGTGTGAGTATAAGAGGAGGAAGAGTGTGAGTATTAGAGGAAGAAGAGTGTGTGTATAAGAGGAGGAAGAGTGTGTGTATAAGAGGAGGAAGAGTGTGAGTATTAGAGGAGGAAGAGTGTGTGTATAAGAGGAGGAAGAGTGTGAGTATAAGAGGAGGAAGAGTGTGAGTATAAGAGGAGGAAGAGTGTGAGTATAAGAGGAAGAAGAGTATGATTATAAGAGGAGGAAGAGTGTGAGTATAAGAGGAGGAAGAGTATGTGTATAAGAGGAGGAAGAGTGTGAGTATAAGAGGAGGACGAGTGTGTATAAGAGGATGAAGAGTGTGTGTATAAGAAGAGGAAGAGTATGAGTATAAGAGGAGGAAGAGTGTGTGTAAGAGGAGGAAGAGTGTGAGTATAAGAGGAGGAAGAGTGTGTGTAAGAGGAGGAAGAGTGTGAGTATAAGAGGAGGAAGAGTGTGTATAAGAGGAGGAAGAGTGTGAGTATAAGAGGAGGAAGAGTGTGTGAAAGAGGTGATGAACGAGGAGGAAGAGGAAGAGGAAGGTGTGGAGAATGTTGTCAAGGCTGGATCTGCTTCAGGGTTTTTCTCTTCTCCTGCAGAGATGATATTCTCCGGCCGGACCGACATGAAGACGTGAAGCTGAAGCAGAATAAATCTCTCTCACTGACCTTGATTCTGCAGTTGCTCAACTCTTCTGACTGTACTTTACACTAACATGCTTTTCATTTACAGTTTTTTACTGTAACCTTTTGGGCTTCTGCAGTTGGTCACTGTATTTCACAGTATGCAAATGCTGAATATACATTCAATACTATACAATATTCAGTACAATCCACCTTATTCTGCTCAGTCTAAACAATGCGCGCTGCCATGACGACGACTCCGGTTGCCTACTTCCGTTCGTAGCGCTTGACCTGTACTAGCAGCGAGAGAATAAGTTCAAGCTCCTCATGTGCAGTTGTTGGTTGTTTTAACAATTCAAAGAAGATTTCAAACTTTTTAGAAACTGAGTGTTTCGAGCATAAGATAAGGAGATAATAATTTATTTTTAAAAGAGCCGTGAGTCAAAAGAACCGGCTCTTTTCAGTGAGCTGAGTCAAACGAGCCGAAATGTTTACTTTTCACATCACATCGTTTTAAAAATAAAAACAGTACAGTATACAGTAGTCATAACTTAGAATTTTATTATAATTGTATTTCATATAATATACAATAATGTATTTTTTACTTGTCCATAACAACCCAAATACTTGCTCGCCTTGCACATCTAATTAATGGGCAAAGTTTTCCGACTTTTTTTTCTTATGCTTCAATCTTAACGCTAACCACTCTAAACGTTTACTTTATTGAATGAATCTGATACGGAACCGGACATGGGCATTATCTCCTTCTTATCTTATGCTCGAAACACTCAGTTTCTAAAAAGTTTGAAATCTTCTTTGAATTGTTAAAACAACCAACAACTGCACATGAGGAGCTTGAACTTATTCTCTCGCTGCTAGTACAGGTCAAGCGCTACGAACCGGAAGTAAGCAACCGGAGTCGTCGTCATGGCAGCGCGCATTGTTTAGACTGAGCAGAATAGGGTGGATACTATACAGTACTTGCAGTGCATACAGTATTTATTCACTCACCACTGTCAGGTGTCAGTACTACTTTATTACAGAATTGCAAAATTTGTTTACTTTCTTACAATAAATAAATGAATATTTCTCCTGTAACTGCATGCTTTGGATTCTGTGTTCTCCATTCTTCATGTAGTGTCTAACGAATGATCTGTAGTGTTTCTACACTCTAAAAAGAGATGTGTTGAAAAACAACACACAAGATGTGTTGATGGTATTTTGACACATGTTGTGTATATTTTTAACACACAATGTGTGTTAAAATGTAACTCTGGATAGAATAGCACTGGGTGGAGGAGAGTTTGTTTTTATGAAAGAAATTATAGGTATATTTTATATGGCATCCCATAAAATGCTCTAAAATAAATAAAGCAATACATTCAAATAAATAAATTAAATCTTAATTCATGAAAACTTAAAGATTAACAGGTGTTTTTTTGCAGCCAATCACATCATGCCTCTTTTTCAATGTCTTTTTCAAATGCTGCTTTCACTTGTTATTAATAACCAGATTAACTTTATTTCTGTCAGACTCTACAGAAGCTCTTATTGAGAATTACCAGGTTTTGGTGTTGAAGATTCATTGAATGTTTCATTTAAAGTCACCAGAATCGTGATTAGTGTCAGCTTTATATGAGCTATTGACTCTTTAACATTAGTTTCTCTGATTGCTGTAAATGTGTATTTAATCTGCACATTTGAAACAGCAGAAATAATCATGAGAAAAATATGCTCAGATGACAATATTCAGCGAACATGAACATGTAAGATTGTTCAGCAAGAGCTCAGAAAGAGTTTAATATTTGATAGATAAGTGTAATACATAAAAGATTAGCATAATGCAATTAACTTACAACTAATTAATAAATACACAGTTCGAACAGAATCTTACAGTCTGGTATCAAACAGACATCAAGAATCAGCACATGAATCTCAACAATGGTGACAAACAAAAAGCTTCATGCCGCAATGCATGCTGGGTGCCACCATAGTGCAAATCTCATCCATGACTCCCAGCATGCATTGCGGAATGAAGCTTTTCGTTTGTCACCATTGTTGAGATTCATGCGCTGATTCTTGATGTCTGTGTTTGACTAGTTTCTGCCGCAGATTAAAATTTTCAGAAAACATTCATTTTATTATTCTGCTCTGCTGGATAGCATGATGTAGTGTCACAAGATTGTTATAACTAATAGCACATAAATAAATTAAAAGCACACCATCCATTTACTCATAAACTTGACCAGATCAGCACTTGCTGATTATGACATCATCAAGAAACATCTGATCATATTTTCTCTCACCTTAACAAAAGTATTTTATTAAATACAGTTAAAGCAGCCAGAGAAACACTAAAAGAAGAATAAAGGGTCAAGAGCTCAAATAAAGGAGCCATTAATCACGATTCTGGTGACTTCAAATAAAACATTCAGTGAAACATCAACATCTAAACCTCAGTTAATTCTCAATAAGAGCTTGTCTATGTAGATTCATGATGTCTAAACCATCCAAATGTTCAAACAAACTCTTTATTAAACGTCACTGGACTCCATAAACACAAGTTAACAATACGTTTCAGTTTTCATCCAAACACTCAGTTGTAAAAACACAGGAAGTAACTCTGGCAAATACACACCGACTACAGTCACATGTGACACATATCTGACACAAGTTGTGTAACTATAACACATTAGTGTGTAAAAGGTTTCAACACACTTCTGTGTAAGAGGAATAACACATTAGTTGTGTTAAAGATAATACAAAATGTGTAGTCCTTATAAACACAGAGATGTGTTAAGAATCGACACAGGTTGTGTGTTAAATTTGACACAACATGTGTTGTCCCTGAGCACACACACTACATGTGTTAAAATCTACACAACATGTGTTAAAATCTACACAACATGTGTCATTTTTAACACATCTCTTTTTAGAGTGTAATATTGACTGATGTGTGTAAGATCTGAAAGCATTGTTTGATTTTGCCAGAAGAGTCAGAGATTCTCTGAATGAGTTTTGAACATTTGCTTTTGTGTTTAAGGTTTTGAGAAAGTGAGTGATGGTTTCAAGAAATGTGTTTTAGCAATTCAGAAAAACTGTAATTGTGCAGCTTGTTGTTTTTGGCTGATTTCTTGGTTCTCTCTTCACTCCTCTGTCTTAAAGTAATTCACACTGAGATTATTTATTCACATTTATCTTATATTTCCTGTAATGAGTCGCTGTTTTCATATAGTAATAAAGTATTGTCATGTTTTCATGGCCCAATATAACAGATAAAACAACATTTACAGTTTGATGAATTCTGTGTTTCAGGGGTTTCTAGTGCTGGTTGGGGTGTGAGTTACAGTCCTTCACACATCTGTGCACTAAAGGACTCAACAGTGATAATGAGATGCACTTATAAATACCCTACTGGACATCAGATCATGAAAGTGTTCTGGACCAATAAGTATATGAAGGGTGTAGATCCTCTAGATCTGTCTGAGGACCCTGAATACAGTCAGAGGCTTCAGTATCTGGGAGATAAACAGCAGAACTGCACCGTCAGACTGAGTCATGTGACACTGAAGGATTCACACATGTACTATTTCAGATTCATCACTGATAAACCTGATGGAAAATATACTGGTGATCCAGGAGTGACTCTTACTGTCACAGGTGAGTTTGATGAGGTTTATCTCTTCTTCTGTGCATTATGTTGAATAATAATCAGTGTATGACAGCAGCACTAGATATAATGTGTGTGTTGTGTTCAGATCTTCAGGTGGAGTCTCCTGAGAGAGTGACAGAGGGAGATTCAGTCACTCTGAGATGTAAAAGCAGCTGCGCTCTGACTGACAGAGCAACATTCATCTGGTACAGAAACTCACAGCCATTAACTGAGAGAAGAGACAGAAACAATGAACTCCTGCTGCAGTCAGTCAGAAGAGAGGATTCAGGCAGATATAGCTGTGCTGTAGACGGACACACTCACATCTCTCCTGATGTTCAGCTCAATGTCATGTGTGAGTACAGATTGACTTTTCAAACATTACAAAGAATAAATATCTGAATTTATGATTTATAAAAATGTTTTAACCACTATTTTTAAGACTGCCCCTCCCCGACACCCGTGGGACATTTACTATTGTTATACATTTATAACAATAATATCTTAGTCTAACTAAAGTAATCTTGACAAACTATATAGCATTTGAAAGCGTTCAGACTGTAGTTAAGATCACTTAATCCATATATGGAAATCGAAGAGTCCTTATATGGTCACCAGGGGAGTCTGGATGTCATCTAGTGGAAAAGTTTGGTACTGCACTCAAATTTTTTACTCATTTCTACTTTAATTTTTTTAGATATTAACCTAAAATTTGTCACTTTTCACTTTTGCAAAATTCACTTTTACATGGTGTTTGAACATAAATGTATCAGCAGTGTGTGTACAACCACCCTATAATGATAAAAATCTTCCCATTCTTCTTTTTTAATCCCCATAAATCATAAGCAGTGTCTCAGAACAAGCTGTATGCTTTCTCACGCACCCCTGCCAAACTGTGGAGCCAGGTAGTGTTGCACTGCACACTCAGACTCCACTCTGGGACGGGTAGCTGGATATAGTATATATGGTAGCCATGTACTTTCATGTCTCAATTCTCCCTCGACACAGACCGTTCCTAAGCTTTGCAATCGAGGGACGAGCATACCAGTACCAAGTCCTCCCTGTCACCCGGCGTCTTTACGAAGGTCGCGGAGGCCGCCCTTTCCCTGTTACGGGAGGTGGGTGTTCGCATCCTCAACTATCTCAACGACTGGCTCATCTTGGCCACTCGCGAGATCAGTTGTGTGAACACAGGGACCTGGTGCTCAGACACCTCAGCCATCTGGAGCTTCAGGTCAACTGGGAAAGAGCAAACTCGACTCCAGTGGCATATCAATTGCCTCAAGTTGCTCACAGTATTCCTTGCTCTCCGCTGGTTTCTATATATATATATGTTTATTTTAGATTTTATTTGGCTGCTGTATCTGAGTTATAACTGACAGATAAACAAAGAAAAAAAAAGTGATCTGATGGTGTTGGTTATATTATGACAATCATCATTTGAACTTGATCACTGAACTCATTAAAATCCTTCTTTCTGACTTCGATTTATGTTGTTGGTTAGTGAATCTGCATAAATGCCCAGCATTTTTTATATAATATAAAGGATTTCTTAAAAGTTGCTTAAAAAAAAAAATCATTCTTTTAGGCACACACAGATGTCAAGATTCAGTCTATGCATCTCAACAATGGTGAGGAGCAGAATATTCAATTAGGAAAAGTAAATTACATAGACAATTCAGATCATAATTTATTCATACCGCAATGCATGATGGGAGCCATTAATGAGTTGTGATTGGTGGCAGCCACTGCAACATGCTTTATTATTGTCACCATTGTTGAGATTCACAGGCTGATTATTGATGTCTGTGTTATAAATTAATTTATCTGAATGTCTTTTGATCAGAACAATGTTTATTAAATATTTTGAATTGTAAGTAAAGTACTGATAATCATAGGCTGAAGATTCACTAAACTGCTGCTAACAAGTTAAACCAAACTGTCTCAATAAGTTTCCTTTTTCAGATCACAGCATGATTATGTCAAAACATAACCAACACTAAGATAGATAACATTTTACTTTGTTCATTTAACTGTTATAAATCAATAACAGCAGACAAACAACAGTAAATATTAAAGTAAACATATAATGGTCTAGAGCCCAACTAAAGCAAACACCCATCACCTTAATGGTAACTTACAATTTGTGATTTTCTTCTTCAGTGATTCTGCTTGTTAACATCAGGTGTCTTCAATAATGCTCAATCATCACTAAATTAATCACTTAATTATCTCCTCAGCCCTAAATGCCGCTCCATCTGAAAGCAGGTGATGGCGATTTACTACTAATCAAGGAACCGGCTTTACTGATGAGATGCGCATAACAATATCGCGATTTAAATCGCCCAGCCCTAATGCAAATATCCTCTTATAGTTCAGCATGAAATAATTGTAACTACATCTCTGCTATATTCCCTATAAACACTCGTGTAAATGGCCATATGAACTCATATTAACACCCATGCCAACTCACTAATCAACGCATAGCACAGTTAATATAACATATGATTCACAGTCTATGCAAACACTTCGGGAATATCCACATAACCATTAATACACAAGTCTTACAAACTATTCACCAGCTTACCTGCAAAACAGGAGTTAAACGTTTTAGTTGCAGCTCTCGTGTTTATCACACACTAGGCTTGTTTGAGATGAGCAAAATCTGCGCAGAACCGTTCACCGGTGATCAGCGCGAGATGCATGCCGGTTAGAAATGTGTCCGAGTGCGGTCCGCCTTGCTCTGATGTCATGCTGACGTATGTCAAAAATCTCTCGCGAGCGCAAGGCGCACCTGTCGGATTCTGCAGTCGAGCGCAGTTGCTCTCCACCGACTGCGCTGATCAAAAGGTGTGTTGGACATCGGCTGCGGATGGATGTAACCGATCAGCGAGAGTAGCCGCGTGCAGGCGGGGAGGAGCTGCAAACGGAGACGTGAAGTCGGACACTTTCTGGTTTCCATAGTAACCGGCCGCTCACGTGGTGTTTGCATACTTTACCACAGCTGAAGTGAAATAAATGCAATATTTGCCAAATAATACACAGATGTTTCAGAGACGTACATTTTCATTCAATACTTTATGTATTGCTTCATACAGCGTCTGTTTCAACAAGAATAAAGTTCAACATAAGCTACTATCAATGAAGTGGAGTCTACGTTTTTTAATCAGTTTTAATTTGACAAACATGACACAATATAACATCGTAACTACATGAAAAGAGTGTTTACTGTTATAAAAAACTGATTTGTGAGCTTTAGAGGAACTAAAGGTGGTCGAATAAACACAAAACACACGTGATCGTTGTCATGCGGTGAATCCGGCCAATCGTGGAACAGCTGTGTCGTCATCAGCCCTCGTGCAGCCGCTCTTGAGAAGCTGCGCTGGCTGAGTTCTCCGGCTACTCTCAAATCGCTCTCGCGGTACTTTGATGGCATACGTCACAGTCACGTGGCGCCGGCGCCGCATCAAGTCGGACAAAATTTCTAACCGGCATGCACTGCTTCAAGTCAGCCGCCGATCGGTCTGCGCAGAGCTGAATGAAGTCGAACAAGCCTATTAGCACGATGGGAAACGACTTGCTGACGACACAGCTTAATGCTCATTGGTTTAAACAACTGTGATGTATTTTTCTCTTTAAAAATGTTTAATTTTAAAACTCTAATATCATGTTTTATGTGTATATGTGTAAATATTCCCAAACTATCTGACAGTGCGATCTCTTTGGGTTATGCAATTTAATTTTTATTAAAAAACAAAAACACATGTCTGTATTAAAGAAAAAAGACTGATAAACATGTATTTGGAATGGAATTAAATAAGTAGGCTACTTTGGGTGTCTTGTTCATTATATTTATTTTCACATAAAAGCAACAGAACTTAAATTCCATCCAGTTTATTAGCAACACTGTGCACGAGCGTGAATCCGGTGAATCCCGCGATATCCGCCTTTGATCTCGCAGGTGTCAGATCCACTGCGAGAAGAGAGAACTGTCCGGCTTGCCTGCGCTTGTTTCACTCCTCTCACTGCAGCCGCCTACTCACGCATACATTTCAGGCGAGGCAAGGCGCATCTCAAACAAGCCTACTATCACTCACAGGGAAGTCTCTCTCTCTCTAACTCACGCGAGACTTCACGAGAGATTGGTTCCATAACCTACATTACGCAACATCGCCGCCACCTGCTGGTGCACAATGAGACTAACATTTGTCACTATATTTAACATTATTATGTTTAACTAGGGCTGTGCGATATATATCGTGAGATTGTTATGCGCATCTCGTCAGTAAAGCCGGTTCCTTGATTAGTAGTAAATCGCCATCACCTGCTTTCAGATGAAGCGGCATTTAGGGCTGAGGAGATAATTAAGTGATTAATTTAGTGATGATTGAGCATTATTGAAGACACCTGATGTTAACAAGCAGAATCACTGAAGAAGAAAATCACAAATTGTAAGTTACCATTAAGGTGATGGGTGTTTGCTTTAGTTGGGCTCTAGACCATTATATGTTTACTTAATATTTACTGTTGTTTGTCTGCTGTTATTGATTTATAACAGTTAAATGAACAAAGTAAAATGTTATCTATCTTATAGTGTTGGTTATGTTTTGACATAATCATGCTGTGATCTGAAAATGGAAACTTATTGAGATAGTTTGGTTTAACATGTTAGCTGCAGTTTAGTGATTCTTCAGCCTATGATTATCAGTACTTTACTTACAATTCAAAATATTTAATAAACATTGTTCTGATCAAAAGACATTCAGATAAATTCATTTAAAACACAGACATCAATAATCAGCCTGTGAATCTCAACAATGGTGACAATAATAAAGCATGTTGCAGTGGCTGCCACCAATCACAGCTCATTAATGGCTCCCATCATGCATTGCGGTATGAATAAATTATGATCTGAATTGTCTATGTAATTTACTTTTCCTAATTGAATATTCTGCTCCTCACCATTGTTGAGATGCATAGACTGAATCTTGACATCTGTGTGTGCCTAAAAGAATGATTTTTTTTTTAAGCAACTTTTAAGAAATCCTTTATATTATATCAAAAATGCTGGGCATTTATGCAGATTCACTAACCAACAACATAAATCGAAGTCAGAAAGAAGGATTTTAATGAGTTCAGTGATCAAGTTCAAATGATGATTGTCATAATATAACCTACACCATCAGATCACTTTTTTTTCTTTGTTTATCTGTCAGTTATAACTCAGATACAGCAGCCAAATAAAATCTAATGTAAACATATAATGGTCTAGAGCCCAACTAAAGCAAACACCCATCGCCTTAATGGTAACTTACAATTTGTGATTTTCTCCTTCAGTGATTCTGCTTGTTAACATCAGGTGTCTTCAATAATGTTCAATCATCACTAAATTAATCACTTAATTATCTCATTAACTTAAACACTCTTGAGTGTGGACTCATACACTCCCAGGAGTGTTAATTTAACACTGGAGTTTTTGCTGTGAAAGAGCCGTAGTTAACTGACAAGCTGAGCCATATCGCATTAAGTATCGCTGGCGATACATCCGCGATATTAATGCGATATGGCTCAGCTTGTCAGTTAATTACGGCTCTTTGTAGTAAATGCCGCTTCATCTGAAAGCAGGTGATGGTGATTAACTACTAATCAAGGAACCGGCTTTACTGACGAGATGCGCATAACAATCTCACGATATATATCGCACAGCCCTATGTTTAACTACCCATTATGACATTCTTGAAGTGCAATACTCAGTCATTGCGCTACACTCGCTGAAATTGTCCAATAATAACCAACTGCAACTTTCCTAGAACATTTTCCACCAGCCGTCTCTGATAAATACCTTTACCTGACACCTGTAGATCCTCCAGTGAAACCTGTGATATCCATCAGTCCATCTGGTGTAATAGTGGAGGGAGATTCAGTGACTCTGAACTGCATCAGTGACTCAAACCCTCCTGCAGAAATCAGCTGGATTAAAGGAGGAACGATTGTAGGATCTGGAAGAATCTTCAACATCTCAAATATCAGCTCTGATGACAGTGGAGAATACAAGTGCAAGTACAGAAATGAACATGGAGAGAAATACTCTGATGCTGTGACTTTAAACGTCATGTGTGAGTTAATGAATCATATTTTCATTTTTCATACCTTCTACTTGACATAGATCCTCCAATAAATCCTGTGATTGCATCAGTCCATCTGGGGAAATAATGGAGGGTGATTCATAAGTCTGATGTCAAATTTAATTAGATTGTTAATGTTTTTTTTTTCTGTGTTAGATCCTCCCAGGAGAGTCTCAGTGTCCATCAGACCATCTGGTGTAATAGTGGAGGGAGATTCAGTGACTCTGAACTGCATCAGTGACTCAAACCCTCCTGCAGAAATCAGCTGGATTAAAGGAGGAACGATTGTAGGATCTGGAAGAATCTTCAACATCTCAAAGATCAGCTCTGATGACAGTGGAGAATACAAGTGCAAGTCCATCAATAAACATGGAGAGAAATACTCTGATAATGTGACTTTAAACGTCATGTGTGAGTTTTATGAATCATATTCTGTATTTTAACCACATACTCCTGCTTACTTCCTTATCTGTCATTATATTTTGTCTGATCTAGTCCTGTTAAACATTGGTGTGTGTTTGTCTGTATTTCAGCAGTCAGATGTTTCTCGTCTGTAACTGTCGGTGTTGCTGTTGGTGTTTTACTCGGTGGAGCATCAGGGGCTTTTGTGATGTACATTTGGTAAGAAGTTCATTTAAAAATCTACTTCTGTATATATGAAGAATTACTGTATTACATTTAGATTACGTGTTACATTTAAAGCGGTAGTGCGTAAGCTTTGCCTCTTTGTCGCCATCTCTGTTTGAATCCTGAAATTGCAGTTATTTGAGGCGTTAAATGTGTTGTTTATTCATCTTTCTTCTGACAGTCTTACTAAAAGGATGAACATAAGATCTGCTATGAAGGAGGTGAGATGATCTCAATTATTCACAGTGTTTTCCTGCATGCAGAGATGTTTCCTACAGCCGCTATGAGCCGTACACAGATATTAGAGTATAAGACACACGAGTCTCGTGTCCAAACACCCGATTCTTCAGTTCTAGATCCAGTAAAACTGATTTCCATCAAGATCCTCTAAACATTACATTTAAAAAAAAATCTTGTTCTTTGTCCAAATGGCATGAAACTTTGTACGGCTCTCAACCCTTTCTAGATCTACAAAAAAAAAAAAAAAAAATTGTAATGATATCTGTTTTTATTTAAATGAAAAAACTAGTCACACTCATGGTCTTTGGGGTCTCCAGAGACCCAGGCAATAACATGTCATTTTGTAACAGAATAATATATATATATATATATATATATATATATATATTAGGGGTGTAACGATACGCATATTCGTATCGAACCGTTCGGTACGAGGCTTTCGGTTCGGTATTCGGTACGCATTTTCAAACCGAACGGTTCGTTGGACCATTTTCCCTGCCGACCAAAATTTGCTTATTTCAAATGTAGGCGCGCATGGCAAGCGCGCTCATAATGTAAGAGACGCCGGCGCGACCACAACATTGTCCAACATCAAATGGCAAACGTAATGCAAAAGGAACGAAACTGCTCATTATTGCGTGGTTGAAGGACCGTTTATCAGTTTGGACCAGTGCAGCGCGAGCATACTGTCTATGAGCGCGAGCCGATCATGATCAAGCAACACTGTTACTTACTACCACTGATGGGCAGTAACACGTTAGAAGTAACGCGTTACTGTAATCCGATTACTTTTTTCAAGTAACGAGTAAAGTAAGGGATTACAATTGCAAAAACAGTAATTAGATTACTGTTACTTCCCCGTAAGCAGGCTGCGTTACTGCGTTATACTGCGAGACTGTCTCGCGACGTGAGCCGTGACTCGTGAGTGACAATGACATGAGCGCCGCGAAGTCAGTGGTAAACACTATGGCAAGCGATGGCGTTCAAAAGTCTGTAAACGAAACGCGTGAATTTTGAGGCGTCAACACGCACCGTTTGTCCGTGTTCAGACGTCATGTTTATTCATGAACGATGTCATAATGGTAAATAGGGCTGTGCGATATATATCGTGAGATTGTTATGCGCATCTCGTCAGTAAAGCCGGTTCCTTGATTAGTAGTAAATCGCCATCACCTGCTTTCAGATGAAGCGGCATTCACTACAAAGAGCCGTAGTTAACTGACAAGCTGAGCCATATCGCATTAATATCGCGGACGTATCGCCAGCGATACTTAATGCGATATGGCTCAGCTTGTCAGTTAACTACGGCTCTTTCACAGCAAAAACTCCAGTGTTAAATTAACACTCCTGGGAGTGTATGAGTCCACACTCAAGAGTGTTTAAGTTAATGAGATAATTAAGTGATTAATTTAGTGATGATTGAACATTATTGAAGACACCTGATGTTAACAAGCAGAATCACTGAAGGAGAAAATCACAAATTGTAAGTTACCATTAAGGTGATGGGTGTTTGCTTTAGTTGGGCTCTAGACCATTATATGTGTACTTTAGATTTTATTTGGCTGCTGTATCTGAGTTATAACTGACAGATAAACAAAGAAAAAAAAGTGATCTGATGGTGTAGGTTATATTATGACAATCATCATTTGAACTTGATCACTGAACTCATTAAAATCCTTCTTTCTGACTTCGATTTATGTTGTTGGTTAGTGAATCTGCATAAATGCCCAGCATTTTTGATATAATATAAAGGATTTCTTAAAAGTTGCTTAAAAAAAAAATCATTCTTTTAGGCACACACAGATGTCAAGATTCAGTCTATGCATCTCAACAATGGTGAGGAGCAGAATATTCAATTAGGAAAAGTAAATTACATAGACAATTCAGATCATAATTTATTCATACCGCAATGCATGATGGGAGCCATTAATGAGTTGTGATTGGTGGCAGCCACTGCAACATGCTTTATTATTGTCACCATTGTTGAGATTCACAGGCTGATTATTGATGTCTGTGTTTTAAATGAATTTATCTAAATGTCTTTTGATCAGAACAATGTTTATTAAATATTTAGAATTGTAAGTAAAATACTGATAATCATAGGCTGAAGAATCATTAAACTGCAGTTAACAAGTTAAACCAAACTATCTCAATAAGTTTCCTTTTTCAGATCACAGCATGATTATGTCAAAACATAACCAACACTATAAGATAACATTTTACTTTGTTCATTTAACTGTTATAAATCAATAACAGCAGACAAACAACAGTAAATATTAAAGTAAACATATAATGGTCTAGAGTCCAACTAAAGCAAACACCCATCACCTTAATGGTAACTTACAATTTGTGATTTTCTTCTTCAGTGAGTCTGCTTGTTAACATCAATTGTGTCTTCAATAATGCTCAATCATCACTAAATTAATCACTTAATTATCTCCTCAGCCCTAAATGCCGCTTCATCTGAAAGCAGGTGATGGCGATTTACTACTAATCAAGGAACCGGCTTTACTGACGAGATGCGCATAACAATCTCACGATATATATCGCACAGCCCTAATGGTAAACTGTATGCACGTGCAAACATCAGACGTTATATTTGTTCATGAGGGATAATGCATTGGTACGTTGTGAGTGATGTCAGTTAGGCTATGTCTTGATTTGTCATGCCTTTTTAAGTTGTTCGTTTAACGTTCTTTCCCAAGGTAGAAAAGTCAACAGCTCTTAGAATGGGTCTTTTATTTTAGCAAACTGCCAAAAAACCTTTTCAAACTGTGTGCAGCTAAACCAAGAAAAACTTAAGATTGCATGGAGCTGATAAGCATGAATGGCAGAAGAAAAAGACTGCAATTAAAAAACAAAAAAAGAGAAAATTATTTTAATGCAAGCAATAAAAAACTGCACACATCAGCTGTGGAATAAAAGAAAAGAAATGCATGATCAACTAGATTAAGGCAAACTCCTGTCTTAATGTAAACCCTGTCCACCCCCCCCCCCCTTTCAAGGTGTGGCAAAAGTGGCAAGGTTTCACAAAGTTATTCTTGCCACTGTAACTTACAGTATGGCTTCCCAAAGACAGGTTTATGGGTAAATAAATGAATAATAATAAAAAAATATATACCAGGGCTCAACATTTAAGCCTTTTCATTTGTCCTTCGGTCGGTCATTCACTTGTCCGAGTAAAAACATTTGTTAGAACAGGAATTTTTTTTTTTTTTTTTGTGTGTGTGTTGTAAATATAATTTATTCCGAATCAGTATTCTCATCAGTTCAGTCAGCTTTAACATATATAAATCGGCATATTTATGATATTTTAACCTTTATAAAGGGCATCTTTCATTTAAAATTCTTAAATTTGATCAATAAATTACAATAGAATAATAAGATGCTAAACGGCTGTTACCAATCAAATAAACTGCATTAAATAATGTAATGAGATTATTTAAAATATTTTTTTGAATATACAAATAAGAAATATTATTTGTGCATAGAAATAATATTTATAAACCGCCAGTAGGAGGCGGCAGGCGGCCATCTTAATGAGTGAGTCATTGATGCAATGTGCATAAAGTTAAAATACTGAAACTAATAAAACAAGTTTTAAAAAAGAATGTTTCATTTGATTCAATTTTAGATGATGGAATATGCAGAAAGAATAGAATTAAGCAGACAGGTCTATTGCTTTATAGCGTATTCATTTTGTGTATCATGTTTTTGAAAAGTAACTAGTAAAGTAACTAATTACTTTTGAAAATAAGTAATCAGTAAAGTAACTGGATTACTTTCTTGGAGAAGTAATCAGTAATCAGTAACTAATTACTTTTTCCAAGTAACTTGACCAACACTGCTTACTACACACCGCTAATAAGAGATCCGGTAAAGAAAGCATTTTAATTCTCCACAGAAGTAATAACATTGCTGCATGATCAAGTAAACATTTACATTTCTCCGTTATTAACGGATCAAACAGCGCTGACGTGGAAACCAGGAAGAAACATTGTGCCTTGAATGAACTTGTCCACAGATCAGCAACATTCACCATGGATGGATATCTGAACTAAAATAAAGCTTTGTTTATAACTACTACAATATTACATTTAATTTTTTCCACGGAGCTGTTTGTTTTATATGCTCCTAAGAAGAGTCAATCATAGCTTCAGAATTGCTCAAAGTAATAAAAAAAAAAAACATACTTTATGATGTTAGTTTTAATTAAAAAAAAAAAAAAATTAAATCAAGGAAATTTCTCTGGCATTTCTTTCTTTTTGCTGTATCAAAAACGTACCAAACCGTATCGAACCGAACCGTGAATTTTGTGAACCGTTACACCCCTAATATATATATATATATATATATATATATATATATATATATATATATATATATATATATATATATATTTAACAAATGTAATTTTACTCTGTTTATTAATGTTTTTACTCCACATCTGTGCAGTTTTTGGAGGATTTATGATATATTTAAAATTTATATAAATAAATGTAAAAAAACAAACAAAAAAATAAATAAATAGGTTTTTATACAAAAAATCTCCATCAATGAAATTTAGAATTTTGGGTCTTTTATAAAGTGAATTTTACATAAAAAGCTGTTTTTGTATATAAAAAAAAAAAAAAAAAAAAAAAATATATATATATATATATATATATATATTTATATAAATTTTAAATATATCATAAATCATCCACAAATGTGGAGTAAAAACATTAATAAACAGAGTAAAATGACATTTGTTAAAAAAAAACAACAAAAAAACCCCCGATTATTCTGTAACAAAAACATGTTATTGTCTGGAGACCACGAGTGTCACTCCAAACGAAGACCATCAGAGGGTTAAAAGATGAACTCACAATGTGTGTGTCCTTCTGTCTCTTCTGTAGATCTCTGATCCCAATGAAGACACATATACAGCTCTTGAGCTCAAGTCCACGACCTCTGACCTGTACGACACAATCACAGTAAGTGAGAATTCAAAGTCAGATACTCCATCACTGATGATCACATGACCGATCTCTCGCTCTCTTTCACACAGACCGTTGATCGCAGACCTCCTGAAGACTCTTGATCCTCAGAGCTTTTCTAAACATGAGAATCCATCAGTAAGTGTCAGAACCTGCAGCTCTTCTCAATATAATCAATAAAACTCTCTTCAGTTTAGTGTGATTGTTTTATGTATATTGTGAAAGGTTTTATAATGTTGTTGATGAACTTCAGTCAGTCTTTCTTCATCTTATTGTTTGTTCAGATCAACAGGAAGATTCTGCAGTGAGAGGCGGAGCACAAATGAACCAATCCTGAGCTCTGTGGGCGGAGCCACTGATGATTGACAGAAATCATCAGTGATGAGTCACAAAAGTTTAATTTCTGTATAGTTTAAAGGGGTCATGAACTGGATTGTTTTATTATTTTATAATGTTGCCTGGGGTGCCCTTATAATGTCAGTATGATTTTTACATAAAAAATTGTCATAATTTATAAATAAAAGCCATTTTTCCAAGCCTGATTTCTGCCTCAGGTTTGAACGCTCCGTTTTAAGGGGCGTGTCTGCTGTGAGACTTCAGTGTAAACGCCCACTGCTGTGATTGGCTGACATGCTTGCATATGAAATAGCTAGTATTACATGAACTCTCTCGAAAACTTTTACTACGTTTTTACTATTACAGCTATCGAGATTAACAAATCGTGAAAAGTATCGTTTAAAGCATTATATTTAAATCTATTCCATCACATGAAAGGTTGCAGCATGATGAGCACTGAGCAGATGACAGACAGTCTGTTGATCGCGTGAATAAAGATCTTATCATTGCAACGCAATTTTTGCACTCTCACAAATGCTTACACCAAATCACAATGCAAACACGATGTGAATACACAGTAAGAGCTTCGTTGTGTAGTGTAACACTGTCATTATTTCATCACGAGTTTGGTAAGTGTCCAGATAAGCTCTCGCGGCTCGCGCTGTGCTGTTTGATTGACAGCTTGGGCGAAAGGGATCGTTCTTTGATCGCTTTCTGTAGGCTATATAATTTAATAACAGTTTAAAAAAAAGATTATTTTCATAATACTACGAGAAATTATGTGAAGTTGATCGTTTAGTCACTGATGCATAAACAGTATTGAACGATTTTAAGAGAAATATCTGAACTTGAATAATTACACTGAAATCACTGATCGCAGATCAGGCATTAGAATACACATGGTTACTTACATGTTGCTGGCAGATCCGTGTCGGGAAATTGTGATTGACTGATTTAATAAAGTTTAACCATGCTGGAATCCGAAGGAAGCTTATGCAGACTGTCTTCTTCCACAAACAGGCGCTGCACAATATTTAGTAAACAGCATGTTTATTGCTTGGAAGTAGCTCGATCCGGTAAGCAATCATCATGTCGTCCTATGTTATTTAGCATGTTTGGGCGAATCGGTGGGCGGGGCTAAACAGGCCGTGTTGAAGTAGGCGTTGATCTTCTTTTGTGGAGGCGGTGTTTTATCCTCTTTGACGTCATAGTTCCCCACTTTGAAAAACGAGTCGTTTGCTGAGCCTGATGTCTATAAAAGCTTTTATTGGACTAACAAGGTAGTTTTCAGTTCTGAAACTTACAGGATATTATTGTAGTATGATGATCTCTTATATGTCAAAAGCTCAAGGAAACTTTGATTTCTCAGTTCATCACCCCTTTAAGAAACATGATGTAACAGTGGAATTAAATGAAAGTTAAAAGCTGGTGAATTGTTATTGTCTAAATATATGTTAAAATTAAGTTAAAACACCTAAAGTGATGTTCAGTTGTGGCAAACAGTCTATGCTTTCTCATTTTACAACATTTTCCTGCTTTTAAATCATAATTGATCATTTTAATCTGATAATGGAATTCATTGACAATGGAAAATGTATCTTTTTTTTTTTTTTTTTGCTCTCAAAGTGCTCAATATTATCAGCTTCAGTTATTCTGTCTTTTGTGTTCCTGTAACTCTCGCTTTAAATGTTTTTAAGTTTTTAAATTGTATTTGTGATCGTCTCATATTTGCTTGTGCAAACCTTAAGGGCTCATAGATCCTGCAGTATTGATATATATCGATTCTCACAAGCTACTTATTTGGTATTGATTCCATTAAAAAATATCAATATTAAAATTGTTAATGACAAAACATGGGTTTCTGCATCACTTTTATTTGTTTTCAATACTTTTTTCATGTTTGCTCCAAAACACCCCTGACATTTAGCTGGAGTTTGTTGGTGTGATATGCCTTTAAGTGTAAGTTCATTTTTTCTTCTAAAAATAATTTAGAAAATCACATACCAATTTAAGAAATAACTGGTTTTGACATTGTCATTGTTAAACCTGTAACAAAAAGTATTGGTATCGGATCAAAATAAAAAAGTTTGCAATCGCCCATCCCTAACAATCCCTCAAACTGCCACCAGAGGTCACATCTCCTGCGTCTGACATCAACCTCGATGATCCTCACCTGTAAATCACTATCATTCATCTTCATTCTTCAACAAAGAAAAAGATCATAATTTTTCTTTATTTTAGTTATTTATTGTTGTCTTGTTGAAGGAGAGGAATTTACAGTTAAAGACCAGGACCAGATATAATGAATGAAGACCAGGAGTCAGAAGTGCAGTCAATTGATGAAAGTTTTCCTGAAGAAAGTTTGCAGTTTCATCAGCAGAATCAGCTTCAATACTCAAGACAGGAGTTCGTAGGCCGTTCTGCCGTACATTCCCAGTTTCACACCAATACATGACATCATTTACTCAAAAATGACTCTAAAATTAAGTAATGCTTTCCTGACCGAGACACACAGTGGTGTGTGAGTGTTTTCCAACAGGAAAACACTGAAACCGCACTGTATGGGGGTGATCCTAGTAAAGGGTCCCAAAGACTGCTCTGTCACCTAGCCTTAAATAACCCAGACCAGAACAAAAGGGTTATACCAATATTGTTGTTTGGGTCAATAGAGTTGTTTGGGTCAATCCATGTCCCCCAGGGGGTAGCACCTGGTTTCGGGAGATATAACAGGATTCTCCTAAGTTCTCAATCTTTCTCATTAAACCAATGACTGCAATGAAATTAAGACCATTTTACCAATCGCACTGAGACACTTAAAATTATACCAAACATGAAAAGGAAAAACAATATATTAACAAGATACATCATATGTGCAGTGGTGGAAAGAGTACTGAAAAAACATGCTCAAGTAAAAGTACCATTACATTCCAAAAAATGTAGTGTGAGTAGAGTAAAAAGTATTTGTCCAAAAAACTACTTAAGTAAGAGTAAAAAAGTAGCTTATTTAACTCATGAGTAGTGAGTAGTGAGTACTGAGCTGCGGATTCTACCCCCTTATAATAAACACTGTGGACTACAATTTATAAATTTAAAAAAATTGCACATACTGTAATTCACATTATATTTTGTTCTTTGTCAGAAAGATTGAAGAATATATATCATCCATCTTTTTAAAATGCATCAAATCAGTACACTCATCACCATTTAAATCATATTATTTGAAAATAAAAAAGCATTTAAAATTAGGCGAAAGGCCACTGAGCCTGAGCCTGATATTGTTGCACATAAAATATCAATATTCATAACTGTGCAAAGAATTCAAAAACCTTTAGAAACTTGTATGATAGTTTAGCATCACACACCATGAGATGGGTTAAATAGAGAGATTAAAAAATACCCAATTTCTCTCCAAAACGGTACCAATTTTAATGTTTTGATAAATGAGAATAACTAATATTACACAGCAAAATCCCCAGTGTTAAATTAACACTCCTCAGTGTTTATATGTGTCCACACTACAGGGTGTTAAAAATTAACACTGAACAGTGTTGAAGTTAATGAGTTAATTAAGTTAACACTGAAGCAGTGTTGAAGTTAATGAGTTAATTAAGTTAACACTGAAGCAGTGGTGAAGTTAATGAGATAATTAAGTGATTAATTAAGTGATGATTGGCCATTAGTGGTGACACCTGATGATAACAAGCAGACTCACTGAAGGAAAGAGAAACAAGAACAGAAAAAAAAGAAACACAAGAACTACTGACTTCGAGCCATTATTGCACTTATTATTTTACCAGTTTGACTTTATTTCTGTCATACATCTACACACTGTCTTATTTAGATTTAACAGAAGTTTAGATGGTAATGTTTTATGGAATGCTTCGTTTCATGTCACCATTATGGTGGTCAGTGGTTGCTTTAGTTGGGCTCTTGACACTTTATTATTAAACATTAGTAGTTCTCTGGCTGCTCCGACTCTGTGCTTATAAAGCATATGTGTTGTGGCAAGAGAAACTATGATTTGGGCTGTGTTTCCTGAAAGCATCACAAGCCTAATTTGATCGTATAGACCATTTGTTGCAGTTGGTCTTCAATCAAGTTAAGTTTAAGATGCTTTTGGAAATTCAGCCCTGGTTATGTTTCAATGATGAAATTACTAGTGACCTGTTTCAATGATGTCACCCATCATTATAAACTGATTTATCCAATTGTTTTATTAATTTTTCACTACAGTAGTTACTTCCAGCAATGTTTTAAAGATCTGAATGATTTAAAATCACACACAGACATCAAGAATCTACATATGAATCTCAACAATGGTGACAATCAAACAAATGCTTAATGTTGCAATGCATGATGGGAGCCACCAATCAGAACGCATCAATGGCTGACATCATGCATTGCAGCATGAATAAATTATGCAGCTGAATTGTCCTGTAATTTTCATTGTTTTTTCTGTTTGCTTTTATTTTGCTATTGTTTTGTTCTGACTTTAGTAGCTTGTTTTGTGATGTTCAGAATTGATCTGTTTGTCACTAGTTTGTTTATTGTCACCATTGTTGAGACTCATATGCTGATTCTTGATGTCTGTGTGTTTAAACACAGCAACTTCTTTGCTCAAAGTATTTTCAAAAATTTTGATATTGCTGTTGGATCTCAAACTGTAGAATCTCAGAGCTACAACCACCAATACTAAAACAAGACATCAAGCATATAGTCAAAGATTTAGACTCTGAATGACAACAGTGAATCAGGTCACTACATGATAATGTTTTTATCATCAAAACATATTGTGAGCAAGTCATGTTTTCTCTTGCAGTAACAAATGTGCTTTATAAACACAGAGTTGCAGCAACCAGAGAAAAACTAATATTGAAATATGAAAAGTGTCAAGAGCCCAACTAAAGCAAACACTGACCACCATAATGGTGACTTGAAAAGAAAAATTCCATAAAACAATACCGTCTAAACTTCTGTTAAATCTCAACAACTTTTGTCGATGTAGAAAAGAAAATAAAGTAATAAAAGTCAGTTTGACAGAAATAAAGTCAAACTGGTAATAATAAGTGCAACAATGTGTAATGACTCGAAGTCAGTAGTTCTTGTGTTTCTCTTTTTTCTGTTCTTGTTTCTCTTTCCTTCAGTGAGTCTGCTTATTAACATCAGGTGTCACCACTAATAGCCAATCATCACTTAATTAATCACTTAATTATCTCATTAACTTCAACACTGCTTCAGTGTTAACTTAATTATCTCATTAACTTCAACACTGTTCAGTGTTAATTTTTAACACCCTGTAGTGTGGACACATATAAACACTGAGGAGTGTTAATTTAACACTGGGGATTTTGCTGTGTATGCACTGAATGCACCTGATGCACTGAAAAAGGCTAAGATAGTGAGCTAACACTAATTACACTGTAATTCCATTACATTAAATATGTTACAATTTAAACGTAAATGCACATTGTTGTAGAAGGGTGGCATTATCCATTACACTTTACATGGCTACATTTACTCATATTGTAATGCTGATAATATAATTTGTAAGGAAAATTGTGCATTAAATAGGGAAGTTATATCCGGGAAACTTTTACAAAAGAAACAAACACACACACACACACACACACACACACAAATGCATGTATCTTTGTAGTCTCGGCGAAGCTGTTTTATCAGCAGCATCCACACACAAAAAAACAAAAGTTGAACATGAAAAATGTTTTTGCACAAGTGCACTTGCCAAATGAACACGGATTGTGTGAAATTGATCAATCAAAAAACGTTGTTTATTAACGAGCTGTAGTTACGCACTGACAGAAATGCAGTTTAAGTTAACGCCATGGTTCATAAGGTGCACTGCATACTGAATCTGGCTGCATGGCGAGCGCGAGACGCAGCAGTGCACAGATCGTGACGTGCGTCTCTCTATAATGTGATTGTGAAATGGGAGCGGGAATTCACCGCATTATGAACTCGTCACGCAATACCCCCAACCTCACACCAAATGTTAGGCCCTGTAGACAGGCCAGCCTATATAAATATCATATTAAGCAGAAATGTGAAATGTACCTTAGCATATTAGAGGAAGACGCTGATATCTGGATTGAATTGATGCTTGAAGAATGCACTTCCACAGCAGCCACGAGTAACAGCAGGAATAGGCGGTTAAAGTTTTCTATGCTTAATTTGATTTGATGACAGTCACGAGCAGGGTTCTAAATTAACACCCGCCAACCCGCCAAATGCGGGTTAAAATTCATTTTGGCGGGTGTTAATAAAAACTTACTAGCCAGTTTGGCCGGTGATGCATGAGCCACTGCAGGGCTGTAGTGGAGGCTAAACGCACGTAAACGCCGTTTACGCACCTCCCAAAATTCGGAAATAGCATTTACCCACCTCCTAAGTGTGTAAATTGCGTTTATCCACCTCTAAATTTCACGCTTTTCCAGTGCGTGATCGCCGAGCGGTACATGATTCGAGCATTTGGCCCGTTAACGACAGAGCAGAACATTGAGCAGAGAGCGCAGCGCTGACACACACACACACACACACTCACACACGGAAGAGAACGGAGCGGAAAAGACACGCTCGTGAAGTTACCAGTCTATGGAAGTTACTAGCTGCGAGAGAACGAAACCTGATCGCCGAACACGGAGGGGCGGAACGGAACATTTATTATTTTATTTTTTTTCTGTTAATGTCGGCAGCATTACACTTGTGGAAACTACAGTGCAACTTATATTGTCTTTCTTCTGTTAATTACAGAAACTTTTTTCTGAGTTTTCTTTAGCCTACACTCTAAAAAGAGATGTTGTGTCAGTTTTAACACATGTAGTGAGTGTGCTCAGGGACAACACATGTTGTGTCAAATTTAACACAATAAATGTGTAAGTCATTTTAACACACAAATTGTGTCATTTTAAAAAATAAAGCGAAAGGGCCAGATGCAACAATATTAACCGTTTAATCAATAGTCCAGTACAGAATGCATGTGCACACAAAGTACAATGTTTCAAGCTCAATGACTGGACAGACTCACTGTACTGGACATTATTCAGTTATTCACACTTCAACCCCTAATTGATAATGCTGCTTTTGACAAAAGTTCATGAAGAAATAAAGGTTAACCGAGTTTGCACTTTGAATTTTATTCAAATGTAGCAACTGACAAAATATATGTATATAAATAACTTGTATTTCCACAGGCCTGTTTGTTTGAGAACATAGCAAACACTGCACACCATTCACAGTGATGGTGAGTGTTGGCGCTCAAAATGATGAGTTGAAAACAACACAACCTGTAGAAAGAGATGTTAAAAATGACACATGTTGTGTCAGTTTTAACACATGTAGTGTGTGTGCTCAGGGACAACACATGTTGTGTAGATTTTAACACATGTTGTGTAGATTTTAACACATATTGTGTCAGTTTTAACACATGTAGTGAGTGTGCTCAGGGACAACACATGTTGTGTCAAATTTAACACACAACCTGTGTCAATTCTTAACACATCTCTGTGTTTATAAGGACTACACATTTTGTGTTACCTTTAACACAACTAATGTGTTATTCCTCTTACACAGAAGTGTGTTGAAACCTTTTACACACTAATGTGTTATAGTTACACAACTTGTGTCAGATATGTGTCACATGTGACTGTAGTCGGTGTGTATTTGCCAGAGTTACTTCCTGTGTTTTTACAACTGAGTGTTTGGATGAAAACTGAAACGTATTGTTAACTTGTGTTTATGGAGTCCAGTAACGTTTAATAAAGAGTTTGTTTGAACATTTGGATGTTTTAGACATCATGAATCTACATAGACAAGCTCTTATTGAGAATTAACTGAGGTTTAGATGTTGATGTTTCACTGAATGTTTTATTTGAAGTCACCAGAATCGTGATTAATGGCTCCTTTATTTGAGCTCTTGACCCTTTATTCTTCTTTTAGTCTTTCTCTGGCTGCTTTAACTGTATTTTAATAAAATACATTAGTTATGGTGAGAGAAAATATGATCAGATGTTTCTTGATGATGTCATAATCAACAAGTGCTGATCTGATCAGGTTTATGAGTAAATGGATGGTGTGCATTTAGTTTATTTATGTGCTGTTAGTTATAACAATCTTGTGACACTACATCATGCTATCCAGCAGAGCAGAATAATAAAATAAATGTTTTCTGAATATTTTAATCTGCAGCAGAAACTAGTCAAACACAGACATAAAGAATCAGCGTATGAATCTCAACAATGGTGACAAACGAAAAGCTTCATGCCGCAATGCATGCTGGGAGTCATGGATGAGATTTGCACTATGGTGGCACCCAGCATGCATTGCTGCATGAAGCTTTTTGTTTGTCACCATTGTTGAGATTCATACGCTGATTCTTGATGTCTGTTTGATACCTTTGACTGTAAGATTCTGTACGAACTGTGTATTTATTAATTAATTTTAAGCTAATTGCATTATGCTAATCTATTATGTATTACACTCATCTTTCAAATATTAAACTCTTTCTGAGCTTCAGCTGAACAATTTTACATATTCATGATGATAATATTATCATCGGAGCATATTTTTCTCATGATTATTTCTGCTGTTTCAAATGTGTTAAATTAAATACACATTTACAGCAATCAGAGAAAACTAATGTTAAAGAGTCAAGGGTAAAGAGCCCAAATAAAGCTGACACTAATCACGATTCTGGTGACTTTAAATGAAACATTCAATGAATCATCAACACCAAAACCTGTTAATTCTCAATAAAAGCTTCTGTAGAGTCTGACAGAAATAAAGTCAATCTGGTTATTAATAACAAGTGAAAGCAGCATTTGAAAAAGACATTGAAAAAGAGGCATGATGTGATTGGCTGCAAAAAAACAACCGTTAATCTTTAAGTTTTCATGAATTAAGATTTAATTTATTTATTTGAATATATTGCTTTATTTATTTTAGAGCATTTTATGGGATACCAAATAAAATATACCTATATTTTTTTTTCATAAAAACTGCCCTCCACCCAGTGCTATTCTATCCAGAGTTACATTGTAACACACATTGTGTCAAAATGCCATCAACACATCTTGTGTGTTGTTTTTTAACACATCTCTTTTTAGAGTGTTTCCAGTGTTACATTTTAACACACATTGTGTGTTAAAAATCTACACAACATGTGTCAAAATGCCATCAACACATCTTGTGTGTTGTTTTTTAACACATCTCTTTTTAGAGTGTTTCCAGTGTTACATTTTAACACACATTGTGTGTTAAAAATCTACACAACATGTGTCAAAATGCCATCAACACATCTTGTGTGTTGTTTTTTAACACATCTCTTTTTAGAGTGTAAAGTTTGCGAGAAACCATGGAAACGAACGGACACAGAAAACACAAGAAATAAGACAAACGGAGTTGGCTAGTAAACTAGGTTAATATTAAACGAAATGCGGCAGTGGTTGGGACAGACTTCTGGGGGCGAGAAGAGGAACGAGGCAGGGGATGAGGAGGGTATCGACAGAGAAACTAAGAAAATGTAATGCCAAATGGCAGTGACGGGTCGTGAATGGCTAGTGTTTGATCACAATAATGTCGTCATGTATTGTCAGGATTGCCACATGTATAGCCTACTCAAAAAAAAAAAAAAAAAAAAAAAAAAAAAAAAAAAAATTGGCTAGTGGATATTCTGATTGGCTGGTAACTTTAGAAAGTTACCAGCCACATTGGCTGGTGATCAAAAAAGTTAATTTAGAACCCTGGTCACGAGACCGATTACTCGATCCAATCACGTTGATGGATAAAAATAAAATTAAAACAAGCATGTTAGGAGTAACGACCACAAACAGAAGGAAAATAGCGGAGTAAAAGTACTGATACATCACTTAAAATGTACTCAAGTAAAAGTAAAATTACACAATTTTTAAACTACTCAAAAAAGTAAAATTTCTGAAAAAAAAAAAACTACTTAATTACAGTAACGTGAGTATTTGTAATTCGTTACTTCACACCCCTGCATCATATGTGATATATAGATATTCTTAGTGAACTTTTGGTGACTTGACTCGCGAGAAGAGGAGGGGGGGAGAGAGAGGGGGTAGCAGAGATAAGGTAGGAGATAAGTTTGGACAGGTCAATCCTATCCTGTGCTCTGTCTTTGCTATCTTCTGTGGGTGCGTTTTATGGCTTTATTGCAGGGTGAGTTTTTGTCTTAGCAGGAAAATCAGTTCTTACAGGTGCGCCCCTGCCTTCGTCTTCAGGCAGGAAATGCAGAGTCTGGACCCTCGGATTGCGAGCTACGGACGGGGCCTACGCCAAAGAACGTTATATCATAATATTGCTTTCTGGGCTGTTAATAAATGTATAATTGTTACAGTATGTATTCTCCTGCGTCTTTCTGGTAGAACTGTGTTTCATGGAGCCAGTTTGTAGACAGGGGCACAACTACCCAGTGTCAGAGGGGTATGCAGCAACAATTTTGCCCCACCATATATATATATATATAAACACAGTGGGGAGAACAAGTATTTGTGATTTAGCAGGTTTTCCCACTTACAAAGCATGTAGAAGTCTGTAATTTTTATCATAGGTACTCTTCAACTGTGAGTGACGGAATCTAAAACAAAAATCACCAGAAAACAAAAACCAGAAAATCACATTGTATGATTTTTAAGTAATTAATTTGCATTTTATTGCATGACATAAGTATTTGATACATCAGAAAAGCAGAACTTATATTGCTCGTATAATACTCGTACTCGGCAAAAGTGCTTTATCCGTACCGGATACTCGTTTCAGCCGAGTTTCCGGCTCAACTCTAATATTTGGTACAGAAACATTTGTTTGCAATTACAGAGATCATACGTTTCCTGTAGTTCTTGACCAGGTTTGCACACACTGCAGCAGGAATTTTGGCCCACTCCTCCATACAGACCTTCTCCAGATCCTTCAGGTTTCGGGGCTGTCGCTGGGCAATACGGACTTTCAGCTCCCTCCAAAGATCTTCTATTGGGTTCAGGTCTGGAGACTGGCTAGGCCACTCCAGGACCTTGAGATGCTTCTTACGGAGCCACTCCTTAGTTGCCCTGGCTGTGTGTTTCGGGTCGTTGTCCTGCTGGAAGACCCAGCCACGACCCATCTTCAATACTCTTACTGAGGGAAGGAGGTTGTTGGCCAAGATCTCACGCTACATGGCCCCATCCATCCTCCCCTCAATACGGTGCAGTCGGCCTGTCCCCTTTGCAGAAAAGCATCCCCAAAGAATGATGTTTCCACCTCCATGCTTCACAGTAGGGATGGAGTTCTTGGGGTTGTACTCATCCTTCTTCTTCCTCCAAACACGGGAGTGGAGTGGAGTTTAGACCAAAAAGCTCTATTTTTGTCTCATCAGACCACATGACCTTCTCCCATTCCTCCTCTAGATCATCCAGATGGTCATTGGCAAACTTCAGACGGGCCTGGACATGTGCTGGCTTGAGCAGGGGGACCTTGCATGCGCTTCAGGATTTTAATCCATGACGTCATAGTGTGTTACTAATGGTTTTCTTTGAGACTGTGGTCCCAGCTCTCTCTTCAGGTCATTGACCAGGTCCTGCCGTGTAGTTCTGGGCTGATCCCTCACCTTCCTCATGATCGTTGATGCCCCACGAGGTGAGATCTTGCATGGTGCCCCAGACCGAGGGAGATCTTGAACCGTCATCTTGAACTTCTTCCATTTTCTAATAATTGCACCAACATTTGTTGCCTTCTCACCAAGCCGCTTGCCTATTGTCCTGTAGCCCATCCCAGCCTTGTGAAGGTCTACAATTTTATCCCTGATGTCCTTACACAGCTCTCTGGTCTTGGCCATTATGGAGAGGTTTCGAGTCTGTTTGACTGAGTGTGTGGACAGGTGTCTTTTATACAGGTAACAAGTTCAAACAGGTGCAGTTAATACAGGTAATGAGAGGAGAACAGGAGGGCTTCTTAAAGAAAAACTAACAGGTCTGTGAGAGCCGGAATTCTTACTGGTTGGTAGGTGATCAAATACTTATGTCATGCAATAAAATGCAAATTAATTATTTAAAAAGCATACAATGTGATTTTCTGGATTTTTTTTTTAGATTCCGTCTCTCACAGTTGAAGTGTACCCAGGGCCGGCGCTAGCTATAGGCAGAGCAGGTGTTTGCCTAGGGCCTCGGGCTTTGAGGAGGGGCCTCCATAACCGTAACATCCCCTATAGGCTATATATAGTCCACCAGTCAAGACAGGCCGAAATACTAGCCTCATTGTTCATTGGATATTGTTGAATTGTCACTCATCTGCAGTTAAACCAATTAATGTTTCCGTTTCAAAGCGGGTGCCGGCTTCTGAAAGTTTGTGTAACGAACGCATCCATCAGATGCTGCGAAGAAAAAGCCTAAATAGGCACGCAAAGAAGCACAGGTCGTAATGCAGGTGTGTGAGCTGTTGTCATCTATTTTGGAGTGATTGCAATGTATTCTAAATATAAACTTGTACTGTAGATCAGCGTCATTTCTGGAAAAATCATTCACCGCTTTATTACGAGTTAAAAAGAGCGCGAGCGTCATTAACGTGCCCAGACGCGACGCTTTGAATTTGCGCGTACAGTGAATAACATCGGGTCGGGAGCTGACTAGTAAAAAAGCTACAAAAGTAAAAGACAAGACGTTTGTATTCAAAGTTAAAATGCCAACACACTACAACATTTTTGAATGTTTCAAATAAAGGATCTCATATCTATGGGTCTATCTTCTAAATTATGCTGATGATTAGATTATACCCTGACATCATAGCCTACTTACGCCAATAATATCAGTTTAGAAATTTTTTTCTGCTCAGTCGCGATCGTGTCTTTCTCTTCCACTTGATTTGTGTATAGCATATTTAAGGTAACCTAAAAACACATTACATAATATCATATTACTGATATTAATAATATGACAATATCTGCCATCAATATTGATTAAATGGGAGGGAAAAATCCTGCCCATACCGCAGCTATGAAAAAATGATAAAAGCACTTATGTTCATCATCTGAAATGGTATTCTGGAACTGTGAATAAATTGAATAAAACAGCAAAATAACAACAACAACAATAACATCTTCATTAAACAAAAAAGAGATTACCTTAGATAAAGTCTGATTAATATGTACATACAGTATAGGCTACCGGTAAAAAGTCTGGACCCATTACTAATGTTTTTGAAAGAAGTTTCCTATTATGCTCTACAAGCCTGATCAAAAATACAGAAAAAAAAAGAAAAAAAAAAGGAATATTCAACAAGGATGTGTTAAATATATAAAACGTGATAGTGAAGACTTTTTTAAAACAACTTTTTAATAATCAAAAAATCCTGAAAAAAAGTATCACAGGTTATAAAATAAATATTAAGCACAATTTCTAACATTTGATAATAAATCAGAATATTATAAAGTTTTCTGAAGGATCACGTGACACTAAATTCAGCTTTGCATCACAGAAATATACTTTAAAGTATAGTAAAATGGAAAACCATTATTTTAATTTTAATAATATTTCACTATATTATTTTTCTGTATTTTTGATCAAATAAATCCAGGCTTGATGAGCATAAGAGACTTCTTTCAAAAACATTAAAAATAGTAATGTGTCCAAACTTATGTACTGTGTAAGTAAAAATATACTAAATTTAAAATGAAATGTTGTATAAATAAAAAGGTTAGGAATCATATTTGTTTCAAGTGTTTTTATTGGGGGTGGGGGGCCTCCAACATGAATTTTGCCTAGGGCCTCCTAATATCTAGAACCGGCCCTGAGTGTACCTATGATAAAAATTACAGACCTCTACATGCTTTGTAAGTAGGAAAACCTGCAAAATCGGCAGTGTATCAAATACTTGTTCTCCCCACTGTATAATATTATTAACAATGTTAACAAATAATAAATAGTTACAAATTGACAAACATTAACATTATCATTATAACCAATGCAACATATTGCCTTAAAATGCAAAAGTAAGCCTACAAAGATCCTTTAGAACCTTCTCTGTTAACTATAATGTAGTTTATGTAACAATTAGGGTTGGGCATCGTTTTGATTGTAACAATTCTAATTCAAATTCAGATTATTCCTTTTGATTCCGGTTCTTATCGATTCTCGATTCCGATTCTTTGAGTGATGGAGTTGAAACAGGTCACATGCTTATTTCACAAGTAAAATTTAATTTTGATTCAATGGTTATTTAAAGTTTTACCGGGCTTTTTCAGCCACACTTTAGAGCGCTGCTTACTGTGCTCCATGGCTGTAACACAACAAGTGCCTGGATGCCACGGAAACCAAAGCTTCCGCGTGTTAAATTTGACATGAATATTTGCAAGCCTCCAAGCACAGATGTCACACTTTAAATCCTACCTGTTGCCTTTCACCATCCACTTACTTAGCTGCTGTCACCCTCTTTCTTTTTCTAGATTTAGCCCCCGACAGCTTTTTTGCTTTATCCATCTTTTTCGACGACAACTCACTACTCGTACCTGCTCGCTCAGCACTCACCATAATCTTATGAGGGCGCCTACTCTAGTCTGTTAGTCCTCTAAAATGTTTTATAACATTGAGGAAATGCAGAAATTATTTAGAAACGCATAACAGCAGCTACATATAGAAAATACCAAAAAAAATAATTTTAATATATATATATATATATATATATATATATATATATATATATATATATATATATATATATATTAACCATCACTTTGGCACCCCTATGCGCCGCATACCCACTTTTTTGCGCCACTGCCATTTTGTTATTGGTTTCTGTGTTTCTCCCCTCTGTTGTTGGTTTCTTTCTGTCTTTGTTCTTAAAAGATTAGTAAAAGACTTTGAATAGTTCATCCAAAAATAAAAATTCAGTTATTTACTCAACCTGGTTTTCGGACCACGAAAGCATTGGTCCGAATAAACTCCAGCTTATACATATAAAACACTGAATAGTTTCAAGCTTTAAAAACAAAATAGGTAAAATTGTTAGATTAGAATATCTCAAAACCACTGGCACAGTGTTATACATTTTGTTCAATTGTGTAGGCTACTTACATTATCTCAAATGTTTCCAATAATGTTTAAAGGGTAACTAAACCCTAAACCAACCTTTTTTAGTTAATGATCTGTAAGAACAGGGCTTTATTAGTGCTGTTCATTGATTCGAATAAACTTTTTTGACATTTGGGTATAAAGTGTTTTAATTCTACAATATATGGTGTAAAAACATCTGAGTGCTGCCCTCTTCAGGTTGAACGGTGGCTACTGCAGTTGGATTTTCCTATTGGATGTTTGCGGTACTGCTTGACGTAAGCGGTACTACATGACGTAAGCAGGTTCCTGTTCACCATGCCCTCCCGTGGTACGAGCTACCACACATAGTATTGCATCAGTTAGGATAGCTTCAAGTTAGCGTAGATTTATTTGTATTTAGTACAGTGGTCAGGAGGGTACGTACTGTAGGTGTAGGTTTTCTGGTTGCAACAGCACTGTTGGACTGCATAGCTTTCCAGCAGACTTGGAAATTAGGCGCCAGTGGTTGCATAAACTTGGCCTGGAAGACCGTGAGTGTGAAACCTGCATTTTACGCGGGGTTGCTTCTCCAACGCAATAGAGGTGGAAATGGGCTTCTCCACACAGCTCGCGCTGCAAAGCAACGCAGTCGCAGTGCCAAACGCTGCTCCTCCTGCATGGACTCCACCACCGCAGCGGCGTCTTGATGTGAGTGATCTTATATATGATCACAATTTATGGTTAGGCTAAAGTTAATCCTCTGGGGTTGACAAACCCGCCGGCCCATATTGCTGGATTTTTTCACATAGCGGCAACATATGAATATGCCTACAGAGAGCGCGCGCTATTGACTATCAACTCGATAAAACTGATCAGATGCATGTACTTTACGTCGTCTTGCGACCCTGTGAGTCACTCTCCATTTTAGAGTCTGACAGCAGCTGTCAATTAATCCGTCACTGCGGGTCTCAGGTGCACGCCCTCGGTTCATCCCCTCTATCTCCACTGGGGTCTGCCCACTTTTCCAGCATTTTTCAAATATTGCCAGTGGGTGGAGTCAGGAGCTGACCAGGGTGGGGGAAGCTATCCCGCATTAAGCTTTTATTTAACATAAAATATAAATTATATTAATTAGCCAACTCACGCTGATTTTTATCAACTGGAACTTTGAATATGACATTTCCAATATTTCCAATTCCAAGTAGGTATGTTTTTCCATGCAATCGGCCAATATTAATGGAGCAATGAAAAAAAACAAAAATCACCAAGTGACAATAGAAGAGCCATTCCACCAAATGGGTGACATTTGCTACACTGAATCTAATACTACACTTAACTATTCAAAATGTGTATTGGTCAGGTAACTTTCTTTTTTTTTTTTTACAAGGATTCTAAGCAGAAGATGGACGCATTTTTTCTTAGCCCTGTTTCCAAAACTCATATGCCACGTTTGATTAGGGTTGGAGATGAACTGTGCAGGACAGTCGATCGGCACGAGCAGGATTGGGCACCCCTGGTACAAATGATGGACCAAGCAAAACTGATAAAAACAGTGGTTTAACTTTTTTTTTTTTTAGAAAAACAAATAGTAACAGGAATGAACACTTTGTAACAGGAGTGTCCATATGTGTGCGTGTGTGTATGAGAGAGAGTGTACATGACTGTGTGTGCATACGATTTCTGTGTTAAAATAATGTACTATGTGCTAGTAGTACTTCACAGCGAAGGAGGTGGAAAAAGAAAGAAGGAGAGAGAGGAAGGGAGAAAGAGGGAAGTTAAGACAAAAAAGGGAGATAAGAGAGGGTTGCGGGTGTGTTTCGCTCCTTCCATTGCAATATGCCATTACTGGCACCTGCATAGTATGGGTTTTCTCCATCTTCTACAAAATATAAGAAAGACAAAGACAAAATGTTAAGTCACTTCGTGGTGGACTAGCTTCCTGGTAGTATGGTGTTCACATTGTATACTACTAATGTCTACAATTTAAGTAATTGCCACCTTAAAACTCATAATTCAGGTGAATAGTATTATATCAACTATTTACAGTATTAAATCAACAAAACAGAGGACTCTACTCACTCCTGTTACTTAAACTCACTCCTGTTCTTGTTCATGAGTAACATGACTGAAAGGAACAGGATTCGGTTTTTAAGCAAAAAGTTATCAAATACTGTACATGACATATGGCCATATAGCATACATGCTAATAGCATGAGGACATGAGGGAGGTGGGGGATGTGTTAGGGTAACAGGACAGAATGAAAACCCGGGGACATGACTAAAATGTGTTTTTTTATCAAAAATATTAGATAAAATTGTTTTTTCCCGTGAAAAAAAAAAAAGTTTTAAAGCAGATTAGATATAAAATCACACAACAATGCAAAAAAATTCTGAAGGATTTTAATCATGGTAAATGTAGATGTGGAGAGTGGGGACATGCAACAAATGCTATTCTTTTAGTGTTCTATGTACACTCTACAAATAATTCTGTGGCTTAGTAAATATTACAGTAATATTTAACTTTAGTAACTTAATAAAATCTCTGAATATCATTTACTTGATTGTTTGAGTTAAACATACCAAAATAATTGACTAAAAATCCAGCAGTTAATTTTATCTAAACTTTAGTTATATTTAAGTTTTGTTTTCACTAAAAGAATTTAGTATTTGACTAACCAATTATTTATTTATAATACACTTAGGCTGAATCCAAATTCTCTGTCTTACCCCTTTCCCTTAGATTTGCACGTTCATGTGAGAGTAAGGGCTATCCCAATTCTCATTTTGATCTAGGGGTAGGGCTAAGGGGAAGGGGTAGATACCCCTTAAAACCAAGAATTTCCACGAGCTTACTTGAAACCAAGGAGTACCCAGAATGCACTGCGCAACCGGCAACAATGGCAGGCATACCATCAAGAGAGTCCCATAAATGTAAGTATTTTCGGCTTAAATGACTGATTGAAAAATTATGACAGTCTTGTTTTGTGCTCTACACAGTCATGTACATATATATTTGCAACCATGTTGTTAACTGAAACGTTTTTAAATATCGCTAGTCTGCTACGCTAGGCTATGCTAACGATACATTGCTGGTTTGCACAATCAGTCCTGCATTTCTCTGACTAGCCTTGCATGGACTCCATGCATGTCTACAGTTTTAACTAAACTCCATAAGCAGTGAATTTCCTTTTCCCCGGACATGTCCGGCCAGGATTTCGAGATCACCCAAAATGTCCGGGATTCGGTTTTTGCTTTCTACAGTCGCCATTCATTATGTGTGCATTATTTGACACTGACACGTATGTGCCAGCTTTGCAGGTCATGCATTCAACAAGTGATAGGTTTATGTGCGTTTTAGCATTGCTTAAATTCCTTTGTTTTCGTATCAGTCGGGATCAGTTTGAAGCTGAATGCATGACCTGCAAAGCTGGCACATACGTGTCAGTGTCAAATAATGTACACATAATGAATTTATACATTTTACTGTTTTTCAGTGCCCAGACACAGTGGAAGAGTGGCAAAGAGTTGCCATTGGATTCCAGGCTCAGTGGAACTTCCCAAACTGCCTGGGTGCTCTGGATGGGAAGCACATCAACATTCGTCCCCCACCAGGAACTGGATCGACATTTTACAACTACAAGCGTACATTTTCCATTGTTCTAATGGCACTGGTTGACAGCAATTACAGATTCCTTTATGTTGATGTGGGCTGCAATGGGCGTGTTTCAGATGGTGGAGTGTTTGGTGGATGCTCTTTACAGGGTGCTTTGGAGAAAAGAACATCGAACATACCTGCACCTGCACCACTTCCTGTATCTGACCAGCTGGCCCCTTACTGCATTGTGGCAGATGAGGCATTTCCCTTGAAGGAATACCTCATGAAGCCATATCCGAACCGCAGGCTATCTGTTGAGCAACGCATATTCAACTACAGGCTTTCGCGAGCTCGGAGGGTGGTTGAAAAGGCATTTGGCATCCTGGCAAATCGCTTTCGAGTTTTTCTAACTACCATTAATATTCAAAACACTGCCAAAGTGGAGGACATTGTGTTGGCTTGCTGTGCTCTGCACAACTTTCTGCGTACAGAGTGCTGTGAAGCATACATGGCAGGAATCAACCAGGAAGTACTAGATCAAGACCCCGGCCTACAGCAGGCCTCTCTGCCACACACAACCAACAGTACAACACACACCAAACAGCTCAGGGATTAAACTATGCCAGTACTTTAATTCAGACATTGGTGCAGTCCCCTTTCAGTGGGGCAAAATATAAGTCACTGAGTCACTGCAGTGTGTTCCAAAAGTGGGAATGAAAACTGTTGTGTGTGTGTGTAACTTTCACAAAAAAAATCTTTAATTTTCTAATTCAAAATATAATTTTGTATATATTTGTTCTTGGATTAAAATGCATGTTGTTTGTGTGCGAGATTCTCAACTTTCTCTTTTTTTAAACTTCAGTTGCTTAGTCATGATTTGAGCACAGAATAGCCTCCACACACACACACATACACACACACACACACACACACACACACACACACGTCTAACACTTCTCTATGTATTTGCAAAGTTCTTTATATTTTTTGGAGCTGATATTTGATATCATATTTTATCATATGCAGTAATATGCTCGGAGCTGAAATTTTTTGTTTTGTTTTATGACAGTGGTGTGAATTTGCTAAATAAAAGTCAGGATTTTACATCATTATGTGTTTTGGGATCTCTTTTTACATAAAGAATTGTGAATGCAAATACCTTTTTACACAAAGTAAAAGTGTTTTATTTTGCAATGTTCAGAACAATGGCCAAAACATTTGCTAGATGGTAAATGATATAAAATGACCAAAAATAGAAGAGACTTTAAATTCTAAATAGAATTGTGCAAGCACTATAATATAACTATATGCAACGTAACACATTACAGGTGTGTATACTGATTGACAGATGCATCCAGTGAATGGTTGTGGACCACTGAATATTTGAAAATGCAATCATCCACCTCATGCTGGAAATGTGGCAGTACATGTGGTGGCAAATTCCGCATTCTGTGTTCTAGATTTTTGCAGAAAGCTGAGATGGCATCATTGGTGTTTTCCTGTGATGCCAACTTTTCCAGAGTTTTGCCGATGGTGCGCATCAAGTGTGGACTCCTCACTGGAGAATTCATCCTGCATCCTCCTGCGCTTCCCCGGAGGCTTTGGAGTATTTGGTTTCTTTCTAATGGCTGTGGACTCAGCTCCACAGATCGTGGATTCAGGCAAGGGTGTACTGGGCCGTAGCTCCGCCTCAATGAAGCTGGGCTCTTCATGGGTACCAGTCCAGGTGTCACTGTTGGTACCATCTGAGGGTGAACAGGAATCACTATCAGCCGAAGGTTCCTAAAAAAAAAAAAAAAAAAAAAAAGATAAAAATCAAAATGCAAATGATGTGCTACCATAGATTCTTACAACTGTTCACCAATCACCCATAACAATAACAGGGCAAAGCAAAAACAATACCCTGCAAATTGGTGAAATTGCTACCTGCCAGTCTTCTGAGATCCAGAACTTCCTGAGGGTCCTTGTTTCTTATAAGGCATATACTGGGTTCGCAATAAATCCCACCACTTCTTGAGCTCTTTCTCTGAGGGATAAAGTCAAATTTTGTGAGCATTATGCCTAGTTATTTGTCAGTTTCATATTTGTAATGCCAAAATTTTTTACTTTTTGCTCTACTGGACGTACACTAGATGCTAGCACATAATATTAATAACTGCCTGTTTCCATAAACCAAATTATTTTTGGTACACACACACAAATCTAACACGTCATTATTTTTACTATGGACCATTTAAAAATAACAAACAAGTTTTCTAAAGACCTCGATTGCCAAAAAGAAAATCTTACCTGATATAACAAGTTTATTTTCGATCTCACGCCACATTTCAGCTTTCACCACACGGTTGGCATACGATTTTTCTGTAATGTCATACAAGGCCGGCCTTTCCTGGATCATGCTGATCAATGCGTCTTCACTTGCCTCGTTCCAGACAGCCATATCTTTTTTAAATAATCACGAATGATAATCACGAGAAATAATCAAGAGAAATGACTTCGTTGTTTACTTGCTTCGTCACATCCGTTTTTTTCGAGCACTGGTTCGCTGGCTGAACAGCCAATCAGAATGATCAGATGACTCGACTGACTGACACAAAATCTTTGGAGGAGTAGTGACGTCACTCACGCAAGCTGCCACTCTCCATCCATCTCGTCTACAAACCTGTCCGGTTCGTTTGTGCTCGCACAGGGCCGCAGCTGTCATTGTTCTGTTCTTTAGATATGGGAATGTTTTAGTTTAGATTTGTGCTATTGACATTTGGTCTTTATATAATCACCAATGCACTACGATATGTAATGTATACTGTTACTACTCTGGCTGTAAGCTACGTGTGACTGATGCTTAGTTTTGTATAAAAATTAAATTAAATAACCACTAAAAAAAAATAATATTTAAAAAATTGTGTAGTGTCTTAAGTTTTCTGAATAGGCCTACTTTTAACAGCTTACAGTGCCTGTTTGTGCTGTAAAAAGTTTTGTTTGTGCTGCTTCGATTTTTTATTCTCAATAAACCTTCTGTAGACGTCTGACAGAAATAAAGTCAGTCTGGTTAGTAATAAGTGAAGCTGGTAATGCTGTTTGTGGAGTTGTTTAATCCTCCTCTGCTGAGATCTTCACAGATTTAATGTCTTCTTTTCTCTTCAGTTGATTTCATCTGAGGCTGTGGCTGAAATGACTCCATATTTAATATACACAGATTTTGTGGCTACGATAAGGTCCAGTTCTGGTTTATTTCTTTACTCTTGGCTGACATGTGGCATTGCTATGCAGAGGTGTAAAGTCCAGGTTCAGAAAGTAAAAGTCCTCCTCAGTATTTTGTTCCAATCACCTGGATTTGCTAATTCAGCAGGAGAGAGAACTAATTAGTGAAATCAGATGACTGAGTTTATGGGTGGAATAAACATATGGCAGGACTTTTACTCTTTGGCCCCTGGATTACCCACCTCTGCTAATATACATATTAGACATTAGACAACAGTCTATACCTTTGAGGGACTAATATGTACTCTTTAGGTACAAAAGTGTACCTTTTGAAAAGGTACCGCCAGAGCGACAGCTTTTGTACCTTTTTTTCTGAGAGTGAACATGAGGGGAACGTGGAAGATAGAAACATCTCAGTGATCGACACACCTGGACTGTATAACACGTCCATCTCACATGAAACACGAAGGCTGAGATTGAGAAGAGTTTGCAGATGTCTGATCCTGGTCCTCATGTGATTCTGCTGGTCATCAAACTGGACCGATTCACAAAAGAGGAGATGGAGACAGTGAAATGGATTCAGAAGAACTTTGGAGGAGATGCTATTAGATTCACCATGCTGCTGTTCACTGGAGCTGATATGTTAAATAAACCTTTAGAAACATTTCTGCAGGAAAGCCCAGAGCTGATGAAGGTAGTGGATGAATGTAAGGGAAAGTATCATGCCTTCAGTAATGTGGAGAAGAAAGATGGAGCTCAAGTCACTGAACTACTGGAGAAGATCAAGACAATAGTGCAGGAGAATGAAGGAGAACACTACACCATTGAGATGTTCAAGAAAACTCAGAGAAAGATTGTCATTTTAAAAATGTTATGTTATGTAACTCCTGTTGTTGCATGTTGTGTTGTATTATATCTATCAAGAAGGTTCTGGTACGACTTGCTTCGTTAGATGTGAACATTGTAATCAAACTATAATCATGATAATAATGATTTTTTTATTTATTTTACTATTATTGATTTCATTATATTCATTGTATTCATACATCTAAACGTATTTGAATCGTGTTTAGCAGTGGAAAATTATTTGTAAAGGTAACAGTCTAGAAAATAGACTTGCCAACAAGTAAAGAAAAATAAAACTTTTAAGTAATTAAAACAAATCGTTGTGTTTTTTTTATGGTTCTCCATCACACACAGTAACTATTCCATAGATCAGTTTTGCACATTGCTGTTAGTAATGCTGCTATCAAATTAGTGGGTACTTTTTGAAAATTGTATTAACTTTTAGATTTTTATTCTTTATCATGACAGAGAAAGAAAAATATAAATTGTTCAAACTGAAGCAAGATGCAGAGAAACAGCGAAGAACAACCTCTAAGTACTGAATATTTAATTCATCCATCCATCAATCCATGCACCTTTTATTAATCCATATATCCGTCAATCTTTTTTACAGTGTCAGATCTGAATATTGTGCTGTTGGGTAAGACTGGAGCAGGAAATAGTGAGTCAGGAAACACCATCATCGGAGTTAGAGGAACATTTGAAGACGTTTTTTCTCCTGAGTCTGTGACCACAATCTGTAAATCAGAATCAACAGAGGTGGATGGGCAAACAATCACAGTCATCGACACTGTAGGACTCCCTGATACCTCAAAGAAGATTACAGATGTTCAGAACAAAATTGAGCAGATATTTGACTGTGCACGTCATGGTGTGGATGTGTTTCTGCTGGTGATCAAATTGGGTGAGAAATTCACAGAGGAGAGCAGGAAAGTTGTGAAATGGATCCAGGACAATTTGGGTAAAAAGTTCTCGAATCACACAATAATGCTCTTTACTCATAAAGATCAACTACCTAAAGGTGAGTGTCACGATCCACACTCGGGAAAGAAGGGAAGATCCAAGAATGCGGTAAGTAATATTTATTGGGGAAATCCATAATCGAAATCAGTCCAGGCAAAGGTCAAACTCAAAATCAGCAATCCAAAACACAAGAACAGAATAAGACACGGATGAAAAACAGACCTCAAAGGTGGTGTGATGAATAACAAGGACTCCGTGACACAGACTAAAACAGACAGGGTTATATACACAGGGAATAGACAATGCTAATGGGGAATAGACTGAGTGCAATGATTAGTGATAGGGAACAGCTGAGTGCAATGATGAGACAAGGATTGTGGGGAATGTAGTTCAACTAGTGACTGACACCGTGGGGAAGGAGGACATCTAGTGGACACCTGGAGAACACAAACCTGACACCGTGACAGTGAGACAATAGAGAATTATCTGAAAAAAATCTTCAGTACTGGAATCAGTAGTTAATCAATTTCCAGAATGTTATACTGTTCTTAATAACAAAGATAATGATCAATCTCAGGTCAAAAACCTCCTGAAAAAGATAAACACACTGAGAGAGAAGAACAAAAACAGGAGATATACTGAGCAGGATTATATGGAGACTCAGGATGAAATACTACAGAGAAAATGTCTCACTAGAGCAGCTGTAGGAATTATGAATTCAACATAAATGAATTATGTTGAATATCTGTCAGCTGTTAAATTTAACTACACAATTAGATTTGATAATACCAGTTTAGCAAATGACACATGGACTTGTCATTCTGATGGCACTGGTATGTTCATTGATATACACTGAACTAAGGATTTTGAGTTACAGGCTTGTGCAGGTTGTGTGCTGCTGTTTGTTTGAATTGTTTTGCGAAATGAACTTACTGGTTTGCAAATGTTTAGGACGATTCAAGAAATGTACTAAAGCGACTGATAAAAACTGTAAGACCTGCCTCCAAAAAAAAAAAAAAAAAAAAAAAAAAATCCTGCCTCATAGCCATATCAAAAACTGGCTAACTATAAACTAGATAAAAGTAGACCTACTCTGTTTACATTCATTGTACAATATAAGCCTGTTGAATCCTCAGTTTTTCCACTGAAGATGACAGATAACACGCCTGGACTCATATCTGCTGATATCATCATCACTTTGCAGTTGTGTTTGCATTTTTAGAGATCGTTTTTCCTAAAAATAATTCCGGCTTGAACTTCCAGCCTGGTTTGATCCTCTATATGTCTGTCTTCTTCCATCAGATGGCACAAAGCGTTTTGCTACATGTAATGTTTTGTATGTCTGTGTTTATTGTTTTATCTGATAGGTTATTAAAGTCATAATTCTGAACTAATTAACTCTGTCCTGTGTCTAAAGGTCTGTCACCTCAGAAAGACATACAGGACATGAATAATGCAAATGATTATTCATAACAGATGTTTGTTATCCAGATCTGTGTAAAGAGCAGCTATTGGAGAGTTTCTCATGTCACTTTGTATAAATTCATATGCATAAATGTAAACATAAAAAGAAAGCCATAAAGTTAAGTAAAAAAAAGTGTAATAATTATGTTAAAAGAAATCATGTTTTAAATCAACATTTCACTTACTTTTTTTATTGCTGGTAATATAATTTGTAACTTACACAATACACTCAGTACAACAAACATACAAAGGTTGCACATGTATTTAGATATCAAATTATATGTGGTCATAACTGTGATTATGGATTTATAGATCAGGCCAGATAGGAGCAGCACGTTTGTCTGTAATCAGATGTGATTTAGTTTTGGTTTCATTATGAATGGAGGGCAACTGTCTATCACACATGACCAAGGGCAAAACAGCATTAGAGGCACATATTCACATATTCTATACTGCCAGAAAGGAAATAACAAGCCCCCCCCCCCCCCCCCCTTCTTTTTTTAAAGACCTCTTCTTGTAAATTAGGGCTGTTTTTGTAAGACAGAGCAGCTTCACCAGATGTTGTGGGCTAACGGCATTAGTGCCACATATTAAATACTACCAGAAGGAAATAACAAGAACCCAAGCTCTTCTTTTAAATCAGGGCTGTTTCTGTCAGACAGAGCTCTGTGTACAATCACTTTCACTTTTCACTGCAGAAAGACTTGATTCACTTAAACAGCATTAAGATTCTTTAATATTAGGGGGCATTAACAGTATGGTTGCTTATTTTGATTATAAGATATGTGTTATGATTTTACTGGGGTATACTCATATCCAGAACAAATGACGGATGACCTTTTCTGGCTGAGTTAAATATTTTAATTACATTTTTAATCCAACGTTTGGGTGTGTCCATATTTGACCCAAAGTTGGGTTAAAACAACCCAGCATTTTTTAGAGTGTAGCTTGGAGATCTTGTGTAAGATATGTTGAAGATAATTAAACTATCTAAAGTTAAATCAAATGGTTGCACTTTTACAAGTTGATTGTACTGAAATGTGTGTTGGCAGTGCCTGTACACAACCATCATAAAATGATAAAAATCCATCCAGTGTTTTTTTTTTTTTTATCTTATATGTTTTCCCCTGTCCTAAATCAACACGGTCGACGCCCCTCCCACGATTGATGATTGACAGCAGCGTTTCAACACAGACCCGCCCTCGCTCGTGAGCGAGCTGTCAATCATAGTCTGCGCGTCATTGTTGATTTTTGATACATTGTTGTCGCTGTTTTGATGTTCCTAAATCCGAACCGCTGAAGACGCAGTGGCTGAGTTTTGTTTTCGAAGGGAATTCCCCACGATCAACGTTAATGCTTTCATGTTTGCGCAAATCATTTCACACACCAGACTGCTTTACAAACGAGGGTCAGTATAAAATGGTTTTGCTAAGAAGCTGCTCCTAAAAAAAGGATCGGTACCAACTATTCGTGTTCCTGCTGAACCTCCAGAAGAACTGAAGTGAGTGTAACGTTTTATTAACCTTTATATTTATATTTATATTAATCTTTGCAAATCGCTTGCACGCTTCATGATGAATGCGTCTAAGGTTTACACTCGGTACATTACGGCATGTTTTCTATGTACGACGTTCTCAATATAATTCTGAATCTGAATCTGAATAATGAACAACACGTTATGGTTATTGTGTTATTATTTCAAACTGTGTCCGCCCAGAACAGAGGGGCGGGGTGAGCAAAGCTCATTATCATTTAAAGACACATGCACTTAAACGGCGTGCTGAAAAGAGTGTCAGGTTTGTGCAGGTTGCTGAAGACGAGGGAACAGAATTTCAATGCAGTTCGTTTATTCACAAACTCAGGTTACAGGAAAATACAGGAACATACAAAGACGAGAACCGACAAACACTGAGGGAAAACACAGGGTTTAAATACACTGGGGCTAACAGGATAATTAACGAGGTGATTGATAGGACACAGGTGAAAGACATGACTAATTAGAACATACTGGGGAAAACTAGGTTACAGGGACTAAACCAAAAACACAGAAATAAAGACAGTCCAAAACACAGAAACGTGACACAGAGCTGTTTTTGACCAGGTAAAATTAGTGTTTTCTTACAATACTAATGAGAATTTTTAATTAAAGTATATTACAAACTTTTAATTTAGACCCTAAAGAATCATATTAGCTTGTACAAAAATGGCATTATATGACCCCTTTAAAAAACGCCGAATTAAGATCATGTAATGAAGTCTGCCTTCCTAATCCTTCAAAATGAGATGACCTTCAATGGCCTGACTTAATACCGATTGCAATTAAACATATTACTTAAAATTTTATTAAAGTGTTTAAATAAAGCATTGATTTAACATTGATTTCATTCTGTCAGGTTGTATTTTTAATGTTTTTGTAATGAAAGGGATGCAGAATCGACTTTCAATGACATTACGATTGATTGATTTTTTTTATTATTATTATTGAAATTAAAATTATATTATTTAACTAAAATTAAACGTGACCTTTGGTCTTAAAAGAATAGTCAAAGACTGAGGAATAGCTCATCCAAAAATGAAAATGTACAAATTTACTCAACCTGGGTCATGTGCATATAATGGCAGTCAACAGCATCAAGCTTTAAAGGCACAATATGTAAGAGTTTTAGATTAAAATATCCCAAAACTACTTAAACAATGTTGTATATTTTGTTGACTTGTGTACTTGCATTATCCCAAATGTTTCCAATAGTGTTTAAATCCAGAGAAATCAACCATTTTAACCAGGACACGGCCCGTGTCTGTGCTTCGCCTGTCAGTGACGTCATATCCGGGTTACCTTCAATTTCGATTGGTTTTTACTTCCGTAGGAACCATGGAAACACCAAAGATGCTTTAATATATTCTGTGTTTTATTAGACAGGGGAGCAACTGTTTGTATACATTTATCAACAGAAAACGAATCATTGTTATATAGCTCATCACCGTTAGTCTTATTGTTTGAATCTCTAGTTTTCTTGATTTACTGCGAGTAGGGATCGACCGATATGGATTTTTTAGTGCCGATGCCGATACCGATTTTTTTTTCATCAGCCTTAGCCGATGACCGATACGGGCTGCCGATTTTCTTGGGCCGATATTTGGAGCCGTTACTGCTTTTGCTCACTCAATTTACATCATAAAAATGACACAATGATGATAACAAATGTTACAAGTCTCAATTTAAAAAAGGAACATTTATTGAACTTAAAAAAAAAAAAACAATATTTGACAAATATTAAAAACATGTGAGGTAGAACAAGTAAAAAAAAAAAGTTCTGTGCTGAAAATACTGAAAATAAATATTTAAGCATAATTCAAATTCTGAAAATAAATATTTAAGCATAAATAAAATAATTACACTATTGCACACAGTAGCAACAAGCAAGCAGCATAATAAACGTCTGTCGTTGCTATGCAACCATGAACTGCGCTCTCCATGATGACGAGGAAGTAAGGATTAATTTATTTCTAGCCCTTTACGACTACATATATTTATGGAGATGAGAAATAATAACCAGCCCTGTCCAGCTATGATCAGCTGTGCGGCCAAGCTTTCGATGTTGTCATGGAAAGGTCAGTTGTTTTTTGTCACATGACCTGCGTGCACTTGCGGCATTCTGAAAAGTTTAGATGTTTTCATCTCACCACGGCATAGGAGTGCCTGGACAAACGAGCGCGCTGCATCGCATGCTTGTCACAACCGCGTCGCTTCTTTTATGAGCACACGTCCAAACCTCAGCCAGGTGGTCGCTGAATAAAACTCCCACGAATATCACGGAAAACATCGGCATTATTTAATCCTATGACCAATGTTCGTAACAGCTGCCGTATGCATATAGATAGCCTCAAAACTTAGCTATTTGCAGCTCCCTAAATACAATGACAAGCAGTTTTATAGATGAGGCATTCGGCATTCGCGTTTTCCATTTGGACCCACAAACTTGCTTAGTTGCACGCACATATAGAGCAACGTGTTTCCACTTTCAAAGTGTATGGCAATGTTTCAGCTAAGACAAACAGTTGAAAGATGCTTTGAAAGTTTAAAACGTGCTGTTGTCTTGAAGAGGCTTCCAGCACTCTGCTAGTGTGGGAGGGGCAGTGCATGGGCTGCACTGCAGCGTCTCCAGCAACACAGAGCTGCCTGCGGACGCCTGTCTGTAAATAATGCCGGGAAAAAACTATCGGCGAACGCAGCAGCCGCGTATCGGCCGATGCCGATACACGTGAAACCCGCAAATATCGGCCCGATTTATCGGCCGACCGATTTATCGGCCGACCGATATATCGGTCGATCACTAACCGCGAGTAACATGTTTGTATCATGCCTCAGAGACAATGGTTATTTTGTCAAGTGGGTAACATAACATAATCAGAAAGAAGAGATTTATTTGTAGTAACAGTAATAAAGTATTTTCTCCACCACAAAACATTTTTAAATGAATTGCATGCCATTTAGCAACACAAGTCATCCAGATTTTATTAAAGGGGTCATATAATGCCATTTTTGTAAAAGCTAATATGATTCTTTAAGGTCTAAATTAAAAGTTTGTAATATACTTTAATTAAAAATTCTCATTAGTATTGTAAGAAAACACTTATTTTACCTGGTAAAAAACAGCTGTTTTCAGCACGCCGTTTAAGTGCATGTGTCTTTAAATGATAATGAGCTTTGCTCACCCCGCCCCTCTGTTCTGTGCGTACACACAATAACACAATAACCATAACGCGTTGTTCATTATAAACGTGGGATTATGAATTATATTGAGAACGTTGTACATAGAAAACATGCCGTAATGTACCCTGAGTGTAAACAGCAAAATTCATCGTGAAGCGTGCAGCAAGCGATTTGCAAAGATTAATATAAATATTAATATAAAGGTTAATAAAAAGTTACACTCACTTCAGTTCTTCTGGAGGTGCAGCAGGAACACGAATAGTTGGTACTGATCCTTTTTTCAGGAGCAGCTTCTTAGCAAATAACCAGCTTTATACTGATCCTCATTTGTAAAGCAGTCTGGTGTGTGAAATGATTTGCGCAAACATGAAAGCATTAACGTTGATCGTGGGGAATATTCCCTTCGAAAACAAAACTCAGCCACTGCGTCTTCAGCGGTTCGGATTTAGGAACATCAAAATGACTGCTGTGTTCCTTATTACACCCAAGAACAAAACAAGTCGCTTAGACGCCATTCTGCTCATAGACAGTGCTCCAGAGTATCAACAATGCACTATGATTGACAGCTTGCTCACGAGCGAGGGCGGGTCTGTGTTGAAACGCTGCTGTCAATCAACAATCGTGGGAGGGGCGTCCGACCGTGTGACGTCACAAAATCGAACGGCTTGATTTGAGATGGGAGAAAACATATAAGAAGATTTTTATCATTTTATGATGGTTGTGTACAGGCACTGCCAACACACATTTCAGTACAATCAACTTGTAAAAGTGCATGTACCATTATGACCCCTTTAAAGGCACAGTATGTAAGTTTTGCCCCTAGAGGTTGCATATTCAAAACAATAAAAAAGGCGTAGGTTGATGACTCCATGAATGAGCATGAAATGATGGGAGTTGTCGTCTTCATCTCCACTGCTGATGGAAATCAATCCGACGGGACTCACAAATCATGGTTACGGATGAGCTAATGAAATAAAGCTTTATAACATTTCGTTTGATTACGATTTTATTTCATTCTAATGATTTAGCCACACATAATGTAATGTTTAATGCTACATCGATATCGTGTAAGACAGCATATCTACATATCAGATGTTAAGTGTCATGTGAACGCAGAGACCTCAATACTTGGTAGACAATACACAATGACGGTAACATTTGATGGATCGTTTTTGTGTTTGAATGTGTAATTTTGAGTAATCCAAATGACACAAAATGGCACGTTACTAATCCTAACAACAAAAGCAATGATAAAACAGTGTAAATACAGTTTGAAAACAGTGAAAAATCAACCTCATTAATTATTCAAGGCCCAGTGCATGATGGGAACACCAGCATCAGAAAAGTTGAGTCATTTTACTTAATTTTATAGCGTTGATATTTACGCTTTCATTTCTACACGCTTGAATTGAGTAATAATATAGAATTTACTTTTTTTTTTTTTTTCTTGCCTGAACTAACTTTTTCATGTAAATTACATTGTTTTTTCTGTAGTATTTACTTCACCACAAAATCATTTTTATCAGTGTACTCATTCATTCACTTTATTTGTTGAATTAATTGGTGGTAAACATGATGAGCTACATAACAATAATTTATGTTGATAAAGGTATCCAAACAGTTACTCACCTGTCTAATAAAACACATGCAAAATCAGCGTCTCTGTCTAGTTGAAGTTTGTTGCGAAGCTCTCTCCATCTAGGAAATATCGGTCCTCAGAGCGGCGTGCTAGACACTACAACTACTACTTCTGCGTTGTTTACATTAGACTCACTGTATTGCCATGGTATCTACAATGTAAAAAGTGAATCTCTTGCAGTTAACGACATGCATGAATTTAATTATGAATCAGTGAATTATTAACTACACAATCACCGCTAGCATATTCTCAATGATTCTTGGGTCTTCTCCTGGACTGCACAGGCTCTACTCTTCAACACAATGGTGACCCACAAAACTCAACCGAAACACTTTAAATCCCAACAGAACATTAAACACTAACACATCTCTCAAGATCTCAGCAGAGGAGGATTAAACAACTCCACAAACAGCATTACCAGCTTCACTTATTACTAACCATTTCTGTCAGACGTCTACAGAAGATCTTATTGAGAATTAACAGAGGTTTAGATGTTGTCTTTATTGAAAAAAAAAAGTTTGATGTTACCATTATGATGATCAGTGTTTGCTTTAGTTGGTCTCTTTACTATTTAACAATAGTTCTTTAGTTGCTTTAACTGTGTGGTTCAGATACATGTTTGTTATAGCAAAAAATGCAATAGAAACTGATCTGATGATGTTGATCACTCTTCAGTATAGGATATAGTCATTATATAGGGATCTCCCAGTCACGTGACCCCTAGCCGCGTGTCAGCCATTTTGACGGTATACTTCAGCGCACCTACACACTGCTATATACTTGAGAATGCGGATTATCACATGTTTTATGGCTGCGAATTGATTAAAATAATGAATAATGGTCTCTGTATTAATTATCTTGAGCCTGCTGAAATGTTCCTATAAATATATTTTCTTTCCAACTGTGCAATCTGAATAAAAAATAGGCTAACTATATTTATCCACTACAGTTTTTTTTCTCTCTTTCTGACATTTCATACCTGTTGGGTTTACATTTTTTAATTAAATTGACTATAAAAAAGATTGCTTGTGTGTGCTGGTGTTTATTACAGTCTTTTAAAATAGTTGAATGAATGAATGCTCGTGAGGTACCTGTAACGATGTTTAATAGGCTAACTTTTGGCTACTTTGAATATCATAGCATTTTGGCCATAAACATGTAAATGGTGAAAAGATTGACATTGAAAAATGACACAGAATGATTAAAATTTAATATTTAAATATTTAATCCAAATAAATAAATGTTCGTGGTTCGCACTGATGTTATTCATTTGTTCTCACACACTTCAGCGTCGCCGTCACTGGTTTAGACGAACACTGACCACTATCTAGCGCAGCGGCCGTCAGCTAGGCAACTCTTCACGTCATGTCATCACAAAAAGAAAAATACAAGAGTAAGATAAAGGAATTAGGAATCATAGATCCTTATGAAGCACCACAAGTTCTTTTTACAGGCATTAAATTTGTAGAAAAACTTCCTGACATTGAGTTCGGTGACATTTACAGCTACCTTATTCACTTCCCATCACGCTACACCGGAGCTTCATTAAAAGCATACAAAAGCTTAGCAGGCTATCGGTATCACGAGTCCGGATGGGTCAGCAACTCTTTGATTTGGACGCCAGCGGGGAAGGATTTTTCAATCATCACCGCAAAGGTTGGTCAATGTATTTTTATCACCAAATTATAGTAGGCTACCTGTAATAATTTTTAAACAGAGTTTACAGGGAAAAACACAAAACAAAATCACCAACAAGATTAAGTGTATCTTAAATGAATTTGTTGAATCTAGTTTGATCCAAGAAAAACGAAATAATATGCTTAGGCCTATATACTTTCTATACTTGTAACTATACTACAGTATGACTATGATAAACTGTCATTGAGACTGTTGTCTCAACCTGTGTTTCTAACGATTTATAAGAACTGTCAAATAAAATACAAGATCAGCTTTTGGTATTTGAAAACGAAAGAATTGAATGTGATAATACGCCTAACGAATTAACTGATCTAGGAATGCATGTATGGGTTTAGGCCCAATGCTGCGCAGTGTGCACAGTCATGCTAATCAGGTCCAAGCAACTGTTTACTGCAAACTAGATATAATATGTCTTATTTTATTTTTAGGTTAAACACTCCATGAAAGTGAATGAACCCCCTCTGCATCCCTGGGTAGCTGTTAATCGAGATGGATCTGTGCAAGTTGCTCACTGTAACTGCATGGCCGGATTGGGAGAAGCCTGCTCACATGTGTCTGCAACTCTCTTCCATCTTTTGGCTCAAGCTGAGATGAAACGATCTGTTTCTGTCACCTCCAAAAAGTGCAAGTGGTCAGGTGTGCAGTCGATCACCAAAATTGAGCCGAAACGAGGCAAGGATATTCAGTTCACAAAATGCAAGAGACTCAAGCCTGATATGTTGTCTGATATTCCTCCTCTTTCTCCAGATGAGGAACAAATGTTTTATCATGAATTGTCTGAAACATGCAAGTCTGAGTCCAAACCTGTTAAGCCCGCTATTTTGTCAATCATACCAGGCTATGCTGACTCATATGTCCCACGCATTTGCAACTCAAATATTCCAAAACCACTCACAGATCTGTTTGATGCAAGTAATCGCAAACTCACAAATGAGGAACTACTGGCAAAAAGTGACAATGTTTTTGCGAAAATTGAAATAACTAAGAGTCAGTCAGACCTTGTTGAGTTTGAAACAAGGAAGCAAACAAATTGTAGGCTTTGGTACCAACAAAGGGCAGGTCGTATTACTGCTTCTTCTGTCAAAGCCGTTTTAAGCACATCTGTTCACAACCCTTCCAAATCACTAGTCAATAAAATTTGTGACCCTGAGTCTGCAAAATTTTCAAGTGAGGCAACCAACTGGGGATGTAATCAAGAAAAAAATGCAAGGAAATTATATGAAATCAATATGAGAACCAGCCATGATGATTTCATTACAAATGATGCTGGATTTCGGATTAGCCCTCAATATCCTTTTATCGGTGCATCCCCCGATGCCTGTGTTTCATGTTCCTGTTGTGGAGAAGGTATTTGTGAGATTAAATGCCCTTTTACAGCAAAAGGCAAGACAATCACAGAGGCTGCCACAGATAGCAAATTTTGCTTAACATCAGATGCAAACGGTGACCTGCAATTAAGTAGGAAGCATGAATATTACTATCAGGTTCAGACACAACTGTTGACAACAGAAAGCAATTACTGTGATTTCATTGTGTTCACGGCTAATGACAATGACAATGATTTATTTGTGGAAAGAATTTACGTGGACCATGATTTTATTCTCAATGTTGTTTCAGAACTGCAGACATTTTATGTGTCTGTTATTCTGCCAAATCTTTTAGCGAAGGTAATTACATGCCGAATTAAGAGGGTAGAAAATACTGATGAAGAAAAGGTGTGTTATTGTCAAGAGCCCCCCACTGAGTCTATGCTGACCTGCATGTCAGTTTCATGTCCTATCAAAATGTTTCATGCGGACTGTTTAAAGATAATGAAAATACCTAAAAGATGGTACTGTCCTGGATGTAGGACAAAACTAAACAAGGAAAAAAGAATGTCACAGAAAATGGCATCTACTTCTACCTCCACTGACCAAGTTAATTGAACAAATGATAAAGATTGTATTACATTTATTGTTTCTAATTAATAATACAGGTATTTTTTTTTCTTTTTTAAAATCTCTCTAATAAAGTACATTTATCGGTCTTACAGTCGGTGACTGTCGGTGACTTTTATGCATTTAAAGTTGGTACACTATGCACTTATTTAACACTAGATGTTGTCATGTTACAAAACTGAATAGATGTAAAAAGTCAAGTAACCTTGTATAATTTCATCAATTTTATTGTATATATATCACAAACAACTGACATGAATGTAAAATTGACTACAAAGTTATTTAGCAATAAAACATGTTATATATTTCAACCCATTGTTATTTACTGTCATTGTTACAATAGATATATTCTGAAATCTGAATAATAAGCGTTAAGCAGCAACCTGGAATGTCCCACCACAGGATTCAAACACAAGCGTGATAGAATCTGTTGTTATGAGGCAGTTTTCATTCAAATGGGACAACTGATTCAGAAAGATTCGTAATGGCACAACAAATATGTACTATTTTGTCCAATGGCATTTCTCCATTCGAAGACTCTAACAAAGACAATGGAATGGGTCCATCAAGAATTGTAAATTTTTGTCTTGTAAGGCCAATGACGCGCTCCACGTGGATCCGCACAGATGCTAACCCTCGAGTTTTTTCTATGTCTATTGGATCCAGTTGTTTCTTTCCTCTTGTAAAAGCAGGTATCCTCAATTCAGCATTGAATAGAGCAACTGAATCAGCAACATCAAAGCCTCTGTCCGCCAATACCAGATCCCCTGGAAGTAAATTATTCAAAAAACCACTGTTCTCCACAATGTGTTTATCAGATGTCCGGCCCCCCCACCCTTTTGAAATAAAAGATATAGTGCCTTGGGGAGTAATGCCAATCATATATTTCATTGTATTGTGTGATTTATAAGAAGAATATGTTTGGGATCTTGCTAAATAGAGCTGAGGTTTCTCTGTAAATATCTCAAAGCAGTCGATAATGCATGTACATCGACTAAATCCATTTCGAAATGAGAATGGCAAAGTTAACCTTAGCTCATCTCTTCCTGGCCATTTAACTAACAAAGGTACAATTCTTTTATACAAAATATTAGTGCAGTTCTGAAATATTCTTGAACCTGCAGAATTACTTATGTGAAACAGGTAACACAAAAATGTCAAAGTCACATTCAATCGTAAACGCAACATTGTGAAGATGAATTGCTGAAACGGAGGGATGGAAGCATTGGACATTAGCCATGGATGTACATGACCATAGATCAATTTGAGTTTTTGGAATGAAGGAAAACCAGTTAATGTTCGAACTTTGTCATCATTATTTTCAAATCCCTTTTCATCGAATTTGAGATTGTGCAGTTTCTGTTTTAGTTCCATGTTTTCTGTCCTTAAATGTTGACATTCATCCTCCAAAATCTTTATATACCTCTTGCATTGGTCACTATTGCAGTGTGTTAAATCGTTTGGTGTTGATCCAGCATCCGCTTGTTCGCCAAATTCTTCATGATTATCAGTTTGTGACAGATGTAGCAATCCTTGAACTGCATCATCAACTTTCCCAGCTTGCAGTCGTTTACGTTTCAAATTTTGCCTCCTGTCAAAATTTGCCACTGCATTCATGGTTTTCCTTTTCTTTGGTGTTGACACATGCTTAAATATAGTTGGCACATAGTCCGGGTGGTAGGGATGATCACTTTTCGCACCTGCAACCAAAGATATTACATTGGGTCATTCATTTGTTCAATGGTATTAAAAGTCAATTTGCTGGAGGAAGTACACAGAATCACAGATGTAACTGTTTCTCTGATATTAGAGTTCAGGATTGTGATGTCATGTTGCTAAGCATTGTGGTATTAGTGGCAGGCTTTTTCCATAATAAATTAATGGCGGTTTTAAAAGGTAAAATCCTAGTGTTAACGTTCACATAAAAAAGTTTTGACATTGAGCTACAGTGTGTTAGCTAAATGCATTTACCAGTAGTGACTCTGAAGCTAACTGAGCAGTTACGGCTCTCTTCTCTACTCTTTACTAACGTTACTACAGTACTTTAATACTGTTTATAGCTAATGTTGGTAAGTTTTTTTTTCACTGCAAAAAAAAAAAAAAAAAAAAAAACATAGAAAATGTAATCAACCCATACACCGTTAGAACCCTGAAAAAAGCACAATATTTTTTATCATAAAGGGCGACAGCTAAACGTTTGATTAACAATTGATTTTCTGTTTAAAGCAAATTTATATATATATCGTAAAATTGGGAGACTGGTGTGTCCGGCTAAGACGACAAGCTCACGTTATGTTGAATGCTTGGTAACTTAGTGCACACAAACATTGCGGATTTCTATGGCAACAGTGAAATTATAACATTTGATCCCGAACTCAGAGAAATCATTTATTAGCCTTCGAGGGGACAACTTACCTGATCCAAAATGAAGACTGCAAAGCCGCGTGTGTTGAGTTGGAAGCCAAACACCGCCGTCATCGGTTTGCCTGTTTATTGCCGCCAACCACTTGTTTCTCCGTTTTATTTCTTTTGGGATACGGTATAAAGATATTGCTTTTGTGTGATCCCGTACCTCATCGCATCCAACTGCACAGCATCGCTCAGGCATGACATAAAAATAGGTGATTATTTCGCGACGACCTGTATTACCACCGGCGGTTTAGCGTTTTCTATACCGTCAAAATGGCTGCTCCAAATGGCGTGACGTCACGCGGGACGTCCCTATAGGGATGTAGTGAAATCTGCACGGGGAGCTTTTTCGCTCTCATGTGAAACTCTCATGAAATTTCTACATGAGGTTATCTATTGGGTTTACTGGATTTTGGCTATGAAATTGCATCAAGCAATTGTAAAAGTTTATAGTAAAAGAGCAAACAAACACAACTTGTGCACTTTTTAATTTATTTATTTTATTTATTTTAATTTATTTTAATTAGGATAAACCCCTTGAGATGCATCATCTCGTTTTCAAGGGGGTCCTAAAATACATCACAACCATCACAAACGAACAATAATAAAATAGACAAGAAAACAATTATACATATTTAGACAAACAAATACATACAGAACCACAAACACACAAAAAAAAAAAAAAAAAAAAAAAAAAAAATTCACATTGTGTCAGCATCATACATTACAAGAGCAGTCAATCACAAAGTAAGAAGACAAGGTATGCTTAAACATCCCAAATGAAGTGATTGATCTAATATCGGAAGGTAAATTATTCCAGTCTAAAGTGGCTTTGAACATAAAAGCTCTTTTGCCAACTGTCTTCTTGGCTCGGGGGACAGAAAAATAAAGCTGAACAGAGTGCCTCAAATGATAATTTGAAGTAATAGGAACAAAATACTGTTTTAAATAAAGCGGGTAATTGAAATGGATACATTTGAATATTAGTTGAAGCCAGTGCGTTTGTCTTCTTATATTTAAAGATTGCCAATTAAGGGCATTATACATTGTGCAATGATGGGTGAGAAAAGGGCATCCAAGGACAAATCTGCACAGTCTGTTATAAGCGGTTTTAAGACGGGAAAGGTTTGATTTTACAGAGTTTTGGTAAACAACATCACAATAGTCAAAAATCGGAAGTATAAGTTGAGAAGCGAGTGTCCTGCGCACACTATAAGTGAAGCAGTTACGAGATCGATATAAAACATTAATTCCATAATTGACTTTACGTAAGATATGACCAATATGAATTTTGAAAGAAAGCTCAGAATCTAGCCATACACCAAGATATTTAAATTTATCAACTTGAGGCAGAGGAGTACGGTCAGAACAAGTTATTATACAGGAATTGGTTTCAGATTTGAGTTTTTGTCTGGTACCAAAAATCATGAGATATGTTTTAGTTTTGTTGAGCAATAATTTGTTATGAGAAAGCCAATCCTGTAAAATTTTGAAATCATACTGAAGACACGCTTGAATTTGTGGAAGATCATATTTAGATGTATATAGGACAGTGTCATCGGCATAAAGTTGAGCACAACAGTTATTAAAAATTGATGGTAAGTTATTAACGTAAATAGAAAAAAGTAGTGGTCCCAAAATTGAGCCCTGTGGCACACCTCTTTGCTGAGTTAGCAAATTAGATTTATTTCCATGTAGGATAACACATTGTTTTCTATTATGGAGGTATGCACTAAACCACAATACAGCATTTTTAGACAGACCAGTAGCATAGAGCTTATCTAAAAGTAAATAGTGATCAACAAGGTCAAAAGCTTTAGTCAAGTCAATAAATATTGCACCTGTAAGTTCCCCATTATCTGCAGCAGAAAAGACATCATTGGTGAATTTAAGAAGGGCAGTAGATGTGGAGTGGTTAGACCTAAAGCCAGATTGAAATGGTGATAATATATTGTTTGCACTAAGAAAGTGTGAGAGTTGATTATAAATTAATTTTTCAAACACTTTAGCAATAGAACATATAATAGATATGGGTCTGTAATTGTTAAGATCTAGTACATCTCCTCCTTTATGTATTGGAGTAATGCGTGCGCACTTCCAGATAGCTGGTAACTCACATGAAGACAAAGAGAGGTTGAATAAATCAGTAAGTGGATACATAAGTACATGGGATGCTAGTTTGATCAACTTATTATCTAAACCATCCAGTCCAGCACCACTGTTCCCTTTTAGTTCATTTATGGCATTCTGCACTTCATCTGTTTGAATTTTCCTAAAATAAAAAGAACTGTGATTGGGCAAAGTATTCTTTAAAAAACCAGTACACTTCCTGTTTCACTTCACCGGATGTTGTGGGCTTACACCTTTAGAGCCACATTCATTTCAATCAACTGCCGAAAGGAAATAACAAGAACCCAAGCTCTTCTTGTAAATCAGGGCTGTTTCTGTCAGACAGAGCACTGTGTACAATCACTTTCACTTTTCACTGCAGAAAGACTTGATTCACTTAAACAGCATTAAGATTCTTTAATATTAGGGGGCATGAACAGTATGGTTGCTTATTTGGATTATAAGATATGTGTTATGATTTTACTGGGGTATACTCATATCCAGAACTTATGACGGATGACCTTTTCTGGCTGAGTTAAATATGCCCATGCCCATGTAAGTTGGGTTAAAACAACCCAGCATTTTTTAGAGATCTTGTATAAAATATGAGGAAGAAAAATTAAACTATCTAAAGTTAAATCAAATGGTTGCAGTGACCGCTAACAACTGCGGGGAGTCTTGAAAATCTTCCTAAAACAGCTTTTCGTGATTTTGCCATATTTCTGTGAAAATTGTGATTTGCATTGTAAAAAGGCTCAGTCTAGTGCAGAGATTGCAGAACACAAAGGAGACTCTAGATGCATCCTTTAAATATGCCGAATTAAGATCATGTAATGAAGGCTGCCGTAATCCTTCAAAATGAGATGACCTTCAATGGCCTGACTTGCAATTGCAATTAAACATATTACTTAAAATGTTATTAAAGTGTTTAAATAAAGCATTGATTTAACATTGATTTCATTCTGTCAGGTTGTATTTTTAATGTTTTTGTAACGAAAGGGATGCAGAATTGACTTTCAATGACATTACGATTGATTGATTTTTAAAAAAAATATATATTATTGAAATTTTAACATTAGGGTGCGTAACTGAGGGTGCAAACATGATGTTGAAACAACATTATGTCGCAGTATTAATCTATTGGTGACACATCAATGTTGACTTGTAAATGTAACTTGTTATCTGGGATAAACTTCAGCACATTTGACTGTCTTCATGTCAGCCTTAACTGGGTGAAAGAGCAGCACTGAAACAGAAAATGAAAGTGAATACAAGGTCAGTTATTTTTCTCACAATATATTCACAGTCATTTTTTCATTTAAACTGAGCTTATTCTTCACGGAGAAGCTGATGTGCATTTTAAAAAGTTGAGTAGATAAACTAAAGTTAATGTAGGTGTCCCTCTCAACAAAGAAAAAATAAATCCTCATTATTGAGTGTTTTGATGTTTCACCATTGGTCTTATTTCCTGAGGGGTTTTGACTGGCATGTAATTGTCTCCTGAGAATGAATTGATCCAGTCAGAGCTGCTGCTGTTTCTTCTCTGTAAAACATTAACAGAGACGATACAGGTTCAGACCGGGTTAATAGTTCACAGCATCATCCAAAACTGAACTCCAAAAAAAGCATTGTAACACATGCCCACGCCCACCATCTGTTTTACGTTCCCCCAGTGTGTATAAACACCATTGAGATGATATAGTCAGTCCACACTGATCTGAAGAACCTCATCTGACATCAACACCATCTGTGGCCTCGGGTCAGTATTCACAAGCTATATTTGATGATATGATATTATTCAGCACATTGAGAATGCATAGAAACCTTATTTTCATTTACATTACAGGTGTAAACAACTTTAAACTTCACCGACTCTTCCAGCTCCTCAGAAGTTGACAGTAAGAAATCTATTATATTTTATAATAATGAAACCAAAGCTGTTTGCTCATGTCAGTATTGTGGCATGGATGTATGTCCTAATATAAATAACTATGATTCCGAATGATTAAATAATTGTATATATATTGATGACATTCTTAATCCAATCATGCAAATTACATGACAAAAAATGTAGTTAGTAATGTAATTCATTACATTACACATTTTAGGTAATATAAGAGTACTTTTAGATTACTTTTGACCTAACTTGTTTATCACATTGAAAGACAATCAGAGAGAATCAATAAATTATGAATAATTTATTTCCATTGCGTGAATATTAACCCTTGTGCATCAATTAAAAAAAGTTACACATAGGTCCATAGTGGACAAAAATGTCTGTCAAAAAACTGTAAATTTTTTTTTTTTTTTTTTAGTAAAAATAAAAATTTAGATTTTAGATTTAGGTCTAAAACGGCTGGAAATTCAAAGCCATAAATCTTGTATTAAAAAGGGTGAAATAGTAAAATTCCAATAAAAATACACACCTGTGCCAAAATGTATGCTGTTGACATTAACACAGGCAAAATGATGATAAAATAAATATTTTTAAAAAAACTGAAAAAGACAAAAAAATTCCATAAGGATGCACCAGGGTTAATATGTTACCATTTAATCAATAAAAAGTAACTGTAGTCTGAATTCAAGTTTTTTAAAATGTAATATATTCTAATTACAAGTACTTCATTTTTTGGAATCTGATTACATAATCCAGATTACATGTAGTTCGCCACTTACTATAACCCAGCACTGTTTATATATAGGCTTATTGAAACATTTAAACATAATTATGACCGCCGCTAGCGTAGCTAGCGAAAGCGGTCATATAGGGATTGTCAAAGTTTTTTTTTTTTTTTTCCCCCGTCAATCTACTGAATTTTTCGTCAACGATACCAGGGACACCGAAACACCGGGGAACATGAAATTTGGTGGGCATGTAGCCCCACTAGACTTTTACGGAAAAATTTCGTTTGTTCCCCGGGGGCCACTCCCCCCCCCCCCCCCCCCCCCCCCGCGCTGGGCCCCCCCAAACCCAAAAAATGCAGTTTTTCCTAAATAACTACCTGAACCGTGGCACCGAGGATGAAGAAATTTTTATGGTATGTTGGTCTTAAGGGCCCACATCAACCTAGCCCATAATCACTCATTTGTGATTTGCGCCCCTCCCATAAAAAATGAAAATGCAATATTATTCTGCTTTAATCGCCCCTATCTTCAGTGGAGATGTTCAGAACTGCACCATATTTCATGTGTATGATTAACTTGACATCCTCTGGGGGTATGCTAAGTTTCGTAGAATTTCATCCATGGGGGGGTATAAAATAAATTCATTTATGTACACATTTAGTGACTGTACACTCATCGGCCTGTAGATGGTGCTGTTGAGCGAAGGGTTGCTGGTTCAGGATGATACTGTCACACACACACATGCAGGAATACAAACAAACGCAAGCATGCACACACACTGACATCCACACGCACAGACACACACCCATACACACACATACAAATCCACATGCACAGACACACACACACGCACACACACATGTACACACGCATACATACACGCACAGACACACACACACACAGACACACACATACACAAACACACACACATACACACACACACAGACAGACATGCACATACTACTACTTTTTTTAGGTATCAGCCATATACCCGATTTATCAATACCCAATGTGTTATGCTTGGGCAGTATACTAATGAAGTGGGTGGGACATGTTTCATGTCATGTTAGATCACATCCTGAGAGTCTACGCTTTCAGAAAATATATAGTTTATATAGTTGAATCAGTTTTCTCTTCATGGTACAGACCAAAATGTATTATGTGTACACTTTCTTCACCTAAATCCATAAAATCCCATTAATTTCAATGGGACATTTACTTAAGTGTTCTACTAGGTACAGTGGGAATGAGTTTAATTTTGTTAACATTGTTTTTTTAAAACTCTGGGACCAGGGCTACAAGATAAAACCACTTTTTTGGGGAAAAAATGTTTTTTATTTCAGTAAAACACAACAAACCCATGCCAAAGTCAGATAACTGACTTTTACCATCAACAGGCACCTCAACCGTTTGGTAGAGGTTTGTAGAAATTGAATGGGAGGGTCCTTTGAAAAAAAAATCACAGATTTTTCATACTTAGTATGTATAAGTATAAGTATATATACTATTTTGATCCCGTGAGGGAAATTTGGTCTCTGCATTTATCCCAATCCGTGAATTAGTGAAACACACTCAGCACACAGTGAACACACAGTGAGGTGAAGCACACACTAATCTCGGCGCAGTGAGCTGCCTGCAACAACAGCGGCGCTCGGGGAGCAGTGAGGGGTTAGGTGCCTTGCTCAAGGGCACTTCAGTCGCTTTTTACTGTTAACCACTGTTATGGATGTGACGTTTTCACATTATGGATGTTAAGTGTCTAAACTAATGACTTTTGATATAAAACTTAAATAGTAATGGCAAATAATTACAAAACTCTAAATTATCCATGATCCACAGGAATACTCCAGACAGTCTTTTAAAATATACAACTTATATACATAAACACGCAATACAGCCAAATTGCTCCACGTCATTTATTTTTGTGGAAAGCCAGTGCAGGCCTGAGCGGCGGTCATATTTTGTACCGCCATGCGGTACATCTAGTTATTTACAGTAATGTAGAAATATATGTATTTATTACTGTAAATGTACAGAAACCTTAATTTTAGGCCTTTCCAGAAATCAAACTATTAAAGTGACCTGATATTCCCAAGTTTTCATTGATTGTGAGTACAAAAGAGTGAACAGAATAGGTTCTAGTTCTAGCAAACAAGGAAATGATTATGTAAATATACTTATGCTGTGTCATATTCCGCTGGCAGGAATCCCGTGAGGTCATGGACTTCTTCAAAGTGGTGGGCGCCGTGGCGTCGGGTCTGGCGGAGGGGACGGTGGGTGTGGTCCGAGCCGTGGTGGACGTCCCGGTGGGGATGGTGCAGGGAGCCGCTGAGAGCATAATGGAAGCCAGCAGTAAGATGGACAACGTCAGCACACCCGGAGATGGAGTGAACGCTGTGATCGGTCTGATAGCGTCTCCGCTGACCGGCGCGGTGTCCGGAGGAACTAAACAGATTATCAAGGCACCAGGAAAAGTTGTGCAGGGTGTTGCAGATGGTGTTGAGAGAGTTTTAGACGATTAAAGTTATTTAATAACTCCTGAAAACTGCAGAAAAATCACTAATAAAAAATGAAAAAGACAATATTTCATACACTCACAGTTAATGATGGTTTGATGATGCCTCTACAAATTACTTCATAATATCGTAACATCAAAAATCAACACTGATCGTTTCACAGTCATGCTAATTAAACTTCACTATGTCACACATTTCGTCTTTTGTGTAAATTGTCTTTGGTCCCTCTGTTTTTTTCAGCGTTTGAATACTTAGAATAGTGTTTAAAGCTATTGGGAATAGACAATGTTTTAAGTTATACTGGTTGAAACTGCCTTCACGTCCTCATAGCAGTCAATAATAGAAGTGGTCAAAATATTAAAACATGTACATGTATTGTCTGTGGAAATCTCAGAACCAAAAAATGTTTGTCCAATCATTGCATTCGCTCCGAATATGATGTCCTACCTGCCTGTATTTCCATACTTCGTGCAGAAATCATACTTATCTGGTCAGAACACCAAGAACAGATATGAGACGGTGGTGTTTGTCTGTGATCAGATGTGATCTTTGGTTTTGATATTAATGGAGGACAAACTATCAGCTAATGGCCATCAATACAGATATAAAACTGTGTCATTTGGCCTTAAAGATCCCATTCAAATATTTATTGTACAATGGCTCAGATGGTCATAATCAATTTGAATTCACATGTTGTAATATGCTACAGATGCCCAAATCTCCACATGTGCATTTACCGTATGAAAGAGCAGCTTCAAGAAAAGCCCTAGTTTACAGGAAAGACTGTAGAAGTAAAAAATAAAGATATGTCAAGGTTTCAAAGCCTTAAATCAGGGAGAAAGAGCAACTTTATGAATCATCACCCCAGTTTACAGGAAAGTCTGTGGAAGTGAAAATAAATAAAGGCCAGAGGTTTTCTCCTCGCATTTCAACAAGTGATTTCTTGTCCAAACTCACAGGCTCATGGATGATGAGGAGCATGTTCTTCATGATACTTGAACATTAAAGTAAAAATGTTGAAGTATATGTCTTCTCAGCCAGAAATAAATATCTGTAATAACATCTTCACTTCCTGTTTACTGGGGGTTTTGGATCAGTAACTCCCACTGTTTGATCTCAGTTCCTCCAGTTAGTCTATAAAGAATAACTCAACATTGATTTAAAGAAGTTCAGCTGACCAACATCAAGACCATCAGTGACAGCAGGTCAGTATTCACATTCTGTTTGGTGATATTATAGCTAACTTTACCACATATTTACTGTGTATAACACGTTTAGCATGTACAGTAACTTCATTTCAGGGGCATTAACAAAAAGGCTCGTTTTGACAGACATTTCAGGAAAAAAAGTGCCTTTAATTTTTATATTTTTAAATTAGTCTCTCTGTCATATTGTGCCCTTCTTTCTGGCTCAACATATTTTTGCATGCACAACAGTGTTTCTGCTGCTGATGTGGCTGTAATTCCTGACATAGGATGATTGTCGAAGTTTAAGTAATATATATTTTATTTTTGTCAAAATTATGAGTTGTCATGATTTTGGTTAATTTATATATTTACTGAAACAATTATATTTTTTAAATAAAATGATTCATAAATGAAGTAAAAAACTCAATCCTATCACAAGTTTTCAACCACTAAACAATGAGAAATATATGTGACAGGGTTGAGTGTGACGGCGTTAGGTTTTTTGCTCAAAATGGCCACTGCTCCTCCTGTAGTGTACAGTAGACCATTTATGGCAGCAATGAAATAAGTACATTGTATACGTATGGATTATAAAATAAAATTTAGAAAAATAATACATTTCCATCTTAACTTTATGTAATGGGGTTGAGTTGAATATGCCTCAAAAATATGATTAAAAAGTATGAAACTACTTGCCATATTCTGCACCACTGTTAAAAAGACCGAATGGTTGGTGTGATAGGGTTGAGTTCAGACTGAGGGACATCATTTTATACACTGTAAAAAAAAATACTGCCTTAAATTTTTAAGTACAAGTACATTAAACTTGGACATTTAAGTTGTTTCAACTTAAATTACATTAAACTGACTTAAAAATGTTTTGAATCTTGTATAACTTACAATTGTTTAACTTATTTTGATGAGTGAAAGCAATGAAAAATGTTGTCATAACTTATTGATCATTAAGTTATGACAACATATTTTTACATTGCTTTAATTAATTAAACAATTTTTTTTTTATAAGTTATGAAAGATTCAACACATTTTTAAAGTCAGTTCAATGTAATTAAAGTTGAAATGACTTAAACATCCAAGTTGACAGCAACTTTTCTTTTACAGTGTAGTCTTTTTTTATTACAGACACAGTGCACATTTTGTTAAAAGTACAAATTTAGTGAAGTGCCACAGGGATATGAAGATAGAAATAAGACATTATCGTATGATAAAAATTATATAAATGCAATAATTATTTTTATTCATTCTAATAATGGAAATACCTAATTATTGTGAAACACTTTTAACTAGTGCTGTGCAGTGATTCATCGCGATTAATTACATCCAAAATAAAAGTTTGTGTTTACATATATGTGTGTGTGTGTACTGTTTATAATTATTTTGTATATGAATACACACACATGCATGTATAGTCAAACCAAAATTTATTCAGACACCAGATTTAGTTTTTTATATATTTTTTTTACTAGTGGGTGCAGGACACTGTAGTTCATTTACAGTATATAAGTGAGGATAGCAAGGAATCTAAATATTTTTTGGTTTGACTATATATTTAAGAAAAAATTGTTATTTATATATAAAATATTTATATATATATTTATAATATTTATATGTAATATAAATTATGTATAAATGTACAGTATATACATGCAAATATTTATTAAATATATACATGCATATGTGTGTATTTATATATACTACAAAATAATTATACACAGTACACACACATATATTATGTAATCACAAACTTTTATGTTGGATGCAATTAATCGCGATTAATCGTTGCAGAGCACTACTTTAAACATTTCATTGTGGTCAAACACCACATTAATATTAAAATATTCACATCCCAGGAATGACTCTTGAATAAAGATACATACACAGCTGTCTCCATATTCTGCTTGCAGGAATCAGAAGGCTATAGTAAACGCGAGACATGGACATCTTCAATATTTTGGGATCTGCGGTGCTGGGCGTGGGCGAGTGCGCGGTGGGCGTGGTCAGAGCCGTGGTGGATGTTCCTGTCGGGATCGTGAAGGGAGCCGTTTACAGCACCGCAGAGGCCGGCGGGAAACTCATCAGCTCCGGCTCATTCGCTGGAGCTGTTGGAAATACTGCGCTTCTGCTGGCGTCTCCAGTGACCGGCGCGGTGGTCGGAGGAACCAAAGAGATTATCAAGGCGCCAGAAAAAGTTGTGCATGGTGTTGTTAATGGTGTTAAGAGAGTGTTTGACGATTAGGACGTATGAAAGTTGGAAGGGCTCGTATTGATACTGCTTAAACAGCGCCGCCTGCTGCCAACGAGAATGAATAGCCATGTGTATATTACAAAATGATCTGAGATTTGGACAAAAATGTGAATTAAGAAAAATAAAATATTCCATGGAATCCCAGTTAAAGATGGTTTGATGATGTCTCTACATATGTCTTAATATTGTAACATTATAAATCAACACATCATTTCACAACTATGCTAACTAAACTTGTATTTGTTTTCTCTGGTCCTCCTGTTTTCAGTGTTTGCATACTTGAAAAACGTCACATCAAATTCATCTTTGTTTATCTTTCAGAAAACAGATTCTTTATGCATATTTGTCAATGCTTTCATATATTCATCATGGTCCCTTTATAGGGTAGGATTTGCTTTGTGAATTGCCCATGCAAACATATACATTTATATAATTTTTATGAGACATCTTTCTTATATTGGATTATATTTCATGTCAGTGTTATTGATCAAGCAAAACTTGTGCAGAATTTAAGCTGTATTTAAATAAAGATTTTAATTTAAATTACAAATGAATTGTGTTGATTTTTCTCTCATTCAGTCACACAATGTGGGTTGCTCCACACATATTAATTTAAAGTTGACTTACTAAAATAATTGTTACTAAAAATGAATAAAATAATTTCAGTGATTGTTGCTTCATTGAAAACTGCACTAATAGCACATTTTGGAGCTGTGGCCATAGTTGTTCAGACATATAAACAATGAATAAACAAGTAGCCTACATTACATCAGTTTAGATTTCCCATATGAAGTCGTGGACTATTATTGCATTCGTTTTTTTCCATCTCCCCTCCCTGCAGACACACACAATGTTCTGTGGAAATCAGACAAGATTACAGGTGTGTGTTTCCCTGGAACAGACTCCTTTTGACCTGATCCTGATTTAACTTAAAGATATCAACAGATCACAAAGATATCAGCAAAACATTCAAAGCCATTTTTAGATGTACACACACACACACACACACACACACACACACACACACACACACACACACACACACACACACATTTTACTTAAAGCTACACTGTGTAACTTTTTTAGTTGATTCTTATCAAAAAAACACTTAGTTCTTTAAAAAAATATATGTGCTCATTAATGTATATTTACTTCTTTCAAGTAATAAAGTATTCTCGTAAGTTTATAATCTGCCATTGAAAGTACATACGGGTGAGGGGTTCGAATGCTGGTCGCCATGTTGCCCCTCCATCTTGAAACTACATTAGCCGAAGAGGGACATGCCTGTAAATTCAAGCTTCGCCTTTCGTGCTTTACACTCATGACACAGAGACGAATGCGAGGGGGAGATTACTCGCGACTGCCGGCAGATTTGAAAGATTGCTGATGGAGGATCACGCCTATTCTCGAGGACATGTAGCAGAGTCGCCAAGGAAATGAAAGAGAGAATTAAAACGTCAACGCGACAGGCAAATCAGCAAGACCAAAGTTAATATTGGAGTAACTTTTCCCAGATGGAAAGAGCTCATGAGGAGAAAAGATTTTAAAACGGACGCCGAGGTTGCCTGCTTTCTTCTCGACAGGTAATTCAGCCTATTTGTGTAAATTCGAAGTTTTATAGTTGCTTGTCTAACCAGAGCATGGTTGTGCATAAAGCCAGAACGACCTCTAGTATAACTTGCGTTACTTTTCCTCACGTCAATGGTGAAAAAGTATTGTTTACCTTGTAACATAAATCTGTGCTGCGACAGCTCACAGGTGATAGTTTTAAAGGCGCAATTTTTGCGAAGTCGAACTGGAAGCCATGTTAATTTTGGAATAATACGGCCACCGTAGGAGCTAAAACGCCCTCGAAATTGAAAGGAAAAGAAACTAATATTCACTGGATAGGCATATACAATTTCACCGCTAGATGGGGGAAATTATCACACAGTGTAGCTTTAAAAGCTTTGATAAACATTAAAGACACTGTACCTGATTTTTTTTTTTTTTTTCTTCAGTTTGGGCAAAATGGTTTAAACCCCAAATAATATATTTTAAAAGCAATCATCTGTGAAAAAAAAAAAAAAAAAAAAAAAAACAGGCTTTATGATGCCATCTTCTGTTTATTATAGAGCAGTGGTTCCCAACCTTTTATTGTCTGAGACCCCCTTTTTCCCAAGAAAATATTTTAGGGCCCCCCTTCACATTTAATGATATTATCGCTCTTGTTGGCTAGCAGCAAGGATGACAAAATATGTTGTTTTCAAGCAAACCGTAGGCTATGTTTATTACTATAACCAGATATGTTTATGCACAAATAATAGCCTATAGCCTAATACTGAAAATACAATAACAAAAACATCAGTGGGCCATTTGTAATTTAAAAACGTAAGCCTAAGAGTAACCTATAAATTGGCCCTATTTGAATGGCAATAAAAAAAAAAAATCAGTATTCACACTGGTGTGTAGGTTAAAAAAAAAAAGAATGAATATATAGGCTATTACAAAATTACTGCTGTCTGGGACCTCAATACTTGCATGTTATTTGTGAGGCTTTATCAATAAGTGTGAGGATCTTCCGGTCGTGAGTAATTTGGTCAATGCGTGGAGAGATCTTTAACAGGGTAAGACATCTTTATCATCCTCAAGGGTCAGTCTGGCCCATATATTTGGTTTTTAAGGCTGTCATGGTTAAAATCCCATTTTTTGGTCAGCCAGGGAATGGATAAAATTAGTAATATGATCGTACTCCTTAAAGCATGCAATCCTTTTTTGCGCTACAGCGATCGTTAATAAACATGCGTTTGTTAACAGAATAATGCGTCTTTCGGAGCCGGAATTACTTCTCTGTGTTTGGCTATGATGAGTCACGCAGGTCAAGTACCACTACTCCGCGGCGGCGGCGATCCGAACCAGTGTTAAATAGTCCCAATGTAAACACTTATTATAGGTGTACCATAGTGATTCAGAATAAGACAAAAACACGGTTTGGAAGATGGATTCATGATGAACTCGCTCATTATACATTTTGTACATTTTTAACATAGAAAAAGTTACGGACGACTTGAATGCTCATTACTCAAAACTTTTCAAAATATGACGCGACCCCCCAGAGAGCTCGCCGAGACCCCCTTGTGGGCCGCGACCCCCCTGTTGGGAACCACTGTTATAGAGGATTGTAATAGAATGGAAACTCGTTCCAGGGACGGAAAGTCTTGGCCAATAACATGCTCAGGAAAAAGGGGGTTGCACATATTGAAACTCAGGGACAAAAATTATAAAATGAGCGAGTACATCATGAATCCATTTTCCAAAGCGTGTTTTTGTCTTCTCCTGATTCACTACGGTATAATACCTAATAAGTGCTTATATTGGGACTACTTTAGACCGGTCGGGTCACACCACTGAGGTAAAAATTATTAAACTCTTTGTTTGTTTAGCTGTAGATGTTTTATTTAAAATAATAGTTACGTTTGATTTCACCATTACAGTGATCAGTGTTTCATTTAGTAGTGCTGTTTGACTCTTGATATTTTAATGTTCGTTTTACTCTGGTTTCTGTAACTGTGTTTTTCATTGAAAGAAAAGCCAGAGAAGATATGATAAGATGTTGTTGGCTACTTATTGATGATAAAGACGTAATCATCAATAGTCTCATACCTCCGCACATCACACATCATCAGCACGTGTAGACAGACGTCAGTCAGCGAGCACCACAAACAAACAGCAGCCGTCTTTTATAGTTCCTCCTGAACTAAAACAATGAGCTTATGCTGCGTTCACACCAGGTCAGAATTACTAATACATAATTAAGAGAGTTTGCCAACCTGACCTTTTGGGGGAGTTTGGGGAAGTGGCTGTTTACTTAAAGGTGCAGTGAGTAATTTCTGAGAAACACTGTTTATATTTGAAATCACTGAAACAAACGCCTACCTAAAAGAACCACATCCCTATCTTGATAACCCCCCCCCCCCCCAATTCACAAACACAGTAAGCAGCACAGGCACCTCCCCCCTCATGAGTGGACACGCCCCTTACTGCTGATTGGCTGCAAGTGTCTTTTGGTGCTCGATCAACTTTCAACAGTGTTTCTCAGAAAGCGCTTACTGCACCTTTAACTGGAACAGCAACAAATATGTTGGAATGCAGTCGATCAGGCGGGTTAACTTCAAATCGAAACTTCACATTTTCCTTCGACTTTCATCGACTCTCTACTTCTTTTCAGTGTGGAATCGCTGTGTGTTGAACTGGGAAATCAGCTTTTATTGATTAATTGACAGATACAGCTAACAGGATAGCATGATACGTGGACACAGATGCAGTCCATAAAGTGTGTGATTGTCGGGGACGGGGATGTGGGAAAAACATGCCTTCTGATCAGCTACACCACCGGTGCTTTTCCAGAGGAGCACACCCCCACTGTGTTTGAGAATTATTCTGCCAGTGAGACTGTCGATGGGTATCCAGTGAAACTGGCACTGTGGGATACATCAGGAGTGGAGGAATACGACAGGCTTCGACCACTTTCCTACCCTCAGACTGATGTGGTTTTGATCTGCTTCTCTCTTGTGGATCCAGACTCGTTTGAGAAGGTCCGTGAAAAATGGTTTCCAGAGGTCAGACATTTTTGCCCCAACACTCCGATAATTCTCGTTGGGACTAAACTTGATCTGAGAGATGACAAGGACACCATTGAAAGGCTGGAAAAGATGAAAATGACCGCCGTCACTTTCACTGAAGGTCTGGCTATGGCTACAGAAACAGGAGCTGTGAAGTACCTGGAGTGCTCAGCATTAACACAGCGAGGCCTTAAGACGGTGTTTAATGAAGTCATTCATGCGGTTCTACATCGGCCCCCAGTGAAGAAAAGAAAGATAAAGTGTTTAATCCTCTGAACTGACTGAACACACACCAGCTGTAATCTGAGCTCACCTGAAGAAGAAACTATGAAAGGCTGTTCAGGAAATAAAACATACAGTACTGGTTTACAGGTTGAATATGTGCTTGAATGACAGACCCATTGGTTACATTAATTTGATCAAATACACATTGGATACTTTTATTAAAGTATATTGGTTTGTAAAATGCACGTTGTTTGTTCAAATATGTACTGGTGAGCATACATTGGTTTGCTGTATAAAATGCTTTGAAAGATTAACACTTTTTAGTTGACTTTACTGAATGTCCAGCAACTTAATGCGTTGATACTTGTTCCTATGCATTGATGTTATATGAGCCACAAAGTGTTTCTGAAAGAGAAAGTGTCAAATGATGTTAATGAAAGTGTCAAATGATGAATATAATATGACTGTTTTTTTTGTGAAAAAAACTTTACCAACATTATAAGTGAACATGAAGGAACATATTGAAGAAAAGCATAATAGGGGCCCTTTCAGTATATATTTTCGTAGCATTAGTCCCGCTCATTTGCAGTGTCCACTTCCCCACAAACACATTGGGTTTGCCACAAATTTTAAACTGGATGCTCTTCCTGATGCAACCCATGCAACATGCAAACTCCACACTGAAAGGATTCCTGGCTCGAACCGAATAACTTCTTGCTGAGAGTCGACAGTGTTTCCTAATGAGCCACTGTGCCGAATATGGGCCCTTTCAATAGACATTAACTAATATTTGCCACTAGATGGAGCCAGAGGTTTCTATTATACATCCGGGCCCAACTAACACACACGTGTTGAACCTGGACTATATACACGGGGCCCTGCCATGTTTGACAGAGATTTAGATGTTGTTGTGTTACTGAAAGTTATAATTGTCACCATTATGGTGATCAGTGTTTACTTTAGTTGGGCAGTTGGCCCTTAATATTTCAACATTGGGTTTTCTCTGGCTGCTGTAAATGTGTTTGTTACGGGACAGGCCACAAATCCATGAGTACATTTTCAGCATCATTACTCCAGATTTAACTGTTGGACAATAACTGAAAATAACCACAACAAGATTCCCGTTTATCTTCCACATGACTGTAGAGGAATTTCTCTTGCAGTAACTGAACCTGTAACTCTACTTTCGTCTCAATTACAAACTGTGTTATTCTGAGCTAAAAAAAACCTTGAGTGAGAGAAGAATTTCAGCATTGATTATGGATTCAGTTAACATTACTGATAGCTTAATTGGAATGTAAAAGTACATTATATCAGTTTAGATTTCCCATATGAAGTCGTGGACTATTATTCCATTTATTTTTTCCATCTCCCCTCCCTGCGGACACACACGATGTTCTGTGGAAATCAGTCAAGATTACAGGTGTGTGTTTCCCTGGAACAGACTCCTTTTGACCTGATCCTGATTTAACTTAAAGATATCAACACATCACAAAGATATCAGCAAAACATTCAAAGCCATTTTTAGATTCACACACACACACACACACACACACACACACACACACACGCACGCACGCACGCACGCACACACGCACACTCTCTCTCTCTCTCACACTCACACTCTCTCTCTCTCTGTTTTAGAAACGTATTTTACATAAAAGTTTTACTAAAAAAATAGGTGTGTTTTATTGTTTTGGCTGCAAAATATACATTTGAAGAAATAATTCACACAAATTACATATTTACATACAGGCATTACATACATCTCATCTGACAAACTCCAACATCAGCATCTTCAGGTGAGAACAACATCAAATCCACTTATTAATCTGACTATCTTTGAGGTCAAAACTTTTTTGATAATATTTTATAAATATACATTTAAAACTTCAAGGGTTCCTTCAAGACAATAAAGAGAGAGTAATATTATTTATTTTTACAAAACAAATCTCACGCGTATCTCTTCTAGAGTTTTAGAAGCGATTTGACAAAATACTAAAGTCTGCGAACACAATAAAACATTTCTCATCAAAGAGCAAATGATCTGAGCTGCTATTCATTTTTAAAGCTCCATACTCTTGAATCATTTATGACTATTTTTATTTTTCTAAAATAATTTAGGAGACAAAGTTGATTATTAAGTTGATTAAGATACCCTCTATACATCCTATAATAAAGGGGTGGGGGGTATTACAGTTTTTTACGATTGCTATGACAGATTTTTCAATACTTTTAACAATTTTCCAAAACTCTTAACACAGTTAGCACTACATCTGCCTGTGTACGCTATACTATTAACACATTTCTTGTTGCTTTAACACAAAATGCATACAATTAACACAAATTTAAAATGCTTGAACTTCTTTTACACACAAGCTCAAACAAGAACAAAACAATGGATTTTTACTGCCAAATTTACCAATGCTTTAACACTGTATGTCAGAACAGATAACACCATGTTCTAAACCTAACCTTACAGGCTAAAGTCAAGGTAAACAGCTGCTTATATTGTGAACTGAAACACAAATATGTCCCCTGTATTTTATTATATTCTTACTGAGAAACAGCTGATTGAATTATGCAAATAATTAGAAGATCTTTTTTTTTATTTTTTATTTTTTTATTCTTCTGGTGCTTTTTCTGTTCGTATATTTTGTATTTTCACATTATTCCATTGCTAGTGAGAAACAGCTGATTGAAGTTATGCAAATATGGGACAATGTGGCATTCCACCATTCCCGTCTAGCCACAGCCAGGTTTGACGCCCATCAGAGGATGATGTCCATTTTCCTTGCCCCTTACTTCCCTTTCCTCAACCCCATTGAGGAGTATTCTCAGCCTGGAGATGAAAGGTTTTTGACCATAGTCCACAGGACCAAATGTCCCTCCTGTATGCAAAAGATGCTGCATACCAAGACATCACAGCTGAACACTGCCAGGGGTGGATAAGGCATGTTACTGTAAAAGATTCTTCCCAAGATGCCTTGCCAGGGAAGATATCAGGTGTGATGTGGATGAGAACGTGGACAAATGCAGAAGACCCGGCAGATTAGAAGATGGCCTTTTCTGTTTGTATATTTTGTATTTTCACATACAGTAATACTGTAAATGGCAGCTATATTGCATATTTTTGTTATCTTGCAAAAATGTCCTGTTGCAAATAAAGCCGTTACAGCAGTAATTCTGTCTCTGTCTACTTTTTTTCATAAACCATACATTCCATAAAGCTACTCTAAGAAGGGTAATTTATTTTGTTGTATTGAATTTATGCTGCAAAAAAACAACAAAATGCATTTACATTACAAACAAAACAAAAATGTAGAGAGACTTCAAAAGAAACTGCAGTGCAAAACACAATCTATGATCAATACAATATCTATAGATATAATAGATATAGTATAATATATCTATAGAATAATATGTCTGTTGTATAAGGGCAGACCTGACACATATAAAATAATGCAGTTTCTGTAATTCCATCTGATGTTAGTGTTTTTTATGACATTGTGCTATGATTGACTAAATGTTCCTGTTGGAAGAGAACATGTGTTAATGTTTTGGTAGACATGGTGTATTGTGTTAGTGTATTATTGTATATTGAAAATTAGTTTTGCAGTTTAGTTTATAATGTGTGATTTTGAGCATGAAATTAACCGTTTTGCCAATTGTGTGTTTTAGGTGTGTTGGTGCGTTAAGAGTTTAGGAAACTTGTTAAATGTATTGAAAAATCTGTCATAGCGATTGTAAAAAACTGTAAGACAAATTCATGACATGAATTTAATTGCTCACATGAGGCACAGTATGTGGGTGCTTTGATATTTTAAACGTGCACAGTGTCATTCATCATTCCACATAATTTGCACACAGGAATCGCGCGCATAAGGACGATTCAAATCACATATAAAAGCAGGGAGACATGGATTTCATAAAAAAAAGTGGCGGATGTTCCTGAGCTGATGAATAAAGCTGCTGAATATATATATATATAATTAATTTATTTCCTCATTATAAACACAGAAGCTCGTTCTTTAGCCTGTCAAGACAGATTATTTGTAATGCGTCATAAAGTAATATTGACTAGTCCCATCCACCGTAAAATCTGATTGTCTTTCACTCATTCTGCGCAACGGTGACGCGTTAAGGCCTATTTATACTTCTGCGTTGAACTGCCGCCGTAGCTACGTCGTAGGCTGTGTGTAGCGCACGTACGCTACAGCGTACCCTGACGTGCACCTCTCCAAAAATGTAACAACGCATCAATTCTACGTGGACGCAAGCGCTGTGATTGGTCTGCCAGAACCCCTCCCTCGGGGTTTCACATGCTCCCTAGGTGCGTCAACGCGGACAACGACGCAGAAGTATAAATTAAAACCAACACGTTGCCTACGGCGTATAGGCTCCGGCGTAGGTCCGACGCAAAAGTATAATGAGGCCTTTACGCTACTCAACGTCGACAGCCCGTCTAAATCAAGTGAACACAATCTGATCTTTTCCAGAAGGGTCTTTCCATGAATTAGCAAAGTATACATGTGATGGTCACTTCGAGGAAGCGCTTTTGCCGTCCGTTTATGATCACGTGATACAGAATTCATTTTGAAAACTGAGGTAATTTACTGACGTTACTGGGATAAAACCATAAAAACAAAATGTGAAATGTTCCTTACGTTCCTAAATGTTCTGTTTTTCCACACACCACACAAAGAAACAGTGCATAAACTGAAATTGATAAGATTGAATTTATGACACAAGAAGAATAGTTTGGGATCCTAAAGCTAAAATGAAGGGTCTCTTAGGTGGTCATCTAAACATAAGAAGTATTAGATCGAAAAGTGATCAAGTTCATCATCTCTTACTAAACTCAAATTTAGATTTCCTTTGTTTATCAGAGACTTGGCTTAACGAAAATGTTTCTACTGCATTAATTCAGGTGCCTGGTTTTAATGTTTTTAGAAAGGATAGAGAAGGTTCCAAGGGTGGTGGAGTAAGGATATATATAAAGGATAGTATTCAGTGTAACGATATCCAGTGGGTGAATTGTGAGGAATTGGAATGCATTGGTTTGAACATTGTCTTATCTCCACAAATGTCGTTTACTCTCATTGTAATCTATCGTCCCCCTTCTTCTAATTGCAGTTTCTATGAAAATTTGGTAACACTTTACAATAAGGTTCCATTAGTTAACATTAGTTAATGCATTAGTTAACATGAACTAACCATGAACGACAGCTCTGTTCAGCATTAATTAATATTTGTTAACGTTAACTCACACATGTACTAATGCATCAATTCACATTAACAGCACGGTTAGTTAACATTAGTTAATGCATTAGTTAACATGGACTATCCATGAACGACACCTCTGTTCTGCATTAATTAATATTTGTTAACGCTAACTCACACATGTACTAATGCATCAATTCACATTAACAGTACGTTTGGTTAACATTAGTTAATGCATTAGTTAACATGAACTAACCATGAACAATGCCTGTAAATAGCTTTACTGTTTTGTAGGGGTTTTAACTGTACATATTTACATTAGTTTACGCAGCAGTTGACACACACTATGTATGAACATTTATAACTCACTGTGTTACCCTAAATGTAAAAATACTGTTGTGTACCTTATCAACACTCTTTTATATAAGGCATTGATTTGTTGGTAAACATAATTCTACAGCGGAAAAATATGTGGTTCATGTTTATACGCACTTTACTATCATTACTTGCATTCAAATAAGCATTTATTAATGGATTGAGTGAACCTTATTGTAAAGTGTTCACTATTTCAACATTAACTTATGGATTACTAACATTTGTAGACTCTTTATTGACATGACTTACCATTAATAAAGCCTTTATTGATGGAATTTATGAACCTTATTGTAAAGTGTTCACTATTTCAACATTAACTGATGTGTTACTAACATTTGTAGACTCTTTATTAACATGACTTACCATTAATAAAGCCTTTATTGATGGAATTTATGAACCTTATTGTAAAGTGTTCACTATTTCAACATTAACTGATGTGTTACTAACATTTGTAGACTCTTTATTGACATGACTTACCATTAATAAAGCCTTTATTGATGGAATTTATAAACCTTATTGTAAAGTGTACACTATTTCAACATTAACTGATGTGTTACTAACATTTGTAGACTCTTTATTAACATGACTTACCATTAATAAAGCATTTATTGATGGAATTTATAAACCTTATTGTAAAGTGTACACTATTTCAACATTAACTGATGTGTTACTAACATTTGTAGACTCTTTATTAACATGACTTACCATTAATAAATCATTTATTGATGGAATTTATGAACCTTATTGTAGTGTTCACTATTTCAACATTAACTGATGTGTTAATAACATTTGTAGACTCTTAACATGACTTACCATTATTAAAGCATTTATTAATGGAATTTATGAACCTTATTGTAAATTGATGTACTAACGTTTGTAGATTTGATACAAAGCAGTGATTATTGATTTTACTGAACCTTAAATGAGTGAAAGTCACACATCACTTGCATTTTCAAAACCTTTACTACATTACATAACAATGGTATCAATTAACAATGTATACATATTACAAATGAATAAAAAGACAATTGGAAATTCATTTGTACAACTGTAGTGTTTGAAGCAAGAAAAATCATCTGCAGCAGAATTACAAAATGTACAAAATAAGAAATATAGAAATATATATATACTGTTTCTATCAATGAATGGGACTATGGAAGAGGTGTTTCAAAAGAGTAAAAATAAGGATGATCTGGGAGTGAGCCAGCATGGTCAAGTTAGGCTGGAGAAATAATGGGCTTCGGGAGTTATCAGCTTTGTGTTTTAAAGGTGATATTTTCGATGAATATCCTTCAAAAGTCTTCCAAGAGGACCATTTTTGTGCCGATTTCCAAGCCAGTAAGTCCACTCTATCAGTTTTAGATGTTGTTTTAGTAGGTCCTCTGTCCTATTTCCTCTAAGACGCCATATTTTTCCTTTGTAAGTTAACCATGCTCTTTCCAGATTTTGTGTATGGCTGCCTGTTATTGGATCTACAAAGCACTGATTATGCTTCACAGGAAAATGGTTATAGCCAAGATCGGTTAGTACCCCTCTGTAAGCACGCCATTCATCACTAAGTATGGAACTTCCAGGATGCACATGTCGTACAATATGTGGGATAAGATGGTTTCGGGACCTTCGATGAACGAGTTTCAGAATAGGCTTGCTATTTCTTGGTGCAACCCCCAGCATCCCAAAGACCCACTTTCTTCTACGCCAAGTCTTTGCGAACCTTCCACGTCCATACTGAAAAACAAGTATACAACTATACAATATTTAAAAATACAAAGCTTCCAAATGTATTTAATGCCTCATTTCCACTGAGCCGTACGGCACAGTACAGTTCAGTACGGTACTCAATTTTTGTAGTTTCGATTGTCAGAAGATGTGAATGATACCCTAATTCTGAACCGAACCATACCGTACCACTTTTTTGAGACCCTTTCATTGGGGTACCTAGCACAGTAGTCCAGGTACTAAAGGGTGGAGTTAGCAGAACGTTGATTTGTTGACAGATAATCGACACTTGCGCCTGCTATAAGAGGAATGATAACACAAGAGGAGCCATTTTTAATACAGTTGAAACACAATACCATTTCTTCTTGTGACAAACAGAAGGACAGCCGAGAAGCAAGAACAAGATCTGCTATGCTGTATGCACTCCATTGTTATTTTCTGTGTTGTTTTCTACTTTACAAGAATTATATTGTTCGTTTCTTTCAGGCATACACCGCGCCAATCAAGTAAGGGTCGGCCCACTGTTGGCAGTGGAAATGCAAGCCGGATCAGGGTTTACCATGACGAATCGTACTGTACTATACTGTACCGCTCGGTGGAAACAAGGCATACATCATTCAAAACAATGCAATCCTTCTATACATTCTAACACTCATCAGCCTAACAATCAATCTAACACTCTCTGAACTTAACACTTAAAACTCTCGGTAACACTTTACTTGAAGGGGTGTGCATAAGACTGACATGACACCGTCATAATCATGACATGACAGATGTCATGAATATGAAGGAGGTTTTATGCATGTTTATGACAAATGTCATTAAGTGTCATTCGCTCAATTATGACATTTTTAATGCAAACATGACATTGTTTGAGATGTCTTTGTTATGACAACTTGACTTTACTAAGACAACACAACCTGTCATAAATATGTCATAAACATGACATAGCAGATTAATTATCAAACTTAAGAAACCACTTAGCTTTATGGGTTAACATTTCATTAAACTGTCATGTGGTTGGTTTTGACATTGGCTGTCATGAAGCCATTATAACATTTTAATGTCAAATTAAATTTGTACCACTGTAGTTGAGGTCAAGAAAAACATTCATGACACAGTTATAAAGGCCTCATGACAGCCAATGTCAAAACCAACCACCTGACCGTTTAATGAAATGTTAAACCATAAAGCTAAGTGGTTTCTTAAGTTTGATAGTTAATCTGCTATGTCATGTTTATGACATATTTATGACAATTTATGTTGTCTTGGTAATGTCAAGTTGTAATGACAAAGAAACTGACAGGTTATGATGTATTGGTTTATGTCAAGTTGTCATAACAAAGACATCTCAAACAATGTCATATTTGCATTAAAAATGTCATAATTGAGCGAATGACACTTAATGACAGTTCTCATAAACATGCATAAGACCTTCACATTTATGACATCTGTCATGTCATGATTATGACGGTGTCATGTCAGTCTTGCACACCCCTTCAAGTAAAGTGTTACCAAACTCTGTATTTTTTGTTTAGCCAAATTGCAAATTTTGCCAAATGTACAAAGTACATAATGTAAAACACAATTTCACTAACATAACTAAGGTTATTAATCTAAAATAAAGATACATTTTATGGGAATATTTAAATTACCTTTCGCTTGTGACGGAAGTTGCTCTCATCAATCATAACAAACTCCCTGGGTTGTCCTATCATTTGGCCCTTCCTTCTGGCATACAACTTCATGGATTCTTTACAAATAGCTCGAACTTTTTTGGCCATGCTGCTGAGTGTACGTGAGCTTCCAGCAATGCCATCTTCAATCATGTCGATTTGTCTCAACTGAAGGCCTTGAGCAAACCTTTGTTAAAAAAAATGACAAAACTTTAGTGTTCATATTTCTGTTCAACTACTTTCAAAATTAGACTAAAACTTCAATTAAAATGTTTTAAACATACCGATATATGAACTTCATCCAGGAGAATAAATTACACTTTGACTTGGCAAAAAGTGATCCATACCTCACTGACTTGAATCTTCCCTTATGTCTGTTTCGTGTACAGGACCTTTAAACATGTTATAAAAGATTCTAGTGAGTAAGACTCTGCGTCATATTTGTTTAAATTTTCCTAAAACCATAGCTGACATTTAAAATTGTCCAGCTATGTCTGGACAATAACATTATGAATTATTAAAAAGATAATTTAATCAAGCAAGCTCTGGTCATACAATTATTTTAAATTAATAATAATAATAATAATACTTACCAAACATAGTTGTCTGCTTTGTTGGGTTTATGAGTCAGCTTCATTTTATGTTGGCATAAATTGCACTTCATTTTTGCTTTAAGCAATTTTTTTTTCTGGAGCCATTTAATCAACTTCAATTTCTTCCTCTTTGTTTGACGTCCTTCAATCATTGACAGCAATTTTCGATTTAATGACGGAGCCATGTCACCTTATAAATACATAAACAATTATTTAAAAGAGTATATTTAAAATAATAATAATAATAATAATAATAATAATAATAATGAATACGTTAATATTTAGTATTCATGCAACAGCTGGTTTAGACATAGGCCTACTCAACACACAAAACAAATACATTGACTGAAAACAATGTAAATATTATCTGATTAACTATGGTAAGGTTTTATGCATTTTTGCATTTCATGAATAAAGATGAATATACAGTATATTACAATTCTAATATATAGAATTATTTATTCAATAAAATAGTTAAAGAATAAATATATCAGAAAAACAATTATAGTGTTGTGCTATATACATTTCATGTTAGAGCTGAAGAAAGAATACATTTATGTAACATTTATAATTACAATTCTTAGATTTACATAATTAAAAGCTGTAATCAAATCTTACATGATGTGTCACTGAATTGTACGTGATGTTCGCCGTTCCATCTGTTAATTTGCGTGGGAGTTGAGCGGGCTTTTCGGCTTTTCATCAGGAATTAGCGTTCCTTCCGGAAGTACAAATCCCGAGAGATTTTTAGCAATACAATTTTAAATCAAAACAAGACAAACGTATTATTCACTTTCAAATTGTTAAATGCTGATATGTTATTATATCGAAGCCATCAGTCATTGTTATTTCAGCTTCGTTAAAAAGAAGCTTAATTTCTGCAGTTCATTTAAAGAAAAACTACCATACCCACAATCCTTCAGCACTTTGCGCCCAAAAAAAAAAAAAAAAAAAAAAAAAAAAAATAGAGCGGCCAGCGGTTATCCAGCAGAGACTGATAAACAGGTGTCGAATGCCAAAGCAAGTTTGATGATGGAGAGTGGACTGACGGATGACAATTTAAACCATCAGACCAGAGGGAGACAGAAGAAAAAACTGTCTCGGGATGAACGCACAGAAAAATCTGGTAAATGATGCACGTTTATCAACTAGCTAACTTTAGATAGCTACTAATTAAGTTTTACAAATGAAACCATCAAGGAAACGGTTTATCCAGGCTTGAATAGTAGAAATAACTGAGAAAACGAAACGATTTTTACTTACAATTTTTAACTAAGTAAACCTTAAGAGTCCCTCCAACCCCCCTCTTCCTCCCTCCTTCTGTGTGTGTAACATAATCAGGATGATTTTGTTGTTAAATAGCCTATTATTATTATTATTATTTATTTTTCTTTTTTTTTCTTTATAGATAAACCCACTGAAGCAGCGCCCACTGTGTCTATAGCTTTGGCTAAAGCCAAGGCAGAGACTGACACCTGGAAGGTGAAATGTCAGTATCTGCAGGAGAAAATAGAAGATTTAACAAAAGATCGAGATTTCCTTAGACAACAGCTGTCAGAAGGTAAAGTTTTTGTGAAAGTTTTGTGTTGTTTTAGTGTTAAAATCTCTCATTAAATACATAAAATGTGGTAAATCTGGTAAACCCATGTATTAAACTGAACTAAGATAGATGTAACAGGCAGTGGTGATGTTGATATGGACTTTTTTTTTATAGTCACAAATGCAGGCATACAGTATATTACTTTTAACTATTTTTTTTTCTTCCCCGATTAAAGCCATCAAAATGGACAACAACGTTCCTGACAGAATTAAAGATAAGCCTGCAGACATCCCCAAAAGAATGAAAATCGATTCAGAAAGTGACTCCACTGATTCTGACTCTTCTGAGTCTTCTGACTCAGAGTCATCTAGCTCAGACTCTTCAAGGGAGAAAAAGAAAAGAAAGAAGAAGGGAAAGAAAGCAAAGAAAAGAGTGAAAAAACAGAAAAAAACAAGCAAATGAGTAAATTCTGTCAAAGGGGTAGGTTGTGCAAATTGAAATAATTTAATAAATGTTTTTTTAATATATCAGGAATGGAAAACTTGTTATCTGTGTTGTCTAGTTTACCATTAAACATGAATGGAATGGGTTCTTAAAATGTGATCACTAGAAACATAACAATTGCCAAAATTTCTTCTTTTAAAAAAAAATATTTTTTCTTTTTTTCTACTGTCTTAGTTACTGATCCATGGCAGGTGGTAAAGCGGTACAAATCAGTCCTGGAGATTTTCAAAAGAGGAAGCAACATGGCAGAAGCTTTCCGGAAGTATGGTGTGGACCGGAACACAATCGTGCAGAGTGCAGCTATTGCTGAACTGGCGATTGCAGCACCAGAGAAATATGCAGAAATCCATGAAAAACAGGAAAAGGGAGAGAAATTATCAAACATAACCCAGAAATGTCAAGACGCAATCATGGCCGATGAGAACATTGCAAACATAATACAAACAATGAAAACGGATGGGAAGTTGCTTCCGATAAGAAAATAGTTCATTTTCATGTTATAAAAAGTCGCTAAAAAAAGAACCATATACGTGTTTTCCGTGTTTAATTACAATAATATATTTTGCCTTGTTTAGGCCTGAATTGATAGGGCAGCACATTTTGTTTTGTCCTTAAAAATTTAGTTTTGTATGTTTTGTTCTGGCAAAGATTGCCAATTTTGACCAGTTCTGATAATGTAATAAAGAGGTCTTTTCTCAACATCCTGAAAATGTTAATAATGAATGGCTTTCACACATTTAAGGTCTGATAAATTCAATATTGACTGTTTACGTACCTACAAATATTACTAACACATCAGTTAATGCTGAATAGTGTACACGATAAGGTTTATAAATACCATCAATAAATGATTTATTAATGGTAAGTCATGTTAATAAAGAGTCTACAAATGTTAGTAACACATCAGTTAATGTTGAAATAGTGTACACTTTACAATAAGGTTCATAAATTCCATCAATAAAGGCTTTATTAATGGTAAGTCATGTCAATAAAGAGTCTACAAATGTTAGTAACACATCAGTTAATGTTGAAATAGTGAACACTTTACAATAAGGTTCATAAATTCCATCAATAAAGGCTTTCTTAACGGTAAGTCATGTTAATAAAGAGTCTACAAATGTTAGTAACACATCAGTTAATGTTGAAATAGTGTACACTTTACAATAAGGTTCATAAATTCCATCAATAAAGGCTTTATTAATGGTAAGTCATGTCAATAAAGAGTCTACAAATGTTAGTAACACATCAGTTAATGTTGAAATAGTGTACACTTTACAATAAGGTTTATAAATTCCATCAATAAAGGCTTTATTAATGGTAAGTCATGTCAATAAAGAGTCTACAAATGTTAGTAACACATCAGTTAATGTTGAAATAGTGAACACTTTACAATAAGGTTCATAAATTCCATCAATAAAGGCTTTATTAATGGTAAGTCATGTCAATAAAGAGTCTACAAATGTTAGTAATCCATAAGTTAATGTTGAAATAGTGAACACTTTACAATAAGGTTCACTCAATCCATTAATAAATGCTTATTTGAATGCAAGTAATGATAGTAAAGTGCGTATAAACATGAACCACATATTTTTCCGCTGTAGAATTATGTTTACCAACAAATCAATGCCTTATATAAAAGAGTGTTGATAAGGTACACAACAGTATTTTTACATTTAGGGTAACACAGTGAGTTATAAATGTTCATACATAGTGTGTGTCAACTGCTGCGTAAACTAATGTAAATATGTACAGTTAAAACCCCTACAAAACAGTAAAGCTATTTACAGGCATTGTTCATGGTTAGTTCATGTTAACTAATGCATTAACTAATGTTAACCAAACGTACTGTTAATGTGAATTGATGCATTAGTACATGTGTGAGTTAGCGTTAACAAATATTAATTAATGCAGAACAGAGGTGTCGTTCATGGATAGTCCATGTTAACTAATGCATTAACTAATGTTAACTAACCGTGCTGTTAATGTGAATTGATGCATTAGTACATGTGTGAGTTAACGTTAACAAATATTAATTAATGCTGAACAGAGCTGTCGTTCATGGTTAGTTCATGTTAACTAATGCATTAACTAATGTTAACTAACCGTGCTGTTAATGTGAATTGATGCATTAGTACATGTGTGAGTTAACGTTAACAAATATTAATTAATGCTGAACAGAGGTGTCGTTCATGGTTAGTTCATGTTAACTAATGCATTAACTAATGTTAACTAACCGTGCTGTTAATGTGAATTGATGCATTAGTACATGTGTGAGTTAACGTTAACAAATATTAATTAATGCTGAACAGAGGTGTCGTTCATGGTTAGTTCATGTTAACTAATGCATTAACTAATGTTAACTAATGGAACCTTATTGTAAAGTGTTACCGAAAATTTTGATACTTTACTGAAAGAATGTAATTTTAACAAGGAGGTAATAATTATGGGTGATTTTAACATTAATTGGGAAGATAAATCTACCAGGAAAAATCTTAAGCAGATAACTGACAGTTTTGATCTTAAACAATTAATTAGTGGACCTACACGAATAACCAATTCTTCTAAAAGTCAAATTGATCTGATATTTACTAATAGACCTGAGCGAATTCTGAAATCTTTTAATATGTTAACTGGTCTGTCTGACCATAATATGATTCTGGTAACTAGGAAATTAACTAAGAAGAGGTTTAGCTCATTTGTTAAAAAATGTGAATTCTTTGGGATACCAAAGTATAAACAAGAACATTTTAAAGGTGCTATTCAGCAGATAGAATGGGGTAATCTATTATTGGGTATTGATTATGAGGAAGATAGTGAGATTTTTACAAAAAGATTAGGAAATATTATTACTGATTATACCTGTAAATTTAATCATAGAAAGAAAAAGAATATGGTCCCGTGGATAGATGTAGATATTCTGAATGTGATGAAAGACAGGGATCATGCTTTGAAAACCTCACTTAAAACTAAATTGAGTAGTGATAGATATCGATTTACTATGTTGAGGAACTCTGTGGTAAAGAAATTACAAAAAGCTAAACCCGATTTTTTCCTCACTATGATAGAAAAAGCAAGAGGCAATCCTAGAATTATTTGGAATCAGTTAAAAAAATTAACAGGCCAACAAAATAAAGATAAGAAAATTTTAGAACTTAAAGTAAAAGGGAAATCAGTAAACAATACAGCTGAGATGGTAGAGATTTTTAATTATCATTTTGTTGATTCCGTAGAAACTATTACTCGTTGTTTTCCGCCAGCGTATATTAATGTCTGTCCAGTTACAACAGTGGAGCCTGTTTTTAGAATAAGGCCTGTTAGTGACTCTGATGTTATGAGAACAATTAGATCTCTTAAGTCATCTAGAGCAAAAGATAAATATGGTATGGATGTTATTATGCTCAAAGAATCTAGTTTGATTAAACCTATTAGTAAAGTTATTCATCTTTCAATTTCTCAGGGAAAATTCCCAAGTGTTTGGAAATCAGCGATTGTTGTTACAATATTCAAAAGTGGAGACCCCCTTTCTATTGATAACTATAGGCCAATTAGTATATTACCCACCTTTTCTAAAATTATGGAGAAACTAGTTGCAGAACAGATTAGCAGTTATTTGAGTAGTAGTTCATTTTCAATGCATCCAATGCAGTTCGGTTTTAGAGCAAAATATTCCACGGAAACCGCAAATTGTTTTTTTATAGAAAATATTAAAACTCTGTTAGACAAAGGTGGTGTAGTTGGAGCAGTGTTCCTTGATTTAAAGAAAGCCTTTGACACCGTTAATCATAGAATCCTTATGTCTAAGTTAGCTTGTTTTCATTTCTCATCACATACACTTAACTGGATAGAGTCATATCTATCAGATAGATCTCAATGTGTTAGACTACACAATCACCTATCTAATGATTTAGGTATATCAACTGGTGTTCTGCAAGGATCTATCTTGGGTCCAATGCTTTTTGCTATGTATATAAATGATTTTCATCTTTCATGTCCTGGCACTAATATACAAATGTATGCAGACGATACAGTGATTTATATACATGGTAATAGTCTGACACAAGTTGCAAATGAACGTCTCGGTTACGGATGTAACCCTCGTTCCCTGAGTGGGAACGGAGACGTTACGTCGGATGACGACGATTGGGGTTTCGCTTAGAAGCCTATCACCTTCGAGTATATAAAACGAGCCAATGGCAATGAAATGCCATGGGTCTGCGGAATTTGCATAGCGTATCTCCGCCCACCGCAGGGGGTATATAAGGAAGTACGCTGCAAACATGCAGATATGTCTTCGCTGAGGAGTCGAAACTGGACCCAGGCGTTTTTCAGCGATACAGCGGAAGTGGCAGGAAGACGTAACGTCTCCGTTCCCACTCAGGGAACGAGGGTTACATCCGTAACCGAGACGTTCCCTTTCGTGGTCACTCCGAGTTACGTCGGATGACGACGATTGGGGTTCCAGTCTAATCACGCCACCTCGGCTGTCATCCAGTGCCCTGCGTAAGTCTGAGCTCCCTGTTGTGAGACTAGCACGAACGAAGGAGTCCTACTTAACACAGGAATACCAAGGTACACTGGGAAGCATATCCCAGAGGAAATATGCAATTATGCCCAACCATTATGGGGGGGACTTGAAATACACATATGACCCAGAGGGATACATATGGGAAAACACTGGGGTGTCCAGCCGCAGGTGGAATATTTAAACCCCAGGGGAGGCAAGGTGGCTTGCCAAGGGAAAGACACACGCTCACAAAGAGACTTACAGTGGAATACACATGTGGGGGTCGCCCAGAGGGGGGACCATGCACATGGAGGCACCTAGTCAAGCGCAAAAGCTGCATTATGGCAGAATGGCATAAGTCAGGCGTTAACGTAACCAGTGCTGGAGGAACTCAGAGCTTATCAGACTCACCTGAGAAGACGATCGCACGTATCCCGTCCGTGGAGAGGAATGGCGAGCAAGCGAAGACACCTGAGCAGAATCTAGTACCGGCTGGTTGAAGCGAGTACATGGGAAGAAACTGGCTCTACTCGGAGATTATAGAATCTCGCGAATGTGTTGGGTGTCGCCCAGCCTGCAGCTCTACAAATGTCTGTTAGCGAGGCGCCATGCGCTAGAGCCCAAGAGGAAGCCACACTACGAGTGGAGTGAGCTTTCACACCAAGGGGGCATTGACGACCTTGCTGCTGGTATGCCAAAGCAATGGTATCCACTATCCAGTGAGATAACCTTTGCTTTGAGAGAGCCTTTCCCTTCAGCTTCCCACCATAACAGACAAAGAGCTGGTCTGAGGTCCTGAAACACCGCGTTCTGTCTACATAAGCACGAAGGGCGCATACTGGACAGAGCAGTGCCAAGGCTGGGTCTGCCTCCTCCAAGGGCAGCGCTTGCAGGTTCACCACCTGGTCTCGAAAGGGTGTGGTAGGAACCTTGGGCACGTATCCAAGCCGGGGTCTCAGGATCACGTGAGAGTTAGCCGGCCCGAATTCCAGGCACGCTTCGTCAACCGAAAATGCCTGCAGGTCCCCTACCCTCTTGATGGAGGCCAATGCAACCAGGAGCGCTGTCTTCATAGACAGGAACTTAAGCTCTGCTGATTGCAAAGGCTCAAATGGAGCACTCTGCAGGGCAGTTAGAACCACTGAGAGGTCCCAAGAGGGTACGAGGGGAGGACGAGGAGGATTCAGTCTTCTCGCTCCCCTCAGGAACCTGACGATCAGGTCGTGCTTCCCCAGAGACTTACCATCAACTGCTTCGTGATGTGCGGCAATGGCGGCAACATACACTTTCAGGGTGGAGGGAGACAGCCTTCGCTCCAACCCTTCTTGCAGGAAGGAAAGCACGACACTGATGGGGCAATTCATGGGTTCTTGATGTTTAGAAGAACACCAGTTGATGAAGAGGTTCCACTTCAACGCATAGGCATGTCTCGTGGACGATGCTCTAGCGGAAGTGATGGTAGCCACCACCGCTGGTGGTAGGGTACGCAAACCTGCCTCGTCCCGTCCAGGAGCCACACGTGGAGGTTCCAAAGATCGGGACGAGGGTGCCAAAGGGTGCCCCGTCCCTGAGAAAGGAGGTCCTTCCTCAGAGGAATTGGCCAGGGAGGTGCTGTCGCGAGGAGTACTAGTTCGGAGAACCAGGTCCGGTTGGGCCAGTACGGGGCAACCAAAATGACCTGCTCCTCGTCCTCCCTGATCTTGCGCAAGGTCTGCGCAAGAAGGCTCACTGGGGGAAACGCGTACTTGCGTAGGCCCCGCGGCCAGCTGTGCGCCAGTGCATCCGTGCCGAGCGTGCCCTCGGTCAGTGAATAATACAGGTCGCAGTGGGACGAGTCGTGGGAGGCAAACAGGTCTACCTGTGCGTCGCCGAACTGACCCCAAATCAGCTGGACCGACTGGGGATGGAGTCGCCAATCTCCAGCGAGAGGCCGAACTCGAGACAGCTCGTCGGCCGCCTGGTTCAGGTGTCCCGGGATATAAATGGCTCGAAGCGACCTCAGATGCTTCTGACTCCATATGAGGAGGTGGCGAGCGAGTTGCGACATACGGCGGGAGCGTAGACCACCTTGATGGTTGATGTACGCTACTGTCGCGGTATTGTCTGATCGGACTAGTACGTGCTGGCCCCTGAGCAGCGCACAGAAGCGGTGCAGGGCGAGACGTACAGCCAGCAACTCGAGGCAATTGACATGCCAAAGGCGCTGGGGTCCTGTCCAGGAGCCCGCGGCAGCATGAACATTGCACATGGCGCCCCAGCCCGTGGCAGAGGCATCTGTTGAAACAACAACATGCCGGGAAACTCGTTCTAAGGGCACTCCGGCCCGTAGAAAATTGAGGTTCGACCACGGGGTGAAGGTCTGACGGCAGGCTGGAGTCACTGGGACTCGGAGCGTGCCGTGTTGCCATGCCCACCTCGGGACTCGATCGCGAAGCCAAAGCTGAAGCGGTCTCATATGAAGCAATCCCAGCGGCGTTACTGCGGCTGCGGATGCCATATGCCCCAGGAGCCTCTGAAATAATTTCAGTGGAACCGCACTCTTGCCCTCGAACTGACGAAGACAAGTCAGCAGTGACTGCGCGCGCTCGCTCGTAAGCTGCGCGCACATGGCGAACGAGTCGATCTCCATACCGAGAAAAGAGATCCTCTGCACGGGGCAGAGTTTGCTCTTCTCCCAGTTGACCCGAAGGCCCAGACGAACTAGGTGCTGAAGCACTAGGTCCCTGTGTTCGCAAACCTGGTCTCTCGAAACCTGGCATAGCGGCCCTGTGCGGGGGCACGGTCATTAACCGCGTCCTGCCAGAGGAGGCCAGGGGAGGGCGCGCATCCCACGGGGGCGTGCTCTGGCAGGGGTCTGGCGACAGAGGGGGATGAGAGGAGCGTGGCCCGTGGGCGGCGCGTGCTGTCATCCCGCACCTCTGGGACAGAGGAGGGCGGCAGTGGCGGGACCCGAGGGTGGCGCACACTGCGGCTCTCGGGCTCTGTTGGCTCAGGATTGGGGAATTCGATTCTGTCTTTAACCACATTAGGGTGTTGCCCGTCCTTGGACGAGCAGCGGGGAGTGGAGAACAAAAGATTCTCCCCCGGCTCTCCACCGGGGGAAGGAGTGGCCCTGCTGCCAGCTCCTGAAAAGAAAAGAGAGCCAATCCTGAGCTGCCCGTCTCAGGAGCGCCGCTTAGCCTGGCGTTTAGCGGGCTGCGGGGCTGGAGAGGGCTGTGGCGCCTTCCTACGGCTTCCTCCACGACGCGGCCGAGATGAAGGCTGCTGCTGGGGCCATGCGGGAGGGGCGGGAGCCGCGGGAGGGCGCCCTCGGCGGCGAGCAGGCTGAGGATTCTGTACCGACGGCTGAGCAGCAGAGCGTCGGGGCAGAATGTGATTAATCGCCTCAGTCTGCTTCTGAGCAGTCGAGAACTGTTGGGCAAAGTCCTCGACTGCACCGCCGAAAAGGCCGGCCTGGGATATGGGAGCGTCGAGCAGACGAGTCCGCTCTGGCTCACGCATATCAGCCAGGTTCAGCCAGAGATGTCTCTCCTGGACCACAGCTGTGGACATCACCAGACCCAGGGAGCGCGCGGTCACCTTCGTCGCCCGGAGAGCGAGGTCGGTGGCGGCGCGCAGCTCATCGAAGAGCCCTGGGTCTGTCCTACCCTCGTGCATGTCACGGAGCATCTTGGCCTGGTAGACCTGTAAGACGGCCATGGCATGCAAAGAGGCAGCTGCCTGTCCCGCCGCTCTGTAAGACTTCGCCACCATGGTAGACGAGAATCTACAGGCTTTGGACGGGTGCTTAGGATCACCACGTGATGAAGCGCTTGCCGGACACAGCTGCATCGCGACAGAACGTTCAACCGTGGGAATCCCAGTGTACCCACAAGCATCAGCCTTATCGAGGGGAGGAAAGGCGGAGAAAGCCGACGAACGATCACGGGAAGACATGGGAGCCTTCCAGGACCGCGTGACTTCCTCATGCACTTCCGGGAAGAATGGCATTGGGGTTGGGCGGCGACGAGTGTCAGCGGCCGCTCCCAAAAACCAATCATCCAGCCGCGAGCGCACTGGATCGGGTGGCGGGGACCACTCGAGCCCAATGGCCGCGGCTGCCCGGGAAAGCATGGCAGTCAGCTCGGGATCAGACTCGGGCAATGCTGGCGCGCCCGAGGGCGGCAACACAGCCGAATCCTCACTTCCCGAGGACTCACGCCCACCTTGTGATGCAGCGATCGACATCGTATCCTCTTCTGGAGCTCCAAACGAAACGCGCGGGGCCTCCGTAGAGGGACCAGCGATCTCAGTCTGGACGCTCGCGGGTCCCAATGCTGAAGAGGGGTGTGTGGACCGCGGACGTGTCGGCGGTGTGTCCCACACAGTTACCCTCAGGTCACCCTGGCCACCAGCCGAAGTACAGCCTCGCGGGGAGACCGTAGATCGGGGTGTGGATGAGGGGACTCTCGCTCTAGTGAGCTCATTGAGTCTCGACCGCAGCATGGAGATGGTCATGTTCCCGCAGTGGGAACATGAGTCATCCACAAACGCTGCTTTAGCGTGATCAACGCCCAAACACGCTAAGCAGAGATTGTGCCCATCAGAAAAGAATATGTCGCGACCGCAACCAGAAGTGCACGGGCGAGGCATCTTTAAAAAGACGTGCCATGTGCAATGCTCTTTTTGTGAGAGGAAAACTCTGCAGATGCTGAAGCGAACAGGGAGAAATCACACTATCTGTCAGATCACTGAGCAGATCAGCAGGGTAGTGAGCACTCGCTGAAATCGCCGTCACACCAACACTGGAGAGTTCGCTCGTCTCGAAGGGATGAGAAGACTAACTCAGAATATTTGGCTTGCAGGAGTGGAGAAGTTCTCGGCTCCGAAGCAAAAACATATCTGCATGTTTGCAGCGTACTTCCTTATATACCCCCTGCGGTGGGCGGAGATACGCTATGCAAATTCCGCAGACCCATGGCATTTCATTGCCATTGGCTCGTTTTATATACTCGAAGGTGATAGGCTTCTAAGCGAAACCCCAATCGTCGTCATCCGACGTAACTCGGAGTGACCACGAAAGGGAACTTACGAATTCTATGGTTAATGTGTCGGCATGGCTAAAAGAGAATTGCTTGCAACTAAATGTGTCCAAAACAGTATGTATGTTTTTCTCTAAGTCTAACAGTATTATTAAAGAGCCGGATGTTTATGTGTCAGGGGTGAGGCTGCAGGTAGTGCCACAATATAAATATCTGGGAATACTGATTGATTCTAAACTTACATTTAAAGCTCACGTAAAAAAGGTTTGCAAGCAGGTTAAGTTTAATCTCTATAATTTTAAGATTACTAGAGATAACATGTCATTAGAAGCAGCTACGATGTTTATGTACTCTATGGTTCTCTCTCACATGACTTTCTGTTTAACCACTTGGTCTCAGGCGAGTGACTTTAAAACCATTAGAGTCCTTATACAAACGTACACTTAAGGTCCTTGATAAGAAATCGGTATATTTTCATCATTGTCCAATACTGGAAAAATATAATTTATTGAGTTGGGAAAACATGATTAAGTATGCAAATGTATGCTTGATGTATAAAATTATTTATGGTTTATCTTCTCCCCCTCTTGGTCAGCTAGTTCGTATTAGAACAACTGATTATCGTTCTACAAGAGGTGCATTAAGACAAGACTGTATCATACCACTAAGACGAAGTAAATTTAGTCAATCTGCTTTTTCTGTTAAAGCTGCACAAGAATGGAACACTATTCCAACAACTATAAGAGATCTATACACATATGCTTTATTTAGGGCTCAATTGAAGAATTGGTTAATCAGTACTCAGATCTGTCAACACTAGAATCTTATATCTGCTGGCCATCCTATTATTGTTTGTATTTTGTTGCATTGTTTTTAATTGATCTTAAATTGTTTAAATAGATTTTTTTTTTATTGTATTGTGTAATTATTAAAATTTCTATTATGTATTCTTAATCATATTTTGTTTAGGTTGACTTGTAACATCTTGTCCAGGGACTACGGATGAAAAATAGCCCTTGGCTAATTCTGGTACAATTACATGAATGTTTTTATTAATGTACAATGTCCCTGTCAAACTAAATAAAGCAAAAAAAAAAAAAGCTAAAAGTAATATTTGATGCCAAATATTTTATTTATCATAATCTTTAAAAAAAAGTATGAATTTCGATATGATTATGTCATGGCAACCCCGTTTCAAACACTATCCCTTTTTAGTTTCTACAACAGCAATATAATAATTAATTTATGTTTTGTTTTTTTATCTCAATACAAGGGGCTCTGTTGTTTTTATGTTAATTTGAAACACATTTTTCCCTCCATCTGGGGTATTTGGTCTCTGAAACTTATTTACATTTTATTACCATTATCCACAAAGCACAAATATAAACATTTTACTTTTTATTCGCTGTCTGCTTGAGATCTGAAACAGACTGAAAGAGACTCTGTCTATCCTAACTAGAGAGAAGAAAGGAGGAGGGTAAAGTAGTTGGATCAATGCCAATGTAATCTGAGACATTGTTTATGTCAAATAACAATAATTCACAAGTCAACCACTAGAGGTCCTACCAGTGCTGTGAATCCAGTAAAGACATTACAGACTTAAATATCTTGAAGGTTAATCAGGTTTATTAAAGCACTGGTCCTTCAGTAAAGTAAAACTGGCAGAGGAAACTCTTACAAAATACCTTAATACATAAAATTAAATACTTTTGCATTTGAATAAGTTCACTTGTCTGATTTCTAATCTTACGCCCAATCTGAAGAGCAAAAAATACTGAATAACAACAAACTCTATACTAACAGATTAAACTCAAACAAACTTCAGAAAGTCAAATTATATATAAATAACACACACACATATACATATATACATATATATATATATATATATATATATATATATATATATATATATATATATATAAACAAACAATTACACACAAAAAAAATGAAACAATTAAGAAACAGAGTAGGGAACGAGTATTGCGTAGCTAATACGCAGTGGGGGAAACTCCTTTCCTCAAGAAATATTGAAGCCTAAATTTAAACAGTGCAGCTGCACAGCAAACACAGCAGAGCGTCTAGCTCGCCCATTGGCTGTGCTGCGGCAACTGCACACCCTATGGCGAAACGCCTCTGACGCGCAAACCAATCAGGCGACCCCCAGCAGAGCATGTCAGAGCCCGCCAGAATGGGCGGGGCTTATGTCTATATGTCTATATGTAATAACCTGCGCTCTGAACAGAGTTGAGAGCACTTTAGGTACATATCCATGCCTTGGCTTGAGTGTGACTCTGGAGTCACCTACCCCAAACTCCAAGCAGGAAGGGCTCACAGAGAGCGCCTGCAGATCTCCCACTTGCTTAACTGATGCCAGAGCCAGCAGTAGAGCAGTTTTCAGCGAAAGTGGCTTAAGATCAGCCGACTGCAGCGGCTCAAACCGGGGCCCCTTCAGGGCCCCAAGGACCGTGGAGAGGTCCCAAGCTGGTATAGAAGGGGGTCTGGGGGGGTTTATCCTCCTGGCTCCTTTGAGGAAACGAACAACGAGGTTGTTTTTCCCCAGTGATTGGCCAGTCACAGGTGCATGGTAGGCTGCTATGGCTGCCACATACACTTGGAGTGTGGATGGGGAGCGACCCGCATCCAACAGCTCTTGTAGGAGAGTACCACTGATACCTCGCATGACTGGGGTTCGAAGTCCCTAGCTGTGCACCAGCTGGTGAACACTGACCACTTCAGGACAGAGGCGCCTGATAGACAGTGCTCTAGCTTCAGTTATAGTTTTCAAGACTTTTTCTGGGAGGCCCCAGGAGACCCGTTGAGGGGCCACACATGTAGGGCCCACAAGTCGGGTCGAGGGTGCCAAATTGTCCTGTTTGCCTGCGTGAGGAGATCCTTCCTCACTGGCACAGGCCAAGGGACTTTGTCCATCAACTGAGCCAGCTCTGGAAACCACATCTGGGTTTTCCAGAGGGGGGCTACTAGGAGGACTGAGCATCCGCTTTCTCTGATCCGTTTGATGACCTGAGGGATCATAGAGACAGGAGGGAACGCATATAGAGGCCGACTGGGCCAGGGATGGGCCAGTGCGTCCCTTTACTTTGAAAAGAACATTGCACAGTGAGTGTTGCTTTCCAAGGCAAAGAGGTCAACCTCTGCCTTTCCGAATACACTCAATATCAGACAAACCATCTGGGTTGAGAGACCACTCACCTGGAGGAGTGTTGTCTTGAGATAGCATGTCTGCACCCAAATTTTGGATGCCCGGGACGTGAGCAGCTCTCAGAGAGTGCAGGTTGGCTTGTGCCCAAAGGAGGAGGTTTCTGGCCATGACATACAGGTTGCCTGATCTGAGGCCGCCCTGACGATATATATATATATATATAGCACAACACTGACATATTGTCCATGCGGACCAAGACGTGGTGTCCTCTGAGGTCTGGCAGAAACACTTTCAGGGCTAAACAAACTGCTCTCATTTCCAGGCAGTTGGTATGTAAGCTCTTCTCTGGGCTCGACCAGAAGCCGGAGACAGGCTTGCCCTCCTGCAGCACCCCCCAACCTTGGTTGGAGGTGTCTGTGAAAATCACCTTTCTCCTGGAGGCCACACCCATGGTCACGCCCGACTGGTACCAGTTTTGGGCTTTCCAGGGAACCAGAGCTCTGAAGCAGCCGTGGTTCACCGTAACGTGCAGGCGGCCTGACCGCCACACATGGGCTGGCACACGGCGCTTGAGCCAGTGCTGAAGTGGGCGCATATGCAGTAATCCTAGGTGGAGTACTGACAATGTTGTGGCCATGAGACCAAGAAGCCTCTGAAACTTCCTGAGGGGCATGTGCGCACCTACCCTGAAGGAGGCTATCAGCTGTTGGATAGAGAGAACGCGCTCTGATGTGAGCTGCACCCTCATTAGTGTAGAGTCGATAAGTGTGCCCAGAAAGGTTACATTCTGGCTGGGTAACAGTTTGCTCTTGGGAAAATTTATCCTGAGCCCCAGACATTCCAAAAGGCTGAGGAGCAAGGGTTTGTGTGTCAATAATTCGGTCTTCAACTGAGCCATGAGCCATAATGAACCAATCGTCAAGATAGTTCAGCACACGCACTCCCTGTCGCCACATGCACTTCGTAAATGTACGGGGTGACAGTGACAGACCGAACGGTAGGACCGTGTATTAATAAGCCTGCCCCTCGAAGGTGAATCTCAAGAATGGCCTGTGATTGAGTGTTATCTGAATATGAAAGTAAGCGTCTTTCAGATCCACCGTAAAAAAAACAATCCCCCGGGCGATCCTGCATGAGGATTTGTTTGGTAGTTAGCATTCTGAATGGCCATCTCATGAGGGCTTTGATCAGAAGTCTCAGATCTAAAATGGGCCTGGTGCCGCCGTCCTTTTTTGGTACAAGGAAGTAGCGACTGTAAAACCCTGACTGACTCAGTGCGGGGGGGACTAATTCTATCGCCCCTTTTGCTAGTAGATTTTGTATTTCGGCACGAAGCACGTGAGCCACGTCGCTTCTCACTGAAGTCTAGACAACCACCTGAAATCGCGGGGGTCTGTGAGCGAATTCGAGCACGATGAGCTTAGCCATGCCTCTGCCGATCGCTTGAGTAGTAGCATTCGTAGCGCATAGTGCTAGGTCTGTGGCACAGCGCGGGTCACGAAATGACCACTTCCGGGCCAGATCAAGGATTGGAGACGCTTGGCCTGGAAAACCTGTAACACCGCCATGATGTGCCGCCTGGCCGGAAGCTGAAAAACCACGTCCAGCGAGGGTTGAAGTGTTTCGGCAGGGCTTCGAGGGGTGTACCGCTCTAGATCTCCATCCAGCAGAAGTAGGAGGGCAGAGGTGAGTGGCGACTGCTTCCTCGAGCAGTGGCAGCTTCTCATATCCTTTTTCCGCTGCGCCGTCAAAAGAGGAGAGCATAGCGGCAGTAGAAGCACTCATGCGTGCCAATAGGGGGCACGCCATGACTTCGTGAGTTCGTTGTGAACTTCAGGGAAGAAGGGCGCTGGCCTGTGACGGTAGGCCTGCTGGCGCCCGGCAGAAACCATCCATCCAGTCGGCTCCTGGCAGGCAGGTCCGAAATGGCCGCGGTGAGAATGCGCAGCATCTCAGCATCTGAATTAGTCCTGGTAGCAGTATCACTGGCTGGCACCTGACTGTGAGAGGAGGGTAGGGTCAACTAAGCCCGACCACTCTTCCTCAGACGCAGCAATGGAGAGGCTGTTGTTGTGCTCTTCGTCCGATCCACCGAAGGAGACAAGACCCGCCGCTCGAAGAGAGGGGGCCTGGTCCGCCTGAGTGAACAGGACCGGCGAAGGAGACTGTGATGGGGAAAGCGAGGCACGTGGGGACATGGTCAGTTTGGGCTCGCTTACTTCCATATGTTCAGGCTGCCGTTGGCTGAGGCGCTTCTTCTTCCAAGGCTTAAGTAGTGCGGGAAAAGGAAGAGCAGGAAAGCGGTGTCGCCATCTTTGAATAGAGCTAACCCGCAGCATTGAAATAGGCAGACTCTCGCAATGACAGCAGTTCCTGGCAGAGAGTGCAGCTTCAGCATGGGCGGCTCCCAGGCATGTGGCGCACTCCGTGTGTACTTCCACCTCGTGCAGAAGGGATCCGCACGAGGTGCATGAAGAGCGAGGCATTTGAAACAACGCTCGCGAATTTGCTCTTTTAGAAAACTGAGTGTCACAGCGGAGAGCACACAGTTAGCAAATAAAGGATATAGTGTGTTCATAGGAGAATGGAGACAGAAGAGAAGTGGCTTCTAGGTGAGTGAAGAAGGCGCTGTCCGCTGTATGCAAGGCTCGTTCTGGCTGTAAAAGGCTTGTTTCCACGGCGAAGGCTTCAGAGGAGGCAGAGACGTAAAAGGTCGCTGAAGGAGATAAAATCTGATATTATGGCAAAATAATGTTTTTTTATAGACATATGCCTGCCCATTATGGCGGGCTCTGGCCCGGGGTCGCCTGATTAGTTTGTGCGTCAGAGGAGCTTCACCATAGGGTGTGCAGTTGCCGCAGCACAACCAATGGGCGACCTAGACGCTCTGCTGTGTTTGCTGTGCAGCTGCACTGCGTTTTAAATATAGGCTTCAATATTTCTCGAGGAAAGAAGTTTCCCCCACTGCATATTAGCTACGCAATATGAAGTGACCGTTCTCGAAAGGGAACACACTTTACATCAGTCCAGCACACAATTACTGTCGTTATCTCACAAAGGCTCAAAGAGAACTAATGAGTCTTAAGGGGGTCGCACACCGGACGAGAAGCGCAGCGCCGCCTCGTGTCTAGGACAACTCGAGGTATCACCCACCGGACACGCACTTTCTCAGTTTATGGCCAGCAATATTGTTATGTTTAAGGACATTATGGAATTAAGATAATGTCTGTACTATGTTATGATTGTACTGTACAATTAAATACAATCGTTGTTAAGTCTGCAGTCTGAACACTTTACCTCAGAGCGTCCGTTAACTGAATGAATTGAGAATATCACCTAAAAATCTGATAACATCAGCAGTTTTCATCCATGCAGCTGATTTCTGTAAATGAATGTAAAACTAAATGTATATTGCAGCACAAGGTGAAGTCAGTATATACATACAACGATTTGAGACAAATAAATGTACATTTAATATAAAACTATGTAAATGGCGCTCTGTGGCGCGGCAGGATTATGAACAAGGTCCTGAGCCGTAGCTGGGCGCCGTGGACAGATGCCGAATGGCGCCGCCGGTGTGTGTGCACTCATAGAGAATAATGTGTTCGAATTTTAAAGACGTGGCGCTGCGCTTCTCGTCCGGTGTGCGACCCCCTTTAATGTGGGTGATGAACATGTTTATATTGGTCTGAACAGATAGGTAACTTATTCCACAACTAAACAATCATCCAACAATCGTTCATTAAACGATTGAACACAGGCTTTGTGTTCCCTGGTCTCTATCACTCATTTGACGCTGCTGTAGATCACTGATGCATCTTCCACAATCTGAACAGTTGATCGCCTAAAAAATCAAAAGATACAGGAGCACAACAATAATATAGCCCATTAAATGATTATAGCCCATTAAATATCATATTAAATGATCAGTGGTTATTTAAATGGTGCTGGTTAAGCTGGTGCTGGTTAAGCTGGTACTAGTTAAGTTGGTACTGGTTAAGTTGGTGCTGGTTAAACTGGTTAAGCTGGTACTGGTTAAATTGGTGCTGGTTAAGTTGGAACTGGTTAAGCTGGTACTGGTTAAATTAGTGATGGTTAAGTTGGTACTGGTCAGGTTGGCACTGTTATGTTGGTACTGGTTAAGTTGGTACTGGTTAAGCTGGTACTGGTTAAGCTGGTACTGGTTAAGTTGGTGCTGGTTAAGCTGGTTTGGTTTGTGCTGGTTAAGTTGGTTCTGGTTAAGCTGGTGCTGGTTAAGTTGCACTGGTTAAGTTAGTACTGGTTAAATTGGTACTGGTTAAGTTGGTTCTGTTTAAGTTGCACTGGTTAAATTAGTACTGGTTAAGCTGTTGCTGGCTAAGTTGGTACTGGTTAAGTTGGTTCTGGTTAAGTTGGTTCTGATTAAGTTAGTACTGGTTAAGTTAGTAAAGGTTAAGTTGGTGCTGGTTAAGTTGGTTCTGGTTAAGTTGGTACTGGTTAAAATGCACTGGTTAAGTTAGTACTGGTTAAATTGGTACTGGTTAAGTTGGTTCTGTTTAAGTTGCACTGGTTAAATTAGTACTGGTTAAGCTGTTGCTGGCTAAGTTAGTAAAGGTTAAGTTGGTGCCGGTTAAGTTGGTTCTGGTTAAGTTGGTACTGGTTACGTTGCACTGGTTAAGTCAGTATTGGTTAGGTTGGTGCTTGTTAAGTTGCACTGGTTAAATTGCACAGGTTAAGTTAGTACTGGTTAAATTGGTACTGGTTAAGTTGGTGCTGGTTAAGTTGGTACTGGTTAAGTTGCACTGGTTAAGTTGGTGCTGGTTCATTTGGTGCTGGTTCAGTTGGTGCTGGTTAAGTTGGTACTGGTTAAGTTGGTACTGGTTAAATTGGTATTGGTTAAGCTGGTTAAGTTGTTTTTTCTCACCTCACTGCAGCATCAGGCTGATGAACTCTTATATCATCATATTGACATTCATTCTCCTCTGCTCTCTTTGTCTCTGTCTTTCTGTGATGTTGGACAGTTGCGTACAGGATCTCCTCAGTATCTCTGGATTCAGGAGTTTTTCCTATGAATCTTTTGGGTTTCACACTGGCATACAGAGAATCATTGGCTGAATTTTGTTCAGAAAGAGGCTTGTAATTGACTGAAACGCTCTGTGAGGCATCAGAATAGAGATCATTCTGAAATGCAAGTAATGTAATTATTATTAAGACCAGTAAATCAGTTTGCTCTGAAGATTCTCAGTCTAGAGCAGTTTGCCTCAAACTTTTCAGATCAAGTATCAGGTTAGATCAAATCAATGTAGTGATGTAAAATACAGGTATATTTCATTGATTCACACATGGAGTAGGGAAGAATAGGGCAGAATGAGTAAATGCAGTGACATGTTCATTCATCACACTATGTGTTAATGATTATGCAATTAGACCAACAAACCTATATTAAAACAATAAATATATAAGTATTCCATTAAACCATGTAAAAATTATTTAAATGTTTTCTTCAGTTTTATTTATGATTCTTTTTTTCTGGATTGTGTTGATAAAGTCTTTGATAATGTTGGTTTCTCATCAGTTTGTTTAGTTACAGTCTGAGACACAGATAACGGCTGATCGACTGATTTTCTGCTTCTGTAAAGTCATGTTGTGTTTTGATGATTTACCTCTTTCACTGTGAGATCTTCAGCTTTAACATCCCTTTGTTTCTTCCTGTTATAATCACAGACATTAACAGCATATGGACGAATGTATTAAATTAAGAGAAAATATGTAAATAAAACATTGTTTTTAAGATTACTAATAATCAAACACAAATTAGCCATTTTCTTTTACATTAGACCAAAAGTTAACTTATACAATCACTGCAGTTTTTTATTGAGCTCACATTATAAACAGGATGATGATGAAGATGATAATGAAGATGAATAATCCTCCAGATGCCGCTGTGATCACAATCACATTCCCACCAGCAACATGATGAACTGAAAGAGGAAGATCATCATGATTAACTCTCCAAACTGATGAATGATGTGAAGATACAGGAGTGAGTTAATAAAAGCTTCACCTGTGACAGTTACAGCGTCTGATCTCTGAGACTCACAATAAATATTAGAAAATTATGAATTTGAAGTTTTTGAACAATGTGTAAACAATCATTTACTCACACATGATGTTTAAAGTCACATTATCAGAGTATTTCTCTCCATGTTCATTGATGGACTTGCACTTGTATTCTCCACTGTAATTAGAGTTGATCTTTGAGATGTTGTAGATTCTTCCAGATCCTACAATCGTTCCTCCTTTAATCCAGCTGATTTCTGCAGGAGGGTTTGAGTCACTGATGCAGTTCAGAGTCACTGAATCTCCCTCCACTATTACACCAGATGCTCTGATGGACACTGAGACTCTCCTGGGAGGATCTATCACAGATAAATATTGATATCATTAACAATCATTTTAAACTTAATATCACAGATGTTTCGAGGATTTAATGTCACAGTTACTGAACCATCATTAACTCACACATGACGTTTAAAGTCACAACATCAGAGTATTTCTCTCCATGTTCATTGATGGACTTGCACTTGTACACAGCAAAATCCCCAGTGTTAAATTAACACTCCTCAGTGTTTATATGTGTCCACACTACAGGGTGTTAAAAATTAACACTGAAGCAGTGTTGAAGTTAATGAGTTAATTAAGTGATTAATTAAGTGATGATTGGCCATTAGTGGTGACACCTGATGATAACAAGCAGACTCACTGAAGGAAAGAGAAACAAGAACAGAAAAAAGAGAAACACAAGAACTACTGACTTCGAGCCATTATTGCACTTATTATTTTACCAGTTTGACTTTATTTCTGTCATACATCTACACACGTTCTTATTTAGATTTAACAGAAGTTTAGATGGTAATGTTTTATGGAATGTTTCGTTTCATGTCACCATTATGGTGACCAGTGGTTGCTTTAGTTGGGCTCTTGACACTTTATTATTTAACATTAGTATTTTTCTGGCTGCTCCAACTCTGTGTTTATAAAGCATATGTGTTGTGGCAAGAGAAACTGTGACTTAGGCTGTGTTTCCTGAAAACATCGCAAGCTTAATTTGATCGTATAGACCATTTGTTGCAGTTGGTCTGCAATCAAGTTAAGTTGAAGATGCTTCTGGAAATTCAGCCCTGGTTATGTTTCAATGATGAAATTAATAGTGGCCTGATTCAATAATGTCACCCAGCATTATAAACTGATTATCTAATTGTTTTATTATTTTTTAACTACAGTAGTTACTTCCAACAATGTTTTAAAGATCTGAAGGATTTAAAATCACACACTGACATCAAGAATCTACATATGAATCTCAACAATGGTGACAAATGCTTAATGTTGCAATGCATGATGGGAGCCACCAATCAGAATGCATCAATGGCTGACATCATGCATTGCAGCATGAATAAATTATGCAGCTGAATTGTCCTGTAATTTTCATTGTTTTTTCTGTTGGCTTTTATTTTGCTATTGTTTTGTTCTGACTTTAGTAGCTTGTTTTGTGATGTTCAGAGTTGATCTGTTTGTCACTAATTTGTTTATTGTCACCATTGTTGAGATTCATATGCTGATTCTTGATGTCTGTGTGTTTAAACACAGTAACTTCTTTGCACAAAGTATTTTCAAAATTTTTGATATTGCTGTTGGATCTCAAACTGTAGAATCTCAGAGCCACAATCACCAATACTAAAACAAGACATCAAGCATATAGTCAAAGATTTAGACTCTGAATGACATCAGTGAATCAGGACACTACATGATAATGTTTTTATCATCAAAACATATTGTGAGCAGGTCATGTTTTCTCTTGCAGTAACAAATGTGCTTTATAAACACAGAGTTGTAGCAACCAGAGAAAAACATATATTAAAAAATGAAAAGGGTCAAGAGCCCAACTAAAGCAAACACTGATCACCAAAATGGTAACTTGAAAAGAAAAATTCCATAAAACATTAACGTCTAAACTTCTGTTGAATCTCAAGAACTTTTGTCGATGTATGACAGAAATAAAGTCAAACTGGTAATAATAAGTGCAACAATGTGTAATGACTTGAAGTCAGTAGTTCTTGTGTTTCTCTTTTTTCTGTTATTGTTTTTTCTCTTTCCGTCAATGATTCTGCTTATTAACATCAGGTGTCACCACTAATGGCCAATCATCACTTAATTAATCACTTAATTATTTCATTAACTTCAACACTGCTTCAGTGTTAACTTAATTATCTCATTAACTTCAACACTGCTTCAGTGTTAATTTTTAACACCCTGTAGTGTGGACACATATAAACACTGAGGAGTGTTAATTTAACACTGGGGATTTTGCTGTGTATTCTCCACTGTCATCAGAGCTGATCTTTGAGATGTTGTAGATTCTTCCAGATCCTACAGTCGTTCCTCCTTTAATCCAGCTGATTTCTGCAGGAGGGTTTGAGTCACTGCTGCAGTTCAGAGTCACTGAATCTCCCTCCACTATTACACCAGATGGACTGATGGACACTGAGACGTTCCTGGGAGGATCTAAGACAGATAAATATTGATATCATTAACAATCATTTTAAACTTAACATCACAGATGTTTCAAGGATTTAATGTCACAGTTACTGGACCATCATTTACTCACACATGACGTTTAAAGTCACATTACACAGCAAAATCCCCAGTGTTAAATTAACACTCCTCAGTGTTTATATGTGTCCACACTACAGGGTGTTAAAAATTAACACTGAACAGTGTTGAAGTTAATGAGATAATTAAGTTAACACTGAAGCAGTGTTGAAGTTAATGAGATAATTAAGTGATTAATTAAGTGATGATTGGCTATTAGTGGTGACACCTGATGTTAATAAGCAGAATCATTGACGGAAAGAGAAAAAACAATAACAGAAAAAAGAGAAACACAAGAACTACTGACTTCGAGTCATTACACATTGTTGCACTTATTATTACCAGTTTGACTTTATTTCTGTCAAACTGACTTTTATTACTTTATTTTCTTTTCTACATCGACAAAAGTTCTTGAGATTCAACAGAAGTTTAGACGGTAATGTTTTATGGAATTTTTCTTTTCAAGTTACCATTTTGGTGGTCAGTGTTTGCTTTAGTTGGGCTCTTGACACTTTTCATTTTTCAATATTAGTTTTTCTCTGGTTGCTACAACTCTGTGTTTATAAAGCACATTTGTTACTGCAAGAGAAAACATGACCTGCTCACATTATGTTTTGATGATAAAAACATTATCATGTAGTGTCCTGATTCACTGATGTCATTCAGAGTTTAAATCTTTGACTATATGCTTGATGTCTTGTTTTAGTGTTGGTGATTGTAGCCCTGAGATTCTACAGTTTGAGATCCAACAGCAATATGAGAAATTTTGAAAATACTTTGAGCATAGCAGTTATTTGTTTAAACACACAGACATCAAGAATCAGCATATGAATCTCAACAATGGTGACAATAAACAAACTAGTGATAAACAGATCAACTCTGAACACCACAAAACAAGCTACTAAAGTCAGAACAAAACAATAGCAAAATAAAAGCAAACAGAAAAAAACAATGAAAATTACAGGACAATTCAGCTGCATAATTTATTCATGCTGCAATGCATGATGTCAGCCATTGATGCATTCTGATTGGTGGCTCCCATCATGCATTGCAACATCAAGCATTTGTTTGATTGTCACCATTGTTGAGATTCTTATGTAGATTCTTGATGTCTGTGTGTGATTTTAAAATCTTCAGATTCCTAAAATATTGCTGAAAATAACTACTGTAGTGAAAAATTAATAAAACATTTGGGTAATCAGCTTATAATAATGGGTGCCATCAGTAAACAGGTCACTAGAAATTTCATCATCGAAACATTACCAGGGCTGCATTTCCGAAAGCATCTTAAGCCTTACTTGATCACAGACCAACTGCAACAAATGGTCTATACGATCAAATTAGGCTTGCGATGTTTTCAGGAAACGCAGCCAAATCATAGTTTCTCTTACCACAACACATATGCTTTATAAACACAGAGTTGGAGCAGTCAGAGAAAAACTAATGTTACAAAGTAAAGAGTCAAGAGCCCAACTAAAGCAACCACTGACCACCATAATGGTGACATGAAACGAAGCATTCCATAAAACATTACCATCTAAACTTCTGTTAAATCTAAATAAGACCGTGTGTAGATGTATGACAGAAATAAAGTCAAACTGGTAAAATAATAAGTGCAATAATGGCTCGAAGTCAGTAGATCTTGTGTTTCTCTTTTTTCTGTTCTTGTTTCTCTTTCCTTCAGTGAGTCTGCTTGTTATCATCAGGTGTCACCACTAATGGCCAATCATCACTTAATTAATCACTTAATTATCGCATTAACTTCAACACTGCTTCAGTGTTAACTTAATTAACTCATTAACTTCAACACTGTTCAGTGTTAAGTTTTAACACCCTGTAGTGTGGACACATATAAACACTGAGGAGTGTTAATTTAACACTGGGGATTTTGCTGTGTATCAGAGTATTTCTCTCCATGTTCATAGATGGACTTGCACATGTATTCTCCACTGTCATCAGAGCTGATCTTTGAGATGTTGAAGATTCTTCCAGATCCTACAATCGTTCCTCCTTTAAACCAGCTGATTTCTGCAGGAGGGTTTGAGTCACTGATGCAGTTCAGAGTCACTGAATCTCCCTCCACTATTACACCAGATGGACTGATGGAGATCACAGGTTTCACTGGAGGATCTACAGATGTCAGGTAAAAGTATTTATCAGAGACGGCTGGTGGAAAACGTTCTAGGAAAGGCTGCAGTTGGTTATTATTGGACAATTTCAGCAAACATCCCAGTTTAATTTTTCACTGTTTAAGGCTAAAACACATCCCCCTGTAGGATGTGAGGGAAGGTTGCAAGGAAAGAAAATGAAGACGGAGGAATCGAGGGAAAGTTTATGGGTGCTTCTCAATACTCAAATTGATGCTTCCTCATTTCCTCGCTCCTCCGTCCTCCAGCCTGTGACCCAGAAACTGATCAAACTCAGCATCTCAATTCTCTCAATTCCCTTCACATGCACAATCATTTTTATTTATGCTTTACCTTTGCAGTTTATATAAATTGTATATCAAACATATATCAACAGGGCATCTTGCTTTATCTTTATTATGTATGAATTTCTTAAATAACCAAACTTTAACAACATAAGGGCAGATCCCTTGATCGCCGCTGTTGACGCTTTGAAGTGACGCTCCAGTGATCAAGAATATTCCAATATACAAATAGAGCGCTTCTCATTTCTTATTTGTGTTTCCTCGTTTCCTTTCCTCGTGTCTCAGTTCCACCCCCTGTAGTGGTGCTCATTGTAGAGGTCTTCACAGTGAACCCGAGACCCGTCGACCCGGGACCCGACCCGGGACCCGTACGGGTTCGGGTCTATAATTTTAAATGATCAACCGGGCCCGGGGCGGGTCCGAATTTATTACTTCGGGTCCCGGGTCTGTTTAACATTGTGTGTAATACCCGTGCGATCGGAGTCATTAGATCAGACTCGGAGAAAACCCGGCCGTGATTAGACACTGCTTGTGTTTTTTTTGTAACTTGCAACTTGTAAAATTAGGACACTCAAAATAAATTGCGTTAAAAAGCATATTTTAGGTTGATCCAGCTAGCGTGCATGTGCAGTCTCAAGCGTGTCGCGTGTCATGTTTCTATGGCAACCAGTTACCAGAGCTTCAGTGAGGGACCGCCAAACCGCGTTTAGATTTTACAATATAAATTAACCGTCTTGTTTAATCTTAAAGTTTTAGTGGTCAGATTCAGACTCGATGCAGAGCAGAGAGCACGGAGATGATAGCAAATAAATAACGTCAGCGGCCATGGCACTGAACGAGCAATCGTTATTATAACGTTAGTTCAAAAGGGCAAACAGTCAAAGTTATTATGCGAGTTAACTCGAGTCAGAATGTAAGTTACATGTGCAAAGTTGCATTTGTCATCCGTCACCATGACATCAAGTGGACTTTTGAAGCTGAAATAATGAGTGGATTAAGCTTGGACTTGGAATAACGAGAGGAATAACATGAATAACTGTCTTGTCGGAGGATTGTAATGCATGATCACAGCCAGTCAGGTAACGTTAACGTTACAAGGAAGGGAGAGGAGACTACTACGCTACCACGGCTCCTTAAATTAGGTAAGACAAAAAGTTGTATTTTTAGCAACAGGTTTATTGACTTGTAATAGCAGTTTAAGGTGGAGTATGTGACAATCGGGTCCATTCGGGTCTGTGTCTTCCCGGCGGTTTCGGGTCCAGCTTTCAAATAATAGACGGGTCCAGGTCGGGTCCGGTTAGGCATTTCTCGGATCTGCACGGGTCCGGGTCCAGCTTTTGAAATAATAGACGGGTCGGTTCGGTTTAGCACATTACGGGTCTCTTTCGGGTTCGGGCACGAATTTTTGGACCCGTGAAGACCTCTAGCTCGTTGCTCAGCGGTGAACACAGGGATTGTGGCAAAGGGACGTAACTTCTCCCTTCCCTCCTTCAGGGAATGGGGGTTACATTAGTAACCTAGACGTTCCCATTCAGTCATCACTATGAGTTACGTCAGTGACTGATGAATTGGGATCCCTGAGAAAAACGCCACAAACACTGTCTTCCAGCTTTCTCGGGATGGTGGGTTACTACAGAGGTTTTTGTCATAATTTTGCAAATGTAGTTGCCCCTCTGACTGATTTATTAAGCCCTAAGAGACCCTTTCAATGGTCAGAGCAATGTCAGTGTTCCTTTGAGAATGCCAAATCTTTATTGGCCAATGCTCCTGTGTTGGCTACTCCTAATTTTCTACTTGCAGTTGATGCTAGCCTAGCGCTTATGGTGCTGGCGCTGTTCTTTTACAAGAGGATTCTAATGGAATTGAACATCCAGTCGGTTATTTTTCAAAAAAATTCAATCGTCACCAGCACGTGTATTCTACGGTGGAAAAAGAGGCATTAGCCCTTATTTTAGCCGTTCAACATTTCGAGGTCTATCTGAGCTCGGTCTGTGGTCCTATTACGGTATACACTGACCATAATCTGTTGACTTTCTTAGATCGAATGCGCGGTAAGAATCAGAGAATTATGAGATGGAGCATTATTCTACAACCTTTCCACTTACAGATTAAAACACATACGTGGCAAGGATTACATAATTGCTGATGCTCTCTCAAGGATGTAAGCTGTCCCAGTAGTGACTGGTATCTTTTCTTCTCTCTCTCTCTTCTTTCTCCTTTTTTTCTCTCTGATGTCCTAGGGCCCAGGATTCCGGGAGCGAAATGGAGCGGGATTTATGGAGATGAGTATTAAAGTTATTGTACAGTCACATTTAAATGATTGTTTTGCATTTGTACCATTTTTTCTCTCTCTCTCGTCTTTTTGAGTGGGAGGTGTGACGACCCTGAGTCTCCTGATTCTATTGGTGCAGGTCGTGGGAGTTCCTGATTGGCTTTCCTCATGCTAATTTCAGGCACTCTCTAGGGAAGCTCTCCTCAGGAGTGACTCTTTCTTATGTTTTCTTACACATGTAGCCTCAAGATTTTGTCTTCCCTTATCCCTAGACTTCTGCTTATTATTATTATTATTATTATTTGTATTTATTTTTTTCGTTTCTGCTTGATCCCTCTTTTGTGTTGCGGCTTAAAACGAGCTGGTCGTAACAGTTACGCCAGTGATTGATGAATTGGGATCCTAAGAAAAACGCCACAAACACTGTCTTCCAGCTCCTCGTGTAAACCGCCTGATGCCCCCTAACCCTCGGAGAAGGAGAGGGCTTTACACAGAGAAGTCAATCACTGCTGTTCATACTTGTTCCCACATAGTGAGGATATTGGATAACACTGGGAAAGCGTGCCTACACGTTGTTGTGCGTTCAAGTCATCTCGTAAAAATCGTATTTTCGTATCCCGAACGATTGGAAAGCTCGGGATTTTCTTTAGTTTAACTTCCGATCTTTACGAGTTCATATCATAATAATAGTGACCAAAATTATCGTGATTATCAATATTATCACGGTTTTGTTAACACGAGATGAAAGTGTTCAAAAATAACTGATGCTCACACTGAAAACATTTCAACAAGTTTTATATTTGAAAAACAAACTTTTCCACTAGATGAATCCACACTCATCTGCTGCCCATATAAGGACTCTCCGATTTCCATATATGGATTGAGTGATCTTGTTTAGGAAGTAATGTTCAGGCTTGGGAGGGTTACTTTAAAACTGTATTCCGTTACAGTTACAAATTACTTCATAAAAAAAGTATTCAGTAACGTAATCCAAGTACTATAATATGAAAGTAATGTAACTGATTACTTTTGGATTACTTCAAGGTCACGTATATAAATAAAGTCAAGCAAGAAGGAATATTATTAAAAAAATATATATATTTTTTTTTATTTATTAAGAATGTGGTGCAGTGTACAATATTTGCAAAATATACACACAGGCCTGAATCTATATTTATGTAAAGGGATATACAGACATCTAGTGGCTAATGTATGGTATTACAGATTATTTTGTTTTATTTTTAACAAATTTTTAACTAAAAAATAAAAACACAACATTTACATTTTTTACACAATCTACATATTTGTTTATTTTAAAATAGGCCTACATGTTGACTAAAGTCGTGATCTTTCTTAATTTGCCTGACTGAACTTGGGGCGTTGGCAGTGGGAGTTCCCCTACGTTACAGCGAACATCCCGTTACGCGAGAAAAGATTAAGAAAGGACATTTTGGGTACTAAAAAATATACTCTCCTAATTTCTACAAAATAGCAGCGGGATTTCCATGAATTAAAAGCGATTTTACCCGCAGGCAGCATCGTTTCTACTAGCAGCAGTGATTCAATCTGCGTCTGAGGAGATTGTAGAAGGCTGTTATTTGCGCATGCACCAGCGCGTGGCACACGTGAGTCATTACTGGCAACAGAACCAGGAACTACTGTATAATCAAGCAGCGCTTAATATAGTGTTATTATGCCAAAATACTTATTTATTTAGTTTTAAATGAAACCATTGTAATCCTGAAAGTATTCCCCCTTTTTTCAAAATGTAACTATAATCTGATTACTACGTTTTTTGACGTAACTGTAACGGATTACAGTTACTGGATTTTTGTATCCTGATTACATAACGCCGTTACATGTATTCCATTACTCCCCAACCCTGGTAATGTTAATATTTGATTTGAATTCAATCTCTAAAACATATAAAAAGATACATAAAGAATGAGAGCGTGTGTTATAATTCGACACTACATCTTTTGAAAATCAGTCGCCAAATATGAAAACTACTGTCTGAACGCTTTCAAATGCTATATAGTTTGTCAAGATTACTTTTGTTAGACTAAGATATTATTGTTATAAATGTATAATGGCAAGTGTCCCACGGGTGTCGGGGAACGGCAGTCTTAGTGGTTAAAAACATTTTTATAAATCATAAATGCAGATATTTAGTCTTAGCAATGTGTGAAAAGTATTGATATTAAAAGGTCATTATTTGTACCTGATTGTAATTTTTTTTCATAGTGTGATTTAAAGGAGACATATCATGCTTTTAAATCGTTCCTTTTTACATATACATCATACATTTGTAGTCTATATAAAGCGGAACTGCAATGCTTGGGTCTGAATTCCTCATTATTATAGCTCCACAGGCCCTTTTTCTACCCCTTTACTGATGTGCGTCTGAGAGCAACTCGTTTTGGTGTGGTCTCTTTAAATACAATTGAGACACTTCATACCCCGCCCCCTCTCCAGGTTGCAGAGGTTCAACTCCACCCCGTTTGGCCATTTTTGTAGTTTAATAGCAGAGATACGATTATCTAGCGGCACAGAAACTTTTTATTCACACGTTATTAACAAAATGTCAACAACGGAAGACTTGTCCAGCCAGCCTTACATGTTCGAGCCAGAGTCGGAGCCGGAGCGAGATGAAAATGAAGACGACGAACCTGCAGAACAACGTCTTCATATGGATGTATCGCAATGGTGTGTTACTGTATTTACACATGAAACTTTGGTCTTCCGACCTTTTACCACCGTGTCGATTTATTTTGATTAATATGTGCGAGGGAGAGAGAGCAAGACAGCGTCTAGTTTGGAGACGGTGATGTCTTGTTTACACTTTCGCCTGGCTCTGAAGAGAGAGAGTGAGCGCGCGACCGGGTCTCTCTCTCTGCTTGTTCTTTCAGTTAAACATGCGCCCTGTCACAAGCGCGGCAGTTCATCTACATTAGACGGTGTAACGAAGCGTGTGGGTTACTACATCCAACAACCGAACATTTTAACTTACCCTCTCGTAACTTCTGCATCTTTTAGCTTGGACTACAAAATCACAGCGAGAAATAAAAATGGCGGATTGCTCAAAGTGTTGGGCTGGAAGTCAAATGTCCTTATTTGGCAGTTCCGCTGCAAATACTGTGACGTAATAGTTCACAAAACGTCATAGATAACAGAAAAATCTGAACAGGTTGAAAAATATGACCAAAACAGAATATAAAGATATCAACGAAGCACCTGAAGAGAATAATTTCAACTTTTCTGTACTTCTAAACACTCCAAATATACAACAAAATGCATTTAAGGGCTAAAAAAGTGGATTTAGCATGATATGTCCCCTTTAATACAATTAGGGTCAGTTTGACCTGGACCACACAGACTGTAACCAGAAATCTAAAGTGCATGAGGGTTAAAGAGAGAAAGTCAATCTGTACTCACACATGACATTGAGCTGAACAGCAGGAGAGATGTGAGTGTGTCTGTCTACAGCACAGCTATATCTGCCTGAATCCTCTCTTCTGACTGACTGCAGCAGGAGTTCATTGTTTCTGTCTCTTCTCTCAGTTAATGGCTGTGAGTTTCTGTACCAGATGAATGTTGCTCTGTCAGTCAGAGCGCAGCTGCTTTTACATCTCAGATTGACTGAATCTCCCTCTGTCACTCTCTCAGGAGACTCCACCTGAAGATCTGAACACAACACACACATTATATCTAGTGCTGCTGTCATACACTGATTATTATTCAACATAATGCACAGAAGAAGAGATGAACCTCATCAAAGTCACCTGTGACAGTAAGAGTCACTCCTGGATCACCAATCCATTTTTCTTTATCAGTGATGAATCTGAAGTAGTACATGTGTGAATCCTTCAGTGTCACATGACTCAGTCTGACGGTGCAGTTCTGCTGTTTATCTCCCAGATACTGAAGCCTCTGACTGTATTCAGTGTCCTCAGACAGATCTGGAAACTCTTCATGTTCCTTTTTATCTTTTGTTTTGCTCCAGAACACTTTCTCGATCTGATGTCCAGTAGGGTATGTATAAGTGCATCTCATTATCACTGTTGAGTCCTTTAGTGCACAGATGTGTGAAGGACTGTAACTCACACTCAAACCAGCACTAGAAACCCCTGAAACACATAATTAATCTAACTGTAAATGTTGTTTTATCTGTTATATTGGGCCATGAAAACATGACAATACTTTATTACTATATGAAAACAGCGACTCATTACAGGAAATATAAGATAAATGTGAATAAATAATCTTAGTGTGAATTACTTTAAGACAGAGGAGTGAAGAGAGAACCAAGAAATCAGCCAAAAACAACAAGCTGCACAATTACAGTTTTTCTGAATTGCTAAAACACATTTCTTGAAACCATCACTCACTTTCTCAAAACCTTAAACACAAAAGCAAATGTTCAAAACTCATTCAGAGAATCTCTGACTCTTCTGGCAAAATCAAACAATGCTTTCAGATCTTACACACATCAGTCAATATTAGAAACACTACTGATCATTCGTTAGACACTACATGAAAAATGGAGAACACAGAATCCAAAGCATGCAGTTACAGGAGAAATATTTATTTATATATTGTAAGAAAGTAAACAAATTTGGCAATTCTGTAATAAAGTAGTACTGACACCTGACAGTGGTGAGGAGAATAAACACTGTCCCAGTCAACACGTTGATCTCACAGTGATCTCTCCATATGATCACAATGTGAGTTCACAGTGAGCTAAAAGTGTAACCGCACTGTGCACTCACTGTGTGCTCATATTATGGACACAATGTGAGTCACCCCAGCTAGAAATGTAATTGGACATGGACTCCAACATCACTCAGATGTTTAATTAAGTGATTAATTGAGTGATGATTGAGCATTATTGAAGACACCTGATGTTAACAAGCAGAATCACTGAAGAAGAAAATCACAAATTGTAAGTTACCATTAAGGTGATGGGTGTTTGCTTTAGTTGGGCTCTAGACCATTATATGTTTACTTTAATATTTACTGTTGTTTGTCTGCTGTTATTGATTTATAACAGTAAATGAACAAAGTAAAATGTTATCTTATAGTGTTGGTTATGTTTTGACATAATCATGCTGTGATCTGAAAAAGGAAACTTATTGAGATAGTTTGGTTTAACTTGTTAGCAGCAGTTTACTGATTCTTCAGTCTATGATTATTAGTATTTTACTTATAATTCAAAATATGTAATAAACATTGTTCTGATCAAAATAAATTAAATTAATTTAAAACACAGACATCAATAATCAGCCTGTGAATCTCAACAATGGTGACAATAATAAAGCATGTTGCAGTGGCTGCCACCAATCACAACTCATTAATGGCTCCCATCATGCATTGCGGTGTGAATAAATTATGATCTGAATTGTCAATTTACTTTTCCTAATTGAATATTCTGCTCCTCACCATTGTTGAGATGCATAGACTGAATCTTGACATCTGTGTGTGCCTAAAATAATGATTTTTTTTTTTAACAACTTTTAAGAAATCCTTTATATTATATCAAAAATTCTGGCCATTTGTGCAGATTCACTAACCAACAACATAAATCGAAGTCAGAAAGAATGATTTTAATGAGTTCAGTGATCAAGATCATAACATAACCAGCACCATCAGTCACTTTTTTGTTCAACTGGTGATTATAATTCAGAAACAACAGACAAACAAAATCTAAAGTTAATAATATATGGGTCAAGAGTCCAACTAAAGCAACCATTGATCGTCATAACGGTAACTTACAATTTGTGATTTTCTCCTTCAGTGATTCTGCTTGCTAACATCAGGTGTCTTCAATAATGTTCAATCATCACTAAATTAATCACTTAATTATCTCATTAACTTAAACACTCTTGAGTGTGGACTCATACACTCCCAGGAGTGTTAATTTAACACTGGAGTTTTTGCTGTGTACAAAGAGCCGTAGTTAACTGACAAGCTGAGCCATATCGCATTAATTATCGCTGGCGATATGGCTCAGCTTGTCAGTTAACTACGGCTCTTTGTAGTAAATGCCGCTCCATCTGAAAGCAGGAGATGGCGATTTACTACTAATCAAGGAACCGGCTTTACTGATGAGATGCGCATAACAATATCACGATTTAAATCGCCCAGCCCTAGTCAAGACCAAAGAGCCCAACTACAGCAAACACTGACCTCTACAATGGTGACCAAACCAAACTCTTCAAACAAACTTCAACATGTAAACCTATTAAACATAATTTCTAAACATCGAAACTTCCCGCTATAACTGTTTAAGAATGTTAGGGGGGATAATGTTCTATCAATGTCATCACTAAACATGTTTGAAATGTTTATAGAGAGTGTTATCCTACCTTTTAGGAGAACATCCTGGTTACAAAAATAAAATTAGCTACAGAAAATATTACAAGAACATAACATAATGCTCTCAAAACATTCATAGAACAATAACATTTCTAGCTGGGATGAGCTCATATTGTGGTCATAGTTTGAGCACACAGTGAGAGCGCTGTGAGGTTACACTTTTAGAACACTGTGAACTCAGATTGCTGACGGTGTGACCACATGGTGACATCACTGTGAGATCATAGTGTTGACTGGGGTATGCACTGCAAGTACTGTATAGTATTGCACTGAATATTGTATAGTATGGAATGTCTGTATATTCAGCATTTGCATACTGTGAAATACAGTGACCAACTGCAGAAGCCCAAAAGGTTACAGTAAAAAAACTGTAAATGAAAAGCATGTTACTGTAAAGTACAGTCAGAAGAGTTGAGCAACTGCAGAATCAAGGTCAGTGAGAGAGATTTATTCTGCTTCAGCTTCACGTCTTCATGTCGGTCCGGCCGGAGAATATCATCTCTGCAGGAGAAGAGAAAAACCCTGAAGCAGATCCAGCCTTGACCACATTCTCCACACCTTCCTCTTCCTCTTCCTCCTCGTTCATCACCTCTTTCACACACTCTTCCTCCTCTAACTCACAATCTTCCTCCTCTTATACTCATACTCTTCCTCCTTTTATACACACACTCTTCCTCCTCTTATACACACTCTTCCTCCTCTTATACTCACACTCTTCCTCCTCTTATACTCACACTCTTCCTCCTCTTACACACACTCTTCGTCCTCTTATACACAGACACTTCCTCCTCTTATAGTCACACTCTTCCTCTTATACACACACTCTTCCTCCTCTTATACTCATACTCTTCCTCATCTTATACACACACTCTTCCTCCTCTTATACTCACACTCTTCCTCCTCTTATACTCACACTCTTCCTCCTCTTCCTCTTATATTGTTTCCATTGTTGTTCTCAACATTCAATGCAACATTTTGAGTAAATCTAGGCACTTTAAACTGTCTTGTACAGTTTCCTCTCATCATTAGAAATAAGTGTGAACACCCATACAGAAAAAAATATATATATTGAAATATATTTTAAAGTGTCGAAAATATATGTGGCATTTATTCCAAATACATTGAAATATATTTGCATTGTTGTTCACTTATATTTATCATTTTGAAATATATTCTGAAATATAACAAAAATGTATGATGTTAAGTGTGAAATATATTTACATTTATAACATGTAATGTAAAATATATGACAAAATATATGGTCATAAAATGTTTAGCTTGCTAAAGAAGGGTCAAAATATCCACAGGCCACCAAGGGACAACTGGGGACAGATGTCAACTCAAAAATAGCTGAACTCAGATTTAAAATGAAATGAATAAAAATGTAAAAAATAAATTGAAAATGTGTTGTTTGTTTGTGAAAATGTTAACTTTTTAAATTTCAAAATAGATTTCAAATGAAACAATTTGCAAAAGTTAAAACATATATGAACATATATGTTGTTAGTAAATATATTGACAAATATATTGACATATTTAACTAAAATATATTTTCAAAAAAATAAAAAATATATTTACATATATTTAAATAAAATATATTTATTGGGCCAATTTCGAACATTTGCATATATTCCAAAAATATATTTCAAAATATATTCTAAAAATATATTTCAAATATATTTCTTTTGTGTATGGGCAATTTTGAGTCGTTGTGTGTAAACGATGACAACTGTGTTGTAGTTGTGTTTAACTTTAGCCTGCCTGTGTTTAGCGTTTTGAAACATAAGTGCATCACAGTGAGAAATGTGTTTTAATGAGTGAGAAAGTGTTTAGCGTTTTGCAAAAAGAGTGCATGAGATTTGCAAACAGTGTTTTAACTTCCTCAACTTGTTTAATGTTTTACAGAAAGAGTGATTTATTCGACAGATTGGTTTAGGCTATTGAGAATTTGGTTCAGAGAAGTGGGTTTAGTTTTTAGCAATTCAGAAAAACTGTAAATCATGGAATATGACAATATAAATATTTAACATATATACATTCACTTCCATATTCACAATCTAGTGCTAGAGCAGAGCTGCAAACTGTCACACTTTCAGCCTTAGACTCTAATCGACACGTTTCATACAGTCTCACGCCACACACACATTTTCTCACTCAGAGAGTTTTGGCGCTTGTAAGTGTGATGTTTCCTCGAAAGAGAACTCAAAAGTTGGCAGCCCTGTCCTACAGCGATCTTTTGATCAGCTTTGATGGACGGTGTTGCAGAAAAGCAGAAGTAAATGTACAGAGACAGAGGAGTGAAGAGAGAACCAATAAATCAGCCATGAACAACATGACACACTCTCAAATAATGAAATATATGAAAAATAAGACGAAGAAAATAATCAAAGTTGATTTATTAAATACCCAATGACATCAAAATATTAGTTTTGTGGCTTTTAGTTCTCATCTATCAGCTCAGAGCTCATTTATGCTAGTGAATTCCTTTGACATGATAAATATTTAACATGTACACATTCACTTCTGAGAACACGAGCCAAACATATTCATGATCTGCCGCTACAGTGACTTTTGTCCAATCAAATGCTCTGAACAATGAGAAAGTCCCTCCCCCTAAACGATGTGACACTGACTAGCAAGTAGCAAAAGACTATTGGACATTTCTAAAAGGGACGAGCGTTTGACATGTTCAACACAAACTTCCTGTTTCAGAGAGAAATATGTGAGAACAGGACAGAAGAAAGTGCAGATCAGCCGCTCATGAGGCCTTAAATAAAACATCAGAGTGTTTCTAATGTGAATGTAAGAGAGACTCACCGTGAATCATGAGCAGAAAGAAGATCAGAGGAAGAGGAGGAGCCATTCTGACCCGCATCAGCATAACATATATCTATAATACAGCATTCAATTCAATTCACATTAATTTGTATAGCGCTTTTCACAATACACATCGTTTCAGAGCAGCTTTACAGAAAATACACGAGTCCACATTACAATTTAGAGTGATCTGTTATCAGAGGAAACTGTCTAAGTTATGTATTTCAGAAATGTATACAAAATCACAGTTAGCTAAAAATGTATTAATTGAAACAATGTAATAATTTAAGGCAAAAACAATGAGCTCATTGAAGTAAGGGACCATTCGGTATTTATGGAATGGACCACCGGAGGTAAATAGGGGAGAGTCATGTCTTTTTATTCTTTGTTGAGGGGAGGGTCATCCAAATTTGTTTAGTCTTGGGGGAGGGTCACCCAACTTTTGTCTTCATGAAAACAGCAAAATTTCAAAGTGGCTTATTTGGTGTATATTTTTCCATCGCTAGCAGATGGGTCTGACCCTACATAAGTTCAGTTTGGCGCTGTTTGACTGCGTGAGCGTTTTGGGGCGTACACACTCAGAAAAAGTGCATCATGTCAGAACAGAACGCCAATGAAATGTTTACCCGGCTATAAGAATTGAGAAATTAGGAGATGCCGGACAGTCTGTTTGAAGAGCGACCAGACCCTGAGAGGACAAAGGACCTCTCTGGAAATTACCATTTGAACTCACCATGTGAGAGGCAAAGTCTGACCTCAGAACACATCTCTCCCCCTCTTTCACCTCAGATCACCTGAATTCACCCAAGAAAATGAATAGTTTAATGTGAATGATTATCACAGAGTATTTTTTTAATGTTTGGTATCGTTTAAAATGTCTCAGTGCGACTAATACAAATGTCTCATTTCCAAATAAGTAAAACAACAGGTAATAAGGTTTTTAAGAGTTTATGGATAACTGGCACACAAGGAGGGGTTGGCCTCTAGACATATGGTGAGACCTCTCAGCCTCATGTATTTCTTAATGTTGGGTTTGCATCTCTCTATTCCAGAGCATTTGATGTTTTGTATCGATTATCTTTGAATTGATTATGAAATTGGCATGATACATTTACCTGACATAATAAATTGTTACATTTGATTATTCTAACTGACTTTGACATTATTTTCATTAAAGAGTTAAAAAGAATAGTCAAACATTCGCTCACATTTAATGATGCAGAGCAGGGATGGGCAACTTCGGTCCTGGAGGGCCACTGCACCAACCCTACTCAAACACACCTGAACAAGCTAATCAGCGTTTTAGGATTATTAGAAAACTACAGGCAGGGGAGTTTTATCAGGGTTGGAGCTAAACCCTGCAGGACAGTGGCCCTCCAGGACTGAAGTTGCCCATCCCTGATGCAGAGATATCATTTAAAACCTTTTCATTTATGGAGTCAGATGAAATAACGAGAGAATACATATTCAAATATTGAATTTAATCAAAAAATACTTTGCCTCGAGAAAAGGACATTAACACGTTAAGACCTTCCGCGCTGGTCGGATGCCGGTTTTGGGCCGATTGAGAGCGAGCTTACACGGCAAAGCTTTAAAGCACAAGCAAATAATGAACTTTTGTGATTGTGAATAAGTGCAGTGTCCTGTGAGTGTAACTCTACCGCTGCATTAACATACCGGTGCAGTATTGGGACTGAGGCGCCAGAACTGCAGCTGATAGGATGTGCACTGTAGCACGATACTACACTCTCAGAAAATAAACTACATAATTGTACCTTTAGGGGTACAATGGCTTGTCACTGGGGCTGTACCCTCAAGGGTACAATATTGTACCTTAACCTTTAAAAGAAATGGTACATATATGTACCTTTTAATGCTTTTTGACCCTCAAAAAGGTACATATATGTACCTTGAGGTCCAACAGCAAAAACTCCAGTGTTAATTGAACTCTCCTGGGAGTTTATATGACTCCAGACTCAAGAGTGTTAAAATGTTAAAATATGAGAGTTAAAGAGTGTTAAAGTTAATGAGCTAATTAAGTGATTCATTGAGTGTTGATTGAGCATTATTGGAGAAACCTGATGTTAAAGCTACAGTGTGTGATTTTTTTTCCCCCATCTAGTGGTGAAATTGTATATGACTACCCAGTGAATATTAGTTTCTGTTCCTTTTAATTCCGAGAGCGTTTTAACTCCTACAGTGGCCGTATTATTCCAAGATTAACATGGCTTCCAGTTATCGACCTTGTCCATGACAATAATATGTCTAAAATGAATAAAACTACAGGAGATGTCAGGAGGTAAACGTCATCCTTGGAATCGGCTATCCCAGCAAAATCAGATTAGGCTAACGTTACAATGTGTACAAAGTAAAAGCAATTAAAAATAACTAAAATTTACAGCGTCCTTTTTTAATACAGCTTAAAAAATTGCGCCTTTAAAACTATTATTACCTGTGATCCGTCGCAGCACAGATTTAGGCTATGTTACAAGGTAAACAATACTTTTTCACCATTGACGCGAGGATGAAGTTATACTAGAGGTCGTTCTGGCATTATGCACAACCATGCTATGGTTAGACGAGCAACTATAAAACTTCGAATTTACACAAATAGGCTGGATTACCTGTCGAGAAGAAAGCAGGCAACCTCGGCGTCCGTTTTAAAATCTTTGCTCCTCATGAGCTCTTTCCATCTGGGAAAAGTTACTCCAATATTGACTTTGGTCTTGCTGATTTGCCTGTCGCGTTGACGTTTTAATTCTCTCTTTCAAATGTGAGTGAACACACACACACACACACACAGACTATCTTTCAAATCTGCCGGCAGTCGCCACTCGCGAGCTCGCGAGTATTCTTTCCCCCACGCATTCGTCACGGTGTGAACTGAGTGAAAATCGCAAAAGGCGAAGCTTGAATTTACAGGCATGTCCCTCTTTGGCTAATGTAGTTTCAAGATGGAGGGGCAACATGGCGACCGGCATTCTAACCCCTCACCCGTATGTACTTTCAATGGCAGATTATAAACTTATGAGAATACTTTATTACTTGAAAGAAGTAAATATACATTAATGAGCACATATATTTTTGAAAGAACTAAGTGTTTTTGCTAAGAATCAATTAAAAAAATTACACAGTGTAGCTTTAACAAGCAGAATCACCAAAGGAGAAAATCACATTTTTAAGACACCGTCATGGTGATCAGTGTTCGCTTTAGTTGTCACTTAATTATCTCATTAACTTTAACAAATTTAACTCATTAACTTTTAAAACTCATATTTTAACACTTTAACACTCTTGAGTCTGGAGCCATTTAAACTCCCAGGAGAGTTCATTTAACACTGGAGTTTTTGCTGTGTTATAATGATTTAATATCAGCAAATTGACTTGTTAAACTTTTATTTCCTTTATTTCAAGGCTACTCAAATATAGTGATAAGTTAAAATCTACCTTAAATAATTAAGGTATCATTAAAACCTTTAAAAAACATTGGCTTAGCAGAGGCTGTCTCTTGATATTGTACATTAACCTTTAAAGTACCTTTTAATGCTTGGGAACATATATGTACCTTGAGGTCCAATAATAAGCCCTATGGGGTACGTTAGTGTAGATTGTACATTGGGGGACAGAATGGATTCCTACTGTACCCCTATTTCTGACAGTGTACCATATTTTAGTTTCCATGCTTATTATGTTTCCACAACAATGTTAGTGAGTAAATCTACTGAAATGGCCACCATAACAGTGGAGTGTGATAAGAAAGAAGAGGTTAACGCTTGTTTACACATACTCTGTGTGGAGTGCGTATGCGGTACAGGAGCAGCACGCTATAGAGCTTTCACATATGCTGCGTTTGCAGTGCGTAACTGATCCACGGCTGTACCACAAACACATACTCACTATTTTACTTTCAAATCCAGAAGTTATCAGCAACTTTTTTTTATTAAAAAAAACGTTGTCAGCATTGCGATTCTCTCTATACACATACACTTTTTAATAGACGTATTCACGTTTTAAAAACACAATTTAAACAACATATTATTCAATGCATTACTTCTATATAGATTTATATATTAAGTTGCTCAAGCAAGTGGTAAAATATTTAACCATGTACTTATATTAAAATTTTAAAACGCAAACATTTTAAATTAAAACTTAAAATTGACAAAAACAGCGACTATCATGCCTTTTCTTTTGCATTTAAATTTTAATACAATAAATATTGTATCTCACAAAGAACTTGTTTTTCCACCTCCACGAATGAGACGAGTGTTGTTCATTACTGTCTGTCGCCTTGAGGTAAATTGTAGTTTCCCTTGCTTTACCCCTTTAAAGTAAAAGGATGACTGTGAAAATTTTTAATATTTAATTAAATGCATTTATGGTGAGATTATTATATTTTCATGTCAATTTGTGTTCATTTTGACCACTGTCACTTTAATTCAGCGCGTGCAACACAGCAAAAATAGACTCGGTGCGGTAACAATCGCTTCACCACTGCATACGCACCGAACCTGGAATGCATTGACGGACTGCAAACGTGTGCAGTGTGAAAGCTCTGACCTGTTAACATGGGTACAGGAAAAAGGACGCACCGCATACGCACTGCAAACAGAGTATGTGTGAAACGGGCGTAAGTCGTTTGTCATGGTTGTAAAAAAACAATGGCTATCTGAACATCTTTGCCAAGCGCAAACCAGTACAGAAGTAATCAATAATTATCAGGGAGGGTCAATCCTTTTTTCACATTCATTTTGGAGGGTCATAGAAAAATGTATTGCTGGCGAAGGGAAGTCTATTTTGACTATAGATCTCAAAACTCCTCCGGTAGCCCCTTAAATAAAAAACGAACAGTCCCTAATGAATACTTGCCTTAATATATTCATCATTTAAACAAGTATATGTAAATCACCCTATTCTTAATATTTCTCATGTAAAGACACATATGTTATATGAGCAATAATCATCAGTTTCATTTAAGCAAGAGTGTGTTTGTCTTACCGTGTTGAAGCTCATCAGATCAACAGCAACCAAATGACTGACTGTTTTAACACAAGCACTTTAGCTTTACAGTGAAGCTTTGTGTGGTTAACACTGTTTATTAACACCCTCCGACAGAAATATCACAGTCCCTCCCATATACAAGAGAACAACATTACTGAACTAAACCTACTTAAACAGAAATGATGATCTTTTTCTGTAATTTGAAGATGAATAATTGTGAGGATGAATGAAGATGAATGATAGTGATTTACAGGTGAGGCTCATCAAGGTTGATGTCAGACGCAGGAGATGTGACCTCTGGTGGCAGTTTGAGGGATTGAACGAGCACATATGAGACAAGATGTGTCAGACTGCAGAACTATATACGTGACTGTGTAGTCTCCCACTGAAAAGGGGAAGATAGAAATATTAAAACAACGACAGACACTTGTTGCGTTTCCATCAATCTCTTTATTATGAGTGCACAAAATAACTATAGCTCCCATACAAGGACGCAATAATAGCAAGATAACGTTAGCTTTGCGTTTCCCATTGAGCATAAACAACGGCCGCGTCGCAAACAAATATAGTCAAAGTTGTCAATAGCCTATAAATGAACATTCAAATTCATAACAAACAGTGGATGAAAACATTCATTCACACAAATTGTCGCCCTACTGTGACTACGTTTACAAGCTGTCAATATTCGGGTTATGGTCGGGTTAAGGTCACTATTTGGGTTTCTGAAACATTCGGAATAACCCGTTTACATGCGTGAGCAGAGAGAGTTACTCCTGTATACATGGAATTTGTAATCAATTGGCAATATCCCGATGTAAACGGCGACGCACGGTTAGCGTCTGGACGTATGGACAACCTTAAGATGCAATATGCGTCATTTCCGATTCTTCTTCCTGTATCCAAAGACAACAACAACAGCAACAGCACGCGGATAATGAATAGTTCGGGGCAGATAGCGATCGCCTTTGTTTGCGCTTTCCTCCTCGCTCCAAAAGTGTGGTGCTGTGCTGCGTCTCGCCATGTTTACCTCTACTTCTTGTTTACTTCCGGTATACTGCACGCGGGTTTCTGTATGCGCCGTCTCTACTCAAAAGACCAAGATTCCTTGCGAATAGAACATGCGCAGAACACAAACCAATGTTCCTTTTGATGGGGATATGCCGATACGCGTTTACATGACCAAATATTCGGGTTAGAAAAGGGGTACCCCAGGGATCATATTCGGGTTTTTAAAAACCGGGATATGAGCATATTCAGGTTTTTGCCGGTGTTTACATGGCCGTGCGCGACCGGGTTATTGCTAATATTCCGGTATTGAACGGGTTATTGAATTTGCTTGATCATTTACAATAGAAATTGATTGCTAGCTGCTAGAAACATATATGTTGTATTCACCAAAGTTAACGCTGACTGCATAGTTCTAGCTAATTACATCCTTGTGTTAGTTTGGTGAACATGAACTTCAAGGGATTTACCCACCTGTCCAGCAAAAACAGAGCACCTGAATGTCGGATTGGAATCCCTTCTGCCGGCGGAGTTCTCGCCACCTTTCGAAGGCTTTTCTGATGTAAATTCGGTACTTTGCCTGTTCCTTTTCCTTGTCCCTCTTCTTTGCAATTTGTTTATTGGAACGTCGTCTCTTTGGTTGTGTGTCGGCCATAATTCAAACTTCCCTCTTCATGCTTCTCTCTCCTCCACACCCCCTTCATGTGTACACGCACTAACCCACCCTCAAATACTACTTGTCAGTTATTGGCTGGAACACTGTTTGTTGTGTTTCGTGGTGCGGGTGAGCCCAGTTTGTTTTTGTTGTGTGGAGCCTGTGGTGTCTACAGAGACCGCGTGTGTTCAGGGGACAGGCAGCTTGCGGATAGTGAGGAAAATGCTCTTTGCTTTATGTGACAAAAAATGTTTTGGCCTAAAAAACGCATGACATCGCTTAGAGCACCTTTAACTATACAGAAATAAATCTATTTTAGTGACTCATCACTGATGATCCCTGTCAATCATCAGTGGCTCCGCCCACAGAGCTCAGGATTGGTTCATTTGTGCTCCGCCTCTCACTGCAGAATCTTCCTGTTGATCTGAACAAACAATAAGATGAAGAAAGACTGACTGAAGTTCATCAACAACATTATAAAACCTTTCACAAGATACATAAAACAATCACACTATACTGAAGAGAGTTTTATTGATTATATTGAGAAGAGCTGCAGATTCTGACACTTATGGATTCACATGTTTAGAAAAGCTATCAGGATCAAGAGTCCAGCAGGAGTCCGTTCTTCGTACATCGCTTACAGTGATTCCCAGACATCCCAAGTCTCCCGGAAGATCTTGCGTGTGTGCCTCATGAAGTGCATGTAAGATAGAGAGCATCCTGATTGGCCTGTTTTGGTAAATCAACCAATCAATTGTCAGTGTGGGCGGGCTTTTATCTCTTCTCCAGAACCGAATTAATCAGTTCAGTGTAACTAGAAACAGGAGCACCATGGCAGAGGGAGAGTGCCACAAAAAGCGAAGGTATAACTGTGCATTCACACCACTGCCGGCGAGAGCAGCAAAATTCGCTCTCGCCACCCTGCCAACGACGCCGTAGAAAGATGCTCTGACGTAGATCGAATTACTTGACTGCGTTCTCTGGAATCCTCTCAAGCGGAGGACTTCTACATTCCGATTGGCTGCCGCCGAACCGCCTTCAACTATTCAATCTTCAATTGACCTGACTTCAACTCTTCTCGCCGGCGGTGGTGTGAACGCACAGTAAGACACATTTTACACCAGACTACAATAAATTGTACCCCTGTCTTATAAGAGTAAAACGTAATGACAGTCTTGCACGCTGTACAGTTTGTAACAGTGACTTCATTTTTACAAATGATTGTAAAATACATGTTGAGGTGAGTTCAACAAGTTTCACTTCATGTGTATATTATTCAGGCCGGCTATTTGCCAAGGCTACATGAAAACAACAAACTCCTTAGACCTGTTTAAATGAAAAGCACTTGAAACAAATATGATTCCAAACCATTTTATTTATACAAAACCTGTCATCAGTATTTTTATATTTTTACTTAGGCCTAAATGTGCATATTAATTTAACTTTAATTAAGGTAAACACACACCAAAAAAATGTCATCGGGACCAGCACTTATTATTCTTATTCCATGGCCTACAGGGGCACTCTTCTGCTTTTTTTTTAAAGGGGTCATAGACTGGATTATTTTATTATTTTATAATGTTTCCTAGGGTGCCCTTATAATGTTAGTATGATTTTAACATCAAAAATTGTCATAATTTATAAATAAAAGGCATTTGTCCAAGCCTGGAAGTCCGATACATTTCCGCGAACAGAATCTTTCAGACGGTTCGTTTAGAGTGTATTTCTATTTTCTAACAAAATTCTGCATTGTACACTTGGATTCAAAGTGTCAGAAGCGAATTCAGTCCATCAACGGTGCTCACGCTCTTTTGAACTCAGAATAACCATCAAATGATCTATCCCAAAATTACGCTGATCGCCAGGCTCTGTTTATTTTTACAATACATTACAATCACTCCAAAACAGATGATGCCTGCATCACGAGCTGCACTTTCTGTGCGTGCCTGCATAGCCTTACGCTTAGCAGCCCCTGAGGGATGTGTTCGTTTCGGCGCCATCAGATCAATTTGAAGAAACTTTGGATTTTATTCTTCATCATATGCAATCTCTTCATTCATACATTCAGAGGGTGGGAGTGACTCACATTTAAATGGTGATATTAATTGGTTTTACTACAGGTAAATGACAGTTGGTATATCCAATGGACAAACAGCCTAGTCTATTGCTGCTCTTGATTGGTGGACAAACATATAGGGATATAGGGATGTTTTGGAGGCCCCGCCTCCAAGCCCGAGGCCCCAGGGCAACTGCCTACTCCGCCTATAGGTAGCGCCGGCCCTGAAGCTGTGTCTGAAATCTCCCCCTATACCCTTAAATAGGGCATTATTTGAGAAAATAGCCTTTTATAGTGGTGTCTGAAACCATAGAGGACGTTATCAAGTGCACTCATTCAATCACACAATACACCGCAATAAAAGTGCACAACAGATGTACAACGGCTAGAGAATACCCATAATGCACCGTGAGAGTCATGTCAAAATAATTTCAGCGTCTCGCCAGAAGATGGCGCCACAACTGAATCATCCATCCATACATTTTCCAAACCGCTGGTCCAATGTGGCGACAGCATAATATCATACAGGTATACATTCATTTTTAATTGATTATTAAATTGTTAAATTAAAGTTTATACTAAGTCAAGTCACCTTCATTTATATAACGCTTTTAACAAAATATTGTTAAAAAATAGTAATATGTTGTTCACAGGGGAAAGACTAGTTGACAGTTCAGGACTGCGTTGTTGTTGCTTCCAGGCACAGGTCCTTCATCAGATCTGGATACGGCCTGGATCCGAATAGATCCAAATCTACAACAAAGGTACCTGTATTGTTTTTATTTTATTTGTGGCTCAATTGATTGAAGCGGCCGTGTGTTTTTGGCCTCTACAAAACCCAAGCAGGTCTGCAACAGAAACTAAGGGGTATTTAAAGTATTATTTGTCAGCATATGAGGTTATTCTATTTGTTTGAAAACTTTTCTTTGTTTGATTTTATTGATTGTTGATTCAGATGTGAATGTCATTTGAAAGAGAAAAGGACACACTTTGTATCTTGACAGAAGCTTTATTGAAAAGAATAACACGGTATCAAAGATATGTTTGTATCGTTTTGTTTGCCCAGTATTGACAGAGAATTTATTGTAATTAATTAAATTTAAGTTGGAGTAAATTCTTTGTATTGTGGTACATTTTTTATTTATTTTTTTTCATCGCTAACATGTACATTTCAAAGGGATGTTTTCCATTGTTCCTATGGGACAGTAGGCCCGCCGGGATGGGGCAAAAAGGGGCTTGGGGGAGATAACGATGGCATGGGAATCGTTTGACACACGTTTGCTGTGTGTCAAATATTCAAGATTTCCTGCCACTTCCTGTTCCCAACCCTTAAAGTAACCAGCATTCATTTAGTACATACGTGTGTTATTGCTAGCTACCGACAAAAAGCAAAGATTTAAGTTAAAGTCATGTTGTTGATTATTTCATTATTATACATAAAATGTTTCCATGTTTATTTTAGGTAATATTCCTTTTCAGTGGAATTAAATGAAAAAAGTTCACAGTACTAACACTATACAAATACTTATTTTTAAACTCAAACTAAGCAATCAGTTTTCCAAATGAAATGAGTTTTTTTTCCCCATGGTAGTATTACAGTAAAGTACTGTAAAAAGGAGAGCAGTAAATTTACGGTAGAGGGCTGTAAATTAACAGTACATTACAGGAAACCACAGCTGCCAGATTACCGTTATTTTATAACCCCTTTATTTTTACAGTGGTCTTTTTTTATCTTCAGTTGATTTTATTTAAGCATATGGCTGGAAGTCACTTGTATGTTTGGAGAACGTTCTTATAACAAACATCTGTTAGTGTGTGCACTCATACTGTGAGATCACCGTGTGACTGTAGCGAGAGCGATTCGAGAGCAGCCGGAGAACTCAGCAGGAGCAGTTTCTCCAGAGTGGCTGCACGAGCTCTGATGACGACACAGCTGTTCCACGATTGGCCGGATTCACCGCATGACGAGTTCACGTGTGTTTCGTGTTTATTCTCACGCCTTCAGTTCCATTAATACTAACAAATCTGTTTTTTATAACAGTAAAATGTATTTTAATGTAGTCGCAATGTTATATTGTGTCATGTTTATCAAAATAAAACTGATGAAAAAACGGAGACCCCACTTCATTGATAGTATAGGTTTATGTTGAGCTTTATTCTTGTATAAACAGACACTGTGTTAAGCAGTACTGTACATAAAGTAATGTATGAAAATGTTTCCTAAACGTCTATGTATTTGATAAATATTACATTTATTTCACTTCAGCTGTGGTAAAGTATGCAAACACCACGTTAGCGGCCTCTACTGGAAGCAGAAAGTGTCCGACTTCACGTCTCCGTTTGCAGCTCCTCCCGCCTTCACGCGGCAACTCTCGCCGATCGGTGACATCCAGACACAGCCGATGTCCAACACACCTACAATCTTCTTTTGTCCCTTCCTTGATCACTATCAGTACATCTGTGTCATCAGGAATGCTAAATCCCACTTAAGGCCCTGTTTACACCTGGTATTAAGATACTTTTTGGTCGATCGGATCACTGGTAGACGACCCCTAAATACAGGTGCAAATGGGGTCTAAAATGTTTGGAGCTTGTCCACTTCCGACCATTTCCAAAGTTAGTCAAAAAACGCATTTGCTTTCATAGTGTAAATGCTCATGTGGTCGAATGTGTTCAAACAGCCACAAAAGACTGCCTACTCTCTGCTTACTGAAACAATAAACATTATGTTAAGCACGACAGCCAGACGGATTTAAACTGTTGGCTGAAGCATAAAATTGATTTGAAGACGAAAAACAAACCAAGCACAATGTTCTCTAAACATTTCTGATTTCTAACACACACTCACCACGTTCGGCTGGTCTTGCGGCGGTCAGAGTAGAAACAAAAGCTGATCATCTCTGTGTGCTTTCCAGTCTTCTCTGATCATTTTCATGTGTAAATTGCATGCGCTCATTTCACCTATTAGATCAAAAGATTTGAAAAAGCCCCTACACTCGTTCATAGACCCTCCCCTTGAAGAAATCTAGAATTATGTCAGAAAAGGGACATCAATCTTTTTATTTTATATTTAAGTAATAATAATAAATGTCCTAGAGTTTTGCTAACAATCTGTTGCCTGTCTTTGTATTAACAACTTATAGTTTTGAGTACAACTTGCTTGAGAAATGTAAAACAATCAGTTTCCACATAGGCGGCTGCATATATGAAGAAAAAAAAAACAAACACCTAACCCTAAAAAAATTCTAACAAAAGGTTTCTCAGCTGTTTTTTGTAGTATTAGGTGTCCTTAATAACATACTAAAAGTTTACCAAAGTTTGACCACTAGAAAGGTGTAATTTTCAAGAAGGTGTCCAATATGTGTCCAATATAGGTGTCAAAAAAATAAAATAATATATATATATATATATATATATATATATATATATATATATATATGGGCAGAAAGCCCTTAAAATGTCCTAACTCCTTCATTATTTGACCTAGCTAAGTAATCTTGGTGCCTAACTCCATGTTTTCTGGGTCTATGAATCCATTGGACTTGTCTAAAATGCACTGACATGATTACATACTTATGGAATGCATGATTTTGTGAGATTACTGTAAGGTTTTATCTTTGTTTGGGGTTTATGTAATGCATCCTCTATAGATGTGTGGCCGATAAGAGGCAATCAGTAGCGACAGTGGCATCTGGTCTTCCCACTGATGTTCGGGAGACCTTTGATAACGCTTGTGCGCCTTCTACTAGACAGCTGTATAAAGGTATTTGAGTCTTGGTGTTCGGCTCATGCAGTGGACCCAGTCAACTGCCCGGTCGGTTCAGTGCTGGAATTCCTGCAGGATAAATTTGTGGCTGGAGCAGCTGCAACTACCTTGAGAGATTATGTCGCAGCTATCGCTGTGGTGTATGTTGTCTCAGTTGTTCGTATGCTTTGGGGCTGGCCGCAGAGGACTCGCCGCCTCTAAGCACAGGATCTCTCACTGGGTGAGACACGCAATTTCCCTGGCTTATGAGGTGTAGAAGCTTCCTTGACCTCTGGGCGTTAAAGCTCGCTCTACTAGGAGTATCGCGTCCTCCCAGGCTCTTTTCAAGGGAGTTATTTTAGAGGATATTTGTGTGGCGGCAGGTTGGTCGTCTCCGCACACTTTTATGAGTTTTTACAACTTGGATTTAGATGCTGCCCCTGGTTCCCGGGTTCTTTCTGTATGAACTGGTCGCCTAGGTCCTAGTTGAGTCTGGTCTGGAAAAAAAATTAAATAATAATAATAATAATAATTATAGGAAAGTTCCTTGTTGGGCCAGATCGAGCAATGCTTAGCTTGGCGTGTGTGGTATATCATTCCCATTGCGTCATCGCTACGTAGCGTCAAGTGAACCTATGAAAGAGAATGTCTCAGGTTACTCGTGTAACCCATGTTCACTGAATAAGGAACAAGACGCTGCGTTCGCTTCCAAACTCCTCTTGCTGCTGAAGGAGCTGCTTCTTCATCGATGGAAAATCTGAGGAGCAGATGGCACGTTCACTGTATAAGAGTGAGTGACGTAGCCCCGCTGAGGAGGCGCCCGCGCCATCAGCTGATGAATTGGCGTGATTCTATACGGGTTCAGACAATCAGTACATGCCTTCATGTGGCAGCCCTGACTAATTATAATTTTGACTAATTTTACAGTACCACACATGTTCTAATGAATTTATTCTTTATTGGAATCAAAAGAATGGTTATGAACCACAGAAACCACCAAACACAAGGCAAAACGATATGAGAAAGGAGAAATATGTAATTACTTAAGGGAAATTGTACTTATTTTTTGCATAAATATATGCGAATGTAACCAGTGTAACCAATTGCTTTAACCCTCTGGGGTCTGAGGGGTTTTTGGGGTCCTTGAGATGTTCTGACATGCCCTGACATTTGTGCTTTTTTCAGTTGCTTATAAACATATTAATGGCAAAGGTGTAAATTCACTCTATTTAGCACAAACGGGGCTACCATAATATGTGAACAACTTGCATGTACATGTTTGTATTTTTGATAGAATAATGTTTATGCATGGTTTTTTCAAAAACAAAAAACTAAAGTTTCTGAAATAAGGCCATAAAACACATTCTAAATATATGTAAATAAGACTTTTGACTAATGGATGACGTTGCCTAGAATTTTTTCTTCAAAATTATGTGAAAATCATCCTGCCTAATCATTCACATAACACAATACATTGATTTAAATCTTGTAAAACACTTTTTGTTTGGAAAGGCCATATGCGGGTGGGCGTGATTCACACCTGCGGAGACAATGGGGCCCGCATAATGAGGCTGCATACGTAATGAGCCTTTCATTCAGGTGTGTGACTGAGCCACAAGAATGCAAGGACAATATATAACTGGTTTGTTGTTTTTTTCCACAAATTTTGCTTGCAAATTGTACAATATCCAAGGTAAACATTTCTAGTAATTGTGCAGTTAATTGTTCTCATACTGTATTTTCAGATTTGGAAAATATTCTCTTCCCAAATGTGTCACTAATAAAGCATAATAAAATTATTTAAAGAGAAGGCTTATAATGACCTTTTAAGATTTTGTTTACATCTATCCTTATATATATATATATATATATATATATATATATATATATATATATATATATATTTTTTTTTTTTTTTTTTTTTTTTTTTTAAGGTTATACAATTACAACAACATTTAAAATTGTAACAATATTTCCAGTGTAATCTTTCTTTGTATTCGCGATTCATATTAAAACAGTATTTTTGCCAGCTGTAGTAGCTCCACAACAGCGCGCATCTGTGCGTTCATTCATACACAGAAACGCGATTCATATTAAAACAGTATTTTTGCCAGCTGTAGTAGCTCCACAACAGCACGCATCTGTGCGTTCGTTCGTTCATTCATTCATACACAGAAACGCGATTCATATTTAAACAGTATTTTTGCCAGCTGTAGTAGCTCCACAACAGCACACATCTGTGCGTTCATTCATTCAAATTAGAACAAAGCAAATAGAACTGACCTATTCCTCAGCGGGATCCGTTTGCTCCTCGAAATGATACTTCCAGAACTTCTGAGGTAAATTTTTGCAGGATTATTATCAAGATAGTATTATTCCTCACAGCATCGTAAAGTACATAAGTCTGAAAGTGAACTCGCGGTGTGTGTTATCCAGCTGATGTGGGCGTTTCACAGGTTTGCATGGATCGCCTCACATTTGCGTTTGAATAGCACGCGCTCTCCGTGGGCGGAGCACATTAAAACTTAATTAGCTGAGATGAGAACGACTGACATCTCTCTCTTTGCATACATATTACATAAACTGTGAATATTTGTTTTTTATAAAAATTACTTCATTTAATAGAAGAGAATTCAAGCTTCATGCCTGTGTGACTGTATGCCTGTTTGACTGAGTATTCGCTGAGTTACAGTTCATTTTCGGACGCGTTTCAGAATTGACTTCACTGACGGAGAGTAGGCAGAACTCGCATCATGTTTATTTTTCTTTATTTGGCGAAAAGCACAACACTTTGTTTTTATTATGAGCATACACAAAAAAAATACACACTAAACAGGATCGATTGATGTATAACACAAGCATATAAGATAAAAATTAATTTTTTTTTTTTTTTTTTTTTTTTGCACTCATACGGAAAAAAACGAGCCTATCGCGCCGGCGCGATAGCCGACCTCAGGGGGTTAATATATAATTGTACTTGTAATCACTTATCCATCATGCAAATATGCTAATTAGAATATTACATGGCCCAAACATGTGTCAGGCACCAGTATTCCTGGTCTAGGAAGAATACAAAGGAATAATGGTCATTTTAAGGACCTGACGGCCGCCATTTTGAAAATGGAGTCAAACTTTGGTACACTTTTAGTATGTTTTTAAGTATCTGATACTGCTGTAAACCACTGAAAGACCTTTTCTGAGAATTTTTTTGGGGTCAAGCCATATTTGCAGCTGACTAACATGTTTTTCTAGAAATATGAATCAGCAGATTTGTAAGTAAACTGTTTTGTTGACAGAACTTGTCAAATAGAGTTACCAATACTCAAATCGTCTGGTAACCCTATAGAAATCCACAAGTTACCTAAAGTTGCAATAAGCTTTAACAATTTAATCAAAAAATGATGAACTGAGGCAATCAGTTTTTGTGTGTTTTCTAAATGAGGTCAACCTATAACTTTTTAACTTTATCTACAATAACCTTTGCAGTTGTTCCTCCTGTTAGAGCTGCTCCTCCTGCTATTAAAGCTACAGGCAGTGCCACTCCACCAGTGGCAGCGACCAGTAATGCACCTCCAGCTACTGCTGCTCCTACACCCGCTACACTCGCTCCTACTAAAGCTGCGTCTTGAGCCTTCTTCATCATGATCTTTCTCTGAGCTTCCTTGTACATCTCATTTGTGTAATGCTCTCCTCCGTTCTCTTTCACCATTCTCTCTATCTTCTCCAGGAGTTTAGTGACCTGTGATCGACTGCCTTTATCTGTATTATTGAAAACATGATAACCGCCGTTACACTGTTTGACTAGCTCATTAGTCTGGTGGTTTTTTGTCAGATGCTCTTCTATAGATGTTTTTAACTGATCTCCTCTAGTGAACAGAATGATGGTGTAACGTGCAGCTTCTTCTCCAAAGTTCTCCTGAATCCATTTCACTGTGTTTTTCTCCTCATCTGTGAATCTCACGTCCAGTCTGATGACCAGCAGAAACGCATGTGGACCAGGAACAGACATCTCTACGCACTTCACTAGTTCCACCTTCAGCTGTTCTTCACTAATTGATGTATCAAACAGTCCTGGAGTGTCGGTTACTGAGATGATTCGACCTTCCACCATCTGATGATGTTCTTGGCATATTTTAGTCACAGAATGATCACACTGTTCTTCTTCAAACGCCTTCCGTCCCAGGATGGTGTTTCCTGTTGCACTTTTTCCAGCTCCAGTTTTGCCAACCATCACAATCCTGAGATCTGACATGATTGAAGATAAAACAAGAAGAGAGGGAAAGTAATGCAAACATGCTAAATAAAGCTGTATACATTATAGTCTCCAGCTATAGCAGGCTTTCCATCCCTGCTCCTGGACAGCTGCCGTCCTACAGAAATCAGCTCAAAGACCAATCACACACACTGTTAACACCACATCACTAAAGGAAAGAGAAACAACAAGTTTTTTGTGCTTCTCTTTTTTCTGTTGTTTCTCTTTTCTTCAGTGAGTCTGCTTGTTAACAGCAGGTGTTCATCACTAATATATCAATCATCACTTAATTAATCATGTAATTGTTTCATCAACTTGAACATTACTTCAGTGTTACTTTAACACAGTGCTGGTGCTTTATAAACAGAGAGCAGTGTTAACCCTTATGCACTGTTCTGGGTCATTTGAGACCCCAAATGATGTTTGCTCAAATATATATTTTCCTCAAGTGTGTTCTTCAACACTTCCACACATCTACAACACAAACAAACACAGACACACCAGCCCGTTCTCATCCCAAGGTGTCATATACTGACGCTTTTGATATTTCGTCTACATCGAACGCACATGGCACCCTTTAGCGTCAATATGAGACGCAGATAGATATGGGCCAGAAGGCGCCTCCTAGCGGTCTAACCCTAACCCTACCCCAGACCTAAACCTAGCCATAACCAAACAAAGCTCTGTGCGTGTCATATTGACTCTAAAGGGTGCGTTCGATGTAGACGAAATGTCAAAAGCGTCAGTATATGACGCCCTAGGATGAGAATGCGTTGGACACACACACAACATCACCCAAAGAAATCAATGGAAGACTATAAAAATGCTTTCTGCTTCATAATTTGTCAAAAATGTAAATTACAATGCAGAATCACTCATAGAAGTCAGATGACACAAGTTGCTCTCTCTTACATTATTTATCACAAAAAATATGGAGTGACAACACAACACATCCAAGATGGACAACAAAAGCAAACACACACATACAGTATAAAACCATGTAAAGGCTTGACTGTAATAAGCACAAAAATGCTAAACTTTATCAGTCATTTTTATTGTTATAATAATGATTTTATAATGTCAACATAAATCTAATAAAAAAAAAAAAATAAAAAAAAAAACTTTGAAAAGATCTTTACCTACACTATTGGTCAAAATTTTTAGATCGGTAAGATTTTATATGTTTTTAAAAGAAGTCTCTTCTGCTCACCAAGGCTGCATTTATTTGATAAAAAAAAAAAACAAAAAAAAACAGTAATATTGTGAAATATTATGACAATTTAAAATGACTGTTTTCTATTTTAATATATTTTAAAATGTAATTTATTCCTCAGATGAAAGCTGAATTTGCAGCATCATTACAGTCTTCTGTGTCACATGATCTTTCAGAAATCATTCTATGCTGATTTTATGCTCAAAAAACAGGAATTATTATTTTCAAGGTTGAAAACAGTTGTGTACAATTTTTATTCAAAATTCTTTGATGAATAGAAAGTTCAAAAGAACAGCATGTATTTAAAATAGACTCTTTTCTAACATTATAAATGTCTTTACTGTAACTTTTGATCAGTTTAACTTATCCTTGATGAATAAAAGTCTAGATTTATTTTATTTCCTTCCCCCAAAAATAAAATAAAAATTCTTACTGACCCCAAACTTTTGAACGGAGTGTTTAATGTTACAAAAGCTTTCCATTTCAGAGAAATGCTGTTCTTTTGAACTTTCTATCCATCATAGCATCATGAAATAAAAATGTAAAAAACTGTTTTCAACATTGATAATAATCATAAATGTTTGAGCATCAAATCATCATATTATACTGATTTCTGAAGGATCATGTGACACTGAAGACTGGAGTAATGATGCTGAAAATTCAGCTGTGATCACAGGAATAAATTACACTTAACTAGCCTGGTTAAAACCAGACCATTCTTAGTAGTAACTGAGTTATGGTCTGGCAAAGCTTCATTAATAACTCATTTCCAAAGGGGCGTCACCAACGGACATTGCTAAAATGCCTCTGGGTGCAACTGGATAGACCTAAAACCAATCAGGGCTGCGTTTCCCGAACAACGACGTAACTCGCTGCTTAACCCCCTTAGGTCGGCAATCGCGCCGGCGCGATAGGCTCGCTTTTTTTTTATCAGTTCAAAAGAGATTCATTTTGCTCTGTTGACTTTGATATTACAAACAAGTTTCATACATCAATCGATTCTGTTAAATGTGTATTATTTTTGTGTATACTCACAATAAAAACAGTGTTGTGCTTTTTGCCAAATAAAGGAAAATACACATGATGTGAGTTCTGCTTTATCTCTGTTAGTTCTGAAACGCGTCCGAAAATGAACAATAACTCAGCGAATACTCAGTCAAACAGACATACAGACACACAGGCATGAAGCTTGAATTCTCTTCTTTTAAATGAAGTAATGTATATAAAAAACAAATATTCTCAGTTCATGTAATCTGTAAGAAAAGAGTGAGATGTCAGTCGTTCTCATCTCATCTAATTATTTTTAATGTGACCCCGCCCACGGAGAGCGTGCTATTCAAACGCAAATGACTGAGGCAATCGATGCAAACACTGTGTACGCCCCCATATCAGCTCGAGAAAACACAAGTTTAATCAGATCATTGTACTTGTTTACACCGTCTCGCAGCGCTGTGAGGAATAATAATAATGGAAAATGTACATCAGAAGTGCGGGTATTTCGAGGAGCAAGGATCCGACTGAGCTGAGGAATACTGTAGTAAGTTTTTTTTCCTTCTCAAGTGAATCGCGTTTCTGTTTGTGAATGAATGAATGAATGAATGAACTGCAGAGATGCACGCTGTTTACCACAGCTCGCAAAAAGAGAGTTTAAATTTGAATCGCGTTTCTGTGTGTGAATGAATGATGATGTTTTAGCAAACTGTATTGCTATACTGAGATGAGTAAAAATCGACTGAAATATGTTGAAATAAAATGTAGGCTATTTGTATAAGCAACGTATTAAACTGCAAATTAACATTTATATGCCCTAATATTTCATAAAAACAACGTTACAGTCAGGCGAAATATGAAAGACAACATTTTGTTGACACGTGATGTGGTAACAAGCGAAGCACGCAGCGTCTCGCGCCCTCGCTAATGTTTGTTCATCCTTAAACTCATCATTTGTAACTTAACTCTCTCTTGAACTTATCCAAAAGTGGTGGATTTACTAACTTACTGATTTGCTGTGACTATGCCGAAGGCAAAAGCGGTGCAGACTGACTCAAACGCTGAGACGGTCACAATGGCATCCCTCACCCATCTGCTTGAGTCTCATCGAACTGCCATCTCCGAGGACTTCAAACAAACTTTCTCAGCTTTTGAGACCAAGTTAAACGGTCTCATAACTACTGTGACAGAACACGCTGAGAAACTCGAAATCCTTGAGAGTGAAGCTGACGCGCGAGAGCTATGCCTGAAGGCTGCCAAGGAAGCTATCAGCAAGCTCCAGACAGACCATGCTAAACTAGCAACTAAAATCGTCGACCTTGAATCACGGAGTCGGCGTAACAACATCAGGGTCATTGGTGTACCTGAATCCGTGGAGGGACCACAGCCAACGGCTTTCTTCGCTAAGATGCTCGAGGAGGTCTTTGGAGGGGTTCTCGATTCGCCTGTGGAGTGTGAACGGTCTCACAGAGCCCTGACGCTCAAACCTCCACCCAACCAGCGGCCAAGACCGGTCATCATTCGTCTCCTCAGGTTCCAGGTAAAGGATAAGATCATCCGCCATGCACGGACCATGAGGGGTAAGCCGAAATTCCGGGACCATTCTATCCTTGTATTTGAGGATTATCCTCCAGAGGTTGTGGAGCAGCGGAAAGAGTTTAAGACGGTCATGTCGGAATTGTATGAGCGTGGATTCAAGCCGGCCCTGCTTTACCCGGCCAGGCTTTATATTAAGATGGAGTCGGGAGGTAGGAAATATTTTCCCACGGTAGCTGAGGCTGAAGCTTTCATTGTCTCCTTGCCCTCGAGGAACACCTAGATCACAGTTTGCTTAAATCCATGCAATGAGGGTGACCGACCTGCAGGCCACGGCTTACTGTCGTTTGAGCTCCTATCTTATTCCGTTCTCTATTGACAGCGGTGTTCTGTTGCCCTTAACGCTACTTTTGCGGATTTTGGGCGACAGTCTCTCTATCATGACTTAATGTTTCAAATAACCTACTCCCCTTTACGGGAAGCTCAAACCTTGTTTGCAGGCGGAGAGGTGAGAGACATTTTGCTTTTCATTTTTTATGAGACTATTTTCATTTCTTTTCTTTTCATTTTTCTTTTCCTTCTCTTTTCTTTTGCGAGTTGGCACGGATGACTGTGGCGTGGTACAAATTGATACAATGGTACTAGAATATTTGTATGTGTGTTGTGTATGTGCGTGTGTTTGGTTGCTCCAAGTGTGTTTGCGACTATCGTCGTGTCAATGTCTCAATGTAATCCCAGAAAATTCCATGATCAATTTGTACTGCTGATATTATGGGTTTTGATGATTTCAATATTGTTGGAGATTCTCAGCACTGCTTTGATATGGATGGCAATACTACTTGTAATGTTTTTGACCCTGATAATTTAAATCAATTAAATGATATTTATAATTGTTCACTGTTACATTTAAACATCAGAAGCCTAAACAAACATCATTCGGATTTAGCTTCCTTACTATCGAACTCAAGCTGTCATTTTGATGTTATTGGATGTAGTGAAACCTGGCTCAATGAATTTTCAATTGTCGATTTGCTTAACCTAGTTGGGTACAATCTACACATTAAGAACAGACCAAATAAAACAAGTGGAGGGGTCGGCCTTTATGTTAAGAGTAGCCTCAAAGTAAATATATGTGATTTTTATTTAGAAGATGATCATTGTGAGTCTTTATTCATTGAGATTAACAATTATGACAAAATATTTATCGTCGGTGTAATCTATCGTCCACCAGACTCTGCTCTTGACACTTTTTATTGTAAACTGGAAGATTTATTACATAAACTGAATAATCAAAAAAAAAGCCTGTATACTTCCTGGTGACTATAACATTGATATTTCTAAGGAAGATGGGGCAAAACATGACTTCATGAACACATTGCATTCCTCCTCTTTTTTTCCCCACTATTGATAGATTTACTAGAGTAACGCCTACATCCAAAACTATTATTGACAATATCATTACTAATATGCAAAACATCAAATTGGAGACGGGAGTCGTGCAGGTTGACATCACAGATCATTTTCCAATTGTAATATTTTTTGGCTCTGGCAAATCAGTCTCTCCTCCACTCTCTAAAATTAAATCTAAAATCCTTAATGAGAGAACTTTACAGCACTTAACTGTTAATGCATTGTTCAAATTTACTACCTTTCGTTATGTTCGTGGCTGAAAACAGCCACTACTTTAAACTGCTGTAAAAATGTATCAGATAAATATTTTTTTCAATTTTTTTTGCATAAATCTATTAATCAACCTCAGTCCTGCTCAAAAATACTAAATGTTTAAAAAAAAAATCAGGATTTTAACTCTTTAATTGCCAAATTCGTAAATGATGTCACTGATTTGGGGGAAAAAAAACACACAAAATGACTCATTTTCAATATAAAATGTGATTGTGGACTGGATTTTTTTTTACCTTTTATCACAGTCTTGGACATGTCAAAGATTAGAAACAACATTGGTTTTGATGCATTGTTAGTTTTTGTGCAGCATCAGATTGTAACTTTTTCTCCCTCATTTACTGTTCGTGGCTGTTTTTGCCCCATTGACTTCCATTATAACCACATTTTTTGATTGCAAAGCCATGACACCATAATCATGCATTTTTGATTGTTGGTGGTTTTCCCTGTTGGGAAGAGGTCAAATTTGTAATTTTTACTGTTGATAACCAGGTGGAACCATTAACCCTTTAGATAGGCCTGTGCAAAAAAAAGCTTAGTTATATGGAGTTTATATGGAGTATAATAGCATAATAAAGTGTGTGTGTGTGTGTGTGTGTGTGTGTGTGTGTGTGAACTCACCTTGATGCGTCTGAGGAAATCAAAATATGCACCTCAGCTTTCAGAACTACATGGAGTAAACAAAAACAAATTAAGTGTATTTATGCATCTGCTGCCTTTTGATGGTGAGAAATGCAGACTAAACAAAAACAAAGCAAGTGGATTTAAACATGTGCATGCAAGCCTGCTGGTCATTTGATGGTGAGAAGAGCAGCAAGCAACATGAGAAAGGGCTTGACTTGTAGTGAAGTTTTAGAGATGATTATGCAGCCTGACCCCTCCAGCGAGCTGCAGGATGTATCGTCTTCTCCCTCTGACACCACAGACTCAGGAGAGCCAGATCCTGATTTGGATGTGGCACCCTCATCATCCTCTCTAGCTTCCACTGAAGGCGAGGAGGATTCGGAGGATCCTGGATCTGGGTAGATTGGGAGAAATGACGAAGTGTGGCTTTCCACTAATGCGGAGACAACTCCCTTTGTTCAGCCTGCCAGAGGCGTGACTCCAGGGCCGACGCGCTATGCCATCACAAGGCATAGTCATACATGTTTGTATGACTGTACAAACATGTATTTGTTGACGCAAGTCATGCTGACAATGAGGTCAATCATCTCCTCCGTAAAAAACAGATTGAACACGGAATCCATGTTCTGGACCCTTGCGAAGGCATAGCGCGTCGGCCATGGAGTCATGCCTCTGGCAGGCTGAAGAAAGGGAGTTGTCTCCGCGTTGGTGGAAAACCACACTTCGCCGTTTCTCCCAATCCACCCAGATCCAGGATCCTCCGAATCCTCCTCGCCTTCAGTGGAAGCTAGAGAGGATGATGAGGGTACCACATCCAAATCAGGATCTGACTCTCCTGAGTCTGTGGTGTCAGAGGGAGAAGACGATACACCCTGCAGCTCGCTGGAGGGGTCAGGCTGCATAATCATCTCTAAAACTTCACTACAAGTCAAGCCCTTTCTCATGTTGCTTGCTGCTCTTCTCACCATCAAATGACCAGCAGGCTTGCACACAGCAAAATCCCCAGTGTTAAATTAACACTCCTCAGTGTTTATATGTGTCCACACTACAGAGTGTTAAAATTAACACTGAAGCAGTGTTGAAGTTAATGAGATAATCAAGTTAACACTGAAGCAGTGTTGAAGTTAATGCAATAATTAAGTGATTAATTAAGTGATGATTGGCCATTAGTGGTGACACCTGATGTTAATATGCAGAATCATTTACGGAAAGAGAAAAAACAATAACAGAAAAAAGAGAAACACAAGAACAACAACTGACTTCCAGTCATTACACATTGTTGCACTTATTATTACCAGTTTGACTTTGTTTCTGTCATACATCGACAAAAGTTCTTGAGATTCAACAGAAGTTTAGACGGTAATATTTTATGGAATTTTTCTTTTCAAGTTACCATTTTGGTGGTCAGTGTTTGCTTTAGTTGGGTTCTTGACTCGTTTCATTTTTTAATATTAGTTTTTCTCTGGTTGCTTCAACTCTGTGTTTATAAAGCACATTTGTTACTGCAAGAGAAAACATGACCTGCTCACAATATGTTTTGATGATAAAAGCATTATCATGTAGTGTCCTGATTCACTGATGTCATTCAGAGTCAAATTTTTTGACTATATACTTGATGTCTTGTTTTAGTATTGGTGATTGTAGCTCTGAGATTCTACAGGTTGAGATCCAACAGCAATATGAAAAATTTTGAAAATACTTTGTGCATAGAAGTTAGTGTTAAAACACACAGACATCAAGACTCAGCATATGAATCTCAACAATGGTGACAATAAACAAACTAGTGACAAACAGGTCAACTCTGGACATCACAAAACAAGCTACTAAAGTCAGAACAAAACAATAGCAAAATAAAAGTGAACAGAAAAAACAATGAAAATTACAGGACAATTCAGCTGCATAATTTATTCATGCTGCAATGCATGATGTCAGCCATTGATGCGTTCTGATTGGTGGCTCCCATCATGCACTGCAACATTAAGCATTTGTTTGATTGTCACCATTGTTGAGATTCATATGTAGATTCTTGATGTCAGTGTGTGATTTTAAATCCTTCAGATCTTTAGAACACTGCTGGAAGTAACTACTGTAGTGAAAAACTAACAAAACAATTAGATAATCAGTTTATAATGCAGGGTGACATTATTGAATCAGGTCACTAGTAATTTCATCATCGAAACATAACCAGGCCTGCATTTCCAAAAGCATCTTAAGCCTAACTTAATCGCAGACCAACTGCAACAAATGGTCTATACGATCAAATTAGGCTTGCGATGTTTTCAGGAAACACAGCCAAAGTCATAGCTTCTCTTGCCACAACACATATGCTCTATAAGCACAGAGTTGGAGCAGCCAGAGAAAAACTAATGTTAAATAATAAAGTGTCAAGAGCCCAACTAAAGCAACCACTGACCACCATAATGGTGACATGAAACGAAACATTCCATAAAACATTACCATCTAAACTTCTGTTAAATCTAAATAAGACCGTGTGTAGATGTATGACAGAAATAAAGTCAAACTGGTAAAATAATAAGTGCAATAATGGCTCGAAGTCAGTAGTTCTTGTGTTTCTCTTTTTTCTGTTCTTGTTTCTCTTTCCTTCAGTGAATCTGCTTGTTATCATCAGGTGTCACCACTAATGGCCAATCATCACTTAATTAATCACTCAATTATCTCATTAACTTCAACACTGCTTCAGTGTTAACTTAATTATCTCATTAACTTCAACACTGCTTCAGTGTTAATTTTTAACACTCTGTAGTGTGGATACATATAAACACTGAGGAGTGTTAATTTAACACTGGGGATTTTGCTGTGCATGCACGTGTTTAAATCCACTTGCTTTGTTTTTGTTTAGTCTGCATTTCTCACCATCAAAAGGCAGCAGATGCATAAATACACTTACTTTGTTTTTGTTTACTCCATGTAGTTCTGAGAGCTGAGGTGCATATTTTGATTTTCTCAGACGCATCAAGGTGAGTACACACACACACACACACACACACAAACACACACTTTATTATTCTATTATACTCCATATAAACTCCATATAACTCCATGTAAAAGCCAGAAACTAAGCTTTTTTTTGCACAGGCCTATCTAAAGGGTTAATGGTGCCATCTGGTTATCAACAGTAAAAATTACAAATTTGACTTTAAATTTATTACAAATTTAAAATCATGATTTTTTTTTTTTAAACATTTAGTATTTTTGAGCAGGACTGAGGTTGATTAATAGATTTATGCAAAAAATGTGAAAAAAAACATTTTTACAGCAGTTTAAAGTAGTGGCTGTTTTCAGCCACGAACATAACGAAAGGGTAGTAAATTTGCCCACAGTGTACTGTTGAGTTTTTGAAAAATTTCAAAGCATTTTCCCAAAATATGTGTCAAAATAAGATTTGTCACCAAAAATCATTCCATTTGCTGAAAGACAGAGAAAGTTATGGCCAAATTAAGACTCAAAAATACCCCATAGTGGATGAAAACATCCCCAACAGCACATAAGGGTTAACTTACAGGCCAAGTCATGGGCTTCTGTCTATGACAGTGCGACTCCTGATGCTGCATATGACAATCTGATAAAGATCATTCAAGATTCCATCAAGGATACAATTCCTGAGAAGACTGTGAAGTGCAGCACTACTCTCCAGAACCCTTGGATTACAAAGGGAATTTTAAAATCCATTAAATATAAAAGTAGGCTTTACAAATTCTACATGAAAAATCCTTCTAGTTTAAATAAAGAGAGATATATTTCCTATAAAAATAAATTAACACAGATTATAAGAAAGAGCAAAAGAAAACATTACACAGAACTTTTAAAAGCTTCACAGGGGGACAGTAGGAGGACATGGAATGTGTTAAATGAAGTTTTCAATAGGAGACATAAACCGACTGCTCTACCTGATCTTGGTGATGCTAAAGCTGATCTTGCACAGAGTTTTAATAATCATTTCGCTTCAATGGGTGTAAATCTGTCAAAAAAGATAAGTCAACCTAAGGGTGTCACCTTTAAGCATTTTCTTTCTGGTAGTTACATTCATTCTTTCTTCATGATACCAACAGACAGTATCGAACTCCTCAAGATCATCTTGGACTTGAGGAGCTCATACACCGCTGGTGTAGATGGAATATCTAGTAAGATCATGAAGGCCATTGCGAACGTCATTGTAGAGCCACTGGCTCATTGTATTAACCTTTCTTTATTTACTGGCATTGTATCTAAAATGACTAAAATCGCTAAGATAATTCCAATTTTTAAATCAGGCAATATAAATGATATGAATAATTACCGGCCCATATCAATTCTACCTACTTTTTCTAAAGTAATGGAGAAGGTAGTATACAATAGACTTAGTGGCTATGATAAATTAGATATTCTCGTTCCCTCTCAATACGGTTTCAGAAAAAAGAGCACAACCTGTATGGCAATACATGATCTAATTGAACAAATTAATGACTGTATTGAAGAGGGACAATGTGGTATTGGTATTTTCTTGGACCTATCAAAAGCCTTTGATACCATTGATTTTGATATTTTATTGCACAAATTGCATCATTATGGTATCAGAGGTCTAGCACTTGAATGGTTCAGAAGTTATCTATATGAGAGGGAACAGTATGTCCATGTCAATTATCAAAACTCTACTTGTAAGCCCATAATCTTTGGGGTCCCCCAGGGCTCTATTTTAGGGCCACTTTTATTTATTCTTTATATAAATGATTTTGTAAATTCATCGACATTATTTCATAAAATCATCTTTGCAGACGATACAAATTTGTTTACATCACATAGTAACCCAATTATTCTACAAGATATAGTCAATTCAGAGTTAATCAAAGTTGACTCTTGGTTTAAATGCAACAAACTGTCATTAAATGTAAGCAAAACAAATTTTATTATATTCAAATCAACCAAGAAAAAAAATATGTATTAACACTGACCACTGTTTGATTAAAATTAATGACCAATTGATAAAAAGAGTGCATTCCACTAAATTCCTGGGGGTCCTCATTGATGAATCTCTTACCTTTAAATGTCATATTGATCATCTTGTAAACAAACTGTCAAAATATGTTGGCTTGTTTTATAAGATCAGACACGTTCTTCCACTGTCTGCCCTACTCTTGTTGTATAAAACTCTCTTTGAACCACATCTTAATTACTGTAATGTGATATGGTGCAACACTTTCACAAGTCATCTTAAAAAACTTGCATCATTACAAAAGAAAGCCATACGGGCTCTATCCTGGTCAGAGATAAATTATCCTACTCGCCCTTTATTTTATCGCTTTGAGTTACTAAGAATAGTTGAGCTAAATAAATATCATAATGCCTGCCTTATGTTTCAAATTGTTAATAGTCTGAACTCCAGATTGAGTAGTCTTGTTCCTATCTCCTGCACCCAGCACACATACCAAACGAGAACCAAACCACTCATATTTGGCAAATATCGCCGACATGTCCGCGCCAGTATGAGCGTAGTGTGTAAGGGGCCGCAGATTTGAAATGGGATTGATGATGGCCTTAAGGTGTTGCCCTCTATCTCCAACTTTAAAAGACAATTAAAAATATATTATTTATCTACCAATGTTTAACCCTCTGGGGTCTGGGGTGTTTTTGGGGTCCTTGAGATGTTCTGACATGCCCTGACATTTGTGCTTTTTTCAGTTGCTTATAAACATATTAATGGCAAAGGTGTAAATTCACTCTATATAGCACAAACAGGACTTCCATAATACGTGAGCCACATGTATGTACATGTTTTCATTTTTGAGAGAATAATGTTTATGCATGGTTATCGAAAAAACTAAAAATTAAAGTTTCTGAAATAAGGCCTCAAAACACATACTAAATATGTGGCAATAAGACTTTTGACTAATGGATGTCATCGCCTAGAGTTTTTTCTTCAAAATGATATGAAAATCATCCTGCCTACTCATTCACATAAAACGATACATTGATTTTAGTTTTGTGAAACACTTTTAGTTTGGAAAGCCAATATGCGGATGGGGCGTAAACGCTCCAACAGCATCATGCATATTTAGTAGTTCACACCTGGTGAGACTACGTCCCTGCATACTTAATGAGCCATTCATTCAGGTGTGTCACCTATAGCTAACTTAAATATACAAGCTTCATAAAAATGATCATTCTAGGAGAAAATTTCAGATGGCATTTAGAGGCTTTTGCATCTGAACTCTTCATATATACACACACACATATATATATGCATGCACATACATACTTTATAATCTTTTCAAAACTAGTCAACGTCTTTCAAAACTAAAGTATACATTTTATCATACGTATTTCAAAGTAAAGGATTCATTAGTTAGTTGATGACTTTATTTTTGACAAAACACATACAGTATATATTCCTCATCTCAGTATAGCAATAGAGTTTGCTAAAAGCTGTTCATTCAATACAGCAGTATTTGAAAATCGATCATATTTTGTAAAATTACATTTATATTTGCATTTATGTCAAAACCTAGACACTTTTAAACATCAAAAGGACATTTATTAATATGTATTCATGTCAATATGACAAATAAACAGATTTTCCTATTCAATTTTGCATGGAAACGCTTCCAAGACGCTTGCGTGTCGTGTGAAAAATAGGCGTCGGTTCTATTTCTAGAATGCACGCGTTTTCCACGCGGCTCGTGCCGCGCCTGAGACGCGCGTCTCACACAGGCAGTGTGCAAACTCTAAACTGTTAACATGGGAGCCGAAATAAAAACGGACACGCCACGCAGCTGAGACGCTTACGCCACGCATCCAGTGTTTCACCGGCCTTATCCAGCTGATGTGGGCGTTTCACAGGTTTGTATGGATCGCCTCACATTTGTGTTTGAATAGCGCGCGGTCTCCGTAGGCGGAGTCACATTAAAACTTAATTAGCTGAGATGAGAACGACTGACATCTCTCTCTTTACATACATATTATATAAACTGTGAATATTTGTTTTTTATAAAAATTACTTCATTTAAAAGAAGATAATTCAAGCTTCATGCCTGTGTGTCTGTATGCCTGTTTGACTGAGTATTCGCTGAGTTACAGTTCATTTTCGGACGCGTTTCAGAATTGACTTCACTGACGGAGAGTAGGCAGAACTCGCATCATGTTTATTTTTCTTTATTTAGCGAAAAGCACAACACTTTGTTTTTATTATGAGCATACACAAAAAAAATACACACTAAACAGGATCGATTGATGTATAACACAAGCATATAAGATAAAAATTAATATATATATATATATTTTTTTTTTGCACTCATACGGAAAAAAACGAGCCTATCGCGCCGGCGCGATAGCCGACCCCAGGGGGTTAATATATAATTGTCTTCTCATGGAATACTGGGATGTATGTGTATGGGTATGTAACTTTTATGTATGTACTGGTGCACTCTGCATGCTTTCAGTTCATTTACCATCGTCTGGTTGCAGGTGGAAATTGTGTACTTTGTCTGTACCACTTTTTTTTATTAACTATGGGCCCCCACCTATAAGGTTTTTTTTAGCTTCTTTGGGGGACCCATTCACTATACCAAATTTTGTCTCTGTACCCACGCTGAATTATACATTTTGCTGGTAGTGGTATTTGTGAATAAATTCTAAATGAAAAATAAAAAAAATTCTAAATGAAATGTTGACTAGATTTGAGTACAGTTTTTACTGGAGAATATGCTGCCACATCGAATAAGCTTTTGTTTAGCTATTTCTGCTCATATATATATATATATATATATATATATATATATATATATATATATATATATTATATATAATACTATTTTTGTCAAAAATAAAGTCATCAACTAAGATGTTAGCTGTTCCAATGTTGGCTATATTCAAACTAATGAATACATATGATAAAATGTATAATCATTTTTTACAAAGAAAGAGTACACTTGAAATATTGTTGAAATTGTAATTATTGTTGTAATTGTAACCTTTTTAATAAAATAGCAAAACATATTTACAAGATAGATGTAAGCAAAATGTATGTGTTTTGTGGTCTTATTTAAGCAACTTCAATTTTTGTTTTTTTCAATAACCACGCATAAACATTATTCTCTTAAAAATTCAAACATATACATGCATGTTGATCACATATTTTGGTAGCCCTGTTTGTGCTATATAGAGTGAATTTACACCTTTGCCATTAACATGTTTATAAATAATTGAAAAAAGCACACATGTCAGAGCATGTCAGAACACCTCCAGGGACTAGAAAACCCCTCAGACCCCAGAGGGTTAACTACCATAGTACGATGCATCGTTGAAGAAATCAACTAGCTAGTCACGACTGTTTTCCCAAACTGTATTGTCGCAAAGTGGTCGTTCAACCACGCTGGTTTATGACGTTGCGCACGTGTTGGAGTAATAACTTCCTTTAATGAGTCTGTTTGAGATAGAATTAACGCTAGATGTTTTGCTATAAATTACAGACATGGCATCTTAGGACTATTTCTCATTTTTCTCAGTTATTTTGCTTTATTTCCAGATTCAGTCATAGGCTCGTTCTTACATAGTATAGCACGTTCGCACATGCGCACTCTTCAAAAACGACGCTTTAAATCTATTGACAAACTAAAAGACGTAAATGACATTTTTTATGTAGTCTAAACTAAAGACACAGATTGTAGTGAATGTCAGCTTGCTTATTTTGCTCAAGATAAGGATTTATTAATTCCACATGTCATGCATCTAGAAACTATGCTTCTAACCACAGAGAGCTGTTGATCCAACTTCACAACTTTGCGATGTTTGTTGGAACGATGGTTTCGGGAAACACTGACTCGTTGAACTATGCTGATAACGACGGAACTTGCGACCATAGTTGGCTAACGATGCTTTCGGGAAACGCACCCCAGAGCGATCGTCATCGTGTAAAGCCATATGCTATATATTCACATAGAAAACAGCTATTTTAAATTGTAATAATATTTCACAATATTACTGTTTTTGTTTGTATTTTTAATCAAATAAATGCAGCATTGGTGAGCAGAAGTTACTTCTTTTAAAAACATAAAAAATCTTACCGATCTAAAACTTTTGACCGGTAGTGTATGTGGAAATAATGCTCTACAGTCCTCTAGTGGCTAATTTAACGTTATTTTAAATTTAAAAGTAAGTGTCACTAAAGGAAATAATTCAGGAACTGAATTGAACCCAGACAAATTAGCTGCATGGTCAGAAGCTGAGCAGTTGCAATAGGTTAAATGTGTATATTGCACCTACAATTTGGCATACTGTTTTTATATATATATATATATATATACTAGAATGCATATTTGCACACAGGGTACAATCACCAAGTTTCATGCATCTGAGAAAATGTATTTTTCACTATTATTTCATCTTGTAGAAGTATTTTTTTCATTTATAAAACAATATGCTTGCTATATATATGATGTTGCAGATTTAAATATAATTGTTGTAAATTGAATAGAGGTTGTTTTGAAAGCCCTGTAGAAAAATAGTTTATTGAATTCATCACTGAATGTGTGAGACGCTCTTTATTTTGTGTTTAGAGGTTCTTTTTTATGGAATGTGTTACTGTTTCAAGAAAAGAAAATGTCATGACATTTGGGAAGTTTAATGAAATAGTTTTAGTAAACATTCTCACCTGTCAAATGTTGTTCCGTTGTTGTCTGTTGTTTCTTCCGGTCCCATACTCTTGTTCTTCCAGCTTTTGCTGTCTGGACTGTATTTTTTGTCTCCATTGTTTCAAAAAAGACTGCCAGTGATCTTACTGACGGTGTACGAACCAAATTCCCCTCAACAAAGTTCTCTTCAGACATTCTCAATTCTAATTCTCTGACATGAGAAATATAACTTTCCATCTTGGTTCTCTCTGTCTTTACACTGTCCATTTCAAATGTTTCCTGCACTGTTTTTATTTGCTCTCGCCTCATCTCATTCTTTTGCTCTTTTCTTTTGTCCTTGTCTTCCTCTTGTTTTCTTTTTTCTTTTCTGCTCTTTGTTCGGGAAACATTATCGTAATGTTGGAAATCATTCTGTTTGACGATTTCATCAATCTTCTCCACAAGCTTTGTGATGTGAGTTGGAATAATTTCACTTTTACTGTTGATGGAATGATATTTACCTCTGCAGTGACTGACTATGTCTTGAAATTTACTACTATATATAAAGGACATCCATGCTCTGTTTGACATTTTTTCTCTTCCAGTAAACAGGACTAGGGTGAACTTAAACACCTGAGCTCCAAAGTTCTCCTGAATTTGCTCCGCAATGTTCCTCTTGTCCTCTTCAAAGGTCTCCAGGTTGATGACGAGCAGGAAGACGTGAGGACCAGGATCAGAGAGATCCAGACTCTTCATCATCTGCTTCTTCATCTCTTCATCAGTCAGTTGAGTGTTGAAGAATCCTGGAGTGTCGATGATGGAGATGTTTCTGTCTTCTACTCTTCCTCTCTGTATCTCACTCTCTCTGGTTCTGCTCTCTTTAAATGCCTCTCGACCCAGTATTGCATTTCCTATTGCACTCTTTCCAGCTCCAGAGACTCCCAGTAACACAATCCTCAGATCATGTGCATCACCTGTTAAACAGTTTAGAGCTCTTGATGATTTATAAATGTCTACCAATCTGTCTAAACAATCTAACAATTTTAAATTAACTCGTAACCTGTTCGTTTGATTGTTGAGATGTTGCTTTTGTATTTGTGTCTAACACACTCTGTCAATGTGTAGTGCTCTATCACAAGCAAATTGGTCCTTAATCCAGAGTGTAAAGGACCACTTTGGAGTTTTAATGTATGCTGTTGATTAAATGAAGTATGGGTTGGGTTATTGGTAAAATATTTGTGTAAATGTTTGTAACTTATTTAAATAATTCTAGATTTTTTATTGCGCTTTAATGTTATTTGTATATGGATGGTATTGTGGATGTATTGTTGGGGATATTTAATTTAATTAACCAATCAACAATACTATTGATCTGCATTACCAAACGTGGACGTTTTCCACTAGAAACAAACATTGATGTATTATTTTAATTTAATACTGTGAAGCTGCTTTGATACAATCTGTATTGTGAAAAGTGCTATATAAACTTGACTTGACTTGACTTGACTTGACTTGTATGTGATTGACCGGAAATTCTGTGCACCTGTAATGTTGAAATTTGTCCCTTTGGTGGCACCGTAGTTTACACAAGGGAAGATTAACTTTTAAAAGGTAGCTGGCGGGTGTGAATGGTACGCAGCTGTGTTTGAGCCTACATGGATTTTATCTGAGATTTTGTGTTTATTCATGAACTTAAAGAACTCGACGCCCGTTTCATGACGGAAGACAGGACTATCGTATATTGTTTTGCATTCCTTGGTGAGCGCAGCGAGGTACAATATGTTTTCATTCATAGATAATTCTGAAAATTGTTTGCACATATGTATGGTTTATTTTGCTGTGTAATTAATGTTTGTCACCCTAAATGTTTGTTTGCGTAATGGCGTTTGTAGCCGTGAAAACAAGTGTGTGAAATGTTTGTTGTATGTATGTTTTCAATACAGTTTTCACGGTGCTAAGGTGATGATGGATTAAAAAGTTGAACGTCATGCTGGCTTGGCGAACTAAATAAAGGACACCTTATGCATCAGTCGAGACTCTCTTTTTTGGATCCAAGGGCTGCTACACAGAGCTTTGTAAACTGTTCTGGTGTTTAATGCCTCAAATGACATAAGAATATTGGAGACACAAATGTTTAAAGGAGACATATCATGCTTTTAAATCGTTCCTTTTAACATATAAATCATACATTTGTAGTCTATATAAAGCGGAACTGCAATGCTTGGGTCTGAATTCCTCATTATTATAGCTCCACAGGCCCCTTTTCTACCCCTTTTCTGATGTGCGTCTGCAGCAACTCGTTTTGGTGTGGTCTCTTTAAATACAATTGAGACACGTCATACCCCGCCCCCCTCTCCAGTTTGCAGAGGTTCAACTCCACCCCGTTCGGCCATTTTTGTAGTTTAATAGCAGAGATACGATTATAGCGGCACAGAAACTTTTTATTCACACGTTATTAACAAAATGTCAACAACGGAAGACTTGTCCAGCCAGCCTTACATGTTCGAGCCAGAGTCCGGAGCCGGAGCGAGATGAAAATGAAGATGACGAACCTGCAGAACAACGTCTTCATATGGATGTATCGCAATGGTGTGTTACTTACTGTATTTACACATGAAACTTTGGTCTTCCGACCTTTTACCACCGTGTCGATTTATTTTGATTAATATGTGCGAGGGAGAGAGAGCAAGACAGCGTCTAGTTTGGAGACGGTTTACACTTTCGGCTGGCTCTGAAGAGAGAGAGTGAGCGCGCGCGCAACCGGGTCTCACTCTCTCTCTGCTCGTTCTTTCAGTTAAACATGCGCCCTGTCACAAGCGCGGCAGTTCATCTACATTAGACGGTGTAATGAAGCGTGTGGGTTACTACATCCAACAACCGAACATTTTAACTTACCCTCTCGTAACTTCTGCATCCTTTAGCTTGGACTACAAAATTGCAGCGAGAAATAATAATGGCGGATTGATCGAAGTGTTGGGCTGGAAGTCAATGTCCTTATTTGGCAGTTCCGCTGCAAATACTGTGACGTGATAGTTCACAAAACGTCATAGATAACAGAAAAATCTGAACAGGTTGAAAAATATGACCAAAACAGAATATAAAGATATCAACGAAGCACCTGAAGAGAATAATTTCAACTTTTCTGTACTTCTAAACACTCCAAATATACAACAAAATGCATTTAAGGGCTAAAAAAGTGGATTTAGCATGATATGTCCCCTTTAAAGCTAATCAAACTATTCACATTTTAAAGCCTTAAAAATAAAAGCTATACACATAAAAGGGTAAAAATAATTTGTTTTAGGCTAGCAAAGGTTATAACCTACATTTGTGTTTGCTCTGCTGTATACAGATATATCCTTACATTATTTAAGCAAAAAGCATTCAGGGAAAAGCTCAGACGATTTGTTGTTTTGAAAATGTAAACAGTTTATGCATACTATTGAAACTCTATTACCTTTTCAAAATGATTAATTAAACAAGTACCAATTTGAGTGATACGCCCATAATTGCGGGAAATATTATGAATATTCCAATATTATGAATATGTAAGTGCCACCCAGTGGAACCAAAGGCTATTTCAGGAACTGAATATATTGTAACAGAGCAAATAGTTACAAATAATACAGCAAATAATGCAAATAGACAGCAAATAGGTTTCAGCTAGTGATGTCTGTAATGAGCGTTTCTGCTTATTTATTTAGTGCTTAAATAATTTTGTTTACACATTGGACTATATGGCTATGGATGTTAAATATTGCAGTGGTGATCATACTGGCAGGGTTTACAAAAGTTTACTAAGTTGACGCTGTATCTTTTACTGTAAAACTCAATACGATCAGAATACTCAATTTTTGTGGACATCAATTACCTCAAAACATTCAAGTAAACAACTTAAATTGTTTAAGTTAGCTAACACAAAGATTATTTACTTTGGGCACTCAGAAACAAAGCAAAGAAAATGCATTTTCCAACTGCAATCGTGTGCATTTATGATGATTCATTTCTTCAATTCGATTAAACACACTAGCGACACACCCCAAAGCAGAGAAGTGGTAGCGTGCGATATATTACATAATTCATTTCCATATGGGAAACTATAGCGCTTATATTTGTCAATATACTGCAATATTTGTATTGACCACGTATGGCATATTGATACATGAATACATGTAATATTCATAAAGGTTTTTCATTTACATATATTACGCAGACATGTTCTTATATAAATGAGAATGTATGTTCACATATACACACACATTCACATAATGAGTTACAGCAGATGTCTATTCATACATTTGGGTAAAATATGGATTAACCCAAACACTGGGTTTCATTTTTTAATTAAACTTTTAACCTAACAGCTAAGTTTGTACATATTTTAACCAAATTTGGGTTGAACAAAACAAACAAACAAAAAAAAAACAGCATTTTTTAGAGTGTATTTTAATATTAATATTATTTTGATTATTACTCTGGTTTTTTTTTTTTTTTTTTAGGATTTTTGGTCTGTTTTTTTATACAATTAAAAAAAAAACTTGTTAAAAATGTCTTTACAAAAACTAATTATTAAAATAAAACATGATAAATAAAAATGCATTTGACAAATATTTTTAACGTTTTTAACTTTCCAAACGTTTTTTTTTTTTTTTTTTTTGTGGTTGGAAATAAGTAACTATCCTTAATTAGGCTTATTATTTTGCATTTTAGGTTCATTTTAAGCACAAAGTATGTGTCTTCTGCTAATGCAATTGTTTCTTCTTCTTTTTTGTGTGTTTGAAATTGTGCAAAACAGTCCCGCACCTTGTTGAGGCCCTGTTAAAGCACATAGCCTACAAACAGTAATAATTGAATTTAACATGAATAGTATGTGGTATGTTACTACCTTGAAAGCGATAACTATGTATCTATGATAATATCGCTCTGTCTGCACTCCTCTCGTGATTATGTTCTTCATGAAGTTGCGCGCGTGACCATGTGTTGCTCGCAGCGTCCTCTGCTGGTAAAAATAGTCACTACACGATTGCCCTTATATAACCTGCAGGATGCTGTGCTGGTCTGGCTGTATTTGCAATGTATTTGCGGGTTGTTTTAAACGAGCTGAAAAAACAAGGTTAATTTCCGTTAGTAAGTTGTGTGTGGTTCAGTAATGTCGACAGATTATTTATTCGCGAGTCGCGTGTCTATGCATCTGTGTGTGTGTGCGCGCATCTGTGTGACTTCTCGGAAAAGTGGATTCTGTCATCATCTCAAAATAATAAATCTGCATAGACCCATTTTCAGTTAGTAGCCTAAACATTGTCACGTCGACATTAAAATGTATTTAAGAGAACAATTGACTCGTACGTGGCTGTTTAATTATTGAAATAATAAGCTAGTGAATATAAGCACAGGAAATGTAAACTCAGTCCACTTTGCGTCGTCACCGCAAATCATAATCAAGTTTAGTTTTTGCATGTAAGATTAATAAAGGAATATGAATAACTTTTAACTGACCTGATTGCTCATTTGCACATTTTCTATTAAATATGTCTTCCATGCTTGTCCGACCTCTGTACATCTTCTCTTCCTCCATATCTCACTAAACTAAAACGGATGTGTTTTAGGAGTAGACTGCAGATTTCAGAACAGAAGTGAGGGGCGGAGCTTCAACAGTCATAGTTGTGCCCATACACGTAATTTTGATAAGATCGATGTGTAGGCCTACAATATTTAACAACACTTTTAAATAAAGTCACTTTTTCTGTGATCATGCATAGATCTACACACATCAAATGGTTATAGGCTACTCCAACTACACACAGATGTAGAAAATGTAAAACACTGTTTGCAGAGTGAAAACCTACACATACATCTGTACATGTTATTGCTAGGGCTGTAACGATACACGATATAAAACCGAAATCGTGATACTCAGAGCCGCGAACCTGTGTCGCGGTGTGAGAATGCAGAATCGCGACACACCCCTTCCAATTCCCAGAGTTATCCTTCCTTTCCAGATCTAATGCTACCACATCTTCAAATTACTATTAGTATTATTTGAAGTTAACATTATAAAATACGTAGACCTACTCCACAAAAGTAGTTGAGGATAAATTATTTAAAATTGGCCAATTCCAGCATTATGGACGTGACATTTGCAGTAAAAACTTGAAATATAAATTCTCAGAAAATGCTTTGAAACTTCTGTTTATATATCCATACTCCCTTAATAAAGGAGTCCAGACATATAAAATATAAGTCTACACATGCATTTTATATTTAATATGAGGGAAATACACATGCGTTACGGACGTGACACAAAACTTTTAGGTGGCAAAATATTTTTTAGTAATTCTGTGAATGGGCTAGTTGCACTGAGCCTTGTGACGCACTTCCGCTTTATAGTAATACATATCACTTATTTATATCACCGGTGCCACTGTTTCTTGATCCAGACGAGACGTGTAAAATGTGCGCAAAACAAACCGTTTTTAGATTTCAGAAACAGCAGAAGAAAACCACTGAATTTTGTTGTGTTCCACGATGTACTGCTTGTTCAAAGTTCAACTTTAAGTTTTCACAGCTTACCTGTCGATGTCGACCTTAGAAAATGGTGGCTCGTGAACATATGCCGAGACTGTTTTTCTGCTTCCAGTCGCACGAAGGTATGTAGCAGACATTTTACCAGTGATCAGCTTATTGAACCTCAGACAACAAATGGTAAGAGAAGGTTAGTACCTGATACGGTGCCAGTACTTTTTGCCTGTAATGAATACACTATTCAACGACCGCGGCCCAGTGTGTGGGAGAGGAGAGAGAGACCTGTTGATGTTGTTGATGCTGAGCCCGTGCCTATCGATATAACGATGGATCTTGATTACTGTGACGTTCCTGAGCCATCATCATTAGACTTGGCTTGTGCTAAAATAGAAGATCTCTCCCATGAAGTCGAGGAGCTGAAGAAGCATCTACAGGAGGTACAGATTCAGCGCGATTTCGTTTGCTGGCTCCGACGAGGACATTAGATTTTACACCAGGTAACGTCAAGCCTTATGTTTGCTATAGATAAAACCTATAATGGTTAGAAAACTATCTAAATAAACATTGACTACATACTCATATAGTGTATGTGTGTGTGTGTATATATATATATATATATATATATATATATATATATATATATATATATATATATATATATACACTCACCTAAAGGATTATTAGGAACACCTGTTCAATTTCTCATTAATGCAATTATCTAATCAACCAGTCACATGGCAGTTGCTTCAATGCATTTAGGGGTGTGGTCCTGGTCAAGACAATCTCCTGAACTCCAAACTGAATGTCAGAATGGGAAAGAAAGGTGATTTAAGCAATTTTGAGCGTGGCATGATCGGATGGGCTACAACAGCAGAAGACCCCACCGGGTACCACTCATCTCCACTACAAATAGGAAAAAGAGGCTACAATTTACACGAGCTCACCAAAATTTGGACAGTTGAAGACTGGAAAAATGTTGCTGGTCTGATGAGTCTCGATTTCTGTTGAGACATTCAGATGGTAGAGTCAGAATTTGGCGTAAACAGAATGAGAACATGGATCCATCATGCCTTGTTACCACTGTGCAGGCTGGTGGTGGTGGTGTAATGGTGTTGGGGATGTTTTCTTGGCACACTTTAGGCCCCTTAATGCCAATTGGGCATCGTTTAAATGCCACGGCCTACCTGAGCATTGTTTCTGACCTTGTCCATCCCTTTATGACCACCATGTACCCATCCTCTGATGGCTACTTCCAGCAGGATAATGCACCATGTCACAAAGCTCGAATCATTTCAAATTGGTTTCTTGAACATGACAATGAGTTCACTGTACTAAAATGGCCCCCACAGTCACCAAATCTCAACCCAATAGAGCATCTTTGGGATGTGGTAGAACGGGAGCTTCGTGCCCTGGATATGCATCCCACAAATCTCCATCAACTGCAAGATGCTATCCTATCAATATGGGCCAACATTTCTAAAGAATGCTTTCAGCACCTTGTTGAATCAATGCCACGTAGAATTAAGGCAGTTCTGAAGGCGAAAGGGGGTCAAACACAGTATTAGTATGGTGTTCCTAATAATCCTTTAGGTGAGTGTATATACATGACAGCAGTTTCAGATATAGAAAACATTTTCTGCCAAAACTAAATAAATCAATTAAATTATAAAAATGAAAACTAAAACCAGATTAACCACTTCATCACAGAAAACTGTATGCAAAATATGTGACAAAATTGAGAATGGAATTAAATGATTTAATTTTCATTTTAATTTTCACGGTGACATTTTCAATATTAAAATGAAAAGGCAAATGTGAAAAAGAAAGCTTTTTATTAACGCCCACGCAATAATAGTGACACAATTCAAATTCAAATGTAAAGTTTAGTTGTCATTTTATTTCCTCTTTTATTTCACACCTTTAGTTTTCATTTTCATTTTCAACGACAACCTGAATGCAAATTATATGTTAATGTTAAAAGCATATTTTGCAGCGATTTTTGTGTGAGCATATCAGTGAACACCCCTGACCACTCGGTGAGTTTCACGTCTTTGTAAACGAAAGTTTAATGTGTTTTAGGAAGGAGTGTTCCAGTGCACCTATACACCCATTCTGGAGGTTTTGGGGAAAGCGAAAGAAACCTAAAATTCTCGGGACAGCAGCATTTGTCCAAAATTTAATCTTAACCGTTCTATTTCATCAGAAACGATCTGTAAACAGGGCTTTAAGTGTAAAATACCGAACTTGTCCTTTAAGAGCTGCACGCGACGCGTCTATACACGCATTTGACAAGCAGATTTTCTCTCAATTTTCTCAAGTTTGCTTTCACTTTAGACATAACCGACTTTGTTTATGTAAACCTTGTGTGTATTTAACAGTATAAGCACAATAAGACTCGAAAGATAACTTAGTCCAGTATCCAGGCGCTGGTAGACAGGCTTTTAGTGCATGTGTGAGCTTCACATGTACGCGCTGAGAAACGCACACGTTAGAACAGCGCATCAGCAAGCGAATTAAATGTTTAACCGACAAGGCATTAAAGCACATGCAAATTATGAACTTTTGTGAACTGCAGTGTCCCGTTCCGCTGCGTTAACATTTTATGTGAATATACGTCGCGTTATTCAGTATGTTGGGACAGAGGCGCCAGAACAGCAACTGATAGAATGCACGATACTACGATATTTCTTCAAAAGCAGATCGTGGAGACATTTTAATCGTCCACGATCAAAAATCGTCATATGTGCCTCTTCAGAATTACCGCCTACAGCCATCCAGTTGTATGTTTGTCTGCACTGAACCACAACAGCTTCACCATAGGAGTCTGGAGGTCACCTGGGACATGGCACACCAATATGAATGTGCTACCAGAGAACAAAGTTCATGTATTGAATGGCATCAGCTAAGGAGGCTGCTTATTACTGGCAAGTACAGGGGCAGATGCTAATTACTGGAATGGATTGGTGTGATTTTGTAGTTTCAGCTGAGGAAGACATACTCACCCAAAGAGTTTACAGAGATGTTTTGGATGCAATCAGAGAAAAAGTAGACAGGTTTTATTTCTCTGTCTGCATACGAAAACAAATAAAAGTGATGCAGAAACCCATGTTTTGTCATTAACTATTTTAGTATTGATATGTTTTAATGGAATCAATACCAAACAAGTAGCTTGTGATAATTGATATATATTGATACTGCAGTATATATGAGCCCTTAAGGTTTGCACAAGCAAATTTGAGACGATCACAAATAAAACTGAACATTTAAAGTGAGAGTTACAGGAACACAAAAGACAGAATAACAGAAGCTGATTATATTGAGCACTTTGAGAGCAAAAAAATAAACATTAAAAACATTTTAACATTATACATTTAGACAATGACAATTCACCAGCTTTTAACTTTCATTTAATTCCACTGTTACATCATGTTTCTTAAACTATACAGAAATTAATCTCTTGTAACTTATTACTGATGATCCCTGTCAATCATCAGTGGCTCCGCCCACATAGCTCAGGATTGGTTCATTTGTGCTTCGCCTCTCACTGCAGAATCTTCCTGTTCTCTCTCTCTCTCGAGACTCTCTCTCTCTCTCTCTATTTTAGACATGTATTTTACATAAAGGTTTTACTAAAAAAAAGACAAATTCATGACATAAATATGAATTTAAATGCTGACATGTGGCACAGTATGTGGGTGCTTTGATATTTTAAACATGCACAGTGTCTGTAGAAAAGGCCCCAAAGTTGTTTGTGTTCATATTATTTAGTACAGTTGACCATATTGTGAGTCATGTTTTACGTTTACTGCCGTTTATTCAGTGCTTGTAATAGGATAGCGGACGCGCGCGCTGGTTTGTATATTGTATGTGACGTCACGCAGTTAGTATGCAGTATGAAAGATAGTCGGTCGGTTGCCAAAGTTAGTACGCAGTACGATAGAGATCGTCAGTCAGTTGGATTCTCATTGTGAGCGACATTTTCCTCAGAGTGTGCGTGAATGAGAAAAGTAAGTATTTCTGCTGTATTACTCGTGATATTGCATTTCTTTGTTAGCTGTTATTTCTGTTATTTTATATGGATGAGAGTTGGGAGTTTGAGGGTCGCTACGCGAGCGTTGTGTTAATTATATTCGCGTTCGGACGTTACTTTCTAGCTTCGGTCCACCTGATTTATACTTTATTACTTATCAGTACTTTGTGGTTGAGTAAAATCTGAAGTAAGTTGTGTTAAATATTATTATCTGGACCATTATAGGCTATCTAGGCTATTGAGTAGATATATCATAGATGACAGAAAGTTCGTGATTGGTGACTTAATGCATAGGAAATCTGAGAATCCTATACAAGTGTTTGGATCTTTCTCTATCTACATTTTAGAGTTTAAGATATATATAGTCATATTCTGACTATTGTTTATTTATATTTTAATATATATAAGTGCTTAAGGAGAAATTATGTGTATGCATATGTTTCCTTTATTCATTTGTATTTTATTTCTCTCTGTATAGAAACCACACTCAGATTACACACTGAAAATTACACAAGAAAGAGGAAAGAATAAACAGAATAATAGGAACTATCTCTCAGCTCGTCATTTCATACTCTGGAATATTTGGCCTTAAGTGGTGTTCTGGCCGACACTCCTGAGTGAACCTGGTGATAAACCCAGAATTAGCACCTAGACTGAGCGTCTACCTATTATCTTCACTTCAGTGTCATTCATCATTCCACATAATTTGCACACAGGAATCGTGCGCATAAGGACGATTCAAATCACATAAACGCAGGGAGACATGGATTTCATAAAAAAAGTGTCGGATGTTCCTGAGCTGATGAATGAAGCTGCTGATGAAAGATGCAAGTGACAAACTGAACAAAACCATGTCTGGAGGAACCAAGATGATGTTCAAGACACCAAGAAAAATTGTGTGGAGCATTGCAGCTGATATTAAAAAAAGTTTTAGATGACTAAAAATAGTGCTATAATATTTCGCATATAATATTAACTTTCTCATAAGGTATTTACTAATTTATCACTATGTTTCCTTGAATATTTGAATGTTATATAGTTTGTAAATGTCTATTACATATTTTCATATATAATTAAGAGAGCTAGTAGCCTATAACACATTTGATTGTCATCAAGTCTGGCTTCAGCTCTGTACATATTGTATAATGTGTGGCTATGAAGTGCATTATTTGATGTAAATGTTCAGTGTAAACCTTTAAAAATCAGACAATTAAAATGTATATTTCTGAAAGTGTGTTATGCATGCACACATTATTTTAGAGTCTTCTGATGGACATAACATGTAAATAAAGTGTAGTGCAACTTACCTCTCTTCACACAGAGTCAAAGCGCTGCATCTTGTGGGAAAAGAAACAAGTGAATTAATAATATCCTCAATAAAACAGCTTTACTGTATCGTTTATTTTATATAATTAATTTATTTCCTCATTATAAACAGAGAAGCTCGTTCTTTAGCCTGTCAAGACAGATTATTTGTATGCGTCATAGAGTAATATTGACTAGTCCCACCCACCGTAACATCTGATTGGTTTTCACTCATTCTGCGAAACGGTGACGCGTTACGCTACCCAACGTCGACAGCCCGTCGAAAACAAGTGAACACAATCTGATCTTTTCCAGAAGGGTCTTTCCATGAATTAGCCAAGTGTAGCCTACATGTGATGGTCACTTCGAGGAAGCGCTTTTGCCGTCCGTTTATGATCACGTGATACAGGATTCATTTTCAAAACTGAGGTAATTTTCTGACGTTACTGGGATAAAACCATAAAAACAAAATGAGAAATGTTCCTTACAAATGTATCTGTTTTTCCACACAACACACAAAGAAACAGTGGATAAACTGAAATAAGATGTAATTTAAGACACAAGAAGTAATATTTGATGCCAAATATTTTGTTTATTTTAAATCTTAACAGAAGAATGAACTTCGATATGATTATGTCATGGCAACCCCGTTTCAAACACTATACCTTTTAGTTTCTACAACAGTAATATAATAATTAATTTGTATTTTTTTTTTTTTATCTCAAGGGGCTCTGTTGTTTTATGTTAATTTGAAACACATATTTCCCTCCATCTGGGGTATTTGGTCTCTGAAACCTTATTTACATTTTATTACTATTATCCACAAAGCACAAATATAAACACTTTATTTTTTTATTCGCTGTCTGCTTGAGATCTGAAACAGACTGAAAGAGAGAAGGAAGGAGGAGGGTAAAGTAGTTGGATGCCTATGGAGCTTATAATATGACAAAATGATTTGAATTTGAATTGTGTAAATTTGAATATGACAAAATAATTTGAATTTGAATTGTGTAAATTTGAATATGACAAAATGATTTGAATTTGAATTGTGTAAATTTGAATTATTTGCAAGTGTAAAAATAGTTCTGAATTTGATTTTTTTTAAACGAATATTGAACATTTGAAATTGAACAAATTGAAATGTTTTTATGGCTGAATTTTATAGACATGTATTTTCAAACAGCTAGTTTTTTTGTTCTGAATTCTTATACTGCAAATATTCAGTTTAAAAAAATACAGATTCAAGTTTTCAAGACGAAGAAATTCGGATCTTCAAATTCAGTTTTCTAAAATTCAATCTCAAAAATTCAATTTTAAAAAATTCAGGTCTTACAGAAAGTAGGTCACAGGTCATCCACAGGGAAGAATAAATGATCTCAGATAAGTCGAACAGAGCATTTTGGCTGCACTGCAGTAGTTTTCTGCCGCAAACGCGGTGGTGGTTCAAGATAATCCGTGTATCTTTCGTTCAGTCGTTTTTTTTATTTAATATTAAGAGTAGAAAAATGAGAAAACAGCTTGAGTATTAGATTTCTATTATTCTAATAATAGTCCGCTGCAGCAGTTGCACGGATAAAGCGGTTGCTAATAAAATTCTAAATCAGATATATGTACAATAACATTACAATGACCTTCAATCGATTTAAATAGTAGGCTACATGGGGTTTAATTTGTCGTTTAATGAGATGTAACCTGATATATGTTATCAGGCATAAATACATAGATCCGCTGCTGACTGACGTGTATCTTAATGGTCCGGTGGTAGAATTTTCGCCAACCGTGTCAGAGGTTCTGGGTTCTAATCTGCTCTCGCATAGTTTTTTTTCTTTTTCTCGTACAATTATTTTTTTCCCTCATCAAAACCGATTATGTTCATTAGTGGTTGTATATTAAGCAGGGGCACGTTTGTGTGCATTATGTTTTGTGATTTCACCAGAACGAATAGAGAGTATCCGCAACGGATTGAAGCGCGCGTCCGAGTGAAGACAGTGCGGCGTGTGCGCGAGCCACACGAGCACTGAAAAAAATGTGGAGTGACATTTACTTAAAAAAAGCTAGGCAACTTTTTCCACACAGAAAGTGCTTGTAATCTTTACTCGGGCTATTTCAATTAGTAATTAATTGTAAAAGTAATTAAACTGAACAAATTATAATTGAGTAATAATTAATCAAATTAATTCCTTAAAAGTTAACCATTTAAAATGAGTAAAATTTACAAAATATCTTTTATTGCCAACATTGAAGACACCTGGTGTTAACAAGCAGAATCACTGAAGGAGAAAACCATAATTAAAGTCACCATTGTGGAGATCAGTGTGTGTTTTAGTTGGGCTCGACCCTTAAATTATTAACTTTAAGTTTTGTTCGGCTGCTGTACATGAGTTATAACAGCCAGATGAACAAATAGAAAAGGTGATCTGATGGTGTTGGTTGTGTTTTAACATAATCATTATTTCACAATCATTTGACCTGAATCACTGAACTCATATAGATATATTATAATATAAGTTTCATATAGCACACTACAGAGTTAAAGTACCATTGAAGCAGTGTTGAAGTTAATGAGATAATTAAGTGGCGATTGAGCATTAATTATGAACACCTGCTGTTAACAAGCAGAATCACTGAAGAACAGAGAAACACAAGAACTACAACTGACTTCAGACACAGTCTCAGATGAAATCAACTGAAGAGAAAAGAAGACATTAAATCTGTGAAGATCTCAGCAGAGGAGGATTAAACAATTCAAACAGCTTTACCAGCTTCACCTATTACTAACCAGATTGACTTAATTTAATATCCGTTTTAATGAAATCAACAATTGTATTTTAAAGTCACCATGATGGTGGTTAGCATTTGCTTTAGTTGGACTCTTAAAATAAAATTCAGCCATAAAAACATTTCAATTTGTTAAATTTCAAATGTTCAATATTCGTAAAAAAAAAAAAAAAATCAAATTCAGAACTATTTTTACACTTGCAAATAATTCAAATTTACACAATTCAAATTCAAATCATTTTGTCATATTATAAGCTCCATAGATGCCAATGTAATCTGAGACATTGTTTATGTCAAATAACAATAATTCACAAGTCAACCACTAGAGGTCCTACCAGTGCTGTGAATCCAGTAAAGACATTACAGACTTAAATATCTTGCAGGTTAATCAGGTTTATTGAAGCACTGGTCCTAGTTGTAAAAACCTACAAAGTAAAACAGGCAGAGGAAACTCTTTATAAAATACATTAATACATAAAATGAAATACTTTTGCATTTGAATATTAATAAGTTGTGCAGATATCACTTGTCTGATTTCTAATCTTACACCCCAATCTGAAGAGCAAAAAATACTGAATAACAACAAACTCTATACTAACAGATTAAACTCAATCAAACTTCAAAAAATCAAATTATATATATATATATATATATATATATATATATATATATATATATATATATATATATATATATATATACACACTGGTACTGGTTAAGTTGGTACTGGTTAAGTTGGTCCAACATCCAGCAATCATTCATTCCACAATCTGAACAGTTGATCGCCTAAACAATCAAAACAAACAGGAGCACAACAATATTATAGCCAAGATTATATGATCTGTGGTTGTTAAAATAGTACTGGTTAAGTTGGGACTGGTTAAGGTAGTTAAGTTGGTACTGGTTAAGTTGGTCCAACATTCCACCAATGGTTCATTAAACGATTGAACACAGGCTTTGTGTTCGCTGGTCTCTTTCACTCATTTGACGCTGCTGTAGATCACTGATGAATCTTCCACAATCTGAACAGTTGATCGCCTAAAAAATCAAAACAAACAGGAGCAAAACAGTATTATAGCCCAGATTATATGATCTGTGGTTGTTAAAATAGTACTGGTTAAATTGGGGCTGGCTAAGATGGTGCTGGTTAAGATGGTACTGGTTAAGCTGGTGCTGGTTAAGTTGCACTGGTTAAGTTAGTACTGGTTAAATTGGTAAGATGGTTAAGTTGCACTGGTTAAGTTAGTACTGGTTAAGTTGGTGATGGTTAAGTTGGTTTTTCTCACCTCACTGCAGCATCAGGCTGATGAACTCTTATATCATCATATAGACATTCATTCTCCTCTGCTCTCTTTGTCTCTGTCTTTCTGTGATGTTGGACAGTTGTGTACTGGATCTCCTCAGTATCTCTGGATTCAGGAGTTTTTCCTCTGAAACTTCTGGGTTTCACACTGGCGTACAGAGAATCATTGGCTGAATCCGGTTCAGAAAGAGGCTTGTCATGGACTGAAACGCTCTGTGACGCATCAGAATAGAGATCATTTTGAAATATTAATTTCATATTCTGAAGAACATTTGTAATTATTATTAAGACATGTAAATCAGTTTGATCTGAAGATTCTCAGTACCAAAGACCAAAGATCAGGTATCAGGTTAGATCAAATTAATGTTGTGATGTAAAATACAGGTATATTTGTGAATGAAGTGACATGTTCAATCATCACACTAAATGTTAAAGGGATGGTTCGGAGTAAAATCAACTTAAGGTCTTTTGCACCATGACATCGAGCCAAACACCCCCCAGAAGCCTTTTTTCCCTTGGTGGAACATTATCAAAGTTAAGAGCTTTTTTAGAGATATCAGCCAAATGGCTTAGTGCAGGCGCTAATGGATCCAAGGCTGTATCTCGTAAATGACCCCACTAATAATGCCCAGAATGGTACCAAACTTCTACAGTAGTACAAATAGGTTCTGTACTCATAAAACAAGGCGTTGGAAAGTTTGTAAGTACATCAGGAGTTTTTTTAAATAACACTTGCCTGACGGCTCATGCTACCGCTAACCCGAACATCGACGTCACTTCAGTGAGTTGAGAAAAGCCCATAAAAGTCCTGGCAGAAAGCGATGCATAAGGATGTAGTGTAACGACGCCCAGTTCCAGGAATGCACTAATATTTTGTTTGTAGTACCAGTTTGCAACAATTATTAGTTAACACTAAGTTGTTAACACTTTGGAAAAAATAATACTTTGTCGTTACATCCTTATGCATCGCTTTCTGCCAGGACTTTTATGTGCTTTTCCCAGACCACTGAAGTGATGTCGACGATGATTAAACCATGGAAAATTAGTTAAAAGTTTTCTTCAGTTTTATTTATTAATTTATTGTGTTGATAAAGACTTTGATAATGTTGGTTTCTCGTCAGTTTGTACAGTTACAGTCTGAGACACAGATAACGGCTGATCGACTGATTTTCTGCTTCTGTAAAGTCGTGTTGTGTTTGGATGATTTACCTCTTTCACTGTGTGATCTTCAGCTTTAACACTCCTTTGTTTCTTCCTGTTATAATCACAGACATTAACAGCATATGGACGAATGTATTAAATTAAGAGAAAATATGAACACTGTTTTTAAAGATTACTAATAATCAAACACAAATTAGCCATTTTCTTCTACATTAGACAAAATTGAACTTATACAATCACTGACATTTTTTATTGAGCTCACATTATAAACAGTATGAAGATGATGATGAAGATGAAGATTAATAATCCTCCAGATGCCACTGTGATCACAATCACATTCCCACCAGCAACATGATGATCTGAAAGAGGAAGATCATCATGATTAACTCTCCAAACTGATGAATGATGTGAAGATACAGGAGTGTGTTAATAAAACACAGTGTGTTAATAAAAGCTTCACCTGTGACAGTTACAGTTAGTCTAATGTCTGAGACTCACAATAAATATTAGAAAATTATGAATTTGAAGTTTTTGAACAATGTGTAAACGATCATTTACTCACACGTGACGTTTAAAGTCACATTATCAGAGTATTTCTCTCCATGTTCATTGATGGACTTGCACTTGTATTCTCCACTGTAATTAGAGTTGATCTTTGAGATGTTGTAGATTCTTCCAGATCCTACAATCGTTCCTCCTTTAATCCAGCTGATTTCTGCAGGAGGGTTTGAGTCACTGGTGCAGTTCAGAGTCACTGAATCTCCCTCCACTATTACACCAGATGGACTGATGGAGATCACAGGTTTCACTGGAGGATCTACAGATGTCAGGTAAAGGTATTTATCAGAGATGGCTGGTGGAAATTGTTCTAGGAAAGGCTGCAGTTGGTTATTATTGGACAATTTCAGCAAACATCCCAGTTTAATTTTTCACTGTTTAAGGCTAAAACACATCCTCCTGTAGGATGTGAGGGAAGGTTGCAAGGAAAGAAAATGAAGACGGAGGAATCGAGGGAAAATTTATGGGTGCTTTTCAATTTTGATGCTACTTCTTTTCCTCGCTCCTCCGTCCTCCAGCCTGTGACCCAGAAACTGATCAAACTCAGCATCTTGAAGGACATCTCAATTCTCTCCATTCCTTTCACATATCACAATCATTTTTATTTATGCTTTACCTTTGCAGTTTAAATTAATTATATATCAAACATATATAAGCAGGGCTTATTGCTTTATCTTTATTATGTATGAATTTCTTAAATAACCAAACTTTAACAACATAAGGGCAGATCCCTTGATCACAGCTGTTGATGCTTTGAAGTGACGCTCCAGTGATCAAGAATATTCCAATATACAAATAGGGCGCTTCTCATTTCTTATTTGTGTATCCTCGTTTCCTTTCTTCGCGTCCAAGGAACCACCTGATCCCCCGCACCCTTGGAGAAGAAGAGGGCTATACACAGAGAAGTCAATCACGGCTGTTCCTACTTGTTCCCACACAGTGAGGATATTGGATAACACTGGGAAAGCATGCCTACACTCTCAGAAAAAAAGGTACAAAAGCTTTCGCTATGGCGGTACCTTTTCAAAAGGTACACTTTTGTACCTAAAGAGTACATATTATATTATAAAACCATCAACAGGAAACCATCTTCATCTGATCTCATTTCACTTTAGCTTTCTTTGCTGCTGTAAATGTGATTGACAGACACACTGTCACAGCAGCCAAAAAAAGATAAAAAATATAATAAGAGTTAAGAGCCCAACTAATGGAAACACTAATCACTGTTATGGTGACTTCAAATGAAACACATTAGAGTTAAACCTCTGTTAATTCTCAATAAAACTTCTGTAGACGTCTGTCAGAAATAAAGTCAGTCTGGTTAGTAATAAGTGAAGCTGGTAATGCTGTTTGTGGAGTTGTTTAATCCTCCTCTGCTGAGATCTTCACAGATTTAATGTCTTCTTTTCTCTTCAGTTGATTTCATCTGAGGCTGTGTCTGAAATTACTCCATATTTAATATACACAGATTTTTTGGCTACGATAAGGTCCAGTTCTGGTTTATTTCTTTACTCTTGGCTGACATGTGGCATTGCTATGCAGAGCTGTAAAGTCCAGGTTCAGAAAGTAAAAGTCCTCCTCAGTATTTTGTTCCAATCACCTGGATTTGCTAATTCAGCAGGAGAGAGAACTAATTAGTGAAATCAGATGACTGAGTTTATGGGTGGAATAAACATATGGCAGGACTTTTACTCTTTGGCCACTGGATTACCCACCTCTGCCAATATGTACCTTTGAGGGACTAATATGTACTCTTTAGGTACAAAAGTTTACCTTTTGAAAAGGTACCGCCACAGCGACAGCTTTTGTATCTTTTTTTCTGAGAGTGTACTCCAATTGGAAAGGGACGCTACGGAGGCCAAATTCCTCTTGTAGGGAGGCAGCATGTGGAATTACACATATGGACGGGCCAGAGGACAGTGCTACATATGAAGTTCCCAGTGGAGGATCCAGCCAGGATAGGGTGGAGGCAACATCGACAGGGAAGACATACCGTGGAAGAATAGACATAAAAGCAAGGAATACTGTGAGCAACTTGAGGCAATTGATATGCCACTGAAGTCGAGTTTGCTCTTTCCCACCTGAAGCCCCAGATGGCAGAGGTGTCTGAGCACCAGGTCCCTGTGTTCGCACAACTCTGCCGTGCAAAGGCAAAATACCGTAACTTCGTTTTTGGTCGAAAATTAGTTATTTATATTTTTGGCACATTCAAGACCTTCTTTATCATGTGGATAAGTATCTTGAATCAATTCCGTTTTTTTTTTCGAGAAAATAATGATTTGTCTTAACAGTAACTTCCAAAAGCCCATGAGAAACCAAGGCAGAACACCGTAACATCAGTTACCGCTCTTTGGCTTTGTTTTGGAACGCTCAAATTGAGTTACGGTGCTCTGCCTTTGTTTAGCCGCGCGTCAATATGAAGTTACTGTGCCGGTGTTCAATCAAATAATGCTACCTACCAGATTGTACGGTTATCTGCCTTTGTTTTAATGTCCATTAAAATTAAAATTACGGTGTAGCCTGTGTACTTTGTACATCTGCCATCAGTCGCTCTAACTTCTGATGTCCTCAGAGCGGTCAGAACATTTAGTATGGTCTGCTCCATCGACAGACGTGCGATATCGATCGCGAAGGATTATGCAGAGTTGACAGAAAAACGTTACACATTGCCGTATCAGATGAATACAACCAAGAATTAAAGCTCGGCAAACTAGCTGGCAGAGTGCCAAAACTTCGCCTTCAGCCCCGCCCTAAACGCGGTCGAGTCAACGCTGGACTAATAGGAGGTATTTTGTCATGTCAAATGTATTAATAATGCCATCAGAATGCAACCAAAGCACAGGATAGCAATAAGTAGATGGCTATAAATAATTGTAAATCATACAAAATAAATGCCATGATCACTAGATTTTATACAGGTGTTACTATAATGATTTTGTTAATGGTGATCAGCAACCAAATATTGATAATGTGGAAGTTACTGCCTTTTGCCTTGGCATGACTTCTCACTTTTTGCTGACAATACAAAGGCAGAGTACAGTAACTTTAAAATAGTGGTCAAAAGTCAAGTTTGAGCTCAAGATTTTTTTATGTATATAATTTCCATTACTAAAACATCTATTTGCCAGATTTCCAGTGTCCTACCTATAATTAATTTGGCGGGACAACAAAAAATCTTTAAAGTCATTTTTCTCAGTTCCACACTCTAGCGACTTAAGGTCTTTTGCCTTTGTAGGGCAGAACTGATCTCGCGAGTGGGCCAAGATGAGCCAGTCATTGAGATAGTTGAGGATGCGAACACCCACCTCCCGTAACAGGGAAAGGGCGGCCTCCGCGACCTTCGTAAGGGGGAGGACTTTGTACTGGTATGCCCGTCCCTCGATTGCAAAGTGTAGGAACGGTCTGTGTCGAGGGAGAATTGAGACAAAGTACACGTCCTGCAGGTCGATCGCTGCGAACTAATCTTAGGGGCGAACACACTGCTGACACATTTATGTTCAAACACCATGTAAAAGTGAATTTTGCATAATAGGTGCCTTTAAAAACCTTGTAAAATTCAAGTTTACAAAAATGCCATAGAAGTTTAAGTTTATAAAAATGTAAAATATATATTTTTAAACTTTATATAAAATATATATTTTACAAAACATGTTTAACTCTAAAACTTCAAGAAAATCAAAGCTAAATATCTGAACAAGTTCTGTGACAAATTTTAGGTTGATGTCTCAAAAATATTTCATTTTTTGAGCGCAGTACCAAACTTTTCCACTAGATGATATCCAGACTCCTCTGGTGACCATATAAGGACTCTTCGATTTCCATATATGGATTGAGTGATCTTAACCATATATTTCCATACTTTAAAAAAATATTTATGAAGTAGACATCCTATTCAGAAGTAGTTTGTGTAGTAATGTTAAAATTTTATTTGAATCCAATCTCTAAAACACATAAAAACAAACGGAAAGAATAGAGCGTGTGTTATAATTTGGCGCCACATCTTTTGAAAATCAGCCGTATGAAAACTACAGTCTGAACGCTTTCAAATGCTATATAGTTTGTCAAGATTACTTTAGGTTTAGACTAAGATATTATTGTTATAAATGTATAATGGCAAGTGTCCCACGGGTGTCGGGGAGGGGTAGTCTTAAAAATAGTGGTAAAAACATTTTTTATAAATCATAAATTCAGATATTTATTCTTTGTATTGTGTGAAAAGTATAGATATTAAAAGTTTATTATTTGTACCTGATTGTAAGTTTTTTTTTTTTTTTTTTTCCATAGTGTCATTTTTGGGGAATTGAATACAATTAGGGTCAGTTTGACCTGGAGCACACAGACTGTAACCAGAAATCTGAAGTGCATGAGAGTTAAAGAGAGAAAGTCAGTCTGCACTCACACATGACATTGAGCTGAACAGCAGGAGAGATGTGAGTGTGTCCGTCTACAGCACAGCTATATCTGCCTGAATCCTCTCTTCTGACTGACTGCAGCAGGAGTTCATTGTTTCTGTCTCTTCTCTCAGTTAATGGCTGTGAGTTTCTGTACCAGATGAATGTTGCTCTGTCAGTCAGAGCGCAGCTGCTTTTACATCTCAGAGTGACTGAATCTCCCTCTGTCACTCTCTCAGGAGACTCCACCTGAAGATCTGAACACAACACACACATTATATCTAGTGCTGCTGTCATACACTGATTATTATTCAACATAATGCACAGAAGAAGAGATAAACCTCATCAAACTCACCTGTGACAGTAAGAGTCATTCCTGGAAAACCAGTATATTTTCCACCAGGTCTATCAGTTGTGAATCTGAAATAGTACATGTGTGAATCCTTCAGTGTCACATGACTCAGTCTGACGGTGCAGTTCTGCTGTTTATCTCCCAGATACTGAAGCCTCTGACTGTATTCAGTGTCATTAGACAGATCTAGAGGATCTACACCCTTCATATACTTATTGGTCCAGAACACTTCCTTGATCTGATATCCAGTAGTAGGGTATTTATAAGAGCATCTCATTATCACTGTTGAGTCCTTTAGTGCACAGATGTGTGAAGGACTGTAACTCACACCCCAATCATCACTAGAAACCCCTGAAACACAGAATTCATCAAACTGTAAATGTTGTTTTATCTGTTATATTGGATCATGAAAACATGACAATACTTTATTACTATTTGAAAACAGCGACTCATTACAGGAAATATAAGATAAATGTGAATAAATAATCTCAGTGTGAATTACTTTAAGACAGAGGAGTGAAGAGAGAACCAAGAAATCAGCCAAAAACAACAAGCTGCACAATTACAGTTTTTCTGAATTGCTAAAACACATTTCTTGAAACCATCACTCACTTTCTCAAAACCTTAAACACAAAAGCAAATGTTCAAAACTCATTCAGAGAATCTCTGACTCTTCTGGCAAAATCAAACAATGCTTTCAGATCTTACACACATCAGTCAATATTAGAAACACTACAGATCATTCGTTAGACACTACATGAAGAATGGAGAACACAGAATCCAAAGCATGCAGTTACAGGAGAAATATGTATTTATATATTGTAACAAAGTAAACAAATTTTGTAATTATGTAAAAAAAGTAGTACTGACACCTGACAGTGGTGAGTGAATAAATACTGTATGCACTGCAAGTACTGTATAGTATTGCACTGAATATTGTATAGTATGGAATGTCTGTATATTCAGCATTTGCATACTGTGAAATACAGTGACCAACTGCAGAAGCCCAAAAGGTTACAGTAAAAAACTGTAAATGAAAAGCATGTTACTGTAAAGTACAGTCAGAAGAGTTGAGCAACTGCAGAATCAAGGTCAGTGAGAGAGATTTATTCTGCTTCAGCTTCACGTCTTCATGTCGGTCCGGCCGGAGAATATCATCTCTGCAAAAAACCCTGAAGCAGATCCAGCCTTGACAACATTCTCCACACCTTCCTCTTCCTCTTCCTCCTCGTTCATCAGCTCTTTCACACACTCTTCCTCCTCTTATACACACACTCTTCCTCCTCTTATACTCACACTCTTCCTCCTCTTATACTCACACTCTTCCTCCTCTTATACACACACTCTTCCTCCTCTTATACTCACACTCTTCCTCCTCTTATACACACACTCTTCCTCCTCTTATACTCATACTCTTCCTCCTCTTATACTCACATTCTTCCTCCTCTTACACACACACTCTTCCTCCTCTTATACACACACTCTTCCTCCTCTTATACACACACTCTTCCTCCTCTTATACTCACACTCTTCCTCCTCTTATACTCACACTCTTCCTCCTCTTATACACACACTCTTCCTCCTCTTATACTCACACTCTTCCTCCTCTTATACACACACTCTTCCTCCTCTTATACTCATACTCTTCCTCTTATACTCACACTCTTCCTCCTCTTATACTCATACTCTTCCTCCTCTTATACTCACACTCTTCCTCCTCTTATACTCACACTCTTCCTCCTCTTATACTCACACTCTTCCTCCGATTATACTCATACCCTTCCTCCTCTAACTCACACTCTTCCTCCTCTTATACTCATCACCTTCCTCTTCCTCTTCGTTCATCACCTCTTTCACACACTCTTCCTCCTCTTATACTCACACTCTTCCTCCTCTTATACTCATACTCTTCCTCCTCTTATACTCTTCCTCCTCTTATACTCATACTCTTCCTCCTCTTGCACACTCTTCCTCCTCTAACTCACACTCTTCCTCCTCTTATACACATACTCTTCCTCCTCTTATACACATACTCTTCCTCCTCTTATACTCATACTCTTCCTCCTCTTTCACACTCTTCCTCCTCTAACTCACATACACTTCCTCCGCTTATACACACACTCTTCCTCCTCTTATACACACACTCTTCCTCCTCTTATACTCACACTCTTCCTCCTCTTATACACACACTCTTCCTCCTCTTATACACACACTCTTCCTCCTCTTACACACACACTCTTCCTCCTCTTATACACACACTCTTCCTCCTCTTACACACACACTCTTCCTCCTCTTATACTCATACTCTTCCTCCTCTTTCACACTCTTCCTCTTATACACACACTCTTCCTCATCTTATACACACACTCTTCCTCCTCTTACACACACACTCTTCCTCCTCTTATACACACACTCTTCCTCCTCTTATACTCATACTCTTCCTCCTCTTTCACACTCTTCCTCCTCTTATACACACACTCTTCCTCATCTTATACACACACTCTTCCTCCTCTTACACACACACTCTTCCTCCTCTTATACTCACACTCTTCCTCCTCTTATACTCACATTCTTCCTCCTCTTACACACACACTCTTCCTCCTCTTATACACACACTCTTCCTCCTCTTATACACACACTCTTCCTCCTCTTATACTCACACTCTTCCTCCTCTTATACACACACTCTTCCTCCTCTTATACACACACTCTTCCTCCTCTTATACTCATACTCTTCCTCTTATACACACACTCTTCCTCCTCTTACACACACACTCTTCCTCCTCTTATACACACACTCTTCCTCCTCTCCCTCTTATATTGTTTCCATCCATTATTGTTCTCAACATTCAATGCAACATTTTGAGTCAATTTACGCACTTTAAACTGTCTTGTATTTTGTACAGTTGGTTTCCTCTCATCATTAGAAATAAGTCTGAACAATTATGAGTTGTTGTGTGTAAACGATGACACTGTGTTGTAGTTGTGTTTAACTTTTGCCTGCCTGTGTTTAGCGTTTTGAAACATAAGTGCATCACAGTGAGAAATGTGTTTTAATGAGTGAGAATGTGTTCAGCGTTTTGCAAAAAGAGTGCATCAGATTTGCAAACAGTGTTTTAACGACCTGAACTTGTTTAATGTTTTACAGAAAGAGTGATTTATTCGACAAATTGGTTTAGGCTACTGAGAATTTGGTTCAGAGAAGTGGGTTTAGTGTTTTAGCAATTCAGAAAAACTGTAAATCCTGGAATATGACTAAATACATATTTAAAATATACACATTCACTTCCGAGTACATGAACAAAAGATATTCACGATCTAGTGCTAGGGCAGGGCCGACACGTTTCACACACTCTCACGCCACACACACATTTTCTCATGCAGAGAAAAATCGTGAAGCAAAGAGGACACTGACACCGACAGACGAGACAGAGCAGATTACTTTTAATATGAAACAAATTCTCTCAGCTCTCAGATTCTTTCAATTTTATTACGAAATTAAAACAATAAATATTGTTTTTGGCGCTTGTAAATGTGGGGCCCTATTTTAACGATCTGAAACGCAAGTATCAAGCGTGAAACGCAAGTAACTTTGTGGGCAGATCTTGGGCGCTGTTGCTATTATACCGGCGGGATAAATGACTCTTGCGCCCGACGCAAATCTAAAATGGGTTGGTCTGAAGTAGCTCTCTCATTCATCTCACATTCCCTTTAAGAGCAGGCGCGCTTGTTCCATGGCGGATTGATATTATAATGGTGGATTTGCCAGACGCACGCCAGGAGCGGTTCACACCCGAGGAGACCGACGTTCTCGTCAGGGCCGTAAAAGACAGAGAAGTGACATTGGGGATGGAGAAACACACCCAAATTAGCTTCGGTTAAACAGGCATATGATAATTTGGATAAATGTGTAAGCTAAATTTATGCCTATGTAACGGAGGTATTTTTCTCTATGGGGACTTTTATTTCGACGGGTTTTTCTTTTTCCGGCGCGTTCGCGGGAGATGCAAAGACGTCTGGGAAGAAGAAGTGAGTGAGCAGTGTTACGAGGCCGAGGCAGACACGCCATGATCGCAGCACGAGAAGTCGACATTTTCTTCGCTGAAACTATAATGTAAGACAGTGGTGCACGGTTAGATTAGGTTTGGTGTACAGTAACATTGTTGTGTGAGACTGCACGTAGTTAAAACAGAAGTTCGGCTGATTGCGTCATCGGACAGAGAAAGGTGTTGGAGACTGGCTGAGAGCACAAGAGAGAGTTGCTGGAGCCGTGAGTTTCGTGCGGAACACTGTTGTTTTTGGCGTTATTCTGACTGTAAGATTTTTGAGCGTCCTACTGTTTTTCTGAGTGATCCATAAACTGTGTTGGAGCGAGAGACATTGATTTTTTTCGGTGAATCATTTAAGTGCACTTGTTAGTGCGCGAGGATGCGTCTGTGAGCTGAACGATAGGTTTTGAAGGAGTGATATGTTTTTTTTTTTTTTTTTTTAGAGACTGACGATCGTCCATGATCAAGATTTGTTTTTGAGAGACATTTTTGTGTGTGATTCAGAATCATTCGATCTATGCGTGCCGCGTGCGAGCTGGGCTGAGCTGCGCCATTTTGTTCCAGAAAGTTCCTGAGTTTTTCCTGGGCCGCGCTGAAACTTTTCTGTTTTTTTGTTTTTTTTTGTTTTGTTTATTACCCTGTCATCCTTTCGATATCTCACTGTCCTGCCTCAGCTGTTCATTAAGTTATCGCGAGTCATCGCAAGTCATCACATCAAAGTTGTCGTTGCCACAGACTGGTACAACAGTTCGATACACACACACACACACGAACACTTCACTGATATAGTGTGAACCGAACTAAGTGTTTGAACAAACTGAGGGTTTCAACCATAGACTGTAAAAAAATATGGACGTAGTGTCCGTGACGTCACCCGTAGGTTTCTGAAGACCGTTTTTGAAGCCTAAAGTGGGCGGAGCCGGCCGTCGCCATCTTGGCCTTGCGTCACTCCCGGATAACAGAAAATAGGCAAACAGGCGGGGCGTGAGTGGAGCTGAGGAGCCTGGCTATGGCTATCTGAAATCACCTAGCTCGACGTGATCGAGTTAGCTGATGATGTAAAGCCAATTAAAAGTTCCTGTTTTTGCCCTTCGAAATATTATAATAGTTAAAATACATGGCTACAAGTGAGACTGTGTATTACTTCGAGAGTGTTTGTGTGTGACAGTGATTTATGTGCATACATGTCAGTCACTCTTTCATGGTACGTCAGCGCGGCATCGCTCAAGTTCGTAGAGAGCTTATTCAGTCCATTTTAAATTCTGATTTTGGCCGCCTCTCAAATGGGTTAAACCGTTAAACCATAGATATATTTCCTTTGAAGTGCAAGTAAATGCGCTAGAAAATCTGCGCTCATTCATAGATGTGCATTTATTGCACGGACGGAGAAAGCGCCGACGCCTGCATGATTTTATCTGACGGTACATAAGCATATTATAATCTATCTGTTCCGTGAGAGCAGAACGAACGAGCCTTTATAGACGTTTTAAATTTGAAAACTCCAAAAAGCAACAAAATTGTCAGACATCCATTAGTGCATGTTCACAGAGGAAAACAACTGAAATACAGCGCTGGTTGTTCTCTCGAACGATACTCGACGACAACGACGGAACCCAAAGCCGGCGGCTAAGTAAGGGGTGTATTAAATTGTATAAAATAATCCCGAAAAAAGCACAAACACTGCAGAGGTGGCAAGTTCAGCAGTAACATTTGCTGAGGTGAAGTGACGCGGCTAACAGCAGACAAACGGCTAGCATTGACATCAGCGGGAATCCACCTGTCACTCAAGTGGCCACACCCTTAAAATTTTAAATTTTTCACACCTTTAAATATTAATCAACAAAAAAAAAAAAAAAAAAACCCTCACAGTTGTTATGAAGGGCAAAATTAGCTGTATAGACCAAAGGACATACAGACACCAGGCTGTAAACACGTTTTTTTCTGCTGTAAAATTTGGCATTTTAACATGGGGGAGATACAGATTTGACTCCCTTTTGACACCAGCCTCAAGCGGCCAGTCGACGAATTGCAGTTTAACTCACTTCCGTGTTGGTTTCAAGAGAGAGACGGGGAGGTTGCCGCTTGAACGTAAGCAATGACGTACATCCGAGTGAACAAGACGGAGGGAAGTTAGCGAGTGAAGGGCATGACAGTTTTGGACTGGACCGCAGCCCCAGCAGTTTTGCCCTGTCACATTTCATTTTTAAATCTTAGCGACTGTTCTGTCCTAAAACTACCTAATGGTTATTGTTACTCCTTGGTTATTTTTTGCTCCTGCTGTTGCTCACAGGCCTTAAAGGGGGGGTGAAATGCTCATTTTCACTCAATCTCCTGTTAATCTTGAGTACCTATAGAGTAATATTGCATCCTTCATATCTCCAAAAAGTCTTTTGTTTTATTAAATTTTTAACAGAAAGATAGGCTGTACCGAGTCTTTCCGGAAAAAACCGAGCGGCTGGGGGCGGGCCGTGTGGGCGGAGCTTAGCTGTGCTAACGCGCCGAGCTAGTGACAACACACAGAGACATTTGTTCAACAAACAGTTTTACTCACCGTCCGGTTCCAACGCACGACCGCGAACCTTTATCATTGTGACTGCTCGATCCTTAAGCATTAGACGATCTGCAAATCCGTAGATCTGGGCTTTGTTTATAAAACAATCATTGTCGAAATGCAGGGAACAACAGTCTTACACAACTCCGTTTATGCTCAGGAAAACAAACTCCATCCACAGGTTCCTTAACGCTGGGTTCTTTGGGAATCTGTGCAGGGTTGTCTTGCCCTGGCAACCAAAAACACACTTCTTTGGTGACATTGACTTCCCAAAAGCCGGGCAGGGCGCTTTGATGGCGAACTGCTTTCACTCTCTTACTCTAGTCTACGAGTGCGCGCGCGGCCGCGATCTTACCGGAGAAGTGCCCTTAGGACCCATATAAGGAAATTCCGCCCTATCTTACGTAAGACAGAGCCATACTCGAAAAAAACTTTCCGAAACTTGTGACAAACCGGAAGGAGTATTTTTGGAACAAAAATACTCCTTCAAACGTACAACTTAGTTTTTGAAACTTTGTCCATGTTTAGCATGGGAATCCAACTCTTTACCAGTGTAAAAAACTCAGTATGCATGAAATAGCATTTCACCCCCCCTTTAAGGCTCCTTTAATGAAATAAAATAATGCTGTGTCATGAACACTTTAATCTCCAAAAACGAACAGCCTGGTATAATAAACACACTTTATTTTTGAAAGCCTGCATGGCATAACAAACAAACTTTTGCATAGACATTCAAAGGGTAATTATTAGTCTAAAGTCAAGATAACTCTAATTCCTTAAAGGGGTCATATAATGCCATTTTTGTACAAGCTAATATGATTCTTTAGGGTCTAAATGAAAAGTTTGTAATATACTTTAATTAAAAAATACTCATTAGTATTATAAGAAAACACTCATTTTACCTGGTCAAAAACAGCTCTGTTTTCAGCACGCCGTTTAAGTGCATGTGTCTTTAAATGATGATGAGCTTTGCTCACCCCGCCCCTCTGTTCTGTAGCTGTTTTGACAACACACGTGGAGTGTTGCCTTGACAACAGTTGAGAGTATATTTTGGAGAAAGAATGGGAGCGGGAGTCTCTGAGGACACATCTGTGCAACCAACCGTATCAATTTAAACCGGAGTCGGACCCGGAACAAGATGACGGCCCCGAAGAAGTTCGACAATTAAAGTAAGCTTAGTGTAGTGTTACCACTTTAACTTTAACACCTGTGTACACAGTTTGTAATAACACAATAAGCATAACGCGTTGTTCATTATAAACGTGGGATATATTGAGAACGTCGTACATAGAAAACATGCCGTAATGTACCCTGAGTGTAAACCTTAGCCGCATTCTGGAGGTGCAGCAGGAACACGAATAGTTGGTACTGATCCTTTTTTTCAGGAGCAGCTTCTTAGTAAAACCAGCTTTATACTGACCCTCCTTTATAAAGCAGTCTGGTGAGAAATGATTCATGAAAGCACTGACGTTGAGATTACAAAACTCAGCCACTGCGTCTTCAGCGGTTTGGATTTAGGAACATTAAAATGACTGCTGTGTTCATAATTACACCCCAAGAACAGAACACCACAATCGCTTAGACGCCATTCTGCTCCAGCGTATCAACAATGACACGCAGACTATGATTGACAGCTCACTCACGAGCAAGGGCGGGTCTGTGTTGAAAGCTGCTGTCAATCAACAATCTTGGGGTGCGTCCGACCGTGTGACGTCACATGGTCGAACGGCTTGATTTGAGATGGGGGAAAACATATAAGAAGATTAAAAAAAACACTGGATGGATATTTATCATTTTATGATGGTTGTGTACAGGCACTGCCAACACACATTTCAGTACAATCAACTTGTAAAAGTGCATGTACCATTATATGACCCCTTTAAGTTATTTAATTCTGCCTGGGGTTAATGCGTAAACTTGAACACAAATAAAACTTAATTTCAAACAGGCTGAAAGTGTGAACATATTATTAATTTGTTGGAGACATAACCAAGAATACAATTTAATTTACATGTACCTTTCAGTGCGGACACACCATTAGTTTACCATTACCATTGATCATTCACTATAAAATTATACAACCGCAATTACACCAAGAAGTAAAAGAAAAAAAATGGTGAAATTGGTCACAGCAAGAAGAGCATTTTGAATACTTAGGGAAATTATTCCCTTCCAGTGCCGTAACATGCATCTCGACGACAAAACTCTCTCAAACTCTCACAGTGCTGTGGGGTAAAACTGTAGTTGGGGTAAAACTGTGGCTCTGCAGTCAGACCCTTCTCGCTATTTCAACACTGTGAAACAAAAACTAATTTATTGTTGCCTTTGTTGAATTTTCAGATTGTACAGCGTGTGACAGAAATACAAATGATATGTGCCACCAGAAAACACAGCCTGTTCTGTGTGTGCGACACCTCACACATAATTTCGATCAATAAGTGTTTTTCAACCACGGAAAGAAGTCAATAAAACAGCTGGAGAACAAGTACATCACATAACGTTACATAACGCTGGAGAAGCATAACATTACATTTACCTCAAGAAAGCCATTTAATGACCAAAGCACGTTAGTTGGCTAGAAAAATTTGCTATACAGACCATTTGCTAAATATGTGCACTATATTAGCCTACATATTTATTATATTTTCACATATCACTTAAATATGTTGTTGTTATTATAATAAAAACACATATTTATTTGTTTATTTATTTATTTATTTATTTATCTTTAATAATAATAGCTGACAGGGCTCTGTATGATTACAGCAATGTGTGGAATTTTTTATTTCCTTGAGAAAAATGAACATGTATCTACTGTACCTAATGTTTATCTAAATGAATCGATATTGAATCAAATCGGAATCAAATCATAAGAATTGAACTTGTGAAAGAGATTGAAAATGGTTTTTTTTTACAATGAAGGTTTTTTTTTACACCCCATCAAACCCCCTTCCATAATCATCACTCCATCGTCCTTTGATGGAGGGTGTTGCAGAAAAGCTGAAGTAAATGTACAGACAGAGTGAAGAGAGTTTTGTCCAATCAAATGCTCTGAACATTGAGAAAGTCCCTCCCCCTAAACCATGTGACACTGACTAGCAAGTAGCAAAAGACTATTGGACATTTCTAAAAGGGACAAGCGTTTGACAAGTTCAACACAAACTTCCTGTTTCAGAGAGAAATATGTGAGAACAGGACAGAAGAAAGTGCAGATCAGCCGCTCATGAGGCCTTAAATAAAACATCAGAGTGTTTCTAATGTGAATGTAAGAGAGACTCACCGTGAATCATGAGCAGAAAGAAGATCAGAGGAAGAGGAGGAGCCATTCTGACCCACATCAGCATAACATATATCTATAATACAGCATTCAATTCAATTAACATTAATAAGTTATGTAGGTCCTATTTCAGAAATGTACATATACAAAATCACATTAGCTTAGAATTAAAAAAATGTAAACAATGTAATAATTTAAGGCAGAAACAATGAGCTCATTGAAGTAATGAATACTTGCATTAATATATTCATCACTTAAACAAGTATATGTAAATCACCCTATTCTTAACATTTCTCATGTAAAGACACGTATGTTATATGAGCAATAATCATTTAAGCAAGAGTGTGTTTGTCTTACCGTGTTGAAGCTCATCAGATCAACAGCAACCAAATGACTGACTGTTTTAACTCAAGCACTTTAGCTTTACAGTGAAGGACTTTGTGTGGTTAACACTGTTTATTAAAGAACGCCCAGCGATGGAAATATCACTGTCCCTCCCTCAACAAGAGAACAACATTACTGTACTAAACCTACTTAAAGAAAAACCATGATCTTTTTCTGTAAGTTGAAGATGAATAATTATGAAGATGAATGACAGTGATTTACAGGTGAGGCTCATCAAGGTTGATGTCAGTCGCTGGAGATGGTGACCTCTGGTGGCAGTTTGAGGGATTGAACGAGCACATATGAGACGAGATGTGTCTGACTGCAGAACTATATACGTGACAGCAGTTTCAGGCCAGCAGCTTCAGACCGGACGTTAGGAGCTGACGATCACCTAAAGCCTGCTTTATACCAGAGATGGTCTTATTACTGGGAGATACCAGGATCTGTGGCTCTAGTACCATTGGAAAAAGTGTAACAGCTAACTTTGCGCACATGTGCCTTGATAACCACATTACAGCCTTGACATCATTGAAGCTGTGTCTGAAATCGCCCCCTATACCCTTAAATAGGGCATTATTTGAGGGAACAGCCATTTGTAGTGGTGTCTGAAACCATAGTGGACGTTATTGAGTGCACGTGTTCAGTCTCACAATGGACCGATGTACGCTCAATGGCTAGAGAATTCCCATAATGCACTGTAAGAGTCATGTCTATTTAATTCCTTCGTCTGGCCAGAAGATGGCGCCGCAGCCGAATCATTCATCCATCCATTTTCCGTCACTTCAACACTGACAAACATTTGGCTTGCTCTGCTCCATAGTGGCACCTTCAGCATCAGCCAATCCCATCATTATATGATACACTGAGCTTCTGCATGCTGATCTTTCTGTAGCGCCGCCACAAATGGGAAGCACACAAAGGTACATAGGGCTACAATATGCTCTAAATGTGCAGTCTTTACAGATCCTGAGCACATGCTAAATTAGCGAATCAACATGTTAGCTTGTGCATAGATCATACAACACTGTCTATAAATGTCCCAATCATCAGAAAGGTCGTCAGTTATATAATGTCCTGAGTATTTATCCTCATCACAAACTTTAAGGACAATATCAGACAGAGAGAAATCAGGAAATTACAGTTTCATGTCTTCCCTACTCCTAACAATCATAATATTACTCTTCTTTGCATTATATTTAAAGTCAAAGTCTGAGCCACATTGTGAGCAAACCCTCAGTAACTGTTGAAGGTCGGCACAATATGGACAGAAAAATCACCAAATTAACATTGTTAAAACTTTCCCCAAAACAAGTATATCTTGTTTAGAGCCAGAGTTCGACCAACTTCAACCTTGATGAAGCTTTGTATCCTGTGTATTTATTTGTGTGTGTGTGTGTGTGTGTGTGTGTACTAGTATTCCTTTTACACTACAGTATTGGCACCCTGGGGAGACGAAATAACTTGTTCTCTACTGGCGCCTCGAAATGCAGTTCTACCAGAAAGACTCAGGAGAATAAATACTGTAACAATTATACATTTATTAACAGCCCAGCAAGCAATATTATGATATAAAGTTCTTTGGCGTAGGCCCCGTCCATAGCTCGCAATCCGAGGGTCCAGACTCAGCATTTCCTGCCTGAAGACGAAGGCAGGGGCGCAGCCGACCCCCTGTGAGGTAATGGCACCCTGGGGAGACGAAATAACTTGTTCTCTACAAGCTGGCGCCTCGAAACACAGTCCTGTGAGCCAGGAGAGTCTCTTCGTACCAAACTCAGGGTCCTGGTGTCAGCTGTATAACTGATGGAGATATGCTTTATCAGTCCATGTGTGGATATTTTCTAAATGTATCTATTTCTTAGCCAATCAGAATCATTCAACCTGAAATAATGACGTAGCTTCATGATTGTGTGAGAGTATAATTGGTGTGAAAATGGAAAAGTACAGCAGAACAGTCAACGAACTCCTGTCTGAGTATTGAAGCTGATTCTGCTGATGAAACTGCAAACTTTCTTCAGGAAAACTTTCATCAATTGACTGCACTTCTGACTCCTGGTCTTCATTCATCATATCTGGTCCTGGTCTTTAACTGTAAATTCCTCTCCTTCAACAAGACAACAATAGGACTAAAACTAAAGAAAAATGATGATCTTTTTCTTTGTTGAAGAATGAAGATGAATGATAGTGATTTACAGGTGAGGATCATCGAGGTTGATGTCAGACGCAGGAGATGTGACCTCTGGTGGCAGTTTGAGGGATTGTTAGGGATGGGCGATTACAAACTTTTTATTTTGATCCGATACCAATACTTTTTCTTACAGTTTTAACAATGCCAATGTAAGAACCAGTTATTTCTTAAAGGTATGTGTTTTTCTAAATTATTTTTAGAAGAAAAAATTAAATTACACTTAAAGGCATATCACACCAACAAACTCCAGCTAAATGTCAGGGGTGTTTTGGAGCAAACATGAAAAAAGTATTAAATACAAATAAAAGTGATGAAGAAAACCAAGTTTTGTCATTAATAATTTTAATATTGATATTTTTTAATGGAATAAATACCAAATAAGTAGCTTGCGAGAATCGATATATATTAATACTGCGGGATCTATGAGCCCTTAAGGTTTGCAAAAGTATATATGAGACGATCACAAATACAACTTAAAAATGTAAAAAAAAAAACATTTAAAGCGAGAGTTACAGGAACACAAAAGACAGAATAACAGAAGCTGATTATATTGAGCACTTTGAGAGCAAAAAAAAAAAAGATACATTTTTCATTGTGAATGAATTCCATTATCAGAATAAAATCATCAATTATGATTTAAAAGCAGGAAAATGTTGTAAAATGAGAAAGCGTTGATTGTTTGCCACAACTGAACATCACTTTAGGTGTTTTGACTTAATTTTAACATATATTTAGACAATAACAATTCTCCAGCTTTTAACTTTCATTTAATTCCACTGTTACAACATGTTTCTTAAACTATATAGAAATTAAACTTTTGTGACTCATCACTGATGATCCCTGTCAATCATCAGTGGCTCCGCCCACAGAGCTCAGGATTGGTTCATTTGTGCTCCGCCTCTCACTGCAGAATCTTCCTGTTGATCTGAACAAACAATAAGATGAAGAAAGACTGACTGAAGTTCATCAACAACATTATAAAACCTTTCACAAGATACATAAAACAATCACACTATACTGAATAGAGTTTTATTGATTATAATTGAGAAGAGCTGCAGGTTCTGACACTTACTGATGGATTCTCATGTTTAGAAAAGCTCTGAGGATCAAGAGTCTTCAGGAGTATTCAGGAGGTCTGCGATCAACGGTCTGTGTGAAAGAGAGCGAGAGATCGGTCATGTGATCATCAGTGATGGAGTATCTGACTTTGACGTCTCACTTACTGTGAGTGTGTCGTACAGGTCAGAGGTCGTGGACTTGAGATCAAGAGCTATATATGTGTCTTCATTGGGATCAGAGATCTACAGGAGAGACAGAAGGTCTTGCATCACAAAATATCACAATCACATTAATAAATATACATTTTTAAAAACATGATCAATGATAAACTTTGGAACATACACAATTTTATGAAAACACTATCAAAAAAGTTCCCTGACAATGTTCTTTTTTTTAACAAAAAAATCATTTATATAACATACAGAGGTAAAAATCCCCAATTTTAAGGTTAACACATTTTCTGTATACAACTTTCTTTTAAACATGTTTCCACCCACCACCCTCATAGGGATATAACAACAACATAATTGAAAAAAAAAAAAAAAAAAAAAAAAAAAAAAAAAAATATATATATATATATATATATATATATATATATATATATATATATAAAATAAAAGTAAATAAATAACAACAATTACTTCAAGATCATATCATTTTCCAATACCTAAAAGTAAAGGGCACCAAAATTCATTAAAAAGATGTCCACAGTTATATTTCTCCAAAGTCAGTTTTTCTAATGGCAGAAATGAAGACAATTGGTCAAAAAAAGTCTTAAGAGATGGAGGGGAAACATTCTTCCAGCATAAAAGTATGCATTTTTTTGCAAAATAAGATATCAAAATAAATAACCTGCATTTTTTTCTGATCTAACTCTAAATTATCAATATCATTTAACAAATATAGACTGTTACTCAAGTCAAAATGCTTATCCAAAACTGACTGAGTAAAAGAATGAATTGATCTCCAATAGCCTTTTAAAAGACTGCAGTCCCAAAACATGTGTAAAAATGTCCCATCCATATTTTTACATCTCTGACAAACAGCTGGAATATCATTTGATATTTTATGCATTTTTAAAGGTGTTAAGTAGGTTTTGTGGATAAACTTAAAATTAGTCTCCTTAATCTTAATACTTGTGAATGGGAAATGAATTCTATTACAAATATTTACCCATACATCATCTTCAAAAGTTCTACTTAGATCTCTTTCCCATATTGTTTTTAAAGGTCGGAAAGAAGATTGAGATTATTTTGTCAAAATATGATAACATTTAGAAATCATTCCTTTTATTGTGTCTACGGAAAAAAAAATGTCCTCCAGTTCTGACAAAAAAAGCCGTATTTTTTCCCCCTTAATCAGAGAGTTAGTGACACTTCGGATTTGTAGATATTTTAAAAATTGTTTATTAGAGATATCATATTCTGCTCTTAAGTCAATAAATGATTTTACTTGCATTTTTTCACTCAAAAGATCTTTAAAATATAATATACCAGAATTTAACCATTGACATATATTGCCTGAAGTAATTAAAGTGTTAAGATCTGGATTTAAAAAGATTGGAGAATATATAGAAGTACAAGAGACAATACCAATTTTCTTTCTACAATCTTTCCAAGTTTGAAGAGTGTTCAGTACAGTGAAATGGTTATTCATATTTTTTATCTTTTCATAATGTTTTATAAATAACAGAGAGACAAGGGGCAGTGGTTCAAATGGATTTGATTCCATCTGGACCCACATTGATTCATGTCTTTCTTTAGACCAAGAAATCAAATTCCTAATTTGGGCTGACCAAAAGTAGTATTGAAGGTTAGGTACACCTAAACCTCCCAGAGGTTCAGGCTTCATCAAAGTCAGCATAGTAATCCGAGGCTTTTTATTACTCCAGATGAATCTTGAAAGATGGCTATTAATTGAGTTTAAAAAGTCTACTGGTAAGAAACAAGGAAGCATTTGAAAAAAAAAAAAAGAAATCTTGGGAGGATATTCATTTTGATAAGGTTTAACCTACCCAATAGTGATAACGGTAAGGAGATCCATTTCGATAAATCCAATTTCACCTTATCTACCAGGGGAATATAATTTTCTTTAACTAAATTATCCAAATCTGGAGTAATAAATATACCCAGGTATTTGAAGCCTTTTGGTGTTAGGTTAAACCCACTAAAAGAAAGTAGTTCTTCGGTTGGTGTTGTGTATGAAAAAAGTGCATTGGACTTATAAAAATTTATCTTATATCCTGAATAGCTACCGAATTCTTTAACTGTGTTCAGGAGGTGGGGGACAGAGTTATCAGGATCAGTGATATACAAAAGAATGTCATCGGCATATAAGGATATTTTATGTTCAACAGACAGTCTTAAAACCTTGAATTTTTATGTTATCTCTAATAAGTGAAGCCAATGGTTCAATCACCAAGGCAAAAAGTAAAGGTGACAGAGGGCACCTCTGCCTTGTTCCTCTAGCTAAAGCAAATTATTTAGAACAGTAACCATTAGTTATAACCGCCGCTTTTGGGCTGTTGTAAATACTCCTTATCCAGTCAATAAAGTTATTTCCCACTTTAAATTTCTTCAGGACAGAAAATAGAAAATCCCATTCTACCCTATCAAAAGCCTTCTCTGCATCTAAAGATAAGAGCAGAGAAGGCTTCTGGTAGTTGTTAATCTCATTTATTACATTCAGGGTTCTCCTTATATTATCTGCTGCATATCTCCCTTTTATAAAACCTGACTGGTCTGGTTTTATTAATTTAGGTAAGATTAACTCCAGCCTTCTAGCTTGGAGTTTCGTAATGATCTTATAATCATGATCTAACAAACTTATAGGCCTATAAGAAGAGCATTGTAGAGGATCTCTGCCACTTTTAAGTAAAACACTTATATGAGCCAAATTCATTGATTGAAGTATTTTTTCCTTGCAAAAATTATTCACCATTGGCATAAAAATAGACCGAATATCTTGCCAAAACTCTTTATAAAAGTCTACTGAAAAACCGTCTGGCCCTGGGCTTTTATTTAACGGCATGGAATGTATTGTAGACAGTACTTCCGCTTCTGTAAATGGTGAGTTTAAGATCAATTGGTCTGATGCTGAGACTTCAGGTAGATTAATTGTGCTAAGATAATCCTCCAGTTTTTCCTGTGAGTACCCCATTTCAGAATTATAAAGGTTATTATAAAAATTAAAAAAAATTTGATTGATTTCTCCAGGATGGTAAGTTATTTTATTATCTCTGGAGTGTATAGCTTTTATAATTTTCTCAGCTTGCTCTTTCTTTATTTGATAAGCTAATAATTTACCTGGTTTGTTTCCAAACTCGTAATCTCTTTGTCTAATATAATTCATTTTTTGTATGGTCTCTTCAGATATTATAGAGTTCAGATTTCCTTTAGCAGTAATTAATTGTTTCCAGTTGTCCTCAGTAGGAGCTTCTTTATGAAGGTTTTCCCTTTGTACAACCTCTTTCTCTATCTCTTTTCTTTTATTAAATTTTTTATGATTTTTAAATGAGATGTACGAGATAACAATGTTGTGACTTTACTTTGAACATCCCTGACAATGTTCAAAGTAAAGGGCTTTTCCATATGTTTGTAATTTTAACAGTAAAAAACTGTAAAAAAGCAACGGAAAAGACATGTTAATTGCTTAACAGAGATACCCTTACTATATACAGTGAAAAACTGCAATAGCGGGACATTTCATGTAATTTTACAGTAAAATACTGTTAATTGTATGGATTTTGGAAGTACACTGTAAAAAAAAAAAAAACCTTAATGTTGCATTTACCATACCTTACCGTAAAAAAATACAGTAGCAATTGTTATGTTTTACATCATTGAACAAAAATTTACGGTAAAAAACTGGCAGCTGTGGTTGCTAGTACTTTACCGTAAAAAATATGCTAGAAATATTTCTGTTTTATGGCATTGAACTAAAGTTTACAGTTAAAAAATGCAAGTGCTTTACCGTATAAAATACGGTTAAAAAAAACCAAAAAACTGCCAGCTGTGGTTGCCTGTAAAAAATATTGTATTACAAAACAATTTGTCATGAAAGTTATTATTGAGAATTACGAGAGGTTTAGACGTTGATGTTTTATTGAAAATAATAATGTTTGAAGTCAGCATTATGGTGATCCGTGTTTGCTGTAGTTGGGCTCTTGACCCTTGACTCCCTAACTTTAGATATACTCTGACTGCTTTAACTGTGTTTATAAAACACATTCGTTATGACATGAAAATCAGAGAGAAAATGTGATCAGGTGTTGATGGGCTATTTATTGATGATGACATAAATCTCATGTAGTGGCCTGATTCACTGATGTCATAAAGAGTCTTATCTTTCATTATGTTTATTACTAATATATTTCTCGTTTTTGAGTGTAATAATTCTGTGTCACTACTACATGTGAGCCAGCCAGCAGTGACAAAGAAGTAATCTTAAGAACTTTAAAAACACATGATGTATAAAAAAGGTTCTCTTACGAGAGGTCTCTCGTACTGCGTAAGATATCTTACGCTAGGGGAAAATCCTTTTTCCGCGAGATATTGAAGCCAAAAATTATCCTTAATTTTTCAATAATGCAAAACGCGTTGCGGCAGCATACAGACATAGGCGAGGCAGCTCGCGCGGCTATTGGCTGCTCGGCGGCAACTGCAGCAGCCTATCGAGCGAGGCCTAGCGTGACGTCAGACCCAATGAGGGTGCTTCGCGCTCGCTGCGTCACATCCCGCCGAAACGGGCGTGGCCTAGGCCTATAAATACCGCTCGCAGGCAGCTATTATCTGATTTTTCATTCTTCAAGCGAAGCACACTGGATCTGGAGAGAAGCCGCGCCGTCTGAAAAAGCACCTTCATCGGGACGAGTCACTGAAGTCGCTGGCCGCGCCGCCTTCCTTGCCTTCCTGCTGCGCTATCCGGCGCTCATATCCTTTCACTCTCTATTGTTGTGTGTCCATCCTAAAAGAGTAGCGTCTTTTTAAGATGCCTTCCTGCGGCTCGTGCAGAGCCACACTCAGCGACGGGGACCGCCACGTTATCTGCGTTTCCTGCCTGGGTGAGGAGCATGCAGTTCTCGCGCTCGCGCTGACTTGAGAAGCGCTACGGACCTCGCTCTTCGTGCGACCAAGTCTGCAGCACAGGCCATTGGACGGAGTATGGCCTCTCTCACTGTAACCGAGAGGCACCTGTGGCTAACGCTCTCAGAGATGGCCGAGTCCGAGCGCACCGCGTTCCTCGATGCTCCGCTTTCTTCCGCTGGCCTCTTCGTATCCTCCATGAAGGATTTTGTGGAGAGATTTGCCGAGGTGCAGAAAGCGTCGCAGGCCATGAAGCACTTCCTCCCGAAGCGCTCCAGCTCTGCAGCAGGCCGTGCGAAACCGTCTGCCCAGAGCTCACAGCCCCAGCCACCGCCCACCGCCGCCACTTCGCAGCGCTGTCAGGCCCGAGGCGCGAGACCGCGCTCTCGCTCATCCGGCCGCCGCCCCGTCCCGCGTGGCCCGCGGTCTAGGATTGTGGTGAAGCCCAAGGCCCCGAAGTCGTCGTAGCACGCCTAGGAAAATGACGGTGTTCGAGTCCCGCTGCGGCCGGACCTCCACCAAAGCTTTTCGCTCGTCCAGTTCCAGCAAATGTGACTGGTCCAGTGTTTTCTGCAGCCAACAAGCCGGTTCCGTTGCCCACTTGCCTGCACACAAATGCCGTTTTCACGGCTACCCAGATAAATCCCCAAGAGAATGTATTTTCTGGTGTCCCGGCCACGGCCGATGGTGTTTTATGTGTAGAAAAAATGCCCACTGCCCAGTGCCCATCTCTACACACAAGCACAGCCGATACACAGGGCTCGCGCACATAAAATCGACTCAGATCGATTGCGCATTAAACGTGGTAAATGTGCCCACTACCCAGTGCCCACAAACACTATGTTATGCATGTCCCAGGGTTTCTGTAAAAACGAAACCAATGTGCATTCGCTTCACTCAAGCGAACAATGCTTTCGGTGTGGTAAATGTGCCCGCTATCCCGCGCCCACATCCACACACAGACATGACAGTTCCTACGGGACTCGCCCAGCCCTCCCCCTCTTGGTTGACCGCCGCAGAGGTGATATCAGCGCGCCCCCTGCCTCAAACATCATGAGCGCGATGCTTATGTTACAGCACACCGAAGCCTCTCCGTCGCTGAGCGAACCAAGCGCGCTTCGTATTCAACCCCTAGCTATTCATGCAGATGCATGGGCAAGGCTGCCCGGGGTTTCGAAGTGGGTGCTAGACATTATAAAAAGAGGCTATTCGCTGCAGTTTCGCCGACGCCCTCGCCGCTATACGGCGCGCGTCGAGACCACGGTGAAAACAGAAGTAGCACATCTACTTCGAGCCGAAGTTGCGAAACTACTGAGCAAAGGGGCCATAGAGCCTCTCTCTCAAGTTCAGAGCGAAGGAGGGCTATACAGCAGATACTTCCTGGTACCGAAAAAAGACGGGGGTCTCAGACCCATACTAGATCTAAGGCAACTGAACAGAGTGCTTGTGAAGCGACAGTTCAGGATGCTCACGACCAGAAAAATTCTCGCGCAGATTCGCCGAGGAGATTGGTTCGTGTCAATAGATCTGAAAGACGTGTATTTTCAAATACAGATAGCGTCACAGGCGATTTTTGAGATTCACCTTCGAGGGCCAGGCATATCAGTACACAGTCCAGCCGTTCGGTTTATCCCTAGCACCCCGTACATTTACGATGTGCATGGATGCGGCGCTCGCACCCCTCAGAATGCGGGGCATGCGAGTACTGAACTATTTGGACGATTGGCTGATTCTAGCTCAATCTCGCTCAGAGCTCACAGAACACACGACCATTTTACTCGATCACCTCGAGAATTTGGGTCTCAGAGTCAATTGGGCGAAGAGCTCTCTGTCCCCCAGTCAGACGATATCTTTCCTTGGCACAGAGCTGGATTCGCTGTCCATGATAGCACGACTATCACCACAGTGCGCGGTGGACATTCAGCGCGCAGCAAACTCTTTCCGCTGCGGCGCATCTGCCCCGCTCAAGAAATTTCAGAAGATGCTAGGTCTCATGACCTCAGCATCATCAATGCTTCAGCTGGGCTTGCTCCGCATGCGCCCACTGCAGTTCTGGCTGAAAGCGCGAGTCCCACGCTGAGCGAGGGATGGGGAGCGCTGCTCGAGGGCAGACCGTTCTTCGGCCAGTGGTCAGAACGGGAGAAGCTTCTGCACATAAACTGCCTCGAAATGCTGGCAGTAGACAACGCGCTGACGCGATTTTGTCCCCAAATAAAAGGACGCCACGTCCTGGTCCGCTCGGACAACATGTCTGTGGTGTCCTACATAAATCGCCAGGGCGGCCTCAGGTCCCGGAACCTGCACAGGCTAGCAGAACGCCTCCTGGTATGGGCTCAGCGCAACCTGCGCTCGCTGAGAGCAGCGCACATGCCAGGGCTCCTAAACATAGGACCAGACAGACTGTCCAGGAACAACGTTCCGGCAGGCGAATGGTCTCTGCACCCACAGACAGTCCAACTGCTGTGGAAGAAATTCGGCAGAGCGGAAGTAGACCTGTTCGCGTCTCAAGAAAACGCTCACTGTCCGGAATTCTTCTCCAAGAGCAGGGACGCGCTGGCTCATGTATGGCCCCGCCGCCCGCTCTATGCTTTTCCCCCCGTCTCTCTCCTGCCTCAGGTGATAGAGTGGATCAGGGAAGAAGGATGCTCAGTACTGCTCGTAGCACCGTTCTGGAAAAACCAACCTTGGTTCCCAGTTATGATGCAGCTAGCGAGCACTGCCCCGTGGCCAGTGCCAGTGAGGAGAGATCCTCACCCAGAATTGTGGTCCCTTCATGTCTGGGCCATCAACGGGTACATGCTGAACTCCCAAAATGAGTGTTAAACACGATCACGCAGGCTAGAGCCCCGTCTACGAGACGTCTCTACTCCTCGAAATGGTCAGTGTTTTCGGGCTGGTGTACGGCCCGTGGCGTGTCACCCACAGACTGTGGAGTGACGGAGGTGCTTTCCTTCCTACAAGAGCTGTTGGATAAGGGCAGGACCCCCTCCACGCTCAAAGTTTATGTGGTGGCTATAGCAGCGTTCTCAAGAACAACGCTTGGTCAGTCAATAGGAAGGAACGATTTAGTCATCCACTTCCTTAGAGGGGCTAAGAGACTGAATCCTCCCAGACCTCCCTCAGTCCCCGTATGGGACCTTTCTACGGTGCTGGAAGCTATGAAAGGTGGCCCATTCGAGCCTTTACAGACGATTGATCTGAAACACCTGTCTTTCAAGACTGTGTTTCTGCTGGCTCTCGCTTCAGTGAAGCACATAGGGGACCTACACGCGCTCTCAGTGAGTGCGACGTGCATGGAATTTGGGCCTAATGACTCAAGGGTTATACTCAAACCTAAGCACGGTTATGTTCCAAAATCCCTCAACACACCGTTTAGGGCGCAGGTCATTTCCCTGTCAGCCCTAACGGTCCCTGATGAGGAAGGAGATGCAAGCCTCCTTTGCCCAGTCAGGGCATTACGAGCTTATGTGACTCGCTCGTCTGTTTTCAGACAGACAGAGCAGCTCTTTGTTTCGTTCAGCGGGTGCTCTAAGGGACTAGCCGCGTCGAAACAGAGCCTATCCAGATGGATAGTTGATGCTATTGCGCTAGCATATGCCTCTAAGGGCATGCAATGCCCGTTAGGTGTCAGAGCGCACTCCACGAGAAGCATGGCTTCATCGTGGGCCTGGTCGAGTGCGATTGCCTTGCAAGACATATGTATGGCGGCAGGCTGGGCCTCCCCGTCTACATTTATAAGGTTTTATAACCTAGAGGTTCCTGCCCTGCAGGCCAGGCTGCTGTCGGTCTAGATAACCAGTACTGTCTGTCCTGATGCTATCAGCTTAGAATGCTGCGTCTACTGAGCACAGCTCAATGATCGACAGTGTAAAACAACAGCACAAAGATGTGTTTTTGGGCAAACTGTACAAAACCCACATTTACCCATCAGTTCAGGCCGTGCCCCGCCCTGTCTGTATGATGTAATTCGCGTCTAAGCGACGCTGACATATGAGGAAGAGTGCGGCTTCGCCCCTCCCTCTTCCCGGACTCCCTGTGAGTTCCCTGGGTGATTGTGCACTATATGAACCCCGGGCTTCCGCCCTTGGGTCTTTGGTGTCAGATCACGGCGTCTTGCATTGGGTCCCCTAGCGTAAGATATCTTACGCAGTACGAGAAACCTCGGTTCTCTCTAGTAGAGGGAACGACTACTGCGTATCTTGCCGTGCATGCACATGCTCTGGTTGCTTCGATGATGAAAAACCAGATAATAGCTGCCTGCGAGCGGTATTTATAGGCCTACGCCACCCCGTTTCGGCGGGATGTGACGCAGGGGGCGCGAAGCACCCTCATTGGGTCTGACGTCACGCCAGGCCTCGCTCGATAGGCTTGCTGCAGTTGCCCCAGAGCAGCCAATAGGCGCGCGAGCTGCCTCACCTATGTCTGTATGCTGCCACAACACGTTTTGCATTAATGAAAAATTAAGGATAATTTTTGGCTTCAATATCTCATGGAAAAAGGATTTTCCCCTAGCGTAAGATATCTTACGCAGTACTCGTTCCCTCTACTAGAGAGAACCGAAGTTACGTTAGTAACCGAGTACGTTTTGAACTACTGTATACTGTAGACCAACACAGACATCAAGAATCAGCGTATGAATCTCAACAACGGTGACAATCAACAAAATAATCAAATAAAACTCTGATCATCACAAAACAAGCTACTAAAAAGTTGCAACAAAAACAACAGTAAAAATAAAATCAGATATAATAATAAAAGAAAATACTAAGGCAATTCAGCATAATTTATTCATGCTGCAATGCATGCTGGGAGATATTGATGAGTTTTGATTGAATGCTCCCATCATGCACTGCACTTTTATCATCACCGTTGTTGAGATTCTGAGTGTGTCTGAAAGATACAGTAGTTCAAACATTTATTGTGCACAATATTTTAAAATTCTTCAGATTATCACAACACTGATGGATTACATGCAGAATCATAGAGCTACTACAGTCAATAATATAAAATTATTAATATGAAAAACTTTTCCATTCAACTGAAGCGATAAAGTGCACAGAAGTGTGCGGTAACAAAAAATGGCGAAAACTTCCTTCATCTGAGATGATTCCCGAATAAATATTTTACTCCATGTTTCATGTTGTAAAAGCTATATAAAATTAACAAAATAAAATGACATGAATTTCTTCAAAGTTTGGTCTTGATGTGGATTTTATAGTTTCTGCAGTTTTTCTCACTTTGCTTTCTCTTAATTTGAGCATATAACTGAAACAAATTAAAGCCACAACACAGAGATTAGACCATGTTTTTTGACCAGATAAAATATAAATCAATGAGAAATGATTGCACGTGAATGAAGTAATCTCTGATCTCTGAAAACTTCACGGCCAAGGCCATTCACAACTGCCCACTAAAATCAGCTTTATTTCATCATTTTCTTATATTATAGTACAAACTGGTTACTGCTGGATTGGGAAGGTTTGAATCCTGTCACTTTGTACATTTACAGTCTGAAACACAGATAACGGCTTATCGATTCATTCTCTGCTTTTGTGAAGTCATGTTTAGATGATTTACCTGTTTCACTGTGCGATCTTCAGATTTAACACTCCTTCGTTTCTTTCTGTTATAATGAAAGACATTAGCAGCATAAGAATTTATTTGAAAGATTACTAATAATTAAAAACACAAATTAGCCATTTCCTACATTAGACCAAAAGTGAATTTATACAATCACTGCAGTTTTTTTATTGAGCTCACATTATAAACAGGATGAAGATGATGATGAAGATGATGATGATGAATAATCCTCCAGATGCCGCTGTGATCACAATCACATTCCTACCAGCAACATGATGAACTGAAAGAGGAAGATCATCATGATTAACTCTCCAAACTGATGAATGATGTGAAGATACAGGAGTGTGTTAATAAAAGCTTCACCTGTGACAGTTACAGCGTCTGATCTCTGAGATCCATGTTGATTGTGAGCCTGACAGTAGAAGCGTCCACTCTCTAGTGCACTGAAACTCTGTCCAGATCCAACAGCTGAGGTTTCATTCTCCTTAAACCAGCTGAAGTTCAGAGCAGGAGGGTTTGAGTCACTGATGCAGTTCAGAGTCACTGAATCTCCCTCCAATATTACACCAGATCCACTCATCAACACTGAGACGTTCCTGGGAGGGTCTAAAGACAAAAATGAAAATTCACAACAGATATTAGAAAACTATGATTTGAAAGTTTTTGAACATTGTGCAGGTGATCATTAACTCACACATGACGTTTAAAGTCACATTATCAGAGTATTGCCCTCCATGTTCATTGATGGACTTGCACTTGTATTCTCCACTGTCATCAGAGCTGATCTTTGAGATGCTGTAGATTCTTCCAGATCCTACAATCGTTCCTCCTTTAAACCAGCTGATGTTCAGAGCAGGAGGGTTTGAGTCACTGATGCAGTTCAGAGTCAATGAATCTCCCTCCACTATTACACCAGATGGACTGATGGACACTGAGACGCTCCTGGGAGGATCTGTAAAGACAAAAAGTGTAAAATCACATGCAGTGAGACAAATTATTGCACAAATAATCTTCCAGAACTGCTAAAAATAAAGGCAGACTTACACATGATATTCACATTCACAGCAGCAGAAGCCTGAGATCCATGATTGTTTCTAGCAGAGCAATGATAGTCTCCGCTGGACTTAATATTAGTGATGCTGTAGGTTTCACCAGATTGCAAAATATTCCTTCCTCCTTTAAACCAGCTGATTTCTGCAGGAGGGTTTGAGTCACTGATGCAGTACAGAGTCACTGAATCTCCCTCCACTATTACACCAGATGGACTGATGGACACTGAGACGCTCCTGGGTGAGTCTACGGAAAAGAGAAATATAGATATCATTAACAATCATATTAAACTTAACATCACAGATGTTTCGAGGATTTAATGTCACAGTTACTGAACCATCATTAACTCACACATGACGTTTAAAGTCACAGCATCAGAGTATTTCTCCCCATGTTCATTGATGGACTTGCACTTGTATTCTCCACTGTCATCAGAGCTAATCTTTGAGATGCTGTAGATTCTTCCAGATCCTACAGTCGTTCCTCCTTTAATCCAGCTGATTTCTGCAGGAGGGTTTGAGTCACTGATGCAGTTCAGAGTCACTGAATCTCCCTCCACTATTATACCAGATGGACTGATGGAGATCACAGGTTTCACTGGAGGATCTACAGATGTCAGGTAAAAGTATTTATCAGAGACGGCTGGTGGAAAATGTTCTAGGAAAGGCTGCAGTTGGTTATTATTGGACAATTTCAGCAAACATCCCAGTTTATTTTTTCACAGTTTAATGCTCAAAGTTAAAGAAAAAGTTTAAAGGTACAATATGTAACTTTTTTGCTTTAGAAATAGCAAAAATCACTATATCTATGTTATATATATTTTTTTAGTTGTGAACTTACATTATCCCGACTGTTTCTAACAACTTTCAAACCAGGAGAAATTTGTAATTTAATTCGAAGACACGTCACTTTATTTCCGTTTTGTCGCCGTCAATGGCATCATTTCCGCGTTGTCCCTGGTTTCCGCTCGTACTGCCATAGCAACCAGAGCTATGAACCAGAGCCCTCTGATAGTAACCAAGGCGACAGACGTGGACAACTGTGTAGTTTGCAATGTCTATCTGCACGCTGTTGTTGTTTCGTTCAAACATTATGGACCATGGCAAGCAGACTTTGTATAAAAAAGGAGAACTAAAACGAGAATCAATATCAGCACGGTGTTTTCGAGATGTCGAGAGCTCCACGTCCGAGACTTCGACAGCTCCTACAACTACTTTATTAAACAGGTGAGCACATTTACATAAAACTAATCAATGTTATATAGTTCAACAATGATAAAATGTTAGAATATGATCTGTATGTTATTCTAATGTTGATGTAGCTTACTGCTAGTCTCAAACAGACAAACTAACACAGAATAACATAAATTTCAACACAGTGAAATGCAGTTTAGTGTGCTAGTGTAATGTTAGACCAAGTGAAACAGCGCTGCGTTACCTCACAAGTTTAATTTGTCTAATAAACTGACCTGTGAGTAGCAATTCTTCACTTGCGTGTAGTTCGGTAGAATGAAATGTCCATATTCCTTTTATATCCGCGGGACTCGCGTCGCGTGTGACGCTGATAGCTGTCTCTTAGCAATCCCGAACTGCTTCATATCACAGTCATGATAAAAACATTGATGTATTTACTCATCCATAAACATTATTAGATCGGTCGGCTTGACGTTGACGACAAGATCCATAATTCTTAGCAAATGTTGCGTCATCAAACTACGCCTTTGTTATTGTAAGAGGTTAGCGACCCCTAGCGGCGAAAAAAATTACATACTGCACGTTTAAGCAAAAAAAGTTAACAACGAAAAACTATTAAGACTAAAATTTGAAAGGCTTGAAACATTTGAAATACAGACAGTTCTGGATTAAGTTTGAGGAATATTTTTTTTTTAACTTTTTTACAATGAATGTATATATAGTGCAACTACAAAAACTGAGAGGAAAAAAATACATGTTGCATTTGTTTAGAGATTTTTTTATATATAACTACAATTCTGATGCTACTTCGTTTCCTCGCTCTTCCGTCCTCCAGCCTGTGACCCAGAAACTGATCAAACTCAGCATCTTGAAGGACATCTCAATTCTCTCTATTCCCTTCACATGTCACAATTATTTTCATTTATGCTTTACCTTTGCAGTTTATATAAATTATATATCAAACATATATCAACAGGACATCTTGCTTTATCTTTATTATTTATGAATTTCTTAAATAACCAAACTTTAACAACATAAGGGCAGATCCCTTGATCGCAGCTGTTGACGCTTTGAAGTACAAATAGGGCGCTTTTCATTTCTTATTTGTGTATCCTCGTTTCATTTCCTCGTGTCTCAGTTCCACCCCCTGTAGAATTCAAGGGAAGGTTGCAATGATGGAATATTTTTTGTTATTTAACAAATCAGTGACCACTGATTTGTCCCTAGCAATAATTTCAATCAAAAAATAAAATATATTTATACTGTATATAGTGTCTAGGTTACTGATGTAACCCCTGTTCCCTGAAGGAGGGAACCGAGACGTTGCATGACTGATGAATTAGGATTGCGCCTGAGAACATATCATCATCGAGTTTTAACAGAACTGGTCCAATGGACATTGTCGAGTGAGATTGGCATCACGAAACCACACCCCGAGCTGTGGTTATAAAGGAAGCGATCAGAGACACACTCACCAAGTTTTCTCAGAGGAGCCGAGTGGTGCTCAACGGCAACGGGGCGTAACTTCTCCCAGTTGAAAAAGACGTACTGTTAAATGTATTAAAATGCATTAAAGTATATGTGAATTGTGAAAACATACTCAAGTATATTTTTAATATATTTAATTGTATGTCTTTTTCACCTTGGCTCCCTTCCCTCCTTCAGGGAACAGGAGTTACATTAGTAACCTAGACGTTCCCATTCAGTCATCACTATGAGTTACGTCAGTGATTGATGAATTGGGATCCCTAAGAAAAACACTACAAACACTGTCTTCCAGCGCCTCGTGTAAACCGCCTGATCCCCCGCACCCTTGGAGAAGGAGAGGGCTTTACACAGAGAAGTCAATCACTGCTGTTCCTTCTTGTTAACGCCTACTTGTAACTGTTCTGCCATTCTTACTATGATGGTATAAATAAATAAATTAAATAACTAAATAAATAACCCTTTAACTTTGAGTTCAAAACTGAATGGTAGAAACTTAGAAGATCCTACATTTCTCCAAGGACAGTGAATTTTTTTTTTAGTCTATTTACCCGTGGAAGAATACACATACAGGATCACCACATATGGGCACCAGTCTAACACAGGGGCTGACCACTGACCAGAGTCGCTTCTGACTCCAGAGGAGGAAATGGTGGGCGAGTTGTGACATGTGATGGGAGTGTGGATCACCTTGACGGTTTATGTACGCATATCGATGTGTTATCCGTTTGGATCAGTATATGTTTGTCTTTCAGCAACAGCAGAAACCGGTAGAGAGCAAGGAATACTGTGAGCAACTTGAGGCAATTGATCTGCCACTGAAGTCGAGTTTGCTCTTTCCCAGTTGACCTGAAGCCCCAGATGGCAGAGGTGTCTGAGCACCAGGTCCCCGTGTTCGCACAACTGATCTCACGAGTGGGCCAAGATGAGCCACTCGTTGAGATAGTTGAGGATGCGAACACCCACCTCCTGTAACAGGGAAAGGGCGGCCTCTGCGACCTTCGTAAAGACGTCGAGTGACAGGGAAACTCCGAAGGGGAGGACTTTGTACTGGTACAAAATGTACTGTACTTGTACTGTACTGGTATGCCCGTCCCTCGATTGCAAAGTGTAGGAACGGTCTGTGTCGAGGGAGAATTGAGACATTAAAGTACACGTCCTTCAGGTCGATTGCTATGAACTAGGGCTGGGCGATATATCGCACAATATTGTTATGCGCATCTCATCAGTAAAGCCGGTTCCTTGATTAGTAGTAAATCGCCATCACCTGCTTTCAGATGGAGCGGCATTTACTACAAAGAGCCGTGGTTAACTGACAAGCTGAGTCATATCGCATTAATATCGCGGACGTATCGCCAGCGATAATTAATGTGGTATGGCTCAGCTTGTCAGTTAACTACGGCTCTTTGTACACAGCAAAAACTCCAGTGTTAAATTAACACTCCTGGGAGTGTATATGAGTCCACACTCAAGAGTGTTGAAGTTAATGAGATAATTAAGTGATTAATTTAGTGATGATTGACCATTATTGAAGACACCTGATGTTAACAAGTAGAATCACTGAAGGAGAACATCACAAATTGTAAGCCACCGTTATGGCGATCATTGTTTGCTTTAGTTGGGCTCTTGATCCTTATACATTTACTTTAGATTTTGATTGGCTGTTGTATCTGAGTTATAACTGCCAGATGAACAAAGAAAAAAGTGATCTGATGGTGTTGGTTATATTATGACATTTGTCACGGGGCGACTAAGCTCAAGGGGGTGGAACTACAACAGACAGCGAGTGTCCCTTGGGGGAATTGTTTTTGGGGATGATAGCCGGCAACAAGACGGCTGATCTTCCGGGTTCCAGAAAACAAACAAGTGACGAGTAATGTGAGGAAAATAGGAACAGGTGTACGGCGTAATCGACATGGGTTTGTGATTGGTGACTAGACTGTTTGGAGTACTTTAAATACCCCAGGAAACAGCAGTAAGGAGGCGGGCGATACAGGGAGGATTGAAGATCAGCTGGCGGAAGAACGGCGAAGAACGGCGAGTTGTGACACTACGTGTTTGGGCCACCCTGAGTCAAGAAATGAAGGCATAAGGGCATATGGCTAAAAGTGGAGCTTGGGAATTGGATCGGTAGCGGCCGGCGCCGTGGATGTGAGGAGACTGAAGATACACACCCTTGGCAGATAAGTACTTCCCGTGTCACGTGATATTGAGGAGACTGTTTAGCTACGCTGGAAAACCAATAGTTCGGCGAACGTGACTCTATATATGGCGCTGACTCCCTCGACTGGTAGATAAGTTATCACGGTGGACTGGCATCTTATGCGAGCTGATTAGTTCACGATAAGTCAGTTGTGTGACCTCCCCACTGTGCGAGGAATTACTCCATACTTTGTTTACACTGTTATTGCATGACGTTGTTTGTAGTGGTCATATGCTGTGCACGTTTGGTTGAAGTGTTTCCCCTCGTTTGAATACTTTGAGGGCAGTTTCATTCACGAATATATTTGACTTGGGTAATTTCTTTCACTGCACAGGAGTGTGGAACACCCTGACTCAGAGTCCTGAAGTCAGTATTGCCTACTAGCCATCCTTGCTAGCCCCCGCCAGCGGATTTGTACCCGAAAAGGAGTATTGCTGTTGCACTAGAATTGTCATCTAACCTGTACATGGTTGCCTTGTACCCACAGAACTGTGAGCTGCTGTTGTATCCAGCTGACTTTCCCCTCATCACTGGGAGGCTTTAATCTGTCGTGCTAAATTAACCTGCAACTTGTGTATTGCTGCCCTGTATCAATGGAGCCCAGATAACTCCTGTTGCATTAAGCCAACTTTCTGCATTTACATCTCAATCGCCTGGTGAGTCTGTTATATTAAAGAGAATTGCACTTTGTGTATTGTTGCCTCATACTAACTGTGCCTGGAGAGCCGTTTTTGTATCAAGTTAAACTGCCCCATTGCTGATACGCTCCAACCGACTGAGCCTGGAGAGCCGCTGTTGTATCGAGTCAAACTGCTCCACCACTGTTACGCTCTAACTGCCTGGTGAGTCTGCTCTTTGCTCCAAATTGACATATAACCTGTGCATTGTTGCCCCGTGTCAGCAGAGCCTGGAGGGCTGTTGTTGTATCAAGACAAACTGCTCCACCACTGTGGCGCTCCAACCGACTGAGCCTGGAGAGTCGTTGTCGTATCAAGCTAAGCTGCCCCATTACTGTTATGCTCCAACCGACTGAGCCTGGAGAGCCACTGTTGTATCAAGTCAAACTGCTCCACCACTGTTACGCTCCAACTGCCTGGTGAGTCTGCTCTTTGCTCCAAATTGACCTAACCTGTGCATTGTTGCCCTGTGTCAGCAGAGCCTGGAGAGCTGTTGTTGTATCAAGACGAACTGCTCCACCACTGTTACGCTTCAACCGTCTGAGCCTGGAGAGTCGTTGTTGTATCAAGTCAAACTGCTCCACCACTGTTACGCTCCAACTGCCTGGTGAGTTTGTTCTTTGCTTCAAATTGACCTAATCTGTCCATTGTTGCCCTGTGTCAGCAGAGCCTGGAGGGCTGTTGTTGTATCAAGTCAAACTGCTCCACCACTGTTACGCTCCAACTGCCTGGTGAGTCTGCTCTTTGCTCCAAATTGACCTAACCTGTGCATTGTTGCCCTGTGTCAGCAGAGCCTGGAGAGCTGTTGTTGTATCAAGACGAACTGCTCCACCACTGTTACGCTTCAACCGTCTGAGCTTGGAGAGCCACTGTTGTATCAAGTCAAACTGCTCCACCACTGTTACGCTCCAACTGCCTGGTGAGTTTGTTCTTTGCTTCAAATTGACCTAATCTGTCCATTGTTGCCCTGTGTCAGCAGAGCCTGGAGGGCTGTTGTTGTATCAAGACGAACTGCTCCACCACTGTTGCACTCCAACCGACTGAGCCTGGAGAGCCACTGTTGTATCAAGTCAAACTGGTCCACCACTGTTACGCTCCAACCGCCTGGTGAGTCTGCTCTTTACTCCAAATTGACCTAACCTGTGCATTGTTGCCCTGTGTCAGCAGAGCCTGGAGGGCTGCTGTTGTATCAAGACGAACTGCTCCACCACTGTAACGCTCCAACCGCCTGAGCCTGGAGAGTCGTTGTTGTATCAAGCTAAGCTGCCCCATTGCTGTTACTCTCCCACCGCCTGAGCCTGGAGGGTCGTTGTGGTATCAAGCTAAGTTGCCCCATTACTGTTACGCTCCAACCGCCTGAGCCTGGAGAGCCACTGTTGTATCAAGTCAAACTGCTCCACCACTGTTACGCTCCAACTGCCTGGCGAGTCTGCTCTTTGCTCCAAATTGACCTAACCTGTGCGTTGTTGCCCTGTGTCAGCAGAGCCTGGAGGGCTGTTGTTGTATCAAGACGAACTGCTCCACCACTGTCACGCTCCAACCGCCTGAGCCTGGAGAGTCGTTGTTGTATTAAGCTAAGCTGCCCTATTGTTGCTACGCTCCAATTGCTTGGTGAGTCTGCCTGTTATACCAAATTGGCATATAATCTGTGCATTGTTGCCCTGTGTCGGCAGAGCCTGGAGTCGTTGTTGTATCCAGCCAAACTACCTCACCACTGTTACGCTCCAACAACCTGAGCTTGGAGAGCCATCATCGTATAAAGCCAAACGGCTCCATTGCTGTTACATTCCAACCGCCTGAGCTTGGAGAGTCATTGTTGAATCAAGTCAAATTGCTCTAGCATACTGCCTTGTATCCGTGGAACTCGAAGTGTTCATCGTCTCAAGTTGACTCGCTTGTACAGTCCTCCTCCTGTAGACTTTAAGGCTCCATCTGGCCCCAGGCCAACTGGCCCTATTGCTCCGCCTCTCTACAACCCTTTTAGACTTTTTCTTAAAGGGATACTTCAGGATTTAGCATTAAGCTTTGTATTAGTAGAAAACCTGTAGTATTTTCGAATTACCATGCTTTCCACCCTCATATCCCCCTGAGACAAGAGATTTATGTATTTTTTGTCTGGAAAAAATCCTCAGATGACGCAAAAATCGTCATTTTGCGTCATCGGAGGATTTTCTGGCCAGAGGCTAAAGACTACAGCCAGTAGATGGCGTTGTTCCGCATGTTTTCAGCCCGCCCATAGAGGGTTGGATCTCACTCACAGAATGTACACAGTGTCAGCCGTCTTTCTTTGGAAGCTAAGCTAGCAGGCTCTTGTTCTGTGGAGAAAGCTGAGTAGTAGGGGTTACCATCCTCCTTTTCCCGGACTTGTCCGGCGGGCGAGATCGTTCAAAATGTATGGGATTCGGCTTTTGCGTTCTGCGGTCGCCATTCATTGTTTACATGCACACCTTTTGTTTCAATCTAACTGAATTCATTCGGATTGGTGAATCTGAATGTAGTGTTTACATGAACGCTACACAAGTGATCGGTTGATGTGCGTTTTACCATTGCTAAGAAAATTCCCGCTCCTCCGTGAGAGATGCGAGACCCGGCGTGTCTCAGTAATGACGCCACCGGCCTCGCGCCGTTCTCCCGCGGCCGTCAGCCTCGTCCTGCTCGCCACAGTAAACATAATGAATGAATGGCGACTGTAGAACGCAAAAGGCGAATCCCGGACATTTTGGGCGATCTCTAAATCCCTGGCAAACTCATCACGTAGGCTAGCCTTGTTGTTTGTTTTCAACTGCGCTCCCTTACCGGTAGGCGTGGCCTCCTAAGGCAGCGAAGCAAGTGCATTCTGGAAGTTGTTGTCTTTCATCCACATAAGCCAAAAATACATTTTCTGGGTTTTCTCAGTCTAGAAAGCTCCAAATTCAAAAATTTCTTCACATTTCTTCTACTTAAATGACCTATTTTAAATACACATTCATCTTCCCAGAGGTGAAGTATCCCTTTAAGTATATTTAATAAAGGAAATCTCATTGTTTTAAACGATCTCTTGCTTGTTCTGGTCTTTGTCGGGTGGGATACGTGGTGCTCCCTGGGAGAGGGAGAAGAGTTAGTGGCGGAAAGTGCCCCCCGCCTGTGACACATTCATCATTTGAACTTGATCACTGAACTCACTAAGATCCTTCTTTCTGACTTCGATTTATGTTATTGGTTACAGCATTGGTTACTGTGATTCTGCATAAATATCCAGAATTTTTGTTATAATATAAAGGATTTCTTAAAAGTTGTTTAAAAAAAAAATCATACTTTTAGGCACACACAGACATCAAGATTCAGTCTATGCATCTCAACAATGGTGACAAGCAGAATATTAAATTAGGAAAAGTAAATTACATAGACAATTCAGATCATAATTTATTCATATCGCAATGCATGATGGGAGCCATTAATGAGTTGTGATTGGTGGCAGCCACTGCAACATGCTTTATTACTGTCACCATTGTTGAGATTCACAGGCTGATTATTGATGTCTGTGTTTCTAAATGAATTCATTTGAAAGTCAATTCTGAGACAAATCTCATATCTAAAAAAAATAAAATAAAAATCAGTACGATTTTTTGGGCGCAGTACCAAACTTTTCCACTAGATGATCCAGACTCCACTGGTGACCATATAAGGACTCTTCGATTTCCATATGGATTAAAGGATCTTAACTACAGTCTGAACACTTTCAAATGCTATATAGTTGGTCAAGATTACTTTAGGTTTAGACTAAGATATTATTGTTATAAATGTATAATGGCTAGTGTCCCACGGGTGTCGGGTAGTCTTAAAAATAGTGGTTAAAACATTTTAGAAATCATAAATGCAGATACTTATTCTTTGCAATGTGTGAAAAGTATTGATATTAAAAGTTCATTTTGTACATGATTGTTTTTCATAGTGTGATTTTTTGGGAATTGAATACAATTATGGTCAATTTGACCTGGACCAGAAATCTAAAGTGCATGAGGGTTAAAGAGAGAAAGTCAATCTGTACTCACACATGACATTGAGCTGAACATCAGGAGAGATGTGAGTGTGTCCGTCTACAGCACAGCTATATCTGCCTGAATCCTCTCTTCTGACTGACTGCAGCAGGAGTTCATTGTTTCTGTCTCTTCTCTCAGTTAATGGCTGTGAGTTTCTGTACCAGATGAATGTTGCTCTGTCAGTCAGAGCGCAGCTGCTTTTACATCTCAGAGTGACTGAATCTCCCTCTGTCACTCTCTCAGGAGACTCAACCTGAAGATCTGAACACAACACACACATTATATCTAGTGCTGCTGTCATACACTGATTATTATTCAACATAATGCACAGAAGAAGAGATAAACCTCACCAAAGTCACCTGTGACAGTAAGAGTCACTCCAGGTTTACCAAACCAGCTTCCACCAGGTTTATCAGTGATGAATCTGAAATAGTACATGCGTGAATCCTTCAGTGTCACATGACTCAGTCTGATGTTGCAGTTCTGCTGTTTATCTCCCAGATACTGAAGCCTCTGACTGTATTCAGGGTCCTCAGACAGATCTGGAGGCTCAACACCCTCTTGGAATGGGCCTTTTGTCCAGAACACTTTCTCGATCTGATATCCAGTAGGGTAAGTATAAGTGCATCTCATTATAACTGTTGAGTCCTTTAGTGCACAGATGTGTGAAGGACTGTAACTCACACTCCAAGCATCACTAGAAACCCCTGAAACACAGAATTCATCAAACTGTAAATGTTGTTTTATCTGTTATATTGGGCCATGAAAACATGACAATACTTTATTACTATTTGAAAACAGCGACTCATTACAGGAAATATAAGATAAATGTAAATAAATAATCTCAGTGTGAATTACTTTAAGACAGAGGAGTGAAGAGAGAACCAAGAAATCAGCCAAAAACAACAAGCTGCACAATTACAGTTTTTCTGAATTGCTAAAACACATTTCTTGAAACCATCACTCACTTTCTCAAAACCTTAAACAAAAAAGCAAATGTTCAAAACTCATTCAGAGAATCTCTGACTCTTCTGGCAAAATCAAACAATGCTTTCAGATCTTACACACATCAGTCAATATTAGAAACACTACAGATCATTCGTTAGACACTACATGAAGAATGGAGAACACAGAATCCAAAGCATGCGGTTACAGGAGAAATATTTATATATTTATTGTAAGAAAGTAAACAAATTTTGCAATTACATAAAAAAGTAGTACTGACACCTGACAGTGGTGAGTGAATAAATACTGTATGCACCGCAAGTACTGTATAGTATTGCACTGAATATTGTATATTATACCACGGGCTGTTTAAATACTCGATTCTGATTGGCTGGAAGGTGTGCAGTAAAACCGTTTACTGCACAGGTAGTTCCAGTCAGTTTGATTACAGTTCGAAATTAATCCGCTACTATAAACATTGGTAACCATAGTAACACAGTTACACTTGCAAACAGAGTGAGTAGCGTTGCCACCCGTCCCGGTTTTCCAGGGATTGTTCTCTTTTTTGAGCGACAGTCCCGGAAAATTTATATATATATCCCGATTTTTTGTGAAAATGTACTTCTAAAGTAGAATTTCCTGGTTTCAAATTAAACTGTTGCCTTCTACTGTTACTGTGTTTTCTTCATGGTTGTGTACATCCAATCATGTGTCCGTAAACGGGTAAAAATGGGTAAAACAGTGGATTGGCCAATGCCAGGCGTTTACTTTTATTTGATTGGAAGCTCAACTTATCGCCTATCGCCTAGCAACTGCTTGTGCTGTCGGTCGGTCACACGCATCCACACACATCCAGGATGAAACAGTGTGAGTTTAGTTGCTACTTGCTAGCTAGCTTTTTTAAAACTTTCTATTTGCTCAGTTTTGTGAAATGGGGGGAGAGACGGACGAGGAGGATAACACAACAAAATCGGTAGGGAGAGCATCTACGTCAGGACAAATATAGGTAAGAGAGGCAACAGGGAGTCCTACAACTGTTACCATAGGCTAGTATGTTTATAAATATGGGTTGACCCCCCCCACTTTCACACTTTCACTGACTTTTTGCGCCAAAGACAGAACAATTGTGATTTCGAGACCTACTCTGCTTCTCTTTTAAATGAGACATTGCGGGAGTTTTATGCCTCTGTTCAGTCTACCGCTGGACGCGAATACAGTGTTGCAAGTTTGATGTGTCTCAGAGCAGGTATAAACCGTCACATTACAAAATACAACATCATAAGTGACAAAGACTTCAAGTCAAGCAATGAACTAAAATAAAAATCAGGTTAATAACATAGTATCTACTGTCTTCTTCATGTTCATAAAAACTAAGGATGACATTTTTGAAGGAAAATGATGCATTTGGGAGGATGTTAATTTGCAGAAGTCTTAAAATCTCAGACCAGAATTTTTCCACATGACTGCAGGACCAGAATAAATGAGCCAGAGTTTCAGGAGTACTATTACAAAAAGAGCAGCTGGTGTCGATATTTTTTTTTAATCTGTGTGAAATTAACATTTTAGTTGGGTAATATTTATACAGAATTTTAAAAGAAATTTCTCTCACCTTATTAGTTAGGAGGTATCGATAAGGTAAAGACCAAACTTTTTTCCAAGGTATGTCATTTACTAAACTATTCCAATAAAACATAACATGAGGAATAGAGACATAAAGTTGCTGAAAGAGCATTCTAATATTTTTATTCTTAGAATGGCTGGCAGAGAGGCACATTTTACCCACAAATGTTTGGGACGGAACTAATTTTGTGATAATGGGACCAGAGAGGGAGAAACTTTTCAATAGCATTTTAAGAACCCAGTGTTACAGGAACAGTGGATGCAGTTTGTTTTTCCGGGGCAGCAACGGAGTGTACCAACCAAGTGCGGTTGTGTGTTCTGGTCATTTCAGTGACGAATGTTTTATTAACAAGGCCCAGGTCGACGCTGGATTTGCAAATCGTTTGCTATTAAAACGTGGAGCGGTCCCAGTGATAAAAGACCCCATTCATGTAAGTACAACTGGATCGGATTTCTGTCTTTTGCTGGAAAGCTACCGCTTGGCTCTATAGCTCCGCCTCCAAGAGCTCGGCTTTTTCCGGAGAGAATCGGAAAGCTGTATTTTTCTTTTATAAATATAATAAAACTAAACACTTTTTGGAGATATTAAGGATGCACTACTACTCTATAGGTACTCAAGATTAACATGAGATTAGGTGAAACTGTGCATGTTATGTACCCTTTAACATCACTTAAACCTGCGTATACTGGCGGGTGACGCTAGGGGGCAGTGGTGAGCCGCAGGGCGTTTCACTTTTTGACAAGGAGTCACACTGCCAGCTATTTCAACCTTTCAACACAGTGAAACAAAAACTAATGAATTGTTGTCTTTGTTGAATTTTCAGATTGTACAGCGTGTGACAGAAATAAAAATGATCTGTGCCACCAGAAAACACAGCCTCTTCTGTGTGTGCAACACCTCACACATAATATCGATCAATCAGTGTTTTTCAACTCACGTAAAGAAGTCAATAAAACAGCTGGAGAACAAGTATATCACATAACGTTACATAACGCTGGAGAAGCATAACATTACATTTACCCCAGGAAAGCCATTTAATCACCATAGCACGTTAGTTGGCTAGAAAAAAAATTTAGCTATAGACCATTTGCTAAATATGTGCACTATATTAACTGGGTCCAGGGTATGTGATCATATTACTCCAGTTTTGGAGTCCTTACACTGGCTCCCAGTCAGACTCAGAGTTGATTGTAAAATTATGATGCTGACATATAAAGCATTGCTTGGCTTCTTATTATTTATCTGAATTGTTAATTTCCTAAACCCCAAATCAGAGACTGCGATCTCCACAATTGTTGGTTGTTCCGCATACACGCTTATGATCTATGGGTGACAGGGCTTTTTCTTCATATGCTCCTGTCCTTTGGAATTCTCTGCCTCTTGATCTTAGGGAAGCTCAGAACGATGACATTTTCAAAGGTAGACTTAAGACATTTTTTTTTTTTAAATTAGCATTTGATTATTGATGTAACTTTTATTAAAAAGTTAAATAAAACTTTTATTGTTTTGACTGATCTCAAAACAGTCACAAGTCGCACGGGTATATTTGTGGCAATAGCCAACAATACATTGTATGGGTCAAAATGATCGATTGTTCTTTTATGCCAAAAAATCATTAGAATATTAAAGGAGAACTTGGTAACTTTTTTAACTTAATAAACCTGTCTAGAATTCATTTGGATGGTTAAACAACCTGTTCTGGTGATATTGGTGACTTTCCCCGCTCCCCCCAGCGTTCCCAGGCGGAAAACCAACCTTGCAACTTGGGGACTACCGTCCCGGCAAGATAGAAATTGGAAGTCTCGTGAGAAGCGAGAACGAGCGCGAAACACGAATTGCTTTACAGCAATTCGACATAAACACACACGCATGTATTATTATTTTTTTACAGTCTATGTGTATTACCAGATTACCCACCTCGGTAGACATAGCTCCACACGATACAGTTGGCTTGCTCCGATCAAAACAAACGCACATGAGCAGCTGTAGAGAGGGGGAGGAGGCCGCCGCAAGTGAGTTTTTTACGACCGTGTTGTGAAATATCCGCCCCCCCACAGCTGTAGGGGGAGCTCGTGGGGAAAACATGTGACAACAAAAGGAAAAATCAGCAAAGAAGTGACTAGAGTTCGCTAGAGTTGCCGAGTTCTCCTTTAAGTAAAGATCATGATCCATGAAGATATTTTGTACATTTCCTACCGTAAATATATAAAACATTTATTTTTGTGAGTAAATGCAGCACAATCTTGAACATAAATGAACGACTTTAAAGGCGATTTTCTCAATATTTTGATTATTTTTAATAATCCCCCTTTTAATAATTTTTAATAAATAAACCATCAGATTCCAGATTTTCAATAGTTGTATCTCGGCCAAATATTGTCCTATCCTAACAAACCATACATCAATGGAAAGCTTATTTACTCAGCTTCAGCTTGAATCTCAAAGAAATCAGCCACGAACAACATGATGCACTCTCAAATAATGAAATATATGAAAAATAAGACGAAGAAAATAAGACAAAGAAAATAATCAAAGTTGATTTAATTAATACCCAATGACATCAACATATTAGGTTTGTGGCTTTTAGTTCTTATCTATCAGCTCAGAGCTTATTTATACTAGTGAAGTCCTTTGACATGATAAATATTTAAAGGGGCATTCCACCCATTTGAACATTGTTTTTTATTTAAAGTGGGTCATATATGTAGTCGAAATGTAAAATAAATTTTGAATTTGGTGCCTTCGTGACCGAGGAAAGACAAAAAATAACTTCAGGACGCATTTGTATGAAAGACAACAACTCCCACAATGCACCACATTGCACAGCTCCGCAAGCCACTCCCACTAATCCAGAAAGCGCATATTTGCCTATAAGAGAAATCACTCTTCCGTCTACAAGGCTAGCTACCACCAGAGCTTGAAATTCATTTCACATTCACACAAAATGTCTAGTTAGTTGGCGAACTCATTAGTGCATTACTCCTCGTTTGTATTTCTTTCGAAAAGGTGAATTATTGCATGGTACCTGGATGTTCAGTCAGAACATATGCGGTGCGAAACTAGGATAGTTCTCAACACAAACGTCTGTGTCCTCGTCTGATTCAGAGATTTCGTCCAGGAGAAATTGTCATCGTTGAAATTCTTTGCTGCAGACGGACTCTATCTCTGTGTTCGTAGCGGTTCGTAGTTGCATAGTGAGATCACCGGCGCCACCAGTCCGCCCTAACTCGAGCCAGTCCGGGCTCCTCGTCCGCGACAGGCAGGTCTTCTGCCTCGGCTGCTCTTCGCTATAATGTGGCTTGTAAAGGTAGCCACAAACACCTGATTCAAGCATCAGACTTCCGAAATCCTCTTCTTCTATATCATATTGAGCACTCTCCTCCGCTATTGTCATATCTTCACATCTGTCTCCACAGCGCCTGTTAGCTTAGCTTCCAAACAAGATGGAGGATATTGCTTTCAGTTTCAGAGAGTAAAGTCCCACCCACTGATCTGTAATAGGTCTGTAGCGTGAGCGGGTCCCGCCCCCTGGGAAAGATGAGGAACTAGTGCTTGTAGTCTCAACAGAAATCCCCCCCTCTAACACTTCCTCCGACAATGACGTCAAATGACGATTTTTGCGTCATTGTAGGAGGAAGTGTAAAAGGTAAATAACGGATTTCTCCCGTCTCAGGGGAAAATGAGAGAGTGTTGCACGACCATTCAATAGTATGACTGGGTTTCTAACAATGCAAAGCTTAATGCAAATGGGTGGAGTGTCCCTTTAACATGTACACATTCACTTCCAAGAAAATGAGCCAAACATATTCATGATCTGCTGCTAAAGTGATTTTTGTCCAATCAAATGCTCTGGACTTTGAGAAAGTCCCTCCCCCTAAACCATGTGACATTGGTGACACTATTGGCCATGTGACACTATTGGACCATGTGACACTATTGGACATTTCTAAAAGGGACGGGCGTTTGACATGTTCAACACAAACTTCCTGTTTCAGAGAGAAATATGTGAGAACAGGACAGAAGAAAGTGCAGATCAGCCGCTCATGAGGCCTTAAATAAAACAATCAGAGTGTTTCTAATGTGAATGTAAGAGAGACTCACCGTGAATCATGAGCAGAAAGAAGATCAGAGGAAGAGGAGGAGCCATTCTGATCGACATCAGCATAACATATATCTATAATACAGCATTAATATGATCATCACTTAAACAAGTATATGTAAATCATCCTATTCTTAACATTTCTCATGTAAAGACACGCATGTTATATGAGCAATAATCATCAGTTTCATTTAAGCAAGAGTGTGTTTGTCTTACCGTGTTGAAGATCATCAGATCAACAGCAACCAAATGACTGACTGTTTTAACACAAGCACTTTAGCTTTACAGTGAGTGTGGATAACACTGTTTATTAATGACCAGCGATGGAAACATCACAGTCCCTCCCTCAACAAGAGAACAACATTACTGAACTAAACCTACTTAAAGAAAAACCATGATCTCTTTTCTGAAAGTTGAAGATGAATAATTGTGTAGAAGAATGAAGATGAATGATAGTGATTTACAGGTGAGGCTCATCAAGGTTGATGTCAGTCGCAGGAGATGGTGACCTCTGGTGGCAGTTTGAGGGATTGAACGAGCACATATGAGACGAGATGTGTCTGACTGCAGAACTATATACGTGACAGCAGTTTCAGGCCAGCAGCTTCAGACCGGACGTTAGGAGCTGACGATCACCTAAAGCCTGCTTTATACCAGAGATGGTCTTATTACTGGGAGATCTGTGGTTCTACCATTGGAAAAAGTGTAACGGCTAACTTGGATCACGTGTGCCTTGATAACCAATTGCATTACAGCCTTGACGTCACTGAGGCTGTGTCTGAAATCGTCCCCTATACCAGGGGTCGGCAAGTAACTTTGGCCGCGGGCCCAATTTTTTTTTTAGCCAGTAGATGGCGGGCCAGCTACACGGAGTAGCCCTATGGATACAAATTAAATACTCTTAATGAATACTCTTAACGCCTGCATTGCATATATCAATGAAATCATTTTAAACAGATCAAGTACTATGTGTTAACATATTACAGCCATTTTAATAAAGCTGTGAATAGCAATCATGCCTAATTTGCTTACAGTCCGACTTTTGAACTTTATTCCTTTTTTATTATTATTATTTATTCGGGACACACACATACACATACACACCTATGGTTTAAGGAGGTCTGCGCGGGACTGTTTTTTTCCGTCCCGCTCCCACAAGGTTCTATTCAGCAACTGCTTAAAATACACTGTGTTCACCCGCTTTATTTACCGACCTGACGGGTCCGCAAAATTTAGATCTCGTTTCCAGAATCTCACATTAAATGTCTCTAATGGAAAGAGAGAGATTAGTAGCCTATAACAATTATAAATGCTATACAAAAAATGTGTTCGTGTCAACATAAAATATTATTTTAACATTGTAGGCTTAGGCTACTGTCAGCAGAGAAAAAAAGTTCACAGAAAAAATTAATGAAATATAAATAACATAAATTAAATAGGACAAAGCCTATCACTCAAATTTCTAAGCAACATAAACGAAAACCATATTGCCCTACTGACAAATGAAGTAGGCTATTTTCTGCCAAACTATTTCAAACATCCTTGCAAAAAAAAAGAATGTTGTTAACTGACAATGGTTTCAGTACCAAACAGCTCCTCAGAAGTTTTACAGCTGGCCAGAATGAAGTGCGGATACGCTGTCAAAAGATGTCGGGAGTGGGCTATTGTCAGTAAGACCGCCCGCTCCGTCCAAAGTATAGGTACACCAGAGTTCCGACCGCTACCGTCTTTACTCTTTATACTTTAAAATTTAATCCCGCGCCGCATGATTCCTTATGGCCGTTTCACACAGTATGCGGCAGTGAAATCACCGCGCGGCTACGGCTTTTCTCAAGTAGTGGAAGAGTTTTGTGCAGCATTTAGTGCAAATATTTTTTATCAGGTAATATTATTTATCAGTGTGTTATACCCGAATAAATAATAAGTAACGAATGATACACGGGGCCTATTTGTAAACCGTTATTGTAAAATAAAAATTGGCTGATAAAAAAAAAAAAAAAAAAAACGGACTTCCAAAATAATCCGGCGGGCCAGAAAATATTGCTGGCGGGCCAGTTTTGGCCCGCGGGCCGCCTATTGCCGACCCCTGCACTATACCCTTAAATAGGGCATTATTTGAGAAAACAGCCATTTGTAGTGGTGTCTAAAACCATAGTGGACGTTATCGAGTTCACTCATTCAATCCCACAATACACCGCAATAACAAGTGTACAACAGAAGTACGCTCAACGGCTAGAGAATACCCACAATGCACCGTGAGAGTCGTGTCAAATTAATTCCAGCGTCTCTCGCCAGAAGATGGCGCCGCAACTGAATCATCCATCCATCCATTTTCCAAACCGCTGGTCCAATGTGGCGACAGAGTAATATCATACAGGTATAAATTCATTTTTAATTGGTTATTAAATTGTTAAATTAAAGTTTATACATGCTAGTTTCCATGACAGAGTTCAAGGTGAATCTTTTCATTACTACTGGAGCAAACATGTTGAAGATTAACCGATGGGCTGTCGATTCATTAAATGATAAGTTATTTCCTCACTAAAGCGGTTTATTCACTGTTATGAAGACTCTCCTCCATTGACAACCATTCAAAATATGGCCCCTTCCCAGCGTAGCACAGCGTTAGCTGTGTAGCGGCTAAGTCAAGTCAAGTCACCTTCATTTATATAGCGCTTTTAACAATATATTGTTTCAAAGCAGCTTTACAGTGATAATAGGAGATTACAGTTAAAGATATTGTTTTGGCTTTACAGCAGCTCTAGAATAAAGGTATTGTCCAGCTAAAGTTAGTTTAGATTGATTCACTTCCTTCGCAACAATAATTAGTTATTAACTTGGGGGCCGCTAACATGACACCGTTCTGACAGAAAACCCTTAATGTGCTCTGGTTATCTCTGTTATCTCTGCGCAAACTTCAAAAACGTGAACCTGTGAGAATGCTGATGGCCTGCACATGTACATTACATGTCTAATCTATAAGTATGTGCGTTTGAATATATATGTGCACAGGCGTGTAGTCCTTCTTTACAAAGCAACCCTCAACAAACTACTTGTCTGCCCTTAAAAATGTATGATACAGAATTGTTTATTGCTTCCGCATAGCCACGCGAACCGGAATGATCCCGACAATGTTTTATCTGTACAGAGGTAAAGGGAGGGGAGGGAAGCCTTCACAGGGGAGAGACTAGTTGACATGTAGCCCAGGTTAGTTTGTTAGAGGTTTCAGATCTAAATAGTTTTCTACAAAGTTGTATACAAAAATGTATAAAGTTAGGTTAAAATGTACTGTGGAAAAATGTGTTTATAGATAACCTAACTTTTAGGGCCTGTTATTTTTCTTTCTTTATAATGTGATTGGATACTTTGTGAATAATAACCTATCAAGTATCAGGATATGAGGAGGGGCGGGACGAGAAGCGGGAGGAGAGGCAGAGAATGCACAAGATATAGATGAAGACAGGTGTGGGATGTCGGCGAGACAACTCTCTGGAAAGTGTGAATTGTGTATAAAAATGTATGCATTATAGTTCATCTCAAGGATATTAGAGTGGACTTTGAACTGAGTTACTGCTGGCTAAGCGTGACAGCGAAGTTCGAGTTTATTTAAAGTGCACCACAGACATGCACGGATGAACCACTGGTGGCGAGCCAGTACATTCTGAGTGAACTGTCTATGGTTGCGTTCGTTGTGAAGGAGAATGACAACGGATGTTATTTCGGGCACTTTGGTGACTGGAGTCCCGTGCACTGCTGAACGGAGCGAGATACCACGTTGGTTAGCGTCCGAGCCGCTGGATGAATAGCGCACTGTTGACGGCTGTTGAGTGCGTCTCGTGGCGGTGAGATGGATTCCGGTTTGGAGCCTGACAGACTGTGACCGATTGTGATTTTATAGATCCAAATCTTCAACAAGGGTACCTGTATTGTTTTTATTTTATTTTGTGGCTCAATTGAGTGAAGCGGCCGTGTGTTTTCAGCGCCAGCGCCAGCGCCAGGCTGGCCTGGAGGAAAGGGGGCAGAAGTTGTCCAAACTCGATGTTAGAGTGGAGAAAAGATTATAAGTTGCACTGTTAGTATCTAGTGTTGAGAGCTGATCAGGTGGAGGAAGTGTGGATGAGACCAAAGAGGAAAGGCGAGAGGGTGAGATTGAGCGTAAAGGTGGCCTGTGGAGGAGTGTGTGTTGTGTCCTGAGGCAGGTTGAGGTTAAGAGTGAGGAGGAAGTGATCTGAGATTGTGTGCAGTGGAGTGACCAGTGTATGGCCAGTGGAGCAGTAGTGTGTGTAAATAAGGTCTAATTGGTTTCCTGATTTGTGAGTAGCGGCAGTAGATACTCGTTTGAGGTCGAATGAGGCGAGTAGAGTGTGGAAATCAGCAGCCTGAGGCTTTTCTAGGTGAATGTTGAAGTCTCCAAGAACGAGGAGAGGAGTACCATCCTCAGGGAAGGATGAGAGTAACACAAGAAACTGCCAAACTGACCTGGTGGAGGATAAACAACTACTAAAGGGATTTTCAATAGGAATGGTGGTGATAGTAATTGAATGTGATTCAAATGAGCTGTTGTCACACACGGATGGTAAAGGATACAATTTCCAATCAATAGAGATGTGAAGACCAGTACCTCCTCTCCTTCCGGTCAGCCGAGGGGTGTGTGAGAAAGTAAAGTTAGTGGAGAAGGCAGCCGGTGTGGCGGTGTGCACATAGTGAAGACAGGTCACAAGAAAGATGAGAACAAATTGTGTAGAAGGAGGAAGGAAATAACAAGAAAAATAATACTCAAGTGCCTTGTCGATGTCCTTGCTCGGTGGAGTCGCTGGTCTTTACAAAGATACAAGAAACAAAAGATACAAAAACACTTACAGTTACTGTCACCTCCTGTTGCCTGACTGCTTCTTCCTACTGAACGCTACAAACACACTGTATGAATAGCGTGAGCTGGCTTAGGCCGCGCCTCACTACCGAAACTCTGAACAAACGCAAGCAAACAAGACAACGCGATGACGTAGCTTCATGATTGTGTGAGAGTATAATTGGTGTGAAAATGGGAATGTACAGCAGAACGGCCTACGAACTCCTGTCTGAGTATTGAAGCTGATTCTGCTGATGAAACTGCAAACTTTCTTCAGGAAAACTTTCATCAATTGACTGCACTTCTGACTCCTGGTCTTCATTCATCATATCTGGTCCTGGTCTTTAACTGTAAATTCCTCTCCTTCAACAAGACAATAATAAAAAACTAAACTAAAGAAAAATGATGATCATTTTCTTTGTTGAAGAATGAAGATGAATGATAGTGATTTACAGGTGAGGCTCATCGAGGTTGATGTCAGACGCAGGAGATGTGACCTCTGGTGGCAGTTTGAGGGATTGTTAGCGATGGCCGATTACAAACTTTTTTATTTTGATCCAATACCAATACCTTTTGTTACAGGTTTAACAATGCCAATGTCAAAACCAGTTATTTCTTAAATTGCTATGTGATTTTAATAAATTATTTTTAAAAGAAAACATTTAATTACAGTTAAAGGCATATCACCCAACAAACTCCAGCTAAATGTCAGGAGTGTTTTGGAGCAAACATGAAACATGTATTAAAAACAAATAAAAGTGATGCAGAAACCCATGTTTTATCATTAACAATTTTAATATTGATATTTTTTAATGGAATCAATACCAAATAAGTAGCTTGTGAGAATCGATATATATCAATACTGCAGGATCTATGAGCCCTTAAAGGAGCATTTCACCCATGGGAACATTGATCTTTATTGAAAGTGGGTCATATATGTAGTCGAAATGTAAAATAAATTTTGAATTTGGTGCCTTCTTGACCGAGGAAAGAAAGAAAGTAACTTCAGGACGCATTTGTATGAAAGACAACAACTCCCACAATGCACCACATTGCACAGCTCCGCAAGCCACTCCCACTAATCCAGAACAGCATATGAATCACTCATCCGTCTATAAGGCTAGCTACCACCGGAGCTTGAAATTCATTTCACACAAAATGTCTAACATTAGTTAGTTGGCGAACTCATTAGTGAATTACTCCTCATTTGTATTTCTTTCGAAGTGGTGAATTATTGCATGGTAACGTTACCGGGATGTTCAGTCAGATGCGGTGCGAAACTAGGATAGTTCACAACACAAACGTCCGTGTCCTCGTCTGATTCAGAGATTTCGTCCAGGAGAAATTGGCATCGTTTAAATTCTTCGCAGCAGACGGACTCTATCTCTGTGTTCGTAGTTGCATAGTGAGATCACCGGCGCCACCAGCTTGAGCCAGTCTGGGCTTCTCGTCCGCGGCAGGCAGGTCTTCTGCCTCGGCTGCTCTTCGCTATAATGTGGCTTGTAAAGGTAGCCACAAACACCTGATTCGAGCATCAGACTTCCGAAATCCTCTTCTTCTATATCATATTGAGCACTCTCCTCCGCTATTGTCATAACTTTACATCTGTCTCCACAGCGCCTGTTAGCTTAGCTTCCAAACAAGATGGAGGATATTGCTTTTAGTTTCAGAAAGTGAAGTCCCACCCACTGATCTGTAATAGGTCTGTAGCGTGAGCGGGTCCCGCCCCCTGGAATAATGAGGAGCTAGTGTTTGTAGTCTCTACACTTTTCAATGAAATGTGACTTCCTGCTTATTATGACGCAAAATTATGATTTTTACGTCATAATAAGCAGGAAGTAAAACACTTAAATCCTTATTTCTCCCATCTCAGGGAAAAATTAATGAAAAATCCACGTTTGTTATAATATATGACTGGGTTTCTAACAATGCAAAGCTTAATGCAAATGGGTGAAGTGTCCCTTTAACCTAAATGTAATACAGTGATTCATCATACATAGAGAATTAGATTTTTAGCGCAATTTTCCTACGGACAAAATTGCGCTTGTTAACTCATGATTTCTGTTCTGTCTGTGCGCACCAATCTTGCACTTCTATCTCCTCCTCAACCAGACCACCTAGAGACTTCGGGTTTTCGGCATTATGTTAAGGAAGGTCTAAACTCGGGAACGCACACAAAAAAAAAAAAAAAAAAAAAAAAAAAAAAAAAAAACACATAAAAAGATTTACTATCTCTTAGTGTTGTGATCCCATGACGTCAGAAAATTGCGCTAAAACACTCACTGAGTTTTTATTACTTGTTTAAATGAACTTCTTACCAAATGTACATCACAAAAGCACCTGATGCTCCACCGAGTAAAACACCGACACCACCAACAACACCGACAGCTACAGACGAGACAACATGGCGACAAACACACTCTACAAACGCAACTCTTCCTCTTCTCCGTGGGAGCGCAACAAGACCACGCCCCCTTTTTTGTGTATTCCTGTGGGCGGAGGTTAGTCAAAAAACTGTTCTAGTGACGTCATTAAAGAAAGAAGTAGAGGGATGTAGTCCAAACCGGCCGTTCACTGTAGGCGACTTCTGTTAAATAAAATATCTCGCTTGGCATTGAACTTTGAGCTTTATAATTTCACAGGTATTATTTATGCTCTAACAGCAACATTACACACTAACTAAAGTTTGAAAAATGGGATCACAAAGAACAGGACCTTTAAGAGAATGTGATGTGTAGTTCACTGACGACCTATCAGGAGAGAGTAAAGGCCCTTTCACACCGGATGCGTAACGAAAAAGCGAATAGTTCGTGTGCGAATAGTTCGCGTCAAAACCCATCACATGAGCTGCGTAAACACGGTCTCTATCTCTATCTTTGACGATTAGCTTTCTATCTTTCACAGGACTATACAACGACGAAAACTATCACACAACATACTCACAGTCGTGATAACCGAGTTGGTTGGCAATGCTACGCCACACAATCATTGTCCTTGTAGTATGCGATTGGCTGAAGCCTTTTCTGTCGCCGCAAAAGTGGAAAAAAAAAATCGACATCGAAGCGGAAAAAATAAAAGTCGTTATTTCGCCGCTGCACATTCGCGTTCGGTGTGGAAGCGCTCATTACACAAACAGCTGATCAAAAAATAAAACCATTGCGCGAATTATTCGTGCGTCAAAATCGCGTCCAGTGTGAAAGGACCTTAAGTGAATGGGGGGGGGGGGATGACGTCAGAACGCGCGTAGAGAGAGATGAGATGTAAGCACAGAGAAATCGGCAGAGATATTTCTGAGAGAAAATAACAGTGATTTTGACATAAAACTAGACAAAACGTCTAGAGATATATTTATTTTATTTGAACTGAACTATATTTTGCTGTTATGAGTGATTTTGAGTTAGTTTTGAGTGTTTTTATTGTGGACACGGCGATGACACGGACTGAGCTCATCACTGTGTGGAACAAGATGGCGGAGCCTCCCAGCGAATCCTGATTAAAGCGAAACCATCGAACGATTTCATCGGACCCTCTGCTTAGTTTCCCCGGACGGAGGAAAAGAACTGTGCAGGATGACAGAGTGAACTGACGTCGAACTCTTTTCTCTTCTCTTCTCAATCGACAGTATTCTATTTTCCCCTTTCACCACGACGGTAGGCCTGAACTGTTGCATCTAACGTTTACTGGGGTATGGACGATATTGTTTTCTCTTTTGAATTCAGAGACTAGTATTTGGAAAAACACACTGCATCTACAGATATTTGAACTGTCTATAATATTGACAGTTGAATTGGTCTTTATCATTTGTTCATTGCCTGTTTTTATTTTTATTTTAAAGAGAAGGGTTTATTGTGTGAAATAATTAAAATATAATTGTTATTTTTATTTTATTTTTATTTCTAAGTTGAACTGGGAAGAAAAAGAGAAACTAACCCCGTGTGGATTTCGATTAAAGGAGAACTCCAGTCAATTTTAACATTGAGCTCATTTTTTTGTACATTTGGAGTGCTGTCAATACAGAGAACAACGACAAAAATCGGTGTTGCCTACACCGAGTTATTCTATTTTTAAAATTTGCACCCTGTTGACTTCAATGGGGCAAGTTTTAAACCTGCTTTTAGCCTCTTAACATCCTTGATGTGTCATTACAAGTGCACAGGTCATGTGAGTGATTCCTTCAGAGTGAACACGAGTGAATCTGACTGCAGTAGATGTGAAAGATATGAATAAAAGTGATGTTATTTCAGCCAGCGCACATACCTGTATTTACTTCCTATTTTCGGTCGAAGTCCACAATAGTTGATTGTCAAGTTCAGTGGAGAACTCGACAATCGACTACTATGGACTTCGACCGAAAACAGAAAGTAAATACCTGATTTATGGGGATTAAAAAAGAAGAATGGGAAGATGTTTATCATTATAGGGTGGTTGTGTACACACACACTGCCGACACATTTATGTTCAAACACCATGTAAAGTGAATTTTGCATAATAGTGCCTTTAAAAATCTTAAATACTTCAGAGCACAGACTTAAGTCTTAAAATCTTTTTAAAGGGAACACTTCACAGATTATTATTATTATTATTATTTTATTTTTTTAAGTTTACAAAAAGCATCATAGAAGTTTAAGTTTATCAAAATGTAAAATACATATTTTTATATTTTATATAAATATATATTTTACAAAAAAAAATTCAACTAAAACTTCAAGAAAACATTTTCAACTAAAACTATAAGAACATTAAAGCTAAATATCTGAACAAATTCTGAGACAAATTTTAGGTTGATACCTTAAAAAAAAATAAAAAATAAAAAAATCAGTATGATTTCTTGAGCGCAGTACCAAACTTTTCCACTAGATGACATCCAGACTCCCCTGGTGACCATATAAGGACTCTTTGATTTCCATATATGGATTATATTTTTCCATATATGTGATCTTAACTACAGTCTGAACGCTTTCAAATGCTATATAGTTTGTCAAGATTACTTTAGGTTTAGACTAAGATATTATTGTTATAAATGTATATGGCAAGTGTCCCACGGGTGTCGGGCAGTCTTAAAAATTGTGGTTAAAACATTTTTATAAATCATAAATTCAGATATTTATTCCTTGTAATGTTTGAAAAGTCAATCTGCACTCACACATGACATTGAGCTGAACAGCAGGAGAGATGTGAGTGTGTCCGTCTACAGCACAGCTATATCTGCCTGAATCCTCTCTTCTGACTGACTGCAGCAGGAGTTCATTGTTTCTGTCTCTTCTCTCAGTTAATGGCTGTGAGTTTCTGTACCAGATGAATGTTGCTCTGTCAGTCAGAGCGCAGCTGCTTTTACATCTCAGAGTGACTGAATCTCCCTCTGTCACTCTCTCAGGAGACTCCACCTGAAGATCTGAACACAACACACACATTATATATAGTGCTGCTGTCATACACTGATTATTATTCAACATTAAGGGTGTCACGATTCTCCAAATCCTCGATTCGATTACATTTTCGATTCTAAAGTCACGGTTCGATTCGATTCTCGATTTGTTTGATTGTAAAAAAATTGCATCGCAATTGCATGTTACAATGTTTACATGGTACAATTAAGCTACACTTTTTTATTATTTCAGTTCAATTCAATTATTGTGATTTGATTTAATATTGACTCATTTATTAATATTAGGTAGGCTACACAAGATAGGCTTAATTTGGCTAAAAAAAAAAAAAAAAAAAAAAAAACTCACCTAATGCTGTAAACATACAGAGAGCCTATCAGCTGGTAGTAGGCTATTATTTAAGGTTAAAAATAATTAAATATAATGCCGTTTTTTTATTATAATAACAACTTTATTTAATGATATAAGTAAAAAATATAATATGTAATATAGAACACATATTTAGCAAAATACTCTCTATAGCTATTTTTTTCTTGCCAACTACGTGCTATAGCCTATATTATGGTCATTAAATGGCTTTCCTGAGGTAAATGTGACATAATTGTTCTCCAGCTGTTTTATTGACCTCTTCACGCTGATGAAAAACACTGATTGATCGATATTATGTATGAGGAATATACATTTCGGTAAGTTGTACTGTATCTTTCAACAGTGTTCGTGTTTTTCTTTATAGTCCGGTGGCGTAGTGAAAATACCGTTACCGAGGTGATATTTTGCATGGTGTTTCCTTAGGGTCTATAGTGTAATTTTGGCCTAGGAGCCCTTGGAAATAAATGTTGTAACATGTCATATTAGAAGTATATCATTATCTATGAAATATGCTTAAAAACACAGAGATTTTCAAGTTTCTGCACAAGATAAAGTATTCAAATGAATCCCAAAGTTAACATTTTGATATGTTTATTTATGTTTATGAAGTTTTAGATAACTAAAGCTTCAATACATGTTTAAGTATTAACAATATGGTCTTTATTGGCCCTGTAATTGATAATTATGAGTCGCTACAGTTGCATTTGCAAAGAGGTGAGCAGTCTAGACTTGCTTTGCCACTTTTGCAGGTGGATCAATCCCCCTTACAGCAACATTTGAGAAGTTCTCTGCAGGCTGTGGGGACTTCTGGAAGTGTCATCCAAACTGGTTCCCAAGACCCTGTTTCCTTGGTCAATCCATAGTCCCTTGGAGAAGGAATACCTTGCTGTGAGAGTGTGCTGGTCGCCCAGATTCCAGTCTGATAAACTGCCCGTCTGATGTGCTTCAGTTGAGTATCTTGGGTGGGTGGCAGTTTCTCCATTGTCCTACTCCCATAGCAGAAGAGTTCTTTCCTCTTCTGGACAATGGAGCTTGAAGGACTGGACTTGTCATACAAGATGTCTCTGAACAACCATCTGGATGTCAACCAATCTGGCTTCAAGAAAGGGCACTCAACTGAGACTGCACTACTGTCGGTCACAGAAGCCCTACGGATCGCAAAAGCTGCTTCCAAGTCCTCAGTTCTCATTCTCCTGGATCTGTCTGCTGCCTTCGATACTGTGAATCATCAGATCCTTGTGTCCACCCTCTCATCACTGGGCATCACAGGAACTCCTCTCCACTGGTTTGGGTCCTATCTCACAGGTAGGTCCTTCAGGGTTGCATGGAGAGTCGAGGTATCCAAAGCACATCAGCTGACCACAGGGGTTCCTCAGGGTTCAGTTCTTGGTCCCCTCCTCTTCTCCATCTACACCACATCACTGGGACACATCATACAGGCACATGGTTTCTCCTACCACTGCTATGCTGATGACACACAGCTCTTCCTCTCATTTCAACCAGATGATCCCACAGTAGCTGCACGGATCTCAAGCTGTCTGGCGGACATCTCGACATGGATGAAGGAACATCACCTGCAGCTCAACCTGGCAAAGACTGAGCTTCTCGTCCTCCCTGCCAATCCGTCTCTACAGCACGACTTCACTATCCAGCTAGATTCATCATCAATCACCCTATCAAGGTCGGTCAGAAATCTTGGAGTGATATTGGATGACCAGCTGACCTTCACAGATCACATTTCAAAGACAGCTCGATCATGCAGGTTTGCACTGCACAACATCAGGAAGATCAGGCCTTTCCTAACTGAGCATGCAACACAACTTCTCGTCCAGGCCCTGGTCATCTCTAGGCTTGACTACTGCAATGCTCTTCTGGCTGGACTCCCATCATGTGCAACTAAACCTCTATAAATGATTCAGAATGCTGCAGCTCGTCTTGTCTTCAATGAGCCCAAGAGGGCCCACGTCACTCCTCTCTTCATCACTTTGCACTGGCTACCTCTAGCTGCTCGCATCAAGTTCAAGGCATTGACGCTTGCTTACAGATCTATCACAGGCTCAGCTCCCTCCTACTTTCACTCACTCCTACGAGTCTACATCCCTACCAGAAGCCTACGATCGGTCAACGAGCAACGACTCGTGGTTCCATCACAGAAAGCCACAAAATCACTTTCCAGAACATCTCATTCACAGTTCCATGCTGGTGGAATGCTCTCCCCACCCTCATCCGGAAATGCAGAATCCCTGACAACATTCAAAAGACAACTGAAAACCCTTCTCTTCCGTGAGCACTTAACCTCATAAAAAAACCTTTCCTTTTCCTTTATATCCTACCTTTCCTTTTCCTTTATGTCCTCACTTATGCTACTCTGAACAATGACTGAACTTCGTATTTTGAGCACCTCTTGCGTTGTTTTTTGCCTCTTCACGATGACTCGCTTAATTTAGTCCTATTTTGTAAGTCGCTTTGGACAAAAGCGTCTGCTAAATGACTAAATGTAAATGTAAATGTAAGATGACAGTCAGTCTCTCAAACTTTTGGAACTGCCATGAAGCAGCATCTAATTTTTGGAATGGATTTCTGGCAAGGGAAGCAAATACTTCAGTGGCTTTATCATAGGCTTGCCAGGCTCGCCAAACTGACTTCTTAACCTTCCCAGTGAAAGCAGATGTTGTATCACACCCTGAATAGGCATGGAACATCAACAGTGCTTGAAACTTGTCCTTACCCAGACTTTTACATATGCTATTGATATGGTAAAATATGTACTTTTTGCCCATGCCAAAAGCCACCCAGATGTCAGTCAAAGGTTGAATCACAAGTAAATCATGGAATAGACCTTCAAGAATAACAATGACATCAGTGTCCACAGTACGCACATGGACAGTTTTTGCTCCTTGCTCCAGGGCATGCTGTATATGAACCGCAATCCAGGTGTCTGTCTCTTCATGATTGCAACTGCTCATGGTGCTGCTGAAACCAAAGGAAGATACAGCTTGCCCTGATGTGATATATAGCCTGTGTCTTCTAAGATAAACTCTGTTTTAGCTACAGATGATTCATCTGCACAGTTATGGCTGTCAGGAGTGTCTAGATCTTTAAAATCATCCAAGTTGCCCATTCTTTTAATAGTTTCAGACAGGTTGGCTACATGTCTTTGAAATGTCTTCTGTGTGGAAAGACACTGTTCATGATGCTGGAAGTTTTTAGGATTATCTATGTCATTTTCAGGAAGAAAGACACGTCTTCAATTGAGGAAGCAGAGGCTGGGGGCTCGGAGGTGGACTCGTCCATCATCCAAGCAGAAGTCTCCGAGGTAGTTAAGAAGCTCCTCGGTGGCAAGGCACCGGGGGTGGATGAGAACCGCCCTGAGTACCTCAAGTCTCTGGATGTTATGGGGCTGTCTTGGCTGACACGCCTCTGCAGCATCGCGTGGCGGTCGGGGACAGTGCCTTTGGAATGGCAGACCAGGGTGATTGGAGTTTAGGTATCTCGGGGTCTTGTTCACGAGTGAGGGAAGGATGGAACGGGAGACTAACAGACGGATCGGTGCAGCTTCTGCAGTAATGCGGTCGATGTACGGGTCTGTCGTGGTGAAGAAAGAGCTGAGCCGCAAGGCGAAGCTCTCGATTTACCAGTAAGTCTACGTTCCTACTCTCACCTATGGTCATGAGCTGTGGGTCATGACCGAAAGGATAAGATCCCGGATACAGGCGGCCGAAATGAGCTTTCTCCGCAGGGTGGCTGGGCGATCCCTTAGAGATAGGGTGAGAAGCTCGTCACTCGGGAGGAGCACAGAGTAGAGCCGCTGCTCCTCCACATCGAGAGGGGCCAAGCTGAGGTGGCTCGGGCATCTGTTCCGGATGCCTCCTGGACGCCTTCTCGGGAAGGTGTTCCGGGTGCGTCCCACCGGGAGGAGGCCCTGGGGAAGACCTAGGACACGCTGGAGGGACTATGTCTCCCAGCTGGCCTGGGAACGCCTCGGTGTCCCCCCGAAGAGCTGGAGGAAGATGTATGTATGTATGTATTTTCAGGAAGAAAGTCCTCTTCAAATTCTTTCAGCAATCTTCCCAACTCTGGTCCAGAGATTATCCATCGTCTGAAAGCATTTGGGTTTTCTGTGAGACCAACTGCACCACCGCAACCTTTCACAATCTTATTCTCTTGTTCATGAGCTTGGTCGAAAGGTATTGCAGAGAACTTGTTGTATGTCTTTGAGAGAACCCAGTGTGAATGATTTTCAAACTCATCCTTGATAGTGCTGGGCAAAGACTTCATGTCCCTGATGTGGACAGACACCCATCTTCCATAGTTTGTATGGTCCAAGGCAAAAAAAATAGAGGGATGAGTTCTTCTAAAAATTCTACATATAGAAGGAAGTTCTTCTCTCTGTGAGCTCTGACAAAAATGAGAATGAGGGTTTCATATCTTACTATTAGATCCCAATACATGAAAGTTGGACTCTTCTTCAGCATGTCATTTCTCCAAGTGAGAGCATGTCATTTCTCCGACTGTAGATTTTGAAGTGACAATAGAGTGTCTTGGTCTCCATGACTGTGCTGCTTTCAGAAATGAGTATGCCTTTCTAGAAGATGCTACTTCTGCTTCAGTGAGTGCTGTCGTCCAACCAGAGCACTCTAAGAGGTCGCCAAGTGTATTCCAAGTGTATTCCTTAGCTGAACATTAAGCATAAAAGAACGAACGAATTCTGACCTGCAACACGTCTACAATAGGCAACCAAAATAACTGAAAGTACATCTAGCTATGTACTGTCACACACAAATAGGATTTAATGTGATGTGATGCAGCCTAACATAAAACTAATGACCAAACTATGAACTCAGTAGATAGCTACATGAATGACCTAGTTGAATTAAAAAATAAAAGAGAAAACCAAGATCTCTTAATGGGATACTCCACTTTAAAATGAAAATTCTGTCATCATATACTCACCCTCATGTTGTTTCAAACCTGTATGAATTTCTTTCTTCTGCTGAACAGAAAGGAATATATTTAGAAGAATGTCAGTAATCAGACAGTTTCTGGTCTCATTGACTTCCATAGTAGGAAAAATATATACTATGGAAGTCAATGAGACCAGAAACTGTCTGGTTACTGATATTCTTCTAAATATCTTAATTTCTGTTCAGCAGAAGAAAGAAATTCATACAGGTTTGAAACAACATGAGGGTGAGTATATGATGACAGAAGTTTCATTTTAAAGTGGAGTATCCCTTTAACATGTATTTGTGCTGCCTTTTTTATAATAATTCCACCTATATTATACTGGGCTTTTTGAGAATTTTTTTTATTTTTATTTTTTATTTTTTTTTAGGTATAAGGTGTCTTGGCACTCTGTTTTACACTTATAATTTGGAAGATCTACTGGCCTGAGCACAAATTAACAAAAGGAAGCTTATTCAGTTGTCTTAAAAGGCGATTACCCTGAAAGTTTTACTTGAGAGAAAAAAAAACTTATTTCAATATTTGAAATTTCAATATTTCAGTTGGGCTCCTAGGCTGAAATCATTTAGGAGGTCCTAAAGAAGCTTCATGTAAAATGTGGTGCTTTTATCATCTCGGTAACGGTATTTAATATGTGCACTACCCAACTGGACTATTACTATTAGATCGATCATCGCATCTTCACGTGCGCTATAGGGATCTGTCACGTAACATTTACAAGCGCCAAAACGGTATTTATTGTTTGAATTTCGTAATAAAATTGACAGAATCTGAGAGCTGAGATTTTTTTAGATCATAAAGTAACCTGCTCTAGTCTGTCGGTCTCCGTGTCCTCTTTGCTTCGCGATTTTTCTCTGCGTGAGAGCGTGTGAAAAGTGTCAATTGCGTGTGTCTCACGGTGAATGCGTGAGAGTTGGCAGCACTTCAAAATGTGTTTTTTTTTTTTTTCTTTCGCTTGGCAAGCCAAGCTGACGTGACATGGGGGCGTGACAGCATCGACGATTCCATTTTTTGATTCGATAATCGAGATTGAGCATTAATTTCGATCGATTTCGTTTTAAAATCGAAATCGTGACACCCTTATTCAACATAATGCACAGAAGAAGAGATAAACCTCAAAGTCACCTGTGACAGTAAGAGTCACTCCTGGATAACCAGTATATCTTCCATCAGGTTTATCAGTGATGAATCTGAAATAGTACATGTCTTCATCCTTCAGTGTCACATGACAGTCTGACGGTGCAGTTCTGCTGTTTATCTCCCAGATACTGAAGCCTCTGACTGTATTCAGGGTCCTCAGACAGATCTGGAGGATCTACACCCTTCATATACTTATTGGTCCAGAACACTTTCATGATCTGATATCCAGTAGGGTATTTATAAGTGCATCTCATTATCACTGTTGAGTCCTTTAGTGCACAGATGTGTGAAGGACTGTAACTCACACTCCAATCATCACTAGAAACCCCTGAAACACAGAATTCATCAAACTGTAAATGTTGTTTTATCTGTTATATTGGATCATGAAAACATGACAATACTATATTACTATTAGAAAACAGCGACTCATTACAGGAAATATAAGATAAATGTGAATAAATAATCTCAGTGTGAATTACTTTAAGACAGAGGAGTGAAGAGAGAACCAAGAAATCAGCCAAAAACAACAAGCTGCACAATTACAGTTTTTCTGAATTGCTAAAACACATTTCTTGAAACCATCACTCACTTTCTCAAAACCTTAAACACAAAAGCAAATGTTCAAAACTCATTCAGAGAATCTCTGACTCTTCTGGCAAAATCAAACAATGCTTTCAGATCTTACACACATCAGTCAATATTATAAACACTACAGATCATTCGTTAGACACTACATGAAGAATGGAGAACACAGAATCCAAAGCAGTTACAGGAAAAATATGTATTTATATATTGTAACAAAGTAAATAAATTTTGCAATTACATATAAAAGTAGTACTGACACCTGACAGTGGTGAGTGAATAAATACTGTATGCACTGCAAGTACTGTATAGTAAATATTGTATAGTATGGAATGTCTGTATATTCAGCATTTGCATACTGTGAAATACAGTGACCAACTGCAGAAGCCCAAAAGGTTACAGTAAAAAACTGTAAATGAAAAGCATGTTACTGTAAAGTACAGTCAGAAGAGTTGAGCAACTGCAGAATCAAGGTCAGTGAGAGAGATTTATTCTGCTTCAGCTTCACGTCTTCATGTCGGTCCGGCCGGAGAATATCATCTCTGCAGGAGAAGAGAAAAACCCTGAAGCAGATCCAGCCTTGACAACATTCTCCACACCTTCCTCTTCCTCCTCGTTCACCACCTCTTTCACACACTCTTCCTCCTCTTATACTCACACTCTTCCTCCTCTTATACTCATACTCTTCCTCATCTTATACTCACACTCTTCCTCCTCTCCCTCTTATATTTTTCCATCCATTATTGCTATCAACATTCAGTGCAACATTTTGAGTCAATTTAGGCACTTTAAACTGTCTTGTATTTTGTACAGTTGGTTTCCTCTCATCATTAGAAATAAGTCTGAACAATTTTGAGTCGTTGTGTGTAAACGATGACACTGCACTCTAAAAAACGATTCGTTGGCTGAACAACCATTACTTATTAAAGTAATTAGATTAAACACAAAAAATTAAGTATTCATAACTTTTCATCCTCTACTTAACATATATAGTGTGTGTAACACAAAAATATAAGTTACCAGGTGAACTTAAATGTATGCATAAATAAAATGAAACAAACATAAGTCATGTCAACTACTATAATAATTGCTTCAAAATTAAGTAAATCTAGCATAACATTTTAAGTAACTATACGAGCCACGTGATATGCAATTTCCCGTGATGCCTTTTGGAGCCATTTTGGAAAGCACATGTGAAGACGCTGAAAAGAGGTAAGCTTAACTTTTTTTAACTTAAGGTACACTCGATCATTTATTGCATTTTTGGTCAAGAAATTAACTTTTAAACTGATTGCTACGAATTTTGCATCAGCAATTAGAAACGTGTTACTTACAAACACGTATGAAAACGTTTAAGTCTATGTTAATGTATAAAACGAGTGACTGCACACGAGAATAACGTTCTATATTTGAATTATTAAGCGAGTGTGCTCGAATGTATCAAGTGTTTAGTCAGAGTATTTATTGTGTTTTCGAAATATATGACCATGTATCGCGTTGGCACGTATGCATTAAGAGGACAATTCAGACGGCGCTCTCCCCACGCCACGGATAAATTCGTAGGCCTACTTTATTAGCGAGTTGTCACGTAGCTTATACTTTAGTATTTTTTAAGTAGGCCTAAATGTAGTTGTCATTTTATTATATGCAGGCTATGAGTTTTCGTATAAAAAAAAAAATTGTAACGTTACTTTACGTATTTACAAATTCCCAAATTCTCAAGCTCATATGGATCGCGGGAAAGGGGGGCGACCAGGCCTTGGGCGCGCGTTAGCCTACTTTTGGTAACGTTAACATCAAATATTAAATTCGAAAACACATTGGATACAGCTCCATATGTGTGCACGATTTATCATTAAATAATGGCGATCTTGTTTCAAACACATTATTCCTAAATGACAGCGACAACCCTGTCTATTACACCTTCAAAATTATCTCCAGGACCAGGATTGAAAAATCACTGCTTTAAAGTGTTTGATTTATTTTAATATTTTGTGTTGTTTGTTATATTTCATTTTAATAATGTGAGGCAATATTGAAAGTGGGAGAATGTGCCAGATTTGACTTCCAAAAGTAATGTAAAAACTGTAACTCTAGCATATCTGTAATTTTATGCTGCTAAATACTGTTTCTCTCTCTCCATCCTCTAATCCATGCAGCTGTGCAAAAGGTTATGGTGCAAGAATAATTTGAGGTAAGAATTCACAAATATATATGTTAATTTCACACTTATCTAATTATTATTTTTGACAAATTAGCTTTGCCAAAAATAAATAAAAATAACATATCACATTTAGTTCATATGGTTCTCATTAATTTTAGATATAATATATTTACTGAAAAGTCTGCTAGTGAGAGGCTGCAATGTCTTGCACATTCACACAAAATATAAAACATGTATTCTTTTTTTTTTTTTTTTTTTTTCTAGTTCACAATGAAATGGATATGCAAATTTTGTAGTACAGTCATTTCTACAAAGGCAGACTTACTTAAACATTACAGATTACAACATGACTGTCTTGGACGGCACCGATCATTGCCATGTATTTTTCCGGATTGTCCCTGTTCATTTAAAACATTGAACTCAATTCGTTCACACTTGAAAAGGCACCATGCCCCTTGTGATGTACAGACACATGCAGATAACTTTTCCTTCTTGTGTCAGCATTGTGCCTCTATTACATTTTCTACAGAGGCAGAATTCTTTACACATCTTAGACACCATTTAAAGAAACATGAGACTGTTGATTGTGTTTTTAATCAGTGTGATTTCAGGACAAATGTGTATGGCACATTTGCTGCCCACAAAAGCAGAAAGCATATGCCTCATTGTGTCACTGATTTTAAACCGCAAGTTCTGCATTCAAGTTTAGATTCTGCCTGTTGCCATTCTAGCAGCATAACTCGTGAGGAAGAAAGTGAAGAAGAAGAAAGTAGTCTGCCACTGAGGGCTGAAAGTGAACCTTTGCCAGATTTTATGGAAAAAAAAATTGGTTCTGTGCTACTTAAGTTGGAAAGCCTGTTTTATGTATCAGGGAAGTGCATTGACCAGTTGGTGGAAGACTTACTCTTCATTTCAACAGAAGGGACAACCGAAGCATTTAAATGTGTTATTGAACAAACGCTGAAGAAACATGACTGTGTTCTTGAAACATCAGTAGTCACAGATTTGGCAAAGGAACTTTGTGAGTCAAGTCCATTGGGCAAGTCACTTAGATTGGAGGGTCCTTTTAGTTCCTCTTACAAGAGGAAAGAGTATTATAAAGAGAACTTCACAATTGTGGAGCCTGTTGAATATGTTATTGATGCAAAGGAAAAACAGAGTTTTCAGTATGTGCCCATTCTCAAAATGTTGTCTCATTTAATGAATGACACAGATATTTCTCAAAAGGCACTAGAAAGATCTCAGATCTCTGAACAGGATGTACCAACATACAGATCTTTTCATGATGGGCTAAATTTTAAGCAAAACCCTCTTCTATCTGAAGGTGAAGATAAAATTTCCCTGATTGTATACATTGACGACTTTGAGATATGCAATCCACTCGGAACGTCTCGGAAAAAGCATAAAATCACTGCAGTGTATTGGGTGCTGGGAAATGTACCATCACTACTCCGTTCTGAGTTGTCGTCCATTTATTTGGCAGTTCTTTGCAAAGCAGAAGATGTTAAACGGCATGGATATTCAGTTGTACTAGAACCCCTTTTGAAAGATCTAGGAGTGTTGGAGAGAGAAGGCATTTTTATTTCTAGCCTTGGAAAGAATGTCAGAGGTACAGTGATGTGTGTTGTTGCAGACAATTTAGCAGCCCATTCACTTGCTGGGTTTGTTGAAAATTTCTCCGGACCATATCCCTGCAGGTTTTGCCTTGGCCAGCGTTCAGATATTCAGCTGAAAGAAGTACGTTCAGGTGCATTTCAGAGAAGGACAAATGAGCAACACACTCTACATGTTCAAACAGCATTAGAGGATACAAGTGTTGGCCATTCATTTGGTGTCAAAAGACAATGCATCATGACTGACAAACTGGATTATTTCCATGTTTTATCAGGATATCCACCAGATCTCCTACACGACGTTTTTGAAGGGATCGTTCCAGTAGAACTGGCTTTATGCTTGGATGTTTTCATCAAAAAGAAATACTTGACAGTGGATGATATAAATGCTGCAATCCAGCATTTCCCATTTAAATGGACCGACAAAACCAACTGTCCAAAGGCATTGCCTCTGTCTTTTGGAACTCGAAAGAGTATCGGCGGAAATGCCCATGAAAACTGGGCCTTGGTCAGGTTTCTTCCATTTCTCATAGGTCCAAAAATTCCAGTGGATGAACCTGCATGGTTAATTCTTATGGACCTTAAAGAAATTGTGGAACTGATAGTTTCACCAGTGCATACTCAAGAGTCCATTGGCTACCTTGATATCAAAATTTCTGAGCACAGACACAGATTTTTGAGTGTATTTCCACAGCAGAGGTTGCTTCCTAAGCATCATTTCCTGGAACACTATCCGGAACTGATCCAGGCTTTTGGTCCTCTAGTGGCTATGTGGACCATGCGCTTCGAGGCGAAGCACAGTTTTTTCAAACGTGTTGTGCGACACACCCATTCTTTCAGAAACATCTTGCTTTCGCTTGCAGTGAAACACCAGTTGTTGATGGCTTTTAATTGTCAACCTTCAGAGAACTTTCAACCATCACTTTCTGTTTCACATGTGTCCAGTGTCAATTTGGATTTGCTACATAGTGATGTACAGGAAGCAGTTCGCAAAAAATTCCCAAATCAAACATCAATAGTGTTTGCAAACACCGTATCTTGTTACGGAACAAAATACTGTAATGGTATGGTTCTGGCTCATGGATCCACTGCAGGACTTCCTGATTTGGTTCAGATAAACCAACTGATGGTTGTAAACCACTCTTTAGGGTTCATAGTGAAAACACGTAGAGCCTGGTACAATGAGCACTTGAGGTCTTTTGAACTAGATGCACCTGACCATGTTGAAGTACTTCTCCATGAAGACTTGAGTGATGTTGTACCTCTTGCTGCATACACTGTTAAGGGGAAGTGTATGGTGACTTTGAAGTGTTTCATTTCTACACAGTTCTAGGTAATAAAAATGATTTTTAAAAGTAATTGTTAACAGGATGTGGCTGTTAAATTATTTATTACCAAAAAGAGAAATTTTCACCCAGAATAAAAATGGTAATTTACTCAAAATTATAACAAATGTAATTATGGTCTGTGTAATCATACAAATTGAAATTATTTAATTTTGGAACAACATGAGATTTAGTAGACTGACAATTATCTTTTATGTGTGAATTGTCCCATTTTTGTCTAATAGTGTTTCTTTTTCAAACAGAACATGTGTGAACCAGCAGTATTACGGGTCATTCTTGATCAGAACTCCATTCACAAACTTCACCTGCCCTCTGGAATTCCAGATACCCGTGTGAAGTTGGAGTCAGTAGTTAAAGAAACATTTCAGATACAAGGGACCTTTACTCTACATTACAAAGACACTGATTTTGAGGAGTTCTTTTCTCTGACTTCTACATCTGAGCTTAAAGATAAAGACACTATCAAAGTAGTGCAAGTTGAGCCAGTGACTATAAATTTAACAACAATTGACAGTTTAGAGTGTGCTGGCCCTTCTACCTCTGATGCCCCAGTAAGTTCAGATGACTGTTCAGTTGCCTCTTCGGCTCCCTCATCATTTGGCGCATCAGATGACACCGTATTGCTCTGCTCTCCAGACAGTCATGGACAAAGATCAAAGCCGTGGCCATCACCGTTTGAAATTCCAGAGTTTGCCTATGACACTGAGCTGGTTCTGAAGTCTGCTAATGATGCATTCAGAAATGATGGAAGTACTCTGAACAATCCAAGTGTGAAGTCCGATATTCTAGAGAAGTTGGCTGAAAAGATTTTCCAGTTTTGTGCATATCCTACCAGCCAGCAAATTTCCTCAGTTGCAGAGGCATTAATCCAAAAGTATCCTTGCTTAAAGGAGCCTGGGTCATACTCCGGATTCTATGGATGGCAAACCAGACTAAAATTCAAGATGGGAAACTATCGGTCAAAATTGAGAAGTATCGGTTGCCCAGAAGTAACTGTGAATTCAGCTAAAAATAAAAGACATGCTGCTGTAAAAAAGCCAAAGAAAGCAGAAATAAACTACCTCCCTCCACATCCTGTGGGAGTAACTGAACAGAGTCTAGAACAAGAACGGATGGAGCTTCTTGATGATGTCAAGATAAGGGATAACTGGAGAAATATTAATCAAAAAATGTCCAGAACTTTCTCCTACCGTCGTCAGGAAATTGTGGAGAAGAGTCCTTCTATTGCAAGCATACAGGAAAGATGGCCTGCTTTGTTCGACACCTCTCAGGTATCTACATTTTTATTTCCTTGTTTTATTTCTGCTCTAAATTAGTCTGAGTTTTGAGTAATGTATTGTTGTCTTTTTAGGTCAAAGAAGAATTCAGGAGGTTGACAGCTGTTGAGCTTGAAACAACATTCATGGCAAACCTGGACAAACACACAGATGCACTTCTGTCTTTGTTTCACACCAAGGGAGGAAATGCTGGACAGCAAATTAGAGAAATTTTGAGTATGCTAAACCAGGTATGTGGATAGTTTATGTAGGGTTGTAAAAAGTAACAGTACTTTAGTACAAAGTCGGTACTGAAATTTTAACACTTTTATTTTATTTTGAGCGCTGTTGAACGGATTCTGACTAGCTTAAACACCTCTGATTGGCCATTGTGTTCACCCACTCTGATAGACCGCTGATAGACGCCTGCTTTCAAACGCTCACATGTGTATCTGTATAAGCACTTGGTGAAGAGTGTAAAAGATTGATGTTAGCAATTTTTTTCTGAAGCGTTGATTATTGTAGCCAATCACAGACATATCTGTTGAGCATGTGAACACAATGGCTAGTCATAGGTGTTTAAGTTAGTCAGAATCCGTTCAACAGCACTCAAAATGCTAGGGGGAAATGGTGGTACTGTAACATTTTTAACATTTCAGTACCGATACTTTTGACAATCCTAGTTTGTTGGCACGTATATATTTTATATATCTATATTCAGTGCCTTCTAAAATGTTTGGGACTAAGCCTTTTTTTCTTATTATTTTCCTCTGTACTCCATGGTTTTAGATTTATAAACAAATAATTCACTTGTTGTTCAATTGCACATTATCAAGTTTTATTAGAGAGTATTTCTAGACATTTTAGTTTTAACATGCAGAAATTACAACAGATCTTAAATAGTTGCAGACATTTCAGGGCATCAAAAAAATTATGACGCAGCAATACTTTGCCTTTAATGACTACTTGTACTGTAGGCATCTTCAGCTCCCACTTAATTTTTGGGTTCACCCAAAAATAAAAATACTGATTCTCACCCTCATGTCGTTCCACATGTTAAACCTTTGTTTATCTTCAGAGCAGAAATGAAGATCTTTTTAATGAAATCTGAAAGCTTTTTGTTCCTCCATTGGCATCTACACAATTTCAACTTTGACGCTTCAAAAAGCTCATAAATACATTGTAAAACTAATGTTAAACTAATGAAGCGTCAAAGTTGCAATTGTGCTGCTGCCAATGGAGGTACAAAAAGCTTTCGGATTTCATCAAAAAGATCTTCATTTGTGTTCCGAAGATGAATGAAAGTCTTACAAGTTTTGAACGACATGAGGGTGAGTAATTAATTTTAATTATGTTTTTTTTTTTTTTGTTATCTATGTAACCCTGCTATACCTTGTTTATTTTTTGTTTTGTTTTTTAAATGTAAACCAATTAACTGTAAAGCGTCTTTGAGTGTCTAGAAAAGCGCTATAAAAATAAATGTATTATTAATTTTCAGATCATTGTTGTAGTGTATAGCAGCAGAATTTTCTGCTTTTTCAAAATTAATTTTGCTTCCAACTTAATTTGCCATCAGCAGTTATACAGTCAATGAAGATGAGTTTGTTACATAATGCTCAAACTCTATGGGGTCTCTGTATAATTGTTGTTTTGTGTGTATGCACCATGAAAAACCACATTTTGTATACTTTTCAGACCAGTCCTGTGGAAAAACGCAGAGAAGTTGTAATTCGATGCTTAATTGTCTACCTCTCAGAAAATCCTGACAATCTCATCAAGCATTATCAGGTGAGCATCTAAAATCGATCAATAACCAAGTTGAGCTCCAAACCTAAATAAACAACTTGTATAATGGCAATTAATTAATTTAACCAAATTAGATGTAAGAGGCTGTTAGAGATTTATTTTATTTTAAAATATAAAGGTACATTTCTTTCGCATTCTGTGTTTCAATGCAATGTATTTTTTGCAACATTCTGATCAATAACAAGTGATTTTTTTTTTTTTTTTTTTTTTTTTTTTTTTTTTTTTAAGGATACTCATGGGAATGAGGAACTGGAACAGCTCACACTGAGGATCATAACAAAAGGTGGCTCAGCAGATGATCCTTTACAGACTGGGGTAATGCTGGAAGGCATAGAGGTGATGACGGGGTTGTCAGGTGTTGCGAAGGCTTGTGTTTATCTACTTGGCCTAATTTATGCAATCAATCTGAGTTACCCCAAAGAGCTCAGATACTCATTTGAATGTTTTCAAAAGATTCTACTGGAACTAGACAGTGGCAAACTTTCTCCAAAGGTTTACTCTCTGAAGAACAAGCTTCTTTGTTGAAACAATAGATTGATGGTTTTGTTCTGACCATTACGACTCAAAATATGTTCACAGGACCTTTTTAGCCAAACGCATCTGGTTTTAGTACAGTGTTAGTTTGCAAAGGTTTGATTGTAGTCTTGTTTTATCCTCAGGTTCTTTGCTGCATGTTCCAAAAGTAAATGTTGCAAAAAAAATTATATTTAGAGAAGTGTTGCAAAGAGTGAAAAATCAAGAAAGTTTTGTAAAGATTGCAATCTCTCTTACAAAAAAGGAAAGAAAGAAAATGCTTTGGTTTTGTGCTACTTTTATTCTTAAGAGGTTTGTTGCATGTTTCAAAAGTAAATGTTGGAAAAATTTGAATATTAAGAGAAGTGTTGGAAAAATTTGAATATTAAGAGAAGTGTTGGAAAAATTTGAATATTTAGAAAAGTGTTACAAAGAGTGAAAAATCAAGAAAGTTTTGTGAAGATTGCAATCTCTCTTACAAAAAAGGAAAGAAAGAAAATACTTTGGTTTTGTGCTACTTCTTAAGAGGTTTGTTGCATGTTTCAAAAGTAAATGTTGGAAAAATTTGAATATTAAGAGAAGTGTTGGAAAAATTTGAATATTTAGAAAAGTGTTGCAAAGAGTGAAACATCAAGAAAGTTTTGTGAAGATTGCAATCTCTTACAAAAAAGGAAAGAAAGAAAATGCTTTGGTTTTGTGCTACTTTTATTCTTAAGAGGTTTGTTGCATGTTCCAAAAGGAAATGTTGGATAAATGTAAATCTTTTAAGAAGTGTTGCAAAGGTGAAAAAGTGACCTGTTAAAAGTGATTTTCCATTTGTTGATTTGGCACATTTTGTTACATTACATGTTAAGGCTTTGCAGCCTTTGGCAAAAATAAATAAAATAAAGTTAAATGCTTTATTGTGTGTGATTTGCATGTAATTTATTTTAAGACATTGAATGTACTGGAGCAGTGCAGTAAGCAGACCAATAGCTGAAGATCTAAAATAAGTTCAAATGGTTGGTTCAACTCATTTAATTGTCTTATTTTTATATATGAAATTAGCTTAAATGTTAAGATTTGTTTTGATCTCACATGGCCTGCACTGTGTTGGATTTACTTAAAATGTATATGCACCATTTTTGCATCATACTTTTTAAGTAATCCCAACTTGGAATAATTTTACATAAAATTAACAAGAAAACCTTTGTAATATGTACTTAAATATTTGAGTTCACGTAACATTCTTTACTTAAAAATATATGTAACGTGATGCATATATTTTTAAGTAAAGAATGTTGCGTGAACTCAAATATTTAAGTACATATTACAAAGGTTTTCTTGTTAATTTTATGTAAAATTATTCCAAGTTGGGATTACTTAAAAAGTATGATGCAAAAATGGTGCATATATATTTTAAGTAAATCCAACGCATCATTTTTTAGAGTGTGTGTTGTAGTTGTGTTTAACTTTAGCCTGCCTGTGTTTAGTGTTTTGAAACATAAGTGCATCACAGTGAGAAATGTGTTTTAATGAGTGAGAATGTGTTCAGCGTTTTGCAAAAAGAGTGCATGAGATTTGCAAACAGTGTTTTAACGACCTGAACTTGTTTAATGTTTTACAGAAAGAGTGATTTATTCGACAAATTGGTTTAGGCTATTGAGAATTTGGTTCAGAGAAGTGGGTTTAGTGTTTTAGCAATTCAGAAACACTGTAAATCATGGAATATGACAATATAAATATTTAACATACACATTCACTTCCGAGAACAAGAGCAAAAGATATTCACGATCTAGTGCTAGGGCAGGGCTGCGAACTGTCACGCTTTCAGCCTGAGACCCTAATCGACACGTTTCACACACTCTCACGCCACACACACATTTTCTCATGCAGAGAAAAATTGCTAAACATTCATTGCGTGAGAACAGCAGAACTCAGCAAACTGCAAGCAGAGGGTATCATCAAACAGTCAACGCCTCTCTATGGGCAGAGGTGTATAGTCCAGGGGTCAGAAAGTAGAAGTCCTGCCATATGTTTATTACACCCATAAACTCAGTCAGCTGATTTCACTAATTAGTTCTCTCTCCTGCTGAATTAATAAATCCAGGTGAACAAAATACTGACTTTTACTTTCTGAACCTGGACTTTACACCTGTGACACCAACAGACAAGACAAAGCTGGTTACTTTTAAATTCTAAGCTCTCAGATTCTGTCAATTTTATTATGAAATTAAAACAAATATCGTTTTGGCGCTTGTAAATGTGATGTTTCCTCGAAAGGGAACTCAAAAGTTGGCAGTCCTGTCCTACAGTGATTTTTTGATGAGCTTTGTTGGGCGGTGTTGCAGAAAAGCAGAAGTAAACGTACAGAGACAGAGTGAAGAGAGAACCAAGAAATCAGCCATAATGTCCAGTACAGTGAGTCTGTTAATTTACAGTGCAAACTCAGTTAACTGTTATCTCTTCATGATCTTTTGTCAAAAGCAGCATTATCAATCAGGGGTTGAAGCGTGAATAACTGAATAATGTCCAGTACAGTGAGTCTGTCCAGTCATTGAGCTTGAGACATTGTTTTTTTACTTTATGTGCACATGCATTCTGTCCTCGACTATTGATTAAATGGTTAATATTTTTCACTTTATTTTTTTAAATTCTGAGTATGTAATAACCTGACACAATTTGTGTGTTAAAATGACATACACAACTAATGTGTTACATTTGACAACATGTGTTAAAACTGACACAACGTGTCATTTTTAACACAATTTTAATGTGTCATTTTTAACTCTTTTTAGAGTGTACTTATGAAAATATTGTTTCATCAGTTACACTGGACCATGAAAATATGACAATACTTTATTACTATTGGAAACATCGACTCATCACAGGAAATATAAGCTCATCTTCTCAGAATCTATGGAGTGATAAATGTGAATAAATGATCTCAGTGTGAATTACTTCTTCAGCTTTGATGGACGGTGTTGCAGAAAAGCAGAAGTAAACGTACAGAGACAGAGGAGTGAAGAGAGAACCAAGAAATCAGCCGCGAACAACATGATGCACTCTCAAATAATGAAATATCTAAAAAATAAGATGAAGAAAATAATCAAAGTTGATTTATTAAATACCCAATGACATCAAAATATTAGTTTTGTGGCTTTTAGTTCTTATCTATCAGTTCAGAGCTCATTTATGCTAGTGAACTCCTTTGACATGATAAATATTTAACATGTACACATTCACTTCTGAGAACATGAGCGAAAACATATTCATGATCTGCTGCTAAAGTGATTTCTGTCCAATCAAAAGCTCTGAACTTTGAGAAAGTCCCTCCCCCTAAACCATGTGACACTGACTAGCAAGTAGCTAAAGACTACTCATGAGACTCATGAGGCCTTAAATAAAACATCAGAGTGTTTCTAATGTGAATGTAAGAGAGAATCACCGTGAATCATGAGCAGAAATCAGAGGAAGAGGAGGAGCCATTCTGACCAACATCAGCATAAAATATATCTATAATACAGCATTCAATTCAATTCACATTTATTTGTAGCGCTTTTCACAATGCATATCGTTTCACAACAGCTTTACAGAAAATACACGAGTCCACATTACAATTTAGAGTGATCTGTTATCAGAGGAAACTGTCTAAGTTATGCATTTCAGAAATGTACATATACAAAATCACAGTTAGCTAAAAATGTATTAATTGAAACAATGTAATAATTTAAGGCAAAAACAATGAGCTCATTGAAGTAAGGGACCGTTCGGTATTTAAGGAATGGACCACCGGAGGAAAATATGGGAGGTTCATGTCTTTTTATTCTTTGTTGAGGGGAGGGTCATCCAATTTTTTTTTAGTCTTGGGGGAGGGTCACCCAATTTTTGTCTTCATGAAAACAGCAAAATTTCAAAGTGGCTTGTTTTGTGCATATTTTTCCATCACTATCAGATGGTCTGACCCTACAAAAGTTCAGTTTGGCGCTGTTTGACAGTGCGCGCGCTTCGGGGCGTACACGCTCAGAAAAAGTGCATCATGTCAGAACAGAACGTCAATGAAATGTTTACCCGGCTAAGCTTTAAAGCACAAGCAAATAATTAACTTTTGTGATTGTGAATAAGTGCAGTGTCCTGTGAGTGTAACTCTACCGCTGCATTGACATACCGGTGCAGTATTGGGACTGAGGCGCCAGAACTGCAGCTGATAGAATGTGCGCTACCATATTTTAGTTTCCATGCTTATTATGTTTCCACAACAATGTTAGAGAGTAAATCTACTGAAATGGCCACCATAACAGTGGAGTGATGTGTAAGATGAGAAAGCAGAGGTTAACGCCTGTTTGTGTGGAGTGCGTATGCGGTTCAGGAGCAGCACGCTATAGTGCTTTCACATATGCTGCCTTTGCAGTGCGGAACTGATCCACGGCTGTACCACAAACACATACTCACTATTTTACTTTCAAATCCAGAAGATATCAGCAACTTTTATTAAAAAAAAGTTTTGTCAGCATAATCCCTAATGAATACTTGCCTTAATATATTCATCATTTAAACAAGTATATGTAAATCACCCTATTCTTAACATTTCTCATGTAAAGACACGCATGAGCAATAATCATCAGTTTCATTTAAGCAAGAGTGTTTGTCTTACCGTGTTGCAGCTCATCAGATCAACAGCAACCAAATGACTGACTGTTTTAACTCAAGCACTTTAGCTTTACAGTGAAGGACTTTGTGTGGTTAACACTGTTTATTAATGACCAGCGACAGAAACATCACTGTCCCTCCCTCAACAAGAGAACAACATTACTGAACTAAACCTACTTAAACAGAAATGATGATCTTTTTCTGTAAGTTGAAGATGAATAATTATGAGGATGAATGAGGATGAATGATAGTGATTTACAGGTGAGGCTCATCAAGGTTGATGTCAGTCGCAGGAGATGGTGACCTCTGGTGGCAGTTTGAGGGATTGAACGAGCACATATGAGACGAGATGTGTCTGACTGCAGAACTATATACATGATTGTAGTCTCCCACTGAAAAGGGGAACATAGAAATATTAAAACAACGACAGACACTTGCGTTTCCCTCAATCTCTGTGTTATGAGTGCACAAAATTACCATAAAAATGCATAACAACTTGCATATAACAATACTGTATTCTCAAATGACCCATATTGTATTTGCTGTCAAAACACATAAAGATACGAGCATCAATTGGCATAAAACACTATATCCATCCTGTTACAAACAATAAACAAGATAGCTTGCATCTGTGTGTGTGACAAAAGAAACTATTACAGTTTTTCTCGATTGCTTAAACACATTTCTTGAAACTATGCCTCGTATTCTCAAAACTATAAACACAAATGCATAACGTCTCACCCAATTCCCCAAACATCCTATTTTCAGGTCAAAATGAAGCTCTACACTCAAAACCATTCACTCTTGCTGAAAAACCAAACTTTGCCCTCAGACAGGACACACAAGCCCTCAAAATCACACACACTACAACATAGTCTTACACACTGGTGCAATAAATTCAAAACAACATTTCCAAAACTGGTAAGTTATGTTGCTTGTGGTTCCCCCATCACAAACCTTTTCACATGATGAACACAAAAGACACAACCAGTGGATACATTGGCACATTTGTATTCATACACAGAAAACACACACACACAAAACCTTTTTTTTTTTTTCCTGTTTTACTCTTCTTCTTTTTTTACGTACTCTTTTTTTTTTTTACTCTCTCCTCTAAATTTTTTTTTTTATATTTACTTACAGTAAGATGTGTGTGACCAACATATGACAGTAAAAGAGCACACACAAACCATATTCTAATATGGAATTCGAATTGTGTTGGACTGGTAAAGAGTGTTGGGACTTGACAGGAGGGTCTCCACTCAAGGATACAGTATGATGGATACGTCTAAGAATGTTCCACATATGGTTGAAATACCATCATTTGCCTAGAAAGATAACATTCTGGGAGTCAAGACTATAAAGGAGAAATGATGCCCTCCCTTCACTGTCACACTCTGCAGCCACACTGTCTGACTGTACGACTGCTGGCCTTTTCTTGCAAGAAAATAAATCTCATCAAAGACTATTGGAAATGTTTGTCTCTTATTCAGTGATAGAGTTTTGTTTGCCACCACACCTCCCTGAAGGTTCTCGAGGCGACGGTAAAGCGACTCATATTTGGCCTTACTCGTAGCCCAGCCTCCCTCATAGTCATACCATTGATAAAGACATGGGCAACTAGAGTGACTTGAATTTCATCTGAGACTGCTTGTCTTCTTGTCCTTGCCCTTCCTCCTCCTCATTCTTATCCCTCTTCCTTCATGTCTTTCTGGATCCATTGTTCCAAAACTCAATAAACTGATTTGGGCCCTTTTATATATCTATTGAAGGTTCTGATTGATGTGTGTTAAATTTTGACTCTTAGTGTTTCCACTTGGGTAATTGTGTGCTAACGGAGCTGAAGCTGTGCTGACTTGAGTGAACAATTTTGAATGCTAGTGCTTTCTAAATGACAACATGGTCTAAGCAATGAGAAATGAAGGGATTTGTGTGTAGAGTTTTGCAGTGACAGTTCAACAAATCTGACTCATGTGATAAAAAAAATGCAAATCATATTACTTATAAATCAGAATTAATGTAATACTGTGAATTATTCTCTGTACTCTATATGTAGTGCATATTAATCTCAAAACATTTTACTTGTCACAATATAATACCACTTTACACGTCATCCATTTTATGTGATAACTGCAGGCCTTCACACTTGAACATGGACGGTTCAGCATGTGACCCATTAACACTCATGTACGATACAAACTCAAATAAACATCCAAACTATCTTAACAGCATAATAACACTGTATTTTCATTATACGAATGGTTAGAAACCCATAAAATATCATGTACTAACAATACAGTGCATTGAGACGTGACTTGACTTGACTTGACTGATGGTAGAATAGCATCGGAAACTATTCCCGTTTGCCATGTATAGCAATCTCATCTCTTTTTCCACAATACGGGTATATTACAATTATACGAACATCCTATTTACACAAACTCATATTAACATAAAATATTCCGATATTTAAAGGGGCTTCCCTGAAAAGGGGAACATAGAAATATTAAAACAACGACAGACACTGCGTTTCCCTCAATCTCTGTATTATGAGTGGGGAAAGGGAACCGTGTGCCTGATAATAACTCTCCATGCTCGCCCCACCCCTTGCTGGAGTCCTTCGGTACTGCCCAAAAACAAACTACATGAACCAATGAAATAACCAATCATAACAATAATATTCTCTTCTCAATACCTTCTACAACTGCAGTTTCTGGCCAGCAGCTTCAGACCGGACGTTAGGAGCTGACGATCACCTAAAGCCTGCTTTATACCAGAGATGGTCTTATTACTGGGAGATATCAGGATCTGTGGATCTACCATTGGAAAAAGTGTAACGGTTAACTTGGATCACTTGTGCCTTGATAACCAATCACATTACAGCCTTGACATCATTGAGGCTGTGTCTGAAATCGCCCCCTATACCCTCAATAGGGCATTATTTGAGGGAACAGCCATTTGTAGTGGTGTCTGAAACCATAGTGGACGTTATCGAGTTCACTCATTCAATCCCACAATGCACCGCAATAACAAGTGCATAATAGCTGTCCCAATGTGTCCCAATGCGATTGCTGCTTCCTCCGAAGGCCGTATTTAAAGGCCGTTTGGTCGCATTTGAAGGCCAATTGCATCACAGCGGCACGACGAAACGTCACAGCGGCGCAACGAACGATGTCCCAATTCAAAGACGATTGTCGATTGCGTCACGGCCAAATGGGTGAAGTATACTATTTTCAGCATTTTCAATATAATCAAAAAGATTTCTTAAAAGTTTTTCTGATCAAAAGACTTTGAAAAAGTATTTTATTTGGACACACAGACATCAAGAATCTACAGAGCCCCTAAAGGGACGTGGTGGTGGAAAAAAAAATTGTGATTCGTGTCCAAACACACCAAGCAAAAATCAGCCTTCCAAAAGGCATAAAAATGTGGTGGCCTCCTCTGCCAAAGAAAGTGAAATGAAAGCTTTAGCATAAGTTCTGCCGGGAAGACTTAAAGGGGGGGTGAAATGCTATTTCATGCATACTGAGTTTTTTACACTGTTAAAGAGTTGGATTCCCATGCTAAATATGGACAAAGTTTCACAAATTAAATTGTACGTTTGAAGGAGTATTTCTGTGCCAAAAATTGTCCTTCCGGTTTGTCACAAGTTTCGGAAAGTTTTTTTCATTCACCTCCATCCCCCCACCACCTCCAAGATGGATCCCTCCCTCCATCCTCCCCACCACCACCACCACCAGGATGGTCCCTTCCCATACCTCACAGGGGGTGGGCTGCGCCCCTGCTTTTGTCTTCAGGCAGGATATGCAGAGTCCGGACCCTCAGATTGCGAGCTACGGACGGGGCCTACGCCAAATAACTTTATTGCTTGCTGGGCTGTTAATAAATGTATAATTGTCACAGTATTTATTCTCCCGAGTCTTTCTGGTAGAACTGATTTTAAGTGAAGTGCAGGAGAATATCATCCGAATTCTCTCTGAGAAGATTAACGAGAGATCCGATCAGATTGAAAGAATGGTGAAGGAGAATTCTTCCAACATTGAAGCTTTGGGCAAATGTCTTATACGTCAGTTCATGATGATGTAATGGAGCTGCAGAAAGAAAACAAAATGCAAATGCTCTCCTAGGAAAAAAAGTCAAGGAAATGAATACGAGAATTCATGACCAGGAACGTTACAGCCACAGATGGTGTCTTTATACGGACTGTCCGAGCAATCCAATGAAAACGTGAAAACGAGAGTTGTGGAAATATGCAAAGAAGTGACGTATGGTAGCGGATGCTCTGGATGTGGCACATCGTCTTGGCAGACCTAAAACCTCGGATGATGGCAGAAGAGTTCAACCAAGGTGATCATGAGATTCATTTCTCGCACAGCCATATTTAATCTGGAAAAATTCACGAGTATCTGACCACCAAGGGGCTGTGGTTTAAAGAGGATTGACTGCTTTTGACATTGAAGCACGGAATCGTCTTTGGCCGGCTGTGGAGAGGGCGAGGAAGAGTAAAGAGATGGTAAAGAGATTTATCCTGAAGAGGGCATCGGAACTTCATAGACTTGTGGTCGTTTGGCAGGAGTCTGCAGTTGGCGGTATCCTGAAAGTCAAGGTTAATCTTCTCTATTAGAGACAAGAAGTTCTTTGGATGGTTAAATAACGGATGCACTTTAAGGTTTATTTAAATGTTTGCAACTGTTATACTTTTTGAAGATTGTTTGTGGGAATCCCATTATGTTAAAGTTTAGGCTATTTACCTACTCTTGTGGTTTATTTTTTACTAATTGGCTACTTTTGATACTTTATGTCTCTTTCTTTGTTTTCTATCAATGTCAGAGGTATTCGTGATATCCTAAAGAGAAAAGCTTTATTTTTGTATTGCAAAGGGAAATGTGTAGATTTATGTTTAATTCAGGAAACGCATGCATATTCTTCAGATGCCATGTTCTGGAAAAATCAGTGGGGAAAAGAGATTTGGTTGTCATTTGGCAGTAATCGATCAGCGAGGGTCGCTATTTTACAAGATAAATTTACAGGACGGATACTGAATTATGAAAAAGATGATTGTGGTAGATGGATATTACTTGTGATATATAAGGATAACAAACAATTTATACTAGTTAATTGTTATGCCACCAATAACAACATTAACAACGAAATACTCTTTTTGCAGATTGAATCTAGAATTCAGCATTTTATTTTCTTATATCTTTTAGCTAAAGTTATTTGGGGAGGAGATTTCAATACTGTGTTTGATGCAACCATTGATAGATGGCCTCCTAAAAGTGGGCCTGGCCCTTCGAGTGAACTAGTTAATGTATGTTTAAGACTGGGCCTTACTGATGTGTGGAGAGAATCCAGACAGGGAGGAATATACGTGGAGTAATAAGAACCTATCTCTTCATTCTCGTATTGACTATTGGTTAGTGTCTGATGATTTAACTAATAATGTGGACTCTGTCCTGATAGAACCTTGCATAATGACTGATCATAAAGGAATATTCATAAGAATAAATATGGTGCAAGATAAATCAGTCAAAAAAACTAATAGTTACTGGAAATTAAACAATAAATTGCTTGAAAATTAATGCATAAAGGAAAAAATCAAACTCATTATTGAAATATATAGGACAATTGCAGCTATAGAAAAGAAGTATGGAAAGTACTGGGAATTAATGAAGTTTGATATCAGAACGACATCCTTTAACCAAGGAAAATTGGAAGCAAAAAAAAAAAAAAAGGAAAGAAAATTCAATTATTGAGGAAATATTAAATTTGAATAAAAATAGGAAAGAAGCTTTGACTGATTTTGAATTTAAAATAAATAAATTTATTACATACTGAACTTGATAATATCTATGAGGATAAAGCAAAAGGAGCATTTATTCGATCTAGACTTAAATGGTTAGAAAAATGGGGAAAAAATACAAAATCGAAAAAAGAAACAGTGATTTTGCCCCGGTTTCAAAACTAATGATTAACAACAAAATAGTAGATAATTCTTAAGATATTTCAAAATACGTGGCTCAGTTCTTTAGTAATTTGTAGTGATGTAGTACTCGAGTCCGGTCTCGGAATCGAGTCCGGTCTCGAGACCGATTTCTGCTTTCTCGGACTCGACTCGGACTCGTTCTTATAAAGACTCGGTCTTGACTCGGACTCGACCCTTCAAAGACTCGGTCTTGACTCGGACTCGACCCTTCAAAGACTCGGTCTTGACTCGGACTCGGCATAGGCGGTCTCGTCCCATCACTAGAAAATTTTAATAGCGTACCGCACGATATACGTCACCTTTTCTCATTAATATTCATTAAGCTAGCGACGGTTGCTAGGGGGGTCAAACTCGCGCGTGTCACTCATGCTAGACGCATGTAAACAGTTCACGGACGAGATGTCTACTGAGCTAAACCTGCTAACTCTGTCCGAGAATGATGTCCCCGGTGCCAAATTCACTGGTATAGAAGTAGAAGAACATACAAATATTCAATTGAAGAGATGGCTTGAGTGTAGAGGGCTGAAAAAGACGGGAAAAAGAGCCGACCTGATCCAGAGGTAGATTGTTATCGACAGAATTTCTCCCCCAAAAAACATCGCCTTACGCCACTGACAGTGACATTTTGCAGTTTCAACAAGCTATCTTTTACCACCCTATGTCCTGTCTGTCATATATACTATGTCCTCTGGTTGTCTTACGTCTGACAGTTGTTGGGGGTAATTTATATTATTATTATTAATGTATTTATTTTTTGTTTAGCGATCGCTAATGCTACTTGGTCACAACCAACAACACTTAATTTTTAATTAATATCAAATCTAAATTCTCTCAATTATTTTACCCTCCCCCCTAAGGCTGTTTCCTTACTACAGAAAAAGTAAATCTGTCAGATCTAGGGCCTACCTGTAGCATGACCAGGCTTGCTAGAAAAAGGCAGAGGCTGAACATGTCTTACATATTTAAATAAGAGTATTTTAAGAAAGTAGGCCTACATATGACTTTTATGATAAATGTCATTCAAGGCAGTAGTAGCACCTACAAGTAACTATATATATGTATATGTATATATATATATATATATATATATATATATACACATACATACATACATACATACATATATATATATATATATATATATATATATATAGAGAGAGAGAGAGAGAGAGAGAGAGAGAGAGAGAGAGTTATTCATTCATTCAAAATAATGTAGACCCATCGTTCACATTTATCCCTCTAGGTTTTTGGCTTCGGGAAACGAATAAAGAATACATCCTTCATATGTGGGTGTCTGGAGTCGTTTCTGCAAGTTCCATAGCAGCAGTGTTTACTCGGCATGTTCTTATTTGAGGGATAACCGGCAGAAAACAAGCAGTACTAGCATGAATCATAAGCGAGCGCGCTTCTATGTTGACCCCCTTCCGGTTTACGTTGCTGACGTCACGCGGCCTTGCGGTCTAAAAATAGCACTCGTGCGGCACGCTATTGACTGTTCGCAAAAGACCCGCCCCCCTTAGTTACTGTCGCCATGTCCGACAAGCTACGCCGTTCTCACGGCACACCATGTTCTCACGCAGTGAAAAATACATTGCGGAGCAGAGAGGAGACTGACAACACGCTGACAGACAGGACAGACCAGGTTACTTTTCGGTTACTTTTGATATTAAACATATTAAACAAAGTCTCACCTTTCAAATTTGGTCATTTTATAAAAGAAATTTAAACAATAAATACCGTTTTGTTGCTCTTTAATGTGCCGTGACAGGTCGCTGTAGAGCATCAGTTAAAGCTGCTCGTGAACCGATCATCTCTTCCTTCTAGTTAATTTATAGCCTCAAATAAACATGAACAAACATAAGAAGCAATGTTGTTTTAACCACGGAAAGGCGTCAGTAAACTCCGTGTTTCAAGTTCAAATCCTCCCATGTTAATCTACTAACTCTCCTGACTGCTTTGTCGGACAAAATGGCGGATGGCGAAGTATGATTGGTCAGATCACCTGTCAATCAAGCTCCCTGCAAAGGGTCAAATTGCTCTGCATGTCCTAACTATGATTTAAAAAAGTCAGGGTGGGCTTAACATGTTGATGACAGAGCAGCACTGTTGAAGCAGTTTAGAAAAATAGGCAGAAGATGATGCATGTGGTAGGGATTTTTTTAATGATAGTAAAAGCATAGTCCATATTAAGACGTTAAGACTGCTCCTCTAAACAATTCCCAATCTAGCTTAGTCTGTAGGCCTAACTGTTGATTATTAACTGGGGTGATATTAAATCATGAATATGAAAACTGACATGTTTTTATGGTCTTGGTCTCGACTCCTAAATACTCGGTCTCGACTCGGACTTGCTTCCTCAAAGACTCGGTCTTGACTCGGACTCGACTTAACCCTTTCGCACGTACGATCACACCGGTGTGATCAGTCTAGGCTGGTCCCTGGAGCGTACGATCACACCGGTGTGATTAGAACGGTCAGTGCATCACGTGATCAACTGCTAAATTCAAATGTGCTTTCGCGCGTTGGCTGGCGCTGAGCCAGAGACAGGCGCGCTCAGAGCTGTCATATATCACAACTTTTCAGTGTTTTCAACCACATAATGCTTATTTTAGGTTTCAGACATATCTATTTACATAAGTACTAAAAAAACAATACATTTAGAGTTTGTAAAATACACACTGATGTCTATGGAAGAGGCAACAACAATCCTTTCCATTATAACGTTTTATTCATATCAGATACACATTGTGTAAGTAACTTTAAAGTTTACTCTATTCTTCTCCCAGTTAACCAGCCACTTACTTTTATGTATTTCAGGAGAAGTGGAGAATTCACGTGTTGTAAATAAATCCAACAGATCCGATTCTCTGAACTGCGTCTGCGGCACAAACTAAGATGGCGGCGCCCATCGCGCATACAGCTCAACTAACGCGATCGTTATAAAGGTGTTTAAACAACAAAACACTTCCACTTGCATATATTTGACAATCGGAATATCAGATATTTCATGCCATAGCTAGCAAATTTGTGAATATTTTGAATTAAAAAGGAAAACTGACATAAAAGCAGATCATCATTCATTCAGCGCTGTTGTTGCTGCGGTATGTCACGTGAGAAGCAATGACGCGTCACCATGGAAACCATAAAGTGACACGTTCTAAATAACGGTCGCCTTGAAAAACTCACGCTGGGGGGTCAGCCAGAATATTTTAAACTTACGTGTGAAAGGGTTAATTTGAAAACCAGCGGACTCGGTCTCGACTCGGACTCGACCCTTCAAAGACTCGGTCTTGACTCGGACTCGACTGAATTTGAAAACCAACGGACTCGGTCTCGACTCGGACTCGACCCTTCAAAGACTCGGTCTTGACTCGGACTCGGCATAGGCGGTCTCGTCCCCATCACTAGTAATTTGTATTCTTCCACAATGGCTACTTCCAACATTGATATTTTTTAAATAGCTTTATGATTGATACCAAAAAAATAGATCAGAACTTCCAAAATGTGTGTGATAAAGAAATAGATAGTGAGGAGCTGAGAGAGTTCATTAACTTGCTAAAAAATAACAAATCTCCAGGCAATGACGGGCTAACAGGAGAGTTCTCTTACGAGAGTCCTCTCGTACTGCGTTTTTATCAAAACGCTACGGGAAAAGTCTCTTTTCACGAAACACTGAAGCAAAAAATTATCCTTTAATTTTCATATATGTAAAACGCGTTGCGGCAGCAGCAGACAGCTATGGCGAGACGGCTTGCTCGCTCATTGGCTGCTCTGCGGCAACTGCTTAAGCCTATCGAGCGAGGCCTGGGATGACATCAGGCCAATGAGGGCGCTTCGCGCCCTCCTCGCCACTTCCCGCCGAAACGGGCGTGGCTTACCTCTATAAAAGGAGCTCGAAAAGGCTGACTCACTTGATTTTAATCTCTTCAGCGAAGCGCACGCATCGCTGGATCACGGAAGCAGCGTCGTTGAAGCAAGCACATCAGCGGGACGAGCCCTCGAAGCCGCTGGCCAACGCCGCCTTCTACAGCCGTACCTGCTGCGCTTTCCGACGCCTATATCCTTTCATACTATTGCTTTTCTGTGTGTGTGTGTGTGTTCTCTGCAACACTCACCCCTAAAAGAGCTGCGTCTTTTTAAAGATGCCTTCCTGCGGCTCGTGCCGAGCCCCACTCACCGAGGGAGACAAGCACGTCATCTGTGTTTCCTGCCTGGGTGAGGACCATGCAGCGCTCGCGCTCGCTGACGGCGGATGCCCTCACTGCGAGCTTTTGCCGATGGTGACTCTGAGGACTCGCCTGGCATCCTTTTCCAAGCCTGCATTCACCGCCGCGATGCCGCACCGTAAGAAGCGCCGCTCGCAGCGGGTCCCGGAACCCGCTCCAGCCCGACCAAGCTCGCCGGTTCGCCCGCCAGCTTCACCGGCCTCTCTCGAATCACTTCCTGATGCCCAGCGCCCGCAGTCTGCCGCCGCTTCATCAGAGGAAGTCGGTTCAGAGGCCGCGTCGGGGGAGAAGGATTCCTGCTCTCTGCTAGCTTCAGGCAGCGAGGATTGGGCGAGCTTTGAGGATCTCGCGCCTCCTGCCCGCAAGCCCTCAACGAGAGCCAACATAGAGACGGAGCTCATGCGGGTACTCGCGCTGGCCGCGGCGAGCCTCGGCCTCGAGTGGTCTGCACCGGAGCCCCCCTCTCGAACCCGGCTGGATGGTAGCTTCCTCCCTGGTGAGCGCACTTCTCCGGAATCTAAGCCCGCTCCTTTTCTTCCTGAGTTACATGAAGAAGTTGCGAAGGCTTGGAACGCGCCCTACTCTGCGCGGACGCGCTCATCTGTGTCACCCGCATTTTCCTCTCTGGATAATGCCAGTGACCGAGGCTACCTCTCTCTTCCGCCGATGGAACAGGCGATAGCGACCCACCTTTGCCCGCCCTCTGCTGGACGGCGGACTAAACCGGTGTTGCCTTCCAAAGCCTGCCGCATGACGTCGACGCTGCTCGCGCGAATCTTCTCCGCCGCTGGGCAGGCCGCGTCATCGCTACACACCATGGCTACGCTGCAGATTTACCAGGGTGATCTCCTCCGTAAGCTGGACGAGATGGGACCTGACGCTATCTGCATCGCGGATTTAAGGAGCGCTTCAGATCTCACGCTCCGAGCTACTAAAGCCGCCGCACAAGCCATGGGACAGTGTATGGCTTCCGCCACTGTCGCTGAGAGGCACTTATGGCTGACGCTCACGGAGATGGCCGATTCCGAGCGCACTGCGTTTCTCGATGCCCCGCTGTCTTCCACCGGCCTTTTTGGTTCTTCTCTCTCCGAGTTCGTGGAGAGATTTACCGAGGCCCAGAAAGCGTCTCAAGCCTTCAAGCACTTCCTGCCGAAGCGCTCCGGTTCTGCAGCGGTTCGTGACAAACGGACTCCGCGGAGCTCTCAGCCTCAGCCCCCGCCTTCGGCCGCCTCTTCGCAGCAGCCACAACAGCGCAGCTCGAGGCCCCGCTCTCGGTCCAGCGCCCGGCGCCCCTCTTCGCGCGGGCCGCGATCGAGGGTTGTGGTAAAACCGGAAGTGCCGAAGAAGTCCTAGCAAGCCTGGGAAATTATCCTTTAATTTTCATATATGTAAAACGCGTTGCGGCAGCAGCAGACAGCTATGGCGAGACGGCTTGCTCGCTCATTGGCTGCTCTGCGGCAACTGCTTAAGCCTATCGAGCGAGGCCTGGGATGACATCAGGCCAATGAAGATGACGGCGTCCGGCCTCCCACCCAAGCGCCCCGCTGTTTCAGTCCCAAGGTTTGCGACTGTTCCAGTGTTTTCTGCAGAGAGCAAGCCTGCACTGCTGCCCGCTTGCCTGCACACAAAAGCCGTTCTCACGGCTACCCAGATAAATCTCAAAAAGAGTGTATTTTCTGGTGTCCCGGCCACGGCCGATGGTGCTATAAATGTAGTCTCGATGCCCACTCCTCAGTGCCCATCACTACACATAAGCACAGCCCTACACGTAGGGCCCGCGCACATAAAATCGACTCAGGACGGTTGCGCTTCCAGCATAGTGAGAGTGCCCACTTCCCAGTGCCCACGAACACTATGTCTAACACATCACAGGCTCTCTGTAAAAACGAGAACTGTGAGCGCGCGCTCTGCTCAGGCAGACGCCGCGCCCAAAGCAGTAAATGTGCCCGCTCCCAGCCCACATCTACTCGCTCACATGGGTCCTATGAGACTTTCTCAGTCCTCCCTCACTCAGCTAAGCACTGTAGTAAGGTCGAGGACGAGCGTCTCGCCCGCTGTATTAAGCGCGCGCCCCGCCTCAAATGCCACAGGCATAACGCCTATGTTTGTATCCCCCGAAGCGCCTCTGTCGCACGGCGATCAGAGCGCGCTCCGTATCCAGCCCCTAGCCAGCCATGCAGAAGCATGGGCAGCGCTCCCAGGGGTTTCGGACTGGGTGCTAGGCATTATAAAGAGAGGCTTCTCGCTACAGTTTTGTCGACGCCCTCCCCGCTTCATAGCGCGCGTCGAAACTACGGTCTCGTTGGAAGTAGCTCACCTACTTCGAGCCGAAATATCAAAACTGATAAGCAAAGGGGCGATAGAGCGCGTTCCCCCAGCTCTAAGCGAAGGGGGACTATACAGCAGATACTTTCTAGTCCCCAAAAAGGACGGCGGTATCAGACCCATACTGGATCTAAGACGGCTGAACAGAGTATTAGTGAAACGCAGTTTCAAAATGCTCACAACCAGCAAAATTCTCGCGCATGTTCGCCGAGAAGACTGGTTCATGTCAATAGATCTGAAGGACGCGTATTTTCAAATACAAATAGCGTCACACCACAGGCGATACTTGAGATTCGCCTTCGAGGGTCAGACATACCAGTATACAGTCCTGCCATTCGGCTTGTCCCTAGCACCCCGTACATTTACGAAATGCATGGACGCAGCGCTCGCTCCTCTCAGACTCAGAGGCATGCGAGTGCTGAACTATTTGGACGACTGGTTGATCCTAGCTCAATCACGATCACAGCTCGTGGAGCACAGAACCATTTTACTCGATCACCTCGAGAATCTTGGTATCACAGTCAACTGGACAAAGAGTTCATTGAACCCCAGTCAAACGATTTTGTTTCTGGGCGTCGTTCTGGACTCACAGTCTATGACAGCGCGGCTGTCACCACAGCGCGTGTTGATCATTCAGCGCGCGGCGAGGTCTTTCCGCCGCGGCGCTGTCACCCCGCTCAGGAAGTTTCAAAAGATGCTGGGTCTCATGGCTTCAGCATCGTCAGTTCTCCGGCTGGGCTTGCTCCGCATGCGCCCGCTGCAGTTCTGGTTGAAAACGCGGGTACCGCGCAGAGCGTGGGCGACCGGTCGATTACGCCTCAAGGTCGATCAGAGCTGTGTTTCAGCCCTGGCGCCTTGGACGGCGGATGACTGGTACCAATCAGGTGTAAGCCTGGGGACTTCCTCGAGAGTGAGGATGGTGTCGACAGACGCATCCACCTCGGGATGGGGAGCTCTGCTCGAGGGCAGACCGTTCTTCGGCCTGTGGTCGGAACGAGAAAAGCTCCAACACATAAACTGCCTAGAAATGCTGGCAGTGCACAACGCGATGACGCGTTTTTGTCCCCACATCAAGGACGAACACGTCATAGTCCGTTCAGACAACATGGCTGTGGTGTCCTACATAAATCGCCAGGGCGGTCTGAAATCCATATCCCTGTACAGGCTGGCGAAACGCCTCCTATTATGGGCTCAGCACAACTTACGCTCGCTGAGAGCAGTGCATGTACCTGGGCTTCAGAATGTGGGCCCAGACAGACTGTCCAGGAACAATGTTCCCCAGGGCGAATGGTCTCTACACCCACAAACAGTCCGGCTGTTGTGGGAGAGATTCGGCAGAGCGGAGATGGACCTTTTCGCGTCCCGCGAAAACGCGCACTGCCCCGCGTTCTTTTCAAAGACCGACAGCGCGCTGTCCCGAAGGTGGCCGCGCTGCCCGTTATCCGCTTTTCCCCCCGTCTCCCTCCTGCCACAGGTGCTGGAACGGGTCAGGGAAACGAAATGCCCAGTCCTGCTTGTAGCTCCGTTCTGGGAGAACCAGATATGGTTCCCAGTTCTGATGCAGTTGGCAGATATCGCTCCATGGCCACTGCCGTTGAGGAGAGATCTCCTCTCGCAGGCCGGGGGCTCGATTTGGCACCCACACCCGGAACTGTGGTCCCTTCATGTGTGGGTGCTCAACGGATACCCGTTGGTCTCACAGAGGGAGTCGTGAATACCATCACTCAGGCTAGAGCACCGTCGACACGGCGGCTTTATGCTTCGAAGTGGTCGGTTTTCTCCGGCTGGTGTACAGCTCGGAGCATTTCACCCCTCGAATGTGAGGTAACGGAGGTTCTCTCCTTCCTACAAGAGCTGTTGGATAAGGGCAGATCCCCTTCCACGCTCAAAGTGTATGTGGCGGCTATTTCAGCGTTCTTTGGTTCAACGCTGGGTCAGTCGCTGGGAAGGAATGATTTAGTCATCCGCTTCCTCAGGGGAGCTAGGAGACTGAATCCGCCCAGACCTCCTTCAGTTCCTTTGTGGGACCTTTCTACGGTCCTAGCGGCCATGAAAGGTGCCCCTTTCGAGCCTATCCAGTCTATTAGCCTCAAACATTTGTCTTTCAAAACAGTGTTTTTGATGGCTCTCGCTTCAGTGAAGCGCATAGGCGACCTGCACGCGCTCTCTGTGAGCCCGGCGTGCTTGGAGTTTGGTCCTAATGACTCTAAAGTCATACTCAAACCTAAGCACGGCTATGTGCCGAAATCCCTCAACACGCCTTTTCGGGCTCAGGTCATTTCCCTGGCTGCCCTGCCGGCATCGAGTGAGGAAGGGGACTCGAGTTTTCTTTGCCCTGTTAGGGCTTTAAGAGCTTATATGTCCCGCTCTGCTGTCTTCAGACAGACAGAGCAGCTCTTTGTCTCGTTCAGCGGACGTTCCAAAGGAATGGCTGTTTCGAAACAAAGTCTATCCAGATGGATAGTTGACGCCATAGCGCTGGCTTATACTGCCAAGGGCATTCCATGCCCGTTGGGAGTCAGAGCGCACTCTACGAGAAGCGTTGCTTCTTCGTGGGCTTGGTCCAGCGGGATTTCCCTACAGGATATATGTACGGCGGCAGGCTGGGCCTCGCCGTCTACATTTATCAGGTTTTATAACCTAGAGGTTCCCGCCTTGCAGGCTAAGCTTTTGTCGGTGTAATCTGTTCGGCCGTCTAGTCAGACCGCTGAAACTCATGCGCTATGCGCTACCGACTATCTTGGGCAGAACTGTGTAAGACCCACATTTTCCGCATTAGTTCAGGTTCCCTACCCTGTCTATGTGATGATTATACTTGCGTCTGTGGACATGTTTATTCTACGACGCTAAAGTTTAGGGAATTAAGGCTCTCACCCTTATTCCCTGACTCTGTGTGAGTCAATCTGGTGATTATGCACTGTATGCCTGAAAAAGCTTCCGGTGATCAGTGTTTTTTATCCCAGCACGCACGGCGTTTTGCAAGGGGTTCCCGTAGCGTTTTGATAAAAACGCAGTACGAGAGGACTCTCGTAAGAGAACGTACTCGGTTACTAACGTAACCTCGGTTCTCTCTAGAAGAGGGAACGAGTACTGCGTTCTCTGCCGTGCGTACGGTTCACTCTGGTTAGCTTCGGCGATCAAAATCAAGTGAGTCAGCCTTTTCGAGCTCCTTTTATAGAGGTAAGCCACGCCCGTTTCGGCGGGAAGTGGCGAGGAGGGCGTGAAGCGCCCTCATTGGCCTGATGTCATCCCAGGCCTCGCTCGATAGGCTTAAGCAGTTGCCGCAGAGCAGCCAATGAGCGAGCAAGCCGTCTCGCCATAGCTGTCTGCTGCTGCCGCAACGCGTTTTACATATATGAAAATTAAAGGATAATTTTTTGCTTCAGTGTTTCGTGAAAAGAGACTTTTCCCGTAGCGTTTTGATAAAAACGCAGTACTCGTTCCCTCTTCTAGAGAGAACCGAGGTTACGTTAGTAACCGAGTACGTTTTACAAGACATTTTCTAAAGAACTTTCCCCCTTTTTATTATTAGTATTTATAAAAGTTATAGAAAAAGGTGAATTAAAACAAAATATATATGTGTGTGTGTGTGTGTGTGTGTGTGTATATATATATATATATATATATATATATATATATATAATGTAGGATATTTGTAATTTGTAGTGATTACAATTTAGCTCAAAGGAATTATTAATTAATTTATAGGGAATTCAAAAGAGTCACTTATTACAACCGAGCAAATGACTCGTTCGCGGTTCATTTGAACTGGCTGTAACTATCAACTCTGCAACGGATATAAATATCCGAACTATAGTGAAACACTATATAGTTAGCAAGGTAACTTAGATCAGAAGTTTAAGACATTAAATTTGTAAGCAAAATAACACAAGTAATATTTCTCTTTAGAATACAAACAAGACTTTATTGATTATTCTAACACATAAAACTAATATCTAACACAAACACACACATACACATTCATACGCGTTGCAGAAAGAAAAGAGTAAGGAAAGATTAAGTTTTAAGAGTGAGTTTAAGAGTGAGATGATGTAATCCCAAGTTTCTATGCACTTATAAGACACAACCTGAATGAACCATCAATCATTAGTTTAACCTATCGTTTCCTAGGTTATTAAATCTGTATCAAATACACCAGTTCAGCTTAAGAGTCTGGAGGCAGTACTTGCTTGTCTTTGCTTTTGGGGATTCCCTTTTGTTGCGTGAAAGGGGTTTTCCCGGTCGTTCTTGGCTGGTCTCCTCGTGCCTGATGTCTGGGTCACGTGGTCAGCCACGTGGCGTGCTGGCGGAATGAAAGTCTTTGTTTGAAGTTGGCTTTGCAGAAGAAACGTGGCTCGAAATCTTGTCGCAAAACTTAACTTAGAACCGAGACTCACAACGGAAAAGAAAGGAAACTAAGAAAAGAAAGGAAATTGAGAAGAGTAGATGATGGCTTGAATGAAGCTGTTTAACCCATGTTCTCAAGATCTTGATTTGGGTTGTTTCGTCTGCGCGTTTACATGGTTCCTAGTCTGTCTTAGATCTTCATCTCCCGCTGCATTTTTGGTTCTGCACTAAAAACTCTAAACTTTGTTCTGGTGTTAAGAGTTTAAACTCAAATGTCCGCCCAGCCTCCTGGATCAGTTCTAACCAATTAGACACTGTCTTTGTTTAGGAGGTGGCGTTCTCTTCACTTCTTATCATAAATCAAGCTTATCTGTGCTCTCCTTACTCTCTAAGCTCTAGCAAAGAGTACAGAGGCCACAGCTAAGACATTATTACTATTATAAGAATCCAAAACATTTTCCACAGATTTCAATCAAGCCATCCTTTGAATTAAGAACATACGATAATATTGATATGAAACACAACACATTTTCATTCAAACATCTAACAATAATAACAATTACATGAATTGTATGGCATCTAAGCATATCAGATACACCCATCTATTGTAGGAACAATATAGAATCATGTCGTTGCATGATGCTTGATCTATAAGTCCATTGAAAATTGTTCTTGAATGATTTTATGTATGTTATAGGTAAAATCTCAGTTCTGTGGTTTGAAACGATTTTACACCCTGAGGTCTATCAGAGGTCCTTAAGGAGGGGGGAGTCTGGAATGTTGTGGGCTCGAGCAGCTTCTGCTGTTATCTTGATCGGGCTGAATTGTGCTATCTCTGAGCCAATCATTCTTTTCCAAGCTATCTTACATTGACCAGTTCTTTCTTTAGTTGGGCTCATCTTCTTTGAAGCTTGCATGGCCATAAAGTTCTTAGCTGGGGGTTTTCGTTGGTCAACGGAGACTGGCTGGCTGGAGCCTTCTTTTATGGCTCTGGGGTTGGTGATTTGGTGTCTGGAATGTTCAGTTCTGTGAGAAATTATGTTTGAACAATTCACCTGGAAGATTCAATTCACCTGGAAGATTCATTTGTGTTTGATTCGCACTCAATCCTACATATCCCCTCTTCGTTCGGCGATGTGTTGAGATGAAGACATCGGTGAACGCTGGAGAAACACGGGTAGAAGAAGCAAACACATACACAGCAAACAACAAGACAACACCTCCATGACTGGTCACTGTACTGGTGCAGGGCATTAGATTACTTAAGTATTAAAAGTTCAAGTTAATTCTCTAAATATGGATCTATTATATTGAATAGAGTGTAAATTTTGGGATTGTTATTCTAATTTGTTTCGGTACGGTGATTCTTTGATCAAATTCTGTGATTACGTTTGTTTGTTATCTTCTCTTCTAAGTTGTTCTACGTTAAGACGTTTTACCTTTATTTTCTGGTGACATAATTTGTGGTAACAATTATGTGACCCATCATGCATGGAGCTCTCTGGCTCACATTCGTTTTAAGGCGGCTTACAAGTGTCAGGCGTGGTGCGTCAATCCTACTACCATGACCTTGACCCTTAAGGGGGTAGACATGCATTTTACCTAATAAAGGAAGAAGGAAAGTTAAGGAAGAGGTAAAACAAAACAGAGCAGTTGTATGGCTTATAACTACTGTTGCGCAGCTAAGGTGTCAGGTATCACAGTGTAATGAGAGGTGTTCTACTTGTTGGATGGATAGCTACCATGTTTCCTATGGTAAGTGTAGCTAAGTCGTTAAGCTAGTTTCTGAAGTTAGTTTTCTACCTGTGGGGAAAACATGTTTGTTGAATGTTTTCCATGGTAGATGTGGTTAACCTCTACGTGTTAGTGAGCATGTTAGTGGCGTAGTGTAGTGCATGTATGTATGTATGTATGCATGCATGTATGTATGTATGTATGTATGGTCAGATCTGTCTCAGTCTGTTTTGCTCCCCCCTTTTCTTGAAGGCTTGCCCACGTGCTTCTTGGCTTAGCTTTGATGAGCTTAGATGAAGATTGGCTGGTTGCATCTTTGCCTTAGGAAAGGGATCGTCTATGATCTGCTGGGGGTCAGTCCAGTAAGGCAGGAAGTTCTCTGGCAGACATTGGGAGGCAGTTTGGCATGGATGCGTGAAGCTGTGGTGCAAAACTTTGTCTCCGTTGTTGCATTCCTCTTGTGATGCCTTCTGGTTGTGACAGACTTTCTGACCTTCTGTGCTTACTGTAGCACACACGTGGTTCTTGAGTTTGGAGCTTGTGTGATGGTTTCTTTGTGAGTGATGGGAAGCCAGTGTGGTGTTTTCTGGTACCTCTGGGTGTTTGTCAGTGGTTGGCTTTGAGAGACCCCTCTGTTCTGTGTTGTTGTAGAACAGGTGGTCGTCATCTTCATTATGAAGGTGTACCAGATGATCATTGGTCTTCCGTTCCATCGCTAGTCATAGTGAATTTGACTCATCTTGTTGGTCATTCGTGTTCAGCTTGTTTTCTATGAACACTTTCATTTGCCTCATTAGTTGCTCCATGTCTTCTGAGGGTAAACTGTCTTGTTCTTGGGCACACTCAGTGTTGTATTTGACTGAGTGGTGCCGAGGTGAGTTTCGTCGTCGATTACTCACATTGAATGCTTTTGGATGCGTTGGTTGACAGCCTTTGGATGTCCAGTTAGGATTCCAGTTGTTTCCTTCTTGTGGGTTCATTGAGAAGCGTGGCTGGTCCCATGGCTTTTCCATGCGGTTGGTGTGGTAGCCGTCATTGGCCTGGGGGTCACATTCTCTGTGCACCTTGCGAAGGACTGTGGTGTTGTCCTGCCACTGGGTGTCTTCCAGTGCATAGCTTGTGTCTTGGCTGAAGGAGTTTGACACTGTGGATGTTTTCAAACCTTTCTTTGAGGACATCTTTTGTTTGATGTAGGCTTTGTGCGTCAGGTCACGTAGCTGTTGAATTGTCATTGTGTCTGCGCTGGCCATGACATGAAGATGATGACTCAATCCGGGATGCAGGTTCCTCAGAAAAAGGGTTTTGAAATTCACATCCTCTTCATGTTCAGGTGAGTTATGTGCACCAAAGAAGGCTTGTCGAAAACGCTGGTAGTAGGCTTGGGGAGTCTCGTGTCGACCTTGTTTGGTTTCCAAGGCGATTAACACACCGTGTTCCGACTCTGGGCCTGTGAATTCTTTTATCAGTGTCTCACATAGTAGCTGGAAGTTTGACTTTACATGAGCAGGTTGTCGGTCTAGGAAGCTTCGTACCTCTGGACCGGATGTGGATCGGAGGAGGTATAACCTGTCTCTGTCAGTCACATGTGGTCTCACCTCTAGATGGAAGTTGATATCTCGGATGTAGGCTTCAATGTCTTGGCCCTCCGTGGAGTTCGGGTTGAACTGAGTGATATTCTTAACCAGCTGGTTGAGATCTTTAAAGGTCATCCCCTGTGCAGGTTTGGAGTCTGCCTGGATGAGCTCTCTTTGTTTGTTGGCAGTGAACAGTTCTGTGGTGAAGGCTGGTGATGTTTTGGGTTGCGGCCATTCACCTTTTCTGTTGTATGGCAGTTCTTGGATGGGAGACTCTGTTCTGCTCAGCAGTGGTGATGCTGAGGGAGGTCTCTCCCTTCTTGGCTCTGGTTTCTGTTTGAAAACATGCCGGAGTTCATCTCTGACCGCGTAGAGCTCGTCGTTGGCGTCATCTCGCTGTTGGGTCAGATGGTCAATGTCAGCACTGCACCTTTCCAGGTGGTCTTTCAGAGCATTAATTTCAGAGTTCTTATCTTTAATGTCAGCTTTGGCTTTCTCTAGCTGATGTTCAGCAGCCTGGAGTTGGTTTACCAGGTGCATCTGGACAGTCTTTAATTCTTGCTTGTCACGTTCAGTGACTGCAAGGGCTTCTTGGAGCTTGTCAACTTGTTCCTTTGTTTCTTGCTCCACTTCGTCAGGCACTTGAGCTTTCGCTTTGAGCTGGTCTGTGCAGCGTTGAGTGTGCATCAGCTCTCTCAGGAACTCAGCAGTCTGACGCTTGAAGTCGTCCTGGACTTTCACTTCCAGCTTGTCCATGCGGCTCTGGGCACGTGTCAGCTCCTCCTGAAGGTGGGTGATGTGCTGGTCGCTTAGTGTCAGCTGGGCTGTGACGGCATTGCTTAGGGAACAGATGATCTTGGTTAGTTCCACGTGGTTGTGGTTCTGATTCTGGCTTGAATCATGTGTCAGGAGTCTTCTCAGAATTATGATTATTATTAAAAATAATAACAGTTCAATTGTCTTTGGTGTGAGGCAGTCTGTGATGCCTCTGAGCCAGGCGTCCACGTCAGTGGGGTTCGTCGTCCACGGCATGTTGGCACGCTGGGGTGAAGAGACTGACACAGATCTGTGTGGGGTGTAAGCCTATGTGGTTGAACAGCTAAGTGTTGTTTCAGTGACTGTACAACAATAGTGAAGTGTTGTAATGTCTAAGTGTTGGTCTCAGTGTAGACAGGTAGGCTAGTGATGTGGAAACTTCGTCACTCAACTGAGTGAGGGAAAAAGAGAGAAAAAGGTTAAAACAAATCTCAATTGAAAGGAAAAGTTTTTTTTTTTTTTTTTTAATGGGAGAAATATTTTTATAAATATTTCCTATCAATGAAAAGCTGGTTTAAACTCATGATGTGTCACTCAACTGAGTAAGGGAAGAAGAGAGCGAGGTTAAACCAATTTCAATAAAAAACAAGAAAGAAAATTCTTAACTAGGATCAATATTATTTTTCTCGTAAATGTTTCCTATCAAAGAGAATCTGTTTCCAGAAAGGTAAACAATATTATTGTTTATGTTTACAAGGAAAAATAATACAATAATAATGCTGATACCTTTTTTCTAAGTTTGACAGGATTGACACACCTTCAGTTTGGACCGCTTACAGCTCTGCTGGGATGCTTTGAAGGCGACGGTTGCTCAACACTTGTCTCTGTTAATTGATCTTGGATAAGATGTTAAATTGTAAATTGCGTTTACAGATGCAGGGAGAGTATGGAGAACAAGAGAGGGTTTGATTACAAATCAAATACCTAATAATTGTTTCCTTTGGAAAAATTATCTTTCTCTTTCTTTAGACTCGATTGATGGTTCTTCCAGGTTTGTTTCCTACAAATGTGAAGGATGGAAAAGCAGGACAGAACAGGAAGGATGTAAGAAGGAAAGGAGGGAAGGAGATTGGATCCACAAATGGCTCTGGAGCCTTTGTTGAACTACGAGTATAGAATTGATAGTTGCCAACAACTAAACATTCAAAAATAAAACTTTGTAAGAGAGGGTTATCTCTGATTTATTTGAAACTTGTAGTGAGATACCAATGTCTCCTATTGAGGCTCAGGTGTGTTACTCCCGAGCTAGAAATAAAAAGAAAAGAAAAAGGTAATAAAGATGAAAGAAAGTAAAAATGTACTGGACAAAATAAGAAAAAGGGAAATTAAATAAAGAGGTAAATGAGTAAATCAAATAGACTGGTTAAGTTTATAACCGTAACAAAAAGAAAGGAGAAACGGGGGATACAACGCAATAACAATAAATGAGCAAGTATGAGACTAACAATATTTTGTAATAGGGAAAATGTTGGTGGAATAAGTTCTTAACTTTTACCGTTCAAGACTCATTCACCTGAAGTGATTGGATCTAAAAGAAAATTTTAGAAATTATGAAAATTATGAAATTAGAATTATTAAAAATAAATCTAGAAATCATTAGAAATTACCTGTTTAGAAAAATAGAATTTAAATTTTGATTTAATATTTCCCTTTTTTAGATCAAATTAGAATTTGACAATTAATAATCATAAACCAGTATTTTCTTTTCAAGTAAAATGCAGGTAAATTAAATTAATAATTGTGAACCGAAATTTCCTTTTCACAGAAAAATATGGGTAAAGTATGAGACAGGTAAAATAGGAAAGAAGAAAAGACCAACAGGTGTAACTTAACAGTCGAGGTGTTTAAATGGTTAAATCACTTTAACGTTGTTCAAACAGACACGGTATTTAACCACTGATGTTAATATTAACGATAACCGTAAATAATGCTTAAGGCTTTAGCATAGGTTAGGCCTCAATGGTAAACAACTACTTAGCTTAGCTTTAGCTTAGCTAGCCTAGCCACCAAAGGGTTCGTTGGGGTCAGAGTTCTCCCGGAAGCGTTGGTTAAGACTTCCGTGTCACGATTGTAACTATGGCGACAAAACAAACGCTAGTGGGCGAACTGTGAATTGCAGTTTGTAAACAAATAAGCAGTTACATGAAATGTCGGCACATTTCAGCAATGTTTGGAGAATATGCACGTACAGTCGTATTACGTGAAATGACGGCGCATTTCAAACTGTGCACTAAAGGACACCACTCGTAGCTGTTTTACGACGTGGGGCTTCACTCAGTTGTTTAAGAGTGATTAACTTTAAAGGACAGCTTTGTGCTGTACTATAGCGATCTCGGCGGATCGACGTCTCTGTGCAATGTTATCCGAGCACAAAAAAACAACAGGGTTTTTAACTGTTGGTTGAGTTTCAACATCAAGCTTTACTTGAACACAACTTTAAATAATTCCTATTCAACTACACTCGGACATACGCAGTGTTTACACGAATTAATTGAACAGACAAAGTCACAGATAAGCTTATATCACGGGGATTGCCGTGGAACACGCACTGACAATCTGAGAAATAAAGACTAATCTGTGAGGAGAATATTCGTCCCAGTGGAACACGCACTGAGTCAGACAAATATAAGGTTATACTTATGATGTTTATCACGCATCGCCGTGGAACACGCACGGTGAATCAGATAAATAACGTTAGAACCACGCTCATCGCTCTATGAGGAGAATATTCGTTCTAATATGGTTATTTTAATTACTGCAGTTTTAATTTCATTCAGCTCTCTGACTGATACAAACACACATAACGTTATAGCTATTTGAAAGACTCTGGAACACGCAGATGTCTTAAGCTATAATTAAAGTATTTCAGAATCGAGGGACACGCTCAATTGTTACCTCGTTGCGTGGGATCTTATATCTTGGGTTATTTTACTGCAGTTTGAATAAAATAACAAATAAAAAGAATAAAATGGGGAGGCAGACTAGACTAGAGTAACAGCTCAAGCACAGACATTCATTCAAACAGAGCGCGCGGCGCGCGCTGCATACGTCATACACACAGACTCGGAGGTTCGGATCTCTCCTCCGCATAGGCTACTATGAAAATATAATTACTTCGTATATGCTTACAATTTTAGGTTAAACTTCCCGCATTATTCTCCACCAATATAATGTAGGATATTTGTAATTTGTAGTGATTACAATTTAGCTCAAAGGAATTATTAATTAATTTATAGGGAATTCAAAAGAGTCACTTATTACAACCGAGCAAATGACTCGTTCGCGGTTCATTTGAACTGGCTGTAACTATCAACTCTGCAACGGATATAAATATCCGAACTATAGTGAAACACTATATAGTTAGCAAGGTAACTTAGATCAGAAGTTTAAGACATTAAATTTGTAAGCAAAATAACACAAGTAATATTTCTCTTTAGAATACAAACAAGACTTTATTGATTATTCTAACACATAAAACTAATATCTAACACAAACACACACATACACATTCATACGCGTTGCAGAAAGAAAAGAGTAAGGAAAGATTAAGTTTTAAGAGTGAGTTTAAGAGTGAGATGATGTAATCCCAAGTTTCTATGCACTTATAAGACACAACCTGAATGAACCATCAATCATTAGTTTAACCTATCGTTTCCTAGGTTATTAAATCTGTATCAAATACACCAGTTCAGCTTAAGAGTCTGGAGGCAGTACTTGCTTGTCTTTGCTTTTGGGGATTCCCTTTTGTTGCGTGAAAGGGGTTTTCCCGGTCGTTCTTGGCTGGTCTCCTCGTGCCTGATGTCTGGGTCACGTGGTCAGCCACGTGGCGTGCTGGCGGAATGAAAGTCTTTGTTTGAAGCTGGCTTTGCAGAAGAAACGTGGCTCGAAATCTTGTCGCAAAACTTAACTTAGAACCGAGACTCACAACGGAAAAGAAAGGAAACTAAGAAAAGAAAGGAAATTGAGAAGAGTAGATGATGGCTTGAATGAAGCTGTTTAACCCATGTTCTCAAGATCTTGATTTGGGTTGTTTCGTCTGCGCGTTTACATGGTTCCTAGTCTGTCTTAGATCTTCATCTCCCGCTGCATTTTTGGTTCTGCACTAAAAACTCTAAACTTTGTTCTGGTGTTAAGAGTTTAAACTCAAATGTCCGCCCAGCCTCCTGGATCAGTTCTAACCAATTAGACACTGTCTTTGTTTAGGAGGTGGCGTTCTCTTCACTTCTTATCATAAATCAAGCTTATCTGTGCTCTCCTTACTCTCTAAGCTCTAGCAAAGAGTACAGAGGCCACAGCTAAGACATTATTACTATTATAAGAATCCAAAACATTTTCCACAGATTTCAATCAAGCCATCCTTTGAATTAAGAACATACGATAATATTGATATGAAACACAACACATTTTCATTCAAACATCTAACAATAATAACAATTACATGAATTGTATGGCATCTAAGCATATCAGATACACCCATCTATTGTAGGAACAATATAGAATCATGTCGTTGCATGATGCTTGATCTATAAGTCCATTGAAAATTGTTCTTGAATGATTTTATGTATGTTATAGGTAAAATCTCAGTTCTGTGGTTTGAAACGATTTTACACCCTGAGGTCTATCAGAGGTCCTTAAGGAGGGGGGAGTCTGGAATGTTGTGGGCTCGAGCAGCTTCTGCTGTTATCTTGATCGGGCTGAATTGTGCTATCTCTGAGCCAATCATTCTTTTCCAAGCTATCTTACATTGACCAGTTCTTTCTTTAGTTGGGCTCATCTTCTTTGAAGCTTGCATGGCCATAAAGTTCTTAGCTGGGGGTTTTCGTTGGTCAACGGAGACTGGCTGGCTGGAGCCTTCTTTTATGGCTCTGGGGTTGGTGATTTGGTGTCTGGAATGTTCAGTTCTGTGAGAAATTATGTTTGAACAATTCACCTGGAAGATTCAATTCACCTGGAAGATTCATTTGTGTTTGATTCGCACTCAATCCTACATATCCCCTCTTCGTTCGGCGATGTGTTGAGATGAAGACATCGGTGAACGCTGGAGAAACACGGGTAGAAGAAGCAAACACATACACAGCAAACAACAAGACAACACCTCCATGACTGGTCACTGTACTGGTGCAGGGCATTAGATTACTTAAGTATTAAAAGTTCAAGTTAATTCTCTAAATATGGATCTATTATATTGAATAGAGTGTAAATTTTGGGATTGTTATTCTAATTTGTTTCGGTACGGTGATTCTTTGATCAAATTCTGTGATTACGTTTGTTTGTTATCTTCTCTTCTAAGTTGTTCTACGTTAAGACGTTTTACCTTTATTTTCTGGTGACATAATTTGTGGTAACAATTATGTGACCCATCATGCATGGAGCTCTCTGGCTCACATTCGTTTTAAGGCGGCTTACAAGTGTCAGGCGTGGTGCGTCAATCCTACTACCATGACCTTGACCCTTAAGGGGGTAGACATGCATTTTACCTAATAAAGGAAGAAGGAAAGTTAAGGAAGAGGTAAAACAAAACAGAGCAGTTGTATGGCTTATAACTACTGTTGCGCAGCTAAGGTGTCAGGTATCACAGTGTAATGAGAGGTGTTCTACTTGTTGGATGGATAGCTACCATGTTTCCTATGGTAAGTGTAGCTAAGTCGTTAAGCTAGTTTCTGAAGTTAGTTTTCTACCTGTGGGGAAAACATGTTTGTTGAATGTTTTCCATGGTAGATGTGGTTAACCTCTACGTGTTAGTGAGCATGTTAGTGGCGTAGTGTAGTGCATGTATGTATGTATGTATGCATGCATGTATGTATGTATGTATGTATGGTCAGATCTGTCTCAGTCTGTTTTGCTCCCCCCTTTTCTTGAAGGCTTGCCCACGTGCTTCTTGGCTTAGCTTTGATGAGCTTAGATGAAGATTGGCTGGTTGCATCTTTGCCTTAGGAAAGGGATCGTCTATGATCTGCTGGGGGTCAGTCCAGTAAGGCAGGAAGTTCTCTGGCAGACATTGGGAGGCAGTTTGGCATGGATGCGTGAAGCTGTGGTGCAAAACTTTGTCTCCGTTGTTGCATTCCTCTTGTGATGCCTTCTGGTTGTGACAGACTTTCTGACCTTCTGTGCTTACTGTAGCACACACGTGGTTCTTGAGTTTGGAGCTTGTGTGATGGTTTCTTTGTGAGTGATGGGAAGCCAGTGTGGTGTTTTCTGGTACCTCTGGGTGTTTGTCAGTGGTTGGCTTTGAGAGACCCCTCTGTTCTGTGTTGTTGTAGAACAGGTGGTCGTCATCTTCATTATGAAGGTGTACCAGATGATCATTGGTCTTCCGTTCCATCGCTAGTCATAGTGAATTTGACTCATCTTGTTGGTCATTCGTGTTCAGCTTGTTTTCTATGAACACTTTCATTTGCCTCATTAGTTGCTCCATGTCTTCTGAGGGTAAACTGTCTTGTTCTTGGGCACACTCAGTGTTGTATTTGACTGAGTGGTGCCGAGGTGAGTTTCGTCGTCGATTACTCACATTGAATGCTTTTGGATGCGTTGGTTGACAGCCTTTGGATGTCCAGTTAGGATTCCAGTTGTTTCCTTCTTGTGGGTTCATTGAGAAGCGTGGCTGGTCCCATGGCTTTTCCATGCGGTTGGTGTGGTAGCCGTCATTGGCCTGGGGGTCACATTCTCTGTGCACCTTGCGAAGGACTGTGGTGTTGTCCTGCCACTGGGTGTCTTCCAGTGCATAGCTTGTGTCTTGGCTGAAGGAGTTTGACACTGTGGATGTTTTCAAACCTTTCTTTGAGGACATCTTTTGTTTGATGTAGGCTTTGTGCGTCAGGTCACGTAGCTGTTGAATTGTCATTGTGTCTGCGCTGGCCATGACATGAAGATGATGACTCAATCCGGGATGCAGGTTCCTCAGAAAAAGGGTTTTGAAATTCACATCCTCTTCATGTTCAGGTGAGTTATGTGCACCAAAGAAGGCTTGTCGAAAACGCTGGTAGTAGGCTTGGGGAGTCTCGTGTCGACCTTGTTTGGTTTCCAAGGCGATTAACACACCGTGTTCCGACTCTGGGCCTGTGAATTCTTTTATCAGTGTCTCACATAGTAGCTGGAAGTTTGACTTTACATGAGCAGGTTGTCGGTCTAGGAAGCTTCGTACCTCTGGACCGGATGTGGATCGGAGGAGGTATAACCTGTCTCTGTCAGTCACATGTGGTCTCACCTCTAGATGGAAGTTGATATCTCGGATGTAGGCTTCAATGTCTTGGCCCTCCGTGGAGTTCGGGTTGAACTGAGTGATATTCTTAACCAGCTGGTTGAGATCTTTAAAGGTCATCCCCTGTGCAGGTTTGGAGTCTGCCTGGATGAGCTCTCTTTGTTTGTTGGCAGTGAACAGTTCTGTGGTGAAGGCTGGTGATGTTTTGGGTTGCGGCCATTCACCTTTTCTGTTGTATGGCAGTTCTTGGATGGGAGACTCTGTTCTGCTCAGCAGTGGTGATGCTGAGGGAGGTCTCTCCCTTCTTGGCTCTGGTTTCTGTTTGAAAACATGCCGGAGTTCATCTCTGACCGCGTAGAGCTCGTCGTTGGCGTCATCTCGCTGTTGGGTCAGATGGTCAATGTCAGCACTGCACCTTTCCAGGTGGTCTTTCAGAGCATTAATTTCAGAGTTCTTATCTTTAATGTCAGCTTTGGCTTTCTCTAGCTGATGTTCAGCAGCCTGGAGTTGGTTTACCAGGTGCATCTGGACAGTCTTTAATTCTTGCTTGTCACGTTCAGTGACTGCAAGGGCTTCTTGGAGCTTGTCAACTTGTTCCTTTGTTTCTTGCTCCACTTCGTCAGGCACTTGAGCTTTCGCTTTGAGCTGGTCTGTGCAGCGTTGAGTGTGCATCAGCTCTCTCAGGAACTCAGCAGTCTGACGCTTGAAGTCGTCCTGGACTTTCACTTCCAGCTTGTCCATGCGGCTCTGGGCACGTGTCAGCTCCTCCTGAAGGTGGGTGATGTGCTGGTCGCTTAGTGTCAGCTGGGCTGTGACGGCATTGCTTAGGGAACAGATGATCTTGGTTAGTTCCACGTGGTTGTGGTTCTGATTCTGGCTTGAATCATGTGTCAGGAGTCTTCTCAGAATTATGATTATTATTAAAAATAATAACAGTTCAATTGTCTTTGGTGTGAGGCAGTCTGTGATGCCTCTGAGCCAGGCGTCCACGTCAGTGGGGTTCGTCGTCCACGGCATGTTGGCACGCTGGGGTGAAGAGACTGACACAGATCTGTGTGGGGTGTAAGCCTATGTGGTTGAACAGCTAAGTGTTGTTTCAGTGACTGTACAACAATAGTGAAGTGTTGTAATGTCTAAGTGTTGGTCTCAGTGTAGACAGGTAGGCTAGTGATGTGGAAACTTCGTCACTCAACTGAGTGAGGGAAAAAGAGAGAAAAAGGTTAAAACAAATCTCAATTGAAAGGAAAAGTTTTTTTTTTTTTTTTTTAATGGGAGAAATATTTTTATAAATATTTCCTATCAATGAAAAGCTGGTTTAAACTCATGATGTGTCACTCAACTGAGTAAGGGAAGAAGAGAGCGAGGTTAAACCAATTTCAATAAAAAACAAGAAAGAAAATTCTTAACTAGGATAAATATTATTTTTCTCGTAAATGTTTCCTATCAAAGAGAATCTGTTTCCAGAAAGGTAAACAATATTATTGTTTATGTTTACAAGGAAAAATAATACAATAATAATGCTGATACCTTTTTTCTAAGTTTGACAGGATTGACACACCTTCAGTTTGGACCGCTTACAGCTCTGCTGGGATGCTTTGAAGGCGACGGTTGCTCAACACTTGTCTCTGTTAATTGATCTTGGATAAGATGTTAAATTGTAAATTGCGTTTACAGATGCAGGGAGAGTATGGAGAACAAGAGAGGGTTTGATTACAAATCAAATACCTAATAATTGTTTCCTTTGGAAAAATTATCTTTCTCTTTCTTTAGACTCGATTGATGGTTCTTCCAGGTTTGTTTCCTACAAATGTGAAGGATGGAAAAGCAGGACAGAACAGGAAGGATGTAAGAAGGAAAGGAGGGAAGGAGATTGGATCCACAAATGGCTCTGGAGCCTTTGTTGAACTACGAGTATAGAATTGATAGTTGCCAACAACTAAACATTCAAAAATAAAACTTTGTAAGAGAGGGTTATCTCTGATTTATTTGAAACTTGTAGTGAGATACCAATGTCTCCTATTGAGGCTCAGGTGTGTTACTCCCGAGCTAGAAATAAAAAGAAAAGAAAAAGGTAATAAAGATGAAAGAAAGTAAAAATGTACTGGACAAAATAAGAAAAAGGGAAATTAAATAAAGAGGTAAATGAGTAAATCAAATAGACTGGTTAAGTTTATAACCGTAACAAAAAGAAAGGAGAAACGGGGGATACAACGCAATAACAATAAATGAGCAAGTATGAGACTAACAATATTTTGTAATAGGGAAAATGTTGGTGGAATAAGTTCTTAACTTTTACCGTTCAAGACTCATTCACCTGAAGTGATTGGATCTAAAAGAAAATTTTAGAAATTATGAAAATTATGAAATTAGAATTATTAAAAATAAATCTAGAAATCATTAGAAATTACCTGTTTAGAAAAATAGAATTTAAATTTTGATTTAATATTTCCCTTTTTTAGATCAAATTAGAATTTGACAATTAATAATCATAAACCAGTATTTTCTTTTCAAGTAAAATGCAGGTAAATTAAATTAATAATTGTGAACCGAAATTTCCTTTTCACAGAAAAATATGGGTAAAGTATGAGACAGGTAAAATAGGAAAGAAGAAAAGACCAACAGGTGTAACTTAACAGTCGAGGTGTTTAAATGGTTAAATCACTTTAACGTTGTTCAAACAGACACGGTATTTAACCACTGATGTTAATATTAACGATAACCGTAAATAATGCTTAAGGCTTTAGCATAGGTTAGGCCTCAATGGTAAACAACTACTTAGCTTAGCTTTAGCTTAGCTAGCCTAGCCACCAAAGGGTTCGTTGGGGTCAGAGTTCTCCCGGAAGCGTTGGTTAAGACTTCCGTGTCACGATTGTAACTATGGCGACAAAACAAACGCTAGTGGGCGAACTGTGAATTGCAGTTTGTAAACAAATAAGCAGTTACATGAAATGTCGGCACATTTCAGCAATGTTTGGAGAATATGCACGTACAGTCGTATTACGTGAAATGACGGCGCATTTCAAACTGTGCACTAAAGGACACCACTCGTAGCTGTTTTACGACGTGGGGCTTCACTCAGTTGTTTAAGAGTGATTAACTTTAAAGGACAGCTTTGTGCTGTACTATAGCGATCTCGGCGGATCGACGTCTCTGTGCAATGTTATCCGAGCACAAAAAAACAACAGGGTTTTTAACTGTTGGTTGAGTTTCAACATCAAGCTTTACTTGAACACAACTTTAAATAATTCCTATTCAACTACACTCGGACATACGCAGTGTTTACACGAATTAATTGAACAGACAAAGTCACAGATAAGCTTATATCACGGGGATTGCCGTGGAACACGCACTGACAATCTGAGAAATAAAGACTAATCTGTGAGGAGAATATTCGTCCCAGTGGAACACGCACTGAGTCAGACAAATATAAGGTTATACTTATGATGTTTATCACGCATCGCCGTGGAACACGCACGGTGAATCAGATAAATAACGTTAGAACCACGCTCATCGCTCTATGAGGAGAATATTCGTTCTAATATGGTTATTTTAATTACTGCAGTTTTAATTTCATTCAGCTCTCTGACTGATACAAACACACATAACGTTATAGCTATTTGAAAGACTCTGGAACACGCAGATGTCTTAAGCTATAATTAAAGTATTTCAGAATCGAGGGACACGCTCAATTGTTACCTCGTTGCGTGGGATCTTATATCTTGGGTTATTTTACTGCAGTTTGAATAAAATAACAAATAAAAAGAATAAAATGGGGAGGCAGACTAGACTAGAGTAACAGCTCAAGCACAGACATTCATTCAAACAGAGCGCGCGGCGCGCGCTGCATACGTCATACACACAGACTCGGAGGTTCGGATCTCTCCTCCGCATAGGCTACTATGAAAATATAATTACTTCGTATATGCTTACAATTTTAGGTTAAACTTCCCGCATTATTCTCCACCAATATAATGTAGGATATTTGTAATTTGTAGTGATTACAATTTAGCTCAAAGGAATTATTAATTAATTTATAGGGAATTCAAAAGAGTCACTTATTACAACCGAGCAAATGACTCGTTCGCGGTTCATTTGAACTGGCTGTAACTATCAACTCTGCAACGGATATAAATATCCGAACTATAGTGAAACACTATATAGTTAGCAAGGTAACTTAGATCAGAAGTTTAAGACATTAAATTTGTAAGCAAAATAACACAAGTAATATTTCTCTTTAGAATACAAACAAGACTTTATTGATTATTCTAACACATAAAACTAATATCTAACACAAACACACACATACACATTCATACGCGTTGCAGAAAGAAAAGAGTAAGGAAAGATTAAGTTTTAAGAGTGAGTTTAAGAGTGAGATGATGTAATCCCAAGTTTCTATGCACTTATAAGACACAACCTGAATGAACCATCAATCATTAGTTTAACCTATCGTTTCCTAGGTTATTAAATCTGTATCAAATACACCAGTTCAGCTTAAGAGTCTGGAGGCAGTACTTGCTTGTCTTTGCTTTTGGGGATTCCCTTTTGTTGCGTGAAAGGGGTTTTCCCGGTCGTTCTTGGCTGGTCTCCTCGTGCCTGATGTCTGGGTCACGTGGTCAGCCACGTGGCGTGCTGGCGGAATGAAAGTCTTTGTTTGAAGCTGGCTTTGCAGAAGAAACGTGGCTCGAAATCTTGTCGCAAAACTTAACTTAGAACCGAGACTCACAACGGAAAAGAAAGGAAACTAAGAAAAGAAAGGAAATTGAGAAGAGTAGATGATGGCTTGAATGAAGCTGTTTAACCCATGTTCTCAAGATCTTGATTTGGGTTGTTTCGTCTGCGCGTTTACATGGTTCCTAGTCTGTCTTAGATCTTCATCTCCCGCTGCATTTTTGGTTCTGCACTAAAAACTCTAAACTTTGTTCTGGTGTTAAGAGTTTAAACTCAAATGTCCGCCCAGCCTCCTGGATCAGTTCTAACCAATTAGACACTGTCTTTGTTTAGGAGGTGGCGTTCTCTTCACTTCTTATCATAAATCAAGCTTATCTGTGCTCTCCTTACTCTCTAAGCTCTAGCAAAGAGTACAGAGGCCACAGCTAAGACATTATTACTATTATAAGAATCCAAAACATTTTCCACAGATTTCAATCAAGCCATCCTTTGAATTAAGAACATACGATAATATTGATATGAAACACAACACATTTTCATTCAAACATCTAACAATAATAACAATTACATGAATTGTATGGCATCTAAGCATATCAGATACACCCATCTATTGTAGGAACAATATAGAATCATGTCGTTGCATGATGCTTGATCTATAAGTCCATTGAAAATTGTTCTTGAATGATTTTATGTATGTTATAGGTAAAATCTCAGTTCTGTGGTTTGAAACGATTTTACACCCTGAGGTCTATCAGAGGTCCTTAAGGAGGGGGGAGTCTGGAATGTTGTGGGCTCGAGCAGCTTCTGCTGTTATCTTGATCGGGCTGAATTGTGCTATCTCTGAGCCAATCATTCTTTTCCAAGCTATCTTACATTGACCAGTTCTTTCTTTAGTTGGGCTCATCTTCTTTGAAGCTTGCATGGCCATAAAGTTCTTAGCTGGGGGTTTTCGTTGGTCAACGGAGACTGGCTGGCTGGAGCCTTCTTTTATGGCTCTGGGGTTGGTGATTTGGTGTCTGGAATGTTCAGTTCTGTGAGAAATTATGTTTGAACAATTCACCTGGAAGATTCAATTCACCTGGAAGATTCATTTGTGTTTGATTCGCACTCAATCCTACAATATATATATATATATATATATATATATATATACTGTATATATATATATATATATATATATATATATATATACACTGTATATATATATATATATATATATATATATATATATATATATAACGCTGATTCCCAAACCTAACAAGGACAAGTTACTCATTAAAAATTGGAGGCCTATTAGTTTGCTCAATAATGCCAGTAAGTTGTTTGCAATGATTTTTGCTAGAAGAATGAAACGAGGTTTAGATAAAAATAATTGATATGGAACAGTCTGGTTTTATGCAAGGTCGTCATATTAGGAACAATATTAGACTAGTTTTAAATATGATAGATTATAATCAATTAATTGATGATGATAGTTTATTTTATTTATTGATTTGTATAAAGCATTTGATACGGTGAATCATGATTATATTTTCAAAGTTATTAAATTGTTAGGGTTTGGAGATGTATTTCTGAAAGCAGTTAAAACATTGTACAATGGATAGTTCCGTCAAACTTGCTTATGGTACTTCACAAAGGTTTGATATTCATCGTGGCATTAGGCAAGGATGCCCCCTCTCTCCTTCTTTTTTTTTTTTTGTTAGTCAGCCAGGTTTTGGCAATGCATGTAAAAAGAAATCAGTATAGTGGTATCACAGCTTTAGGTTTAGAATTTAAACTTAGCCAGTTTGCTGATGGCACTGCAATTTTTTTGAAAAACAAATTCGAGGTACCAAAAATAATTAGATGTATTGAGGCATTAACTGCTGTATCAGGCCTTAAAATGAATTGTGATAAATCTGTATTGTTTCCCCTTAAAGATTGCTCCTCTACAGAAATAGAGAACATCCCACACCAGGTGTAGTAGGTGTAGTAATTTGTAAAAATGAAAAACAGAGGAGTCAGTTACATTTTTAACCAATTATTGAGAGAACAAAAAATACATTTAATTGGTGGTTAATGAGAGATATATCAATAATTGGGAGGGTATTATTGTCAAAGGCGGAAGGTATTTCTAGATCAGTATATATATCTTTATCATTAGATGTTCCTCCTAAGGTGATTAAGGAATTAGATAAGATACTTTATGACTTCATATGGATAAAAAAGAAGGGAAAGAATGAAGGGATTATATTAGTAAGACAATTGGTTAATTCCAATGGATATTTGTTATCATATACTGAATTTAAAAAAAAAAATTAAAAAAAAAATTACCAGTTAAACCAAGAGAGTTTGCTATTGTTCTTGACGCGATTCCAAAGAGTGTGATGTTACTCTTAAAAAACGCTGATTCCGTGGAAATCAACATGAACAATGATAACATTTTCATTGATAATCTTGATGCTTTAAAACAAAAATGTAGCAATAAGATTATAAGGAATGTTAAGATTATAATATTATAAGGAATGCTCTTGGTTCTGTGTCTTTTCCTGCAGCAAGATTCTTTGTCTTCTTTATTTGGTGAAATCTCTTGGGTTAAACATGGAAATAAGCCAAATAAGTTTTGTCAATAACAAAATTAAGAAAGTGTCTTACAAAATACTTCACAGAATTTATCCTGCTAAGCATGTTTTTGAAAGATTTAAACTTAATATTTCATTTGCTTGTGAATTTTGCACCTGTTTTTTCACTATATTCACTCAAGATTATTTTGGAAAGATTTAGAAACCTTTATTAATAGAAAACTGAAGTGTATGATGGAAATGTGTGTTTTTGATGTGCTTTTTTAATACTCAGAATGTGTAAACCATATACATTAAAAGAAGTGGGCTCAAGGTAAACCAAATTTTACACATTTTATAAATTACTTTACATTATAAGCTAAAAACAAAAAAGCAATGAAAACATGTAATGCATTAAAAGCACTGGATATGTAAAACAGTTTTTTTTTTCTTGCAGCTAATGCTAATGTTCTTGTGGCATTGAATAATAATACAAAAAGAACAATAATTCACAAGTCAACCACTAGAGGTCCTACCAGTGCTGTGAATCCAGTAAAAACACTACAGACTTAAATATCTTGAAGGTTAATCAGGTTTATTGAAGCACTGGTCCAAGTTGTAAAAACATACAAAGTAAAACAGGCAGAGAAAACTCTATTAAAATACATTAATACATAAAATGAAATACTTTTGCATTTGAATATTAATAAGTTGTGCAGATATCACTTGTCTGATTTCTAATCTTACACCCCAATCTGAAGAGCAAAAAATACTGAATAACAACAAACTCTATACTAACAGATTAAACTCAATCAAACTTCAAAAAGAAATTAAACAAGTAAGAAACAGACTTTACATCAGTCCAGCACACAGTTACTGTCTTTATCTCACAAAGAGTCAAAGAGAACAAATGAGTCTTAATGTGGGTGATGAACATGTTTATATTGGTTGTGGTCTGAACAGAAGGGTAAATTATTCCACAACTAAAGAATCATCCAACAATCGTTCATTAAACGACTGAACACAGGCTTTGTGTTCGCTGGTCTCTGTCACTCATTTGACACTGCTGTAGATCACTGATGCATCTTCCATAATCTGAACAGTTGATCGCCTAAACAATCAAAACAAACAGGATACCATTTCAAATGTGAAGTGAGAACTTTGATAAAAGAAATTAGGGACTGAACAGTGTGAATAGCCAGTCGTTAGTAATTATAATGCAGACAAAAGAAATGCATATTTAGAGCCATAAACCAGGCTGGAGAGGTGTGTATGTGTGCATGGGGAGACTGAGACTGAATGGGGATCGTTTGCACCACAAAACAATAGAGACAAAAGACTGAATAGATGACTTAGAAGATGACTAAACATCAGTAGCATTTTAGAGTCTAATCAAAATAAAGTCATATGACATGGTCTTGAAAAACATTTAACTAAATACAGAGTTTTAGACTTATCTTCAGGTTTTAAATATAAAATGATCAGACATGTGGCTTTAGCTGCAGTGCATTTCTAGATTGCTACAGTGCCAACTTCAATTTTATTTTCATGAAGATGTTTTATAAAAATAAATTTCTAATAACTTTACAAAACTTTGAAGCTATTTATAACAATTTTTTTTCATTATGTCAATAATTAATTCTACATTTAAAATAAACTGCCAGGTGTCAGCTTTCAAATGAGATCATACTTGTGCTTTTAGTGCAAAGGGATCATGAACTGTATCTGTTTCAGTTTGGGTATGTCATTTCTGGGGATTTTTCAAAAGTGGGGTTGCAGCTTAACATGTTAAGCTGGTACTGGTTAAGCTAGTACTGGTTAGGTTGGTACTGGTTAAGTTGGTGCTGGTAAAGCTGGCACTGGTTAAGTTGGTACTGGTTAAGCTAGTTAAGTTGGTGCTGGTTAAGTTGGTACTGGTTAAGTTGAGTTGGTTAAGTTGATATTCCCATGAGATTTTGTTTAGGCGTAATACTAAAAATAGACACTGGGTGACATACATTCCATTGAATTTAATTTGTATGCATTCTGCCGTAACAAATTACAGTTTTTCTCGATTGCTTAAACACTATAACCAGGCTTTTGAACTAAAATTTCAAAAACATAACGCCATTTATCAAAAAGCACACCCATTTCACTAATCTATAAACACTATTCCCTGTTTTGACACATGAATCAGATTTGTTGAACTGTCACTGCAAAACTCTACACACAAATCCCTTAATTTCTCATTGCTTAGACTATGTTGTCATTTAGAAAGCACTAGCATTCAATATTGTTCACTCAAGTCAGCACAGCTTTAGCTCAGTTAGCACACAATTACCCAAGTGGAAACACTAAGAGTCAAAATTTAACACACATCAATCAGAACCTCAATAGATAAAAGGGCCCAAATCAGTTTATTGCGTTTTGGAACAATGGATCCAGAAAGACATGAAGGAAGAGGGATAAGAATGAGGAGTAAGGGCAAGGACAAGAAGACAAGCAGTGTCAGATGAAATTCAAGCCACTCTAGTTGCCCATGTCTTTATCAATGGTATGACTATGAGGGAGGCTCGGCTACGAGTAAGGCCAAATTTGAGTCACTTTACCATCGCCTCGAGAACCTTCAGGGAGGTGTGGTGGCAAACAAAATTCTATCACTGAATAAGAGACAAACATTTCCAATAGTCTTTGATGAGGTTTATTTTCTTGCAAGAAAAGGCCAGCAGTCATACAGTCACACAGTGTGGCTGCAGAGTGTGACAGTGAAGGGAGGGCATCCTTTCTCCGTCTTGACTCCCAGAATGTTATCTTTCTTTATGATGATATTTCAACCATATGTGGAACATTCTTAGACATGTCCATCATATTGTCTCCTTGAGTGGAGGCCCTCCTGTCACGTCCCAACACTCTTTACCATTCCAATACAATTCGAATTCCATATTAGAATATGATTTGTGTGTGCTCTTTTACTGTCATATGAAGGTCACACACATCTTACTGTAAGTAAATATATATATAAAAAAATAGAGGAAAGAGTAAAAAAAAAAGAGTAAAACAGGAAAAAAAAAAGTTTTTGTGTGTGTGTGTTTTCTGTGTATGAATAAATATGTACCAATGTATATCCACTGGTTGTGTCTTTTGTGTTCATCAAGTGAAAAGGTTTGTTAGGGGGGGAACCACAAGCAACATTACTTACCAGTTTTGGAAATGTTGTTTTGAATTTATTGCACCAGTGTTTTAGACTATGTTGTAGTGTGTGTGATTTTGAGGGCTTGTGTGTCCTGTCTGAGGGCAAAGTTTGGTTTTTCAGCAAGAGTGAATGGTTTTGAGTGTAGAGCTTCATTTTGACCTGAAAATAGGATGTTTGGGGAATTGGGTGAGACGTTATGGATTTGTGTTTACAGTTTTGGGAATACGAGGCATAGTTTCAAGAAATGTGTTTAAGCAATCGAGAAAAACTGTAATAAATTTCTGTCCAAATATCACTTCTGTCACAAAATATCGAACCTTGAGACTAATCTTAAAAATAATATTTTTTAAGATTAGAAAATGTTTTGATCATCAATTATGAAACATGATTACGCCCAAAAGGGGCTGGTTAAATTGGTACTGGTTAAGTTGGTGCTGGTTAAGCTGGTACTGGTTAAGCTGCTGGTTAAGTTGGTACTGGTTAAGCTGGTACTAGTTAAGCTAGTACTGGTTAAGTTGGTATTGGTTAAGTTGCTATTGATTAAGATGATGCTAGTTAAGCTTGGTACTGGTTGAGTCGGTGCTGGTTAAGCTGGTACTGGTTAAGTTGGTACTCGTTACGTTGGTACTGGTTTAGCTGGCACTGGTTAAATTGGTGCTAGTTAAGCTGGTACTGGTTAAGCTGGTTAAGTTGGTGCTGGTTAAGTTGGCACTGGCTATCACTCATTTGACGCTGCTGTAGATCAGTGATGTATCTTCCACAATTTGAACAGTTGATCGCCTAAAAAAATCAAAACAAACAGGTGCACACAATATTTTAACCCAGATTATGTGATATGTGGTTATTTAGATGGTGCTGGTTAAATTGGTGCTAGTTAAGCTGGTACTGGTTAAGTTGGTACTGGTGAAGATGGTACTGGTTAGGTTGGTACTGGTTAAGTTAGTGCTGGTTAAGTTGGTGCTGGTTAAAATGGTATTAGTTAAGTTGGTCAAACATTCCAACAATCGTTCATTAAACGATTGAACACAGGCTTTGTGTTCGCTGGTCTCTATCACTCATTTGACGCTGCTGTAGATCACTGATGCATCTTCCACAATTTGAACAGTTTATCACCTAAAAAATCTAAACAAACAGTAGCACACAATATTGTAACCGAGATTGTATGATCTGTGGTTATTTAGATGGTGCTGGTTAAGCTGGTACTGGTTAAGTTGGTGCTGGTTAAGCTGGTTAAGTTGGTACTGGTTAGGTTGGCACTGGTTAAGTTGGTACTGGTTAAGCTGGTACTGGTTAAGTTGGTACTGGTTAAATGTATGCTGGTTAAGTTGGTACTGGTTAGGTTGGCACTGGTTAAGTTGGTACTAGTTAAGATGGTACTGGTTAAGTTGGCTAAGCTGGTACTGGTTAAATTGGCGCTGGTTAAGATGGTACTGGTTAAGTTAGTGCTGGTAAAGCTGGTGCTGGTTAAGTTGGCACTTGTTAAATTGGTACTGGTTAAGCTGATTAACTTGGTACTGGTTAAGATGGTGCTGGATAAGCTGGTAATGGTTGTATTGGTACTGGTTACGTTTTTGCTGGTTAAGCTTGTTTGGTTTGTACTGGTGAAGTTGATGCTGGTTAAGTTGGTACTGATTAAGTTGGTTCTGGTTAAGTTGGTACTGGTTAACCCTCTGGGGTCTGGGCCGTTTTTGGGGCCCTTGAGATGTTCTGACATGCCCTGACATTTGTGCTTTTTTCAGTTACTTATAAACATATTAATGGCAAAGGTGTAAATTCACTCTATAAAGCACAAACAGGGCTACAATAATATGTGAGCCACGTGTATGTACATGTTTTCATTTTTGAGAGAATAATGTTTATGCGTGGATATTGAAAAAACTAAAAACAAAAATTTCTGAAATAAGGCCACAAAACACATAGTAAATATGTGTCAATAAGACTTTTGACTAATGGATGTCCTCGCCTAGGGTTTTTTCTTCAAAATTATGTGAAAATAGTCTTGCTTTATCGTTCACATAAAACCATACATTGATATAAATTTATGTAAAACAGGTTTTACTTGGAAAGCCAATATGCGAGGGGGCGTGAACGAGGAGTGGTTTACACCGTAGAATACAATGTCCCACCCACTCTGCATAATGACTCTGCATAATTAGCCACTCATTCAAGTGTGACACTGACTGAGCCACAATGCAAGGACAAAAGATATATTTAGAAGAAGACTTATATTGACCATTTAAGATTTTGCTTACATCTATCTTGTAAATATGTTTTGCTATTTTATTAAAAACTTAGATTAGATTAAAAACTAGAAATTGCTAAACAAAAGCTTATTTGACGTGGCAGTATTCTACAGTAAAAACTGTACCCAAATCTAGTCAACAAGATGTTGTCTTTCATATTTCGCCTGACTGTAACGTTGTTTTGATGAAATATTAGGGCATATTGTTAATTTGCAGTTTAATACGTTGCTTATACAAATAGCCTACATTTTATTTCAACATATTTCAGTCGATTTTTACTCATCTCAGTATAGCAATACAGTTTGCTAAAACATCATCATTCATTCACACACGCGATTTAAATTTAAACTGTCTTTGCCAGCTGTGGTAAACAGCGCGCATCTCTGCCGTTCATTCATTCATAAACAGAAACCCACGTGAAGAAATTCGTGAAGGAAAAAAAACTTACTTGTATTCCTCAGCTCGCTCCTCGATATACCCGCACTTCTGAGGGACATTTTCCATTATTATTATTATTCCTCACAGCACTGCAAGACGGTGTAAACAAGTAATGATCTGAATAAACTTGTGTGTTTTCTCGAGCTGATATGAGGGCGTTCACAGGTTTGCAGGATTGCCTCAGCCATTTGCGTTTGAATAGCGCACGCTCTCCGTGGGCGGAGTCACATTACATCTGAATCAGCTGTAATTAGCTCGACTGGAATCGCTCTCTTTTAATACAGATTTCGCAAGATGAGAATATTTGTTTTTTATATAAATTACTTCATTTAAAAGAAGAGAATTCAAGCTTCATGCCTGTGTGTCAGTATGTCTGTTTGACTGAGTATTCGCTGAGCTACAGTTCATTTTCGGACGCGTTTCAGAATGGACTTTACTGGCAGAGAGAAGGCAGAACTCGCTTCGTGTTTATTTTTCTTTATTTGTCAAAAAGCACAACACTTTGTTTTTATTGTGAGTATACACAAAAAATAATACACATTTAACAGAATCGATTGATGTATGAAACTCCTATGGAAAATCAAAGTCAACAGAGTATTTATGAGTTTCTTTTACACTGATAAAAAAAAAGCGAGCTGGTATCGCCGGCGATACCGTCGACCTCAGGGGGTTAAGTTAGTATTGGTTATTTTTGTGCTGGTTAAGTTTGTGCTGGTAAAGTTGCATGGATTAAATTGCACTGGTTAATGTAGTACTGGTTAAGTTGGTGCTGATTAAGTTGGTACTGGTTAGGTTGCAATGATTAAGTTAGTACTGGTTAAATTGGTGCTGGTTATAATGGTACTGGTTAAGTTGGTACTGGTTAACTTGGTACTGGTTAAGTTAGTACTGGTTAAATTGGTACTGGTTATGTTGGAACTGGTAATGTTGGTACTGGTTAGGTTGGTGCTGGTTAAGTTGGTGCTGGTTAAGTTGCACTGGTTAAGTTGGTACTGGTTAAGTTGGCGCTGGTTAAGTTGGTGCTGGTTAAGTTGGTTCTGGTTAAGTTGTTTTTCTCACCTCACTGCAGCATCAGGCTGATGAACTCTTATATCGTCATATTGACATTCATTCTCCTCTGCTCTCTTCGTCTCTGTGTTTCTGTGATGTTGGACAGTTGTGTACTGGATCTCCTCAGTATCTCTGGATTCAGGAGTTTTTCCTCTGAAACTTCTGGGTTTCACACTGGCGTACAGAGCGTCATTGGCTGAATCCGGTTCAGAAAGAGGCTTATCATGGACTGAAACGCTCTGTGACGTGTCAGAATAGAGATCATTCTGAAATACAAGAAAATGTGTAATTATTAAGACCATTAAATCAGTGTGATCTGAAGTGTAGATTCTCAGTCTAGAACAGTTTGCCTCAAACGTTTAAGATCAAGTATCAGGTTAGAATGTTAAAACAATAAATATATAAGTATTCTATTAAACCATGGAAAAATTAGTTAAATGTTTTCTTCAGTGTTATTTTTTAATGAATTTTTTCCTGGACTGTGTTGATAAAGACTTTGATAACGTTAGTTTCTCGTCAGTTCGTACAGTTACAGTCTGAGACACAGATTACGGCTGATCGACTGATTTTCTGCTTCTGTAAAGTCGTGTTGTGTTTGGATGATTTACCTGTTTCACTGTGTGATCTTCAGCTTTAACACTCCTTTGTTTCTTCCTGTTATAATCACAGACATTAACAGCATATGGACGAATGTATTAAAGTAAGAGAACATATGAACACTGTTTTTAAAGATTACTAATAATCAAACACAAATGAATAATTTCCTTCTACATCAGTCCAAAAGTGTACTTGTACAATCACTGCAGTTTTTTAACTCACAGTATAAACAGGATGATGATGAAGATGATGATGAAGACTAATCCTCCAGATGCCGCTGTGATCACAATCACATTCCCACCAGCAACATGATGAACTGAAAGAGGAATATCATCATGATTAACTCTCCAAACTGATGAATGATGTGAAGATACAGGAGTGTGTTAATAAAAGCTTCACCTGTGACAGTTACAGCGTCTGATCTCTGAGATCCATGTTGATTGTGAGCCTGACAGTAGAAGCGTCCACTCTGTAGTGCACTGAAACTCTGTCCAGATCCAACAGCTGAGGGTTCATTCTCCTTAAACCAGCTGAAGTTCAGAGCAGGAGGGTTTGAGTCACTGGTGCAGTTCATTACCATTACACCAAATCCACTTATCAACACTGAGACGTTTCTGGGAGGATCTAAAGACAAAAATGAAAATTCACAACACATATTAGAAAATTATGATTTTAAAGTTTTTGAACATTGTGCAGGTGATCATTAACTCACACATGACGTTTAAAGTCACATTATCAGAGTATTTCCCTCCATGTTCATTGATGGACTTGCACTTGTATTCTCCACTGTCATCAGAGCTGATCTTTGAGATGTTGTAGATTCTTCCAGATCCTACAATCGTTCCTCCTTTAATCCAGCTGAAGTTCAGAGCAGGAGGGTTTGAGTCACTGATGCAGTTCAGAGTCACTGAATCTCCCTCCACTATTACACCAGATCCATTTATCAACACTGAGACGTTCTTTGGAGGGTCTAAAACAGAGACATATTGATACCATTAGCAATCATATTAAACTTGACATCACAGATGTTTTGAGGATTTAATGTCACAGTTACTGGACCATCATTAACTCACACATGATGTTTAAAGTCACATTATCAGAGTATTTCTCTCCATGTTCATTGATGGACTTGCACTTGTATTCTCCACTGTCATCAGAGCTGATCTTTGAGATGTTGAAGATTCTTCCAGATCCTACAATCGTTCCTCCTTTAATCCAGCTGATTTCTGCAGGAGGGTTTGAGTCACTGATGCAGTTCAGAGTCACTGAATCTCCCTCCACTATTACACCAGATGGACTGATGGACGCTGAGACGCTCCTGGGAGGATCTGAAACAAACAAACAAACAAACAAACAAACAAAACATTAACAAATAAAATTTGACATCACACTTAGTTGAGACTTATAAATCACAGAGTCACTGAATCTCCCTCCACTATTACACCAGATGGACTGATGGAGATCACAGGTTTCACTGGAGGATCTACAGATGTCAGGTAAAAGTATTTATCAGAGACGGCTGGTGGAAAATGTTCTAGGAAAGGCTGCAGTTGGTTATTGTTGGACAATTTCAGCAAACATCCCAGTTTAATTTTTCACTGTTTAATGCTCAAAGTTAAAGAAAAAGTTTAAGCAAAAAAGTTAACAAGGAAAAACTATTAAGACTAGAATTTGAGAGGCTTGAAACATTTGAAATACAGACAAATGTTTTACCAAGTTCTGGATCTGATTAAGTTTGAAGATTTTTTTTTTACTTTTCCTAATTTACAATGAATGTATATAGTGCAACTGCAAAAACTGAGAGGAAAAAAATACATGTTACATTTGTTTAGAGATTTTTTATATACAACTACAATTTTGATACTTCTTTTCCTTGCTCCTCCGTCCTCCAGCCTGTGACCCAGAAACTGATCAAACTCAGCATCTTGAAGGACATCTCAATTCTCTCCATTCCCTTCACATCACAATCATTTTATTTATGCTTTACCTTTGCAGTTTATATAAATTATATATCAAACATTTATCAACAGGGCATCTTGCTTTATCTTTATTATTTATGAATTTCTTAAATAACCAAACTTTAACAGCATAAGGGCAGATCCCTTGATCGCAGCTGTTGATGCTTTGAAGTGACGCTCCAGTGATCAAGAATATTCCAATATACAAATAGAGCGCTTCTCATTTCTTATTTGTGTATCCTCGTTTCCTTTCCTCGTGTCTCAGTTCCACCCCCTGTAGTGGTGCTCGGTTACTCAGCGGTGAACACAGGGATTGTGGCAAAGGGACGTAACTTCTCCCTTCCCTCCTTCAGGGAACGGGGGTTACATTAGTAACTGTAGTATTTAGGTGTACTATCATGAATGATCAGACTGAGCTTTGCATACCGTGCTTTTATTACTCTGCAACCATATACACTCTCACTCCCAAACATAGTGAACATATCCCTCCGCCTCTCACGTATACCAACTTTATGACGTAAACAGTATGTGCAGGTTTACTGGTACGATCTGAATGTTACATCACTTCTTTTTTTTTTTTTTTTTTTTAACTAATGAACTCAGTTGCGTTATTTCCTCTTCTACTTACTTGAGTGATCAACAACTAAACATTCACTTGGTCTGCGATCAACGGCAAGACATGAAAATAAACAAATAGATTGCTTCAGTATAATAAATCAATTAAGTGCCTACTCAGTCCATTTTATAGTCCATGACAAAGTCTCTGAGGTACTGTGGAGGCTGTCGGTGCCTAGCAGGGTATCTTGCCACCACTGGGACTGTGTCAGCAGTGACTTCATCATCTTCTTCTGTTGTCGATGTGTCACACAGGCCAGGGTCAAGCTTTTTGAAGAAGGATGAATTTCTTGTCACTCTGTGTCCATCCCGCTCAGCAGTGACCATAGAGCCTTTGACTGTGGTTACTCTATACGGCTTGTGGTTGTATGCTGCTGTGAGTTTGTTGCGCCTGGGTTGAGAGCACAACACAATGTCACCAGGTTGGAGAGGGTAATGTGTAGCGTGTCGGCGAGTGTCAGAGTACAACTTCATTTTGGCCTTGGCCTCATGGTCTCTCCTGCGGAGATCCTTGTCCAATCCGGTGGGTGTGCTCACAGAAGGCATCTTTGTATTTATCCTGCGTTTGAGCAACAACTCAGCGGGTGATGTTGTTGTTGTGCTGTGTGGTGTTGAACGGTACTCACGCAGGAATGTGTAGAGATGCTGTTTCCAGGGGATGTTCTTCATGTGGGCAACACGGAGGCATTTTCCAAGTGTTCTCATAAACCTCTCTGCAGTGGCATTTGCCTGGGGCCACAGTGGTGTGATCTTTCGATGGTGAAATCCCATGTAGGCTGCAAACTTGCTAAACTGTTCACTGGTGAATGGGGGGCCGTTATCTGTTTTCACAGATCTGGGGATGCCAAACGTGGAAAAGATTTTGTCTATGACAGGGATAACAGAGTTTGCAGAGGTGGAGTGTATGACTTCCACCATGGGGTATCGGGAGTACTCATCTCCTGATGTGCCTCGTGGGCAAGCTGAAGTACTCTGTGCTCAAGTGATGAGGGAATAACGATTCTGGATCCCTTAAGTATTATGTCATTTTCGTGTGACACTGTGAGCTCGCTTTTCACATGTTCATACTGTCTTAGCGCAGAGTCTTTTGTGACTGTGTGCCATGCATTGTTGCATATGAGAGCGCTAACCTTTTGTAATGTTGTATCCTTGAGTGTCTCAGACTTGATTTCATCCAGAGTCATCGCTTTTGGTGTGTTGCTCTGAACGATGAAGCTTATATATTCTTCAGCTATTTTTGTGGCACGGGTGTTTTTGGTAGGTGTCTGTGCTGGGATTGGATGGCGGGACAAGTAGTCTGCTGGATTATCAGTCCCTTTCCTATATTCTATTTTGAGGTTGTATGGCTGCAGCCGGAGTCCCCATCGCTCGATGCGGGCAGGTGGCTTGGACCTGGGGTTGTTCCAGATGAGTTTGAGCGGCTTATGATCCGTCACCATTGTGAACTCTTTGCTGTAGATGTAGAGATGAAAATGTTCGCAGCTCCATACAATTGCGAGCGCTTCACGCTCTGTTTGAGAGTATCTCCTCTCGACGTCACTGAGTGCTCGGCTTGCATATGCGATGACGTGTTTCTTTTCTTTGTCTTTTTGCAGCAGTATTGCCCCTAGCCCAACTGGACTAGCGTCGACGATGAGCTCTGTTTCTCTGTTCGGGTTAAAGTATGCTATCGTGGTCTCGCTGGTGAGACTCTCTCTCAGTGTGCCCAGTGCTGCATCCTGTTCTGCGCCCCACTGCCATGTCGTGCTCTTCCTCGTGAGCTTTCTGAGGGGCTCTGTTACCGTGACGAAATTAGGGATGAAGCGTGAGCAGTTAGTTCGCCATGCCCAACAGACTTCTGCAGCATCCTTCGGCTTTTTGGCTTGGTATATGGCGTTGACCTTCTTGGGATCTGCTGAGACACCGCCAGCGGAGAAAATGAAACCGAAGAACTCTAGTTGCGTCTTGTTGAATTCACACTTCTTTCGGTTTAGTGTGAGGCCACGTTCTTTGAGTCGCTGGAACACGGCTGTTAGGCTCTTGTCATGATCAGCCTGCGTCACTCCGTAGACGATGATGTCATCGCTGAGATTCTTCACCCCTGCGATGCCCTGAAGTGTCTGATGGATTGTGTTCTGAAACACCTCCGCGGCTGACGAGATGCCAAAGTACACCTAACTATCTGACGTTAGCCAGGCTACCAATGGACATTGTCGAGTGAGATTTGCATCGTGAACCCTGTGCTGTGGTTATAAAGGAAGCGATCAGAGACACTCCCCAAGTTTTCGCAGAGGAGCCGAGTGGTGCTCAACGTCAACGGGACGTAACTTCTCCCAGTTGAGAAAGACGTACTGTTAAATGTATTAAAAATGCATTAAAGTATATTTGTATTGTACTAAAAACTAGGGCTGGGTAAAAAAATATCGATTTCTCGATTTTAATCGAGTCTCATTTTTACGAAACCATATTGATTCTTAAATCCCAAGAATCGATTAGTCATCCTGTTTTCAGACGATGAATGGATGGAACATTTTTGCGCGCATCCCATCCAATAAATCGCAATCATCTTTGTGCTTTGTTATTATTGATATGAAACAAAGTCTCAGATTTAAAATTACATACATTTTCTTACGAAATTCAAAAACATAATTTTTGCCTGGAGAAGTGGGTATACTCTTAATTTTTTTAAGCGTCCCAGCAAAGGATGAACGCTCTGTGTTATAAACAGTGACATGTAAGACAAGTCTTGTATATTAGTTCACCCCAAAATGGGCCAGTATAGTATTTGCACATTATCATTTAACTTTTGCTGCTTGACTTCACGGAGAAAGGATCATTATGAAATTAATATTAGCCACAGAAAAGGTGCAGTTTTTGCAATTAATACTGGCTTTTAATTATTTATTAATACTAAATAATTATGAATTTTGAGTGACTATTCCTCAGTCCATCCACACATGAAAATTGGACAACTGTTGAAGGGATCACTGCATCGCTGTCTTTACTGGGTGCAGGGCCGTACGCAGGGTTTTAGAAATACGAGGTCCCAAAAATGATCTTGCTAGGCGGGTTGGGGGATTATTACCCCCTCGAGAAAATATAGATTTTCCTGATCTTGACGTGCATTTTAAGGTGTTTAAACAGTAGCTTTAAAAGCATGTCAGAGGGCAGTAGCATGAAGTTTTTTATCAGATATTTTTAAACATGAGAATCAGTTTAAATGTCGCAATGAACGATCCACGCTACAAAATGGAAATGCAGAATGTTTATGCTTATTGTTGACAATACACAATCACATATTCGAAACGGAAATGGCCTTAAATAAGAAATGATTCAAGGATTATTTTGCATAGATGTTACATTTCAAACAAACGCCAATGCAATCCTTCTGTGTCCAGAGGCATTATGAGCAATTAGTATGAGCATCAAAGATCAGTTTCAGCTACTTTTTCTTTCCTAAATTAATCAGTGTTTTGGACTAATCTGTTAATTTAATCAATGGTTCAATTGCGCACTTATAAAGACAGTCACTTGTCGCCACCTTCTGGCTTAATGATGCACAAAGTTGCACAAACACAGACAAGCGGAGTGATACAAACAGTGAAAAGTCTCAGTGCTGATACTGGGGAAATATTCGAACACATTCGAGGTAATGTTATACAAATACATTTAAACATTATATTTATTATAATAATGGCAATATATTTAAATGTGGTTATAATTGGTCATTGTTCTGTTTTATAAACATTTTCAATATTTTAAATATATAAATATTTATTGAGAGTCAAATCATCATATTAGAATGATTTCTGAAGGATGATGTGACACTGAAGATTGGAATAATGATGCTGAAAATTCAGCTTTGCCATCATAGGAATAAATTACACTTTACTATATATTTACATGTATATTTATACATTTTTAGTAAAGTTATTTTAATTTAGGAATATTTCAGAATATCACTGTTTTTAGGGTATGTTTGATCAAATGCAAGCTTAAGATGTGATCAGAAAAGTGATTTTTTTGTGTGTGAAAGATGTATTTGATGTGACAATAAATGGTTTGCAACTCTTTTGTGAATTGTCTTATTTTGACAGTAATTATGAATATTAAATATAATCATCTTTATAATCGGTTGTAATTAGGCCTGAAAAAGACGTCTTTTCAACTCACTTTACAACCTAATTTAGATGCGAGTGGGACGTCCTTTTATAGGCGTCTTTTCAACGACCTGAAAAAGACGGCTTTTCACCTTTCACTTTTCAACCAAATATTAAAGTTGTTTAGAAGACTGGAAATGTCGTCTTTTCAATGTCTTTTCAACGCGTTTTTGCTGGGTGGGTAACGTTAGTCAGCTCATCTTTTTTGTTCTGCTTCACTTATGTTATAGCTCTTAAACCTTTAAAATGGAGTTTAGGAAGATGTATGTAACCACAGTCGTTAGCTTTGGTTAACCATTGAAGCATTTTCTCTTGTCAAAAGGCTTAACGCGACCGCCGATTTTGCGTGCAGATTAATTTCCGCCTATTTTAGACAGCCTAGTATTTTGGTATTGCATCACTCATATCTCTTAAACGTTTAAAATGGAGTTTAGGAAGATGTATCACCACAATCATTAGATTTGAATAGCTCTTAAAGGGGAAATGAAACGTCCATGTTTTGGCACTGGTAGTAGCTACATATATTAGAAAAATCACCTTACCAAAAAATGTATTTTAAAAAGTTGTTAAAACCACAGATATGACAAAATTATTTTTGCAATTTCTAGCTAGCGAGTCGCCATTTTGGAGTGACGTCACAGCCTACGTAACGGGGTTGGTTGGTTCTGCTGGTGAGTGAAGAGAGTGAAGCGTTACTGGACCGGACTGAATACGCAATTGATTTGAAATGGAGGAAGACGAACTTGAAAGACCTGTTGAGCCCGTGTGTCCCATTGCTTGTCGGTATTTGACATTTGAGTCGATACGGCGTGGGAACCGAGCAGTGGTACGTCGCTATGTCGAACAGCCGGTGATGGACATGGCCGTAGCCAGCTATGAGGTCACCGTGACCGAGGTCCGGACCTTGGTCATTTTTTTACATTCAAGAATAAAATTTCAAGCTCTCTGAATGATTAATTAGCCGTTTAAACCACCTCATATGAGTATTTGCAATTCATTTTCCTGTGAGAATTTAGCGCAGTGAACGGGGCTTGAGAGCGCGTTGTGAGGGCGCGGGTGCGATCGCCGTGTTTCCAGATCCACCTAATGGAAAGGTGGCAGTAGACTTCTGGACTTGTATTTCTGATTTAATGTCACACTTTAGGAAGTTATTAAAGTGGAAAGTTGCATGTTAGGGTTCGTGATATATTAATCTTATTTCCCAAACACAAGCTTTGAAATGGAAGCTTTAGCTAAGTTCTGCCAGGAAGACTCAATCACTACATCACTTATTACCTTCATCTCTATCCAATCACGTCTTATACCCTCTGTATAAAAGATCGGTACTTACTCATGTTTGAGTTCGCAGATGCCGACGCGAAAACAGGATCGTAGATGCTGACGCTGCCTATTACGCTTCCATTCAGTTCGGAGAAACCGATGCCGGCGTTCACTCACTCGCATTTCAATCATAACAACACAGTCATATCGTTGATTGATCCTGTTTGATCTCAGCAACTTTCGCGGCATTCGAGTGCGACACACGATCGTGTAGGAAACAAGCGCGTGGCGGCTTGAATCTCATGAGAGACGATATTCACTCAAGGTTTTTAAAGTTCAAGTTCCACTTTCAAGGCTTTTACGTCGGCGCTTTCAGCGGCCTCTGTTTACATGTCCCATTTTACTATGATTAAACTTCATTCCGGTAAGTATATTCACTTGCTACTCTACTGTTTCCTTAATCAGCGGTAAAGTTCAAATGTCGACTGTGGTGACGTGTTTTCTTAATAAATAAATAAATAATTAAATGTATGAATGAATGAATAAATGAATTACCGACATACAGTACTGCAGTCTGCAACGCAACATACAACGCTCTAAACAGTAGGGCTGGATAGGTCGCTAAAATGGTCGTTGCAAGTGTATGCAAAGATTCATGTAACACGATATCCCACAGCGCAATGGTAATCTATTTTCAGCGTTGTCGATTCCACGCACTCACGGGCAGTTGCAAAATACTAGCAACTGGTTGCTGAATATAATTAAAATAAGCTTAAGAGCAACTAAGATATTAAATCGGCTTTAGGCATATGCCCTATATTTTACAGCTCGCGCTCCTCATCTCATCTGCCACTCACTTTGTGAGAGTGCCTTCCATCTTAAAGGAGCAGCTAGGCCTTCAACTTGTTTTACGCCCTTTTCTGAATTCATTATTGTTCGGCACATATGGACATGTTTTGTCAATCGCTACCCGACCGCCGGGGCGATCTTGACTTATACTTACGGTAGATGATTGTAGCCTTTAACCAATCAAAGGGGGAGATATTTTACGCATATCTCAGCTCGTTTCTGTAATATAACTATCTATTCTAAAAATAAGAACAGCAATTCATGTCGTTAAAACAAGATCTTTCATACTTTCATTAAGTTCTTCAGTAGCCTAACATGTTACAATCGCTGTAACACAAATGTTCTCGGCAAATACTTTAATCCAACAATACATATCATAGAATATTTACATAATAGGCCATTTGATATTAAAAGTACAAAGAAGGCAGACTAAGGATGCTCAGGTCAAAGGTCACAGACTTTGCCAAAATGTGCTTAACTCAGTAGAACTAATCGTTATGAGTTTAAATGATATAATTCAAACCAATTACCAGTAAAGTCACAGTCAAGAAGACTCGAGTGACATTACATTTGCTCATCTGTATGATTTAATGTTCAGAGATTTTTCGATTTAAGGGACTCACCTGGTTGACTCGGGCAGCGATCTCTCGGCCGTGAATTAAACTTAATTCATACAAGAGCAACTCGAGAATAATATCAGGTGTACGCTGTGCAGCTGAGAAATATTCTACACTCAGAATAACAAGCGTGATTGAGGTAGTATCTTAACCATATGCTGTCACCTTACTTTAGGTATGTATCGTACTAAGATTAATAAGATTAAGTGGTTATATAAAAAATAAATAAATAAATAAATAAACAAAAATTCAATAATAGTATCTCTTCAAGGCAGGGCATCATCTCTCATCGGTTAACATTGGCCCACTCACTGTTAATTAAGTGACCCAATTCAGCTAAACAAAGGATGTATATCTGATCTTAGATTTGGAAATTTTGTTCAGCAAATGTCAGATAAATTATTGAGCCTGCTCAGGCTTCGTTCATTCATGCCTTACAGTAATCATCCTATAGCGACTGCTAACATCCTTCTGGGTTCGAAGTGGTGGCAAAACTTATGTTGCATGTGCTAACGAAGCTCGGTTGCATCATTAAGGCAGATCTTCTTGTTAGATGATCATGCTATTCCGGAGACGTTTATCTGGTAATCCGTAGTCTCCAATTTCATGATTAAGGTCGCGCGAGCACATTCCTGACCATTGCGCTGCACTGCTATAGCTACGCACTTAGTCTTCAGGTGGCTCGCCGTCAGCAACCCTTATCCATTACCCTGCCTTCTCTAACAGTGATCATGTGAGTAAATCGTTCTGCTCAAACCAGCTAGACCGTATATCACTGAGGCGTGGCTCCCTACACCTTAAAAGCTTATATTTCTGCAGTATTTGTTTATAATGTTAGTTTCTTTCAGATTCCTTTATTCTCATCCTGATAACGGCCGGCTGTTCCTGCCTCGTCTACAAATACGAAATCGATATGTCTCCAGTGTCCCCAGGTTGTGTGTGACGGGTTGACTTGGAATGCTCCAAAGATATTTTCATATACCATGCTGGTATTGTCATTGAGGGTGAGTAGAGTGCATAGTTTTGTCTGTCCCTTTGGAGACAGTCGGGCTGCTGCTCCCGGAACAGGGGGTGGAGATTCAACAGCTCGTTCTGAAGCTTTGATTACTCTCTCACAGACATTTTCAAAACTTTAGCTTAACGTTCAAACCAGACTCAGACAAAGTTTCACCATTTCCGGATGGTTAGTTGATGAATTAGGTAACTTATGCATAGTTATCTTTTAGTCATTCATTAGCTCATTCTGTCTTGATATTCTATAAATCATATTCCGGGAGCTGGATCTATGTAACTCCAGGGTCTGTGATGCCAAGTATCCGGAAGGAATGCCGCACAATTCCTCTCAGCGTTGCTGTAGTCCTTACAAAGCAATCTCTTTAAATTAAATCTTCCATGCTTGACTTTGTGCGTTGTAACTTTGCAGTTGTTGAAATGCTTTAACGGCAACATTACAGAAAGTGAAATCCATTTAACCCCCTTTTAATAACCTCCCATCCGTAATGGTCTCTTCTCTTCCTATCTTCATACTCTGATTGTAGCCATGTTTTAACAGAGTTCATGGCTCATGCACCCAGGGGAATTTACTTCAGATCTAAACACTTTCGATCTTGCTATGGTCTTTCTTTTTCTGTGTTAAAAAAAAAAAAAAAAAAATCATAGATTCTCAGATCACTCCCCCTATTTTCCTTCCTAACGAAGCATCTCTAAAGCCTGGTTCAGGATTCATCTAGTTTCTGTCCTTAAAAGCTGCAGCTCTCTCCCTTTCAGCATACCGGTCATCCCTTCAGGATCGGGGCAGCCAATACAGCAGCTGAACGTAGTAGCATTTCTACTTCAGCTATCAAGATGCTGGATAGCCTCGAAATCCAGACCTAAATCAAAGATTAATAGTCTGGTGTTGGCTAATTAAAATCGGCCAGCTCGAGGGGTGACATCAAGCATGCATTTGAAAGTCTCACTGCTCACAATTGGATAACACTACAACCAATCACAACCATAAACCCCATACGCTACCAGCAGAGCAAACTGGTAGATTAGACTCTTACTGTATCTGGTTGGCAAAACACCAAAATGTCATTCTTGCAAAAGTACGATTCGAGCACCGTCTTCTGTTCTTCTTTAAGAGAAAAAGCCAAGTCTAACCCGTTCATTGTAGCGACCAATGCCGTTTCAAACAATTGGTATTTATCCATAGGCATTTGCAATGTTTACTACTATGACTACGACGTCACATCGCTGTCGTCATCTGTTTAACTCGCCTCTGGCCCGCTATATAAATTAACCAGATGTGATTGGTGCAGCTCAGATCGAGGGGCATATCTAATGAGCTCCATTGCTCGATACCCGAATAACTTGCGCTCTCACGAGAACTCTGGATTAACAGGGTACTGGACAGATGGTTTCTTCTGCATTCGAGCCTTTATTAAGAACTGATTCTAAAACCATTCTGGAAGCTCAGCAAGCTCTTCAGTAACGATTCAAGTAAATTCCATGCAAATACTGGTGGTGGTGTTACGCTAACGGCCTTGCGCGGCCTCGTCTCTATGTGGTTAATAAAAAAATAAAAAATAAATAAAAATAAAACCTAACGTGGCAATTTCCGTATGGTCTAACGAGGCCTGTCTACGTCTGGCCTAATGTGGCTATATCTGTGTGGTCTATCGAGGCCTGTGTACGTCTGGCCTAACGTGGCTATATCTGTGTGGTCTATCGAGGCCTGTGTACGTCTGGCCTAATGTGGCTATATCTGTGTGGTCTATCGAGGCCTGTGTACGTCTGTCCTAACGTGGCTATATCTGTGTGGTCTATCGAGGCCTGTGTACGTCTGGCCTAACGTGGCTATATCTGTGTGGTCTATCGAGGCCTGTGTACGTCTGGCCTAACGTGGCTATATCTGTGTGGTCTATCGAGGCCTGTGTACGTCTGGCCTAACGTGGCTATATCTGTGTGGTCTATCGAGGCCTGTGTACGTCTGGCCTAACGTGGCTATATCTGTGTGGTCTATCGAGGCCTGTGTACGTCTGGCCTAACGCGGCTATATCTGTGTGGTCTATCGAGGCCTGTGTACGTCTGTCCTAACGTGGCTATATCTGTGTGGTCTATCGAGGCCTGTGTACGTCTGGCCTAACGTGGCTATATCTGTGTGGTCTATCGAGGCCTGTGTACGTCTGGCCTAGCGTGGCTATATCTGTGTGGTCTATCGAGGCCTGTATATGTCCGGCCTAACGTGGCTATATCTGTGTGGTCTATCGAGGCCTGTGTACGTCTGGCCTAACGTGGCTATATCTGTGTGGTCTATCGAGGTCTGTATATGTCTGGCCTAAAGCGGCTATATCTATGTGGTCTATCGAGGCCTCCATATGTCTGGTCTAACGTGGCTATATCTGTGCGGTCTACCGAGGCCTGTATATGTCTGGTCTAACGTGGCTATATCTGTGTGGTCTATCGAGGCCTGTATATGTCTGGCCTAAAGCGGCTATATCTGTGCGGTCTATCGAGGCCTCCATATGTCCGGTCTAACGTGGCTATATCTGTGCGGTCTACCGAGGCCTGTATATGTCTGGTCTAACGTGGCTATATCTGTGCGGTCTATCGAGGCCTGTATATGTCTGGTCTAACATGGCTATATAACGTAGCTATATCTGCGTGGTCTAACAAGGCTGTTTACGTCCGATAAAAAAAAAAAAAAAAAAAATTATTCTTAAACATAATCAAACATAGGCACATGAAAATCCATTTAACGTTCATCACACCGACTATGGTAACTCCTTTTCTATCTTTCAGGAACATCAGGATTCACGACTGGTGCGTATACTTTTCATCTACCAATTTTGGGGGGAGGCTGGCCCCGTCCTGGTGGATCTTAATCCACCTACTTTTGGGGGTCGGCTGCGCCCCTGCCTTCGTCTTCAGGCAGGAGATGCAGATCCGCTACCCTCGGATTACGAGCTATGGACGGGGCCTACGCCAAAGAACTTTACAATGCTTGCCGGGCTGCGAATAAATATATGCTTTGTTACATTACTTTATCTTCCGAGTCTTTCTGGTAGAAATGGAAGCTTTAGCTAAGTTCTGCCAGGAAGACTCAATCACTACGTCACTTATTACCTTCATCTCTATCCAATCACGTCTTATACCCTCTGTATAAAAGATCGGTACTTACTCATGTTTGAGTTCGCAGATGCCGACGCGAAAACAACCTCCATCCTCCCCACCACCACCAGGATGGTCCTGTCCATACCTTCTAGGGGGGGTCGGCTGCGCCCCTGCCTTCGTCTTCAGGCAGGAGATGCAGATCCGCTACCCTCGGATTACGAGCTATGGACGGGGCCTACGCCAAAGAACTTTACAATGCTTGCCGGGCTGCCAATAAATATATGCTTTGTTACATCACTTTATCTTCCGAGTCTTTCTGGTAGAACTTATTTCCGATTATAATTTAAAAAAAAAAAATTGTTACTTGTTTTTCGTAGCAATATCTGGCAACATTTTACTGTCGGCATTAATAAAAAAAAGCTTATAAAAAAACTGTAATTGCTGACAGGAAGATACCACATTCGGTAAGACAAACGCGATGATCATCGTGATTATCTGTAAGAAATGTATAACATCAAAAACAATAGCATGATACTTTGCTATTGACTGTTGTTACAGAATGAAATATGCCAAATACTGGCCAGCAGGAAGACGGCTTTTTTATTTTGTCATTTCAGTGAGCCAAGGACTGAAGAGTAGTCCACACACACACACACACACACACACACACACACAAGCTATAACGTTAGCAAATAGCCTGTAAATAGTTTGAAATTATTTCACAAACATCTACATGTGCATGTGCAGTTTGTTAACATAACGTTAGACGTCGTCTTTTTGTCTGGTACTAATAAACTTCACTAGCTAAATGTCACAGGTCGGGGTGGGCCAAGCCAGACTGCACCCACCCCTGGAGACCGGGTACCGCCTCGAGGAGCGTGTCAAGGAACCAAACAGCAGACAGAGGATAAAGGAATAACAATTTCTTTATTGAGTTAAAAGCAGATAATTTGAAAAGTCCTAATTAAAATCTTCCTTCTTGTCGCCAGAAGCAATTCGATGGGCCCCCTGGACCGGAGCGAGATGGACGTTCGTGAACACCCTGCGGCTCATCGGAGAGGAATCAAAGGAGGACGCACACCATCCAGGTAGGTCACTGGGTAAGTACTCTTTACAGGGCTCACAAGGAAGTCTTGGATACCCGGACCCCATTCAGACTGGAACCAGGTGAATACTCGCAGTGAGGATGGAACGAGTGCCGGAGGCTGCCCAGAGGTAAGTATCCAGAGGACGGGGATCCTCAACTCAGACGGGTCACAGGGACGCAGGTGGCGAGCGGGCCGGGCCAGGAGGGGACCGTGGACAGCAGGACGACACTTTGATCGAGGCACGTGCCGCAGCTATTCTCCTTCCTTCTGAACAGCAGCAACAATTTGCAACACGGGCACGGAGGGCCACCCGGCAAGAGAACACTTCACTTTGGCTGTGCCCTGCAACAATACAACAGGGTTCAATGGTTCAACAAGATGCGACGCTCAACAGTGATACCTTCTCTCCTTCTGAACAGGGCGGAGGCTTTCAGTGGGGACAGGTGGGGACCACCAGGCGGAGAAGACGCTTTGAGGGAGACACTCCACTTGGCTGTACACTGTAACCAGGTAACAGGATTTAACTTCCCAACAGCATATGGAACGTTCAATTGAAATACCTTCTCTCTTTCTGAACAGGGCGGAAACCTTTGTAACGCAAAGCACATGATCAGACGGCGTGTTGATTAAATTACTGAGATTAGCCCGTGATTAGATCCCCCCCCCCGTAAGTCTGGGACCTAATCAACATACTGGAATACTCATTTACAGACACCTCCATTGTCTCAAGATTCTGCCGCGTAAGACGTGCAGACCAAATGGCGCTCACAAATGACTTAAATCATTGACGGCCTATCTGAAATGAACAGACTTACTGCTAAATCAACAGAAACCCTTTTGTTTATGGCCGGACGAACATCCGCTGACCAGTAGAGCGATCTCCAAAAAAAAACCCTTTGGACATCTCGCACACTGATTTACACCTCAGAACAACAAGACTTTATCCGAACAGATGTCCCAAACCATGTTAAGTGCATCATTGTGAAAAACGCACACACATAACCTCTCACCCCTCCCTCCAAGAGCAAAAGTTCAGCAGCGTGGTGAACTCTCAGTGACACACACACACAGAAACACACACAGATCCTACACGTGTGACTCAGAATCATCTTGTGAAATGTTTAAAATGTATTCTCTTGATGTATGCATGATCCCTTATCCCAAATATTATGCCTATATAGTTTTATTGATTTGTAATCCATTTGATGTGACTATAATCGCGAAAAATCAGGTATCCACGGGTGACTATGTCATAAAGCTACCATTCGTGGTATCATTGTGCTCCATAAATCCCAACGGTGTGGAATCTTGAACCCAAAATATCAGAGGATGCATTCTCTTATTAATCCCAGTATTATTAATGTTAGGAACGAATTTATCTTCCAATACTTAGTAGGAAGGGGCGTATCGACCCTTGAAACGTCAGGAGGTGGACCCGACCCGCCGTTAAGGACATTGGCTCACATACGTGAGAGGGCGTGAGTTGGGCCCCTTTAAAATATCATGTTTTCCTCCTCTAAAGCGCACTTCGCCAGAGAGAGAGAGAGAAAGACGACACGCCTTCTTCCATCCTTGGAAGCCTCGTTCGCGTTTATTTTCATTTTTCTTCCAAGTTTTATTTTCTTAAAACTACTTTTACTTCAGTTGATAGTCTCCTTCAACCAACCAACGAAATCAACTTAAAGCTAAAATCATCTTGCTAAGTTTCGCTCGTTTCCAGTCGCCATAGCAACTAGACGCTGTGACCTCCGTTTCGGTGACCACGTGACCAAGACGCTTCGTCTACTCCGACTCGACGCACGGACACACAAAGGCCGAGCTTCAACCCGAGTAACGTAGACTTTAACTTTACAATCTGAAGTGCTGTTTAAAGTGTCTAACATTACTGTGTCTATTGGGGTTTCGTGTGAATGACTGAACTGTTCTACCTATCTCTAATTTCTCTTCACTCACACTTCCACACTCTTTGACGCACACATCTGCACTACACACACACATACACGCCCACCTATCCACGTTCCTAGACAGAAACACACGGCCACGTGCTGCTAAAGGCGTGTTCCTACACACACACACACACACACACACCTCTTCTTACTACGCTGTCCTTGGACCCACACACAAAGCCATCCTTAAAATCCCCTCTTATTCTTTCTTTCTCATCTCTCTCTCTTTTCCTTCTCTTTTACGTTTATTTTTGCTATATTCCTCATTGCGATCGTATATTGTTTGTTTATGCATATTTACTCTTGTGTGATTTAAACTAGTATATGTAACCAGTAGTTCGTTTGAATAAACTTTGTTAAATCATTTGAATTGAGATTGCCTGTTTGTTTCAATACTGGGTCCATGAGTAGTGCAGATCTTTACCTCTTAACGCTCTACGATAAATCTTACTATTGAAAGAAATCTCAAATGGTCTAAAACACTAAGATAGTTATTTTCTTGTGGCCACAGAAAAGAAACTGTCTATCAGTGTTAAAGACGTGAGATTTCCGTTCAGATATTGTACATTTTGTATGCTGGACATACAGTTCGTACAATAAATGAACATTCTTCAACTTATATCTAAAATTTCCCCAAATTGAACATATTCTACCCGTCTATATCAGCGAGTACTACAAGTAATTGTGTAACCTCTGATATAAGCCGAGGTTTTGACCAATTCCCTATTTGGTAATTCTTTAATTCATGTAAGCAACATATGCATATTCACATTAAGGCTAATTTGAGCTAATTAATTCCCTAACATAAGTCATTGTTGTTACACCTTCAATAGGACATGTGGAGACCACCAAGCAGAGAGGACACTTTGAGGGAGACACTCCCTTGACTGTACACTGTAACCAGGTAACAGGATTAACTTTCCAACAGCATATGGAACGTTCAATTGAAATACCTTCTCTCGTTCTGAACAGGACAAGCCTTCAATGGGACATGTGGAGACCACCAGACGGAGAGGACACTTGAGCGGGACACTCCACTTCGGCTGTGCACTGTAACCAGGTAGCAGGGTTTAACTATTCAACAGCATATGAAACGTTCATTTCAAATACCTTTTCCTTTTCCGAACAGGACAGCGACTTTCGATGGAGCATATGGAGACCTCCAGACGGGAAGGATTCTCTCAAGACACTCCACTTCAGCTGTACGCTGTATCGATGCAACAGGATTTGACCATTCAGCAGTAATGAAACATTCAGCTGCAATACCTTCTCTCGTTCCAACCAGGCAGCGGCTTTTGATAGGGACGTGTGGTGACCACCAGACGGGAAGGATGCTTAAGCAAGACGCTCCAGTTCAGCTGTACGCTGCAACAATGTAACAGGAATTAATAGATCAGCAGCATTAACAGAGCGGGGCTGTCTCGAATGGTAAGTTGGGCGCTTGATGTGACAAACCCTGTTCAGAAACAGCGGGTGAAAGACTATAGAAGAGAGTGCACAGCAGACTATTAATACTTCTCCACACGATAAACTTCACTCCATAACACAAACCGTGTGAATCGTCACTTCAGGCACTGCATTCCACTCGCACACCGTGCATTCAGGCCAGCACTCACCCACCGGTCTTTCTCCCACCAGATCGACTCTCGTCTCTCACACGGGCTCAACTTCTCTCAGAGACAGCCAAAACGGATGTAGCAATCGTCACATTCAGTGAAGGAAGAACAAAGGTTGGAGACAGATCAATAATTCACTCGGTGTAATAGTTCACTCGTGCCACACGCTTTCCAGACTCTCCACACCACTTCAGTGTCAGTGAATATAAACAACGGATCAAATACTCATCACTTTGCGTCTCTCCCACTGCTGACGATATCCCTTGGGTTTTCGTTGACAAAACTTCACTCTCTCCTTTCCATTTCTCGGCTTCAATCTTCGCCCTGCTGCACAGTCCAGCTTCAAATATAAACAACACGCCGACAAAACACAGTATCTCACGGGAGGAGAACCACACCGACAGTCTGTTTCCTCTCTCTTTTTAAAGCCCCATCTGAATCTGTGTTCCTCTCCCAACGCTCTCTGTTAATTACTCCACACCTGCTGTCAATCGGGCAATTGGCCTCGCTGCCATAGCAACAGATTTGCGGTGTAACGAGATGGGTATCCACAGGAGGTCTCCAAATAACACTATTCACGATGGTTTTTAATCTCTTTTCTAATTGTTTTTATCCCTAGAACGGGATCCGGACACCCAATCTCCATACCTGGATGGGGGTTGTCCCCGGTTCTCCCTTTGGGACCGTCTTGGCGGGGAATTAGGTTCCTCGGGCCTTGGCCCTATCCCCACTCTCCGAGGGACCACAGCCCATCCCACCACGGGAGGCATCCACACTGGTTCAGTAGGCGGTCTCTCTACAGCTGGTTTGGGGTAATTTGGACAAGGGCGCATCAGATTGCGGTGGAGCACCCGCTCTGGCCCTGCTCCCCCTTCAGGACGAATGGCATACACAGGCTGATCGAGATGCGGCTGTCGTTGGATCACATACGGCTGGGACTCCCACCGATCACTGAGCTTACCCTTTCCTTGTCGTCGGTTGTCTCGAACTAGAACTCTCTCGCCAGGCAGTAGCGGTGCACTTCGAGCCGTACGGTCATACAACCTCTTGTTCTTGGCTGCGGCTTGGTTGATTCGGTCTGAGACCCGTTCATAGGCCAGTTGGAGGCGTTGATGGTGTCTGGTCACCCACCCCGTTACGCTGCCTCCTTCTTCAGCCGCCGCAGTCCCCAGCAGTAGGTCCACTGGTAGCCTCACATGCCTTCCGAACATCAGGTAAGTTGGTGCGTAGCCGGTCGTACTATGAATGCTGTTATTATATGCCTGTACCATCGCCGGGAGGTTATCCACCCAATGTCCCTGTTGGTCACCTTCCAAGGTCCCCAAAAGACCAATCAGCGTCTGGTTAAACCTCTCACACCCTCCGTTCCCTTGAGGATGATAGGGCGTCGTATGGGTCTTCCTACATCCATACAATTGACACAATTCATGTACTACCCTGGATTCGAAATTGGGTCCTTGATCCGAATGGAACACTTCAGGGCACCCGAAGGGCTGGATGACATACCTCCACAGGGCATTAGCGGTAGTGATGGCGGTCTGATCCAGAGTTGGGATGGCCCAGGCATATTTAGTGAATAGGTCTGTGATCACTAAGATGTTTTGGATACGGTCGACCGGCTTACCCAACGTCAGATAGTCCATAGCGATGATATGCATCGGTGCTTTGGCTCGAATGGGGACCATTGGAGCTCGAGGCTCTTTCCTGGGGACTCACCTCCAATGTGGGCCGGCAGTCCTTCTCCAGCCTCTCTGCTGTGCATCCCCGTCTGCGCCAAAGCAACCTCCACTACGGTTGGGCCTACTTGGCTGAACTTGACTTCTCCTGGCTCTTGCACTTGCTGCGGTTTCACCGAGATGACTCGGGCTAGACACTGATGACGATACAGTTGGATTGGAAAAGGATTCGTGTTCCGAACTCTCACCCGAATTCGGCCTCTTTGGGCGGATGCCAGTCCTCTGGCCACCTCCACCTTAGGACCTTCGTTGTGTGGTTCCACCAGCACCCACTCCTCCGGGTGGTAAAGTCTAGGGGGCACCCTGACCCAGACCATCGCCTCGCTTCGAGCCGGGACGGACAAAGCATAACGGCAAGCCACTCTCCCAGTGCTCTCCCGGTCCTCCTGCTGCTCGGCCAGGCAAACTCAGCGACAGTCTGCCTGAATACGCTCCCATTCTCTGCCCTCAGGTGTCACAGTCGCTCGGGCCGGCCCACGCTGGAACAGCTCTTCCCAGCAGTCGGAGATGACATTCATGCCCAGTAGGGCGCGATGAGACCCCAGACACACGTCACGAACCACCACCACTCCTTTCTGGGGTACAACCATACCGTGGATCTCCAGGTCTGTCACTACATAACCCACATACGGGATATCGAGCCCATTGGCCCCTCGCAGAGTTAACCAGGGGGCCTCAGTCGTCGGCCGGCCCTGGGTGCCGAATAGTTCCTGAGCTAGGCTCTCCGCAAACAGAGTGACTTGTGACCCCGTGTCCAACAAACACTGCACCTTCTTGCTGTTGACTCGGATCGTAATAACCGGACAGCGGCCCACCAGGCGTTCTTTGGACAGTCCAGGAGAAGAAGGGTCTGAAAAGGGGGTCCCGACCACTTGACCCACAGTGGCCGGAGACTCTAAAAACCCCCTTGTGAAGCGCGTCTGGAAGGGCACTGACGGATGTAATGTCCAGCTTCTCCACCACTGTTACAGATAGGACGCCCCTGTTCATCCCACTGGAATCGGGGACCCATGGATCGGGCGAAACGACGCTCTGGAGGGCGACTCCCGTCAGAGTAGGCCCGCTCCCGCGGCGAAGGAAGTGAATGGAGGCGTTCTCGGCGGAGTTCTTCGACAACAGATTTGGACAGATCAGACATTTGTTCACGGATATCCCTTTTCAATTCTTCCCGGAGGGCATGCTTCCAATCGGAGGTGGCAGGGGCCGAAGGCCCACTAACAGCATTCGCCACCAGACAGCTGGGAGGATCCACACCTTCGGTGTGATCACGCTCAAGGGCTAGAGCTTCTCGCCGCAGTTCTTCAAACGTGAGGTCAGGATTTCGTCTCAACTGCACCCGCAGACTCTGACGTACTGGGCCCTCCCGTAATCCTAGCAGAAACTGATCTCGCAGTAGGGTCTCCTCGTCGCCCAGGCCGTGGTCCTGTCTTCCCCTTAGCCTGGTAAACTGTTCACTCAGTTGCAACGCGAATGGCCGAACAGTTTGTCGAGGCCCTTGCCTACAATTGAAGAATTGGGTTCTCAGGACAGCTACCGGGGTGGTATCTCCGTATTGTACCGTGAGGAAATCAAAGATGGCTCGGACTGTGGTGCGGGTTGCTTCCGGTGCTGCCTGTACTTCTCTTCTTGCTTCTCCCTCTAGTGAATTTAATACAAACTGTACCTTCTGCAGGGCGTTCAGCCCTTGGAGCCCTGCCAGGTATTCCACCTGGGCCTTCCATGCTGACAGGCTTAATTCTGACCCCGGCCCTCCGTACTTCTGGGCCTACGGGGCCCCCATAAAGAAGGGCATAACCGGCTGTCTGGCCACTGGCTCTTCTTCCTCGGCCATTTAGGACCTTGATCGCTCCACTCGAGACGGTAACCCTGCCGACTACGCCAAGTTCTGTCACAGGTCGGGGTGGGCCAAGCCAGACTGCACCCAGCCCTGGAGACCGGGTACCGCCCGAGGAGCGTGTCAAGGAACCAAACAGCAGACAGAGGATAAAGGAATAACAATTTCTTTATTGAGTTAAAAGCAGATAATTTGAAAAGTCCTAATTAAAATCTTCCTTCTTGTCGCCAGAAGCAATTCGATGGGCCCCCTGGACCGGAGCGAGATGGACGTTCGTGAACACCCTGCGGCTCGTCGGAGAGGAATCAAAGGAGGACGCACACCATCCAGGTAGGTCACTGGGTAAGTACTCTTTACAGGGCTCACAAGGAAGTCTTGGCTACCCGGACCCCATTCAGACTGGAACCAGGTGAATACTCGCGGTGAGGATGGAACGAGTGCCGGAGGCTGCCCAGAGGTAAGTATCCAGAGGACGGGGATCCTCAACTCAGACGGGTCACAGGGACGCAGGGGACGAACGGGCCGGGCCAGAAGGGGACCGTGGACAGCAGGACGACACTTTGATCGAGGCACGTGCCGCAGCTATTCTCCTTCCTTCTGAACAGCGGCAACAATTTGCAACACGGGCACGGAGGGCCACCCGGCAAGAGAACACTTCACTTTGGCTGTGCCCTGCAACAATACAACAGGGTTCAATGGTTCAACAAGATGCGACGCTCAACAGTGATACCTTCTCTCCTTCTGAACAGGGCGGAGGCTTTCAGTGGGGACAGGTGGGGACCACCAGGCGGAGAAGACGCTTTGAGGGAGACACTCCACTTGGCTGTACACTGTAACCAGGTAACAGGATTTAACTTCCCAACAGCATATGGAACGTTCAATTGAAATACCTTCTCTCTTTCTGAACAGGGCGGAAACTTTCAATAGGGCATGTGGAGACAACCAAGCGGAGAGGACACTTTGAGGGAGACACTCCCTTGACTGTACACTGTAACCAGGTAACAGAATTAACTTTCCAACAGCATATGGAACGTTCAATTGAAATACCTTCTCTCGTTCTGAACAGGACAAGCCTTCAATGGGACATGTGGAGACCACCAGACGGAGAGGACACTTGAGCGGGACACTCCACTTCGGCTGTGCACTGTAACCAGGTAGCAGGGTTTAACTATTCAACAGCATATGAAACGTTTATTTCAAATACCTTTTCCTTTTCCGAACAGGACAGCGACTTTCGATGGAGCATGTGGAGACCACCAGACGGGAAGGATGCTCTAAGCAAGACACTCCACTTCAGCTGTATGCTGTATCGATGCAACAGGATTTGACCATTCAGCAGTAATGAAACATTCAGCTGCAATACCTTCTCTCGTTCCAACCAGGCAGCGGCTTTTGATAGGGACGTGTGGAGACCACCAGACGGGAAGGATGCTTTAAGCAAGACGCTCCAGTTCAGCTGTGCGCTGTAACAATGCAACAGGATTTGACCATTCAACAGTGGATGAAACATTCAACGGCAATACCTTCTCTCGTTCGAACCAGGGCAGCGGCTTTCGATAGGGACGTGTAGTGACCACCAGACGGGAAGGATGCTTAAGCAAGACGCTCCAGTTCAGCTGTACGCTGCAACAATGTAACAGGAATTAATAGATCAGCAGCATTAACAGAGCGGGGCTGTCTCGAATGGTAAGTTGGGCGCTTGATGTGACAAACCCTGTTCAGAAACAGCGGGTGAAAGACTGTAGAAGAGAGTGCACAGCAGACTATTAATACTTCTCCACACGATAAACTTCACTCCATAACACAAACCGTGTGAATCGTCACTTCAGGCACTGCATTCCACTCGCACACCGTGCATTCGGGCCAGCATTCACCCACCGGTCTTTCTCCCACCAGATCGACTCTCGTCTCTCACACGGGCTCATCTTCTCTCAGAGACAGCCAAAACGGATGTAGCAATCGTCACATTCAGTGAAGGAAGAACAAAGGTTGGAGACAGATCAATAATTCACCCGGTGTAATAGTTCACTCGTGCCACACGCTTTCCAGACTCTCCACACCACTTCAGTGTCAGTGCATATAAACAACGGATCAAATACTCATCACTTTGCGTCTCTCCCACTGCTGACGATATCCCTTGGGTTTTCGTTGACAAAACTTCACTCTCTCCTTTCCATTTCTCGGCTTCAATCTTCGCCCTGCTGCACAGTCCAGCTTCAAATATAAACAACCCGCCGACAAAACACAGTATCTCACGGGAGGAGAACCACACCGACAGTCTGTTTCCTCTCTCTTTTTAAAGCCCCATCTGAATCTGTGTTCCTCTCCCAACGCTCTCTGTTAATTACTCCACACCTGCTGTCAATCGGGCAATTGGCCTCGCTGCCATAGCAACAGATTTGCGGTGTAACGAGATGGGTATCCACAGGAGGTCTCCAAATAACACTATTCACGAGGGTTTTTAATCTCTTTTCTAATTGTTTTTGTCACACCGTGACATAAACACTAAGTTAGCGTTATTTAGCTAGTTCATGCTTACAGCTGTTAGCTAACAATGACTGTCCCTAACGTTAGTTGTTCGCTGGTTTGACCAGCACATGCATCTTGTTAACGAGCCAGTGTGATATGAGAGGTTTGACATGATAATATGATAGCAGATGAACGCTTTTTATGCGTAGTTTAATGTTAAGATTTATGTCTTTCACTGCGTTTTACTGAACTCAGCCCAGAGCCTTTAAAGCCAACCAACCCTGTGACGTCACCGGTTAGAATACTGCACAATGGCGGCGCCCTGGCCGCGAAAGATACAACGTTTTTTTTCTTTTTTCTTTTATATGTTTACATTTGTCATGTTTCTTATATAATTGTTGATTATAGTGGAAATCCATTTTGTAAATCGTGTAAACTTGATTGACTGCTTCATTTCCCCTTTAAAGCCTTATCTCTTGTCAAAAGGCTCAACGTGACCGCAGACTTTGATGAACACTGGCAGCAGCGACGTCTGTGTCCGTACCATTCTTATCAATGACAGCGTAATCTCGTATCTCCCTGCTCCCAAGTCATAAATCTCGTATCTTCGATTAAACATGATTTTGGGGAAATGTTGTGTTAATGTTGGTATACAACAGTATAGCAATATAAGGTATAATACCAACTTTAACGATACAATGTTTAATAACTCAAAAAATATGCAGTTTTTGTAATTTCCTGAAAAATAATGGTTTTGGAGATACGCGGATTCCGCCCGACAACTACGATATTAAATTTGACATCTTATGAATCACCTTCCATTATTTCCCCAGATGGACTGATGCAATCACAGGATTTATTGGAGGATCTGTGTCAAATAGAAGGTATGAAAAATGAAAATATGATTCATAAAACTCACACATGACGTTTAAAGTCACAGCATCAGAGTATTTCTCCCCATGTTCATTGATGGACTTGCACTTGTATTCTCCACTGTCATCAGAGCTGATCTTTGAGATGTTGTAGATTCTTCCAGATCCTACAGTCGTTCCTCCTTTAATCCAGCTGAAGTTCAGAGCAGGAGGGTTTGAGTCACTGATGCAGTTCAGAGTCACTGAATCTCCCTCCACTATTACACCAGATCCACTTATCAACACTGAGACGTTCTTTGGAGGGTCTAAAACAGAGACATATTGATATCATTAACAATCATATGTAGCGACAATGACTGACATAAGGTCACATGCTGTTCAAATTAGTATATCCTGTCTCCAAACACATCTTCTTTGTGCTTACGGGTTAATAATCACCCCACAACCAAATTGCCCCATGGGGGACAATAAAGCTAAACTAAACACAAAGACCAGCTCGCCAGCGCCGGTCTGACTGACTTCCCCCCCCTTTCAGCGTGGAACCCTGGTGATTTTATAACTGCGTGACGAGCTTCAAAGACATTCTTTGAAATGTTACACACACACACACACACAAAACACACTCGTGGACTTTGAAACACACATTCCCACACATACAAGTCACTAAATGTTGATATGTATTCCTATGTTTCTTTCAAGTGTCGTCATGTGCCATAACGGAAACACTGACAATTTTATTGTATGTTTAATCAAGCTTTATTTGTGTATAATGATGCATATGAATGTATCTCTATGTTGCTATCTATGTCACTATTCGTTTTTGGTGTTGTTCTAATCCTCGTCGCGAGACGAAGGAGATTTTTGGTAAGGGACTGTGATAAACGTTATGGTTCCATGCATTTTAATACCCCGAGCATAATATCATATTTTGCCCCCTCGTGATTCCACACGTGGGTCGAGCTGCATTAACACACAAAGGGATCTTCCCGCTGGAAAACCTCGACAGCCGATTCGTCCTGCACAAGAAAGGGGGCGGGACATTGGACATTGATAAAGTCCAAGCCTTCAGTTTACTCTCTCTCTTATCCTCTCTTATCCTCTCTTATCCGCTCTTCTCTCATCGATCCCCCCTCTTCTCTTCTCCGGTCGCTCTCATCCCTGACCTCTCACCCTTCCTCCACTCCCCGACGCAGCGCTTCTCCAAGGATCATCTGAAGAAGGCCTTAGTCTTCTCTATCGAGCGAGCACATGTCCGAGTCGTAGCTGCGTCCCTTGCAACAAAGACTTTAAACCTCTCCCATCCAGGGAGATGAATCTGAGTTTCCGGTAACTTTACATTCAGTGAGCCTTTTCGAACTTCGCGGCACCGGAAGACCCAGCAAAAACAGGACGCCACCCTCAGCATCAGCCTCACCCGAAAGGGCACAGAATCGCAAGTACATTGTCTGATAAAAGCTGTTTCCCGGTGTCTCGTGAACCTAGGTTTCTGTATGTAATAATTACTAGCTTTTCCCTTCTCTATATTTCTTTCTTGCTTTCTTTATTTCATTTCATTCTGATCCCGTATGTTATTATTGTTTAAATGTTTGTTTGTTTATTGTTTGCATTTTTACGTACGTTTTATATTCGTAGCTCATATAATCTAGTTACACTTATTAAAATCCATTTATACTTTTCACTGCCTCTGTGTTTGAAGAATCCACTTTTTATGAAGTCAATGAAATCAAAGATCTTATTTAAGCTACAAGCTCGATATTAGACTACATTCAGTAGTTTTAATTTATAAACTCAGAAAGTTGGGTGTCCGTGGCCAGGACATGAAACTCTCTTGAAGTTTGTGAATACCTCTTCTTGACTGTAATGATTTTACATTTGTTTCGCTGGACGAATTAAATGTTGGTCAGATAGTTATAGAACAAGGTAAGCTCGATAATTGATAAAATAAATGTACATGCGACTTATGAATTATGACCATGAGTCAAAAATATTAATATTCCCAAGATTCCCCATATTCTTGAGCTAATTCATATTTACCCCGAGTCGCATACGTTACATGTTTGGTGGAGTAATTTTAGGCAGTTTCAAACTTCATATTGTGGTGGAACAAATTCAGTTTCAGTGAATGTGTATTATTGGTATTAATAATTGTAACGTTACACGCGCGTTTTGAATTGTGAGGTAAGTCGCTAAGGCGAACTCACCCAGCTGAAGGCAGGCACAAAGCCTGCTCAGCTCTGCTAAAACTGCAGTTCATGACATTACATTGTGTCTCTGTAAAGACGAAGCAAAACTCTTTACAGTTAGTACATGTAATATGATTTAAACCGACTAAATGAAGACGAAGGATCTCTTTTAGGACGAGGACGTAAACCTGATCTGAACAGTGCTTCAGTTTTCAGTCGTAATAGGCCTTATACAATACGTTAACGATAAGCTCCTGGTCAGAAATTGGCGTCGCGAACCAATTTTGAAAAACCTACGCATAAAATCATAAAAGGGCTATTTTGATTAATGCTTATGGGAGATGAGCAGATGATAATTCATGCTCACAGCTGTTTTGATGCCTGTTGTGCTCACAGCTTAAGTAAACAGATGTTTAGTGCCTGTTTACAGTTTCTAGTGATTAAAACAAGAAGTTTTAATACCGGTTTTATTGTAAACCGTTTCAGAGATAATGTGTAATTGAAGACCAGTTTTATGAATTAAGAAAATATGATAGTCCCTGTTCTTATGCTAAAACCGTCTCAATGTGTAAGGTAAATGTGTAATATAAATGTGTAATCCCTGTAGTTACATGTTGTGAAACTCGCATTTTCCGCATGCAACAGAGCGCGAAATACTCGTGATTTCCACAGAAAAAAAATCTGCTGTCTAAATTGCTGAATCACGTCACCGACACTAGAGGGCAGCTTCTAGGTGTGTGGCAGTTCTCAAATCACGCGCGCCCGACCGACGTCATCCTGCGTGAGTGTCGCCTCCCACTGACGTCAGCCTGCGCGAGCGCAACTACGCCATCTCGTGGCGTTCTAAGATAATACCTGCTTTCAATTTCTTTTTCTCCCTGCATTCATTTTCTCTCTCAAATACTTAACTGCATTCAAGCTTAGCTTATGCTGATATTATTTGGAGTTAGACAATTCCTTTTTCTGTTTTTGACTGTCACACTTTAAGTTAAGTTCGGAAAAAAAAGAAAACTTTTCGAATTAAAAACTTAGATTTGTTTCACTCAGTTCATTGATAGGTCCACCTAGGAAGAAGCACGCCACCGTGTGGCCATCTTGGGTCGACTTATCAATATCTGTGTAACCCCCCAGTCTGCAATTGAAGTGTCTCATTGCTACCCTTTTCGTTTGATTATTCTTATAATCAATACTAATAACTTCAGTGTTATTGTAAGGATTATGGGAAGTCATTCTGAATTTCAGTTTAATTAATTTTAGTATTGATACATCACTGTCATCATTCTAATTTTCTTTCCTTCCTTATTTGTATTATTTTGAACCTCCCCTTGCATGCTTAGTTGAATTTCAATTCAAACTAGTTTGAATTTTAATTCAAAATTGTGTCTAATCAGCCAGGGAAGACCACTGAGAAGACATACGGCCCTCACCCTAGTGGCACAAACCCACTGCCGGGGCCTATCCCTCTGCCTGCGTCTCAAGCCTGTGTTGTAATTCACATTTTATCTCATTAATAATTTTTTTTCCTCTTCCCTCTTTTCTCCAAAGGGGGGGGGGGGGGGGGGGGGGGGTAGGTTATTCTGATAAATCACCATCAGTTATCATAATTTCTTTTTTTTTTTTTGTATCACTATTTTAGTAAAGCCTTTGCCTCTGACTCCTGCATACATATTTACCCAATTTGATGAAACCAGAAAGCCTTAATTCACATTAAGTCCAACCTCTTAATCCCTTATTGTGTATCTATTGGCAGGACTCAGTCAGTGTTTATAGGCTTAGGCCTCTTTGATCTTTTTTTTTTTACTTTACTATATAACACTCTCCATGTTATTGTTTGTGACGTTTCATTGCAGACCAATTCACTTCCTTGTGTTGTGTTTCCCATTTTCTTCCCTACCTCTAACTTTGTCTTTCTCTATTCTGTTGTGATTTGTTTCTCTCATTTCATTACATACAGAACCTGAGAGAGACCCCAGGAAAGCTGAATAATAGAGTAAACAATCCAAGCGGGCGTCTTTAGACGACTCCCAGGCTACCGCCTGTCAAAATCTCTATTGTGGGTTTAGCCATACCCACGAAATTGGCTCCGCTAACTGTCGGCATCAGTTAGCCCGAAATTCTCATAAACGGCCTAGCCCGTATGAGTATAGCTCATCTGACCCTAAAACAAACTTGCATTTTGTCTCTTTTTGTGTGTGCTGTGCTTCTCTCGCCAACAGTAAGCCGAGATGTCGAGCTCACCCTGTCCTGCAGTCCGCTGGGACGACCTTGAGGCATGGCTGAGGGACATAACAAAGACCGTGCTGCCCCAGGACCCACATCGCTCGAGCCAAGAGCAACGGGACACAGACCTGAGCCAGTTCGAGTCCCATGATCCAGCCCAGACATACAGCCACGAGCAGCTGTCCAAAATCTTCGGAAACCTCGCACTCAAACTCGTCGCCAGGGCCCGGGACAGCGAAAGGAGCAACGCCGACCTGCAGCAAAAGACAGCCGCACTACAGCTCCAGGCCACAGAGGCCCTGGAGGACCGAGCACACACACAGAGCCGTCTAGACCAGCTACTCTTCCTGACCGAGGAAGAGGACGAGACGGACACGACGCTGCAACAGGAAGTTGAAAGACTTCAAAATGCCCTAGACGATCTTCATCGGCACACAGCACAAAGGCAGCAGTCGGAGGAACTCACCCGGAAGGAACTCAACGAACGGCTCCAACGGGCTGAAGCTCTCCTTGAGAGAGCAGAGACTAACATCCATCAGCTCACTCAGCAGAGACACGAGCTCCAAGATGAACTTGACACTGTTCATGCAGAACTAAAACATGCTTACAGATTGCAGAGTGTCTGGAACGGAGAAACACACACCATTTACTCCGTCTCTGAGCACTGCTCAGAGCCAGACAGCAGGTGGCAGCACGATTGTGACGGTGCTCATCCAAAGCGTCGGACCAAGCGCTCAGAAAGATTCTGGAACCAGCATCACCCGCCGTCCAGAACTCCAAGCCCTGACCGTCAAATCTATAGCCACTCTCTCCAGAACCCTGATGAGCCCGAGTCTTCTTACACAACAGATGAAGACAGTGCAGCCACGTCTGACACCGACACAGAAAACGAGCACTGACACCTGCTGCTTCAAGGTCATCTCTGACCTGCAGCTGTGCAACCAGACCAATGTCTGCGCCACATACCTACCACCATCACGATTGCAGTGACTACACAGCACAATCAAACTTTACCAACTACACTGCACGCCTCAGAGCCGCTTACACTACCTCCGCTGTGTACAAAGAAGGTCATGCGGGCCTCTGATGAACAGACCTTTCCTATGCCAACAATGATGCCCCAACGCCACTCATGAGACATCAAAGCATGCGGCATACCAACCTCAGCGAAACAACAAGACTGTCCTAGTCAACCAAGGACATCCATCGCTGAAATTTTTCCTCCCTTTCTCTCTCTCTCCCTTTTTCCTCTAACAGGATGCTGTGGTGGGTCGCGAGAAAGCAGCCACAATTGGACATCACCAGGTCCGGCATCCGGCATCGCATGGAGAGAGAGAGCAGCCCGACTCCTGATCACCAAGGCAAGACTCACACTCAGGAAGTCTAACACTGTGATGGGCATCTCCACGGTCACCGACCACGCCCCGACACTCGTCTTGGCTTTCATCCTGCACCAGACTCAACGAGACGTGAGCATCCACAGCCCAGCTCACAAAGCCGTGTCTGGCGGTTCCCAACGAATCCTGAGAGGGGGGGGGGGGGGGGGGGTCCCACACCATCGACCCCCTCAACCTCACTTGAGCTGAGTCATCAGCCTAGCAACCACCTGCTATTCGATCGTCAGGATCCACCTGCCATCCATTGTGCCCAATTGTTGTTCGACAAAGTCCATCCCGGATTTCGTCTCACAACAGGGGGGATTATGTAGCGACAATGACTGACATAAGGTCACATGCTGTTCAAATTAGTATATCCTGTCTCCAAACACATCTTCTTTGTGCTTACGGGTTAATAATCACCCCACAACCAAATTGCCCCATGGGGGACAATAAAGCTAAACTAAACACAAAGACCAGCTCGCCAGCGCCGGTCTGACTGACTTCCCCCCCCTTTCAGCGTGGAACCCTGGTGATTTTATAACTGCGTGACGAGCTTCAAAGACATTCTTTGAAATGTTACACACACACACACACACAAAACACACTCGTGGACTTTGAAACACACATTCCCACACATACAAGTCACTAAATGTTGATATGTATTCCTATGTTTCTTTCAAGTGTCGTCATGTGCCATAACGGAAACACTGACAATTTTATTGTATGTTTAACCCTCAGAGAGTCTTCGTTTAGCAGTCACACTCAGTGCCTTCCCGGTCAGAAGTGACCGGACACCTAAAAATGAAACTTCCTCCATCCCAGTAAAAACCAATGCAATTTATTTTTGTTCTATAATATTTATTCTTTTTAAATTAGTATTTTGAGACAATTTGATTGAACTTATTAATATTTATGCAGTATTTATAGTCCATTTTTTGCCATTAATGTTTTTTTTTTTAATTATTATTATTTTTTATTTTTATTTTTCTATGCGGTATTTTCGGTTAAAATAGAGACTAGGCTTTCAGAAAAAAAATAAAAATAAAAATAATAAATCAATTTATTAAACATAAAATTAAATAAATCATGTTATTGCATGGGTTTACCACTAGATGCCTGTAATAGCTCTAAATGGAGATGCTTGTGAATTCTAGTTGTTTTTGGACCAAATTACTTACTTTTAAGATGTGGATTGATTGTATTTTTTTTTTAAATTCTCAAATAATACTTTTTGCCAAGGTTTATAACATTTTATTAATTATTATTTTAATAATTTTAATAATTATTATATTAATTATATATATATATATTAATTATAATTATTAATTATGTTATGTTTTTCACTCTTGATGTTTTAGAGTTTCACCCCTTCATTGCTGAGCACTTTTTTTCTACATTGTGGCCGATTTGTAGCGAATTTTTGTGTTTTTGTCAATTTCCCATTCATTTCCTATGGGGGTCATTTTTGACCGAAGACCATGAGTGTGACTATTTTTTTTACGACCACTTAGCATGCTCGGATCATGACCTCAATTTTTTTCTGTGTTCACATACTTAATGCCAGAAAAGTCACCAAGTTTCGTAACATTCCAAAAAAGCTGTGATTTTTAAAAATTCAAAACAGATTTTTTGTAATCTGAATTTATTGGTGTGTATGTGTATAAAAGTGTGTTTCTATGTGTGTGTGTGGGGGTGGGGGTGAATTTTTTGCACTCTTGATGTTGTAGAGTGTCACCCCTTTACTGCGGTGTACTTTTTTTTAGAATTGTGGCCGATTTGTAGATTGTACAGACAAAAATTCAGAGAATTTTTGTGTTTTTGTAAATTTCCCATTCATTTCCTATGGGTCGGTCATTTTTGACCGAAGGCACTGAGTGTGACTATTTTTTTTACGACCACTTAGCATGCTCGGATCATGACCTCAATTTTTTTTTGCATACACATACCTAATGCCATAAAAGTCACCAAGTATCATAACCTTCCGATGAAGCTGTGATTTTTTAAAATTCAAAACAGAAAATTTTTCGGTCAGAAGTGACCGAAGACTCTCTGAGGGTTAATCAAGCTTTATTTGTGTATAATGATGCATATGAATGTATCTCTATGTTGCTATCTATGTCACTATTCGTTTTTGGTGTTGTTCTAATCCTTGTCGCGAGACGAAGGAGATTTTTGGTAAGGGACTGTGATAAACGTTATGGTTCCATGCATTTTAATACCCCGAGCATAATATCATATTTTGCCCCCTCGTGATTCCACACGTGGGTCGAGCTGCATTAACACACAAAGGGATCTTCCCGCTGGAAAACCTCGACAGCCGATTCGTCCTGCACAAGAAAGGGGGCGGGACATTGGACATTGATAAAGTCCAAGCCTTCAGTTTACTCTCTCTCTTATCCTCTCTTATCCTCTCTTATCCGCTCTTCTCTCATCGATCCCCCCTCTTCTCTTCTCCGGTCGCTCTCATCCCTGACCTCTCACCCTTCCTCCACTCCCCGGCGCAGCGCTTCTCCAAGGATCATCTGAAGAAGGCCTTAGTCTTCTCTATCGAGCGAGCACATGTCCGAGTCGTAGCTGCGTCCCTTGCAACAAAGACTTTAAACCTCTCCCATCCAGGGAGATGAATCTGAGTTTCCGGTAACTTTACATTCAGTGAGCCTTTTCGAACTTCGCGGCACCGGAAGACCCAGCAAAAACAGGACGCCACCCTCAGCATCAGCCTCACCCGAAAGGGCACAGAATCGCAAGTACATTGTCTGATAAAAGCTGTTTCCCGGTGTCTCGTGAACCTAGGTTTCTGTATGTAATAATTACTAGCTTTTCCCTTCTCTATATTTCTTTCTTGCTTTCTTTATTTCATTTCATTCTGATCACGTATGTTATTATTGTTTAAATGTTTGTTTGTTTATTGTTTGCATTTTTACGTACGTTTTATATTCGTAGCTCATATAATCTAGTTACACTTATTAAAATCCATTTATACTTTTCACTGCCTCTGTGTTTGAAGAATCCACTTTTTATGAAGTCAATGAAATCAAAGATCTTATTTAAGCTACAAGCTCGATATTAGACTACATTCAGTAGTTTTAATTTATAAACTCAGAAAGTTGGGTGTCCGTGGCCAGGACATGAAACTCTCTTGAAGTTTGTGAATACCTCTTCTTGACTGTAATGATTTTACATTTGTTTCGCTGGACGAATTAAATGTTGGTCAGATAGTTATAGAACAAGGTAAGCTCGATAATTGATTAAATAAATGTACATGCGACTTATGAATTATGACCATGAGTCAAAAATATTAATATTCCCAAGATTCCCCATATTCTTGAGCTAATTCATATTTACCCCGAGTCGCATACGTTACACATATTAAACTTGACATCACAGACGTTTTGAGGATTTAATGTCACAGTTACTGGACCATCATTAACTCACACATGACGTTTAAAGTCACATTATCAGAGTATTTCTCTCCATGTTCGTTGATGGACTTGCACTTGTATTCTCCACTGTCATCAGAGCTGATCTTTGAGATGTTGAAGATTCTTCCAGATCCTACAATCGTTCCTCCTTTAATCCAGCTGATTTCTGCAGGAGGGTTTGAGTCACTGAAGCAGTTCAGAGTCACTGAATCTCCCTCCACTATTACACCAGATCCACTTATCAACACTGAGACGTTCTTTGGAGGGTCTAAAACAGAGACATATTGATATCATTAACAATCATATTAAACTTGACATCACAGACGTTTTGAGGATTTAATGTCACAGTTACTGGACCATCATTAACTCACACATGACGTTTAAAGTCACATTATCAGAGTATTTCTCTCCATGTTCGTTGATGGACTTGCACTTGTATTCTCCACTGTCATCAGAGCTGATCTTTGAGATGTTGAAGATTCTTCCAGATCCTACAATCGTTCCTCCTTTAATCCAGCTGATTTCTGCAGGAGGGTTTGAGTCACTGGTGCAGTTCAGAGTCACTGAATCTCCCTCCACTATTACACCAGATCCACTTATCAACACTGAGACGTTCTTTGGAGGGTCTAAAACAGAGACATATTGATATCATTAACAATCATATTAAACTTGACATCACAGACGTTTTGAGGATTTAATGTCACAGTTACTGGACCATCATTAACTCACACATGACGTTTAAAGTCACATTATCAGAGTATTTCTCTCCATGTTCGTTGATGGACTTGCACTTGTATTCTCCACTGTCATAAGAGCTGATCTTTGAGATGTTGAAGATTCTTCCAGATCCTACAATCGTTCCTCCTTTAATCCAGCTGATTTCTGCAGGAGGGTTTGAGTCACTGATGCAGTTCAGAGTCACTGAATCTCCCTCCACTATTACACCAGATCCACTTATCAACACTGAGACGTTCTTTGGAGGGTCTAAAACAGAGACATATTGATATCATTAACAATCATATTAAACTTGACATCACAAGCCGCGTTTCCATTACCCTTCAAATTGCGCAAATTGAAATTGCGAATTAAAAATACGCTCAATGGAAACACGTCAATTTCGCAAAAACTCCCGTTTATCGCAAAAAAGTTTTTACGCTCTCATGAGGTGGTTTTTCAGGCAATTCGAAAAAGGAATATTTCGCAAAACTGCAATGGAAACAGTTTTTGCGCATTTACAGTCACCTGACTTAGAAGACGCGGTGTGTTTGAGGTCCATGTATAGCTACGCAAATAGGCCTAAAAATTATTTTATATTATTTTATTTTAACATTTAATAGGCTATATTTAGAAGACGCTTTTATGCAAAAAAAGAACAAAGCGTGAGGAGCGCGCACTGCATGGCACGGAGGCGCGGGCGTGAACACTTGCATTTTCCTATCAACAGTGGAAACAACTTAAAAATACTCTATCATTTCTGGCCATACAGAAAATAATAATACATTATTCTCAACTACTTTTATTTGTGTAAACTCACAATAACAAAATAAAACGTTGTGCTTTTGTAAAGTAAAAGAAAACAATCAGACGCACTTTCATGATCTCCGTAAACTGGAGCGCGAGAACTGAAACAAAATATAGGCTAAAGCTTGAAATGTCCACTTTAAAACGAACAAATTCGAATCGAAAGCTAATACCTTCTGATTTTGTAATTCGTATGAAAGGTGCATTTCTCTCTAAAAGCGCATCTGCTTAACAGCGGAGATGGAGATGTGATTTTAGCCAAAACAATAGTTTATTAATAATATTAATGGCTCTTCTCATTCAGCACTGCGGGAAAACATCAATTCCAGGTTCTAATTTGGCCTTAGAAAACCAGTAAAATCGAGATGTTTTCCATATTAATTTGTGACTATTTTAAATGTTTAATAAAGGGGCAAAAAGTCATAAACAAAAATCTGAAAATTCTTCGATATTTACTTTTTTTTGCGCAGCAGTTGGTGTAGCCAGTTCAAATTAAAATTTTGGTGTTCAACTTTGCGTTTTAAAAAGACAACAACCGTTCATTTTTCGTTTTTCAACTACGGGTTAAAAAAGGAAAAACGAATGGACACAAAATAGCCTACATGGATCGTTTGGACAGAATACGAGACAGAGTTCTTTATTAAATTCATTAAAAAAATAATAATAATTAGACTATAGGAATACTGGATTCTAAATCTCAAAGAAATGCCACAATCAAAACCTCGGAGCAGAAATGAGGGCGAAACACCCAGAAACTCCATGTGTCGTTCGCATTATAAGGGTCTTTCCCTGATGCTTGGATAACACGCCACGTACTCCTTCCATTAATAATAATAATGTCTAATGCGGTGGCTGTGATATTTTATAAACCAACGTCAGTTGCCGTGATTTTTGGAATGACTTATCGCGAGAGAAAAAAGGACGTTTTAGTCGCATAACATCGGTTAATGGAAACGCCGTCATTTCGCAATAGTTTTTTATCGATATTTAGATAATAGCGCAAAACATTTGCGCAAATCTGTAATGGAAACGCGGCTACAGACGTTTTGAGGATTTAATGTCACAGTTACTGGACCATCATTAACTCACACATGACGTTTAAAGTCACATTATCAGAGTATTTCTCTCCATGTTCGTTGATGGACTTGCACTTGTATTCTCCACTGTCATCAGAGCTGATCTTTGAGATGTTGAAGATTCTTCCAGATCCTACAATCGTTCCTCCTTTAATCCAGCTGATTTCTGCAGGAGGGTTTGAGTCACTGGTGCAGTTCAGAGTCACTGAATCTCCCTCCACTATTACAACAGATGGACTGATGGACACTGAGACGTTCCTGGGAGGATCTGTAAAGACAAAAAGTGTAAAATGACATGCAGTGAGACAAATCATTGCACAAATAATCTTCCAGAACTACTAAAAATAAAGGCAGACTTACACATGACATTCACATTTACAGCAGCAGAAGTCTGAGATCCATGATTATTTCTAGCAGAGCAATTATAGTCTCCGCTGGCCTCAGACTTAATATTAGTGATGCTGTAGGTTTCACCAGATTGCAAAATATTATGTTTTCCTTTAAACCAGCTGATTTCTGCAGGAGGGTTTGAGTCACTGGTGCAGTTCAGAGTCACTGAATCTCCCTCCACTATTACACCAGATGGACTGATGGACACTGAGACGCTCCTGGGAGGATCTGTAAAGACAAAAAGTGTAAAATGACATGCAGTGAGACAAATCATTGCACAAATAATCTTCCAGAACTACTAAAAATAAAGGCAGACTTACACATGATATTCACATTCACAGCAGCAGAAGTCTGAGATCCATGATTGTTTCTAGCAGAGCAATGATAGTCTCCGCTGGCCTCAGACTTAATATTAGTGATGCTGTAGGTTTCAGCAGATTGCAAAATATTCCTTCCTCCTTTAAACCAGCTGATTTCTGCAGGAGGGGTTGAGTCACTGATGCAGTTCAGAGTCACTGAATCTCCCTCCACTATTACACCAGATGGACTGATGGACACTGAGACGCTCCTGGGAGGATCTGTAAAGACAAAAAGTGTAAAATGACATGCAGTGAGACAAATCATTGCACAAATAATCTTCCAGAACTACTAAAAATAAAGGCAGACTTACACATGATATTCACATTCACAGCAGCAGAAGTCTGAGATCCATGATTGTTTCTAGCAGAGCAATGATAGTCTCCGCTGGACTCAGACTTAATATTAGTGATACTGTAGGTTTCACCAGATTGCAAAATATTCCTTCCTCCTTTAATCCAGCTGATTTCTGCAGGAGGGTTTGAGTCACTGATGCAGTTCAGAGTCACTGAATCTCCCTCCACTATTACACCAGATGGACTGATGGACACTGAGACACTCCTGGGAGGATCTGAAACAAACAAACAAACAAACAAACAAACAAAACATTAACAAATAAAATTTGACATCACACTTAGTTGAGACTTATAAAATCACAGAGTCACTGAATCTCCCTCCACTATTAACATGGAATAGGAAACATGGAATTAGCTTTCACTGTTATGCCGATGATACTCAGCTCTATATTTCTTCAAAACCTAACGAAACTTATCAATTCACAAAATTAACGGAATGCATAGCGGATATAAAAAATTGGATGACTTGTAATTTCCTACTTCTAAATTCTGAAAAAACAGAGTTTCTAATTATTGGACAAAAAACTTCCTCACGTAATAATCTAGAATACTGTCTAACACTTGATGGCTGCTCTGTTAAGTCTTCGTCGTCGGTTAGGAACCTGGGTGTGCTCTTTGATACCAATCTTTCATTTGAAAGTCACGTGTCTAGTATCTGTAAAACTGCATTTTTCCATCTTAAAAAATATATCTAAATTACACCATATGCTCTCATTGACAAATGCGGAACAATTAGTTCATGCGTTCATGATCTCAAGGCTAGATTATTGTAATGCTCTACACTGTTAACCCTTGCTGTAAAAAAAGGCCAAATTCTGACAATATCATACCATTTTCCATTAAAACAGTAATATACCGTAGAAAACAAAACTAGCCTACAGGAATATACTGTGAATTAACATTGCTCAAAATCGACACTCAGAGGCTGTTTTCCCAATCACACCCTATACCCTCATTCACTATTCCCTACATTAGTTCACTAATATAGTCCCCTTGACAGAGTGAATGAAAAGGAGTGAGTGAATTGAGAAACTGATGAACACCTGATAAGCAGAATCACTGAAGGACAGAGAAACAAGAACAGAAAAAAGAGAAACACAAAAACTACAATTGACTTCCAGGAACACCGAGTGTGAAACCAGTTTACGATTATTTCTTTCATACATGTACAAAAGTTCTTGTTGAGAATTAACAGAGATATAGTTAATAATAAAGTTTGTTGTCACCATGATGGAGATCAGTATTTGCTTTAGTTGGTCTCTTGTCCCTTGACTTTTTACCATTTATCTCTCTCTGGCTGCTATAACAGTGAGTTTATAAAACACATTTATTATGGCAAGAAAGAGTCAAGAGGAAGATGATCAGGTGTTTTTGGCTTTTGTGACAATGTCACAATCATCCTGGACATGTCTGATTCTCTGATCTTTTCTGTATTTATTCTTTGAATTTATGGGTATTTCATATTTAGCATATATCTGTAAATCTACAACATAAAATCAATACTATAATAAAGGCTTTTAAAGAATATCGTAAACATATATTGCATTAAAACAGTTTTTAACTCCTGCTTGACTCAGACACACACAGACATCAACAATCAGCACATGAATCTCAACAATGGTGACAATCAAAAGTTTCATGTCGCAATGCATGCTACATCCTTACATCCTGTTTTCGGTTGAAGTCCAAAGTAATCGACTGCCGAGTTCACGCGCGTGATCATAGGTAACTAAACCTATGCGTGTGAACTCGGCAATCGACTACTTTGGACTTCAACCGAAAACAGGATGTAAACAAAGGTATTTGCGCTGGCTTAAACAACATCATTTTTATACATATCTTTCACATCTACTGCAGTCAGATTCACTCGTGTTCACTCAGAAGGAATCACTCACATTTCCTGTGCACTTGTAATGACACATCAAGGATGTTAAGAGGCTAAAAGCAGGTTTAGTACTTGCCCCATTGAAGTCAACAGGGTGCAAATTTTAAAAATAGAATAACTCGGTGTAGGCAACACAGATTTTTGTCGTTGTTCTCTGTATTGACAGCACTCCAAATGTACAAAAAAATGAGCTCAATGTTAAAATTGACCGGAGTTCTCCTTTAACGCATTATAGTCCTTCACGTCTATTACGATCGCAAAATTCCGGCCAGTTGATAATACCTAGAATATCAAAATCGACTGCTGGCGGTAGATCCTTTTCCTATTTAGCACCAAAACTCTGGAACAGTCTTCCTACCATTGTCCGGGAAGCAGACACACTCTGTCAGTTCAAAGCCAGATTAAAGACACATCTCTTTTTGACCTAGCTTTCACATAATACATAATAGACTTCTATAATTTAATGCTAGGCTGCATATAGTAGGTCAGCCGGAACCGGGAACACTTCCCAAAAATCCTGATGTACTCGTTACATCATGAGAAGAATGACATCTACGCTAATTTTAGTGTCTGTGTTTATCCCGAGGTTTTCCTGCATCCTGCCGGATCCAGGCCGTATCCAGATCTGACGAAGGACCTTCACCTGGACCTATGACAACGCAGTGCTGAAGTGCCAACTAGTCTCTCCCTATGGAGGATCCCACTACCACTATACAGATAAGGCGTTGTCGGGAAAATTCGTCTCGCGGTCCTACCCCAAAGCAACAAATAAAATAAAATTCCTTATCAAAATTTATAAGGAAAGACAAGTATTTTGTTTAGGCTTGGCTTGTAGGGAATTCCAAACCTGCGTATATTCAAACGTACATAACTATAGAACTCATTCTAAATGCGCTTGTGAACGCCATCAGCGTTCCTCACAGGATCGCGTTTAAAGTCTGTGTAGAGAAAATGGTGTCGTCTTAGCGGCCCCTAATTTAATAACAAATGATCATTGCGACGGAAGCAAATCAATTAAAACTAACTTTAGATGGAAATAACTTAACTCTGCGTAAAGCCGAAACAATCTCTGTTACCTTAAATTATACGCTTGTCTCTGTAAAGCTGCTTTGAGACAATCTACATTGTTAAAAGCGCTATATAAATGAAGATGACTTGACTATTACACCAGATGGACTGATGGAGATCACAGGTTTCACTGGAGGATCTACAGACGGCTGGTGGAAAATGTTTTAGGAAAGGCTGCAGTTGGTTATTATTGGACAATTTCAGCAAACATCCCAGTTTAATTTTTCACTGTTTAATGCTCAAAGTTAAAGAAAAAGTTTAAGCAAAAAAGTTAACAAGGAAAAACTATTAAGACTAGAATTTGAGAGGCTTGAAACATTTGAAATACAGACAAATGTTTTACCAAGTTCTGGATTAAGTTTGAAGATTTTTTTACTTTTCCTAATTTACAATGAATGTATATAGTGCAACTGCAAAAACTGAGAGGAAAAAAATACATGTTACATTTGTTTAGAGATTTTTTATATACAACTACAATTTTGATACTTCTTTTCCTCGCTCCTCCGTCCTCCAGCCTGTGACCCAGAAACTGATCAAACTCAGCATCTTGAAGGACATCTCAATTCTCTCCATTCCCTTCACATCACAATCATTTTATTTATGCTTTACCTTTGCAGTTTATATAAATTATATATCAACCATTTATCAGCAGGGCATCTTGCTTTATCTTTATTATTTATGAATTTCTTAAATAACCAAACTTTAACAACATAAGGGCAGATCCCTTGATCACAGCTGTTGATGCTTTGAAGTGACGCTCCAGTGATCAAGAATATTCCAATATACAAATAGAGTGCTTCTCTTTTCTTATTTGTGTATCCTCGTTTCCTTTCCTCGTGTCTCAGTTCCACCCCCTGTAGTGGTGCTCGGTTACTCAGCGGTGAACACAGGGATTGTGGCAAAGGGACGTAACTTCTCCCTTCCCTCCTTCAGGGATCGGGGGTTACATTAGTAACCTAGACGTTCACATTCAGTCATCACTATGAGTTACGTATAAATATATTTATACTGTATTTAGCGTCTAGGTTACTGATGTAACCCCCGTTCCCTGAAGGAGGGAACCGAGACGTTGCATGACTGACGAATTAGAATCGTGCCTGAGAACATATCATCATCGAAATTTAACAGAACCGCTCCAATGGACTAGCCTGGGTTTCCTCATACTTCCTTGCTCGCAGCGCGATTTTATTCACGCTGCTAGGCAGTCTGGACACCATGGACCAAATTTTCCCCTGAAAAAGGGAACCAATCACAGAACGGGGAGGGAGCAGCAAGACGATGACGACACCGAAGCAGTTTGTTTATATCTATGGATCCAACATGGCATCAGACTCGACGTTACCTTCTACCCTCATGTTTATCTTGCACAAACGGTAATATTCGCCAAACGCCATCGTGTACAAATAAATCTTTGACCCATCGTCTTTTTCCTCGTCGAATTTCTGTCACTCTACATACATCATCTGGTATAATTGAATCGACTGGCTATGAGCTACATACGGGCGCATTTGATAGACATTCATAGCGCCCAATAAACGGCTCTGGGCATTCGTAAACCACGCCTCAAATACGAGAAAATGAACGCGTGGTTCCCAGACCAAGTCTCAAATGAGACTTGGTCTGACGTTAGCCAGGCTACCAATGGACATTGTCGAGTGAGATTTGCATCGTGAACCCTGTGCTGTGGTTATAAAGGAAGCGATCAGAGACACTCCCCAAGTTTTCGCAGAGGAGCCGAGTGGTGCTCAACGTCAACGGGACGTAACTTCTCCCAGTTGAGAAAGACGTACTGTTAAATGTATTAAAAATGCATTAAAGTATATTTGTATTGTACTAAAAACTAGGGCTGGGTAAAAAAATATCGATTTCTCGATTTTAATCGAGTCTCATTTTTACGAAACCATATTGATTCTTAAATCCCAAGAATCGATTAGTCATCCTGTTTTCAGACTGTAACGCAAAGGAGATGGCCAGATCACCAGCCCTCTCTCTATATGTTTAAATTACTGAAATTACCCTGTGGTAAAACCCCCGTCAGCCTGGGACTTAATTAACTTACTGGAATCATCATTCACAAACACCTCTATTGTCTCAAGATTCTTCCTTGCAGGACGCACAGACCCAACGGCACCAACAAATGGCGTAAATCATTGACTGCCTATCTGAAAGACCAGATCTCTTACTGCTGAATCAACAAGGATCTCAGGTTTATGGCTCGGCGAACATCCGCTGACCAATAAGAGCAATCTCGAGAGAACCCCCCAGGGCTTTTCTCGGACATTGATTTACATTTAGACACTCATTTAACACGTCAGAAAACAGAGGACTCTGTCTGACCCGATGCGCTAGCTGATAATTTCATCAAAACCAGAAAAGCGCACACACATAGCAATCACCTCTACCCAACACGGAGAGCAAAAGTTCAGCCGCGTCGTGAACTTTCAGTGACTCTGTTTCAACACGCACATACACCGAGACAATATCATCCCTGGACATTATGATCAAAAACACTCTTTCCTATATACTCTTGAAATGTATTTGTGTTATATGTCATGGTCCTTATATGGAAGACCGTTATAACTAAGTTTTATGGTATAATCAAAAGGTGAAATGCTCATTATATTGAAGAATCATGTAACTCTGTGTTAGTAACTGCCAGGACCACGACACGTGGTATCGTTGCGTTCAGAAAAAAACAAAGATGCTGAATTTGCAACTCAAGGTATAAAATTATGCATTCTTCCATTTATGCCAAGTTATAAATGTTTTATACCCAAAGTTTACTTCTCCAATACGTAGCCCAGAGGGCGTGTACTTGAGTGAACAAAGGAAGTTTAACGCCACACCCATTCGCCACGCGATTGGAGTAGGTACGTGAGAATCTAACTTATTTGTAAGTGTGAACTAGTGAAACTACTTTACTTCAGTTGATAGTCTTCTTCAACCAACCAACGAAACCAACTTAAAAGCTAAGATCATCTTGCTAAGTTTTCGCTCGCTTCAAGTCTCCATAGCAACCTGAAGCCGTAGCAACCCGCTCCGGTGACCACGTGATCCAGGCGCTTTGTCTGCTCCGACTCGACACACACACAACAAGGCCGAGCTTCAAACAGAGTAACGTAGACCTTAAATTTGCAATCTGAAGTGCTGTTTAAAGTGTCTAAAATTACTGTGCCTATTGGGGTTTTGTTATGAATGACTGAGCTGTTTCTACCTATCTCTAAATTCTTTCACTCACACTTACACACTCTTTTACACACACACCTACACATACACACACACATACCCGCACCAGAGAATGTATAATATGGCGAGAAGTTTCACTCTCACTACACTTCCGGCTTCTGAACTGGTTGCAGTTCTACTCTGATTCCATATGAGGGCGCTCACAGGACGAGTGCAAAATGAATGGAGGTCAATGGCGGTATACCCCTCAAAATCCACTTTTCTCAGGATAAAATTTTTTGTCTAGTAATTTGAATGTTGTATTCGAAAGGAGATGCAAAGAAATTAAACATTGCTGGGTGTTAGATTTTTTAGAGTCACTTATTTGCTTTAAAAAGTCTTTCAAAATGTCAATGACGTCGGAATGCTGACGTCATTAGCAGAATGCTAGCGTGTTATGGGCAACAACAACTCAACCTGTAAGAAATCAAAACGACATAAGTACTCGTTCATTCAACTTTTGACCTAAAACCCATGTTGAACTTGCAAAATCTACAATCAGATCTGAGATTTCTCAACGGCAATCGGGTGAAAGAGACAAATTTAGCCGTCTAGCCCCATTGACTCCCATTCATTTTGCACTCATGGCGATCGCCCCCAGTGGAACTCTGGTGGTACTACAACCAAAATTCGGTACAATAGGGCTTAATAGGGAGTGGGCAGGCTCTCCGTAGACGGGCTCTGCCCGCACCCATACCCACGTGTTCCTAGACAGAAACACACGACCACGTGCTGCTATAGGCGTGCTCCTACACACACACCTCTCCTTACCACGCTATCATTGTACACACACACAAACCCATTCTTAAAATCCCTCTTATTCTTTCTTTCTCATCTCTCTCTCTCTCTCTTATATTCTCCCTCTTTCTTCCTCTGCGTTAACCTTTGATTCTTACGTTTATTTTGTTGTATTCCTTATTGCGATCGTATATTGTTTTGTTTATGCATATTTACTCCTGTGTGATTTGAAATAGTATCTGTAACCGGTAGATCGTTTAAATAAACTTTGTTAAATCATTTGAATTAAGATTGCCTGTTTTGTTTCAATTCTGAGTCCCTGAGTAGTGCAGATTTTTACCTCTTAAGCTCTACCAACCTTTTACTATTAAAATATTGAAAGTTGTCTACTCGCGAAAATAATCAATTCCTTGTGGCCACAGGAAAGGGTTATTTGTCGGTGTTAAAGACAACAGAGTTTTGTTCAGACATTGTGCATCCGATCTGCCGGACGGATTGTGCGTGCAATGAATGAGCTTTAAACTCCTATCTAAATTCCCCTAACTAAAATATAATTCTCCCTACCTATATCAGTAATTACTACGAGAAATTGTGTAATTGATGATATAAGTTGAGGTTTTGACCTATTCCCTATTTGGGAATAATTTAATTTGTGTAAACGACATATGCATATTCATATCTCAGGAATAAGACCTCTTATTCGAGCTAATAAATTCCCTAACTAGAGGCATTGTTGTTACAAGACGATGAATGGATGGAACATTTTTGCGCGCATCCCATCCAATAAATCGCAATAATCTTTGTGCTTTGTTATTATTGATATGAAACAAAGTCTCAGATTTAAAATTACATACATTTTCTTACGAAACTCAAAAACATAATTTTTGGCACTGTGGCGTTAGATCGCTCTGGCGCAGCTCAGCTCTAGAGAAGCAGCACATGACCTTCTCTTCCGCCTTAATAATACCAGTTACAGCGCGAAATAAACATGAATGAGCATCTGAAAGTATGTTAAAATATAGAGTACAACTTATCGAAGTCCGTATCATGTCACATGGAATCGCTCAATCAGTGTTTCGACCGTGGAAAGACGTTAGTAAACAATGTCATGTAACCAGTGATGTAGTGGTGCCTGGAGAAGTGGGTATACTCTTAATTTTTTTAAGCGTCCCAGCAAAGGATGAACGCTCTGTGTTATAAACAGTGACATGTAAGACAAGTCTTGTATATTAGTTCACCCCAAAATGGGCCAGTATAGTATTTGCACATTATCATTTAACTTTTGCTGCTTGACTTCACGGAGAAAGGATCATTATGAAATTAATATTAACCACAGAAAAGGTGCAGTTTTTGCAATTAATACTGGCTTTTAATTATTTATTAATACTAAATAATTATGAATTTTGAGTGACTATTCCTCAGTCCATCCACACATGAAAATTGGACAACTGTTGAAGGGATCACTGCATCGCTGTCTTTACTGGGTGCAGGGCCGTACGCAGGGTTTTATAAATACCGAGGTCCCAAAAATGATCTTGCTAGGCGGGTTGGGGGATATACCCCCTCGAGAAAATATAGATTTTCCTGATTTTGACGTGCATTTTAAGGTGTTTAAACAGTAGCTTTAAAAGCATGTCAGAGGGCAGTAGCATGAAGTTTTTTATCAGATATTTTTAAACATGAGAATCATTTTAAATGTCGCAATGAAAGATCCACGCTACAAAATGAAAATGCAGAATGTTTATGCTTATTGTTGACAATACACAATCACATATTCGAAACGGAAATGGCCTTAATGGTCGAATGCGCATGCGTCGCGTCTGAACGCATTGTTGTCTTTGGAGCTCCATCGATTTGATTTATAATTCTTGATTTTACTCTTTAAACTTACTTACAACAAACATTTTCTACTTTTCCTCACTGAGAAGCACTACTGCTCAAACCTCATAGTTACAACGCGGACTGTTGAGCAGACGTGTCTCAAGCCTGTTAGTGATCCAACGCTGGATACTCTTATAGGTTACTCCCGGGGATCACGGCTGAACGCGTCTTCTCAACACTCACTTACAAACATTTTTCACCTATCGTGCGTCTACTCTACACCCGTACCACTAAAAAGACGGATTATATCTAAGACGTTTGTCAGAAATTAGTATTAATTGATAGCATCACTGGTAGTGTCGTTGCTAACTTACTGTCCATCTGTTAAAATGGCGAATATATCAGATGTATGTAGTCTACCTTTTGGTGCAGGTGAGGACACATTTGAGCTGCACGCAGTACAGTCTGAGCTGGAAGCTGTTGAGAAACAGATCCACGACCTTTTAGTGAGACAGGCCGAGCTGAGAGACCGGCGGTTAGCTCTTGAAACATCACGCGCTGATGCACACAAATCAGAGATTAATGTTACTAACCCGCTGACTCCGACCTCGTCTACTCCGTGCGTTACTCGGCATCGGTCCCGAGCGCCAAGGTCGCGATCAGCCATGGTCTCGTTCACTCCCACCACGAAGCCTGGATATTTCCGCAGCGGAAGACGCGAGTCAGGTCTAGACCAAGACCCTCTCCGACCCTCCCGGTTTTCGAGTTATCCACACAAAACCGCTTCTCCGCTCTTCGCGAAACAGAACGCGATGCTGTGATCATCGGTGATTCCATTGTTCGGCACGTCCATGCTACATCAGGTAAAAATAAGGTGCACAGTCACTGCTTTCCTGGTGCTCGTGTTTCTGAAATCGCTGCTCGCGTTCCCGAGATTCTGAACGATAACGAGCGCGTCGGAACTTTGGTATTGCACGTGGGAGTGAACGACATCAGGCTGCGCCAGACGGAAGTTCTGAAGAAAGACTTCAGGAATCTGATCGAGACGCAGCACATCGCCTGATATAACGATCATTGTGTCAGGACCGCTTCCCACGTACCGTCTAGGACATGACAAGTTTAGTAGATTATTCACGCTAAATGAATGGTTAACGTCATGGTGCAATGAGCAGAAACTGCTCTTTGTAAATAATTGGAATCTGTTTTGGGAGCGTCCTAGGCTTTACCGTGCTGATGGCTTACACCCAAACAGATTCGGATCGGATCTTCTGTCAGATAACATCTCCAAAATGTTAAATACCTTTTGACTAGTAACCAAAAGTCCAAATCATAGTCTCTGCTGCACCAAATTAACTGATATAAATACTAGTGTAGAACATTGCATAGAAACTGTGTCTATTCCTCGTTTAGTGTGATCAAATAATAAATCTACTGCAGGATCTAGAAAAAATCTAATTGTTATTAAAACAGAAAATGTTGCTATTAGTAAACAAAAACAATTTCTAAAGCTAGGTCTTTTAAACATTAGATCACTCACACCTAAGGCAGTTATTGTAAATGAAATAGTCACAGATAATAGCATCGATGTACTTTGCCTTACTGAAACCTGGCTTAAACCAAATGATTATTTCGGTCTAAATGAGTCTACTCCATCAGGATACTCCTATAAGCACGAGCCCCGTCTGATTGGTCGTGGCGGCGGTATTGCAACTATCTATAGAGATATTCTCAATGTTACTCAGAAAACGGGTTATAAGTTTATTTCATTTGAAGTACTTGTACTAAATGTTACGCTCTTAGATGATAGAAAAACATCCCTATTATCTTTAGCCTTGGCTACCGTATATAGACCACCAGGGCCTTACGCTGATTTCCTAAAAGAATTTGCAAATTTTCTCTCAGATCTATTGGTCAATGTCGATAAAATATGAATTGTTGGAGATTTTAACATACACGTAGATAATCAAAATAAAACGTTAGGGGCTGCGTTTATAGACTTATTAAACTCCTTTGGGGTTAAGCAAAACGTTACCGGACCAACTCATCGTTTTAATCATACACTCGATTTAATTATATCACATGGAACCGATCCAACCGATATAGATATCATTCTGCAAAGTGATGATGTAACTGACCATTACATGGTAACTTGCATATTACGTACCCCGGTAATATATCATGCTGCGCCGCGTTATCGATTAGGCAGAACAATCCTTCCATCCACCATAGATAATTTTTCAAATTGCTTATCGGATCTGTCTCAGCTGCTGCCTGAACCTAAACAAACAGATGAACTAGACGAACTAACCAGCACTATGAGCACCATTCTCTCTGGAAAATTGGATATTGTTGCACCTATGAGACTAAAAAAGGTCAGAGAGAAAATTAAAGCACCATGGTACAACAATACTACTCGTGTTCTAAAGAGAGAAACCCGTAATTTAGAGCGTAAATGGAAACAAACTAATTTAGAGGTTTTTAGAATCGCTTGGAAAGACAGTATGTCACGTTATAAAAAGGCCCTAAAAGCGGCCAGGGCTGAGCACCTCCGCAAACTAATAGAAAATAACCAAAACAATCCTAGGTTCTTATTTAACACCGTGGCTAGACTAACAAATAAACAGATGTCTCCTGAACAAAATAACCCGTTACAGTTTAGTAGTAATGATTTCATGAATTTTTTCACTGAGAAAATAGAAAACATCAGATCCACAATTGTAAACGTTCAATCTTCAATCGCGCCTTATAATTCAGCCTCGATTATCACCCCGCAAGAACAATTACAGTGCTTTACAACTATAGAACAAAAAGAGTTAAATAAACTTATCATTTCCTCTAAAACAACAACATGTTTATTAGATCCCATACCAACTAAACTATTGAAAGAAGTGTTACCTGTAGTGGAAGAGCCTCTCCTCAATATTATTAACTCGTCTTTATCTTTAGGTCATGTTCCAAGAACATTTAAATTGGCAGTTATAAAACCTCTCATTAAGAAACCACAATTAGACCCAAATAACCTAGCAAATTATAGACCCATTTCAAATCTTCCTTTTATGTCCAAAATATTAGAAAAAGTTGTGTCTGCCCAACTGGGCTCTTTCTTGCAAGAAAATGACACCTATGAAAAGTTTCAGTCTGGGTTCAGGCCGCACCATAGCACTGAAACTGCGCTCGTTAAAATCACAAATGATTTACTCTTAGCTTCTGACCAAGGCTGTATCTCAATACTAGTTTTACTTGATCTTAGTGCTGCGTTCGATACTATAGATCACACAATACTCTTAGATCGACTACAAAACTATACCGGTGTTCAAGGACAAGCATTAAGCTGGTTCAGATCATACCTATCTGACCGCTACCATTTTGTCTATTTAAACGGAGAAAAATCGATCATAACTCCAGTAAACTATGGAGTGCCGCAAGGATCTGTGTTAGGCTCTCTATTATTCTCAATATATATGCTGCCACTTGGAAATATTATAAGGAAACATGGAATTAGTTTCCATTGTTATGCTGATGACACTCAACTATATATTTCATCACGGCCGGATGAAAACGCTAAATTATCCAAATTGACAGAGTGTGTTAAAGATATAAAAGATTGGATGACGCACAATTTTCTTTTATTAAATCCAGATAAGACAGAGGTAATACTTATCGGTTCAAAAAACCGCCCACAAAACCTCTTACAATACAACTTTAACATAGTAGGATGTCCTGTTACTTTATCCTCTACAGTAAAAGACCTGGGTGTTATATTAGATTGTAACTTGTCTTTTGAAAATCATATTTCATATGTTACAAAAACAGCCTTTTTTCACCTTAGAAATATTGCTAAGTTACGTAACATGTGTAAGGACTGAATTTCCTGCTTCAACAAAACACACCCTGCAATAAAGCCATAAAATGCCCCCTGGACAGTAGATAGCAAAGACAGAGCACAGAACCTTGTCCTGCCCAAACTTATCTCATTGTCCCTTTGTTTGACTTCAACTCATCCCCCCTCTCCATCCTCTTCTCCCTCCTCAAGTCACTGAAAGTTAAATTAAGAATGTCTATATATCGCATATGGTGTATCTTGTGAATGTGTTGTTTTTTCCTTTTCATGTTTGGTATCATTTTAAGGGTCTCAGTGCGATTGGTAAAATGGTCTTAATTTCATTGCAGTCATTGGTTTAATGAAAAAGATTGAGAACTTAGGAGAATCCTGTATCTTCTCTCTGGCTGATATCTCTTTACGATATCTCAAGAAACCAGGTGCTACCCCCCTGGGGTACATGGATTGGCCCAACCAACTCTAAACAACATTTGTATAACCCCTGTTGTTCTGGTCTGGTATTTAAGGTGAGGGGACAGAGCAATCTTTGGGACTCTTTTACCAGGATCATCCCCCATAGTAATGTTTCAGTGCTTTTCAGTTGGAAAGCCCTGACACATTACTGTGTCTTTGTCAGGAGAACATTACTTACTTTTAGAGACATCTTTGAGTAAATGATGTTATGTATTTTCTGAATTGGCTTTTAATCATTTACTTCTGTAATTGGCATGATACATTTTTACCTGACAAATAAATGTTACATCTTGAATTATTCTGAAGTTTTAGAAATCATTCATTTTAGTAGATTAATGTGTAGTCTGGTGTTTCCGCAAATCTTTGTCCAGGATAGATCAAACTGAAGGCACTTTGAATGGACCATGGGGCACATCTTAGAAAAACCTTCTGATTTCTGACTATCTCCTGACTTAGCATGTTGTACGCTGCAAATATTATAAAAAATTACACCTATGGGTCTGTAGTGCGCGACTGCATAGGGTAAAATACTTGCACTGCACCCTCTGACTATTTCAGGACTGGCTAGTTTGTGATCGTGAGCGCGCAGTCGCGACGTGACGTCTCAAAGCGACACTAGGTCCGTAATGAACGAATATTGAAAGTATGGGATAATCCGAATAATCAAAGATCTAAATTAATTCATAATCAATATTTATGATTATTTTCTAATCAGAAATACGATCTAAATTTGATTATCATTTGAAATTGGAGTCAGATTAAGCGTAGAGCTGAAGTAATACTAAAACTAAATTCCAATAAATTAAGTGAACTTCACTGGAGCGCTGAAAAGACATACACGCTTTAAACCTTCGCCAGGCCATTGGATTCCGTCATTGGGCCAATGGGTGGTCCTTACACATGCTATCAGTTTCTGATGCAGAAAAGTTAGTTCATGCATTCATGACCTCGAGACTAGATTACTGTAATGCTTTATTAGCTGGTTGTCCTGCATCCTCAATAAACAAGCTACAGTTAGTCCAAAATGCCGCCGCTAGAGTTCTTACTAGATCAAGAAAGTTTGACCATATAACACCAATTTTATCATCACTACATTGGTTACCTATAAAGTTCCGTATTAATTACAAGGTATTGCTACTGACTTATAAAGCCCTAAACGGCTTAGCTCCAGTTTATTTAACGGATCTTCTATCGCCCTATAATCCATCGCGCTCTTTAAGATCACTAAATTCGAGGCTTTTGGTCATACCTAGGATATCCAGATCCACCAAAGGAGGGAGAGCATTTTCACATTTAGCTCCAAAACTCTGGAATAGTCTTCCTGATACTGTTCGTTGCTCAGACTCGCTCTCCCAGTTTAAAACTAGATTAAAGACGCATCTCTTCAGCCAGGCATTCATATAATATTTTAATCTTACAGTTAAATCCGGTCTCTACTTCATAAACGCCAGAGGAGAACTGGCCCCCAACTGAGCCTGGGTTCTCCCAAGGTTTTTTTTTCTCCATTAGGTCACCTGATGGAGTTTTTCGGTTCCTTGCCACTGTTGCCTTTGGCTTGCTCAGTTGGGGATACTTAATTTGATTAATCGATTCAACAGTGCTATTGATCAGCATTACCAAACGTGGATGTTTTACACCAGAAACAAACACTGATGTACTATTTTATTTAATACTGTGAAGCTGCTTTGATACAATCTGTATTGTGAAAAGCGCTATATAAATAAAGTTGACTTGACTTGACTTGACCTTAAATAAGAAATGATTCAAGGATTATTTTGCATAGATGTTACATTTCAAACAAACGCAAATGCAATCCTTCTGTGGCCAGAGGCATTATGAGCAATTAGTATGAGCATCAAAGATCAGTTTCAGCTACTTTTTCTTTCCTAAATGAATCAGTGTTTTGGACTAATCTGTTAATTTAATCAGTGGTTCAATTGCGCACTTATAAAGACAGTCACTTGTCGCCACCTTCTGGCTTAATGATGCAAGTTGCACAAACACAGACAAGCGGAGTGATACAAACAGTGAAAAGTCTCAGTGCTGATACTGGGGAAATATTCGAACACATTCGAGGTAATGTTATACAAATACATTTAAACATTATATTTATTATAATAATGGCAATATATTTAAAAGGGTGCTTGTATTGTTAAATTGAGCTTATAGTTTCCACTGTCTTTGATAAAATAAATTGATTATTCCTGTTTGTCATTAAAAACTTCGATCGAAAAACAGCTGTTTAGTTTAGCAACTTGTATGATCGTTAACTGAAGCGTAGTCTCAGCCTCAGACGTCACGCCCACGGAACGTTGGCTAAACGTCTGATGCATATGGTACACTTAACTGGAAACACTTCAGGAATGTCAAAGTTGTCATCTGATTTGTTGAATTTTATCGGATTTCCGGGGGGCGCGAGTGTCGCGTTTATTTTCGGTCCGCCGGGAAACAAAGCGCAGACGTGTAATTGCGTTTCCTACTGATTTACTCGGTGTTTTGATCAGATGTGGTAATGCAGACGCCATTGTTGTTATACGTGCACGAACAGATCAATGACTTACTGCTTGTTTTCTTCTCCTTCTTTGATTTTCTATACTGACTGACTTGTTTCACGCCGGTCTGTTGTTGTGGGGACATTTCCACGCAACGAAACGTGACGCTGAACGAAACGAACTGTAATTGGTTGTTTGACATGTCGGTCAAACGGCCTTATGGGCGGGCCTTGGCCAAAGAAAGCTGCTATGAATTCCAGACCTTCAGCCGTCAGTCTGAAGGTCTGGCTACGCGAGACTAACTGAAGCGTGAAGCGTCGCGTTGGGATTCGCGCTCGGCTCGCACTTTTGTGAACATAAATCCCGCTTGCTTTAATTGGTCTCAAACACTTTGACATGACATTGACGAGCGGGTTTTTGTGTGCCGTAGCAGCTCAGATGAGGAGGTCAGTTATCGTCGTGATGGGCGAATCATTGCAGCACCAAATTAGAGTTAATATTAGGCAATTATTTGACAACTTTCATTATATAGGCTACACTAAACACACATCAGACGCACATCAGAGGGGATTTTAGAAGTGGGTATATACGCAATGCCGACAGAACAAGAAGTGGGTATACGCCATATACCTGCGAATACCTTGCACTACACCAGTGCATGTAATGTCACATTTACCTCAGAAAAAAAACAAATCCAGTGACCATAAACTCGTCAGTCAGCTAGAAAAATTAACTCTGGAGAGGAGCATTTTGTTAAATATGCACCATATTACATATTCATTATACTTTTTAATGTTCTTCAATAATGCATGTTTGAATAAATCTGGAAAGTTTTATTATGACAGCCACCATTTACATTTTTATATAATTTCATATAACTTTATTATTATAAAAATAAATAAAAGTGTATTTTAAGTGTTTGTATACAAATCAGTTCATTTTTACCTTCAATATTATAGTAGGCTAATGAAGCCAATAGGCTACTTGACTCCCATAGTTTACAATAATAGTTAAGAGATTTGTTTTCCTTGAGGAAATTTGCAATGTATTGTAGGGGAGAGCCGGGACAGTTGAAACACTTTTCAGATAAATGTCGTTTTCTAAGATAAGGTTACAGATAGAATTTTTATTTTAAGTAATGACAGAATTTACATTTTTGTGTGAACCATCCCTTTAATGTTTTCTAATGTGGTTATAATTGGTCATTGTTCTGTTTTATAAACATTTTTCAATATTTTAAAGATATAAATATTTCTTGAGAGTCAAATCATCATATTAGAATGATTTCTGAAGGATGATGTGACACTGAAGATTGGAATAATGATGCTGAAAATTCAGCTTTGCCATCATAGGAATAAATTACACTTTACTATATATTTACATGTATATTTATACATTTTTAGTAAAGTTATTTTAATTTAGAAATATTTCAGAATATAACTGTTTTTAGGGTATGTTTGATCAAATGCAAGCTTAAGATGTGATCAGAAAAGTGATTTTTTTGTGTGTGTGAAAGATGTATTTGATGTGACAATAAATGGTTTGCAACTCTTTTGTGAATTGTCTTATTTTGACAGTAATTATGAATATTAAATATAATCATGTTTATAATCGGTTGTAATTAGGCCTGAAAAAGACGTCTTTTCAACTCACTTTACAACCTAATTTAGATGCGAGTGGGACGTCCTTTTATAGGCGTCTTTTCAACGACCTGAAAAAGACGGCTTTTCACCTTTCACTTTTCAACCAAATATTAAAGTTGTTTAGACGACTGGAAATGTCGTCTTTTTGACGTCTTTTCAACGCGTTTTTGCTGGGTGGGTAACGTTAGTCAGCTCATCTTTTTTGTCCTGCTTCACTTATGTTATAGCTCTTAAACCTTTAAAATGGAGTTTAGGAAGATATATGTAACCACAGTCGTTAGCTTTGGTTAACCATTGAAGCATTTTCTCTTGTCAAAAGGCTTAACGCGACCGCCGATTTTGCGTGCAGATTAATTTCCGCCTATTTTAGAAAGCCTAGTATTTTGGTATTGCATCACTCATATCTCTTAAACGTTTAAAATGGAGTTTAGGAAGATGTATCACCACAATCATTAGATTTGAATAGCTCTTAAAGGGAAAAAAAACGTCCATGTTTTGGCACTGGTAGTAGCTACATATATTAGAAAAATCACCTTGCCAAAAAAATTATTTTAAAAAGTTGTTAAAACAATGAGACAAAATAAAAAAAAACACAGATATGACAAAATTATTTTTGCAATTTCTAGCTAGCGAGTCGCCATTTTGGAGTGACGTCACAGCCTACGTAACAGGGTTGGTTGGTTCTGCTGGTGAGTGAAGAGAGTGAAGCGTTACTGGACCGGACTGAATACGCAATTGATTTGAAATTGAAGACGAACTTGAAAGACCTGTTGAGCCCGTGTGTCCCATTGCTTGTCGATATTTGACATTTGAGTCGATACGGCGTGGGAACCGAGCAGTGGTACGTCGCTATGTCGAACAGCCGGTGATGGACATGGCCGTAGCCAGCTATGAGGTCACCGTGACCGAGGTCCGGACCTTGGTCATTTTTTTACATTCAAGAATAAAATTTCAAGCTCTCTGAATGATTAATTAGCCGTTTAAACCACCTCATATGAGTATTTGCAATTCATTTTCCTGTGAGAATCTAGCGCAGTGAACGGGGCTTGAGAGCGCGTTGTGAGGGCGCGGGTGCGATCCCGTGTTGCCAGATCCACCTAATGGAAAGGTGGCAGTAGTCTTCTGGACTTGTATTTCTGATTTAATGTCACACTTTAGGAAGTTATTAAAGTGTAAAGTTGCATGTTAGGGTTCGTGATATATTAATCTTATTTCCAAAACACAAGTTTTGAACTTATTTCGGATTATTATTTAAAAAAAAAAATGTTGCTTGTTTTTCGTAGTAATATCTGGCAACATTTTACTGTCGGCATTAATAAAAAAAAAGCTTATAGAAAAACTGTAATTGCTGACAGGAAGATACCACATTCGGTAAGACAAACGCAATGATCATCGTGATTATCTGTAAGAAATGTATAACATCAAAAACAATAGCATGATACTTTGCTATTGACTGTTGTTACAGAATGAAATATGCCAAATACTGGCCAGCAGGAAGACGGCTTTTTTATTTTGTCATTTCAGTGAGCCATATGGTTGCCACCTTTGATTTGTGAAAAACCGGGACACTCAGATTTTTTTTCTGTTGTTGTTGGGGGGGGGGGGGGGGGGGGCGGTTGGGGGTATTGTGATTGTCAAAACATTTTAGTAACTAAACTGAATTGTATTAGGTTTATTGACAACATGTTACAATGTTTATATGGTACAAATTCTCGTAAGATACGTTTTTTATTATTGCTTGAAACAAATTTCAGGATTTCAATTTAGTTCAATTCTTGTGATTTGATTTAATTGACTGATTTGGATAAATATTAGAAGATAGGCATTCATTTTTCTCAAGAAAAAAATCTCACCTAATGCTGTAAACATACAGAGAGCCTTATCAGCGGGTAAAATTATTTAAGGTTAAAAATAACTTTATTTAACAAATTAAATATAATGCATTTTTTTATTATAATAACAACTTTATTTAATGATAAGTAAATATAATAAATATGTAATATAGTAGCCTATGTTTAGCAAAATACTCTCTATAGCTCTTTTTTTCTAGCTAACTAACGTGCTATAGCCTATTATGGTCATCAAATGACTTTCCTGAGGTAAATGTTATGTGACAATTGTTCTCCAGCTGTTTTATTGACCCTTTCCGCGGTTGAAAAACACTGATTGATCGATATTATGTATGATGAATATACATTTCGGTAAGTTGTACGTTTTATTTTAACATTGTTCATTCCCCCTCCTTGAACTGCCACCTTACCGTGGTGGAGGGGTTTGAGTACCCGAATGACCCTAGGAGCTATGTTGATCTGGGGCTATATGCCCCTGGTAGGGTCTCCCAAGGCAAACAGGTCCTAGGCGACGGGTCAGACTAAGAGCGGTTCAAAAACCCCTTATGATGACAAAAAAAATGAGGACCGTGACGTCGCCCGGTATGGCGCAGCCGGGGCCCCACTCTGGAGCCAGGCCCGGGGTTGGGGCTCGTATGCGAGCGCCTGGTGGTCGGGCCTCCCCCCATGGGGTCTGGCCGGGCTCAGCCCGAAGGAGCGACGTGGGGCCACCCTCCCGTGGACCCACCACCTGCAGGAGGGACCGTAAGGGGCCGGTGCAAAGTGGATCGGGCAGCAGTCGAAGGCGGGGGCCTAGACAACCCGATCCCTGGACGCGGAATCTAGCTCTAGGGACATGGAATGTCACCTCTCTGGCGGGGAAGGAGCCTGAGGTTGTGCGTGAGGTTCAGAGATTCCGACTAGAGATAGTTGGGATCACCTCTACGCACGGCTTGGGCTCTGGAACCACACTCCTCGAGAGAGGATGGACTCTTCACCACTCTGGAGTTGCCCATGGTGAGAGGCGGCGGGCTGGTGTGGGTTTGCTTATAGCCCCCCAGCTCAGCCGCCATGTGTTGGAGTTCACCCCGGTGAACGAGAGGGTCGTTTCCCTGCGCCTTCGGGTCAGGGATAGGTCTCTCACTGTCGTTTGTGCTTACGGGCCGAATGGCAGTGCAGAGTACCCGGCCTTCTTGGAGTCTCTGGGAGGGGTGCTGGAAAGTGCTCCGACTGGGGACTCCATCGTTCTACTGGGCGACTTCAACGCCCACGTGGGCAGCGACAGTGACACCTGGAGGGGCGTGATTGGGAGGAACGGCCCCCCTGATCTGAACCCGAGTGGTGTTCTGTTATTGGACTTCTGTGCTAGTTACAGCTTGTCCATAACGAACACCATGTTCAAGCATAAGGGTGTCCATCAGTGCACATGGCACCAGGACACCCTAGGCCGGAGGTCGATGATCGACTTTGTAGTCGTTTCATCCGACCTCCGGCCGTATGTCTTGGACACTCGGGTGAAGAGAGGGGCGGAGCTGTCAACTGATCACCACCTGGTGGTGAGTTGGATCCGATGGCGGGGGAGGAAGCTGGACAGACTCGGCAGACCCAAACGTACTGTGAGGGTCTGTTGGGAACGCTTGGCCGAATCCCCTGTCAGAGAGATCTTCAATTCCCACCTCCGGCAGAGCTTCGACCAGATCCCGAGGGAGTCTGGAGATATTGAGTCCGAGTGGACCATGTTCTCCACCTCCATTGTCAACGCAGCCACTCGGAGCTGTGGCCGTAAGGTCTCCGGTGCCTGTCGAGGCGGCAATCCCCGAACCCGGTGGTGGACACCGGAAGTAAGGGATGCCGTCAAGCTGAAGAAGGAGTCCTACCGGGCCTGGCTGGCTTGTGGGACTCCTGAGGCAGCTGATGGGTACCGACGGGCCAAGCGGACTGCAGCCCGGGTGGTTGTGGAGGCAAAAACTCGGGCCTGGGAGGAGTTCGGTGAGGCCATGGAGAAGGACTATCGGTCGGCCTCGAAGAGATTCTGGCAAACCGTCCGGCGCCTCAGGAGGGGGAAGCAGTGCCCTACCAATGCTGTTTACAGTGGAGGTGGGCAGCTGTTGACCTCGACTGGGGATATCACCGGACGGTGGAAGGAATACTTCGAGGATCTCCTCAATCCCGCCATCAATCCCGCCGTCACGTCTTCCATTGAGGAAGCAGAGGCTGAGGGCTCGGAGGCGGACTCGTCCATCACCCGGGCTGAAGTCACCGAGGTAGTCAAGAAACTCCTCGGTGGCAAGGCACCGGGGGTGGATGAGATCCGCCCTGAGTACCTCAAGTCTCTGGATGTTGTGGGGCTGTCTTGGCTGACACGCCTCTGCAACATCGCGTGGCGGTCGGGGACAGTACCTTTGGACTGGCAGACCGGGGTGGTGGTCCCTCTTTTCAAGAAGGGGGATCGGAGGGTGTGCTCCAACTATAGGGGGATCACACTTCTCAGCCTCCCTGGGAAAGTCTATGCCAGGGTACTGGAGAGGAGAATCCGGCCGATAGTAGAACCTCGGATTCAGGAGGAACAGTGTGGTTTTCGTCCCGGTCGTGGAACACTGGATCAGCTCTATACCCTCTACAGGGTGCTGGAGGGTTCATGGGAGTTTGCCCAACCAATCCACATGTGCTTTGTGGATTTGGAGAAGGCATTCGACTGTGTCCCTCGCGGCAGCCTGTGGAGGGTGCTCCGGGAGTATGGGGTCCGGGGCCCTTTGCTAAGGGCTATCCGGTCCCTGTACGACCGGAGCAGGAGCTTGGTTCGGATTGCCAGCAGTAAGTCAGACTTGTTCCCGGTGCGTGTTGGACTCCGGCAGGGCTGCCCTTTGTCACCGGTTCTGTTCATAATTTTTATGGACAGAATTTCTAGGCGCAGCCAGGGGCCGGAGGGGGTCAGGTTTGGGGACCACACGATTTCATCTCTGCTCTTTGCGGATGATGTGGTCGTGTTGGCCTCATCAAACCAGGACCTCCAGCATGCGCTGGGACGGTTTGCAGCCGAGTGTGAAGCGGCCGGGATGAGAATCAGCACCTCCAAATCCGAGGCCATGGTCCTCAGTCGGAAAAGGGTGGCTTGCCCGCTTCAGGTTGGTGGAGAGTTCCTGCCTCAAGTGGAGGAGTTCAAGTATCTCAGGGTCTTGTTCACGAGTGAGGGAAGGATGGAACGGGAGATTGACAGACGGATCGGTGCAGCTTCTGCAGTAATGCGGTCGCTGTACCGGTCTGTCGTGGTGAAGAAGGAGCTGAGCCGCAAGGCGAAGCTCTCGATTTACCGGTCAATCTACGTTCCTACTCTCACCTATGGTCATGAGCTTTGGGTCATGACCGAAAGGACAAGATCCCGGATACAAGCGGCCGAAATGAGCTTTCTCCGCAGGGTGGCTGGGCGCTCCCTTAGAGATAGGGTGAGAAGCTCGGTCACTCGGGAGGAGCTCAGAGTAGAGCCGCTGCTCCTCCACATCGAGAGGGGTCAGTTGAGGTGGCTCGGGCATCTTTTCCGGATGCCTCCTGGACGCCTTCCTGGGAAGGCGTTCCGGGCATGTCCCACCGGGAGGAGACCCCGGGGAAGACCTAGGACACGCTGGAGAGACTATGTCTCCCGGCTGGCCTGGGAACGCCTCGGTGTCCCCCCGGAAGAGCTGGAGGAAGTGTCGAGGGAGAGGGAAGTCTGGGCATCCATGCTTAGACTGCTGCCCCCGCGACCCGGCCCCGGATAAGCGGTAGAAAATGGATGGATGGATGGATTCGTGTTTATTTACTATTAGCTAGAGGTGATCAGTTCACGTGCCGCTAGGGATCTTTCACGTCACATTTACAAGCGCCAAAACGGTGTTTATTGTTTGAATTTCGTAATAAAATTGACAGAATCTGAGAGCTGAGATTTTTTTTATATCATAAGTAACCTGCTCTGTCTAGTCTGTCGGTCTCCGTTCGCGATTTTTCTGTGTGTGAGAAGGGTTAATTGCGCGTGGCAGCTCTGCAGTAACAGTAGAAGGAAAAGGTTTGAAACCAGGAAATTCTACTTTAGAAGTACATTTTAACAAAAAACCGGGACAATTCGTGTCCCGGGAAAGAATATTAATTTTCCGGGACTGTCGCTCAAAAAAAGAGAACAATCCCTGGAAAACCGGGACGGGTGGCAACCCTAGTGAGCCAAGGATTGAAGAGTAGTCCACACACACACACACACACACACACACACACACACACACACACACACACACACACACAAGCTATAACGTTAGCAAATAGCCTGTAAATAGTTTGTAACATGTCTGTAAAATGTAAAACATTATATTGAATAAAAAATTATTTCACAAACATCTACATGTGCATGTGCAGTTTGTTAACATAACGTTAGACGTCGTCTTTTTGTCTGGTACTAATAAACTTCACTAGCTAAACACTAAGTTAGCGTTATTTAGCTAGTTCATGCTTACAGCTGTTAGCTAACAATGACTGTCCCTAACGTTAGTTGTTCGCTGGTTTGACCAGCACGTGCATCTTGTTAACGAGCCAGTGTGATATGAGAGGTTTGACATGATAATATGATAGCAGATGAACGCTTTTTATGCGTAGTTTAATGTTAATATTTATGTCTTTCACTGCGTTTTACTGAACTCAGCCCAGAGCCTTTAAAGCCAACCAACCCTGTGACGTCACTGGTTAGAATACTGCACAATGGCGGCGCCCTGGCCGCGAAAGATACAACGTTTTTTTCTTTTTTTCTTTTATATGTTTACATTTGTCATGTTTCTTATATAATTGTTGATTATAGTGGAAATCCATTTTGTAAATCGTGTAAACTTGATTGACTGCTTCATTTCCCCTTTAAAGCCTTATCTCTTGTCAAAAGGCTCAACGTGACCGCAGACTTTGATGAACACTGGCAGCAGCGACGTCTGTGTCCGTACCATTCTTATCAATGACAGCGTAATCTCGTATCTCCCTGCTCCCAAGTCATAAATCTCGTATCTCCGATTAAACATGATTTTGGGGAAATGTTGTGTTAATGTTGGTATACAACAGTATATGATAGCAATATAAGGTATAATACCAACTTTAATGATACAATGTTTAATAACTCAAAAAATATGCAGTTTTTTTAATTTCCTGAAAAATAATGGTTTTGGAGATACGCGGATTCCGCCCGACAACTACGATATTACATTTGACATCATGAATCACCTTCCATTATTTCCCCAGATGAACTGATGCAATCACAGGATTTATTGGAGGATCTGTGTCAAATAGAAGGTATGAAAAATGAAAATATGATTCATAAAACTCACACATGACGTTTAAAGTCACAGCATCAGAGTATTTCTCCCCATGTTTATTGATGGACTTGCACTTGTATTCTCCACTGTCATCAGAGCTGATCTTTGAGATGCTGTAGATTCTTCCAGATCCTACAATCGTTCCACCTTTAATCCAGCTGATTTCTGCAGGAGGGTTTGAGTCACTGATGCAGTTCAGAGTCACTGAATCTCCCTCCATTATTACACCAGATGGACTGATGGACAATGAGATGCTCCTGGGAGGATCTGAAACAAACAAACAAACAAACAAACAAAACATTAACAAACAATATTTGACATCACACTTAGTTGAGACTTATAAATCACAGAGTCACTGAATCTCCCTCCACTATTACACCAGATGGACTGATGGAGATCACAGGTTTCACTGGAGGATCTACAGATGTCCAGATGTTCTACAGATGTGGAAAATGTTCTAGGAAAGGCTGCAGTTGGTTATTATTGGACAATTTCAGCAAACATCCCAGTTTAATTTTTCACTGTTTAATGCTCAAAGTTAAAGAAAAAGTTTAAGCAAAAAAGTTAACAAGGAAAACTATTAAGACTAGAATTTGAGAGGCTTGAAACATTTGAAATACAGACAAATGTTTTACCAAGTTCTGGATCTGATTAAGTTTGAAGATTTTTTTTTTTACTTTTCCTAATTTACAGTGAATGTATATAGTGCAACTGCAAAAACTGAGAGGAAAAAAATACATGTTACATTTGTTTAGAGATTTTTTATATACAACTACAATTTTGATACTTCTTTTCCTCGCTCCTCCGTCCTCCAGCCTGTGACCCAGAAACTGATCAAACTCAGCATCTTGAAGGACATCTCAATTCTCTCCATTCCCTTCACATCACAATCATTTTATTTATGCTTTACATTGCAGTTTATATAAATTATATATCAAACATTTATCAACAGGGCATCTTGCTTTATCTTTATTATGTATGAATTTCTTAAATAACCAAACTTTAACAACATAAGGGCAGATCCCTTGATCACAGCTGTTGATGCTTTGAAGTGACGCTCCAGTGATCAAGAATATTCCAATATACAAATAGAGCGCTTCTCATTTCTTATTTGTGTATCCTCGTTTCCTTTCCTCGTGTCTCAGTTCCACCCCCTGTAGTGGTGCTCGGTTACTCAGCGGTGAACACAGGGATTGTGGCAAAGGGACGTTACTTCTCCCTTCCCTCCTTCAGGGAACGGGGGTTACATTAGTAACCTAGACGTTCACATTCAGTCATCACTATGAGTTACGTATAAATATATTTATACTGTATTTAGCATCTAGGTTACTGATGTAACCCCCGTTCCCTGAAGGAGGGAACCGAGACGTTGCATGACTGACGAATTAGAATCGCGCCTGAGAACATATCATGATCGAAATTTAACAGAACCGCTCCAATGGACTAGCCTGGGTTTCCCCATACTGCCTTCGATTTTATTCACGCTGCTAGGCAGTCTGGACACCATGGACCAAATTTTCCCCTGAAAAAGGGAACCAATCACAGAACGGGGAGGGAGCAGCAAGACGATGACGACACCGAAGCAGTTTGTTTATATCTATGGATCCAACATGGCATCAGACTCGACGTTACCTTCTACCCTCATGTTTATCTTGCACAAACGGTAATATTCGCTAAACGCCATCGTGTACAAATAAATATTTGACCCATCGTCTTTTTCCTCGTCGAATTTCTGTCACTCTACATACGTCATCTGGTATAATTGAATCGATTGGCTATGAGCTACATACAGGCGCATTTGATAGACATTCATAGCGCCCAATAAACGGCTCTGGGCATTCGTAAACCACGCCTCAAATACGAGAAAATGAACACTTGGTTCCCAGACCAAGTCTCAAATGAGACTTGGTCTGACATTAGCCAGGCTACCAATGGACATTGTCGAGTGAGATTTGCATCGTGAACCCTGTGCTGTGGTTATAAAGGAAGCGATCAGAGACACTCCCCAAGTTTTCGCAGAGGAGCCGAGTGGTGCTCAACGTCAACGGGACGTAACTTCTCCCAGTTGAGAAAGACGTACTGTTAAATGTATTAAAAATGCATTAAAGTATATTTGTATTGTACTAAAAACTAGGGCTGGGTAAAAAAATATCGATTTCTCGATTTTAATCGAGTCTCATTTTTACGAAACCATATTGATTCTTAAATCCCAAGAATCGATTAGTCATCCTGTTTTCAGACGATGAATGGATGGAACATTTTTGCGCGCATCCCATCCAATAAATCACAATAATCTTTGTGCTTTGTTATTATTGATATGAAACAAAGTCTCCGATTTAAAATTACATACATTTTCTTACGAAACTCAAAAACATAATTTTTGGCACTGTGGCGTTAGATCGCTCTGGCGCAGCTCAGCTCTAGAGAAGCAGCACATGACCTTCTCTTCCGCCTTAATAATACCAGTTACAGCGCGAAATAAACATGAATGAGCATCTGAAAGTATGTTAAAATATAGAGTACAACTTATCGAAGTCCGTATCATGTCACATGGAATCGCTCAATCAGTGTTTCGACCGTGGAAAGACGTTAGTAAACAATGTCATGTAACCAGTGATGTAGTGGTGCCTGGAGAAGTGGGTATACTCTTAATTTTTTTAAGCGTCCCAGCAAAGGATGAACGCTCTGTGTTATAAACAGTGACATGTAAGACAAGTCTTGTATATTAGTTCACCCCAAAATGGGCCAGTATAGTATTTGCACATTATCATTTAACTTTTGCTGCTTGACTTCACGGAGAAAGGATCATTATGAAATTAATATTAGCCACAGAAAAGGTGCAGTTTTTGCAATTAATACTGGCTTTTAATTATTTATTAATACTAAATAATTATGAATTTTGAGTGAAAATTCCTCAGTCCATCCACACATGAAAATTGGACAACTGTTGAAGGGATCACTGCATCGCTGTCTTTACTGGGTGCAGGGCGTACGCAGGGTTTTATAAATACCGAGGTCCCAAAAATGATCTTGCTAGGCGGGTTGGGGGATTATTACCCCCTCGAGAAAATATAGATTTTCCTGATCTTGACGTGCATTTTAAGGTGTTTAAACAGTAGCTTTAAAAGCATGTCAGAGGGCAGTAGCATGAAGTTTTTTATCAGATATTTTTAAACATGAGAATCAGTTTAAATGTCGCAATGAACGATCCACACTACAAAATGGAAATGCAGAATGTTTATGCTTATTGTTGACAATACACAATCACATATTCGAAACGGAAATGGCCTTAAATAAGAAATGATTCAAGGATTATTTTGCATAGATGTTACATTTCAAACAAACGCCAATGCAATCCTTCTGTGTCCAGAGGCATTATGAGCAATTAGTATGAGCATCAAAGACCAGTTTCAGCTACTTTTTCTTTCCTTTGGACTAATGTGTTTTGGACTAATCTGCTAATTTAATCAATGGTTCAATTGCTCACTTATAAAGACAGTCACTTGTCGCCACCTTCTGGCTTAATGATGCAAGTTGCACAAACACAGACAAGCGGAGTGATACAAACAGTGAAAAGTCTCAGTGCTGATACTGGGGAAATATTCGAACACATTCGAGGTAATGTTATACAAATACATTTAAACATTATATTTATTATAATAATGGCAATATATTTAAAAGGGTGCTTGTATTGTTAAATTGAGCTTATAGTTTCCACTGTCTTTGATAAAACTAATTATTCCTGTTTGTCATTTAAAACTTCGATCGAAAAACAGCTGTTTAGTTTAGCTACTTGTATGATCGTTAACTGAAGCGTGAAGCGTCGCGTTGGGATTCGCGCTCGGCTCGCACTTTTGTGAACATAAATCCCGCTTGCTTTAATTGGTCTCAAACATTTTGACATGACATTGACGAGCGGGTTTTTGTGTGCCGTAGCAGCTCAGATGAGGAGGTCAGTTATCGTTGTGATGGGCGAATCATTGCAGCACCAAATTAGAGTTAATATTAGGCAATTATTTGACAACTTTCATTATAGGCTACACTAAACACACATCAGACGCACATCAGAGGGGATTTTAGAAGTGGGTATACGCAATGCCGACAGAACAAGAAGTGGGTATACGCCATATACCTGCGAATACCTTGCACTACACCAGTGCATGTAATGTCACATTTACCTCAGAAAAAACAAATCCAGTGACCATAAACTCGTCAGTCAGCTAGAAAAATTAACTCTGGAGAGGAGCATTTTGTTAAATATATGCACCATATTACATATTCATTATACTTTTTAATGTTCTTCAATAATGCATGTTTGAATAAATCTGGAAAGTTTTATTATGACAGCCACCATTTACATTTTTATATAATTTCATATAACTTTATTATTATAAAAATAAATAAAAGTGTATTTTAAGTGTTTGTATACAAATCAGTTCATTTTTACCTTCAATATTATAGTAGGGTAATGAAGCCAATAGGCTACTTGACTCCCAGAGTTTACAATAATAGTTAAGAGATTTGTTTTCCTTGAGGAAATTTGCAATGTATTGTAGGGGAGAGCCGGGACAGTTGAAACACTTTCAGATAAATGTCGTTTTCTAAGATAAGGTTACAGATAGAATTTTTATTTTAAGTAATGACAGAATTTACATTTTTGTGTGAACCATCCCTTTAATGTTTTCTAATGTGGTTATAATTGGTCATTGTTCTGTTTTATAAACATTTTCAATATTTTAAAGATATAAATATTTCTTGAGAGTCAAATCATCATATTAGAATGATTTCTGAAGGATGATGTGACACTGAAGATTGGAATAATGATGCTGAAAATTCAGCTTTGCCATCATAGGAATAAATTACACTTTACTATATATTTACATGTATATTTATACATTTTTAGTAAAGTTATTTTAATTTAGGAATATTTCAGAATATAACTGTTTTTAGGGTATGTTTGATCAAATGCAAGCTGAAGATGTGATCAGAAAAGGGATTTTTTGTGTGTGTGTGAAATATGTATTTGATGTGACAATAAATGGTTTGCAACTCTTTTGTGAATTGTCTTATTTTGACAGTAATTATGAATATTAAATATAATCATCTTTATAATCGGTTGTAATTAGGCCTGAAAAAGACGTCTTTTCAACTCACTTTACAACCTAATTTAGATGCGAGTGGGACGTCCTTTTATAGGCGTCTTTTCAACGACCTGAAAAAGACGGCTTTTCACCTTTCACTTTTCAACCAAATATTAAAGTTGTTTAGACGACTGGAAATGTCGTCTTTTCGACGTCTTTTCAACGCGTTTTTGCTGGGTGGGTAACATTAGTCAGCTCATCTTTTTTTGTTCTGCTTCACTTATGTTATAGCTCTTAAACCTTTAAAATGGAGTTTAGGAAGATGTATGTAACCACAGTCGTTAGCTTTGGTTAACCATTGAAGCATTTTCTCTTGTCAAAAGGCTTAACGCGACCGCCGATTTTGCGTGCAGATTAATTTCTGCCTATTTTAGACAGCCTAGTATTTTGGTATTGCATCACTCATATCTCTTAAACGTTTAAAATGGAGTTTAGGAAGATGTATCACCACAATCATTAGATTTGAATAGCTCTTAAAGGGGAAATGAAACGTCCATGTTTTGGCACTGGTAGTAGCTACATATATTAGAAAAATCACCTTGCCAAAAAAATTATTTTAAAAAGTTGTTAAAACCACAGATATGACAAAATTATTTTTGCAATTTCTAGCTAGCGAGTCGGCATTTTGGAGTGACGTCACAGCCTACGTAACGGGGTTGGTTGGTTCTGCTGGTGAGTGAAGAGAGTGAAGCGTTACTGGACCGGACTGAATACGCAATTGATTTGAAATGGAGGAAGACGAACTTGAAAGACCTGTTGAGCCCGTGTGTCCCATTGCTTGCCTTGTCGATATTTGACATTTGAGTCGATACGGCGTGGGAACCGAGCAGTGGTACGTCGCTATGTCGTACAGCCGGTGATGGACATGGCCGTAGCCAGCTATGAGGTCACCGTGACCGAGGTCCGGACCTTGGTCATTTTTTTACATTCAAGAATAACATTTCAAGCTCTCTGAATGATTAATTAGCCGTTTAAACCACCTCATATGAGTATTTGCAATTCATTTTCCTGTGAGAATCTAGCGCAGTGAACAGGGCTTGAGAGCGCGTTGTGAGGGCGCGGGTGCGATCCCGTGTTGCCAGATCCACCTAATGGAAAGGTGGCAGTAGTCTTCTGGACTTGTATTTCTGATTTAATGTCACACTTTAGGAAGTTATTAAAGTGGAAAGTTGCATGTTAGGGTTCGTGATATATTAATCTTATTTCCAAAACACAAGCTTTGAACTTATTTCGGATTATTATTTAAAAAAAAAAAAATGTTGCTTGTTTTTCGTAGCAATATCTGGCAACATTTTACTGTCGGCATTAATAAAAAAAAAGCTTATAGAAAAACTGTAATTGCTGACAGGAAGATACCACATTCGGTAAGACAAACGCAATGATCATCGTGATTATCTGTAAGAAAGTATAACATCAAAAACAATAGCATGATACTTTGCTATTGACTGTTGTTACAGAATGAAATATGCCAAATACTGGCCAGCAGGAAGACGGCTTTTTTATTTTGTCATTTCAGTGAGCCAAGGATTGAAGAGTAGTCCACACACACACACACACACACACACAAGCTATAACGTTAGCAAATAGCCTGTAAATAGTTTGTAACATGTCTGTAAAATGTAAAACATTATATTGAATAAAAAATTATTTCACAAACATCTACAGTGTGCATGTGCAGTTTGTTAACATAACGTTAGACGTCGTCTTTTTGTCTGGTACTAATAAACTTCACTAGCTAAACACTAAGTTAGCGTTATTTAGCTAGTTCATGCTTACAGCTGTTAGCTAACAATGACTGTACCTAACGTTAGTTGTTCGCTGGTTTGACCAGCACATGCATCTTGTTAACGAGCCAGTGTGATATGAGAGGTTTGACATGATAATATGATAGCAGATGAACGCTTTTTATGCGTAGTTTAATGTTAAGATTTATGTCTTTCACTGCGTTTTACTGAACTCAGCCCAGAGCCTTTAAAGCCAACCAACCCTGTGACGTCACTGGTTAGAATACTGCACAATGGCGGCGCCCTGGCCGCGAAAGATACAACGTTTTTTTCTTTTTTTCTTTTATATGTTTACATTTGTCATGTTTCTTATATAATTGTTGATTATAGTGGAAATCCATTTTGTAAATCGTGTAAACTTGATTGACTGCTTCATTTCCCCTTTAAAGCCTTATCTCTTGTCAAAAGGCTCAACGTGACCGCAGACTTTGATGAACACTGGCAGCAGCGACGTCTGTGTCCGTACCATTCTTATCAATGACAGCGTAATCTCGTATCTCCCTGCTCCCAAGTCATAAATCTCGTATCTCCGATTAAACATGATTTTGGGGAAATGTTGTGTTAATGTTGGTATACAACAGTATATGATAGCAATATAAGGTATAATACCAACTTTAACGATACAATGTTTAATAACTCAAAAAATATGCAGTTTTTTTAATTTCCTGAAAAATAATGGTTTTGGAGATACGCGGATTCCGCCCGACAACTACGATATTAAATTTGACATCATGAATCACCTTCCATTATTTCCCCAGATGAACTGATGCAATCACAGGATTTATTGGAGGATCTGTGTCAAATAGAAGGTATGAAAAATGAAAATATGATTCATAAAACTCACACATGACGTTTAAAGTTACAGCATCAGAGTATTTCCCTCCATGTTTATTGATGGACTTGCACTTGTATTCTCCACTGTCATCAGAGCTGATCTTTGAGATGCTGAAGATTCTTCCAGATCCTACAAAAGTTCCTCCTTTAAACCAGCTGATTTCTGCAGGAGGGTTTGAGTCACTGATGCAGTTCAGAGTCACTGAATCTCCCTCCACTATTACACCAGATCCACTTATCAACACTGAGACGTTCTTTGGAGGGTCTAAAACAGAGACATATTGATATCATTAACAATCATATTAAACTTGACATCACAGATGTTTTGAGGATTTAATGTCACAGTTACTGGACCATCATTAACTCACACATGACGTTTAAAGTCACATTATCAGAGTATTTCTCTCCATGTTTATTGATGGACTTGCACTTGTATTCTCCACTGTCATCAGAGCTGATCTTTGAGATGTTGAAGATTCTTCCAGATCCTACAATCGTTCCTCCTTTAATCCAGCTGATTTCTGCAGGAGGGTTTGAGTCACTGATGCAGTTCAGAGTCACTGAATCTCCCTCCACTATTACACCAGATGGACTGATGAACACTGAGACGCTCCTGGGAGGATCTGAAACAAACAAACAAACAAACAAACAAACAAACAAACAAACAAACAAACAAAACATTAATAAATAAAATTTGACATCACACTTAGTTGAGACTTATAAATCACAGAGTCACTGAATCTCCCTCCACTATTACACCAGATGGACTGATGGAGATCACAGGTTTCACTGGAGGATCTACAGATGTCAGGTAAAAGTATTTATCAGAGACGGCTGGTGGAAAATGTTCTAGGAAAGGCTGCAGTTGGTTATTATTGGACAATTTCAGCAAACATCCCAGTTTAATTTTTCACTGTTTTATGCTCAAAGTTAAAGAAAAAGTTTAAGCAAAAAAGTTAACAAGGAAAAACTATTAAGACTAGAATTTGAGAGGCTTGAAACATTTGAAATACAGACAAATGTTTTACCAAGTTCTGGATTAAGTTTGAAGATTTTTTTTTTTACTTTTCCTAATTTACAATGAATGTATATAGTGCAACTGCAAAAACTGAGAGGAAAAAAATACATGTTACATTTGTTTAGAGATTTTTTATATACAACTACAATTTTGATACTTCTTTTCCTCGCTCCTCCGTCCTCCAGCCTGTGACCCGGAAACTGATCAAACTCAGCATCTTGAAGGACATCTCAATTCTTTCCATTCCCTTCACATGTCAATCATTTTATTTATGCTTTACCTTTGCAGTTTATATAAATTATATATCAAACATTTATCAACAGGGCATCTTGCTTTATCTTTATTATTTATGAATTTCTTAAATAACCAAACTTTAACAACATAAGGGCAGATCCCTTGATCACAGCTGTTGATGCTTTGAAGTGACGCTCCAGTGATCAAGAATATTCCAATATACAAATAGAGCGCTTCTCATTTCTTATTTGTGTATCCTCGTTTCCTTTCCTCGTGTCTCAGTTCCACCCCCTGTAGTGGTGCTCGGTTACTCAGCGGTGAACACAGGGATTGTGGCAAAGGGACGTAACTTCTCCCTTCCCTCCTTCAGGGAACGGGGGTTACATTAGTAACCTAGACATTCACATTCAGTCATCACTATGAGTTACGTATAAATATATTTATACTGTATTTAGCGTCTAGGTTACTGATGTAACCCCCGTTCCCTGAAGGAGGGAACCGAGACGTTGCATGACTGACGAATTAGAATCGCGCCTGAGAACATATCATCATCGAAATTTAACAGAACCGCTCCAATGGACTAGCCTGGGTTTCCCCATACTGCCTTGCTCGCAGCGCGATTTTATTCACGCTGCTAGGCAGTCTGGACACCATGGACCAAATTTTCCCCTGAAAAAGGGAACCAATCACAGAACGGGGAGGGAGCAGCAAGACGATGACGACACCGAAGCAGTTTGTTTATATCTATGGATCCAACATGGCATCAGACTCGACGTTACCTTCTACCCTCATGTTTATCTTGCACAAACGGTAATATTCGCTAAACGCCATCGTGTACAAATAAATCTTTGACCCATCGTCTTTTTCCTCGTCGAATTTCTGTCACTCTACATACGTCATCTGGTATAATTGAATCGATTGGCTATGAGCTACATACAGGCGCATTTGATAGACATTCATAGCGCCCAATAAACGGCTCTGGGCATTCGTAAACCACGCCTCAAATACGAGAAAATGAACACGTGGTTCCCAGACCAAGTCTCAAATGAGACTTGGTCTGACGTTAGCCAGGCTACCAATGGACATTGTCGAGTGAGATTTGCATCGTGAACCCTGTGCTGTGGTTATAAAGGAAGCGATCAGAGACACTCCCCAAGTTTTCGCAGAGGAGCCGAGTGGTGCTCAACGTCAACGGGACGTAACTTCTCCCAGTTGAGAAAGACGTACTGTTAAATGTATTAAAAATGCATTAAAGTATATTTGTATTGTACTAAAAACTAGGGCTGGGTAAAAAAATATCGATTTCTCGATTTTAATCGAGTCTCATTTTTACGAAACCATATTGATTCTTAAATCCCAAGAATCGATTAGTCATCCTGTTTTCAGACGATGAATGGATGGAACATTTTTGCGCGCATCCCATCCAATAAATCGCAATAATCTTTGTGCTTTGTTATTATTGATATGAAACAAAGTCTCAGATTTAAAATTACATACATTTTCTTACGAAATTCAAAAACATAATTTTTGGCACTGTGGCGTTAGATCGCTCTGGCGCAGCTCAGCTCTAGAGAAGCAGCACATGACCTTCTCTTCCGCCTTAATAATACCAGTTACAGCGCGAAATAAACATGAATGAGCATCTGAAAGTATGTTAAAATATAGAGTACAACTTATCGAAGTCCGTATCATGTCACATGGAATCGCTCAATCAGTGTTTCGACTGTGGAAAGACGTTAGTAAACAATGTCATGTAACCAGTGATGTAGTGGTGCCTGGAGAAGTGGGTATACTCTTAATTTTTTTAAGCGTCCCAGCAAAGGATGAACGCTCTGTGTTATAAACAGTGACATGTAAGACAAGTCTTGTATATTAGTTCACCCCAAAATGGGCCAGTATAGTATTTGCACATTATCATTTAACTTTTGCTGCTTGACTTCACGGAGAAAGGATCATTATGAAATTAATATTAGCCACAGAAAAGGTGCAGTTTTTGCAATTAATACTGGCTTTTAATTATTTATTAATACTAAATAATTATTAATTTTGAGTGACTATTCCTCAGTCCATCCACACATGAAAATTGGACAACTGTTGAAGGGATCACTGCATCGCTGTCTTTACTGGGTGCAGGGCCGTACGCAGGGTTTTATAAATACCGAGGTCCCAAAAATCAAACCAAAGATCTTGCTAGGCGGGTTGGGGGATTATTACCCCCTCGAGAAAATATAGATTTTCCTGATCTTGACGTGCATTTTAAGGTGTTTAAACAGTAGCTTTAAAAGCATGTCAGAGGGCAGTAGCATGAAGTTTTTTATCAGATATTTTTAAACATGAGAATCAGTTTAAATGTCGCAATGAACGATCCACGCTACAAAATGGAAATGCAGAATGTTTATGCTTATTGTTGACAATACACAATCACATATTCGAAACGGAAATGGCCTCAATAAGAAATGATTCAAGGATTATTTTGCATAGATGTTACATTTCAAACAAACGCCAATGCAATCCTTCTGTGTCCAGAGGCATTATGAGCAATTAGTATGAGCATCAAAGATCAGTTTCAGCTACTTTTTCTTTCCTAAATTAATCAGTGTTTTGGACTAATCTGTTAATTTAATCAGTGGTTCAATTGCGCACTTATAAAGACAGTCACTTGTCGCCACCTTCTGGCTTAATGATGCAAGTTGCACAAACACAGACAAGCGGAGTGATACAAACAGTGAAAAGTCTCAGTGCTGATACTGGGGAAATATTCGAACACATTCGAGGTAATGTTATACAAATACATTTAAACATTATATTTATTATAATAATGGCAATATATTTAAAAGGGTGCTTGTATTGTTAAATTGAGCTTATAGTTCCCTTTCGAGGGAACGAGACACTGCGTCGTGAAACGACACTTTGGGGACGCTCCCTTAGCGTGCGTCTCTGAAGTATGAATGAAACTAATCCAATCCTGATTGGTGTTGCGTCATGACGTAACATGTGACGGCATAACCGGATGCATAAAAGTGACGCTGAAACACACACATATCAACTTTTCGCTCTTCAGCAAGCGCTCTCTGTTGTGTTACGTCCTATTTGGTGTTGTTTGTCTGTGAGAAAAGAATATATATATATTATATGATGGCGAGTGAACAGTTCAGGCTGTGTGTGCACCCCTGCCCTAGATACATCACGGGTGGGGACACGCATCAGCTGTGTGTGATCTGTTTGGGAGCGCAGCACGCCCGGGCAGCTCTCGAGGGGGCTGCTTGCGGCGACTGTGAAGCACTATCATTGAGAGTGCTGCGCTCCCGTGTTGAGTGTTTTGATGAACATGATCAAGCTCGCGCTCCCCACGGGTCTGGTCCCGCGTCCGTTGAGGCGGCGCGGCGATTGAGCTCGTGGGGTTCGCAAAAGGATCTTGCAGATGAGAATGAGACTGCTGCGGCACTTTCTCATTCTTCATCTGAGGATCCTGAGGTCCCTGTTGGTGGTGCAGAAGCCCGCGATGCGGCTTCTTCTGCCCGCGATCAGGGACCGATGCTGGAGCTCTCTGCTTCCGAGGAAGTGGATGTGCTCAGCATCGAGGCGGATGACCGTGATCTAAGCTCGCCGGTTCACGGTCATGCGTATGAGGAGCTGATAGAGGTTGTGACGCGTGCTGTGGCCAGACTCAATATTAGCTGGCCACAAGATGAGCAGGGAACGCAAATAAAAAGTAAATTAGATGAGCGTTTCCTGCAGCATAGATCACAACCTCAGCGCCGGGGTTTACCTTTTTTTCCCGATCTCCATAAGGAAATTTCGAGGTCGTGGGAAAAACCCCATTCGTCCCGTGTCTATAATCCAACGGCTGTAGATTATAGTAATGTTTTAGGGGCAAGAGATTTGGGTTATGGGAAGATGCCTAAGGTGGAGGAGGCACTCGCGGGTTACCTCTCTCCTGAAGCTGCATCTTCCCTTAAAACCCCGGCGCTGCCCAGTAAACCGTGCAGAGACACTTCTGCATTGGTTGGAAGGGCTTATATGGCGGCAGGTCGCGCTGGTTCATGCCTGCATTCGATGGCTATTTTGCAGGCATACCAGGCTGACCTCCTGAAAGATTTGGATGAGGGGGAGGGACCGACACCCGAAGACATTGCTGAACTGCGTAAAGCCACAGATTTGTCTCTCCGTGCTACTAAAGAGACGGCCCGCGCTATCGGCCGCTCTATGGCAGCTATGGTAGCTACGGAGAGACATCTGTGGCTGAATTTATCAGGTATCAAGGAGAAGGATAAATCGTTTCTCCTTGATGCGCCGCTTTCGTCGTCTGGCCTGTTTGGTAACGCAGTTGCGGCTGTCGTTGACCGGTTTCAGGAGACGAAGAAACAATCTGCGGCGTTTCAGCAGTTCCTCCCCCGTCGATCCAAACCGAAATCGAGTAGGGTGGGGCAAAGAGATCAGCCCCAGCCGTCATCCAGCTCCTCATACCGCCAGGAACAAAAAGAGAGCGTTGCCTCTAGAGCCCCTCCTTCGGGAGCTTGGCAACAGAGGAAACGTTCTCAGCAGAAGTCCTCCGGCCAGAAGGGCGATTTGAGAGACGTCCTTCAGGCTAGGAGAGCTTCGGGAAAGAGATCCTAGCTGGGATAGCAGGACCTCTGAGGGCTGCCCCCCCGCTGCAGAGCAACCGAGGTTGTTCTCGCAGCGGAGCCCTCGGGAAATCGATGTGAGTTTCCCGCCGTCTCTGACGCTTCGGGCCGCATCAATTTCCAGCGAACGCACACCGTGTCGGTCGTGTCAAAAAATAAAAAACGAGCATCAGTTGAGGTTACAAAAACCGTATCGTCTAAATCCTGCCGATGCTTCGCTTCAGGAGGTCGAGAACGGTGCTCAGATAACACCCGAGGCCAGCCTCGAGAGGCTGGTTCCCTTAGTAGATTTTGTAGAGGCATGGTGTCATCTTCCCAACATATCTGCATGGGTCCTGCGTATAATAAAATTAGGGTACGGACTGCAGTTCGGGCACCCTCCTCCCAAATTCGCGGGGGTGGTGCAGACTACAGTGGTCCCGGAGCAGGCTCAGGTGATGGAACAAGAAGTGCAATCTCTGCTGTTGAAGGAGGCCATAGAACGTGTTCCTCCTTCAGACAGGGGGTCCGGGTTTTACAGCCGGTACTTTATAGTTCCAAAAAAGGATGGAGGACTGAGGCCAATTTTAGATCTAAGGCATTTGAACCGTTCTCTGAGGAGGTTCAGGTTCAAAATGCTCACTATCCCTATCATCGTGAATCAAATCAGATCCGAGGACTGGTTTGTCACGATAGATCTAAAAGACGCTTATTTTCATGTCTCCATCCTTCCATGTCACAGAAGGTTCCTGAGGTTCGCTTTCGGGGGTGAAGCTTACCAATATCGGGTTCTTCCGTTCGGCCTAGCACTCTCTCCCCGCACGTTCACCAAATGCATGGATGCAGCACTAGCTCCATTGAGACTTCAGGGCATCCGCATACTCAATTATATCGACGACTGGCTCATTTTGGCCCAGTCTCGAGAAATGGCGGTTCGGCATCGAGATGTCGTCCTTTGCCATATTCAGAGCTTGGGGTTGAGGCTCAACACGAAGAAAAGCGTGTTGGAACCATCCCAGAGCACAACGTTTCTGGGTGTGGTGTGGAATTCGGTTACGATGCGGGCACAAATGTCTCCTGCACGTATCGAGTCCATTCTGGCAATGGTGTCCAGGATAAAGCTAGGCCAGGCCATCACTGTAAAGCAATTTCAAAGACTGCTGGGCCTCATGGCAGCGGCATCCAACATTATTCCTTTGGGCCTTCTACACATGAGGCCCCTTCAGTGGTGGCTGAGAGCCAAGGATTTTTCCCCCAAGGGGAATCCGTTCCGTATGATCAGAGTAACGCGCAGATGCCTTCGTTCTCTGGTAATTTGGAAGAAGCCTTGGTTCTTGTCCCAAGGGCCAGTGCTAGGAGCGTCATGTCGCCGGAAGTCCGTTTCGACAGATGCCTCCCTCACTGGCTGGGGCGCGGCCATGGACGGCCGCTTTGCCAGGGGTCTGTGGCAGGACCATCATCTTTCTTGGCATATAAATTGCCTGGAGATGTTGGCTGTGTTCAGAGCTCTGAGGAGCTTCCTCCCAGACATCAAGGGTTACCATGTCCTGATACGATCGGACAATACATCAGTGGTAGCTTATCTGAACCGACAAGGGGGACTCAGGTCGCGCCCTCTATCCAGACTGGCGCATCAGATCATCCTTTGGTCCCAAGGGAAACTTTTGTCTATCAGGGCAATGTACGTTCCGGGGGTTCAGAATCAGGGAGCAGACATCCTGTCGAGGCAGGGGTTGAGGCCCGGGGAATGGAGACTTCACCCAGATGTGGTGAAGTTGATATGGGAGAGGTTTGGACCTATGGAAGTGGATCTGTTTGCGTCTCGAGAGACGTCTCACTGTCCACTTTGGTTTTCCCTCACGCATCCAGCCCCACTGGGGTTGGATGCTATGGTACAGGCCTGGCCGAGGCTACGCCTGTATGCCTTTCCCCCGATCGCTCTGCTCCCAGGAGTCCTGGAAAGGGTCCGTCAGGAGGGCATCGGTCTTCTTCTGGTAGCCCCGTTGTGGCCGGCCCGAGTATGGTTTTCAGACATAGTTTCGCTCCTGATAGCTCCGCCGTGGCAGATTCCTCTGAGGAGGGATCTGTTGTCTCAGGCGGAGGGCACAATATTCCACCCTCGTCCAGAGCTGTGGAAACTGTGGGTCTGGCCCCTGAGGGGGTTCAGTACCTAGATGCTGGTCTATCAGCCGGGGTGGTTGAAACCATACTTAGCTCTAGGGCTCCATCTACTAGGAGATTGTATGGCCTCAAGTGGAATGGTTTTTCCATTTGGTGTAGAGAACATGAGTTAGATCCAGTTAACTGCCCGGTGGCTTCAGTTCTGGAATTTCTTCAAGATCGTTTCTCTGCAGGTCTCTCCCCTTCCACACTTAAGGTGTACGTGGCTGCCATTGCGGCATTCCATGCACCATTGAGTGATGGGCCTCTGGGGAGGCACCAGCTGGTCATTCGTTTTCTCCGTGGTGCGTGGAGGATGAGACCGACAGCCAGGACCAGGGTTCCTGCCTGGGACCTGGCGGTGGTTCTTGAAGGGCTATCCCTGGCCCCCTTCGAACCCCTTCGGTCGGCTTCGCCCAAGGACTTGACGTTCAAGATGGCTTTTCTCTTAGCTATTACCTCTCTAAAGAGGGTGGGAGATCTTCAAGCTCTGGCAGTAACGCCAGCTTGCTTGGAGTTTGCTCTTGGGGGAGTTAAGGCCATTTTGCACCCTAGGCCTGGCTATGTGCCTAAGGTGCCTTCTATCATGGCACGGTCTACGGTCCTGCAGGCATTTTATCCTCCACCTCATGTGTCGGCGGAAGAAGAGAGGCTCCATCTGCTCTGCCCTGTAAGAGCTCTGAGCATTTACCTCGAGAGGTCCTCTTCTTGGAGGAGGTCGGACCAACTGTTAGTGTGTTTTGGGTCACCTAATAAGGGGCTCCCGGCATCCAAACAAACTATTAGTAATTGGATTGTTCAGGCTATTGCCTCGGCCTACAAGGTGCGCAATTTGCCCTCACCTTTGGCCATAAGGGCCCATTCTACTAGAAGCATGGCGTCTTCTAGGGCCCTCCTCTCGGGAGTGCCCCTCCAGGAGATCTGTGAGGCAGCCGGTTGGGCTACCCCACACACTTTTATCAGATTTTATAGTCTACACCTCCCTAGTACGCCGGGTGCACGTGTGCTCTCGTCCTAGTTGGGTGCCTGAGTTCAGTTTCACTCCAGGACAGGCATTTATCGGTGTGTGGCCTAGTGGGCATTCGTTCCCCAAAGTGTCGTTTCACGACGCAGTGCGAGTTCCCTCGAAAGGGAACGTCTCGGGTTATGACTATAACCCTTGTTCCCTGAGAAGGGAACGAGACACTGCGTCGTCCTGCCACGCCCCTCAATACCTGAGAGCGGCTTGCTTCATCGCGAGGCTGATATGTGTGTGTTTCAGCGTCACTTTTATGCATCCGGTCATGCCGTCACATGTTACGTCATGACGCAACACCAATCAGGATTGGATTAGTTTCATTCATACTTCAGAGACGCACGCTAAGGGAGCGTCCCCAAAGTGTCGTTTCACGACGCAGTGTCTCGTTCCCTTCTCAGGGAACAAGGGTTATAGTCATAACCCGAGACGTTTCCACTGTCTTTGATAAAACTGATTATTCCTGTTTGTCATTTAAAACTTCGATCGAAAAACAGCTGTTTAGTTTAGCTACTTGTATGATCGTTAACTGAAGCGTGAAGCGTCGCGTTGGGATTCGCGCTCGGCTCGCACTTTTGTGAACATAAATCCCGCTTGCTTTAATTGGTCTCAAACATTTTGACATGACATTGACGAGCGGGTTTTTGTGTGCCGTAGCAGCTCAGATGAGGAGGTCAGTTATCATCGTGATGGGCGAATCATTGCAGCACCAAATTAGAGTTAATATTAGGCAATTATTTCACAACTTTCATTATATAGGCTACACTAGACACACATCAGACGCACATCAGAGGGGATTTTAGAAGTGGGTATACGCAATGCCGACAGAACAAGAAGTGGGTATACGCCATATACCTGCGAATACCTTGCACTACACCAGTGCATGTAATGTCACATTTACCTCAGAAAAAACAAATCCAGTGACCATAAACTCGTCAGTCAGCTAGAAAAATTAACTCTGGAGAGGAGCATTTTGTTAAATATATGCACCATATTACATATTCATTATAATTTTTAATGTTCTTCAATAATGCATGTTTGAATAAATCTGGAAAGTTTTATTATGACAGCCACCATTTACATTTTTATATAATTTCATATAACTTTATTATTATAAAAATAAATAAAAGTGTATTTTAAGTGTTTGTATACAAATCAGTTCATTTTTACCTTCAATATTATAGTAGGCTAATGAAGCCAATAGGCTACTTGACTCCCATAGTTTACAATAATAGTTAAGAGATTTGTTTTCCTTGAGGAAATTTGCAATGTATTGTAGGGGAGAGCCGGGACAGTTGAAACACTTTTCAGATAAATGTCGTTTTCTAAGATAAGGTTACAGATAGAATTTTTATTTTAAGTAATGACATAATTTACATTTTTGTGTGAACCATCCCTTTAATGTTTTCTAATGTGGTTATAATTGGTCATTGTTCTGTTTTATAAACATTTTCAATATTTTAAAGATATAAATATTTCTTGAGAGTCAAATCATCATATTAGAATGATTTCTGAAGGATGATGTGACACTGAAGATTGGAATAATGATGCTGAAAATTCAGCTTTGCCATCATAGGAATAAATTACACTTTACTATATATTTACATGTATATTTATACATTTTTAGTAAAGTTATTTTAATTTAGGAATATTTCAGAATATAACTGTTTTTAGGGTATGTTTGATCAAATGCAAGCTTAAGATGTGATCAGAAAAGTGATTTTTTTTTGTGTGAAAGATGTATTTGATGTGACAATAAATGGTTTGCAACTCTTTTGTGAATTGTCTTATTTTGACAGTAATTATGAATATTAAATATAATCATCTTTATAATCGGTTGTAATTAGGCCTGAAAAAGACGTCTTTTCAACTCACTTTACAACCTAATTTAGATGCGAGTGGGACGTCCTTTTATAGGCGTCTTTTCAACGACCTGAAAAAGACGGCTTTTCACCTTTCAACCAAATATTAAAGTTGTTTAGACGACTGGAAATGTCGTCTTTTCGACGTCTTTTCAACGCGTTTTTGCTGGGTGGGTAACGTTAGTCAGCTCATCTTTTTTGTTCTGCTTCACTTATGTTATAGCTCTTAAACCTTTAAAATGGAGTTTAGGAAGATGTATGTAACCACAGTCGTTAGCTTTGGCTAACCATTGAAGCATTTTCTCTTGTCAAAAGGCTTGACGCGACCGCCGATTTTGCGTGCAGATTCATTTCCGCCTATTTTAGACAGCCTAGTATTTTGGTATTGCATCACTCATATCTCTTAAACGTTTAAAATGGAGTTTAGGAAGATGTATCACCACAATCATTAGATTTGGATAGCTCTTAAAGGGGAAATGAAACGTCCATGTTTTGGCACTGGTAGTAGCTACATATATTAGAAAAATCACCTTGCCAAAAAATTTATTTTAAAAAGTTGTTAAAACCACAGATATGACAAAATTATTTTTGCAATTTCTAGCTAGCGAGTCGCCATTTTGGAGTGACGTCACAGCCTACGTAACGGGGTTGGTTGGTTCTGCTGGTGAGTGAAGAGAGTGAAGCGTTACTGGACCGGACTGAATACGCAATTGATTTGAAATGGAGGAAGACGAACTTGAAAGACCTGTTGAGCCCGTGTGTCCCATTGCTTGCCTTGTCGATATTTGACATTTGAGTCGATACGGCGTGGGAACCGAGCAGTGGTACGTCGCTATGTCGTACAGCCGGTGATGGACATGGCCGTAGCCAGCTATGAGGTCACCGTGACCGAGGTCCGGACCTTGGTCATTTTTTTACATTCAAGAATAAAATTTCAAGCTCTCTGAATGATTAATTAGCCGTTTAAACCACCTCATATGAGTATTTGCAATTCATTTTCCTGTGAGAATCTAGCGCAGTGAACGGGGCTTGAGAGCGCGTTGTGAGGGCGCGGGTGCGATCCCGTGTTGCCAGATCCACCTAATGGAAAGGTGGCAGTAGTCTTCTGGACTTGTATTTCTGATTTAATGTCACACTTTAGGAAGTTATTAAAGTGGAAAGTTGCATGTTAGGGTTCGTGATATATTAATCTTATTTCCAAAACACAAGCTTTGAACTTATTTCGGATTATTATTTAAAAAAAAAAAAATGTTGCTTGTTTTTCGTAGCAATATCTGGCAACATTTTACTGTCGGCATTAATAAAAAAAAAGCTTATAGAAAAACTGTAATTGCTGACAGGAAGATACCACATTCGGTAAGACAAACGCAATGATCATCGTGATTATCTGTAAGAAAGTATAACATCAAAAACAATAGCATGATACTTTGCTATTGACTGTTGTTACAGAATGAAATATGCCAAATACTGGCCAGCAGGAAGACGGCTTTTTTATTTTGTCATTTCAGTGAGCCAAGGATTGAAGAGTAGTCCACACACACACACACACACACACACAAGCTATAACGTTAGCAAATAGCCTGTAAATAGTTTGTAACATGTCTGTAAAATGTAAAACATTATATTGAATAAAAAATTATTTCACAAACATCTACAGTGTGCATGTGCAGTTTGTTAACATAACGTTAGACGTCGTCTTTTTGTCTGGTACTAATAAACTTCACTAGCTAAACACTAAGTTAGCGTTATTTAGCTAGTTCATGCTTACAGCTGTTAGCTAACAATGACTGTACCTAACGTTAGTTGTTCGCTGGTTTGACCAGCACATGCATCTTGTTAACGAGCCAGTGTGATATGAGAGGTTTGACATGATAATATGATAGCAGATGAACGCTTTTTATGCGTAGTTTAATGTTAAGATTTATGTCTTTCACTGCGTTTTACTGAACTCAGCCCAGAGCCTTTAAAGCCAACCAACCCTGTGACGTCACTGGTTAGAATACTGCACAATGGCGGCGCCCTGGCCGCGAAAGATACAACGTTTTTTTCTTTTTTTCTTTTATATGTTTACATTTGTCATGTTTCTTATATAATTGTTGATTATAGTGGAAATCCCTTTTGTAAATCGTGTAAACTTGATTGACTGCTTCATTTCCCCTTTAAAGCCTTATCTCTTGTCAAAAGGCTCAACGTGACCGCAGACTTTGATGAACACTGGCAGCAGCGACGTCTGTGTCCGTACCATTCTTATCAATGACAGCGTAATCTCGTATCTCCCTGCTCCCAAGTCATAAATCTCGTATCTCCGATTAAACATGATTTTGGGGAAATGTTGTGTTAATGTTGGTATACAACAGTATATGATAGCAATATAAGGTATAATACCAACTTTAACGATACAATGTTTAATAACTCAAAAAATATGCAGTTTTTTTAATTTCCTGAAAAATAATGGTTTTGGAGATACGCGGATTCCGCCCGACAACTACGATATTAAATTTGACATCATGAATCACCTTCCATTATTTCCCCAGATGGACTGATGCAATCACAGGATTTATTGGAGGATCTGTGTCAAATAGAAGGTATGAAAAATGAAAATATGATTCATAAAACTCACACATGACGTTTAAAGTTACAGCATCAGAGTATTTCTCTCCATGTTTATTGATGGACTTGCACTTGTATTCTCCACTGTCATCAGAGCTGATCTTTGAGATGCTGAAGATTCTTCCAGATCCTACAAAAGTTCCTCCTTTAAACCAGCTGATTTCTGCAGGAGGGTTTGAGTCACTGATGCAGTTCAGAGTCACTGAATCTCCCTCCACTATTACACCAGATCCACTTATCAACACTGAGACATTCTTTGGAGGGTCTAAAACAGAGACATATTGATATCATTAACAATCATATTAAACTTGACATCAGAGATGTTTTGAGGATTTAATGTCACAGTTACTGGACCATCATTAACTCACACATGACGTTTAAAGTTACAGCATCAGAGTATTTCTCTCCATGTTTATTGATGGACTTGCACTTGTATTCTCCACTGTCATCAGAGCTGATCTTTGAGATGTTGAAGATTCTTCCAGATTCTACAATCGTTCCTCCTTTAATCCAGCTGATTTCTGCAGGAGGGTTTGAGTCACTGATGCAGTTCAGAGTCACTGAATCTCCCTCCACTATTACACCAGATGGACTGATGAACACTGAGACGCTCCTGGGAGGATCTGAAACAAACAAACAAACAAACAAACAAACAAACAAACAAACAAACAAACAAAACATTAATAAATAAAATTTGACATCACACTTAGTTGAGACTTATAAATCACAGAGTCACTGAATCTCCCTCCACTATTACACCAGATGGACTGATGGAGATCACAGGTTTCACTGGAGGATCTACAGATGTCAGGTAAAAGTATTTATCAGAGACGGCTGGTGGAAAATGTTCTAGGAAAGGCTCCAGTTGGTTATTATTGGACAATTTCAGCAAACATCCCAGTTTAATTTTTCACTGTTTTATGCTCAAAGTTAAAGAAAAAGTTTAAGCAAAAAAGTTAACAAGGAAAAACTATTAAGACTAGAATTTGAGAGGCTTGAAACATTTGAAATACAGACAAATGTTTTACCAAGTTCTGGATTAAGTTTGAAGATTTTTTTTTTTACTTTTCCTAATTTACAATCAATGTATATAGTGCAACTGCAAAAACTGAGAGGAAAAAAAATACATGTTACATTTGTTTAGAGATTTTTTATATACAACTACAATTTTGATACTTCTTTTCCTCGCTCCTCCGTCCTCCAGCCTGTGACCCGGAAACTGATCAAACTCAGCATCTTGAAGGACATCTCAATTCTCTCCATTCCCTTCACATGTCACAATAATTTTATTTATGCTTTACTGTACCTTTGCAGTTTATATAAATTATATATCAAACATTTATCAACAGGGCATCTTGCTTTATCTTTATTATTTATGAATTTCTTAAATAACCAAACTTTAACAACATAAGGGCAGATCCCTTGATCACAGCTGTTGATGCTTTGAAGTGACGCTCCAGTGATCAAGAATATTCCAATATACAAATAGAGCGCTTCTCATTTCTTATTTGTGTATCCTCGTTTCCTTTCCTCGTGTCTCAGTTCCACCCCCTGTAGTGGTGCTCGGTTACTCAGCGGTGAACACAGGGATTGTGGCAAAGGGACGTAACTTCTCCCTTCCCTCCTTCAGGGAACGGGGGTTACATTAGTAACCTAGACGTTCACATTCAGTCATCACTATGAGTTACGTATAAATATATTTATACTGTATTTAGCGTCTAGGTTACTGATGTAACCCCCGTTCCCTGAAGGAGGGAACCGAGACGTTGCATGACTGACGAATTAGAATCGCGCCTGAGAACATATCATCATCGAAATTTAACAGAACCGCTCCAATGGACTAGCCTGGGTTTCCCCATACTGCCTTCGATTTTATTCACGCTGCTAGGCAGTCTGGACACCATGGACCAAATTTTCCCCTGAAAAAGGGAACCAATCACAGAACGGGGAGGGAGCAGCAAGACGATGACGACACCGAAGCAGTTTGTTTATATCTATGGATCCAACATGGCATCAGACTCGACGTTACCTTCTACCCTCATGTTTATCTTGCACAAACGGTAATATTCGCTAAACGCCATCGTGTACAAATAAATCTTTGACCCATCGTCTTTTTCCTCGTCGAATTTCTGTCACTCTACATACGTCATCTGGTATAATTGAATCGATTGGCTATGAGCTACATACAGGCGCATTTGATAGACATTCATAGCGCCCAATAAACGGCTCTGGGCATTCGTAAACCACGCCTCAAATACGAGAAAATGAACACGTGGTTCCCAGACCAAGTCTCAAATGAGACTTGGTCTGACGTTAGCCAGGCTACCAATGGACATTGTCGAGTGAGATTTGCATCGTGAACCCTGTGCTGTGGTTATAAAGGAAGCGATCAGAGACACTCCCCAAGTTTTCGCCGAGGAGCCGAGTGGTGCTCAACGTCAACGGGACGTAACTTCTCCCAGTTGAGAAAGACGTACTGTTAAATGTATTAAAAATGCATTAAAGTATATTTGTATTGTACTAAAAACTAGGGCTGGGTAAAAAAATATCGATTTCTCGATTTTAATCGAGTCTCATTTTTACGAAACCATATTGATTCTTAAATCCCAAGAATCGATTAGTCATCCTGTTTTCAGACGATGAATGGATGGAACATTTTTGCGCGCATCCCATCCAATAAATCGCAATAATCTTTGTGCTTTGTTATTATTGATATGAAACAAAGTCTCAGATTTAAAATTACATACATTTTCTTACGAAATTCAAAAACATAATTTTTGGCACTGTGGCGTTAGATCGCTCTGGCGCAGCTCAGCTCTAGAGAAGCAGCACATGACCTTCTCTTCCGCCTTAATAATACCAGTTACAGCGCGAAATAAACATGAATGAGCATCTGAAAGTATGTTAAAATATAGAGTACAACTTATCGAAGTCCGTATCATGTCACATGGAATCGCTCAATCAGTGTTTCGACCGTGGAAAGACGTTAGTAAACAATGTCATGTAACCAGTGATGTAGTGGTGCCTGGAGAAGTGGGTATACTCTTAATTTTTTTAAGCGTCCCAGCAAAGGATGAACGCTCTGTGTTATAAACAGTGACATGTAAGACAAGTCTTGTATATTAGTTCACCCCAAAATGGGCCAGTATAGTATTTGCACATTATCATTTAACTTTTGCTGCTTGACTTCACGGAGAAAGGATCATTATGAAATTAATATTAGCCACAGAAAAGGTGCAGTTTTTGCAATTAATACTGGCTTTTAATTATTTATTAATACTAAATAATTATTAATTTTGAGTGACTATTCCTCAGTCCATCCACACATGAAAATTGGACAACTGTTGAAGGGATCACTGCATCGCTGTCTTTACTGGGTGCAGGGCCGTACGCAGGGTTTTATAAATACCGAGGTCCCAAAAATGATCTTGCTAGGCGGGTTGGGGGATTATTACCCCCTCGAGAAAATATAGATTTTCCTGATCTTGACGTGCATTTTAAGGTGTTTAAACAGTAGCTTTAAAAGCATGTCAGAGGGCAGTAGCATGAAGTTTTTTATCAGATATTTTTAAACATGAGAATCAGTTTAAATGTCGCAATGAACGATCCACGCTACAAAATGGAAATGCAGAATGTTTATGCTTATTGTTGACAATACACAATCACATATTCGAAACGGAAATGGCCTCAATAAGAAATGATTCAAGGATTATTTTGCATAGATGTTACATTTCAAACAAACGCCAATGCAATCCTTCTGTGTCCAGAGGCATTATGAGCAATTAGTATGAGCATCAAAGATCAGTTTCAGCTACTTTTTCTTTCCTAAATTAATCAGTGTTTTGGACTAATCTGTTAATTTAATCAGTGGTTCAATTGCGCACTTATAAAGACAGTCACTTGTCGCCACCTTCTGGCTTAATGATGCAAGTTGCACAAACACAGACAAGCGGAGTGATACAAACAGTGAAAAGTCTCAGTGCTGATACTGGGGAAATATTCAAACACATTCGAGGTAATGTTATACAAATACATTTAAACATTATATTTATTATAATAATGGCAATATATTTAAAAGGGTGCTTGTATTGTTAAATTGAGCTTATAGTTTCCACTGTCTTTGATAAAACTGATTATTCCTGTTTGTCATTTAAAACTTCGATCGAAAAACAGCTGTTTAGTTTAGCTACTTGTATGATCGTTAACTGAAGCGTGAAGCGTCGCGTTGGGATTCGCGCTCGGCTCGCACTTTTGTGAACATAAATCCCGCTTGCTTTAATTGGTCTCAAACATTTTGACATGACATTGACGAGCGGGTTTTTGTGTGCCGTAGCAGCTCAGATGAGGAGGTCAGTTATCGTCGTGATGGGCGAATCATTGCAGCACCAAATTAGAGTTAATATTAGGCAATTATTTCACAACTTTCATTATATAGGCTACACTAGACACACATCAGACGCACATCAGAGGGGATTTTAGAAGTGGGTATACGCAATGCCGACAGAACAAGAAGTGGGTATACGCCATATACCTGGGAATACCTTGCACTACACCAGTGCATGTAATGTCACATTTACCTCAGAAAAAACAAATCCAGTGACCATAAACTCGTCAGTCAGCTAGAAAAATTAACTCTGGAGAGGAGCATTTTGTTAAATATATGCACCATATTACATATTCATTATATTTTTTAATGTTCTTCAATAATGCATGTTTGAATAAATCTGGAAAGTTTTATTATGACAGCCACCATTTACATTTTTATATAATTTCATATAACTGTATTATTATAAAAATAAATAAAAGTGTATTTTAAGTGTTTGTATACAAATCAGTTCATTTTTACCTTCAATATTATAGTAGGCTAATGAAGCCAATAGGCTACTTGACTCCCATAGTTTACAATAATAGTTAAGAGATTTGTTTTCCTTGAGGAAATTTGCAATGTATTGTAGGGGAGAGCCGGGACAGTTGAAACACTTTTCAGATAAATGTCGTTCCCTTTCGAGGGAACTCGCACTGCGTCGTGAAACGACTCTTTGGGGAACGCTCCCTTAGCGTGCGCCTCTGAAGTATGAATGAAACTAATCCAATCCTGATTGGTGTTGCGTCATGACGTAACATGTGACGGCATAACCGGATGCATAAAAGTGACGCTGGCACACACACACATTAGCTTTCGCTCTTCAGCAAGCGCTCTCTGTGAAACTGTCTGTCTTATTTGATGTTGTTTGTCAGTGAAATCCTCTATATTATGGCGAGTGAAGTTACACTAGGTGTGTGCACCCCTGCCCTATATTTCTCACGGGTGGAGACACGCATCAGTTGTGTGTACACTGTTAGGAGCGCAGCACGCACAGCCAGTTCTCGAGGGGGCTGCCTGTGAAGACTAAGTGAAAGTACTATAGAGTGCTGTGCTCCCACTTGGCTTGGATCGTGGGGATCGCAGAAGGATCTCACGGATGAGAACGAGACTGCCGAGGCACTTTCTTGTTCATCATCCGCAGATTCTATAACGCTCGCTCACGACGCAGAAGCCCGCGATGTGGCTTCTTCTGCCCGTGACGAGTGCCCGATGCTCGAGCTATCTGCTTCTGAGGAAGTGGATGTGCTCAGCATCGGGAACGAGGAACATGAGTCACACTCGCCAGTGTTGTTGTAACCAAAAAAAGAAAAAAAAAAGTTGTCCCACTACATTGCAATACAGAATCTATAGCTCGGATCTCGCGTTTGTCGAGGCAGCGCGTAGATGACGGCTACTCTGCAATAAAGATTCTGTGTGGGTGCGAGGCATGCACTGTCAGCTCCTGAGGGTGCTGGCTGTGGTTTTTAAGAAATATCTCGACGCACACAGCCGTGCTTTTCGGGTGTTTCAGCCTCGAGCCCGTTGACTTTCTTTTCGAAGAGATGAAAGCCAAATATATTGTGAACGACTCGAATCTCGCATTTCTTGAGGCAGCGCTTAGATTACGAGTCTGCAATAAAAGGGACACACGCGATCTGTGAAATAATACTGTTTGGGTGCGAGGCATTCACAATCAGCTCCTGAGGGTGCTGGCAGTGTTCATTGAGAAATATATCGGCGCGAGTGCAATAAAAATAAGCCGTGCGCTGTCGGATGTTTCAAACCTCGCACCTGATGACTTTCTTCTCGAGGGATGAAAGCCAAATATATTGTAACGGCTCGAATCTCGCGTTTGCCGAGGCAGCGTGTAGATTACGAGACCGTATAAATAAATATTAAAACAGTATTGTCTGGTGATTATGGCTGCATTCAATTCTATGAATTAATATGATGGAATTGAAATGATGGAATATATTATCTGACCTTAAGTAGTTAGATAATTTAATTCAACCTACCATCCAGACCGTGTTTCACTTATCGAGTGTTTTTGGCTGCATTTAATTCTGAAGAATTAAAATGATGAGCAGCGAACGTCAAAAATCGTTTAAGATTTTTCCCTGCCGGTTCTCCGCTTCAGGGCATCGAAAACGAGACGAAGATGGCTGTCCCCCCCCCCGTGGAGGTATGAGCGAGAATCGCTCCTCCGCGGAGCCCTCAGGAAATCGATGTTTATATCCAGCTTCAAGTGCACTTTGGGACACATCGGTTTTCAGCGAATGCACGCTGTAAAAGGCGCCCAAAAGGCTTGCAGCCAGTGTTTGCGTTTGCCCATCGGAACTGTTTTCGATTTATTCCCTGCCGGTCCTCCGCTTCAGGGTGTTGAGAACGAAAACCCAAAGAGCCTACCCTCTGGGGGAGCCCTCAGGAAATCGATATCTGTATCCCGCCGTAAAGTGCGCTTCGGGCCACAATGATTTCCAGTGAGCGCACACCGTGGCGTTCACCCCAAAAGCTTGCAACAGGGCACCGACTATGGTTACCAAGTCTTTCTCGACTTTTTCCTGCCGGTCCTCCGCTTCAGGAGGTCGAGAATAGTGCTCGAAAAACACCCGAGGTCAGTCTCGAGGGGCTGGTTCCCTTAGATTTTGTAGAAGAATGGCAAAATGCCTTCCGAATATATCTATATGGGTCCTGAATATTATAAAATATGGGTACAGACTGCAGTTCGGTTACCGACCTCCCAAGTTTGCTGGGGTGGTACCGACTGCACAGGTTTCAGAACAGGCTCGGGTTATGGAACAAGAGGTACAGACTCTACTGGTCAAAGGGGCCATAGAAATTGTTCCCCTACCAGAGAAAGAGTCCGGGTTTTACAGCCGGTATAGTTCCAAAGGAGGATGGCGGGCTGAGGCCGATTTTAGATTTGAGGCAGTTGAATTGTTCTCTGAGGAGATTCAGGTTCAAGATGCTCACTATTCCCATCATCGTGAATCAAATCCGATCCGAGGATTGGTTTGTCACGATAGATCTAAAAGACGCCTATTTTCATGTCTCCATCCTTCCATGTCACAGGAGGTTCCTGAGGTTTGCTTTAGGGGGCGAAGCATACCAATATCGGGTTCTTCCGTTCGGCCTAGCACTCTCTCCCCGCATGTTCACTAAGTGTATGGATGCAGCTCTGGCTCCACTGAGGCTTCAGGGCATCCGTATTCTGAATTATATCGATGACTGGCTCATATTGGCCCAGTCTCGAGGAATGGCAGTTCGGCATCGAGATGTCGTTCTTGGCCACATTCAGAAATTGGGGTTGAGATTCTACACTAAGAAAAGTGTGTTAGAACCAGCTCAGGAAACTACTTTTCCGGGCGTGGTATGGAATTCGGGTACGATGCAGGCACGTATGTCTCCCGCACGTATCGAAATCCATCCTGACCATGGTGTCAGGGATAAAGCTAGGCCAGGCCATCACTGTAAAGCAATTTTAAAGACTGCTGGGCCTCATGGCAGCGGCATCCAACATAATTCCTTTGGGCCTTCTTCACATGAGGCCCCTTCAGTGGTGGCTCAAAGCCAAGGGGTTTTTCCCCCAAGGGGAATCCGTTCCGTATAATAAAGGTTACGCGCAGATGCCTTCGTTCCCTTTTTAATATGGAGGAATTCTTGGTTCTTGTCCCAAGGGCCAGTATTAGGGACGTCATGTCGCCGGGAAACCGTTTCGACAGGCGCTTCCCTCACTGGCTGGGGCGCGGTTATCGGCCGCTTTGCCAGGGGTCTGTGGCAGGACCATTATCATTCTTGGCATATAAATTGCCAAGAAATATTGGCTGTGTTCAGGGCTCTGAGGAGCTTCCTCCCAGACATCAAAGGTTACCACGTCTTGATACGTTCAGACAATACATCAGTGGTAGCGTATCTGAACCGACAAGGGGGGACTCAGATCGCGCCCTCTATCCAGATTGGCGCATCAGATTACATTATGGTCCCAAAGGGAAAATATTATCTATAAGAGCAATATATGTCCCGGGGGTTCAGAATCAGGGAGCAGACATCCTGTCGAGGCAGGGGCTGAGGCCCGGGGAATGGAGACTCCATCCAGAGGTGGTGGAGCTGATATGGCAGAGGTTTGGACCAATGGAAGTGGATCTTTTGCGTCTCGAGGGACGTCCCACTGTCCAGTTTGGTTCTCCCTCACTCATCCAGCCCCGCTGGGGTTGGATGCCATGGTACAGGCCTGGTCGAGGCTTCGCCTGTACGTTTTTCCCCCGATCGCTCTGCTCCTGGGAGTCCTGGAGAGGGTCCGTCAGGAGGGCATCAGTCTTCTTCTGGTTGCCCCGTTTTGGCCGGCCCGAGTATGGTTTTCGGACTTAATTTCACTCCTGATAGCTCCGCCATGGCAGATTCCTTTGAGGAGGGATCTGTTATCTCAGGCGGAGGGCACTATATTCCATCCTCGCTCAGAGCTGTGGAAATTGTGGGTCTGGCCTTTGAGGGGGCTCAGTACCTAAATGCTGTCTATCATCTGGGGTGGTCTAAACCATTCTTATCTCCAGGGCTGCGTCGACTAGGAGATTATATGGCCTTAAGTGGAATGTTTTTCCACTTGGTGTAGAGAACGTGTGTTAGGTCCAGCTAACTGCCCAGTGGCTTCAGTTCTGGATTTTTTCTCAAGATCGTTCTCTGCGAATCTCTCCCCGTCCACTTGGATGGTGCACATGGATGCCATTGCGGCGTTCCATGCACCACTGAATATTGGGCCTTTGGGGAGGCACCATCTGGTCATACTATTTCTCCTTGGTACATAGAGGATGAGACTGACAGTCAGGTCCAGGGTTCCTTCCTGGTACCTGGCGGTGGTTCTCGAAGGGCTATCCCTGGCTCCCTTCGAATCCCTTCAGTCGGCTTTGCCTAGGACCTCATGTTCTAGATAGCCTTTCTCTTAGCTACTTCTTATAAAGAGACTGGGAGATCTCCAAGCCCTGGCATTAACGCCAGCTTGCTTGGGGTTTGCCCCGGCGGAGTTAAGGCCATCCTGCATCCGAGACCCAGCTATGTGCCTTAAGTGCAATTTAACATGGCTAGGTCCATGGTCCTGCAAGCATTTCATCCTCCACCACATGTGTCGGCAGAAGAGAAGAGGTTCCTTGCTCTGCCAGTCAGAGTTCCGAGTATTACCTTGAGAGGTCCTCTTCTTGGAGGAGGTCGGACTTACTGTAGTGTGTTTCGGGTCACCTAATGAGGGGCTCCCGGCTAAACAAACCATAAGTAGGCCTACAAGGTGCGCAATTTGCCTTCACCTTTGGCCGTAAGGGCTCATTCTACTAGAGGCATGGTGTCCTCTAGAGCCCTCCTCTTGGGAGTGCCCCTTCAGGAGGTCTGTGAGGCAAGCCGGTTAGGGCTACCCCACACACTTTTATCAGGTTTTATAGTCTGCACCTCCCTAGTACGCCGGGTGCACGTGTGCTCTCGTCCTAGTTGGGTGCCTGAGTTCAGTTTCACTCCAGGACAGGCATTTATCGGTGCGTGGCCTAGTGGGCATTCGTTCCCCAAAGAGTCGTTTCACGACGCAGTGCGAGTTCCCTCGAAAGGGAACGTCTCGGGTTATGACTATAACCCTTGTTCCCTGAGAAGGGAACGAGACACTGCGTCGTCCTGCCACGCCCCTCAATGCCTGAGAGCGGCTTGCTTCATCGCAAGGCTAATGTGTGTGTGTGCCAGCGTCACTTTTATGCATCCGGTTATGCCGTCACGTGTTACGTCATGACGCAACACCAATCAGGATTGGATTAGTTTCATTCATACTTCAGAGGCGCACGCTAAGGGAGCGTTCCCCAAAGAGTCGTTTCACGACGCAGTGTCTCGTTCCCTTCTCGTTCCCTATAGTCATAACCCGAGACGTTTTCTAAGATAAGGTTACAGATAGAATTTTTATTTTAAGTAATGACAGAATTTACATTTTTGTGTGAACCATCCCTTTAATGTTTTCTAATGTGGTTATAATTGGTCATTGTTCTGTTTTATAAACATTTTCAATATTTTAAAGATATAAATATTTCTTGAGAGTCAAATCATCATATTAGAATGATTTCTGAAGGATGATGTGACACTGAAGATTGGAATAATGATGCTGAAAATCCAGCTTTGCCATCATAGGAATAAATTACACTTTACTATATATTTACATGTATATTTATACATTTTTAGTAAAGTTAGTTTAATTTAGGAATATTTCAGAATATAACTGTTTTTAGGGTATGTTTGATCAAATGCAAGCTTAAGATGTGATCAGAAAAGTGTTTTTTTTTGTGTGTGAAAGATGTATTTGATGTGACAATAAATGGTTTGCAACTCTTTTGTGAATTGTCTTATTTTGACAGTAATTATGAATATTAAATATAATCATCTTTATAATCGGTTGTAATTAGGCCTGAAAAAGACGTCTTTTCAACTCACTTTACAACCTAATTTAGATGCGAGTGGGACGTCCTTTTATAGGCGTCTTTTCAACGACCTGAAAAAGACAGCTTTTCACCTTTCACTTTTCAACCAAATATTAAAGTTGTTTAGACGACTGGAAATGTCGTCTTTTCGACGTCTTTTCAACGCGTTTTTGCTGGGTGGGTAACGTTAGTCAGCTCATCTTTTTTGTTCTGCTTCACTTATGTTATAGCTCTTAAACCTTTAAAATGGAGTTTAGGAAGATGTATGTAGCCACAGTCGTTAGCTTTGGCTAACCATTGAAGCATTTTCTCTTGTCAAAAGGCTTGACGCGACCGCCGATTTTGCGTGCAGATTAATTTCCGCCTATTTTAGACAGCCTAGTATTTTGGTATTGCATCACTCATATCTCTTAAACGTTTAAAATGGAGTTTAGGAAGATGTATCACCACAATCATTAGATTTGAATAGCTCTTAAAGGGGAAATGAAACGTCCATGTTTTGGCACTGGTAGTAGCTACATATATTAGAAAAATCACCTTGCCAAAAAATTTATTTTAAAAAGTTGTTAAAACCACAGATATGACAAAATTATTTTTGCAATATCTAGCTAGCGAGTCGCCATTTTGGAGTGACGTCACAGCCTACGTAACGGGGTTGGTTGGTTCTGCTGGTGAGTGAAGAGAGTGAAGCGTTACTGGACCGGACTGAATACGCAATTGATTTGAAATGGAGGAAGACGAACTTGAAAGACCTGTTGAGCCCGTGTGTCCCATTGCTTGCCTTGTCGATATTTGACATTTGAGTCGATACGGCGTGGGAACCGAGCAGTGGTACGTCGCTATGTCGTACAGCCGGTGATGGACATGGCCGTAGCCAGCTATGAGGTCACCGTGACCGAGGTCCGGACCTTGGTCATTTTTTTACATTCAAGAATAAAATTTCAAGCTCTCTGAATGATTAATTAGCCGTTTAAACCACCTCATATGAGTATTTGCAATTCATTTTCCTGTGAGAATCTAGCGCAGTGAACGGGGCTTGAGAGCGCGTTGTGAGGGCGCGGGTGCGATCCCGTGTTGCCAGATCCACCTAATGGAAAGGTGGCAGTAGTCTTCTGGACTTGTATTTCTGATTTAATGTCACACTTTAGGAAGTTATTAAAGTGGAAAGTTGCATGTTAGGGTTCGTGATATATTAATCTTATTTCCAAAACACAAGCTTTGAACTTATTTCGGATTATTATTTAAAAAAAAAAAAATGTTGCTTGTTTTTCGTAGCAATATCTGGCAACATTTTACTGTCGGCATTAATAAAAAAAAAGCTTATAGAAAAACTGTAATTGCTGACAGGAAGATACCACATTCGGTAAGACAAACGCAATGATCATCGTGATTATCTGTAAGAAAGTATAACATCAAAAACAATAGCATGATACTTTGCTATTGACTGTTGTTACAGAATGAAATATGCCAAATACTGGCCAGCAGGAAGACGGCTTTTTTATTTTGTCATTTCAGTGAGCCAAGGATTGAAGAGTAGTCCACACACACACACACACACACACACACAAGCTATAACGTTAGCAAATAGCCTGTAAATAGTTTGTAACATGTCTGTAAAATGTAAAACATTATATTGAATAAAAAATTATTTCACAAACATCTACAGTGTGCATGTGCAGTTTGTTAACATAACGTTAGACGTCGTCTTTTTGTCTGGTACTAATAAACTTCACTAGCTAAACACTAAGTTAGCGTTATTTAGCTAGTTCATGCTTACAGCTGTTAGCTAACAATGACTGTACCTAACGTTAGTTGTTCGCTGGTTTGACCAGCACATGCATCTTGTTAACGAGCCAGTGTGATATGAGAGGTTTGACATGATAATATGATAGCAGATGAACGCTTTTTATGCGTAGTTTAATGTTAAGATTTATGTCTTTCACTGCGTTTTACTGAACTCAGCCCAGAGCCTTTAAAGCCAACCAACCCTGTGACGTCACTGGTTAGAATACTGCACAATGGCGGCGCCCTGGCCGCGAAAGATACAACGTTTTTTTCTTTTTTTCTTTTATATGTTTACATTTGTCATGTTTCTTATATAATTGTTGATTATAGTGGAAATCCCTTTTGTAAATCGTGTAAACTTGATTGACTGCTTCATTTCCCCTTTAAAGCCTTATCTCTTGTCAAAAGGCTCAACGTGACCGCAGACTTTGATGAACACTGGCAGCAGCGACGTCTGTGTCCGTACCATTCTTATCAATGACAGCGTAATCTCGTATCTCCCTGCTCCCAAGTCATAAATCTCGTATCTCCGATTAAACATGATTTTGGGGAAATGTTGTGTTAATGTTGGTATACAACAGTATATGATAGCAATATAAGGTATAATACCAACTTTAACGATACAATGTTTAATAACTCAAAAAATATGCAGTTTTTTTAATTTCCTGAAAAATAATGGTTTTGGAGATACGCGGATTCCGCCCGACAACTACGATATTAAATTTGACATCATGAATCACCTTCCATTATTTCCCCAGATGAACTGATGCAATCACAGGATTTATTGGAGGATCTGTGTCAAATAGAAGGTATGAAAAATGAAAATATGATTCATAAAACTCACACATGACGTTTAAAGTTACAGCATCAGAGTATTTCCCTCCATGTTTATTGATGGACTTGCACTTGTATTCTCCACTGTCATCAGAGCTGATCTTTGAGATGCTGAAGATTCTTCCAGATCCTACAAAAGTTCCTCCTTTAAACCAGCTGATTTCTGCAGGAGGGTTTGAGTCACTGATGCAGTTCAGAGTCACTGAATCTCCCTCCACTATTACACCAGATCCACTTATCAACACTGAGACGTTCTTTGGAGGGTCTAAAACAGAGACATATTGATATCATTAACAATCATATTAAACTTGACATCACAGATGTTTTGAGGATTTAATGTCACAGTTACTGGACCATCATTAACTCACACATGACGTTTAAAGTCACATTATCAGAGTATTTCTCTCCATGTTTATTGATGGACTTGCACTTGTATTCTCCACTGTCATCAGAGCTGATCTTTGAGATGTTGAAGATTCTTCCAGATCCTACAATCGTTCCTCCTTTAATCCAGCTGATTTCTGCAGGAGGGTTTGAGTCACTGATGCAGTTCAGAGTCACTGAATCTCCCTCCACTATTACACCAGATGGACTGATGGAGATCACAGGTTTCACTGGAGGATCTACAGATGTCAGGTAAAAGTATTTATCAGAGACGGCTGGTGGAAAATGTTCTAGGAAAGGCTGCAGTTGGTTATTATTGGACAATTTCAGCAAACATCCCAGTTTAATTTTTCACTGTTTTATGCTCAAAGTTAAAGAAAAAGTTTAAGCAAAAAAGTTAACAAGGAAAAACTATTAAGACTAGAATTTGAGAGGCTTGAAACATTTGAAATACAGACAAATGTTTTACCAAGTTCTGGATTAAGTTTGAAGATTTTTTTTTTTACTTTTCCTAATTTACAATGAATGTATATAGTGCAACTGCAAAAACTGAGAGGAAAAAAATACATGTTACATTTGTTTAGAGATTTTTTATATACAACTACAATTTTGATACTTCTTTTCCTCGCTCCTCCGTCCTCCAGCCTGTGACCCGGAAACTGATCAAACTCAGCATCTTGAAGGACATCTCAATTCTTTCCATTCCCTTCACATGTCACAATCATTTTATTTATGCTTTACCTTTGCAGTTTATATAAATTATATATCAAACATTTATCAACAGGGCATCTTGCTTTATCTTTATTATTTATGAATTTCTTAAATAACCAAACTTTAACAACATAAGGGCAGATCCCTTGATCACAGCTGTTGATGCTTTGAAGTGACGCTCCAGTGATCAAGAATATTCCAATATACAAATAGAGCGCTTCTCATTTCTTATTTGTGTATCCTCGTTTCCTTTCCTCGTGTCTCAGTTCCACCCCCTGTAGTGGTGCTCGGTTACTCAGCGGTGAACACAGGGATTGTGGCAAAGGGACGTAACTTCTCCCTTCCCTCCTTCAGGGAACGGGGGTTACATTAGTAACCTAGACATTCACATTCAGTCATCACTATGAGTTACGTATAAATATATTTATACTGTATTTAGCGTCTAGGTTACTGATGTAACCCCCGTTCCCTGAAGGAGGGAACCGAGACGTTGCATGACTGACGAATTAGAATCGCGCCTGAGAACATATCATCATCGAAATTTAACAGAACCGCTCCAATGGACTAGCCTGGGTTTCCCCATACTGCCTTCGATTTTATTCACGCTGCTAGGCAGTCTGGACACCATGGACCAAATTTTCCCCTGAAAAAGGGAACCAATCACAGAACGGGGAGGGAGCAGCAAGACGATGACGACACCGAAGCAGTTTGTTTATATCTATGGATCCAACATGGCATCAGACTCGACGTTACCTTCTACCCTCATGTTTATCTTGCACAAACGGTAATATTCGCTAAACGCCATCGTGTACAAATAAATCTTTGACCCATCGTCTTTTTCCTCGTCGAATTTCTGTCACTCTACATACGTCATCTGGTATAATTGAATCGATTGGCTATGAGCTACATACTGGCGCATTTGATAGACATTCATAGCGCCCAATAAACGGCTCTGGGCATTCGTAAACCACGCCTCAAATACGAGAAAATGAACACGTGGTTCCCAGACCAAGTCTCAAATGAGACTTGGTCTGACGTTAGCCAGGCTACCAATGGACATTGTCGAGTGAGATTTGCATCGTGAACCCTGTGCTGTGGTTATAAAGGAAGCGATCAGAGACACTCCCCAAGTTTTCGCAGAGGAGCCGAGTGGTGCTCAACGTCAACGGGACGTAACTTCTCCCAGTTGAGAAAGACGTACTGTTAAATGTATTAAAAATGCATTAAAGTATATTTGTATTGTACTAAAAACTAGGGCTGGGTAAAAAAATATCGATTTCTCGATTTTAATCGAGTCTCATTTTTACGAAACCATATTGATTCTTAAATCCCAAGAATCGATTAGTCATCCTGTTTTCAGACGATGAATGGATGGAACATTTTTGCACGCATCCCATCCAATAAATCGCAATAATCTTTGTGCTTTGTTATTATTGATATGAAACAAAGTCTCAGATTTAAAATTACATACATTTTCTTACGAAATTCAAAAACATAATTTTTGGCACTGTGGCGTTAGATCGCTCTGGCGCAGCTCAGCTCTAGAGAAGCAGCACATGACCTTCTCTTCCGCCTTAATAATACCAGTTACAGCGCGAAATAAACATGAATGAGCATCTGAAAGTATGTTAAAATATAGAGTACAACTTATCGAAGTCCGTATCATGTCACATGGAATCGCTCAATCAGTGTTTCGACCGTGGAAAGACGTTAGTAAACAATGTCATGTAACCAGTGATGTAGTGGTGCCTGGAGAAGTGGGTATACTCTTAATTTTTTTAAGCGTCCCAGCAAAGGATGAACGCTCTGTGTTATAAACAGTGACATGTAAGACAAGTCTTGTATATTAGTTCACCCCAAAATGGGCCAGTATAGTATTTGCACATTATCATTTAACTTTTGCTGCTTGACTTCACGGAGAAAGGATCATTATGAAATTAATATTAGCCACAGAAAAGGTGCAGTTTTTGCAATTAATACTGGCTTTTAATTATTTATTAATACTAAATAATTATTAATTTTGAGTGACTATTCCTCAGTCCATCCACACATGAAAATTGGACAACTGTTGAAGGGATCACTGCATCGCTGTCTTTACTGGGTGCAGGGCCGTACGCAGGGTTTTATAAATACCGAGGTCCCAAAAATCAAACCAAAGATCTTGCTAGGCGGGTTGGGGGATTATTACCCCCTCGAGAAAATATAGATTTTCCTGATCTTGACGTGCATTTTAAGGTGTTTAAACAGTAGCTTTAAAAGCATGTCAGAGGGCAGTAGCATGAAGTTTTTTATCAGATATTTTTAAACATGAGAATCAGTTTAAATGTCGCAATGAACGATCCACGCTACAAAATGGAAATGCAGAATGTTTATGCTTATTGTTGACAATACACAATCACATATTCGAAACGGAAATGGCCTTAAATAAGAAATGATTCAAGGATTATTTTGCATAGATGTTACATTTCAAACAAACGCCAATGCAATCCTTCTGTGTCCAGAGGCATTATGAGCAATTAGTATGAGCATCAAAGATCAGTTTCAGCTACTTTTTCTTTCCTAAATTAATCAGTGTTTTGGACTAATCTGTTAATTTAATCAGTGGTTCAATTGCGCACTTATAAAGACAGTCACTTGTCGCCACCTTCTGGCTTAATGATGCAAGTTGCACAAACACAGACAAGCGGAGTGATACAAACAGTGAAAAGTCTCAGTGCTGATACTGGGGAAATATTCGAACACATTCGAGGTAATGTTATACAAATACATTTAAACATTATATTTATTATAATAATGGCAATATATTTAAAAGGGTGCTTTTATTGTTAAATTGAGCTTATAGTTTCCACTGTCTTTGATAAAACTGATTATTTCTGTTTGTCATTTAAAACTTCGATCGAAAAACAGCTGTTTAGTTTAGCTACTTGTATGATCGTTAACTGAAGCGTGAAGCGTCGCGTTGGGATTCGCGCTCGGCTCGCACTTTTGTGAACATAAATCCCGCTTGCTTTAATTGGTCTCAAACATTTTGACATGACATTGACGAGCGGGTTTTTGTGTGCCGTAGCAGCTCAGATGAGGAGGTCAGTTATCGTCGTGATGGGCGAATCATTGCAGCACCAAATTAGAGTTAATATTAGGCAATTATTTCACAACTTTCATTATATAGGCTACACTAAACACACATCAGACGCACATCAGAGGGGATTTTAGAAGTGGGTATACGCAATGCCGACAGAACAAGAAGTGGGTATACGCCATATACCTGCGAATACCTTGCACTACACCAGTGCATGTAATGTCACATTTACCTCAGAAAAAACAAATCCAGTGACCATAAACTCGTCAGTCAGCTAGAAAAATTAACTCTGGAGAGGAGCATTTTGTTAAATATATGCACCATATTACATATTCATTATATTTTTTAATGTTCTTCAATAATGCATGTTTGAATAAATCTGGAAAGTTTTATTATGACAGCCACCATTTACATTTTTATATAATTTCATATAACTTTATTATTATAAAAATAAATAAAAGTGTATTTTAAGTGTTTGTATACAAATCAGTTCATTTTTACCTTCAATATTATAGTAGGCTAATGAAGCCAATAGGCTACTTGACTCCCATAGTTTACAATAATAGTTAAGAGATTTGTTTTCCTTGAGGAAATTTGCAATGTATTGTAGGGGAGAGCCGGGACAGTTGAAACACTTTTCAGATAAATGTCGTTCCCTTTCGAGGGAACTCGCACTGCGTCGTGAAACGACTCTTTGGGGAACGCTCCCTTAGCGTGCGCCTCTGAAGTATGAATGAAACTAATCCAATCCTGATTGGTGTTGCGTCATGACGTAACATGTGACGGCATAACCGGATGCATAAAAGTGACGCTGGCACACACACATTAGCTTTCGCTCTTCAGCAAGTGCTCTCTGTGAAACTGTCTGTCTTATTTGATGTTGTTTGTCAGTGAAATCCTCTATATTATGGCGAGTGAAGTTACACTAGGTGTGTGCACCCCTGCCCTATATTTCTCACGGGTGGAGACACGCATCAGTTGTGTGTACACTGTTAGGAGCGCAGCACGCACAGCCAGTTCTCGAGGGGGCTGCCTGTGAAGACTAAGTGAAAGTACTATAGAGTGCTGTGCTCCCACTTGGCTCGCGATCCCCGCGGTTCGAGTCCCGCGTCCGTTGAGGCGGCGCGGTGGCTTGGATCGTGGGGATCGCAGAAGGATCTCACGGATGAGAACGAGACTGCCGAGGCACTTTCTTGTTCATCATCCGCAGATTCTATAACGCTCGCTCACGACGCAGAAGCCCGCGATGTGGCTTCTTCTGCCCGTGACGAGTGCCCGATGCTCGAGCTATCTGCTTCTGAGGAAGTGGATGTGCTCAGCATCGGGAACGAGGAACATGAGTCACACTCGCCAGTGTTGTTGTAACCAAAAAAAAAAAAAAAAAAAGTTGTCCCACTACATTGCAATACAGAATCTATAGCTCGGATCTCGCGTTTGTCGAGGCAGCGTGTAGATGACGGCTACTCTGCAATAAAGATTCTGTGTGGGTGCGAGGCATGCACTGTCAGCTCCTGAGGGTGCTGGCTGTGGTTTTTAAGAAATATCTCGACGCACACAGCCGTGCTTTTCGGGTGTTTCAGCCTCGAGCCCGTTGACTTTCTTTTCGAAGAGATGAAAGCCAAATATATTGTGAACGACTCGAATCTCGCGTTTGTTGAGGCAGCGCTTAGATTACGAGTCTGCAATAAAAGGGACACACGCGATCTGTGAAATAATACTGTTTGGGTGCGAGGCATTCACAATCAGCTCCTGAGGGTGCTGGCAGTGTTCATTGAGAAATATATCGGCGCGAGTGCAATAAAAATAAGCCGTGCGCTGTCGGATGTTTCAAACCTCGCACCTGATGACTTTCTTCTCGAGGGATGAAAGCCAAATATATTGTAACGGCTCGAATCTCGCGTTTGCCGAGGCAGCGTGTAGATTACGAGACCGTATAAATAAATATTAAAACAGTATTGTCTGGTGATTATGGCTGCATTCAATTCTATGAATTAATATGATGGAATTGAAATGATGGAATATATTATCTGACCTTAAGTAGTTAGATAATTTAATTCAACCTACCATCCAGACCGTGTTTCACTTCTCGAGTGTTTTTGGCTGCATTTAATTCTGAAGAATTAAAATGATGAGCAGCGAACGTCAAAAATCGTTTAAGATTTTTCCCTGCCGGTTCTCCGCTTCAGGGCATCGAAAACGAGACGAAGATGGCTGTCCCCCCCCCCGTGGAGGTATGAGCGAGAATCGCTCCTCCGCGGAGCCCTCAGGAAATCGATGTTTATATCCAGCTTCAAGTGCACTTTGGGACACATCGGTTTTCAGCGAATGCACGCTGTAAAAGGCGCCCAAAAGGCTTGCGGCCAGTGTTTGCGTTTGCCCATCGGAACTGTTTTCGATTTATTCCCTGCCGGTCCTCCGCTTCAGGGTGTTGAGAACGAAAACCCAAAGAGCCTACCCTCTGGGGGAGCCCTCAGGAAATCGATATCTGTATCCCGCCGTAAAGTGCGCTTCGGGCCACAATGATTTCCAGTGAACGCACACCGTGGCGTTCACCCCAAAAGCTTGCAACAGGGCACCGACTATGGTTACCAAGTCTTTCTCGACTTTTTCCTGCCGGTCCTCCGCTTCAGGAGGTCGAGAATAGTGCTCGAAAAACACCCGAGGTCAGTCTCGAGGGGCTGGTTCCCTTAGATTTTGTAGAAGAATGGCAAAATGCCTTCCGAATATATCTATATGGGTCCTGAATATTATAAAATATGGGTACAGACTGCAGTTCGGTTACCGACCTCCCAAGTTTGCTGGGGTGGTACCGACTGCACAGGTTTCAGAACAGGCTCGGGTTATGGAACAAGAGGTACAGACTCTACTGGTCAAAGGGGCCATAGAAATTGTTCCCCTACCAGAGAAAGAGTCCGGGTTTTACAGCCGGTATAGTTCCAAAGGAGGATGGCGGGCTGAGGCCGATTTTAGATTTGAGGCAGTTGAATTGTTCTCTGAGGAGATTCAGGTTCAAGATGCTCACTATTCCCATCATCGTGAATCAAATCCGATCCGAGGATTGGTTTGTCACGATAGATCTAAAAGACGCCTATTTTCATGTCTCCATCCTTCCATGTCACAGGAGGTTCCTGAGGTTTGCCTTAGGGGAGCGAAGCATACCAATATCGGGTTCTTCCGTTCGGCCTAGCACTCTCTCCCCGCATGTTCACTAAGTGTATGGATGCAGCTCTGGCTCCACTGAGGCTTCAGGGCATCCGTATTCTGAATTATATCGATGACTGGCTCATATTGGCCCAGTCTCGAGGAATGGCAGTTCGGCATCGAGATGTCGTTCTTGGCCACATTCAGAAATTGGGGTTGAGATTCTACACTAAGAAAAGTGTGTTAGAACCAGCTCAGGAAACTACTTTTCCGGGCGTGGTATGGAATTCGGGTACGATGCAGGCACGTATGTCTCCCGCACGTATCGAAATCCATCCTGACCATGGTGTCAGGGATAAAGCTAGGCCAGGCCATCACTGTAAAGCAATTTTAAAGACTGCTGGGCCTCATGGCAGCGGCATCCAACATAATTCCTTTGGGCCTTCTTCACATGAGGCCCCTTCAGTGGTGGCTCAAAGCCAAGGGGTTTTTCCCCCAAGGGGAATCCGTTCCGTATAATAAAGGTTACGCGCAGATGCCTTCGTTCCCTTTTTAATATGGAGGAATTCTTGGTTCTTGTCCCAAGGGCCAGTATTAGGGACGTCATGTCGCCGGGAAACCGTTTCGACAGGCGCTTCCCTCACTGGCTGGGGCGCGGTTATCGGCCGCTTTGCCAGGGGTCTGTGGCAGGACCATTATCATTCTTGGCATATAAATTGCCAAGAAATATTGGCTGTGTTCAGGGCTCTGAGGAGCTTCCTCCCAGACATCAAAGGTTACCACGTCTTGATACGTTCAGACAATACATCAGTGGTAGCGTATCTGAACCGACAAGGGGGGACTCAGATCGCGCCCTCTATCCAGATTGGCGCATCAGATTACATTATGGTCCCAAAGGGAAAATATTATCTATAAGAGCAATATATGTCCCGGGGGTTCAGAATCAGGGAGCAGACATCCTGTCGAGGCAGGGGCTGAGGCCCGGGGAATGGAGACTCCATCCAGAGGTGGTGGAGCTGATATGGCAGAGGTTTGGACCAATGGAAGTGGATCTTTTGCGTCTCGAGGGACGTCCCACTGTCCAGTTTGGTTCTCCCTCACTCATCCAGCCCCGCTGGGGTTGGATGCCATGGTACAGGCCTGGTCGAGGCTTCGCCTGTACGTTTTTCCCCCGATCGCTCTGCTCCTGGGAGTCCTGGAGAGGGTCCGTCAGGAGGGCATCAGTCTTCTTCTGGATGCCCCGTTTTGGCCGGCCCGAGTATGGTTTTCGGACTTAATTTCACTCCTGATAGCTCCGCCATGGCAGATTCCTTTGAGGAGGGATCTGTTATCTCAGGCGGAGGGCACTATATTCCATCCTCGCTCAGAGCTGTGGAAATTGTGGGTCTGGCCTTTGAGGGGGCTCAGTACCTAAATGCTGTCTATCATCTAGGGTGGTCTAAACCATTCTTATCTCCAGGGCTGCGTCGACTAGGAGATTATATGGCCTTAAGTGGAATGTTTTTCCACTTGGTGTAGAGAACGTGTGTTAGGTCCAGCTAACTGCCCAGTGGCTTCAGTTCTGGATTTTTTCTCAAGATCGTTCTCTGCGAATCTCTCCCCGTCCACTTGGATGGTGCACATGGATGCCATTGCGGCGTTCCATGCACCACTGAATATTGGGCCTTTGGGGAGGCACCATCTGGTCATACTATTTCTCCTTGGTACATAGAGGATGAGACTGACAGTCAGGTCCAGGGTTCCTTCCTGGTACCTGGCGGTGGTTCTCGAAGGGCTATCCCTGGCTCCCTTCGAATCCCTTCAGTCGGCTTTGCCTAGGACCTCACGTTCTAGATAGCCTTTCTCTTAGCTACTTCTTATAAAGAGACTGGGAGATCTCCAAGCCCTGGCATTAACGCCAGCTTGCTTGGGGTTTGCCCCGGCGGAGTTAAGGCCATCCTGCATCCGAGACCCAGCTATGTGCCTTAAGTGCAATTTAACATGGCTAGGTCCATGGTCCTGCAAGCATTTCATCCTCCACCACATGTGTCGGCAGAAGAGAAGAGGTTCCTTGCTCTGCCAGTCAGAGTTCCGAGTATTACCTTGAGAGGTCCTCTTCTTGGAGGAGGTCGGACTTACTGTAGTGTGTTTCGGGTCACCTAATGAGGGGCTCCCGGCTAAACAAACCATAAGTAGGCCTACAAGGTGCGCAATTTGCCTTCACCTTTGGCCGTAAGGGCTCATTCTACTAGAGGCATGGTGTCCTCTAGAGCCCTCCTCTTGGGAGTGCCCCTTCAGGAGGTCTGTGAGGCAAGCCGGTTAGGGCTACCCCACACACTTTTATCAGGTTTTATAGTCTGCACCTCCCTAGTACGCCGGGTGCACGTGTGCTCTCGTCCTAGTTGGGTGCCTGAGTTCAGTTTCACTCCAGGACAGGCATTTATCGGTGCGTGGCCTAGTGGGCATTCGTTCCCCAAAGAGTCGTTTCACGACGCAGTGCGAGTTCCCTCGAAAGGGAACGTCTCGGGTTATGACTATAACCCTTGTTCCCTGAGAAGGGAACGAGACACTGCGTCGTCCTGCCACGCCCCTCAATGCCTGAGAGCGGCTTGCTTCATCGCAAGGCTAATGTGTGTGTGTGCCAGCGTCACTTTTATGCATCCGGTTATGCCGTCACGTGTTACGTCATGACGCAACACCAATCAGGATTGGATTAGTTTCATTCATACTTCAGAGGCGCACGCTAAGGGAGCGTTCCCCAAAGAGTCGTTTCACGACGCAGTGTCTCGTTCCCTTCTCGTTCCCTATAGTCATAACCCGAGACGTTTTCTAAGATAAGGTTACAGATAGAATTTTTATTTTAAGTAATGACAGAATTTACATTTTTGTGTGAACCATCCCTTTAATGTTTTCTAATGTGGTTATAATTGGTCATTGTTCTGTTTTATAAACATTTTCAATATTTTAAAGATATAAATATTTCTTGAGAGTCAAATCATCATATTAGAATGATTTCTGAAGGATGATGTGACACTGAAGATTGGAATAATGATGCTGAAAATCCAGCTTTGCCATCATAGGAATAAATTACACTTTACTATATATTTACATGTATATTTATACATTTTTAGTAAAGTTAGTTTAATTTAGGAATATTTCAGAATATAACTGTTTTTAGGGTATGTTTGATCAAATGCAAGCTTAAGATGTGATCAGAAAAGTGATTTTTTTTGTGTGTGAAAGATGTATTTGATGTGACAATAAATGGTTTGCAACTCTTTTGTGAATTGTCTTATTTTGACAGTAATTATGAATATTAAATATAATCATCTTTATAATCGGTTGTAATTAGGCCTGAAAAAGACGTCTTTTCAACTCACTTTACAACCTAATTTAGATGCGAGTGGGACGTCCTTTTATAGGCGTCTTTTCAACGACCTGAAAAAGACGGCTTTTCACCTTTCACTTTTCAACCAAATATTAAAGTTGTTTAGACGACTGGAAATGTCGTCTTTTCGACGTCTTTTCAACGCGTTTTTGCTGGGTGGGTAACGTTAGTCAGCTCATCTTTTTTGTTCTGCTTCACTTATGTTATAGCTCTTAAACCTTTAAAATGGAGTTTAGGAAGATGTATGTAACCACAGTCGTTAGCTTTGGCTAACCATTGAAGCATTTTCTCTTGTCAAAAGGCTTGACGCGACCGCCGATTTTGCGTGCAGATTAATTTCCGCCTATTTTAGACAGCCGAGTATTTTGGTATTGCATCACTCATATCTCTTAAACGTTTAAAATGGAGTTTAGGAAGATGTATCACCACAATCATTAGATTTGAATAGCTCTTAAAGGGGAAATGAAACGTCCATGTTTTGGCACTGGTAGTAGCTACATATATTAGAAAAATCACCTTGCCAAAAAATTTATTTTAAAAAGTTGTTAAAACCACAGATATGACAAAATTATTTTTGCAATTTCTAGCTAGCGAGTCGCCATTTTGGAGTGACGTCACAGCCTACGTAACGGGGTTGGTTGGTTCTGCTGGTGAGTGAAGAGAGTGAAGCGTTACTGGACCGGACTGAATACGCAATTGATTTGAAATGGAGGAAGACGAACTTGAAAGACCTGTTGAGCCCGTGTGTCCCATTGCTTGCCTTGTCGATATTTGACATTTGAGTCGATACGGCGTGGGAACCGAGCAGTGGTACGTCGCTATGTCGTACAGCCGGTGATGGACATGGCCGTAGCCAGCTATGAGGTCACCGTGACCGAGGTCCGGACCTTGGTCATTTTTTTACATTCAAGAATAAAATTTCAAGCTCTCTGAATGATTAATTAGCCGTTTAAACCACCTCATATGAGTATTTGCAATTCATTTTCCTGTGAGAATCTAGCGCAGTGAACGGGGCTTGAGAGCGCGTTGTGAGGGCGCGGGTGCGATCCCGTGTTGCCAGATCCACCTAATGGAAAGGTGGCAGTAGTCTTCTGGACTTGTATTTCTGATTTAATGTCACACTTTAGGAAGTTATTAAAGTGGAAAGTTGCATGTTAGGGTTCGTGATATATTAATCTTATTTCCAAAACACAAGCTTTGAACTTATTTCGGATTATTATTTAAAAAAAAAAAATGTTGCTTGTTTTTCGTAGCAATATCTGGCAACATTTTACTGTCGGCATTAATAAAAAAAAAGCTTATAGAAAAACTGTAATTGCTGACAGGAAGATACCACATTCGGTAAGACAAACGCAATGATCATCGTGATTATCTGTAAGAAAGTATAACATCAAAAACAATAGCATGATACTTTGCTATTGACTGTTGTTACAGAATGAAATATGCCAAATACTGGCCAGCAGGAAGACGGCTTTTTTATTTTGTCATTTCAGTGAGCCAAGGATTGAAGAGTAGTCCACACACACACACACACACACACAAGCTATAACGTTAGCAAATAGCCTGTAAATAGTTTGTAACATGTCTGTAAAATGTAAAACATTATATTGAATAAAAAATTATTTCACAAACATCTACAGTGTGCATGTGCAGTTTGTTAACATAACGTTAGACGTCGTCTTTTTGTCTGGTACTAATAAACTTCACTAGCTAAACACTAAGTTAGCGTTATTTAGCTAGTTCATGCTTACAGCTGTTAGCTAACAATGACTGTACCTAACGTTAGTTGTTCGCTGGTTTGACCAGCACATGCATCTTGTTAACGAGCCAGTGTGATATGAGAGGTTTGACATGATAATATGATAGCAGATGAACGCTTTTTATGCGTAGTTTAATGTTAAGATTTATGTCTTTCACTGCGTTTTACTGAACTCAGCCCAGAGCCTTTAAAGCCAACCAACCCTGTGACGTCACTGGTTAGAATACTGCACAATGGCGGCGCCCTGGCCGCGAAAGATACAACGTTTTTTTCTTTTTTTCTTTTATATGTTTACATTTGTCATGTTTCTTATATAATTGTTGATTATAGTGGAAATCCCTTTTGTAAATCGTGTAAACTTGATTGACTGCTTCATTTCCCCTTTAAAGCCTTATCTCTTGTCAAAAGGCTCAACGTGACCGCAGACTTTGATGAACACTGGCAGCAGCGACGTCTGTGTCCGTACCATTCTTATCAATGACAGCGTAATCTCGTATCTCCCTGCTCCCAAGTCATAAATCTCGTATCTCCGATTAAACATGATTTTGGGGAAATGTTGTGTTAATGTTGGTATACAACAGTATATGATAGCAATATAAGGTATAATACCAACTTTAACGATACAATGTTTAATAACTCAAAAAATATGCAGTTTTTTTAATTTCCTGAAAAATAATGGTTTTGGAGATACGCGGATTCCGCCCGACAACTACGATATTAAATTTGACATCATGAATCACCTTCCATTATTTCCCCAGATGAACTGATGCAATCACAGGATTTATTGGAGGATCTGTGTCAAATAGAAGGTATGAAAAATGAAAATATGATTCATAAAACTCACACATGACGTTTAAAGTTACAGCATCAGAGTATTTCTCTCCATGTTTATTGATGGACTTGCACTTGTATTCTCCACTGTCATCAGAGCTGATCTTTGAGATGCTGAAGATTCTTCCAGATCCTACAAAAGTTCCTCCTTTAAACCAGCTGATTTCTGCAGGAGGGTTTGAGTCACTGATGCAGTTCAGAGTCACTGAATCTCCCTCCACTATTACACCAGATCCACTTATCAACACTGAGACGTTCTTTGGAGGGTCTAAAACAGAGACATATTGATATCATTAACAATCATATTAAACTTGACATCAGAGATGTTTTGAGGATTTAATGTCACAGTTACTGAACCATCATTAACTCACACATGATGTTTAAAGTCACATTATCAGAGTATTTCTCCCCATGTTCATTGATGGACTTGCACTTGTATTCTCCACTGTCATCAGAGCTGATCTTTGAGATGTTGTAGATTCTTCCAGATCCTACAGTCGTTCCTCCTTTAATCCAGCTGATTTCTGCAGGAGGGTTTGAGTCACTGGTGCAGTTCAGAGTCACTGAATCTCCCTCCACTATTACACCAGATGGACTGATGAACACTGAGACGCTCCTGGGAGGATCTGAAACAAACAAACAAACAAACAAAACATTAATAAATAAAATTTGACATCACACTTAGTTGAGACTTATAAATCACAGAGTCACTGAATCTCCCTCCACTATTACACCAGATGGACTGATGGAGATCACAGGTTTCACTGGAGGATCTACAGATGTCAGGTAAAAGTATTTATCAGAGACGGCTGGTGGAAAATGTTCTAGGAAAGGCTGCAGTTGGTTATTATTGGACAATTTCAGCAAACATCCCAGTTTAATTTTTCACTGTTTTATGCTCAAAGTTAAAGAAAAAGTTTAAGCAAAAAAGTTAACAAGGAAAAACTATTAAGACTAGAATTTGAGAGGCTTGAAACATTTGAAATACAGACAAATGTTTTACCAAGTTCTGGATTAAGTTTGAAGATTTTTTTTTTTACTTTTCCTAATTTACAATCAATGTATATAGTGCAACTGCAAAAACTGAGAGGAAAAAAATACGTTACATTTGTTTAGAGATTTTTTATATACAACTACAATTTTGATACTTCTTTTCCTCGCTCCTCCGTCCTCCAGCCTGTGACCCGGAAACTGATCAAACTCAGCATCTTGAAGGACATCTCAATTCTCTCCATTCCCTTCACATGTCACAATAATTTTATTTATGCTTTACCTTTGCAGTTTATATAAATTATATATCAAACATTTATCAACAGGGCATCTTGCTTTATCTTTATTATTTATGAATTTCTTAAATAACCAAACTTTAACAACATAAGGGCAGATCCCTTGATCACAGCTGTTGATGCTTTGAAGTGACGCTCCAGTGATCAAGAATATTCCAATATACAAATAGAGCGCTTCTCATTTCTTATTTGTGTATCCTCGTTTCCTTTCCTCGTGTCTCAGTTCCACCCCCTGTAGTGGTGCTCGGTTACTCAGCGGTGAACACAGGGATTGTGGCAAAGGGACGTAACTTCTCCCTTCCCTCCTTCAGGGAACGGGGGTTACATTAGTAACCTAGACGTTCACATTCAGTCATCACTATGAGTTACGTATAAATAAATTTATACTGTATTTAGCGTCTAGGTTACTGATGTAACCCCCGTTCCCTGAAGGAGGGAACCGAGACGTTGCATGACTGACGAATTAGAATCGCGCCTGAGAACATATCATCATCGAAATTTAACAGAACCGCTCCAATGGACTAGCCTGGGTTTCCCCATACTGCCTTGCTCGCAGCGCGATTTTATTCACGCTGCTAGGCAGTCTGGACACCATGGACCAAATTTTCCCCTGAAAAAGGGAACCAATCACAGAACGGGGAGGGAGCAGCAAGACGATGACGACACCGAAGCAGTTTGTTTATATCTATGGATCCAACATGGCATCAGACTCGACGTTACCTTCTACCCTCATGTTTATCTTGCACAAACGGTAATATTCGCTAAATGCCATCGTGTACAAATAAATCTTTGACCCATCGTCTTTTTCCTCGTCGAATTTCTGTCACTCTACATACGTCATCTGGTATAATTGAATCGATTGGCTATGAGCTACATACAGGCGCATTTGATAGACATTCATAGCGCCCAATAAACGGCTCTGGGCATTCGTAAACCACGCCTCAAATACGAGAAAATGAACACGTGGTTCCCAGACCAAGTCTCAAATGAGACTTGGTCTGACGTTAGCCAGGCTACCAATGGACATTGTCGAGTGAGATTTGCATCGTGAACCCTGTGCTGTGGTTATAAAGGAAGCGATCAGAGACACTCCCCAAGTTTTCGCAGAGGAGCCGAGTGGTGCTCAACGTCAACGGGACGTAACTTCTCCCAGTTGAGAAAGACATACTGTTAAATGTATTAAAAATGCATTAAAGTATATTTGTATTGTACTAAAAACTAGGGCTGGGTAAAAAAATATCGATTTCTCGATTTTAATCGAGTCTCATTTTTACGAAACCATATTGATTCTTAAATCCCAAGAATCGATTAGTCATCCTGTTTTCAGACGATGAATGGATGGAACATTTTTGCGCGCATCCCATCCAATAAATCGCAATAATCTTTGTGCTTTGTTATTATTGATATGAAACAAAGTCTCAGATTTAAAATTACATACATTTTCTTACGAAATTCAAAAACATAATTTTTGGCACTGTGGCGTTAGATCGCTCTGGCGCAGCTCAGCTCTAGAGAAGCAGCACATGACCTTCTCTTCCGCCTTAATAATACCAGTTACAGCGCGAAATAAACATGAATGAGCATCTGAAAGTATGTTAAAATATAGAGTACAACTTATCGAAGTCCGTATCATGTCACATGGAATCGCTCATTCAGTGTTTCGACCGTGGAAAGACGTTAGTAAACAATGTCATGTAACCAGTGATGTAGTGGTGCCTGGAGAAGTGGGTATACTCTTAATTTTTTTAAGCGTCCCAGCAAAGGATGAACGCTCTGTGTTATAAACAGTGACATGTAAGACAAGTCTTGTATATTAGTTCACCCCAAAATGGGCCAGTATAGTATTTGCACATTATCATTTAACTTTTGCTGCTTGACTTCACGGAGAAAGGATCATTATGAAATTAATATTAGCCACAGAAAAGGTGCAGTTTTTGCAATTAATACTGGCTTTTAATTATTTATTAATACTAAATAATTATTAATTTTGAGTGACTATTCCTCAGTCCATCCACACATGAAAATTGGACAACTGTTGAAGGGATCACTGCATCGCTGTCTTTACTGGGTGCAGGGCCGTACGCAGGGTTTTATAAATACCGAGGTCCCAAAAATCAAACCAAAGATCTTGCTAGGCGGGTTGGGGGATTATTACCCCCTCGAGAAAATATAGATTTTCCTGATCTTGACGTGCATTTTAAGGTGTTTAAACAGTAGCTTTAAAAGCATGTCAGAGGGCAGTAGCATGAAGTTTTTTATCAGATATTTTTAAACATGAGAATCAGTTTAAATGTCGCAATGAACGATCCACGCTACAAAATGGAAATGCAGAATGTTTATGCTTATTGTTGACAATACACAATCACATATTCGAAACGGAAATGGCCTCAATAAGAAATGATTCAAGGATTATTTTGCATAGATGTTACATTTCAAACAAACGCCAATGCAATCCTTCTGTGTCCAGAGGCATTATGAGCAATTAGTATGAGCATCAAAGATCAGTTTCAGCTACTTTTTCTTTCCTAAATTAATCAGTGTTTTGGACTAATCTGTTAATTTAATCAGTGGTTCAATTGCGCACTTATAAAGACAGTCACTTGTCGCCACCTTCTGGCTTAATGATGCAAGTTGCACAAACACAGACAAGCGGAGTGATACAAACAGTGAAAAGTCTCAGTGCTGATACTGGGGAAATATTCGAACACATTCGAGGTAATGTTATACAAATACATTTAAACATTATATTTATTATAATAATGGCAATATATTTAAAAGGGTGCTTGTATTGTTAAATTGAGCTTATAGTTTCCACTGTCTTTGATAAAACTGATTATTCCTGTTTGTCATTTAAAACTTCGATCGAAAAACAGCTGTTTAGTTTAGCTACTTGTATGATCGTTAACTGAAGCGTGAAGCGTCGCGTTGGGATTCGCGCTCGGCTCGCACTTTTGTGAACATAAATCCCGCTTGCTTTAATTGGTCTCAAACACTTTGACATGACATTGACGAGCGGGTTTTTGTGTGCCGTAGCAGCTCAGATGAGGAGGTCAGTTATCGTCGTGATGGGCGAATCATTGCAGCACCAAATTAGAGTTAATATTAGGCAATTATTTCACAACTTTCATTATATAGGCTACACAAAACACACATCAGACGCACATCAGAGGGGATTTTAGAAGTGGGTATACGCAATGCCGACAGAACAAGAAGTGGGTATACGCCATATACCTGCGAATACCTTGCACTACACCAGTGCATGTAATGTCACATTTACCTCAGAAAAAACAAATCCAGTGACCATAAACTCGTCAGTCAGCTAGAAAAATGAACTCTGGAGAGGAGCATTTTGTTAAATATATGCACCATATTACATATTCATTATATTTTTTAATGTTCTTCAATAATGCATGTTTGAATAAATCTGGAAAGTTTTATTATGACAGCCACCATTTACATTTTTATATAATTTCATATAACTTTATTATTATAAAAATAAATAAAAGTGTATTTTAAGTGTTTGTATACAAATCAGTTCATTTTTACCTTCAATATTATAGTAGGCTAATGAAGCCAATAGGCTACTTGACTCCCATAGTTTACAATAATAGTTAAGAGATTTGTTTTCCTTGAGGAAATTTGCAATGTATTTTAGGGGAGAGCCGGGACAGTTGAAACACTTTTCAGATAAATGTCGTTTTCTAAGATAAGGTTACAGATAGAATTTTTATTTTAAGTAATGACAGAATTTACATTTTTGTGTGAACCATCCCTTTAATGTTTTCTAATGTGGTTATAATTGGTCATTGTTCTGTTTTATAAACATTTTCAATATTTTAAAGATATAAATATTTCTTGAGAGTCAAATCATCATATTAGAATGATTTCTGAAGGATGATGTGACACTGAAGATTGGAATAATGATGCTGAAAATTCAGCTTTGCCATCATAGGAATAAATTACACTTTACTATATATTTACATGCATATTTATACATTTTTAGTAAAGTTATTTTAATTTAGGAATATTTCAGAATATAACTGTTTTTAGGGTATGTTTGATCAAATGCAAGCTTAAGATGTGATCAGAAAAGTGATTTTTTTTTTGTGTGTGAAAGATGTATTTGATGTGACAATAAATGGTTTGCAACTCTTTTGTGAATTGTCTTATTTTGACAGTAATTATGAATATTAAATATAATCATCTTTATAATCGGTTGTAATTAGGCCTGAAAAAGACGTCTTTTCAACTCACTTTACAACCTAATTTAGATGCGAGTGGGACGTCCTTTTCTAGGCGTCTTTTCAACGACCTGAAAAAGACAGCTTTTCACCTTTCACTTTTCAACCAAATATTAAAGTTGTTTAGACGACTGGAAATGTCGTCTTTTCGACGTCTTTTCAACGCGTTTTTGCTGGGTGGGTAACGTTAGTCAGCTCATCTTTTTTGTTCTGCTTCACTTATGTTATAGCTCTTAAACCTTTAAAATGGAGTTTAGGAAGATGTATGTAACCACAGTCGTTAGCTTTGGTTAACCATTGAAGCATTTTCTCTTGTCAAAAGGCTTGACGCAACCGCCGATTTTGCGTGCAGATTAATTTCCGCCTATTTTAGACAGCCTAGTATTTTGGTATTGCATCACTCATATCTCTTAAACGTTTAAAATGGAGTTTAGGAAGATGTATCACCACAATCATTAGATTTGAATAGCTCTTAAAGGGGAAATGAAACGTCCATGTTTTGGCACTGGTAGTAGCTACATATATTAGAAAAATCACCTTGCCAAAAAATTTATTTTAAAAAGTTGTTAAAACCACAGATATGACAAAATTATTTTTGCAATATCTAGCTAGCGAGTCGCCATTTTGGAGTGACGTCACAGCCTACGTAACGGGGTTGGTTGGTTCTGCTGGTGAGTGAAGAGAGTGAAGCGTTACTGGACCGGACTGAATACGCAATTGATTTGAAATGGAGGAAGACGAACTTGAAAGACCTGTTGAGCCCGTGTGTCCCATTGCTTGCCTTGTCGATATTTGACATTTGAGTCGATACGGCGTGGGAACCGAGCAGTGGTACGTCGCTATGTCGAACAGCCGGTGATGGACATGGCCGTAGCCAGCTATGAGGTCACCGTGACCGAGGTCCGGACCTTGGTCATTTTTTTACATTCAAGAATAAAATTTCAAGCTCTCTGAATGATTAATTAGCCGTTTAAACCACCTCATATGAGTATTTGCAATTCATTTTCCTGTGAGAATCTAGCGCAGTGAACGGGGCTTGAGAGCGCGTTGTGAGGGCGCGGGTGCGATCCCGTGTTGCCAGATCCACCTAATGGAAAGGTGGCAGTAGTCTTCTGGACTTGTATTTCTGATTTAATGTCACACTTTAGGAAGTTATTAAAGTGGAAAGTTGCATGTTAGGGTTCGTGATATATTAATCTTATTTCCAAAACACAAGCTTTGAACTTATTTCGGATTATTATTTAAAAAAAAAAAAATGTTGCTTGTTTTTCGTAGCAATATCTGGCAACATTTTACTGTCGGCATTAATAAAAAAAAAGCTTATAGAAAAACTGTAATTGCTGACAGGAAGATACCACATTCGGTAAGACAAACGCAATGATCATCGTGATTATCTGTAAGAAATGTATAACATCAAAAACAATAGCATGATACTTTGCTATTGACTGTTGTTACAGAATGAAATATGACAAATACTGGCCAGCAGGAAGATGGCTTTTTTATTTTGTCATTTCAGTGAGCCAAGGATTGAAGAGTAGTCCACACACACACACACACACACACACACACACACACACACACACAAGCTATAACGTTAGCAAATAGCCTGTAAATAGTTTGTAACATGTCTGTAAAATGTAAAACATTATATTGAATAAAAAATTATTTCACAAACATCTACATGTGCATGTGCAGTTTGTTAACATAACGTTAGACGTCGTCTTTTTGTCTGGTACTAATAAACTTCACTAGCTAAACACTAAGTTAGCGTTATTTAGCTAGTTCATGCTTACAGCTGTTAGCTAACAATGACTGTCCCTAACGTTAGTTGTTCGCTGGTTTGACCAGCACATGCATCTTGTTAACGAGCCAGTGTGATATGAGAGGTTTGACATGATAATATGATAGCAGATGAACGCTTTTTATGCGTAGTTTAATGTTAAGATTTATGTCTTTCACTGCGTTTTACTGAACTCAGCCCAGAGCCTTTAAAGCCAACCAACCCTGTGACGTCACTGGTTAGAATACTGCACAATGGCGGCGCCCTGGCCGCGAAAGATACAACGTTTTTTTCTTTTTTTCTTTTATATGTTTACATTTGTCATGTTTCTTATATAATTGTTGATTATAGTGGAAATCCATTTTGTAAATCGTGTAAACTTGATTGACTGCTTCATTTCCCCTTTAAAGCCTTATCTCTTGTCAAAAGGCTCAACGTGACCGCAGACTTTGATGAACACTGGCAGCAGCGACGTCTGTGTCCGTACCATTCTTATCAATGACAGCGTAATCTCGTATCTCCCTGCTCCCAAGTCATAAATCTCGTATCTCCGATTAAACATGATTTTGGGGAAATGTTGTGTTAATGTTGGTATACAACAGTATATGATAGCAATATAAGCAGGGATGCACATAAGTGGTGCGCAGGTGCGCATGCGCTACCCAATTAAACAATGCGTACCAGATGAATTGCCGCAACCCTCATTTGCGTACCTAAGATTTGGGGATAGATTGGTGCGCAATCTGTGGTGTTGGATAGGCCTCAGAACTAGAGATGCGCGGATGGGCTATTTCATCCGCAACCGCATCGCAAAACTCATCATCCGTCCGCCATCCATCCGCACCAACGTTTTTGACCAATTTTCAAAACCGCACCCGCCCGCCATCCGCTGATTGGGCAATGCAAGGCGCTGCTGATGACAGCCGCGAGACTAGAAAACTCTCTTACCTCAGAATATCAGCAGTGAACTCCGTCTCCGATCGGCGCACATGGACAAAAATAAATAAATAATTTAAATAAATAAATAGCCTAAATTAAACGAACTTCGGCAAACCTGACCGTACAATATTTTCATTGTAGCCTAACAGAAAACGCATTTTGGCACATCATTTAGGATTTTTCATTGGTGCGCCATCAGCTAGCCTATGCCTACAAAAGACAGATGAAATTTAATATTAATAATTGATCCATGTCGGTATACACAGCCTAATATTTTACACTTAGGCTATAATTAAAAAATAGCCTAAACAATCAAGACAGCCTATTTAATTTTTTATTTATTAAAAGCACGAAATCGGTTAATGAAACATGGATTAAAATTAAGATACAATTAATACAAAACGAAATTCGCTTTAAAGAAATGCTTTGTGCTTTCTGTTTGAGGTCTCTGTGAAAGTTTGAAAGTCTTTTAGTGCCGTGGCGCTTTCAGAGTGGTCGCGTCCGTAATGGAGAACTGTCACTCACGTAAGATTGTTTTTTCCTCATAAATGACAAAATACTTAAAAAAAAAAAAAAAAAAGACAAACCATCAATTAAAAAAAAAAAAAAAAATATATATATATATATAAAAAAGGATGGATTTATAGCGTTTTGGGGGAAAAATGGATGGATGACCTTCTATTGCCTTTGTTTTTAATTATCCTTTTTTGAGTTTGTCACGTAAAGTTACCTCCTTCGCCGGCGTTACCATCTCAGATAATAACAAGTCTGCATAGACTCGACTAGGCCATATTAGCCTACTGCCTGATAAAAATGTGACTATTTTAAAGTGTGCTCGATTTTTTTTATTTTTTTTTTTTTATTTGGATGTAGGTATAGTCAGATAACAATATTTAACAATATATTAGGCTATGCATCCCTCTAATTTGTTCCTCCCGTGAGGTGGGTTAAGGAAAAAATGCATTTGAAAATGTGAGGACCAAGCAACAACCCCAGGTTCTCCCCTGAGAACAAGACCAAAAATGTTATGTGCACCCCTGAATATAAGGTATAATACCAACTTTAACGATACAATGTTTAATAACTCAAAAAATATGCAGTTTTTTTAATTTCCTGAAAAATAATGGTTTTGGAGATACGCGGATTCCGCCCGACAACTACGATATTAAATTTGACATCATGAATCACCTTCCATTATTTCCCCAGATGAACTGATGCAATCACAGGATTTATTGGAGGATCTGTGTCAAATAGAAGGTATGAAAAATGAAAATATGATTCATAAAACTCACACATGACGTTTAAAGTTACAGCATCAGAGTATTTCCCTCCATGTTTATTGATGGACTTGCACTTGTATTCTCCACTGTCATCAGAGCTGATCTTTGAGATGCTGAAGATTCTTCCAGATCCTACAAAAGTTCCTCCTTTAAACCAGCTGATTTCTGCAGGAGGGTTTGAGTCACTGATGCAGTTCAGAGTCACTGAATCTCCCTCCACTATTACACCAGATCCACTTATCAACACTGAGACGTTCTTTGGAGGGTCTAAAACAGAGACATATTGATATCATTAACAATCATATTAAACTTGACATCACAGATGTTTTGAGGATTTAATGTCACAGTTACTGGACCATCATTAACTCACACATGACGTTTAAAGTCACAGCATCAGAGTATTTCTCTCCATGTTCATTGATGGACTTGCACTTGTATTCTCCACTGTCATCAGAGCTGATCTTTGAGATGTTGAAGATTCTTCCAGATCCTACAATCGTTCCTCCTTTAAACCAGCTGATTTCTGCAGGAGGGTTTGAGTCACTGATGCAGTTCAGAGTCACTGAATCTCCCTCCACTACTACACCAGATGGACTGATGGACACTGAGACGCTCCTGGGAGGATCTAAAGACAAAAATTAAAATTCACAACACATAATAAAAAATTATGATTTTAATGTTTTTTAGACAATGTGCAGGTGATCATTAACTCACACATGACGTTTAAAGTTACAGCATCAGAGTATTTCTCTCCATGTTCATTGATGGACTTGCACTTGTATTCTCCACTGTCATCAGAGCTGATCTTTGAGATGCTGAAGATTCTTCCAGATCCTACAGTCGTTCCTCCTTTAAACCAGCTGATTTCTGCAGGAGGGTTTGAGTCACTGATGCAGTTCAGAGTCACTGAATCTCCCTCCACTATTACACCAGATGGACTGATGGACACTGAGACGCTCCTGGGAGGATCTGAAACAAACAAACAAACAAACAAAACATTAATAAATAAAATTTGACATCACACTTAGTTGAGACTTATAAATCACAGAGTCACTGAATCTCCCTCCACTATTACACCAGATGGACTGATGGAGATCACAGGTTTCACTGGAGGATCTACAGATGTCAGGTAAAAGTATTTATCAGAGACGGCTGGTGGAAAATGTTCTAGGAAAGGCTGCAGTTGGTTATTATTGGACAATTTCAGCAAACATCCCAGTTTAATTTTTCACTGTTTAATGCTCAAAGTTAAAGAAAAAGTTTAAGCAAAAAAGTTAACAAGGAAAAACTATTAAGACTAGAATTTGAGAGGCTTGAAACATTTGAAATACAGACAAATGTTTTACCAAGTTCTGGATCTGATTAAGTTTGAAGATTTTTTTTTTTTTTACTTTTCCTAATTTACAGTGAATGTATATAGTGCAACTGCAAAAACTGAGAGGAAAAAAATACATGTTACATTTGTTTAGATTTTTTATATACAACTACAATTTTGATACTTCTTTTCCTCGCTCCTCCGTCCTCCAGCCTGTGACCCAGAAACTGATCAAACTCAGCATCTTGAAGGACATCTCAATTCTCTCCATTCCCTTCACATCACAATTATTTTATTTATGCTTTACCTTTGCAGTTTATATAAATTATATATCAGACATTTATCAACAGGGCATCTTGCTTTATCTTTATTATTTATGAATTTCTTAAATAACCAAACTTTAACAACATAAGGGCAGATCCCTTGATCACAGCTGTTGATGCTTTGAAGTGACGCTCCAGTGATCAAGAATATTCCAATATACAAATAGAGCGCTTCTCATTTCTTATTTGTGTATCCTCGTTTCCTTTCCTCGTGTCTCAGTTCCACCCCCTGTAGTGGTGCTCGGTTACTCAGCGGTGAACACAGGGATTGTGGCAAAGGGACGTAACTTCTCCCTTCCCTCCTTCAGGGAACGGGGGTTACATTAGTAACCTAGACGTTCACATTCAGTCATCACTATGAGTTACGTATAAATATATTTATACTGTATTTAGCGTCTAGGTTACTGATGTAACCCCCGTTCCCTGAAGGAGGGAACCGAGACGTTGCATGACTGACGAATTAGAATCGCGCCTGAGAACATATCATCATCGAAATTTAACAGAACCGCTCCAATGGACTAGCCTGGGTTTCCCCATACTGCCTTCGATTTTATTCACGCTGCTAGGCAGTCTGGACACCATGGACCAAATTTTCCCCTGAAAAAGGGAACCAATCACAGAACGGGGAGGGAGCAGCAAGACGATGACGACACCGAAGCAGTTTGTTTATATCTATGGATCCAACATGGCATCAGACTCGACGTTACCTTCTACCCTCATGTTTATCTTGCACAAACGGTAATATTCGCTAAACGCCATCGTGTACAAATAAATCTTTGACCCATCGTCTTTTTCCTCGTCGAATTTCTGTCACTCTACATACGTCATCTGGTATAATTGAATCGATTGGCTATGAGCTACATACAGGCGCATTTGATAGACATTCATAGCGCCCAATAAACGGCTCTGGGCATTCGTAAACCACGCCTCAAATACGAGAAAATGAACACGTGGTTATCGAGTCTCATTTTTACGAAACCATATTGATTATTAAATCCCAAGAATCGATTAGTCATCCTGTTTTCAGACGATGAATGGATGGAACATTTTTGCGCGCATCCCATCCAATAAATCGCAATAATCTTTGTGCTTTGTTATTATTGATATGAAACAAAGTCTCAGATTTAAAATTACATACATTTTCTTACGAAATTCAAAAACATAATTTTTGGCACTGTGGCGTTAGATCGCTCTGGCGCAGCTCAGCTCTAGAGAAGCAGCACATGACCTTCTCTTCCGCCTTAATAATACCAGTTACAGCGCGAAATAAACATGAATGAGCATCTGAAAGTATGTTAAAATATAGAGTACAACTTATCGAAGTCCGTATCATGTCACATGGAATCGCTCAATCAGTGTTTCGACCGTGGAAAGACGTTAGTAAACAATGTCATGTAACCAGTGATGTAGTGGTGCCTGGAGAAGTGGGTATACTCTTAATTTTTTTAAGCGTCCCAGCAAAGGATGAACGCTCTGTGTTATAAACAGTGACATGTAAGACAAGTCTTGTATATTAGTTCACCCCAAAATGGGCCAGTATAGTATTTGCACATTATCATTTAACTTTTGCTGCTTGACTTCACGGAGAAAGGATCATTATGAAATTAATATTAGCCACAGAAAAGGTGCAGTTTTTGCAATTAATACTGGCTTTTAATTATTTATTAATACTAAATAATTATGAATTTTGAGTGACTATTCCTCAGTCCATCCACACATGAAAATTGGACAACTGTTGAAGGGATCACTGCATCGCTGTCTTTACTGGGTGCAGGGCCGTACGCAGGGTTTTATAAATACCGAGGTCCCAAAAATGATCTTGCTTGGCGGGTTGGGGGATTATTACCCCCTCGAGAAAATATTGATTTTCCTGATCTTGACGTGCATTTTAAGGTGTTTAAACAGTAGCTTTAAAAGCATGTCAGAGGGCAGTAGCATGAAGTTTTTTATCAGATATTTTTAAACATGAGAATCAGTTTAAATGTCGCAATGAACGATCCACGCTACAAAATGGAAATGCAGAATGTTTATGCTTATTGTTGACAATACACAATCACATATTCGAAACGGAAATGGCCTTAAATAAGAAATGATTCAAGGATTATTTTGCATAGATGTTACATTTCAAACAAACGCCAATGCAATCCTTCTGTGTCCAGAGGCATTATGAGCAATTAGTATGAGCATCAAAGATCAGTTTCAGCTACTTTTTCTTTCCTAAATTAATCAGTGTTTTGGACTAATCTGTTAATTTAATCAGTGGTTCAATTGCGCACTTATAAAGACAGTCACTTGTCGCCACCTTCTGGCTTAATGATGCAAGTTGCACAAACACAGACAAGCGGAGTGATACAAACAGTGAAAAGTCTCAGTGCTGATACTGGGGAAATATTCGAACACATTCGAGGTAATGTTATACAAATACATTTAAACATTATATTTATTATAATAATGGCAATATATTTAAAAGGGTGCTTGTATTGTTAAATTGAGCTTATAGTTTCCACTGTCTTTGATAAAACTGATTATTCCTGTTTGTCATTTAAAACTTCGATCGAAAAACAGCTGTTTAGTTTAGCTACTTGTATGATCGTTAACTGAAGCGTGAAGCGTCGCGTTGGGATTCGCGCTCGGCTCGCACTTTTGTGAACATAAATCCCGCTTGCTTTAATTGGTCTCAAACATTTTGACATGACATTGACGAGCGGGTTTTTGTGTGCCGTAGCAGCTCAGATGAGGAGGTCAGTTATCGTCGTGATGGGCGAATCATTGCAGCACCAAATTCGAGTTAATATTAGGCAATTATTTCACAACTTTCATTATATAGGCTACACTAGACACACATCAGACGCACATCAGAGGGGATTTTAGAAGTGGGTATACGCAATGCCGACAGAACAAGAAGTGGGTATACGCCATATACCTGCGAATACCTTGCACTACACCAGTGCATGCAATGTCACATTTACCTCAGAAAAAACAAATCCAGTGACCATAAACTCGTCAGTCAGCTAGAAAAATTAACTCTGGAGAGGAGCATTTTGTTAAATATATGCACCATATTACATATTCATTATATTTTTTAATGTTCTTCAATAATGCATGTTTGAATAAATCTGGAAAGTTTTATTATGACAGCCACCATTTACATTTTTATATAATTTCATATAACTTTATTATTATAAAAATAAATAAAAGTGTATTTTAAGTGTTTGTATACAAATCAGTTCATTTTTACCTTCAATATTATAGTAGGCTAATGAAGCCAATAGGCTACTTGACTCCCATAGTTTACAATAATAGTTAAGAGATTTGTTTTCCTTGAGGAAATTTGCAATGTATTGTAGGGGAGAGCCGGGACAGTTGAAACACTTTTCAGATAAATGTCGTTTTCTAAGATAAGGTTACAGATAGAATTTTTATTTTTTGTGATTAACAACTCACATATGTGTTCTCTTAGTATCATGTGTTATTCTGTACTAATATAGAATGATTTAAGTAAAATTTGACTTTGAACGGTAGTTGTGCTTTGTTTCAATCGTCCCGCCTGAGCGGGACGATTGCAGCACAGGGGTGGGACGGATGAAACATAACAGTTTAAACGGCAACTATTCATCTAATGCTTATTTTTTTGAACAATACCTGACAAGTAACTTATGTACATATTGTTACAAACATATTTTGTAATTTATTTTAATTTAAAGGTTCATATTAACCATTTTTGTTATGGCGCCCAATAAACAATAGGCGATAAGCATATGCTCATTTTGTAATCTTTCTAACAGGCTATTTTGACGAAGACAGACAAATCCGTTTACAATTAATTTTCTTACATTTCTTCCTTGAGTCATATTGAGTGTTTGCTAGTTGAATAGCCTGTTATAATGAAGAAAACAAGGTTAACCAGAAGACGATAAATGACATTTATTGAAGATTGAAGATTGGACAATTGATGATTATTATACAGAGATAACATGTGTTGCGTAATTGAAAATTAATTTGCATTAAAAGAAACACAAGTCTAGGAACAGTATATGAATCTATGAACAGTATAGGCTATGACCAGGTTTAACGGGCAGGACGCGTTGTCGGGACGGTTTAAACACTTGTTTCAACCGTCCCGACAGCGCCTCCTGTCAGTTAAACCTCTTTTGCGCTTAAACTAAAAAACTCTGATATTGCACACTTAAAGGGACTATGTGTAGGAATTTCTCCCATCTAGTGGTGAAACCAAAATAAGGTGAAACCTTATGTACCAAAAAGCTATGACAGGATGTCTTATAATAGCACTTCGAGTTTTTCTTTGGGTGAACAGGTTTGTTATTTAAAACAAACTGAAACAACGAAAAAAAATTACTGACTGTGAAAAACATTAACTATTAAATCTGATTTTAAAATCTGGTTTTAACAGAAAAGAATTTTATTTGAAAATTGCAGTGATAATTCATTCTCTCTCTTCCAGCGCGTGCGCGCCTTTCTCTCTCTCTCTCTTGCTCTGCATCTCGCGCACGCACCTCTCTGTGTCTCTCTCTCTCTCTTGCTCTGCGTCTCGCGCGCACCTCTCTCTCTCTCTCTCTCTCTCTCTCTCTCTCTCTCTCTCTCTCTCTCTGCGTCTCGCGCGTGCACCTCTCTCTGTTTCTCTCTCTCGCTCGCTCGCTCTGCGTCTCGCATGGCAGAGAGGAGCAGCATTTTAATTCAGTTAAACACAGATATTATGTTGCTTCTCTAATTTTACATGCAAGTATAGCCGAAATCATTTGTCTTAATGGGTCGCGTTTCAGTCACTATTTCATATTAATTCCGTTGTTTTTTCTCCCTTTCCCCCCGTGATTTTGTCTATATCGCGAATATAAGACGATCCCCCATTTTTCAGCCTATTTTTAGGACAAAAACCTTGTCTAATATTCGGGTATATACGGTAATAAAGTACACAACCAAGCAATGAAAAAAAAAGCTTGTAATTAAGACCTTAACATTGACTTACCTGTCGAGAAGAAAGCAGGCAACTTCAGGGTCTCTTTTAAAAGCTTTCTCCTGCATTAGCTATCCCGACATTAACCCTTGTTTTTGTAATCTCCGGTCACGTTTCCTTTTACGGTCTATTTTGGACTTTTTCGACGACGAGGACTTCTTATCCTGTGACTCAGCATATGTATGAATGAACGGTGTATAAATAACCGTGCAGTGCAGCCTTTTAAACTTGCCGCGGCAGTGACAAGCGCCTCTCTCTGCTCTGCTCCTCCGCTTCTGCTGGCTTCAGTCACGTGACGCTGGTTCTGAACGAAAACGCGTTGTGGAAACGCGTTGGCCTAGTACTTTTTGTCCCTCTCTGCTATTATAGTTTTTCAAGATGGCGGAACTACATGGAAGCCTCCGTGGACTTACCCGTCCCATGTATATAAAGATAATAAATTCTTCGTTTACGAGGATTAGTCAGATCATTGGCAGAGGTATTTGTACTCCATTGAGGGCATATTTATGAATAAAAATATTGATTTTAGATAATAAAATACCTAAAAAGCTACACATAGTCCCTTTAAGGGTGTGTTGCAGTACTAATACACCTGCTGTATTATCATTACAATGGCACATGAAACAATAAATCCAACTTGTCAGTCCAAAAAAAGTACCGCACGAAAAAATTCACATACCGCACTAAAAAACAGCTTTGCGGCTTTAACTCCAAAACGGCACGACGTAAAGAAGAAATATTTTCGCAGGTATGTTAGGCATTGCGTGCTGTACGTGCTAACGAAATTTGACGTACATGACGTGAGTGGTTTTCAAGGAAATCTCAGTGTTTCATCCGTCCCGCGTTTCAATCGTCCCGGCTCTCCCCTACCTGATATCCAAAATAATCAATATTGAATCGAATCGAATCGTAATTGAAATCGAATCGAATTGCAAGCTTGTGAATCGAAATCGAATCGAATTGTGAAATTTGTGTCAATACCCAGCCCTACTAAAATCATACTCAAGTACATTTTTAATATATTTAATTGTACGTCTTTTTCACCTTGGCTCCCTTCCCTCCTTCAGGGAACAGGAGTTACATTAGTAACCTAGACGTTCCCATTCAGTCGTCACTATGAGTTACGTCAGTGATTGATGAATTGGGATCCCTAAGAAAAACGCCACAAACACTGTCTTCCAGCGCCTCATGTAAACCGCCTGATCCCCCGCACCCTCGGAGAAGGAGAGGGCTTTACACAGAGAAGTCAATCACTGCTGTTCCTGCTTGTTAACGCCTACTTGTCACTGTTCTGCCATTTTCACTATGATGGTATAAATAAATTAATTAATTAAATAAGTAAATAAATAACCCTTTAACTTTGAGTTCAAAACTGAATGGTAGAAACTTAGAAGAAGTGAATTATTTTTTGAGTCTATTTACCCGTGGAAGAATACACATATAGGATCACCGCATATGGGCACCAGTCCAGCACAGGGGCTGACCACTGACCAGAGTCACTTCTGACTCCAGAGGAGGAGATGGCGGGCGAGTTGTGACATGAGATGGGAGCGTAGATCACCTTGACGGTTTATGTACGCATATCGATGTGTTGTCCGTTCGGACCAGTATATGCTTGTCTTGCAGCAACAGCAGAAACCGGCGGAGAGCAAGGAATACTGTGAGCAACTTGAGACAATTGATCTGCCACTGGAGTCGAGTTTGCTCTTTCCCAGTTGACCTGAAGCCCCAGATGGCTGAGGTGTCTGAGCACCAGGTCCCTGTGTTCACACAACTGATCTCGCGAGTGGGCCAAGATGAGCCAGTCATTGAGATAGTTGAGGATGCGAACACCAACCTCCCGTAACAGGAAAAGGGCGGCCTCCGCGACCTTTGTAAAGACGCCGGGTGACAGGGAGGACTTTGTACTGGTATGCTCGTTCCTCGGACTCAAAGTGTAGGAACGTTCTTGTGTCGAGAGAGAATTGAGACATTAAAGTATGCGTCCTTCAGGTCGATCGCTACAAACCAATCTTAGGGACGAACACATTCGAAAAGGTGTTTCTGTGTTAGCATTTTGAACGGAAGCTTGTGAAGGGCCGATTCAAAACACGCACATCCAAGATTTGCCGTAACCCACCACTCTTCTTGGGAACAATGAAGTTGGGCTGTAAAACCCTGACCTTACATCGGCTGGAGGGACCGGCTCGATCACGTCCTTCGCCAGGAGAAACATGAGGTCTGCAAAATCTGCATGCAGAACAGGGGCCTCTACATTCACCACTGAGGTTAAACGGATGCCACTAAATCTGGCACTGGGAGAACTGAATCGCATAGCCAAGTCTGATTGTCCGAATGAGTCAGCGTAACGGGCTGGGAAGCTCTAGCCAGGCTCCCAGCAACCGAACCAGCAGGACCAATGGGACCACAGACGCACCCGTGGAGGGGCAGCGAGGTGGAGGACAGGGACCCGTCCCGGAGTGGGGTCTGAGTGTGCAGTGCAACACTTACATGGCTCCACAGTTTGCCAGGGGTGCGTGAGAAAGCATGCCGCTTGTTCTGAGACACTGCTTATAATTGATAGGGATTAAAGGGATAGTTCACTTTGAAATAAAATTTTGGTATGTTTTAGCTTACCTCAAGGGCATCCAAGATGTGGATGTCCTTTTTTCCGCAGTAGTTTTAATTTTGATATTTTTAGGTCAAACCGTTCTTGTCTGTCAGTCATATAATGCAGGTATACAGTCACTGTCTCAAAGAGCATGCACAGAGTCCAAATTAAAACAATTCCACATCGTCCAAATTAATCAATTCCCCATCGTAAGTACACATTGACGGCCTAAGACACGAAACGAGCGGGTTGTGTGAGAAAACGAACAGTATTTATATCGTTGTTACCTCTTGAACACAGCCGCGTCTAAATGATCTGAGGGCGCGGGCGGGTATAGATATATACACTAGATGTCGCCTTGGCTACGGTTTCGTTCCAATGAACTGCAGTAGCCAAGGCGACGTCTATGTATATATCTATACCCGCCCGCGCCCTCAGATCATTTAGACGCGGCTGTGTTCAAGAGGTAACAACGATATAAATACTGTTCGTTTTCTCACACAAACCGCTCGTTTCGTGTCTTAGGCCATCAATGTATACTTACTTAAAATATCAAAATTGAAACTACTGCGGAAAAAAAGACACCTACATCTTGGATGCCCTTGAGGTAAGCTAAAACATACCAAAATTTTATTTCAAAGTGAACTATCCCTTTAAAAAAGAAGAATGGGAAGATGTTTATCATTATGTGGTGGTTGTGTACACACACTGCTGATACATTTATGTTCAAACACTATGTAAAGTGAATTTTGCAAAATAGGTGCCTTTAAAAATCTTTAAAAATCTTATAATACTTCAGAGCACAGACTTACAGTACCAGTCAAAAGTTTGGAAACATTACTATTTTTAATGTTTTTGAAAGAAGTCTATTATGCTCATCAAACCTGCAGTTAAAAAAAAAAGTAATATTATGAAATATTATTACAATTTAAAATAATGGTTCTCTTTTTTAATATATTTTAAAATGTAATTTATTTTTGTGATGCAAAGCTGAATTTTCATCAGCAAGTACTCCAGTCTTTGGTGTCTTATGATCCTTCAGAAATCATTCTAATATGATGATTTGATACTCAGTTATTATCAATGATGGAAACAGTTGTGCTGTTTAATATATTTTTTTGGAATACTTTTTTCAGGATTCATTGATGAGTAAAACGTTAACAGCATTTATTCATAAAAACAGCATTTATTCAAAATAAAAACATTTCTAACAATATAAATCGTTACCATCACCTTTTATCAATTTAACGCATCCTTGTTGAATTAAAGTACTAATTTCTTAAAAAAAAAAAATAGTTATTGTTCCCAAACTTTTGAACGGTAGTGTATATTGTTACAAAAGATTTCTATTCTAAATAAATACAGTTCTTTTAAACTTTTTATTCATCAAATAATCCTGAAAAAAGTATCTCAGGTTATAAAAAAAATATTAAGCAGCACAACTGTTTCCGACATTGATCATAAATCAGCATATTAGAATGATTTCTGAAGGATCATAAGACACCAAAGACTGGAGTACTTGCTGATGAAAATTCAGCTTTGCATCACAAAAATAAATTACATTTTAAAGTATATATATATATATATATAAAAAACATTATTTTAAATTGTAATAATATTTCATAATATTACTGTTTTTTTTTTTTTTTAACTGCAGGCTTGATGAGCATAAGAGACTTCTTTCAAAAACATTAAAAATAGTAACGTTTCCAAACTTTTGACTGGTACTGTAAGTCTTAAAATCTTTTTAAAGGGAACACTTCACAGATTATTGTAGATTTTTATTTTAAATTTACAAAAAGCATCAGAAGTTTAATTTTATGAAAATAATAATAATATAATAATAACTTTTTTTTTAATATAGCACTTTTAAAGCAGCTTCTTAAGGCGCTTTACATAATAGAACAAGCACATTTAAAATACAACACACAGTGAAAAAAATAGAATGAACAAAGATAAAAAAAAAAGTCAAGTAAAAGCTAACCTAAAAATATGCGTTTTCAAATGAGAGAGCAAATGTAAAATTTATATTTTTATATTTTATACAAAATATAAATTTTACAAAAAATATTCAACTAAAACTTCAAGAAAACAAATTTTAGGAAAAAAAAAAAAATCAGTGCGATTTTTTGAGCGCAGGACCAAACTTTTCCACTAGATGACATCCAGACTCCTCTGATGACCATATAAGGACTCTTCGATTTCCATATATGGATTAAGTGATATAAACTACAGTCTGCATGCTTTCAAATGCTTTATAGTTTGTCAAGATTACTTTAGGTTTAGACTAAGATATTATTATTATAAATGTATAATGGCAAGTGTCCCACGGGTGTTGGATAGTCTTAAAAATAGTGGTTAAAACATTTTTATAAATCATAAATTCAGATATTTATTCCTTGTAATGTTTGAAAGTCAATCTGTACTCACACATGACATTGAGCTGAACAGCAGGAGAGATGTGAGTGTGTCCATCTACAGCACAGCTATATCTGCCTGAATCCTCTCTTCTGACTGACTGCAGCAGGAGTTCATTGTTTCTGTCTCTTCTCTCAGTTAATGGCTGTGAATTTCTGTACCAGATGAATGTTGCTCTGTCAGTCAGAGCGCAGCTGCTTTTACATCTCAGAGTGACTGAATCTCCCTCTGTCACTCTCTCAGGAGACTCCACCTGAAGATCTGAACACAACACACACATTATATCTAGTGCTGCTGTCATACACTGATTATTATTCAACATAATGCACAGAAGAAGAGATAAACCTCACCAAAGTCACCTGTGACAGTAAGAGTCACTCCTGAATCACCAGTATATGTTCCATCAGGTTTATCAGTGATGATTCTGAAATAGTACATGTGTGAATCCTTCAGTGTCACATGGCTCAGTCTGACGGTGCAGTTCTGCTGTTTATCTCCCAGATACTGAAGCCTCTGACTGTATTCAGGGTCCTTAGACAGATCTGGAGGCTCATCACCCTTTTCAGGGTTTTTGGTCCAGAACGCTTCCTTTATCTGATGTCCAGTAGGGTATGTATAAGTGCATCTCATTATCACTGTTGAGTCCTTTAGTGCACAGATGTGTGAAGGACTGTAACTCACACTCCAATCATCACTAGAAACCCCTGAAACACAGAATTCATCAAACTGTAAATGTTGTTTTATCTGTTATATTGGGCCATGAAACATGACAATACTTTATTACTATATGAAAACAGCGACTCATTACAGGAAATATAAGATAAATGTAAATAAATAATCTCAGTGTGAATTACTTTAAGACAGAGGAGTGAAGAGAGAACCAAGAAATCAGCCAAAAACAACAAGCTGCACAATTACAGTTTTTCTGAATTGCTAAAGCACATTTCTTGAAACCATCACTCACTTTCTCAAAACCTTAAACACAAAAGCAAATGTTCAAAACTCATTCAGAGAATCTCTGACTCTTCTGGCAAAATCAAACAATGCTTTCAGATCTTACACACATCAGTCAATATTAGAAACACTACAGATCATTCGTTAGACACTACATGAAGAATGGAGAACACAGAATCCAAAGCATGCAGTTACAGGAGAAATATTTAGTTATATATTGTAACAAAGTAAACAAATTTTGCAATTATGTAAAAATAAAGTAGTGCTGACACCTGACAGTGGTGAGTGAATAAATACTGTATGCACTGCAAGTACTGTATAGTATTGCACTGAATATTGTATAGTATTGAATGTCTGTATATTCAGCATTTGCATACTGTGAAATACAGTGACCAACTGCAGAAGCCCAAAAGGTTACAGTAAAAAACTGTAAATGAAAAGCATGTTACTGTAAAGTACAGTCAGAAGAGTTGAGCAACTACAGAATCAAGGTCAGTGAGAGAGATTTATTCTGCTTCAGCTTCACGTCTTCATGTCGGTCCGGCCGGAGAATATCATCTCTGCAGGAGAAGAGAAAAACCCTGAAGCAGATCCAGCCTTGACAACATTCTCCACACCTTCCTCTTCCTCTTCCTCCTCGTTCATCACCTCTTTCACACACTCTTCCTCCTCTTATACTCATACTCTTCCTCCTCTTATACTCATACTCTTCCTCCTCTTATACTCACACTCTTCCTTCTCCAACTCACACTCTTCACCCTCTTATACACACACTCTTCCTCCTCTTATACTCACACTCTTCCTCTTATACACTCTTCCTCTTATAATCATACTCTTCCTCCTCTTATACTCATACTCTTCCTCTTATACACATACTCTTCCTCCTCTTATACTCATACTCTTCCTCTTATACACATACTCTTCCTCCTTTTATACTCATACTCTTCCTCCTCTTATACTCATACTCTTCCTCTTATACTCATACTCCTCTTACACACATACTCTTCTTCCTCTTATACTCATACTCTTCCTCCTCTTATACTCTTCCTCTTATACACACACTCTTCCTCCTCTTATATTCATACTCTTCCTCCTCTTATACTCATACTCTTCCTCCTCTTATACTCACACTCTTCCTCCTCTTATACTCATACTCTTCCTCCTCTTACACACATTCTTCCTCCTCTTATACTCATACTCCTCCTCTTATACTCATACTCTTCCTCCTCTTACACACACTCTTCCTCCTCTTATACTTATACTGTTCCTCATCTTATACTCATACTCTTCCTCCTCTTATACTCACACTCTGGGACCGCAGCCCCAGCAGTTTCACCCCAGCAGTTTTGCCCTGTCACATTTCATTTTTAAATCTTAGCGACTGTTCTGTCCTAAAACTATCTAATGGTTATTGTTACTCCTGCTGCTATTTTTTGCTCCTGCTGTTACTCCTTTAACCCTTGTGTGGTGTTCATATTTTTGTTACTCAGCCAGTGTTTGTGGGTCTGGTGGACCCACTGCATTTTTGGGTTTTTAATTCAACACAATCAAAAATGTTATGTTAAAATACTCAACAGATGTTTACTTCATCCCAATTACAAGCAATATAAACAGCATATATGGTTAATATTTTCTCTTTACCTTTGTTAGATCACATTTAAGAATTGCAACCTCATGTGGGAATGGCAGGAGTAGAAACACAAAACTCACCCTAGCACTCTTTCACACTTACACACAATCTCTCTCTCACACGCACGCACACACACACTCATGCACACACATACACACACACCCACAACACACACACAAAACACACACCCACACACACACACACACACACACACACACATATACATGCACATACACACACACACTCACTTGGATATGTGGTGTACGGTCACTCTCCATAGGCATAATGGTTTTTCTAATGTACAAACTGTATAATCTATCCCCCTACACTAACCCTACCCCTAAACCTACCAATCACAGACAACTTTTGGCATTTTTTGAATTTCAAAAAACTCCATTTAGTATGTTTTAGTATGAGGACACAGATGTCGTCATAAACCATGTTTACGTTGTAATACCCATGTCATTATACACATTTGTGTCCTCATAAACCATATACAAGAACATACACACACTAACAGCAGGCCCTGACAGGAGGAGGACAGAGTAAAGGTACACAGGACCTACAATTTCCATACTTTTATTAGCCCCGGGTCCAGTGGACCCGAACATCCTCTGTGTAATGTAAATGTGTAGGGGGGGTGTACAGTGTGTTTTCATTGAAAAGGTGTTCTGATATATATTCCTCACAGAAAATGAGCCAAGGCCATTGAGTCTCAGTTTGAAAAAATAATTTATTGTATAATTTTTCTTTTGATAAAAAATGAAAACGGGTCCAACAGACCCGAACACCATACAAGGGTTAATGAAATAAAATAATGCTTGTGTCATGAACACTTCAATCTCCAAAAACGAACAGCCTGGTATAATAAACACACTTTATTTTTGAAAGCCTGGCATAACAAACTTTTGCATAGACATTCAAAGGGCAGTTATTAGTCTAAAGTCAAGATAACTCTTAATTCCTTAAGTTAATTAATTCTGCCTGGGGTTAATGCGTAAACTTGAACACAAATAAAACTTAATTTCAAACAGGCTGAAAGTGTGAACATATTATTAATTTGTTGGAGACATAACCAAGAATACAATTTAATTTAAATTTACCTTTCAGTTAGGGCTGGGCGATTTAAATCGCGATATTATGCGCATTTCGTCAGTAAAGCCGGTTCCTTGATTAGTAGTAAATCGCCTTCACCTGCTTTCAGATGAAGCGGCATTTAGGGCTGAGGAGATAATTAAGTGATTAATTTAGTGATTATTGAGCGTTATTGAAGACACCTGATGTTAACAAGCAGAATCACTGAAGAAGAAAATCACAAATTGTAAGTTACCATTAAGGTGATGGGTGTTTGCTTTAGTTGGGCTCTAGAGCATTATATGTTTACTTTAATATTTACTGTTGTTTGTCTGCTGTTATTGATTTATAACAGTCAAATTAACAAAGTAAAATGTTATCTTATAGTGTTGGTTATGTTTTTACATAATCATGCTGTGATCTGAAAAAGGAAACTTATTGAGATAGTTTGGTTTAACTTGTTAGCAGCAGTTTAGTGATTCTTCAGCCTATGATTATCAGTACTTTACTTATAATTCAAAATATTTAATAAACATTGTTCTGATCAAAAGACATTCATATAAATTAATTTAAAACACAGACATCAATAATCAGCCTGTGAATCTCAACAATGGTGACAATACTAAAGCATGTTGCAGTGGCTGCCACCAATCACAACTCATTAATGGCTCCCATCATGCATTGCGGTATGAATAAATTATGATCTGAATTGTCTATGTAATTTACTTTTCCTAATTGAATATTCTGCTCCTCACCATTGTTGAGATGCATAGACTGAATCTTAACATCTGTGTGTGCCTAAAATAATGATTTTTTTTTTTTTTAAACAACTTTTAAGAAATCCTTTATATTATATCAAAAATTTTGGGCATTTATGCAGATTCATTAACCAACAACATAAATCGAAGTCAGAAAGAAGGATTTTAATGAGTTCAGTGATCAAGTTCAAATGATGATTGTCATAACATAACCAACACCATCAGAACACTTTTTTCTTTGTTCAACTGGTGATTATAATTCAGAAACAACAGACAAACAAAATCTAAAGTTAATAATATATGGGTCAAGAGTCCAACTAAAGCAACCATTGATCGTCATAACGGTAACTTACAATTTGTGATTTTCTCCTTCAGTGATTCTGCTTGTTAACATCAGGTGTCTTCAATAATGTTCAATCATCACTAAATTAATCACTTAATTATCTCATTAACTTAAACACTCTTGAGTGTGGACTCATACACTCCCAGGAGTGTTAATTTAACACTGGAGTTTTTGCTGTGTACAAAGAGCCGTAGTTAACTGACAAGCTGAGCCATATCGCATTAATTATCGCTGGCGATACGTCCGCGATATGCAATATTGCACAGCTTGTCAGTTAACTACGGCTCTTTGTAGTAAATGCCGCTCCATCTGAAAGCAGGTGATGGCGATTTACTACTAATCAAGGAACCGGCTTTACTGACGAGATGTGCATAACAATATCGCGATTTAAATCGCCCAGCCCTACTTTCAGTGCGGACATACCATTATGTTACCATTACCACAATTACAGAAAACACAGCCTCTTCTGTGTGTGCAACACCTCACACATAATATCGATCAATCAGTGTTTTTCAGCCGTGGAAAGAAGTCAATAAAACAGCTGGAGAACAAGTACATCACATAACGTTACATAACGCTGGAGAAGCATAACATTACATTTACCCCAGGAAAGCCATTTACTGACCAAAGCACATTAGTTGGCTAGAAAAATTATCTATAGAGACCATTTGCTAAATATGTGCACTCTATTAGCCTACATATTTATTAGATTTTTACCTATATCACTACAATATTATTATGTTGTTAGTATAATAAAAACACATTATATTTAATTAGAGTTGTTATTTTTGACCTTTAATAATAATAGCTGACAGGGCTCTGTATGTTTACAGCAATGTGTGAATTTTTTTATTTCCTTGAGAAAAATAAACATGTATCTATTGTACCTAAAGTTTATCCAAATTAATCGATATTGAATCAAATCGGAATCAAATCACAATAATTGAATTCGAGAAAGAGATTGAAAATGAAGGTTTTTTTTTACACCCCATCAATCCCCCTTTCATAATCATCACTCCAAACTAAACTCAAAAGTTGGCAGCCCTGATGAGCTTTGATGGAGGGTGTTGCTGAAAAGCAGAAGAAAATTTACAGACAGAGTGAAGAGAGTTTTGTCCAATCAAATGCTCTGAACTTTGAGAAAGTCCCTCCCCCTAAACCATGTGACACTGACCAGCAAGTAGCAAAAGACTATTGGACATTTCTAAAAGGAGTGTTTGACATGTTCAACACAAACTTCCTGTTTCAGAGAGAAATATGTGAGAACAGGACAGAAGAAAGTGCAGATCAGCCGCTCATGAGGCCTTAAATAAAACATCAGAGTGTTTCTAATGTGAATGTAAGAGAGACTCACCGTGAATCATGAGCAGAAAGAAGATCAGAGGAAGAGGAGGAGCCATTCTGACCCACATCAGCATAACATATATCTATAATACAGCATTCAATTCAATTCACATTAATAAGTTATGTAGGCCCTATTTCAGAAATGTACATATACAAAATAACAGTTAATCACAAAAAATTAAACAATGTAATAATTTAAGGCAGAAACAATGAGCTCATTGAAGTAATGAATACTTGCGTTGATATATTCATCTCTTAAACAAGTATATGTAAATCACCCTATTCTTATCATTTCTCATGTAAAGACACGTATGTTATATGAGCAATAATCATTTAAGCAAGAGTGTGTTTGTCTTACCGTGTTGAAGCTCATCAGATCAACAGCAACCAAATGACTGACTGTTTTAACACAAGCACTTTAGCTTTACAGTGAAGGACTCTGTGTGGTTAACACTGTTAATTAAAGAACGCCCAGCAACGGAAATATCACTGTCCCTCCCTCAACAAGAGAACAACATTACTGAACTAAACCTACTTAAACAGAAATGATGATCTTTTTCTGTAAGTTGAAGATGTATAAATGTGAGGATGAATGTAGATGAATGATAGTGATTTACAGGTGAGGCTCATCAAGGTTGATGTCAGTCGCAGGAGATGTGACCTCTGGTGACAGTTTGAGGGATTGAACGAGCACATATGAGACGAGATGTGTCTGACTGCAGAACTATATACGTGACAGCAGTTTCAGGCCAGCAGTTTCAGACCAGACGTTAGGAGCTGACGATCACCTAAAGCCTGCTTTATACCAGAGATGGTCTTATTACTGGGAGAGACCAGGATCTGAGGATCTACCATTGTAAAGTGTAACAGCTGACTTTTATCATGTGTTCCTTGACAACCAATCGCATTACAGCCTTGACGTCACTGAGGCTGTGCAGGGCCGGTTGTAGACATTTGGAGGCCCTAGGCAAAATATATGTTGGAGGCCCCCCGCTACGCCCTCCTCCCCTCCACCTTTCAGAATTCACGAGTTCACACTTACATCAAATTAAATAGAGTAAAGATCATGCGTATTTGGCGTGCTGTCCAGGGGAAGGTTCTGGGCTCTGAATTTTGGCCCGAACCCAGAGTATTACCCCCGTTTGTGATAGGAATAATCTAGAACTATTGCATTGTATTTTGGATTGTGTTGTTTACATCCAATAAGAGATTATTAAAATCAAAGTGAGGAGATGGGGTGGTGGAGGGATGCTGATAAACTGTCAATGAACAGAGGTAAGTCTGCAGTATATATACCTCTTATCTCGTTGATTGGGTTGATTAACTGAATGTGTGTCACTCGTGTTTAATTAGGTTTAATTATCTTAACTTTGTTATTAAAACATCATTAAATAAAAAGCACTTGAAGCAATTATGATTCCTAACCATTTTATTTATACAAAACCTTTTATCAGTATTTTTATATTTTTACTTAAATGTGCATATTAATTTAACTTTAATTAAGTTAAACACACAAAAAAATGTCATCTGGACCAGCACTTATTATTCTTATTCCATGGTCTACAGGGGCTCTTCTGCTTCTTTTTTTTTTTTTAAAGGGGTCATACACTGGATTATTTTATTATTTTATAATGTTTCCTGGGGTTCCCTTATAATGTTAGTATGATTTTAACATAAAAAATTGTCATAATTTATAAATAAAAGGCATTTTTCCAAGCCTGATTTTAGCCTCTGATTTGAACGCTCTGTTTTGAAGGGGCGTGTCTGCTGTGAGACTTCAGTGTAAACGCCTGTGATTGGCTGACATGTTTGCATAAGAAATAGCTAATATTACATGTGGAACTCTCTCAAAAACTTTTACTACGTTTTTACTATCGGTCTTTGTCAGACACATGGGTTTGTTGTGTGTGACATCACCGCGGCACCATTTTTGAGGTATTGCTACTGACTGAGAATTAAAGAGATTACAGGAGTAGAAGTAAATAAAATAACTAAGATAACTAATAAGATAACTATCTAGATAAGAAGTAAATATAACTCGCAAACCTGGAGAAGCAAAAGAAAACTGAGAAAAGGCCATACCGAGATAAACTCGATAAAGATGCCAGGGACCGTTATTTGGAGAAATTGTCATCCATTCAGAACATAGATCCATATGAGCTGACTGCAGTAAGTTGGAGTGCTGACCCCGCATTGCTACCTCCATCCTCATATTTAGACATTGTCAATTATCTTGTTTATGGTATAAGCACATAATACCAGTGAATAATTAAAAAAATTATAAATCTCTGGAAGCCCACGGACATTTCACTAATGGCTGGGTACAGGATTTATTTACATTCCTACCGAAGGACTGCGACAACACAGTAGTGACAGCAAAGGTATGTTTGCTGTAATGATGATGATGATGATAATGTCATGTTAACTGTATATCATCAGTGCCTGATTAAGGATGGTTTGTTTAGTTTGAACGTGTCAAATAAATTGTAATACTACCCTCTTTTCATGCATTTTTTTCTTTATTTTATTAATTACACAAACCAATACCTAACACAATAAAACAGAAACATTGTTCCAATAAAATAAGTCATCATCATGAAACAAATTGTCTGACATATTACTGAACTACAGCCAAAGTGAGTTGTTGTCTACAGATCTTGCACTCGCAACGGCTGAATGACACACCACTCAAGCCCTGGGCCATCATCAGCTTATCAGGGGCTAACTTCTGGTCACTGCACATATATGGCAGGAATTGCCGAAACATGCACACATGTTGCAGCTTTGCTCTTCAAGTTGGAAGCAGTAGTTAGATGCAGAGAGACAACAACAGTTACTGGCCAATCTGCATACTGGATGATACCAAGTAACATCACTAAAGTGAGGTAGGACACAGAATAGACTTTACTTCTTTACAGTCTACGTGATTAAAAAAATAAACCCAAACCCGCGTTAAAATCCCTGGCCAAATTAGTACCTACTGTTTTTTGACAAACAGGTCATGTGGTAATTTAATTGCCGTCTGAATCCACATCTCTGAGTTTACAAGAAGAGATTCAAAATTCCATGCCTAAGATGTACGCTTTTATTACTGAAATGCTGGAAAGTATTTACAAGAACACTATTTCATCGCAGCTCCACCTCAGTGAACAAAAATGGGAAAAAGAAGAAAGCATGTAAAATTTGAAATGGTTATGGCAGCAATATATGATCCAATTTTAAAATATGTAGGCTAGGCTATTATAGGCTATTACAGTTTGGATTATTTTTTATAATATACCATGAGTCCTAATAAATGCAGTTTCAACTATTTCTGAAGTGCTTCTTTTATAAAGAACACCGCTTTCTCACATAAACAGCCCTTGCACGAGAGAATAATTGATTCTCGAGCCATCGATATCAACCAATTCAGCAGCATCGTCACGGACAGCGCCAGGTAACGTCGCACGTAAAAAGGTATATCTTAAGCAGCTTTCTAAGGTATGATTCAGGGAACACGCCTATCAATGGTATACCTTCAGTTAAGTTATACCTTACAAGTCTTCGTAGCGCGTTAACAGACAACGTTATCGGGAAACCCAGCCCAGATTATGTGTAATGCTGCATTGCGTCATATTGACTAGTCTAACACACCGGTAAATCTGATTGGTTTCTCTACTTTGGGAAAATGTTCTGTTTGGAATTGTTAATTGGAAAAAAGAGCAATTACACAAAAACAAAATATTCTTAATCTTTTTTTGCTAACAAAATTTTATATAGCCTACATAAATGTACATTTTCAGGTCAGAAACCACTTTTCTATGTTTTGCTTACTGAAGTACAACATTACTTTGGGACTATCTCTGACTCCTGTAACAAGAAGACTTTAAAAACAATTTAAATATGTAAGTCTTTTAATCTTTTCCTTTGATATTCTGATTTGTTAGGCCTGTCTTGTGTCGTCTTTTTTTTTCCCTTTCGTTTATTTGTTCTACATTTTGACTGTTTCCTTCTTTGTTTATTTAATGTTCTCAATAAAAAAATAAAATAAAAAAATAAATAAATTTGATTGGTTTTCATTCATTTTGCGAAACGGTGACGTGTCACGCACTCACGCTACTCAACATCGACGGGTCGTGGAAAACAAAAGTGAACCCAATCTTTTCCAGAAGGGTCTTTCCATGAATTAGCCAAGTGTACATGTGATGCTCACTTCGAGGAAGCGCTTTTGCCGTCCGTTTATGATCACATGATACAGGATTCATGAAAACTGAGGTAATTTACTGACGTTACTGGGATAAAACCTGTTTAAATAAAATGAGAAATGTTCCTTACAAATGTATTTGTTTTTCCACACACCACACAAAGAAACATAAATACCAAATATTTTATTTATCAGACAGCTTAACAGAAGAATGAATTTCGATATGATTATGTCATGGCAACCCACTGTTTCAAACACTATAACTTTTAGTTTCTACAACAGTAATATATACTATTTAATTTGTGGGTTTTTTTTATCTCAATGGGCTCTTTTATATTAATTTGAAACACATATTTTGCATGCTTGCAACAAAGTCTATTTTACGATCTTGATCTTGTTACATGCTCTAAGCGCTGTACAGGCTAAGAAATAATTTTTTGGTGGCCATGAATACGCTTTTCTTAGAATAAATGAATAATCAAAAGAGTTCGTTGGACGAACTGATTAATTGATTGTAATATTAATTTAGTTAAGGTGAAACTAAAGATAACCCAATTAACTGACCCAAATATTAATAATTAATTATTAAAATTTCCCCATTTGAGCTAACTCATTACAGCCCCAATCTGAAGAACAAACTCTATACTAACAGATAAAAAAAAATAAAAAAAAAAATAAAATAAAATAATATATATATATATATATATATATATATATATATTAAATTAATTTATATATAAATTACACACAAAAAATTATACAAATAAGAAACAGACTTTACATCAGTCCAGCACACAATTACTGTCATTCTCTCACAAAGGGTCAAAGAGAACAAATGAGTCTTAATGTGGGTGATGAACCTGTTTGTATTGGTTGAGGTCTGAACAGATGAAAATAAATTATATTTGAAAGGTAAATTATTCCATAACTATACAATCATCCACCAATAACCAATCGTTCATTAAACGATTGAACACAGGCTTTGTGTTCGCTGGTCTCTATCACTCATTTGACGCTGCTGTAGATCACTGATGAATCTTCCACAATCTGAACAGTTGATCGCCTAAACAATCAAAACAAACAGGAGCACAACAATATTATAGCCCAGATTATATGATATGTGGTTGTTAAGATAGTACTGGTTAAATTGGTGCTGGTTAAGCTGGTGCTGGTTAAGTTGCACTGGTTAAATTACTGGTTAAATTGGTACCGGTTAAAGGGACACTAGGTAACTTTTTAACCTTAACTGAACAGCGTCGGAGTCAGTGGAATGGCAGCCCGGTCTCACCCCAAAACGTCGTGTACTGACGGGTCTTGACCATACGGCAACATACGACGAAAAGGGTACCCCTAAAACATCCATATGAGACGAAGACATAAGCGCACCAGCAGCGCCTCCTAGCGGTACCCTAACGCATACCTAAACCTACCCATAACCCGAATCGTCACATATGGACGTTTTAGGGGTACCCTTTTCGTCGTATGTTGCCGTATGGTCAAGACCCGTCAGTATGTGACGTTTTGGGGTGAGACTGTTTTAGGAATGGTTATATTACTTATTTCGGGTTGAATGGTGGTGGTTTCGCACCCCCCTGGTGCCCGAGAGCGGAAAAAACTCACTTGCAACTTTGGGCCGGCGGGTCGGCGTCAGGAACTATCGCGTGATATCAGGTCTCGTGATGTAACGAATTGCTTGACGGCACTGCACACGTACACGCCCCCATTCAAGCACCGGCTATGTATAAGCAAAGGGCAACGATTGATTGAGTTATGGCTGAGGCTGAGCCTGTAAAAAAAGAAGCAGAAAGCTAGGAAATCTTTGTCGGAGGACCAACGAAAGAGGAAACGAGACTGACCGAGCAAGAAGTCAGACTCGAGTAAATATATCGGACCGTTTTTTCAGAATCGTGAGAACTGAGAGAAACAGAAGCCTGCAAAACGGATGCTGACCTGGCCTTATTGCTGTTGCACTTGTAAGTATCTTTGGAATAAACCGTGTTTAATATTTAAATTTCAAGTAATTGCGACCTCAGGATGTTTGCTATTGTCTGTAAAGGTTTTTTATTATGATCACTGTCTGTTACGGGCTTACTAGTACGCTAGATACTATAACTTTGATGTTAGCATTGTCATTAGCAAACACGTTTGATTTCTGTAGTTGTGTGGCCGATCCTCTGTCGGTTTTATTTGTGTAACTTACACTTTTATTTTATGTCACTAAGTCAACGCGTCTGATAGTAGGCAATATCAGACGCGCAAAATGTTGCACATATCATGATCGAGCTAGAAAAAAACGTTCTGATGTTTTCTTAGACAAGCAAAGGTAAACCATCATTCTACCAGATGAACTTATAGATCTTGCTAATATAACTTTAGACAAATATTAGCCTCCGATATATATATATTTTTTATGCTCATGCCCATTCTCCCAAAAACAAACAAACAGGAAAGCAGTAGTTCGCCTCGTTCATATCGTTCGTTCCCGGTAAAAATACTAGTATGCATGACAACACAATAAAAAAAAAAAATAATTGCCATCAGTTGGAAAGAAAGTATTGCTTTACTTGCCTCGGTAGACATAACTGGTTTTGAAATAGCCGGTTCCTCTGCTCAGCTGGGTTGCTCGTGGTGAGGGGGGAGGGACAACAGTTCGTTTTTATGACAGAGTGTTTGAAAGCATTATACTACCAGACACTAGGGGGAGCTTCGTAGAGAAAAAACACTCAGACTTGCATAGTGTCCCTTTAAGTTGGTATTAGCTGGTGCTGGTTAAGCTGGTGTTGGTTAAGCTGGTGTTGGTTAAGTTGTTTTTTCTCACCTCACTGCAGCATCAGGCTGATGAACTCTTATATCGTCATATTGACATTCATTCTCCTCTGCTCTCTTCATCTTTGTCTTTCTGTGATGTTGGACAGTTGTGTACTGGATCTCCTCAGTATCTCTGGATTCAGGAGTTTTTCCTCTGAATCTTCTGGATTTCACACTGGCATACAGAGTGTCGTTGGCTGAATCCGGTTCAGAAAGAGGCTTATCATGGACTGAAACGCTCTGTGACGCATCAGAATAGAGATCATTCTGAAATACAAGAACATTTTCAATTATTATTAAGACATGTAAATCAGTTTGATCTGAAGATTCTCAGTCTAGAGCAGTTTGCCTCAAACTTTTCAGATCAAGTATCAGGTTATAGATCAAATCAATGTTGTGATGACTCAACAGCAGTGCAAAATATGAAAAGACAATGCAGAAAAGCAGAACGCATGTGGCGGAAGACTAAACTTGTAGTCCATTATAACATCTACAAAGACAGCCTTCATGCTTTCAATATGGAACTAGGCAAAGCTAGACAGACTTTCTTCTCAAATATTATAAACAGCAATTTAAACAACACACGCACTCTTTTTGCTACTGTAGAGAGACTGACAAACCCTCCAAGCCAGATTCCCAGTGAAATGCTCTCAGTGAACAAGTGTAGTGAGTTTGCTTCGTTCTTCTCTGAGAAAATCAGTAATATCAGAAAGGTGATCAGCACATCCTTGAGTTGCGCTGAGGTCAGACAGATCAGACCACCTGTGAAAGTAGTTACTATGTCTGATTTCAAAGAAATTGATGGCAAAATTTTGGAAGAAACTGTACAGCACCTTAAAACATCAACCTGCGCTCTTGACACACTTCCCACATCATTTTTCAAAAGTGTGTTAAACAGTTTAGAAGCAGATCTCCTAGAAGTGGTAAATGTCTCACTTCGCTCTGGGAGTTTTCCATACTCCCTGAAAACTGCAGTTGTCAAGCCCCTCCTGAAAAAGAGCAATCTGGATAAGACCATATTAAGCAACTATAGACCGATCTCAAATCTTCCTTTCATAGGCAAGATCATTGAAAAAGTTGTCTTCAATCAGCTGAACAAATTCTTGAGCTTGAATGGATACTTTGACAATTTTCAATCTGGTTTCCGACCGCACCACAGCACAGAGACAGCGCTCATAAAGATAATAAACGATATTCGCTTAAATACTGATTCAGGCAAATTATCAGTGCTGGTACTACTCGACCTCAGTGCTGCATTTGACACTGTCGATCATAACATACTTCTTGACAGGCTGGAAAACTGGGTGGGGCTTTCTGGGATAGTCCTAAAATGGTTCAGGTCATACTTAGATGGGAGAGGTTATTATGTGAGTATAGGAGATCATAAGTCTGAGTGGACATCCATGACATGCGGAGTCCCTCAAGGCTCAATTCTTGCGCCACTCCTGTTCAACCTGTATATGCTCCCAATGAGCCAAATAATGAGAAAGAACCAAATTGCTTACCACAGCTATGCAGACGACACACAGATCTACTTAGCCCTATCGCCTAACGATTACAGCCCCATTGACTCCCTGAGCCAATGCATCGATGAAGTCAACAGTTGGATGTGTCAAAACTTTCTTCAGTTAAAAAAAGACAAAACTGAAGTCATTGCGTTTGGAAACAAAGATGAAGTTCTCAAGGTGAACGCATACCTTCACTCTAGGGGTCAAACAACTAAAAATCAAGTCAGGAATCTCGGTGTGTCCCTAGAGTCAGACCTTAGTTTCAGTAGTCATGTCAAAGCAATAACTAAATCAGCATACTATCATCTGAAAAATATTGCAAGAATTAGATGCTTTGTTTCCAGACAAGACTTAGAGAAACTTGTTCATGCTTTCATCACCAGCAGGGTGGATTACTGTAATGGACTCCTCACTGGCCTTCCCAAAAAGACCATAAGACAGTTGCAGCTCATACAGAACGCTGAGCAGAACCAGAACATATGAACATATCACACCAGTCCTCAGGTCTTTACACTGGCTCCCAGTAAAATTTAGGATTGATTTTAAAGTATTATTACTGGTATATAAATCATTCAATGGCCTAGGACCTCAATACATTGAATGAATGAATGAATGAATGAATGAGGCATTTATATAGCGCTTTCATATGTACTACTGTACACCCAAAGCGCTTTACAATCATATCAAGGGATATCTCCTCAACCACCACCATGCATGGACATTGCAGATATGCTTACTGAATATAAACCCAACAGATCACTCAGATCACTAGGATCATATCAGCTAGAAATACCAAGGGTTCACTCTAAGCATGGCGAGTCCGCTTTTAGCTATTATGCCAGCCGCAGCTGGAACCAGCTTCCAGAGGAGATCAGATGTGCTCCTACAGTAGTCACATTCAAATCCAGACTCAAAACACTTCTGTTTAGCTGTGCATTTACTGAATGAGCACTGTGCCAATGTTCGTCCGACTGTTTGTACTGTATTTTATTTTATTTTTCTAAACTGTTTTAATTATTCCTATTTCTTTTATTATTTTAATTTCTTCTATGTAAAGCACTTTGAATTGCCATTGTGTATGAAATGTGCTATATAAATAAACTTGCCTTGCCTTGCCTTGATGTAAAATACAGGTATATTTCATTGATTCACACATGGAGTGGGGAAGAATAGGGCAGAATGAGTAAATTAAGTGACATGTTCATTCATGTGTTAATGAATATGCAATTAGAACAACAAACCTATATTAAAACAGTAAATATTTATAAGTATTCCATTAAAATATGGAAAAATGATAAAGTCTTTGATAATGTTAGTTTCTCGTCAGTTCGTACAGTTACAGTCTGAGACACAGATAACGGCTGATCGACTGATTTTCTGCTTCTGTAAAGTCGTGTTGTGTTTGGATGATTTACCTCTTTCACTGTGTGATCTTCAGCTTTAACACTCCTTTGTTTCTTCCTGTTATAATCACAGACATTAACAGCATATGGACGAATGTATTAAATTAAGAGAAAATATGAACACTGTTTTTAAAGATTACTAATAATCAAACACAAATGGATAATTTCCTTTCTACATCAGACCAAAAGTGAACTTATACAATCACTGCAGTTTTTTATTGAGCTCACATTATAAACAGGATGAAGATGATGATGAAGATGATGAAGAATAATCCTCCAGATGCCGCTGTGATCACAATCACATTCCCACCAGCAACATGATGAACTGAAAGAGGAAGATCATCATGATTAACTCTCCAAACTGATAATTGATGTGAAGATACAGGAGTGAGTTAATAAAAGCTTCACCTGTGACAGTTACAGCGTCTGATCTCTGAGATCCATGTTGATTGTGAGCCTGACAGTAGAAGCGTCCACTCTGTAGTGCACTGAAACTCTGTCCAGATCCAACAGCTGAGGTTTCATTCTCCTTAAACCAGCTGAAGTTCAGAGCAGGAGGGTTTGAGTCACTGATGCAGTTCAGAGTCACTGAATCTCCCCCCCAAGTCTGACCAGACTGAATGATGGACACTGAGACGTTCATGAGAGGGTCTAAAATAGACAAAAGAAACTCTAAATCCATGTTTTGCGATTGTTAATTCACTAATTTGTTTGTTGCAACAGTGACTGAACCATCATTAACTCACACATGACTTTTAAAGTCACAGCATCAGAGTATTTCTCTCCATGTTCATAGATGGACTTGCACTTGTATTCTCCACTGTCATCAGAGCTGATCTTTGAGATGTTGTAGATTCTTCCAGATCCTACAATCGTTCCTCCTTTAATCCAGCTGATTTCTGCAGGAGGGTTTGAGTCACTGGTGCAGTTCAGAGTCACTGAATCTCCCTCCACTATTACACCAGATGGACTGATGGAGATCACAGCTTTCACTGGAGGATCTACAGATGTCAGGTAAAGGTATTTATCAGAGATGGCTGGTGGAAAATGTTCTAGGAAAGGCTGCAGTTGGTTATTATTGGACAATTTCAGCAAACATCCCAGTTTAATTTTTCACTGTTTAAAGCTCAAAGTTAAAGAAAAAGTTTAAACAAAAAAGTTAACAAGGACTAAAACTATTAAGACTAGAATTTGAGAGGCTTGAAACATTTGCAATACAAACAAATGTTTTACCAAGTTCTGGATTAAGTTTGAGAAATTAATTAATTTCTGCAATTATTAATGTATATGTAAATATATATAGTGCAACTACAAAAACTGAGAGAAAAAAAATGCATGTTACATTTGTTTAGTTATTTTTTTTTATATTACTACAAGTCAATGTGTGATACCAAACAGGACCACATGGAGATGCCAAAAGACCACCGAGCGGGCAATACTTCCACACATGCTAGCCTGAAGAAACTTCAACTTGTGTTATCCGTTCGGACCAGTATATGCTTGTCTTGCAGCAACAGCAGAAACCGGCGGAGAGCAAGGAATACTGTGAGCAACTTGAGGCAATTGATCTGCCACTGGAGTCGAGTTTGCTCTTTCCCAATTGACCTGAAGCCCCAGATGGCAGAGGTGTCTGAGCACCAGGTCTCTGTGTTCGCACAACTGATCTCGAGAGTGGGCCAAGAAGAGGGTGGCCTCCACGACCTTCGTAAAGACGCCGGGTGACAGGGAGGACTTTGTACTGGTATGCCCGTCCCTCGAACTCAAAGCGTAGTAACGGTCTGTGTCGAGGGAGAATTGAGACATTAAAGTGTGCGTCCTTCAGGTTGATTGCTACGAACCAATCTTAGGAGCAAACACATTTGAAAAGGCGTTTCTGTGTTAGCATTTTGATCAGAAGCTTGTGAAGGGCCGATTCAAAACACGCACATCCAAGATTTTGCCATAACCCACAACTCTTCTTGGGAACAATGAAGTCGGGGCTGTAAAAACCTGACCTCACATCGGCTGGAGGGACCGACTCCCCAGGAGGACTGCGATCTCTGCATGCAGAACAAGGGGCCTACGTTCGCCGCAGTACTGAATCGCATAGTCAAATCTGAACATCCCAATGAGCCAGCGTGACGGGCGCTAGCCAGGCTCCCAGCAACCGAACCAGCAGGACCAATGGGACCACAGACGTACCTGTGGAGGGGCAGCGAGGTGGAGGACAGGGACCCGACCCAGAGTGGGGTCTGAGTGTGCAGTGCAACACTTACCTGGCTCCACAGTTTGGCAGGGGGTGCGTGAGAAAGCGTAACGCTTGTTCTGAGACACTGCTTATGATTTATGGCACATGTTCTCAAAGTGCGGCCCGCAGAAACTTTTCTGGAGGCCCGCGATAACATCTGTAAAACTGTTAAAACTGTAGGCTACATTGCTTTGAAAAAAATAATCTCCGTTTAGTGGTGTTTAGCGGCATCTATAGGCATAAGCGGTAATTACAGGTGTGGTCCGACCGATCGCAAGTGGCAAGTGACTTAATGACAAGCTTATTATAGCCGCGTTTCCATTACCTTTCAAATTTTTCACGGCGCGAACACTTGCATTTTCCTATCAACAGTGGAAACAACTTAAAATACTCAATCATTTCTGGTCATAGGCTACAGAAAATAATAATATATTATTCGCAACTACTTTTATTTGTGTAAACTCATAATAACAAAAAAAAAAAAAAAAAACGTTGTGCTTTTGTAAAATAAAACAAAACAATCAGTAGCCTACGTACTTTCATGATCTCTGTACAGTGGAGCGCGAGAACTGAAACAAAATATAGCCTATGTAGGCTAATGTCCACTTTTAAACAAACAAACTCGAATCGAAAGCTAATACCTTCTGATGTTATCCGTATGAAAGGTGCATTTCTCTCTAAAAGCGCATCTGCTTAACAGCGGAGATGGAGATATGTTTTTAGCCGACACTTAGAAAACAATAGTTTATTAATAAATAATTAAAATGCCTCGCTGTTTTTTCAGACACATTTATTATCATTATTCTATAACTCACCTTTCTGTGGGCTGTGGTTCCAGAGACACAGCACAGGCTATATTCAGCACTGTGGGGAAAATATCAATTCCAGGTTCTAATTTGGCCTTAGAAAACCAGTAAAATCGACATGTTTTCCATATTAATTTGTGAATATTTTAAAAACAAAAATCTGAAAATTCGTCGATATTTACTTTTTTGCGCAGGTGTAGCCAGTTCAAATTAAAATTTTGGTGTTCAACTTTGCGTTTTAAAAAGACAACAACCGTTCATTTTTCGTTTTTCAATTACGGGTTAAAAAGATAGATAATAATAGCGCAAAACATTTGTGCAAATCTGTAATAATGGAAACGCGACTGACAGGCAATTATAGATATGAATGATCATGACGATGACTTGTTTGGTAAGCTTCTATTTTAAAAGTTTTTCTCTCTCTCTCTCTCTCTCTCTCTCTCTCTCTCTCTCTCTCTCTCTCTCTCTCTCTCTCTCTCTCTCTCTCCCTGTCCCTGTCCCTGTCCCTGTGATGCTTTGGTAGCTGGAATTGCCCCTGAATAAGGCCTATGCTGATAAGAAGCAAGGCACACTGAGGCTGTTTGTTCTAAATAAGTTTGTTCTTGAAATGGACTGCACACAGGACTGTTATATCCCAAATTTGTCTGTTGAGGGTAGAGAACCCCAGGGATTTTGTTTGCATTGCAATTTTTCTCAAGATTTGCCAGGTTTAGCCTCAGTTATATAATAATAGCCTCAATAAATGTAAACTGTAGAGATGCAACCTGGTCATTAAAATTATTTCAAATGGGATTTTCTTTTCAGTATTTTTTTTTTTCTTTTTCTCCCCCGCCCCTTTGGCGGCCCTCAGTTCAATGTTGGGTTCCTAAATTGGCCCTCACCTATCAAAACTTTGAGAACCCCTGATTTATGGGGATTAAAAAAGAAGAATGGGAAGATGTTCATCATTATAGGGTGGTTGTGTAAACACACACTGTCGACACATTTATGTTCAAACACTATGTAAAAGTGAATTTTGCATTATAGGTCTCCTTTAAAAACCTTGTTAAAAATCTTAAATAAGTTTGGTATCTTTTTAAAGGGAACACTTCACAGATTATTGTAGTTTTTTTTTTTTTAAGTTTTAGATTTTATATAAAATATATATTTTACAAAACATTTTCAACTAAAACTTTAAGAACATTAATGCTAAATATCTGAACAAATTATGTGACAAATTTTAGGTTGATATCTAAAAAAAAATAAAAAATAAAAATCAGTACGATTTTTTGAGCGCAGTACCAAACTTTTCCACTAGATGATATCCAGACTCCACTGGTGACCATATAAGGACTCTTCAATTTCCATATGGATTAACGATCTTAACTACAGTCTGAACGCGTTCAAATGCTATATAGTTTGTCAAGATTATTTTAGGTTTAGACTAAAGCCATATTCGCACTGCATAAGTATTACCTGGTGACCTCTAGTCATTTGCGGAGGTTGTCTAAGATCTTAATCCCGTGCGAATCGGCCATGTCTGTGATTTGGAAAGTAAAAATTCCCCGGCAAATGACCGACCATATTTCGCCGAACACCGAGGTCCTGTGATAGTATTAGTCACGTGCGAATAGGCATCTCTGTGATTTGGCGGGGTCGTTTATCATTTTTTCAAGGTTTTTGTTTCCTGTGCACTTTTTTATCCATCTTTCGTTGGAGTGTTTTGATAGTATTTTGGGTGCTGGGTCATATCGCTGTACACCATACAACTATACAATTTGCATAAAAATAAGGCTGAAAATCATCAGAGGAGCGACAAAAAGAATGATTAGATGGAGATGGATGACATGTATAGCAGCATGTGGTAAGGAACATTCTTCTGTTTATGATATATCATACAGCTAGACCTATAATAATGACAAATGTAGCAACAATGACATCTGCTTTTCGCATTAAGTAGATCATGTGATGGCAAAACACATCGTCTTTGTGTTTGCTGGTTAATAATTGCCCCACGAGGACCAATTTGCCAGCGCCAGTTTGGCTGGTACACCCATGTGACTCGTATCCCCCTTTGTAAAACCCCCCCTAGTTCAGTATTGACTTCCTGTGATTTTACAGCCTCAGGACATTCCAGAAGACACACACACACACACACACACACACACACACGTGGACTTTCAACCAGAAACCCACCACGAGATGCAACTGAAGCACATTTCCATATATGGACTTCCACATAGTAAAATGTAATTTTACCATTCATTACAAATTTATAATAGAGGTACGACTTGCTAGAGTAAAATCTTTACTTCTGAAGGTTCATTGAAAGAAAATCACTCAATAGTGTCTTGTAATACGACCTCGACCTGGTCATAAACCTTTATGGTTCCAAAGCTGCAGCTCATCCTTTTCCTGCAAGCCCACATTCCATACACTTCCACACAGGCGATCCAAGAACCATGTTTTTCATATGTATTTTTATGTGTGTATAATTTCCATGGCAGATTGAGATTTTCTATGTTCTATCATAGAAATCCATTGACTCTTAAAATGCTCAGAATCCTACATTAGAAATGCATATCTGTATTCCCATGTCCGTACACCATGTCTGGTATCATTCTAATCGTAGTGATCTCACGGAAATATATATATGTATTAGATTACAGTAAAACGTATTATTCTGTATGTACAATCTTAAGAGGAAGTATGAAACCTTTCCCTCATAAGACATATGGTAAGAGGGGGCGTGTTTTTCTTCACACAAAGAAGACGTCTTCCCGCTACAGATTAGAAGTTTGATTCGCTCTGTCACAAAACAAGGCGTAAACAGATTGTCTGTTAAAAGGAAGAGACCCCCACTCTTCTCTCTCTTCTCTCTTCGATCCCGCTGACCTCCTCCTCTCCTCCCCGGCAGCGCTTCTCCAAGGATCATCTGAAGAAGGCCTTAGTCTTCTCCTCGGACCAACACATGTTCGAGTAGCTGCCTTGCCTTTGCAACTAAGCTCATCCGTGCCTTTCCCCTCAAAAAGGGAAATGATCTAATTTTCTCGGTAACTTAAATTCAAGTAAGCCTTTACATCGTCTTGCGAAACGACCCAGAAGACGAAGCCAGACGCAAACCAGCCGGACACGCGCACGCGCGCGTCCCCTTTTCCAGCATCGCACTGAAAGAGTACAACAGCTCGCAAGTACTATCTATCAACCTAAAAGTTGATTTCCTGGTCTCTCTCTCTCTTAGGTCTGCGAATTAAGTTACCCTTCTTCCTCTTCTCTTTTCCCCCTTTTTTTCTTTCTTTCAGTTCATTCTGATCACTTATGTTATTGTTTGGTTATATGTTGTTTGTTTATTGTTTGCATTTTTACGTACGTTTCTATTTGTAGCTCATATAATCATAGTTTTGCATTTATTAAAATTCATAAATACTTTTCACTGCCTCTGTGTTTGAAAATCCACCATTCTAAAGTCAATGAAACAAAAGATCTTAAGCTACAAGCTCGAAATATAGACTACTTGAGTAGTTTTAATTAATAAACTCAGGAAGTTGATGTCCGTGGCCAGGACATGAAACTCTTGAAGTTTGTGAATATCTCTTCTTGACTGTAATGATTTTACATTTATTTCGCTGGACGAATTAAATGTCGGTCAGACCAGTCACAGAACAAGATAATCTCGATAATTGATAAAATAAATGTACATGCGACTTATGAATTATGACCATGAGTCATAGTTATTAATATTTCCAAAATTCCCTAGGTTCTTGAGCTAATTCAAATTTACCCAGAGTCGTATTCGTTACAGTTTTGGTGGAGTTATTTTAGGCAGTTTCAAACTTTATTTGGTGGAACAAATTCAGTTTCAGTGAATGTGTATTATTGGTATTAATAATTGTAACGTTACACACGCGTTTTGAATTGTGAGGTAAGTCGCTAAGGCGAACTCACTCAGCTGACGTTAGGCACAAAGCCAGCTCAGCTCTTCAAAGTAACAGTTCCAAAAAATGTCTAAGCATTTTTAATCACTGTTAAGAGCTAAAACTGCAGTTCATGACATTACATTGTGTCTCTGTAAAGACGAAGCAAAACTCTTTACAGTTAGTACATGTAATATGATTTAAACCGACTAAATGAAGACGAAGGATCTCTTTTAGGACGAAGGCGTAAATCTGACCTGGGCAGTGCCTCAGTTTCAGTCGTAATAGGCCTTATGATAATACGTTAACGATAAACTCCTGGTCAGAAATTGGCCTCGCGATCCAATTTCGTAAACCTACGCAAAAATCATAAAATTGCTATTTTGATTAATGCTTATGGGAGATGAGCAAATGATAATTAATGCTCACAGCTGTTTTGATGCCTGTTGTGCTCACAGCTTAAGTAAACAGATGTTTAATGCCTGTTTGCTCACAGTTTCTAGTGATTAAAACAAGAAGTTTTAATACCTGTTTTTATGTAAACCGTTTTATATCTAATGTGTAATTGAAGACCAGTTTTATGAATTAAGAAAAGATGATAGTCCCTGTTCTTATGCTAAAACCGTCTCAATGTGTAATGTAAATGTGTAATATAAATGTGTAATCCCTGTAGTTACATGTTGTGAAACTCGCATTTTCCGCATGCAACAGAGCGCGAAATACTCGTGATTTCCACAGATAAAAATCTGCTGTCTAAATTGCTGAATCACGTCACCGACACTAGAGGGCAGCCTCTAGGTGCGTGGCAGTTCTCAAATCACGCGCGCCCCACCGACGTCATCCTACGTGAGCGTCGCCTCCCACTGACGACAGCCTGCGCGAGCGGAAAAATTTCTTTTTCTCTCTGCATTCAGTTTCTCTCTCAAATACTTAACTGCATTCAAGCTTAGCTTATGCTGATATTATTTGGAGTTAGACAATTCCTTTTTCTGTTTTCGACTGTCACACTTTAAGTTAAGTTCGAAAAAAAGAAAACTTTTCGAATTAAAAACTTAGATTTGTTTCACTCAGTTCATTGATAGGTCCACCTAGGAAGAAGCACGCCACCGTGTGGCCATCTTGGGTCGACTTATCAATATCTGTTTAACCCAGTCTGCAATTGAAGTGTCTCATTGCTACCCTTTTCGTTTGATTATTTTTATAATCAATACTAATAACTTCAGTGTTATTGTAAGGATTATGGGAAGTCATTCTGAATTTCAGTTTAATTAATTTTAGTATTGATACGTCACTGTCATCATTCTAATTTTCTTTACTTCCTTATTTTTATTATTTTGAACCTCCCCTTGCATGCTTAGTTGAATTTCAATTCAAACTAGTTTGAATTTTAATTCAAAATTGTGTCTAATCAGCCAGGGAAGACCACTGAGAGGACATACGCCCCTCACCCTGGTGGCACAAACCCGCTGCCGGGGCCTATTCCTCTGCCTGCGTCTCAAGCCTGTGTTGTTAGTCACATTTTATTTCATTGATAATTTTTTTTCTCTCTTCCCTCTTTTCTCCAAAGGGGGGGGGGGGGGGGGGGGGGGTAGGTTATTCTGATAAATCACCATCAGTTATCATAATTTCTTTTTTTTGTTGTATCACTATTTTAGTAAAGCCTTTGCCTCTGACTCCTGCATACATATTTACCCAATTTGATGAAACCAGAAAGCCTTAATTCACATTAAGTCCAACCTCTTAATCCCTTATTGTGTATCTATCGGCAGGACTCAGTCAGTGTTTATAGGCTTAGGCCTCTTTATTTTTATTTATAACACTCCCCGTGTTATTGTTTGTGACATTTCATTGCAGACCAATTCACTTCCTTGTGTTGTGTTTCCCTTTTCTTCCCTACCTTCAACTTTGTTGTTATTTTAATTTTTCCCCATTTCTGTTGTGATTTGTTTCTCTCATTTCATTACATACAGAACCTAAGAGAGACCCCAGGAAAGCTGAATAATAGAGTAAACAATCCAAGCGGGCGTCTTTAGACGACTCCCAGGCTACCGCCTGTCAAAATCTCTATTGTGGGTTTAGCCATACCCACGAAATTGGCTCCGCTAACTGTCGGCATCAGTTAGCCCGAAATTCTCATAAACGGCCTAGCCCGTATGAGTATAGCTCATTTGACCCTAAAACAAACTTGCATTTTGTCTCTTTTTGTGTGTGCTGTGCTTCTCTCGCCAACAGTAAGCCGAGATGTCGAGCTCACCCTGTCCTGCAGTCCGTTGGGACGACCTTGAGGCATGGCTGAGGGACATAACAAAGACCGTGCTGCCCCAGGACCCACATCGCTCGAGCCAAGAGCAACGGGACACAGACCTGAGCCAGTTCGAGTCCCATGATCCAGCCCAGACATACAGCCACGAGCAGCTGTCCAAAATCTTCGGAAACCTTGCACTCAAACTCGTCGCCAGGGCCCGGGACAGCGAAAGGAGCAACGCCGACCTGCAGCAAAAGACAGCCGCACTACAGCTCCAGGCCACAGAGGCCCTGGAGGACCGAGCACACACACAGAGCCATCTAGACCAGCTACTCTCCCTGACCGAGGAAGAGGACGAGACGGACACAACGCTACAACAGGAAGTTGAAAGACTTCAAAATGCCCTAGACGATCTTCATCGGCACACAGACCAAAGACAACAGTCGGAGGAACTCACCCGGAAGGAACTCAACGAAAGGCTCCAACAGGCTGAAGCCCTCCTTGAGAGAGCAGAGACTAAAATCCATGAGCTCGCTCAACAGAGACACGATCTCGAAGACGAACTAGACATGGTTCGCAGAGAACTGAGACATGCTTACAGACTTAACAGTGACAGGGAAGGGGAAGAACATCTCACACCGTTTCCCCCTTCCAGCGAGTCCGCACCTTTCAGCCACACACCCAGAACTGAAAAGGGGGGCGAAAGCCCACTGCACAACACCTCGCCTGTCAGCCAAATACCAAGAGCTGTAAAGGGTCAGAATCCTCTCCAGACGGATTGGGCCCCCAGCAACAGCTCTCGTCCAACCAGCCTTGACAAGCTGGCCAGAAACATTCCTACGTTTGCCGGAGACCACAGTGTTCATTCTTACCTTCAAGACATTGATTTTCACCTGCAAACTGTCGCTAACGTGACAGCTTGGGACAAGTTCTACTTGTTACGAATCACCGCAAATAGAGAAGTGCGTAGCTTCCTGGATCGACAACCAGAGGCTGTCAAAGCAGATTACAAGCAACTGCGACAAGCTTTGATCCATGAATTCTCTGACCCAGAATCTGACCAAGGGTTTATCACGGCCCTCGACGTGAAACAGGCCCGACTTGAACACCCAAACTCCTATTATGGCCGACTCCGACAAACGTTTTTCGGAGCAACCGACACCCCAGGTATGGAAGAAGATGTGAACTTTAGAACGTTATTTCTGCGGAATCTACATAGCAGCGTGAGTAAACATCTCGGTGTGCTCGTCTGCCCACGAACCATGTCTACTCGAAAACTCAGAGACTTAGCCCACAAGGCTTACACCAAGCAAAGGGCTATGGATGAAAAGACTGTCGAAACACACACAATTTACTCCGTCTCTGAGCACTGCTCAGAGCCAGACAGCAGGTGGCAGCACGACTGTGACGGTGCTCATCCAAAGCGTCGGACCGAGCGCTCAGAAAGATTCTGGAACCAGCATCACCCGCCGTCCAGAACTCCAAGCCCTGACCGTCAAACCTATAGCCACTCTCTCCAGAACCCTGATGAGCCCGAGTCTTCTTACACAACAGATGAAGACAGTGCAGCCACGTCTGACACCGACACAGAAAACGAACACTGACACCTGCTGCTTCAAGGTCATCTCTGACCTGCAGCTGTGCAACCAGACCAATGTCTGCGCCACATACCTACCACCATCACGATTGCAGTGACTACACAGCACGAACAAACTTTACCAACTACACTGCACGCCTCAGAGCCGCTTACACTACCTCCGCTGTGTACAAAGAAGGTCATGCGGACCTCTGATGAACAGACCTTTCCTATGCCACCAAGACGCCTCATGTGTTGAACATCGCAGCACAAAAGCCACGCATGAGACATCAAAGCATGTGGCATACCAACCTCAGCGAAGCAACAAGACTGTCCTAGCCAACCAAGGACATCCATCGCTGAAATTTTTCCTCCCTTTCTCTCTCTCTCCCTTTTTCCTCTAACAGGATGCTGTGGTGGTTCGCGAGAAAGCAGCCACAATCGGACATCACCAGGTCCGGCATCCGGCATCGCATGGAGAGAGAGAGCAGCCCGGCTCCTGATCACCAAGGCAAGACTCACACCCAGGATGTCTAACACTGTGATGGGCATCTCCACGGTCACCGACCACGCCCCGCCACTCGTCTTGGCTTTCATCCTGCACCAGACTCAACGAGACGTGAGCATCCACAGCCCAGCTCACAAAGCCGTGTCTGGCGGTTCCCTACGAATCCTGAGGGGGGGGGGGGGGGTCCCACACCATCGACCCCCTCAACCTCACTTGAGCTGAGTCATCAGCCTAGCAACCACCTGCTATTTGACCATCATAATCAACCTGCCATTCATTGTGCCTATTTGTTGTTCGATAAAGTCCATCCCGGATTTCATCTAACAAAAAGGGGGAAATGTAGCAACAATGACATCTGCTTTTCGCATTAAGTAGATCATGTGATGGCAAAACACATCGTCTTTGTGTTTGCTGGTTAATAATTGCCCCACGAGGACCAATTTGCCAGCGCCAGTTTGGCTGGTACACCCATGTGACTCGTATCCCCCTTTGTAAAACCCCCCCTAGTTCAGTATTGACTTCCTGTGATTTTACAGCCTCAGGACATTCCAGAAGACACACACACACACACACACACACACACACACACGTGGACTTTCAACCAGAAACCCACCACGAGATGCAACTGAAGCACATTTCCATATATGGACTTCCACATAGTAAAATGTAATTTTACCATTCATTACAAATTTATAATAGAGGTACGACTTGCTAGAGTAAAATCTTTACTTCTGAAGGTTCATTGAAAGAAAATCACTCAATAGTGTCTTGTAATACGACCTCGACCTGGTCATAAACCTTTATGGTTCCAAAGCTGCAGCTCATCCTTTTCCTGCAAGCCCACATTCCATACACTTCCACACAGGCGATCCAAGAACCATGTTTTTCATATGTATTTTTATGTGTGTATAATTTCCATGGCAGATTGAGATTTTCTATGTTCTATCATAGAAATCCATTGACTCTTAAAATGCTCAGAATCCTACATTAGAAATGCATATCTGTATTCCCATGTCCGTACACCATGTCTGGTATCATTCTAATCGTAGTGATCTCACGGAAATATATATATGTATTAGATTACAGTAAAACGTATTATTCTGTATGTACAATCTTAAGAGGAAGTATGAAACCTTTCCCTCATAAGACATATGGTAAGAGGGGGCGTGTTTTTCTTCACACAAAGAAGACGTCTTCCCGCTACAGATTAGAAGTTTGATTCGCTCTGTCACAAAACAAGGCGTAAACAGATTGTCTGTTAAAAGGAAGAGACCCCCACTCTTCTCTCTCTTCTCTCTTCGATCCCGCTGACCTCCTCCTCTCCTCCCCGGCAGCGCTTCTCCAAGGATCATCTGAAGAAGGCCTTAGTCTTCTCCTCGGACCAACACATGTTCGAGTAGCTGCCTTGCCTTTGCAACTAAGCTCATCCGTGCCTTTCCCCTCAAAAAGGGAAATGATCTAATTTTCTCGGTAACTTAAATTCAAGTAAGCCTTTACATCGTCTTGCGAAACGACCCAGAAGACGAAGCCAGACGCAAACCAGCCGGACACGCGCACGCGCGCGTCCCCTTTTCCAGCATCGCACTGAAAGAGTACAACAGCTCGCAAGTACTATCTATCAACCTAAAAGTTGATTTCCTGGTCTCTCTCTCTCTTAGGTCTGCGAATTAAGTTACCCTTCTTCCTCTTCTCTTTTCCCCCTTTTTTTCTTTCTTTCAGTTCATTCTGATCACTTATGTTATTGTTTGGTTATATGTTGTTTGTTTATTGTTTGCATTTTTACGTACGTTTCTATTTGTAGCTCATATAATCATAGTTTTGCATTTATTAAAATTCATAAATACTTTTCACTGCCTCTGTGTTTGAAAATCCACCATTCTAAAGTCAATGAAACAAAAGATCTTAAGCTACAAGCTCGAAATATAGACTACTTGAGTAGTTTTAATTAATAAACTCAGGAAGTTGATGTCCGTGGCCAGGACATGAAACTCTTGAAGTTTGTGAATATCTCTTCTTGACTGTAATGATTTTACATTTATTTCGCTGGACGAATTAAATGTCGGTCAGACCAGTCACAGAACAAGATAATCTCGATAATTGATAAAATAAATGTACATGCGACTTATGAATTATGACCATGAGTCATAGTTATTAATATTTCCAAAATTCCCTAGGTTCTTGAGCTAATTCAAATTTACCCAGAGTCGTATTCGTTACACAAGACATTTCCAAGCAATCGCCTATTGACATCATATCCAGGAGATAAGTCAGTAAATTTGAGTAAAATCACAGGCTTCGCTTATCAGAATTCAAATGTGTGTGTGAATAGGGCTTAAGATATTATTGTTATAAATGTATAATGGCAACTGTCCCACGGGTGTCTCATAAATTCTGATATTTATTATTTGTAATGTGTGAAAAGTATTGATATTAAAAATTATTATTTGTACCTGATTGTAAGTTCTTTTTCATAGTGTGATTTTTGGGGAATTGAATACAATTAGGGTCAATTTGACCCGGACCACACAGACTGTAACCAGAAATCTAAAGTGCATGAGGGTTAAAGAGAGAAAGTCAATCTGTACTCACACATGACACTGAGCTGAACAGCAGGAGAGATGTGAGTGTGTCCGTCTACAGCACAGCTATATCTGCCTGAATCCTCTCTTCTGACTGACTGCAGCAGGAGTTCATTGTTTCTGTCTCTTCTCTCAGTTAATGGCTGTGAGTTTCTGTACCAGATGAATGTTGCTCTGTCAGTCAGAGCGCAGCTGCTTTTACATCTCAGAGTGACTGAATCTCCCTCTGTCACTCTCTCAGGAGACTCCACCTGAAGATCTGAACACAACACACACATTATATCTAGTGCTGCTGTCATACACTGATTATTATTCAACATAATGCACAGAAGAAGAGATAAACCTCATCAAAGTCACCTGTGACAGTAAGATTCACTCCTGGAACACCAGTCCATTTTCCTTCTGTTATATTAGTGATGAATCTGAAATAGTACATGTGTGAATCATTGACCTTGACAACATTCTCCACACCTTCCTCTTCCTCTTCTTCCTCGTTCATCACCTCTTTCACACACTCTTCCTCCTCTTATACACACACTCTTCCTCATCTTATACTCACACTCTTCCTCCTCTACTCTTCCTCCTCTACTCTTCCTCCTCTAACTCACACTCCTCCTCTTACACACATACTCTTCCTCCTCTTATACTCATACTCTTCCTCCTCTTATACTCATACTCTTCCTCCTCTAATACACACTCTTCCTCCTCTAACTCACACTCTTCATCCTCTAACTCACACTCTTCCTCCTCTTATACTGATACTCTTCCTCCTCTTATACACACACTCTTCCTCCTCTTATACTCATACTCTTCCTCCTCTTATACTCACACTCTTCCTCCTCTTATACTCACACTCTTCCTCCTCTTACACGCACTCTTCCTCCTCTTATACTCACACTCTTCCTCCTCTTATACACACACTCTTCCTCATCTTATACTCACACTCTTCCTCCTCTTATACTCACACTCTTCCTCCTCTTACACACATACTCTTCCTCTTCTTATACTCACACTCTTCCTCCTCTTACACACACTCTTCCTCCTCTTATACTCACACTCTTCATCCTCTTATACACACACTCTTCCTCCTCTTATACTCACACTCTTCCTCCTCTTATACTCACACTCTTCCTCTTCTTATACTCACACTCTTCCTCCTCTTATACTCACACTCTTCCTCTTCTTATACACACACTCTTCCTCCTCTTATACTCACACTCTTCCTCCTCTTACACACACTCTTCCTCCTCTTATACACACACTCTTCCTCATCTTATACACACACTCTTCCTCCTCTTATACTCACACTCTTCCTCCTCTTATACACACACTCTTCCTCATCTTATACTCATACTCTTCCTCCTCTTATACACACACTCTTCCTCCTCTTATAATCATACTCTTCCTCCTTATACACACACTCTTCCTCCTCTTATAAACACACTCTTCCTCCTCTTATACTCACACTCTTCCTCCTCTTATACTCACACTCTTCCTCCTCTTATACTCACACTCTTCCTCCTCAATTACACACACTCTTCCTCCTCAATTACACACACTCTTCCACCTCTTATACTCACACTCTTCCTCCTCTTATACACACACTCTTCCTCCTCAATTACACATACTCTTCCTCCTCTAAGTCACTCTTCCTCCTCTTATACTTATACTCTTCCTCCTCTTATACTTATACTCTTCCTCCTCTTATACTCATACTCTTCCTCCTCTCCCTCTTATATTGTTTCCATCCATTGTTGCTATCAACATTCTATGCAACATTTTGAGTCAATTTAGTATGAAGGTAAAACAGTAGCAAAACTCGAGAGCTTGCTAATTTGAATGTGAGAACTTGTAAAATTAATATTTGTATTTGTAAGTTGAAATTTATACTTGCAGCTCTGATGTGAAAAGCTGCATCTATCGATTTGCACACACAGACAATACTCAGAACACCTGTGTTTTGAATTCGAAGTTGCAGATTAATAGTTACAAATGTGTAAAGTGTCATTTACATAAACAAAATGACAGGCACAATTGTGTACTACACATTTATCTTTGTGCTTTAGTTCAGTTTCGTTGTACAACCACAAGTCGGCACTCACAACCTCTCATATCTGGCAGTACAACTTCAAATCCTAGCGCTTTGACTTTTGCTACTCTTTTTGCGATATGCCTGTAGCAAAACTCACTCGTGCACTTGTAAATGCAGACTTGAGAGAGCAGAGTCGGGGGCGGGGCTGGGGTCGGAATGAAGTCATTTTATTGGTCGATGCCTCACCAATGAACAACGCCAGCCACAATGCAAACATTTGTATGCATATGTATCAGCTATTTTTTAAAACGCTTGGAAAATATTTTTATGAAATATCATTAGTTTTACTGGAATAGTTTTACAGAATATGAACGCAACGCGTTTAATTGAGACAGTGGTATTAAAAGACCAAACAGGAAACACCATAAAGCATAGCCTATACAGAAAAAAATTGAGCACAGAATATGAACGCAACGCGTTTAATTGTACGTTTTCCTCGAAACCCAAGAAAACGCTTAATGAGGCTTAATGGACCAACAGTTATAAAATAAAAATTAAAAACAATAAAAAAACACATAATTTGTTACTTTATTAATAAAACATAGGCAGCAAGTTTATTTGCACTGAACACACATTTGCTTATATATATATATATATATATATGAAGAGTTCAGATGCTCGTATATTTAAATTCAATAATTTCACTTAAATGGCAGTGAAGATTACCTATTAATTATCATTTAAGTGAAATTACTGAACTTAAATATACAAGCTTGATAAAAATGATCATTCTATAAGAAAATTTCAAATGGCATTTAGAGGCTTTTGCATCTGAACTCTTCATATATATATATATATAGCCTATATATATATATATATATATATATATATATATATATATATATATATATATATATATATATATGTGCCAATTCCATTGCAATATGAAAATGCACCTAAATTATCTGATAAGAATGTAAAATGTATAGCCTACCTTAATATGCAATGTAAGTCGCTTTGGAAAAATGTAAATGTTTTAAATATTCACCCTAGCCTAACTGTTGGACACACAAAAACAAACAAAACATAAATAAATTATATATATATATATACGTACGTGTGTGTGTGTGTGTGTGTCTTTTACAGTCTATGGTATATATACCATATATAGGGCATATATATATATGGCATACGTCATATGTTTTACGTCATATTCTGTGCTCATCTGCTTTTCTGTAGTATGCATTAGCATTGTGTCTACTGAGTTTGATAATTTCGTTTATTTATTTTAATATCAGTCTAATGCATTAAGCCATGTTAGTGTTTCAGTGCACGCGGGTTTCGTGACATCATCGAACTCCCATTTCATTGGCTAGGCGCCAACCAATAAAACGGCTCCTTTGACCCCCCTCCTCCCGCCCCCCTTTCCCTCTCGCCGCCTCTGAGTTTCAAGTGCACAAGTTAGTTTTGCACCTGATATATCGCGAAAAGAGTAGCAAAAGTCAAGGCGCGAAATTTGAAATTGCAGTGACAGATTTGAGAAGCTGCAAGTGCCTAATTGAGGAAGTACCGCGAATGTGAACGTAAGATTAAACGCAAAATATATATTACAAGTTTGTGTCTGTCGTTGTAGTTCTGTGAATGGCATTTTACACATTTGTGTCTACTTGTCTGCAGCTTCAGATTCAGAATACAGGTTTGTGACTATTGTTTGCGAGTGCAAATTTCAACATTCAACTTCAGATTTTTATTTTACAGGTTTTCACATTGGAGCTGTGAGTGTAAATGTTCATGTACAAGTACGAATATTTATTGTACAAGTTCTCAAATTCACATTTACATGCTCTCGAGTTTTGCTACTGTTTTACCTTCATAATTTAGGCACTTTAAACTGTCTTGTATTTTGTACAGTTGGTTTCCTCTCATTATTAGAAATAAGTGTGAACAGTTTTGAGTCGTTGTGTGTAAACGATGACAACTGTGTTGTAGTTGTGTTTGACTTTAGCCTGCCTGTGTTTAGTGTTTTGAAACATAAGTGCATCACAGTGAGAAATGTGTTTTAATGAGTGAGAATGTGTTTAGCGTTTTGCAAAAAGAGTGCATGATATTTGCAAACAGTGTTTTAACTTCCTGAACTTGTTTAATGTTTTACAGAAAGAGTGATTTATTCGACAAACTGGTTTAGGCTATTGAGAATTTGGTTCAGAGAAGTGGGTTTAGTGTTTCAGCAATTCAGAAAAACTGTAAATCCTGGAATATGACAATATAAATATTTAACATATACACATTCACTTACGAGAACAAGAGCAAAATATATTCACGATCTAGTGCTAGGGCAGGGCTGTGAACTGTCACACATTCAGCCTGAGACTCTAATCGACACGTTTCACACACTCTCACGCCACACACACATTTTCTCACGCAGAGAAAAATCGCACTGACACTGATCAGAGGTGTCCAGGGGTCAGAAAGTAAAAGTCCTGCCATATGTTTATTCCACCCATGAACTCAGCAGCTGATTTCACTAATTAGTTCTCCTGTCTGAATTAGCAAATCCAGGTGATTGGAACAAAATACTGAGGAGGACTTTTACTTTCTGAACCTGGACTTTACACCTCTGACACCAACAGACAAGACAGAGCTGGTTACTTTTTATATGAAACAAATTCTCTGCTTTCAGATTCTGTACATTTTATTTCGAAATTAAAAAAAATATAGGCCTATCGTTTTGGTGCTTGTAAATGTGACGTGGAACAAAATTACGGTGGCCTAGAGAGCTCAACGCGCTGCAACTGAAGAAAACACATGCAAATAGAAAAACACCCGCAAATTAAGAAAACATCTTCATCAGTTTCACAACACATGTGTGCTCCAAATACTCACAACACAAGCAAATACAGAAATACACTGCAAATAGCACAGACCACAACAGAAATGTTTCCAGGTGACCCCAATAAGTGACGAACCTGGCTGGGATGTGCTTATTGCTCGTGAGCATCCCTATGCCCTACTCCCTTAGAAGGGCAGAGCCTTGAAGTGTGCACTGTGGAGTGAGCAGGGCACTTGTGTGCCATTATGCAGCCGCTTGGATCGCACTTGGCGAAGGGAGGAACGAAAGACAACGTCATTTCCTCATTGTTTTCACCTGGGGTGTTCCCATGACAACGCAGCATGGTGTCCATCAGCTGAATAGCTGTTCTCACGACAGAAATGTCTTATTATTGCTTTTAACATAACTGTTGCAAATAAATATACATTTTATACAAAAAAGTTTTTAAAATATGCGTTATATATGTGTGTGTGTGTGTTTCAACTTTAAAGGAACACGCCGACTTTTGGGACTTTAGCTTATTCATCATATTCCCCAGAGTTAGATAAGTCCATACGGGACTTCCGGTTATGTCGGGTTGCTGAACGGTCACGTTTTTCAAAGCTCTCGGATAATCCCGAATAAATCTTTATCTAGACCCGATAACCAAAAGAAACATTTACTTTTTTGACGGTTGCTCTGCAAAACAGTCAGCATGTCTTCGCGACCGCAAAGAAAAAGAGATAAAAAAGATAATACAGATTCAGCTGTCGACGAACTGGGACCCTCGTCTGAAGCTGATAGCGCACCGGTTGGTGCCAACGCTAACACAGAGGCTGAAACTCAACCCGATAATAGCGTAATTCTTTTAGCCATAAACGGCTTGAAGAGTGAGTTTCTGTCCCAATACAAGGAGGTTCTGGCAGTGATTAAAGAAGTTAAAGAGGATTTCTCTACATTCACTGAAAGATTTACCGAAGCGAAGAGCCGAATCCGCCAAGCCGAGGATGACATTAGCGGCCTTCAAGGAAGGGTTACCAAACTCAAAAAAACTGCATCGGATATTGCCTCTGCTCTTGACATGGCCGAGTGTAGAAGCCGGCGCTCTAACATTCGGATTCTGGGACTCCCAAACTGAATCGAAGGAAATAATCCTGTTTCGTTTTTGGAAAGCTGGCTTCCTCAGGTTCTAGGTGCGGACACCTCGGCGCCGGTGATCATTGAAAGGGCACACAGGTTACCCAGCAGTGACAAAGAAGCTGGAAACGCATCGTCAAGGTCAAAAACAATGATACTGAAATTCCTCAACTATGCCGACAAAGCCAGAGTACTGAGAGCAGCTCGGGAAAGAGGTACAGTGATGTTCCAGAATCACCACATTATGTTTTTTCCTGATCTATCGTCCGAGGTGTTGAAACAACGAAAGCAATTTGAGGAGGTGAAGATAGAGCTTCGTAAGAGGAAGATAAAGTACGGGATGATTTTCCCCACCAAGCTTCTGGTTACCTACGGAGACCGTCGTCATTTCTTCATCTCTCCTGAAGAAGCAGGGAAATTCATCGCGGTCTTGCCAGAGGGTGTTCGGGAAGCAGAGCAGCCAACACCTAAGTAACTCAGCTGTACTTTTTGTCACTTTGCATTAAAGTTTAATCGACCACATTAAAATTTATGTTGGATGATTAGTCTGAATGCCCTATAAAACGTAAGTGTAGTGAAGTCGTGTGACGTCAGTACTATTTGGTAGGTGGCCAATGAGCAATCGCCCATTGGGGCATATAAACCGTTCATTCATGCCTCCTGGGGTGCGTCATGGTTGAAAGCCCGCCCCTTCCGTTGTAACTACAGACTGAGTGTGTCGCTGGGTTGCTGCGGGTTTGTGCGCGTGGGTTGCTGCTTACTCCCAGGTAGGTCTGGTACCATCTTGGGGTGTAGTGGGAAGTTTTTTTTCTTTTTGACATGACTTGGGTTGTGACAATTTGTTTCAGTACGGTGTGCCTTCAGGGATTCCATTGGTGTGGCATCGCAACTTAACTGATTGGAACACCAGCTGTTGCAGTCAACAAGGCTGTTAAATGATTCTCTTATGGTATATGTTGAAGTGTAACTTGATCGTATTCTCTGGTAGGTAAACTGGGATAGTACTTCATTGCATTATCGAGTTAACTCTGTAGGCTATTTGGTGTGAGTTTTCCTCCGCGGTCACAGTAGATTTGTTTATTGTTTTTCTTGAATGTGAATGTGAGTGTTTAGAGTATTTATACTTTGGTTATTTTGGGTCAAGGTAAATTGTTTTATTTTTTTCGTGTCGGTCATGTTGGACTGTTAAGTCAATAGACCGACCTTGAATGTGTTTTGTTTATTTCTTTTGTTAAATTAAATTGTCCTGTTTATCGTGCATTTATTATTCGATTCTGATTGGCCGGTCTGCCTGCAATAACTTCCGGGCGTACTGCAGTTAATTCTGTGTGGTGTTCCTGCAGCGGTCAGTGTACTTGTTTATTGTCTGTCTTTAATCTGTTTATAGTATTTATATTTTGTTTATTTTGGGGTGCATTGTAAATTGTGTTTTTTTTTTGGTGGTTTTCGTCACGTTAGAGTCAATAAATTGACTTTGAATGTTTGTTTTGTTTCTTTTGGTTACTGAAATTGTTTAGTTTATTAATTATCTATATTTTTCTTTTTTTCTTTCCTTTAGGAGCTGAGGACTTCCTGGAGCGGGCTGGTTGTTGGTCTCACTGCAGGTTTTGCTTCACTAAGAGTGTTATTGCAGTTTCATTATTGCCGTGTCACTACCTTTGGTTATTTGCAGTGAATTTGGTGGGTGTACGTTGGGTTGGCGTGCTTCTTATGGTAGACCTGCTGTCGGCCAGAGATGTATAGTAACGAAGTAGAACTACTTCACTACTGTACTTAAGTACTAAAAGGCTGTATCTGTACTTTTCTAGAGTATTATTTTTTTCTCCTACTTCCACTTTTACTTCAGTACATATTTTCGGCGAGTGTAATACTTTTACTCCGATACTTTTTTTATGTGCTGCATCGTTACTCGTTACAATTATTAAAATGTTACGAATCATTCCAAACCCACATTATCACTGCCAGAGCGGTACACTGTAAAAAAGCCAACTTACTGAAAGTTCTCCAAATAAACATAAAACAGTAAAATGAACTAAGATATTTTTATTGGAAGTGTTCATGCATCATACTAAGTTGATTCAACAAATTCGTGACTTAAATGATGAAAACGTACAATGTTTTGTTGTTCAAACTAAATCGTTTTAGTTTTCATTGAAGTCCGCGTTTTTTGTTAGCGCGTGCGCAGTTTGAACCCTGAACGCATGCGCAGTGTGAGACTCGGCGGTTAGGTCTCTGTCTGCAGCTGGTGAGAAGCATAGACGGATGAGAAGTCGGTAGCAAAGTGCTGCCTTCAATTCAGCGTTTCTGCACAATCACTGGTATGTATTAATCATTTTTATAATCGACTGTATGTTATTTGTCATATATGATGTTTTGTGCTCTTCCCAAACTGATGGCCTGATGTAATTCACCATCACTGTTACAGGCCGCTGTTACATCACTACCAACTCTGACCAACTAATACTGGAAGAGGCCAATGCTGATGTTATCCTGCCTATTCAATCCAGCGTTTCCAAAGAGTCACAGGTATGTATTAACGACACACTGACGGGAATATTGCTCTTTGTGTTGTTTACTGTTACCACCGGCGCTCTCTGGAAGACTACATTACCCATCACTGCCTAGAACTACAGCAAACTACGGCAGCTCAAATAGCTCAAAATACACAGCACGTTTAGTTGGTTTTTTTTTTTTTTTTTTCTCTCGTGGTGACTCTCCCTGCATTCAGAATGGCATAATGTTATGTATTTTAAAAATAATATTTTTTTATTGTGAATAAAATTTTTATTTTAAAGTAATTCATTATTTTTTTAAGTAATAATTGATGTGCTATGTTAGACATTTTTGAAGTAGAAATCCGTTTTGAAAGTTTAAAACACTGTTAATTACAATTACTAGGTTAGCTGAAAGAAATATTGTTAAAAAAAGGTACAAACTAAGACTTGATTTGGCCTTTAGGGACTTGAACATGTCTGGTATTTATCATTTTTATAATCAACTGTATGTTTTGTCATATCAAATGAGATGTTTACTCATTATGTATTTACACTAGTTGAGGAGTTCAGAGAGAGATGGCCTGCCACCTGCACTTTTTCTAAAGGATGAGGTAAACCATTTAATAGCAACTGTTAATATTATTATTATTTTAATTATTATTTCTAAAGATTATTATTAATTATTATTTCTTTAGAACATTTTAGGAATACTTATAGTAGTAAAACTTTGTGGTGATTCCAACTGACTTGTTTTTTACAGATCTCCATGGAGTTTTCGTGTATCTATAACGTCGACCATGAGAATCTACTTTGAATGAACACATATAGAGAGGAAAATAGTAAGTAAATAACTTTATAATATCAGTTATCAATATCATAAACTTAATTATGACATCAGTCTGTTTTTCATGCAGTTGTCAATTGGGAAACTGTACATGATTTATTGACAAATTTTATGATTTTACTTTTTTGATTCCACTGTATGTAAAAGAGCAATCTGTACATTCTTTAAAAAAAATCTTTGTTATGCACCAAGTCATATGGATTTGGAATTACATGAGGAAGAGTAAAATATGACAGAATTATCATTTTGGGTGTGCTGTATACATTTAACTCCCAAAGCAGATCCCTATGTTAAATTATTAAGAGTTAAGGTCATAGTGCATCTGCAGATTAAAATAATATATATATTTTTTTCCTTTCTTTTTAGGTGAGTGACATTACCACACGTCAGAAAACAGATCTTGAGGGATTGCCACTTTTCCAGCATGAAAACTCTACAAGTTTACCCAGGAAAATTACCATTTTCATTTTCATTTCTGGTAAATTACCATTTTCATTTTCATTTCTTGGTCATTTTTTAATCTATTTATGTTTTACATGTATTCAGGTTATTTACACAACAACATAAATAATAATAATGTTGTTGTTGTTATTATTTTTAAATGTACACTTCAATTAATACCCTTATCTCATGAATTATTCTCCCAGGATACTGATCCTTTAGACCACGGCATCAAAGATGTAGAGATCGGAATCCTTACTGTGGCCGAAGATGCCGCTGTTACATCACTACCAACTCCGACCAACTAATACTGGAACAGGCCATTGTTCTTGAGGACATTACAGATCTACCAGCAGTATATGCTTGTTCGGACTCATGAATGCACTGAATATGGATTGATGATGACTGACTTTTCATTTTTGGGTGAACTGAAACTTCAGGCTAATGTTCTTTAACATGCATTGGTAAGTACCATGCACTGAGTTAACAAATTCAAGACTTGCTACGATAATGTCATTGTTGTGCATCAGACACAAACTGTTTAAATAAAAAAAGTTATCTGACTCGTGTTATGGTCTGTCTCTTATTTAATTAAACTATTTAAATAATATATAATAAATCAATATAGGCCTATAAGATAATAGGCCCATTTGTGTTCAGCCAACTAAAAATACTTTGTTCTGTTATTCATTAGCTAAACATGACTATTTATGTTGAAGCAACTTATGATTTTAACGTAATCTTTTTAGTTGCGTGGACTTCAGTCCCTGTTTGTGGAGTTTACTCAAAAAAGAGCTTGCGATAAGTTGCCTTATTTTTTTAAGTTGACCCAACTTTTTTTTTTTACAGTGTAGATGGCTCTGTCACCAGGTTTGATGAAGCTAGCCCAGCGAATCAAACGATCAAGAAGACCGCGCGTGCTCCCGTTCTGCCTTTCGCTCTGCTGCCTGCCTCCAGTGAGAACACTTGAGCTTTGTTAATTTGTTTCGAGATGGAAGAACCAGAACTTCGAGTGATCGTGGCGGTGGCGGTGAGGGTGAGGGTGAGGAAGGAGACCACTCCTGGCCCTACTAGTCCATGTTTTCATTTGTCGGAGTGAAAAACAATTCATATAGATTGAAGTGCTTAACTGTTAGCTGTCATGAGGACGCCGATGAACTGAATCGTTCGTTACTTGTTTAAATAGTTTAAAGTTAGGCTACTGTTATATGTAATGTCATTACCTTGACAAACTATACATCATTAAAATGATATAAGACTCAAGTTTTAGTATTTGAGCACTATTTTATTCTGAGAAACTTATAGGGACAGTTGTCTTAATTTGTGTCAGTTATATATCAGAAAAAAAAAAAAAAAAAAAAAAACTCATGTGCGGTCGTCATGAAAGCGCTTGACCAAACAACGACCCTCAGGGCTTTTAGCTCAAAGATGTGCAGATTTTGATAGATTGATAGATTTCATAGGTTTACGTTAGATTTCTATAGAGAGGAATAATATTTATTTAAATTATTATAACTAAAATGGGCTGATGTAATCTCTGATGTACTGTGTTTTCAGTCCATACCGGCAGCCTGAGGGCGCCCTATGCACATTAGACCATATATGGAACACATGAAGAAGAGCCATTCCAGAAACTCCCTGACATAAACAAAGCTTCGAGAGATCGCTGTTACATGCTGATAAATACCCAATAAGCTGTAGAGAAAAAAGGCACAAGCAGGGAAGAGAAGAGAGGGATGCTTTAGAGGGGGAAGGGACATATTTGATCTGTTTTTCTTTACAAAGAGTTAAGCTCAGTGTGTTAAGGTGTTCTTGAACATTCATGTCCTTGTACTGCTGCTTCAGCCAAATTAATTGTGTGTCATAAACATTTGAAATTATATAAACAATATGATGTTCAAACTTTTGACTCTTTTCTTTAATAACTTCATAACACAATACTTGTACTTTTACTTTCAGTACTTGAGTAGTACATTTTAAAATAAACTACTTGCAATACTTAAGTACAAAAAATGTTGAATACTTTAGTACTTCTACTTAAGTATTCTGCTTAAAGAGCACTTCAACTTCTACTCAAGTCACTTTTTTGATAGAGCACTTGTACTTTTACTCAAGTCTGGGTCTCTAGTACTTTATACATCTCTGCTGTCGGCACACTAGTCTGCTCCTGACCGGAAGCCTCAGCCCCGGTGAAGGTTTATTGTGAATCTTGTGAAGGTTTATTGGGAATCTTGTGAGGGTTTATTGTAAATCTTGTGGAGATTTATTGTGAATCTTGTTTATTTCTTTTGTTTATTATTTTTTTGCTTTGTTCAATTCAATCATGACCCATGTGAATTACTGATTTTAAATCATTGTTGATCAACTTTTAGCTTTAATAAAACATTTTTTGTACGGAAGCCCATGCCTCTTGCCTTTTCTAGGTGGAACGTATTTGTGTGCTTTATTTGGGTTGTTTTCCCCGTTAACCTGGGGTGGCGTAGTCACTAAAATTGAGCCACTTGCTACATAAGGTTGGGCCTTTTTGGATTCATAGTTCGTAAAGGTTTGGTGTTGATTTGAATACCAAGCAGAACCATCAAATAGGCTGATTATTTAGGTATCGTATTTTCTTTTGGTTAAACGGTCATAATACTTGGTCTATGAGAGCGTGCGTTTATTTGTTTTGGAATTACTATTTTGGTTTTGGACACAATTGTTATTTTTTCACTTAAATTCAGCAACCTTATAGCGTTCCTATTAGAGGACCATTAGAGTACATAACTACAGTTCTAGTCGAAGGAAAAGGGATGTTCGCTGTGCACTGTGTGTTCTATCTAGTGCATGTGCTGGGGATACTTTGTATCTTAGATGTTTGTATTTTGAATTTTTGTATATTTATTTTTTTATTTTTCACTATACATTTATACTTATGCATTTCAGTTTTCTGGTACATCTTTGTACTTTACAAAAATGCTACAGGGTGTTCCTTGGAACAGGTCATTAATGTTTGGACTACCAAGAAAATTTAGAATATTCAATTTTGTTGCAAATGTCAAGGGATTCTAGTCTTATATTGACATCTTGGCTCTGTAACCTAACTAAATTGAAACAAGTGATGAACAGAGTTAAAATATCCATCCTAAAATATTATTCTTGCAGGAAACACATTTATTGTCAGACGAAGTCATTAAACTGCGTAGAAGATGGCCAGGGCAGGTTATAGCAGCATCATATGGCTCGCACTCAAGAGGGGTAGCTGTGCTGATACATAAATCAATATTGCAATCTTGTAAGTGTTTATGGCCCTAATACAGATGAACCAATTTGTTTTCATAATCTTTTCTTAATTTTGTCTTCCCTTCAGGGTATCTTAATAGTCGCTGGTGACTTTAATTGTACCCTTGTAATTGTAATTGGATATAATTGTAATTATATCCTAATTTGGACCGTTCCAATGGTATTGACACTTCACATTCGCAAAGTAGGAACATAATTAATCAATACATCAAAGACCATAATTTAAGTGATGTCTGGAGGCTTCGAAATCCAACAAAGAAAGAATTTTCTTGCTATTCCTCATCTTTCCATACTTATTCCAGAATATACTGTTTTCTTATTTCAAAGGACTTGATTGATTATATATCTAACTGTAAATATAGTAGTATTGTTTTAGATCATGCTGCATTATCGCTGAAATATACTCTCAGAATTAGTTGGAAATCAAATTGACATATTTTTTGAGTTTAATACAAACCAGACGTCAGCTTCAATACGATGGGAGGCATTTAAGGCCTGTATTAGGGGGCAAATGATCAGCTTTACTAGTTCTAAGACAAACAGATTTGCCCTTAAAATGACTGAATTGTAACAGAGTATCAAGGATTAAGAAGAAGACATTTTCAAACAAGATACTCCTGAACTGAGACATAAACTTTTGCTACTTAAAGCAGAATTGAATGACATCTCTACTAATAAAGCTGCGTCTTATATAACTAGGCTTAAACAAACATATTATGGCCAAGGAGAAAAGGCTGGAAGGTTATTGGCATGGCGAATTATGGCTCAACAAAATGAAGGGGGGATTAACAAGACAGAACAGATAGACAAATGACCACGGTCCCAACTGAAATTAATAATGCTTTTAGAAAATATTATGAAGATCTTTATAAATCGACACCTCCGGAGAATACCCATCATTATAAAACATTTATGGATGAGATTCAGATTCTGTCACTGTCTGAGGAAGACTCCAAAGTATTGGATCAACCAATTGAAGAAGCAGACCTGAATGCAGCCATTAATTGTATGAATAGTGGGAAAGCACCAGGTCCCGATGGTCTACCTATAGACATCTATAAGATCTTTCACAACAAATTGATAACCCTTACAGACCCATTAGTCTTTTAAATTCAGACGCTCAGATAATTGCTAAACTTTTAGCCAGTAGACCTGATAAGTATTTAACTTTACTGATTGATCCTGATCAAAATGGCTTTATAAAAGGTAGACAAGCTTTTCATTATATATGTTGTGTGTTAAATGTCATACACTCTACAAAAGGAGTCTCGGATACAGCTTTACTTTCTTTAGATGCCGAGAAGGCTTTTGATAGGGTGGAGTGGGACTATCTTTTTGATACCCTCTCTTGTTTTGGTATCGGTCCGTATTTTATAAAACGTATAAAAATGTATATTCAAATCCCACAGCAGAGATATGATCTGATAATATAATCTCTAAATCATTTCCGCTTTCCGCTAGTACGAAGAAATGGAGAAATATCTGGGATTACAATTGGCGGTCTTGAAAATAAAAGAGCTTTATATGCTGATGACATTATATTGTTTCTGTCCAATTTAAGTACATCTGTGACTTCTTTATTGGGCCTAATTAAATCATTTGGGTCTTTTTCAGGTTATAAAGTGAATGAGTCAAAATCTATGATCCTATTTCTAAAAGAATCAGAATGTCTCACAACCCCCTTCCAGACCCCCTTTAAAAATGCTCATGAAGGTTTTAAATATCTTGGTATTAATATCACCGCAGGCATAAATAATTTGGCCACCAGCAATTAAAATGATACAACTAAATTAATCACTGAATCAATTAATAAATGGTCATCCCTACCAATGTCACATGCCTGTCCTGTCTTGTGCTGCACATGGGTGTTTTGTTATTTTGGGCCATGTGCTCGTGTCTATTGTCTAGCCCCTCCCATCTTGTTATCTGATTATTGGTTAATTTGTCCCACCTGTCTGTCTCGTTACCCTCCTTGTTTGTTCCCCAATTTAGCCTCCCTGTGTTTGTAGTCCTGTGCTGGTTCGTTGTCCGAGTTTCTCGTTCCTGGAGTTTCCTGAGTTTTTGTTTTGTACCTTGTCTGAATGTCACTAATAAATTTCCTCTGCATTTGTATCCTTGTCTCATGATCATCTATTCCGTGACAACCAATTTCTCAGATCTCAATTTCTGGACGTATCAATATATTAAAAATGAATGTTCTCCCCAAATTCTTATATTTATTTCAATCAATTCCTCTGCTCCCACCACATAATTTTTTCTGTAATATGAAGAAGCTTTTCACCAATTTTATTTGGGCAAATCGACGTCCCAGGCTGAGTTAAGGCTAAAAAATACAATTCTGAAATGTTTTGCCAATCACAATATACTTACTGTGATGCATGTTTTTTTTTTTTTTTTTTACACCCCATCAATCCCCCTTTCATAATTATCCCTTTAAACTAAACTCAAAAGTTGGCAGCCCTGTCCTACAGTGATCTTTTGATGAGCTTTGATGGACAGTGTTGCAGAAAAGCAGAAGTAAATGTACAGAGACAGAGGAGTGAAGAGAGAACCAAGAAATCAGCCACGAACAACATGACGCACTCTCAAATAATGAAATATATGAAAAATAAGATGAATAAAATAATCAAAGTTGATTTATTAAATACCCAATGACATCAAAATATTAGTTTTGTGGCTTTTAGTTCTTATCTATCAGCTAAGAGTTCATTTATGCTAGTGAACTCCTTTGACATGATAAATATTTAACATGTACACATTCACTTCTGAGAACTTGAGCCAAAAATATTCATGATCTGCTGCTAAAGTGATTTTTGTCCAATCAAAAGCTCTAAACAAAGAGAAAGTCCCTCCCCCTAAACCACGTGACACTTACTAGCAAGTAGCAAAAGACTATTGGACATTTCTAAAAGGGACGAGCGTTTGACATGTTCAACACAAACTTCCTGTTTCAGAGAGAAATATGTGAGAACAGGACAGAAGAAAGTGCAGATCAGCCGCTCATGAGGCCTTAAATAAAACATCAGAGTGTTTCTAATGTGAATGTAAGAGAGACTCACCGTGAATCATGAGCAGAAAGAAGATCAGAGGAAGAGGAGGAGCCATTCTGACCCACATCAGCATAACATATATCTATAATACAGCATTCAATTCAATTCACATTTGTTTGTATAGCGCTTTTCACAATGCATATCGTTTCACAGCAGCTTTACAGAAAATACACGAGTCCACATTACAATTTAGAGTGATCTGTTATCAGAGGAATCTGTCTAAGTTATGCATTTCAGAAATATACAAAATCACAGATGGCTAAAAATGTATTAATTTAAACAATGTAATAATTTAAAGGAGAACTCCGGTCAATTTTAACATTGAGCTCATTTTTTCAAGTCCACAGTAATCGATTGTCGAGTTCACGCGCATTGGTTTAGTACCTATGATCACGCGCGTGAACTCGACAATCGATTACTATGGACTTCGACTGAAAACAGGATGTAAACAGGTATGTGCGCTGGCTGAATAAACATCATTTTTATTCATATCTTTCACATCTACTGCAGTCAGATTCACTCGTGTTCACTCAGAAGGAATCACTCACATTTTCTGTGCACTTGTAATGACACATCAAGGATGTTAAGAGGCTAAAAGCAGGTTTAAAACTTGCCCCATTGAAGTCAACAGGGTGCAAATTTTAAAAAGAGGATAACACGATGTAGGCAACACCGATTTTTGTCGTTGTTCTCTGTATTGACAGCACTCCAAATGTACAAAAAAATGAGCTCAATGTTAAAATTGACCGGAGTTCTCCTTTAAGGCAGAAATAATTTTAGTAATGAATACTTGCATTAATATATTCATCACTTAAACAAGTATATGTAAATCACCCTATTCTTAACATTTCTCATGTAAAGACACGTATGTTATATGAGCAATAATCGTCAGTTTCATTTAAGCAAGAGTGTGTTTGTCTTACCGTGTTGAAGCTCATCAGATCAACAGCAACCAAATGACTGACTGTTTTAACACAAGCACTTTAGCTTTACAGTGAAGGACTTTGTGTGGTTAACACTGTTTATTAATGACCAGCGACGGAAACATCACTGTCCCTCCCTCAACAAGAGAACAACATTACTGAACTAAACCTACTTAAAGAAAAATAATGATCCTTTTCTGTAAGTTGAAGATGAATAATTGTGAAGATGAATGAAGATGAATGATAGTGATTTACAGGTGAGGCTCATCAAGGTTGATGTCAGACGCAGGAGATGTGACCTCTGGTGGCAGTTTTTTATCCGATAACAATACTTTTTCTTACAGTTTTAACAATACCAATGTCAAAACCAGTTATTTCTTAAATTGGTATGTGATTTTAGAAAATAAATTAATGACTTAAAGGCATATCACACCAACAAACTCCAGGTAAATGTCAGGGGTGTTTTGGAGCAAACATGAATAAAGTATCAAAAACAAATAAAAGTGATGCAGAAACCCATGTTTTATCATTAACAATTTTAATATTGATATTTTTAATGGAATCAATACCAAATAAGTAGCTTGTGAGAATCGATACATATCAATACTGCAGGATCTATGAGCCCTTAAGGTTTGCACAAGTATGAGATGATCACAAATACAACTTAAAACATTTAAAGGGAGAGTTACAGGAACACAAAAGACAGAATAACAGAAGCTGATTATATTGAGCACTTTGAGAGCAAAAAAAAAAAAGATACATTTTCCATTGTGAATGAATCCCATTATCAGAATAAAATGATCAATTATGATTTAAAAGCAGAAAAATGTTGTAAAATGAAAAAGCATAGATTGTTTGCCACAACTGAACATCACTTTAGGTGTTTTGACTTAATTTTAACATATATTTAGACAATAACAATTCACCAGCTTTTAACTTTCATTGAAACCCACTGTTACATCATGTTTCTTAAACTATACAGACATAAGTCTCTTGTGACTCATCACTGATGATCCCTGTCAATCATCAGTGGCTCCGCCCACAGAGCTCAGGATTGGTTCATTTGTGCTCCGCCTCTCACTGCAGAATCTTCCTGTTGATCTGAACAAACAATAAGATGAAGAAAGACTGACTGAAGTTCATCAACAACATTATAAACCCTTTCACAAGATACATAAAACAATCACACTATACTGAAGAGAGTTTTATTGATTATATTGAGAAGAGCTGAAGGTTCTGACACTTACTGATGGATTCTCATGTTTAGAAAAGCTCTGAGGATCAAGAGTCTTCAGGAGGTCTGCGATCAACGGTCTGTGTGAAAGAGAGCGAGAGATCGGTCATGTGATCATCAGTGATGGAGTATCTGACTTTGACGTCTCACTTACTGTGAGTGTGTCGTACAGGTCAGAGGTCGTGGACTTGAGCTCAAGAGCTGTATATGTGTCTTCATTGGGATCAGAGATCTACAGGAGAGACAGAAGGACACACACATTGTGAGTTCATGTTTTAAACACCGACTGTAATGTTTAGAGGATCTTGATGAAAATCAGTTTTACTGGATCTAGAACTGGAGAATCGGGTGTTTGGCCACGAGACTCGTGTGTCTTATACTCTTAATATCTGTGTACGGCTCATAGCGGCTGTAAGAAACATCTCTGCATGCAGGAAACACTGTGAATAATTGAGATCATCTCACCTCCTTCATAGCAGATCTTCTGTTCATCCTTTTAGTAAGACTGTCAGAAGAAAGATGAATAAACAACACATTTAACACCTCAAATAACTGCAATTTCAGGATTCAAACAGAGATGGCGACAAAGAGGCAAAGCTTACGCACTACCGCTTTAAATGTAACACGTAATCTAAATGTAATACAGTAATTCTTCATAAATAGAGAAGTAGATTTTTTTTTAAATTAACTTCTTACCATATGTGCATCACAAAAGCACCTGATGCTCCACCGAGTAAAACACCAACACAAGCAGCAACACCGACAGTTACAGACGAGAAACATCTGACTGCTGAAATACAGATACAAACACACACCAATGTTTAGCAGGACTAGATCAGACAAAATATTCTGACAGATAAGAAAGTAAGCAGGAGTATGTGGTTAAAATACAGAATATGATCCATAAAACTCACACATGATATTTGAAGTCACAGCATCAGAGTATTTCTCTCCATGTTCATTGATGGACTTGCACTTGTATTCTCCACTGTCATCAGAGCTGATCTTTGAGATGTTGAAGATTCTTCCAGATCCTACAATCGTTCCTCCTTTAATCCAGCTGATTTCTGCAGGAGGGTTTGAGTCACTGATGCAGTTCAGAGTCACTGAATCTCCCTCCACTATTACACCAGATCCACTTATCAACACTGAGACGCTCCTGGGAGGATCTAACACAGAGAAATATTCATATCATTAACAATCATATTAAACTTGACATCACAGATGTTTCGAGGATTTAATGTCACAGTTACTGAACCATCATTAACTCACACATGACGTTTAAAGTCACATTATCAGAGTATTTCTCTCCATGTCCATTGATGGACTTGCACTTGTATTCTCCACTGTCATTAGAGCTGATCTTTGAGATGTTGAAGATTCTTCCAGATCCTACAATCGTTCCTCCTTTAATCCAGCTGATTTCTGCAGGAGGGTTTGAGTCACTGATGCAGTTCAGAGTCACTGAATCTCCCTCCACTATTACACCAGATGGACTGATGGACACTGAGACGCTCCTGGGAGGATCTAATACAGATAAATATTGATATCATTAACAATCATATTAAACTTGACATCACAGATGTTTCGAGGATTTAATGTCACAGTTACTGAACCATCATTAACTCACACATGATGTTTAAAGTCACAGTATCAGAGTATTTCTCTCCATGTTCATTGATGGACTTGCACTTGTATTCTCCACTGTCATCAGAGCTGATCTTTGAGATGTTGTAGATTCTTCCAGATCCTACAATCGTTCCTCCTTTAATCCAGCTGATTTCTACAGGAGGGTTTGAGTCACTGATGCAGTTCAGAGTCACTGAATCTCCCTCCACTATTACACCAGATGGACTGATGGAGATCACAGGTTTCACTGGAGGATCTACAGATGTCAGGTAAAAGTATTTATCAGAGACGGCTGGTGGAAAATGTTCTAGGAAAGACTGCAGTTGGTTATTATTGGACAATTTCAGCAAACATCACAGTTTAATGTTTAAAGCTCAAAGTTAAAGAAAAAGTTTAAACAAAAAAGTTAACAAGGAAAAACTATTAAGACTAGAATTTGAGAGGCTTGAGACATTTGAAATACAGACAAATGTTTTTTTCAAGTTCTTGATTAAGTTTAAGGAAGATTCTCTATCTAAGATTTTTTTACTTTTTTAACTTTTCCTAATTTACGATGAATGTATATTGTGCAACCGGAAAAACTGAGAGGACAATACATTTGTTTAGAGGTTTTTTTTATATACATAATTACAAGTCAATGTGCAATACAAACAGGACCACATGGAGGTGCCAAAAGACCACTAGCGAGCAATACTTCCACACATGCATGAATAGGTGCTTGATGAATTGGGATCCCTAAGAAAAACACCACAAACACTGTCTTCCAGCACCTCTTGTACACCGCCTGATCCCCCGCACCCTTGGAGAAGGAGAGGGCTTTACACAGAGAAGTCAATCACTGCTGTTCATACTTGTTCCCACACAGTGAGGATATTGGATAACACTGGGAAAGCATGCCTACTCGTTCAAGTCATCTCGTATGAGATGATCGTATTTTCGTATCCCGAACGAGTGGGAAGCTCGGGATGTTCTTAAAGGCCCGATCTCTACGAGTTGAGGGAGTGTCGGTGAGAAACATGGAGGAATACCACAATACTTACAGGTATTTAGCAGTCTTTGCTAGACTTTTCTATTTACAGTGAAGTAAGCTAATTTCCTGCACAGAATATGATGGCATTATAATTAGAGATGCACTGATTGATCGGCTGGTGACCGGAATTGGCCGATTTTCACGTGATCAAATGCACTCGGGCGCCGCATGATTAACATCGCGCAACACCAGCATCACACATGCACATGTAGGAAACCTCGTGAATTAAGGCCGTTTCACACCGCAAATGTAAGCGGCGCGTTTTTTTTCTTCCGGTGTGCATGTTGAGTGCATTCACTCTGGCAGCAGCGCATGAGCGTCAAGCAGGAGCGTCGCGTGAGCAGCAGTGAAGCCTATTTTTGCTACGCTCAATTAAAGTGAAAGCACACTTTTGATGGACAAACTAAAAATGAATTCACACAAAAAGTGCTCAAAATGCACAGAATAAATATGTCTAGTGTGTTTTAACAAGAACTGGAGTAGGCTATGTCAAAAAAGAAAACGAAGACTCAAAAATATTTGTAGAAGATTTACCCATTTAAACTTGTTTTCATTATTCCGTTTTGGTTGCAAGTATGGTTACGATTATAAAAAATAAATAAAGTAAACTAGCCAGAAAATATAGAAATATCTTTATACTGCAAGTGCAAGGCTATATATATATATATATATATATATATATATATATATATATATATATATATATATATATGTATATATGTATGTGTGTGTATTTCCCACACCAATAGTAATTTATATAGTTCTATTTTATAGCGATTATCGGTTAAAAAAATGATCTATGTTCTATGCAAAATGTAAAATGTTCTATTAAAGAAAAGATAGAAAATAAATATTTGTGTGTGCTGTAAAGTGGTTAGAAAAAATGAAATCGGAATCGGCTAAAATCGGTATTGGTGCATCTCTAATTATAATATAACAATGTAATATGTAACGATAAAGTTAATATATGCCATAATTATTTTATGAAGCCATATATGCAAAGGCTTTATAAATTAATTAAAAACATAAAAGTACACCTGATGCACATTTCTTTGTTCTTCATTTTTCTACAACTAGAGTTTAAAGTCCACATGAAATCAAAATTGACCATATTTACTTTGTTTGCCTAAATTGATCGTTTTGTGGTGAACAATTCATCCATGCAAGTCAATCCACACAAAAAAATTTTTTGGCTTCGTAATCTTTAATCAAAATCTGAAAATGCCCCTCCCCTCTGCATTGGAGGACCTTCTCTGATGACGTAGGTTTGAGGAATTGGTTTGGGCAACGCTTAACCACTCCCCTCAAACCGTTAGTCTGTTATGAGCAGAGATGGAGAGGAGGAGCGCTAGAGTAAAACCCTGCCCTCTGTTCAATATTCCGTTTCACTGGGAAATGCGTCACAACACTGGAGAAAAGTCGTTTGCAACTTCCGGTTCACGCGGACTTTAAGAACCTTGCTGTATTCTTGTGTAATTAGTTAAGAGAAAGTACACTGGCGTCTTACTCTGACGAAAGTGACTTGAACACATGACGTCTTAAACACGACTTCTCACTGCACCATAGGATCATAGGATACGAAGGCCTCCGCGACAATTCGTAAAAACCCATGGTGAGAGGGACAGTCCGAAGGGGAGGACTTTGTACTGGTATGTTCGTCCCTTGAACGCAAAGCGTAGGAACGGTCTGTGTCGAGGGAGAATTGAGACATTAAAGTACACGTCCTTCAGGTCAATCGCTGCGAACCAATCTTAGGGGCGAACACATTCGAAAAGGTGTTTCTGTGTTAGCATTTTGATCAGAAGCTTGTGAAGGGCCGATTCAAAACCACCACTCTTCTTGGGAACAGTGAAGTAGAGGCTGTTAAACCCTGACCTCACATCGGCTGGAGGGACCGGCTCAATCGCGTCCTTCGCCAGGAGGACTGTGATCTCCACATGCAGAACAAGGGGCCTATACGTCCACTGAGGTTTAATGGATGCACTGGCCGAAAATTCTGTGACTAATTTTAGGTTGATATTGACAGGATGATATTAGGTTGATGTGATTTTTTGAGCGCAGTACCAAACTTTTCCACTAGATGACATCCAGACTCCTCTGGTGACCATATAAAGACTCTTCGATTTCCATATATGGATTAAGTGATCTTAACCATATATTTCCATACTTAAAAAAAAAATATTTATGAAGTAGACGTCCTATTCACAAGTAGTTTGGGTAGTAATGTTAATATTTGATTTGAATTCAATCTCTAAAACATATAAAAACATACGTAAAGAATCAGAGTATGTGTTATAATCCGGCACTACATCTTTTGAAAATCAGTCGCCAAATATGAAAATTACAGTCTGAACACTTTCAAACGCTGTATAGTTTGTCAAGATTACTTTAGTTAGACTAAGATATTATTGTTATAAATGTAGAATAGCAAGTGTCCCACAGGTGTTGGGGAGGGGCAGTCTTAAAAATAGTGGTTAAAACATTTTTATAAATCATAAATGCAGATATTTATTCTTTGTAATGTGTGAAAAGTATTGATATTAAAAGTTCATTATTTGTACCTGATTGTAATTTTATTAAATTTTTTCATAGTGTGATTTTTGGGGAATTGAATACAATTACGGTCAATTTGACCTGGACCACACAGACTGTAACCAGAAATCTAAAGTGCATGAGGGTTAAAGAGAGAAAGTCAGTCTGCACTCACACATGACATTGAGCTGAACATCAGGAGAGATGTGAGTGTGTCCGTCTACAGCACAGCTATATCTGCCTGAATCCTCTCTTCTGACTGACTGCAGCAGGAGTTCATTGTTTCTGTCTCTTCTCTCAGTTAATGGCTGTGAGTTTCTGTACCAGATGAATGTTGCTCTGTCAGTCAGAGCGCAGCTGCTTTTACATCTCAGAGTGACTGAATCTCCCTCTGTCACTCTCTCAGGAGACTCCACCTGAAGATCTGAACACAACACACACATTATATCTAGTGCTGCTGTCATACACTGATTATTATTCAACATAATGCACAGAAGAAGAGATAAACCTCACCAAAGTCACCTGTGACAGTAAGAGTCACTCCTGGATCACCAGTATATCTCATATCTTTATCAGTGATGAATCTGAAATAGTACATGCGTGAATCCTTCAGTGTCACATGACTCAGTCTGACGGTGCAGTTCTGCTGTTTATCTCCCAGATACTGAAGCCTCTGACTGTATTCAGGGTCCTCAGACAGATCTGGAGGCTCTTTACCCTTTATAGACTCTTTGGTCCAGAACACTTTCATGATCTGATGTCCAGTAGGGTATGTATAAGTGCATCTCATTATCACTGTTGAGTCCTTTAGTGCACAGATGTGTGAAGGACTGTAACTCACACTCCAACCAGCACTAGAAACCCCTGAAACACAGAATTCATAAAACTGTAAAAAGAGAACAACAACACAGAGTGTGTTGATGGTATTTTGACACATGTTGTGTAGATTTTTAACACACAATGTGTGTTAAAACGTAACTCTGGATAGAATAGCACTGGGTGGAGGGCAGTTTGTTTATGAAAAAAAGAACAGGTTAATTTTATATGATATAAGCTCTAAAATAAATAAAACAATGCATTAAAATAAATGAATAAATAAATAAATAAAATCTAAATTTACAAAAAGTAAAAGATTAGCGGGTGTTTCTTGGCAGCCAATCACGTCATGCCTCTTGACTTTAAAAAAAGAAAAATGCTGCATTTACTTCGTTTTTTTACTTGTTATTACTAACCAGACTGACTTTATTTCTGTCAGATGTCAGAATATCTTATTGAGAATTAACAGGTTTTGATGTTGATGTGTCATTGAATGTTTCATTTGAAGTCACCAGAATCATGATTAGTGTCAGCTTTATTTGGGCGCTTTAACATTAGTGTTTCTCTGGTTGCTGTTACTGTGTGTGTTTTGCACATTTGAAGAAACAGGAGTAATCATGAGAAAACTATGATTAGAGGATAGTATTAACATATGTTTTATGCAGCAATGCATGCTGGGTGCCACCATAGTACAAAACTCATCCATGATTCCCAGCATGCATTGCGGCATGAATAAATTATGCAGCTGAATATTGTTACATGTCTGTTTGTTATTGGACTTCCTTCTGTGTTCATTTTGTTCAGTTTCCCGCCACTCCTTGTTTCCATCTTCACGTCTTCATTAGGCCGGTGACACACTGGATGCGTGGCGTGTCCGTTTTTACTTCGGCTCCCATGTTAACAGGTTAGAGCTTGCACACTGCCTGCGTGACACGCGCGTCTCAGGCGCGGCTTGAGCCGCGCGAAAAACGTGTGAATGCTAGAAATAGAACCGACGCCTATTTTTCACGTGACACGCAAGCATGTTGGAAGCGTTTCCAGGCAAAATAGAATAGGAAAATATGTTCATGTCATTTTGTACACAAATACATATTAATTAATCACATTTTGATGTTTGAAAGTCTAAAGGTTGACAAATTCAGATAAAAAAAAAGTTTTTTAAATTAAAAAAAAAAAATTATCGATTTTCAAATATTGCACCTGTCAAATGTAACACAGGTTAGAATTCAGTTATTTAAGAAACAGAAAGAAAATAATATCATTTTCAAATAATTATATTTCTAATAAAATACTGAAAGTATTAAACAAAAAGCTGAATAACGTCATTGCAGTTTAAAATAATAAATTGATAAAATGACTAAATGCCTAATTAACATATTCAGTCTGGACGGAGATTGCACGTGACGTCATTGAGACGAGACGCGAAAGCAACGAGAGACACACACATTGCTGATCGCGAGAGGAAAAAAAGCTAAGATGAATCTGAGAACGTGATTGTTGATATTGCCGCTGATGATTGTTGATTGAGAACCCCTGTGAAATCCAATGTGGGTTAAAAGCATATGAACCCCGGATTTGGTCAGGTTTTTTTGGTGTGATTGGATCAAACCCTTCATACCATGAGGGTCAGGGTATATTCTGGCAAACCGTTTGCCAATCACGTCTAGCAATCGGCAAAGCAAACTGTGGCACACGCCATTTACCAACAAGCGATGGGTAATTCGCAAAGCACAATGTTATTTTCTGTTTCCCTAGCACGATACCATAGAACGGCATAAAGTAAGAGGTTTGAGAAGCAAGAGGCGGGGCACCAGTTAAAAAAATTCAAAGTTAAAGTTCACGCAAACAGGTATTAATAGACGAGGTTTAGTCAAATATTGATTGTTTATAGCTGAATTAGTAGAACGCAATTATATTTGGAACATAGATAGATATAGCCTATGGGAGCGCGGGGCACAACCTAACGCGAGCGGGGCTAGTTGTAACACGCTTGTTTTAAATACTTCCTCACATGCTTGGATGATGAAACTTTGTGTATTTTTTATTTATTTTTATTTTATTTTTTTTTGAAGATATCCATAGACATTTATTAAACCATAGCAAAAGTAAATTTCTTACTTAAATACATTTTTCATCTCTATTTTTTGTGTTTATTTAAAATTAGACAAATCTGATATTATTTAATCTCTAAGATGTTATTTAACAGTTGAGATAGTTGTTTAATGCTTCGCTAACTAGCAGAAGACACTAGCCGGGTTTAAATCCCAGTTGTGCAGGCGGGGGCATGTTGTCACACTGCGTTACAATGTGCCCCTATTAGAAATATGGTATTATATTCTATACTTTTATTAATTTTATTGAGAAAACGTGAGAAAAAAGGTGAATACTGACTGAGAGTCAATGTTCAGAAATTACTAATTATTTATTTGTTTTGAACTATGTTGTATAGCTGTGTTTTCATGTGTTCGTAGTCAAAAGTCAAAAATGAGTTTATATTTAATTATTAAAAATTGTCATTATTTTATATGAAAACGTTTTTTAATTGTATTTTATTTAGAAAATATTTTAGTTTGTTTTGTATATATTTTTTATTAGATCAGATAACATTTTAAGCTGCCATATGGTCATGTTACAATGTGCCCCTCACATGTTACAATGTACCCCACCTATGGGGCATGTTGTCACATTTCACTTCCATTCTTTCGGGGTATATCAAGAAAAAAGTAGGCTATATACTGTATTAATAAAACAAAAACACGTAATTGTAGAAGATATGTGGGAAATTAATGTGGGGAAAAAAAGTACTCTGAACCATAAGTAGATTTACACAAACTGAGAAAGTCAAAAAGCGTTACTTTGTGCCCCGCTCTCCTCTAGACTATAATCCAATAAAGAATCCAACGATATAAGATATTGGCATGAGCAACCCCATTCTTATGTAATATCTTAAGAAAATATCGAATTAATATCTAAGTTCATACCTCCATTTTGTAATATAATTGTAAAGTCCGTTAACACAGATTTTAGCCTAATAGTGGTTCTCAAACTGGTGGCCATGCTGTAAAGCTTCCAGATGGTACAGGGTAGCCTAGCCACACTTAAGACGTTTTATGAACTATAGAAATTTTCAGAAATTCAGTGTAGCCAATCATCAGAGAAATGAGACTTCCAACCAACATAATTTATTAAATCATTGCATAACGCATTCTAGGCTATTATTTCATGCATGTATGGTAAGTTTTAAATGGTTTTGTGTCATTCATTTTCTGTGGAAAATAAACATCTAAAGCTTGATCGTTTAATACTGAGGCTATAGGCATTAGATGCGCGGATCATCTTAAACGTCACCCGAATCGGCTGCTTCTAATTAATAATGCAACGCCACCCACCCGCAACATAATTTTCTCTGATTTATAGATATCCGCACCCGATCGCCACATTACAATTATTTTAAGGCCGGTTTCATACAGCACGGAGCGTTTGCTGCGCGTGCGTGCCCATTGTGCTTTCACACCGGCTGCAAACAAACGCTTGGTGACGGCACCGATGATTTTAAAACCTGACACATAGGCCCTATAACTGTGACATTAAAAATCCAATTATTTATTTATCTACCCCCGCATTGTGTGTTCATGTTTTAATCTGCGTGTAATGTATATAAAAATGGTTTCAAATATTAACACTCACATATAGCTATCTGCATAACCATAAAAACCACTGCTGTAAATCTGTGCAATTAGCCTATAATATAGCCTAATAAAATAATACAATACCCAGCAGAGAAGTGATAACATGTAGGCCTATTGCTTAAATACGCTCTTGAGCACGTGTAGCCTATAGGTTACATAATAATATTTGCTAAAGGTCGACATAATATCTGTTTTAGTAAAAAATATATATATTTCTTTATTTATTTTCACATTTTAGCACTGCGCGGTTTTTATTCCCATTGTAGCCTATACGCACAAAACCCAATGGCCATGCAGGGCTTGTGTTCTATTTGGTAGCCTATTATTGTCTTATTTGTCACGGTGGTTTTGCTTTAAAATAAAGATGTTTTCTGATGTTTTACTGAAATAGCCTACAGTGAATTATTAGGCCTACACCATGTGTAAAATCCCGATGTTGTGTTTATTCACAGATCCTAATGGAAAAACGAAGAAGCATGAAGCAAAATTACGGAGCCATGCATAGCATGCGGAAAAATATTGTCTATATCAGACTTTGACATGCCAGTAATTTCATGCAGTCATGCTCATTGCCCACTAAAAGTGGCACTGATATATCGGGTAAATTAATTTAATATAACTAGGCTAACTCTCAAACAGTGTATCATTTATCAGCAACATATTTCGTGATATCGTCTTGCCATAAAGCTTACAATATGACTTTTTGTAAAACTTTTAAACGAAAACGATGTGAATTGAGCTCTAGGCTATACGAATACATTTTTACAATAACTTCATCTAACTTGATTCGTAAGTTCATCAAAACATTATCCAATTGATTGTTACTGAAATCGTTATCACTTAATATTTCTGTAGTACGGCCAAACAGCGTCATAGATCATTCATAAACTCGTACGTGTATGCGTAGGATTGCTGTAGGCTATAAACCAATAAAATCGGTTGTGTATAATTGTATATAGCCTATAACTAATTCAGCTATAAACAATCAATATTTGACTAAACCTGGTCTATTATACCAGTTTGCGTGAACTTTAACTTTGAAATTTTTTAACTGGTGCCCCGCCTCTTACTTCTCAAACCTCTTACTTTATGCCGTTCTATGGTATCGTGCTAGGGAAACAGAAAATAACATTGTGCTTTGCGAATTACCCATCGCTTGTTGGTAAATGGCGTGTGCCACAGTTTGCTTTGCCGATTGCTAGACGTGATTGGCAAACGGTTTGCCAGAATATACCCTGACCCATGAGATGGCGAGCCTCCCAACTGAACCTCTGTGAATTTGAGAAGTGCGGACGGAGTAATCCTGTGCGTTCCAATGGATTAGTGCTTCTACTGATCAGGTGGAATCCAGTTCATTGCATATATTCTGATCGGTAGGATCGGACTTTTCCTTAAGCAATCACTTTGCACCATTGACTGTTGAAACAAAGCTTTCATCTACACCAAGAGACTTTTGCACACACTAACATATTTTTCCACTTTGGATGACAAAGAAACATTCATTTATACACAGACTAAGAAGTTATTGACTGTTATATTGTTGGAATTGTTTTCAAATTGTTTCAAATTGAACTATTGTGATATTGTACTTTTCTTTTCTTATTTCAATTGTTTTAATTTGGGTTCATATTTTCTATGATTTTTTATATAAAGATATAAAAAACCTAAAGATAAGAAAAGCTTTTATTAAACTAACAGTTAGTAAAACTAAATATCTATAAACCAAAATAGAAACTAAACAACTGAAATATAAGTTGAATACCTAGAAACAAATAGAAAAGAAAGCTTTTTATAAACCTATTTAAATAGCGAGCAGAGCTCAAAGATACCAAAAAGAACAACAAGGGATTGAAAAGAACAATTATTTCTTTTCTTTTTTTTTCAATTGTTGTTGTGGTTGTATTACATTTGTTTTTTTATTATTATTACTTTTGCACCAACAAAATACATTTGAGTCATTTCCCGCTATTATCTGTGTCCTTGTGTGCCTTGATCACTTACCCTCCTGTAACGAACCTAGTCACTGGTCCAATATCAGGTGCCTAGAGTGACCTGTCCCTGTGTCAAGTAACTCTAAATGCTACACAAACAGTCTATTTTGCCGTCAATACTGTTGACGGTGTCCTTTATCAGTAGGCTTTATATATCCCATTCTTTTTGCCTATACATATAATTTCATGTCATTTTATTTTTTAAACAATCGAGTCCTGGTGTCCAATACAGAGGTCATAGCATAACATATGAATAAAATATACATTTGTTTCCCATTTCTTGTTTATGCTCTTAACAATATGATTACATGAAAAAAATATGACACACTACAATAACAACGTAGTGTGTATTCTGAGTGACGGTCCAACATCAGGAAGGCTAAATAAGCTCTTTAACCCCTACACAAATTAGTAAATGTTATTGAAATAAACAGATGTCACCGTGTGACGAACGGGAACCTTGGAGAACGGAACGAGTTCCCTTGGGGGTTAGACTTCCGGTGCGACATCTGGCCGGTTCCGGCGGCCTGTCATGGCCGCCCGTATTGACAAGCGGCAGCTGCAGCGGCTAATCAAGCAGCCATTGGAGCGCGTGTCTCCAACGGGGGATTTAAAAGCGACAGTTTGAAGAGACACGGGGTGCAGAGAAGCAGAGCGGTTGCAATTAAAGTGTGAATGACGAGAGCAAGAGATGTAAAAGCGGTGGGACAGCGGCGGAAGTGAAGACGGTTGTTATTGTGAGAGAAACGAGTGGGCTTTGAATTGCGGATCGTTCATCAAAACTGATATCCCCTTTTGAAGATCACAACAGTGGATTTGCCGGCCCCAACGAGCTGAAGTGAAGGTACACTTTTCACTGTGGAGTGGTGTGTCATTGCAGTGCTTGACGATTTAAGTGAGCACGTGTGAAGATTTAAAGTGGTTTGATGCATGCACGAGTATGGGAAAATTAAATGCTACCAGCACTCTGAAAGTTTTCGTCTAGCCGGTGGGGCGTCAGGAATTAATTTGAACCGCTGTGGATAAAGCTCTGTACAGGTGTCCCAGTTCATGCCGCTGGGGTAAAGAAAGGAGAAGTTCAGCTCTGAAGCTCTGTATTCTGCCATCGCTGTCTTGTGGTAAGAGAAGACTCAGTTGTTAACTGCTGGATTCTGTACTCACCATTGCTGTTCTGTGAACAGAGAGATCCTGTTATCCGCCGCTGCATTCTGCCATTGCTGTCCTGTGGTAAGAGAAGACTCAGTTATTAACTGCTGGATTCTGTACTCACCATTGCTGTTCTGTGAACAGAGAGATCCTGTCATCCGCCGCTGCATTCTGCCATTGCTGTCCTGTGGTAAGTGAAGACTCAGTTATTAACTGCTGGATTCTGTACTCACCATTGCTGTTCTGTGAACAGAGAGATCCTGTCATCCGCCGCTGCATTCTGCTATTGCTGTCCTGTGGTAAGAGAAGACTCAGTTATTAACTGCTGGATTCTGTACTCACCATTGCTGTTCTGTGAACAGAGAGATCCTGTCATTCGCCGCTGTATTCTGCCATTGCTGTTCTGTGGTAAGAGAAGACTCAGTTACTAACTGCTGGATTCTGTACTCACTATTGCTGTTCTGTGAACAGAGAGACCCTGTTATCTGCTGCTGTTTTCCGACTGCTGCTGCCCTGTGGAAGAAAGGTGACATTCAGTTATCTGATGCTGTCTTGTGAAAAGAGAAAGCCCGCCGTCTGCTGTTATCTATATGTAGTCCCTTATGTCCTGCCCGCCACCTACTGTCGTCTGCTGCACCTTATCTGACGGTCATTGCCCGCTGCCCACTGCACACTGTAGTTTGCTGCTCATCATTGGAAGGCCCTGGTCCTCCGTCTGATCCCCACTGACCTGTGAAAGAAAGGTGACACTTAGTTATCTGATGCTGTCCTGTGAAAAGAGAAAGCCCACTGTCTGCCGCTATCTACCTGTAGTCCCTTGTGTCCTGCTTACCACCTACTGTTGTCTGCTGGACTTTATCTGACGGTCACTGCCCTCTGCCCACCACATCCTGTCGTCGCTACTCATCGTTGGAAGGTCCTTTGTCCAATCCCGCTGACCTGTGAAAGGAAGGTGACATTCAGTTATCTAACGCTGCCCTGTGAGAAGAGAAAGCCCACTGTCAGTAGCTACCTACCTGTAGCCCCTTGGGCCTTGCCCACCACCTACTGTGGTCTGCTGCACCCTATTCGATGGTCCTTGTCCTCTGCCCAGCGCAGATTGTTGTCTGCTGTTCGTCATCGGGAGGTCCTGGCCCTTTGTCCAATTCCCCTCCCTTCCGCTTCACTGTGGTCCCACGAGCAGAGATATCCAGTCATCTGCTGCTACTTACCTGAAAGCTCACGTCCTCCGTACCCCCTCACTGCTATTCCGTACAAGCAGATGGCCAACTGGCGGCTGGCCTGAATCTTCCTCCATCGAGGACTCCTTCGACCTGTTTCAACGAGCGGCCCCTACGAGGAGTCTTGTGTCAGTGACATTCCTTTAAAGTTGTTTTTACATTCAATAAAAAGAAATAAGCTTTTATATCACGTCGTTGTCTGGCCTCTTGGTGTACTTTGGTGTAGTTCCTCCGGAGTGGTGGGTGTTCTCGGCCTTAGACCCGTGACAAACTTGGCGTAGTCGGCAGGGTTCCACTCGGAGTTGAGCAGCCAAAGACCCACTATGGCGGACGAAGAATTGGCGGCCGTCCGGCTTCCGATTACACCCGTGTTTATGGGTGCTCCGTGGGCCCAGAAGTACAGTGGGCCCGGATCAGAGTTGAACCTTACCGAATGGAGAGCACAAGTGGAGTATTTGGCTGGACTACAGGGGTTGAGCGAGGCTCAGAAGGCCCAGTTCGTTCTGAATTCATTGGAAGGAGAGGCGAAAAGAGAGGTTCAAGCTGCGTCTGAAGATGTTCGATCCACTGCACGAGCCATTTTTGAATTTCTGACTGGGCAGTATGGTGATTCCACCCCGGTGGCGGTGCTACGGGCACAATTCTTCAACTGCAAGCAAGGGCCGAGACAAACCTTACGGGCGTTTGCCCTGTGTTTACGAGAACAGTACACCAGGTTAAAGGGGTGAAGAGACCATGGTCTGGGAGAGGGAGAGACTCTATTGCGAGATCAATTCCTGTTGGGGTTACGAGAGGGCCCTATCCGGCAGAGCTTACGACGACAGCTTCGTCAAGATTTGGCTTTGACTTTTGAAGATCTCCGCCGAGAGGCCCTTGCTCTGGAGCGGGACCACGCTGAGGCGGTGGATTCTTCTGTGTGCATGGCCGCGAGCGGAGCCAGTGTTCCCGTACCTCCTGGGTCGAAGGACTGGAAACAAGTTTTGCGGGCTGAGTTCATGAAGGATGTCCGTGAAGAGATGGCAGCGTTGTCTAAAACCCTCTTGGAGGAATTTTGCCGTAGACGGCCAGAGCATCCGGTCTTGCCTCGAGAACGCTCATATTCAGATGGAGAAAGAGACTTAAAGGGTTAGTTCACCCAAAAATGAAAATTCTGTCAGTAATTACTCACCCTCATGTTGTTCCAACCGCGTAAGACCTTCGTTCATCTTCGGAACACAAATTAAGATATTTTTGATGAAATCTGAGCTATGTCTCACTCCTCCATAGGCTGCTATGTGACCGAAACTTGCTGGCCCAGAAAAGTCATCAAAGAGATCGTTAATATAGTCCATGTGACTCCAGTGGCTCAATCTTAAGTATATCAAGCGACGAGAATACTTTTTGTGCGCAAAAACAAACAAAAATAACGACTTTATTCCACTTTTCATTTCCTTCTCTCTGGGCCTCTAGTTGGTTCGCGTAGTCTTTTTGCGCAGCGCGTCTGTGTTACACGTCACCACGTAGGCTCACTATTGGCCGACGCCGGTCATGTGTGTGATGCGTGGTGACGTGCAACACAGACGCGCTACGCAAAAACACTACGAGGCCCAGAGAGAAGGAAATGAAAAGTGGAATAAAGTCGTTATTTTTGTTTGTTTTTGCGCACAAAAAGTATTCTCGTCGCTTGACATACTTAAGATTGAGCCACTGGAGTCACTTGGACTATATTAACGATCTCTTTAATAACTTTTCTGGGCCAGCAAGTTTCGGTCACATAGCAGCCTATGGACGAGTGAGACATAGCTCAGATTTCATCAAAAATATCTTAATTTGTGTTTTAAAGATGAACGAAGGTCTTACGCGGTTGGAACAACATGAGGGTGAGTAATTACTGACAGAATTTTCATTTTTGGGTGAACTAACCCTTTAAGAAGACAGCCGGATCGGCCCCAAGTTTCAGTGGGATGCGCAGGGACGCCCCATTTGTAATAACTGTGGAGAACCTGGACATTATAGTCGCCAGTGCGGCCCTCGCCGTAACTCGCAAGGGGTTTTTTAGGACGACCGGCCACTGTGGGTCAAGTGGTCGGGACCCCCTGGATTGACCCTTCTTTAAATTTAACCCCCAGAGGTAGTTTGGTGGGGCACTGCCCTCTCGTGGAGATCAAGGTAAACGGTGTTAATGTTCGGTGCCTGGTAGACACTGGATCGCAGGTCACCTTGTTCGCCGAGAGCTTGTCCAAAGAACTGTTTTGTGCTCCTTGCGTGCCAGAGGCTGAAGTCCCCTGGCTTACTTTACGGGGAGAAAATGGTCTGGATATCCCGTACATCGGATATAGAGTGGCCGATTTTGAGATCCATGGAACTGTGGTGTCCCAGAAGGGAATTGTGGTTGTCCGAGACTCTTGCCTGGGGGCACATCGAGCCCTGCTGGGGATGAACGTGATCATGGAGTGTTGGGAAGAACTGTTTCGTGTGGGGCCGCCTCGTACCACTCCTTTGGTCGAGAAGCGGGAATGGGAGCGCATTGTCACGGATTGGTCGTCAAATACAGGTGGCGAGTTCTCAAAGGGACCGAGAAGATACAGGCCGTGTGGCCTGTCGGTATGCCCTCTCTGTCCCGGCCCGAAGTGAGGCAGTTGTCTGGGTCCGTCTCCCTGCTCGGACTTAAGGTCCAGAAGATTGGGTTTTGGTGGAGCCCCACTGGGAATGCCAGAGTGTGGAGGTGGCAAGAGGACTGGCCATGGCCCGTCAGGGCCTAGTCTCAGTGCGGGTGAGGAATGTAAGCTCGTACCCCGTCCACCTGTACCGTCACCAACGGTTGGCACGAATTACTCCGGTGGGTCCCCATCAGGTGAGGGAGGAGCAAGAGGTCCGCTTCTGTCAAGTAAGCGCAACAGTGGTTGAAGTGGCCTTGACATCGGGCGAGCCTTGGTCCGGGCCCCCTGAAGTAGGAATGCCGCTACACCTCCGGGGGGAGTCGTTGCAAGGGGAAGGGCTGGGAGAAGAGCAGACGTACCAACTCCAGAAATTCTTGGCCAAATGGCAGCATGTCTTTTCCACTCATGAAGAGGATTATGGATGTACAGATGCAGTGAAGCATGTGATACCTACCGGAGACGCAGCACCTAGTCGAGAGCAGTACCGTCCAGTTCCACCTACCTTGTACTCTGAGATCCGCACCCTGTTGAGGGGGCTGCTGGAACAGGGGATAATCCAGGAGAGCAGCAGTCCATGGGCAGCCCCGATTGTATTGGTACGTAAGAAAACCGGCGCTTGGAGGTTCTGCGTAGATTATCAGAAGTTAAACCAGGTTACCATGAAGGATGCGTTTCCCTTACCTAGGTTTGAGGATTAATTGACTAGTCTAACACATGCCGCCTGGTATTCTACCCTTGACCTTGCAAGCGGATACTGGCAAGTACAGGTGGAGGAAGGGGACCGGGAAAAGACAGCATTTACCACGCCCTTTGGATTGTTTGAATGGGATCGGATGCCCTTTGGACTCTGCAACGCCCCCGCCACGTTTCAACGTCTGATGCAGCGGTGTCTGGGAGGGCAATTGGTGGACTCTACTCTGGTCTACCTGGACGATGTGATTGTATATTCACCTGACTTTGATTCCCATTTGTTACATCTAGAGCAAGTATTTCGAGCCATGGAGAGGTATGGATTGAAGCTCCAGCCTGGGAAATGTCAGCTCCTTCGTAAGGAAGTAAAGTTCTTGGGCCATCGGGTGGGGGCTGCGGGAGTTGCAGTGGATCTCGACAAAGTTTCCACCGTGCAAAGCTGGGATCCCCCCAGAACAGTGAGACAAGTGAAGTCCTTCTTGGGATTTGTGGGATATTATCGGCACTTTATTAAGGATTTCGCTAAGATCGCTAAACCCCTGAATAAACTGCTTGCCGGTTCAAGACATCCTCGTGGCCGGGGTCCCCTTCGGTAGACTGGAGCCCAGACTGTGAGGTGGCTTTTCAGAGGTTGAAACAGGAGCTGTTACAGGCCCCAATCCTGGCCTATGCGGATTTCGCCCAGCCATTCATCTTGTACACAGATGCCAGCAACATTGGGTTGGGGGCAGTGTTGGCCCAGCGGCAGCAAGGAGTAGAAAGAGTAATCGCATATGCCAGTCGGAGTCTCCACCCAGCGGAGCGGAACAATGCCAACTACAGTTCCTTCAAGATTGAGCTGTTGGCCATGAAATGGGCAATGTTCGAGAAGTTCAAAGATTACTTGTGGGGAGCCAAAGTACTGGTGGTTACTGACAACAGCCCGCTGGTGCATCTTCAAACAGCGAAACTGGGAGCGGTAGAGCAGAGGTGGATGGCCCAACTTGCCAACTTCGATTATCAGCTGCAGTATCGGCCAGGCCGCGAACATGTTAACGCAGATGTCCTGTCCCGGTTACCTTCGGGGAGGACCGAGGAGCAGTCGGCGGCGGAACCAGAAGAAGGGCTAATGGTGGGAGTGATTGAGGCTCCTGGGGCACAACGGGAGGGCGTCCCGGTCAGTTGGGGATGGGATCCACTACGGTGGAGGGAGCGGCAAGAAGACGACGAAGGGCTGGTAGTTCTGTGAACTTACTTGGAGCGAGGTATACTCCCGGGGGTAGAAGAAAGGCAACCCCAGACCCCGACGGTGAGGAAACTCCTGGAGCACTGGAAGCGGCTCAGTTAACGAGATGGTGTGGTTTGTCGTACTATCCAAGACCCGACGACTCGTGAGACCGTGTGTCAGGTGGTGGTGCCGAAAGCCCAGATTCGGCCCTTGCTCCAGGCGTAACATGGCCAGTTGGGACATCAGGAGAAGGAGAGAACTGTGTCCTTGTTGCGAAGAGATTTCTATTGGGTCGGGATGGATGTGTCTGTGAGGGCGTATGTGCAGGAGTGCCCTCGATGTACACTGTTTAAAGCCAGGAGAGAAGTGAGAGCGCCTCTGGTTCCGGTGCGGCCCAGGGCCCCTTTGCATATGGTAGCTATGGATTTCCTGACGCTGAGTCGGCCGATGGATCGGTATCAGATTATCTTGGTGGTAACGGATCTCTTCACAAAGAATGCGTGGGCAATTCCGACTTTGGATCAGATGCTACCACTACAGCATGTGCCCTTTGGAGGGCAGTGTTTCAGCCATTTGGGTGCCCTGAAATTCTCCACTCTGACCAGGGGCCTAATTTTGAGTCCCAAGTGATCCGGGAGCTGTGTCAACTTTATGGGTGCAGGAAGACCCATACCACTCTGTACCATCCCCAGGGAAACGGGGGGTGTGAACGCTTTAATCAGACTCTGCTGAGTTTACTGGGGACCCTGGATACAGACCGCCAGGGCCAGTGGACGGATAGCCTACCAGCCTTAGTACAGGCTTACAACAATAGCGTTCATAGTACAACGGGCTATGCTCCTACCTACCTGATGTTCAGCAGACATGTGAGCCTGCCTGCCGACCTGCTTCTAGGGACGGCTGCGGCCGGGGATTCGACTACAACCACTTAATGGGTACACAGACACCATCGACAATTACACGCTGCCTATCAGACAGTTTCGGACCATCTTGACACGGCTGCTAAGAAGAACAAACACTTATACGACCGAACAGCTAGAGAGGCTCCCTTGTTGCCGGTGGAGCGGGTGCTAGTGCAAGACAACCGGCGCCAAGGAAAGGGCAAGCTCAGTGATAGGTGGGAGGCTGTACCATATGTGGTAGTATGACGACAGGGTCCTGATCAGCCGGTGTATACCCTTCAACCTGAGGGAAGATCAGGGCCCGAGAGGGTGTTACATCGAAATTTGCTTCGCCCCTGTCCTAACTATCCTAGGCCGAAAACTGAGGCCCCACCAGTTCCAGTAGTCCCAGGACCGCCTTGGGTGGGCTGGGCTGTGCTACCCAGGGTCCCAGAGGTTGAGCCAAGGGAAGTAGAACTCGCTGTGCCACCTAGACGCTCGCAACGAGAGACTCAAGGATTGCCTCCGACAAGGTATGGAGAATGGGTGTCTGGCCCTCGTTCTAGGGACTAGAACGGAATGGTGAGGGAGGATGTCACCGGGTGATGAACGGGAACCTTGGGGAACGGAACGAGTTCCCTTGGGGGAAGACTTCCGGTGCAACATCAGACCAGTTCCGGCGGCCTGTCATGGCCGCCCGTATTGACAAGCGGCAGCTGCAGCGGCTAATCAAGCAGCCATTGGAGCGCGTGTCTCCAACGGGGTGCAGAGAAGCAGAGCGGTTGCGATTAAAGTGTGAGTGACGAGAGCAAGAGAGGTAAAAGCGGTGGGACAGCGGCGGAAGTGAAGACGGTTGTTATTGTGAGAGAAACGAGTGGGCTTTGAATTGCGGATCGTTCATCAAAACTGATATCCCCCTTTGAAGATCACAACAGTGGATTTGCCGGCCCCAACGAGCTGAAGTGAAGGTACACTTTTCACTGTGGAGTGGTGTGTCATTGCAGTGTTTGACGATTGAAGTGAGCACGTGTGAAGATTTAAAGTGGTTTGATGCATGCACGAGTATGGGAAAATTAAATGCTACCAGCACTCTGAAAGTTTTGTTGGGGATCGTCTAGCCGGTGGGGCGTCAGGAATTAATTTGAACCGCTGTGGATAAAGCTCTGTACAGGTGTCCCAGTTCATGCCGCTGGGGTAAAGAAAGGAGAAGTTCAGCTCTGTGTGTCGTTGTTAAGATCTGCATTCTGCCATCGCTGTCTTGTGGTAAGAGAAAACTCAGTTGTTAACTGCTGGATTCTGTACTCACCATTGCTGTTCTGTGAACAGAGAGATCCTGTTATCCGCCGCTGCATTCTGCCATTGCTGTCCTGTGGTAAGAGAAGACTCAGTTATTAACTGCTGGATTCTGTACTCACCATTGCTGTTCTGTGAACAGAGACATCCTGTCATCCGCCGCTGTATTCTGCCATTGCTGTCCTGTGGTAAGAGAAGACTCAGTTACTAACTGCTGGATTCTGTACGCACTATTGCTGTTCTGTGAACAGAGAGATCCTGTTATCCGCCGCTGCATTCTGCCATTGCTGTCCTGTGGTAAGAGAAGACTCAGTTATTAACTGCTGGATTCTGTACTCACCATTGCTGTTCTGTGAACAGAGAGATCCTGTTATCCGCCGCTGTATTCTGCCATTGCTGTCCTGTGGTAAGAGAAGACTCAGTTACTAACTGCTGGATTCTGTACTCACTATTGCTGTTCTGTGAACAGAGAGATCCTGTTATCCACCGCTGTATTCTGCCATTACTGTCCTGTGGTAAGAGAAGACTCAGTTACTAACTGCTGAATTCTTTACTCACTATTGCTGTTCTGTGAACAGAGAGATCCTGTTATCTGCCACTGCATTCTGCCATTACTGTCCTGTGGTAAGAGAAGGCTCAGTTACTAACTGCTGGATTCTGTACTCACTATTGCTGTTCTGTGAACAGAGAGATCCTGTTATCTGCCACTGCATTCTGCCATTACTGTCCTGTGGGAAGAGACGACTCAGTTATTAACTGCTGGATTCTGTACTCACCATTACTGTTCTGTGAACAGAGAGATCCTGTCATCCGCCACTGCATTCTGCTATTGTTGAACTGTGGTAAGAGAAGACTCAGTTGTTATTAACCCTCTGGGGACCAAGGTGTTTTTGGGGCCCTTGAGATGTTCTGACATGCCTTGACATTTGTGTTTTTTTCAGTTATTTATAAACATGTTAATGGCTAAGGTGTAAATTCACTCTATATAGCACAAACAGGGCTACCATAATATGCGAGCAACGTGTATGTAGATGTTTGTATTTTTAAGAGAATAATGTTTATGCATGGTTATTGGAAAAAATAACAATGAAAGTTGCTGAATTAAGACCACAAAACACATATTAAATATGTGTCCACAAGACTTTTGACTAATGGATGTTGTCCCTTTGAGTTCTAGCTTCAAAATTATGTGAAAATAGTCTTGCTTTATCGTTCACAAAAAAAATACATTGATTTAAATGGTGTAAAACAGGTTTTGTTTGGAAAGCCATTATGCGAGAGGGGCGTGGAGGAGGAGTAGTTTGTCCCACCCACTCTGCATAATGACTCTGCCTAATGCCCATTCATTCAGGTGTGACACTGACTGAGCCACAATGCAAGGACAAAAGATGTATTTAGAAGAAGACTTATATTGACCATTTAAGATTTCGCTTACATCTCTCTTGTAAATATGTTTTGCTATTTTATTAAAAATGTTACAATTACAACAATAATTACAATTTCAACAATATTTCAAGTGTACTCTTTCTTTGTAAAAAAAAAAAAAAAAAAAAAAAAGATTATAGGCCTACATTTTATCATATGTATTCATTAGTTTGAATATAGCCAACATTGGAACATCTAACATCTTAGTCTATGACTTTATTTTTGACAAAAATAGTATATATATATATATATATATATATATATATATATATATATATATATTATATATTATATATATATATAACGTTAGATATGAGCAGAAATTGCTAAACAAAAGCTTTTTTGATGTGGCGGTATATTCTACAGTAGCCTAAAAACTGTACCCTAGTCTAGTCAACAAAATGTTGTCTTTCATACTTCGCCTGACTGTAATGTTGTTTTTATGAAATATTAGGGCATATAAATGCTAATTTGCAGTTTAATACGTTGCTTATACAAATACATTTTATTTCAACATATTCCAGTCGATTTTTACTCATCTCAGTAGGCTATAGCAAAGCAGTTTATTATTTTACACACAGACGCGCGATTCATATTTAGGCTAAACAGTCTTTACAAATATGTACCCTTCATTCATCTCACAGAAAGGCGAGTCATATTATAGAAATGGGATTCATCTTTTTGCGGTTTACATAGGCCTACACTAACGTTATTCCATAACGTTATTCCACACGTGAGAAAAGAAAACAGCCTACCTCACTCCTCAGCGGAATCTGCTCCTCATTTCAGGAGATATTGCTCCTCATCAGCACTGTTCTGAGGAATCGTTTCTCCATAAGGTAGGCTATAATGTCTCACTCGCGAGGAGTCGCGACGCGCTTTGTTTACAGCTGATGTGGGCGTTTCACAGCTCTGAAATGGTTCTCAGAATTTGCGTTTGAATAGCACGCGCTCTCCGGGGCGTGGTCACATTACTGTGAATCATCTCATAATGAGGTCGACTGGAGTCGCTCTCTTTTTATACAGATTACAGAAGCTGAGAATATTTGTTTTTTATATAAATGACTTCATTTAAAAGATGCGATCTCAAGCTTTATGCCCGTGGGTCTGTTTGCCTGTTTGACTGAATTTTCGCGGAGTTATAGATCATTTTCGAATGCGTTTCAAATGGGAGTTTACTGACAGAGAGAAGGCAGAAATCGCATCATGTTAATTTTTCTTTATTTGTCAAAAAGCAAAACACTTTATTTTTATTGTGAGTATACAGAAAAAAAATAGACACTGAACAGGATCGATTGATGTATTACACGAAAATGAAAGATCAAAATTAACAGAGCATTTAGTGTTTATTTTCATTGCTAAAAAAAAAAAAAAAACGAGCAAAACGCGCGGGCGCGTTTTTGGTCCCCAGAGGGTTAACTTCTGGATTCTGTACTCACCATTGCTGTTCTGTGAACAGAGAGACCCTGTTATCTGCCACTGCTTCCCGACTGCTGCTGCCCTGTGGAAGAAAGGTGACATTCAATTATCTGATGCTGTCTTGTGAAAAGAGAAAGCCCGCCATCTGCTGTTATCTATCTGTAGTCCCTTGTGTCCTGCCCGCCACCTACTGTCGTCTGCTGCACCTTATCTGACGGTCATTGCCCGCTGCCCACTGCACACTGTAGTTTGCTGCTCATCATTGGAAGGCCCTGGTCCTCCGTCTGATCCCCACTGACCTGTGAAAGAAAGGTGACACTTAGTTATCTGATGCTGTCCTGTGAAAAGAGAAAGCCCACTGTCTGCCGCTATCTACCTGTAGTCCCTTGTGTCCTGCTTACCACCTACTGTTGTCTGCAGGACTTTATCTGACGGTCACTGCCCTCTGCCCTCCACATCCTGTCGTCGCTACTCATCGTTGGAAGGTCCTGGTCCTTTGTCCAATCCCGCTGACCTGTGAAAGGAAGGTGACATTCAGTTATCTGACGCTGCCCTGTGAGAAGAGAAAGCCCACTGTCAGTTGCTACCTACCTGTAGCCCCTTGGGCCTTGCCCACCACCTACTGTGGTCTGCTGCACCCTATTCGATGGTCCTTGTCCTCTGCCCAGCGCAGACTGTTGTCTGCTGTTCGTCATCGGGAGGTCCTGGCCCTTTGTCCAATTCCCCTCCCTTCCGCTTCACTGTGGTCCCACGAGCAGAGATATCCAGTCATCTGCTGCTACTTACCTGAAAGCTCACGTCCTCCGTACCCCCTCACTGCTATTCCGTACAAGCAGATGGCCAACTGGCGGCTGGCCTGAGTCTTCCTCCATCGAGGACTCCTTCGACCTGTTTCAACGAGCGGCCCCTACGAGGAGTCTTGTGTCAGTGACATTCCTTTAAAGTTGTGTTTACATTCAATAAAAAGAAATAAGCTTTTATATCACGTCGTTGTCTGGCCTCTTGGTGTACTTTGGTGTAGCTCCTCCGGAGTGGTGGGTGTTCTCGGCCTTAGACCCGTGACAAAAACATCCCACTTTTCGGATTTTGGAAGGTGTAGGTGTGTGAAAAAAGTTGAAATTGTTGTCGTGAAGACAAGAGCCTGGTCTGCCAGGCACGGTTCTGGTGTGTAAAGACACAGAAAATGCGACGAAGCCGCCACGCAGCTGACACGCAACAGAAACGCCACGCTCACGCCACGCAGCCAGTGTCTCACCGGCCTTAGTTCATTTGGTTCAGCTGTGTGTCGTTAATTATCTCATTAGTTCTCTTTATTTGCCACATGTGTATACCCTGTGTTCTCCCTTAAGCCGAGTTCAGACTGCACGATTTTAGCCCCGATTTTGGTTCGCCGACAGGTTTTGAGAAATCGCCAACAAATGCCCGAAATCACAGGCAAATCGGTGCTCGTTCACGCGAGTGACAATCACGCAGTGTGAATGAGCAAAGACGCGATCTGAGAGAATCGCCGACGACGCCTATGAGATATTTGGCATGCTAAATATCTGGACCTGTCGGCGATTCACAATCCTGCTGTGTGAAAGTGTTCTGACTGTAAACTACATCGGCGATGTAGAATAGTTGTGCACTTAAAGTTTACTACTGTTACACTTATAGTACACTTAAATACTTTTATATACTAAAAGTGGGCCAATTTAGTCCCAAGCGGTATTGACATTAGTATACTTACTGCATATGTATACTTAAAAATATACTTGAACATTATTACTTAAGTATACTTCATAAAATGAACTTGAAGTATACTGCTTTTTCGTAAGGGTAGCCTGCCCTTGCATCACAGTGCAAAATGTGTTTTAGTGAGTGAGAATGTGTTTAGCGTTTTGCAAAAAGAGTGCATGAGATTTGCAAACAGTGTTTTAACTTCCTGAACTTGTTTAATGTTTTACAGAAAGAGTGATTTATTCAACAAATTGGTTTAGGCTACTGATAATTTGGTTCAGAGAAGTGGGTTTAGTGTTTTAGCAATTCAGAAAAACTGTAAATCCTGGAATATGACTAAATAAATATTTAACATACATTCACTTCCGAGAACAAGAGCAAAATATATTCACTATCTAGTGCTTGAGCAGGGCTGTGAACTGTCACACATTCAGCCTGAGACTCTAATCGACACGTTTCACACACTCTCATGTCACACACACATTTTCTCACGCAGAGACAAATCACACTGACACTGACCAGAGGTGTATAGTCCAGGGGTCAGAAAGTAGAAGTCCTGCCATATGTTTATTCCACCCATGAACTCAGCAGCTGATTTCACTAATTAGTTCTCCTGTCTGAATTAGCAAATCCAGGTGATTGGAACAAAATACTGAGGTGGACTTTTACTTTCTGATCCTGGACTTTACACCTCTGGCACCGACAGACAAATTCTCTGCTCTCAGATTCTGTAAATTTTATTACAAAATTAAAAGAATAAATATTGTTTTGGCGCTTGTAAATGTGATGTGGAACAAAATTACGGTGGCCTAGAGAGCTCAACGAGCTGCAACTGAAGAAAACACATGCAAATACAAAAACACCCGAAAATTAAGAAAACATCTTCATCAGTTTCACAACACATGTGTGCTCCAAATACTCACAACACAACCAAATACAGAAACACACTGCAAAAGTACACAACACAACCAAATACAGAAACACACTGCAAATAGCACAGACCACAACAGAAATGTTTCCAGGCAATCCCAATAAGTGACGAACCCGGCTGGGACGTGCTTATTGCTCGTGAGCATCCCTAAGCCCTACTCCCTTCGAAGGGCAGAGCCTTGAAGTGGGCACTGTGGAGTGAACATGAGCAAAACAATATTCATGATCTGCTGCTACAGTGATTTTTGTCCAGTCAAATGCTCTAAACATTGAGAAAGTGACTAGCAAGTAGCAAAAGACTATTGGACATTTCTAAAAGGAGCGTTTGACATGCTCAACACAAACTTCCTGTTTCAGAGAGAAATATGTGAGAACAGGACAGAAGAAAGTGCAGATCAGCCGCTCATGAGGCCTTAAATAAAACATCAGTGTTTCTAATGTGAATGTAAGAGAGACTCACCGTGAATCATGAGCAGAAAGAAGATCAGAGGAAGAGGAGGAGCCATTCTGACCCACATCAGCATAACATATAATACAGTATTAATATAATATATATTAATATAATCATCATATGTAAATCACCCTATTCTTAACATTTCTCATGTAAAGACACGTATGAGCAATAATCATCAGTTTCATTTAAGTAAGAGTGTGTTTGTCTTACCGTGTTGAAGCTCATCAGATCAACAGCAACCAAACGACTGACTGTTTTAACACAAGCACTTTAGCTTTACAGTGAAGGACTTTGTGTGGTTAACACTGTTTATTAATGACCACCAGCGATGGAAACATCACAGTCCCTCCCTCAACAAGAGAACAACATTACTGAACTAAACCTACTTAAAGAAAAATGATGATCTGTTTCTGTAAGTTGAAGATGTATAATTATGAAGATGAATGATAGTGATTTACAGGTGAGGCTCATCAAGGTTGATGTCAGTCGCAGGAGATGGTGACCTCTGGTGGCAATTTGAGGGATTGAACGAGCACATATGAGACGAGATGTGTCTGACTGCAGAACTATATACGTGACAGCCACGGGCGGATCTACAGGGGGGCAGGGGGGGCAGGTACCCCCCCACTCTAGAGCCTTGCCCCCCCAGCTGTCCCCCTAACTTTGATGATCCAAAAACTGTAAAACAACCCGCCACTATGTCCACAAGCTTCTCAAAACAGTGAACTTAAAGCTATAGTAGGTAATCCTGTTCAGAAACACTTTTTTTTATACTGGGTGAAATGGTCCTTCCATCCTGAGAGTAGTCAATACACTATGTGTTCAGAAAAAGGAATGAAAACAATCAGACCTCTGTAGCAGCTGCAGTACAGTAAAAACTCTGACCAATCACTGCCACTCGGTGCGAATATAAAGAACCAATCAGATGCCTTCATGTCTCGTGCCCGAGCCCCACTGCGTGCGCTGCCCTGCGTGCACTCATCACATGTCACCGTTCCCGGAAATATTCAGCTCACTACACCGAGTAAGCAGGAGTTTGCGGCACAATGGAAGAGAAAATGCAGCAAAAACTACCAATGCCAGCTTTGCTACTTTGCTAAACTACTTCCTCGGACCCTGCCCGCACTCTTGAACGACCTCCTCTGCTTCGCCCTCGACCCCGGAGTGGACCTGTCCTCGAACCGACGATGCGGTACTTGTCACCGGAGTGTAACGTTAGTCCTCATCAGAGTCAACAATGTTTTCATCATGGAAACTCTTACATGCAAAACACCGTATATGTTATGACTCGAAATTCACCTTCATCACAGTTTAACTGATGGTAATGGAAAAACGTGTATCAATGCAACCTAGCTTTGCCTTATAAATATAGCTCGTTACCTATAGCCTAAATATAGCTCGTTACCGAATCAAACAAAATATATTTTAAACTTTACCAGTATCGATATGCTAGCTTGATAGTGAGTACTAAAAGCCATCATATTTGTTTATATTCATAGTGATAAAGTTAGGTATTTTATTACATGTGATTCTGACATGTCACTGCATGCACTGCGCTCGTTCCTCTCCACTCGCCTCAGGTAAATAAATGCGTCTTCCAGCTGAGCCTGAGCGTTTGGCGTCGCGCGTTCATGTGTTTTGGGGGCGTGGCTTTGGAAGGAGCCCAGAAGGGAGGGGGTGGAGTGAATGGAAATAATGAGCTGTGTTTACAACAGTCGTGAGAGGTCTACAGACACTCGATTTTTATACTCTCTTTTTCAGAGTACTTACATTTTAATTATGTATTGGTATATAAAGACAGTTTAAACAAATTTGGAATGTTTGTTTTTTTTGAAAAATCCTACCTACCCTGCCTTTAACAATACATTTACCAAAAGTGAACAATTACATTTTTAATTTTAAATTTATTATTAGCCCCTCCCCCCTGCCCCTCAAATACTTAGCTATGTCCCTGATTCAAACGTGCAGAGCGGCGTTCGCTCAGTCTGGCTCACACACAGCGAGTCTGCTGCGGTGCGGTGGCCCTGCAACCCGACTGGAGAGACTGAGCTGCCCCAGAGCCTCTGAGTCTGAAGATGAAGTGAGTTTCCCCAGGTGTAGTTTAAATACACGTTTAACTTAAAGGGGGGGTGAAATGCTCATTTTCACTCAATCTCCTGTTAATCTTGAGTACCTATAGAGTAATATTGCATCCTTCATATCTCCAAAAAGTATTTTGTTTTATTAAATTTTTAACATAAAGATAGGCTGTACCGAATCTTTCCGGAAAAAAACGAGCGGCTGGGGCGGGCCGTGTGGGCGAAGCTTAGCTGTGCTAACGCGCCAAGCTAGTGACAACACACAGAGACATTTGTTCAACAAACAGTTTTACTCACCGTCCGGTTCCAACGCACGACCGCGAACCTTTATCATTGTGACTGCTCGATCCTTCAGCATTAGACGATCTGCAAATCCGTAGATCTGGGCTTTGTTTATAAAACAATCATCGTCGAAATGCAGGGAACAAAAGTCTTACACAACTCCGTTTATGCTCAGGAAAACAAACTGCCACGGGTTCCTTAAAGGGACACTTCACCCATTTGCATTAAGCTTTGCATTGTTAGAAACCCAGTCATACTATTGAATGGTCATGCAACATTTTTTCTTTTTCCCCCGAGACGAGAGAAATCTGTATTTACCTCTTTACACTTCCTCCTACAATGACGCAAAAATCGTCATTTTGCGTCATTGTAGGAGGAAGTGTAAGAGGGGGGGATTTCTGTTAAGACTACAAGCACTAGATCCACCCTTTCAAACCCGCCCATAGGGGGTTGGACCTAATGCGCTAACAGACCTATCACAGATCAGTGCGAGTGCGTTTGATTTCAACGGCAGAAACCTGCAGAAAACAGGGACGAAGAAAGCTGAGTAGTAGGGGTTACCATACTCTATTTCCCGGACATGTCCGGCCGTCGAGATCGACAAAAATGTCCGGGATTCAGCTTTTGCTTTCTGCGGTCGCCATCCATTGTTTACATGCTCACCTTTTGTTTCAATCTAACTGAATTCACCCCGATTGGTGAATCTGAATGTAATGTTTACATGAATGCTAAACAAGTGATCGGTTGATTTGCGTTTTAACATTGCTAAGAAAATACCCGCACCTCCGTGAGAGATAGCCCATGAGACCGGTGCATCTCACAGGCGCGCTCATCAGTAATCACAGTAATATACAGGGAGCAGGACGAGGCTAGCGCCGCGGGAGAAAGACGCGAGGCCGGTGGCGTGATCGGTTGAAAGACGCGAGGCCGGTGGCGTGATCGGTTGAAAGACGCGAGGCCGGTGGCGTGATCGGTTGATGTGTGTTTTACCATTGCTAAGAAAATACCTGCTCCTCCGTGCGAGATACGAGAACAGTGCCTCACAGGTGTCGGTCGTCAGTAATCACGCCACCGGCCTCGCGCCGTTCTCCCGCGCCCCTCAGCCTCGTCCTGCTCGCCACAGTAAACATGATGAATGGCGACTGTAGAACGCAAAAGCCAAATCCCGGACATTTTGGGCAAACTCGTCACGGAGACTCACTCGTAGCCTAGCCTTGCCTTGTTGTTTTAAACTGCGCTCTCTTACCGGTAGGCGTGGCTTGGGAGTGGCCTTGTAGGGCAGCGAAGCAAGTGCATTCTGGGAGTTGTTGTCTTTCATCCACATAAGCCAAAAATACATTTTCTGGCTTTTCTCAGTCTAGAAAGCTCCAAATTCAAAAATAATTTCACATTTCTTCTACATAAATGACCCACTTTCAATACACATTCATGTCTCCACGGGTGAAATGACCCTTTAACGCTGGATTCTTTGGGAATCTGTGCAGGGTTGTCTTGCCCTGGCAACCAAAAACACACTTCTTTGGTGACATTGACTTCCCAAAAGCCGGGCAGGGCGCTTTGATGGCGAACTGCTTTCACTCTCTTGCTCTGGTCTACGAGTGCGCGCGCGGCCGCGATCTTACCGGAGAAGTGCCCTTAGGACCCATATAAGGAAATTCCGCCCTATCTTACGTAAGACAGAGCCATACTCGAAAAAAACTTTCCGAAACTTGTGACAAACCGGAAGGAGTATTTTTGGAACAAAAATACTCCTTCAAACGTACAACTTAGTTTTTGAAACTTTGTCCATGTTTAGCATGGGAATCCAACTCTTTACCAGTGTAAAAAACTCAGTATGCATGAAATAGCATTTCACCCCCCCTTTAAAGTTACATTTGTAATGAATGTATTGTATGCTAAAGACGATTCAGCATCAGCAAAAACAGCGAGTCTATTACGTTAGCCAAAATCAGCGGTCAAATCGCTCCCTCGTGATTTGTAAGAGCACTCTTCCCTTTGATTAGCCTAATTTTGATTTTAGTAAATACAAGAACAGCTTAATAAAAAATATAAAATAATGTTTGTATCCATAACGTTTACTGATGATCGCCGTTACGCCGACGTTACGTTACAACACACAATACAGTGCCAGTTTGGAAATCGATCATTTGATTAGCTAAGCAGTCCTATAAATCCAATTCCTCTCAGATATCACAGCAATGAAACCAGGTTACAACTGGGGAAATAACAAATACAATAGGATTAAGTAGTCTAAACATAACTGGTGTGTGCATGTGATAAATCTTTCTTGTGCTGCTGATGTGGCTGTAAAATCCACTTGTTGATAAGAAAGGAGGAAAGACGCCACGGGAGAGCAAGCGCTTGTGGAAAGGAGAAAGCAGTGCGAAGTGCGCTCTCCATGATGACGAGGAAGTATCAGCAAAGGATGAATTGATTTCTAGCCCTTGCATTAGCTTTACTACTAGATATATTTATGGAGATGAGAAATAAAAAGCTGTCATTATGTCATTAATATCAGTCCGTCAGAAAAGCAGTTCTAGGCTTATTAATGGCTGGATAACTCTTAGCAGGTTTAAAAAGCCCTTTTAAAATTAAATATGAATGCAGTTTTGGATTAAATAAAAGTATAGGCAAGTCAAATAAAACGTCTCGGGTTACGTATGTAACCCTCGTTCCCTGAGTAGGGAACGAGACGCTGCATCGATACTCGATACTTTGGGGAATGCCTTCGGCATGAAGCGTCTGAAGTCTACTATACAACTATTCCAATCTGGATTGGTGCAACGTCATTACGTCAGCCGTGACGTCGCATGTGACGGTGATCCGGAAGCTATAAAACGGTCACAGGAACCAGGAAATGTTAGCTTCTAATTGGTCAAAGCAAGTCGTTCTCAGGGGCGCGAAAAGTGTGGCCGAGGGATGCAGCGTCTCGTTCCCTACTCAGGGAACGAGGGTTACATACGTAACCCGAGACGTTCCCTTTCGTAAAGGGAACTCCCGCTGCATCGATACTCGATACTTTGGGGAACAAATACCCACGCCGCCACACTGAGAGAAAAATGCCCTGGTACAAAGATCTGGTACACTCAAGGACAATAAAAAGAGTAGAGGGTAGATCCAAACTAGTTTGTCGTAAGATTTGGTGTAAGAAGGGGAGGTGAGGAGCCGGAGGCTCAACTGACCTCGTGGAAAGGGAAAAACCCCGGACAGTAGAAAGTATAAGATAAAAGGTGAAGGCAAAAGCGCACCTTATATTTCAATTATAAGTGGTTTCTGCAGATAACCCACTGTCTACTTGATAGAGGGGAATATCTCCTAACCCTTGATACATTACTAGATGGATTAACTCCTCCCAGCCCGAGGCCTAGCATAGGAACCTCAAAGGCTACGACCTTGACCATCCGACACATGCGATGGAGGATGGAAAACCTGAAGAATCATGATATCGCCTACCGGCACCTCGGTACCGGGGCAACAAAAATGTAGAGTGGCTCCCACACTCGCAAGTAAGAGGGGGCAGCACCACCACTCTTCCAGGGAGTAAGACGAGCAGGAAGCAGACTCGATAGATTCTCCTATATATACTTATACATCTCAAATATATATATGTATACCTCACCCACAGGACATGATGGGTGCCAGGGATAACCCATCAGCCTGATGCCAATAGGCTGGATGACAGGATTCATCCTCCAATCTACAGGAACATGGAGTTTCAGTGGGAACGTCCTTTCGAGAACACCCCTAGAGGCTTGCGGAGGGCACTGAGGCCGCCACAGAGGCCCTAAGCATGAACAGGAGATCCCGTTAGAGAGCGGGATGGAACACCAGAACTGAAGCCAGTGGGCAGTAATACACTGGGTTCGATGCCCTCCCTAACTTAATTGTTTAGTTCCTAGTAGAGTGGGGTTCTAGTATGGATGTCCTGACCACCTCGGTGGAAAGGGCAACCTAATTATGGGTGGGACCCCCTCAGGGGCCAGACCCATAGTCTCCATAACTCTGGTCGGGGATGAAATAATATACCATCAGCCTGAGACAGAAGATCTCTCCTAATAGGAATTTTCCATGGAGGACTCTCCAGGAGACTAATAAGGTCCGAAAACCAAATTCGGGCCGGCCAGTACGGAGCTACAAGGAGTAGTCTCACTCCGTACCTCCTGACCCTTTCTAGAACCCCAGGGAGCAGAGCGATCGGGGGAAAAGCGTACAGACGTGACCTCGGCCACATCTGTACCATGGCATCCAAGCCCAAAGGAGCTGGATGTGAGAGAGAGTACCAGAGCGGGCAATGAGAGTTCTCATGAGAAGCGAACAGGTCAACCTCCGCCCGGCCAAACTCCCTCCATATAAGCTCAACCACTTCAGGGTGGAGCCTCCATTCCCCGGGCCTCAGCCCCTGCCTCGACAGGATGTCTGCTCCCCTATTTTCAACCCCAGGAATATAAATAGATCTGACAGAGAGAAATTTGTCCTGGGACCAAAGAAGAATTTGATGCGCCAGTCTACAAAGAGGGCGAGATCTCAAACCTCCTTGGCGGTTGATATAAGAGACCACCGACACATTGTCTGTCCTAACAAGAACATGATGGCCTCTGAGGTCCACAAGGAAGTGCCTCAGGGCAAAAAACACAGCCAACATCTCCAAGCGATTAATATGCCATGAGAGATGATGGTCCTTCCAAGTACCTCGGGTGTAACGGCCCTCCATAACCGCACCCCAGCCCGTGCGGGACGCATCCGTAGTCAGAGTTTTTCTCTGACATGGTGCTCCCAACACCGGGCCCTGAGACAGGAACCATGGCTTCTTCCATACGACAAGAGAACGAAGGCATCTGCACGTAACTCTGATCGTACGGAAAGGGTTTCCCAGAGGAGAAAATCCCTTGTTCCTGAGCCACCACTGCAAGGCCCTCATATGGAGCAGACCAAAGGGTACTACCGTGGAAGCTGCAGCCATAAGACCCAAAACTCTTTGAAAGTGTTTGACAGTGATAGCCTGGCCTAACCTAATACTCTTCATTGTGTTTAAAATAGTATTAATACGAGCAGGAGACAATTGTGCCCGCATCGTAATTGAGTCCCACTCTACTCCCAGGAACGTAGTCCTCTGAAGAGGAGTTAATGAACTCTTCTTCACATTGAGTCTCAACCCCAAGCACCTCAAATGACTCAAAACAACATCTCGATGTTGAATCGCCAACTCCTTTGACTGGGCTAAAATAAGCCAGTCATCTATATAATTCAAGATACGAATCCCCTGAAGTCTCAGTGGAGCAAGGGAAGCGTCCATACATTTAGTAAAGGTGCGAGGTGATAAGGCTAGGCCGAAAGGAAGAACTCTATATTGATAAGCTTTTCCCCCAAAAGCAAATCTTAGAAACTTCCTATGATGTGGAATGATGGAAATATGGAAGTATGCATCCTTAAGATCTATCGTCACAAACCAATCCTCGGATCTGATTTGATGAACGATCATAGGTATCGTCAACATCTTGAACTTAAATCTCCTCAAAGATTTATTCAATACCCTAAGATCTATAATGGGACGCAGCCCACCATCCTTCTTTGGAACTATGAAGTACCGGCTGTAGAACCCGGAATCCCTCTGCTCTAAGGGCACATACTCTATGGCCTCCTTAGCTAGGAGAGTCTGCACTTCATCTTCCATTACCTGAGCCTGATCAGGAGATACCAGCGTCTGAATAACACCACTAAATTTGGGTGGTCTAAACTGGAACTGGATTCTATATCCTTTCTCAACTGTACTCAGGACCCACTGAGATATATTTTGAAGACCCTTCCAGGTGTCTAAATAATCTGCTAAGGGAATTAGTCTCTCAGGACTAACCTCAGGTGTTCCATTCACATCTCTAGTTTCATCTTTATTCTCATTTATATTTTCGGTGACCTGAAGCACTCTCCTGGCAGGAACTAACCGAATCATTTTTTCTACAGGCCTCGTGAGAGGTAGCGAACGTTTCAGAATAATAGATTTCATAGGAACATTCTGTGAAATACATTCGCTAGAATTCGATGCGTCCCGAAGCGCACTTGACGGCGGGAAGCAACATCGATTTCCTGAGGGCTCCGCGGAGCGAAGTTTTAAAAAGCCCTCGCGGAGGGGGATGCCCTCAGAGGCCTGGACGTCCCGTCACGGCCTCTTAGCCGAAGCCTTCCTCGCCTGAATAACAGTCCTCAGATCTGTCTTCGGTTTGGAAGGCTTCGGCTGAGAGTGTTGCCCCTGCCTCCAAGCCCCTTGGGGGGGAGCACGAGAGGCCACACTCTCCTTCTGCCTCAGCAGGTGTGAGGAGCTGGCGGCGGCCCCGTGGGACTGCCCCCTGGCAGCAGACCCACGAGACCTGGAACGACGGCGGGGGATAAGCTCTTTAAATGCGGCTGACTGTCGTTTCGCCTCCTGAAACCTATCGACGACATTGTTGACACCGTCGCCGAAAAGGCCAGAAGGCGAAACCGGGGCATCAAGGAGACAAGCCCTGTCCTTGTCCCCGATGCCCGACAGATTCAGCCACAAGTGTCTCTCCGTGGCTACCAGTGCTGCCATGGAGCGGCCGATGGCGCGGGCCGTCTCCTTGGTAGCACGGAGAGACAAGTCGACCACACGACGCATCTCTCTAATGTCGTCGTAGGCGACCTCCCCACCGTCATCCACCTCCTTGAGGAGGTCGGCCTGGTATGCCTGCAACAGCCCCATCGTATGCAGACAACTACCAGCCCGACCTGCCGCCATATATGCCTTCCCAACCAAAGCCGATGTTGTACGGCAGGGTTTAGAGGGAAGCGCCGGAGCCCGCAGGGATGACGCAACGTCAGGGGAGAGGTGCGATACAAACGACTCTTCAACCCTGGGCATCATCCCATAGCCCTCCTCCCTAGCACCCATTATATTCGAATATAGATGTACATTGGGGCTAGATATTCTTGAGGAGAAGGGCTTATTCCACGATCTCGACACCTCGGTGTGGAGATCGGGAAAAAATGGCAGACTCCGGCGTAGAGGTTGTGATCGAGACTGCAGGAAGCGCTCATCGAGTTTGCTTTTTACAGTCGCTTCCTGCGTCTCAGATGGCCAGTCGATCTTTAATTTATTAACTGCTCTGGTCACAACCTCTAGCAGCTCCTCAAAGGCAGGGGAATGGGGTAAACTTTCGCCTTCCCCTGCCTCGATGCCCAAAATATCTAGCTCCTCGGAACCAGATAATTCGAGCATCGGTTCCTCTGCTGGGGCGGAAGAAGCCGCAGCGCGGGCTTCCGCACCCTGAGCGGAACTACGAGAACTAGCTTCAGAATGCCGAGAAAGGGCCGAAGCCGTCTCGACATCATCCACTAGATCTCTCTGCGATCCCCATGAATGCAGACGCCGCGCTGCCTCGACAGACGCGGGACCCGATCCACGGGGATCGCGGGGCTGGCCACTTTCATCAAATAAAGCTTGCCGGGAGCGGAGCGTTCTCAGGGGCATGATCTCACAGTTAGCACAGGCAGCACCCTCGAGCGCTGCCTGTGCATGCTCCGCTCCCAAACAAATCACACATAGCGAGTGTGTGTCACCCTCAGCGAGAAAACGCGGGCAAGGGGACGCACACTGCCTAAATTGTTTCTCGGCCATAATATAAACTCTTTTCACGGACAGACAACACCAAATAAGACAGACAAGTTGTACATAGAACGCTTGCTGAAGACCAGAAGCTAACATTTCCTGGTTCCTGTGACCGTTTTATAGCTTCCGGATCACCGTCACATGCGACGTCACGGCTGACGTAATGACGTTGCACCAATCCAGATTGGAATAGTTGTATAGTAGACTTCAGACGCTTCATGCCGAAGGCATTCCCCAAAGTATCGAGTATCGATGCAGCGGGAGTTCCCTTTACGAAAGGGAACACGTTTTATCTCCTGTATAGTTTGGTAACACTACAATAAGATACCATTCATTAACATTACTTAATGCGTTATCTAGCATCAACACATTGAGTGAACAATATATTTTTACAACATTAATTAATGTTTGTGAATGTTATTTAATACAAACACTTGATTGGTCATGTTTGTTCACTTCATTCATTGTGCATTAATTAATGTTAACAGAAATAATGTTAACTTTTGATTTTAAAAATGTATTTTTAAATTAACCCCAAGGAGAATTATTGCGACAGTATATAGGGGAGAGCGGGGCACAACCTAACGCTTTTTGACTTTCTCAGTTTGTGTAAATCTGACTATGGTTCAGAGTATTTATTTTTTCCCACATTAATTTCCCACATGTCTACTACAATTATGTGTTTTTGTTTTATTAATAAAGTATATACTTTTTTCTTGATATACCCCGAAAGAATGGAAGTGAAATGTGACAACATTCCCCATAGGTGGGGTACATTGTAACATGTGTGGGGCACATTGTAACATAACATATGACAACTTAAAATGTTATCTGATCTAATAAAAAAAATATACAAAACAAACTAAAATATTTTCTAAATAAAATACAATTAAAAAACTTTTTCATATAAAATAATGGCAATTTTTAATAATTAAATATAAACTCATTTTTGAGTTTTGACTACGAACACATGAAAACACAGCTATACAACATAGTTCAAAACAAATAAATAATTAGTAATTTCTGAACATTGACACTCAGTCTTTATTCACCTTTTTCTCACGTTTTCTCAATAAAATGAATAAAAGTATAGAATATAATAGCACAGTTCTAATAGGGGCACATTGTAACGCAGTGTTACAACATGCCCCCGCCTGCACAACTGGGATTTAAACCCTGCTAGTGTCTTCTGCTAGTTAGCGAACCATTAAATAACTATCTCAACTGTTAAATAACATCTTGGAGATTAAAATAATATCAGATTTGTCTTATTTTAAATAAACACAAAAAATAGAGATGAAAAATTATCTTAAGTAAGAAATTTACTTTTGCTATGGTTTAATAAATGTCTATGGATATCTTCCAAAAATAAAATAATTTTGGCGGATTTTTTTTTTCTATATAGTGTTGATATGGCAACTAGTAAATAAACAAAGTTTCGTCATCCAAGCATGTGCGGAAGTATTTAAAACAAGAGTGTTACAACTAACCCCACGTTAGGTTGTGCCCCGCGCTCCCCTAACTATTGTTTATTGTTAGGTCATTTTGTCTAATGTTATCTAACAAATGGAATCTTATTGTAAAGTGTTTTAATACTACAGTTTCCATCTTTGTAACCGTGATATACACTTTAATATATGTACATCTAAATTAAGCTTTGGTACCGAAATTGGTACCGAGAACCGTGGATTTTCACTGGTATTGGTGAATACTGAAATTTTGGTACCGTGACAACACTAAAATTCAGTATATATACGTCTGCCATATGTTGCCACCCCTCAAAAACGCCTCACCGATCACCTAAAGCCTGCTTTATACCAGAGATGGTCTTATTACTGGGAGAGTCCAGGATCTGTGGATCTACCATTGGAAAAAGTGTAACGGCTAACTTGGATCACATGTGCCTTGATAACCAATCGCATTACAGCCTTAACGTCACTGAGGCTATGCAAGGCCGGTTCTAGACATTTGGAGGCCCTAGGCAAAATATATGTTGGAGGCCCCCCGCTACGCCCTCCTCGCCTCCACCTTTCAGAATTCACGAGTTCACACTTACATCAAATTAAATAGAGTAAAGATCATGCGTATTTGGCGTGCTGTCCAGGGGAAGGTTCTGGGCTCTGAATTTTGGCCCGAACCCAGAGTATTACCCCCGTTTGTGATAGGAATAATCTAGAACTATTGCATTGTATTTTGGATTGTGTTGTTTAAATCCAATAAGAGATTATTAAAATCAAAGTGAGGAGATGGGGTGGTGGAGGGATGCTGATAAACTGTCAATGAACAGAAGTAAGTCTGCAGTATATATACCTCTTATCTCGTTGATTGGGTTGATTAACTGAATGTGCTCCACTCGTGTTTAATAAGGTTTAATTATCTGAACGTGCTCTTTCCGAACTTTGTTATTAAAACATCATTAAATAAAAAGCACTTGAAAGAAATATGATTGCTAACCATTTTATTTATACAAATCATGTTATCAGTATTTTTATATTTTTACTTAGGCCTAAATGCGCATATTAATTTAACTTTAATTAAGGTAAAAAAAAAAGAAAAAAAAAGTCATCTGGACCAGCACTTATTATTCTTATTCCATGGCCACCTACAGGGGCACTCTGTATGCTCAACAGCTAGAGAATACCCATAATGCACTGTGAGAGTCGTGTCAAATTAATTCCAGCGTCTCGCCAGGAGATGGCGCTGCAAATGAATCATCCATCCATCCATTTTCCAAACCGCTGGTCCAATGTGGCTACAGCATAATATACAAGTATAAATTCATTTTTAATTGATTATTTGTTAAATTAAAGTTTATACATGCTAGTTTCTATGACAGAGTTCAAGGTGAATCTTTTCATTACTACTGGAGCAAACATGTTGTAAATTAGCCGATGGGCTGTCGATTCATTAAATGATAAGCTATTTCCTCACTAAAGTGGTTTATTCAGTGTTATGAAGCCTCTCCTCCATTGACAACCATTCAAAATATGGCCCCTTCCCAGCGTAGCAGAGCGTTAGCTGTCTAGCGGCTAAGTCAAGTCAAGTCACCTTCATTTATATAGCGCTTTTAACAATATATTGTTTCAAAGCAGCTTTACAGTGATAATAGGAGATTACATTTAAAGATATTGTTTTGGCTTTACAGCAGCTCTAGAATAAAGTTATTGTCCAGCTAAAGTTTTTGATTGATCCGCTTCCGTCGCAACGATCATTAGTTATTAACTTGGGGGCCGCTAACATGACACCGTTCTGACAGAAAATCCTTAATGCGCTCTGGTTATCTCTGTTATCTCTGCGCAAACTTCAAAAACGCGAACCTGTGAGAATGCTGATGGCCTGCACATGTACATTACATGTCTAATCTATAGGTATGTGCGTTTGAATATATATGTGCACAGGCGTGTAGTCCTTCTTTACAAAGCAACCCTCAACAAACTACTTGTCTGGCCTTAAAAATGTATAATACAGAATTGTTTATTGCTTCCGCATAGCCACGCGAACCGGAATTATCCTGACAACGGTTTATCTGTACAGAGGTAAAGGGAGGGAGGGAAGCCTTCACAGGGGAGAGACTGGTTGACTTGTAGCCCAGGTGGGAATCTGTTAGAGGTTTCAGATCTAAATAGTTTTCTACAAAGTTGTATAAAAAAATGTATAAAGTTAGGTTAAAATGTACTGTGGAAAAATGTGTTTATAGATAACCTAACTGTTAGGGCCTGTTATTTTTCTTTCTTTATAATGTGATTGGGTAATTTGTGAATAATAACCTATCATGTATCAGGATATGAGGAGGGGCGGGACGAGAAGCGGGAGGAGAGGCAGAGAATGCACAAGATATAGATGAAGACAGGTGTGGGAATGTCAGCGAGACAACTCTCTGGAAAGTGTGAATTGTGTATAAAAATGTATGCATTATAGTTCATCTCAAGGATATTAGAGTGGACTTTGAACTGAGTTACTGCTGGCTAAGCGTGACAGCGAAGTTCGAGTTTATTTAAAGTGCACCACAGACATGCACGGATGAACCACTGGCGGCGAGCCAGTACATTCTGAGTGAACTGTCTATGGTTGCGTTCGTTGTGAAGGAGAATGACAACGGATGTTATTTCGGGCACTTTGGTGACTGGAGTCCCGTGCACTGCTGAACGGAGTGAGATACCACGTTGGTTAGCGTCCGAGCCGCTGGATGAATAGTGCACTGTTGACGGCTGTTGAGTGCGTCTCGTGGCGGTGAGATGGATTCCGGTTTGGAGCCTGACAGACTGTGACCGATTGTGATTTTATAGATCCAAATCTTCAACAAGGGTACCTGTATTGTTTTTATTTTATTTTGTGGCTCAATTGAGTGAAGCGGCCGTGTGTTTTCAGCGCCAGCGCCAGGCTGGCCTGGAGGAAAGGGGGCAGAAGTTGTCCAAACTCGATGTTAGAGTGGAGAAAAGATTATAAGTTGCACTGTTAGTATCTAGTGTTGAGAGCTGATCAGGTGGAGGAAGTGTGGATGAGAGGAAAGAGGAAAGGCGAGAGGGTGAGATTGAGCGTAAAGGTGGCCTGTGGAGGAGTGTGTGTTGTGTCCTGAGGCAGGTTGAGGTTAAGAGTGAGGAGGAAGTGATCTGAGATTGTGTGCAGCGGAGTGACCAGTATATGGCCAGTGGAGCAGTAGTGTGTGTAAATAAGGTCTAATTGGTTTCCAGATTTGTGAGTAGCGGCAGTAGATACTCGTTTGAGGTCGAATGAGGCGAGTAGAGTGTGGAAATCAGCAGCCTGAGGCTTTTCTAGGTGAATGTTGAAGTCTCCAAGAACGAGGAGAGGAGTACCATCCTCAGGGAAGGATGAGAGTAACACAAGAAACTGCCAAACTGACCTGGTGGAGGATAAACAACTACTAAAGGGATTTTCAATAGGAATGGTGGTGATAGTAATTGAATGTGATTCAAATGAGCTGTTGTCACACACGGATGGTAAAGGATACAATTTCCAATCGATAGAGATGTGAAGACCAGTACCTCCTCTCCTTCCGGTCAGCCGAGGGGTGTGTGAGAAAGTAAAGTTAGTGGAGAAGGCAGCCGGTGTGGCGGTGTGCACATAGTGAAGACAGGTCACAAGAAAGATGAGAACAAGTTGTGTAGAAGAAGAAGGAAGGAAATAACAAGAAAAATAATACTCAAGTGCCTTGTCGGTGTCCTTGCTCGGTGGAGTCGCGCAGGTAGAGTCGCTGGTCTTTACAAAGATACAAGAAACAAAAGATACAAAAACACTTACAGTTACTGTCACCTCCTGTTGCCTGACTGCTTCTTCCCACTGAACGCTACAAACACACGGTATGAATAGCGTGAGCTGGCTTAGGCCACGCCTCACTACCGAAACTTTGAACAAACGCAAGCAAACAAGACAACGCAATGACGTAGCTTCATGATTGTGTGAGAGGATAATTGGTGTGGAAATGGGAAAGTACAGCAGAACAGTCTACGAACTCCTGTCTGAGTATTGAAGCTGATTCTGCTGATGAAACTGCAAACTTTCTTCAGGAAAACTTTCATCAATTGACTGCACTTCTGACTCCTGGTCTTCATTCATCATATCTGGTCCTGGTCTTTAACTGTAAATTCCTCTCCTTCAACAAGACAATAATAAATAACTAAACTAAAGAAAAATGATGATCATTTTCTTTGTTGAAGAATGAAGATGAATGATAGTGATTTACAGGTGAGGCTCATCGAGGTTGATGTCAGACGCAGGAGATGTGACCTCTGGTGGCAGTTTGAGGGATTGTTAGCGATGGCCGATTACAAACTTTTTTATTTTGATCCAATACCAATACTTTTTGTTACAGGTTTAACAATGCCAATGTCAAAACCAGTTATTTCTTAAATTGGTATGTGATTTTAATAAATTATTTTTAAAAGAAAACATTTAATTACAGTTAAAAGCATATCACCCAACAAACTCCAGCTAAATGTCAGGAGTGTTTTGGAGCAAACATGAAACATGTATTAAAAACAAATAAAAGTGATGCAGAAACCCATGTTTTATCATTAACAATTTTAATATTGATATTTTTTAATGGAATCAATACCAAATAAGTAGCTTGTGAGAATCGATATATATCAATACTGCAGGATCTATGAGCCCTTAAAGGAGCATTTCACCCATGGGAACATTGATCTTTATTGAAAGTGGGTCATATATGTAGTCGAAATGTAAAATAAATTTTGAATTTGGTGCCTTCTTGACCGAGGAAAGAAAGAAAGTAACTTCAGGACGCATTTGTATGAAAGACAACAACTCCCACAATGCACCACATTGCACAGCTGCGCAAGCCACTCCCACTAATCCAGAACAGCATATGAATCACTCATCCGTCTATAAGGCTAGCAACCACCGGAGCTTGAAATTAATTTCACACAAAATGTCTAACGTTAGTTAGTTGGCGAACTCATTAGTGAATTACTCCTCATTTGTATTTCTTTCGAAGTGGTGAATTATTGCATGGTAACGTTACCGGGATGTTCAGTCAGATGCGGTGCGAAACTAGGATGGTTCACAACACAAACGTCCGTGTCCTCGTCTGATTCAGAGATTTCGTCCAGGAGAAATTGGCATTGTTTAAATTCTTTGCCGCAGACGGACTCTATCTCTGTGTTCGTAGTTGCATAGTGAGATCACCGGCGCCACCAGTCCGCCCCCAGCTCGAGCCAGTCTGGGCTTCTCGTCCGCGGCAGGCAGGTCTTCTGCCTCGGCTGCTCTTCGCTATGCGGCTTGTAAAGGTAGCCACAAACACCTGATTCAAGCATCAGACTTCCGAAATCCTCTTCTTCTACATCATATTGAGTAACGTTACCCTCCGCTATTGTCATATCTTCACATCTGTCTCCACAGCGCCTGTTAGCTTAGCTTCCAAACAAGATAGAGGATATTGCTTTTAGTTTCAGAAAGTGAAGTCCCACCCACTGATCTGTAATAGGCCTGTAGCGTGAGCGGGTCCCGCCCCCTGGAATAATGAGGAGCTAGTGTTTGTAGTCTCTACACTTTTCAATGAAATGTGACTTCCTGCTTATTATGACGCAAAATGATGATTTTTACGTCATAATAAGCAGGAAGTAAAACACTTAAATACTTATTTCTCCCATCTCAGGGAAAAATTAATGAAAAATCCACGTTTATTATAATATATGACTGGGTTTCTAACAATACAAAGCTTAATGCAAATGGGTGAAGTGTCCCTTTAAGGTTTGTACAAGCAAATATGAGACGATCACAAATACAACTTAAAAACATTTAAAGCGAGAGTTACAGGAACACAAAAGACAGAATATCAGAAGCTGATTATATTGAGCACTTTGAGAGCAAAAAAAAAAAAAGATACATTTTCCATTGTGAATGATTTCCATTATCAGAATAATGATCAATTATGATTTAAAAGCAGGAAAATGTTGTAAATTGAGAAAGCATAGATTGTTTGCCACAACTGAACATCACTTTAGGTGTTTTGACTTAATTTTAACATATATTTAGACAATAACAATTCTCCAGCTTTTAACTTTCATTTAATTCCACTGTTACATCATGTTTCTTAAACTATACAGAAATTAAACTTTTGTGACTCATCACTGATGATCCCTGTCAATCATCAGTGGCTCCGCCCACAGAGCTCAGGATTGGTTCATTTGTGCTCCGCCTCTCACTGCAGAATCTTCCTGTTGATCTGAACAAACAATAAGATGAAGAAAGACTGACTGAAGTTCATCAACAACATTATAAACCCTTTCACAAGATACATAAAACAATCACACTATACTGAAGAGAGTGTTATTGATTATATTGAGAAGAGCTGCAGGTTCTGACACTTACTGATGGATTCTCATGTTTAGAAAAGCTCTGAGGATCAAGAGTCTTCAGGAGGTCTGCGATCAACGGTCTGTGTGAAAGAGAGCGAGAGATCGGTCATGTGATCATCAGTGATGGAGTATCTGACTTTGACGTCTCACTTACTGTGAGTGTGTCGTACAGGTCAGAGGTCGTGGACTTGAGATCAAGAGCTGTATATGTGTCTTCATTGGGATCAGAGATCTACAGGAGAGACAGAAGGACACACACATTGTTCATGTTTTAAATGCTGACTGTAATGTTTAGAGTAGTGGTTCTCAACGGGGGCATTCAGAGAACACCGGGGGGCGTTGGAAGCAAAATTTTTGAAAGGGAGGCGTTCAGGTGTTAATGGGGGGCGTTCACAAGTTTAAATATATAACGCAAATATATTTGTTCATTTACTTTTATTCATTTTAAGCATTTAGTCATTTATTTGTAATAAACACTTTAAGTGGGCTATTTAAAAAGTGTTAGGGCTATGTATATGTTAAATTATGTTGTAAAACATATGCACAGAGTGTGGTGTCATATTGTGTGTACACGCACGTCTATGGTGCGCGTGAAAAAATATGTAAGAAGCGCAAAAAAAAAAAAATCCAGTAAAAGCTCTACTCCTCCTGACCGCAAGTCAAGTACGCAAGTGTTGTAGGTAGACACTAGGCAGGTTTTTTGTGTTAATTTCTATTGCATTACGATTGAAAGCAGTATCAATAATGTCAAAAATATGATGTGCAGTCAAGTTCGGGTGTGTGTATATGCTGTTTAATTGAGTGTTCTCACTGATACGCTTGTTGTGATTCGCAGAGTTTTGAAAAAGTACCCCCCCCCCCCACCAAAAAAAAAAACACGCCCCTGCCAAAGATCCAGGCAAGAAAAGATTAAACATGTTTACTTGCAAAATAAATACATTCTAAATTTAGAATGCCTAACATTCTAAATTCTTCCAGTTTAATGCGACATGTGGCCTAAGCTATGTATCGTTACTTTTGCATTCATTTAGACCAGTGCTGACAAGAATCAGCATTCATGTGCTCAAAAATGTTTTTCGCGCTGACAACAATCCGGTGGTGGCTAGAATCGCTGACTAGAATCATGCAGTGGAGGAATGGAAAGTTGACAAGCCATTAAAAAGTATTGACTTAAGAAACATTTATATTTTTTCAAATATTTTCAATAAATCATGTTCCCATTCACTCCAGTGATGAATTTTAAAATGAATTAAACTAAATTATATTTGTAAGGTAAAACTTTTTTTTTTTTTGGCATTAACTAATTCGCATCCCTAATGCCAAAATGTTTTCTTTGTTCAAGTAATTTACTGGTCAGGCATTATTGTTAACTCGCAAGGAGAAAATGACAATTTGATGGATAATTTAAATATATTCTGCAATATACATTTTGGTAATGTATTCATTCCGCCATCACATCTGAGTGCGAAACGCTGCTTGGGTAGTTTCAAGATATAAAAATAATTAATAATACAATAATAATTTAATTGTTCATATGTGTTTATTCTTGTTAGAAGATTTATTTTTATTTTTACTGATTATGAACACAAATTAATCACGACAAACCAAATTAATTGTAATTGTATTAATTATATCATTGATGAAAACAAGCTGATACCAAGGTATTTTAGGCCGACAATTCTAACATAATTTTTCATTAAAAATCATGATTGTATTTATTTATTTTTCGAAAGTAAGGTTAATGTAAGCAGCTTCTTGCAATACTCTCCTAAATGCGTAATAAAACCTAAGTGCAAACATTACCGCTTTAATGACCGTCCTATATTTTTCAGTGCATTTGTTTTACAATATATGGCTATTACTGTCATGGGATTAATATTATAACTATTATTATGTAGTAGTGTAATGTAGACAGACACAACTAAAAGAGGTTTGAATTTTTCTTTGTTTAATTTGCACACTGAATATGGGTTGGAGCTTTTAATTTTGAACTCTCAAAGTGCACCTAAAACATTAAAATGCACAAAATTATTTAAAGGGTCATGAAACCCTAAACCAAATTTTCTGAGATTTTAACACAGGTGTGTGTGTGTTGAACACCATTGAAGACAATGTTAGCATCTGTTAGATTTAATAGTAGGGGGATAATGGTTCAAATTTAGTTTTTTTCCCCTATTTTCGTCTTCCGGGTTTAAAATCTTCATCGTGTCCACGTCACAGGCCGTGACGTGGCAGAGCACTATAGTACTTTGATGACTCATCGGTGTCTCATAATTATTCATGACTGAGTTTTCTTATCCAATGAGAAGACACTTTCTCTTAATTATTCATGACACCACGTGGACCTTTCCAATGACAGACATGTCAAACTGTGATATCGCGTAATAGATGAGAGAAGTAACGATGGGACGCGCGTTTGTTTTCATGGTGCAAAAGTTCCAGTGCATCTTTCCCTGCGATGCTGCCAGGGCTAGACTCTGACTGCGGGTGGTTGGTTGGCCATCAACCACGGACACATCTAAACTATGTGTGTGTGTAGCAACCATTCAACTGGAGAATAGTGGACTAGGACTTCGGCCTTGTACACCAATGCAGGTTTCGTCTTGCGAGTGATGCGGTTCCGAGGACTTTTCTATCGCTTCAGAGGTGTGTGTGTGTGTGTGTGTGTCTAAAATGTAACCCTGACCGTTTTACATGCCTTTTGTTAAATAATCACTCGTTATTAAAATTTAGATATTTCGATTATACCTCAATTGTATGGAACGTAAGCTTAATTTGTGCAAATTTCTATGTCACTGTCCATCTTTATTATGTGGGTTTAGGGGGCGCGTACGGAACGTTTTTCTTTAAGCGGAAAATTGATTATTTTCAAATATATGCATTTATAGTGTGTATATAAACAAATATATATTTTATAATGACATAATTACATGTTATGTGTTTTAAATACAATTATAATGTAGGCTAATATATGTAGCAGGGCATTCAGTTACTTTGAAAGGACAAAAATAAGGCGTCAGTGTATTTCATTAGACTTTAGCTTTACTATAAAAAAAAAAATCTAGCATTTCCTCACGTTTTACCACTTATTTTTAGTGACAGTCGATATGCATGGGCCACACTGGCGATGACAGTCCCCCCCTCCCCTCCTCTCCCCTCTCCCCTCTCCTCTCTCCTCTCTCCTCTCCCCTGCCGTGCCACACCACACCCACTCCCCTCCCTTCTTCTCACAGCCACCACGCCCATTTAAGTTGCATTTTTCAAAAATATTGTGAGCTAGACTTGAGCTGAAAGAGGGGGGTTTCATGACCCTTTAACATTAAAATGCACAAAATTATTTAACATTAAAATGCACAAAATGTTCTTACGAGGGGGCATGCCCCCGGACCCTCCTAGAAGGCCCGAGGTCCACCCACCACAGATCTACCAAACATCCTGTGAGAAACACTGGTATTGCTATGCCAATGCAGTTTATAGCTTGTTTTTTGGAATAATCACTGTGGAGTATAGTTCGATTGTATTAATAAATGACAATTTTGTACTTATTTCATCTGCTAACTCTCACTCATTCCTGCTCGCTCATTAGTTTGGGGGTGGGGGTTGGGGGGCGTTCAGGGACCTGGATTTTGGATAGGAGGCGTTGGCCCAAAAAAGGTTGAGAACCACTGGTTTAGAGGATCTTGATGGAAATCAGTTTTACTGGATCTAGAACTGAAGAATCGGGTGTTTGGACACGAGACTCGTGTGTCTTATACTCTTAATATCTGTGTACGGCTCATAGCGGCTGTAGGAAACATCTCTGCATTCAGGAAAACACTGTGAATAATTGAGATCATCTCACCTCCTTCATAGCAGATCTTCTGTTCATCCTTTTAGTAAGACTGTCAGAAGAAAGATGAATAAACAACACATTTAACGCCACAAATAACTGCAATTTCAGGATTCAAACAGAGATGGCGACAAAGAGGCAAAGCTTACGCACTACCGCTTTAAATGCAACACTTAACCTAAATGTAATACAGTAATTCTTCATAAATAGATAAGTAGATTTTTTTAAATGAACTTCTTACCAAATGTACATCACAAAAGCACCTGATGCTCCACCGAGTAAAACACCAACAACACCGACACCAGCAGCAACACCGACAGTTACAGACGAGAAACATCTGACTGCTGAAATACAGATACAAACACACACCAATGTTTAACAGGACTAGATCAGACAAAATATAATGACAGATAAGAAAGTAAGCAGGAGTATGTGGTTAAAATACAGAATACGATTCATAAAACTCACACATGATGTTTAAAGTCACAGTATCAGAGTATTTCTCTCCATGTTCATTGATGGACTTGCACTTGTATTCTCCACTGTCTTCAGAGCTGATCTTTGAGATGTTGAAGATTCTTCCAGATCCTACAATCGTTCCTCCTTTAATCCAGCTGATTTCTGCAGGAGGGTTTGAGTCACTGATGCAGTTCAGAGTCACTGAATCTCCCTCCACTATTACACCAGATGGACTGATGGACACTGAGACACTCCTGGGAGGATCTAATACAGGAAAAAATTCTGTGGTTAAAATACAGAATATGATTCATAAATCTCACACATGTATAATACAGAATCTAAACATCTAATAGAACATCTAATACAGAAAAAAAAAAACTCCATTATTTCACCTGATGGACTGATGCAATCACAGGATTTATTGGATGATCTGTGTCAAGTAGAAGGTATGAAAAATGAAAATATGAATCATAAAACTCACACATGACGTATAAAGTCACAGCATCAGAGTATTTCTCTCCATGTTCATAGATGGACTTGCACTTGTATTCTCCACTGTCATCAGAGCTGATCTTTGAGATGTTGAAGATTCTTCCAGATCCTACAGTCGTTCCTCCTTTAATCCAGCTGATTTCTACAGGAGGGTTTGAGTCACTGATGCAGTTCAGAGTCACTGAATCTCCCTCCACTATTACACCAGATGGACTGATGGAGATCACAGGTTTCACTGGAGGATCTACAGATGTCAGGTAAAAGTATTTATCAGAGACGGCTGGTGGAAAATGTTCTAGGAAAGACTGCAGTTGGTTATTATTGGACAATTTCAGCAAACAACCTTTGTTAATTTTTTCACTGTTTAATGCTAAACAGTGAAAGTTAAAGCAAAAAAAGTTGACAGAAGGAAAAACTATTAAGACTAGAATTTGAGAGGCTTGAAACATTTGAAATACAGACAAATGTTTTACCAAGTTCTAGATTAAAGGTACAATATATAAGAATATTGTATCAAAATATCCCCCCAAAAAAAAAAAAAAAAAAAAAAAAAAACCTTTTTATAGTCAACTCACACAGGATTATATATTTCTTTCAATTGTGTACTTACATTATCCTAAATCTTTCCAATAATTTGTAAATTCAGAGAAATTCACAATTTTAAATGATGCTTGTCACTGGTAAATTACGTCTGTAAATTACGTAAAAAGATTTTACTTTTTTTTTTTTTTTTTACTTTTCCTGGTGTAACCCAGAGTTATTACAAATAAAAATTAAGAAAGGAAAAATAAATAAATAGTAAGCCAGAGTGGTTATTAAAAGAAGTAACCAAAAGTAAATTAAATTAAAAGAAAAGTAAATTAATAACTGAGTTCAGAATTGTAAAGTTAAAACTTTTTCCATTAATGATCCAAAAGTGTTTTATTTTTGTTCTTATTTTTCTCATATTGTGAATATGAAAAATGTATGCTGTATTTTGAATGTTATGTTGCCTTTAAAGGTCCCATTTTTCCTGTGTTTTTGAAGCTTTGATTGTGTTTACAGTGTGCAATATAACATGTGTTCATGTTTCGCGTGACTTCCTTGTTCTATGAAGTCCCTCCTTCAGAAATACGTAACGAGTTCTGATTGTGCCAGCGGTTCCTGTGTTGTGATTGGACAGCAGCTTAGCGCACGTTGCCCGGAAAGGTCACGCCTCTTACCATAACGTGGAGATGCATGCGCTCAGTGTTATTGGTGATTTGACTCCGGGATGAAAATAACAGCGTCTCGACGACATGGCGACAAACACACTCTACAAACGCAACTCTTCCTCTTCTCCGTGGGAGCGCTTAACACGACCACGCCCCCTTTTTTTTGTGTATTCCTGTGGGCGGAGGATAGTCAAAAAGCTGTTCTACTGACGTCATTAAAGCAGGAAGTAGAGGGATGTAGTCCAAACCGGCCGTTCACTGTAGGCGACTTCTGTTAAATAAAATATCTCGCTTGGCATTGAACTTAATTTCACAGGTATTATTTATGCTCTAACAGCAACATTACACACTAACTAAAGTTTGAAAAATGGGATCACAAAGAACAGGACCTTTAAGAGAATGTGATGTGTGGTTCACTGACGACCTATCAGGAGAGAGTAAAGGCCCTTTCACACCGGATGCGTAACGAAAAAGCGAATAGTTCGTGTGCGAATAGTTCGCGTCAAAACCCATCACATGAGCTGCGTAAACACGTTCTCTATCTCTATCTTTGACGATTAGCTTTCTATCCCAAATGTAGGTTAGCCTTCTAGCCAACACAGCACAGGACTATACAACGACGAAAACTATCACACAACATACTCACAGTCGAGATAACCGAGTTGGTTGGCAATGCTACGCCACACAATCATTGTCCTTGTAGTATGCGATTGGCTGAAGCCTTTTCTGTCGCCGCAAAAGTAAAAAAAAAAAATCGACATCGAAGCGAAAAAAATAAAAGTCGTTATTTCGCCGCAGCACATTCGCGTTCGGTGTGGAAGCGCTCATTACACAAACAGCTGATCAAAAAATAAAACCATCGCGCGAATTATTCGTGCGTCATAATCGCGTCCATAGTGAAAGGACCTGATGACGTCAGAACGCGCGGAGAGAGAGATGAGATGTAAGCACAGAGAAATCGGCAGAGATATTTCTGAGAGAAAATAACAGTGATTTTGACATAAAACTAGACAAAACGTCTAGAGATATATTTATTTTATTTGAACTGAACTATATTTTGCTGTTAGGAGTGATTTTGAGTTAGTTTTGAGTGTTTTTATTGTGGACACGGCGATGACACGGACTGAGCTCATCACTGTGTGGAACAAGATGGCGGAGCCTCCCAGCGAATCCTGATTAAAGCGAAACCATCGAACGATTTCATCGGACCCTCTGCTTAGTTTTCCCCGGATGGAGGAAAAGAACTGTGCAGGATGACAGAGTGAACTGACGTGGAACTCTTTTCTCTTCTCTTCTCAGTCGACAAAAGTCTATTTTCTCCTTTCACCACGACGGTAGGCCTGAACTGTTGCATCTAACGTTCACTGGGGTATGGACGATATTTTTTTCTCTTTTGAATTCAGAGACTGGTATTTGAAAAAACACACTGAATCTACAGATATTTGAACTGTCTATAATATTGACAGTTGAATTGGTCTTTATCATTTGTTCATTGCCTGTTTTTATTTTTATTTTAAAGAGAAGGGTTTATTGTGTGAAATAATTGAAATATAATTGTTATTTTTACTTTATTTTTATTTCTGAGTTGAACTGGGAAGAAAAAGGGAAACTAACCCCGTGTGGATTTCGATTAAAGGAGAACTCCGGTCAATTTTAACATTGAGCTCATTTGTTTGTACATTTGGAGTGCTGTCAATACAGAGAACAACGACAAAAATCGGTGTTGCCTACACCGTGTTATCCTCTTTTTAAAATTTGCACCCTGTTGACTTCAATGGGGCAAGTTTTAAACCTGCTTTTAGCCTCTTAACATCCTTGATGTGTCATTACAAGTGCACAGAAAATGTGAGTGATTCCTTCAGAGTGAACACGGTGAATCTGACTGCAGTAGATGTGAAAGAAATGGATAAAAATTATGTTTATTCAGCCAGCGCACATACCTGTATTTACATCCTGTTTTCGGTCGAAGTCCACAGTAGTCGATTGTCAAGTTCACGCGCGTGATCATAGGTAACTAAGCAACAGTGGAGAACTCAACAATCGACTACTGTGGACTTCGACCGAAAATAGAAAGTAAATACCTAATTTATGGGGATTGAAAACGAAGAATGGGAAGATGTTTATCATTATAGGGTGGTTGTGTACACACACACTGCCGACACATTTATGTTCAAACACCATGTAAAGTGAATTTTGCATAATAGTTCCTTTAAAAATCTTAAATACTTCAGAGCACAGACTTAAGTCTTAAAATCTTTTTAAAGGGAACACTTCACAGATTATTGTATTTTTTTTTTTAAGTTTACAAAAAGCATCATAGAAGTTTAAGTTTATGAAAATGTAAAATACATATTTTTATATTTTATATAAATATATATTTTACAAAAAAAAATTCAACTAAAACTTCAAGAAAACATTTTCAACTAAAACTATAAGAACATTAAAGCTAAATATCTTAACAAATTCTGAGACAAATTTTAGGTTGATTTAAAAAAAAAAACAAAAAAAAAACAGTAAGACTTTTTGAGCGCAGTACCAAACTTTTCCACTAGATGATCCAGACTCCACTGGTGACCATATAAGGACTCTTCGATTTCCACATATGGATTAAGTGATCTTAACTACAGTCTGAACACTTTCATATGCTATATAGTTGGTCAAGATTACTTTAGGTTTAGACTAAGATATTATTGTTATAAATGTATAATGGCAAGTGTCCCACGGGAGTCGGGTAGGGGCAGTCTTAAAAATAGTGGTTAAAACATTTTTATAAATCATAAATTCAGATATTTATTCTTTGTAATGTTTGAAAAGTCAATCTGCACTCACACATGACATTGAGCTGAACATCAGGAGAGATGTGAGTGTGTCCGTCTACAGCACAGCTATATCTGCCTGAATCCTCTCTTCTGACTGACTGCAGCAGGAGTTCATTGTTTCTGTCTCTTCTCTCAGTTAATGGCTGTGAGTTTCTGGACCAGATGAATGTTGCTCTGTCAGTCAGAGCGCAGCTGCTTTTACATCTCAGAGTGACTGAATCTCCCTCTGTCACTCTCTCAGGAGACTCCACCTGAAGATCTGAACACAACACACACATTATATCTAGTGCTGCTGTCATACACTGATTATTATTCAACATAATGCACAGAAGAAGAGATAAACCTCATCAAGTCACCTGTGACATTAAGAGTCACTCCTGGATAACCAGTATATCTTCCATCAGGTTTATCAGTGATGATTCTGAAATAGTACAAGTGTTCATCCTTCAGTGTCACATGACTCAGTCTGACGGTGCAGTTCTGCTGTTTATCTCCCAGATACTGAAGCCTCTGACTGTATTCAGGGTCCTCAGACAGATCTGGAGAATCAACACCCTTTTTATACGTATCAGTCCAGAACACTTTCATGATCTGATGTCCAGTAGGGTATGTATAAGTGCATCTCATTATCACTGTTGAGTCCTTTAGTGCACAGATGTGTGAAGGACTGTAACTCACACCCCAATCATCACTAGAAACCCCTGAAACACAGAATTCATCAAACTGTAAATGTTGTTTTATCTGTTATATTGGGCCATGAAAACATGACAATACTTTATTACTATATGAAAACAGCGACTCATTACAGGAAATATAAGATAAATGTGAATAAATAATCTCAGTGTGAATTACTTTAAGACAGAGGAGTGAAGAGAGAACCAAGAAATCAGCCAAAAACAACAAGCTGCACAATTACAGTTTTTCTGAATTGCTAAAACACATTTCTTGAAACCATCACTCACTTTCTCAAAACCTTAAACACAAAAGCAAATGTTCAAAACTCATTCAGAGAATCTCTGACTCTTCTGGCAAAATCAAACAATGCTTTCAGATCTTACACACATCAGTCAATATTAGAAACACTACAGATCATTCGTTAGACTCTACATGAAGAATGGAGAACACAGAATCCACAGCATGCAGTTACAGGAGAAATATTTATTTATTTATTGTAACAAAGTAAACAAATTTTGCAATTATGTAATAAAGTAGTACTGACACCTGACAGTGGTGAGTGAATAAATACTGTCTGCACTGCAAGTACTGTATAGTATTGCACTGAATATTGTATAGTATGGAATGTCTGTATATTCAGCATTTGCATACTGTGAAATACAGTGACCAACTGCAGAAGCCCAAAAGGTTACAGTAAAACACTGTAAATGAAAAGCATGTTACTGTAAAGTACAGTCAGAAGAGTTGAGCAACTGCAGAATCAAGGTCAGTGAGAGAGATTTATTCTGCTTCAGCTTCACGTCTTCATGTCGGTCCGGCCGGAGAATATCATCTCTGCAGGAGAAGAGAAAAACCCTGAAGCAGATCCAGCCTTGACAACATTCTCCACACCTTCCTCTTCCTCTTCCTCCTCGTTCATCACCTCTTTCACACACTCTTCCTCCTCTTATACTCACACTCTTCCTCCTCTAACTCACACTCTTCCTCCTCTTATACTCACACTCTTCCTCCTCTTATACTCACACTCTTCCTCCTCTAACTCACACTCTTCCTCCTCTTATACTCACACTCTCTTCCTCCTCTTATACTCACACTCTTCCTCCCCTAACTCACACTCTTCCTCCTCTTATACTCACACTCTTCCTCCTCTTATACTCATACTCTTCCTCCTCTTTCACACATTCTTCCTTCTCTTATACTCATACTCTTCCTCCTCTTATACTCACACTCTCTTCCTCCTCTTATACTCATACTCTTCCTCCTCTTTCACACATTCTTCCTTCTCTTCACACTCTTCCTCCTCTTATACTCACACTCTCTTCCTCCTCTTATACTCACACTCTTCCTCCCCTAACTCACACTCTTCCTCCTCTTATACTCACACTCTTCCTCCTCTTATACTCATACTCTTCCTCCTCTTTCACACATTCTTCCTTCTCTTATACTCATACTCTTCCTCCTCTTATACTCATACTCTTCCTCCTCTTTCACACATTCTTCCTTCTCTTCACACTCTTCCTCCTCTTTCACACATTCTTAACAATTTTCCAAAACTCTTAACACAGTTAGCACTACATCCGTCTGTGTAAGCTATACTATTAACACATTTCTTGTTGCTTTAACACAAAATGCATACAATTAACACAAATTTAAAATGCTTGAACTTCTTTTACACACAAGCTCAAACAAGAACAAAACAATGGATTTTTACTGCCAAATTTACCAATGCTTTAACACTGTATGTCAGAACAGATAACACCATGTTCTACACCTAACCTTACAGGCTAAAGTCAAGGTAAACAGCTGCTTATATTGAGAATTGAAACACAAATATATCCCGTGTATTTTATTCTATTCTTACTGAGAAACAGCTGATTGAATTATGCAAATAATTAGAAGATGACTCTTTTTTTTTTTTTTTTTTTTTTTATTAAATTCTTCTGGTGCTTTTTCTGTTCGTATATTTTGTATTTTCACATTATTCCATTGCTAGTGAGAAACAGCTGATTGAAGGGTCCGTGTACTTTTTCGTTCATTCATTATTCTATTTCGGAATGAAAGATGCAATTTAAAAAAGGGTGCAGCTTTGTTTTTTGTTTAAAAGAAAAAAAGCAGAAATGGCTATATTTTGTTTTCCAAATGTATTGTTGTCATCAAATAATAGTATCAGAAAATTGGACGACATTTCTGATCGTTTTTTAATTTGTAATATTTATTTGTACGTTTATTGTATTTCATTTGACTGATCCTATCTGTACCCGGAAGTAAATTACACCGTCGTGCGAAGTCATAGATAGCCGATATGTCGGACATGTAACCTATTAATGTCCGACACGGTCAGACATGTATTTATCATTGAGTTAGTTTATTAGTCACATTCTTCCACTTGAATAAACTTAGAATGAACTATCGCTACTTATATATATATATATATATATATATATATATATGGGTGCGATTTGAGAAAAAACAGAGGGGGGGGGGGTGTTTTGAAACATTTATTCATAAAAATAAATCATGAGAACATGAACTTCATCACTGCATTTGCAGGAATTGTAAAATCTTTTTTCTTATTAACTCATGAAGTAGCCTAACGCAATATTTTTACTCTAATAGCTTATCCTTCCCAACACTGTGGTCCTTGTTCATTTGAGTCAAACTGGGACTGTGAGTTCTGCTGAAGTTGGGAGTTGCCGTCCATCGTACTTGTAGTAACATTCTCATTTGCATTTTTTTTTATTTTTATTTTTATTTTTTTTTTGTGACGGTCCTGTAAAATATGATGATGCTGCTCTGGACTCTTTTCATTGTTCCCAGCTAGCTAGCTAGAGTTTTCGCGCTGAAATATTACATAGGCCTAAATATTTGTACTTGGTGACATTCTGAAAAGCCGTACATGGATCAAAGCTAATGGACAGGATCAGATAAATTAGCCGCAATGTCATCTATTGTCATATCAGCCTCTGCTGAACCACGGATTGATTGCAAAGTTAAACCATCACAGTAGAAACAGTTTTACTGCTGCTGTTAAAGTAATAACGTTAACTTTACATCGCGATGCTGAGATACAGTGAAATGATAGAAAAGACAGATGCATTATAAATCTGTGTTAGTCAATTCGCCTCATTCGCGTCTACCGCTCCGCGCTAAACGCCTCATTCAACGCCTCATTCAGGACATTTAGACGCGTGTAAACGCGTCTTACATTGACTTAACATTGAAATCACTCGCGCCAGACGCTCAAGAGTGAGTGAGCAGTCAAAAAAACTTTGCTTTAGCCCAGGCACGGCGCCAGGATTCCAGTTTTGGATGGGCCAGACCAATTGTGGGTGGGCCTTAAATTAAAAACTTTAAATTAAAAACATTATCCAATCACTGTTTAACCTAATAATAAAAAAAAGACTAATATAGCCTACTGTTATATTATCTGTGCGTATACGTAATCTAGATTTTAATAGCTTGATGCTCTTTAAATATTTTGTTGCATAGTTAAAAGTTTCGGTGCATAGGACGGACCTATCCGCGATCGCTCTCCATGGTTCTGACCAAAGAAGAGCGCTCTGGAATCTCCATTACGCATCATACGCATCATACCTGGGCTGCGTTCTCTTAGCGCGCTACTAAGACTCTTAAGGTATAACTTAACTAAAGGTATACTACCACTAAAGGTATATCATTGCTAGGCATCTTCAGGGCTATCATCCACTCGCGAGGCAGAGGCGCTGGCGCCCTCCTAGCAACGGCGCTGTTTTTGGTCAAACATGATTTTGACCACTTCATTAAGTTTTTTTTTTGTAGAAAACTCTTTTTAAAAGATTTTCGTTTTGTATAAATTGTATCTTAATTTTGATCAATGTTTTATCAAACAATTGCATATTTATAGCATATTTAAGTAGGCTAATTAAAAGAGGCGATTGTCCACGAATGGCTTAAAATGAACAACTAGCCTACTAGTCGTCTAGAAAAAAAAAATTAGTCGGAGGCAGCCCTTATTCCACATATTTTCGAACCAGGCTCAGGCCATTCTGGGTTGAGCGAGCTAGCGACCCTGAGCGGAATGAGCGAGCGGAGCGGAATATTCAGCTCTCCGCTCACGAGCTCTGATCGGAACAAACCCGAACCTCACTGTCTGCTGAACTTGTGCAGAAACATCATTTAATAAATTTATTTTAATTTTTAAAAATAAAAATTATTAAGCAGAGGCAGGGATAGGTCTCTGCATCAGAACATCATAAAGAGATGGGGTTAACACAAGTTTGACTCAGGGCAGCACACAGCCATTCATGAGACACCACAACACATGCTAGCCCCGCATTAGCAACCAAATTTTCTCTGGACTCAATGATAAATACATGTCTGACCGTGTCACATGTCCGACATATCGGCTATCTATGACTTCGCACGACGGTGTAATTTACTTTCGGGTACAGATAGGATCAGTCAAATGAAATACAATAAACGTACAAATAAATATTACAAATTAAAAAACGATCGGAAATGTCGTCCAATTTTCTATTATTATTATTTGATGACAACAATACATTTTGAAAAAAAAAATATAGCCATTTCTGCTCTTTTATTTTAAACAAAAAACAAAGCTGCACCCTTTTTTAAATTTCATCTTTCATTCCGAAATAGAATAATGAATGAACGAAAAAGTACACGGCCCTTGAAGTTATGCAAATATGGGACAATGTGGCATTCCACCATTCCCATCTAGTCACAGCCTGGTTTGACGCCCATCAGAGGATGATGTCCATTTTCCTTGCCCCTTACTTCCCTTTCCTCAACCCCATTGAGGAGTTTTCTCAGTCTGGAGATGAAAGGTTTTTGACCATAGTCCACAGGACCAAATGTCCCTCCTGTATGCAAAAGATGCTGCATACCAAGACATCACAGCTGAACACTACCAGGGGTGGATAAGGCATGTTACTGTAAAAGATTCTTCCCAAGATGCCTTGCCAGGGAAGATATCAGGTGTGATGTGGATGAGAACGTGGACAAATGCAGAAGACCTGGCAGATTAGAAGATGGCCTTTTCTGTTTGTATATTTTGTATTTTCACATACAGTAATACTGTAAATGGCAGCTATATGCATATTTTTGTTATCTTGCAGAAATGTCCTGTTGCAAATAAAGCCGTTACTGCAGCAATTCTGTCTCTGTCTTCTTTTTTCATAAACCATACATTCTATAAAGCTACTCTAAGAAGGGTCATTTATTTTGTTGTATTGAATTTCTACTGCAAAAAAAACAAAAACAACAACAACAAAATGCATGCATTTACATTACAAACTAAACCAAAATATAGAGACTTCAAAAAAAAAAAAAAAAAAAAACTGCAGTGCAAAACACAATCTATGATCATTACAATATACTGTCTATTGTATAAGGGCAGACCTGACACATATAAAATAATGCAGTTTCTGTAATTTCAGCTGATGATAGTGTTTTTTTGTCATTGTGTTATGATTGACTAAAAGTTCCTGTTAGAAGAGAACATGTGTTAGTGTTTTGAATAATGATTTGATTCTGAAACATGTTTGCAGTGTTTTGATAGACATAGTGTATTGTGGTCCGTGTAACGCTTCACAATTCACTTTTCAGACCACAATGCAAATGCAAAAATGAAAAAGTGAAACCAGACATTCATTTTTCTTGTTTTTCCAGTTACATTATCAATGGATATTTGCCTTTTTTCCCCCTTTTTTCAATTTTACTTTTGCTAAATTGTGACTTCAGAAACAAACATTTGAATAAATGAAATAAACCGATTTTCTATTTTTCCATTTTTTCGTCTTGTAATTTGTGCCGTGGGCGGTACCATTAGCATGGGGGTGTGGCCGTGGACTAACTTAGTCTTTACTATCATTTCATTGATGTAACTGCTTTATTTACACTGCATGCACGTTTGAGGAGAAGTTTAAAAGACGGAACACAGGACAACATTTTTTCACCCGAAGTGCCATAACTTGTATTATTAGGCTAATAGTCTACGTGTACTAAATTATAAGGCAGTCTCGGACCGGCCATCGGGAGCAGCCGGGAAAAGTGAAATCCCGGTGGCCTGGGTATGATTTGGCACATTGCCCTACCTGTTTGTATTGACCTTATTAATAAAAATACTACCAAGCGAAAATATAGGAAAAAAGTTTCTTTTTTTTGTTAGGTTTTTAGCTCTCGTTTGTAATAGTCTACAATACAATAAAGATGCAGATGTTTTCACTATAGCGGGCATTGTTCGTTACCACGGCATCCGCTTGAGCTTCTGTGTGCTTTAGCTCTGCACCGCTTCTCGTTCCCGTAAAATGCCCTTAAATCTAGCACAGTTGTAGAACTCAAGTCTGTTCATTACAATAGAAGCAGTTCGCCGGGATATGAGCATGAGGCGATATAGGCTATAGCTACTGTGCTGCAAATCAAAAGCAATAATATTTATTTATTTTCAATAAATAAACACAAATACCTTGCTACGTTTGGCACATTGCCCAGCTTGTTTTTTATTTATTTATTCGAGCACATTAAATTCGCCATTCGATAATGAATCAGCACTATAGACATTAAATAGCCTATTGTATTAGCCTACAAACGAGAGCTAAAAACCTTTAAAAAATTGGGGGGGAAAATATGGTTATTTTTTTCTATATTTTTTGCTTAGTAGGCTATAATTTTTATCGTTATTCTAGATTCCCGTGAAGTATCTTGAAAAGCGCTGCTGCTCGCGAGCCACCCCCGTTCTGCTGCACTGAAAATGAACTGTCTGGGATCTCGTGGTTGTGGCTGACTAGGCTACTGTACCATGTAAAATGAACAACAACAAGGATATAGCTATATATTAATAAAATAAAATAAGAATGAATAGGTAAATACAAACAAGGGCAATGTGCCAAATCGTACCCAGGCCACCGGGATTTCACTTTTCCCGGCTGCTCCCGATGGCCGGTCCGAGACTGCCTTAGCCTATAATTTAGCATAGACTATTAATAATAAAAATGATGGCACTTTGGGTGAAAAATGTCGTCCCGTGTTCCGTCTTTTAAACTTCTCCTCAAACGTGCATGCAGTGTAAATAAAGCAGTTACATCAATGAAATGATAGTAAAGACTAAGTTAGTCCACGGCCACACCCCCGTGCTAATGGTACCGCCCACGGCACAAATTACAAGACGAAAAATGGAAAAATAGAAAATCGGTTTATTTCATTTATTCAAATGTTTGTTTCTGAAGTCACAATTTAGCAAAAGTAAAATTGAAAAAGGGGAGAAAAAGGCAAATATCCATTGATAATGTAACTGGAAAAAACAAGAAAAATGAATGTCTGGTTTCAATTTTTCTTTTTTGCATTTGCATGGTATGGTCTGAAAAGTGAATTGTGAAGCGTTACACGGACCTATTGTGTTAGTGTATTATTGTATTTTGAAAATTAGTTTTGGAGTTTAGTTTACAATGTGTGATTTTGAGCATTAAATTAACCATTTTGCCAATTGTGTGTTTTAGGTGTGTTGGTGCGTTAAGAGTTTAGGAAATTTGATAAAAGTATTGAAAAAATTGTCATAGTGATTGTAAAAAACTGTATACTCATACTCTTCCTCCTCTTATACTCACACTCTTCCTCCTCTTATACACACACTCTTCCTCCTCTAACTCACACTCTTCCTCCTTTTATACTCATCCTCTTCCTCCTCGTTCATCACCTCTTTCACACACTCTTCCTCCTCTTATACTCTTCCTCCTCTTATACTCACACTCTTCCTCCTCTTATACACACACTCTTCCTCCTCTAAAACACACACTCTTCCTCTTCTTATACTCATACTCTTCCTCCTCTTATACTGTGACGACCTCTGCTGTTGATTCTGGGAATTGCTGTTGGCACCTGAGCCCACTAATCACCTCAATTGCCAGTCAACTGGAAACACCTGTGTCTGTGCCTTAGATGCTGCTTAAAGGGTTAGTTCCATAGATATCATATAAAGGCTAGATGTCTCGTCCGCTCTGCTGGCCAATGGAGGTCGACGTCCGCACACGGCGGCCATCTTACCACAGGGTGCTCGCTCACTCGTAACATGGTGCATGTACTTTTAAATAACCATAACTTGCTCAATTTTCTACCGATTTTCAAACGGTTTGGTTTGTTATAAACGTCAGAGATGTAGTTATGACACTGCATACATATGAATAATTATACAAATGGACTTCCATATGAAAGAATTATAGCCATGTTAGTGACGTTTGTAAGAAACCAAACCGTGTGTAAATCCGTCAAGATTACAGCGAGATAAGAGTATTTGTGTGCGTGCTGCTCACTCACCTTAATTCACAGAGCCCTGTGGTAAGATGGCCGCCGGTGATGCCGGAAGTGACTCCACCTTAAGACATCTAGCCTTTATATGATATCTATGGTTAGTTCACCCAAAAATGAAAATTCTGTCAGTAATTACTCATCCTCATGTTGTTCCAATCCCATTAGACCTTCGTTCATCTTCGGAACACAAATTAAGATATTTTTGAATAAATCTGAGAGCTGATCACTCTTCCATAGGCTTCTAAGTGATTGAAACTTGCTGGTCCAGAAAAGTTATTAAAGAGATCGTTAATATAGTCCAAGTGACTCCAGTGGCTCAATCTTAAGTATATCAAGCGACGAGAATACTTTTTGTGCGCAAAAATAAACAAAAATAACGACTTTATTCCACTTTTCATTTCCTTCTCTCTGAGCCTCGAGTTAGTTTACGTAGTCTTTTTGCGTAGCGCGTCTGTGTTGCACGTCACCACGTAGGCTCACTATTGGCCGACGCCGGTCATGTGTGTGATGCGTGATGACGTGCAACACAGACGCGCTACACAAAAACACTACGAGGCCCAGAGAGAAGGAAATGAATTGTAGAATAAAGTCGTTATTTTTGTTTGTTTTTGCGCACAAAAAGTATTCTCGTCGCTTGATAAACTTAAGATTGAGCCACTGGAGTCACTTGGACTATATTAACAATGTCTTTAATAACTTTTCTGGGCCAGCAAGTTTGGGTCCCTCTGAAAGCCTATGGAGGAGTGAGACATGGCTCAGATTTAATCAAAAATATCTTAATTTGTGTTCCGAAGATGAACGAAGGTCTTACGGGGTTGGAACAACATGAGGGTGAGTAATTACTGACAGAATTTTCATTTTTGGGTGAACTAACCCTTTAAGAGATCACCAATTGGATGACACTTTGGTTTTGACACTTTGCTTTTGGACTTGGGTTGTGTTGTATTTTGTTACCTTTTCATTTGCATTTGGATTTACATTTTTACTTCAACACTGCATTACACTTCAACACTGCATCTTGCTTTACACACTGATCTTACCGATGAATACAGAAACACTTATTTTCTTTAATTGTTTTCATTTTATTATTTAGTGTTGCCTTATTTTGTAATTAAATAAACATTACTTTGAGCCTATAATTTAGTTTTCGTGTGTCCCTTGTTTTTATTGCTTCCCTTGAGACAAGGGTCGTAACAATACACACACTCTTCCTCCTCTAACTCACACTCTTCCTCTTATACTCACACTCTTCCTCCTTTTACACACACTCTTCCTCCTCTTACACACACTCTTCCTCCTCTTATACTCACACTCTTCCTCCTCTTATACTCACACTCTTCCTCTTCTTAGACTCACACTCTTCCTCTTCTTAGACTCATACTCTTCCTCTTATACTCACACTCTTCCTCCTCTTATACACACACTCTTCCTCCTCTAGATCACACTCTTCTTCCTCTTATACTCATACTCTTTCTCTTATACTCATACTCTTCCTCCTCTAACTCACACTCTTCCTCCTCTTATACTCACACTCTTCCTCCTCTAACTCACACTCTTCCTCCTCTTATACACACACTCTTCCTCCTCTTATACTCATACTCTAACTCCTCTTATACTCACACTATTCCTCCTCTTATACTCACACTCGTCCTCCTCTAACTCACACTCTTCCTCCTCTTATACACACACTCTTCCTCCTCTAACTCACTTATATACACACACACACACACACACACACACACACACACACACACACACACACACACACACTTCCTCCTCTTATACTCACACTCTTCCTCCTCTTATACACACACTCTTCCTCCTCTAACTCACACTCTTTCTCCTCTAACTCACACTCTTCCTCTTATACACACACTATTCCTCTTATACTCATACTCTTCCTCCTCTTATACTCACACTCTTCCTCCTCTTATACTCACACTATTCCTCCTCTTATACACACACTCTTATACTCACACTCTTCCTCCTCTTATACACACACTCTTATACTCACACTCTTCCTCCTCTTATACTCACACTCTTCCTCCTCTTATACACACACTCTTCCTCCTCTTATACACATACTCTTCCTCCTCTTATACTCACACTCTTATACACACACTCTTCCTCCTCTTATACACACACTCTTCCTCCTCTTATACACATACTCTTCCTCCTCTTATACTCACACTCTTATACTCACACTCTTCCTCCTCTTATACACACACTCTTATACTCACACTCTTCCTCCTCTTATACTCACACTCTTATACTCACACTCTTCCTCCTCTTATACTCACACTCTTATACTCACACTCTTCCTCCTCTTATACACACACTCTTATACTCACACTCTTCCTCCTCTTATACTCACACTCTTCCTCCTCTTATACACACACTCTTCCTCCTCTTATACACACACTCTTCCTCCTCTTATACACACACTCTTATACTCACACTCTTCCTCCTCTTATACACACACATATACTCACACTCTTCCTCCTCTTATACTCACACTCTTCCTCCTCTTATACACACACTCTTCCTCCTCTTATACACACACTCTTCCTCCTCTTATACACACACTCTTCCTCCTCTTATACGCACACTCTTCCTCCTCTTATACACACACTCTTATACTCACACTCTTCCTCCTCTTATACACACACTCTTATACTCACACTCTTCCTCCTCTTATACTCACACTCTTCCTCCTCTTATACACACACTCTTCCTCCTCTTATACACACACTCTTCCTCCTCTCCCTCTTATATTGCTTCCATCCATTGTTGTTCTCAACATTCAGTGCAACATTTTAAGTCAATTTAGGCACTTTAAACTGTCTTGTATTTTGTACAGTTGGTTTCCTCTCATCATTAGAAATAAGTGTGAACAATTTTGATTTGTTGTGTGTAAACGATGACAACTGTGTTGTAGTTGTGTTTGACTTTTGCCTGCCTGTGTTTAGTGTTTTGAAACATAAGTGCATCACAGTGAGAAATGTGTTTTAATGAGTGAGAATGTGTTCAGCGTTTTGCAAAAAGAGTGCATGAGATTTGCAAACAGTGTTTTAAATACCTGAACTTGTTTAATGTTTTACAGAAAGAATGATTTATTCGACAGATTGGTTTAGGTTATTGAGAATTTGGTTCAGAGAAGTGGGTTTAGTGTTTCAGCAATTCAGAAAAACTGTAAATCCTGGAATATGACAATATAAATATTTAACATATATACATTCACTTACGAGAACAAGAGCAAAAAATATTCACGATCTAGTGCTAGGGCAGGGCTGTGAACTGTCACGCTTTCAGCATGAGACCCTAATCTACACGTTTCACACACTCTCACGCCACACACACATTTTCTCATGCAGAGAAAATTGCTAAACATTCATTGCGTGAGAACAGCAGAACTCTGCAAACTGCAAGCAGAGGGCATCATCAAAATGGTCAACGCCTCTCTATGGGCAGAGGTGTAAAGTCCAGGGGTCAGAAAGTAAGAGTCCTGCCATATGTTTATTCCACCCATAAACTCAGTCAGCTGATTTCACTAATTAGTTCTCTCTCCTGACTATATACATAACAAAATACTGACTTTTACTTTCTGAACCTGGACTTTACACCTCTGGCCACATGTCAGCCAAGACAGAGCTGGTTACTTTTAAATTCTAAGCTCTCATATTCTGTCAATTTTATTATGAAATTAAAACAAATATCGTTTTGGCGCTTGTAAATGTGACATTTCCTCAAAAGAGAACTCAAAAGTTGGCAGCTCTGTCCTACAGTGATCTTTTGATGAGCTTTGATGGACGGTGTTGCAGAAAAGCAGAAGTAAATGTACAGAGACAGAGGAGTGAAGAGAGAACCAAGAAATCAGCCATAATGTCCAGTACAGTGAGTCTGTCCAGTCATTGAGCTTGAGACATTGTCTTGTACTTTGTGTGCACATGCATTCTGTACTCGACTATTGATTAAATGGTTAATATTTTTCACTTTATTTTTTTTAATTCTGAGTATGTAATAACCTGACACAATTTGTGTGTTAAAATGACTTACACAACTACTGTGTTACATTTGACAACGTGTTGTGCCTGAGCACACACACTGTGTTAAAACTGACACAACATGTGTCATTTTTAACACAATTTTAATGTGTCATTTTTTTAATGTGTCAACTCTTTTTAGAGTGTATTTATGAAAATATTGTTTTATCAGTTACACTGGACCATGAAAATATGACAATACTTTATTACTATTGGAAACATCGACTCATCACAGGAAATATAAGCTCATCTTCTCAGAATCTATGGAGTTATAAATGTGAATAAATGATCTCAGTGTGAATTACTTCATCAGCTTTGATGGACGGTGTTGCAGAAAAGCAGAAGTAAACGTACAGAGACAGAGGAGTGAAGAGAGAACCAAGAAATCAGCCACGAACAACATGACACACTCTCAAATAATGAAATATATGAAAAATAAGATGAAGAAAATAATCAAAGTTGATTTATTAAATACCCAATGACATCAAAATATTAGTTTTGTGGCTTTTAGTTCTTATCCATCAGCTCAGAGCTCATTTATGCTAGTGAACTCCTTTGACATGATAAATATTTAACATGTACACATTCACTTCGAGAACACGAGCCAAAAATATTCATGATCTGCTGCTAAAGTGACTTTTGTCCAATCAAAAGCTCTGAACTTTGAGAAAGTCCCTCCCCCTAAACCACGTGACACTGACTACAAGTAGCAAAAGACTACTCATGAGACTCATGAGGCCTTAAATAAAACATCAGAGTGTTTCTAAAGTGAATGAAAGAGAGACTCACCGTGAATCATGAGCAGAAAGAAGATCAGAGGAAGAGGAGGAGCCATTCTGACCCACATCAGCATAACATATATCTATAATACAGCATTCAATTCATTTCACATTTATTTGTATAGCGCTTTTCACAATACACATCGTTTCAAAGCAGCTTTACAGAAAATACACGAGTCCACATTACAATTTAGAGTGATCTGTTATCAGAGGAAACAGAGAAGTTATGCATTTCAGAAATGTACAAAATCACAGTTAGCTAAAAATGTATTAATTGAAACAATGTAATAATTTAAGGCAAAAACAATGAGCTCATTGAAGTAAGGGACTGTTCGGTATTTATGGAATGGACCACAGGAGGAAAATATGGAAGGTTCATGTCTTTTTATTCTTTGTTGAGGGGAGGGTCATCCAATTTTTTTTAGTCTAGGGGGAGGGTCACCCAACTTTTGTATTCATGAAAACAGCAACATTTTAAAGTGGCTTATTTGGTGCATATTTTTCCATCACTAGCAGATGACCCTACATAAGTTCAGTTTGGCGCTGTTTGACAGTGCGCGCGCTTCGGGGCGTACATGCTCAAAAAAAGTGCATCATGTCAGAACAGAACGTCAATGAAATGTTTACCCGGCAAAGCTTTAAAGCACAAGCAAAAAATGAACTTTTGTGATTGTGAATAAGTGCAGTGTCCTGTGAGTGTAACTCTACCGCTGCATTAACATACCGGTACAGTATTGGGACTGAGGCGCCAGAACTGCAGCTGATAGAGTGTGCGCTGTAGCACGATACTGCCATATTTTAGTTTCCATGCTTATTATGTTTCCACAACAGTGTCAGTGAGTAAATCTACTGAAATGGCCACCATAACAGTGGAGTGTGATGTGTAAGATGAGAAAGCAGAGGTTAACGCCTGTTTGTGTGCAACATGCAGGAGCAGCACGCTATAGTGCTTTCACATATGCTGCGTTTACAGTGCATAACTGATCCGCGGCTGTACCACAAACACATACTCACCATTTTACTTTTAAATCCAGAAGATATCAGCAACTTTTATTAAAAAAAAGTTTTGTCTTTTTTTTTTTTTGCATTTAAATTATAATACAATACATATTGTATCTCACAAAGAACTTGTTTTTCCACCTCCACAAATGAGACAAGTGTTGTTCATTATGTTGCCTTGTTGAGGTAAATTGTAGTTTCCCTTTGCTTGTCTTAAAGTAAAGTCATGCCCCGGTCATGCCTTTTTTCACAATCATTTTGGAGGGTCATAGAAAAATGTATTGCTGGCGAAGGGAGGGTCAAGTCTATTTTGACTATAGATCTCGAAACTCCTCCGGTAGCCCCTTAAATAAAAAAACGAACACTCCCTAATGAATACTTGCCTTAATATATTCATCATTTAAACAAGTATATGTAAATCACCCTATTCTTAACATTTCTCATGTAAAGACACGTATGAGCAATAATCATCAGTTTCATTTAAGAGTGTTTGTCTTACCGTGTTGAAGCTCATCAGATCAACAGCAACCAAATGACTGACTGTTTTAACACAAGCACTTTAGCTTTACAGGGAAGGACTTTGTGTGGTTAACACTGTTTATTAATGACCAGCGACAGAAATATCACAGTCCCTCCCTCAACAAGAGAACAACATTACTGAACTAAACATAACTAAAGAAAAATGATGATCTTTTTCTGTAGGTTGAAGATGTATAATTGTGAGGATGAATGAAGATGAATGCTAGTGATTTACAGGTGAGGCTCATCAAGGTTGATGTCAGTCGCAGGAGATGGTGACCTCTGGTGGCAGTTTGAGGGATTGAACGAGCACATATGAGACGAGATGTGTCTGACTGCAGAACTATATACGTGACTGTGTAGTCTCCCACTGAAAAGGGGAACATAGAAATATTAAAACAACGACAGACACTTGCGTTTCCCTCAATCTCTGTGTTATGAGTGCACAAAATGACCATAAAAATGCATAACAACTTGCATATAACAATACTGTATTCTCAAATGACCCATATTGTATTTGCTGTCAAAACACATAAAGATACGAGCATCAATTGGCATAAAACACTATATCCATCCTGTTTCCATCCAGCTTGCATCTGTGTGTGTGACAAAAGAAACTATTAAATAAAGAAAATTAATAAAATATAAAAAAAATGCAAATCATATAAATCAGAATTAATGTAATACTGTGAATTATTCTCTGTACTCTATATGTAGTGCATATTAATCTCAAAACATTTTACTTGTCACAATATAATACCACTTTACACGTCATCCATTTTATGTGATAACTGCAGGCCTTCACACTTGAACATGGACGGTTCAGCATGTGACCCATTAACACTCATGTACGATACAAACTCAAATAAACATCCAAACTATCTTAACAGCATAATAACACTGTATTTTCATTATACGAATAGTTAGAAACCCATAATAAAGTTTCAGGCCAGCAGTTTCAGACCGGACGTTAGGAGCTGACGATCACCTAAAGCCTGCTTTATACCAGAGATGGTCTCATTACTGGGAGAGACCAGGATCTGTGGCTCTACCATTGGAAAAAGTGTAACGGTTAACTTGGATCACTTGTGCCTTGATAACCAATCACATTACAGCCTTGACATCATTGAGGCTGTGTCTGAAATCGCCCCCTATACCCTTAAATAGGGCATTATTTGAGGGAACAACCATTTGTAGTGGTGTCTGAAACCATAGTGGACGTTATCGAGTGCACTCATTCAATCCCACAATGCACCGCAATAACAAGTGCATAATAGCTGTGTCCCAATGCGATTGCTGCTTCCTCCGAAGGCCGTATTTAAAGGCCGTTTGGTCGCATTTGAAGGCCGATTGCATTACAGCGGCACGACAAAACGTCACAGCGGCGCAACGAACGATGTCCCAATTCAAAGACGATTGTCGATTGCGTCACGGCCAAATGGGTGAAGTATACTATTTTCAGCATTTTCAATATAATCAAAAATATTTCTTAAAAGTTTTTCTGATCAAAAGACTTTGAAAAAGTATTTTATTTGGACACACAAACATCAAGAATCTACGGAGCCCCTAAAGGGACGTGGTGGTGGAAAAAAATTGTGATTCGTGTCCAAACACACCAAGCAAAAATCAACCTTCCAAAAGGCATAAAAATGTGGTGGCCTCCTCTGCCAAAGAAAGTGAAATAAAAGCTTTAGCATAAGTTCTGCCGGGAAGACTTAAAGGGGGGGTGAAATGCTATTTCATGCATACTGAGTTTTTTACACTGTTAAAGAGTTGGATTCCCATGCTAAACATGGACAAAGTTTCACAAATTAAATTGTACGTTTGAAGGAGTATTTCTGTGCCAAAAATTGTCACAAGTTTCGGAAAGTTTTTTTCGAGTATGGGTATGTGTGACGTCAGATGGAGCGGAATTTCCTTATATGGGTCCTAAGGGCACCTTCTGCCGGAAAACCGCGGGCGCGCGCGCACTCGTAGACCAGAGCAAGAGAGCGAAAGCAGTTCGCCATCAAAGCGCTCTGCTCGGCTTTAGGGAAGTCAATGTCACCAAAGAAGTGGGTTTTTGGTTGCCAGGGCAAGACAACCCTGCACAGATTCCCAAAGAACCCAGCGTTAAGGAACCCGTGGATGGAGTTTGTTTTTCCTGAGCATCAACGGACTGTTTGTTCCCTGCATTTCGACGATGATTGTTTTACAAACAAAGCCCAGATCGACGGATTTGCAGATCGTCTAATGCTTAAGGATCGAGCAGTCACAATGATAAAGGTTTGCGGTCGTGCGTTGGAACCGGGCGGTGAGTAAAACTGCTTCAAATGTCTCTGTGTGTTGTTAGCTCGGCGCGTTAGCACAGCTAAGCTTCGCCCACAGGGCCCGCCCCCAGCCGCTCGTTTTTTTCCGGAAAGACTCGGTACAGTCTATCTTTCTTTTAAAAATATAATAAGACTAAAGACTTTTTGGAGATATGAAGGATGCAATACTACTCTATAGGTACTCAAGATTAACATGAGATTGAGTGAAAATGAGCATTTCACCCCCCCTTTAATTGTTACGTCACTTTACCTTCTCATCTATCCAATCACATTCTAATACTCGTGGTATAAAAGATTGATACTTACACAAGTTTGAGGTCGCAGATGCTGACGCTTCCATTCACCTCCATCCCCCCACCACCTCCAAGATGGATCCCTCCCTCCATCCTCCCCACCACCACCACCAGGATGGTCCCTTCCCATACCTCACAGGGGGTGGGCTGCGCCCCTGCCTTTGTCTTCAGGCAGGATATGCAGAGTCCGGACCCTCAGATTGCGAGCTACGGACGGGGCCTACGCCAAATAACTTTATTGCTTGCTGGGCTGTTAATAAATGTATAATTGTCACAGTATTTATTCTCCCGAGTCTTTCTGGTAGAACAGATTTTACGTGAAGTGCAGGAGAATATAATCCGAATTCTCTCTGAGAAGATTAACGAGAGATCCGATCAGATTGAAAGAATGGTGAAGGAGAATTCTTCCAACATTGAAGCTTTGGGCAAATGTCTTATACGTCAGTTCATGATGATGTAATGGAGCTGCAGAAAGAAAACAAAATGCAAATGCTCTCCTAGGAAAAAAAGTCAAGGAAATGAATACGAGAATTCATGACCAGGAACGTTACAGCCACAGATGGTGTCTTTATACGGACTGTCCGAGCAATCCAATGAAAACGTGAAAACGAGAGTTGTGGAAATATGCAAAGAAGTGACGTATGGTAGAGGATGCTCTGGATGTGGCACATCGTCTTGGCAGACCTAAAACCTCGGATGATGGCAGAAGAGTTCAACCAAGGTGATCATGAGATTCATTTCTCGCACAGCCATATTTAATCTGGAAAAATTCACGAGTATCTGACCACCAAGGGGCTGTGGTTTAAAGAGGATTGACTGCTTTTGACATTGAAGCACGGAATCGTCTTTGGCCGGCTGTGGAGAGGGCGAGGAAGAGTAAAGAGATGGTAAAGAGATTTATCCTGAAGAGGGCATCGGAACTTCATAGACTTGTGGTCGTTTGGCAGGAGTCTGCAGTTGGCGGTATCCTGAAAGTCAAGGTTAATCTTCTCTATTAGAGACAAGAAGGTCTTTGGATGGTTAAATAACGGATGCACTTTAAGGTTTATTTAAATGTTTGCAACTGTTATACTTTTTGAAGATTGTTTGTGGGAATCCCATTATGTTAAAGTTTAAAGTTTAGGCTATTTACCTACTCTTGTGGTTTATTTTTTACTAATTGGCTACTTTTGACACTTTATGTCTCTTTCTTTGTTTTCTATCAATGTCAGAGGTATTCGTGATATCCTAAATAGAAAAGCTTTATTTTTGTATTGCAAAGGGAAATGTGTAGATTTATGTTTAATTCAGGAAACGCATTCATGTTCTTCAGATGCCATGTTCTGGAAAAATCAGTGGTGAAAAGAGATTTGGTTGTCATTTGGCAGTAATCGATCAGCGGGGGTCGCTATTTTACAAGATAAATTTACAGGACGGATACTGAATTATGAAAAAGATGATTGTGGTAGATGGATATTACTTGTGATAGATAAGGATAACAAACAATTTATACTAGTTAATTGCTATGCCACCAATAACAACATTAACAACGAAATACTCTTTTTGCAGATTGAATCTAGAATTCAGCATTTTATTTTCTTATATCTTTTAGCTAAAGTTATTTGGGGAGGAGATTTCAATACTGTGTTTGATGCAACCATTGATAGATGGCCTCCTAAAAGTGGGCCTGGCCCTTCGAGTGAACTAGTTAATGTATGTTTAAGACTGGGCCTTACTGATGTGTGGAGAGAATCCAGACAGGGAGGAATATACGTGGAGTAATAAGAACCTATCTCTTCATTCTCGTATTGACTATTGGTTAGTGTCTGATGATTTAACTAATAATGTGGACTCTGTCCTGATAGAACCTTGCATAATGACTGATCATAAAGGAATATTCATAAGAATAAATATGGTGCAAGATAAATCAGTCAAAAAAACTAATAGTTACTGGAAATTAAACAATAAATTGCTTGAAAATTAATGCATAAAGGAAAAAATCAAACTCATTATTGAAATATATAGGACAATTGCAGCTATAGAAAAGAAGTATGGAAAGTACTGGGAATTAATGAAGTTTGATATCAGAACGACATCCTTTAACCAAGGAAAATTGGAAGCAAAAAAAAAAAAAAAGGAAAGAAAATTCAATTATTGAGGAAATATTAAATTTGAATAAAAATAGGAAAGAAGCTTTGACTGATTTTGAATTTAAAATAAATAAATTTATTACATACTGAACTTGATAATATCTATGAGGATAAAGCAAAAGGAGCATTTATTCGATCTAGACTTAAATGGTTAGAAAAATGGGGAAAAAATACAAAATCGAAAAAAGAAACAGTGATTTTGCCCCGGTTTCAAAACTAATGATTAACAACAAAATAGTAGATAATTCTTAAGATATTTCAAAATACGTGGCTCAGTTCTTTAGTAATTTGTAGTGATGTAGTACTCGAGTCCGGTCTCGGAATCGAGTCCGGTCTCGAGACCGATTTCTGCTTTCTCGGACTCGACTCGGACTCGTTCTTATAAAGACTCGGTCTTGACTCGGACTCGACCCTTCAAAGACTCGGTCTTGACTCGGACTCGACCCTTCAAAGACTCGGTCTTGACTCGGACTCGGCATAGGCGGTCTCGTCCCATCACTAGAAAATTTTAATAGCGTACCGCACGATATACGTCACCTTTTCTCATTAATATTCATTAAGCTAGCGACGGTTGCTAGGGGGGTCAAACTCGCGCGTGTCACTCATGCTAGACGCATGTAAACAGTTCACGGACGAGATGTCTACTGAGCTAAACCTGCTAACTCTGTCCGAGAATGATGTCCCCGGTGCCAAATTCACTGGTATAGAAGTAGAAGAACATACAAATAATCTATTGAAGAGATGGCTTGAGTGTAGAGGGCTGAAAAAGACGGGAAAAAGAGCCGACCTGATCCAGAGGTAGATTGTTATCGACAGAATTTCTCCCCCAAAAAACATCGCCTTACGCCACTGACAGTGACATTTTGCAGTTTCAACAAGCTATCTTTTACCACCCTATGTCCTGTCTGTCATATATACTATGTCCTCTGGTTGTCTTACGTCTGACAGTTGTTGGGGGTAATTTATATTATTATTATTAATGTATTTATTTTTTGTTTAGCGATCGCTAATGCTACTTGGTCACAACCAACAACACTTAATTTTTAATTAATATCAAATCTAAATTCTCTCAATTATTTTACCCTCCCCCCTAAGGCTGTTTCCTTACTACAGAAAAAGTAAATCTGTCAGATCTAGGGCCTACCTGTAGCATGACCAGGCTTGCTAGAAAAAGGCAGAGGCTGAACATGTCTTACATATTTAAATAAGAGTATTTTAAGAAAGTAGGCCTACATATGACTTTTATGATAAATGTCATTCAAGGCAGTAGTAGCACCTACAAGTAACTATATATATGTATATGTATATATATATATATATATATATATATATATACACATACATACATACATACATACATACATATATATATATATATATATATATATATATATATATATAGAGAGAGAGAGAGAGAGAGAGAGAGAGAGTTATTCATTCATTCAAAATAATGTAGACCCATCGTTCACATTTATCCCTCTAGGTTTTTGGCTTCGGGAAACGAATAAAGAATACATCCTTCATATGTGGGTGTCTGGAGTCGTTTCTGCAAGTTCCATAGCAGCAGTGTTTACTCGGCATGTTCTTATTTGAGGGATAACCGGCAGAAAACAAGCAGTACTAGCATGAATCATAAGCGAGCGCGCTTCTATGTTGACCCCCTTCCGGTTTACGTTGCTGACGTCACGCGGCCTTGCGGTCTAAAAATAGCACTCGTGCGGCACGCTATTGACTGTTCGCAAAAGACCCGCCCCCCTTAGTTACTGTCGCCATGTCCGACAAGCTACGCCGTTCTCACGGCACACCATGTTCTCACGCAGTGAAAAATACATTGCGGAGCAGAGAGGAGACTGACAACACGCTGACAGACAGGACAGACCAGGTTACTTTTCGGTTACTTTTGATATTAAACATATTAAACAAAGTCTCACCTTTCAAATTTGGTCATTTTATAAAAGAAATTTAAACAATAAATACCGTTTTGTTGCTCTTTAATGTGCCGTGACAGGTCGCTGTAGAGCATCAGTTAAAGCTGCTCGTGAACCGATCATCTCTTCCTTCTAGTTAATTTATAGCCTCAAATAAACATGAACAAACATAAGAAGCAATGTTGTTTTAACCACGGAAAGGCGTCAGTAAACTCCGTGTTTCAAGTTCAAATCCTCCCATGTTAATCTACTAACTCTCCGGACTGCTTTGTCGGACAAAATGGCGGATGGCGAAGTATGATTGGTCAGATCACCTGTCAATCAAGCTCCCTGCAAAGGGTCAAATTGCTCTGCATGTCCTAACTATGATTTAAAAAAGTCAGGGTGGGCTTAACATGTTGATGACAGAGCAGCACTGTTGAAGCAGTTTAGAAAAATAGGCAGAAGATGATGCATGTGGTAGGGATTTTTTTAATGATAGTAAAAGCATAGTCCATATTAAGACGTTAAGACTGCTCCTCTAAACAATTCCCAATCTAGCTTAGTCTGTAGGCCTAACTGTTGATTATTAACTGGGGTGATATTAAATCATGAATATGAAAACTGACATGTTTTTATGGTCTTGGTCTCGACTCCTAAATACTCGGTCTCGACTCGGACTTGCTTCCTCAAAGACTCGGTCTTGACTCGGACTCGACTTAACCCTTTCGCACGTACGATCACACCGGTGTGATCAGTCTAGGCTGGTCCCTGGAGCGTACGATCACACCGGTGTGATTAGAACGGTCAGTGCATCACGTGATCAACTGCTAAATTCAAATGTGCTTTCGCGCGTTGGCTGGCGCTGAGCCAGAGACAGGCGCGCTCAGAGCTGTCATATATCACAACTTTTCAGTGTTTTCAACCACATAATGCTTATTTTAGGTTTCAGACATATCTATTTACATAAGTACTAAAAAAACAATACATTTAGAGTTTGTAAAATACACACTGATGTCTATGGAAGAGGCAACAACAATCCTTTCCATTATAACGTTTTATTCATATCAGATACACATTGTGTAAGTAACTTTAAAGTTTACTCTATTCTTCTCCCAGTTCACCAGCCACTTACTTTTATGTATTTCAGGAGAAGTGGAGAATTCACGTGTTGTAAATAAATCCAACAGATCCGATTCTCTGAACTGCGTCTGCGGCACAAACTAAGATGGCGGCGCCCATCGCGCATACAGCTCAACTAACGCGATCGTTATAAAGGTGTTTAAACAACAAAACACTTCCACTTGCATATATTTGACAATCGGAATATCAGATATTTCATGCCATAGCTAGCAAATTTGTGAATATTTTGAATTAAAAAGGAAAACTGACATAAAAGCAGATCATCATTCATTCAGCGCTGTTGTTGCTGCGGTATGTCACGTGAGAAGCAATGACGCGTCACCATGGAAACCATAAAGTGACACGTTCTAAATAACGGTCGCCTTGAAAAACTCACGCTGGGGGGTCAGCCAGAATATTTTAAACTTACGTGTGAAAGGGTTAATTTGAAAACCAGCGGACTCGGTCTCGACTCGGACTCGACCCTTCAAAGACTCGGTCTTGACTCGGACTCGACTGAATTTGAAAACCAACGGACTCGGTCTCGACTCGGACTCGACCCTTCAAAGACTCGGTCTTGACTCGGACTCGGCATAGGCGGTCTCGTCCCCATCACTAGTAATTTGTATTCTTCCACAATGGCTACTTCCAACATTGATATTTTTTAAATAGCTTTATGATTGATACCAAAAAAATAGATCAGAACTTCCAAAATGTGTGTGATAAAGAAATAGATAGTGAGGAGCTGAGAGAGTTCATTAACTTGCTAAAAAAATAACAAATCTCCAGGCAATGACGGGCTAACAGGAGAGTTCTCTTACGAGAGTCCTCTCGTACTGCGTTTTTATCAAAACGCTACGGGAAAAGTCTCTTTTCACGAAACACTGAAGCAAAAAATTATCCTTTAATTTTCATATATGTAAAACGCGTTGCGGCAGCAGCAGACAGCTATGGCGAGACGGCTTGCTCGCTCATTGGCTGCTCTGCGGCAACTGCTTAAGCCTATCGAGCGAGGCCTGGGATGACATCAGGCCAATGAAGATGACGGCGTCCGGCCTCCCACCCAAGCGCCCCGCTGTTTCAGTCCCAAGGTTTGCGACTGTTCCAGTGTTTTCTGCAGAGAGCAAGCCTGCACTGCTGCCCGCTTGCCTGCACACAAAAGCCGTTCTCACGGCTACCCAGATAAATCTCAAAAAGAGTGTATTTTCTGGTGTCCCGGCCACGGCCGATGGTGCTATAAATGTAGTCTCGATGCCCACTCCTCAGTGCCCATCACTACACATAAACACAGCCCTACACGTAGGGCCCGCGCACATAAAATCGACTCAGGACGGTTGCGCTTCCAGCATAGTGAGAGTGCCCACTTCCCAGTGCCCACGAACACTATGTCTAACACATCACAGGCTCTCTGTAAAAACGAGAACTGTGAGCGCGCGCTCTGCTCAGGCAGACGCCGCGCCCAAAGCAGTAAATGTGCCCGCTCCCAGCCCACATCTACTCGCTCACATGGGTCCTATGAGACTTTCTCAGTCCTCCCTCACTCAGCTAAGCACTGTAGTAAGGTCGAGGACGAGCGTCTCGCCCGCTGTATTAAGCGCGCGCCCCGCCTCAAATGCCACAGGCATAACGCCTATGTTTGTATCCCCCGAAGCGCCTCTGTCGCACGGCGATCAGAGCGCGCTCCGTATCCAGCCCCTAGCCAGCCATGCAGAAGCATGGGCAGCGCTCCCAGGGGTTTCGGACTGGGTGCTAGGCATTATAAAGAGAGGCTTCTCGCTACAGTTTTGTCGACGCCCTCCCCGCTTCATAGCGCGCGTCGAAACTACGGTCTCGTTGGAAGTAGCTCACCTACTTCGAGCCGAAATATCAAAACTGATAAGCAAAGGGGCGATAGAGCGCGTTCCCCCAGCTCTAAGCGAAGGGGGACTATACAGCAGATACTTTCTAGTCCCCAAAAAGGACGGCGGTATCAGACCCATACTGGATCTAAGACGGCTGAACAGAGTATTAGTGAAACGCAGTTTCAAAATGCTCACAACCAGCAAAATTCTCGCGCATGTTCGCCGAGAAGACTGGTTCATGTCAATAGATCTGAAGGACGCGTATTTTCAAATACAAATAGCGTCACACCACAGGCGATACTTGAGATTCGCCTTCGAGGGTCAGACATACCAGTATACAGTCCTGCCATTCGGCTTGTCCCTAGCACCCCGTACATTTACGAAATGCATGGACGCAGCGCTCGCTCCTCTCAGACTCAGAGGCATGCGAGTGCTGAACTATTTGGACGACTGGTTGATCCTAGCTCAATCACGATCACAGCTCGTGGAGCACAGAACCATTTTACTCGATCACCTCGAGAATCTTGGTATCACAGTCAACTGGACAAAGAGTTCATTGAACCCCAGTCAAACGATTTTGTTTCTGGGCGTCGTTCTGGACTCACAGTCTATGACAGCGCGGCTGTCACCACAGCGCGTGTTGATCATTCAGCGCGCGGCGAGGTCTTTCTGCCGCGGCGCTGTCACCCCGCTCAGGAAGTTTCAAAAGATGCTGGGTCTCATGGCTTCAGCATCGTCAGTTCTCCGGCTGGGCTTGCTCCGCATGCGCCCGCTGCAGTTCTGGTTGAAAACGCGGGTACCGCGCAGAGCGTGGGCGACCGGTCGATTACGCCTCAAGGTCGATCAGAGCTGTGTTTCAGCCCTGGCGCCTTGGACGGCGGATGACTGGTACCAATCAGGTGTAAGCCTGGGGACTTCCTCGAGAGTGAGGATGGTGTCGACAGACGCATCCACCTCGGGATGGGGAGCTCTGCTCGAGGGCAGACCGTTCTTCGGCCTGTGGTCGGAACGAGAAAAGCTCCAACACATAAACTGCCTAGAAATGCTGGCAGTGCACAACGCGATGACGCGTTTTTGTCCCCACATCAAGGACGAACACGTCATAGTCCGTTCAGACAACATGGCTGTGGTGTCCTACATAAATCGCCAGGGCGGTCTGAAATCCATATCCCTGTACAGGCTGGCGAAACGCCTCCTATTATGGGCTCAGCACAACTTACGCTCGCTGAGAGCAGTGCATGTACCTGGGCTTCAGAATGTGGGCCCAGACAGACTGTCCAGGAACAATGTTCCCCAGGGCGAATGGTCTCTACACCCACAAACAGTCCGGCTGTTGTGGGAGAGATTCGGCAGAGCGGAGATGGACCTTTTCGCGTCCCGCGAAAACGCGCACTGCCCCGCGTTCTTTTCAAAGACCGACAGCGCGCTGTCCCGAAGGTGGCCGCGCTGCCCGTTATCCGCTTTTCCCCCCGTCTCCCTCCTGCCACAGGTGCTGGAACGGGTCAGGGAAACGAAATGCCCAGTCCTGCTTGTAGCTCCGTTCTGGGAGAACCAGATATGGTTCCCAGTTCTGATGCAGTTGGCAGATATCGCTCCATGGCCACTGCCGTTGAGGAGAGATCTCCTCTCGCAGGCCGGGGGCTCGATTTGGCACCCACACCCGGAACTGTGGTCCCTTCATGTGTGGGTGCTCAACGGATACCCGTTGGTCTCACAGAGGGAGTCGTGAATACCATCACTCAGGCTAGAGCACCGTCGACACGGCGGCTTTATGCTTCGAAGTGGTCGGTTTTCTCCGGCTGGTGTACGGCTCGGAGCATTTCACCCCTCGAATGTGAGGTAACGGAGGTTCTCTCCTTCCTACAAGAGCTGTTGGATAAGGGCAGATCCCCTTCCACGCTCAAAGTGTATGTGGCGGCTATTTCAGCGTTCTTTGGTTCAACGCTGGGTCAGTCGCTGGGAAGGAATGATTTAGTCATCCGCTTCCTCAGGGGAGCTAGGAGACTGAATCCGCCCAGACCTCCTTCAGTTCCTTTGTGGGACCTTTCTACGGTCCTAGCGGCCATGAAAGGTGCCCCTTTCGAGCCTATCCAGTCTATTAGCCTCAAACATTTGTCTTTCAAAACAGTGTTTTTGATGGCTCTCGCTTCAGTGAAGCGCATAGGCGACCTGCACGCGCTCTCTGTGAGCCCGGCGTGCTTGGAGTTTGGTCCTAATGACTCTAAAGTCATACTCAAACCTAAGCACGGCTATGTGCCGAAATCCCTCAACACGCCTTTTCGGGCTCAGGTCATTTCCCTGGCTGCCCTGCCGGCATCGAGTGAGGAAGGGGACTCGAGTTTTCTTTGCCCTGTTAGGGCTTTAAGAGCTTATATGTCCCGCTCTGCTGTCTTCAGACAGACAGAGCAGCTCTTTGTCTCGTTCAGCGGACGTTCCAAAGGAATGGCTGTTTCGAAACAAAGTCTATCCAGATGGATAGTTGACGCCATAGCGCTGGCTTATACTGCCAAGGGCATTCCATGCCCGTTGGGAGTCAGAGCGCACTCTACGAGAAGCGTTGCTTCTTCGTGGGCTTGGTCCAGCGGGATTTCCCTACAGGATATATGTACGGCGGCAGGCTGGGCCTCGCCGTCTACATTTATCAGGTTTTATAACCTAGAGGTTCCCGCCTTGCAGGCTAAGCTTTTGTCGGTGTAATCTGTTCGGCCGTCTAGTCAGACCGCTGAAACTCATGCGCTATGCGCTACCGACTATCTTGGGCAGAACTGTGTAAGACCCACATTTTCCGCATTAGTTCAGGTTCCCTACCCTGTCTATGTGATGATTATACTTGCGTCTGTGGACATGTTTATTCTACGACGCTAAAGTTTAGGGAATTAAGGCTCTCACCCTTATTCCCTGACTCTGTGTGAGTCAATCTGGTGATTATGCACTGTATGCCTGAAAAAGCTTCCGGTGATCAGTGTTTTTTATCCCAGCACGCACGGCGTTTTGCAAGGGGTTCCCGTAGCGTTTTGATAAAAACGCAGTACGAGAGGACTCTCGTAAGAGAACGTACTCGGTTACTAACGTAACCTCGGTTCTCTCTAGAAGAGGGAACGAGTACTGCGTTCTCTGCCGTGCGTACGGTTCACTCTGGTTCGCTTCGGCGATCAAAATCAAGTGAGTCAGCCTTTTCGAGCTCCTTTTATAGAGGTAAGCCACGCCCGTTTCGGCGGGAAGTGGCGAGGAGGGCGTGAAGCGCCCTCATTGGCCTGATGTCATCCCAGGCCTCGCTCGATAGGCTTAAGCAGTTGCCGCAGAGCAGCCAATGAGCGAGCAAGCCGTCTCGCCATAGCTGTCTGCTGCTGCCGCAACGCGTTTTACATATATGAAAATTAAAGGATAATTTTTTGCTTCAGTGTTTCGTGAAAAGAGACTTTTCCCGTAGCGTTTTGATAAAAACGCAGTACTCGTTCCCTCTTCTAGAGAGAACCGAGGTTACGTTAGTAACCGAGTACGTTTTACAAGACATTTTCTAAAGAACTTTCCCCCTTTTTATTATTAGTATTTATAAAAGTTATAGAAAAAGGTGAATTAAAACAAAATATATATGTGTGTGTGTGTGTGTGTGTGTATATATATATATATATATATATATATATATATATATATATACTGTATATATATATATATATATATATATATATATATATATATATATATATATATATATATATATATATATACTGTATATATATATATATATATATATATATATATATATATAACGCTGATTCCCAAACCTAACAAGGACAAGTTACTCATTAAAAATTGGAGGCCTATTAGTTTGCTCAATAATGCCAGTAAGTTGTTTGCAATGATTTTTGCTAGAAGAATGAAACGAGGTTTAGATAAAAATAATTGATATGGAACAGTCTGGTTTTATGCAAGGTCGTCATATTAGGAACAATATTAGACTAGTTTTAAATATGATAGATTATAATCAATTAATTGATGATGATAGTTTATTTTATTTATTGATTTGTATAAAGCATTTGATACGGTGAATCATGATTATATTTTCAAAGTTATTAAATTGTTAGGGTTTGGAGATGTATTTCTGAAAGCAGTTAAAACATTGTACAATGGATAGTTCCGTCAAACTTGCTTATGGTACTTCACAAAGGTTTGATATTCATCGTGGCATTAGGCAAGGATGCCCCCTCTCTCCTTCTTTTTTTTTTTTGTTAGTCAGCCAGGTTTTGGCAATGCATGTAAAAAGAAATCAGTATAGTGGTATCACAGCTTTAGGTTTAGAATTTAAACTTAGCCAGTTTGCTGATGGCACTGCAATTTTTTTGAAAAACAAATTCGAGGTACCAAAAATAATTAGATGTATTGAGGCATTAACTGCTGTATCAGGCCTTAAAATGAATTGTGATAAATCTGTATTGTTTCCCCTTAAAGATTGCTCCTCTACAGAAATAGAGAACATCCCACACCAGGTGTAGTAGGTGTAGTAATTTGTAAAAATGAAAAACAGAGGAGTCAGTTACATTTTTAACCAATTATTGAGAGAACAAAAAATACATTTAATTGGTGGTTAATGAGAGATATATCAATAATTGGGAGGGTATTATTGTCAAAGGCGGAAGGTATTTCTAGATCAGTATATATATCTTTATCATTAGATGTTCCTCCTAAGGTGATTAAGGAATTAGATAAGATACTTTATGACTTCATATGGATAAAAAAGAAGGGAAAGAATGAAGGGATTATATTAGTAAGACAATTGGTTAATTCCAATGGATATTTGTTATCACATACTGAATTTAAAAAAAAAATTTTAAAAAAAAATTACCAGTTAAACCAAGAGAGTTTGCTGTTGTTCTTGACGCGATTCCAAAGAGTGTGATGTTACTCTTAAAAAACGCTGATTCCGTGGAAATCAACATGAACAATGATAACATTTTCATTGATAATCTTGATGCTTTAAAACAAAAATGTAGCAATAAGATTATAAGGAATGTTAAGATTATAATATTATAAGGAATGCTCTTGGTTCTGTGTCTTTTCCTGCAGCAAGATTCTTTGTCTTCTTTATTTGGTGAAATCTCTTGGGTTAAACATGGAAATAAGCCAAATAAGTTTTGTCAATAACAAAATTAAGAAAGTGTCTTACAAAATACTTCACAGAATTTATCCTGCTAAGCATGTTTTTGAAAGATTTAAACTTAATATTTCATTTGCTTGTGAATTTTGCACCTGTTTTTTCACTATATTCACTCAAGATTATTTTGGAAAGATTTAGAAACCTTTATTAATAGAAAACTGAAGTGTATGATGGAAATGTGTGTTTTTGATGTGCTTTTTTAATACTCAGAATGTGTAAACCATATACATTAAAAGAAGTGGGCTCAAGGTAAACCAAATTTTACACATTTTATAAATTACTTTACATTATAAGCTAAAAACAAAAAAGCAATGAAAACATGTAATGCATTAAAAGCACTGGATATGTAAAACAGTTTTTTTTTTCTTGCAGCTAATGCTAATGTTCTTGTGGCATTGAATAATAATACAAAAAGAACAATAATTCACAAGTCAACCACTAGAGGTCCTACCAGTGCTGTGAATCCAGTAAAAACCAAGCGGCAACCTCCCCGTCTCTCTCTTGAAACCAACACGGAAGTGAGTTAAACTGCAATTCATTGACTGGCCGCTTGGCCTGGCTGCAGAAGTGAGTCAAATCTGTATCTCCCTCATGTTAAAATTACCAACTTTACAGCAGAAAAAAATATGTTTACAGCCTGGATCTCTATGTGGCTTTGGTCTATACAGCTAATTTTGCCCTTCATAACAACTGTGAGGGGGGTGAATTATTTTATAACTCGTCCGTTTAGTTGATTAATATTTAAATTTAAGGGTGTGGCCAGTGGCCACTTGAGTGACAGATGGATTGCCGCTGTCAGTGCTAGCCGTTTGTCTGCTGTTACTAGCCGTCACTTCACCTCAGCAAATGTTAGCTGCTGAACTTGCCATCTCTGCAGTGTTTGTGCTTTTTTTCGGGATTATTTCATACAATTTAATACTTGGGTACAAAGCCCACGTCTTTGGATTCCGTCGTTATCGTTCGAGAGAAAAACCAGCGCTGTATTTCAGTTGTTTTCCTCTGTGAACATGCACTAATGGATGTCTGACAATTTCGTTGCTTTTTGGGGTTTTCAAATTTAAAACGTCAATAAATGCTCGTTCGTTCTGCTCTCACGGAACAGATGGATTATAATATGCTTATGTACCGTCAGATGAAATCATGCAGGCGTCGGCGCTTTCTCCGTCCATGCAATAAATGCACATGAATGAGCGCGGATTTTCTAGCACATTTACTTGCACTTCAAAGGCAATATATCTATGGTTTAACCCATTTGAGAGACGGCCAAAATCAGAATTTAAAATGGACTGAATAAGCTTTCTACGAACTTGAGCAATGCCGCGCTGACGGACCATGAAAGAGTGACTGACATGTATGCACATAAATCACTGTCACACACAAACACTCTCGAAGTAATACACAGTCTCACTTGTAGCCATGTCTTTTAACTATTATATTTCGAAGGGCAAAAATAGGAACGTTTAATTGGCTTTACATCATCAGCTAACTCGATCACTTCGAGCTAGGTGATTTCAGATAGCCAGGCCAGGTTCCTCAGCTCCACTCACGCCCCGCCTGTTAGTGACGCAAGGCCAAGATGGCGACGGCCGGCTCCGCCCACTTTAGGCTTCAAAAATGCTCTTCAGAAACCTACGGGTGACGTCACGGACACTATGTCCATATTTTTTTACAGTCTATGGTAAAAACACTACAGACTTAAATATCTTGAAGGTTAATCAGGTTTATTGAAGCACTGGTCCAAGTTGTAAAAACATACAAAGTAAAACAGGCAGAGAAAACTCTATTAAAATACATTAATACATAAAATGAAATACTTTTGCATTTGAATATTAATAAGTTGTGCAGATATCACTTGTCTGATTTCTAATCTTACACCCCAATCTGAAGAGCAAAAAATACTGAATAACAACAAACTCTATACTAACAGATTAAACTCAATCAAACTTCAAAAAGAAATTAAACAAGTAAGAAACAGACTTTACATCAGTCCAGCACACAGTTACTGTCTTTATCTCACAAAGAGTCAAAGAGAACAAATGAGTCTTAATGTGGGTGATGAACATGTTTATATTGGTTGTGGTCTGAACAGAAGGGTAAATTATTCCACAACTAAAGAATCATCCAACAATCGTTCATTAAACGACTGAACACAGGCTTTGTGTTCGCTGGTCTCTGTCACTCATTTGACACTGCTGTAGATCACTGATGCATCTTCCATAATCTGAACAGTTGATCGCCTAAACAATCAAAACAAACAGGATACCATTTCAAATGTGAAGTGAGAACTTTGATAAAAGAAATTAGGGACTGAACAGTGTGAATAGCCAGTCGTTAGTAATTATAATGCAGACAAAAGAAATGCATATTTAGAGCCATAACCAGACTGGAGAGGTGTGAATGTGTGCAGGGGGAGACTGAGACTGAATGGGGATCGTTTGCACCACAAAACAATAGAGACAAAAGACTGAATAGATGACTTAGAAGATGACTAAACATCAGTAGCATTTTAGAGTCTAATCAAAATAAAGTCATATGACATGGTCTTGAAAAACATTTAACTAAATACAGAGTTTTAGACTTATCTTCAGGTTTTAAATATAAAATGATCAGACATGTGGCTTTAGCTGCAGTGCATTTCTAGATTGCTACAGTGCCAACTTCAATTTTATTTTCATGAAGATGTTTTATAAAAATAAATTTCTAATAACTTTACAAAACTTTGAAGCTATTTATAACAATTTTTTTTCATTATGTCAATAATTAATTCTACATTTAAAATAAACTGCCAGGTGTCAGCTTTCAAATGAGATCATACTTGTGCTTTTAGTGCAAAGGGATCATGAACTGTATCTGTTTCAGTTTGGGTATGTCATTTCTGGGGATTTTTCAAAAGTGGGGTTGCAGCTTAACATGTTAAGCTGGTACTGGTTAAGCTAGTACTGGTTAGGTTGGTACTGGTTAAGTTGGTGCTGGTAAAGCTGGCACTGGTTAAGTTGGTACTGGTTAAGCTAGTTAAGTTGGTGCTGGTTAAGTTGGTACTGGTTAAGTTGAGTTGGTTAAGTTGATATTCCCATGAGATTTTGTTTAGGCGTAATACTAAAAATAGACACTGGGTGACATACATTCCATTGAATTTAATTTGTATGCATTCTGCCGTAACAAATTACAGTTTTTCTCGATTGCTTAAACACTATAACCAGGCTTTTGAACTAAAATTTCAAAAACATAATGCCATTTATCAAAAAGCACACCCATTTCACTAATCTATAAACACTATTCCCTGTTTTGACACATGAATCAGATTTGTTGAACTGTCACTGCAAAACTCTACACACAAATCCCTTAATTTCTCATTGCTTAGACTATGTTGTCATTTAGAAAGCACTAGCATTCAATATTGTTCACTCAAGTCAGCACAGCTTTAGCTCAGTTAGCACACAATTACCCAAGTGGAAACACTAAGAGTCAAAATTTAACACACATCAATCAGAACCTCAATAGATAGATAAAAGGGCCCAAATCAGTTTATTGCGTTTTGGAACAATGGATCCAGAAAGACATGAAGGAAGAGGGATAAGAATGAGGAGTAAGGGCAAGGACAAGAAGACAAGCAGTGTCAGATGAAATTCAAGCCACTCTAGTTGCCCATGTCTTTATCAATGGTATGACTATGAGGGAGGCTCGGCTACGAGTAAGGCCAAATTTGAGTCACTTTACCGTCGCCTCGAGAGCCTTCAGGGAGGTGTGGTGGCAAACAAAATTCTATCACTGAATAAGAGACAAACATTTCCAATAGTCTTTGATGAGGTTTATTTTCTTGCAAGAAAAGGCCAGCAGTCATACAGTCACACAGTGTGGCTGCAGAGTGTGACAGTGAAGGGAGGGCATCCTTTCTCCGTCTTGACTCCCAGAATGTTATCTTTCTTTATGATGATATTTCAACCATATGTGGAACATTCTTAGACATGTCCATCATATTGTCTCCTTGAGTGGAGGCCCTCCTGTCACGTCCCAACACTCTTTACCATTCCAATACAATTCGAATTCCATATTAGAATATGATTTGTGTGTGCTCTTTTACTGTCATATGAAGGTCACACACATCTTACTGTAAGTAAATATATATATAAAAAAATAGAGGAAAGAGTAAAAAAAAAAAAGAGTAAAACAGGAAAAAAAAAAGTTTTTGTGTGTGTGTGTTTTCTGTGTATGAATAAATATGTACCAATGTATATCCACTGGTTGTGTCTTTTGTGTTCATCAAGTGAAAAGGTTTGTTAGGGGGGGAACCACAAGCAACATTACTTACCAGTTTTGGAAATGTTGTTTTGAATTTATTGCACCAGTGTCTTAGACTATGTTGTAGTGTGTGTGATTTTGAGGGCTTGTGTGTCCTGTCTGAGGGCAAAGTTTGGTTTTTCAGCAAGAGTGAATGGTTTTGAGTGTAGAGCTTCATTTTGACCTGAAAATAGGATGTTTGGGGAATTGGGTGAGACGTTATGGATTTGTGTTTACAGTTTTGGGAATACGAGGCATAGTTTCAAGAAATGTGTTTAAGCAATCGAGAAAAACTGTAATAAATTTCTGTCCAAATATCACTTCTGTCACAAAATATCGAACCTTGAAACTAATCTTAAAAATAATATTTTTAAGATTAGAAAATGTTTTGATCATCAATTATGAAACATGATTACGCCCAAAAGGGGCTGGTTAAATTGGTACTGGTTAAGTTGGTGCTGGTTAAGCTGGTACTGGTTAAGCTGCTGGTTAAGTTGGTACTGGTTAAGCTGGTACTAGTTAAGCTAGTACTGGTTAAGTTGGTATTGGTTAAGTTGCTATTGATTAAGATGATGCTAGTTAAGCTTGGTACTGGTTGAGTCGGTGCTGGTTAAGCTGGTACTCGTTACGTTGGTACTGGTTTAGCTGGCACTGGTTAAATTGGTGCTAGTTAAGCTGGTACTGGTTAAGCTGGTTAAGTTGGTGCTGGTTAAGTTGGCACTGGCTATCACTCATTTGACGCTGCTGTAGATCAGTGATGTATCTTCCACAATTTGAACAGTTGATCGCCTAAAAAAATCAAAACAAACAGGTGCACACAATATTTTAACCCAGATTATGTGATATGTGGTTATTTAGATGGTGCTGGTTAAATTGGTGCTAGTTAAGCTGGTACTGGTTAAGTTGGTACTGGTGAAGCTGGTACTGGTTAGGTTGGTACTGGTTAAGTTAGTGCTGGTTAAGTTGGTGCTGGTTAAAATGGTATTAGTTAAGTTGGTCAAACATTCCAACAATCGTTCATTAAACGATTGAACACAGGCTTTGTGTTCGCTGGTCTCTATCACTCATTTGACGCTGCTGTAGATCACTGATGCATCTTCCACAATTTGAACAGTTTATCACCTAAAAAATCTAAACAAACAGTAGCACACAATATTGTAACCGAGATTGTATGATCTGTGGTTATTTAGATGGTGCTGGTTAAGCTGGTACTGGTTAAGTTGGTGCTGGTTAAGCTGGTTAAGTTGGTACTGGTTAGGTTGGCACTGGTTAAGTTGGTACTGGTTAAGCTGGTACTGGTTAAGTTGGTACTGGTTAAATGTATGCTGGTTAAGTTGGTACTGGTTAGGTTGGCACTGGTTAAGATGGTACTAGTTAAGATGGTACTGGTTAAGTTGGCTAAGCTGGTACTGGTTAAATTGGCGCTGGTTAAGATGGTACTGGTTAAGTTAGTGCTGGTAAAGCTGGTGCTGGTTAAGTTGGCACTTGTTAAATTGGTACTGGTTAAGCTGATTAACTTGGTACTGGTTAAGATGGTGCTGGATAAGCTGGTAATGGTTGTATTGGTACTGGTTACGTTTTTGCTGGTTAAGCTTGTTTGGTTTGTGCTGGTGAAGTTGATGCTGGTTAAGTTGGTACTGATTAAGTTGGTTCTGGTTAAGTTGGTACTGGTTAACCCTCTGGGGTCTGGGCCGTTTTTGGGGCCCTTGAGATGTTCTGACATGCCCTGACATTTGTGCTTTTTTCAGTTACTTATAAACATATTAATGGCAAAGGTGTAAATTCACTCTATAAAGCACAAACAGGGCTACAATAATATGTGAGCCACGTGTATGTACATGTTTTCATTTTTGAGAGAATAATGTTTATGCGTGGATATTGAAAAAACTAAAAACAAAAATTTCTGAAATAAGGCCACAAAACACATAGTAAATATGTGTCAATAAGACTTTTGACTAATGGATGTCCTCGCCTAGTGTTTTTTCTTCAAAATTATGTGAAAATAGTCTTGCTTTATCGTTCACATAAAACCATACATTGATATAAATTGATGTAAAACAGGTTTTACTTGGAAAGCCAATATGCGAGGGGGCGTGAACGAGGAGTGGTTTACACCGTAGAATACAATGTCCCACCCACTCTGCATAATGACTCTGCATAATTAGCCACTCATTCAAGTGTGACACTGACTGAGCCACAATGCAAGGACAAAAGATATATTTAGAAGAAGACTTATATTGACCATTTAAGATTTTGCTTACATCTATCTTGTAAATATGTTTTGCTATTTTATTAAAAACTTAGATTAGATTAAAAACTAGAAATTGCTAAACAAAAGCTTATTTGACGTGGCAGTATTCTACAGTAAAAACTGTACCCAAATCTAGTCAACAAGATGTTGTCTTTCATATTTCGCCTGACTGTAACGTTGTTTTGATGAAATATTAGGGCATATTGTTAATTTGCAGTTTAATACGTTGCTTATACAAATAGCCTACATTTTATTTCAACATATTTCAGTCGATTTTTACTCATCTCAGTATAGCAATACAGTTTGCTAAAACATCATCATTCATTCACACACGCGATTTAAATTTAAACTGTCTTTGCCAGCTGTGGTAAACAGCGCGCATCTCTGCCGTTCATTCATTCATAAACAGAAACCCACGTGAAGAAATTCGTGAAGGAAAAAAAACTTACTTGTATTCCTCAGCTCGCTCCTCGATATACCCGCACTTCTGAGGGACATTTTCCATTATTATTATTATTCCTCACAGCACTGCAAGACGGTGTAAACAAGTAATGATCTGAATAAACTTGTGTGTTTTCTCGAGCTGATATGAGGGCGTTCACAGGTTTGCAGGATTGCCTCAGCCATTTGCGTTTGAATAGCGCACGCTCTCCGTGGGCGGAGTCACATTACATCTGAATCAGCTGTAATTAGCTCGACTGGAATCGCTCTCTTTTAATACAGATTTCGCAAGATGAGAATATTTGTTTTTTATATAAATTACTTCATTTAAAAGAAGAGAATTCAAGCTTCATGCCTGTGTGTCAGTATGTCTGTTTGACTGAGTATTCGCTGAGCTACAGTTCATTTTCGGACGCGTTTCAGAATGGACTTTACTGGCAGAGAGAAGGCAGAACTCGCTTCGTGTTTATTTTTCTTTATTTGTCAAAAAGCACAACACTTTGTTTTTATTGTGAGTATACACAAAAAATAATACACATTTAACAGAATCGATTGATGTATGAAACTCCTATGGAAAATCAAAGTCAACAGAGTATTTATGAGTTTCTTTTACACTGATAAAAAAAAAGCGAGCTGGTATCGCCGGCGATACCGTCGACCTCAGGGGGTTAAGTTAGTATTGGTTATTTTTGTGCTGGTTAAGTTTGTGCTGGTAAAGTTGCATGGATTAAATTGCACTGGTTAATGTAGTACTGGTTAAGTTGGTGCTGATTAAGTTGGTACTGGTTAGGTTGCAATGATTAAGTTAGTACTGGTTAAATTGGTGCTGGTTATAATGGTACTGGTTAAGTTGGTACTGGTTAACTTGGTACTGGTTAAGTTAGTACTGGTTAAATTGGTACTGGTTATGTTGGAACTGGTAATGTTGGTACTGGTTAGGTTGGTGCTGGTTAAGTTGGTGCTGGTTAAGTTGCACTGGTTAAGTTGGTACTGGTTAAGTTGGCGCTGGTTAAGTTGGTGCTGGTTAAGTTGGTACTGGTTAAGTTGTTTTTCTCACCTCACTGCAGCATCAGGCTGATGAACTCTTATATCGTCATATTGACATTCATTCTCCTCTGCTCTCTTCGTCTCTGTGTTTCTGTGATGTTGGACAGTTGTGTACTGGATCTCCTCAGTATCTCTGGATTCAGGAGTTTTTCCTCTGAAACTTCTGGGTTTCACACTGGCGTACAGAGCGTCATTGGCTGAATCCGGTTCAGAAAGAGGCTTATCATGGACTGAAACGCTCTGTGACGTGTCAGAATAGAGATCATTCTGAAATACAAGAAAATGTGTAATTATTAAGACCATTAAATCAGTGTGATCTGAAGTGTAGATTCTCAGTCTAGAACAGTTTGCCTCAAACGTTTAAGATCAAGTATCAGGTTAGAATGTTAAAACAATAAATATATAAGTATTCTATTAAACCATGGAAAAAATAGTGAAATGTTTTCTTCAGTGTTATTTTTTAATGAATTTTTTCCTGGACTGTGTTGATAAAGACTTTGATAACGTTAGTTTCTCGTCAGTTCGTACAGTTACAGTCTGAGACACAGATAACGGCTGATCGACTGATTTTCTGCTTCTGTAAAGTCGTGTTGTGTTTGGATGATTTACCTGTTTCACTGTGTGATCTTCAGCTTTAACACTCCTTTGTTTCTTCCTGTTATAATCACAGACATTAACAGCATATGGACGAATGTATTAAAGTAAGAGAACATATGAACACTGTTTTTAAAGATTACTAATAATCAAACACAAATGAATAATTTCCTTCTACATCAGTCCAAAAGTGTACTTGTACAATCACTGCAGTTTTTTAACTCACAGTATAAACAGGATGATGATGATGATGAAGATGATGATGAAGACTAATCCTCCAGATGCCGCTGTGATCACAATCACATTCCCACCAGCAACATGATGAACTGAAAGAGGAATATCATCATGATTAACTCTCCAAACTGATGAATGATGTGAAGATACAGGAGTGTGTTAATAAAAGCTTCACCTGTGACAGTTACAGCGTCTGATCTCTGAGATCCATGTTGATTGTGAGCCTGACAGTAGAAGCGTCCACTCTGTAGTGCACTGAAACTCTGTCCAGATCCAACAGCTGAGGGTTCATTCTCCTTAAACCAGCTGAAGTTCAGAGCAGGAGGGTTTGAGTCACTGGTGCAGTTCATTACCATTACACCAAATCCACTTATCAACACTGAGACGTTTCTGGGAGGATCTAAAGACAAAAATGAAAATTCACAACACATATTAGAAAATTATGATTTTAAAGTTTTTGAACATTGTGCAGGTGATCATTAACTCACACATGACGTTTAAAGTCACATTATCAGAGTATTTCCCTCCATGTTCATTGATGGACTTGCACTTGTATTCTCCACTGTCATCAGAGCTGATCTTTGAGATGTTGTAGATTCTTCCAGATCCTACAATCGTTCCTCCTTTAATCCAGCTGAAGTTCAGAGCAGGAGGGTTTGAGTCACTGATGCAGTTCAGAGTCACTGAATCTCCCTCCACTATTACACCAGATCCACTTATCAACACTGAGACGTTCTTTGGAGGGTCTAAAACAGAGACATATTGATACCATTAGCAATCATATTAAACTTGACATCACAGATGTTTTGAGGATTTAATGTCACAGTTACTGGACCATCATTAACTCACACATGATGTTTAAAGTCACATTATCAGAGTATTTCTCTCCATGTTCATTGATGGACTTGCACTTGTATTCTCCACTGTCATCAGAGCTGATCTTTGAGATGTTGAAGATTCTTCCAGATCCTACAGTCGTTCCTCCTTTAATCCAGCTGATTTCTGCAGGAGGGTTTGAGTCACTGATGCAGTTCAGAGTCACTGAATCTCCCTCCACTATTACACCAGATGGACTGATGGACACTGAGACGCTCCTGGGAGGATCTGAAACAAACAAACAAACAAACAAACAAACAAAACATTAACAAATAAAATTTGACATCACACTTAGTTGAGACTTATAAATCACAGAGTCACTGAATCTCCCTCCACTATTACACCAGATGGACTGATGGAGATCACAGGTTTCACTGGAGGATCTACAGATGTCAGGTAAAAGTATTTATCAGAGACGGCTGGTGGAAAATGTTCTAGGAAAGACTGCAGTTGGTTATTGTTGGACAATTTCAGCAAACATCCCAGTTTAATTTTTCACTGTTTAATGCTCAAAGTTAAAGAAAAAGTTTAAGCAAAAAAGTTAACAAGGAAAAACTATTAAGACTAGAATTTGAGAGGCTTGAAACATTTGAAATACAGACAAATGTTTTACCAAGTTCTGGATCTGATTAAGTTTGAAGATTTTTTTTTTACTTTTCCTAATTTACAATGAATGTATATAGTGCAACTGCAAAAACTGAGAGGAAAAAAATACATGTTACATTTGTTTAGAGATTTTTTATATACAACTACAATTTTGATACTTCTTTTCCTCGCTCCTCCGTCCTCCAGCCTGTGACCCAGAAACTGATCAAACTCAGCATCTTGAAGGACATCTCAATTCTCTCCATTCCCTTCACATCACAATCATTTTATTTATGCTTTACCTTTGCAGTTTATATAAATTATATATCAAACATTTATCAACAGGGCATCTTGCTTTATCTTTATTATGTATGAATTTCTTAAATAACCAAACTTTAACAACATAAGGGCAGATCCCTGGATCGCAGCTGTTGATGCTTTGAAGTGACGCTCGAGTGATCAAGAATATTCCAATATACAAATAGAGCGCTTCTCATTTCTTATTTGTGTATCCTCGTTTCCTTTCCTCGTGTCTCAGTTCCACCCCCTGTAGTGGTGCTCGGTTACTCAGCGGTGAACACAGGGATTGTGGCAAAGGGACGTAACTTCTCCCTTCCCTCCTTCAGGGAACGGGGGTTACATTAGTAACTGTAGTATTTAGGTGTACTATCATGAATGATCAGACTGAGCTTTGCATACCGTGCTTTTATTACTCTGCAACCATATACACTCTCACTCCCAAACATAGTGAACATATCCCTCCGCCTCTCACGTATACCAACTTTATGACGTAAACAGTATGTGCAGGTTTACTGGTACGATCTGAATGTTACATCACTTCTTTTTTTTTTTTTTTTTTTTAACTAATGAACTCAGTTGCGTTATTTCCTCTTCTACTTACTTGAGTGATCAACAACTAAACATTCACTTGGTCTGCGATCAACGGCAAGACATGAAAATAAACAAATAGATTGCTTCAGTATAATAAATCAATTAAGTGCCTACTCAGTCCATTTTATAGTCCATGACAAAGTCTCTGAGGTACTGTGGAGGCTGTCGGTGCCTAGCAGGGTATCTTGCCACCACTGGGACTGTGTCAGCAGTGACTTCATCATCTTCTTCTGTTGTCGATGTGTCACACAGGCCAGGGTCAAGCTTTTTGAAGAAGGATGAATTTCTTGTCACTCTGTGTCCATCCCGCTCAGCAGTGACCATAGAGCCTTTGACTGTGGTTACTCTATACGGCTTGTGGTTGTATGCTGCTGTGAGTTTGTTGCGCCTGGGTTGAGAGCACAACACAATGTCACCAGGTTGGAGAGGGTAATGTGTAGCGTGTCGGCGAGTGTCAGAGTACAACTTCATTTTGGCCTTGGCCTCATGGTCTCTCCTGCGGAGATCCTTGTCCAATCCGGTGGGTGTGCTCACAGAAGGCATCTTTGTATTTATCCTGCGTTTGAGCAACAACTCAGCGGGTGATGTTGTTGTTGTGCTGTGTGGTGTTGAACGGTACTCACGCAGGAATGTGTAGAGATGCTGTTTCCAGGGGATGTTCTTCATGTGGGCAACACGGAGGCATTTTCCAAGTGTTCTCATAAACCTCTCTGCAGTGGCATTTGCCTGGGGCCACAGTGGTGTGATCTTTCGATGGTGAAATCCCATGTAGGCTGCAAACTTGCTAAACTGTTCACTGGTGAATGGGGGGCCGTTATCTGTTTTCACAGATCTGGGGATGCCAAACGTGGAAAAGATTTTGTCTATGACAGGGATAACAGAGTTTGCAGAGGTGGAGTGTATGACTTCCACCATGGGGTATCGGGAGTACTCATCTCCTGATGTGCCTCGTGGGCAAGCTGAAGTACTCTGTGCTCAAGTGATGAGGGAATAACGATTCTGGATCCCTTAAGTATTATGTCATTTTCGTGTGACACTGTGAGCTCGCTTTTCACATGTTCATACTGTCTTAGCGCAGAGTCTTTTGTGACTGTGTGCCATGCATTGTTGCATATGAGAGCGCTAACCTTTTGTAATGTTGTATCCTTGAGTGTCTCAGACTTGATTTCATCCAGAGTCATCGCTTTTGGTGTGTTGCTCTGAACGATGAAGCTTATATATTCTTCAGCTATTTTTGTGGCACGGGTGTTTTTGGTAGGTGTCTGTGCTGGGATTGGATGGCGGGACAAGTAGTCTGCTGGATTATCAGTCCCTTTCCTATATTCTATTTTGAGGTTGTATGGCTGCAGCCGGAGTCCCCATCGCTCGATGCGGGCAGGTGGCTTGGACCTGGGGTTGTTCCAGATGAGTTTGAGCGGCTTATGATCCGTCACCATTGTGAACTCTTTGCTGTAGATGTAGAGATGAAAATGTTCGCAGCTCCATACAATTGCGAGCGCTTCACGCTCTGTTTGAGAGTATCTCCTCTCGACGTCACTGAGTGCTCGGCTTGCATATGCGATGACGTGTTTCTTTTCTTTGTCTTTTTGCAGCAGTATTGCCCCTAGCCCAACTGGACTAGCGTCGACGATGAGCTCTGTTTCTCTGTTCGGGTTAAAGTATGCTATCGTGGTCTCGCTGGTGAGACTCTCTCTCAGTGTGCCCAGTGCTGCATCCTGTTCTGCGCCCCACTGCCATGTCGTGCTCTTCCTCGTGAGCTTTCTGAGGGGCTCTGTTACCGTGACGAAATTAGGGATGAAGCGTGAGCAGTTAGTTCGCCATGCCCAACAGACTTCTGCAGCATCCTTCGGCTTTTTGGCTTGGTATATGGCGTTGACCTTCTTGGGATCTGCTGAGACACCGCCAGCGGAGAAAATGAAACCGAAGAACTCTAGTTGCGTCTTGTTGAATTCACACTTCTTTCGGTTTAGTGTGAGGCCACGTTCTTTGAGTCGCTGGAACACGGCTGTTAGGCTCTTGTCATGATCAGCCTGCGTCACTCCGTAGACGATGATGTCATCGCTGAGATTCTTCACCCCTGCGATGCCCTGAAGTGTCTGATGGATTGTGTTCTGAAACACCTCCGCGGCTGACGAGATGCCAAAGTACACCTAACTATCTGACGTTAGCCAGGCTACCAATGGACATTGTCGAGTGAGATTTGCATCGTGAACCCTGTGCTGTGGTTATAAAGGAAGCGATCAGAGACACTCCCCAAGTTTTCGCAGAGGAGCCGAGTGGTGCTCAACGTCAATGGGACGTAACTTCTCCCAGTTGAGAAAGACGTACTGTTAAATGTATTAAAAATGCATTAAAGTATATTTGTATTGTACTAAAAACTAGGGCTGGGTAAAAAAATATCGATTTCTCGATTTTAATCGAGTCTCATTTTTACGAAACCATATTGATTCTTAAATCCCAAGAATCGATTAGTCATCCTGTTTTCAGACGATGAATGGATGGAACATTTTTGCGCGCATCCCATCCAATAAATCGCAATCATCTTTGTGCTTTGTTATTATTGATATGAAACAAAGTCTCAGATTTAAAATTACATACATTTTCTTACGAAATTCAAAAACATAATTTTTGCCTGGAGAAGTGGGTATACTCTTAATTTTTTTAAGCGTCCCAGCAAAGGATGAACGCTCTGTGTTATAAACAGTGACATGTAAGACAAGTCTTGTATATTAGTTCACCCCAAAATGGGCCAGTATAGTATTTGCACATTATCATTTAACTTTTGCTGCTTGACTTCACGGAGAAAGGATCATTATGAAATTAATATTAGCCACAGAAAAGGTGCAGTTTTTGCAATTAATACTGGCTTTTAATTATTTATTAATACTAAATAATTATGAATTTTGAGTGACTATTCCTCAGTCCATCCACACATGAAAATTGGACAACTGTTGAAGGGATCACTGCATCGCTGTCTTTACTGGGTGCAGGGCGTACGCAGGGTTTTAGAAATACGAGGTCCCAAAAATGATCTTGCTAGGCGGGTTGGGGGATTATTACCCCCTCGAGAAAATATAGATTTTCCTGATCTTGACGTGCATTTTAAGGTGTTTAAACAGTAGCTTTAAAAGCATGTCAGAGGGCAGTAGCATGAAGTTTTTTATCAGATATTTTTAAACATGAGAATCAGTTTAAATGTCGCAATGAACGATCCACGCTACAAAATGGAAATGCAGAATGTTTATGCTTATTGTTGACAATACACAATCACATATTCGAAACGGAAATGGCCTTAAATAAGAAATGATTCAAGGATTATTTTGCATAGATGTTACATTTCAAACAAACGCCAATGCAATCCTTCTGTGTCCAGAGGCATTATGAGCAATTAGTATGAGCATCAAAGATCAGTTTCAGCTACTTTTTCTTTCCTAAATTAATCAGTGTTTTGGACTAATCTGTTAATTTAATCAATGGTTCAATTGCGCACTTATAAAGACAGTCACTTGTCGCCACCTTCTGGCTTAATGATGCACAAAGTTGCACAAACACAGACAAGCGGAGTGATACAAACAGTGAAAAGTCTCAGTGCTGATACTGGGGAAATATTCGAACACATTCGAGGTAATGTTATACAAATACATTTAAACATTATATTTATTATAATAATGGCAATATATTTAAATGTGGTTATAATTGGTCATTGTTCTGTTTTATAAACATTTTCAATATTTTAAATATATAAATATTTATTGAGAGTCAAATCATCATATTAGAATGATTTCTGAAGGATGATGTGACACTGAAGATTGGAATAATGATGCTGAAAATTCAGCTTTGCCATCATAGGAATAAATTACACTTTACTATATATTTACATGTATATTTATACATTTTTAGTAAAGTTATTTTAATTTAGGAATATTTCAGAATATCACTGTTTTTAGGGTATGTTTGATCAAATGCAAGCTTAAGATGTGATCAGAAAAGTGATTTTTTTGTGTGTGAAAGATGTATTTGATGTGACAATAAATGGTTTGCAACTCTTTTGTGAATTGTCTTATTTTGACAGTAATTATGAATATTAAATATAATCATCTTTATAATCGGTTGTAATTAGGCCTGAAAAAGACGTCTTTTCAACTCACTTTACAACCTAATTTAGATGCGAGTGGGACGTCCTTTTATAGGCGTCTTTTCAACGACCTGAAAAAGACGGCTTTTCACCTTTCACTTTTCAACCAAATATTAAAGTTGTTTAGAAGACTGGAAATGTCGTCTTTTCAATGTCTTTTCAACGCGTTTTTGCTGGGTGGGTAACGTTAGTCAGCTCATCTTTTTTGTTCTGCTTCACTTATGTTATAGCTCTTAAACCTTTAAAATGGAGTTTAGGAAGATGTATGTAACCACAGTCGTTAGCTTTGGTTAACCATTGAAGCATTTTCTCTTGTCAAAAGGCTTAACGCGACCGCCGATTTTGCGTGCAGATTAATTTCCGCCTATTTTAGACAGCCTAGTATTTTGGTATTGCATCACTCATATCTCTTAAACGTTTAAAATGGAGTTTAGGAAGATGTATCACCACAATCATTAGATTTGAATAGCTCTTAAAGGGGAAATGAAACGTCCATGTTTTGGCACTGGTAGTAGCTACATATATTAGAAAAATCACCTTGCCAAAAAATGTATTTTAAAAAGTTGTTAAAACCACAGATATGACAAAATTATTTTTGCAATTTCTAGCTAGCGAGTCGCCATTTTGGAGTGACGTCACAGCCTACGTAACGGGGTTGGTTGGTTCTGCTGGTGAGTGAAGAGAGTGAAGCGTTACTGGACCGGACTGAATACGCAATTGATTTGAAATGGAGGAAGACGAACTTGAAAGACCTGTTGAGCCCGTGTGTCCCATTGCTTGTCGGTATTTGACATTTGAGTCGATACGGCGTGGGAACCGAGCAGTGGTACGTCGCTATGTCGAACAGCCGGTGATGGACATGGCCGTAGCCAGCTATGAGGTCACCGTGACCGAGGTCCGGACCTTGGTCATTTTTTTACATTCAAGAATAAAATTTCAAGCTCTCTGAATGATTAATTAGCCGTTTAAACCACCTCATATGAGTATTTGCAATTCATTTTCCTGTGAGAATTTAGCGCAGTGAACGGGGCTTGAGAGCGCGTTGTGAGGGCGCGGGTGCGATCGCCGTGTTTCCAGATCCACCTAATGGAAAGGTGGCAGTAGACTTCTGGACTTGTATTTCTGATTTAATGTCACACTTTAGGAAGTTATTAAAGTGGAAAGTTGCATGTTAGGGTTCGTGATATATTAATCTTATTTCCCAAACACAAGCTTTGAAATGGAAGCTTTAGCTAAGTTCTGCCAGGAAGACTCAATCACTACATCACTTATTACCTTCATCTCTATCCAATCACGTCTTATACCCTCTGTATAAAAGATCGGTACTTACTCATGTTTGAGTTCGCAGATGCCGACGCGAAAACAGGATCGTAGATGCTGACGCTGCCTATTACGCTTCCATTCAGTTCGGAGAAACCGATGCCGGCGTTCACTCACTCGCATTTCAATCATAACAACACAGTCATATCGTTGATTGATCCTGTTTGATCTCAGCAACTTTCGCGGCATTCGAGTGCGACACACGATCGTGTAGGAAACAAGCGCGTGGCGGCTTGAATCTCATGAGAGACGATATTCACTCAAGGTTTTTAAAGTTCAAGTTCCACTTTCAAGGCTTTTACGTCGGCGCTTTCAGCGGCCTCTGTTTACATGTCCCATTTTACTATGATTAAACTTCATTCCGGTAAGTATATTCACTTGCTACTCTACTGTTTCCTTAATCAGCGGTAAAGTTCAAATGTCGACTGTGGTGACGTGTTTTCTTAATAAATAAATAAATAATTAAATGTATGAATGAATGAATAAATGAATTACCGACATACAGTACTGCAGTCTGCAACGCAACATACAACGCTCTAAACAGTAGGGCTGGATAGGTCGCTAAAATGGTCGTTGCAAGTGTATGCAAAGATTCATGTAACACGATATCCCACAGCGCAATGGTAATCTATTTTCAGCGTTGTCGATTCCACGCACTCACGGGCAGTTGCAAAATACTAGCAACTGGTTGCTGAATATAATTAAAATAAGCTTAAGAGCAACTAAGATATTAAATCGGCTTTAGGCATATGCCCTATATTTTACAGCTCGCGCTCCTCATCTCATCTGCCACTCACTTTGTGAGAGTGCCTTCCATCTTAAAGGAGCAGCTAGGCCTTCAACTTGTTTTACGCCCTTTTCTGAATTCATTATTGTTCGGCACATATGGACATGTTTTGTCAATCGCTACCCGACCGCCGGGGCGATCTTGACTTATACTTACGGTAGATGATTGTAGCCTTTAACCAATCAAAGGGGGAGATATTTTACGCATATCTCAGCTCGTTTCTGTAATATAACTATCTATTCTAAAAATAAGAACAGCAATTCATGTCGTTAAAACAAGATCTTTCATACTTTCATTAAGTTCTTCAGTAGCCTAACATGTTACAATCGCTGTAACACAAATGTTCTCGGCAAATACTTTAATCCAACAATACATATCATAGAATATTTACATAATAGGCCATTTGATATTAAAAGTACAAAGAAGGCAGACTAAGGATGCTCAGGTCAAAGGTCACAGACTTTGCCAAAATGTGCTTAACTCAGTAGAACTAATCGTTATGAGTTTAAATGATATAATTCAAACCAATTACCAGTAAAGTCACAGTCAAGAAGACTCGAGTGACATTACATTTGCTCATCTGTATGATTTAATGTTCAGAGATTTTTCGATTTAAGGGACTCACCTGGTTGACTCGGGCAGCGATCTCTCGGCCGTGAATTAAACTTAATTCATACAAGAGCAACTCGAGAATAATATCAGGTGTACGCTGTGCAGCTGAGAAATATTCTACACTCAGAATAACAAGCGTGATTGAGGTAGTATCTTAACCATATGCTGTCACCTTACTTTAGGTATGTATCGTACTAAGATTAATAAGATTAAGTGGTTATATAAAAAATAAATAAATAAATAAATAAACAAAAATTCAATAATAGTATCTCTTCAAGGCAGGGCATCATCTCTCATCGGTTAACATTGGCCCACTCACTGTTAATTAAGTGACCCAATTCAGCTAAACAAAGGATGTATATCTGATCTTAGATTTGGAAATTTTGTTCAGCAAATGTCAGATAAATTATTGAGCCTGCTCAGGCTTCGTTCATTCATGCCTTACAGTAATCATCCTATAGCGACTGCTAACATCCTTCTGGGTTCGAAGTGGTGGCAAAACTTATGTTGCATGTGCTAACGAAGCTCGGTTGCATCATTAAGGCAGATCTTCTTGTTAGACGATCATGCTATTCCGGAGACGTTTATCTGGTAATCCGTAGTCTCCAATTTCATGATTAAGGTCGCGCGAGCACATTCCTGACCATTGCGCTGCACTGCTATAGCTACGCACTTAGTCTTCAGGTGGCTCGCCGTCAGCAACCCTTATCCATTACCCTGCCTTCTCTAACAGTGATCATGTGAGTAAATCGTTCTGCTCAAACCAGCTAGACCGTATATCACTGAGGCGTGGCTCCCTACACCTTAAAAGCTTATATTTCTGCAGTATTTGTTTATAATGTTAGTTTCTTTCAGATTCCTTTATTCTCATCCTGATAACGGCCGGCTGTTCCTGCCTCGTCTACAAATACGAAATCGATATGTCTCCAGTGTCCCCAGGTTGTGTGTGACGGGTTGACTTGGAATGCTCCAAAGATATTTTCATATACCATGCTGGTATTGTCATTGAGGGTGAGTAGAGTGCATAGTTTTGTCTGTCCCTTTGGAGACAGTCGGGCTGCTGCTCCCGGAACAGGGGGTGGAGATTCAACAGCTCGTTCTGAAGCTTTGATTACTCTCTCACAGACATTTTCAAAACTTTAGCTTAACGTTCAAACCAGACTCAGACAAAGTTTCACCATTTCCGGATGGTTAGTTGATGAATTAGGTAACTTATGCATAGTTATCTTTTAGTCATTCATTAGCTCATTCTGTCTTGATATTCTATAAATCATATTCCGGGAGCTGGATCTATGTAACTCCAGGGTCTGTGATGCCAAGTATCCGGAAGGAATGCCGCACAATTCCTCTCAGCGTTGCTGTAGTCCTTACAAAGCAATCTCTTTAAATTAAATCTTCCATGCTTGACTTTGTGCGTTGTAACTTTGCAGTTGTTGAAATGCTTTAACGGCAACATTACAGAAAGTGAAATCCATTTAACCCCCTTTTAATAACCTCCCATCCGTAATGGTCTCTTCTCTTCCTATCTTCATACTCTGATTGTAGCCATGTTTTAACAGAGTTCATGGCTCATGCACCCAGGGGAATTTACTTCAGATCTAAACACTTTCGATCTTGCTATGGTCTTTCTTTTTCTGTGTTAAAAAAAAAAAAAAAAAAATCATAGATTCTCAGATCACTCCCCCTATTTTCCTTCCTAACGAAGCATCTCTAAAGCCTGGTTCAGGATTCATCTAGTTTCTGTCCTTAAAAGCTGCAGCTCTCTCCCTTTCAGCATACCGGTCATCCCTTCAGGATCGGGGCAGCCAATACAGCAGCTGAACGTAGTAGCATTTCTACTTCAGCTATCAAGATGCTGGATAGCCTCGAAATCCAGACCTAAATCAAAGATTAATAGTCTGGTGTTGGCTAATTAAAATCGGCCAGCTCGAGGGGTGACATCAAGCATGCATTTGAAAGTCTCACTGCTCACAATTGGATAACACTACAACCAATCACAACCATAAACCCCATACGCTACCAGCAGAGCAAACTGGTAGATTAGACTCTTACTGTATCTGGTTGGCAAAACACCAAAATGTCATTCTTGCAAAAGTACGATTCGAGCACCGTCTTCTGTTCTTCTTTAAGAGAAAAAGCCAAGTCTAACCCGTTCATTGTAGCGACCAATGCCGTTTCAAACAATTGGTATTTATCCATAGGCATTTGCAATGTTTACTGCTATGACTACGACGTCACATCGCTGTCGTCATCTGTTTAACTCGCCTCTGGCCCGCTATATAAATTAACCAGATGTGATTGGTGCAGCTCAGATCGAGGGGCATATCTAATGAGCTCCATTGCTCGATACCCGAATAACTTGCGCTCTCACGAGAACTCTGGATTAACAGGGTACTGGACAGATGGTTTCTTCTGCATTCGAGCCTTTATTAAGAACTGATTCTAAAACCATTCTGGAAGCTCAGCAAGCTCTTCAGTAACGATTCAAGTAAATTCCATGCAAATACTGGTGGTGGTGTTACGCTAACGGCCTTGCGCGGCCTCGTCTCTATGTGGTTAATAAAAAAATAAAAAATAAAAAATAAAAAAACCTAACGTGGCAATTTCCGTATGGTCTAACGAGGCCTGTCTACGTCTGGCCTAATGTGGCTATATCTGTGTGGTCTATCGAGGCCTGTGTACGTCTGGCCTAACGTGGCTATATCTGTGTGGTCTATCGAGGCCTGTGTACGTCTGGCCTAATGTGGCTATATCTGTGTGGTCTATCGAGGCCTGTGTACGTCTGTCCTAACGTGGCTATATCTGTGTGGTCTATCGAGGCCTGTGTACGTCTGGCCTAACGTGGCTATATCTGTGTGGTCTATCGAGGCCTGTGTACGTCTGGCCTAACGTGGCTATATCTGTGTGGTCTATCGAGGCCTGTGTACGTCTGGCCTAACGTGGCTATATCTGTGTGGTCTATCGAGGCCTGTGTACGTCTGGCCTAACGTGGCTATATCTGTGTGGTCTATCGAGGCCTGTGTACGTCTGGCCTAACGCGGCTATATCTGTGTGGTCTATCGAGGCCTGTGTACGTCTGTCCTAACGTGGCTATATCTGTGTGGTCTATCGAGGCCTGTGTACGTCTGGCCTAACGTGGCTATATCTGTGTGGTCTATCGAGGCCTGTGTACGTCTGGCCTAGCGTGGCTATATCTGTGTGGTCTATCGAGGCCTGTATATGTCCGGCCTAACGTGGCTATATCTGTGTGGTCTATCGAGGCCTGTGTACGTCTGGCCTAACGTGGCTATATCTGTGTGGTCTATCGAGGTCTGTATATGTCTGGCCTAAAGCGGCTATATCTATGTGGTCTATCGAGGCCTCCATATGTCTGGTCTAACGTGGCTATATCTGTGCGGTCTACCGAGGCCTGTATATGTCTGGTCTAACGTGGCTATATCTGTGTGGTCTATCGAGGCCTGTATATGTCTGGCCTAAAGCGGCTATATCTGTGCGGTCTATCGAGGCCTCCATATGTCCGGTCTAACGTGGCTATATCTGTGCGGTCTACCGAGGCCTGTATATGTCTGGTCTAACGTGGCTATATCTGTGCGGTCTATCGAGGCCTGTATATGTCTGGTCTAACATGGCTATATAACGTAGCTATATCTGCGTGGTCTAACAAGGCTGTTTACGTCCGATAAAAAAAAAAAAAAAAAAAATTATTCTTAAACATAATCAAACATAGGCACATGAAAATCCATTTAACGTTCATCACACCGACTATGGTAACTCCTTTTCTATCTTTCAGGAACATCAGGATTCACGACTGGTGCGTATACTTTTCATCTACCAATTTTGGGGGGAGGCTGGCCCCGTCCTGGTGGATCTTAATCCACCTACTTTTGGGGGTCGGCTGCGCCCCTGCCTTCGTCTTCAGGCAGGAGATGCAGATCCGCTACCCTCGGATTACGAGCTATGGACGGGGCCTACGCCAAAGAACTTTACAATGCTTGCCGGGCTGCGAATAAATATATGCTTTGTTACATTACTTTATCTTCCGAGTCTTTCTGGTAGAAATGGAAGCTTTAGCTAAGTTCTGCCAGGAAGACTCAATCACTACGTCACTTATTACCTTCATCTCTATCCAATCACGTCTTATACCCTCTGTATAAAAGATCGGTACTTACTCATGTTTGAGTTCGCAGATGCCGACGCGAAAACAACCTCCATCCTCCCCACCACCACCAGGATGGTCCTGTCCATACCTTCTAGGGGGGGTCGGCTGCGCCCCTGCCTTCGTCTTCAGGCAGGAGATGCAGATCCGCTACCCTCGGATTACGAGCTATGGACGGGGCCTACGCCAAAGAACTTTACAATGCTTGCCGGGCTGCCAATAAATATATGCTTTGTTACATCACTTTATCTTCCGAGTCTTTCTGGTAGAACTTATTTCCGATTATAATTTAAAAAAAAAAAATTGTTACTTGTTTTTCATAGCAATATCTGGCAACATTTTACTGTCGGCATTAATAAAAAAAAGCTTATAAAAAAACTGTAATTGCTGACAGGAAGATACCACATTCGGTAAGACAAACGCGATGATCATCGTGATTATCTGTAAGAAATGTATAACATCAAAAACAATAGCATGATACTTTGCTATTGACTGTTGTTACAGAATGAAATATGCCAAATACTGGCCAGCAGGAAGACGGCTTTTTTATTTTGTCATTTCAGTGAGCCAAGGACTGAAGAGTAGTCCACACACACACACACACACACACACACACACACACAAGCTATAACGTTAGCAAATAGCCTGTAAATAGTTTGAAATTATTTCACAAACATCTACATGTGCATGTGCAGTTTGTTAACATAACGTTAGACGTCGTCTTTTTGTCTGGTACTAATAAACTTCACTAGCTAAATGTCACAGGTCGGGGTGGGCCAAGCCAGACTGCACCCACCCCTGGAGACCGGGTACCGCCTCGAGGAGCGTGTCAAGGAACCAAACAGCAGACAGAGGATAAAGGAATAACAATTTCTTTATTGAGTTAAAAGCAGATAATTTGAAAAGTCCTAATTAAAATCTTCCTTCTTGTCGCCAGAAGCAATTCGATGGGCCCCCTGGACCGGAGCGAGATGGACGTTCGTGAACACCCTGCGGCTCATCGGAGAGGAATCAAAGGAGGACGCACACCATCCAGGTAGGTCACTGGGTAAGTACTCTTTACAGGGCTCACAAGGAAGTCTTGGATACCCGGACCCCATTCAGACTGGAACCAGGTGAATACTCGCAGTGAGGATGGAACGAGTGCCGGAGGCTGCCCAGAGGTAAGTATCCAGAGGACGGGGATCCTCAACTCAGACGGGTCACAGGGACGCAGGTGGCGAGCGGGCCGGGCCAGGAGGGGACCGTGGACAGCAGGACGACACTTTGATCGAGGCACGTGCCGCAGCTATTCTCCTTCCTTCTGAACAGCAGCAACAATTTGCAACACGGGCACGGAGGGCCACCCGGCAAGAGAACACTTCACTTTGGCTGTGCCCTGCAACAATACAACAGGGTTCAATGGTTCAACAAGATGCGACGCTCAACAGTGATACCTTCTCTCCTTCTGAACAGGGCGGAGGCTTTCAGTGGGGACAGGTGGGGACCACCAGGCGGAGAAGACGCTTTGAGGGAGACACTCCACTTGGCTGTACACTGTAACCAGGTAACAGGATTTAACTTCCCAACAGCATATGGAACGTTCAATTGAAATACCTTCTCTCTTTCTGAACAGGGCGGAAACCTTTGTAACGCAAAGCACATGATCAGACGGCGTGTTGATTAAATTACTGAGATTAGCCCGTGATTAGATCCCCCCCCCCGTAAGTCTGGGACCTAATCAACATACTGGAATACTCATTTACAGACACCTCCATTGTCTCAAGATTCTGCCGCGTAAGACGTGCAGACCAAATGGCGCTCACAAATGACTTAAATCATTGACGGCCTATCTGAAATGAACAGACTTACTGCTAAATCAACAGAAACCCTTTTGTTTATGGCCGGACGAACATCCGCTGACCAGTAGAGCGATCTCCAAAAAAAAACCCTTTGGACATCTCGCACACTGATTTACACCTCAGAACAACAAGACTTTATCCGAACAGATGTCCCAAACCATGTTAAGTGCATCATTGTGAAAAACGCACACACATAACCTCTCACCCCTCCCTCCAAGAGCAAAAGTTCAGCAGCGTGGTGAACTCTCAGTGACACACACACACAGAAACACACACAGATCCTACACGTGTGACTCAGAATCATCTTGTGAAATGTTTAAAATGTATTCTCTTGATGTATGCATGATCCCTTATCCCAAATATTATGCCTATATAGTTTTATTGATTTGTAATCCATTTGATGTGACTATAATCGCGAAAAATCAGGTATCCACGGGTGACTATGTCATAAAGCTACCATTCGTGGTATCATTGTGCTCCATAAATCCCAACGGTGTGGAATCTTGAACCCAAAATATCAGAGGATGCATTCTCTTATTAATCCCAGTATTATTAATGTTAGGAACGAATTTATCTTCCAATACTTAGTAGGAAGGGGCGTATCGACCCTTGAAACGTCAGGAGGTGGACCCGACCCGCCGTTAAGGACATTGGCTCACATACGTGAGAGGGCGTGAGTTGGGCCCCTTTAAAATATCATGTTTTCCTCCTCTAAAGCGCACTTCGCCAGAGAGAGAGAGAGAAAGACGACACGCCTTCTTCCATCCTTGGAAGCCTCGTTCGCGTTTATTTTCATTTTTCTTCCAAGTTTTATTTTCTTAAAACTACTTTTACTTCAGTTGATAGTCTCCTTCAACCAACAAACGAAATCAACTTAAAGCTAAAATCATCTTGCTAAGTTTCGCTCGTTTCCAGTCGCCATAGCAACTAGACGCTGTGACCTCCGTTTCGGTGACCACGTGACCAAGACGCTTCGTCTACTCCGACTCGACGCACGGACACACAAAGGCCGAGCTTCAACCCGAGTAACGTAGACTTTAACTTTACAATCTGAAGTGCTGTTTAAAGTGTCTAACATTACTGTGTCTATTGGGGTTTCGTGTGAATGACTGAACTGTTCTACCTATCTCTAATTTCTCTTCACTCACACTTCCACACTCTTTGACGCACACATCTGCACTACACACACACATACACGCCCACCTATCCACGTTCCTAGACAGAAACACACGGCCACGTGCTGCTAAAGGCGTGTTCCTACACACACACACACACACACACACCTCTTCTTACTACGCTGTCCTTGGACCCACACACAAAGCCATCCTTAAAATCCCCTCTTATTCTTTCTTTCTCATCTCTCTCTCTTTTCCTTCTCTTTTACGTTTATTTTTGCTATATTCCTCATTGCGATCGTATATTGTTTGTTTATGCATATTTACTCTTGTGTGATTTAAACTAGTATATGTAACCAGTAGTTCGTTTGAATAAACTTTGTTAAATCATTTGAATTGAGATTGCCTGTTTGTTTCAATACTGGGTCCCTGAGTAGTGCAGATCTTTACCTCTTAACGCTCTACGATAAATCTTACTATTGAAAGAAATCTCAAATGGTCTAAAACACTAAGATAGTTATTTTCTTGTGGCCACAGAAAAGAAACTGTCTATCAGTGTTAAAGACGTGAGATTTCCGTTCAGATATTGTACATTTTGTATGCTGGACATACAGTTCGTACAATAAATGAACATTCTTCAACTTATATCTAAAATTTCCCCAAATTGAACATATTCTACCCGTCTATATCAGCGAGTACTACAAGTAATTGTGTAACCTCTGATATAAGCCGAGGTTTTGACCAATTCCCTATTTGGTAATTCTTTAATTCATGTAAGCAACATATGCATATTCACATTAAGGCTAATTTGAGCTAATTAATTCCCTAACATAAGTCATTGTTGTTACACCTTCAATAGGACATGTGGAGACCACCAAGCAGAGAGGACACTTTGAGGGAGACACTCCCTTGACTGTACACTGTAACCAGGTAACAGGATTAACTTTCCAACAGCATATGGAACGTTCAATTGAAATACCTTCTCTCGTTCTGAACAGGACAAGCCTTCAATGGGACATGTGGAGACCACCAGACGGAGAGGACACTTGAGCGGGACACTCCACTTCGGCTGTGCACTGTAACCAGGTAGCAGGGTTTAACTATTCAACAGCATATGAAACGTTCATTTCAAATACCTTTTCCTTTTCCGAACAGGACAGCGACTTTCGATGGAGCATATGGAGACCTCCAGACGGGAAGGATTCTCTCAAGACACTCCACTTCAGCTGTACGCTGTATCGATGCAACAGGATTTGACCATTCAGCAGTAATGAAACATTCAGCTGCAATACCTTCTCTCGTTCCAACCAGGCAGCGGCTTTTGATAGGGACGTGTGGTGACCACCAGACGGGAAGGATGCTTAAGCAAGACGCTCCAGTTCAGCTGTACGCTGCAACAATGTAACAGGAATTAATAGATCAGCAGCATTAACAGAGCGGGGCTGTCTCGAATGGTAAGTTGGGCGCTTGATGTGACAAACCCTGTTCAGAAACAGCGGGTGAAAGACTATAGAAGAGAGTGCACAGCAGACTATTAATACTTCTCCACACGATAAACTTCACTCCATAACACAAACCGTGTGAATCGTCACTTCAGGCACTGCATTCCACTCGCACACCGTGCATTCAGGCCAGCACTCACCCACCGGTCTTTCTCCCACCAGATCGACTCTCGTCTCTCACACGGGCTCAACTTCTCTCAGAGACAGCCAAAACGGATGTAGCAATCGTCACATTCAGTGAAGGAAGAACAAAGGTTGGAGACAGATCAATAATTCACTCGGTGTAATAGTTCACTCGTGCCACACGCTTTCCAGACTCTCCACACCACTTCAGTGTCAGTGAATATAAACAACGGATCAAATACTCATCACTTTGCGTCTCTCCCACTGCTGACGATATCCCTTGGGTTTTCGTTGACAAAACTTCACTCTCTCCTTTCCATTTCTCGGCTTCAATCTTCGCCCTGCTGCACAGTCCAGCTTCAAATATAAACAACACGCCGACAAAACACAGTATCTCACGGGAGGAGAACCACACCGACAGTCTGTTTCCTCTCTCTTTTTAAAGCCCCATCTGAATCTGTGTTCCTCTCCCAACGCTCTCTGTTAATTACTCCACACCTGCTGTCAATCGGGCAATTGGCCTCGCTGCCATAGCAACAGATTTGCGGTGTAACGAGATGGGTATCCACAGGAGGTCTCCAAATAACACTATTCACGATGGTTTTTAATCTCTTTTCTAATTGTTTTTATCCCTAGAACGGGATCCGGACACCCAATCTCCATACCTGGATGGGGGTTGTCCCCGGTTCTCCCTTTGGGACCGTCTTGGCGGGGAATTAGGTTCCTCGGGCCTTGGCCCTATCCCCACTCTCCGAGGGACCACAGCCCATCCCACCACGGGAGGCATCCACACTGGTTCAGTAGGCGGTCTCTCTACAGCTGGTTTGGGGTAATTTGGACAAGGGCGCATCAGATTGCGGTGGAGCACCCGCTCTGGCCCTGCTCCCCCTTCAGGACGAATGGCATACACAGGCTGATCGAGATGCGGCTGTCGTTGGATCACATACGGCTGGGACTCCCACCGATCACTGAGCTTACCCTTTCCTTGTCGTCGGTTGTCTCGAACTAGAACTCTCTCGCCAGGCAGTAGCGGTGCACTTCGAGCCGTACGGTCATACAACCTCTTGTTCTTGGCTGCGGCTTGGTTGATTCGGTCTGAGACCCGTTCATAGGCCAGTTGGAGGCGTTGATGGTGTCTGGTCACCCACCCCGTTACGCTGCCTCCTTCTTCAGCCGCCGCAGTCCCCAGCAGTAGGTCCACTGGTAGCCTCACATGCCTTCCGAACATCAGGTAAGTTGGTGCGTAGCCGGTCGTACTATGAATGCTGTTATTATATGCCTGTACCATCGCCGGGAGGTTATCCACCCAATGTCCCTGTTGGTCACCTTCCAAGGTCCCCAAAAGACCAATCAGCGTCTGGTTAAACCTCTCACACCCTCCGTTCCCTTGAGGATGATAGGGCGTCGTATGGGTCTTCCTACATCCATACAATTGACACAATTCATGTACTACCCTGGATTCGAAATTGGGTCCTTGATCCGAATGGAACACTTCAGGGCACCCGAAGGGCTGGATGACATACCTCCACAGGGCATTAGCGGTAGTGATGGCGGTCTGATCCAGAGTTGGGATGGCCCAGGCATATTTAGTGAATAGGTCTGTGATCACTAAGATGTTTTGGATACGGTCGACCGGCCTACCCAACGTCAGATAGTCCATAGCGATGATATGCATCGGTGCTTTGGCTCGAATGGGGACCATTGGAGCTCGAGGCTCTTTCCTGGGGACTCACCTCCAATGTGGGCCGGCAGTCCTTCTCCAGCCTCTCTGCTGTGCATCCCCGTCTGCGCCAAAGCAACCTCCACTACGGTTGGGCCTACTTGGCTGAACTTGACTTCTCCTGGCTCTTGCACTTGCTGCGGTTTCACCGAGATGACTCGGGCTAGACACTGATGACGATACAGTTGGATTGGAAAAGGATTCGTGTTCCGAACTCTCACCCGAATTCGGCCTCTTTGGGCGGATGCCAGTCCTCTGGCCACCTCCACCTTAGGACCTTCGTTGTGTGGTTCCACCAGCACCCACTCCTCCGGGTGGTAAAGTCTAGGGGGCACCCTGACCCAGACCATCGCCTCGCTTCGAGCCGGGACGGACAAAGCATAACGGCAAGCCACTCTCCCAGTGCTCTCCCGGTCCTCCTGCTGCTCGGCCAGGCAAACTCAGCGACAGTCTGCCTGAATACGCTCCCATTCTCTGCCCTCAGGTGTCACAGTCGCTCGGGCCGGCCCACGCTGGAACAGCTCTTCCCAGCAGTCGGAGATGACATTCATGCCCAGTAGGGCGCGATGAGACCCCAGACACACGTCACGAACCATCACCACTCCTTTCTGGGGTACAACCATACCGTGGATCTCCAGGTCTGTCACTACATAACCCACATACGGGATATCGAGCCCATTGGCCCCTCGCAGAGTTAACCAGGGGGCCTCAGTCGTCGGCCGGCCCTGGGTGCCGAATAGTTCCTGAGCTAGGCTCTCCGCAAACAGAGTGACTTGTGACCCCGTGTCCAACAAACACTGCACCTTCTTGCTGTTGACTCGGATCGTAATAACCGGACAGCGGCCCACCAGGCGTTCTTTGGACAGTCCAGGAGAAGAAGGGTCTGAAAAGGGGGTCCCGACCACTTGACCCACAGTGGCCGGAGACTCTAAAAACCCCCTTGTGAAGCGCGTCTGGAAGGGCACTGACGGATGTAATGTCCAGCTTCTCCACCACTGTTACAGATAGGACGCCCCTGTTCATCCCACTGGAATCGGGGACCCATGGATCGGGCGAAACGACGCTCTGGAGGGCGACTCCCGTCAGAGTAGGCCCGCTCCCGCGGCGAAGGAAGTGAATGGAGGCGTTCTCGGCGGAGTTCTTCGACAACAGATTTGGACAGATCAGACATTTGTTCACGGATATCCCTTTTCAATTCTTCCCGGAGGGCATGCTTCCAATCGGAGGTGGCAGGGGCCGAAGGCCCACTAACAGCATTCGCCACCAGACAGCTGGGAGGATCCACACCTTCGGTGTGATCACGCTCAAGGGCTAGAGCTTCTCGCCGCAGTTCTTCAAACGTGAGGTCAGGATTTCGTCTCAACTGCACCCGCAGACTCTGACGTACTGGGCCCTCCCGTAATCCTAGCAGAAACTGATCTCGCAGTAGGGTCTCCTCGTCGCCCAGGCCGTGGTCCTGTCTTCCCCTTAGCCTGGTAAACTGTTCACTCAGTTGCAACGCGAATGGCCGAACAGTTTGTCGAGGCCCTTGCCTACAATTGAAGAATTGGGTTCTCAGGACAGCTACCGGGGTGGTATCTCCGTATTGTACCGTGAGGAAATCAAAGATGGCTCGGACTGTGGTGCGGGTTGCTTCCGGTGCTGCCTGTACTTCTCTTCTTGCTTCTCCCTCTAGTGAATTTAATACAAACTGTACCTTCTGCAGGGCGTTCAGCCCTTGGAGCCCTGCCAGGTATTCCACCTGGGCCTTCCATGCTGACAGGCTTAATTCTGACCCCGGCCCTCCGTACTTCTGGGCCTACGGGGCCCCCATAAAGAAGGGCATAACCGGCTGTCTGGCCACTGGCTCTTCTTCCTCGGCCATTTAGGACCTTGATCGCTCCACTCGAGACGGTAACCCTGCCGACTACGCCAAGTTCTGTCACAGGTCGGGGTGGGCCAAGCCAGACTGCACCCAGCCCTGGAGACCGGGTACCGCCCGAGGAGCGTGTCAAGGAACCAAACAGCAGACAGAGGATAAAGGAATAACAATTTCTTTATTGAGTTAAAAGCAGATAATTTGAAAAGTCCTAATTAAAATCTTCCTTCTTGTCGCCAGAAGCAATTCGATGGGCCCCCTGGACCGGAGCGAGATGGACGTTCGTGAACACCCTGCGGCTCGTCGGAGAGGAATCAAAGGAGGACGCACACCATCCAGGTAGGTCACTGGGTAAGTACTCTTTACAGGGCTCACAAGGAAGTCTTGGCTACCCGGACCCCATTCAGACTGGAACCAGGTGAATACTCGCGGTGAGGATGGAACGAGTGCCGGAGGCTGCCCAGAGGTAAGTATCCAGAGGACGGGGATCCTCAACTCAGACGGGTCACAGGGACGCAGGGGACGAACGGGCCGGGCCAGAAGGGGACCGTGGACAGCAGGACGACACTTTGATCGAGGCACGTGCCGCAGCTATTCTCCTTCCTTCTGAACAGCGGCAACAATTTGCAACACGGGCACGGAGGGCCACCCGGCAAGAGAACACTTCACTTTGGCTGTGCCCTGCAACAATACAACAGGGTTCAATGGTTCAACAAGATGCGACGCTCAACAGTGATACCTTCTCTCCTTCTGAACAGGGCGGAGGCTTTCAGTGGGGACAGGTGGGGACCACCAGGCGGAGAAGACGCTTTGAGGGAGACACTCCACTTGGCTGTACACTGTAACCAGGTAACAGGATTTAACTTCCCAACAGCATATGGAACGTTCAATTGAAATACCTTCTCTCTTTCTGAACAGGGCGGAAACTTTCAATAGGGCATGTGGAGACAACCAAGCGGAGAGGACACTTTGAGGGAGACACTCCCTTGACTGTACACTGTAACCAGGTAACAGAATTAACTTTCCAACAGCATATGGAACGTTCAATTGAAATACCTTCTCTCGTTCTGAACAGGACAAGCCTTCAATGGGACATGTGGAGACCACCAGACGGAGAGGACACTTGAGCGGGACACTCCACTTCGGCTGTGCACTGTAACCAGGTAGCAGGGTTTAACTATTCAACAGCATATGAAACGTTTATTTCAAATACCTTTTCCTTTTCCGAACAGGACAGCGACTTTCGATGGAGCATGTGGAGACCACCAGACGGGAAGGATGCTCTAAGCAAGACACTCCACTTCAGCTGTATGCTGTATCGATGCAACAGGATTTGACCATTCAGCAGTAATGAAACATTCAGCTGCAATACCTTCTCTCGTTCCAACCAGGCAGCGGCTTTTGATAGGGACGTGTGGAGACCACCAGACGGGAAGGATGCTTTAAGCAAGACGCTCCAGTTCAGCTGTGCGCTGTAACAATGCAACAGGATTTGACCATTCAACAGTGGATGAAACATTCAACGGCAATACCTTCTCTCGTTCGAACCAGGGCAGCGGCTTTCGATAGGGACGTGTAGTGACCACCAGACGGGAAGGATGCTTAAGCAAGACGCTCCAGTTCAGCTGTACGCTGCAACAATGTAACAGGAATTAATAGATCAGCAGCATTAACAGAGCGGGGCTGTCTCGAATGGTAAGTTGGGCGCTTGATGTGACAAACCCTGTTCAGAAACAGCGGGTGAAAGACTGTAGAAGAGAGTGCACAGCAGACTATTAATACTTCTCCACACGATAAACTTCACTCCATAACACAAACCGTGTGAATCGTCACTTCAGGCACTGCATTCCACTCGCACACCGTGCATTCGGGCCAGCATTCACCCACCGGTCTTTCTCCCACCAGATCGACTCTCGTCTCTCACACGGGCTCATCTTCTCTCAGAGACAGCCAAAACGGATGTAGCAATCGTCACATTCAGTGAAGGAAGAACAAAGGTTGGAGACAGATCAATAATTCACCCGGTGTAATAGTTCACTCGTGCCACACGCTTTCCAGACTCTCCACACCACTTCAGTGTCAGTGCATATAAACAACGGATCAAATACTCATCACTTTGCGTCTCTCCCACTGCTGACGATATCCCTTGGGTTTTCGTTGACAAAACTTCACTCTCTCCTTTCCATTTCTCGGCTTCAATCTTCGCCCTGCTGCACAGTCCAGCTTCAAATATAAACAACCCGCCGACAAAACACAGTATCTCACGGGAGGAGAACCACACCGACAGTCTGTTTCCTCTCTCTTTTTAAAGCCCCATCTGAATCTGTGTTCCTCTCCCAACGCTCTCTGTTAATTACTCCACACCTGCTGTCAATCGGGCAATTGGCCTCGCTGCCATAGCAACAGATTTGCGGTGTAACGAGATGGGTATCCACAGGAGGTCTCCAAATAACACTATTCACGAGGGTTTTTAATCTCTTTTCTAATTGTTTTTGTCACACCGTGACATAAACACTAAGTTAGCGTTATTTAGCTAGTTCATGCTTACAGCTGTTAGCTAACAATGACTGTCCCTAACGTTAGTTGTTCGCTGGTTTGACCAGCACATGCATCTTGTTAACGAGCCAGTGTGATATGAGAGGTTTGACATGATAATATGATAGCAGATGAACGCTTTTTATGCGTAGTTTAATGTTAAGATTTATGTCTTTCACTGCGTTTTACTGAACTCAGCCCAGAGCCTTTAAAGCCAACCAACCCTGTGACGTCACCGGTTAGAATACTGCACAATGGCGGCGCCCTGGCCGCGAAAGATACAACGTTTTTTTTCTTTTTTCTTTTATATGTTTACATTTGTCATGTTTCTTATATAATTGTTGATTATAGTGGAAATCCATTTTGTAAATCGTGTAAACTTGATTGACTGCTTCATTTCCCCTTTAAAGCCTTATCTCTTGTCAAAAGGCTCAACGTGACCGCAGACTTTGATGAACACTGGCAGCAGCGACGTCTGTGTCCGTACCATTCTTATCAATGACAGCGTAATCTCGTATCTCCCTGCTCCCAAGTCATAAATCTCGTATCTTCGATTAAACATGATTTTGGGGAAATGTTGTGTTAATGTTGGTATACAACAGTATAGCAATATAAGGTATAATACCAACTTTAACGATACAATGTTTAATAACTCAAAAAATATGCAGTTTTTGTAATTTCCTGAAAAATAATGGTTTTGGAGATACGCGGATTCCGCCCGACAACTACGATATTAAATTTGACATCTTATGAATCACCTTCCATTATTTCCCCAGATGGACTGATGCAATCACAGGATTTATTGGAGGATCTGTGTCAAATAGAAGGTATGAAAAATGAAAATATGATTCATAAAACTCACACATGACGTTTAAAGTCACAGCATCAGAGTATTTCTCCCCATGTTCATTGATGGACTTGCACTTGTATTCTCCACTGTCATCAGAGCTGATCTTTGAGATGTTGTAGATTCTTCCAGATCCTACAGTCGTTCCTCCTTTAATCCAGCTGAAGTTCAGAGCAGGAGGGTTTGAGTCACTGATGCAGTTCAGAGTCACTGAATCTCCCTCCACTATTACACCAGATCCACTTATCAACACTGAGACGTTCTTTGGAGGGTCTAAAACAGAGACATATTGATATCATTAACAATCATATGTAGCGACAATGACTGACATAAGGTCACATGCTGTTCAAATTAGTATATCCTGTCTCCAAACACATCTTCTTTGTGCTTACGGGTTAATAATCACCCCACAACCAAATTGCCCCATGGGGGACAATAAAGCTAAACTAAACACAAAGACCAGCTCGCCAGCGCCGGTCTGACTGACTTCCCCCCCCTTTCAGCGTGGAACCCTGGTGATTTTATAACTGCGTGACGAGCTTCAAAGACATTCTTTGAAATGTTACACACACACACACACACAAAACACACTCGTGGACTTTGAAACACACATTCCCACACATACAAGTCACTAAATGTTGATATGTATTCCTATGTTTCTTTCAAGTGTCGTCATGTGCCATAACGGAAACACTGACAATTTTATTGTATGTTTAATCAAGCTTTATTTGTGTATAATGATGCATATGAATGTATCTCTATGTTGCTATCTATGTCACTATTCGTTTTTGGTGTTGTTCTAATCCTCGTCGCGAGACGAAGGAGATTTTTGGTAAGGGACTGTGATAAACGTTATGGTTCCATGCATTTTAATACCCCGAGCATAATATCATATTTTGCCCCCTCGTGATTCCACACGTGGGTCGAGCTGCATTAACACACAAAGGGATCTTCCCGCTGGAAAACCTCGACAGCCGATTCGTCCTGCACAAGAAAGGGGGCGGGACATTGGACATTGATAAAGTCCAAGCCTTCAGTTTACTCTCTCTCTTATCCTCTCTTATCCTCTCTTATCCTCTCTTATCCGCTCTTCTCTCATCGATCCCCCCTCTTCTCTTCTCCGGTCGCTCTCATCCCTGACCTCTCACCCTTCCTCCACTCCCCGGCGCAGCGCTTCTCCAAGGATCATCTGAAGAAGGCCTTAGTCTTCTCTATCGAGCGAGCACATGTCCGAGTCGTAGCTGCGTCCCTTGCAACAAAGACTTTAAACCTCTCCCATCCAGGGAGATGAATCTGAGTTTCCGGTAACTTTACATTCAGTGAGCCTTTTCGAACTTCGCGGCACCGGAAGACCCAGCAAAAACAGGACGCCACCCTCAGCATCAGCCTCACCCGAAAGGGCACAGAATCGCAAGTACATTGTCTGATAAAAGCTGTTTCCCGGTGTCTCGTGAACCTAGGTTTCTGTATGTAATAATTACTAGCTTTTCCCTTCTCTATATTTCTTTCTTGCTTTCTTTATTTCATTTCATTCTGATCCCGTATGTTATTATTGTTTAAATGTTTGTTTGTTTATTGTTTGCATTTTTACGTACGTTTTATATTCGTAGCTCATATAATCTAGTTACACTTATTAAAATCCATTTATACTTTTCACTGCCTCTGTGTTTGAAGAATCCACTTTTTATGAAGTCAATGAAATCAAAGATCTTATTTAAGCTACAAGCTCGATATTAGACTACATTCAGTAGTTTTAATTTATAAACTCAGAAAGTTGGGTGTCCGTGGCCAGGACATGAAACTCTCTTGAAGTTTGTGAATACCTCTTCTTGACTGTAATGATTTTACATTTGTTTCGCTGGACGAATTAAATGTTGGTCAGATAGTTATAGAACAAGGTAAGCTCGATAATTGATAAAATAAATGTACATGCGACTTATGAATTATGACCATGAGTCAAAAATATTAATATTCCCAAGATTCCCCATATTCTTGAGCTAATTCATATTTACCCCGAGTCGCATACGTTACATGTTTGGTGGAGTAATTTTAGGCAGTTTCAAACTTCATATTGTGGTGGAACAAATTCAGTTTCAGTGAATGTGTATTATTGGTATTAATAATTGTAACGTTACACGCGCGTTTTGAATTGTGAGGTAAGTCGCTAAGGCGAACTCACCCAGCTGAAGGCAGGCACAAAGCCTGCTCAGCTCTGCTAAAACTGCAGTTCATGACATTACATTGTGTCTCTGTAAAGACGAAGCAAAACTCTTTACAGTTAGTACATGTAATATGATTTAAACCGACTAAATGAAGACGAAGGATCTCTTTTAGGACGAGGACGTAAACCTGATCTGAACAGTGCTTCAGTTTTCAGTCGTAATAGGCCTTATACAATACGTTAACGATAAGCTCCTGGTCAGAAATTGGCGTCGCGAACCAATTTTGAAAAACCTACGCATAAAATCATAAAAGGGCTATTTTGATTAATGCTTATGGGAGATGAGCAGATGATAATTCATGCTCACAGCTGTTTTGATGCCTGTTGTGCTCACAGCTTAAGTAAACAGATGTTTAGTGCCTGTTTACAGTTTCTAGTGATTAAAACAAGAAGTTTTAATACCGGTTTTATTGTAAACCGTTTCAGAGATAATGTGTAATTGAAGACCAGTTTTATGAATTAAGAAAATATGATAGTCCCTGTTCTTATGCTAAAACCGTCTCAATGTGTAAGGTAAATGTGTAATATAAATGTGTAATCCCTGTAGTTACATGTTGTGAAACTCGCATTTTCCGCATGCAACAGAGCGCGAAATACTCGTGATTTCCACAGAAAAAAAATCTGCTGTCTAAATTGCTGAATCACGTCACCGACACTAGAGGGCAGCTTCTAGGTGTGTGGCAGTTCTCAAATCACGCGCGCCCGACCGACGTCATCCTGCGTGAGTGTCGCCTCCCACTGACGTCAGCCTGCGCGAGCGCAACTACGCCATCTCGTGGCGTTCTAAGATAATACCTGCTTTCAATTTCTTTTTCTCCCTGCATTCATTTTCTCTCTCAAATACTTAACTGCATTCAAGCTTAGCTTATGCTGATATTATTTGGAGTTAGACAATTCCTTTTTCTGTTTTTGACTGTCACACTTTAAGTTAAGTTCGGAAAAAAAAGAAAACTTTTCGAATTAAAAACTTAGATTTGTTTCACTCAGTTCATTGATAGGTCCACCTAGGAAGAAGCACGCCACCGTGTGGCCATCTTGGGTCGACTTATCAATATCTGTGTAACCCCCCAGTCTGCAATTGAAGTGTCTCATTGCTACCCTTTTCGTTTGATTATTCTTATAATCAATACTAATAACTTCAGTGTTATTGTAAGGATTATGGGAAGTCATTCTGAATTTCAGTTTAATTAATTTTAGTATTGATACATCACTGTCATCATTCTAATTTTCTTTCCTTCCTTATTTGTATTATTTTGAACCTCCCCTTGCATGCTTAGTTGAATTTCAATTCAAACTAGTTTGAATTTTAATTCAAAATTGTGTCTAATCAGCCAGGGAAGACCACTGAGAAGACATACGGCCCTCACCCTAGTGGCACAAACCCACTGCCGGGGCCTATCCCTCTGCCTGCGTCTCAAGCCTGTGTTGTAATTCACATTTTATCTCATTAATAATTTTTTTTCCTCTTCCCTCTTTTCTCCAAAGGGGGGGGGGGGGGGGGGGGGGGTAGGTTATTCTGATAAATCACCATCAGTTATCATAATTTCTTTTTTTTTTTTTGTATCACTATTTTAGTAAAGCCTTTGCCTCTGACTCCTGCATACATATTTACCCAATTTGATGAAACCAGAAAGCCTTAATTCACATTAAGTCCAACCTCTTAATCCCTTATTGTGTATCTATTGGCAGGACTCAGTCAGTGTTTATAGGCTTAGGCCTCTTTGATCTTTTTTTTTTTACTTTACTATATAACACTCTCCATGTTATTGTTTGTGACGTTTCATTGCAGACCAATTCACTTCCTTGTGTTGTGTTTCCCATTTTCTTCCCTACCTCTAACTTTGTCTTTCTCTATTCTGTTGTGATTTGTTTCTCTCATTTCATTACATACAGAACCTGAGAGAGACCCCAGGAAAGCTGAATAATAGAGTAAACAATCCAAGCGGGCGTCTTTAGACGACTCCCAGGCTACCGCCTGTCAAAATCTCTATTGTGGGTTTAGCCATACCCACGAAATTGGCTCCGCTAACTGTCGGCATCAGTTAGCCCGAAATTCTCATAAACGGCCTAGCCCGTATGAGTATAGCTCATCTGACCCTAAAACAAACTTGCATTTTGTCTCTTTTTGTGTGTGCTGTGCTTCTCTCGCCAACAGTAAGCCGAGATGTCGAGCTCACCCTGTCCTGCAGTCCGCTGGGACGACCTTGAGGCATGGCTGAGGGACATAACAAAGACCGTGCTGCCCCAGGACCCACATCGCTCGAGCCAAGAGCAACGGGACACAGACCTGAGCCAGTTCGAGTCCCATGATCCAGCCCAGACATACAGCCACGAGCAGCTGTCCAAAATCTTCGGAAACCTCGCACTCAAACTCGTCGCCAGGGCCCGGGACAGCGAAAGGAGCAACGCCGACCTGCAGCAAAAGACAGCCGCACTACAGCTCCAGGCCACAGAGGCCCTGGAGGACCGAGCACACACACAGAGCCGTCTAGACCAGCTACTCTTCCTGACCGAGGAAGAGGACGAGACGGACACGACGCTGCAACAGGAAGTTGAAAGACTTCAAAATGCCCTAGACGATCTTCATCGGCACACAGCACAAAGGCAGCAGTCGGAGGAACTCACCCGGAAGGAACTCAACGAACGGCTCCAACGGGCTGAAGCTCTCCTTGAGAGAGCAGAGACTAACATCCATCAGCTCACTCAGCAGAGACACGAGCTCCAAGATGAACTTGACACTGTTCATGCAGAACTAAAACATGCTTACAGATTGCAGAGTGTCTGGAACGGAGAAACACACACCATTTACTCCGTCTCTGAGCACTGCTCAGAGCCAGACAGCAGGTGGCAGCACGATTGTGACGGTGCTCATCCAAAGCGTCGGACCAAGCGCTCAGAAAGATTCTGGAACCAGCATCACCCGCCGTCCAGAACTCCAAGCCCTGACCGTCAAATCTATAGCCACTCTCTCCAGAACCCTGATGAGCCCGAGTCTTCTTACACAACAGATGAAGACAGTGCAGCCACGTCTGACACCGACACAGAAAACGAGCACTGACACCTGCTGCTTCAAGGTCATCTCTGACCTGCAGCTGTGCAACCAGACCAATGTCTGCGCCACATACCTACCACCATCACGATTGCAGTGACTACACAGCACAATCAAACTTTACCAACTACACTGCACGCCTCAGAGCCGCTTACACTACCTCCGCTGTGTACAAAGAAGGTCATGCGGGCCTCTGATGAACAGACCTTTCCTATGCCAACAATGATGCCCCAACGCCACTCATGAGACATCAAAGCATGCGGCATACCAACCTCAGCGAAACAACAAGACTGTCCTAGTCAACCAAGGACATCCATCGCTGAAATTTTTCCTCCCTTTCTCTCTCTCTCCCTTTTTCCTCTAACAGGATGCTGTGGTGGGTCGCGAGAAAGCAGCCACAATTGGACATCACCAGGTCCGGCATCCGGCATCGCATGGAGAGAGAGAGCAGCCCGACTCCTGATCACCAAGGCAAGACTCACACTCAGGAAGTCTAACACTGTGATGGGCATCTCCACGGTCACCGACCACGCCCCGACACTCGTCTTGGCTTTCATCCTGCACCAGACTCAACGAGACGTGAGCATCCACAGCCCAGCTCACAAAGCCGTGTCTGGCGGTTCCCAACGAATCCTGAGAGGGGGGGGGGGGGGGGGTCCCACACCATCGACCCCCTCAACCTCACTTGAGCTGAGTCATCAGCCTAGCAACCACCTGCTATTCGATCGTCAGGATCCACCTGCCATCCATTGTGCCCAATTGTTGTTCGACAAAGTCCATCCCGGATTTCGTCTCACAACAGGGGGGATTATGTAGCGACAATGACTGACATAAGGTCACATGCTGTTCAAATTAGTATATCCTGTCTCCAAACACATCTTCTTTGTGCTTACGGGTTAATAATCACCCCACAACCAAATTGCCCCATGGGGGACAATAAAGCTAAACTAAACACAAAGACCAGCTCGCCAGCGCCGGTCTGACTGACTTCCCCCCCCTTTCAGCGTGGAACCCTGGTGATTTTATAACTGCGTGACGAGCTTCAAAGACATTCTTTGAAATGTTACACACACACACACACACAAAACACACTCGTGGACTTTGAAACACACATTCCCACACATACAAGTCACTAAATGTTGATATGTATTCCTATGTTTCTTTCAAGTGTCGTCATGTGCCATAACGGAAACACTGACAATTTTATTGTATGTTTAACCCTCAGAGAGTCTTCGTTTAGCAGTCACACTCAGTGCCTTCCCGGTCAGAAGTGACCGGACACCTAAAAATGAAACTTCCTCCATCCCAGTAAAAACCAATGCAATTTATTTTTGTTCTATAATATTTATTCTTTTTAAATTAGTATTTTGAGACAATTTGATTGAACTTATTAATATTTATGCAGTATTTATAGTCCATTTTTTGCCATTAATGTTTTTTTTTTAAATTATTATTATTTTTTATTTTTATTTTTCTATGCGGTATTTTCGGTTAAAATAGAGACTAGGCTTTCAGAAAAAAAATAAAAATAAAAATAATAAATCAATTTATTAAACATAAAATTAAATAAATCATGTTATTGCATGGGTTTACCACTAGATGCCTGTAATAGCTCTAAATGGAGATGCTTGTGAATTCTAGTTGTTTTTGGACCAAATTACTTACTTTTAAGATGTGGATTGATTGTATTTTTTTTTAAATTCTCAAATAATACTTTTTGCCAAGGTTTATAACATTTTATTAATTATTATTTTAATAATTTTAATAATTATTATATTAATTATATATATATATATTAATTATAATTATTAATTATGTTATGTTTTTCACTCTTGATGTTTTAGAGTTTCACCCCTTCATTGCTGAGCACTTTTTTTCTACATTGTGGCCGATTTGTAGCGAATTTTTGTGTTTTTGTCAATTTCCCATTCATTTCCTATGGGGGTCATTTTTGACCGAAGACCATGAGTGTGACTATTTTTTTTACGACCACTTAGCATGCTCGGATCATGACCTCAATTTTTTTCTGTGTTCACATACTTAATGCCAGAAAAGTCACCAAGTTTCGTAACATTCCAAAAAAGCTGTGATTTTTAAAAATTCAAAACAGATTTTTTGTAATCTGAATTTATTGGTGTGTATGTGTATAAAAGTGTGTTTCTATGTGTGTGTGTGGGGGTGGGGGTGAATTTTTTGCACTCTTGATGTTGTAGAGTGTCACCCCTTTACTGCGGTGTACTTTTTTTTAGAATTGTGGCCGATTTGTAGATTGTACAGACAAAAATTCAGAGAATTTTTGTGTTTTTGTAAATTTCCCATTCATTTCCTATGGGTCGGTCATTTTTGACCGAAGGCACTGAGTGTGACTATTTTTTTTACGACCACTTAGCATGCTCGGATCATGACCTCAATTTTTTTTTGCATACACATACCTAATGCCATAAAAGTCACCAAGTATCATAACCTTCCGATGAAGCTGTGATTTTTTAAAATTCAAAACAGAAAATTTTTCGGTCAGAAGTGACCGAAGACTCTCTGAGGGTTAATCAAGCTTTATTTGTGTATAATGATGCATATGAATGTATCTCTATGTTGCTATCTATGTCACTATTCGTTTTTGGTGTTGTTCTAATCCTTGTCGCGAGACGAAGGAGATTTTTGGTAAGGGACTGTGATAAACGTTATGGTTCCATGCATTTTAATACCCCGAGCATAATATCATATTTTGCCCCCTCGTGATTCCACACGTGGGTCGAGCTGCATTAACACACAAAGGGATCTTCCCGCTGGAAAACCTCGACAGCCGATTCGTCCTGCACAAGAAAGGGGGCGGGACATTGGACATTGATAAAGTCCAAGCCTTCAGTTTACTCTCTCTCTTATCCTCTCTTATCCTCTCTTATCCGCTCTTCTCTCATCGATCCCCCCTCTTCTCTTCTCCGGTCGCTCTCATCCCTGACCTCTCACCCTTCCTCCACTCCCCGGCGCAGCGCTTCTCCAAGGATCATCTGAAGAAGGCCTTAGTCTTCTCTATCGAGCGAGCACATGTCCGAGTCGTAGCTGCGTCCCTTGCAACAAAGACTTTAAACCTCTCCCATCCAGGGAGATGAATCTGAGTTTCCGGTAACTTTACATTCAGTGAGCCTTTTCGAACTTCGCGGCACCGGAAGACCCAGCAAAAACAGGACGCCACCCTCAGCATCAGCCTCACCCGAAAGGGCACAGAATCGCAAGTACATTGTCTGATAAAAGCTGTTTCCCGGTGTCTCGTGAACCTAGGTTTCTGTATGTAATAATTACTAGCTTTTCCCTTCTCTATATTTCTTTCTTGCTTTCTTTATTTCATTTCATTCTGATCCCGTATGTTATTATTGTTTAAATGTTTGTTTGTTTATTGTTTGCATTTTTACGTACGTTTTATATTCGTAGCTCATATAATCTAGTTACACTTATTAAAATCCATTTATACTTTTCACTGCCTCTGTGTTTGAAGAATCCACTTTTTATGAAGTCAATGAAATCAAAGATCTTATTTAAGCTACAAGCTCGATATTAGACTACATTCAGTAGTTTTAATTTATAAACTCAGAAAGTTGGGTGTCCGTGGCCAGGACATGAAACTCTCTTGAAGTTTGTGAATACCTCTTCTTGACTGTAATGATTTTACATTTGTTTCGCTGGACGAATTAAATGTTGGTCAGATAGTTATAGAACAAGGTAAGCTCGATAATTGATTAAATAAATGTACATGCGACTTATGAATTATGACCATGAGTCAAAAATATTAATATTCCCAAGATTCCCCATATTCTTGAGCTAATTCATATTTACCCCGAGTCGCATACGTTACACATATTAAACTTGACATCACAGACGTTTTGAGGATTTAATGTCACAGTTACTGGACCATCATTAACTCACACATGACGTTTAAAGTCACATTATCAGAGTATTTCTCTCCATGTTCGTTGATGGACTTGCACTTGTATTCTCCACTGTCATCAGAGCTGATCTTTGAGATGTTGAAGATTCTTCCAGATCCTACAATCGTTCCTCCTTTAATCCAGCTGATTTCTGCAGGAGGGTTTGAGTCACTGAAGCAGTTCAGAGTCACTGAATCTCCCTCCACTATTACACCAGATCCACTTATCAACACTGAGACGTTCTTTGGAGGGTCTAAAACAGAGACATATTGATATCATTAACAATCATATTAAACTTGACATCACAGACGTTTTGAGGATTTAATGTCACAGTTACTGGACCATCATTAACTCACACATGACGTTTAAAGTCACATTATCAGAGTATTTCTCTCCATGTTCGTTGATGGACTTGCACTTGTATTCTCCACTGTCATCAGAGCTGATCTTTGAGATGTTGAAGATTCTTCCAGATCCTACAATCGTTCCTCCTTTAATCCAGCTGATTTCTGCTGGAGGATTTGAGTCACTGGTGCAGTTCAGAGTCACTGAATCTCCCTCCACTATTACACCAGATCCACTTATCAACACTGAGACGTTCTTTGGAGGGTCTAAAACAGAGACATATTGATATCATTAACAATCATATTAAACTTGACATCACAGACGTTTTGAGGATTTAATGTCACAGTTACTGGACCATCATTAACTCACACATGACGTTTAAAGTCACATTATCAGAGTATTTCTCTCCATGTTCGTTGATGGACTTGCACTTGTATTCTCCACTGTCATAAGAGCTGATCTTTGAGATGTTGAAGATTCTTCCAGATCCTACAATCGTTCCTCCTTTAATCCAGCTGATTTCTGCAGGAGGGTTTGAGTCACTGATGCAGTTCAGAGTCACTGAATCTCCCTCCACTATTACACCAGATCCACTTATCAACACTGAGACGTTCTTTGGAGGGTCTAAAACAGAGACATATTGATATCATTAACAATCATATTAAACTTGACATCACAAGCCGCGTTTCCATTACCCTTCAAATTGCGCAAATTGAAATTGCGAATTAAAAATACGCTCAATGGAAACACGTCAATTTCGCAAAAACTCCCGTTTATCGCAAAAAAGTTTTTACGCTCTCATGAGGTGGTTTTTCAGGCAATTCGAAAAAGGAATATTTCGCAAAACTGCAATGGAAACAGTTTTTGCGCATTTACAGTCACCTGACTTAGAAGACGCGGTGTGTTTGAGGTCCATGTATAGCTACGCAAATAGGCCTAAAAATTATTTTATATTATTTTATTTTAACATTTAATAGGCTATATTTAGAAGACGCTTTTATGCAAAAAAAGAACAAAGCGTGAGGAGCGCGCACTGCATGGCACGGAGGCGCGGGCGTGAACACTTGCATTTTCCTATCAACAGTGGAAACAACTTAAAAATACTCTATCATTTCTGGCCATACAGAAAATAATAATACATTATTCTCAACTACTTTTATTTGTGTAAACTCACAATAACAAAATAAAACGTTGTGCTTTTGTAAAGTAAAAGAAAACAATCAGACGCACTTTCATGATCTCCGTAAACTGGAGCGCGAGAACTGAAACAAAATATAGGCTAAAGCTTGAAATGTCCACTTTAAAACGAACAAATTCGAATCGAAAGCTAATACCTTCTGATTTTGTAATTCGTATGAAAGGTGCATTTCTCTCTAAAAGCGCATCTGCTTAACAGCGGAGATGGAGATGTGATTTTAGCCAAAACAATAGTTTATTAATAATATTAATGGCTCTTCTCATTCAGCACTGCGGGAAAACATCAATTCCAGGTTCTAATTTGGCCTTAGAAAACCAGTAAAATCGAGATGTTTTCCATATTAATTTGTGACTATTTTAAATGTTTAATAAAGGGGCAAAAAGTCATAAACAAAAATCTGAAAATTCTTCGATATTTACTTTTTTTTGCGCAGCAGTTGGTGTAGCCAGTTCAAATTAAAATTTTGGTGTTCAACTTTGCGTTTTAAAAAGACAACAACCGTTCATTTTTCGTTTTTCAACTACGGGTTAAAAAAGGAAAAACGAATGGACACAAAATAGCCTACATGGATCGTTTGGACAGAATACGAGACAGAGTTCTTTATTAAATTCATTAAAAAAATAATAATAATTAGACTATAGGAATACTGGATTCTAAATCTCAAAGAAATGCCACAATCAAAACCTCGGAGCAGAAATGAGGGCGAAACACCCAGAAACTCCATGTGTCGTTCGCATTATAAGGGTCTTTCCCTGATGCTTGGATAACACGCCACGTACTCCTTCCATTAATAATAATAATGTCTAATGCGGTGGCTGTGATATTTTATAAACCAACGTCAGTTGCCGTGATTTTTGGAATGACTTATCGCGAGAGAAAAAAGGACGTTTTAGTCGCATAACATCGGTTAATGGAAACGCCGTCATTTCGCAATAGTTTTTTATCGATATTTAGATAATAGCGCAAAACATTTGCGCAAATCTGTAATGGAAACGCGGCTACAGACGTTTTGAGGATTTAATGTCACAGTTACTGGACCATCATTAACTCACACATGACGTTTAAAGTCACATTATCAGAGTATTTCTCTCCATGTTCGTTGATGGACTTGCACTTGTATTCTCCACTGTCATCAGAGCTGATCTTTGAGATGTTGAAGATTCTTCCAGATCCTACAATCGTTCCTCCTTTAATCCAGCTGATTTCTGCAGGAGGGTTTGAGTCACTGGTGCAGTTCAGAGTCACTGAATCTCCCTCCACTATTACAACAGATGGACTGATGGACACTGAGACGTTCCTGGGAGGATCTGTAAAGACAAAAAGTGTAAAATGACATGCAGTGAGACAAATCATTGCACAAATAATCTTCCAGAACTACTAAAAATAAAGGCAGACTTACACATGACATTCACATTTACAGCAGCAGAAGTCTGAGATCCATGATTATTTCTAGCAGAGCAATTATAGTCTCCGCTGGCCTCAGACTTAATATTAGTGATGCTGTAGGTTTCACCAGATTGCAAAATATTATGTTTTCCTTTAAACCAGCTGATTTCTGCAGGAGGGTTTGAGTCACTGGTGCAGTTCAGAGTCACTGAATCTCCCTCCACTATTACACCAGATGGACTGATGGACACTGAGACGCTCCTGGGAGGATCTGTAAAGACAAAAAGTGTAAAATGACATGCAGTGAGACAAATCATTGCACAAATAATCTTCCAGAACTACTAAAAATAAAGGCAGACTTACACATGATATTCACATTCACAGCAGCAGAAGTCTGAGATCCATGATTGTTTCTAGCAGAGCAATGATAGTCTCCGCTGGCCTCAGACTTAATATTAGTGATGCTGTAGGTTTCAGCAGATTGCAAAATATTCCTTCCTCCTTTAAACCAGCTGATTTCTGCAGGAGGGGTTGAGTCACTGATGCAGTTCAGAGTCACTGAATCTCCCTCCACTATTACACCAGATGGACTGATGGACACTGAGACGCTCCTGGGAGGATCTGTAAAGACAAAAAGTGTAAAATGACATGCAGTGAGACAAATCATTGCACAAATAATCTTCCAGAACTACTAAAAATAAAGGCAGACTTACACATGATATTCACATTCACAGCAGCAGAAGTCTGAGATCCATGATTGTTTCTAGCAGAGCAATGATAGTCTCCGCTGGACTCAGACTTAATATTAGTGATACTGTAGGTTTCACCAGATTGCAAAATATTCCTTCCTCCTTTAATCCAGCTGATTTCTGCAGGAGGGTTTGAGTCACTGATGCAGTTCAGAGTCACTGAATCTCCCTCCACTATTACACCAGATGGACTGATGGACACTGAGACACTCCTGGGAGGATCTGAAACAAACAAACAAACAAACAAACAAACAAAACATTAACAAATAAAATTTGACATCACACTTAGTTGAGACTTATAAAATCACAGAGTCACTGAATCTCCCTCCACTATTAACATGGAATAGGAAACATGGAATTAGCTTTCACTGTTATGCCGATGATACTCAGCTCTATATTTCTTCAAAACCTAACGAAACTTATCAATTCACAAAATTAACGGAATGCATAGCGGATATAAAAAATTGGATGACTTGTAATTTCCTACTTCTAAATTCTGAAAAAACAGAGTTTCTAATTATTGGACAAAAAACTTCCTCACGTAATAATCTAGAATACTGTCTAACACTTGATGGCTGCTCTGTTAAGTCTTCGTCGTCGGTTAGGAACCTGGGTGTGCTCTTTGATACCAATCTTTCATTTGAAAGTCACGTGTCTAGTATCTGTAAAACTGCATTTTTCCATCTTAAAAAATATATCTAAATTACACCATATGCTCTCATTGACAAATGCGGAACAATTAGTTCATGCGTTCATGATCTCAAGGCTAGATTATTGTAATGCTCTACACTGTTAACCCTTGCTGTAAAAAAAGGCCAAATTCTGACAATATCATACCATTTTCCATTAAAACAGTAATATACCGTAGAAAACAAAACTAGCCTACAGGAATATACTGTGAATTAACATTGCTCAAAATCGACACTCAGAGGCTGTTTTCCCAATCACACCCTATACCCTCATTCACTATTCCCTACATTAGTTCACTAATATAGTCCCCTTGACAGAGTGAATGAAAAGGAGTGAGTGAATTGAGAAACTGATGAACACCTGATAAGCAGAATCACTGAAGGACAGAGAAACAAGAACAGAAAAAAGAGAAACACAAAAACTACAATTGACTTCCAGGAACACCGAGTGTGAAACCAGTTTACGATTATTTCTTTCATACATGTACAAAAGTTCTTGTTGAGAATTAACAGAGATATAGTTAATAATAAAGTTTGTTGTCACCATGATGGAGATCAGTATTTGCTTTAGTTGGTCTCTTGTCCCTTGACTTTTTACCATTTATCTCTCTCTGGCTGCTATAACAGTGAGTTTATAAAACACATTTATTATGGCAAGAAAGAGTCAAGAGGAAGATGATCAGGTGTTTTTGGCTTTTGTGACAATGTCACAATCATCCTGGACATGTCTGATTCTCTGATCTTTTCTGTATTTATTCTTTGAATTTATGGGTATTTCATATTTAGCATATATCTGTAAATCTACAACATAAAATCAATACTATAATAAAGGCTTTTAAAGAATATCGTAAACATATATTGCATTAAAACAGTTTTTAACTCCTGCTTGACTCAGACACACACAGACATCAACAATCAGCACATGAATCTCAACAATGGTGACAATCAAAAGTTTCATGTCGCAATGCATGCTACATCCTTACATCCTGTTTTCGGTTGAAGTCCAAAGTAATCGACTGCCGAGTTCACGCGCGTGATCATAGGTAACTAAACCTATGCGTGTGAACTCGGCAATCGACTACTTTGGACTTCAACCGAAAACAGGATGTAAACAAAGGTATTTGCGCTGGCTTAAACAACATCATTTTTATACATATCTTTCACATCTACTGCAGTCAGATTCACTCGTGTTCACTCAGAAGGAATCACTCACATTTCCTGTGCACTTGTAATGACACATCAAGGATGTTAAGAGGCTAAAAGCAGGTTTAGTACTTGCCCCATTGAAGTCAACAGGGTGCAAATTTTAAAAATAGAATAACTCGGTGTAGGCAACACAGATTTTTGTCGTTGTTCTCTGTATTGACAGCACTCCAAATGTACAAAAAAATGAGCTCAATGTTAAAATTGACCGGAGTTCTCCTTTAACGCATTATAGTCCTTCACGTCTATTACGATCGCAAAATTCCGGCCAGTTGATAATACCTAGAATATCAAAATCGACTGCTGGCGGTAGATCCTTTTCCTATTTAGCACCAAAACTCTGGAACAGTCTTCCTACCATTGTCCGGGAAGCAGACACACTCTGTCAGTTCAAAGCCAGATTAAAGACACATCTCTTTTTGACCTAGCTTTCACATAATACATAATAGACTTCTATAATTTAATGCTAGGCTGCATATAGTAGGTCAGCCGGAACCGGGAACACTTCCCAAAAATCCTGATGTACTCGTTACATCATGAGAAGAATGACATCTACGCTAATTTTAGTGTCTGTGTTTATCCCGAGGTTTTCCTGCATCCTGCCGGATCCAGGCCGTATCCAGATCTGACGAAGGACCTTCACCTGGACCTATGACAACGCAGTGCTGAAGTGCCAACTAGTCTCTCCCTATGGAGGATCCCACTACCACTATACAGATAAGGCGTTGTCGGGAAAATTCGTCTCGCGGTCCTACCCCAAAGCAACAAATAAAATAAAATTCCTTATCAAAATTTATAAGGAAAGACAAGTATTTTGTTTAGGCTTGGCTTGTAGGGAATTCCAAACCTGCGTATATTCAAACGTACATAACTATAGAACTCATTCTAAATGCGCTTGTGAACGCCATCAGCGTTCCTCACAGGATCGCGTTTAAAGTCTGTGTAGAGAAAATGGTGTCGTCTTAGCGGCCCCTAATTTAATAACAAATGATCATTGCGACGGAAGCAAATCAATTAAAACTAACTTTAGATGGAAATAACTTAACTCTGCGTAAAGCCGAAACAATCTCTGTTACCTTAAATTATACGCTTGTCTCTGTAAAGCTGCTTTGAGACAATCTACATTGTTAAAAGCGCTATATAAATGAAGATGACTTGACTATTACACCAGATGGACTGATGGAGATCACAGGTTTCACTGGAGGATCTACAGACGGCTGGTGGAAAATGTTTTAGGAAAGGCTGCAGTTGGTTATTATTGGACAATTTCAGCAAACATCCCAGTTTAATTTTTCACTGTTTAATGCTCAAAGTTAAAGAAAAAGTTTAAGCAAAAAAGTTAACAAGGAAAAACTATTAAGACTAGAATTTGAGAGGCTTGAAACATTTGAAATACAGACAAATGTTTTACCAAGTTCTGGATTAAGTTTGAAGATTTTTTTACTTTTCCTAATTTACAATGAATGTATATAGTGCAACTGCAAAAACTGAGAGGAAAAAAATACATGTTACATTTGTTTAGAGATTTTTTATATACAACTACAATTTTGATACTTCTTTTCCTCGCTCCTCCGTCCTCCAGCCTGTGACCCAGAAACTGATCAAACTCAGCATCTTGAAGGACATCTCAATTCTCTCCATTCCCTTCACATCACAATCATTTTATTTATGCTTTACCTTTGCAGTTTATATAAATTATATATCAACCATTTATCAGCAGGGCATCTTGCTTTATCTTTATTATTTATGAATTTCTTAAATAACCAAACTTTAACAACATAAGGGCAGATCCCTTGATCACAGCTGTTGACGCTTTGAAGTGACGCTCCAGTGATCAAGAATATTCCAATATACAAATAGAGTGCTTCTCATTTCTTATTTGTGTATCCTCGTTTCCTTTCCTCGTGTCTCAGTTCCACCCCCTGTAGTGGTGCTCGGTTACTCAGCGGTGAACACAGGGATTGTGGCAAAGGGACGTAACTTCTCCCTTCCCTCCTTCAGGGATCGGGGGTTACATTAGTAACCTAGACGTTCACATTCAGTCATCACTATGAGTTACGTATAAATATATTTATACTGTATTTAGCGTCTAGGTTACTGATGTAACCCCCGTTCCCTGAAGGAGGGAACCGAGACGTTGCATGACTGACGAATTAGAATCGCGCCTGAGAACATATCATCATCGAAATTTAACAGAACCGCTCCAATGGACTAGCCTGGGTTTCCTCATACTTCCTTGCTCGCAGCGCGATTTTATTCACGCTGCTAGGCAGTCTGGACACCATGGACCAAATTTTCCCCTGAAAAAGGGAACCAATCACAGAACGGGGAGGGAGCAGCAAGACGATGACGACACCGAAGCAGTTTGTTTATATCTATGGATCCAACATGGCATCAGACTCGACGTTACCTTCTACCCTCATGTTTATCTTGCACAAACGGTAATATTCGCTAAACGCCATCGTGTACAAATAAATCTTTGACCCATCGTCTTTTTCCTCGTCGAATTTCTGTCACTCTACATACATCATCTGGTATAATTGAATCGATTGGCTATGAGCTACATACAGGCGCATTTGATAGACATTCATAGCGCCCAATAAACGGCTCTGGGCATTCGTAAACCACGCCTCAAATACGAGAAAATGAACGCGTGGTTCCCAGACCAAGTCTCAAATGAGACTTGGTCTGACGTTAGCCAGGCTACCAATGGACATTGTCGAGTGAGATTTGCATCGTGAACCCTGTCCTGTGGTTATAAAGGAAGCGATCAGAGACACTCCCCAAGTTTTCGCAGAGGAGCCGAGTGGTGCTCAACGTCAACGGGACGTAACTTCTCCCAGTTGAGAAAGACGTACTGTTAAATGTATTAAAAATGCATTAAAGTATATTTGTATTGTACTAAAAACTAGGGCTGGGTAAAAAAATATCGATTTCTCGATTTTAATCGAGTCTCATTTTTACGAAACCATATTGATTCTTAAATCCCAAGAATCGATTAGTCATCCTGTTTTCAGACTGTAACGCAAAGGAGATGGCCAGATCACCAGCCCTCTCTCTATATGTTTAAATTACTGAAATTACCCTGTGGTAAAACCCCCGTCAGCCTGGGACTTAATTAACTTACTGGAATCATCATTCACAAACACCTCTATTGTCTCAAGATTCTTCCTTGCAGGACGCACAGACCCAACGGCACCAACAAATGGCGTAAATCATTGACTGCCTATCTGAAAGACCAGATCTCTTACTGCTGAATCAACAAGGATCTCAGGTTTATGGCTCGGCGAACATCCGCTGACCAATAAGAGCAATCTCGAGAGAACCCCCCAGGGCTTTTCTCGGACATTGATTTACATTTAGACACTCATTTAACACGTCAGAAAACAGAGGACTCTGTCTGACCCGATGCGCTAGCTGATAATTTCATCAAAACCAGAAAAGCGCACACACATAGCAATCACCTCTACCCAACACGGAGAGCAAAAGTTCAGCCGCGTCGTGAACTTTCAGTGACTCTGTTTCAACACGCACATACACCGAGACAATATCATCCCTGGACATTATGATCAAAAACACTCTTTCCTATATACTCTTGAAATGTATTTGTATTATATGTCATGGTCCTTATATGGAAGACCGTTATAACTAAGTTTTATGGTATAATCAAAAGGTGAAATGCTCATTATATTGAAGAATCATGTAACTCTGTGTTAGTAACTGCCAGGACCACGACACGTGGTATCGTTGCGTTCAGAAAAAAACAAAGATGCTGAATTTGCAACTCAAGGTATAAAATTATGCATTCTTCCATTTATGCCAAGTTATAAATGTTTTATACCCAAAGTTTACTTCTCCAATACGTAGCCCAGAGGGCGTGTACTTGAGTGAACAAAGGAAGTTTAACGCCACACCCATTCGCCACGCGATTGGAGTAGGTACGTGAGAATCTAACTTATTTGTAAGTGTGAACTAGTGAAACTACTTTACTTCAGTTGATAGTCTTCTTCAACCAACCAACGAAACCAACTTAAAAGCTAAGATCATCTTGCTAAGTTTTCGCTCGCTTCAAGTCTCCATAGCAACCTGAAGCCGTAGCAACCCGCTCCGGTGACCACGTGATCCAGGCGCTTTGTCTGCTCCGACTCGACACACACACAACAAGGCCGAGCTTCAAACAGAGTAACGTAGACCTTAAATTTGCAATCTGAAGTGCTGTTTAAAGTGTCTAAAATTACTGTGCCTATTGGGGTTTTGTTATGAATGACTGAGCTGTTTCTACCTATCTCTAAATTCTTTCACTCACACTTACACACTCTTTTACACACACACCTACACATACACACACACATACCCGCACCAGAGAATGTATAATATGGCGAGAAGTTTCACTCTCACTACACTTCCGGCTTCTGAACTGGTTGCAGTTCTACTCTGATTCCATATGAGTGCGCTCACAGGACGAGTGCAAAATGAATGGAGGTCAATGGCGGTATACCCCTCAAAATCCACTTTTCTCAGGATAAAATTTTTTGTCTAGTAATTTGAATGTTGTATTCGAAAGGAGATGCAAAGAAATTAAACATTGCTGGGTGTTAGATTTTTTAGAGTCACTTATTTGCTTTAAAAAGTCTTTCAAAATGTCAATGACGTCGGAATGCTGACGTCATTAGCAGAATGCTAGCGTGTTATGGGCAACAACAACTCAACCTGTAAGAAATCAAAACGACATAAGTACTCGTTCATTCAACTTTTGACCTAAAACCCATGTTGAACTTGCAAAATCTACAATCAGATCTGAGATTTCTCAACGGCAATCGGGTGAAAGAGACAAATTTAGCCGTCTAGCCCCATTGACTCCCATTCATTTTGCACTCATGGCGATCGCCCCCAGTGGAACTCTGGTGGTACTACAACCAAAATTCGGTACAATAGGGCTTAATAGGGAGTGGACAGGCTCTCCGTAGACGGGCTCTGCCCGCACCCATACCCACGTGTTCCTAGACAGAAACACACGACCACGTGCTGCTATAGGCGTGCTCCTACACACACACCTCTCCTTACCACGCTATCATTGTACACACACACAAACCCATTCTTAAAATCCCTCTTATTCTTTCTTTCTCATCTCTCTCTCTCTCTCTTATATTCTCCCTCTTTCTTCCTCTGCGTTAACCTTTGATTCTTACGTTTATTTTGTTGTATTCCTTATTGCGATCGTATATTGTTTTGTTTATGCATATTTACTCCTGTGTGATTTGAAATAGTATCTGTAACCGGTAGATCGTTTAAATAAACTTTGTTAAATCATTTGAATTAAGATTGCCTGTTTTGTTTCAATTCTGAGTCCCTGAGTAGTGCAGATTTTTACCTCTTAAGCTCTACCAACCTTTTACTATTAAAATATTGAAAGTTGTCTACTCGCGAAAATAATCAATTCCTTGTGGCCACAGGAAAGGGTTATTTGTCGGTGTTAAAGACAACAGAGTTTTGTTCAGACATTGTGCATCCGATCTGCCGGACGGATTGTGCGTGCAATGAATGAGCTTTAAACTCCTATCTAAATTCCCCTAACTAAAATATAATTCTCCCTACCTATATCAGTAATTACTACGAGAAATTGTGTAATTGATGATATAAGTTGAGGTTTTGACCTATTCCCTATTTGGGAATAATTTAATTTGTGTAAACGACATATGCATATTCATATCTCAGGAATAAGACCTCTTATTCGAGCTAATAAATTCCCTAACTAGAGGCATTGTTGTTACAAGACGATGAATGGATGGAACATTTTTGCGCGCATCCCATCCAATAAATCGCAATAATCTTTGTGCTTTGTTATTATTGATATGAAACAAAGTCTCAGATTTAAAATTACATACATTTTCTTACGAAACTCAAAAACATAATTTTTGGCACTGTGGCGTTAGATCGCTCTGGCGCAGCTCAGCTCTAGAGAAGCAGCACATGACCTTCTCTTCCGCCTTAATAATACCAGTTACAGCGCGAAATAAACATGAATGAGCATCTGAAAGTATGTTAAAATATAGAGTACAACTTATCGAAGTCCGTATCATGTCACATGGAATCGCTCAATCAGTGTTTCGACCGTGGAAAGACGTTAGTAAACAATGTCATGTAACCAGTGATGTAGTGGTGCCTGGAGAAGTGGGTATACTCTTAATTTTTTTAAGCGTCCCAGCAAAGGATGAACGCTCTGTGTTATAAACAGTGACATGTAAGACAAGTCTTGTATATTAGTTCACCCCAAAATGGGCCAGTATAGTATTTGCACATTATCATTTAACTTTTGCTGCTTGACTTCACGGAGAAAGGATCATTATGAAATTAATATTAACCACAGAAAAGGTGCAGTTTTTGCAATTAATACTGGCTTTTAATTATTTATTAATACTAAATAATTATGAATTTTGAGTGACTATTCCTCAGTCCATCCACACATGAAAATTGGACAACTGTTGAAGGGATCACTGCATCGCTGTCTTTACTGGGTGCAGGGCCGTACGCAGGGTTTTATAAATACCGAGGTCCCAAAAATGATCTTGCTAGGCGGGTTGGGGGATATACCCCCTCGAGAAAATATAGATTTTCCTGATTTTGACGTGCATTTTAAGGTGTTTAAACAGTAGCTTTAAAAGCATGTCAGAGGGCAGTAGCATGAAGTTTTTTATCAGATATTTTTAAACATGAGAATCATTTTAAATGTCGCAATGAAAGATCCACGCTACAAAATGAAAATGCAGAATGTTTATGCTTATTGTTGACAATACACAATCACATATTCGAAACGGAAATGGCCTTAATGGTCGAATGCGCATGCGTCGCGTCTGAACGCATTGTTGTCTTTGGAGCTCCATCGATTTGATTTATAATTCTTGATTTTACTCTTTAAACTTACTTACAACAAACATTTTCTACTTTTCCTCACTGAGAAGCACTACTGCTCAAACCTCATAGTTACAACGCGGACTGTTGAGCAGACGTGTCTCAAGCCTGTTAGTGATCCAACGCTGGATACTCTTATAGGTTACTCCCGGGGATCACGGCTGAACGCGTCTTCTCAACACTCACTTACAAACATTTTTCACCTATCGTGCGTCTACTCTACACCCGTACCACTAAAAAGACGGATTATATCTAAGACGTTTGTCAGAAATTAGTATTAATTGATAGCATCACTGGTAGTGTCGTTGCTAACTTACTGTCCATCTGTTAAAATGGCGAATATATCAGATGTATGTAGTCTACCTTTTGGTGCAGGTGAGGACACATTTGAGCTGCACGCAGTACAGTCTGAGCTGGAAGCTGTTGAGAAACAGATCCACGACCTTTTAGTGAGACAGGCCGAGCTGAGAGACCGGCGGTTAGCTCTTGAAACATCACGCGCTGATGCACACAAATCAGAGATTAATGTTACTAACCCGCTGACTCCGACCTCGTCTACTCCGTGCGTTACTCGGCATCGGTCCCGAGCGCCAAGGTCGCGATCAGCCATGGTCTCGTTCACTCCCGCTCCAACACGCCACCACGAAGCCTGGATATTTCCGCAGCGGAAGACGCGAGTCAGGTCTAGACCAAGACCCTCGCCGACCCTCCCGGTTTTCGAGTTATCCACACAAAACCGCTTCTCCGCTCTTCGCGAAACAGAACGCGATGCTGTGATCATCGGTGATTCCATTGTTCGGCACGTCCATGCTACATCAGGTAAAAATAAGGTGCACAGTCACTGCTTTCCTGGTGCTCGTGTTTCTGAAATCGCTGCTCGCGTTCCCGAGATTCTGAACGATAACGAGCGCGTCGGAACTTTGGTATTGCACGTGGGAGTGAACGACATCAGGCTGCGCCAGACGGAAGTTCTGAAGAAAGACTTCAGGAATCTGATCGAGACGCAGCACATCGCCTGATATAACGATCATTGTGTCAGGACCGCTTCCCACGTACCGTCTAGGACATGACAAGTTTAGTAGATTATTCACGCTAAATGAATGGTTAACGTCATGGTGCAATGAGCAGAAACTGCTCTTTGTAAATAATTGGAATCTGTTTTGGGAGCGTCCTAGGCTTTACCGTGCTGATGGCTTACACCCAAACAGATTCGGATCGGATCTTCTGTCAGATAACATCTCCAAAATGTTAAATACCTTTTGACTAGTAACCAAAAGTCCAAATCATAGTCTCTGCTGCACCAAATTAACTGATATAAATACTAGTGTAGAACATTGCATAGAAACTGTGTCTATTCCTCGTTTAGTGCGATCAAATAATAAATCTACTGCAGGATCTAGAAAAAATCTAATTGTTATTAAAACAGAAAATGTTGCTATTAGTAAACAAAAACAATTTCTAAAGCTAGGTCTTTTAAACATTAGATCACTCACACCTAAGGCAGTTATTGTAAATGAAATAGTCACAGATAATAGCATCGATGTACTTTGCCTTACTGAAACCTGGCTTAAACCAAATGATTATTTCGGTCTAAATGAGTCTACTCCATCAGGATACTCCTATAAGCACGAGCCCCGTCTGATTGGTCGTGGCGGCGGTATTGCAACTATCTATAGAGATATTCTCAATGTTACTCAGAAAACGGGTTATAAGTTTATTTCATTTGAAGTACTTGTACTAAATGTTACGCTCTTAGATGATAGAAAAACATCCCTATTATCTTTAGCCTTGGCTACCGTATATAGACCACCAGGGCCTTACGCTGATTTCCTAAAAGAATTTGCAAATTTTCTCTCAGATCTATTGGTCAATGTCGATAAAATATTAATTGTTGGAGATTTTAACATACACGTAGATAATCAAAATAAAACGTTAGGGGCTGCGTTTATAGACTTATTAAACTCCTTTGGGGTTAAGCAAAACGTTACCGGACCAACTCATCGTTTTAATCATACACTCGATTTAATTATATCACATGGAACCGATCCAACCGATATAGATATCATTCTGCAAAGTGATGATGTAACTGACCATTACATGGTAACTTGCATATTACGTACCCCGGTAATATATCATGCTGCGCCGCGTTATCGATTAGGCAGAACAATCCTTCCATCCACCATAGATAATTTTTCAAATTGCTTATCGGATCTGTCTCAGCTGCTGCCTGAACCTAAACAAACAGATGAACTAGACGAACTAACCAGCACTATGAGCACCATTCTCTCTGGAAAATTGGATATTGTTGCACCTATGAGACTAAAAAAGGTCAGAGAGAAAATTAAAGCACCATGGTACAACAATACTACTCGTGTTCTAAAGAGAGAAACCCGTAATTTAGAGCGTAAATGGAAACAAACTAATTTAGAGGTTTTTAGAATCGCTTGGAAAGACAGTATGTCACGTTATAAAAAGGCCCTAAAAGCGGCCAGGGCTGAGCACCTCCGCAAACTAATAGAAAATAACCAAAACAATCCTAGGTTCTTATTTAACACCGTGGCTAGACTAACAAATAAACAGATGTCTCCTGAACAAAATAACCCGTTACAGTTTAGTAGTAATGATTTCATGAATTTTTTCACTGAGAAAATAGAAAACATCAGATCCACAATTGTAAACGTTCAATCTTCAATCGCGCCTTATAATTCAGCCTCGATTATCACCCCGCAAGAACAATTACAGTGCTTTACAACTATAGAACAAAAAGAGTTAAATAAACTTATCATTTCCTCTAAAACAACAACATGTTTATTAGATCCCATACCAACTAAACTATTGAAAGAAGTGTTACCTGTAGTGGAAGAGCCTCTCCTCAATATTATTAACTCGTCTTTATCTTTAGGTCATGTTCCAAGAACATTTAAATTGGCAGTTATAAAACCTCTCATTAAGAAACCACAATTAGACCCAAATAACCTAGCAAATTATAGACCCATTTCAAATCTTCCTTTTATGTCCAAAATATTAGAAAAAGTTGTGTCTGCCCAACTGGGCTCTTTCTTGCAAGAAAATGACACCTATGAAAAGTTTCAGTCTGGGTTCAGGCCGCACCATAGCACTGAAACTGCGCTCGTTAAAATCACAAATGATTTACTCTTAGCTTCTGACCAAGGCTGTATCTCAATACTAGTTTTACTTGATCTTAGTGCTGCGTTCGATACTATAGATCACACAATACTCTTAGATCGACTACAAAACTACACCGGTGTTCAAGGACAAGCATTAAGCTGGTTCAGATCATACCTATCTGACCGCTACCATTTTGTCTATTTAAACGGAGAAAAATCGATCATAACTCCAGTAAACTATGGAGTGCCGCAAGGATCTGTGTTAGGCTCTCTATTATTCTCAATATATATGCTGCCACTTGGAAATATTATAAGGAAACATGGAATTAGTTTCCATTGTTATGCTGATGACACTCAACTATATATTTCATCACGGCCGGATGAAAACGCTAAATTATCCAAATTGACAGAGTGTGTTAAAGATATAAAAGATTGGATGACGCACAATTTTCTTTTATTAAATCCAGATAAGACAGAGGTAATACTTATCGGTTCAAAAAACCGCCCACAAAACCTCTTACAATACAACTTTAACATAGTAGGATGTCCTGTTACTTTATCCTCTACAGTAAAAGACCTGGGTGTTATATTAGATTGTAACTTGTCTTTTGAAAATCATATTTCATATGTTACAAAAACAGCCTTTTTTCACCTTAGAAATATTGCTAAGTTACGTAACATGTGTAAGGACTGAATTTCCTGCTTCAACAAAACACACCCTGCAATAAAGCCATAAAATGCCCCCTGGACAGTAGATAGCAAAGACAGAGCACAGAACCTTGTCCTGCCCAAACTTATCTCATTGTCCCTTTGTTTGACTTCAACTCATCCCCCCTCTCCATCCTCTTCTCCCTCCTCAAGTCACTGAAAGTTAAATTAAGAATGTCTATATATCGCATATGGTGTATCTTGTGAATGTGTTGTTTTTTCCTTTTCATGTTTGGTATCATTTTAAGGGTCTCAGTGCGATTGGTAAAATGGTCTTAATTTCATTGCAGTCATTGGTTTAATGAAAAAGATTGAGAACTTAGGAGAATCCTGTATCTTCTCTCTGGCTGATATCTCTTTACGATATCTCAAGAAACCAGGTGCTACCCCCCTGGGGTACATGGATTGGCCCAACCAACTCTAAACAACATTTGTATAACCCCTGTTGTTCTGGTCTGGTATTTAAGGTGAGGGGACAGAGCAATCTTTGGGACTCTTTTACCAGGATCATCCCCCATAGTAATGTTTCAGTGCTTTTCAGTTGGAAAGCCCTGACACATTACTGTGTCTTTGTCAGGAGAACATTACTTACTTTTAGAGACATCTTTGAGTAAATGATGTTATGTATTTTCTGAATTGGCTTTTAATCATTTACTTCTGTAATTGGCATGATACATTTTTACCTGACAAATAAATGTTACATCTTGAATTATTCTGAAGTTTTAGAAATCATTCATTTTAGTAGATTAATGTGTAGTCTGGTGTTTCCGCAAATCTTTGTCCAGGATAGATCAAACTGAAGGCACTTTGAATGGACCATGGGGCACATCTTAGAAAAACCTTCTGATTTCTGACTATCTCCTGACTTAGCATGTTGTACGCTGCAAATATTATAAAAAATTACACCTATGGGTCTGTAGTGCGCGACTGCATAGGGTAAAATACTTGCACTGCACCCTCTGACTATTTCAGGACTGGCTAGTTTGTGATCGTGAGCGCGCAGTCGCGACGTGACGTCTCAAAGCGACACTAGGTCCGTAATGAACGAATATTGAAAGTATGGGATAATCCGAATAATCAAAGATCTAAATTAATTCATAATCAATATTTATGATTATTTTCTAATCAGAAATACGATCTAAATTTGATTATCATTTGAAATTGGAGTCAGATTAAGCGTAGAGCTGAAGTAATACTAAAACTAAATTCCAATAAATTAAGTGAACTTCACTGGAGCGCTGAAAAGACATACACGCTTTAAACCTTCGCCAGGCCGTTGGATTCCGTCATTGGGCCAATGGGTGGTCCTTACACATGCTATCAGTTTCTGATGCAGAAAAGTTAGTTCATGCATTCATGACCTCGAGACTAGATTACTGTAATGCTTTATTAGCTGGTTGTCCTGCATCCTCAATAAACAAGCTACAGTTAGTCCAAAATGCCGCCGCTAGAGTTCTTACTAGATCAAGAAAGTTTGACCATATAACACCAATTTTATCATCACTACATTGGTTACCTATAAAGTTCCGTATTAATTACAAGGTATTGCTACTGACTTATAAAGCCCTAAACGGCTTAGCTCCAGTCTATTTAACGGATCTTCTATCGCCCTATAATCCATCGCGCTCTTTAAAGGAGAACTCCGGTCAATTTTAACATTGAGCTCATTTTTTTGTACATTTGGAGTGCTGTCAATACAGAGAACAACGACAAAAATCGGTGTTGCCTACACCGAGTTATTCTATTTTTAAAATTTGCACCCTGTTGACTTCAATAGGGCAAGTAGTAAGCCTGCTTTTTAGCCTCTTAACATCCTTTAAGTGTCATTACAAGTGCACAGAAAATGTGAGTGATTCCTTCCGAGTGAACACGGGTGGATTTGACTGCAGTAGATGTTAGAGATATTAATAAAAACGAAGTTAATTCAGCCAGCGCTCATACCTTTGTTTACATCCTGTTTTCGGTGGAACGCCATAGTAATCGATTGTCGAGTTCACGCGCATAGGTTTAGTTACCAATGATCACGCGCGTGAACTCGACAATTGATTACTATGGCGTTCCACCGAAAACAGGATGTAAACAAAGGTATGAGCGCTGGCTGAATTAACTTCGTTTTTATTAATATCTCTAACATCTACTGCAGTCAAATCCACCCGTGTTCACTCGGAAGGAATCACTCACATTTTCTGTGCACTTGTAATGACACTTAAAGGATGTTAAGAGGCTAAAAAGCAGGCTTACTACTTGCCCTATTGAAGTCAACAGGGTGCAAATTTTAAAAATAGAATAACTCGGTGTAGGCAACACCGATTTTTGTCGTTGTTCTCTGTATTGACAGCACTCCAAATGTACAAAAAAATGAGCTCAATGTTAAAATTGACCGGAGTTCTCCTTTAAGATCACTAAATTCGAGGCTTTTGGTCATACCTAGGATATCCAGATCCACCAAAGGAGGGAGAGCATTTTCACATTTAGCTCCAAAACTCTGGAATAGTCTTCCTGATACTGTTCGTTGCTCAGACTCGCTCTCCCAGTTTAAAACTAGATTAAAGACGCATCTCTTCAGCCAGGCATTCATATAATATTTTAATCTTACAGTTAAATCCGGTCTCTACTTCATAAACGCCAGAGGAGAACTGGCCCCCAACTGAGCCTGGGTTCTCCCAAGGTTTTTTTTTCTCCATTAGGTCACCTGATGGAGTTTTTCGGTTCCTTGCCACTGTTGCCTTTGGCTTGCTCAGTTGGGGATACTTAATTTGATTAATCGATTCAACAGTGCTATTGATCAGCATTACCAAACGTGGATGTTTTACACCAGAAACAAACACTGATGTACTATTTTATTTAATACTGTGAAGCTGCTTTGATACAATCTGTATTGTGAAAAGCGCTATATAAATAAAGTTGACTTGACTTGACTTGACCTTAAATAAGAAATGATTCAAGGATTATTTTGCATAGATGTTACATTTCAAACAAACGCAAATGCAATCCTTCTGTGGCCAGAGGCATTATGAGCAATTAGTATGAGCATCAAAGATCAGTTTCAGCTACTTTTTCTTTCCTAAATGAATCAGTGTTTTGGACTAATCTGTTAATTTAATCAGTGGTTCAATTGCGCACTTATAAAGACAGTCACTTGTCGCCACCTTCTGGCTTAATGATGCAAGTTGCACAAACACAGACAAGCGGAGTGATACAAACAGTGAAAAGTCTCAGTGCTGATACTGGGGAAATATTCGAACACATTCGAGGTAATGTTATACAAATACATTTAAACATTATATTTATTATAATAATGGCAATATATTTAAAAGGGTGCTTGTATTGTTAAATTGAGCTTATAGTTTCCACTGTCTTTGATAAAATAAATTGATTATTCCTGTTTGTCATTAAAAACTTCGATCGAAAAACAGCTGTTTAGTTTAGCAACTTGTATGATCGTTAACTGAAGCGTAGTCTCAGCCTCAGACGTCACGCCCACGGAACGTTGGCTAAACGTCTGATGCATATGGTACACTTAACTGGAAACACTTCAGGAATGTCAAAGTTGTCATCTGATTTGTTGAATTTTATCGGATTTCCGGGGGGCGCGAGTGTCGCGTTTATTTTCGGTCCGCCGGGAAACAAAGCGCAGACGTGTAATTGCGTTTCCTACTGATTTACTCGGTGTTTTGATCAGATGTGGTAATGCAGACGCCATTGTTGTTATACGTGCACGAACAGATCAATGACTTACTGCTTGTTTTCTTCTCCTTCTTTGATTTTCTATACTGACTGACTTGTTTCACGCCGGTCTGTTGTTGTGGGGACATTTCCACGCAACGAAACGTGACGCTGAACGAAACGAACTGTAATTGGTTGTTTGACATGTCGGTCAAACGGCCTTATGGGCGGGCCTTGGCCAAAGAAAGCTGCTATGAATAGCGTACCGCATGATATACGTCACCTTTTCTCATTAATATTCATTAAGCTAGCGACGGTTGCTAGGGGGGTCAAACTCGCGCGTGTCACTCATGCTAGACGCATGTAAACAGTTCACGGACGAGATGTCTACTGAGCTAAACCTGCTAACTCTGTCCGAGAATGATGTCCCCGGTGCCAAATTCACTGGTATAGAAGTAGAAGAACATACAAATATTCAATTGAAGAGATGGCTTGAGTGAAGAGGGCTGAAAAAGACGGGAAAAAGAGCCGACCTGATCCAGAGGTAGATTGTTATCGACAGAATTTCTCCCCCAAAAAACATCGCCTTACGCCACTGACAGTGACATTTTGCAGTTTCAACAAGCTATCTTTTACCACCCTATGTCCTGTCTGTCATATATACTATGTCCTCTGGTTGTCTTACGTCTGACAGTTGTTGGGGGTAATTTATATTATTATTATTAATGTATTTATTTTTTGTTTAGCGATCGCTAATGCTACTTGGTCACAACCAACAACACTTAATTTTTAATTAATATCAAATCTAAATTCTCTCAATTATTTTACCCTCCCCCCTAAGGCTGTTTCCTTACTACAGAAAAAGTAAATCTGTCAGATCTAGGGCCTACCTGTAGCATGACCAGGCTTGCTAGAAAAAGGCTGAACATGTCTTACATATTTAAATAAGAGTATTTTAAGAAAGTAGGCCTACATATGACTTTTATGATAAATACATGTCATTCAAGGCAGTAGTAGCACCTACAAGTAACTATATATATATACATACATACATATATATATATATATATACATATATATACATACATACATACATATATGTATATATATATATATATATAGAGAGAGAGAGAGAGAGAGTTATTCATTCATTCAAAATAATGTCTAGGGCGTAGACCCATCGTTCACATTTATCCCTCTAGGTTTTTGGCTTCGGGAAACGAATAAAGAATACATCCTTCATATGTGGACGGTCATAGTGTCTGGAGTCGTTTTTGCAAGTTCCATAGCAGCAGTGTTTACTCGGCATGTTCTTATTTGAGGGATAACCGGCAGAAAACAAGCAGTACTAGCATGAATCATAAGCGAGCGCGCTTCTATGTTGACCCCCTTCCGGTTTACGTTGCTGACGTCACGCGGCCTTGCGGTCTAAAAATAGCACTCGTGCGGCACGCTATTCCAGACCTTCAGCCGTCAGTCTGAAGGTCTGGCTACGCGAGACTAACTGAAGCGTGAAGCGTCGCGTTGGGATTCGCGCTCGGCTCGCACTTTTGTGAACATAAATCCCGCTTGCTTTAATTGGTCTCAAACACTTTGACATGACATTGACGAGCGGGTTTTTGTGTGCCGTAGCAGCTCAGATGAGGAGGTCAGTTATCGTCGTGATGGGCGAATCATTGCAGCACCAAATTAGAGTTAATATTAGGCAATTATTTGACAACTTTCATTATATAGGCTACACTAAACACACATCAGACGCACATCAGAGGGGATTTTAGAAGTGGGTATATACGCAATGCCGACAGAACAAGAAGTGGGTATACGCCATATACCTGCGAATACCTTGCACTACACCAGTGCATGTAATGTCACATTTACTTCAGAAAAAACAAATCCAGTGACCATAAACTCGTCAGTCAGCTAGAAAAATTAACTCTGGAGAGGAGCATTTTGTTAAATATATGCACCATATTACATATTCATTATACTTTTTAATGTTCTTCAATAATGCATGTTTGAATAAATCTGGAAAGTTTTATTATGACAGCCACCATTTACATTTTTATATAATTTCATATAACTTTATTATTATAAAAATAAATAAAAGTGTATTTTAAGTGTTTGTATACAAATCAGTTCATTTTTACCTTCAATATTATAGTAGGCTAATGAAGCCAATAGGCTACTTGACTCCCATAGTTTACAATAATAGTTAAGAGATTTGTTTTCCTTGAGGAAATTTGCAATGTATTGTAGGGGAGAGCCGGGACAGTTGAAACACTTTTCAGATAAATGTCGTTTTCTAAGATAAGGTTACAGATAGAATTTTTATTTTAAGTAATGACAGAATTTACATTTTTGTGTGAACCATCCCTTTAATGTTTTCTAATGTGGTTATAATTGGTCATTGTTCTGTTTTATAAACATTTTTCAATATTTTAAAGATATAAATATTTCTTGAGAGTCAAATCATCATATTAGAATGATTTCTGAAGGATGATGTGACACTGAAGATTGGAATAATGATGCTGAAAATTCAGCTTTGCCATCATAGGAATAAATTACACTTTACTATATATTTACATGTATATTTATACATTTTTAGTAAAGTTATTTTAATTTTTAATTTTAATTTCAGAATATAACTGTTTTTAGGGTATGTTTGATCAAATGCAAGCTTAAGATGTGATCAGAAAAGTGATTTTTTTGTGTGTGTGAAAGATGTATTTGATGTGACAATAAATGGTTTGCAACTCTTTTGTGAATTGTCTTATTTTGACAGTAATTATGAATATTAAATATAATCATGTTTATAATCGGTTGTAATTAGGCCTGAAAAAGACGTCTTTTCAACTCACTTTACAACCTAATTTAGATGCGAGTGGGACGTCCTTTTATAGGCGTCTTTTCAACGACCTGAAAAAGACGGCTTTTCACCTTTCACTTTTCAACCAAATATTAAAGTTGTTTAGACGACTGGAAATGTCGTCTTTTTGACGTCTTTTCAACGCGTTTTTGCTGGGTGGGTAACGTTAGTCAGCTCATCTTTTTTGTCCTGCTTCACTTATGTTATAGCTCTTAAACCTTTAAAATGGAGTTTAGGAAGATATATGTAACCACAGTCGTTAGCTTTGGTTAACCATTGAAGCATTTTCTCTTGTCAAAAGGCTTAACGCGACCGCCGATTTTGCGTGCAGATTAATTTCCGCCTATTTTAGAAAGCCTAGTATTTTGGTATTGCATCACTCATCTCTTAAACGTTTAAAATGGAGTTTAGGAAGATGTATCACCACAATCATTAGATTTGAATAGCTCTTAAAGGGAAAAAAAACGTCCATGTTTTGGCACTGGTAGTAGCTACATATATTAGAAAAATCACCTTGCCAAAAAAATTATTTTAAAAAGTTGTTAAAACAATGAGACAAAATAAAAAAAAACACAGATATGACAAAATTATTTTTGCAATTTCTAGCTAGCGAGTCGCCATTTTGGAGTGACGTCACAGCCTACGTAACAGGGTTGGTTGGTTCTGCTGGTGAGTGAAGAGAGTGAAGCGTTACTGGACCGGACTGAATACGCAATTGATTTGAAATTGAAGACGAACTTGAAAGACCTGTTGAGCCCGTGTGTCCCATTGCTTGTCGATATTTGACATTTGAGTCGATACGGCGTGGGAACCGAGCAGTGGTACGTCGCTATGTCGAACAGCCGGTGATGGACATGGCCGTAGCCAGCTATGAGGTCACCGTGACCGAGGTCCGGACCTTGGTCATTTTTTTACATTCAAGAATAAAATTTCAAGCTCTCTGAATGATTAATTAGCCGTTTAAACCACCTCATATGAGTATTTGCAATTCATTTTCCTGTGAGAATCTAGCGCAGTGAACGGGGCTTGAGAGCGCGTTGTGAGGGCGCGGGTGCGATCCCGTTTTGCCAGATCCACCTAATGGAAAGGTGGCAGTAGTCTTCTGGACTTGTATTTCTGATTTAATGTCACACTTTAGGAAGTTATTAAAGTGTAAAGTTGCATGTTAGGGTTCGTGATATATTAATCTTATTTCCAAAACACAAGTTTTGAACTTATTTCGGATTATTATTTTAAAAAAAAAATGTTGCTTGTTTTTCGTAGTAATATCTGGCAACATTTTACTGTCGGCATTAATAAAAAAAAAGCTTATAGAAAAACTGTAATTGCTGACAGGAAGATACCACATTCGGTAAGACAAACGCAATGATCATCGTGATTATCTGTAAGAAATGTATAACATCAAAAACAATAGCATGATACTTTGCTATTGACTGTTGTTACAGAATGAAATATGCCAAATACTGGCCAGCAGGAAGACGGCTTTTTTATTTTGTCATTTCAGTGAGCCATATGGTTGCCACCTTTGATTTGTGAAAAACCGGGACACTCAGATTTTTTTTCTGTTGTTGTTGGGGGGGGGGGGGGGGGGGGGGGGGGTTGGGGGTATTGTGATTGTCAAAACATTTTAGTAACTAAACTGAATTGTATTAGGTTTATTGACAACATGTTACAATGTTTATATGGTACAAATTCTCGTAAGATACGTTTTTTATTATTGCTTGAAACAAATTTCAGGATTTCAATTTAGTTCAATTCTTGTGATTTGATTTAATTGACTGATTTGGATAAATATTAGAAGATAGGCATTCATTTTTCTCAAGAAAAAAATCTCACCTAATGCTGTAAACATACAGAGAGCCTTATCAGCGGGTAAAATTATTTAAGGTTAAAAATAACTTTATTTAACAAATTAAATATAATGCATTTTTTTATTATAATAACAACTTTATTTAATGATAAGTAAATATAATAAATATGTAATATAGTAGCCTATGTTTAGCAAAATACTCTCTATAGCTCTTTTTTTCTAGCTAACTAACGTGCTATAGCCTATTATGGTCATCAAATGACTTTCCTGAGGTAAATGTTATGTGACAATTGTTCTCCAGCTGTTTTATTGACCCTTTCCGCGGTTGAAAAACACTGATTGATCGATATTATGTATGATGAATATACATTTCGGTAAGTTGTACGTTTTATTTTAACATTGTTCATTCCCCCTCCTTGAACTGCCACCTTACCGTGGTGGAGGGGTTTGAGTACCCGAATGACCCTAGGAGCTATGTTGATCTGGGGCTATATGCCCCTGGTAGGGTCTCCCAAGGCAAACAGGTCCTAGGCGACGGGTCAGACTAAGAGCGGTTCAAAAACCCCTTATGATGACAAAAAAAATGAGGACCGTGACGTCGCCCGGTATGGCGCAGCCGGGGCCCCACTCTGGAGCCAGGCCCGGGGTTGGGGCTCGTATGCGAGCGCCTGGTGGTCGGGCCTCCCCCCATGGGGTCTGGCCGGGCTCAGCCCGAAGGAGCGACGTGGGGCCACCCTCCCGTGGACCCACCACCTGCAGGAGGGACCGTAAGGGGCCGGTGCAAAGTGGATCGGGCGGCAGTCGAAGGCGGGGGCCTAGACAACCCGATCCCTGGACGCGGAATCTAGCTCTAGGGACATGGAATGTCACCTCTCTGGCGGGGAAGGAGCCTGAGGTTGTGCGTGAGGTTCAGAGATTCCGACTAGAGATAGTTGGGATCACCTCTACGCACGGCTTGGGCTCTGGAACCACACTCCTCGAGAGAGGATGGACTCTTCACCACTCTGGAGTTGCCCATGGTGAGAGGCGGCGGGCTGGTGTGGGTTTGCTTATAGCCCCCCAGCTCAGCCGCCATGTGTTGGAGTTCACCCCGGTGAACGAGAGGGTCGTTTCCCTGCGCCTTCGGGTCAGGGATAGGTCTCTCACTGTCGTTTGTGCTTACGGGCCGAATGGCAGTGCAGAGTACCCGGCCTTCTTGGAGTCTCTGGGAGGGGTGCTGGAAAGTGCTCCGACTGGGGACTCCATCGTTCTACTGGGCGACTTCAACGCCCACGTGGGCAGCGACAGTGACACCTGGAGGGGCGTGATTGGGAGGAACGGCCCCCCTGATCTGAACCCGAGTGGTGTTCTGTTATTGGACTTCTGTGCTAGTTACAGCTTGTCCATAACGAACACCATGTTCAAGCATAAGGGTGTCCATCAGTGCACATGGCACCAGGACACCCTAGGCCGGAGGTCGATGATCGACTTTGTAGTCGTTTCATCCGACCTCCGGCCGTATGTCTTGGACACTCGGGTGAAGAGAGGGGCGGAGCTGTCAACTGATCACCACCTGGTGGTGAGTTGGATCCGATGGCGGGGGAGGAAGCTGGACAGACTCGGCAGACCCAAACGTACTGTGAGGGTCTGTTGGGAACGCTTGGCCGAATCCCCTGTCAGAGAGATCTTCAATTCCCACCTCCGGCAGAGCTTCGACCAGATCCCGAGGGAGTCTGGAGATATTGAGTCCGAGTGGACCATGTTCTCCACCTCCATTGTCAACGCAGCCACTCGGAGCTGTGGCCGTAAGGTCTCCGGTGCCTGTCGAGGCGGCAATCCCCGAACCCGGTGGTGGACACCGGAAGTAAGGGATGCCGTCAAGCTGAAGAAGGAGTCCTACCGGGCCTGGCTGGCTTGTGGGACTCCTGAGGCAGCTGATGGGTACCGACGGGCCAAGCGGACTGCAGCCCGGGTGGTTGTGGAGGCAAAAACTCGGGCCTGGGAGGAGTTCGGTGAGGCCATGGAGAAGGACTATCGGTCGGCCTCGAAGAGATTCTGGCAAACCGTCCGGCGCCTCAGGAGGGGGAAGCAGTGCCCTACCAATGCTGTTTACAGTGGAGGTGGGCAGCTGTTGACCTCGACTGGGGATATCACCGGACGGTGGAAGGAATACTTCGAGGATCTCCTCAATCCCGCCATCAATCCCGCCGTCACGTCTTCCATTGAGGAAGCAGAGGCTGAGGGCTCGGAGGCGGACTCGTCCATCACCCGGGCTGAAGTCACCGAGGTAGTCAAGAAACTCCTCGGTGGCAAGGCACCGGGGGTGGATGAGATCCGCCCTGAGTACCTCAAGTCTCTGGATGTTGTGGGGCTGTCTTGGCTGACACGCCTCTGCAACATCGCGTGGCGGTCGGGGACAGTACCTTTGGACTGGCAGACCGGGGTGGTGGTCCCTCTTTTCAAGAAGGGGGATCGGAGGGTGTGCTCCAACTATAGGGGGATCACACTTCTCAGCCTCCCTGGGAAAGTCTATGCCAGGGTACTGGAGAGGAGAATCCGGCCGATAGTAGAACCTCGGATTCAGGAGGAACAGTGTGGTTTTCGTCCCGGTCGTGGAACACTGGATCAGCTCTATACCCTCTACAGGGTGCTGGAGGGTTCATGGGAGTTTGCCCAACCAATCCACATGTGCTTTGTGGATTTGGAGAAGGCATTCGACTGTGTCCCTCGCGGCAGCCTGTGGAGGGTGCTCCGGGAGTATGGGGTCCGGGGCCCTTTGCTAAGGGCTATCCGGTCCCTGTACGACCGGAGCAGGAGCTTGGTTCGGATTGCCAGCAGTAAGTCAGACTTGTTCCCGGTGCGTGTTGGACTCCGGCAGGGCTGCCCTTTGTCACCGGTTCTGTTCATAATTTTTATGGACAGAATTTCTAGGCGCAGCCAGGGGCCGGAGGGGGTCAGGTTTGGGGACCACACGATTTCATCTCTGCTCTTTGCGGATGATGTGGTCGTGTTGGCCTCATCAAACCAGGACCTCCAGCATGCGCTGGGACGGTTTGCAGCCGAGTGTGAAGCGGCCGGGATGAGAATCAGCACCTCCAAATCCGAGGCCATGGTCCTCAGTCGGAAAAGGGTGGCTTGCCCGCTTCAGGTTGGTGGAGAGTTCCTGCCTCAAGTGGAGGAGTTCAAGTATCTCAGGGTCTTGTTCACGAGTGAGGGAAGGATGGAACGGGAGATTGACAGACGGATCGGTGCAGCTTCTGCAGTAATGCGGTCGCTGTACCGGTCTGTCGTGGTGAAGAAGGAGCTGAGCCGCAAGGCGAAGCTCTCGATTTACCGGTCAATCTACGTTCCTACTCTCACCTATGGTCATGAGCTTTGGGTCATGACCGAAAGGACAAGATCCCGGATACAAGCGGCCGAAATGAGCTTTCTCCGCAGGGTGGCTGGGCGCTCCCTTAGAGATAGGGTGAGAAGCTCGGTCACTCGGGAGGAGCTCAGAGTAGAGCCGCTGCTCCTCCACATCGAGAGGGGTCAGTTGAGGTGGCTCGGGCATCTTTTCCGGATGCCTCCTGGACGCCTTCCTGGGAAGGCGTTCCGGGCATGTCCCACCGGGAGGAGACCCCGGGGAAGACCTAGGACACGCTGGAGAGACTATGTCTCCCGGCTGGCCTGGGAACGCCTCGGTGTCCCCCCGGAAGAGCTGGAGGAAGTGTCGAGGGAGAGGGAAGTCTGGGCATCCATGCTTAGACTGCTGCCCCCGCGACCCGGCCCCGGATAAGCGGTAGAAAATGGATGGATGGATGGATTCGTGTTTATTTACTATTAGCTAGAGGTGATCAGTTCACGTGCCGCTAGGGATCTTTCACGTCACATTTACAAGCGCCAAAACGGTGTTTATTGTTTGAATTTCGTAATAAAATTGACAGAATCTGAGAGCTGAGATTTTTTTTATATCATAAGTAACCTGCTCTGTCTAGTCTGTCGGTCTCCGTTCGCGATTTTTCTGTGTGTGAGAAGGGTTAATTGCGCGTGGCAGCTCTGCAGTAACAGTAGAAGGAAACGGTTTGAAACCAGGAAATTCTACTTTAGAAGTACATTTTAACAAAAAACCGGGACAATTCGTGTCCCGGGAAAGAATATTAATTTTCCGGGACTGTCGCTCAAAAAAAGAGAACAATCCCTGGAAAACCGGGACGGGTGGCAACCCTAGTGAGCCAAGGATTGAAGAGTAGTCCACACACACACACACACACACACACACACACACACACACAAGCTATAACGTTAGCAAATAGCCTGTAAATAGTTTGTAACATGTCTGTAAAATGTAAAACATTATATTGAATAAAAAATTATTTCACAAACATCTACATGTGCATGTGCAGTTTGTTAACATAACGTTAGACGTCGTCTTTTTGTCTGGTACTAATAAACTTCACTAGCTAAACACTAAGTTAGCGTTATTTAGCTAGTTCATGCTTACAGCTGTTAGCTAACAATGACTGTCCCTAACGTTAGTTGTTCGCTGGTTTGACCAGCACGTGCATCTTGTTAACGAGCCAGTGTGATATGAGAGGTTTGACATGATAATATGATAGCAGATGAACGCTTTTTATGCGTAGTTTAATGTTAATATTTATGTCTTTCACTGCGTTTTACTGAACTCAGCCCAGAGCCTTTAAAGCCAACCAACCCTGTGACGTCACTGGTTAGAATACTGCACAATGGCGGCGCCCTGGCCGCGAAAGATACAACGTTTTTTTCTTTTTTTCTTTTATATGTTTACATTTGTCATGTTTCTTATATAATTGTTGATTATAGTGGAAATCCATTTTGTAAATCGTGTAAACTTGATTGACTGCTTCATTTCCCCTTTAAAGCCTTATCTCTTGTCAAAAGGCTCAACGTGACCGCAGACTTTGATGAACACTGGCAGCAGCGACGTCTGTGTCCGTACCATTCTTATCAATGACAGCGTAATCTCGTATCTCCCTGCTCCCAAGTCATAAATCTCGTATCTCCGATTAAACATGATTTTGGGGAAATGTTGTGTTAATGTTGGTATACAACAGTATATGATAGCAATATAAGGTATAATACCAACTTTAATGATACAATGTTTAATAACTCAAAAAATATGCAGTTTTTTTAATTTCCTGAAAAATAATGGTTTTGGAGATACGCGGATTCCGCCCGACAACTACGATATTACATTTGACATCATGAATCACCTTCCATTATTTCCCCAGATGAACTGATGCAATCACAGGATTTATTGGAGGATCTGTGTCAAATAGAAGGTATGAAAAATGAAAATATGATTCATAAAACTCACACATGACGTTTAAAGTCACAGCATCAGAGTATTTCTCCCCATGTTTATTGATGGACTTGCACTTGTATTCTCCACTGTCATCAGAGCTGAGCTTTGAGATGCTGTAGATTCTTCCAGATCCTACAATCGTTCCACCTTTAATCCAGCTGATTTCTGCAGGAGGGTTTGAGTCACTGATGCAGTTCAGAGTCACTGAATCTCCCTCCATTATTACACCAGATGGACTGATGGACAATGAGATGCTCCTGGGAGGATCTGAAACAAACAAACAAACAAACAAACAAAACATTAACAAACAATATTTGACATCACACTTAGTTGAGACTTATAAATCACAGAGTCACTGAATCTCCCTCCACTATTACACCAGATGGACTGATGGAGATCACAGGTTTCACTGGAGGATCTACAGATGTCCAGATGTTCTACAGATGTGGAAAATGTTCTAGGAAAGGCTGCAGTTGGTTATTATTGGACAATTTCAGCAAACATCCCAGTTTAATTTTTCACTGTTTAATGCTCAAAGTTAAAGAAAAAGTTTAAGCAAAAAAGTTAACAAGGAAAACTATTAAGACTAGAATTTGAGAGGCTTGAAACATTTGAAATACAGACAAATGTTTTACCAAGTTCTGGATCTGATTAAGTTTGAAGATTTTTTTTTTACTTTTCCTAATTTACAGTGAATGTATATAGTGCAACTGCAAAAACTGAGAGGAAAAAAATACATGTTACATTTGTTTAGAGATTTTTTATATACAACTACAATTTTGATACTTCTTTTCCTCGCTCCTCCGTCCTCCAGCCTGTGACCCAGAAACTGATCAAACTCAGCATCTTGAAGGACATCTCAATTCTCTCCATTCCCTTCACATCACAATCATTTTATTTATGCTTTACATTGCAGTTTATATAAATTATATATCAAACATTTATCAACAGGGCATCTTGCTTTATCTTTATTATGTATGAATTTCTTAAATAACCAAACTTTAACAACATAAGGGCAGATCCCTTGATCACAGCTGTTGATGCTTTGAAGTGACGCTCCAGTGATCAAGAATATTCCAATATACAAATAGAGCGCTTCTCATTTCTTATTTGTGTATCCTCGTTTCCTTTCCTCGTGTCTCAGTTCCACCCCCTGTAGTGGTGCTCGGTTACTCAGCGGTGAACACAGGGATTGTGGCAAAGGGACGTTACTTCTCCCTTCCCTCCTTCAGGGAACGGGGGTTACATTAGTAACCTAGACGTTCACATTCAGTCATCACTATGAGTTACGTATAAATATATTTATACTGTATTTAGCATCTAGGTTACTGATGTAACCCCCGTTCCCTGAAGGAGGGAACCGAGACGTTGCATGACTGACGAATTAGAATCGCGCCTGAGAACATATCATGATCGAAATTTAACAGAACCGCTCCAATGGACTAGCCTGGGTTTCCTCATACTGCCTTGCTCGCAGCGCGATTTTATTCACGCTGCAAGGCAGTCTGGACACCATGGACCAAATTTTCCCCTGAAAAAGGGAACCAATCACAGAACGGGGAGGGAGCAGCAAGACGATGACGACACCGAAGCAGTTTGTTTATATCTATGGATCCAACATGGCATCAGACTCGACGTTACCTTCTACCCTCATGTTTATCTTGCACAAACGGTAATATTCGCTAAACGCCATCGTGTACAAATAAATATTTGACCCATCGTCTTTTTCCTCGTCGAATTTCTGTCACTCTACATACGTCATCTGGTATAATTGAATCGATTGGCTATGAGCTACATACAGGCGCATTTGATAGACATTCATAGCGCCCAATAAACGGCTCTGGGCATTCGTAAACCACGCCTCAAATACGAGAAAATGAACACTTGGTTCCCAGACCAAGTCTCAAATGAGACTTGGTCTGACATTAGCCAGGCTACCAATGGACATTGTCGAGTGAGATTTGAATCGTGAACCCTGTGCTGTGGTTATAAAGGAAGCGATCAGAGACACTCCCCAAGTTTTCGCAGAGGAGCCGAGTGGTGCTCAACGTCAACGGGACGTAACTTCTCCCAGTTGAGAAAGACGTACTGTTAAATGTATTAAAAATGCATTAAAGTATATTTGTATTGTACTAAAAACTAGGGCTGGGTAAAAAAATATCGATTTCTCGATTTTAATCGAGTCTCATTTTTACGAAACCATATTGATTCTTAAATCCCAAGAATCGATTAGTCATCCTGTTTTCAGACGATGAATGGATGAAACATTTTTGCGCGCATCCCATCCAATAAATCACAATAATCTTTGTGCTTTGTTATTATTGATATGAAACAAAGTCTCCGATTTAAAATTACATACATTTTCTTACGAAACTCAAAAACATAATTTTTGGCACTGTGGCGTTAGATCGCTCTGGCGCAGCTCAGCTCTAGAGAAGCAGCACATGACCTTCTCTTCCGCCTTAATAATACCAGTTACAGCGCGAAATAAACATGAATGAGCATCTGAAAGTATGTTAAAATATAGAGTACAACTTATCGAAGTCCGTATCATGTCACATGGAATCGCTCAATCAGTGTTTCGACCGTGGAAAGACGTTAGTAAACAATGTCATGTAACCAGTGATGTAGTGGTGCCTGGAGAAGTGGGTATACTCTTAATTTTTTTAAGCGTCCCAGCAAAGGATGAACGCTCTGTGTTATAAACAGTGACATGTAAGACAAGTCTTGTATATTAGTTCACCCCAAAATGGGCCAGTATTTGCACATTATCATTTAACTTTTGCTGCTTGACTTCACGGAGAAAGGATCATTATGAAATTAATATTAGCCACAGAAAAGGTGCAGTTTTTGCAATTAATACTGGCTTTTAATTATTTATTAATACAAAATAATTATGAATTTTGAGTGAAAATTCCTCAGTCCATCCACACATGAAAATTGGACAACTGTTGAAGGGATCACTGCATCGCTGTCTTTACTGGGTGCAGGGCGTACGCAGGGTTTTATAAATACCGAGGTCCCAAAAATGATCTTGCTAGGCGGGTTGGGGGATTATTACCCCCTCGAGAAAATATAGATTTTCCTGATCTTGACGTGCATTTTAAGGTGTTTAAACAGTAGCTTTAAAAGCATGTCAGAGGGCAGTAGCATGAAGTTTTTTATCAGATATTTTTAAACATGAGAATCAGTTTAAATGTCGCAATGAACGATCCACACTACAAAATGGAAATGCAGAATGTTTATGCTTATTGTTGACAATACACAATCACATATTCAAAACGGAAATGGCCTTAAATAAGAAATGATTCAAGGATTATTTTGCATAGATGTTACATTTCAAACAAACGCCAATGCAATCCTCCTGTGTCCAGAGGCATTATGAGCAATTAGTATGAGCATCAAAGACCAGTTTCAGTTACTTTTTCTTTCCTAAATTAATCAGTGTTTTGGACTAATCTGCTAATTTAATCAATGGTTCAATTGCTCACTTATAAAGACAGTCACTTGTCGCCACCTTCTGGCTTAATGATGCAAGTTGCACAAACACAGACAAGCGGAGTGATACAAACAGTGAAAAGTCTCAGTGCTGATACTGGGGAAATATTCGAACACATTCGAGGTAATGTTATACAAATACATTTAAACATTATATTTATTATAATAATGGCAATATATTTAAAAGGGTGCTTGTATTGTTAAATTGAGCTTATAGTTTCCACTGTCTTTGATAAAACTAATTATTCCTGTTTGTCATTTAAAACTTCGATCGAAAAACAGCTGTTTAGTTTAGCTACTTGTATGATCGTTAACTGAAGCGTGAAGCGTCGCGTTGGGATTCGCGCTCGGCTCGCACTTTTGTGAACATAAATCCCGCTTGCTTTAATTGGTCTCAAACATTTTGACATGACATTGACGAGCGGGTTTTTGTGTGCCGTAGCAGCTCAGATGAGGAGGTCAGTTATCGTTGTGATGGGCGAATCATTGCAGCACCAAATTAGAGTTAATATTAGGCAATTATTTGACAACTTTCATTATAGGCTACACTAAACACACATCAGACGCACATCAGAGGGGATTTTAGAAGTGGGTATACGCAATGCCGACAGAACAAGAAGTGGGTATACGCCATATACCTGCGAATACCTTGCACTACACCAGTGCATGTAATGTCACATTTACCTCAGAAAAAACAAATCCAGTGACCATAAACTCGTCAGTCAGCTAGAAAAAATAACTCTGGAGAGGAGCATTTTGTTAAATATATGCACCATATTACATATTCATTATACTTTTTAATGTTCTTCAATAATGCATGTTTGAATAAATCTGGAAAGTTTTATTATGACAGCCACCATTTACATTTTTATATAATTTCATATAACTTTATTATTATAAAAATAAATAAAAGTGTATTTTAAGTGTTTGTATACAAATCAGTTCATTTTTACCTTCAATATTATAGTAGGGTAATGAAGCCAATAGGCTACTTGACTCCCAGAGTTTACAATAATAGTTAAGAGATTTGTTTTCCTTGAGGAAATTTGCAATGTATTGTAGGGGAGAGCCGGGACAGTTGAAACACTTTCAGATAAATGTCGTTTTCTAAGATAAGGTTACAGATAGAATTTTTATTTTAAGTAATGACAGAATTTACATTTTTGTGTGAACCATCCCTTTAATGTTTTCTAATGTGGTTATAATTGGTCATTGTTCTGTTTTATAAACATTTTCAATATTTTAAAGATATAAATATTTCTTGAGAGTCAAATCATCATATTAGAATGATTTCTGAAGGATGATGTGACACTGAAGATTGGAATAATGATGCTGAAAATTCAGCTTTGCCATCATAGGAATAAATTACACTTTACTATATATTTACATGTATATTTATACATTTTTAGTAAAGTTATTTTAATTTAGGAATATTTCAGAATATAACTGTTTTTAGGGTATGTTTGATCAAATGCAAGCTGAAGATGTGATCAGAAAAGGGATTTTTTGTGTGTGTGTGAAATATGTATTTGATGTGACAATAAATGGTTTGCAACTCTTTTGTGAATTGTCTTATTTTGACAGTAATTATGAATATTAAATATAATCATCTTTATAATCGGTTGTAATTAGGCCTGAAAAAGACGTCTTTTCAACTCACTTTACAACCTAATTTAGATGCGAGTGGGACGTCCTTTTATAGGCGTCTTTTCAACGACCTGAAAAAGACGGCTTTTCACCTTTCACTTTTCAACCAAATATTAAAGTTGTTTAGACGACTGGAAATGTCGTCTTTTCGACGTCTTTTCAACGCGTTTTTGCTGGGTGGGTAACGTTAGTCAGCTCATCTTTTTTTGTCCTGCTTCACTTATGTTATAGCTCTTAAACCTTTAAAATGGAGTTTAGGAAGATGTATGTAACCACAGTCGTTAGCTTTGGTTAACCATTGAAGCATTTTCTCTTGTCAAAAGGCTTAACGCGACCGCCGATTTTGCGTGCAGATTAATTTCTGCCTATTTTAGACAGCCTAGTATTTTGGTATTGCATCACTCATATCTCTTAAACGTTTAAAATGGAGTTTAGGAAGATGTATCTGTCACTAATAGCGCCTCTGTGGCCCTTTCCGACCGAACACAGCGGGAACCATCACCCGAATATTAGTTCCGCCCGGACTCTTTTCTCACACGGACCCAGTACTTTTCCGTCTCAGCTGTGGCTCATCATCCAATTAGTTATTGCCTTTATAAGGCACAGACTTTCTCTTGTTCATTGCGAAGTCTTATCGTTCCCTATGGTCGTAATTCTGAGCGTTTATCTCTGTGTTGGATTTTCTGTGTATGACTCTGGACTGTGTACCCCGTTGACGATTCCTGCTACCTGCCATTGCGACCATTGCCTGTCTATTGAACTGTGTCCCGGATTACCTACGTTGGTCCTGTTTTCTGGTGATTATTCCTGCCTGTTGACGATTCTTAATAAAGCCTTGCAGATGGATTCGAATGTCTCTGACTCCGTGTTACAGAAGACTTCGCCACCTCAGGATCCAGCGGCTTTAGATCAAGTGGTGACTGAAGTGACACGGCAAGCCTCTCTGTTGACTGTGCATCACCAACAGTTGGATCGGCTGACCACCATGACCGAGGAGTTGGTGCGGTCTATGCGGTCGCTCACACAGGCTGTGCAACAAGACCCCACTGCATCGAATCCTCCCACTGCAGCTCCCACCGCGCCGCCTTCCGCGGCCCTCACCACGGGAATGCACGCACCCCGCTTGGCACTTCCAGAGAAGTATGACGGCTCTCCAGGCAAGTGCAGGGGCTTTCTTATGCAGTGTGCCATCTATGTGAACTCGCTGCCGCCGGGCTCTGTGACGGAGGATGGCAAGGTTTCCCTCGTCTGCACCCTTCTCACCGGTAAGGCCTTGAGCTGGGCAACAGCCTTGTGGGAGGGCCAACAGATGGTTTTCCCATCATATCAGCACTTTCTCACCAAATTCCGGGAGGTGTTTGATCACGCTGAGGATGGCAAGGAGGCGGAGGAGGAACTATTAAACCTTCGCCAGGGATCTTCCACCGCTGCGGATTACGCTCTCACGTTTCGCACGCTAGCAGCCCAGGCGGGCTGGGAAGGAAAACCCCTTAAGGCCATGTTCCGTCGAGGGCTTCGCACGGACCTGCAGGCTGAGCTCGCTTGTCGGGATGAGAGCAAGACTTTGGAGGAGTATATGGAGATGGCGATCAAACTGGACCATCTGCTCCGCTCTCGCAGGAGTCGCCAACCACGATTACCTCTCGCCTCACCCCAGTCTTCGGCTCACGCCCTGGAGGAGCCCATGCAAGTGGGATTTTCCCGCCTCTCTGATGAGGAGCGCGAGAGAAGGATGAGAAATCGTCTATGCCTCTACTGTGGTCAGTCTGGTCACTTCCGAGCTCAATGTTCCGCTCGTCCTCCTAGAACCACCAGCACTCGGGTAAGCCACAATTCCTTGTCACCCTCTCTCTTGTTGGATGTGTGCTTGATCGTCCACGGCCGCCACATCAAGACTAAAGCCTTTATTGACTCAGGGGCGGCCGGTAACTTTATTGACCAAGACTTTGCTAATCGCCATCGCATATCTCTTGTTCCATGTGACCCTCCTATGGCGGTGGCAGCCCTGGATGGAAGACCACTAGGTGCTGGAAAGATCTACCACATCACTGAGGCCATTACACTGATCACCAGCTCCCTGCACACCGAGACCATCCAGCTCCATGTCACCCAATCACCTCACCACGCCATTATTCTTGGCCACCCCTGGCTCACCCTCCACGATCCACAAATTTCCTGGAAGGATCAGGACATCACCCAGTGGTCCCAATCTTGTCTCCAGAGGTGTCTCAAATCCCCACAGAGGAACCATCACGAGGTCCCAGTTCCCCAACCTGAAAGTCAACCCCCGCAGGACCTTCCCGAGGTTTACTGGGATTTCCACTCTGCATTCAGCAAGTCCCGGGCCACCCAGCTTCCACCTCATCGGGACACGGATTGTGCCATCGAGCTCTTACCTGGAGCCACGCTCCCCAAGGGTCGTGTATACCCCCTGTCCCAACCCGAGACTCTGAGCATGCAGCAATACATCGATGAGGAACTCGCCAAGGGGTTCATCCGACCCTCCACCTCACCTACCTCGGCGGGCTTCTTCTTCGTAAAAAAGAAGGACGGATCCTTGCGTCCCTGCATCGACTACCGAGCCCTCAACGAAGTAACAACCAAGTACCGTTATCCCCTACCCTTGGTACCCTCAGCCTTGGAACAACTCCGCACTGCCCGTATCTTTACCAAGCTCGACCTGAGATGCGCCTACAATCTCATTCGCATCCGGGCAGGTGACGAGTGGAAGACGGCCTTCTCCACGACGACTGGCCACTATGAATATCTGGTCATGCCCTTCGGTCTGTCCAACAGTCCCTCTGTCTTTCAGGCCCTTATCAACGATATTTTCCGAGATATGCTCAACAAGTGCGTCATAGTCTACATTGATGACATACTGATCTACTCCGACACCCTGTCCGAACACGTCCAACACGTACGGGCTGTGCTCCAAAGACTAATCCAGAATCAGCTGTACGCCAAACTCTCTAAGTGTGCCTTCCACCTCTCCACCGTCTCCTTCCTAGGATACATCATCTCTGCTGAGGGAGTCACGATGGATGACAGCAAGGTTTCCGCCGTGCTACACTGGCCCCGTCCCCAAACCGTCAAAGACCTCCAACGTTTCCTGGGGTTTGCCAACTTCTATCGAAGATTCATCCGGGGTTTCAGTCAAGTGGCAGCTCCTCTAACTTCCCTCACTCGCAGTGGAGGTGGATCCAACAAGCTGGCATGGTCTACGCTCTGCGAGAAAGCGTTCCAAGATCTGAAGACTCGTTTCACCTCGGCTCCCATCTTGAAACACCCAAACCCCCGACGTCAGTTCACTGTGGAGGTGGACGCCTCCAGCACAGGTATCGGAGCAATACTGTCACAACGCCAGGGAACCCCAGAGAAATTGTACCCGTGTGCCTACTACTCCCGCAAACTCAATCCCGCGGAACGTAATTATGACGTCGGGGACAGAGAACTGTTGGCCATGAAAGCGGCCCTGGAGGAATGGAGACACTGGTTGGAGGGCTCGACCATACCCTTTCTCATTCTAACCGACCACAAGAACTTGGAGTACTTGAGAACCGCCAGACGTCTCAATGCCCGCCAGGCCAGATGGTCGTTATTCTTCTCCAGGTTTCTCTTCACCATAACCTATCGGCCCGGGTCCAAGAACGGTAAGGCGGACGCACTCTCCCGCCAATATGACTTGTCCCAATCAGACACCTCTCCAGCCACCATCATTCCCATCTCCCAGATCGTCTCCCCCGTGCAATGGGACATCATGGCCGAGATCACTGAGGCCCTAGAAACAGATCCTGCTCCTCCGGAATGCCCTCCTGGACTGACCTACGTCCCCGCTCCCCTACGGCATCGCGTACTGACACTGATCCACGAAAATCCCAGCGCCGGCCACCCCGGCGTCCAGGCGACCAGGGAACTCGTTCTCAATAAGTTCTGGTGGCCTTCCATGACTCAACAGATTCTAACCTTCGTCAAGGAGTGTGTCACATGCAACCAAACCAAATCCCTACGCCAGCGCCCTGCCGGTCTGCTCCAGCCTCTCCCCATCCCAGAGAGACCATGGTCCCACCTGGCCGTCGACTTCATGACCGACTTGCCACCTTCTCACCACAACACCGTGATCCTCACCATCATTGACCGGTTCTCCAAGTCATGCCGCCTTATTCCGCTTCCCAAACTTCCCACTGCATGGGAGACTGCTCAAGCCTTGCTCAACCAGGTCTTTAGATTTTATGGTTTGCCCGAAGACATAGTCTCGGATCGAGGACCCCAATTCACGTCCCGTGTGTGGAGGTCCCTCTGGTCTCAGTTAAATGTCAACGTCAGCCTCACGTCAGGGTACCACCCGCAATCCAATGGACAAGTGGAGAGGCTGAATCAGGAACTCTCTCGCTTCCTACGAGCTTACTGTCACCTCCATCAGGAGGACTGGAGCGAATACCTCATGTGGGCTGAATACGCCCAGAATTCCCTAAGGAAGCCCTCTACCCAACTTACCCCATTCCAATGTGTGTTAGGCTTCCAACCTCCACTATTCCCGTGGTCCGGGGAACCTACTAACCTCCCCGCAGTGGACACCTGGCTACGGAGGAGCGAAGCTACCTGGGATCTAGCACACACCAACCTACGACAGGCAATCCAACGAGTTACCCGCCAAGCCAATCGCCTCCGGAGAGCCGCTCCCCCATACCAGGTCGGACAGTGGGTCTGGCTCTCCACCCGGGACCTGAGACTCCGACTCCCCAGCAGAAAGCTTAGCCCAAGGTACGTGGGTCCGTTCAAAATCCTCAGACAAATCACTCCTGTGTCTTTCCGTTTAGATCTCCCATCTCATTACCGCATCTCACCCACTTTTCATGTTTCCCTGCTCAAGCCCGCTGTGGAACCGGGAGGAGAGGGGGACCAGGACGAGGCCGCTCCGGCAGAGACTCCTCCCCTAATGGACGCAGAAGAGAGCATTTATCAGATCAACCAGATATTGGACTCTCGGCGCCGAGGCGGGGTCCTCCAGTATCTCGTGGACTGGGAGGGATACGGCCCCGAGGAGCGGTCTTGGGTCAATTCTAAGGACATGCTCGACCCCCAACTTACTGCTACATTCCACCGGGAACACCCGGAGAAACCCGCTCCTCGTCCTCGTGGTAGACCTCGGCGCCGAGGAGGAGCTCACGTCGGGAGCCGTTCGCAGGGGAGGGGCTCTGTCACTAATAGCGCCTCTGTGGCCCTTTCCGACCGAACACAGCGGGAACCATCACCCGAATATTAGTTCCGCCCGGACTCTTTTCTCACACGGACCCAGTACTTTTCCGTCTCAGCTGTGGCTCATCATCCAATTAGTTATTGCCTTTATAAGGCACAGACTTTCTCTTGTTCATTGCGAAGTCTTATCGTTCCCTATGGTCGTAATTCTGAGCGTTTATCTCTGTGTTGGATTTTCTGTGTATGACTCTGGACTGTGTACCCCGTTGACGATTCCTGCTACCTGCCATTGCGACCATTGCCTGTCTATTGAACTGTGTCCCGGATTACCTACGTTGGTCCTGTTTTCTGGTGATTATTCCTGCCTGTTGACGATTCTTAATAAAGCCTTGCAGATGGATTCGAATGTCTCTGACTCCGTGTTACAGTATCACCACAATCATTAGATTTGAATAGCTCTTAAAGGGGAAATGAAACGTCCATGTTTTGGCACTGGTAGTAGCTACATATATTAGAAAAATCACCTTGCCAAAAAAAGTATTTTAAAAAGTTGTTAAAACCACAGATATGACAAAATTATTTTTGCAATTTCTAGCTAGCGAGTCGGCATTTTGGAGTGACGTCACAGCCTACGTAACGGGGTTGGTTGGTTCTGCTGGTGAGTGAAGAGAGTGAAGCGTTACTGGACCGGACTGAATACGCAATTGATTTGAAACGGAGGAAGACGAACTTGAAAGACCTGTTGAGCCCGTGTGTCCCATTGCTTGTCGATATTTGACATTTGAGTATACGGCGTGGGAACCGAGCAGTGGTACGTCGCTATGTCGAACAGCCGGTGATGGACATGGCCGTAGCCAGCTATGAGGTCACCGTGACCAAGGTCCGGACCTTGGTCATTTTTTTACATTCAAGAATAAAATTTCAAGCTCTCTGAATGATTAATTAGCCGTTTAAACCACCTCATATGAGTATTTGCAATTCATTTTCCTGTGAGAATCTAGCGCAGTGAACGGGGCTTGAGAGCGCGTTGTGAGGGCGCGGGTGCGATCCCGTGTTGCCAGATCCACCTAATGGAAAGGTGGCAGTAGTCTTCTGGACTTGTATTTCTGATTTAATGTCACACTTTAGGAAGTTATTAAAGTGTAAAGTTGCATGTTAGGGTTCGTGATATATTAATCTTATTTCCAAAACACAAGCTTTGAACTTATTTCTGATTATTATTTAAAAAAAAAAATGTTGCTTGTTTTTCGTAGCAATACCTGGCAACATTTTACTGTCGGCATTAATAAAAAAAAAGCTTATAGAAAAACTGTAATTGCTGACAGGAAGATACCACATTCGGTAAGACAAACGCAATGATCATCGTGATTATCTGTAAGAAATGTATAACATCAAAAACAATAGCATGATACTTTGCTATTGACTGTTGTTACAGAATGAAATATGCCAAATACTGGCCAGCAGGAAGACGGCTTTTTTATTTTGTCATTTCAGTGAGCCAAGGACTGAAGAGTAGTCCACACACACACACACACAAGCTATAACGTTAGCAAATAGCCTGTAAATAGTTTGTAACATGTCTGTAAAATGTAAAACATTATATTGAATAAAAAATTATTTCACAAACATCTACATGTGCATGTGCAGTTTGTTAACATAACGTTAGACGTCGTCTTTTTGTCTGGTACTAATAAACTTCACTAGCTAAACACTAAGTTAGCGTTATTTAGCTAGTTCATGCTTACAGCTGTTAGCTAACAATGACTGTACCTAACGTTAGTTGTTCGCTGGTTTGACCAGCACGTGCATCTTGTTAACGAGCCAGTGTGATATGAGAGGTTTGACATGATAATATGATAGCAGATGAACGCTTTTTATGCGTAGTTTAATGTTAATATTTATGTCTTTCACTGCGTTTTACTGAACTCAGCCCAGAGCCTTTAAAGCCAACCAACCCTGTGACGTCACTGGTTAGAATACTGCACAATGGCGGCGCCCTGGCCGCGAAAGATACAACGTTTTTTTCTTTTTTTCTTTTATATGTTTACATTTGTCATGTTTCTTATATAATTGTTGATTATAGTGGAAATCCATTTTGTAAATCGTGTAAACTTGATTGACTGCTTCATTTCCCCTTTAAAGCCTTATCTCTTGTCAAAAGGCTCAACGTGACCGCAGACTTTGATGAACACTGGCAGCAGCGACGTCTGTGTCCGTACCATTCTTATCAATGACAGCGTAATCTCGTATCTCCCTGCTCCCAAGTCATAAATCTCGTATCTCCGAATAAACATGATTTTGGGGAAATGTTGTGTTAATGTTGGTATACAACAGTATATGATAGCAATATAAGGTATAATACCAACTTTAACGATACAATGTTTAATAACTCAAAAAATATGCAGTTTTTTTTAATTTCCTGAAAAATAATGGTTTTGGAGATACGCGGATTCCGCCCGACAACTACGATATTACATTTGACATCATGAATCACCTTCCATTATTTCCCCAGATGGACTGATGCAATCACAGGATTTATTGGAGGATCTGTGTCAAATAGAAGGTATGAAAAATGAAAATATGATTCATAAAACTCACACATGACGTTTAAAGTTACAGCATCAGAGTATTTCCCTCCATGTTTATTAATGGACTTGCACTTGTATTCTCCACTGTCATCAGAGCTGATCTTTGAGATGCTGAAGATTCTTCCAGATCCTACAATCGTTCCTCCTTTAATCCAGCTGATTTCTGCAGGAGGGTTTGAGTCACTGATGCAGTTCAGAGTCACTGAATCTCCCTCCACTATTACACCAGATCCATTTATCAACACTGAGACGTTCTTTGGAGGGTCTAAAACAGAGACATATTGATATCATTAACAATCATATTAAACTTGACATCACAGATGTTTTGAGGATTTAATGTCACAGTTACGGGACCATCATTAACTTACACATGATGTTTAAAGTCACATTATCAGAGTATTTCTCTCCATGTTTATTAATGGACTTGCACTTGTATTCTCCACTGTCATCAGAGCTGATCTTTGAGATGCTGAAGATTCTTCCAGATCCTACAATCGTTCCTCCTTTAATCCAGCTGATTTCTGCAGGAGGGTTTGAGTCACTGATGCAGTTCAGAGTCACTGAATCTCCCTCCACTATTACACCAGATGGACTGATGGACACTGAGACGCTCCTGGGAGGATCTGTAAAGACAAAAAGTGTAAAATGACATGCAGTGAGACAAATCATTGCACAAATAATCTTCCAGAACTACTAAAAATAAAGGCAGACTTACACATGACATTCACATTTAATGCAGCAGAAGTCTGAGATCCATGATTATTTCTAGCAGAGCAATGATAGTCTCCGCTGGACTCAGACTTAATATTAGTGATGCTGTAGGTTTCACCAGATTGCAAAATATTCTTTTTTCCTTTAAACCAGCTGATTTCTGCAGGAGGGTTTGAGTCACTGCTGCAGTTCAGAGTCACTGAATCTCCCTCCACTATTACATCAGATGGACTGATGGACACTGAGACGCTCCTGGGAGGATCTGAAACAAACAAACAAACAAACAAACAAAACATTAACAAATAAAATTTGACATCACACTTAGTTGAGACTTATAAATCACAGAGTCACTGAATCTCCCTCCACTATTACACCAGATGGACTGATGGAGATCACAGGTTTCACTGGAGGATCTACAGATGTCAGGTAAAAGTATTTATCAGAGACGGCTGGTGGAAAATGTTCTAGGAAAGACTGCAGTTGGTTATTATTGGACAATTTCAGCAAACATCCCAGTTTAATTTTTCACTGTTTAATGCTCAAAGTTAAAGAAAAAGTTTAAGCAAAAAAGTTAACAAGGAAAACTATTAAGACTAGAATTTGAGAGGCTTGAAACATTTGAAATACAGACAAATGTTTTACCAAGTTCTGGATCTTATTAAGTTTGAAGATTTTTGTATTTTTACTTTTCCTAATTTACAGTGAATGTATATAGTGCAACTGCAAAAACTGAGAGGAAAAAAATACATGTTACATTTGTTTAGAGATTTTTTATATACAACTACAATTTTGATACTTCTTTTCCTCGCTCCTCCGTCCTCCAGCCTGTGACCCAGAAACTGATCAAACTCAGCATCTTGAAGGACATCTCAATTCTCTCCATTCCCTTCACATCACAATCATTTTATTTATGCTTTACCTTTGCAGTTTATATAAATTATATATCAAACATTTATCAACAGGGCATCTTGCTTTATCTTTATTATTTATGAATTTCTTAAATAACCAAACTTTAACAACATAAGGGCAGATCCCTTGATCACAGCTGTTGATGCTTTGAAGTGACGCTCCAGTGATCAAGAATATTCCAATATACAAATAGAGCGCTTCTCATTTCTTATTTGTGTATCCTCGTTTCCTTTCCTCGTGTCTCAGTTCCACCCCCTGTAGTGGTGCTCGGTTACTCAGCGGTGAACACAGGGATTGTGGCAAAGGGACGTAACTTCTCCCTTCCCTCCTTCAGGGAACGGGGGTTACATTAGTAACCTAGACGTTCACATTCAGTCATCACTATGAGTTACGTATAAATATATTTATACTGTATTAAGCGTCTAGGTTACTGATGTAACCCCCGTTCCCTGAAGGAGGGAACCGAGACGTTGCATGACTGACGAATTAGAATCGCGCCTGAGAACATATCATCATCGAAATTTAACAGAACCGCTCCAATGGACTAGCCTGGGTTTCCTCATACTGCCTTGCTCGCAGCGCGATTTTATTCACGCTGCTAGGCAGTCTGGACACCATGGACCAAATTTTCCCCTGAAAAAGGGAACCAATCACAGAACGGGGAGGGAGCAGCAAGACGATGACGACACCGAAGCAGTTTGTTTATATCTATGGATCCAACATGGCATCAGACTCGACGTTACCTTCTACCCTCATGTTTATCTTGCACAAACGGTAATATTCGCTAAACGCCATCGTGTACAAATAAATCTTTGACCCATCGTCTTTTTCCTCGTCGAATTTCTGTCACTCTACATACGTCATCTGGTATAATTGAATCGATTGGCTATGAGCTACATACAGGCGCATTTGATAGACATTCATAGCGCCCAATAAACGGCTCTGGGCATTCGTAAACCACGCCTCAAATACGAGAAAATGAACACGTGGTTCCCAGACCAAGTCGAGACTTGGTCTGACATTAGCCAGGCTACCAATGGACATTGTCGAGTGAGATTTGAATCGTGAACCCTGTGCTGTGGTTATAAAGGAAGCGATCAGAGACACTCCCCAAGTTTTCGCAGAGGAGCCGAGTGGTGCTCAACGTCAACGGGACGTAACTTCTCCCAGTTGAGAAAGACATACTGTTAAATGTATTAAAAATGCATTAAAGTATATTTGTATTGTACTAAAAACTAGGGCTGGGTAAAAAAATATCGATTTCTCGATTTTAATCGAGTCTCATTTTTACGAAACCATATTGATTCTTAAATCCCAAGAATCGATTAGTCATCCTGTTTTCAGACGATGAATGGATGGAACATTTTTGCGCGCATCCCATCCAATAAAGTGCTTTGTTATTATTGATATGAAACAAAGTCTCCGATTTAAAATTACATACATTTTCTTACGAAATTCAAAAACATAATTTTTGGCACTGTGGCGTTAGATCGCTCTGGCGCAGCTCAGCTCTAGAGAAGCAGCACATGACCTTCTCTTCCGCCTTAATAATACCAGTTACAGCGCGAAATAAACATGAATGAGCATCTGAAAGTATGTTAAAATATAGAGTACAACTTATCGAAGTCCGTATCATGTCACATGGAATCGCTCAATCAGTGTTTCGACCGTGGAAAGACGTTAGTAAACAATGTCATGTAACCAGTGATGTAGTGGTGCCTGGAGAAGTGGGTATACTCTTAATTTTTTTAAGCGTCCCAGCAAAGGATGAACGCTCTGTGTTATAAACAGTGACATGTAAGACAAGTCTTGTATATTAGTTCACCCCAAAATGGGCCAGTATTTGCACATTATCATTTAACTTTTGCTGCTTGACTTCACGGAGAAAGGATCATTATGAAATTAATATTAGCCACAGAAAAGGTGCAGTTTTTGCAATTAATACTGGCTTTTAATTATTTATTAATACTAAATATTTATGAATTTTGAGTGACTATTCCTCAGTCCATCCACACATGAAAATTGGACAACTGTTGAAGGGATCACTGCATCGCTGTCTTTACTGGGTGCAGGGCGTACGCAGGGTTTTATAAATACCGAGGTCCCAAAAATGATCTTGCTAGGCGGGTTGGGGGATTATTACCCCCTCGAGAAAATATAGATTTTCCTGATCTTGACGTGCATTTTAAGGTGTTTAAACAGTAGCTTTAAAAGCATGTCAGAGGGCAGTAGCATGAAGTTTTTTATCAGATATTTTTAAACATGAGAATCAGTTTAAATGTCGCAATGAACGATCCACACTACAAAATGGAAATGCAGAATGTTTATGCTTATTGTTGACAATACACAATCACATATTCAAAACGGAAATGGCCTTAAATAAGAAATGATTCAAGGATTATTTTGCATAGATGTTACATTTCAAACAAACGCCAATGCAATCCTTCTGTGGCCAGAGGCATTATGAGCAATTAGTATGAGCATCAAAGATCAGTTTCAGCTACTTTTTCTTTCCTAAATTAATCAGTGTTTTGTTTTGGACTAATCTGCTAATTTAATCAATGGTTCAATTGCGCACTTATAAAGACAGTCACTTGTCGCCACCTTCTGGCTTAATGATGCAAGTTGCACAAACACAGACAAGCGGAGTGATACTGTGGTGATGCGCTCCATCATGATAATCATTAGGGTCGGACCAGGTATGAGCGGCAGATATAAAAAGGGGACGGGAATGACGCTTAAGCGAGCGCGTCATTCTCGTTCTGGAAGTGACGTCATCCTGGCACGCAGTGTTTACATTCGGGAGGTAAGAAATGCTGGTAGCTGCTTAATTCTGAACGTGCGTTAGAAAAGATAATTTAAGACTCGTTCAATTCACAGTGCGACTGAGGAGGACTGTAAACTCATTGATTAAAGTATCCGTTATGGCGAGCCTGTAATTTGCATCCTATTGAGTACATTGAGCGGTGTGATTCACCATTTACCGGTAAGTCATACTCATTTCAATATCAGGTTCACAAGACCTTAAAGGGGCATTATGCAAGTCTGAGTGTTTTTTCTCTACGAGCTCCCCCTAGTGTCTGGTAGTATAATGCTTTCAAACACTCTGTCGTAAAAACGAACTGTTGTCCCTCCCCCCTCGCCACGATCAACCCAGCTGATCAGCTGTCAACCTAGCTGAGCAGAGGAACGGGCTATTTCAAAACCAGTTATGTCTACCGAGGCAAGTAAAGCAATACTTTCTTTCCAACTGATGGCGATTTTTTTATTTATTGTGTTGTCATGCATACCAGTATTTTTACCGGGAACGAACGATATGAACGAGGCGAACTACTGCTTTCGTGTTTGTTTGTTTGTTTGTTTTTGGGAGAATGGGCATGAGCATAAAAAAAAATATATATATCGGAGGCTAATATTTGTCTAAAGTTATATTAGCAAGGTCTATAAGTTCATCTGGTAGAATGATGGTTTACCTTTGCTTGTCTAAGAAAACATCAGAACGTTTTTTTCTAGCTCGATCATGATATGTGCAACATTTTGCGCGTCTGATATTGCCTACTATCAGACGCGTTGACTTAGTGACATAAAATAAAAGTGTAAGTTACACAAATAAAACCGACAGAGGAACTGCCAAACAACTACAGAAATCAAACGTGTTTGCTATGACAATGCTAACATCAAAGTTATAGTATCTAGCGTACTAGTAAGCCCCTTACAGACAGCGATCACAATAAAAACCTTTACAGACAATAGCAAACATCCTGAGGTCGCAATTACTTGAAATTTAAATATTAAACACAGTTTATTCCAAAGATACTTAACTTACAAGTGCAACAGCAGGATCAGCATCCGTTTTGAAATTGCAGGCTTCTGTTTCTCTCAGTTCTCACCATTCTGAAAAAGCCGGTCCGATATATTTACTCGAGTCTGACTTCTTGCTCGGTCAGTCTCCCGTTTCCTCTTTCGTTGGTCCTCCGACAAAGATTTCCTAGCTTTCTGCTTCTTTTTTACAGGCTCAGCCTCAGCCATAACTCAATCTATCGTTGCCCTTTGCTTATAGCTAGCCCGCCGGTGCTTGAATAGGGGCGTGTACGTGTGCAGTGCCGTCAAGCAATTCGTTACATCGCGAGACCTGATATCACGCGATACTTCCTGACACCGACCCGCGTCCCAAAGTTGCAAGTGAGTTTTTTCCGCTCTCGGGCACCAGGGGGGTGCGAAACCACCACCATTCAACCCGAAATAAGTAATATAACCATTCCACTGACTCCGAAGCTGTTCAGTTAAGGTTAAAAAGTTACCTAGTGTCCCTTTAAATGCGTAAATTATAAACGATGTGATGTATTGTTTTTTTTTTGTGATTGATCCTATAATTTGCACCCTATTGAGTGCACTGAGTGGCGTGATTCACTATTTACCGGTAAGTCATACGCAGGTCAATGTTAAGTTTATGAGATCATAAATGTGTGAATTACAATTGTCGTGTGTTATATATTTTTTTTAGTAATACAGGGGTGGTGTTACAGCAGGCTTGGTGGGAGTAGCTGGGCTTCGTGATGACCGATTGGATTGTGTTTCCCCTTGCCAGAAACTCCTCGACCATTTCTCAGTGACTATTACTGGAACAGCGCATTTGTTGTGATCATCTGACTAACATTTTCTCTTATCTCTCATCTGTCTTGAGACGGCCGGAACAATAGCGCATTTTCGGCCGTAGTGACGCTTTCTAAACCTAGCAAATTCAGTGCTGATCTCTGGGCTGGCGTACAGCGGCGAATAACTGGGTTGTCACTTCTAATTGTTTTTTTTAGCAGAAACGTTGTCATTTAAAGTATCTACGTTTGCAAAATTGTTATTGTCTGTTTTTGGAATGTCTTGCATGTATTTCTAACTCCGACCTGAGACGGGTGTATTTTTAAAATACTGTAATCATCAGGCGACGCAGTGTTGGAAAGCTATTAATGAGCGTTTGCCAGTGAGTGGTTGCTTTTATTTTTTTGTGTGTAAACAACTGATTCCATCTGTCCACATGTGATAAGGTTTCAACCAAAAGACTATTACATGGAAAGTGTGTGTGTGTTTGTGTATGGTTGCTTATGTCTCAATTTGTACTCTCTTCTCTTTTACCCAGAGTTGGGGTGCCAGTTCAACGCCCACGTCCTCTGGTGTGGTGGTGTGCTTCTCGCTTGCTGTGTTCACAGGGGGTGATTGGGTGCTGTGTGGTGAGAGCACTAGTTACAGTGTTTACCGTGTGGGCGAACTGAATCCGTCTGAAACGGATAAGTGTTATAGTTGGTGTATTTATCTAATGCGTGTTTGTATTGTGTATTTTGGTATTTTTCTTATCTGTATAAACAATTAATAAACAATTTGAAACGTTTCCTTGTTGTCTGTTATCTGACCCAGTCACCGCGTATCTGTGTGCTTTGCACTTGATGTACTAACGGGTCCCCGACCCATTTTCCGGGGTGGCGTAGTCTATTTTGTGCCATAATTGGTATTGTATTGCACTTAAGAGAGCAAACTGCCACATTTGGCGTATAGTCGGCAGGGTGTTGTGACTGTGGTCTAGATTCAGACACTGTGATATTGTTTTTCTCTTTAGGCATTTCTTTTGTTTAGTTGTGACAACTCAGTGGAGATTCGTCTGGTAAGTACACTTTAGTGTTTAATCATGGAAGCTGAATTACAGGAGATGAGAGATCTTGTGGCCCAATTGAAGGCTGATAATGAGCGACTGCGACAGGAGCGGGCGCCGGTTGAGCTGCCTTCTCCTGGCGCGGCCTCTAGTAGTGCGTCACGGCCGGCAACGCCTAGTGTTTCTGACTCTAATATCGGTACCGTTGAACGGTTGGTGTTCATTCCGCGAGAACGCCGTTGTCCAAAGTTTAATGGCAGGTCCGGTATAGGCATTGAGGGATGGGTCGAGGAGGCTCAGGCGTGTATGCGTATGCGGAACATGACGACAGCTGAAAAGGCTTTCTTTCTGTTTGATCATCTCGAAGGAGAGGCGCGAGACGAAATAAAATACCGACCTAGCATGGATAGAGACGATCCAGAAAGAATTGTTTCAGCACTGCGTGAGCTATATGGTTGCGCCGAATCTTATGTTGCACTTCAAGAGGCTTTTTATTTGCGGCGTCAACTGGAGGGGGAAACATTACAAGAGTTCTCCCTGGGACTGTTGGGTCTGTTTGATAAACTTAAGCAACAGTCACCACATGTCATTTCAAATGAAGATGTAATGGTGAGGGATCAATTTATCGAATACGTATTGGATAATTCTTTACGCAGGGAGCTGAAGCAATTGGTACGACGTCAGCCTGCTGTAACACTATTGGAGGTGCGTGGGGAGGCTATCCGTTGGGAACGAGAGGGAATGCCGGGCAGTGCAAGGGGCGGAGTCAATCTGCACCCCTGGTGCACGGGATTCTATGGGGGGTCCAAGGTAATACTGGACTAAGTCCCAAGCGTAGGGAGCATTCATCGGAATTCGGTGAATTACGGGAAATGCTGAATCAGCAGCAAAAGCAACTTGACCAGCTTACTCAAACTTTAGCCCGCAGCCAAAGCCCCCAGTTTGTCGGTCGTTCGCCCCGTTCCGCGTCTGTGATTTGCCGACGGTGTCAGCGGCCAGGCCATTTCGCACGGGAATGTAATTGGCAACCTCGTTCTCCTGGTCCTCCAGTCCACCCTCCGATCGCTTCGGCCTCTGGCAATGTAGGGCCGGTTAGGACTGGTTTCCCTGATCCGTTGGGAAACTAGTTCCCACCGGGCTACCGAGCCACAGTCCGGTTGGGGGTATGCATGGCTCCCGTGTTTTTCATGTCCGCACCTCGTCGTTGTTATAGGGGGTGTCTCCGTGCCTTGTTTGATCGATACTGGCTCCATGGTGTCGACCATTACAGAGAGTTGTTTTAGGTCATGGTTTGAACCATGGGGCCAGGATCGTTTGCAGTCATGTCGTTGGTTGCAGCTCAGAGCAGCCAATGGATTGGAAATTCCCTATATTGGGTATATAGAACTAGACATTGAACTGTGCGGTCGCATGGTGTCAGATTGTGGAATACTGGTGGTCCGTGATCCTCCCGGGGGTAGCCTTAGCACTCCTGGCATCCTTGGAATGAACGTTCTTAGTCGCTGTTACCGTGAGCTTTTCGGTCAGTACGGGTCCACCTTATTTGAGCTACCACTCGTGACGCAGGAGGCGGAATTGTCTCAGGCCTTTCAAACCTGTCAAAGGGTGGATGGTGTCCTTACATGCGGAGGTAATGTAAAAGTCCGTGGGCGTCGAGTGTGCCGCGTTCCAGGTGGCTCTTTGAAATTCGTGACCGCAACGTGTTCATCCATTTTTAGTGGTAAGACCGTATTATTCGAGCCCCTTGAGACGGGGTTACCTGTTGGCTTACTAGCCTCCCCGTCTCTAGTGCATGTGGGTAGTGGTACGGTCCATGTGCCCATCGTCAACGTTGGTGTGCTCGACGCTGTCTTATACCCTACAACGATCCTTGGGAAACTGCGGGAGGTGTTTCTGGTAGATTCACCTTCCGGACTGACCGAGGGTCCAGTCACAAACACTCGAATGGCAGTCTGCGAGGGGATTGTTGCATCGGGGGTAGGGCACGTCGAAAGTGTAGAACTCCAAGGGTTGTCTGACGAGGAACAGGAGCAGGTAAGGGCTCTCCTTAGGGAATTCCAGAGCGTGTTTTCTACTGGTGAGGGAGACCTGGGTTGTACTGACCTCCTGTCTCATGAAATTCCCTTAATGGATGAGACTCCAGTTCGTCAGCGCTATAGGCGTATTCCCCCGTCCGACTATGAGGTAGTTAAGACTCACATCGGCCAGCTCCTAGATGCCCAGGTAATTCGGGAAAGTTGTAGCCCCTATGCCTCCCCACTGGTATTAGTCAAGAAGAAGGACGGTAGCCTCCGCTTGTGCGTTGACTACCGTCAGCTCAATGCCAAGACCCGAAGAGACTCGTTCCCATTGCCTCGCATTGAGGAAACCTTGGATTCCCTAACGGGGGCTCGCTGGTTCACCACATTAGATCTGGCCAGCGGGTATAATCAAGTTCCAGTTGCGGAGTCTGATCGTCACAGAACAGCTTTTTGTACCCCCTTTGGGCTATACGAGTGGAATCGTATGCCCTTTGGGCTGTGCAATGCACCCGGCACATTCCAACGTCTGATGGAGCGGCTCTTTGGTGACCAGCGACACCAGTCCGTCTTGTTGTATCTGGACGACATTATTGTATATTCCTCATCGGTGCAACATCATCTACAGAGATTGAGGATGGTGCTGGGTCGCCTACGAGCCGCTGGTCTTAAGGTGAAGTTGGAAAAATGTGCATTTTTTAGGGAGAAAGTGCAGTACCTGGGACATGTAATATCTTCCCAGGGGGTGGCCACAAACCCGGGTAAGGTCGAGACCGTAGCCCAGTGGCCGTGTCCTAAGACCGTTGTAGGATATTTGTAATTTGTAGTGATTACAATTTAGCTCAAAGGATTTATTAATTAATTTATAGGGAATTCAAAAGAGTCACTTATTACAACCGAGCAAATGACTCGTTCGCGGTTCATTTGAACTGGCTGTAACTATCAACTCTGCAACGGATATAAATATCCGAACTATAGTGAAACACTATATAGTTAGCAAGGTAACTTAGATCAGAAGTTTAAGACATTAAATTTGTAAGCACAATAACACAAGTAATATTTCTCTTTAAAATACAAACAAGACTTTATTGATTATTCTAACACATAACTAATATCTAACACAGACACACACACACATTCATACGCGTTGCAGAAAGAAAGAGAGTAAGGAAAGATTAAGTTTTAAGAGTGAGTTTAAGAGTGAGATGATGTAATCCCAAGTTTCTATGCACTTATAAAACACAACCTGAATGAACCATCAATCATTAGTTTAACCCTTTTATCGTTTCCTAGGTTATTAAATCAGTATCAAATACACCAGTTCAGCTTAAGAGTCTGGAGGCAGTACTTGCTTGTCTTTGCTTTTGGGGATTCCCTTTTTGTTGCGTGAAAGGGGTTTTCCCGGTCCGTTCGTTGGCTGGTCTCCGCGTGCCTGATGTCTGGGTCACGTGGTCAGTCACGTGGCGTGCTGGCGGAATGAAAGTCTTTGTTTGAAGCTGGCTTTGCAGAAGAAACGTGGCTCGAAATCTTGTCGCAAAACTTAACTTAGAACCGAGACTCACAACGGAAAAGAAAGGAAACTAAGAAAAGAAAGGAAATTGAGAGGAGTAGATGATGGCTTGAATGAAGCTGTTTAACCCATGTTCTCCAGATCTTGATTTGGGTTGTTTCGTCTGCGCGTTTACATGGTTCCTAGTCGGTCTTAGATCTTCATCTCCCGCTGCATTTTTGGTTCTGCACTAAAAACTCTAAACTTTGTTCTGGTGTTAAGAGTTTAAACTCAAATGTCCGCCCAGCCTCCTGGATCAGTTCTAACCAATTAGACACTGTCTTTGTTTAGGAGGTGGCGTTCTCTTCACTTCTTATCATAAATCAAGCTTATCTGTGCTCTCCTTACTCTCTAAGCTCTAGCAAAGAGTACAGAGGCCACAGCTAAGACATTATTACTATTATAAGAATCCAAAACATTTTCCACAGATTTCAATCAAGCCATCCTTTGAATTAAGAACATACGATAATATTGATATGAAACACAACACATTTTCATTCAAACATCTAACAATAATAACAATTACATGAATTGTATGGCATCTAAGCATATCAGATACACCCATCTATTGTAGGAACAATATAGAATCATGTCGTTGCATGATGCTTGATCTATAAGTCCATTGAAAATTGTTCTTGAATGATTTTATGTATGTTATAGGTAAAATCTCAGTTCTGTGGTTTGAAACGATTTTACACCCTGAGGTCTATCAGAGGTCCTTAAGGAGGGGTCTGGAATGTTGTGGGCTCGAGCAGCTTCTGCTGTTATCTTGATCGGGCTGAATTGTGCTATCTCTGAGCCAATCATTCTTTTCCAAGCTATCTTACATTGACCAGTTCTTTCTTTAGTTGGGCTCATCTTCTTTGAAGCTTGCATGGCCATAAAGTTCTTAGCTGGGGGTTTTCGTTGGTCAACGGAGACTGGCTGGCTGGAGCCTTCTTTTATGGCTCTGGGGTTGGTGATTTGGTGTCTGGAATGTTCAGTTCTGTGAGAAATTATGTTTGAACAATTCACCTGGAAGATTCATTTGTGTTTGTTTCGCACTCAATCCTACATATCCCCTCTTCGTACGGCGATGTGTTAAGATGAAGACATCGGTGAACGCTGGAGAAACACGGGTAGAAGAAACAGACACATACAAAGCAAACAACAAGACAACACCTCCATGACTGGTCACTGTACTGGTGCAGGGCATTAGATTACTTAAGTATTAAAAGTTCAAGTTCATTCTCTCAATATGGTCTATTATATTGAGTAGAGTTTAAATTTTGGGATTGTTATTCTAATTTGTTTCGGTACGGTGATTCTTTGATCAAATTCTGTGATTACGTTTGTTTGTTATCTTCTCTTCTAAGTTGTTTTACGTTAAGACGTTTTACCTTTTATTTTCTGGTGACATAATTTGTGGTAACAATTATGTGAACCATCATGCATGGAGCTCTCTGGCTCACATTCGTTTTAAGGCGGCTTACAAGTGTCAGGCGTGGTGCGTCAATCCTACTACCATGACCTTGACCCTTAAGGGGGTAGACATGCATTTTACCTAATACAAGAAGAAGGAAAGTTAAGGAAGAGGTAAAACAAAATAATTGAGTGTTCCTAGTATGGCTTATAACTACTGTTGTGCAGCTAAGGTGTCAGGTATCACAGGGTAATGAAAGGTGTTCTACTTGTTGGATGGATAGCTAGTATGTTTCCTATGGTAAGTGTAGCTAAGTCGTTAAGCTAGTTTCTGAAGTTAGTTTTCTACCTGTGGGGAAAACATGTTTGTTGAATGTTTTCCATGGTAGATGTGGTTAACCTCTACGTGTTAGCGAGCATGTTAGTGGCGTAGGGTAATGCATGTATGTATGTATGTATGTATGGTCAGATCTGTCTCAGTCTGTTTGGCTCCCCCCTTTTCTTGAAGGCTTGCCCACGTGCTTCTTGGCTTAGCTTTGATGAGCTTAGATGAAGATTGGCTTGTTGCATCTTTGCCTTAGGAAAGGGATCTTCTATGATCTGCTGGGGGTCAGTCCAGTAAGGCAGGAAGTTCTCTGGCAGACATTGGGAGGCAGTTTGGCATGGATGCGTGAAGCTGTGGTGCAAAACTTTGTCTCCGTTGTTGCACTCCTCTTGTGATGCCTTCTGGTTGTGACAGACTTTCTGACCTTCTGTGCTTACTGTGGTTACTGTAGCACACACGTGGTTCTTGAGTTTGGAGCTTGTGTGATGGTTTCTTTGTGAGTAATGGGAAGCCAGTGTGGTGTTTTCTGGTACCTCTGGGTGTTTGTCAGTGGTTGGCTGTGAGAGACCCCTCTGTTCTGTGTTGTTGTAGAACAGGTGGTCGTCATTTTCATTATGAAGGTGTACCAGATGATCATTGGTCTTCCGTTCCATCGCTAGTCATAGTGAATTTGACTCATCTTGTTGGTCATTCGTGTTCAGCTTGTTTTCTATGAACACTTTCATTTGCCTCATTAGTTGCTCCATGTCTTCTGAGGGTAAACTGTCTTGTTCTTGGGCACACTCAGTGTTGTGTTTGACTGAGTGGTGCCGAGGTGAGTTTCGTCGTCGATTACTCACATTGAATGCATTTGGATGCGTTGGTTGACAGCCTTTGGATATCCAGTTAGGATTCCAGTTGTTTCCTTCTTGTGGGTTCATTGAGAAGCGTGGCTGGTCCCATGGCTTTTCCATGCGGTTGGTGTGGTAGCCGTCATTGGCCTGGGGGTCACGTTCTCTGTGCACCTTGCGAAGGACTGTGGTGTTGTCATGCCACTGGGTGTCTTCCAGTGCATAGCTTGTGTCTTGGCTGAAGGAGTTTGACACTGTGGATGTTTTCAAACCTTTCTTTGAGGACATCTTCTGTTTGATGTGGGCCTTGTGTGTCAGGTCACGTAGCTGCTGAATTGTCATTGTGTCTGCACAGGCCTCGAGACCAAGATGATGACTTAATCCAGGGTGCAGGTTTCTCAGAAAGAGGTTTTTGAAGTGCACATCCTCTTCTTGTTCAGGTGAGTTATGTGCACCAAAGAAGGCTTGTCGAAAACGGTGGTAGTAGGCTTGAGGAGTCTCTTGTCGACCTTGTTTGGTTTCCAAAGCGATTAACACACCGTGTTCCGACTCTGGGCCTGTGAATTCTTTTATCAGTATCTCACATAGTAGCTGGTAATTTGACTTGACATGAGCAGGTTGTCGGTCTAGGAAGCTTCGTACCTCTGAACTGGATGTCGATCTGAGGAGGTAGAACCTGTCTCTGTCAGTCACATGTGGTCTCACCTCTAGGTGGAAGTTGATATCTCGGATGTGGGACTGGATGTCTGGGCATTCCGTGGAGTTCGGGTTGAACTGAGTGATATTCTTAACCAGCTGGTTGAGATCTTTAAAGGTCATCCCCTGTGCAGGTTTGGAGTCTGCCTGGATGAGTTCTCGTTGCTTGTTGGCAGTGAACGGTTCTGTGGTGAAGGCCTGTGACGTTTTGGGTTGTGGCCATTCACTTCTTTCCCTGTATGCCAGTTCTTGGATGGAGGACTCTGTTCTGCTCAGCAGTGGTGATGCTGAGGGAGGTCTCTCCCTTCTTGGCTCTGGTTTCTGTTGGAAAATGTGCTGGAGTTCATCTCTGACCGCGTAGAGCTCGTCGTTGACGTCATCTCGCTGTTGGGTCAAATGGTCAATTTCAGCACTGCACCTTTCCAGGTGGTCTTTCAGAGCATTAATTTTAGAGTTCTTATCTTTAATGTCAGCTTTGGCTTTCTCTAGCTGATGTTCAGCAGCCTGGAGTTGGTTTACCAGGTGCATCTGGACAGTCTTTAATTCTTGCTTGTCACGTTCAGTGACTGCAAGGGCTTCTTGGAGCTTGTCAACTGGCTTCTTTGTTTCTTGTTCCACTACATCAGGCATGAGTTTGTCTTGAGCTTTCGTTTTGAGCTGGTCTGTGCAGCGTTGAGTGTGCATCAGCTCTCTCAGGAACTCAGTGGTCTGACGCTTGAAGTCGTCCTGGACTTTCACTTCCAGCTTGTCCATGCGGCTCTGGGCACGTGTCAGCTCCTCCTGAAGTTGGGTGATGTGCTTGTCGCTTAATGTCAGCTGGGCTGTGAAGGCATTGCTTAGGGAACAGATGATCTTGGTTAGTTCCACGTGGTTGTGGTTCTGATTCTGGCTTGAATCATGTGTCAGGAGTCTTCTCAGAATTATGATTATTATTAAAAATAATAACAGTTCAATTGTCTTTGGTGTGAGGCAGTCTGTGATGCCTCTGAGCCAGGCGTCCACGTCAGTGGGGTTCGTCGTCCACGGCATGTTGGCACGCTGGGGTGAAGAGACTGACACAGATCTGTGTGGGGTGTAAGCCTATGTGGTTGAACAGCTAAGTGTTGTTTCAGTGACTGTACAACAATAGTGAAGTGTTGTAATGTCTAAGTGTTGGTCTCAGTGTAGACAGGTAGGCTAGTGATGTGGAAACTTCGTCACTCAACTGAGTGAGGGAAAAAGAGAGAAAAAGGTTAAAACAAATCTCAATTGAAAGGAAAAGTTTTTTTTTTTTTTTTCAATGGGAGAAATATTTCTATAAATATTTTCTATCAATGAACAGCTGATTTAAACTCGTGATGTGTCACTCAACTGAGTAAGGGAAGAAGAGAGCGAGGTTAAACCAATTTCAATAAAAACAAGAAAGAAAATTCTTAACTAGGATAAATATTAATTTTCTCGTAAATGTTTCCTATCAAAGAGAATCTGTTTCCAGAAAGGTAAACAATATTATTGTTTATGTTTACAAGGAAAAATAATACAATAATAATGCTGATACCTTTTTTCTAAGTTTGACAGGATTGACACACCTTCAGTTTGGACCGCTTACAGCTCTGCTGGGGTGCTTTGAAGGCGACGGTTGCTCAACACTTGTCTCTGTTAATTGATCTTGGATAAGATGTCAAATTGTAAATTGCGTTTACAGATGCAGGGAGAGTATGGAGAACAGAGAGAGTTTGATTGAAAATCAAATACCTAATGACTGTTTTCTTTGGGAAGATTATCTTTCTTTCTTTAGACTCGATTTATGGTTCTTCCAGGTGTGTTCCCTACAAATGTGAAGGATGGGAAAGCAGGACAGAACAGGAAGGATGTAAGAAGGAAAGGAGGGAAGGAGATTGGATCCACAAATGGCTCTGGAGCCTTTGTTGAACTACGATTATAGAATTGATAGTTGCCAACAACTAAACATTCAAAAATAAAACTTTGTAAGAGAGGGTTATCTCTGATTTATTTTAAACTTGTAGTGAGATACCAATGTCTCCTATTGAGGCTCAGGTGTGTTACTCCCCGAGCTAGAAATAAAAAGAAAAGAAAAAGGTAATAAAGATGAAAGAAAGTAAAAATGTACTGGACAAAATAAGAAAAAGGGAAATTAAATAAAGAGGAAAATGAGTAAATCAGATAGAATTGTTGGGTTTATAACCGTAACAAAAAGAAAGGAGAAACGGAGGATACAATGCAATAACAATAAATGAGCAAGTATGAGTCTAACAATATTTGTAATAGGGAAATGTGGGTTGAATGAGTTTACTTAACTTTCAGAGTTCAAAACTTATTCACCTGAAGTGATTAAATCTAAAAGAGAAATTTAAAAATTATGAAAATTATGAAATTAGATTTATTAAGAATAAATCTGGAAATCATTAGAAATTACCTGTTTAGAAAAATATAATTTCAATTTAATATTTCCTTTTTTCTTTAAATCAAATGAGAATTTGACAATTAATAATCATAAACCAGTATTTTCTTTTTCAAGTAAAATGCAGGTAAACGGAATTAATAATTGCGACCCGAAATTTTCCTTTTCACGGGAAATATGGGTAATTAAAAATATGAGACAGGTAAAATAGGAAAGAAGAAAAGACCAACAGGTGTAAAAATCAAGGTGTTTAAATGGTTAAATCACTTTAACGTTGTTCAAACAGACACTGTATTTAACCACTGATGTCAATGACAACCGTAAATAATGCTTAAGGCTTTAGTATAGGTTAGGCCTCAATGTAAACAACTACTTAGCTTAGCTTTAGCTTAGCTAGCCTAGCAACCAAAGAGTTTGTTTACGAGGGGTCAGAGTTCTCCCGGAAACGTTGGTTAAGACTTCCGTGTCACGGTTGTAACTATGGCGACAAAACAACGCTAGTGGGCAAACACGTGAATTGCAGTTTGTAAACAGATAAGCATGTGACTAAAGAATATGCACGTAAAGTCGATCATATAACGTGAAATGTCGGCGCATTCCAAAAATACAAATACACCACTCGTAGCTGTTTTACGACGTGGGGCTTCACTCAGTTGTTTAAGAGTGATTAATTTTTAAAGGACAGCTTTGCGCTGTAATAGATGGAACAATAGCGATCTCTGTGGATCGTCTCTGTGCAATTTTATCTGAGCACACAAAAACAACAGGGTTTTTAACTGTTGGTTGAGTTTCAACGTCAAGCTTTACTTGAACACAACTTTAAATAATTCCTATTCAACTACACTCGGACATACGCAGTGTTTACACGAGAATGAATTTAACAGACACAGATAAGTTTATAGTTTATCACGGGGATTGCCGTGGGACACGCACAGACAACCTGAGAAACAAAGACTAATCTGTGAGGAGAATATTCGTCCCAGTGGAACACGCACTGAATGACGATCAGATAAATAAGGACTAACGTTCACGTTAGACGAGGAACACGCTCGTCCGTCCTTTACATGGTTATTTTAATTACTGCAGTTTTAATTTCATTCAGCTCTCTGACTGATACAAACACACATAACGTTATAGCTATTTGAAAGACTCTGGAACACGCAGATGTCTTAAGCTATAATTAAAGTATTTCAGAGAGGGACACGCTCAATTGTTACCTTATCGTTGCGTGGGATCTTATATCTTGGGTTATTTTACTGCAGTTTGAATAAAATAACAAATAAAAAGAATAAAATGGGGAGGCAGACTAGACTAGAGTAACAGCTCAGACATTCATTCAAACAGAGCGCGCGGCGCGCGCTGCATACGTCATACACACAGACTCGGAGGTTCGGATCTCTCCTCCGCATAGGCTACTATGAAAATATAATTACTTCGTATATGCTTACAATTTTAGGTTAAACTGCCCGCATTCTCCACCAATATAATGTAGGATATTTGTAATTTGTAGTGATTACAATTTAGCTCAAAGGATTTATTAATTAATTTATAGGGAATTCAAAAGAGTCACTTATTACAACCGAGCAAATGACTCGTTCGCGGTTCATTTGAACTGGCTGTAACTATCAACTCTGCAACGGATATAAATATCCGAACTATAGTGAAACACTATATAGTTAGCAAGGTAACTTAGATCAGAAGTTTAAGACATTAAATTTGTAAGCACAATAACACAAGTAATATTTCTCTTTAAAATACAAACAAGACTTTATTGATTATTCTAACACATAACTAATATCTAACACAGACACACACACACATTCATACGCGTTGCAGAAAGAAAGAGAGTAAGGAAAGATTAAGTTTTAAGAGTGAGTTTAAGAGTGAGATGATGTAATCCCAAGTTTCTATGCACTTATAAAACACAACCTGAATGAACCATCAATCATTAGTTTAACCCTTTTATCGTTTCCTAGGTTATTAAATCAGTATCAAATACACCAGTTCAGCTTAAGAGTCTGGAGGCAGTACTTGCTTGTCTTTGCTTTTGGGGATTCCCTTTTTGTTGCGTGAAAGGGGTTTTCCCGGTCCGTTCGTTGGCTGGTCTCCGCGTGCCTGATGTCTGGGTCACGTGGTCAGTCACGTGGCGTGCTGGCGGAATGAAAGTCTTTGTTTGAAGCTGGCTTTGCAGAAGAAACGTGGCTCGAAATCTTGTCGCAAAACTTAACTTAGAACCGAGACTCACAACGGAAAAGAAAGGAAACTAAGAAAAGAAAGGAAATTGAGAGGAGTAGATGATGGCTTGAATGAAGCTGTTTAACCCATGTTCTCCAGATCTTGATTTGGGTTGTTTCGTCTGCGCGTTTACATGGTTCCTAGTCGGTCTTAGATCTTCATCTCCCGCTGCATTTTTGGTTCTGCACTAAAAACTCTAAACTTTGTTCTGGTGTTAAGAGTTTAAACTCAAATGTCCGCCCAGCCTCCTGGATCAGTTCTAACCAATTAGACACTGTCTTTGTTTAGGAGGTGGCGTTCTCTTCACTTCTTATCATAAATCAAGCTTATCTGTGCTCTCCTTACTCTCTAAGCTCTAGCAAAGAGTACAGAGGCCACAGCTAAGACATTATTACTATTATAAGAATCCAAAACATTTTCCACAGATTTCAATCAAGCCATCCTTTGAATTAAGAACATACGATAATATTGATATGAAACACAACACATTTTCATTCAAACATCTAACAATAATAACAATTACATGAATTGTATGGCATCTAAGCATATCAGATACACCCATCTATTGTAGGAACAATATAGAATCATGTCGTTGCATGATGCTTGATCTATAAGTCCATTGAAAATTGTTCTTGAATGATTTTATGTATGTTATAGGTAAAATCTCAGTTCTGTGGTTTGAAACGATTTTACACCCTGAGGTCTATCAGAGGTCCTTAAGGAGGGGTCTGGAATGTTGTGGGCTCGAGCAGCTTCTGCTGTTATCTTGATCGGGCTGAATTGTGCTATCTCTGAGCCAATCATTCTTTTCCAAGCTATCTTACATTGACCAGTTCTTTCTTTAGTTGGGCTCATCTTCTTTGAAGCTTGCATGGCCATAAAGTTCTTAGCTGGGGGTTTTCGTTGGTCAACGGAGACTGGCTGGCTGGAGCCTTCTTTTATGGCTCTGGGGTTGGTGATTTGGTGTCTGGAATGTTCAGTTCTGTGAGAAATTATGTTTGAACAATTCACCTGGAAGATTCATTTGTGTTTGTTTCGCACTCAATCCTACACCGTGTCGGAGTTGCGAACTTTTCTTGGCTTTGTTAGCTACTACAGGCGTTTCGTAGAAGGGTTTGCCCAGATAGCAGCTCCGTTACATCAGTTGGTGGCCAAGGCAGGTGGGGGAAAAGCGAGCAGCAAGAGACAAGAATTGGCGGCGCTGTGGTCCGAGCAGTGCGAACGAGCCTTTCAGGTCCTGAAGCAGAAACTCACTACGACACTGGTCCTTGCATATGCTGACTTTAAGCTTCCATTTATCTTGGAAATCGATGCCAGCCATGTAGGGCTAGGGGCAGTGATCTCTCAAGAGGTTGATGGTAAGGTAAGGCCAGTGGCTTACGCTAGCCGAGGTCTTCGGCCGGCAGAGCGTAATACTGCCACATACAGTTCCATGCGGCTTGAGTTTCTGGCCTTAAAGTGGGCCATGGCCGAAAAATTTCGCGAGTACCTGCTGGGGCATCGATGCATCGTGCGCACAGATAATAATCCACTGAGTCACTTGGCTACAGCAAAATTGGGCGCCACAGAACAGCGGTGGGCGGCGGAATTAGCAGCCTTTGATTTCGAGGTTCAGTATCGGTCTGGCAGGTCTAACCAGAATGCGGATGCATTGTCGCGCTTGCCGTCTGCGGGACCATCCAGGGAGGAGAATGGTCAGTCTGGAACGGTTGTGCCTGAACTACTGAGGCGGGTGCCGGTGGACCTGATGGAACCCACTACTGTGAGAGCAATGCAGGCCATGCCGAGTCGATCTGGGCCAGAACTGATGGCGCTGCAGGAGGAAGATCCCATTATCGGTGCAGTTCTTAAATATTGGCGCCAAGGGCGAGGTCCAGGGCCTCAGGAGCGACAATTACTGCCTAAGCTCGGGTTGGTTTTGCTTCGGCAGTGGGACCGGTTAGAGGAACGGGAGGGGTTGCTATATCGAAGGGTCTTTCGTCCCAACGGGGGTGAGGGGGTTTTACAGCTGGTGCTGCCTGCAGTTTTACAGCCGGAGGTGCTGACCCAATTGCATCAGCACCATGGGCATCAAGGCACTGAACGCACCCTGGAGTTGGTGAGACAACGGTGCTACTGGCCAGGAATGTCAGCCAATGTAGCCCATTGGGTACAGCAATGTGAGCGGTGCCAGCAGGCTAAGGGGGCTGCACCAGTGGCTCGAAGTTATATGGCTCATCTACTGGCATCTCGCCCGAATGAGATAGTGGCCATTGATTTTACAATCTTGGAGCCTTCTCATTCTGGGCAAGAGAATGTGCTTGTAATGACAGATGTCTTTAGTAAATTCCCTACTCGGGACCAACAGGCAGAAACGGTAGCCCGTGTCTTGGTAGAAGAGTGTTTTTTTAAGTTCGGGGTCCCTGGACGGATTCACTCCGACCAGGGCCGTAATTTCGAATCTCGTCTCATTCAGCAGTTGTGTAGCCTTTACCAGGTGGGCAAATCCTGCACCACTCCTTACCATCCAGCCAGTAATGGCCAGTGCGAGCGATTTAACCGAACCTTGCACAATTTGCTGCGGACATTGCCCACCGGGAGGAAGAGGGACTGGGCCTCTTGTTTGTCTCAGGTGTTATTTTGCTATAACACTACCCCTCATCAAGCCACTGGGGAAGCCCCTTATTACTTGATGTTTGGGCAAGAACCTAGGCTGCCGGTGGATGTCCTGCTTGGTCGGGTGCAGGAGCCAGTGGCTGGTAGAATCCATCACTGGGTGGAAGAGCATCAAGCTCGGCTCCAAGTGGCCTTCGAAGGTGCCCGGGAGCGACTGCAGGCAGCAGCCCAATATCGAAAGGCCAAACATGATCAACAGGTAAGGGAGAAGCCCCTGACTGAGGGCCAATTGGTCTACCTGCGAGAACATGGGTTTGTGGGACGACATAAGATCCAAGACCTATGGAGCTCCACGGTATACCAGGTAGTTCGGGCTCCGCAAAATGGCGGGTCGGTGTACACTGTGGCACCAGTACATGACCTGGGGAAGGCCCGTCAAGTGCATCGGGCATCCATAAAACCCCGTATTCAAGATCATACGGTACTAACGGAGTCTTATGGGGGTCAGGCTGAGCGGCCACCACCACTGGTGATGGAGGATGAGATGGAGGAAGGGGACTTAGCCTATGTGGTGGTAGAGGGCCCCCAGGCCCAGCAAGGAGGTGCAGAGGGGAGTAGATCCCCTTCAGAGGTAAGGGCTAGTCCGGCTTCGGGATTTGTAGGGTCGGCCAGTAGGTTCTTAGCGAGAGGGAGTAGGGATGGTACGAGCTTACAGGCAGGGCCGGGATTAGTCGGTTTTGAATCACCCACTTGATCCGAAAGGGCCCCCAGGCGAACTGGACGGGTCGGGGCAGGTCAGCATTCCAACAGACATCACTTACCACGAACTATAGGTGGTGCGGCTAATCAAAATTCCGTGTCTATCACAGGGCCCAACTCGGTGATGCCCTGGTTTAGGCCTTGGGATCAGTAGAATGTCCATCGTCGGGACTACGATGATCAATGGGGGGGTGTGTTGTGGTGATGCGCTCTATCATGATAATGATTAGGGGCGGACCAGGTATGAGCGGCAGATATAAAAAGGGGACGGGAATGACGCTTAAGCGAGCGCGTCATTCTCGTTCTGGAAGTGACGTCATCCTGGCACGCAGTGTTTACATTCGGGAGGTAAGAAATGCTGGTAGCTGCTTAATTCTGAACGTGCGTTAGAAAAGATAATTTAAGACTCGTTCAATTCACAGTGCGACTGAGGAGGACTGTAAACTCATTGATTAAAGTATCCGTTATGGCGAGCCTGTAATTTGCATCCTATTGAGTACATTGAGCGGTGTGATTCACCATTTACCGGTAAGTCATACTCATTTCAATATCAGGTTCACAAGACCTTAAAGGGGCATTATGCAAGTCTGAGTGTTTTTTCTCTACGAGCTCCCCCTAGTGTCTGGTAGTATAATGCTTTCAAACACTCTGTCGTAAAAACGAACTGTTGTCCCTCCCCCCTCGCCACGATCAACCCAGCTGATCAGCTGTCAACCTAGCTGAGCAGAGGAACCGGCTATTTCAAAACCAGTTATGTCTACCGAGGCAAGTAAAGCAATACTTTCTTTCCAACTGATGGCGATTTTTTTATTTATTGTGTTGTCATGCATACCAGTATTTTTACCGGGAACGAACGATATGAACGAGGCGAACTACTGCTTTCGTGTTTGTTTGTTTGTTTGTTTTTGGGAGAATGGGCATGAGCATAAAAAAATATATATATATCGGAGGCTAATATTTGTCTAAAGTTATATTAGCAAGGTCTATAAGTTCATCTGGTAGAATGATGGTTTACCTTTGCTTGTCTAAGAAAACATCAGAACGTTTTTTCTAGCTCGATCATGATATGTGCAACATTTTGCGCGTCTGATATTGCCTACTATCAGACGCGTTGACTTAGTGACATAAAATAAAAGTGTAAGTTACACAAATAAAACCGACAGAGGAACTGCCAAACAACTACAGAAATCAAACGTGTTTGCTATGACAATGCTAACATCAAAGTTATAGTATCTAGCGTACTAGTAAGCCCCTTACAGACAGCGATCACAATAAAAACCTTTACAGACAATAGCAAACATCCTGAGGTCGCAATTACTTGAAATTTAAATATTAAACACAGTTTATTCCAAAGATACTTAACTTACAAGTGCAACAGCAGGATCAGCATCCGTTTTGAAATTGCAGGCTTCTGTTTCTCTCAGTTCTCACCATTCTGAAAAAGCCGGTCCAATATATTTACTCGAGTCTGACTTCTTGCTCGGTCAGTCTCCCGTTTCCTCTTTCGTTGGTCCTCCGACAAAGATTTCCTAGCTTTCTGCTTCTTTTTTACAGGCTCAGCCTCAGCCATAACTCAATCTATCGTTGCCCTTTGCTTATAGCTAGCCCGCCGGTGCTTGAATAGGGGCGTGTACGTGTGCAGTGCCGTCAAGCAATTCGTTACATCGCGAGACCTGATATCACGCGATACTTCCTGACACCGACCCGCGTCCCAAAGTTGCAAGTGAGTTTTTTCCGCTCTCGGGCACCAGGGGGGTGCGAAACCACCACCATTCAACCCGAAATAAGTAATATAACCATTCCACTGACTCCGAAGCTGTTCAGTTAAGGTTAAAAAGTTACCTAGTGTCCCTTTAAATGCGTAAATTATAAACGATGTGATGTATTGTTTTTTTTTTGTGATTGATCCTATAATTTGCACCCTATTGAGTGCACTGAGTGGCGTGATTCACTATTTACCGGTAAGTCATACGCAGGTCAATGTTAAGTTTATGAGATCATAAATGTGTGAATTACAATTGTCGTGTGTTATATATTTTTTTTAGTAATACAGGGGTGGTGTTACAGCAGGCTTGGTGGGAGTAGCTGGGCTTCGTGATGACCGATTGGATTGTGTTTCCCCTTGCCAGAAACTCCTCGACCATTTCTCAGTGACTATTACTGGAACAGCGCATTTGTTGTGATCATCTGACTAACATTTTCTCTTATCTCTCATCTGTCTTGAGACGGCCGGAACAATAGCGCATTTTCGGCCGTAGTGACGCTTTCTAAACCTAGCAAATTCAGTGCTGATCTCTGGGCTGGCGTACAGCGGCGAATAACTGGGTTGTCACTTCTAATTGTTTTTTTTAGCAGAAACGTTGTCATTTAAAGTATCTACGTTTGCAAAATTGTTATTGTCTGTTTTTGGAATGTCTTGCATGTATTTCTAACTCCGACCTGAGACGGGTGTATTTTTTAAATACTGTAATCATCAGGCGACGCAGTGTTGGAAAGCTATTAATGAGCGTTTGCCAGTGAGTGGTTGCTTTTATTTTTTTGTGTGTAAACAACTGATTCCATCTGTCCACATGTGATAAGGTTTCAACCAAAAGACTATTACATGGAAAGTGTGTGTGTGTTTGTGTATGGTTGCTTATGTCTCAATTTGTACTCTCTTCTCTTTTACCCAGAGTTGGGGTGCCAGTTCAACGCCCACGTCCTCTGGTGTGGTGGTGTGCTTCTCGCTTGCTGTGTTCACAGGGGGTGATTGGGTGCTGTGTGGTGAGAGCACTAGTTGCAGTGTTTACCGTGTGGGCGAACTGAATCCGTCTGAAACGGATAAGTGTTATAGTTGGTGTATTTATCTAATGCGTGTTTGTATTGTGTATTTTGGTATTTTTCTTATCTGTATAAACAATTAATAAACAATTTGAAACGTTTCCTTGTTGTCTGTTATCTGACCCAGTCACCGCGTATCTGTGTGCTTTGCACTTGATGTACTAACGGGTCCCCGACCCATTTTCCGGGGTGGCGTAGTCTATTTTGTGCCATAATTGGTATTGTATTGCACTTAAGAGAGCAAACTGCCACATTTGGCGTATAGTCGGCAGGGTGTTGTGACTGTGGTCTAGATTCAGACACTGTGATATTGTTTTTCTCTTTAGGCATTTCTTTTGTTTAGTTGTGACAACTCAGTGGAGATTCGTCTGGTAAGTACACTTTAGTGTTTAATCATGGAAGCTGAATTACAGGAGATGAGAGATCTTGTGGCCCAATTGAAGGCTGATAATGAGCGACTGCGACAGGAGCGGGCGCCGGTTGAGCTGCCTTCTCCTGGCGCGGCCTCTAGTAGTGCGTCACGGCCGGCAACGCCTAGTGTTTCTGACTCTAATATCGGTACCGTTGAACGGTTGGTGTTCATTCCGCGAGAACGCCGTTGTCCAAAGTTTAATGGCAGGTCCGGTATAGGCATTGAGGGATGGGTCGAGGAGGCTCAGGCGTGTATGCGTATGCGGAACATGACGACAGCTGAAAAGGCTTTCTTTCTGTTTGATCATCTCGAAGGAGAGGCGCGAGACGAAATAAAATACCGACCTAGCATGGATAGAGACGATCCAGAAAGAATTGTTTCAGCACTGCGTGAGCTATATGGTTGCGCCGAATCTTATGTTGCACTTCAAGAGGCTTTTTATTTGCGGCGTCAACTGGAGGGGGAAACATTACAAGAGTTCTCCCTGGGACTGTTGGGTCTGTTTGATAAACTTAAGCAACAGTCACCACATGTCATTTCAAATGAAGATGTAATGGTGAGGGATCAATTTATCGAATACGTATTGGATAATTCTTTACGCAGGGAGCTGAAGCAATTGGTACGACGTCAGCCTGCTGTAACACTATTGGAGGTGCGTGGGGAGGCTATCCGTTGGGAACGAGAGGGAATGCCGGGCAGTGCAAGGGGCGGAGTCAATCTGCACCCCTGGTGCACGGGATTCTATGGGGGGTCCAAGGTAATACTGGACTAAGTCCCAAGCGTAGGGAGCATTCATCGGAATTCGGTGAATTACAGGAAATGCTGAATCAGCAGCAAAAGCAACTTGACCAGCTTACTCAAACTTTAGCCCGCAGCCAAAGCCCCCAGTTTGTCGGTCGTTCGCCCCGTTCCGCGTCTGTGATTTGCCGACGGTGTCAGCGGCCAGGCCATTTCGCACGGGAATGTAATTGGCAACCTCGTTCTCCTGGTCCTCCAGTCCACCCTCCGATCGCTTCGGCCTCTGGCAATGTAGGGCCGGTTAGGACTGGTTTCCCTGATCCGTTGGGAAACTAGTTCCCACCGGGCTACCGAGCCACAGTCCGGTTGGGGGTATGCATGGCTCCCGTGTTTTTCATGTCCGCACCTCGTCGTTGTTATAGGGGGTGTCTCCGTGCCTTGTTTGATCGATACTGGCTCCATGGTGTCGACCATTACAGAGAGTTGTTTTAGGTCATGGTTTGAACCATGGGGCCAGGATCGTTTGCAGTCATGTCGTTGGTTGCAGCTCAGAGCAGCCAATGGATTGGAAATTCCCTATATTGGGTATATAGAACTAGACATTGAACTGTGCGGTCGCATGGTGTCAGATTGTGGAATACTGGTGGTCCGTGATCCTCCCGGGGGTAGCCTTAGCACTCCTGGCATCCTTGGAATGAACGTTCTTAGTCGCTGTTACCGTGAGCTTTTCGGTCAGTACGGGTCCACCTTATTTGAGCTACCACTCGTGACGCAGGAGGCGGAATTGTCTCAGGCCTTTCAAACCTGTCAAAGGGTGGATGGTGTCCTTACATGCGGAGGTAATGTAAAAGTCCGTGGGCGTCGAGTGTGCCGCGTTCCAGGTGGCTCTTTGAAATTCGTGACCGCAACGTGTTCATCCATTTTTAGTGGTAAGACCGTATTATTCGAGCCCCTTGAGACGGGGTTACCTGTTGGCTTACTAGCCTCCCCGTCTCTAGTGCATGTGGGTAGTGGTACGGTCCATGTGCCCATCGTCAACGTTGGTGTGCTCGACGCTGTCTTATACCCTACAACGATCCTTGGGAAACTGCGGGAGGTGTTTCTGGTAGATTCACCTTCCGGACTGACCGAGGGTCCAGTCACAAACACTCGAATGGCAGTCTGCGAGGGGATTGTTGCATCGGGGGTAGGGCACGTCGAAAGTGTAGAACTCCAAGGGTTGTCTGACGAGGAACAGGAGCAGGTAAGGGCTCTCCTTAGGGAATTCCAGAGCGTGTTTTCTACTGGTGAGGGAGACCTGGGTTGTACTGACCTCCTGTCTCATGAAATTCCCTTAATGGATGAGACTCCAGTTCGTCAGCGCTATAGGCGTATTCCCCCGTCCGACTATGAGGTAGTTAAGACTCACATCGGCCAGCTCCTAGATGCCCAGGTAATTCGGGAAAGTTGTAGCCCCTATGCCTCCCCACTGGTATTAGTCAAGAAGAAGGACGGTAGCCTCCGCTTGTGCGTTGACTACCGTCAGCTCAATGCCAAGACCCGAAGAGACTCGTTCCCATTGCCTCGCATTGAGGAAACCTTGGATTCCCTAACGGGGGCTCGCTGGTTCACCACATTAGATCTGGCCAGCGGGTATAATCAAGTTCCAGTTGCGGAGTCTGATCGTCACAGAACAGCTTTTTGTACCCCCTTTGGGCTATACGAGTGGAATCGTATGCCCTTTGGGCTGTGCAATGCACCCGGCACATTCCAACGTCTGATGGAGCGGCTCTTTGGTGACCAGCGACACCAGTCCGTCTTGTTGTATCTGGACGACATTATTGTATATTCCTCATCGGTGCAACATCATCTACAGAGATTGAGGATGGTGCTGGGTCGCCTACGAGCCGCTGGTCTTAAGGTGAAGTTGGAAAAATGTGCATTTTTTAGGGAGAAAGTGCAGTACCTGGGACATGTAATATCTTCCCAGGGGGTGGCCACAAACCCGGGTAAGGTCGAGACCGTAGCCCAGTGGCCGTGTCCTAAGACCGTGTCGGAGTTGCGAACTTTTCTTGGCTTTGTTAGCTACTACAGGCGTTTCGTAGAAGGGTTTGCCCAGATAGCAGCTCCGTTACATCAGTTGGTGGCCAAGGCAGGTGGGGGAAAAGCGAGCAGCAAGAGACAAGAATTGGCGGCGCTGTGGTCCGAGCAGTGCGAACGAGCCTTTCAGGTCCTGAAGCAGAAACTCACTACGACACTGGTCCTTGCATATGCTGACTTTAAGCTTCCATTTATCTTGGAAATCGATGCCAGCCATGTAGGGCTAGGGGCAGTGATCTCTCAAGAGGTTGATGGTAAGGTAAGGCCAGTGGCTTACGCTAGCCGAGGTCTTCGGCCGGCAGAGCGTAATACTGCCACATACAGTTCCATGCGGCTTGAGTTTCTGGCCTTAAAGTGGGCCATGGCCGAAAAATTTCGCGAGTACCTGCTGGGGCATCGATGCATCGTGCGCACAGATAATAATCCACTGAGTCACTTGGCTACAGCAAAATTGGGCGCCACAGAACAGCGGTGGGCGGCGGAATTAGCAGCCTTTGATTTCGAGGTTCAGTATCGGTCTGGCAGGTCTAACCAGAATGCGGATGCATTGTCGCGCTTGCCGTCTGCGGGACCATCCAGGGAGGAGAATGGTCAGTCTGGAACGGTTGTGCCTGAACTACTGAGGCGGGTGCCGGTGGACCTGATGGAACCCACTACTGTGAGAGCAATGCAGGCCATGCCGAGTCGATCTGGGCCAGAACTGATGGCGCTGCAGGAGGAAGATCCCATTATCGGTGCAGTTCTTAAATATTGGCGCCAAGGGCGAGGTCCAGGGCCTCAGGAGCGACAATTACTGCCTAAGCTCGGGTTGGTTTTGCTTCGGCAGTGGGACCGGTTAGAGGAACGGGAGGGGTTGCTATATCGAAGGGTCTTTCGTCCCAACGGGGGTGAGGGGGTTTTACAGCTGGTGCTGCCTGCAGTTTTACAGCCGGAGGTGCTGACCCAATTGCATCAGCACCATGGGCATCAAGGCACTGAACGCACCCTGGAGTTGGTGAGACAACGGTGCTACTGGCCAGGAATGTCAGCCAATGTAGCCCATTGGGTACAGCAATGTGAGCGGTGCCAGCAGGCTAAGGGGGCTGCACCAGTGGCTCGAAGTTATATGGCTCATCTACTGGCATCTCGCCCGAATGAGATAGTGGCCATTGATTTTACAATCTTGGAGCCTTCTCATTCTGGGCAAGAGAATGTGCTTGTAATGACAGATGTCTTTAGTAAATTCCCTACTCGGGACCAACAGGCAGAAACGGTAGCCCGTGTCTTGGTAGAAGAGTGTTTTTTTAAGTTCGGGGTCCCTGGACGGATTCACTCCGACCAGGGCCGTAATTTCGAATCTCGTCTCATTCAGCAGTTGTGTAGCCTTTACCAGGTGGGCAAATCCTGCACCACTCCTTACCATCCAGCCAGTAATGGCCAGTGCGAGCGATTTAACCGAACCTTGCACAATTTGCTGCGGACATTGCCCACCGGGAGGAAGAGGGACTGGGCCTCTTGTTTGTCTCAGGTGTTATTTTGCTATAACACTACCCCTCATCAAGCCACTGGGGAAGCCCCTTATTACTTGATGTTTGGGCAAGAACCTAGGCTGCCGGTGGATGTCCTGCTTGGTCGGGTGCAGGAGCCAGTGGCTGGTAGAATCCATCACTGGGTGGAAGAGCATCAAGCTCGGCTCCAAGTGGCCTTCGAAGGTGCCCGGGAGCGACTGCAGGCAGCAGCCCAATATCGAAAGGCCAAACATGATCAACAGGTAAGGGAGAAGCCCCTGACTGAGGGCCAATTGGTCTACCTGCGAGAACATGGGTTTGTGGGACGACATAAGATCCAAGACCTATGGAGCTCCACGGTATACCAGGTAGTTCGGGCTCCGCAAAATGGCGGGTCGGTGTACACTGTGGCACCAGTACATGACCTGGGGAAGGCCCGTCAAGTGCATCGGGCATCCATAAAACCCCGTATTCAAGATCATACGGTACTAACGGAGTCTTATGGGGGTCAGGCTGAGCGGCCACCACCACTGGTGATGGAGGATGAGATGGAGGAAGGGGACTTAGCCTATGTGGTGGTAGAGGGCCCCCAGGCCCAGCAAGGAGGTGCAGAGGGGAGTAGATCCCCTTCAGAGGTAAGGGCTAGTCCGGCTTCGGGATTTGTAGGGTCGGCCAGTAGGTTCTTAGCGAGAGGGAGTAGGGATGGTACGAGCTTACAGGCAGGGCCGGGATTAGTCGGTTTTGAATCACCCACTTGATCCGAAAGGGCCCCCAGGCGAACTGGACGGGTCGGGGCAGGTCAGCATTCCAACAGACATCACTTACCACGAACTATAGGTGGTGCGGCTAATCAAAATTCCGTGTCTATCACAGGGCCCAACTCGGTGATGCCCTGGTTTAGGCCTTGGGATCAGTAGAATGTCCATCGTCGGGACTACGATGATCAATGGGGGGGTGTGTTGTGGTGATGCGCTCTATCATGATAATGATTAGGGGCGGACCAGGTATGAGCGGCAGATATAAAAAGGGGACGGGAATGACGCTTAAGCGAGCGCGTCATTCTCGTTCTGGAAGTGACGTCATCCTGGCACGCAGTGTTTACATTCGGGAGGTAAGAAATGCTGGTAGCTGCTTAATTCTGAACGTGCGTTAGAAAAGATAATTTAAGACTCGTTCAATTCACAGTGCGACTGAGGAGGACTGTAAACTCATTGATTAAAGTATCCGTTATGGCGAGCCTGTAATTTGCATCCTATTGAGTACATTGAGCGGTGTGATTCACCATTTACCGGTAAGTCATACTCATTTCAATATCAGGTTCACAAGACCTTAAATGCGTAAATTATAAACGATGTGATGTATTGTTTTTTTTTTGGTGATTGATCCTATAATTTGCACCCTATTGAGTGCACTGAGTGGCGTGATTCACTATTTACCGGTAAGTCATACACAGGTCAATGTTAAGTTTATGAGATCATAAATGTGTGTATTACAATTGTCGTGTGTTATATATTTTTTTTAGTAATACAGGGGTGGTGTTACAGCAGGCTTGGTGGGAGTAGCTGGGCTTCGTGATGACCGATTGGATTGTGTTTCCCCTTGCCAGAAACTCCTCGACCATTTCTCAGTGACTATTACTGGAACAGCGCATTTGTTGTGATCATCTGACTAACATTTTCTCTTATCTCTCATCTGTCTTGAGACGGCCGGAACAATAGCGCATTTTCGGCCGTAGTGACGCTTTCTAAACCTAGCAAATTCAGTGCTGATCTCTGGGCTGGCGTACAGCGGCGAATAACTGGGCTGTCACTTCTAATTGTTTTTTTTAGCAGGAACGTTGTCATTTAAAGTATCTACGTTTGCAAAATTGTTATTGTCTGTTTTTGGAATGTCTTGCATGTATTTCTAACTCCGACCTGAGACGGGTGTATTTTTAAAATACTGTAATCATCAGGCGACGCAGTGTTGGAAAGCTATTAATGAGCGTTTGCCAGTGAGTGGTTGCTTTTATTTTTTTGTGTGTAAACAACTGATTCCATCTGTCCACATGTGATAAGGTTTCAACCAAAAGACTATTACATGGAAAGTGTGTGTGTGTTTGTGTATGGTTGCTTATGTCTCAATTTGTACTCTCTTCTCTTTTACCCAGAGTTGGGGTGCCAGTTCAACGCCCACGTCCTCTGGTGTGGTGGTGTGCTTCTCGCTTGCTGTGTTCACAGGGGGTGATTGGGTGCTGTGTGGTGAGAGCACTAGTTGCAGTGTTTACCGGGTGGGCGAACTGAATCCCCAATTCTGAAACGGATAAGTGTTATAGTTGGTGTATTTATCTAATGCGTGTTTGTATTGTGTCTTTTGGTATTTTTCTTATCTGTATTTAATAAACAATTTGAAACGTTTCCTTGTTGTCTGTTATCTGACCCAGTCACCGCGTATCTGTGTGCTTTGCACTTGATGTACTAACGGGTCCCCGGCCCATTTTCCGGGGTGGCGTAGTCTATTTTGTGCCATAATTGGTATTGTATTGCACTTAAGAGAGCAAACTGCCACAATACAAACAGTGAAAAGTCTCAGTGCTGATACTGGGGAAATATTCGAACACATTCGAGGTAATGTTATACAAATACATTTAAACATTATATTTATTATAATAATGGCAATATATTTAAAAGGGTGCTTGTATTGTTAAATTGAGCTTATAGTTTCCACTGTCTTTGATAAAACTGATTATTCCTGTTTGTCATTTAAAACTTCGATCGAAAAACAGCTGTTTAGTTTAGCTACTTGTATGATCGTTAACTGAAGCGTGAAGCGTCGCGTTGGGATTCGCGCTCGGCTCGCACTTTTGTGAACATAAATCCCGCTTGCTTTAATTGGTCTCAAACATTTTGACATGACATTGACGAGCGGGTTTTTGTGTGCCGTAGCAGCTCAGATGAGGAGGTCAGTTATCGTTGTGATGGGCGAATCATTGCAGCACCAAATTAGAGTTAATATTAGGCAATTATTTCACAACTTTCATTATATAGGCTACACTAAACACACATCAGACGCACATCAGAGGGGATTTTAGAAGTGGGTATACGCAATGCCGACAGAACAAGAAGTGGGTATACGCCATATACCTGCGAATACCTTGCACTACACCAGTGCATGTAATGTCACATTTACCTCAGAAAAAAACAAATCCAGTGACCATAAACTCGTCAGTCAGCTAGAAAAATTAACTCTGGAGAGAAGCATTTTGTTAAATATATGCACCATATTACATATTCATTATACATTTTAATGTTCTTCAATAATGCATGTTTGAATAAATCTGGAAAGTTTTATTATGACAGCCACCATTTACATTTTTATATAATTTCATATAACTTTATTATTATAAAAATAAATAAAAGTGTATTTTAAGTGTTTGTGTACAAATCAGTTCATTTTTACCTTCAATATTATAGTAGGCTAATGAAGCCAATAGGCTACTTGACTCCCATAGTTTACAATAATAGTTAAGAGATTTGTTTTCCTTGAGGAAATTTGCAATGTATTGTAGGGGAGAGCCGGGACAGTTGAAACACTTTCAGATAAATGTCGTTTTCTAAGATAAGGTTACAGATAGAATTTTTATTTTAAGTAATGACAGAATTTACATTTTTGTGTGAACCATCCCTTTAATGTTTTCTAATGTGGTTATAATTGGTCATTGTTCTGTTTTATAAACATTTTCAATATTTTAAAGATATAAATATTTCTTGAGAGTCAAATCATCATATTAGAATGATTTCTGAAGGATGATGTGACACTGAAGATTGGAATAATGATGCTGAAAATTCAGCTTTGCCATCATAGGAATAAATTACACTTTACTATATATTTACATGTATATTTATACATTTTTAGTAAAGTTATTTTAATTTAGGAATATTTCAGAATATAACTGTTTTTAGGGTATGTTTGATCAAATGCAAGCTTAAGATGTGATCAGAAAAGTGATTTTTTTTTTGTGTGAAAGATGTATTTGATGTGACAATAAATGGTTTGCAACTCTTTTGTGAATTGTCTTATTTTGACAGTAATTATGAATATTAAATATAATCATGTTTATAATCGGTTGTAATTAGGCCTGAAAAAGACGTCTTTTCAACTCACTTTACAACCTAATTTAGATGCGAGTGGGACGTCCTTTTATAGGCGTCTTCTCAACGACCTGAAAAAGACGGCTTTTCACCTTTCACTTTTCAACCAAATATTAAAGTTGTTTAGACGACTGGAAATGTCGTCTTTTCGACGTCTTTTCAACGCGTTTTTGCTGGGTGGGTAACGTTAGTCAGCTCATCTTTTTTGTCCTGCTTCACTTATGTTATAGCTCTTAAACCTTTAAAATGGAGTTTAGGAAGATGTATGTAACCACAGTCGTTAGCTTTGGTTAACCATTGAAGCATTTTCTCTTGTCAAAAGGCTTAACGCGACCGCCGATTTTGCGTGCAGATTAATTTCCGCCTATTTTAGAAAGCCTAGTATTTTGGTATTGCATCACTCATATCTCTTAAACGTTTAAAATGGAGTTTAGGAAGATGTATCACCACAATCATTAGATTTGAATAGCTCTTAAAGGGAAAAAAAAACGTCCATGTTTTGGCACTGGTAGTAGCTACATATATTAGAAAAATCACCTTACCAAAAAAATTATTTTAAAAAGTTGTTAAAACAATGAGACAAAATTAAAAAAACACAGATATGACAAAATTATTTTTGCAATTTCTAGCTAGCGAGTCGCCATTTTGGAGTGACGTCACAGCCTACGTAACAGGGTTGGTTGGTTCTGCTGGTGAGTGAAGAGAGTGAAGCGTTACTGGACCGGACTGAATACGCAATTGATTTGAAATTGAAGACGAACTTGAAAGACCTGTTGAGCCCGTGTGTCCCATTGCTTGCCTTGTCGATATTTGACATTTGAGTCGATACGGCGTGGGAACCGAGCAGTGGTACGTCTCTATGTCGAACAGCCGGTGATGGACATGGCCGTAGCCAGCTATGAGGTCACCGTGACCGAGGTCCGGACCTTGGTCATTTTTTTACATTCAAGAATAAAATTTCAAGCTCTCTGAATGATTAATTAGCCGTTTAAACCACCTCATATGAGTATTTGCAATTCATTTTCCTGTGAGAATCTAGCGCAGTGAACGGGGCTTGAGAGCGCGTTGTGAGGGCGCGGGTGCGATCCCGTGTTGCCAGATCCACCTAATGGAAAGGTGGCAGTAGTCTTCTGGACTTGTATTTCTGATTTAATGTCACACTTTAGGAAGTTATTAAAGTGGAAAGTTGCATGTTAGGGTTCGTGATATATTAATCTTATTTCCAAAACACAAGTTTTGAACTTATTTCAGATTATTATTTAAAAAAAAAAAAATGTTGCTTGTTTTTCGTAGCAATATCTGGCAACATTTTACTGTCGGCATTAATAAAAAAAAAGCTTATAGAAAAACTGTAATTGCTGACAGGAAGATACCACATTCGGTAAGACAAACGCAATGATCATCGTGATTATCTGTAAGAAATGTATAACATCAAAAACAATAGCATGATACTTTGCTATTGACTGTTGTTACAGAATGAAATATGCCAAATACTGGCCAGCAGGAAGACGGCTTTTTTATTTTGTCATTTCAGTGAGCCAAGGACTGAAGAGTAGTCCACACACACACACACACACACACACACACACGCTTTTTTTTTTTCTGTTGTTGTTGGGGGGGGGGGGGGGGGGTATTGTGATTGTCAAAACATTTTAGTAACTAAACTGAATTGTATTAGGTTTATTGACAACATGTTACAATGTTTATATGGTACAAATTCTCGTAAGATACGTTTTTTATTATTGCTTGAAACAAATTTCAGGATTTCAATTCAGTTCAATTCTTGTGATTTGATTTAATTGACTGATTTGGATAAATATTAGAAGATAGGCATTCATTTTTCTCAAGAAAAAAATCTCACCTAATGCTGTAAACATACAGAGAGCCTTATCAGCGGGTAAAATTATTTAAGGTTAAAAATAACTTTATTTAACAAATTAAATATAATGCATTTTTTTATTATAATAACAACTTTATTTAATGATAAGTAAATATAATAAATATGTAATATAGTAGCCTATGTTTAGCAAAATACTCTCTATAGCTCTTTTTTTCTAGCTAACTAACGTGCTATAGCCTATTATGGTCATCAAATGACTTTCCTGAGGTAAATGTTATGTGACAATTGTTCTCCAGCTGTTTTATTGACCCTTTCCGCGGTTGAAAAACACTGATTGATCGATATTATGTATGATGAATATACATTTTCGGTAAGTTGTACGTTTTATTTTAACATTGTTCATTCGTGTTTATTTACTATTAGCTAGAGGTGATCAGTTCACGTGCCGCTAGGGATCTTTCACATCACATTTACAAATATCATAAGTATCACATTTTTATATTATAAGTAACCTGCTCTGTCTAGTCTGTCGGTCTCCGTTCGCGATTTTTCTGTGTGTGAGAAGGGTTAATTGCGCGTGGCAGCTCTGCAGTAACAGTAGAAGGAAACGGTTTGAAACCAGGAAATTCTACTTTAGAAGTACATTTTAACAAAAAACCGGGACAATTCGTGTCCCGGGAAAGAATATTAATTTTCCGGGACTGTCGCTCAAAAAAAGAGAACAATCCCTGGAAAACCGGGACGGGTGGCAACCCTAGCACTGAGCCAAGGATTGAAGAGTAGTCCACACACACACACACACACACACACACACACACACACACACACACACACACAAGCTATAACGTTAGCAAATAGCCTGTAAATAGTTTGTAACATGTCTGTAAAATGTAAAACATTATATTGAATAAAAAATTATTTCACAAACATCTACATGTGCATGTGCAGTTTGTTAACATAACGTTAGACGTCGTCTTTTTGTCTGGTACTAATAAACTTCACTAGCTAAACACTAAGTTAGCGTTATTTAGCTAGTTCATGCTTACAGCTGTTAGCTAACAATGACTGTACCTAACGTTAGTTGTTCGCTGGTTTGACCAGCACGTGCATCTTGTTAACGAGCCAGTGTGATATGAGAGGTTTGACATGATAATATGATAGCAGATGAACGCTTTTTATGCGTAGTTTAATGTTAATATTTATGTCTTTCACTGCGTTTTACTGAACTCAGCCCAGAGCCTTTAAAGCCAACCAACCCTGTGACGTCACCGGTTAGAATACTGCACAATGGCGGCGCCCTGGCCGTGAAAGATACAACGTTTTTTTCTTTTATATGTTTACATTTGTCATGTTTCTTATATAATTGTTGATTATAGTGGAAATCCATTTTGTAAATCGTGTAAACTTGATTGACTGCTTCATTTCCCCTTTAAAGCCTTATCTCTTGTCAAAAGGCTCAACGTGACCGCAGACTTTGATGAACACTGGCAGCAGCGACGTCTGTGTCCGTACCATTCTTATCAATGACAGCGTAATCTCGTATCTCCCTGCTCCCAAGTCATAAATCTCGTATCTCCGATTAAACATGATTTTGGGGAAATGTTGTGTTAATGTTGGTATACAACAGTATATGATAGCAATATAAGGTATAATACCAACTTTAACGATACAATGTTTAATAACTAAAAAAATATGCAGTTTTTTTAATTTCCTGAAAAATAATGGTTTTGGAGATACGCGGTATTCCGCCCGACAACTACGATATTACATTTGACATCATGAATCACCTTCCATTATTTCCCCAGATGGACTGATGCAATCACAGGATTTATTGGAGGATCTGTGTCAAATAGAAGGTATGAAAAATGAAAATATGATTCATAAAACTCACACATGACGTTTAAAGTCACAGCATCAGAGTATTTCTCCCCATGTTTATTGATGGACTTGCACTTGTATTCTCCACTGTCATCAGAGCTGATCTTTGAGATGCTGAAGATTCTTCCAGATCCTACAGTCGTTCCTCCTTTAATCCAGCTGATTTCTGCAGGAGGGTTTGAGTCACTGATGCAGTTCAGAGTCACTGAATCTCCCTCCACTATTACACCAGATGGACTGATGACCACTGAGACGCTCCTGGGAGGATCTGAAACAAACAAACAAACAAACAAACAAAACATTAACAAATAAAATTTGACATCACACTTAGTTGAGACTTATAAATCACAGAGTCACTGAATCTCCCTCCACTATTACACCAGATGGACTGATGGAGATCACAGGCTTCACTGGAGGATATACAGATGTCAGGTAAACGTATTTATCAGAGACGGCTGGTGGAAAATGTTCTAGGAAAGACTGCAGTTGGTTATTATTGGACAATTTCAGCAAACATCCCAGTTTAATTTTTCACTGTTTAATGCTCAAAGTTAAAGAAAAAGTTTAAGCAAAAAAGTTAACAAGGAAAAACTATTAAGACTAGAATTTGAGAGGCTTGAAACATTTGAAATACAGACAAATGTTTTACCAAGTTCTGGATTAAGTTTGAAGATTATTTTTTTTTACTTTTCCTAATTTACAGTGAATGTATATAGTGCAACTGCAAAAACTGAGAGGAAAAAAATACATGTTACATTTGTTTAGAGATTTTTTATATACAACTACAATTGTGATACTTCTTTTCCTCGCTCCTCCGTCCTCCAGCCTGTGACCCAGAAACTGATCAAACTCAGCATCTTGAAGGACATCTCAATTTTCTCTCCATTCCCTTCACATCACAATCATTTTATTTATGCTTTACCTTTGCAGTTTATATAAATTATATATCAAACATTTATCAACAGGGCATCTTGCTTTATCTTTATTATTTATGAATTTCTTAAATAACCAAACTTTAACAACATAAGGGCAGATCCCTTGATCACAGCTGTTGATGCTTTAAAGTGACGCTCCAGTGATCAAGAATATTCCAATATACAAATAGAGTGCTTCTCATTTCTTATTTGTGTATCCTCGTTTCCTTTCCTCGTGTCTCAGTTCCACCCCCTGTAGTGGTGCTCGGTTACTCAGCGGTGAACACAGGGATTGTGGCAAAGGGACGTAACTTCTCCCTTCCCTCCTTCAGGGAACGGGGGTTACATTAGTAACCTAGACGTTCACATTCAGTCATCACTATGAGTTACGTATAAATATATTTATACTGTATTTAGCATCTAGGTTACTGATGTAACCTCTGTTCCCTGAAGGAGGGAACCGAGACGCTGCATGACTGACGAATTAGAATCGCGCCTGAGAACATATCATCATCGAAATTTAACAGAACCGCTCCAATGGACTAGCCTGGGTTTCCTCATACTGCCTTGCTCGCAGCGCGATTTTATTCACGCTGCTAGGCAGTCTGGACCAGAGCCATAAAGAGAAAGAGTTGCGACACTCCCATAGACCTCCGTTGTAAATAATGGCGGCGCTTTTAACCGCCCACTTCCGGGATTTGAAGAGCGGAATAGTTCTAAACACTGTCATTTTGGCGTTGGACCCCATTCACTTACATTGCTGCACGTCGAGTTGTTCCAGAGTTAAGTTGTTGAAATATCGACCTCTTTTGAATTGTCAACTGTCTATATTGTATCAGAGGCCATTTGCGATGCTTATACTGGTCTTCATTTCGTATATGCACAGCGTAATTATTTATATTTTATGTTAGTTGTTTCAACCAATTTTCAAGCACTGCCTGCTAACTTAGCTAGTTAGCTAGCGCGACTTCGTCAGTTAAGAGTTAGGTAATGAATCGCTGCCACCTTTATAGCAACTTTTATTTAATTTAATTCTTTGGGATATACTAACTTTTCATTATGTTTTATTGTCTTGAGTGAGGCGGCTTGTGAGAACAATGCTGGTGGACCTCTAGGATTGTTATGGCCATCCCCTGTCCTGTCTGTTTCATGGATCACCTGCCCCTGATTTTTGCTTTTCTTGTTCACACAAGCACACATTTTTGTTGTCTGTCATTGTTTAATAAAAATAGTTTATTTGAAAACCTTCATTTGTATCAACAATGCTTAAATTCGTTTTTAATCTGTTATAGTTTTGATAATGTGTATGGCTTAATATTAAAATAATATTCTTAGTCTTAACATGATAATGTTTCACGTTGTGGTCCTGGGGTGGCCACTTTCATCAGAAGAAGTGAGCTAGCTTAAGCGAACTCTGAACGGACCGCCACGGCAGACCTCTTTGCGTGATCACGAAGGTAGGCTAATGGCTGAATCAAAATTTATAAGCAAAATCACGTGAATCAATAGCCTAATACAGCCCAGTTGTGCTAAAATAAATATCATGAGACGTCCATCATCAGATGAATGATATGGAAAAGTTAAGTTAGAGCCGCTAAAGCCAGTGCTGCTACCCATGCGAACATGAACACTAAGCTTTTCCCTCCAAAAATATAGCCTAAAACTTGTCTCCAAATGCAAAACTGACATTAACAAAATGCAATAACAGCTGAAAAAGTACTTGGGGTGTGTTTTATTTTATATTTACCGTTCAATAATGCAATCGCTGCTGTCTGTCCCATAGAAGAACATGACAGCCAGCGTATGTTTTAGAACTATTGGGGCTTACATGAACCACGTGACAGCCATAGCGGCGACATCAAAGAGTGTCGCAACTCTTTCTCTCTATGGCTCTGGTCTGGACACCATGGACCAAATTTTCCCCTGAAAAAGGGAACCAATCACAGAACGGGGAGGGAGCAGCAAGACGATGACGACACCGAAGCAGTTTGTTTATATCTATGGATCCAACATGGCATCAGACTCGACGTTACCTTCTACCCTCATGTTTATCTTGCACAAACGGTAATATTCGCTAAACGCCATCGTGTACAAATAAATCTTTGACCCATCGTCTTTTTCCTCGTCGAATTTCTGTCACTCTACATACGTCATCTGGTATAATTGAATCGATTGGCTATGAGCTACATACAGGCGCATTTGATAGACATTCATAGCGCCCAATAAACGGCTCTGGGCATTCGTAAACCACGCCTCAAATACGAGAAAATTAACACGTGGTTCCCAGACCTCAAATGAGACTTGGTCTGACGTTAGCCAGGCTACCAATGGACATTGTCGAGTGAGATTTGCATCGTGAACCCTGTGCTGTGGTTATAAAGGAAGCGATCAGAGACACTCCCCAAGTTTTCGCAGAGGAGCCGAGTGGTGCTCAACGTCAACGGGACGTAACTTCTCCCAGTTGAGAAAGACGTACTGTTAAATGTATTAAAAATGCATTAAAGTATATTTGTATTGTACTAAAAACTAGGGCTGGGTAAAAAAATATCGATTTCTCGATTTTAATCGAGTCTCATTTTTACGAAACCATATTAATTCTTAAATCCCAAGAATCGATTAGTCATCCTGTTTTCAGACGATGAATGGATGGAACATTTTTGCGCGCATCCCATCCAATAAATCGCAATAATCTTTGTGCTTTGTTATTATTGATATGAAACAAAGTCTCAGATTTAAAATTACATACATTTTCTTACGAAATTCAAAAACATAATTTTTGGCACTGTGGCGTTAGATCGCTCTGGCGCAGCTCAGCTCTAGAGAAGCAGCACATGACCTTCTCTTCCGCCTTAATAATACCAGTTACAGCGCGAAATAAACATGAATGAGCATCTGAAAGTATGTTAAAATATAGAGTACAACTTATCGAAGTCCGTATCATGTCACATGGAATCGCTCAATCAGTGTTTCGACCGTGGAAAGACGTTAGTAAACAATGTCATGTAATGTCACATTTACCTCAGAAAAAACAAATCCAGTGACCATAAACTCGTCAGTCAGCTAGAAAAATTAACTCTGGAGAGGAGCATTTTGTTAAATATATGCACCATATTACATATTCATTATACTTTTTAATGTTCTTCAATAATGCATGTTTGAATAAATCTGGAAAGTTTTATTATGACAGCCACCATTTACATTTTTATATAATTTCATATAACTTTATTATTATAAAAATAAATAAAAGTGTATTTTAAGTGTTTGTATACAAATCAGTTCATTTTTACCTTCAATATTATAGTAGGCTAATGAAGCCATAGGCTACTTGACTCCCATAGTTTACAATAATAGTTAAGAGATTTGTTTTCCTTGAGGAAATTTGCAATGTATTGTAGGGGAGAGCCGGGACAGTTGAAACACTTTTCAGATAAATGTCGTTTTCTAAGATAAGGTTACAGATAGAATTTTTATTTTAAGTAATGACAGAATTTACATTTTTGTGTGAACCATCCCTTTAATGTTTTCTAATGTGGTTATAATTGGTCATTGTTCTGTTTTATAAACATTTTCAATATTTTAAAGATATAAATATTTCTTGAGAGTCAAATCATCATATTAGAATGATTTCTGAAGGATGATGTGACACTGAAGATTGGAATAATGATGCTGAAAATTCAGCTTTGCCATCATAGGAATAAATTACACTTTACTATATATTTACATGTATATTTATACATTTTTAGTAAAGTTATTTTAATTTAGGAATATTTCAGAATAAAACTGTTTTTAGGGTATGTTTGATCAAATGCAAGCTTAAGATGTGATCAGAAAAGGGATTTTTTTTGTGTGTGAAAGATGTATTTGATGTGACAATAAATGGTTTGCAACTCTTTTGTGAATTGTCTTATTTTGACAGTAATTATGAATATTAAATATAATCATCTTTATAATCGGTTGTAATTAGGCCTGAAAAAGACGTCTTACTTTACAACCTAATTTAGATGCGAGTGGGACGTCCTTTTATAGGTGTATTTTCAACGACCTGAAAAAGACGGCTTTTCACCTTTCACTTTTCAACCAAATATTAAAGTTGTTTAGACAACTGGAAATGTCGTCTTTTCGACGTCTTTTCAACGCGTTTTTGCTGGGTGGGTAACGTTAGTCAGCTCATCTTTTTTTGTTCTGCTTCACTTATGTTATAGCTCTTAAACCTTTAAAATGGAGTTTAGGAAGATGTATGTAACCACAGTCGTTAGCTTTGGTTAACCATTGAAGCATTTTCTCTTGTCAAAAGGCTTAACGCGACCGCCGATTTTGCATGCAGATTAATTTCCGCCTATTTTAGACAGCCTAGTATTTTGGTATTGCATCACTCATATCTCTTAAACGTTTAAAATGGAGTTTAGGAAGATGTATCACCACAATCATTAGATTTGAATAGCTCTTAAAGGGGAAATGAAACGTCCATGTTTTGGCACTGGTAGTAGCTATAGATGGTGGACAACCAGAATGAGACTTTTACCGCCGCTGTTCCCGCGGCGGCAAAATTGGGATGTGTATTTGCTGCCTTTTACCGCTGAGTGGCGCTGTAATCACAGACTTTTAAAAGTGTCAGTTAATTCTCTTTATGACGTAATCTGCCGCGGCAGTAATCTGAGCTGAGGTCACAGATAAATTCAAGATAAATATTGTGGTTGAACGAATTCAAATTCATTAAATTTAAACAAAGTAGACACACGTTAACATTGTGTGCCCAGTTTTTCTATAATTTAGAAAGGCTATGTCAATAGGTTACTTGTCATTTTCTTCGTGTTATTTTAATGTGTTTGTAGATTTATTAACTGACACATAACAGTGAAATAAATTAAAATAATTTACCGTGAAATTAAAACATTTTCAGGACTTGCAGCTCCTAACCGATGTAGTCGGTTTAAGCATTCTTTGTTTTATTCAGAACTAAATAGCCTTACATGTTACAAACTTTTAAAACAGCGAAAATAGTAGCTGTTGGCTATTCAGACGGTAGCTCTGTGGTCAAAGCATTAACAAGAGCCTCTCGGAGCTTCAAACAATCTGAGATCGAATCTCAGTGTAGCCGACAGTGTTTATGTTTTTTCCGTTCTTGATGCTTAAATATGTATCTGTTTATTAAAGTCAATCATCTTGTTTAATTATCAATTGTACATTACAACATAAATTTGCTACATTCCCGCTGCAAAGACAACACATCTAATGAAGGAAGACTGTCAGCCGATTGCACCATAAAATGAAGATGATGAAGCTCGTCTTTAAACTGCTAAATTATTTTTTTGTGTGTGTGTGAATCATTCACGAGATTGAGATGACTGCAGAGCCGGCTTCAGACTGCGCTCAGCAGGGGGGCATTTATTTTCAATGGGTGGGCACTAGGTATGGGGACTTTTTTTCGGATATCAGATATCCTATATTTATTATTGCTACTGCCTTTTCTGTTAGCTATTACCATGAAGTGATGCAAGTTGCAACCCATACAATAAAAACATAAACCATTACACATTGTTGCAAGACGTGCAACTCTTAAGAAATTTGATTAAATAAGGGTTAAATAGGCCTATACAAAAAAATTACAAGACCGACTCTGACCACAGCTTTATTATAAACAAAGCAAACGAACATGCTCACAGTCTCTCACTGACAGGTCAGGATAGTAGTTTAACTGCTATCTCACTGGCGGAAGAGAGAAAAAAAGCTACACATCTTTATTCTGCTTTGCTCTAACATAAGCGTTCACAGTAGCCTACTATTAAAAAAGCATCATGTAACGTTAGTTACCTTCATCAAAACAAATTAAAAACACCCACAACATACACAGAGATTATTCTACAATTTCCATTTACAAGGAAATATAGGCTAAAACAGCTGTTTCTCCACGGCGGGAGTGACATTTCAGGACAATGGACAGCGCAAAACTGAACTAAATAGGCCTACTAAACTATTATTAGTCTCATCATCACAACATAACGTGACAACACAATATAGTGAACTTTGACAGTACATAATGCCAGTTAGATAAATACACTAACAACCGGCCAGCATGAAACTTTAAATTTAACTTGCAGTTAGAAGAGCTGAAGACGCCGCTTGTGAGCTGATTGGAACTTCCTGAGAACAGCGTCCTTCCATTCACCACAACACTTTTTTGTTAAGTCCTTCTCGAATGCAAGTTGAACTAGTCTGGCCTTTCTTGTGTGAAGCATGCTCCTTCTGTGTTCTGAAAACACATTTTTGAGCGTGGAGAACGAATTTTCGCAGGTCGCGGTAGAAGCACCAAATACCAAAGCCAGTTGGAGTGCCGTCAACGCAGTGGGCATCGCCTTAAGCGTTTTGTAATGTTTGGACAACAGTCTCTGAACTGTCCATTTCTCCTCTGAGTCGTCTTCCATTTGGGACTGGAGAAATCGACGTGCGACGCAGAACTCCGACTCCACTATCTCCATTCCTGCTAAATCCATAATGTGTTTGAGTTTTTTCACATCCAGAAAACTTTTATTTTCTGGGTCAAGAGCTTCCAATGCACTTATCAGCTTCCCATTGCGCTCGCTGAAACGCACATCCATTTCTCCAAGTACGGCATCAATCGCACTGAAAAAAAGTCTCTTCAGCTCTGACTTGTCGTTATTTGTGTCGTTTTGTCCCACACTCTCCTCAAGAACGTACTCCTCCAGGTTCCTGTTCATAACACGTCTCCTTTTGCTGGGTTGTATGGGCTCGTTGTTGTTGGTAGCAGTACTCCATAGCTCGGTAAATGCATCATCGCATCTCAGATCACGAACACAGTCTATCGCACTGTGCACGAGTTTCACTGCATTCAGTAGGTCCATTTCCTTCGCCTGTAGCTGTTTGTTAGGCGAGTCCAGAAGCAGTAATATCTTGTGCACACTATGTCCAATGAACACAAAGCTGCGCTCCTTTATCTGGTGTAAAAGGCCAGTTGCCAGCACTCTCACTTCTGATCCAAAGGCCCGAGAGCTGCTCGTCTTTGACAGTACTGCAATGATATCCTCCAAGTTTTTAAGGATCACAGAGACCGTTGCTAGATGGCCTGTCCAGCGTTGGTCAAGGAGGCGCTTCAGGGTATCACCTTTATAGTGAGTGGAAACGGTGGGCTTTCTCAGGAAATTATAAAGCATGCCACACACATTAAAGAAGTCACCAATTGCTTCTTCAGCCGACAGAGCATGGACGACCACAAGGTGCAGCTGGTGGTTAAAGCAGTGGATGTAAGGGATTTCTCTGCCAAGTCTATCCTGTAGCAGTTTTTGGACTCCTCCGTGTTTCCCAGACATGAGGCACTACCGTCATAGCACTGACTCAATATCTTTGCACTGCTGAGCCCCGCTTTTTGAAGTTCTTGTAATATGGTGTCAGTGAGTGTCCCTGCGTCCCCAGCTTCTGCAGTGGCCATGGTAAGCAGACGTTCTGTCACCTTACAACTGTCCTCTGATATGAACCGGATGACTATTGAAATGTTCTCACACCCAGTGGAGTCACGAGTCCCGTCAACTTTGATCGTGAACCACTGCGAGCCTATGTCACGTACAATAGCATCTGTTATGACACTGCTCATTGCCTCAAGTAGTTCGTTTTGTATTTCGTGACATGTGTATGTTGCGTTGCGAGGTATTGTTTTCACAACTTTAACCAGCTGCTGGTCTTTTCGGAGGGTGTATTCAAATAGAGAAAGGAACAGTCCACTCCCCCCCTCTGACATACTATCAAAGGCATCTAGCTTACCTCTCAAAGGTAGTTGATTTGTTGCCAGAAACTCCAAAATGTCAATAATGGCAGACATGTAGTATCGGTTCCTTGAAAGCTGCTCTGTGTTAATCAATTTGGAAATCTCTGTGTCCGTCTCTGTGCGTTTCCCTCGTTCCCTCCAAGCGGCAACGCATGTCAGGTGCTCTTTGGAAGTGGCATGTTTATGGAAGCCTTTGTTGGATTCGTTTGCATGCTTCCAGTTGCAATATCCCTTTGTGATAAAAACTGAATCAACATTGGTATATGCTGTCGCTGACCGAAATTTCCTACAAGGAAAACAAAAAGCGCTGTCTGTGTTCACAGAGTATTCCAGCCAGTCTCTTCCATGGTACCATGTACTCACAAATGAGCGTTTTTTCCCATTATAAAGGTGGCTTGGATATTTGTCCAGTTTCACCTGGTTGGGCTTTTCGTCACCGAGATCCTCAGGTGGACCTTGAGGTGTAGGAAGGTCTGGTCCAAATGTAGTGGAGCTGGAGCTACAGGTGCTAGCTTGGGAAGCTGCGATGTTAGCGGCCACGCCGCCGCCGACCACGGAGTCACAAATAGCCGGGCTGTTGTCGTTGTCTTGTTGTATGGGGTCAGCAGAATCGTTAATCGACGTGGAAGGAGAAACTGTGGTTTTGAACCATTTTCTAATGTCCATTTTTGGACAGTTTTCATCTGTTTGCTTTGTTTTGAATGCAGCCAGGAATATTGCGCCAACTGATTTCATTCATGTATTAACGTGCAAGTGATTGGGGGGGCGGCAGGGGGGTTTCCTCACTGTGGTTTTATGTTGGCTAAGCGCTTTATTATATTTTCAGCTAATGAGCAGTTTGTAGACATATTTTTATTATTTCTCACTAAAATGTAAATTAAACTGATATTATTTTGTAAATTATATCATATTAATTCAATTTAGGGGGGCATAAAAGACATTTGGGGGGGCATTGCCCCCTAATGCCCCCCCATACCGCCGGCAGTGCTGACAGTTATACCCGGCCATAGCAACGGAAGACATTTTCAAAACAGATCGAACAAATCAGAAAAATACTTTCAATACAGTATTGCTTTCAATTAAAATATAAACAATGAAAATGTAAAAGAAAAAGAAAATTAAGTTTGAAAACCCATCGCACATTTTAAGATATGAATAAATTGTCAGGACAATTTATTTATTTAAACAGGGTTGCATCGATAGAGTTTATTCCCTTTGTGATGCAAAATAAGAAACACAGAATCTTAGGCCTATTCTTGCAACATTTTAAATTTCTATTGTCAAAGAAATTGCAGCTAAATTAAAAAATTAAAACGGTACAAAACGAAAAAAGTTCAAAGCAACATAAATTAAGAACAGGCGTTTTTCTTTGCCTTTCTCACGCTGGATATTTTTTTAGTAAGTTGGTCTCCCTCACTGCTGCATTTCAGCGTAAAAAAAACACCATACAGCTGATAATACTGTATATGTCGCTGTGTGTCATCCACACAAATCACGAAAGAAAAAACTGTTTTATTGTAAGGTGAATTCAGCAAGGCATGTTGTATCATTGAAGGAACAAAAGCTATTAAATAGCTTTTGTTCCTTCAAAGATACAACATGCCTTGCTGAATTCACCTTACAATAAAACGAGGTGGGTCGCGAATTAAAGAGCTCTGTATCTGCTAAATTGAAATTGTGTGTGGAAAACCTTTAAATACAATCAATAAAACTACAATATATAATTTAATAAGATATAAGGCCTACTGTACATAGGCTATGGACTTTTGGAGATTTTGAGATTAATCCTTAAAAGAATTTTGCCTTTGCCTGCTCATCAGGCTGGCTCCGACACTCTCCATATGAAAGACGGAACATTAACACCTCTGTCCTGCACCCCCACGATAAAGCAACTATTGCCTTCTCCAAACCCCCCACAGGCTAGCTGAGTTTGCAAAACAAAACAAAGAGTTTGCCACTCGTCGTGGTGTGCCAAAACACTTAATTATAAACTTCAATATTTCAAAACAATCTCAAAACGCTTTGAGACATTTTGAAAAGCCGTGGATGCATTACTGCCACTGGAACCATGAACACAACAGAATACTGGTTCTGATTTTATTGTTTGTCGTTTAAACGTCATATAAATTATTATAGGCTACAGAAGTAAAGTCATTGTATAATATTTGTTCCTTAGTGTAAAATGGAAATGCATGGCGATTTTATTTTGTAAATAGGCTATAAGCAAAAAACTATGTTTTAGAAGACAAATCTCTCTGCATCAACAATAGACTATAAAATGCATTAATAGGCTAATATAAAAACACCAGAAGTCCAAGTTAGATCGGGATTCGAACCCGTGTCATCTAAATGATCGTAACGTACGTTCAACCACTCGGCCACTATTCACTCTTTGCGACATGGCCTAACGTTCCAGTGTGTGTTCGCTCACACGAGCGAGAAGCGCTCTTCATTCAAATGAACGCGTTTGTCGAACACTAATTCAACATGCCAGAATAAAACCTGGCTTTAGAACAATGCATAGCGCCACTCGTCGTGGTGTGCCAAAAAAGTACAATAATTTAGTTTAATTTATTTCAGTGTTAATGTTTGAGTTAAAAAAAATCCTCTACAAATTAAATTAACCCAAAGTCGGCTATAAGAGTCCTTTAGGCTACGTAAAAAGCAAAGGGCTTACAGTCTTAACATTTAGGCTACTTTGCTTAAATTCGATACATTTATTTTCAGTAGGGCCCAATACATTTGTAGGGATGTAATTTCAGTATGCTTTACCAACGCTATGTATTCAGTTAAAGTTCCAAGAGGTCTGGTCTCTATATTTCCTTCCCAGCTGACACTAATATGCAAGTGCACAGCAAAAATCACAACTTGTGCTTGCTGCGAACGCTTTACACAGTCTACCCAACAGTGTGAATTCGTTACAAGGTTTCATTTAATTACATTAACGTGCAGCAATTTGTACAAATAGAGTCTATAGGCCTACTATACTGTTGTAGACATTAAATAATCTCATTTAGTATCATATTTGTTAAAATATTATAATGTTGTTTTTTCAATCTATGTTGAATATGAAAAGTGAACAGCACGAGTAAGATAAGATGCATTATATCGAGAGATGGATATGGAGTGGGTCAGACATGATTTTGACCACTTCATTAAGTTTTGTTTAGTAGAAAACCTTTATTTAAAGTGAATTTCGTTTTCTATAAATTGTATCTTAATTTTAATTATTTTTTCATCACCCAATTGTCTGGATTCAATAAGTAAGAGAAGCAAACAGACACTAATCATAGAGGCGCCCGCGAGGTCACTTGCATTGCACGTCAGCTGGAGCGCATCTCATCCTCCTAACTTAACGAAACTCAGCGTATGCCTCACACAGACATGATAAATACATCAAATACACAAAGCTTGAAATGTCTTCAAACTAAATAATTCAAAACGAAAAAGAAAAAGGCTACTCTCTGATTATGTCTTTATGTGCATTTCTCTCTATGTGCGTTCACTACAAATATGGCGATCGTCAACTTCATCTTTGCAGTCGACACTGTCAGAAAACACTAGTTTATTGATAAAAATCATATGAAGACAAGGATATTAAGTTATTTTAGCTGTTATGAGAAAAATAAATCTAACGAAACCTAAAATCTAAATCTAATAATAAAAAAAAAAAATATTAATGCCAATTCAACATGCCAGAATAAAACCTGATTTTTGAACAATGCGTAACGCCACTCGGCCTGGTGTGCCAAAACACTACATTTTAAACTTCAATGTTTAATTTAAAACAATCTCAAAACGCGTTGTGATTTTTTTTTAAAGCAGTAGCCTAGCCTATATACAAATAAGGGCATTGAAACCAGGATCTTAACTAAAACGTGTCCCGCGTAATCTCTCAAATTATGCCACACTACTCTATGTATTTTTTTTTTTTTAAGGACTGCTTTTGAAATCACTATAAATTACTATGCAATTGTATCGCTCACGAGAGCTCTTCGTTTATCTAATTCCTCAATAGAATAGTAAAAATATTCAGCGTCATTGCTCCTAATATCGTCTCTATTTTTAACTTTTGATTCTATTTTTTCAGCTGTAAAATTGATTCTATCTTTGGTTCTATTCTGTTGTAGCCTAATAGGCCTATTAATATATATGAAAAATATGCCTATTAGGCTTAGGGTTTTATATTTAACCCACTTACATTTTAAAATACGGCAAATGCTGCTGTTTTGCACAATGTCCCTTTGCGCCACCTGGCGGTCATTTCGGGAACGACTTTGAAATGCGGCTGGTTTATTTTCGCCGCGGTAATTTCGCCGCGCCGGCTGGCGCGGCGGTAATAGGCATTCTGGTTGTCCACCATCTGTACATATATTAGAAAAATCACCTTGCCAAAAAAATTATTTTAAAAAGTTGTTAAAACCACAGATATGACAAAATTATTTTTGCAATTTCTAGCTAGCGAGTCGCCATTTTGGAGTGACGTCACAGCCTACGTAACGGGGTTGGTTGGTTCTGCTGGTGAGTGAAGAGAGTGAAGCGTTACTGGACCGGACTGAATACGCAATTGATTTGAAATGGAGGAAGACGAACTTGAAAGACCTGTTGAGCCCGTGTGTCCCATTGCTTGTCGGTATTTGACATTTGAGTCGATACGGCGTGGGAACCGAGCAGTGGTACGTCGCTATGTCGAACAGCCGGTGATGGACATGGCCGTAGCCAGCTATGAGGTCACCGTGACCGAGGTCCGGACCTTGGTCATTTTTTTACATTCAAGAATAAAATTTCAAGCTCTCTGAATGATTAATTAGCCGTTTAAACCACCTCATATGAGTATTTGCAATTCATTTTCCTGTGAGAATTTAGCGCAGTGAACGGGGCTTGAGAGCGCGTTGTGAGGGCGCGGGTGCGATCCCGTGTTGCCAGATCCACCTAATGGAAAGGTGGCAGTAGTCTTCTGGACTGGTATTTCTGATTTAATGTCACACTTTAGGAAGTTATTAAAGTGGAAAGTTGCATGTTAGGGTTCGTGATATATTAATCTTATTTCCAAAACACAAGCTTTGAACTTATTTCTGATTATTATTTAAAAAAAGAAAATGTTGCTTGTTTTTCGTAGCAATATCTGGCAACATTTTACTGTCGGCATTAATAAAAAAAAAAGCTTATAGAAAAACTGTAATTGCTGACAGGAAGATACCACATTCGGTAAGACAAACGCAATGATCATCGTGATTATCTGTAAGAAAGTATAACATCAAAAACAATAGCATGATACTTTGCTATTGACTGTTGTTACAGAATGAAATATGCCAAATACTGGCCAGCAGGAAGACGGCTTTTTTATTTTGTCATTTCAGTGAGCCAAGGACTGAAGAGTAGTCCACACACACACACACACAAGCTATAACGTTAGCAAATAGCCTGTAAATAGTTTGTAACATGTCTGTAAAATGTAAAACATTATATTGAATACAAAATTATTTCACAAACATCTACATGTGCATGTGCCGTTTGTTAACATAACGTTAGACGTCGTCTTTTTGTCTGGTACTAATAAACTTCACTAGCTAAACACTAAGTTAGCGTTATTTAGCTAGTTCATGCTTACAGCTGTTAGCTAACAATGACTGTACCTAACGTTAGTTGTTCGCTGGTTTGACCAGCACATGCATCTTGTTAACGAGCCAGTGTGATATGAGAGGTTTGACATGATAATATGATAGCAGATGAACGCTTTTTATGCGTAGTTTAATGTTAAGATTTATGTCTTTCACTGCGTTTTACTGAACTCAGCCCAGAGCCTTTAAAGCCAACCAACCCTGTGACGTCACCGGTTAGAATACTGCACAATGGCGGCGCCCTGGCCGCGAAAGATACAACGTTTTTTTTCTTTTATATGTTTACATTTGTCATGTTTCTTATATAATTGTTGATTATAGTGGAAATCCATTTTGTAAATCGTGTAAACTTGATTGACTGCTTCATTTCCCCTTTAAAGCCTTATCTCTTGTCAAAAGGCTCAACGTGACCGCAGACTTTGATGAACACTGGCAGCAGCGACGTCTGTGTCCGTACCATTCTTATCAATGACAGCGTAATCTCGTATCTCCCTGCTCCCAAGTCATAAATCTCGTATCTCCGATTAAACATGATTTTGGGGAAATGTTGTGTTAATGTTGGTATACAACAGTATATGATAGCAATATAAGGTATAATACCAACTTTAACGATACAATGTTTAATAACTCAAAAAATATGCAGTTTTTTTAATTTCCTGAAAAATAATGGTTTTGGAGATACGCGGTATCCCGCCCGACAACTACGATATTAAATTTGACATCATGAATCACCTTCCATTATTTCCCCAGATGGACTGATGCAATCACAGGATTTATTGGAGGATCTGTGTCAAATAGAAGGTATGAAAAATGAAAATATGATTCATAAAACTCACACATGACGTTTAAAGTTACAGCATCAGAGTATTTCTCCCCATGTTCATTGATGGACTTGCACTTGTATTCTCCACTGTCATCAGAGCTGATCTTTGAGATGCTGTAGATTCTTCCAGATCCTACAATCGTTCTTCCTTTAATCCAGCTGAAGTTCAGAGCAGGAGGGTTTGAGTCACTGGTGCAGTTCAGAGTCACTGAATCTCCCTCCACTATTACACCAGATCCACTTATCAACACTGAGACGTTCTTTGGAGGGTCTAAAACAGAGACATATTGATATCATTAACAATCATATTAAACTTGACATCACAGATGTTTTGAGGATTTAATGTCAGTTACGGGACCATCATTAACTTACACATGATGTTTAAAGTCACATTATCAGAGTATTTCTCTCCATGTTTATTGATGGACTTGCACTTGTATTCTCCACTGTCATCAGAGCTGATCTTTGAGATGCTGAAGATTCTTCCAGATCCTACAAAAGTTCCTCCTTTAATCCAGCTGATTTCTGCAGGAGGGTTTGAGTCACTGATGCAGTTCAGAGTCACTGAATCTCCCTCCACTATTACACCAGATGGACTGATGGACACTGAGACGCTCCTGGGAGGATCTGTAAAGACAAAAAGTGTAAAATGACATGCAGTGAGACAAATCATTGCACAAATAATCTTCCAGAACTACTAAAAATAAAGGCAGACTTACACATGATATTCACATTCACAGCAGCAGAAGTCTGAGATCCATGTTTATTTCTAGCAGAGCAATGATAGTCTCCGCTGGCCTCAGACTTAATATTAGTGATGCTGTAGGTTTCACCAGATTGCAAAATATTATTTTTTCCTTTAAACCAGCTGATTTCTGCAGGAGGGTTTGAGTCACTGGTGCAGTTCAGAGTCACTGAATCTCCCTCCACTATTACACCAGATGGACTGATGGACACTGAGACACTCCTGGGAGGATCTGAAACAAACAAACAAACAAACAAACAAACAGACAAACAAACAAAACATTAACAAATAAAATTTGACATCACACTTAGTTGAGACTTATAAATCACAGAGTCACTGAATCTCCCTCCACTATTACACCAGATGGACTGATGGAGATCACAGGTTTCACTGGAGGATCTACAGATGTCAGGTAAAAGTATTTATCAGAGACGGCTGGTGGAAAATGTTCTAGGAAAGACTGCAGTTGGTTATTATTGGACAATTTCAGCAAACATCCCAGTTTAATTTTTCACTGTTTAATGCTCAAAGTTAAAGAAAAAGTTTAAGCAAAAAAGTTAACAAGGAAAAACTATTAAGACTAGAATTTGAGAGGCTTGAAACATTTGAAATACAGACAAATGTTTTACCAAGTTCTGGATCTTATTAAGTTTGAAGATTTTTGTATTTTTACTTTTCCTAATTTACAGTGAATGTATATAGTGCAACTGCAAAAACTGAGAGGAAAAAAATACATGTTACATTTGTTTAGAGATTTTTTATATACAACTACAATTTTGATACTTCTTTTCCTCGCTCCTCCGTCCTCCAGCCTGTGACCCAGAAACTGATCAAACTCAGCATCTTGAAGGACATCTCAATTCTCTCCATTCCCTTCACATCACAATTATTTTATTTATGCTTTACCTTTGCAGTTTATATAAATTATATATCAAACATTTATCAACAGGGCATCTTGCTTTATCTTTATTATTTATGAATTTCTTAAATAACCAAACTTTAACAACATAAGGGCAGATCCCTTGATCACAGCTGTTGATGCTTTGAAGTGACGCTCCAGTGATCAAGAATATTCCAATATACAAATAGAGCGCTTCTCATTTCTTATTTGTGTATCCTCGTTTCCTTTCCTCGTGTCTCAGTTCCACCCCCTGTAGTGGTGCTCGGTTACTCAGCGGTGAACACAGGGATTGTGGCAAAGGGACGTAACTTCTCCCTTCCCTCCTTCAGGGAACGGGGGTTACATTAGTAACCTAGACGTTCACATTCAGTCATCACTATGAGTTACGTATAAATATATTTATACTGTATTTAGCGTCTAGGTTACTGATGTAACCCCCGTTCCCTGAAGGAGGGAACCGAGACGTTGCATGACTGACGAATTAGAATCGCGCCTGAGAACATATCATCATCGAAATTTAACAGAACCGCTCCAATGGACTAGCCTGGGTTTCCTCATACTGCCTTCGATTTTATTCACGCTGCTAGGCAGTCTGGACACCATGGACCAAATTTTCCCCTGAAAAAGGGAACCAATCACAGAACGGGGAGGGAGCAGCAAGACGATGACGACACCGAAGCAGTTTGTTTATATCTATGGATCCAACATGGCATCAGACTCGACGTTACCTTCTACCCTCATGTTTATCTTGCACAAACGGTAATATTCGCTAAACGCCATCGTGTACAAATAAATCTTTGACCCATCGTCTTTTTCCTCGTCGAATTTCTGTCACTCTACATACGTCATCTGGTATAATTGAATCGATTGGCTATGAGCTACATACAGGCGCATTTGATAGACATTCATAGCGCCCAATAAACGGCTCTGGGCATTCGTAAACCACGCCTCAAATACGAGAAAATGAACGCGTGGTTCCCAGACCAAGTCTCAAATGAGACTTGGTCTGACGTTAGCCAGGCTACCAATGGACATTGTCGAGTGAGATTTGCATCGTGAACCCTGTGCTGTGGTTATAAAGGAAGCGATCAGAGACACTCCCCAAGTTTTCGCAGAGGAGCCGAGTGGTGCTCAACGTCAACGGGACGTAACTTCTCCCAGTTGAGAAAGACGTACTGTTAAATGTATTAAAAATGCATTAAAGTATATTTGTATTGTACTAAAAACTAGGGCTGGGTAAAAAAATATCGATTTCTCGATTTTAATCGAGTCTCATTTTTACGAAACCATATTGATTCTTAAATCCCAAGAATCGATTAGTCATCCTGTTTTCAGACGATGAATGAATGGAACATTTTTGCGCGCATCCCATCCAATAAATCGCAATAATCTTTGTGCTTTGTTATTATTGATATGAAACAAAGTCTCAGATTTAAAATTACATACATTTTCTTACGAAATTCAAAAACATAATTTTTGGCACTGTGGCGTTAGATCGCTCTGGCGCAGCTCAGCTCTAGAGAAGCAGCACATGACCTTCTCTTCCGCCTTAATAATACCAGTTACAGCGCGAAATAAACATGAATGAGCATCTGAAAGTATGTTAAAATATAGAGTACAACTTATCGAAGTCCGTATCATGTCACATGGAATCGCTCAATCAGTGTTTCGACCGTGGAAAGACGTTAGTAAACAATGTCATGTAACCAGTGATGTAGTGGTGCCTGGAGAAGTGGGTATACTCTTAATTTTTTTAAGCGTCCCAGCAAAGGATGAACGCTCTGTGTTATAAACAGTGACATGTAAGACAAGTCTTGTATATTAGTTCACCCCAAAATGGGCCAGTATAGTATTTGCACATTATCATTTAACTTTTGCTGCTTGACTTCACGGAGAAAGGATCATTATGAAATTAATATTAGCCACAGAAAAGGTGCAGTTTTTGCAATTAATACTGGCTTTTAATTATTTATTAATAATAAATAATTATGAATTTTGAGTGACTATTCCTCAGTCCATCCACACATGAAAATTGGACAACTGTTGAAGGGATCACTGCATCGCTGTCTTTACTGGGTGCAGGGCGTACGCAGGGTTTTATAAATACCGAGGTCCCAAAAATGATCTTGCTAGGCGGGTTGGGGGATTATTACCCCCTCCGATTATTACTGATAAGTTTTTTATCAGATATTTTTAAACATGGGAATCAGTTTAAATGTCGCAATGAACGATCCACGCTACAAAATGGAAATGCAGAATGTTTATGCTTATTGTTGACAATACACAATCACATATTCGAAACGGAAATGGCCTTAAATAAGAAATGATTCAAGGATTATTTTGCATAGATGTTACATTTCAAACAAACGCCAATGCAATCCTTCTGTGTCCAGAGGCATTATGAGCAATTAGTATGAGCATCAAAGATCAGTTTCAGCTACTTTTTCTTTCCTAAATTAATCAGTGTTTTGGACTAATCTGTTAATTTAATCAATGGTTCAATTGCGCACTTATAAAGACAGTCACTTGTCGCCACCTTCTGGCTTAATGATGCAAGTTGCACAAACACAGACAAGCGGAGTGATACAAACAGTGAAAAGTCTCAGTGCTGATACTGGGGAAATATTCGAACACATTCGAGGTAATGTTATACAAATACATTTAAACATTATATTTATTATAATAATGGCAATATATTTAAAAGGGTGCTTGTATTGTTAAATTGAGCTTATAGTTTCCACTGTCTTTGATAAAACTGATTATTCCTGTTTGTCATTTAAACTTCGATCGAAAAACAGCTGTTTAGTTTAGCTACTTGTATGATCGTTAACTGAAGCGTGAAGCGTCGCGTTGGGATTCGCGCTCGGCTCGCACTTTTGTGAACATAAATCCCGCTTGCTTTAATTGGTCTCAAACATTTTGACATGACATTGACGAGCGGGTTTTTGTGTGCCGTAGCAGCTCAGATGAGGAGGTCAGTTATCGTTGTGATGGGCGAATCATTGCAGCACCAAATTAGAGTTAATATTAGGCAATTATTTCACAACTTTCATTATATAGGCTACACTAAACACACATCAGACGCACATCAGAGGGGATTTTAGAAGTGGGTATACGCAATGCCGACAGAACAAGAAGTGGGTATACGCCATATACCTGCGAATACCTTGCACTACACCAGTGCATGTACTGTCACATTTACCTCAGAAAAAACAAATCCAGTGACCATAAACTCGTCAGTCAGTTAGAAACTCTATAATTAACTCTAGAGAGGAGCATTTTGTTAAATATATGCACCATATTACATATTCATTATACATGTTCTTCAATAATGCATGTTTGAATAAATCTGGAAAGTTTTATTATGACAGCCACCATTTACATTTTTATATAATTTCATATAACTTTATTATTATAAAAATAAATAAAAGTGTATTTTAAGTGTTTGTATACAAATCAGTTCATTTTTACCTTCAATATTATATTAGGCTAATGAAGCCGGTAACACTTTAGAATACTGTATCTTACTTACTGCATAACTAATAAGTAATTATTGAAGAACTAATAGGTAATTATTCATTAACTACTTCTTCACTACTGTTAACTACTAAGGAATTTGTGTTAACTAATCAGTATGTAATATATTTTTATGATTGTGTTAAGTAACAGTTAGTTAATCAATAAATAATTAATTCTGTCATAACTCTTGAAGAACTACTACTAATTATCTACTAATTAAGGTTCAAGAAAAATAACTAAGAAGTAACTACTAATGAACAGTCATACAAAACTAACCTCAGATTAGTTTTTATATTTTATATACAGTACTGTGTGTGTCTGTTTTCCTCAGCATAGAATGCCATTGAGTAAATTCATGTTTGAGGCAATGACTGAGGGAAACTGAAAATATAGGGAACTTATTAGTAATTCAAAAATAATTATCAAATAATTCTGCAGGAATTACTTAGAACCTGGAACAGTATTCTAAAGTGAGAATATAGGGAACTCATTAGTAATTAATAAATAATTATCAAATAATTATCTAGGAATTAGGCTACTTATAACCTGAAACAGTATTCTAAAGTGAACATATAAGGAAATTAATTGGTAATTAACAAATAATTATTAGATAATTCTTCAGGAATTACTTGGAACCTGGAACAGTATTCTAAAGTGAGAATATAGGGAACTCATTAGTAATTAATACAGAATTACCACATACTTCTGACTCAAATCAAACTTACTGTAAAAAACACATTATTAACGGTATTATCTAAACCTTTGTAAAATAGATAAGTTATCATACATTATGATACATTTTGCTAATTAAATAAAAAGTTTGCTTATTTGCAGATCAATATATAGCCTAGTAAATGTCTGCCCTTATCTTTCTTATTAGTGCTGAAGAATGACTAAAACTGGCTAGAAAAAAACAAACAAAAAAACATTGATCAGTGCTTTTTACTTTTCAAGTAATTACCTTATACTTTTACTAAGGTACTTTTGAAAATGAATAGGCCAATAGTTTATCATTTTACTGGAGTAATATTTTATTGGGTTATCTGTACTTTTACTCAAGTACTTGTGTACTTCATCCACCACTCCACTGCTAAAATAAAACGGTTTATTGTAACCACTGTGTATGACTGTTCATTAGTAGTTACTTCTTAGTTATTTTTCTTGCACATTAATTAATAGATAATTAATAATAGTTCTTCAAGAGTTATGACATAATTCATTAGATATTGATTAACTAACTGAATCTTAACACAATCATACAATTCTATTACATACTAATTAGTTAACACATCTTCCTTAGTAGTTAACAGTAGTGACTTAAGTGTTAATAAATAATGATCTATTAGTTCCTCAATAATTCCTTATTAGTTATGCAGTAAGTAAGATACAGTATTCTAAAGTGTTACCATGAAGCCAATAGGCTACTTGACTCCCATAGTTTACAATAATAGTTAAGAGATTTGTTTTCCTTGAGGAGATGTATTGTATTGTAGGGGAGAGCCGGGACAGTTGAAACACTTTCAGATAAATGTTGTTTTCTAAGATAAGGTTACAGATAGAATTTTTATTTTAAGTTATGACAGAATTTACATTTTTGTGTGAACCATCCCTTTAATGTTTTCTAATGTGGTTATAATTGGTTATTGTTCTGTTTTATAAACATTTTCAATATTTTAAAAATATAAATATTTCTTGAGAGTCAAATCATCATATTAGAATGATTTCTGAAGGATGATGTGACACTGAAGATTGGAATAATGATGCTGAAAATTCAGCTTTGCCATCATAGGAATAAATTACACTTTACTATATATTTACATGTATATTTATACATTTTTAGTAAAGTTATTTTAATTTAGGAATATTTCAGAATATAACTGTTTTTAGGGTATGTTTGATCAAATGCAAGCTTAAGATGTGTATTAGAAAAGTGATTTTTTTGTGTGTGTGAAAGATGTATTTGATGTGACAATAAATGGTTTGCAACTCTTTTGTGAATTGTCTTATTTTGACAGTAATTATGAATATTAAATATAATCATGTTTATAATCGGTTGTAATTAGGCCTGAAAAAGATGTCTTTTCAACTCACTTTACAACCTAATTTAGATGCGAGTGGGACGTCCTTTTATAGGCGTCTTCTCAACGACCTGAAAAAGACGGCTTTTCACCTTTCACTTTTCAACCAAATATTAAAGTTGTTTAGACGACTGGAAATGTCGTCTTTTCGACGTCTTTTCAACGCGTTTTTGCTGGGTGGGTAACATTAGTCAGCTCATCTTTTTTGTTCTGCTTCACTTATGTTATAGCTCTTAAACCTTTAAAATGGAGTTTAGGAAGATATATGTAACCACAGTCGTTAGCTTCGGTTAACCATTGAAGCATTTTCTCTTGTCAAAAGGCTTAACGCGACCGCCGTTTTTGCGTGCAGATTAATTTCCGCCTATTTTAGACAGCCTAGTATTTTGGTATTGCATCACTCATATCTCTTAAACGTTTAAAATGGAGTTTAGGAAGATGTATCACCACAATCATTAGATTTGAATAGCTCTTAAAGGGGAAATGAAACGTCCATGTTTTGGCACTGGTAGTAGCTACATATATTAGAAAAATCACCTTGCCAAAAAATTTATTTTAAAAAGTTGTTAAAACCACAGATATGACAAAATTATTTTTGCAATTTCTAGCTAGCGAGTCGCCATTTTGGAGTGACGTCACAGCCTACGTAACGGGGTTGGTTGGTTCTGCTGGTGAGTGAAGAGAGTGAAGCGTTACTGGACCGGACTGAATACGCAATTGATTTGAAATGGAGGAAGACGAACTTGAAAGACCTGTTGAGCCCGTGTGTCCCATTGCTTGTCGATATTTGACATTTGAGTCGATACGGCGTGGGAACCGAGCAGTGGTACGTCGCTATGTCGAACAGCCGGTGATGGACATGGCCGTAGCCAGCTATGAGGTCACCGTGACCGAGGTCCGGACCTTGGTCATTTTTTTACATTCAAGAATAAAATTTCAAGCTCTCTGAATGATTAATTAGCCGTTTAAACCACCTCATATGAGTATTTGCAATTCATTTTCCTGTGAGAATCTAGCGCAGTGAACGGGGCTTGAGAGCGCGTTGTGAGGGCGCGGGTGCGATCCCGTGTTGCCAGATCCACCTAATGGAAAGGTGGCAGTAGTCTTCTGGACTTGTATTTCTGATTTAATGTCACACTTTAGGAAGTTATTAAAGTGTAAAGTTGCATGTTAGGGTTCGTGATATATTAATCTTATTTCCAAAACACAAGTTTTGAACTTATTTCGGATTATTATTTAAAAAAAAAAATGTTGCTTGTTTTTCGTAGTAATATCTGGCAACATTTTACTGTCGGCATTAATAAAAAAAAAGCTTATAGAAAAACTGTAATTGCTGACAGGAAGATACCACATTCGGTAAGACAAACGCAATGATCATCGTGATTATCTGTAAGAAATGTATAACATCAAAAACAATAGCATGATACTTTGCTATTGACTGTTGTTACAGAATGAAATATGCCAAATACTGGCCAGCAGGAAGACGGCTTTTTTATTTTGTCATTTCAGTGAGCCATATGGTTGCCACCTTTGATTTGTGAAAAACCGGGACACTCAGATTTTTTTTCTGTTGTTGTTGGGGGGGGGGGGGGGGGGGGTATTGTGATTGTCAAAACATTTTAGTAACTAAACTGAATTGTATTAGGTTTATTGACAACATGTTACAATGTTTATATGGTACAAATTCTCGTAAGATACGTTTTTTATTATTGCTTGAAACAAATTTCAGGATTTCAATTTAGTTCAATTCTTGTGATTTGATTTAATTGACTGATTTGGATAAATATTAGAAGATAGGCATTCATTTTTCTCAAGAAAAAAATCTCACCTAATGCTGTAAACATACAGAGAGCCTTAGCTGGTAAAATTATTTAAGGTTAAAAATAACTTTATTTAACAAATTAAATATAATGCATTTTTTTATTATAATAACAACTTTATTTAATGATAAGTAAATATAATAAATATGTAATATAGTAGCCTATGTTTAGCAAAATACTCTCTATAGCTCTTTTTTTCTAGCTAACTAACGTGCTATAGCCTATTATTGTAATCAAATGACTTTCCTGAGGTAAATGTTATGTGACAATTGTTCTCCAGCTGTTTTATTGACCCTTTCCGCGGTTGAAAAACACTGATTGATCGATATTATGTATGATGAATATACATTTTCGGTAAGTTGTACGTTTTATTTTAACATTGTTCATTCGTGTTTATTTACTATTAGCTAGAGGTGATCAGTTCACGTGCCGCTAGGGATCTTTCACATCACATTTACAAATATCATAAGTATCACATTTTTATATCATAAGTAACCTGCTCTGTCTAGTCTGTCGGTCTCCGTTCGCGATTTTTCTGTGTGTGAGAAGGGTTAATTGCGCGTGGCAGCTCTGCAGTAACAGTAGAAGGAAACGGTTTGAAACCAGGAAATTCTACTTTAGAAGTACATTTTAACAAAAAACCGGGACAATTCGTGTCCCGGGAAAGAATATTAATTTTCCGGGACTGTCGCTCAAAAAAAGAGAACAATCCCTGGAAAACCGGGACGGGTGGCAACCCTAGTGAGCCAAGGATTGAAGAGTAGTCCACACACACACACACACACACACACACACACACACAAGCTATAACGTTAGCAAATAGCCTGTAAATAGTTTGTAACATGTCTGTAAAATGTAAAACATTATATTGAATAAAAAATTATTTCACAAACATCTACATGTGCAGTTTGTTAACATAACGTTAGACGTCGTCTTTTTGTCTGGTACTAATAAACTTCACTAGCTAAACACTAAGTTAGCGTTATTTAGCTAGTTCATGCTTACAGCTGTTAGCTAACAATGACTGTACCTAACGTTAGTTGTTCGCTGGTTTGACCAGCACGTGCATCTTGTTAACGAGCCAGTGTGATATGAGAGGTTTGACATGATAATATGATAGCAGATGAATGCTTTTTATGCGTAGTTTAATGTTAAGATTTATGTCTTTCACTGCGTTTTACTGAACTCAGCCCAGAGCCTTTAAAGCCAACCAACCCTGTGACGTCACCGGTTAGAATACTGCACAATGGCGGCGCCCTGGCCGTGAAAGATACAACGTTTTTTCTTTTATATGTTTACATTTGTCATGTTTCTTATATAATTGATGATTATAGTGGAAATCCATTTTGTAAATCGTGTAAACTTGATTGACTGCTTCATTTCCCCTTTAAAGCCTTATCTCTTGTCAAAAGGCTCAACGTGACCGCAGACTTTGATGAACACTGGCAGCAGCGACGTCTGTGTCCGTACCATTCTTATCAATGACAGCGTAATCTCGTATCTCCCTGCTCCCAAGTCACAAATCTCGTATCTCCGATTAAACATGATTTTGGGGAAATGTTGTGTTAATGTTGGTATACAACAGTATATGATAGCAATATAAGGTATAATACCAACTTTAACGATACAATGTTTAATAACTAAAAAAATATGCAGTTTTTTTAATTTCCTGAAAAATAATGGTTTTGGAGATACGCGGATTCCGCCCGACAACTACGATATTAAATTTGACATCATGAATCACCTTCCATTATTTCCCCAGATGGACTGATGCAATCACAGGATTTATTGGAGGATCTGTGTCAAGTAGAAGGTATGAAAAATGAAAATATGATTCATAAAACTCACACATGACGTTTAAAGTCACAGCATCAGAGTATTTCTCCCCATGTTCATTGATGGACTTGCACTTGTATTCTCCACTGTCATCAGAGCTGATCTTTGAGATGCTGTAGATTCTTCCAGATCCTACAATCGTTCCTCCTTTAATCCAGCTGATTTCTGCAGGAGGGTTTGAGTCACTGATGCAGTTCAGAGTCACTGAATCTCCCTCCACTATTACACCAGATGGACTGATGGACACTGAGACGCTCCTGGGAGGATCTGTAAAGACAAAAAGTGTAAAATGACATGCAGTGAGACAAATCATTGCACAAATAATCTTCCAGAACTACTAAAAATAAAGGCAGACTTACACATGACATTCACATTTATTGCAGCAGAAGTCTGAGATCCATGATTATTTCTAGCAGAGCAATGATAGTCTCCGCTGGACTCAGACTTAATATTAGTGATGCTGTAGGTTTCACCAGATTGCAAAATATTCTTTTTTCCTTTAAACCAGCTGATTTCTGCAGGAGGGTTTGAGTCACTGGTGCAGTTCAGAGTCACTGAATCTCCCTCCACTATTACACCAGATGGACTGATGGAGATCACAGGTTTCACTGGAGGATCTACAGATGTCAGGTAAAAGTATTTATCAGAGACGGCTGGTGGAAAATGTTCTAGGAAAGACTGCAGTTGGTTATTATTGGACAATTTCAGCAAACATCCCAGTTTAATTTTTCACTGTTTAATGCTCAAAGTTAAAGAAAAAGTTTAAGCAAAAAAGTTAACAAGGAAAAACTATTAAGACTAGAATTTGAGAGGCTTGAAACATTTGAAATACAGACAAATGTTTTACCAAGTTCTGGATCTTATTAAGTTTGAAGATTTTTTTTTTACTTTTCCTAATTTACAATGAATGTATATAGTGCAACTGCAAAAACTGAGAGGAAAAAAATACATGTTACATTTGTTTAGAGATTTTTTATATACAACTACAATTTTGATACTTCTTTTCCTCGCTCCTCCGTCCTCCAGCCTGTGACCCGGAAACTGATCAAACTCAGCATCTTGAAGGACATCTCAATTCTCTCCATTCCCTTCACATCACAATCATTTTATTTATGCTTTACCTTTGCAGTTTATATAAATTATATATCAAACATTTATCAACAGGACATCTTGCTTTATCTTTATTATTTATGAATTTAAATTGAGACTTGGTCTGACATTAGCCAGGCTACCAATGGACATTGTCGAGTGAGATTTGCATCGTGAACCCTGTGCTGTGGTTATAAAGGAAGCGATCAGAGACACTCCCCAAGTTTTCGCAGAGGAGCCGAGTGGTGCTCAACGTCAACGGGACGTAACTTCTCCCAGTTGAGAAAGACGTACTGTTAAATGTATTAAAAATGCATTAAAGTATATTTGTATTGTACTAAAAACTAGGGCTGGGTAAAAAAATATCGATTTCTCGATTTTAATCGAGTCTCATTTTTACGAAACCATATTGATTCTTAAATCCCAAGAATCGATTAGTCATCCTGTTTTCGGACGATGAATGGATGGAACATTTTTGCGCGCATCCCATCCAATAAATCGCAATAATCTTTGTGCTTTGTTATTATTGATATGAAACAAAGTCTCAGATTTAAAATTACATACATTTTCTTACGAAATTCAAAAACATAATTTTTGGCACTGTGGCGTTAGATCGCTCTGGCGCAGCTCAGCTCTAGAGAAGCAGCACATGACCTTCTCTTCCGCCTTAATAATACCAGTTACAGCGCGAAATAAACATGAATGAGCATCTGAAAGTATGTTAAAATATAGAGTACAACTTATCGAAGTCCGTATCATGTCACATGGAATCGCTCAATCAGTGTTTCGACCGTGGAAAGACGTTAGTAAACAATGTCATGTAACCAGTGATGTAGTGGTGCCTGGAGAAGTGGGTATACTCTTAATTTTTTTAAGCGTCCCAGCAAAGGATGAACGCTCTGTGTTATAAACAGTGACATGTAAGACAAGTCTTGTATATTAGTTCACCCCAAAATGGGCCAGTATAGTATTTGCACATTATCATTTAACTTTTGCTGCTTGACTTCACGGAGAAAGGATCATTATGAAATTAATATTAGCCACAGAAAAGGTGCAGTTTTTGCAATTAATACTGGCTTTTAATTATTTATTAATACTAAATAATTATGAATTTTGAGTGACTATTCCTCAGTCCATCCACACATGAAAATTGGACAACTGTTGAAGGGATCACTGCATCGCTGTCTTTACTGGGTGCAGGGCCGTACGCAGGGTTTTATAAATACCGAGGTCCCAAAAATGATCTTGCTAGGCGGGTTGGGGGATTATTACCCCCTCGAGAAAATATAGATTTTCCTGATCTTGACGTGCATTTTAAGGTGTTTAAACAGTAGCTTTAAAAGCATGTCAGAGGGCAGTAGCATGAAGTTTTTTATCAGATATTTTTAAACATGAGAATCAGTTTAAATGTCGCAATGAACGATCCACGCTACAAAATGGAAATGCAGAATGTTTATGCTTATTGTTGACAATACACAATCACATATTCGAAACGGAAATTGCCTTAAATAAGAAATGATTCAAGGATTATTTTGCATAGATGTTACATTTCAAACAAACGCCAATGCAATCCTTCTGTGTCCAGAGGCATTATGAGCAATTAGTATGAGCATCAAAGACCAGTTTCAGCTACTTTTTCTTTCCTAAATTAATCAGTGTTTTGGACTAATCTGTTAATTTAATCAGTGGTTCAATTGCGCACTTATAAAGACAGTCACTTGTCGCCACCTTCTGGCTTAATGATGCAAGTTGCACAAACACAGACAAGCGGAGTGATACAAACAGTGAAAAGTCTCAGTGCTGATACTGGGGAAATATTCGAACACATTCGAGGTAATGTTATACAAATACATTTAAACATTATATTTATTATAATAATGGCAATATATTTAAAAGGGTGCTTGTATTGTTAAATTGAGCTTATAGTTTGTCTTTGATAAAACTGATTATTCCTGTTTGTCATTTAAAACTTCGATCGAAAAACAGCTGTTTAGTTTAGCTACTTGTATGATCGTTAACTGAAGCGTGAAGCGTCGCGTTGGGATTCGCGCTCGGCTCGCACTTTTGTGAACATAAATCCCGCTTGCTTTAATTGGTCTCAAACATTTTGACATGACATTGACGAGCGGGTTTTTGTGTGCCGTAGCAGCTCAGATGAGGAGGTCAGTTATCGTCGTGATGGGCGAATCATTGCAGCACCAAATTCGAGTTAATATTAGGCAATTATTTCACAACTTTCATTATATAGGCTACACTAGACACACATCAGACGCACATCAGAGGGGATTTTAGAAGTGGGTATACGCAATGCCGACAGAACAAGAAGTGGGTATACGCCATATACCTGCGAATACCTTGCACTACACCAGTGCATGCAATGTCACATTTACCTCAGAAAAAACAAATCCAGTGACCATAAACTCGTCAGTCAGCTAGAAAAATAAACTCTGGAGAGGAGCATTTTGTTAAATATATGCACCATATTACATATTCATTATATTTTTTAATGTTCTTCAATAATGCATGTTTGAATAAATCTGGAAAGTTTTATTATGACAGCCACCATTTACATTTTTATATAATTTCATATAACTTTATTATTATAAAAATAAATAAAAGTGTATTTTAAGTGTTTGTATACAAATCAGTTCATTTTTACCTTCAATATTATAGTAGGCTAATGAAGCCAATAGGCTACTTGACTCCCATAGTTTACAATAATAGTTAAGAGATTTGTTTTCCTTGAGGAAATTTGCAATGTATTGTAGGGGAGAGCCGGGACAGTTGAAACACTTTTCAGATAAATGTCGTTTTCTAAGATAAGGTTACAGATAGAATTTTTATTTTTTGTGATTAACAACTCACATATGTGTTATCTTAGTATCATGTGTTATTCTGTACTAATATAGAATGATTTAAGTAAAATTTGACTTTGAACGGTAGTTGTGCTTTGTTTCAATCGTCCCGCCTGAGCGGGACGATTGCAGCACAGGGGTGGGACGGATGAAACATAACAGTTTAAACGGCAACTATTCATCTAATGCTTATTTTTTTGAACAATACCTGACAAGTAACTTATGTACATATTGTTACAAACATATTTTGTAATTTATTTTAATTTAAAGGTTCATATTAACCATTTTTGTTATGTCGCCCAATAAACAATAGGCGATAAGCATATGCTCATTTTGTAATCTTTCTAACAGGCTATTTTGACGAAGACAGACAAATCCGTTTACAATTAATTTTCTTACATTTCTTCCTTGAGTCATATTGAGTGTTTGCTAGTTGAATAGCCTGTTATTATGAAGAAAACAAGGTTAACCAGAAGACGATAAATGACATTTATTGAAGATTGAAGATTGGACAATTGATGATTATTATACAGAGATAACATGTGTTGCGTAATTGAAAATTAATTTGCATTAAAAGAAACACAAGTCTAGGAACAGTATATGAATCTATGAACAGTATAGGCTATGACCAGGTTTAACGGGCAGGACGCGTTGTCGGGACGGTTTAAACACTTGTTTCAACCGTCCCGACAGCGCCTCCTGTCAGTTAAACCTCTTTTGCGCTTAAACTAAAAAACTCTGATATTGCACACTTAAAGGGACTATGTGTAGGAATTTCTCCCATCTAGTGGTGAAATTGTATTTTGCATTCAAACATATAATGCTCTCTAGCGCCTCACTTTTTCAAATGCGCGTTGCATCTACGGTAGCCCTTATGTACCAAAAAGCTATGACAGGATGTCTTATAATAGCACTTCAAGTTTTTCTTTGGGTGAACAGGTTTGTTATTTAAAACAAACTGAAACAACGAAAAAAAATTACTGACTGTGAAAAACATTAACTATTAAATCTGATTTTAAAATCTGGTTTTAACAGAAAAGAATTTTATTTGAAAATTGCAGTGATAATTCATTCTCTCTCTTCCAGCGCGTGCGCGCCTTTCTCTCTCTCTCTCTTGCTCTGCATCTCGCGCACGCACCTCTCTGTGTCTCTCTCTCTCTCTTGCTCTGCGTCTCGCGCGCACCTCTCTCTCTCTCTCTCTCTCTCTCTCTGCGTCTCGCGCGTGCACCTCTCTCTGTTTCTCTCTCTCGCTCGCTCGCTCTGCGTCTCGCATGGCAGAGAGGAGCAGCATTTTAATTCAGTTAAACACAGATATTATGTTGCTTCTCTAATTTTACATGCAAGTATAGCCGAAATCATTTGTCTTAATGGGTCGCGTTTCAGTCACTATTTCATATTAATTCCGTTGTTTTTTCTCCCTTTCCCCCCGTGATTTTGTCTATATCGCGAATATAAGACGATCCCCCATTTTTCAGCCTATTTTTAGGACAAAAACCTTGTCTAATATTCGGGTATATACGGTAATAAAGTACACAACCAAGCAATGAAAAAAAAAGCTTGTAATTAAGACCTTAACATTGACTTACCTGTCGAGAAGAAAGCAGGCAACTTCAGGGTCTCTTTTAAAAGCTTTCTCCTGCATTAGCTATCCCGACATTAACCCTTGTTTTTGTAATCTCCGGTCACGTTTCCTTTTACGGTCTATTTTGGACTTTTTCGACGACGAGGACTTCTTATCCTGTGACTCAGCATATGTATGAATGAACGGTGTATAAATAACCGTGCAGTGCAGCCTTTTAAACTTGCCGGGCAGTGACAAGCGCCTCTCTCTGCTCTGCTCCTCCGCTTCTGCTGGCTTCAGTCACGTGACGCTGGTTCTGAACGAAAACGCGTTGTGGAAACGCGTTGGCCTAGTACTTTTTGTCCCTCTCTGCTATTATAGTTTTTCAAGATGGCGGAACTACATGGAAGCCTCCGTGGACCTACCCATCCTATGTATATAAAGATAATAAATTCTTCGTTTACGAGGATTAGTCTTATCATTGGCATAGGTATTTGTACTCCATTGAGGACATATTTATGAATAAAAATATTGATTTTAGATAATAAAATACCTAAAAAGCTACACATAGTCCCTTTAAGGGTGTGTTGCAGTACTAATACACCTGCCGTATTATCATTACAATGGCACATGAAACAATAAATCCAACTTGTCAGTCCAAAAAAAGTACCGCACGAAAAAATTCACATACCGCACTAAAAAACAGCTTTGCGGCTTTAACTCCAAAACGGCACGACGTAAAGAAGAAATATTTTCGCAGGTATGTTAGGCATTGCGTGCTGTACGTGCTAACGAAATTTGACGTACATGACGTGAGTGGTTTTCAAGGAAATCTCAGTGTTTCATCCGTCCCGCGTTTCAATCGTCCCGGCTCTCCCCTACCTGATATCCAAAATAATCAATATTGAATCGAATCGAATCGTAATTGAAATCGAATCGAATTGCAAGCTTGTGAATCGAAATCGAATCGAATTGTGAAATTTGTGTCAATACCCAGCCCTACTAAAATCATACTCAAGTACATTTTTAATATATTTAATTGTACGTCTTTTTCACCTTGGCTCCCTTCCCTCCTTCAGGGAACAGGAGTTACATTAGTAACCTAGACGTTCCCATTCAGTCGTCACTATGAGTTACGTCCGTGATTGATGAATTGGGATCCCTAAGAAAAACGCCACAAACACTGTCTTCCAGCGCCTCATGTAAACCGCCTGATCCCCTGCACCCTTGGAGAAGGAGAGGGCTTTACACAGAGAAGTCAATCACTGCTGTTCTTTCTTGTTAACGCCTACTTGTCACTGTTCTGCCATTTTCACTATGATGGTATAAATAAATTAATTAATTAAATAAGTAAATAAATAACCCTTTAACTTTGAGTTCAAAACTGAATGGTAGAAACTTAGAAGAAGTGAATTATTTTTTGAGTCTATTTACCCGTGGAAGAATACACATATAGGATCACCACATATGGGCACCAGTCTAGCACAGGGGCTGACCACTGACCAGAGTCACTTCTGACTCCAGAGGAGGAGATGGCGGGCGAGTTGTGACATGAGATGGGAGCGTAGATCACCTTGACGGTTTATGTACGCATATCGATGTGTTGTCCGTTCGGACCAGTATATGCTTGTCTTGCAGCAACAGCAGAAACCGGCGGAGAGCAAGGAATACTGTGAGCAACTTGAGACAATTGATCTGCCACTGGAGTCGAGTTTGCTCTTTCCCAGTTGACCTGAAGCCCCAGATGGCTGAGGTGTCTGAGCACCAGGTCCCTGTGTTCACACAACTGATCTCGCGAGTGGGCCAAGATGAGCCAGTCATTGAGATAGTTGAGGATGCGAACACCCACCTCCCGTAACAGGGAAAGGGCGGCCTCCGCGACCTTCGTAAAGACGCCGGGTGACAGGGAGGACTTTGTACTGGTATGCTCGTTCCTCGGACTCAAAGTGTAGGAACGTTCTTGTGTCGAGAGAGAATTGAGACATTAAAGTATGCGTCCTTCAGGTCGATCGCTACAAACCAATCTTAGGGACGAACACATTCGAAAAGGTATTTCTCTGTTAGCATTTTGAACGGAAGCTTGTGAAGGGCCGATTCAAAACACGCACATCCAAGATTTGCCGTAACCCACCACTCTTCTTGCCAACAATGAAGTTGGGCTGTAAAACCCTGACCTCACATCGGCTGGAGGGACCGGCTCGATCACGTCCTTCGCCAGGAGAAACATGAGGTCTGCAAAATCTGCATGCAGAACAGGGCCTCTACGTTCACCACTGAGGTTAAACGGATGCCACTAAATCTGGCACTGGGAGAACTGAATCGCATAGCCAAGTCTGATTGTCCGAATGAGTCAGCGTAACGGGATGAGAAGCGCTAGCCAGGCTCCCAGCAACCGAACCAGCAGGACCAATGGGACCACAGACGTACCCGTGGAGGGGCAGCGAGGTGGAGGACAGGGACCCGTCCCGGAGTGGGGTCTGAGTGTGCAGTGCAACACTACATGGCTCCACAGTTTGCCAGGGTGCGTGAGAAAGCATGCCGCTTGTTCTGAGACACTGCTTATAATTGATAGGGATTAAAGGGATAGTTCACTTTGAAATAAAATTTTGGTATGTTTTAGCTTACCTCAAGGGCATCCAAGATGTGGATGTCCTTTTTTCCGCAGTAGTTTTAATTTTGATATTTTTAGGCCAAACCGTTCTTGTCTGTCAGTCATATAATGCAGTGTAAGAACAATGGGTCGTACATTAATATTAATATTAGCTCAAATGATCTATAGGGAATTTTAATAATTAATCATGAATATGATTAATATTTTGTATGTTACAGTTACATTAATTTATCGCAGCTGAACTAGATTGATATATGAACGATTACCATAACGGGTTATGGTTCGTCATTAATACATCAATTGTTCTTATTTCAGCTCGAAGTTATGGGATAACTTTAATGGAATTAATTTAGTTATCAAACAATCTGTTTGTCCAGCGAACAGATTGTACGTAAGATTAAATTAACTCTCAAGGAAAATTATCCTTCTTACAAACACGAGAAAGAGTATCTTTTCCAGGCCTTGAAAAGACACTCTCGGTGTCTGCAGACTAAAATTAGGTTACTTAAATCGTAGCCTACCAAGATAAAGCATATAGCTAAGATCGAACATTTCAGGGACTAAGTAACATGGGCAATTAAAACAGAGTCAGTCAAGGACATATGGAATTTAATAATTAGACTAATACTACATCGAAACTACGAGTATACACAGAGTAAATACATATTTACAACAGAAACATACGGATGAAAACATTACAAGACCAAACGGATAACAGATGAGATAGGGAGAGGATGAAAGGGAGAAAGTGAAACTAAAGTTCAGGATGAGAGAGATCACCGAGATGCTCTCTCTCATCGCAAAAACACAGGTAACCTTTTGAGAGACAGCAAGGAATCAAATCACATTAAAAGTTCAATAAACTTATCTTGCAAAATGGTCTCTTTGTTGCTGAAGAACGCAGAGTTCATGCGTGTGTCCTAAGACCATCGTGCGTGTGTTTCTTTAAGAAAGCCGGGCTCGCGCTCTTGTGTCTTCTGGTGAGCGCGGTAGCGGGGTTTTCGAAAGAGTCTTTCTCTCTGAGTTGAAGTTGTCTGCTGCTTTTGCTTCATGGAGTCCGAAGGACGAAAATAAAGAAAAGACTTAAAGAAAATTGAAAACGCTCCCAAAGGGAGCCATAAGGTCTTCTCGCTGACGAGGCGGGTTCGTGAAAGTGCAGGAACAAAAACAAGACGAAAGGAAATACAGAACAGAACTGAACGGAACGCGGAGTGTAACCGCTTTTCTAGGGCACAGGAATTTCACTCCTCCCTGGGGCTTGAGCCAATTGGAATGCGAAATTCCAGGCGGGAGAAAAGTTCTTTGTCTCACTATGAGTTTGATTTGCATGTTTTATGGCAGTCTTAGGATCATGCCATTTCTACGTTAAACAATTATAACTGCAGTAAAATGCATTTTATCATAATTTGGTATCCATATCTTTCCTACGGGTATATGGAGGTTTAATTCAAGACCAAATTTGGTATGTTTAAAAGCTACGGCCTAGAAGTACCTTCTTACTCTGTAAGATAAGTATTAAAAGTTCGATTAACAAACTGGGAATAAGACTAACCTAAAATGTGATGTGCATTTACAAGTGGGAATGAAAATTAGACTTTTTTTTTAAAAAGATCCACATGGCATATCTATGATTGCAACGGTGCACATCTGAAACATTATTCCTTTAAGGTTTACAAGAATACAACAACCCATCACAGAGAAGAACAATCGTGGAAAAGAGAAATTACATTCAGGTTTACATATTTCTTCAATGGTTATACATATAGAAAATGTAGGATTTAAGTAGGGTTAAAGATTAACACTGCTCCACTCCTAAAATCTTTGTTGCTGGACATTCCTTTAGGCAATAAAACAGCAAAGTGGGGGGAAGGCAATTGCCAGAGAATATTGTTGAACATTCTCTAACTAAAACACTTCAAGATTAAAGAATACATTTCAAAACCACACCTCTATTATAAAGCCAAATTAAATCACACATGCCTAATGTAATTGTACATAAATTAAAGTATATTCTATCCTAATTTAAACACAAAGGGATGTTTGTGTGTGTGTGTGTGTGTGTGTGTGTGTGTGTGTGTGTGTGTGTGTAGAAAGTTTCAAGTTTCGTTATCTCTCTGTGGTCCAGAGAGGGGAAGGGGGGGTTTGGAATGTAGAACTTTGCAAAGTGAAGAGAATGTATTGACTTTTATTATTCTCCAAGGTGCAATTTAGATCGTAAAAGTCAAGTTGTTCCAGTCTTTATGGAGCCTGGCGTATGATTTGTAATTTCGAAGTCAGGAGGTTACAAGCTCTGATAAGCTTAGCAAAGAACGTTTTGGGCAGGAATGTGCTTAGAAAACACAGAGAGTCCGAATTTGTTAATTCAGACCAACGACGAATGATTCGATAGCCAATGTTGTTACATTCCCCCTTTTCGTCCGGTGAAGTCCGTGTGGACATCGTCGGACGACAATCATCACAATGGTCACATGGCAGGTGAATCATGACAGTCGTGTAGCAGGTGGATCATGACGGTAGGAAGGCAGGTGGTGCTTGGAGCTGAGGATTCAGCTCGATGAGGTTCGGCGTGGTCTCTGACTTGACACCCCCCTTCTGGGGATTCCGTCTGAAACCTGCAAAGGTGCACAGCCCAATGTCGGCGGCGTTCCAGCCTCGGACCGCAGATGAAGTGTTCAGAACGGGCCGTCGAGCCAGTGCTCGGAGGGCTTTGTTGGCAGGAGCAATGTCCATGAGTTGGGACCCCCTTTTCTCACTACGGAGTTCCAGTCCTGGATTCAAGGTGACGTTGAAGTTTTTGGAGGATGGTAGTTTCAGTGCTGTCTGGTACTCTTTGCTGGGAAGCTGGTACCATGTCAGGCCATCAAGGTGTAGGATGACACCTTTCAGTACTTGAAGTCCCATTTTCTGGTTGAGCATGTTGACACGGCTGGTTGTGTCATGCTGGTCGTGAGTGACAGTGGCGGTGTGCACAGGTGCGTTAGCACGCCACCTTTCACCTGCTATCTCTGCTTGTGTGTGGGTGACTTTGCTGACCAGGGGGTGCAACCCGCAGATTTCTTCAGCGTTGTCTCTGAGTAAGGGTTTGCTAAGGCAGAGATAACAAATGTCGTTGGTCATAGTACACAGGTGTAGGTTTGGAGCTGAGTACCGTTGTGTGTCGCCATCGTGGTAGGCCACCACGTCTGGAGGGCTTATCTTGAGGTGGGTGTTGTTTTCCCAAAACCTGACCTTGCAAATGTCTGTAAGTCTGTAGACTTGGCTTGACTCGATGATAGGCGGATTTAGGAGAAGGCCCACTTCTCTCTGCTCGGGATCGACGCAGAGTGAGATGGTGCTACCCAGAGAGTAGGCCAGGTGTTTTTGTAGAAAGTCAGCTGGCGTGTTGATGGCGGAAACCAGCACAGTTAGCATCAGGCTTAGTATCAGGTATGGTGGGATTACACCTGTGGCTATGCTGTCATTGGAGGAGCTAACCTCCCACAGCATGTCTGTCGTTGGCACTGTAACCAGCTGAGTCTGGACAAAGTCACTCTGTAAGACAGTAAACTGCGGCTTCATGGAGTTTGCGGTCTGGGTCGCTGCATTTACACTGGACACACCAATGTTAAACAGAGTTCTGGCAGCAGCTCCGGTTCTGAGCAACTGGAACTGCTGGAGTGGTGGTTGGTGCTTAGGAGTCCCGATTGTGCAACAGTCACTTTCTCAAGTTGGTTGAACATGTGTTCGACCTTGGCCTCGGCGTGAGAGAGGGAGTCCTCTGTCCGTCGGACACTTGTCCAGATGTATTGGGCTACGGAGCTGGGGTGGTGTGCTCTGTAGACCGGGCGGGGCTGGATGAGTCGAACATGCACTTGCTGGGGGTAGGTCCTGCCGTCAGTGATCTGGGGTCTCGGTCGTTCTCTCGGTGGCAGCTGTCCTCTGGTTGGCAAACAGTACAGCATGGCGAACCACAGCAGCAACCTGGCACAGACAACAGGGAGAGAGAGAGAGAAAGGGGAGGAAGAAGCCAGCAAGGGTTGTCTTTGATTGGACAGGGCAGTCTTTTTACTTTGTGGGCGGCGACTGGGTTTAGTTCGCCTTGGCCCATGTTTTGCCACATCTTGCTGTCGGCTTGTCGCTTGCTTCAGTGTCTCGTCAGTGTCCCTGGTGTTGCGTTGTGCAGCACATGATGCGTTATAGATGAACATTAGCAGTTTATCCCCCTTTGTGCGCCGTGGCAGTACAAGCCTTGGCATTGTGATGTCAATCGGTGCACAACTCATAATGTTGTTCTGTACGCGCAGCATGTGCGTTGTGTTATGCAGTGGTCTGAGACACTGGTTGTCAGTGAGGTCAGACGGCATGCGAGGGTGGTTGGAGGGTTTTGAGAGGTGGGCATTTAAAGTCTTTATGTGGATGTCAGAAACCCGCATGTCAGTTATGGTTGTCTTTGCAAACAGCGGAGCCAGCGTAAGCGGCTCTGAAGTAGGCAGTTGATCTTGTAAAGTTCTTATGCTGTGTGTAAGCTTTTCAACCTCTAGGGTGGGTGGGTGGGTTGATAGTGACCACAGCTTGTTGTTTAATGCACCAGGCTTGGCACTGGCTTGAATGAGGTCATGTCGCTGCAGGTCAGTCATGACATTGAGGCAGCAAGTGTCAAAGTCTTTGGTGGGCTGTAAGGTGCAGGGTAGCGGATTCGAACCTTCAGTTGGTGCTGAGTCTGTGTCTTGCTGGCTGGCTGTGGGAGTTCCCATGAACTCTGTGACCTTTGTGACCTGACCGTCTGGCTGTGACTGGAGGGGGCAAAGTTCTCGTACTTGAGCCCAGACTTTGAGCTGTTTCAAGTCCAGTAACGGTTCAAAACGATCTAGAAGGTCTCTGCCGATGAGGAACGGAAAAGTGTCCATTTTTGAGATGAACACGGGATGGACTAGACTCAAAGGACCAATCGTCAGGTGAATGTGGGCTACCTGTTCGAGCCGGATGTCATGTTGACTGTATGACTGTACGTTCAGTTCACAAGTTTGAGGTGTAAGAGTTCGGTCTTGTCTCTTAGCTTTAAATTGGAGTCTTTGGAACAGTTGATTTGAGATCACCGTAATGTCCGATCCTGTGTCTATCAGGGCTTCCATGCTCACTTCCTCTTCCAACGTGATGTTCAGGTAGAGTTTTTGGGCCACCCCCTTTTTGATTAGGTTGCCCAGGAATGTTGGCATGGCAGGTGTGACGGTCGTTGGGTGGTTAGGACCGGTCTCGTGTAGCTTGCTGTGGAGGCAGTTAGACAGAACAGCGTTTTCTGGTACCTTGGTATTTTGGTACCTGGTGTGAGGAGGTGTGCTGTTTCGTTCATGGTGTGCAGCTGTCAGCTGTGGAGCTTTGGTGATGCTGTCACCTTGTGATGTGACAGTTAGCTCTGTGGTCTGTGGATGACAAGCAGTGTTCGGGGTGCTTGGCTCAGTCAGATGGCGGTCAGACGGTTTGGTTTCAGTTCTTATGCTTAGGCATAAGATGTCTGGCTCGTCCTTCTTGTCTTTCTTGCGACGTTTCTGGTGAAGAAGCTCTTTCAGCACCTTTAGGATCTCTGCTGTCTCAGACGTGGATGCACTGTGGTTATCTGATGTGAGCTCAGGCTTGAGCTTACCAGTGTCGTGTCGAGAGTGGTTCCACTCTCTGTCGGGGCTTGTTGTCCTGGACGGTGGAGATCGGCTCTTCTTGGGTCGCCGGCCGGTTTCCCGGAATCTTTTAGAGCGCTCGCTCTGGTGCTTTGGACGAGCACCACCGCGATTGTGTTGCCCTCTGCTGGTTTGGAACGGTCGTGACTCTCTGTAAAAATGTCTGTGACTGTGGTGTTGTGGGACACCCTCTAAAGTCAGTTTTGAACAGTGTTCAGAGACAGAATAGATTGTGGGGTTTTTCACAGTCTTTTCAGAAATAGTCTTTTGCTTGTTGTAGGCTTTATGGGCTAGTTCTCGCAGCTGTTGTGTAGACATGCTACGTGGGCACACGGCCACGCCCAAATGGTAACTTAAAGTGGGATGTAGGTTTCTGAGGAACAGAGTCTTAAAGTTGATGTCCTGTTCCATCCCGGGCTCATTCCGTGCTCCGAAGAAGACTTGTCGGAGTCGGTTGTAGTAGGTCTGGGGGTGTTCACGCCGACCTTGCTTGAGGTCTACAGCAGCGAAGAAACCTTGATCGGAGTCTGGATCAGAGAATTCACGGATCAAAGCTTGCCGTAATTGTTGGACGTCCGTTTTGACAGTCTGAGGTTGACGGTCTAGGAAGCTACGAACATCACTGCTAGCCGTTATTCTTAACAGATACAAATTGTCCCAAGCTGTCATGTTGGCGACAGTTTGCAAGTGAAAGTCGATGTCTTTTAAATAAGCATGAACGTCACGACCTTCTGCAGAATCTGGATCGAACATAGGAATGTTTCGAGCTAGCTTGTCAAGTTCTCGGGGGGTCGTGCCGTGGTTAGTGGCCTGGGTTGTCTGAAGGGGTCCTCCCCCTTTTGCTGCTGACAGGTGTTCTGGAAAGCTGGCTGGTGATGTCTTGAGCCGTGGGCTTACATCTACCTTTTCAGCTCTGGGTTCTTGGCTGAAAGAATTGGAGTGGCGGGCCGGGAGAAACTCTGTGATGTGTGTTTCTCCGTTCCAGCTACTCTGCAGTCTGTAAGAATGTTTCAGCTCTCTGTGAACAATGTCGAGTTCGTCTTTGAGATCGTGTTTCTGCAGAGTAAGCTCATGGATCTCAGCTCGGGCCGCTTGCAAGTGTTTCTCGCAGGCCCTGGCTTTAGCGTCTCTGTCTTTTATTTCAGTCTCTGCTCTTGCAAGGAGAGCTTCACCTTGTTGGAGTTTTTCGTCGAGTTCTCTTCTGGTTTCTTTCGCCGACTGTTCTCTTTGGTCTGTGTCAAGGCGAAGATCTTGCAGGGTATATTGAAGTCTTTCTACTTCTTTCTGTAGCTCGGGATCTGTGGCGTCCTCTTTCTCGCGCTGGTACTGGGTCTCGAGGAGGAGCTGATCTAGACGGCTCTGGGTTCTGGCCTGGTCCTTCCGGGCCTCGTCCGCTTGAAGCTTTAGCGCTGCGGCTTCCTGCTCCAGGTCGATGTTGCTCCTTTCGTTGAGCTGTGCTTGGGCAACGAGATTGTGGGCGACGCTTCCGACGATCCTGGCCCAGTCTTTGTAGTTGTAGCTCTGTGTCGGATCCTGGGTTATCAGCTTCTCTAGCTCGGCGTCCAGTTGCTCTTGGCTCCGGTGCTGCAGGTCCTCGGTACCCTCGGGCAGGAAGGGGGTTGTCATTGCTCTCAGCCATGTCGAGAGGTTGTTCCAGCGAACTACAGGGCTGGATGAGCGGGACATACTGGCTTACTGTAGGCGAGAGAAACACAGCACACACACAGAGACCAATGCAAGTTCGTTCTAAGGCTAACGAGCTATGCTAATACGGCTATGCCGTCTATTAGAATTTGGGCTAACTGATGCAGACAGTTAGACTGTGCCAATTAACTCGGGTCGACAAAGGACCTGAAATGGAGATTTTGGCAGGCAGTAGCCTGGCGGGTCACGTGTTGTGACGCCGGCTCTGGTTGTCGCTCTACTTATTCAGTTTTCCTTGGTGGCTCTCACAGGTTACTGTCTTTAGGTGAACTGATGTGAATTGAGGCCACTCAGGTGGAAACCAGTGGCTCGGTCAACCTCTCCGACAGTTCTCCAACACTTGACCGCAGTGCTCCCGGGCAACCTCGTCTCTCGGTACCACGGTGTGCCCACTCAAACCACTTGCGACTTTAAACACAAAGTGGCAACGCCAAGGTGTCAATCATCAGACGGCACGGAAAGATTGAGTTTTCCTCGGAACTCTCCTTTCGGAGTGGTCCTTTCAGCAGACCCCAGTTCGAGTGATTGTCTCAAAATTGCCTTGTGTGTCGCTGACGTTGACTTAACCTTTTGGCGGGCCAAATTGCTGATGTCGGGGTGGCGTGCCACAACCGGAGGTACGAGATTCGGAAGAGTCCGAGACACACGGCCAGTGTCAGGTAGCGTCGGACAGGTGAGCTCGCTTGCCGGAGACCAAGCAGAGATGGCTGTCAGATCACAAAGGGAGTACTACAATAAATACACAGAAGGATGAACAAGGGAAACTTAAAGTGAATTAAGGCTTGCTTGTTTAAAACCAATTGAGTAGTTATGTATGTAGAAAGGAGAGTCAAAGGTTTTACTAAATAATGATAAAACAATAGGAAGTTATGATAATGTTAATTATCAAAATGCCCTAACCCGAAAGAGGGAGGAAAAATAAAATAAAAATAAAAATTGAAAATCAAATTCAAAATGAAATGGCAGGATGAACCCAGGAGAAGAGGCAGGCCGCAGTAGTGGGTTTTCACCACAAGGGGTCGTGCTCCCTCTCTGTGCTCAACCTGGCAAATCGAAAACTTAATTCAAATTAAAAATTCAAAACTGAAAAAAAAAAAAAAAAAAAAAAAAAAAAATCGGAATGATATCCTATAATAATCCAGATACACTAAAGTATCAGTCCTATTTATAAAAATAATCAGGAGAGAAAGACAATATAAAAGAGTGAAGGGAGGAAAATAGTGATGCCGACTTAGTATCCACAAGGCCACACGATGGTGCTGTTTCCTCCAAGTGAATATCAGTGGCTGAAATAGAAACTCAATTTAAATTTGAAATTCAAAACTAGTTTAAATAAAATTTGAATGAGCATGTAAAGAAAGTCTAAAAAGGGAGCTCATAATCATATCCTATAATAAATTAACGATAACAGTGAAGTATCATTAATAACTATAAAAATAATCAAAAGAGAAAAGTAGAAATAAAACAATTCATGACAGGATTTGAAAAGAGAGAAACGCGAGCTGAGTGAACCGACCTCGCGGGTAGCGGCCACTAGGTGCCGTTGTTTCCTCTAAGGGAATGGCTGAGATTTAATCTGAGTTTTAATCCAAATCTTGTTTGAACCAAACTCAGAGTAAATGTATCAGTCCAAAAGCAGGAAAATTGTCTAACACAAAATAATAAACGCACGAGCAAAGCTATAAATGCGAATAGTTATTTAAAGTTTAAACATTAATTCACAGGGAAATGAATTCAGCCGTGAAGAGAGCGTTATCTGATAACTGGCCACGCGATGGCGTTGTTGCGCTCATGCAGGCGGAAATCAGGGGGCAAAAGGGGTAATTTGAGGCTGCTAAACACTTACGCCCTCTGGCGTTTAGTAAATGGAATTACACAACTTCAATGTGATTCAAACGCTAAGAGCTTTTCAGCTCGCGTCACGCGCTGATTTCTGCAACACTCACAAATAGGACAGAGGTCTCGGCGGACCTTTTGGTGCTATTAATACTGCACAGGAAAGTATGGCGGGGTTTCTTCCCCGCAAATACTCAAATGTGGGCAACAGGAATTTTCCGTCTGTTGCTAGACTCCCATATTACACATTTATCAAAATAGCACTTTATGATTTGTGTATTTAGGTTTTCGATTGATTAGCTAGGTCAATGTTAACCAGGAGTTTACCGTTTTGTTGAATATCACTGGACTAACCACGAATTCAATAACGATATAGCATGCATGCAAAGCCTATGTTTAATAAGGAGTCTCGCTTAGAAAACATATTTATTAATACCGGTAGTACGCACGTGAGAATTCTTCGTTCACAGCGATTTAAAACAAATATTAGAAATGTATCAACTGCAGAGATATTTCTTCATCTCTTAACAGGACATTTGTAATATTAAATACTGCAGTGTACGTAGCATTTAACAGTGCTAAAATCGTCTAGGCATATTTTAGCAACTTGTTAAAATGTACGTTAGGCCTACTGACTTCGGCTTTTTGCCTTGGACAGTTAGGAGTGAGTTCGCGTTAGCGACTTAACTCACAAATTCATAATTTCATAATGCGCAAAAATTATTAATAACCATATAAACAGACTGAAACTGACTATTGCTCATAAACAAAGTTTGAAATGCGTCGCGTTCTCCACCAAAACTGTAAGAACAATGGGTCGTACATTAATATTAATATTAGCTCAAATGATCTATAGGGAATTTTAATAATTAATCATGAATATGATTAATATTTTGTATGTTACAGTTACATTAATTTATCGCAGCTGAACTAGATTGATATATGAACGATTACCATAACGGGTTATGGTTCGTCATTAATACATCAATTGTTCTTATTTCAGCTCGAAGTTATGGGATAACTTTAATGGAATTAATTTAGTTATCAAACAATCTGTTTGTCCAGCGAACAGATTGTACGTAAGATTAAATTAACTCTCAAGGAAAATTATCCTTCTTACAAACACGAGAAAGAGTATCTTTTCCAGGCCTTGAAAAGACACTCTCGGTGTCTGCAGACTAAAATTAGGTTACTTAAATCGTAGCCTACCAAGATAAAGCATATAGCTAAGATCGAACATTTCAGGGACTAAGTAACATGGGCAATTAAAACAGAGTCAGTCAAGGACATATGGAATTTAATAATTAGACTAATACTACATCGAAACTACGAGTATACACAGAGTAAATACATATTTACAACAGAAACATACGGATGAAAACATTACAAGACCAAACGGATAACAGATGAGATAGGGAGAGGATGAAAGGGAGAAAGTGAAACTAAAGTTCAGGATGAGAGAGATCACCGAGATGCTCTCTCTCATCGCAAAAACACAGGTAACCTTTTGAGAGACAGCAAGGAATCAAATCACATTAAAAGTTCAATAAACTTATCTTGCAAAATGGTCTCTTTGTTGCTGAAGAACGCAGAGTTCATGCGTGTGTCCTAAGACCATCGTGCGTGTGTTTCTTTAAGAAAGCCGGGCTCGCGCTCTTGTGTCTTCTGGTGAGCGCGGTAGCGGGGTTTTCGAAAGAGTCTTTCTCTCTGAGTTGAAGTTGTCTGCTGCTTTTGCTTCATGGAGTCCGAAGGACGAAAATAAAGAAAAGACTTAAAGAAAATTGAAAACGCTCCCAAAGGGAGCCATAAGGTCTTCTCGCTGACGAGGCGGGTTCGTGAAAGTGCAGGAACAAAAACAAGACGAAAGGAAATACAGAACAGAACTGAACGGAACGCGGAGTGTAACCGCTTTTCTAGGGCACAGGAATTTCACTCCTCCCTGGGGCTTGAGCCAATTGGAATGCGAAATTCCAGGCGGGAGAAAAGTTCTTTGTCTCACTATGAGTTTGATTTGCATGTTTTATGGCAGTCTTAGGATCATGCCATTTCTACGTTAAACAATTATAACTGCAGTAAAATGCATTTTATCATTATTTGGTATCCATATCTTTCCTACGGGTATATGGAGGTTTAATTCAAGACCAAATTTGGTATGTTTAAAAGCTACGGCCTAGAAGTACCTTCTTACTCTGTAAGATAAGTATTAAAAGTTCGATTAACAAACTGGGAATAAGACTAACCTAAAATGTGATGTGCATTTACAAGTGGGAATGAAAATTAGACTTTTTTTTTAAAAAGATCCACATGGCATATCTATGATTGCAACGGTGCACATCTGAAACATTATTCCTTTAAGGTTTACAAGAATACAACAACCCATCACAGAGAAGAACAATCGTGGAAAAGAGAAATTACATTCAGGTTTACATATTTCTTCAATGGTTATACATATAGAAAATGTAGGATTTAAGTAGGGTTAAAGATTAACACTGCTCCACTCCTAAAATCTTTGTTGCTGGACATTCCTTTAGGCAATAAAACAGCAAAGTGGGGGGAAGGCAATTGCCAGAGAATATTGTTGAACATTCTCTAACTAAAACACTTCAAGATTAAAGAATACATTTCAAAACCACACCTCTATTATAAAGCCAAATTAAATCACACATGCCTAATGTAATTGTACATAAATTAAAGTATATTCTATCCTAATTTAAACACAAAGGGATGTTTGTGTGTGTGTGTGTGTGTGTGTGTGTGTGTGTGTGTGTGTGTGTAGAAAGTTTCAAGTTTCGTTATCTCTCTGTGGTCCAGAGAGGGGAAGGGGGGGTTTGGAATGTAGAACTTTGCAAAGTGAAGAGAATGTATTGACTTTTATTATTCTCCAAGGTGCAATTTAGATCGTAAAAGTCAAGTTGTTCCAGTCTTTATGGAGCCTGGCGTATGATTTGTAATTTCGAAGTCAGGAGGTTACAAGCTCTGATAAGCTTAGCAAAGAACGTTTTGGGCAGGAATGTGCTTAGAAAACACAGAGAGTCCGAATTTGTTAATTCAGACCAACGACGAATGATTCGATAGCCAATGTTGTTACAGCAGGTATACAGTCACTGTCTCAAAGAGCATGCACAGAGTCCAAATTAAAACAATTCCACATCGTCCAAATTAATCAATTCCCCATCGTAAGTACACATTGACGGCCTAAGACACGAAACGAGCGGGTTGTGTGAGAAAACGAACAGTATTTATATCGTTGTTACCTCTTGAACACAGCCGCGTCTAAATGATCTGAGGGCGCGGGCGGGTATAGATATATACACTAGATGTCGCCTTGGCTACGGTTTCGTTCCAATGAACTGCAGTAGCCAAGGCGACATCTAGTGTATATATCTATACCCGCCCGCGCCCTCAGATCATTTAGACGTGGCTGTGTTCAAGAGATAACAACGATATAAATACTGTTCGTTTTCTCACACAAACCACTCGTTTCGTGTCTTAGGCCATCAATGTGTACTTACTTAAAATATCAAAATTGAAACTACTGCGGAAAAAAAGACACCTACATCTTGGATGCCCTTGAGGTAAGCTAAAACATACCAAAATTTTATTTCAAAGTGAACTATCCCTTTAAAAAAGAAGAATGGGAAGATGTTTATCATTATGTGGTGGTTGTGTACACACACTGCTGATACATTTATGTTCAAACACCATGTAAAGTGAATTTTGCAAAATAGGTGCCTTTAAAAATCTTAAAAAATCTTATAATACTTCAGAGCACAGACTTACAGTACCAGTCAAAAGTTTGGAAACATTACTATTTTTAATGTTTTTGAAAGAAGTCTCTTATGCTCATCAAGCCTGCAGTTAAAAAAAAAAAAGTAATATTATGAAATATTATTACAATTTAAAATAATGGTTCTCTTTTTTAATATATTTTAAAATGTAATTTATTTTTTGTGATGCAAAGCTGAATTTTCATCAGCAAGTACTCCAGTCTTTGGTGTCTTATGATCCTTCAGAAATCATTCTAATATGATGATTTGATACTCAGTTATTATCAATGATGGAAACAGTTGTGCTGTTTAATATATTTTTTTGGAATACTTTTTTCAGGATTCATTGATGAGTAAAACGTTAACAGCATTTATTCAAAATAAAAACATTTCTAACAATATAAATCTTTACCATCACCTTTTATCAATTTAACGCATCCTTGTTGAATTAAAGTACTAATTTCTTTAAAAAAAATAGTTATTGTTCCCAAACTTTTGAACGGTAGTGTATATTGTTACAAAAGATTTCTATTCTAAATAAATACAGTTCTTTTTAACTTTTTATTCATCAAATAATCCTGAAAAAAGTATCTCAGGTTATAAAAAAAATATTAAGCAGCACAACTGTTTCCAACATTGATCATAAATCAGCATATTAGAATGATTTCTGAAGGATCATAAGACACCAAAGACTGGAGTACTTGCTGATGAAAATTCAGCTTTGCATCACAAAAATAAATTACATTTTAAAGTATATATCTAAAAAAAAAACATTATTTTAAATTGTAATAATATTTCATAATATTACTGTTTTTTTTTTTTTTTTTTACTGCAGGCTTGATGAGCATAAGAGACTTCTTTCAAAAACATTAAAAATAGTAACGTTTCCAAACTTTTGACTGGTACTGTAAGTCTTAAAATCTTTTTAAAGGGAACACTTCACAGATTATTGTAGATTTTTATTTTAAATTTACAAAAAGCATCAGAAGTTTAATTTTATGAAAATAATAATAATATAATAATAACTTTTTTTTTATATAGCACTTTTAAAGCAGCTTCTTAAGGCGCTTTACATAATAGAACAAGCACATTTAAAATACAACACACAGTGAAAAAAATAGAATGAACAAAGATAAAAAAAAAAAGTCAAGTAAAAGCTAACCTAAAAATATGCGTTTTCAAATGAGAGAACAAATGTAAAATTTATATTTTTATATTTTATACAAAATATAAATTTTACAAAAAATATTCAACTAAAACTTCAAGAAAACAAATTTTAGGAAAAAAAAAAAAATCAGTGCGATTTTTGGAGCGCAGGACCAAACTTTGCCACTAGATGACATCCAGACTCCTCTGATGACCATATAAGGACTCTTCGATTTCCATATATGGATTAAGTGATATAAACTACAGTCTGCATGCTTTCAAATGCTTTATAGTTTGTCAAGATTACTTTAGGTTTAGACTAAGATATTATTATTATAAATGTATAATGGCAAGTGTCCCACGGGTGTTGGATAGTCTTAAAAATAGTGGTTAAAACATTTTTATAAATCATAAATTCAGATATTTATTCCTTGTAATGTTTGAAAGTCAATCTGTACTCACACATGACATTGAGCTGAACATCAGGAGAGATGTGAGTGTGTCCGTCTACAGCACAGCTATATCTGCCTGAATCCTCTCTTCTGACTGACTGCAGCAGGAGTTCATTGTTTCTGTCTCTTCTCTCAGTTAATGGCTGTGAGTTTCTGTACCAGATGAATGTTGCTCTGTCAGTCAGAGCGCAGCTGCTTTTACATCTCAGAGTGACTGAATCTCCCTCTGTCACTCTCTCAGGAGACTCCACCTGAAGATCTGAACACAAAACACACATTATATCTAGTGCTGCTGTCATACACTGATTATTATTCAACATAATGCACAGAAGAAGAGATAAACCTCACCAAACTCACCTGTGACATTAAGAGTCACTCCTGGATCACCAGTATATGTTCCATCATCTTTATCAGTTGTGATTCTGAAATAGTACATGCATGAATCCTTCAGTGTCACATGACTCAGTCTGACGGTGCAGTTCTGCTGTTGATCTCCCAGATACTGAAGCCTCTGACTGTATTCAGGGTCCTTAGACAGATCTGGAGGCTCATCACCCTTTTCAGGGTTTTTGGTCCAGAACGCTTCCTTTATCTGATGTCCAGTAGGGTATTTATAAGTGCATCTCATTATCACTGTTGAGTCCTTTAGTGCACAGATGTGTGAAGGACTGTAACTCACACTCCAACCAGCACTAGAAACCCCTGAAACACAGAATTCATCAAACTGTAAATGTTGTTTTATCTGTTATATTGGGCCATGAAACATGACAATACTTTATTACTATATGAAAACAGCGACTCATTACAGGAAATATAAGATAAATGTGAATAAATAATCTCAGTGTGAATTACTTTAAGACAGAGGAGTGAAGAGAGAACCAAGAAATCAGCCAAAAACAACAAGCTGCACAATTACAGTTTTTCTGAATTGCTAAAACACATTTCTTGAAACCATCACTCACTTTCTCAAAACCTTAAACACAAAAGCAAATGTTCAAAACTCATTCAGAGAATCTCTGACTCTTCTGGCAAAATCAAACAATGCTTTCAGATCTTACACACATCAGTCAATATTAGAAACACTACAGATCATTCGTTAGACACTACATGAAGAATGGAGAACACAGAATCCAAAGGGTGCAGTTACAGGAGAAATATTTAGTTATATATTGTAACAAAGTAAACAAATTTTGCAATTATGTAAAAATAAAGTAGTGCTGACACCTGACAGTGGTGAGTGATTAAATACTGTATGCACTGCAAGTACTGTATAGTATTGCACTGAATATTGTATAGTATGGAATGTCTGTATATTCAGCATTTGCATACTGTGAAATACAGTGACCAACTGCAGAAGCCCAAAAGGTTACAGTAAAAAACTGTAAATGAAAAGCATGTTACTGTAAAGTACAGTCAGAAGAGTTGAGCAACTGCAGAATCAAGGTCAGTGAGAGAGATTTATTCTGCTTCAGCTTCACGTCTTCATGTCGGTCCGGCCGGAGAATATCATCTCTGCAGGAGAAGAGAAAAACCCTGAAGCAGATCCAGCCTTGACAACATTCTCCACACCTTCCTCTTCCTCTTCGTTCATCACCTCTTTCACACACTCTTCCTCCTCTTATACTCATACTCTTCCTCCTCTTATACTCACACTCTTCCTTCTCCAACTCACACTCTTCACCCTCTTATACACACACTCTTCCTCATCTGATACTCATACTCTTCCTCCTCTTATACTCACACTCTTACTCTTATACACTCTTCCTCCTCTTATAATCATACTCTTCCTCCTCTTATACTCATACTCTTCCTCTTATACACATACTCTTCCTCCTCTTATACTCATACTCTTCCTCTTATACACATACTCTTCCTCCTTTTATACTCATACTCTTCCTCCTCTTATACTCATACTCTTCCTCTTATACTCATACTCATACTCCTCTTACACACATACTCTTCTTCCTCTTATACTCATACTCTTCCTCCTCTTATACTCTTCCTCTTATACACACACTCTTCCTCCTCTTATATTCATACTCTTCCTCCTCTTATACTCATACTCTTCCTCCTCTTATACTCACACTCTTCCTCCTCTTACACACACTCTTCCTCCTCTTATACTCATACTCCTCCTCTTATACTCATACTCTTCCTCCTCTTACACACACTCTTCCTCCTCTTATACTTATACTGTTCCTCATCTTATACTCATACTCTTCCTCCTCTTATGCTCACACTCTGGGACCGCAGCCCCAGCAGTTTCACCCCAGCAGTTTTGCCCTGTCACATTTCATTTTTAAATCTTAGCGACTGTTCTGTCCTAAAACTATCTAATGGTTATTGTTACTCCTGCTGTTATTTTTTGCTCCTGCTGTTACTCCTTTAACCCTTGTGTGGTGTTCATATTTTGTTACTCAGCCAGTGTTCGTGGGTCTGGTAGACCCGCTGCATTTTTGGGTTTTTAATTGAACACAATCAAAAATGTTATGTTAAAATACTCAACAGATGTTTACTTCATCCCAATTACAAGCAATATAAACAGCATATATGGTTAATATTTTCTCTTTACCTTTGTTAGATCACATTTAAGAATTGCAACCTCATGTGGGAATGGCAGGAGTAGAAACACAAAACTCACCCTAGCACTCTTTCACACTTACACACAATCTCTCTCTCACACGCACGCACACACACACTCATGCACACACATACACACACACCCACAACACACACACAAAACACACACCCCCACACACACACACACACACACATATACATGCACATACACACACACACTCACTTGGATATGTGGTGTACGGTCACTCTCCATAGGCATAATGGTTTTTCTAATGTACAAACTGTATAATCTATCCCCCTACACTAACCCTACCCCTAAACCTACCAATCACAGACAACTTTTGGCATTTTTTGAATTTCAAAAAACTCCATTTAGTATGTTTTAGTATGAGGACACAGATGTCGTCATAAACCATGTTTACGTTGTAATACCCATGTCATTATACACATTTGTGTCCTCATAAACCATATACAAGAACATACACACACTAACAGCAGGCCCTGACAGGAGGAGGACAGAGTAAAGGTACACAGGACCTACAATTTCCATACTTTTATTAGCCCCGGGTCCAGTGGACCCGAACATCCTGTGTGTAATGTAAATGTGTAGGGGGGGTGTACAGTGTGTTTTCATTGAAAAGGTGTTCTGATATATATTCCTCACAGAAAATGAGCCAAGCCCAGCCAGCACAGCCATGTGGGGCCCAAATGGGTTTGACCTGGGCTATCTAACTGGGACCCAGCCAGTTTTGTCCTCGGTTTCCATGTAGGCCCCACATGGGTTTGCCCAGATGAAATGAACACTGCTTAGTGTGCACAGTACAGGCTGTTAAATGTAACACTTAATCAGTGTTTGAGGTAATGAGATAATTAAGTGATTGATCAATGATTGTGCATTATTGATGAACACCTGCTGTTAACAAGCAGAATCACTGAAGGAAAGAGAAACACAAGAGCTACTTCCAGCCACAACCTTGGATGAAATCAACTGAAGATAAAATACATTACATCTCTTAAGATCTGATTAAACAACTCCACAGACAGCATTACCAGCTTCACTTATTACTAACCAGACTGACTTTATTTATGTCAGACGTCTACAAAGTTTGATTTGATGTTACCACTGTGGCGATCAGTGTGTGCTTTAGTCAGGCTCTTGACTTTTTAACATTAGTTTTTCTCTGGCAGCTGTGTCTGTTTGTTATGGCGAGAACAGCAAGAGAAAATATAATCAGATGCTGTAAGCTGATTGATGATAAGAGTATAATCATCATGTGGTGGCTTAGCTCATTGATTATGTGTGAGCTTTATATGGGTAGTATGTTATTTATTTATTTATTTATTTTTGTTGTGATTCTACAGAAAGAGAATAATAGAATTTAATCAGAACGTCAAATGATTTTTAACACACCATTTACATATTTTGGGCTCCTGTGAGACTTACTCGCACACAGACATCAAGAATCAGCATATGAATCTCAACAATGGTGACATGCTTCATGCTGCAATGCATTCTGAGTGCATCATACGAAACTTATCCATAGCTCCCAGAATGCATTGCAGCATGAAACATGTCACCATTGTTGAGATTCATATGCTGATTCTTGGTGTCTGTGTGCGAGTAAATCTCACAGGAGCCCAAAATATGTAAATGGTGTGTTAAAAAATCATTTGACTTTCTGATTAAATTCTATTATTCTCTTTCTGTAGAATCACAACAATAAAAAAATGAATAACATACTACCAGTATAAACCTCACACATAATCAATGAGCTAAGCCACTACATGATGATTATACTCTTATCATCAATCAGCTTACATTATATTTTCTCTTGCTGTTCTCATCATAACAAACAGATACAGCTGCCAGAGAAAAACTAATGTTAAAAAGTCAAGATCCTGACTAAAGCACACACTGATCGCCACAATGGTAACATCAAATCAAACTATTACTTTCAAATAAGTAATCAACATCTAAACCTCTTCTTAATTCTTTTCTGTAAACGTCTGACATAAATAAAGTCAGTCTGGTTAGTAATAAGTGAAGCTGGTAATGCTGTTTGTGGAGTTGTTTAATCTGATCTTGAGAGATGTAATGTATTTTATCTTCAGTTGATTTCATCCAAGGCTGTGGCTGGAAGTAGTTCTTGTGTTTCTCTTTTCTTCAGTGATTCTGCTTGTTAACAGCAGGTGTTCATCATTAATGCACAATCATTATTCAATCACTTAATTATCTCATTACCTCCAACACTGATTAAGTGTTACATTTAACAGCCTGTACTGTGCACACTAAGCAGTGTTCATTTCATCTGGGCAAACCCATGTGGGGCCTACATGGAAACCGAGGACAAAACTGGCTGGGTCCCAGTTAGATAGCCCAGGTCAAACCCATTTGGGCCCCACATGCCTGTGCTGGCTGGGAGGCCAATGAGTCTCAGTTTGAAAAAATAATTTATTGTATAATTTTTCTTTTGATAAAAAATGAAAACGGGTCCAACAGACCCGAACACCATACAAGGGTTAATGAAATAAAATAATGCTTGTGTCATGAACACTTCAATCTCCAAAAACGAACAGCCTGGTATAATAAACACACTTTATTTTTGAAAGCCTGGCATAACAAACTTTTGCATAGACATTCAAAGGGCAGTTATTAGTCTAAAGTCAAGATAACTCTTAATTCCTTAAGTTAATTAATTCTGCCTGGGGTTAATGCGTAAACTTGAACACAAATAAAACTTAATTTCCAACAGGCTGAAAGTGTGAACATATTATTAATTTGTTGGAGACATAACCAAGAATACAATTTAATTTAAATTTACCTTTCAGTTAGGGCTGGGCGATTTAAATCGCGATATTATGCGCATTTCGTCAGTAAAGCCGGTTCCTTGATTAGTAGTAAATCGCCTTCACCTGCTTTCAGATGAAGCGGCATTTAGGGCTGAGGAGATAATTAAGTGATTAATTTAGTGATGATTGAGCGTTATTGAAGACACCTGATGTTAACAAGCAGAATCACTGAAGAAGAAAATCACAAATTGTAAGTTACCATTAAGGTGATGGGTGTTTGCTTTAGTTGGGCTCTAGAGCATTATATGTTTACTTTAATATTTACTGTTGTTTGTCTGCTGTTATTGATTTATAACAGTCAAATTAACAAAGTAAAATGTTATCTTATAGTGTTGGTTATGTTTTGACATAATCATGCTGTGATCTGAAAAAGGAAACTTATTGAGATAGTTTGGTTTAACTTGTTAGCAGCAGTTTAGTGATTCTTCAGCCTATGATTATCAGTACTTTACTTAAAATTCAAAATATTTAATAAACATTGTTCTGATCAAAAGACATTCAGATAAATTAATTTAAAACACAGACATCAATAATCAGCCTGTGATTCTCAACAATGGTGACAATAATAAAGCATGTTGCAGTGGCTGCCACCAATCACAACTCATTAATGGCTCCCATCATGCATTGCGGTATGAATAAATTATGATCTGAATTGTCTATGTAATTTACTTTTCCTAATTGAATATTCTGCTCCTCACCATTGTTGAGATGCATAGACTGAATCTTGACATCTGTGTGTGCTTAAAATAATGATTTTTTTTTTAAACAACTTTTAAGAAATCCTTTATATTATATCAAAAATTCTGGGCATTTATGCAGATTCACTAACCAACAACATAAATCGAAGTCAGAAAGAAGGATTTTAATGAGTTCAGTGATCAAGTTCAAATGATGATTGTCATAACATAACCAACACCATCAGATCACTTTTTTCTTTGTTCAACTGGTGATTATAATTCAGAAACAACAGACAAACAAAATCTAAAGTTAATAATATATGGGTCAAGAGTCCAACTAAAGCAACCATTGATCGTCATAACGGTAACTTACAATTTGTGATTTTCTCCTTCAGTGATTCTGCTTGTTAACATCAGGTGTCTTCAATAATGTTCAATCATCACTAAATTAATCACTTAATTATCTCATTAACTTAAACACTCTTGAGTGTGGACTCATACACTCCCAGGAGTGTTAATTTAACACTGGAGTTTTTGCTGTGTACAAAGAGCCGTAGTTAACTGACAAGCTGAGCCATATTGCATTAATTATCGCTGGCGATACGTCCGCGATATTAATGCGATATGGCTCAGCTTGTCAGTTAACTACGGCTCTTTGTAGTGAATGCCGCTTCATCTGAAAGCAGGTGATGGTGATTTACTACTAATCAAGGAACCGGCTTTACTGACGAGATGCGCATAACAATATCGCGATTTAAATCGCCCAGCCCTACTTTCAGTGCGGACATACCATTATGTTACCATTACCACAATTACAGAAAACACAGCCTCTTCTGTGTGTGCAACACCTCACACATAATATCGATCAATCAGTGTTTTTCAGCCGTGGAAAGAAGTCAATAAAACAGCTGGAGAACAAGTACATCACATAACGTTACATAACGCTGGAGAAGCATAACATTACATTTACCCCAGGAAAGCCATTTACTGACCAAAGCACATTAGTTGGCTAGAAAAATGATCTATAGAGACCATTTGCTAAATATGTGCACTATATTAGCCTACATATTTATTAGATTTTTACCTATATCACTACAATATTATTTTGTTGTTAGTATAATAAAAACACATTATATTTAATTAGAGTTGTTATTTTTGACCTTTAATAATAATAGCTGACAGGGCTCTGTATGTTTACAGCAATGTGTGAATTTTTTTATTTCCTTGAGAAAAATAAACATGTATCTATTGTACCTAAAGTTTATCCAAATTAATCGATATTGAATCAAATCGGAATCAAATCACAATAATTGAATTCGAGAAAGAGATTGAAAATGAAGGTTTTTTTTTTACACCCCATCAATCCCCCTTTCATAATCATCACTCCAAACTAAACTCAAAAGTTGGCAGCCCTGATGAGCTTTGATGGAGGGTGTTGCTGAAAAGCAGAAGAAAATTTACAGACAGAGTGAAGAGAGTTTTGTCCAATCAAATGCTCTGAACTTTGAGAAAGTCCCTCCCCCTAAACCATGTGACACTGACCAGCAAGTAGCAAAAGACTATTGGACATTTCTAAAAGGAGTGTTTGACATGTTCAACACAAACTTCCTGTTTCAGAGAGAAATATGTGAGAACAGGACAGAAGAAAGTGCAGATCAGCCGCTCATGAGGCCTTAAATAAAACATCAGAGTGTTTCTAATGTGAATGTAAGAGAGACTCACCGTGAATCATGAGCAGAAAGAAGATCAGAGGAAGAGGAGGAGCCATTCTGACCCACATCAGCATAACATATATCTATAATACAGCATTCAATTCAATTCACATTAATAAGTTATGTAGGCCCTATTTCAGAAATGTACATATACAAAATAACAGTTAATCACAAAAAATTAAACAATGTAATAATTTAAGGCAGAAACAATGAGCTCATTGAAGTAATGAATACTTGCGTTGATATATTCATCTCTTAAACAAGTATATGTAAATCACCCTATTCTTATCATTTCTCATGTAAAGACACGTATGTTATATGAGCAATAATCATTTAAGCAAGAGTGTGTTTGTCTTACCGTGTTGAAGCTCATCAGATCAACAGCAACCAAATGACTGACTGTTTTAACACAAGCACTTTAGCTTTACAGTGAAGCTTTGTGTGGTTAACACTGTTTATTAACGAACGCCCATCGACGGAAATATCACTGTCCCTCCCTCAACAAGAGAACAACATTACTGAACTAAACCTACTTAAACAGAAATGATGATCTTTTTCTGTAAGTTGAAGATGTATAAATGTGAGGATGAATGTAGATGAATGATAGTGATTTACAGGTGAAGCTCATCAAGGTTGATGTCAGACGCAGGAGATGGTGACCTCTGGTGGCAGTTTGAGGGATTGAACGAGCACATATGAGACGAGATGTGTCTGACTGCAGAACTATATACGTGACAGCAGTTTCAGGCCAGCAGTTTCAGACCAGACGTTAGGAGCTGACGATCACCTAAAGCCTGCTTTATACCAGAGATGGTCTTATTACTGGGAGAGACCAGGATCTGAGGATCTACCATTGTAAAGTGTAACAGCTGACTTTTATCATGTGTTCCTTGACAACCAATCGCATTACAGCCTTGACGTCACTGAGGCTGTGCAGGGCCGGTTCTAGACATTTGGAGGCCCTAGGCAAAATATATGTTGGAGGCCCCCCGCTACGCCCTCCTCCCCTCCACCTTTCAGAATTCACGAGTTCACACTTACATCAAATTAAATAGAGTAAAGATCATGCGTATTTGGCGTGCTGTCCAGGGGAAGGTTCTGGGCTCTGAATTTTGGCCCGAACCCAGAGTATTACCCCCGTTTGTGATAGGAATAATCTAGAACTATTGCATTGTATTTTGGATTGTGTTGTTTACATCCAATAAGAGATTATTAAAATCAAAGTGAGGAGATGGGGTGGTGGAGGGATGCTGATAAACTGTCAATGAACAGAGGTAAGTCTGCAGTATATATACCTCTTATCTCGTTGATTGGGTTGATTAACTGAATGTGTGTCACTCGTGTTTAATTAGGTTTAATTATCTTAACTTTGTTATTAAAACATCATTAAATAAAAAGCACTTGAAGCAATTATGATTCCTAACCATTTTATTTATACAAAACCTTTTATCAGTATTTTTATATTTTTACTTAAATGTGCATATTAATTTAACTTTAATTAAGTTAAACACACAAAAAAATGTCATCTGGACCAGCACTTATTATTCTTATTCCATGGTCTACAGGGGCTCTTCTGCTTCTTCTTTTTTTTTTTAAAGGGGTCATACACTGGATTATTTTATTATTTTATAATGTTTCCTGGGGTTCCCTTATAATGTTAGTATGATTTTAACATAAAAAATTGTCATAATTTATAAATAAAAGGCATTTTTCCAAGCCTGATTTTAGCCTCTGATTTGAGCGCTCTGTTTTGAAGGGGCGTGTCTGCTGTGAGACTTCAGTGTAAACGCCTGTGATTGGCTGACATGTTTGCATAAGAAATAGCTAATATTACATGTGGAACTCTCTCAAAAACTTTTACTACGTTTTTACTATCGGTCTTTGTCAGACACATGGGTTTGTTGTGTGTGACATCACCGCGGCGCCATTTTTGAGGTATTGCTACTGACTGAGAATTAAAGAGATTACAGGAGTAGAAGTAAATAAAATAACTAAGATAACTAATAAGATAACTATCTAGATAAGAAGTAAATATAACTCGCAAACCTGGAGAAGCAAAAGAAAACTGAGAAAAGGCCATACCGAGATAAACTCGATAAAGATGCCAGGGACCGTTATTTGGAGAAATTGTCATCCATTCAGAACATAGATCCATATGAGCTGACTGCAGTAAGTTGGAGTGCTGACCCCGCATTGCTACCTCCATCCTCATATTTAGACATTGTCAATTATCTTGTTTATGGTATAAGCACAAAATACCAGTGAATAATTAAAAAAAATTATAAATCTCTGGAAGCCCACGGACATTTCACTAATGGCTGGGTACAGGATTTATTTACATTCCTACCGAAGGACTGCGACAACACAGTAGTGACAGCAAAGGTATGTTTGCTGCAATGATGATGATGATGATAATGTCATGTTAACTGTATATCATCAGTGCCTGATTAAGGATGGTTTGTTTAGTTTGAACGTGTCAAATAAATTGTAATACTACCCTCTTTTCATGCATTTTTTTCTTTATTTTATTAATTACACAAACCAATACCTAACACAATAAAACAGAAACATTGTTCCAATAAAATAAGTCATCATCATGAAACAAATTGTCTGACATATTACTGAACTACAGCCAAAGTGAGTTGTTGTCTACAGATCTTGCACTCGCAACGGCTGAATGACACACCACTCAAGCCCTGGGCCATCATCAACTTATCAGGGGCTATAACTTCTGGTCACTGCACATATATGGCAGGAATTGCCGAAACATGCACACATGTTGCAGCTTTGCTCTTCAAGTTGGAAGCAGTAGTTAGATGCAGAGAGACAACAACAGTTACTGGCCAATCTGCATACTGGATGATACCAAGTAACATCACTAAAGTGAGGTAGGACACAGAATAGACTTTACTTCTTTACTGTCTACGTGATTAAAAAAATAAACCCAAACCCGCGTTAAAATCCCTGGCCAAATTAGTACCTATACTGTTTTTTGACAAACAGGTCATGTGGTAATTTAATTGCCGTCTGAATCCACATCTCTGAGTTTACAAGAAGAGATTCAAAATTCCATGCCTAAGATGTACGCTTTTATTACTGAAATGCTGGAAAGTATTTACAAGAACACTATTTCATCGCAGCTCCACCTCAGTGAACAAAAATGGGAAAAAGAAGAAAGCATGTAAAATTTGAAATGGTTATGGCAGCAATATATGATCCAATTTTAAAATATGTAGGCTAGGCTATTATAGGCTATTACAGTTTGGATTATTTTTTATAATATACCATGAGTCCTAATAAATGCAGTTTCAACTATTTCTGAAGTGCTTCTTTTATAAAGAACACCGCTTTCTCACATAAACAGCCCCTGCACGAGAGAATAATTGATTCTCGAGCCGTCGATATCAACCAATTCAGCAGCATCGTCACGGACAGCGCCGGGTAACGTCGCACGTAAAAAGGTATATCTTAAGCAGCTTTCTAAGGTATGATTCAGGGAACACGCCTATCAATGGTATACCTTCAGTTAAGTTATACCTTACGAGTCTTCGTAGCGCGTTAACAGACAACGTTATCGGGAAACCCAGCCCAGATTATGTGTAATGCTGCATTGCGTCATATTGACTAGTCTAACACACCGTTAAATCTGATTGGTTTCTCTACTTTGGGAAAATGTTCTGTTTGGAATTGTTAATTGGAAAAAAGAGCAATTACACAAAAACAAAATATTCTTAATCTTTTTTTGCTAACAAAATTTTATATAGCCTACATAAATGTACATTTTCAGGTCAGAAACCACATGTTTTGCTTACTGAAGTACAACATTACTTTGAGACAATCTCTGACTCCTGTAACAAGAAGACTTTAAAAACAATTTAAATATGTAAGTCTTTTAATCTTTTCCTTTGATATTCTGATTTGTTAGGCCTGTCTTGTGTCGTCTTTTTTTTCCCTTTCGTTTATTTGTTCTACATTTTGACTGTTTCCTTCTTTGTTTATTTAATGTTCTCAATAAAAAAATAAAATAAAAAAATAAATAAATTTGATTGGTTTTCATTCATTTTGCGAAACGGTGACGTGTCACGCACTCACGCTACTCAACATCGACGGGTCGTCGAAAACAAAAGTGAAGGGTCTTTCCATGAATTAGCCAAGTGTACATGTGATGCTCACTTCGAGGAAGCGCTTTTGCCGTCCGTTTATGATCACATGATACAGGATTCATGAAAACTGAGGTAATTTACTGACGTTACTGGGATAAAACCTGTTTAAATAAAATGAGAAATGTTCCTTACAAATGTATTTGTTTTTCCACACACCACACAAAGAAACATAAATACCAAATATTTTATTTATCAGACAGCTTAACAGAAGAATGAATTTCGATATGATTATGTCATGGCAACCCACTGTTTCAAACACTATAACTTTTAGTTTCTACAACAGTAATATATACTATTTAATTTGTGGGTTTTTTTTATCTCAATGGGCTCTTTTATATTAATTTGAAACACATATTTTGCATGCTTGCAACAAAGTCTATTTTACGATCTTGATCTTGTTACATGCTCTAAGCGCTGTACAGGCTAAGAAAATTTTTTTTGGTGGCCATGAATACGCTTTTCTTAGAATAAATGAATAATCAAAAGAGTTCGTTGGACGAACTGATTAATTGATTGTAATATTAATTTAGTTAAGGTGAAACTAAAGATAACCCAATTAACTGACCCAAATATTAATAATTAATTATTAAAATTTCCCCATTTGAGCTAACTCATTACAGCCCCAATCTGAAGAACAAACTCTATACTAACAGATAAAAAAAAAAAAAAAAAAAAAAATAATAATATATATATATATATATATATATTAAATTAATTTATATATAAATTACACACAAAAAATTATACAAATAAGAAACAGACTTTACATCAGTCCAGCACACAATTACTGTCATTCTCTCACAAAGGGTCAAAGAGAACAAATGAGTCTTAATGTGGGTGATGAACCTGTTTGTATTGGTTGAGGTCTGAACAGATGAAAATAAATTATATTTGAAAGGTAAATTATTCCATAACTATACAATCATCCACCAATAACCAATCGTTCATTAAATGATTGAACACAGGCTTTGTGTTCGCTGGTCTCTATCTCTCATTTGACGCTGCTGTAGATCACTGATGCATCTTCCACAATCTGAACAGTAGATCGCCTAAACAATCAAAACAAACAGGAGCACAACAATATTATAGCCCAGATTATATGATCTGTGGTTGTTAAGATAGTACTGGTTAAATTGGTGCTGGTTAAGCTGGTGCTGGTTAAGTTGCACTGGTTAAATTACTGGTTAAATTGGTACCGGTTAAAGGGACACTAGGTAACTTTTTAACCTTAACTGAACAGCGTCGGAGTCAGTGGAATGGCAGCCCGGTCTCACCCCAAAACGTTGTGTACTGACGGGTCTTGACCATACGGCAACATACGACGAAAAGGGTACCCCTAAAACGTCCATATGAGACGGAGACATAAGCGCACCAGCAGCGCCTCCTAGCAGTACCCTAACGCATACCTAAACCTACCCATAACCCGAATCGTCACATATGGACGTTTTAGGGGTACCCTTTTCGTCGTATGTTGCCGTATGGTCAAGACCCGTCAGTATGTGACGTTTTGGGGTGAGACTGTTTTAGGAATGGTTATATTACTTATTTCGGGTTGAATGGTGGTGGTTTCGCACCCCCCTGGTGCCCGAGAGCGGAAAAAACTCACTTGCAACTTTGGGCCGGCGGGTCGGCGTCAGGAAGTATCGCGTGATATCAGGTCTCGCGATGTAACGAATTGCTTGACGGCACTGCACACGTACACGCCCCCATTCAAGCACCGGCTATGTATAAGCAAAGGGCAACGATTGATTGAGTTATGGCTGAGCCTGTAAAAAAAGAAGCAGAAAGCTAGGAAATCTTTGTCGGAGGACCAACGAAAGAGGAAACGAGACTGACCAAGCAAGAAGTCAGACTCGAGTAAATATCGGACCGGCTTTTTCAGAATGGTGAGAACTGAGAGAAACAGAAGCCTGCAAAACGGATGCTGACCTGGCCTTATTGCTGTTGCACTTGTAAGTATCTTTGGAATAAACCGTGTTTAATATTTAAATTTCAAGTATTTGCGACCTCAGGATGTTTGCTATTGTCTGTAAAGGTTTTTTATTATGATCGCTGTCTGTTACGGGCTTACTAGTAACGTTACGCTAGATACTATAACTTTGATGTTAGCATTGTCATTAGCAAACACGTTTGATTTCTGTAGTTGTTTGGCCGTTCCTCTGTCGGTTTTATTTGTGTAACTTACACTTTTATTTTATGTCACTAAGTCAACGCGTCTGATAGTAGGCAATATCAGACGCGCAAAATGTTGCACATATCATGATCGAGCTAGAAAAAACGTTCTGATGTTTTCTTAGACAAGCAAAGGTAAACCATCATTCTACCAGATGAACTTATAGACCTTGCTAATATAACTTTAGACAAATATTAGCCTCCGATATATATATATATATATTTTATGCTCATGCCCATTCTCCCAAAAACAAACAAACAGGAAAGCAGTAGTTCGCCTCGTTCATATCGTTCGTTCCCGGTAAAAATACTAGTATGCATGACAACACAATAAAAAAAAAAAAATTGCCATCAGTTGGAAAGAACGTATTGCTTTACTTGCCTCGGTAGACATAACTGGTTTTGAAATAGCCGGTTCCTCTGCTCAGCTGGGTTGACAGCTGATCAGCTGGGTTGCTCGTGGCGAGGGGGGAGGGACAACAGTTCGTTTTTATGACAGAGTGTTTGAAAGCATTATACTACCAGACACTAGGGGGAGCTTCGTAGAGAAAAAACACTCAGACTTGCATAGTGTCCCTTTAAGTTGGTATTGGTTAAGCTGGTGCTGGTTAAGCTGGTGTTGGTTAAGCTGGTGTTGGTTAAGTTGGTTTTTCTCACCTCACTGCAGCATCAGGCTGATGAACTCTTATATCGTCATATTGACATTCATTCTCCTCTGCTCTCTTCATCTTTGTCTTTCTGTGATGTTGGACAGTTGTGTACAGGATCTCCTCAGTATCTCTGGATTCAGGAGTTTTTCCTCTGAAACTTCTGGGTTTCACACTGGCATACAGAGCGTCTTTGGCTGAATCCGGTTCAGAAAGAGGCTTATCATGGACTGAAACGCTTTGTGACGCATCAGAATAGAGATCATTCTGAAATACAAGAACATTTTCAATTATTATTAAGACATGTAAATCAGTTTGATCTGAAGATTCTCAGTCTAGAGCAGTTTGCCTCAAACTTTTCAGATCAAGTATCAGGTTATAGATCAAATCAATGTTGTGATGACTCAACAGCAGTGCAAAATATGAAAAGACAATGCAGAAAAGCAGAGCGCATGTGGCGGAAGACTAAACTTGTAGTCCATTATAACATCTACAAAGACAGCCTTCATGCTTTCAATATGGAACTAGGCAAAGCTAGACAGACTTTCTTCTCAAATATTATAAACAGCAATTTAAACAACACACGCACTCTTTTTGCTACTGTAGAGAGACTGACAAACCCTCCAAGCCAGATTCCCAGTGAAATGCTCTCAGTGAACAAGTGTAGTGAGTTTGCTTCGTTCTTCTCTGAGAAAATCAGTAATATCAGAAAGGTGATCAGCACATCCTTGAGTTGCACTGAGGTCAGACAGATCAAACCACCCGAGAAAGTAGTTACTATGTCTGATTTCAAAGAAATTGATGGCAAAATTTTGGAAGAAACTGTACAGCACCTTAAAACATCAACATGCGCTCTTGACACACTTCCCACATCATTTTTCAAAAGTGTGTTAAACAGTTTAGAAGCAGATCTCCTAGAAGTGGTAAATGTCTCACTTCGCTCTGGGAGTTTTCCATACTCCCTGAAAACTGCAGTTGTCAAGCCCCTCCTGAAAAAGAGCAATCTGGATAAGACTATATTAAGCAACTATAGACCGATCTCAAATCTTCCTTTCATAGGCAAGATCATTGAAAAAGTTGTCTTCAATCAGCTGAACAAATTCTTGAGCTTGAATGGATACTTTGACAATTTTCAATCTGGTTTCCGACCGCACCACAGCACAGAGACAGCGCTCATAAAGATAATAAACGATATTCGCTTAAATACTGATTCAGGCAAATTATCAGTGCTGGTACTACTCGACCTCAGTGCTGCATTTGACACTGTTTATCATAACATACTTCTTGACAGGCTGGAAAACTGGGTGGGGCTTTCTGGGATAGTCCTAAAATGGTTCAGGTCATACTTAGATGGGAGAGGTTATTATGTGAGTATAGGCGACCATAAGTCTGAGTGGACATCCATGACATGCGGAGTACCTCAAGGCTCAATTCTTGCACCACTCCTGTTCAACCTGTATATGCTCCCAATGAGCCAAATAATGAGAAAGAACCAAATTGCTTACCACAGCTATGCAGACGACACACAGATCTACTTAGCCCTATCGCCTAACGATTACAGCCCCATTGACTCTCTGTGCCAATGCATCGATGAAGTCAAAAGTTGGATGTGTCAAAACTTTCTTCAGTTAAACAAAGACAAAACTGAAGTCATTGCGTTTGGAAACAAAGATCAAGTTCTCAAGGTGAACGCCTACCTTCACTCTAGGGGTCAAACAACTAAACATCAAGTCAGGAATCTTGGTGTGACACTAGAGTCAGACCTTAGTTTCAGTAGTCATGTCAAAGCAATAACTAAATCAGCATACTATCATCTGAAAAATATTGCAAGAATTAGATGCTTTGTTTCCAAACAAGACTTAGAGAAACTTGTGCATGCTTTCATCACCAGCAGGGTGGATTATTGTAATGGACTCCTCACTGGCCTTCCCAAAAAGACCATAAGACAGTTGCAGCTCATACAGAACGCTGCCGCCAGGATTCTGAGCAGAACCAGAAAATATGAACACATCACACCAGTCCTCAGGTCTTTACACTGGCTCCCAGTTAAATTTAGGATTGATTTTAAAGTATTATTACTGGTATATAAATCATTCAATGGCCTAGGACCTCAATACATTGAATGAATGAATGAATGAATGAATGAGGCATTTATATAGCGCTTTCATATGTACTACTGTACACCCAAAGCGCTTTACAATCATATCAAGGGATCTCTCCTCAACCACCACCATGCATGGACATTGCAGATATGCTTACTGAATATAAACCCAACAGATCACTCAGATCACTAGGATCATATCAGCTAGAAATACCAAGGGTTCACTCTAAGCATGGCGAGTCCGCTTTTAGCTATTATGCCAGCCGCAGCTGGAACCAGCTTCCAGATGAGATCAGACGTGCTCCTACAGTAGTCACTTTCAAATCCAGACTCAAAACACTTCTGTTTAGCTGTGCATTTACTGAATGAGCACTGTGCCAATGTTCGTCCGACTGTTTGTACTGTATTTTATTTTATTTTTCTAAACTGTTTTAATTATTCCTATTTCTTTTATTATTTTAATTTCTTCTATGTAAAGCACTTTGAATTGCCATTGTGTATGAAATGTGCTATATAAATAAACTTGCCTTGCCTGCCATTGATTCACACATGGAGTGGGGAAGAATAGGGCAGAATGAGTAAATTAAGTGACATGTTCATTCATGTGTTAATGAATATGCAATTAGAACAACAAACCTATATTAAAACAGTAAATATTTATAAGTATTCCATTAAACCATGGAAACATGATAAAGTCTTTGATAATGTTAGTTTCTCGTCAGTTTGTACAGTTACAGTCTGAGACACAGATAACGGCTGATCGACTGATTTTCTGCTTCTGTAAAGTCGTGTTGTGTTTAGATGATTTACCTCTTTCACTGTGAGATCTTCAGCTTTAACACTCCTTTGTTTCTTCCTGTTATAATCACAGACATTAACAGCATATGGACGAATGTATTAAATTAAGAGAAAATATGAACATTGTTTTTAAAGATTACTAATAATCAAACACAAATGGATAATTTCCTTTCTACATCAGACCAAAAGTGAACTTATACAATCACTGCAGTTTTTTATTGAGCTCACATTATAAACAGGATGAAGATGATGATGAAGATGATGAAGAATAATCCTCCAGATGCCGCTGTGATCATAATCACATTCCCAGCAGCAACATGATGAACTGAAAGAGGAAGATCATCATGATTAACTCTCCAAACTGATGAATGATGTGAAGATACAGGAGTGTGTTAATAAAAGCTTCACCTGTGACAGTTACAGCGTCTGATCTCTGAGATCCATGTTGATTGTGAGCCTGACAGTAGAAGCGTCCACTCTGTAGTGCACTGAAACTCTGTCCAGATCCAACAGCTGAGGTTTCATTCTCCTTAAACCAGCTGAAGTTCAGAGCAGGAGGGTTTGAGTCACTGATGCAGTTCAGAGTCACTGAATCTCCCCCCCAAGTCTGACCAGACTGAATGATGGACACTGAGACGTTCATGAGAGGGTCTAAAATAGACAAAAGAAACTCTAAATCCATGTTTTGCGATTGTTAATTCACTAATTTGTTTGTTGCAACAGTGACTGAACCATCATTAACTCACACATGACTTTTAAAGTCACAGCATCAGAGTATTTCTCTCCATGTTCATTGATGGACTTGCACTTGTATGTTTTACTGTCATCAGAGCTGATCTTTGAGATGTTGAAGATTCTTCCAGATCCTACAATCGTTCCTCCTTTAATCCAGCTGATTTCTGCAGGAGGGTTTGAGTCACTGGTGCAGTTCAGAGTCACTGAATCTCCCTCCACTATTACACCAGATGGACTGATGGAGATCACAGGTTTCACTGGAGGATCTACAGATGTCAGGTAAAAGTATTTATCAGAGATGGCTGGTGGAAAATGTTCTAGGAAAGGCTGCAGTTGGTTATTATTGGACAATTTCAGCAAACATCCCAGTTTAATTTTTCACTGTTTAAAGCTCAAAGTTAAAGAAAAAGTTTAAACAAAAAAGTTAACAAGGACTAAAACTATTAAGACTAGAATTTGAGAGGCTTGAAACATTTGCAATACAAACAAATGTTTTACCAAGTTCTGGATTAAGTTTGAGAAATTAATTAATTTCTGCAATTATTAATGTATATGTAAATATATATAGTGCAACTACAAAAACTGAGAGAAAAAAAATGCATGTTACATTTGTTTAGTTATTTTTTTTTATATTACTACAAGTCAATGTGTGATACCAAACAGGACCACATGGAGATGCCAAAAGACCACCGAGCGGGCAATACTTCCACACATGCTAGCCTGAAGAAACTTCAACTTGTGTTATCCGTTCGGACCAGTATATGCTTGTCTTGCAGCAACAGCAGAAACCGGTGGAGAGCAAGGAATACTGTGAGCAACTTGAGGCAATTGATCTGCCACTGGAGTCGAGTTTGCTCTTTCCCAGTTGACCTGAAGCCCCAGATGGCAGAGGTGTCTGAGCACCAGGTCTCTGTGTGCGCACAACTGATCTCGAGAGTGGGCCAAGAAGATGGTGGCCTCCGCGATCTTCGTAAAGACGCCGGGTGACAGGGAGGACTTTGTACTGGTATGCCCGTCCCTCGAACTCAAAGCGTAGTAACGGTCTGTGTCGAGGGAGAATTGAGACATTAAAGTGTGCGTCCTTCAGGTCGATCGCTGCGAACTAATCTTAGGAGCAAACACATTTGAAAAGGTGTTTCTGTGTTAGCATTTTGAACGGAAGCCTGTGAAGTGCCAATTCAAAACACGCACATCCAAGATTTTGCCGTAACCCACCGCTCTTCTTGGGAACAATGAAGTCGGGGCTGTAAATCCCTGACCTCACATCTGCTGGAGGGACCGGCTCCCCAGGAGGACTGCGATCTCTGCATGCAGAACAAGGGGCCTCTACGTCCGCCGTAGTACTGAATCGCATAGTCAAATCTGAACTACCCAATGAGCCAGCGTGACGGGCGCTAGCCAGGCTCCCAGCGACCGAACCAGCAGGACCAATGGGACCACAGACGTACCCGTGGTGGGGCAGCGAGGTGGAGGACAGGGACCCGTCCCGGAGTGGGGTCTGAGTGTGCAGTGCAACACTACCTGGCTCCACAGTTTGGCAGGGGGTGCGGGAGAAAGCATACGGCTTGTTCTGAGACACTGCTTATGATTTATAGGGATTAAAAAAGAGGAGTGGGTGGATGTTTATCATTATAGGGTGGTTGTGTACACACACTGCCAACACATTTATGTTCAAACACCATGTAAAAGTGAATTTTGCATAATAGGTCTCCTTTAAAAACCTTGTTAAAAATCTTAAATAAGTTTGGTATCTTTTTAAAGGGAACACTTCACAGATTATTGTAGATTTTTTGTTTTAAGTTTTAGATTTTATATAAAATATATATTTTACAAAACATTTTCAACTAAAACTTTAAGAACATTAATGTTAAATATCTGAACAAATTATGTGACAAATTTTAGGTTGATATCTAAAAAAAAAAAAAAAAAAAAAATCAGTAAGATTTTTTTTGAGCGCAGTACCAAACTTTTCCACTAGATGATATCCAGACTCCTCTGGTGACCGTATAAGGACTCTTCGATTTCCATATATGGATTGAGTGATCTTAACTACCGTCTGAACGCTTTCAAATGCTATATATAGTTTGTCAAGATTATTTTAGGTTTAGACTAAAGCCATATTCGCACGGGATAAGTATTACCTGGTGACCTCTAGTCATTTGTAATAATTGCGGAGGTTGTCTGAGATCTTAATCCCGTGCCAATCGGCAATGTTTGTGATTTGTAAAGTAAAAATTCCCCCGCAAATGACCTAATATATTTCTCCGAACACCGAGGTCCTGTGATAGTATTAGTCCCGTGCGAAACGGCATCTCAGTGATTTGGCGGGGTCATTTATAATTTTTTCAAGGTTTTTGTTTCCTGTGCGCTTTTTTATCCATCTTTCGTTGGAGTGTTTTGATAGTATTTTGGGTGCTGGGTCATACAATTTGCATAAAAATAAGGCTGAAAATCATCAGAGGAGCGACAAACAGAATGATTAGATGGAGATGGATGACATGTATAGCAGCATGTGGTAAGGAACATTCTTCAGTTTATCATATATCCTACAGCTAGACCTATAATAATTACAAGACATTTCCAAGCAATCGCTTATTGACATCATATCCGAGAGATAAGTCAGTATATTTGAGTAAAATCGCAGGCTTCGTTCATCAGAATTCAGATGTGTGTGTGAATAGGGCTTAAGATATTATTGTTATAAATGTATAATGGCAACTGTCCCACGGGTGTCTCATAAATTCTGATATTTATTATTTGTAATGTGTGAAAAGTATTGATATTAAAAATTATTATTTGTACCTGATTGTAAGTTTTTTTTCAGTGTGATTTTTGGGGAATTTAATACAATTAGGGTCAGTTTGACCCGGACCACACAGACTGTAACCAGAAATCTAAAGTGCATGAGGGTTAAAGAGAGAAAGTCAATCTGCACTCACACATGACATTGAGCTGAACAGCAGGAAAGATGTGAGTGTGTCCGTCTACAGCACAGCTATATCTGCCTGAATCCTCTCTTCTGACTGACTGCAGCAGGAGTTCATTGTTTCTGTCTCTTCTCTCAGTTAATGGCTGTGAGTTTCTGTACCAGATGAATGTTGCTCTGTCAGTCAGAGCGCAGCTGCTTTTACATCTCAGAGTGACTGAATCTCCCTCTGTCACTCTCTCAGGAGACTCCACCTGAAGATCTGAACACAACACACACATTATATCTAGTGCTGCTGTCATACACTGATTATTATTCAACATAATGCACAGAAGAAGAGATAAACCTCACCAAAGTCACCTGTGACATTAAGAGTCACTCCAGGATTACCAAGCCATTTGTCTTTATCAGTTGTGAATCTGAAATAGTACATGTGTGAATCCTTCAGTGTCACATGACTCAGTCTGATGGTGCAGTTCTGCTGTTTATCTCCCAGATACTGAAGCCTCTGACTGTATTCAGGGTCATTAGACAGATCTGGATGCTCTTCATCTTTCTTTTTATCTTTTGTTTTGGTCCAGAACACTTTCTTGATCTGATGTCCAGTAGGGTATTTATAAGTGCATCTCATTATCACTGTTGAGTCCTTTAGTGCACAGATGTGTGAAGGACTGTAACTCACACTCAAATCAGCACTAGAAACCCCTGAAACACAGAATTCATCAAACTGTAAATGTTTTATCTGTTATATTGAGAGATTTATTCTGCTTCAGCTTCACGTCTTCATGTCGGTCCGGCCGGAGAATATCATCTCTGCAGGAGAAGAGAAAAACCCTGAAGCAGATCCAGCCTTGACAACATTCTCCACACCTTCCTCTTCCTCTTCCTCATCGTTCATCACCTCTTTCACACACTCTTCCTCATCTTATACTCACACTCTTCCTCCTCTACTCTTCCTCCTCTACTCTTCCTCCTCTAACTCACACTCCTCCTCTTACACACATACTCTTCCTCTTATACTCATACTCTTCCTCCTCTTATACTCATACTCTTCCTCCTCTTATACTCATACTCTTCCTCCTCTAATACACACTCTTCCTCCTCTAACTCACACTCTTCATCCTCTAAATCACACTCTTCCTCCTCTTATACTGATACTCTTCCTCCTCTTATACACACACTCTTCCTCCTCTTATACTCATACTCTTCCTCCTCTTATACTCATACTCTTCCTCCTCTAATACACACTCTTCCTCCTCTAACTCACACTCTTCCTCCTCTTATACTGATACTCTTCCTCCTCTTATACACACACTCTTCCTCCTCTTATACTCACACTCTTCCTCCTCTTATACTCACACTCTTCCTCCTCTTATACTCACACTCTTCCTCCTCTTATACTCACACTCTTCCTCCTCTTACACACACTCTTCCTCCTCTTATACTCACACTCTTCCTCCTCTTATACACACACTCTTCCTCCTCTTATACTCACACTCTTCCTCCTCTTATACTCACACTCTTCCTCTTCTTATACACACACTCTTCCTCCTCTTATACTCACACTCTTCCTCCTCTTACACACTCTTCCTCCTCTTATACTCACACTCTTCCTCCTCTTATACACACACTCTTCCTCATCTTATACTCATACTCTTCCTCCTCTTATACACACACTCTTCCTCCTCTTATAATCATACTCTTCCTCCTTATACACACACTCTTCCTCCTCTTATAAACACTCTTCCTCCTCTTATACTCACACTCTTCCTCCTCTTATACTCACACTCTTCCTCCTCTTATACTCACACTCTTCCTCCTCAATTACACACACTCTTCCTCCTCAATTACACACACTCTTCCACCTCTTATACTCACACTCTTCCTCCTCTTATACACACACTCTTCCTCCTCAATTACACATACTCTTCCTTCTCTCCCTCTTATATTGTTTCCATCCATTGTTGCTATCAACATTCTATGCAACATTTTGAGTCAATTTAGGCACTTTAAACTGTCTTGTATTTTGTATAGTTGGTTTTCTCTCATCATTAGAAATAAGTCTGAACAATTTTGAGTCATTGTGTGTAAACGATGACAACTGTGTTGTAGTTGTGTTTAACTTTAGCCTGCCTGTGTTTAGTGTTTTGAAACATAAGTGCATCACAGTGAGAAATGTGTTTTAGTGAGTGAGAATGTGTTCAGCGTTTTGCAAGAAGAGTGCATGAGATTTGCAAACAGTGTTTTAACGATCTGAACTTGTTTAATGTTTTACAGAAAGAGTGATTTATTCGACAAACTGGTTTAGGCTATTGAGGATTTGGTTCAGAGAAGTGGGTTTAGTGTTTCAGCAATTCAGAAAAACTGTAAATCCTGGAATATGACAATATAAATATTTAACATATACACATTCACTTACGAGAACAAGAGCAAAATATATTCATGATATAGTGCTAGTGCAGGGCTGTGAACTGTCACACATTCAGCCTGAGACTCTAATCGACACGTTTCACACACTCTCATGTCACACACACATTTTCTCACGCAGAGAAAAATCGCACTGACACTGATCAGAGGTGGGTAATCCAGGGGTCAGAAAGTAAAAGTCCTGCCATATGTTTATTCCACCCATGAACTCAGCAGCTGATTTCACTAATTAGTTCTCTCTCCTGCTGAATTAGCAAATCCAGATGATTAGAACAAAATACTGAGGAGGACTTTTACTTTCTGAACCTGGACTTTACACCTCTGGCACTGACAGACAAGACAGAGCTGGTTACTTTTTATATGAAACAAATTCTCTGCTTTCAGATTCTGTACATTTTATTTCGAAATAAAAAAAAATATAGGCCTATCGTTTTGGTGCTTGTAAATGTGACGTGGAACAAAATTACGGTGGCCTAGAGAGCTCAACGCGCTGCAACTGAAGAAAACACATGCAAATAGAAAAACACCCGCAAATTAAGAAAACATCTTCATCAGTTTCACAACACATGTGTGCTCCAAATACTCACAACACAAGCAAATACAGAAATACACTGCAAATAGCACAGACCACAACAGAAATGTTTCCAGGTGACCCCAATAAGTGACGAACCCGGCTGGGACGTGCTTATTGCTCGTGAGCATCCCTATGCCCTACTCCCTTCGAAGGGCAGAGCCTTGAAGTGTGCACTGTGGAGGGAGCAGGGCTCTAGTGTGCCATTATGCAGCCGCTTGGATCGCACTTGGCGAAGGGAGGAACGAAAGACAACGTCATTTCCTCATTGTTTTCACCTGGGGTGTTCCCATGACAACGCAGCATGGTGTCCATCAGCTGAATAGCTGTTCTCACGACAGAAATGTCTTATTATTGCTATTAACATAACTGTTACAAATAAATATACATTTTATACAAAAAAGTTTTTAAAATATGCGTTATATATGTGTGTGTGTGTGTTTCAACTTTAAAGGAACACGCCGACTTTTGGGACTTTAGCTTATTCATCATATTCCCCAGAGTTAGATAAGTCCATACGGGACTTCCGGTTATGTCGGGTTGCTGAACGGTCACGTTTTTCAAAGCTCTCGGATAATCCCGTTTATAAATCTTTATCTAGACCCGATAACCAAAAGAAACATTTTCTTTTTTGACGGTTGCTCTGCAAAACAGTCAGCATGTCTTCGCGACCGCAAAGAAAAAGAGATAAAAAAGATAATACAGATTTGGCTGTCGACGAACTGGGACCCTCGTCTGAAGCTGATAGCGCACCGGTTGGTGCCAACGCTAACACAGAGGCTGAAACTCAACCCGATAATAGCGTAATTCTTTTAGCCATAAACGGCTTGAAGAGTGAGTTTCTGTCCCAATACAAGGAGGTTCTGGCAGTGATTAAAGAAGTTAAAGAGGATTTCTCTACATTCACTGAAAGATTTACCGAAGCGAAGAGCCGAATCCGCCAAGCCGAGGATGACATTAGCGGTAGTGATGTGACATTTGAACCGAGGCTTCGGAGCGTGTGTCGAGAAAAAGTGGGCGTGCCAGATGAAGCCGCGATTCGAGGCTTGTGTTGTTAACGTGAAAATCACGTGACTAATGACAAACGAGGCCTCGGTTTGTGTGGCTACGTCATTGGTTCGGTCTGAGTGTCGCTTCCGGATTAAAGCCGGTTCGAAACTCGCGCCTCCTTGTGGGTGTTGTCAGCAGTAGCCTAGAAGCAGTTGTAGTAGTGTCAGAGAGTCAGAGAGTTAGAAAACTATCATTGTATTGTGTCATATGTGAGGGCTGTATATTATTACATTATCAGGTTAGAATAGTTATAGTATATTATTATTATAGTAGGCCTGTATTATAGTCTTGTTATATTAATTAGATAAGATTATTTGGATTGCTCTGGATTTTTGGATCTGGACTGGACTGCTTTTTGATTTGGATTGCCCTTTTGGATTTGTTTGCTTTTTGTGACTCTTCCTTTTTCCTGGTAATGGAGCCAGCAAGAAAGAGGGAATCCTCCCCTGTCTGGGCTCAACAGAAGCATCAGTGTCCTCATTTGTACCACTGCCATTTTTATGTTCCCCTGCATCCTCTGTTCCTTGTGAAAGGATCTTTTCCAAGGCTAGAGAGATTTTGTCCAAGAAGAGGAATCATCTAAACCACAACACACTTGAAATAATTCTGTTTCTCAATAAAAAATCAATTTTTATTTTCCTTCCTTCCAGACTATTCTGTTGCAGTTTACTTTAATCTGTTATCTATAATCTGTTAAATTAATAAATGTACTTTATTACACTCCCTCTAACATAAGCACTGCACTCAACAGTGTCACTGTTGTTGTTCATACTGTCCCTATCCAAACAATTTATGAATAATTAATGAACTGTGTGTGTTACTCTGGACAAGTAAATTCAGACAGAGAAAGATACATATTTTATATTATACACAGTAATGGACAAATGTCTGATCATGTCTTTTTATTATTGCAAATGAAAGGTTACAAACATCAACAGTGAGTACAAAATAAATAAATAAATATTTTTTATTTATAAAAATATTTTTATAAAATATACATTTAAATATATATATATTTACATTACAAATAAATATTTTTATTTATAAACGCATTTTTATAAAATGTAAAAAAATATATAAAAAATATATATATATTTTTATAAAATTAGGGAGGGAGGGAGGGAGGGAGGGCTCGACACTGGTTCAGAATGAATTAATTTGTCTGCTATTTCTTTGCACAGTAGCTAGGTGTCACTAGTGAGCAATGCTGAATGAAGCTTCGAGTAATGAACCTTTAGCTGAAGCAATGGCCTGCGAGGTCTCAGTGGTTCAGGAAGCCTCATTTTGCCATCACTAATTAGCGGCCTTCAAGGAAGGGTTACCAAACTCAAAAAAACTGCATCGGATCTAGCCTCTGCTCTTGACATGGCCGAGTGTAGAAGCCGGCGCTCTAACATTCGGATTCTGGGACTCCCAAACGGAATCGAAGGAAATAATCCTGTTTCGTTTTTGGAAAGCTGGCTTCCTCAGGTTCTAGGTGCGGACACCTCGGCGCCGGTGATCATTGAAAGGGCACACAGGTTACCCAGCAGTGACAAAGAAGCTGGAAACACATTGTCAAGGCCAAAAACAATGACACTGAAATTCCTCAACTATGCCGACAAAGCCAGAGAACTGAGAGCAGCTCGGGAAAGAGGTACAGTGATGTTCCAGAATCACCACATTATGTTTTTTCCTGATCTATCGTCCGAGGTGTTGAAACAATGAAAGCGATTTGAGGAGGTGAAGATAGAGCTTCGTAAGAGGAAGATTAAGTACGGGATGATTTTCCCCACCAAGCTTCTGGTTACCTACGGAGACCGTCGTCATTTCTTCGTCTCTCCTGAAGAAGCAGGGAAATTCATCGCGGTCTTGCCAGAGGATGTTCGGGAAGCAGAGCAGCCAACACCTAAGTAACTCAGCTGTACTTTTTGTCACTTTGCATTAAAGTTTAATCGACCACATTAAAATTTATGTTGGATGATTAGTCTGAATGCCCTATAAAACGTAAGTGTAGTGAAGTCGTGTGACGTCAGTACTATTTGGTAGGTGGCCAATGAGCAATCGCCCATTGGGGCATATAAACCGTTCATTCATGCCTCCTGGGGTGCGTCATGGTTGAAAGCCCGCCCCTTCCATTGTAACTACAGACTGAGTGTGTCGCTGGGTTGCTGCGGGTTTGTGCGCGTGGGTTGCTGCTTACTCCCAGGTAGGCTTGGTACCATCTTGGGGCGTAGTGGGAAGTTTTTTTTCTTTTTGTCCTGACTTGGGTTGTGACAATTTGTTTCAGTACGGTGTGCCTTCAGGGCTTCCATTGGTGTGGCATCGCAGCTTTACTGATTGGAACACCAGCTGTTGCAGTCAACAAGGCTGTTAAATTATTCTCTTATGGTATATGTTGAAGTGTAACTTGATTGTATTCTCTGGTAGGTAAACTGGGATAGTACTTCATTGCATTATCGGGTGGGTAACTGGTCGATTACTTTGTTAGTCGTAACTCTTCTTGTTTACTGTTTTGAAGGTCTTCATGGACGCTAAAGCGGGCTAAGTGAGCAGTCGCATTAAACAGCGCGCTCTCTCTCTCCGCCACTCGCTCTTTAAAGCCATCTGCTGCTTTCTACACCGTTACGTTTAAGTCAAGCATGTCTATGCGGGCTTGAAAGATTATTTTGTCTTTTTTGCTACTAGTTGGCATTTCTATACTTTTGTTTTTGGTCGATTTGTTTTCTAGTTATTTGATTCTGAGTGACTGTGTCTGCCTGAAATCACTTCCAGGCATAACGTTATTGCAGTTAACTCTGTATTTGGTGTGAGTTTTCCTCCGCGGTCACAGTAGATTTGTTTATTGTTTTTCTTGAATGTGAATGTGAGTGTTTAGAGTATTTATACTTTGGTTATTTTTGGTCAAGGTAAATTGTTTTATTTTTTTGTGTCGGTCATGTTGGACTGTTAAGTCAATAGACCGACCTTGGATGTGTTTTGTTTATTTCTTTTGTTAAATTAAATTGTCCTGTTTATAGTGCATTTATTATTCGATTCTAATTGGCCGGTCTGCCTGCAATAACTTCCGGGCGTACTGCAGTTAATTCTGTGTGGTGTTCCTGCAGCGGTCAGTGTACTTGTTTATTGTCTGTCTTTAATCTGTTTATAGTATTTATATTTTGTTTATTTTGGGGTGCATTGTAAATTGTGTTTTTTTTTTTGGTGGTTTTCGTCACGTTAGAGTCAATAAATTGACTTTGAATGTTTGTTTTGTTTCTTTTGGTTACTGAAATTGTTTAGTTTATTAATTATCTATATTTTTCTTTTTTTCTTTCCTTTAGGAGCTGAGGAATTCCTGGAGCGGGCTGGTTGTTGGTCTCACTGCAGGTTTTGCTTCACTAAGAGTGTTATTGCAGTTTCATTATTGCCGTGTCACTACCTTTGGTTATTTGCAGTGAATTTGGTGGGTGTACGTTGGGTTGGTGTGCTTCTTATGGTAGACCTGCTGTCGGCACACTAGTCTGCTCCTGACCGGAAGCCTCAGCCCCGGTGAAGGTTTATTGTGAATCTTGTGAAGGTTTATTGTGAATCTTGTTTATTTCTTTTGTTTATTATTTTTTTTCTTTGTTCAATTCAATCATGACCCATGTGAATTACTGATTTTAAAGCTCCAATATGTAGGAATTTTGTAATAAAATTTCCGAAAATAACTTGCACAGTGTGATATATTTCCTCCAGTTGTGTACTTACAATATTTCAAAAGTCTCCAAAGATTTTTTATTTCAGAGAAATTCAATGCAATGTCCGCTCTATCCTTGTAACCGGATTTTTTTTTTTTTTTTTTACAACAACTTTATTGAGTTTTTTTTCTTATCACAATAAACAATAACGACGTCTGACAAAGAAGAAAAATAAATAAAATAAAAAATATGACCCACCACACCGGAATATCACATGGTCAAATGCGGAAGTGGTGGTTATAGCGTTATAGCCATAGACTGTATGGTTATAGCTGTTATGGATCACGATTACTCTTTGGCGAGTATTGAAGTGCCAACAAAACGAAAGCGTCCATATTCTGATACACGCAGACTGTGTGACAAACGGAGGAATAAAACCTGGATAAATATCGGCCAGGCGTTTTTGAGATGGAGAGAGCTGCGCGACTATCTTGGACTTGACAGAGACTCTGCTCTCGCGAGTGTATTGATAGACAGGTAAGACATGCAACTGTCAATAATAGCACTTATAAACAAAGTTATATTGCTCTTTGTACTTCGGTAAGGCTTTTTATCACGTGTGGTGATCGAGATTATGGCAGTACAATTAAATACAATCCGATATGTGTTGTTAAAAAAATATATTTAGTCATTACTTGCAAATGTTCGTTCAAATTTACTTTTAGATATTGGTTTGAACACGTTAAACAACAAGGCATTAACCATAAACACGTAAAACTGCACAACATTAACCCAACAAATCATTTGACAAATAGCTGTAAGTTGTAACGGGATAATATAGCATAACATTTCACGTTCCTTGCAGTTCATTAATTGTGATGACATAAAATAATACGATCAGACATACAGGTAATACAAAAACGAATAAATTACCTCATCCGTGATCATGATTCATTAATTCCATTTAGATACATCGCTAGATGGTGAAAACGCATTAAAAACGACATCTCCCATCGTCACCTCCTTCATAGTGTCATCAAGCTTCGCCTTTGTTATTGTTGGAAACTGCGCCCTCTTGTGGTCAAAAAAAATAACATACTGGAGCTTTAAATCATTGTTGATCAACTTTTAGCTTTAATAAAACATTTTTTGTACGGAAGCATGCCTCTTGCCTTTTATAGGTGGAACGTATTTGTGTGCTTTATTTGGGTTGTTTTCCCCGTTAACCTGGGGTGGCGTAGTCACTAAAATTTAGCCACTTGCTACATAAGGTTGGGCATTTTTGGATTCATAGTTCGTAAAGGTTTGGTGTTGATTTGAATACCAAGCAGAACCATCAAATAGGCTGATTATTTAGGTATCGTATTTTCTTTTGGTTAAACGGTCATAATACTTGGTCTATGAGAGCGTGCGTTTATTTGTTTTGGAAATACTATTTTGGTTTTGGACACAATTGTTATTTTTTCACTTAAATTCAGCAACCTTATAGCGTTCCTAGAGGACCATTAGAGTACATAACTACAGTTCTAGTCGAAGGAAAAGGGATGTTCGCTGTGCACTGGGTGTTCTATCTAGTGCAAGTGCTGGGGATACTTTGTATCTTAGATGGTTGCATTTTGAATTTTTTTGTATATATATTTTTTTTATTTTTCACTATACATTTATACTTATGCATTTCAGTTTTCTGGTACATCTTTGTACTTTACAAAAATGCTACAGGGTGTTCCTTGGAACAGGTCATTAATGTTTGGACTACCAAGAAAATTTTGAATATTCAATTTTGTTGCAAATGTCAAGGGATTCTAGTCTTATATTGACATCTTGGCTCTGTAACCTAACTAAATTGAAACAAGTGATGAACAGAGTTAACTACCTCCATCCTAAAATATTATTCCTGCAGGAAACACATTTATTGTCAGACGAAGTCATTAAACTGCGTAGAAGATGGCCAGGGCAGGTTATAGCAGCATCATATGGCTCGCACTCAAGAGGGGTAGCTGTGCTGATACATAAATCAATATTGCAATCTTGTAAGTGTTTATGGCCCTAATACAGATGAACCAATTTGTTTTCATAATCTTTTCTTAATTTTGTCTTCGCTTCAGGGTATCTTAATAGTCGCTGGTGACTTTAATTGTACCCTTGTAATTATATCCTAATTTGGACCGTTCCAATGGTATTGACACTTCACATTCACAAAGTAGGAACATAATTAATCAATACATCAAAGACCATAATTTAAGTGATGTCTGGAGGCTTCGAAATCCAACAAAGAAAGAATTTTCTTGCTATTCCTCATCTTTCCATACTTATTCCAGAATATACTGTTTTCTTATTTCAAAAGACTTGATTGATTATATATCTAACTGTAAGTATAGTAGTATTGTTTTATCAGATCATGCTGCATTAATCTAACTGTAAGTATAGTAGTATTGTTTTATCAGATCATGCTGCATTATCGCTGAAATATACTATCAGAATTTGTTGGAAATCAAATTGACATATTTTTTGAGTTTAATACAAACCAGACATCTGCTTCAATACGATGGGAGGCATTTAAGGCCTGTATTAGGGGGCAAATGATCAGCTTTACTAGTTCTAAGACAAACAGATCTGCCCTTAAAATGATTGAATTGTAACAGAGTATCAAGGATTTAGAAGAAGACATTTTCAAACAAGATACTCCTGAACTGAGACATAAACTTTTGCTACTTAAAGCAGAATTGAATGACATCTCTACTAATAAAGCTGCGGCTTATATAACTATGAACAAACATATTATGACCAAGGAGAAAAGGCTGGAAGGTTATTGGCATGGCGAATTATGGCTCAACAAAATGAAGGGGGGATTAACAAGATAGAAACTATAGATGGACAAATGACCACGGTCCCAACTGAAATTAATAATGCTTTTAGAAAATATTATGAAGATCTTTATAAATCGACACCTCCAGGGAATACCAATCATTATAAAACATTTATGGATGAGATTCAGATTCTCTCACTGTCTGAGGAAGACTCCAAAGTATTGGATCAACCAATTGAAGAAGCAGACCTGAATGCAGCATTAATTGTACGAATAGTGGAAAAGCACCAGGTCCCGATGGTCTACCTATAGACATCTATAAGATCTTTCACAATTAGTGAGACCATTAGTCTTTTAAATTCTGACACTAAGATAATTGCTAAAGTTTTAGCCAGTAGACCTGATAAGTATTTACCTTTACTGATTGATCCTGATCAAAATGGCTTTATAAAAGGTAGACAAGCTTTTCATTATATACGTTGTGTTAAATGTCATACACTCTACAAAAGGAGTCTCGGATACAGCTTTACTTTCTTTAGATGCCGAGAAGGCTTTTGATAGGGTGGAGTGGGACTATCTTTTCGATACCCTCTCTTGTTTTGGTATCGGTCCGTATTTTATAAAACGTATAAAAATGTATATTCAAATCCCACAGCAGAGATATTGACTGATAATATAATCTCTAAATCATTTCCGCTTTACGCTATTGCAGTACGAAGAAATGGAGATATATCAGGGATTACAATTGCCGGTCTTGAAAATAAAATAGCTTTATATGCTGATGACATTATATTATTTCTGTCCAATTTAAGTACATCTGTGACTTCTTTATTGGGCCAATAATCAATATATTAAAAACGAATGTTCTCCCCAAATTCTTATATTTATTTCAATCAATTCCTCTGCCCCCACCACATAATTTTTTCTGTAATATGAAGAAGCTTTTCACCAATTTTATTTGGGCAAACTGATGTCCCAGGCTGAGTTAAGGCTAAATAATTAAATTCTGAAATGTTTTGCCAATCACAATATACTTATTGTGATGCAAGTTTTTTTTTTTTTTTTTTACACCCCATCAATCCCCCTTTCATAATTCTCCCTTTAAACTAAACTCAAAAGTTGGCAGCTCTGTCCTACAGTGATCTTTTGATGAGCTTTTAATGGACGGTGTTGCAGAAAAGCAGAAGTAAATGTACAGAGACAGAGGAGTGAAGAGAGAACCAAGAAATCAGCCGCGAACAACTTGACACACTCTCAAATAATGAAATATATGACAAATAAGACGAAGAAAATAATCTAAGTTGATTTCTTAAATACCCAATGACATCAAAATATTAGTTTTGTGGCTTTTAGTTCTCATCTATCAGCTCAGAGCTCATTTATGCTAGTGAACTCCTTTGACATGATAAATATTTAACATGTACACATTCACTTCTGAGAACTTGAGCCAAAAATATTCATGATCTGCTGCTAAAGTGATTTTTGTCCAATCAAATGCTCTAAACAAAGAGAAAGTCCCTCCCCCTAAACCATGTGACACTGACTAGCAAGTAGCAAAAGACTATTGGACATTTCTAAAAGGGACGAGCGTTTGACATGTTCAACACAAACTTCCTGTTTCAGAGAGAAATATGTGAGAACAGGACAGAAGAAAGTGCAGATCAGCCGCTCATGAGGCCTTAAATAAAACATCAGAGTGTTTCTAATGTGAATGTAAGAGAGACTCACCGTGAATCATGAGCAGAAAGAAGATCAGAGGAAGAGGAGGAGCCATTCTGACCCACATCAGTATAACATATATCTATAATACAGCATTCAATTCAATTCACATTTGTTTGTATAGCGCTTTTCACAATACACATCGTTTCAGAGCAGCTTTACAGAAAATACACGAGTCCACATTACAATTTAGAGTGATCTGTTATCAGAGGAAACTGTCTAAGATATGCATATACAAAATCACAGTTAGCTAAAAATGTATTAATTGAAACAATGTAATAATTTAAGGCAGAAACAATGAGCTCATTGAAGTAATGAATACTTGCGTTAATATATTCATCACTTAAACAAGTATATGTAAATCACCCTATTCTTAACATTTCTCATGTAAAGACACGTATGTTATATGAGCAATAATCATCAGTTTCATTTAAGCAAGAGTGTGTTTGTCTTACCGTGTTGAAGCTCATCAGATCAACAGCAACCAAATGACTGACTGTTTTAACACAAGCGCTTTAGCTTTACAGTGAAGGACTTTGTGTGGTTAACACTGTTTATTAATGACCAGCGACGGAAATATCACTGTCCCTCCCTCAACAAGAGAACAACATTACTGAACTAAACCTACTTAAACAGAAATTATGATCTTTTTTCTGTAAGTTGAAGATGAATAGTTGTGAAGATGAATGAGGATGAATGATAGTGATTTACAGGTGAGGCTCATCAAGGTTGATGTCAGACGCAGGAGATGGTGACCTCTGGTGGCAGTTTGAGGGATTGTTAGGGATGGGCGATTACAAACTTTGTTATTTTGATCCGATACCAATACTTTTTCTTACAGGTTTAACAATGCCAATGTCAAAACCAGTTATTTCTTAAATTGGTATGTGTTTTTCTAAATTATTTTTAGAAGAAAATATTAAATTACGCTTAAAGGCATATCACACACCAACAAACTCCAGCTAAATGTCAGGGGTGTTTTGAAGCAAACATGAAAAAAAAGTATTGAAAACAAATAAAAGTGATGCAGAAACCCATGTTTTGTCATTAACAATTTTAATATTGATATTTTTTAATGGAATCAATACCAAATAAGTAGCTTGTGAGAATCAATATATATTAATACTGCAGGATCTATGAGCCCTTAAGGTTTGTACAAGCAAATATGAGACGATCACAAATACAACTTAAAAACTTAAAAACATTTAAAGGGAGAGTTACAAGAACACAAAAGACAGAATAACAGAAGCTGATAATATTGAGCACTTTGAGAGCAAAAAAAAAAAGAAGATACATTTTCCATTGTGAATGACTTCCATTATCAGAATAAAATTATCAATTATGATTTAAAAGCAGGAAAATGTTGTAAATTGAGAAAGCATAGATTGTTTGCCACAACTGAACATCACTTTAGGTGTTTTGACTTAAAGGTATAGCGGAGGATCTTTCCGAATTTTAGATAAGACCCTCTCCACTTTTTGAATAAGTTTGATTGATTCACCAGAATGATTGACAATTAGGAGGACCAATAGTATAGGTGATCCACCCGGAAGTAAAAAAATCCTCCACTATACCTTTAATTTGAACATATATTTAGATAATAACAATTCACCAGCTTTTAACTTTCATTTAATTCCACTGTTACATCATGTTTCTTAAACTATACAGAAATGAATCTCTTGTGACTCATCACTGATGATCCCTGTCAATCATCAGTGGCTCCGCCCACAGAGCTCAGGATTGGTTCATTTGTGCTCCGCCTCTCACTGCAGAATCTTCCTGTTGATCTGAACAAACAATAAGATGAAGAAAGACTGACTGAAGTTCATCAACAACATTATAAAACCTTTCACAAGATACATAAAACAATCACACTAAACTGAAGAGAGTTTTATTGATTATATTGAGAAGAGCTGCAGGTTCTGACACTTACTGATGGATTCTCATGTTTAGAAAAGCTCTGAGGATCAAGAGTCTTCAGGAGGTCTGCGATCAATGGTCTGTGTGAAAGAGAGCGAGAGATCGGTCATGTGATCATCAGTGATGGAGTATCTGACTTTGACGTCTCACTTACTGTGAGTGTGTCGTACAGGTCAGAGGTCGTGGACTTGAGATCAAGAGCTGTATATGTGTCTTCATTGGGATCAGAGATCTGCAGGAGAGACACACACACATTGTGAGCTCATGTTTTAAACGCTGACTGTAATGTTTAGAGGATCTTGATGGAAATCAGTTTTACTGGATCTAGAACTGAAGAATCGGGTGTTTGGTCACGAGACTCGTGTGTCTTATACTCTTAATATCTGTGTACGGCTCATAGCGGCTGTAAGAAACATCTCTGCATGCAGGAAAACACTGTGAATAATTGAGATCATCTCACCTCCTTCATAGCAGATCTTATGTTTATCCTTTTAGTAAGACTGTTAGAAGAAAGATGAATAAACAACACATTTAACGCCTCAAATAACTGCAATTTCAGGTTTCAAACAGAGATGGAGACAAAGAGGCAAAGCTTACGCACTACCGCTTTAAATGTAACACTTAACCTAAATGTAATACAGTGATTCTTCATATATACAGAAGTAGATTTTTTAAATTAACTTCTTACCAAATGTACATCACAAAAGCACCTGATGCTCCACCGAGTAAAACACCAACAACACCGACAGTTACAGACAAGAAACATCTGACTGATGAAATACAGACAAACACACACCAATGTTTAACAGGACTAGATCAGACAAAATATACTGACAGATAAGGAAGTAAGCAGGAGTATGTGGTTAAAATACAGAATATGATTCATAAAACTCACACATGACGTTTAAAGTCACAGTATCAGAGTATTTATCCCCATGTTCATTGATGGACTTGCACTTGTATTCTCCACTGTCATCAGAGCTGATCTTTGAGATGATGAAGATTCTTCCAGATCCTACAATCGTTCCTCCTTTAATCCAGCTGATTTCTGCAGGAGGGTTTGAGTCACTGATGCAGTTCAGAGTCACTGAATCTCCCTCCACTATTACACCAGATGGACTGATGGAGATCACAGGTTTCACTGGAGGATATACAGATGTCAGGTAAAAGTATTTATCAGAGACGGCTGGTGGAAAATGTTCTAGGAAAGGCTGCAGTTGGTTATTATTGGACAATTTCAGCAAACAACCTTTGTTAGTTTTTTCACTGTTTAATGCTAAACAGTGAAAGTTCAAGCAAAAAAGTTGACAGAAGTAAAAACTATTAAGACTAGAATTTGAGAGGCTTGAAACATTTGAAATACAGACAAATGTTTGACCAAGTTCTAGATTAAAGGTACAATATCTAAGAATATTGTATCAAAATACCTTCCCCCCCCCCAAAAAAGAAAAAAAAAAAAACTTTTTATAGTCAACTCACACAGTTTTATATATTTCTTTCAATTGTGTACTTACATTATCCTAAATCTTTCCAATAATTTGTAAATTCAGAGAAATTCACAATTTTAAATGATGCTTGTCACTGGTCGTCTGTAAATTACGTAAAAAGATTTTACTTTTTTTTTTTTTTTTTTTACTTTTCCTGGTGTAACCCAGAGTTATTACAAATAAAAATTAAGAAAGGAAAAATAAATGAAAAGTTCAGAATTGTAAAGTTAAACTTTTTCCATTAATGATCCAAAAGTGTTTTCTTTTTGTTCTTATTTTTCTCATATTGTGAATATGAAAAATGTATGCTGTATTTTGAATGTTATGTTGCCTTTAAAGGTCCCGTTTTTCCTGTGTTTTTGAAGCTTTGATTGTGTTTACAGTGTGCAATATAACATGTGTTCATGTTTTGCTTGTAAAAAAAACAGTATTTTTCACACAATTTACTTATCTGTATACCGCTGTTTTCACTGTCCTAAAAACGGGCTGATGACTTCCTTGTTCTAGGAAGTCCTTCCTTCAGAAATACGTAACGAGTTCTGATTGTGCCAGCGGTTCCTGTGTTGTGATTCGACAGCAGCTTAGCGCACGTTGCCCGGAAAGGTCACGCCTCTTACCATAACGTGGAGATGCATGCGCTCAGTGTTATTATATGAAAATAACAGTGTCTCGACGACATGGCGACAAACACACTCTACAAACGCAACTCTTCCTCTTCTCCGTGGGAGCGCAACAAGACCACTCCCCCTTTTTTTGTGTATTCCTGTGGGCGGAGGTTAGTCAAAAAGCTGTTCTACTGACGTCATTAAAGCAGGAAGTAGAGGGATGTAGTCCAAACCGGCCGTTCGCTGTAGGCTTTGAAAGGCGACTTCTGTTAAATAAAATATCTCGCTTGGCATTGAACTTAATTTCACAGGTATTATTTATGCTCTAACAGCAACATTACACACTAACTAAAGTTTGAAAAATGGGATCACGAAGAACAGGACCTTTAAGAGAATGTGTTTGAAAAATGGGATCACGAAGAACAGGACCTTTAAGAGAATGTGATGTGTAGTTCACTGACGACCTATCAGGAGAGAGTAAAGGCCCTTTCACACCGGATGAGTAATGAAAAAGCGAATAGTTCGTGTGCGAATAGTTCGCGTCAAAACCCATCACATGAGCTGCATAAACACGGTCTCTATCTCTATCTTTGACGATTAGCTTTCTATCCCAAATGTAGGTTAGCCTTCTAGCCAACACAGCACAGGACTATACAACGACGAAAACTATCACGCAACATACTCACAGTCGTGATAACCGAGCTGGTTGGCAATGCTACGCCACACAATCATTGTCCTTGTAGTATGCGATTGGCTGAAGCCTTTTCTGTCGCCGCAAAAGTTAAAAAAAAAAATCGACATCGAAGCGAAAAAAATAAAAGTCGTTATTTCGCCGCAGCACATTCGCGTTCGGTGTGGAAGCGCTCATTACACAAACAGCTGATCAAAAAATAAAACTATCGCGCGAATTATTCGTGCGTCATAATCGCGTCCATAGTGAAAGGACCTGATGACGTCAGAACGCGCGGAGAGAGAGATGAGATGTAAGCACAGAGAAATCGGCAGAGATATTTCTGAGAGAAAATAACAGTGATTTTGACATAAAACTAGACAAAACGTCTAGAGATATATTTATTTTATTTGAACTGAACTATATTTTGCTGTTAGGAGTGATTTTGAGTTAGTTTTGAGTGTTTTTATTGTGGACACGGCGATGACACGGACTGAGCTCATCACTGTGTGGAACAAGATGGCGGAGCCTCCCAGCAAATCCTGATTAAAGCGAAACCATCGAACGATTTCATCGGACCCTCTGCTTAGTTTTCCCCGGATGGAGGAAAAGAACTGTGCAGGATGACAGAGTGAACTGACGTGGAACTCTTTTCTCTTCTCTTCTCAGTCGACAAAAGTCTATTTTCTCCTTTCACCACGACGGTAGGCCTGAACTGTTGCATCTAACGTTCACTGGGGTATGGACGATATTTTTTTCTCTTTTGAATTCAGAGACTGGTATTTGAAAAAACACACTGAATCTACAGATATTTGAACTGTCTATAATATTGACAGTTGAATTGGTCTTTATCATTTGTTCATTGCCTGTTTTTATTTTTATTTTAAAGAGAAGGGTTTATTGTGTGAAATAATTGAAATATAATTGTTATTTTTATTTTATTTTTATTTCTAAGTTGAACTGGGAAGAAAAAGGGAAACTAACCCCGTGTGGATTTCGATTAAAGGAGAACTCCAGTCAATTTTAACATTAAGCTCATTTTTTGTACATTTGGAGTGCTGTCAATACAGAGAACAACGACAAAAATCGGTGTTGCCTACACCATGTTATCCTCTTTTTAAAATTTGCACCCTGTTGACTTCAATGGGGCAAGTTTTAAACCTGCTTTTAGCCTCTTAACATCCTTGATGTGTCATTACAAGTGCACAGGTCATGTGAGTGATTCCTTCAGAGTGAACGCGGGTGAATCTGACTGCAGTAGATGTGAAAGATATGTATAAAAATTATGTTAATTCAGCCAGCGCACATACCTGTATTTACATCCTATTTCCGGTCGAAGTCCACAATAGTCGATTGTCGAGTTCAGTGGAGAACTCGACAATCGACTACTATGGACTTCGACCGAAAACAGAAAGTAAATACCTGATTTATGGGGATTAAAAAAGAAGAATGGGAAGATGTTTATCATTATAGGGTGGTTGTGTACACACACTGCTGACACATTTATGTTCAAACACCATGTAAAGTGAATTTTGCATAATAGGTGCCCTTTAAAAATCTTAAATACTTCAGAGCACAGACTTAAGTCTTAAAATCTTTTTAAAGGGAACACTTCACAGATTATTGTATTTTTTTATTTTATTTTTTTTAAGTTTACAAAAAGCATCATAGAAGTTTAAGTTTATCAAAATGTAAAATACATATTTTTATATTTTATATAAATATATATTTTACAAAAAAAAAAAATCAACTAAAACTTCAAGAAAACATTTTCAACTAAAACTATAAGAACATTAAAGCTAAATATCTGAACAAATTCTGAGACAAATTTTAGGTTGATACCTTAAAAAAAAATTTTTAAAAATAAAAAATCAGTACGATTTTTTGAGTGCAGTACCAAACTTTTCCACTAGATGACATCCAGACTCCTCTGGTGACCAAATAAGGACTCTTCGATTTCCATATATGGATTAAAGGATCTTAACTACAGTCTGAACGCTTTCAAATGCTATATAGTTTGTCAAGATTACTTTAGGTTTAGACTAAGATATTATTGTTATAAATGTATAATGGCAAGTGTCCCAAGGGTGTCGGGGAGGGGCAGTCTTAAAAATAGTGGTTCAAACATTTTTATAAACCATAAATTCAGATATTTATTCTTTGTAATGTTTGAAAAGTCAATCTGCACTCACACATGACATTGAGCTGGACAGCAGGAGAGATGTGAGTGTGTCCGTCTACAGCACAGCTATATCTGCCTGAATCCTCTCTTCTGACTGACTGCAGCAGGAGTTCATTGTTTCTGTCTCTTCTCTCAGTTAATGGCTGTGAGTTTCTGTACCAGATGAATGTTGCTCTGTCAGTCAGAGCGCAGCTGCTTTTACATCTCAGATTGACTGAATCTCCCTCTGTCACTCTCTCAGGAGACTCCACCTGAAGATCTGAACACAACACACACATTATATCTAGTGCTGCTGTCATACACTGATTATTATTCAACATAATGCACAGAAGAAGAGATAAACCTCATCAAAGTCACCTGTGACATTAAGAGTCACTCCTGGATAACCAGTATATTGTCCATCAGGTTTATCAGTGATGAATCTGAAATAGTACATGTGTGAATCCTTCAGTGTCACATGACTCAGTCTGACGGTGCAGTTCTGCTGTTTATCTCCCAGATACTGAAGCCTCTGACTGTATTCAGGGTCATTAGACAGATCTGGAGACTCATCACCCTTTTTATACTTATCAGTCCAGAACACTTTCATGATCTGATGTCCAGTAGGGTATGTATACTGTAAGTGCATCTCATTATCACTGTTGAGTCCTTTAGTGCACAGATGTGGGAAGGACTGTAACTCACACTCCAATCATCACTAGAAACCCCTGAAACACAGAATTCATCAAACTGTAAATGTTGTTTTATCTGTTATATTGGGCCATGAAAACATGACAATACTTTATTACTATATGAAAACAGCGACTCATTACAGGAAATATAAGATAAATGTAAATAAATAATCTCAGTGTGAATTACTTTAAGACAGAGGAGTGAAGAGAGAACCAAGAAATCAGCCAAAAACAACAAGCTGCACAATTACAGTTTTTCTGAATTGCTAAAACACATTTCTTGAAACCATCACTCACTTTCTCAAAACCTTAAACACAAAAGCAAATGTTCAAAACTCATTCAGAGAATCTCTGACTCTTCTGGCAAAATCAAACAATGCTTTCAGATCTTACACACATCAGTCAATATTAGAAACACTACAGATCATTCGTTAGACACTACATGAAGAATGGAGAACACAGAATCCAAAGCATGCAGTTACAGGAGAAATATTTATATATTTATAGTAACAAAGTAAACAAATTTTGCAATTGTGTAATAAAGTAGTACTGACACCTGACAGTGGCGAGTGAATAAATACTGTATGCACTGCAAGTACTGTATAGTATTGCACTGAATATTGTATAGTATGGAATGTCTGTATATTCAGCATTTGCATACTGTGAAATACAGTGACCAACTGCAGAAGCCCAAAAGGTTACAGTAAAAAACTGTAAATGAAAAGCATGTTACTGTAAAGTACAGTCAGAAGAGTTGAGCAACTGCAGAATCAAGGTCAGTGAGAGAGATTTATTCTGCTTCAGCTTCACGTCTTCATGTCGGTCCGGCCGGAGAATATCATCTCTGCAGGAGAAGAGAAAAACCCTGAAGCAGATTCTCCACACCTTCCTCTTCCTCCTCCTCTTCCTCCTCTTTCATCACCTCTTTCACACACTCTTCCTCCTCTTATACTCACACTCTTCCTCCTCTTATACTCACACTCTTCCTCCTCTAACACATACTCTTCCTCCTCTTATACTCACACTCTTCCTCCGCTTATACTCATACTCTTCCTCCTCTAACTCACACTCTTCCTCCTCTTATACTCATACTCTTCCTCTTCTAACTCACACTCTTCCTCCTCTTATACTCATACTCTTCCTCCTCTTATACACACACTCTTCCTCCGCTTATACTCATACTCTTCCTCCTCTAACTCACACTCTTCCTCCTCTTATACTCATACTCTTCCTCCTCTAACTCACACTCTTCCTCCTCTTATACTCATACTCTTCCTCCTCTTATACACACACTCTTCCTCCGCTTATACTCATACTCTTCCTCCTCTTATACTCACACTCTTCCTTCTCAAACTCACACTCTTCCTCCTCTTATACTCATACTCTTCCTCCTCTTACACATACTCTTCCTCCTCTTATACTCACACTCTTCCTCCTCTAAGTCACTCTCTGTGTCCGAAATACTTCCCTACTATATAGTAGTTGTACATATGTACACCGAGGAGTGTTAATTTAACACTGGGGATTTTGCTGAGTTTATTTGTTCCTGTGTAGTTATTCATTAATGATGGAACAGTATTCTAAAGTCTTGTGATGTACAGAGTTGATCTGTGTACATTAATATTTTGTCGATTGTCACCGTTGTTGAGATTCATACACGTATTCTTGATGTAAGTGAGTGACTAAGACTTTCTGAAAACACTTTTTTAAATAAATCATTCTGCACGGCTGGATAATATGATGTAATTTCACAACACTGTTATAACTAACTGCAAATCGGACATCATGCATATACTCAAAAACTTGCTCAGATTAATATTTGATGATTATATAATCATCAATATACATCTGATCATATTTTCTCCTGCCATAACAAACATATTTTATACAAATACAGTTACAACAGCCAGAGAAAAGTCTACAGAAAAGTAAAGGGTTCAAGACTAAAAGTGCCACTAATTATTCAATGAAACATAATCATATAAACCTCTGTTGAACGATCCGAGTTGTGTATCTACACATTAGTGTGTAAAAGGTTTCAACACACTTCTGTGTAAAGAGGAATAACACATTAGTATAATAACACGTGTAGTCCTTATATAAACACACAGATGTGTTAAGAAATTACACAGGTTGTGTGTTAGATTCTACACAACGTGTCATTTTTAACACATTTCTTTTTACAGGTTGTGTTGTTTTCGACACATAATTTTATAAGAGTGCGCCAACATTAATTATCAATGTGCAGTGTTTGCTGTGTTCTCAAATATAATATTTTGTCACATTTTAATTGAATTTAAAGTGCAAACTCAGTTAACTGTTATCTCTCATGAACTTTTGTCAAAAGCAGCATTATCAGTTATGGGTTGAAGCGTGAATAACTGAATAATGTCCAGTACAGTGAGTCTGTCCAGTCATTGAGCTTGAGACATTGACTTTGTGTGCACATGATTAAATGGTTAATATTTTTCACTTTATTTTTTTTAAATTCTGAGTATGTAATAACCTGACACCATTTGTGTGTTAAAATGACTTACACAACTATTGTTACATTTGACAACGTGTTGTGTCTGAGCACACACACTACATGTTAAAACTGAGACAACGTGTCATTTTTAACACAATTTTAATGTGTCATTTTTAACTCTTTTTAGAGTGTACTTATGAAAATATTGTTTTATCAGTTACACTGGACCATGCAAATATGACAATACTTTATTACTATTTGGAAACATCGACTCATTACAGGAAATATAAGCTCATCTTCTCAGAATCTATGGAGTTATAAATGTGAATAAATGATCTCAGTGTGAATTACTTCAGCTTTGATGGACGGTGTTGCAGAAAAGCAGAAGTAAATGTACAGAGACAGAGGAGTGAAGAGAGAACCAAGAAATCAGCCACGAACAACATGACACACTCTCAAATAATGAAATATATGAAAAATAAGATGAAGAAAATAATCAAAGTTGATTTATTAAATCACTTTTACCCAATGACATCAAAATATTAGTTTTGTGGCTTTTAGTTCTTATCTATCAGCTCAGAGCTCATTTATGCTAGTGAACTCCTTTGACATGATAAATATTTAACATGTACACATTCACTTCCGAGAACATAAGCCAAAAATATTCATGATCTGCTGCTAAAGTGATTTTTGTCCAATCAAATGCTCTGAACAATGAGAAAGTCCCTCCCCCTAAACCATGTGACACTGACCAGCAAGTAGCAAAAGACTACTGGACATTTCTAAAAGGGACGAGCGTTTGACATGTTCAACACAATCTTCCTGTTTCAGAGAGAAATATGTGAGAACAGGACAGAAGAAAGTGCAGATCAGCCGCTCATGAGGCCTTAAATAAAACATCAGAGTGTTTCTAATGTGAATGTAAGAGAGACTCACCGTGAATCATGAGCAGAAAGAAGATCAGAGGAAGAGGAGGAGCCATTCTGACCCACATCAGCATAACATATATCTATAATACAGCATTTATATAAACATCACTTAAACAAGTATATGTAAATCACCCTATTCTTAACATTTCTCATGTAAAGACACGCATGTTATATGAGCAATAATCATCAGTTTCATTTAAGCAAGAGTGTGTTTGTCTTACCGTGTTGAAGCTCATCAGATCAACAGCAACCAAATGACTGACTGTTTTAACTCAAGCACTTTAGCTTTACAGTGAAGGACTTTGTGTGGTTAACACTGTTTATTAATAACCAGTGATGGAAACATCACAGTCCCTCCCTCAACAGGAGAACAACATTACTGAACTAAAACTAACTAAAGAGAAATGATGATCTTTTTCTGTAAGTTGAAGATGAATAATTGTGAAGATGAATGAAGATGAATGATAGTGATTTACAGGTGAGGCTCATCAAGGTTGATGTCAGTCGCAGGAGATGGTGACCTCTGGTGGCAGTTTGAGGGATTGAACGAGCACATATGAGACGAGATGTGTCTGACTGCAGAACTATATACGTGACCGCAGTTTCAGATATGGAAGACATTTTCTGCCAAAATTAAATAAATCAATTAAATTATAAAAATGAAACTAAAACCAGATTAACCACTTCATTACAGAAAACTGTATGCAAAATATGTGACAAAATTGAGAATGGAATTAAATGATTTAATTTTAATTTTAATTTTCACAGTGACATTTTCAATATTAAAATGAAAAGGCAAACGTGAAAAAGAAACTGCAAATACAGTTTTTACAAAGCTTTTTATTAACGCTCACACAATAATAGTGACACAATTCAAATTCAAATGTAAAGTTTAGTTGTCATTTTATTTCCTCTTTTATTTCACACCTTTAGTTTTCATTTTCAACACAACCTGAATGCAAATTCTATGTTAATGAGTGGGTGGGGCTTATTCAAGAGCAACGGCGCTACAGACACGCCTTCTGTAAAGCGACGTCGTTGACGCCCCGTGTGAATGAGGGTGATTGAGTGAGTGTGAATGGCTAAATGTGTGATATGAAGTTATTGAAATGTGATCATACTGTAATCGAGACGAGTCATGGCAGAATCTGTAAGGCTGCATTTACACTGCAGGTCTTGATGCCCAATTCCGATTTGCTGACTATATCCGATTTTTTTGACGTTTTTTTAAGTTTCAAGGGAGTAAAGCCTGTTTATGCCATTAAGAAAATTAAATTCTGTCAAATAAATTTTGTTTTAAAGAAATGTTCATTTAAAAGCAGCGCTCATTCATCAGTGTATTATGTTACCATTAAAGATGCGCGCATCAACCGTCGCCTCGAGTCCGCTGTTGAAGGTGATGATCATCCATATCCTCACACGTAACAACACATACGAATACATAATTTGACTATCGGGTACGGATACTTAAAGGTGAACTAAGTAACTTTTTTTACCTTAACTGAACAGCTTCGGAGTCATTGGAATGGTTATATTACTTATTTTAGACGTTTTAAAGAATGTCCCATCTGCTTTGATTCGGGTGACGTTGGAGCTCATCCGCGCATCTCTAATTACCCAGAGTTTTGCTTTCCGCACTATTTTCAAAAATCAGCAAAACATTGCTCTCGTAAGGCGGAGAAAAAAATACTCCACTGTGTTGAGCCTTCGTCCTCCATCGCACCATTAATAAGTCATGTGCTCGCAGTTGGTTTCCACCTGAGTTGAAGTCCCTTTTTTAATGACGTATGACTCGCATTTACTGGGGAATATCCGATTTGTCCGCTTACATGGCAGACGCAAATGCACGTATCCGATTCATATCCGATTTATTACCACATATGAGTGAGGCCTGAATCCGATCTGAGAAAAATCGGAATCCATGCGTTTTTTTCCTGCTTACACGTTCACCGGTCATATCCGATCTGTGCCACTTGAGAGGAAAAAATCGGAATTGGGTCACTTGAACCATGCAGTGTAAATGGGGCCTAAGTCAGCTTTTGCGGGAAGCTGCCGCAGCACTGGAACGAGAGGAGAACAACACAAACCCAGACTGTCCAGCAAGCGTCAAACCCTCACTGCAGTTCCTCAGCCTGAGTCGCGGGCATCTTCAGTTGCCAGAGAAACTGTTCAGCGTAAGTAGGCCATGTTATGATGTTAGACTAGACCATAATCGATGAGGTTCATTCGTGTATTTTGTGATGTCAAACCCTTGGGTGTACTAAAATCTTAGTAACATAATTCTACAACAATTATTGCCAGACATTATCACCCGCTATGGCTATGCCGATAGATGGCGTATCTAGCTGTCACCGAGGACCGGACCTTGGCAAATGTTTCATATTTAAATATATATTGTAACAACAATGAGAAGGAACCAACCACCGACTCATCTTCTTTTTGAATATTAATTCAAATTCTCTGCTTCTCGATGAATGAGGGGGGGGGGAAGACTTGTTCAGAACGTCTCATGATCCTCATCCATCTTGTCATCGGGGCCAGGCGCCAACCAGTCGGGCTGTTTAAAACTGACCCCCAGCACTAACGAAATAACTGGTCAATACTATCTTTGTTGCCGAAATTACTGATTGGTTAAGAAAAAGACAGAGACCAAGGTCTCACACAAGAGTCCTCACGAACCAGAGCCATAAATCACCCAGTCTCCAGAAAGTCTGCTTACCAAAGACTTTTATTGGTTAACTTAAGGAAGAACTGGTCAACGTTTGATAGTTTTGCAAGACGAATCGGTTTAGAGATGATTACTGCTCAGGGCCCTAACAAGAGGTCACATGACCCCTGTGGCTAACAGACCCCATCTTGGTCCCATGAGAGAGACAAACAGATTTCAGCAGGAAATACCCATGACCTCAGGGTGTTTCCAAGCCCATACACTTTACACACCAAAAGACTTTTACATATCAAAATCCATAAAACTCATTCAAGAACAATTTTCAATGGACTTATAAAAACATCATACATCATTCTATGTGTTTCTACGATATATGTGTCCATTTAATATGCGTTAATCCCATGTAAGTCATTTAATGGTTATAACTGTTAGATGTTTTGAATGAAAGTGTGTTGTGTTTCATACCAGTATGATCGTATGCTCGTGATTCAAAAGATGGTTTGAATGATATCTGTGTAATATGTTTTGATCTTCTTTTAATTAGAAAGCATGTCTAAACTGTGGCCTCTATTCTCTCTGCTAGAACACACCCCAGATAATGCATGATTTACGATGAGGAAAACAAAGGCAGTGTCTAATTGGTCCGATCTCTTCAAGAGGGGGGACAAACTTTTAGGTTAAAACCCTTAGACCCAAAAACTTTAACGCTCTCTAAGTTCTCTCTCTCGCTGCTCTCGAAGCTCTCTCTGTGCTCTCGCTCTCTAAGTTCCGGCAGACCAGTAACCATGTAACAAACGCGCAGACCGAGGAACCCAAATTAAGATCAGAAGAACGGGTTCAACAGCTTTATTCAAGCCATCTTACTACTCTAGTCTAAATCTTCTTTTCTTTTCTAAGTTTTCCTTTATTTTCCGTTGTGAGTCTCGGTTCTAAGTTAAGTTTTGCGACAAGATTCCGACCACGTTTCTTCTGCAAAGCCAGCTTCAGACAAAGACTTTCAATTCATCTGCCAGCACAACACGTGACTGGAACGCCGCAGACCCAGGCACGAGGAGACAACCAACGAACGAACCCCTTTGACGCTGACCAAAGGAATTCCCAAAAGGAACGCAAAAGCAAAGACGCAAGTACCTCCAGACTAAAACTCAACTGGTGTATTTATATAACTTTAATAACCTGCCTAAAACGATAGAAGGGTTAAATTAATGTTTGATGGTTCGTTCAGGTCATGTCTAAGTGCATATGGAATCGTGAGATTTCATCATCTCACTCTTAAACCCACTCTTTCCTCACTCTCTTCCTTTCTGCAACTCGTATGAATGTGTGTGTGTGTGTGTGTGTGTGTGTGTGTTTTGTGTTAGAGATTAGCTGTATGTGTTAGTATATAATCAATAAAGTATTGTTTGTATTTGAAAAGAGATTACTTGTGTATGTGCTTATCAAATTTATTGTCTTGAACTTCGATCAAAAGTTACCTATGCTTTTACCCTATTTCTTAATTTACTGTTAGGGGGTTATTCTTTCTTGGCCAGGAAGATATTATATTTCCTCGAGTTAATAATTGTTTATGCTTTCTGTTCATTGGATGAACTGATAAATGATCATATTATTGATTCTGTTACAGTAAATTCTGAAAATAATTAAATTATTAATTATTGATCATAATTCGTTATGAGTAATAATTAATTATATTTATACGTGGGCGTATAAACGCTACAATATATATATATATATATATATATATATATATATATATATATGAAGCTATATAAAACTGAATAAAAAATCAGCTGTGGAAAACTTCTGCTTGAGTGTCTGCATGTATAATTCAGTTTAGACAGTTGTCTAGATCGTTAAATGTCCGCTGTGAGTGTGTCTGTACTGTAAATGTAAATTTATTCTGCTGCTATACTGTCACCAATTGCATTTTATTTTTCAATTTGACAGGGATGATGCACTGTCACCGTGAAAATTAAATAATTTAATTTCATTCTCAATTTTGTCACATATTTTGCATACTGTTTTCTGTAATGAAATGGTTAATCTGATTTTAGTTTTGATTTTTATCGTTTAATTGATTTATTTAATTTTGGCATAAAATGCCTTCCATACCGATCGAACGTCAGGAGCTGACGATCACCTAAAGCCTGCTTTATACCAGAGATGGTCTCATTACTGGGAGATATCAGGATCCGTGGCTCTACCAGAGTGGTACACCATAGTGGACGTTATCGAGTGCACTCATTCAATCCCACAATGCACCGCAATAACGTGAACGTCAATTCCTGCCTCTGAACAGAAGATGGTGCCGCAGCCGAATCATCCATCCATCCATTTTCCAAACCGCTGGTCCAATGTCGCTACAGCATAATATACAACAGGTATAAATTCCTTTTTAGTTGATTAATAAATTGTAAAATGAAGGTTTATACATGCTAGTTTCCATGACTGAGTTCAAGGTCTTTTCATTTCTCCTGGAGCTGCCAGTTTGCTAAGTTTCATGAAGCCTATAATACGTGTCAACAGCGTAATATCATACAGGTATTACTCTAAAAATAGATCCGTCCTAAACTTATGTTTTAGAGCAAACATATTGAAGATTAGCCGATGGGCTGTCGATTCATTAAAAGCTCTCTCTCTCTCTCTCTCTCTCTCTCTCTCTCTCTCTCTCTCTCTCTCTGTTTTAGACATGTATTTGACATAAAAGTTTTAATAAAAACCTGTATGTTTTACAAGTTTTGCTAAAACATTAGGTGTGTTTTATTGTTTTGGCTGCAAAATATACATTTGAAGAAATAATTCACACAAATTTCATATTTACATACAGGCATTACATACATCTCATCTGACAAATACCAACATCAGCATCTTCAGGTGAGAACAACATCAAATCCACTTATTAATCTGACTATCTTTGAGGTCAAAACTTTTTTGATAATATTTTATAAATATACCTTTAACCCTCTGGAGTCTGAGCGGTTTTCTGGGCCCTGGAGGTGTTCTGACATGCTCTGACATTTGTGCTTTTTTCAGTTATTTATAAACATGTTAATGGCAAAGGTGTAAATTCACTCTATATAGCACAAACAGGGCTACCAAAATATGTGATCACCATGCATGTATATTTTTTAATTTTTAAGAGAATAATGCTTATGAGTGGTTATTGAAAAAAATAAAAATGAAAGTTGCTGAAATAAGACCACAAAACTCATAATAAATATGTGTCAATAAGACTTTGGATGTTGTCGCTTCTAAGTTCTGGCTTCAAAATTATGTGAAAATAGTCTTGCTTTATCGTTCACATAAAACAATACATTGATTTAAATTGATGTAAAACAGGTTTTGCTTGGAAAGCCAATATGCGAGGGGGCGTGAACGAGGAGTGGTTTACACCTTAGAATACAATGTCCCACCCACTCTGCATTATGACTCTGCATAATGAGCCATGCATTCAGGTGTGACACTGACTGAGCCACAAAAGATATATTTAGAAGAAGACTTATATTGACCATTTAAGATTTTGCTTACATCTATCTTGTAAATATGTTTTGATATTTTATTAAAAAGGTTACAATTACAACAATAATTACAATTTCAACAATATTTCAAGTGTACTCTTTCTTTGTAAAAAAAAAAAATGATTATAGGCCTACATTTTATCTATGTATTAATTAGTTTGAATATAGCCAACATTGGAACAGCTAACATCTTAGTTGATGACTTTATTTTTGACAAAAATAGTATTTTATATATATAGAAATTGCTAAACAAAAGCTTATTTGATGTGGCAGTATATTCTACAGTAAAAACTGTACTCAAATCTAGTCAACAAAATGTTGTCTTTCATATTTCGCCTGACTGTAACGTTGTTTTTATGAAATATTAGGGCATATTAATGTTAATTTGCAGTTTAATACGTATTGCTTATACAAATAGCCTACATTTTATTTCAACATATTTCAGTCGATTTTTACTCTTCTCAGTATAGCAATACAGTTTGCTAAAACATCATCATTCATTCACACACGCGATTTAAATTTAAACTGTCTTTTTGCGAGCTGTGGTAAACAGCGCATCTCTGCCGTTCATTCATTCATAAACAGAAACCCGATTCACGTGAGAAGGAAAAAAAATTACAGTATTCCTCAGCTCGCTCCTCGATATACCCGCACTTCTGAGGTACATTTTCCATTATTATTATTCCTCACAGCGAGACGGTGTAAACAAGTAATGATCTGAATAAACTTGTGTTTCTCGAGCTGATATGGGGGCGTTCACAGGATTGCGCGGATTGCCTCAGCCATTTGCCTTTGAATAGCGCGCACTCTCCGTGGGCGGAGTCACATTACATCTGAATCAGCTGTAATGAGCTCGACTGGAATCGCTCTCTTTTAATACAGATTTCACAAGATGAGAATATTTGTTTTTTATATAAATTACTTCATTTAAAAGAAGAGAATTCAAGCTTCATGCCTGTGTGTCTGTATGCCTGTTTGACTGAGTATTCGCTGAGTTATTGTTCATTTTTGGACGCGTTTCAGAATGGACTACACTGACAGAGAGAAGGCAGAACTCGCATCACGTTTATTTTTCTTTATTTGTCAGAAAGCACAACACTTTGTTTTTATTGTGAGTATACACAAAAATAATACACATTTAACAGAATCGATTGATGTATGAAACTCCTATGGAAAATCAAAGTCAACAGAGTATTTATGAGTTTCTTTTACACTGATAAAAAAAAAGCGAGCTGGTATCGCCGGCGATACCGCCGACCTCAGGGGGTTAAAACTTCAAGTGTTCCTACAAGACAATAAAGAGAGAGTAAGAGTGAATATTATTTCTTTTTACAAAATAAATCTCAGTAATCTCACGCGAATCTCTTCTAGAAGCGATTTTTAGAAGCGATTTGACAAAATACTAAAGTCTGCGAACACAAAAAAGCATTTCTCATCAAAGAGCAAATGATCTGAGCTGCTATTCATTTTTAAAGCTCCATACTCTTGAATCATTTATTACTATTTTTATTTTTCTACAATAATTTAGGAGACAAAGTTGATTATTCACACTAATGCTGATGTCAATATTAAATCTGGGGAAAAGCTGATAAATTAGTGTAATGCCATTGTTTCCTGAGCGATAAAATAACATTCCCTCAGAGGCTGAGACATATCAAATTTTCTTTAAACAATAATGTTATATTAATATAAATAATGCATACTTTGCATTACAGCTGTAGTCAAGTGTGAAAGCAGTCTTCACACAGAGTCAAAGCACTGCATCTTGGGGTAACAGAAACAAGTGAATCAATAATATGTGACCCTGGATCACAAAACCAGTCATAAGTCGCACAGGTATATGTGTGGCAATAGCCAACAATACATTGTATGGGTCAAAATTATAGATTTTTCTTTTATGCCAAAAATCATTAGGATATTAAGTAAAGATCATGTTCCATGAAGATATTTTGTACATTTCCTACTGTAAAGATATAAAACATTTATTTTTGTGAGTGAATGCAGCTGTCACGGTGTGGGTTTTGTCTTGTCTGTCACGTGATTCCCTGTTTGTCATGTGATCCTGCCATGTGTCTTGTCGTTTTGTTAATTGTTTGCTCATTATCTACAGGTGTTCCTTGTCTTGTTTATTTGTCTCCCCAGGTGTCTCGGATTTACCACGCCCCCTTGTTATCTTGTTTAGCTTGTCTGATTGTGTATTTATACTGTACCAACTGTGTTACTGTTGTGGTTTGTCGGTCATTGAAGTTGTTTGCTGTTCTTTGTAACTGTTCCTGAGTTCCTTGTTCTGAGTTCTGTTGTTCGCCCTGTTTGTTTTCATTAAATTTAGTACTTGCATTTGGATTCTCTCCGCTTTATTCCTGCCTCATCGTCACAGAACGACCGACCAAAATCATGAATCCAGCAGTACGGATCTCGCCTGATCTTCACAGCATGAGCCGGGAGTTCGCTGGACAGATCGCGGCCTTGGCCCTGGATAGCCTCGATCTGTTCCAGTACACCTGGGGGTTTGTTCCTCTCGCTGCCTCTTGCTCACTGGGTGACGAGGCAATTAAGATGTGTTACCGGCTGGGGGCTAAGGAGGTCGACCCGAGGGAGCTCCCCGATCTCTCCGGTCTGGATTGGAGAGAGGCACTCTCCAGATGTCTGGAGAGCTTCCTCCCGTGGCACGCAAGATCAACACCTGATCTTCACGTCCCGTCCAGTCCCACTGAGCCTTCATCGCTGATCCCGTCCAGTTCAGAGCCCTCTTCGCCACTGGTCCTGCCCAGCGCTGAGCCCTCTTCGCCGCTGGTTCTGCCCAGCGCTGAGCCCTCTTCGCCGCTGGTTCTACCCAGCTCAGAGTCCTCTTCACCGCTGGTCCTGCCCAGCGCTCAGCCTTCTTCCCCGCTGGTCCTAACCAGCTCAGAGTCCTCTTTGCCGCTGGTCCAGAGACTGTTCACGTCACGTCTGCCGATCCAGAGACTGTTCACGTCACGTCTGCCGATCCAGAGACTGTTCACGTCACGTCTGCCGATCCAGAGACTGTTCACGTCACGTCTGCCGATCCAGAGACTGTTCACGTCACGCGTGCCGAGCCTGCACTTCACGCCAGTCCAGCCGAGCCAGCACTTCACGCCAGTCCAGCCGAGCCTGGGACTGAGAGCGTCATGCCCACGGAGCCTGAGCAGGAGTCTGTGAGCGTCATGCCCGCCGACCCAGAGTTTCACAAGATGCTGGTCCCGTCCAGCCCAGAGTTTCACAAGATGCTGGTCCCGTCCAGCCCAGAGTTTCACAAGATGCTGGTTCCGTCCAGCCCAGAGTGTCCGGACAAAATGTCACGGTGTGGGTTTAGTCTTGTCTGTCACGTGATTCCCTGTTTGTCATGTGATCCTGCCATGTGTCTTGTCGTTTTGTTAATTGTTTGCTCATTGTCTACAGGTGTTCCTTGTCTTGTTTATTAGTCTCCCCAGGTGTCTCGGATTTACCACGCCCCCTTGTTATCTTGTTTAGCTTGTCTGCTTGTGTATTTATACCAACTATGTTACTGTGTGGTGTGTTCATTGAAGTTGTTTGCTGTTCTTTGTAACTGCTTCTGAGTTCCTTGTTCTGAGTTCTGTTGTTCGCCCTGTTTGTTTTCATTAAATTTAGTACTTGCATTTGGATTCTCTCCGCTTTATTCCTGCCTCATCGTCACAGCAGCACAATCACGAACATAAATGTAGAACTTTAAAGGTGATTTTCTCATTTTGTAATTTTTTTTTGCACCCTCAGATTCCAGATTTTCTAATAGTTGTTTCTCGACCAAATATTGTATTTCAAATATTTATTCAGCTTTCAGATGATGAATAAATCTCAATTTCAAAAAATTTACCCATGTGACTGGTTTTGTGGTCCAGGGTCACATATCGTCAATAAAACAGCTTTACTGTATTGTGTATCTTTTCTTTAATTAATTTCCTCATTATAAATGTACAATCTCTTATTTTCACTAGCCTGTCAAGACAGATTATTTGTAATGCTGCATTGCATCATATTGACTAGTCCCACACACCGTAAAATCTGATTGGTTTCTCTACTTTGGGAAAATGTTCTGTTTGGAAGAGCAATTACACAAAAACAAAATATTCTTACTTAATCTTTTTTTGTTAACAAAATTTTATATAGCCTACATAAATGTAAATTTTCAGGTCAGAAACCACTTTTCTATGTTTTGCTTACTGAAGTACAATGTAAGATATTTGTAATTTGTAGTGATTACAATTTATCTCAAATGAATTATTAATTAATTTATAGGGAATTCAAAAGAGTCACTTATTACAACCGAGCAAATGACTCGTTCGCGGTTCATTTGAACTGGCTGTAACTATCAACTCTGCAACGGATATAGATATCCGAACTATAGTGAAACACTATATAGTTAGCAAGGTAACTTAGATCAGAAGTTTAAGACATTAAATTTGTAAGCACAATAACACAAGTAATATTTCTCTTTAAAATACAAACAAGACTTTATTGATTATTCTAACACATACAACTAATATCTAACACAGACACACACATTCATACGCATTGCAGAAAGAAAGAGAGTAAGGAAAGATTAAGTTTTAAGAGTGAGTTTAAGAGTGAGATGATGTAATCCCAAGTTTCTATGCACTTATAAGACACAACCTGAATGAACCATCAATCATTAGTTTAACCCTTTTATCGTTTCCTAGGTTATTAAATCTGTATCAAATACACCAGTTCAGCTTAAGAGTCTGGAGGCAGTACTTGCTTGTCTTTGCTTTTGGGGATTCCCTTTTGTTGCGTGTAAGGGGTTTTCCCGGTCCGTTCCTTGGCCGGTCTCCTCGTGCCTGATGTCTGGGGCGGCCAATCACGTGTTGTGCTGGCGGATGAATTGAAAGTCTTTGTTTGAAGCTGGGTTTGCAGAAGAAACGTGGCTCGAAATCTTGTCGCAAAACTTAACTTAGAACCGAGACTCACAACGGAAAAGAAAGGAAACTAAGAAAAGAAAGGAAATTGAGAGGAGTAGATGATGGCTTGAATGAAGCTGTTTAACCCATGTTATTCAGATCTTGATTTGGGTTATTTCGTCTGTGCGTTTAGATGGTTCCTAGTCTGAGAGAGCAGAGAGAGCAGAGAGAGAGCTTTGTTTCTGTCTAAGATTTTTAAACTCAAAGTTTGTCCCCCCTCCTGAAGAGATCGGACCAATTAGACACTGGCTTTGTTTTCAAAGTCATAAATCATGCGTTATCTGGGATCTCCTTACTAGCAGAGAGAACAGAGGCTACAGTTTAGACATTATTACTATTATAAGAATACGAACATTTTACACAGACTTCAATCAAGTCATCTTTTGAATCATGAGCATACGATCATATTGATATGAAACACAACACACTTTCATTCCAACATCTAACAGTTATAACAATTAAATTAATTATATGGGATTAAAGTATATTAAATGGACACATGTATTGTAGAAACACCTAGAATGATGTATGATGTTTTAAGTCCATTGAAAATTGTTCTTGAATGAGTTTTACGTATACTGTAGGAAGAATCTCAGTTTTCTGGTTTAGAGAGAGAAAGAACTCTGTTTGTTCGTTCAGAGGTCCTTAAGGAGGAGGGGGTCTGGAATGTTGTGGGCTCGAGCAGCTTCTGCTGTTATCTTGATCGGGCTGAATTGTGCTATCTCTGAGCCAATCATTCTTTTCCAAGCTATCTCACATTGACCAGTTCTTCCTTTAGTTGGGCTCATCTTCTTTGAAGCTTGCATGGCCATAAAGTTCTTAGCTGGGGGTTTTCGTTGGTCAGCGGAGACTGGCTGGCTGGAGCCTTCTTTTATGGCTCTGGGGTTGGTGATTTGGTGTCTGGAATGTTCAGTTCTGTGAGAAATTATGTTTGAACAATTCACCGGGAAGATTCATTTGTGTTTGTTTCACACTCAATCCTACAACAACATTACTTTGAGACAATCTCTGACTCCTGTAACAAGAAGACTTTAAACACAATTGACTAATTGATCTTGACTAAACTCACTAATCTTTTCCTTTATGTAACCTTTTCTGATTTGTTAGGCCTGTCTTGTCTTTTTTTTTCCCCCTTTCGATTATTTGTTCTACATTTTTTTTCCAGAAGGGTCTTTCCATGAATTAGTCAACTGTACATGTTATGGTCACTTCGAGGAAGCGCTTTTGCCGTCCGTTTATGATCACGTGATACAGGATTAATTTTGAAAACTGAGGTAATTTACTGACGTTACTGGGATAAAACCTATTTAAACAAAATGGGAAATGTTACTTACAAATGTATCTGTTTTTCCACACACCACACAAAGAAACAGTGCATAAACTGAAATAAGATTGAATTTAAGACACAATAAGTAATATTTGATGCCAAATATTTTATTTATCAGAAATCTTAACAGAAGAATGAACTTCGATATGATTATGTCATGGCAACCCCGTTTCAAACACTATCCCTTTTAGTTTCTACAACAGTAATATAATAATTAATTTGTGTTGTTTTTTTTATCGCAAGGGAAGTTGTTTTTATGTTAATTTGAACATATTATTCACATATTACACATATTTCCCTCCATCTGGGGTATTTGGTCTCTGAAACCTTATTTACATTTTATTACCATTATCCACAAAGCACAAATATAAACATTTTACTTTTTTCTTCGCTGTCTGCTTGAGATCTGAAACAGACTCTGTCGATCCTGACTAGAGAGAAGAAAGGAGGAGGGTAAAGTAATTGGATCAATGCCAATGTAATCTGAGACATTGTTTATGTCAAATAACAATAATTGACAAGTCAACCATTAGAGGTCCTACCAGTGCTGTGAATCCAGTAGACATTACAGACTTAAATATCTTGAAGGTTTATTGAAGCACTGGTCCTAGTTGTAAAAACAGAGTAAAACAGAGTAAAACAGGCAGAGGAAACTCTTTATAAAATACTTTAATACATAAAATGAAATACTTTTGCATTTGAATATTATATTAGAATATTATAAGTTGTGCAGATATCACTTGTCTGATTTCTAATCTTACACCCCAATCTGAAGAGCAGAAAATACTGAATAACAACAAACTCTATACTAACAGATTAAACTCAAACAAACTTCAAACTTAAAAAAAAAAAAAAACTTAAAAAAAAAAAAAAAAAAAAAATATATATATATATATATATATATATATATATATATATATACATACACACACACATATATGTATATATATCTATATCTATATATATATATATATATATATATATATATATATATATATATATATATATATATATATATATATATATATATATATATATATATATATATAATTACACACACAAAATGAAACAAATAAGAAACAGACTTTACATCAGTCCAGCACACAGTTACTGTCGTTATCTCACAAAGAGTCAAAGAGAACAAATGAGTCTTAATGTGGGTGATGAACATGTTTATATTGGTTGAAGTCTGAACAGATGAAAATAAATTATATTTGAAAGGTAAATTATTCCACAAATATACAATCATGCACCAATCGTTCATTAAACGATTGAACACAGGCTTTGTGTTCGCTGGTCTCTATCACTCATTTGACGCTGCTGTAGATCACTGATGAATCTTCCACAATCTGAACAGTTGATCGCCTAAACAATCAAAACAAACAGGAGCACAACAATATTATAGCCCAGATTATATGATCTGTGGTTGTTAAGATAGTACTGGTTAAGTTGGTGATGGTTAAGTTGTTTTTTCTCACCTCACTGCAGCATCAGGCTGATGAACTCTTATATCATCATATAGACATTCATTCTCCTCTGCTCTCTCCGTCTCTGGCTTTCTGTGATGTTGGACAGTTGCGTACAGGATCTCCTCAGTATCTCTATATTCAGGAGTTTTTCCTCTGAAACTTCTGGGTTTCACACTGGCATACAGAGCGTCATTGGCTGAATCCGGTTCAGAAAGAGGCTTATCATGGACTGAAACGTTCTGTGACGCATCAGAATAGAGATCATTCTGAAATACAAGAACATTTGTAATTATTATTAAGACATATAAATCAATTTTATCTGAAGATTCTCAGTCTAGAGCAGTTTGCCTCAAACTTTTCAGATTAAGTATCAGGTTATAGATCAAATCAATGTAGTGATGTAAAATACAGGTATATTTCATTGATTCACACATGGAGTGGAGAAGAATAGGGCAGAATGAGTAAATGAAGTGACACACTATGTGTTAATGATTACGCAATTAGACCAACAAACCTATATTAAAACAGTCAATATATAAGTATTCAAATAAACCATGGAAAAATTAGTTAAATGTTTTATTCAGTTTTATTATTTTTTTTTTTTTCTGGATTGTGTTGATAAAGTCTTTGATAATGTTAGTTTCTCATCAGTTTGTACAGTTACAGTCTGAGACACAGATAACGGCTGATCGACTGATTTTCTGCTTCTGTAAAGTCGTGTTGTGTTTGGATGATTTACCTCTTTCACTGTGTGATCTTCAGCTTTAACATTCCTTTGTTTCTTCCTGCTATAATCACAGACATTAACAGCATATGGACGAATGTATTAAATTAGGGATCGTTCGGTATTTATGGAAGGGGCCACCGGAGGAAAATAGGGGAGGGTCATGTCTTTTTATTCTTTGTTGAGGGGAGGGTCATTCAACTTTTTTTAGTCTAGGGGGAGGGTCACCCAACTTTTATATACATGAAAACAGCAACATTTCAAAGTGGCTTGTTTGGTGATATTTTTTTTCCATTTAGCTCCATGTTGATCTCGCGTTATCAGCCCCCCTTCGATATCAGATGGGTCTGACCCAACAAAAATCCAGTTTGGCGCTGTTTGACAGTGCGCGCGCACTTCAGTTCGCGCTTAGAAAAAATGCATCATGTCAGAACAGAACGCCAATGAAATGTTTACCCGGCAAAGCTTTAAAGCACAAGCAAATAATGAACTTTTGTGATTGCGAATAAGTGCACAGTGTCCTGTGAGTGTAACTCTACCACTGCATTAACATGTGATGTGAATGTACGTCGAGTTTTACAGTATTGGGACTGAGGCGCCAGAACGTCTCGGTTACATATGGTAACCCTCGTTCCCTGAGGGAGGGAACGGAGACGTACGTCGTGGTGAACGACGAATAGGAATCTCGCTAGAGAGGCCAATCTACTTCGAGTGAACTAAAACAAGCCAATGCACATTGGCGTGCAATCATTTGCATCAGCTGTGCAGCCTCGCAGCGCGGGTATTTAACGAGCAGCTGGTGTGATTGCACTTCAGTTTTTTGCTGAGGAGCCAAGCCTGAAAAGCTGGTTGCCCCGGCGGGTAGCGGCAGATGTGACGACGGGACGTACATCTCCGTTCCCTCCCTCAGGGAACGAGGGTTACCATATGTAACCGAGACGTTCCCTATCGTTCGGTCACTACGACGTACGTCGTGGTGAACGACGAATAGGAATCCCTACCAAAGTGCCACAGCTGCTGCACCCCATCCAGCGCCCTGGGCAAGCCTCTACACCTTCTTGCCTGGAGGGACGATAGGAGAGGGCTTGTGGATACCCCAAGAGTATCCACACTGTTGTTCCGTGATAACCCCTACAGTGAGATATTGGATAACACTGGGAAAGCGTGCCCGAACTGAGGGAGGGGAACGCTGCGGGAACCACATTCTTAAGAAGAGTTATGTGGGAAAACACATATGGACTAACCCAAGGGTTGTACTGCATATGAATAATGGGTGACTTAGCCCAAGGGAAAGACACGGGCTTCCGTTAGGAGCAGCCGTGGAAGATATACACATATGGGATCCCTGTAGGGTCACACATATGGGACCCAGCCTAGATCCGGTTCTCAGGGATTCAGCGGATAAAGGCCTGGCACCGGACGCTCCGCCACATCCGGGCCGAGGGTGTTTGGAGGACTCGACAGGTTTTGACTCTGGAGCAATAAGGGTGCACAGTAGGGTGCAGCAAGCCGACAGAGCCGGTACTCTCAGTGCTTCTACCCGTTTAGGGTGAGAACACGGGAGGACACGGGCTCTACACGTAGGCTATAGTATCTAGCGAACGTGTTAGGTGTCGCCCAGCCCGCAGCTCTACAGATATCTGTTAGCGAGGAGCCACGTGCCAGCGCCCAGGAGGATGCAACGCCTCTCGTGGAGTGTGCATGCAACCTGAGTGGGCAGGGCACGCCTTGAGCTTCGTAAGCCAAGGCGATGGCATCCACTATCCAGTGGGCCATCCTCTGCTTGGAGACAGCCTTTCCCTTCTGCTGGCCTCCGTAACAGACAAAGAGCTGGTCTGAGGTCCTGACGCTTTGGGTTCTGTCCACGTACATACGCAGAGCGCGAACGGGACAGAGCAAAGCCAGGGCTGGGTCTGCCTCCTCCAGGGGCAGCGCTTGCAGGTTCACTACCTGATCTCTAAAGGGAGTGGTAGGAACCTTGGGCACATAGCCAGGCCGGGGTCTCAGTACAACATGGTTGCCCGAACTCTAGGCACGACTCGTCGACCGAAAATGCTTGCAGGTCCCCTACCCTCTTGATCGAGGCCAGTGCAATCAGCTGCAAAGTCTGCAAGGAGAGAAGCTTTAAGTCTGCTGACTGCAAAGGCTCAAAGGGAGCATCCTGAAGTGCTCGGAGCACCAGGGAAAGGTCCCAAGAGGGTATGGAGGGGGGACGAGGAGGATTTAATCGTCTCGCCCCCCTAAGGAACCTGACGACCAGGTCGTGCTTTCCAACTGTTTTGCCATCTATGTGGTCATGATAGGCTGAAATAGCAGCAGCATGTACTTTAAGGGTGGAGGGAGACAGCCTTCGCTCCAACCCTTGCTGCAAGAAGGAAAGCACTGACCCAATCGAACATCTTCGGGGGTCCTCTCTGCGGGAGGAACACCACTCGACGAACAGGTTCCACTTCAAGGCGTACGCACGTCTCGTAGACGGCGCTAGCGCGGAAGTGATGGTGTTAAGTACCTCTGGGGGTAAGTCACCTAGAACCTCCGCGTCCCGTCCAGGGACCAGACATGGAGTTTCCAGAGGTCCGGACGCGGGTGCCAAAGGGTGCCCCGTCTCTGAGTCAGAAGATCCTTCCTCAGAGGAATGGGCCAGGGAGGGACTGTCACGAGGAGCATGATCTCTGGGAACCAAGTCCGGGTGGGCCAATAGGGAGCCACCAGAAGGACCTGCTCCTCGTCCTCCCTGACTTTGCACAGTGTCTGTGCAAGTAGGCTCACTGGGGGAATGCATATTTGCGGAGGCCCCGGGGCCAGCTGTGTGCCAGTGCATCCGTGCCGAGTGTTCCCTCGGTCAGGGAGTAAAACAACCGGCAGTGGGAGGTTTCTGAGGAGGCAAACAGGTCTACCTGAGCCTCTCCGAACACTCTCCAGATCAGCTGAACCACCTGGGGGTGGAGTCGCCATTCTCCCGGGAGCACAGCTCGTGATAGCTCGTCGGCCACATGGTTGAGCACACCGGGGACATACATGGCTCGAAGCGACCTCAGATGCTTCTGACTCCAAAGGAGGAGATGGCGGGCGAGTTGCGACATGCGACGGGAGCGTAGACCACCTTGACGGTTGATGTACGCAACGGTCGCAGTGTTGTCCGTACGGACCAGCACGTCTCTGCCCTGTAGCGGCCTTTTCAGGCGGCTCAAAGCGAGACGTACTGCTAGCAACTCGAGGCAGTTGATGTGCCACTGCAGTTGGGGGCCCGTCCACACCCCTGACACTGCATGCCCGTTGTACGTGGCACCCCAGCCGGTGGCAGAGGCATCTGTGAAAACCACAGCATGCCTGGACACCTGTTCCAAGGGGACTCCTGCCCGGAGGAACGAGGGGTCTGACCACGGACTGAAGGTCTGGCGGCACGCCGGTGTGATTGCCACCCGGTGAGTGCCGTGATGCCACGCCCATCTCGGGACTCGGCCGTGAAGCCAGTGCTGAAGCGGTCTCATATGGAGCAGGCCGAGCGGAGTTACCGCCGCAGCCGCTGCCATATGCCCCAGGAGCCTCTGAAAGAATTTCAGTGGGACCGCCGTCCTGCCCTTGAACGTGTTCAAGCAGTTCAGCACCGACTGAGCGCGTTGCTCTGTGAGGCGCGCTGTCTGTGCGACCGAATCCAACTCCATACCGAGATAAGAGATCCTCTGCATGGGGGCGAGTTTGTTCTTCTCCCAGTTGACCTGAAGGCCCAGCTGGCTGAGGTGCCTGAGCACGAGGTCCCTGTGTTCGCATAACTGATCTCGAGAGTGTGCTAGTATGAGCCAGTCATCGAGATAGTTGAGAATGCGAACGCCCTGTTCTCTCATGGGAACAAGGGCCCCCTCCGTGACTTTCGTGAAGACACGGGGAGACAGGGCCAGCCCGAAGGGCAGGACCTTGTACTGATATGCTCGACCCTCGAACGCAAAGCGCAGAAACGGCCTGTGTCGAGGAAGAATCGAGACATGAAAGTACGCGTCCTTCAGGTCGATCGCTGCAAACCAATCTTGGGGACGGATGCATTCAAAAATGCGTTTCTGCGTGAGCATTTTGAACGGTAGCCTGTGAAGGCTCCGATTCAAAACTCGCAGGTCCAAGATCGGTCGTAACCCACCACCTTTCTTGGGCACAATGAAGTAGGGACTGTAGTGCCCTGACCTCATATCGGCTGGAGGGACCGGCTCTATCGCGTCCTTCGCCAGTAGGACTGCGATCTCCGCACGCAAGACATGGGCATCGGCTGCTCTCACTGTAGTGGAGTGGATGGCCCGAAACTTGGGGGGACGCCGGGCGAACTGAATCGCATAGCCGAGCCTGATGGTCCGAATGAGCCAGCGAGACGGACTGGGGAGCACTAGCCAGGCTCACAGAGACCGTACAAGCGGAACCAAAGGGACCGTAGGCGTGCCCGGAGTGGGGCAGCGAGGTGGAACACAGGGGCTCGGCTCGGGAGGCTCTCTCTGGGAGGCGGCCCGTAGCGGAGTCTGAGTGTGCTGCGCAACACTTACCTGGTTCCACGAGGCGGGAGGTGCAGGAGACGACTTGGTTGCGTTCTCGAACTGCACACTGCTGCCTGCTGGCGATAGAAGAGGCGGATGAGAGTGGTGAGGATTCTCTCCCCCCACTGCTCTCCGGGCCCTCTTCGGACCCAGAGACGGAAGAAACTGCTCTTTTATTGAAAATTTGGGTACCGCTGGTTTTGAGGCCAGCGGAGGAAAAAAAAGAAAAGGAAAACAAAGATTTTCCACCCGGCCCTCTTCCGGGGGATGGAGCGATGCAGTCATCGTCTCCTGGAGAGCAGTCCCTGCCATCTCTGGGTCGCCCGTCCTAGGGCCGCTTGCTCCTGGCTTTGCCACCCTTCTTAGCGGGGACCTGGACAGGCGGGGCGGCCCGCCTACGACTGGCTCCACGGCGCCGTTTGGATGGAGGCTGCTGCTGCGGCGCGGGAGCAGGGGCAGACGCAGGAGGCCGCCCTCGGCGACGAGCAGACTGAGGAGCCGCAGACGGAGGGGTGGGAGCAGCAGCTGGCCGCCGCGGCAGGATGTGACGGATGGCCTCAGTCTGCTTTTGTACAGCCGAGAACTGCTGGGCGAAGTTCTCGACCGCGTCGCCGAAGAGGCCGGTCTGGGACACGGGGGAGTTCAGGAACCGGAGCTTATCGGTCTCCCGCATGTCCGCCAGACACAGCCAGAGATGGCGTTCCTGGACCACCATGGTGGACATCGCACGACCCACCGACCGCGCGGTCACCTTCGTCGCACGAAGCGCGAGGTCCGTCGCGATACGAAGTTCCTGAAGAACTTGGGGATCATGACCACCCTCGTGCAGGTTCTTCAGTGCCTTGGCCTGATGAACCTGCAGCAACGCCATGGCGTGCACGGCAGAGGCAGCTTCCCCACAGGCCTTGTAAGCCTTGCCGGTTAAATCCGACGAGTACTTACAGGCCCGTGAAGGGAGACACGGTTCTCCGCGCCAAGTGGAGTTAGGGCACAGTTGCATAGCAACGGCCCGTTCCACTGGCGGGATGCGCGTGTATCCCTTAGCTGCCCCGCCATCAAGGGTGGTGAGGGAGGAGGAGCCACTGGAACGGTTTCTGGCAGTAAAAGGTGCCGTCCACGTCCCCGTAAGCTCCTCATGCACTTCCGGGAAGAAAGGCACTGGGGTGGGTTGCTGAGAACCAGCGCGCGCCACCCCGAGATACCAATCGTCCAACCTCGAGGGTTCGGGACACGGTGGAGGATTCCACACGAGCCCGACCCCGTTGGCGGCCCGGGAAAGCATGACCATCATCTCCGGGTCCGTCTCAGGCACCGTTGACACCCCCGAAGGAGGCAACGGTGCCGAGTCGTCATCCGCAGAGAAGTCTGACCCACCCACCGATGCAGCGATCGACATCTGATCCTCACAGGGAGCCCCAAAGGAGACAACCGGTACACACCGCGAGGATGGTCCAGCTCTCTCCAATGGGGGCTCAACTGGCTGCGGAGCATGAGAGGAGTGAGGGCTCCTAGGGGGTTGGTTCCCCGAAGGAGCCGCGCTCACCGTGATCCTCAGGTCACCCATGTCGCTGCCCGAAGCCACCCTCTGAGGAGGATTGGATCGAGGCAGCGGCACGGGGACTCCGCCCCTTTGCAGGAACGTGAGTCTCGACCGCAGCTCCGCGATGGCCATCTTCCCACAATGGGTACATGACTCATCCACAAACGCTGCCTCAGCGTGTTTAATGCCCAGACACACGAGGCAGCGTTCGTGACCATCCCGCGAACCCAGGTAACGACCGCATCCAGAAACACACAGATAGAAAGTCATTTTTTTCTCTTTTTGAAAAAGACGCTCTCTATCTGTGTAAGCTCTTTTACGGACTGCTCTCACTGGTGCTGAAACACGCAGGGGAACAGTCACTGCGAACACAGACAGGAATGTGCACCTGTCTGTGCGCTGTCTCTCTCTCTCTCGCTGGCAGGTCTTACCAGCTGTAAAAACAGCTTTTGAGCGCTCTGCTGGCGCACCTTACCAGCTGTTATAACAGCTTTTTTTTTTTGCTCAATACCACAAAACAAACAAACAAAAAAAGACAGAAAGAGAAGAGAGAAGAGAGAAGAGAGAAAAAGACTGCTCGCGCTGCCGTGCTGTAACGCCCGCACCGGGAAGGAGAGGTCCAGAAAGGCTCGTTGATTAGTAAATCACTCTCTGTAAGACGCATCGAAGTGCTTGGCTCCGAAGCAAAAAGCTGAAGTGCAATCACACCAGCTGCTCGTTAAATACCCGCGCTGCGAGGCTGCACAGCTGATGCAAATGATTGCACGCCAATGTGCATTGGCTTGTTTTAGTTCACTCGAAGTAGATTGGCCTCTCTAGCGAGATTCCTATTCGTCGTTCACCACGACGTACGTCGTAGTGACCGAACGATAGGGAACTGCAGCTGCGCGCTGTAGCGCGATACCATATTTTAGTTTCCATTCCTATTTTGTTTCCACGATGTGTAAGATGTAGGGCTACCACATCTTTAAATTACTATTAGTCAGAGGTGGGTAGAGTATCCAAAAACTGTACTCAAGTAAAAGTACAAGTACTTATTGAAAAATAAACTCAAAGTAAAAGTAAAAGTAATAATCTTAATAGTTACTTGAGTAAGAGTAAAAAAGTATCCAATGAAAAAACTACTCAAGTAGCGAGTAACTAGTTACTTCGGATCATATAGGCCTATATATATGAAGACTTCATGATGCAAAAGCCTCTGAGTGCCATCTGAAATTTTCTTCTAAAACAATCATTTGTATCAAGCTCGTATATTTAAGTTCAGTAATTTCACTTTAATGACAATTAATAGGTAGGCTACTTTTCATTGCCATTTAAGTGTGAACATAAACATACAAGCTTGATAAAAATGCTCTTTTAGAAGAAAATTTCAGATGGTACTTAGAGGCTTTTGCCTCTGAAGTCGTCATATAAAATGATATTATTTAGATTTTGTTTATTTAAATGACTATTATTATCAGCTATCTTTGCAACAAAAACAGAAGAGAGACGTAAGCATTATGTCTGCCATCTGTATAGCTCGAAAATCATTGCCTGTCCTCTGGTTTGTATAATAGTAACTTATACAACTACATTTGGATTATTAGACAATGTCGAAATAAAGTGAATCTGCAGAGTGTTGCATTCAAAGGTATTTACAGAGAAGAGTTAAAAACTCTTCACATGTGCTCGCGCTCATGAACATCTGAACACAAAAAAAAAAAAAAAAAGTACATCGACGGATCTTCTTCTGACTGTTCTCCAAAATATAATCAAATGTATCTTTCTGCAAGCATGTTTAAACTGGTTAACTGTCTACGGCAGGCAAAGGCATTCGTTTTCAAGTTGAGTTTGCACGCCACTGCGCAACGATACACACAATACCACGGGATGGCGGGTGTTCATAAACTGTGAATGGTAGCTTTATTTAATGTAAATTAATGTATATGTCCAAAAAACGGGTAATGTCATACGTTCTAGTATCGTGGCGTAATAATCTGTTTGGTTGTAAAATGTATTACCTGAGTGAAATGAAATCGAATATATCGTCCTGACTCCTGTGGAATTATTCATTCACAGACAGCTTACGAAGATGTTCAAGTTCAACTAATAAAGATCTTAATCGCTGGCAAAAATATGATGCATTTGAAGATTTGCTCTCACTTGACTGTACTGTAGGTCCACTGCCACTTCATCTAACGCTCTTGATGTGCTTAAATCTTCCTGTTACGACTCCGAGTCCATTGTGAATTGAAATCGCTTCAGATGATTCAGTGCGTGCAGGGAACTGAACAGAATCAGGAACTGAATCATTCAAACTGATTCGCGAACCGATTTAGACAGATCTGCCAACTTGTTTGATGAAGTCTTTGAACAGAATCGACTCAAAAGAGTCATTCATTTGTGAATTGAGCATCGCTCAAGTCCAGAAAAAAGATACAGCGCGCTTGGAATAAACTACGCATTTAACAACACATATTGCATTAAAATAAAGTAACGAAAGGAACGTCGCCCAATGTAACGAAGTAAAAGTACAGTTTTTTCATTAGAAATGTACTCGAGTAAAAGTAATAAGTACCCACATTCAAATCTACTCTTAAAAGTAAAATTTTTCTAAAAAAGTACTCAAGTAAATGTAACGAAGTAAATGTACTTCGTTATTACCCACCTCTGCTATTAGTATTATTTAAGTTAACATAATAAAATATGTAGACCTACACCACAAAAACTAGTTGAGGATAAATTCGTTAAAATTGGGCGATTCCAGTGTTATGGACGTGACATTTGCAGTCAAAACTTGAAATATAAATTCTCAGAAAACGCATTTAATACCAATATGTTGAAACGTCTGAAAGGAGTCAATTCCATTAGAAAAATATTAGTCTACACATGCGTTTTATATTTAATATGAGGGAAATACACGTGACGTGACACAAAAAATCTTTAACTTTTAGGTGGCAAAATATTTTTTAGTAATTCTATAAATTACACTGTGCAAACCAAAAGATATATACCCACCGGATGAATAAAGATCGGCCTCCACAGAACATAAAATATTATTTTTTATTTTATTTTTCGTGTTCGCATTAATGTGAAAAAAAAAAAAAAAAAAAAAAAAAAAACAATGTTACGGGCGTGACAGTTCTCCATTACGGACTTAAAAAATTTCACAGAGACCTCAAACAGAAAGCACAAAGCCTTTCTTTAAAGTGAATTTCGTTTTTTTATTAATTGTATCTTAATTTTAATCAATGTTTCATCTGGATTTAATAACTAAGAAGTAAATATAGTAGCCTAGAAAATAGATAGCCTAATCATGACACGGAGGCGCGGGCGAGTGAACTGGACTCTTGTCTCATAAATGAACCGAAACTCAGCGTAAGGTAGGCTATGCTACTTGCCTCACAGACCTGAGAAATATATAGAAAGCTTGAAATGTCTACTTTTAAACAGAACAATTCAAAACGAAGGAAAACAGACTGCTTTCTGCTATGAAATGTGCATTTCTCTCTGGCACGTTCTGAGAAGATCGCGACGCATCGTCAACTTCATCTTTGCAGTCGACACAGAAAACACTTGTTAAAATCATTACTTTTGCCAGTTCTTTGTGACAGCTTTTAGATGCTTTGTTGGCAGCGCGACCCACATGTTGAATCGTAGGTTTGGTCTATCGTTACAGCCCTAGTAAGATGAGAAAGCAAGAGTTTATGGTTTAAAAACAAAACAAAACAATGGCTATCTGAACATCTTTGCCAAGCGCAAACCAGTACAGAAGTAGGCTAATCAATAAATTATCGGGGAGGGTCATGCCTTTTTTAACAATCATTTTGGAGGGTCATAGAAAAAATTATTGCTGGCGAAGGGAGGGTCATGTCTTTTTTGACAACAGATCTCAAAACTCCTCCGGTGGCCCCTTAAATAAAAAACGAACAGTCCTTTAAGAGAAAATATGAACACTGTTTTACTTGATTACTAAGATTACTAATAATCGAACACATATTAGCCATTTTCTTCTACATCAGACCAAAAGTCAACTTTTACAATCACTGCAGGTTTTTTTAACTCACATTATAAACAGGATGATGATGAAGAAGATGAAGATTAATAATCCTCCAGATGCCGCTGTGATCACAATCACATTCCTACCAGCAACATTATGAACTGAAAGAGAAAGATCATCATGATTAACTCTCCAAACTGATGAATGATGTGAAGATACAGGAGTGTGTTAATAAAAGCTTCACCTGTGACAGTTACAGCGTCTGATCTCTGAGATCCATGTTGATTGTGAGCCTGACAGTAGAAGCGTCCACTCTGTAGTGCACTGAAACTCTGTCCAGATCCAACAGCTGAGGTTTCATTCTCCTTAAACCAGATGAAGTTCAGAGCAGGAGGGTTTGAGTCACTGATGCAGTTCAGAGTCACTGAATCTCCCTCCACTATTACACCAGATCCACTCATCAACACTGAGACGTTCCTGGGTTGGTCTAATAACAATTATCAGATTATTATATTTAAATCGTATTACACATTTTTAAAATGCTAATATGAATTTATCAAAAAAATTGCATATTATGTTTCATCATTAACTCACACATGACGTTTAAAGTCACAGTATCAGAGTATTTCTCTCCATGTTCATTGATGGACTTGCACTTGTATTCTCCACTGTCATTAGAGCTGATCTTTGAGATGTTGTAGATTCTTCCAGATCCTACAATCGTTTCTCCTTTAAACCAGCTGATTTCTGCAGGAGGGTTTGAGTCACTGGTGCAGTTCAGAGTCACTGAATCTCCCTCCACTATTACACCAGATGGACTGATGGACACTGAGACACTCCTGGGTGAGTCTGTTAAGATAAAAAGTGTAAAATGATATGCAGTGAGACAAATCATTGCACAAATAATGTTCCAGAACTGGTTAAAAATAAAGGCAGACTTACACATGATATTCACATTCACAGCAGCAGAAGCCTGAGATCCATGTTTATTTCTAGCAGAGCAATGATAGTCTCCGCTGGCCTCAGACTTAATATTAGTGATGCTGTAGGTTTCACCAGATTGCAAAATATTTATTCTTCCTTTAAACCAGCTGAAGTTCAGGGCAGGAGGGTTTGAGTCACTGATGCAGTTCAGAGTCACTGAATCTCCCTCCACTATTACACCAGATGGACTGATGGACACTGAGACGTTCCTGGGTGGGTCTAACACAGAGAAATATTGATATCATTAACAATCATGTTAAACTTAACATCACAGATGTTTCGAGGATTTAATGTCACAGTTACTGGACCATCATTAACTCACACATGACGTTTAAAGTCACAGCATCAGAGTATTTCTCCCCATGTTTATTGATGGACTTGCACTTGTATTCTCCACTGTCATCAGAGCTGATCTTTGAGATGCTGAAGATTCTTCCAGATCCTACAATCGTTCCTCCTTTAATCCATCTGATTTCTGCAGGAGGGTTTGAGTCACTGATGCAGTTCAGAGTCACTGAATCTCCCTCCACTATTACACCAGATGGACTGATGGACACTGAGACACTCCTGGGTGGGTCTAACAGAAAAAAAAAAAAAAAAAAAAAAACTTTAACAATCAAATTAAATTTAACATCACACTTATGAATCACCCTCCATTATTTCACCTGATGGACTGATGCAATCACAGGATTTATTGGATAGGAGGATCTGTGTCAAGTAGAAGGTATGAAAAATGAAAATATGATTCATAAAACTCACACATGACGTTTAAAGTCACAGTATCAGAGTATTTCTCTCCATGTTCATTGATGGACTTGCACTTGTATTCTCCACTGTCATCAGAGCTGATCTTTGAGATGTTGAAGATTCTTCCAGATCCTACAATCGTTCCTCCTTTAATCCAGCTGATTTCTGCAGGAGGGTTTGAGTCACTGATGCAGTTCAGAGTCACTGAATCTCCCTCCATTATTACACCAGATGGACTGATGGACACTGAGACGCTCCTGGGAGGATCTAACACAGAGAAATATTGATATCATTAACAATCATATTAAACTTGACATCACAGATATTTTGAGGATTTAATGTCACAGTTACTGAACCATCATTAACTCACACATGACGTTTAAAGTCACATTATCAGAGTATTTCTCTCCATGTTCATTGATGGACTTGCACTTGTATTCTCCACTGTCATCAGAGCTGATCTTTGAGATGTTGAAGATTCTTCCAGATCCTACAATCGTTCCTCCTTTAATCCAGCTGATTTCTGCAGGAGGGTTTGAGTCACTGATGCAGTTCAGAGTCACTGAATCTCCCTCCACTATTACACCAGATGGACTGATGGACACTGAGACGCTCCTGGGTGAGTCTAACACAGAGAAATATTCATATCATTAACAATCATATTAAACTTGACATCACAGATGTTTAGAGGATTTAATGTCACAGTTACTGAACTATCATTAACTCACACATGACGTTTAAAGTCACATTATCAGAGTATTTCTCTCCATGTTCATTGATGGACTTGCACTTGTATTCTCCACTGTCATCAGAGCTGATCTTTGAGATGCTGTAGATTCTTCCAGATCCTACAATCGTTCCTCCTTTAATCCAGCTGATTTCTGCAGGAGGGTTTGAGTCACTGATGCAGTTCAGAGTCACTGAATCTCCCTCCACTATTACACCAGATGGTCTGATGGACACTGAGACGCTCCTGGGAGGATCTAACACAGAGAAATATTGATATCATTAACAATCATATTAAACTTAATATCACAGACGATGTTTCGAGGATTTAATGTCACAGTTACTGGACCATCATTTACTCACACATGACGTTTAAAGTCACAGCATCAGAGTATTTCTCTCCATGTTCATTGATGGACTTGCACTTGTATTCTCCACTGTCATCAGAGCTGATCTTTGAGATGTTGTAGATTCTTCCAGATCCTACAATCGTTCCTCCTTTAATCCAGCTGATTTCTGCAGGAGGGTTTGAGTCACTGATGCAGTTCAGAGTCACTGAATCTCCCTCCACTATTACACCAGATGGACTGATGGACACTGAGACACTCCTGGGTGGGTCTAACAGAAAAAAAAAAAAAAAAAAAAAAAACTTTAACAATCAAATTAAATTTAACATCACACTTATGAATCACCCTCCATTATTTCACCTGATGGACTGATGCAATCACAGGATTTATTGGATAGGAGGATCTGTGTCAAGTAGAAGGTATGAAAAATGAAAATATGATTCATAAAACTCACACATGACGTTTAAAGTCACAGTATCAGAGTATTTCTCTCCATGTTCATTGATGGACTTGCACTTGTATTCTCCACTGTCATCAGAGCTGATCTTTGAGATGTTGAAGATTCTTCCAGATCCTACAATCGTTCCTCCTTTAATCCAGCTGATTTCTGCAGGAGGGTTTGAGTCACTGATGCAGTTCAGAGTCACTGAATCTCCCTCCACTATTACACCAGATGGACTGATGGACACTGAGACGCTCCTGGGTGAGTCTAACACAGAGAAATATTCATATCATTAACAATCATATTAAACTTGACATCACAGATGTTTAGAGGATTTAATGTCACAGTTACTGAACTATCATTAACTCACACATGACGTTTAAAGTCACAGCATCAGAGTATTTCTCTCCATGTTCATTGATGGACTTGCACTTGTATTCTCCACTGTCATCAGAGCTGATCTTTGAGATGCTGTAGATTCTTCCAGATCCTACAATCGTTCCTCCTTTAATCCAGCTGATTTCTGCAGGAGGGTTTGAGTCACTGATGCAGTTCAGAGTCACTGAATCTCCCTCCACTATTACACCAGATGGACTGATGGACACTGAGACACTCCTGGGTGGGTCTAACAGAAAAAAAAAAAAACAAAAAAAAAACTTTAACAATCAAATTAAATTTAACATCACACTTATGAATCACCCTCCATTATTTCACCTGATGGACTGATGCAATCACAGGATTTATTGGATAGGAGGATCTGTGTCAAGTAGAAGGTATGAAAAATGAAATTATGATTCATAAAACTCACACATGACGTTTAAAGTCACAGTATCAGAGTATTTCTCTCCATGTTCATTGATGGACTTGCACTTGTATTCTCCACTGTCATCAGAGCTGATCTTTGAGATGTTGAAGATTCTTCCAGATCCTACAATCGTTCCTCCTTTAATCCAGCTGATTTCTGCAGGAGGGTTTGAGTCACTGATGCAGTTCAGAGTCACTGAATCTCCCTCCATTATTACACCAGATGGACTGATGGACACTGAGACGCTCCTGGGAGGATCTAACACAGAGAAATATTGATATCATTAACAATCATATTAAACTTGACATCACAGATATTTTGAGGATTTAATGTCACAGTTACTGAACCATCATTAACTCACACATGACGTTTAAAGTCACATTATCAGAGTATTTCTCTCCATGTTCATTGATGGACTTGCACTTGTATTCTCCACTGTCATCAGAGCTGATCTTTGAGATGTTGAAGATTCTTCCAGATCCTACAATCGTTCCTCCTTTAATCCAGCTGATTTCTGCAGGAGGGTTTGAGTCACTGATGCAGTTCAGAGTCACTGAATCTCCCTCCACTATTACACCAGATGGACTGATGGACACTGAGACGCTCCTGGGTGAGTCTAACACAGAGAAATATTCATATCATTAACAATCATATTAAACTTGACATCACAGATGTTTAGAGGATTTAATGTCACAGTTACTGAACTATCATTAACTCACACATGACGTTTAAAGTCACAGCATCAGAGTATTTCTCTCCATGTTCATTGATGGACTTGCACTTGTATTCTCCACTGTCATCAGAGCTGATCTTTGAGATGCTGTAGATTCTTCCAGATCCTACAATCGTTCCTCCTTTAATCCAGCTGATTTCTGCAGGAGGGTTTGAGTCACTGATGCAGTTCAGAGTCACTGAATCTCCCTCCACTATTACACCAGATGGTCTGATGGACACTGAGACACTCCTGGGAGGATCTAATACAGAGAAATATTGATATCATTAACAATCATATTAAACTTAATATCACAGACGATGTTTCGAGGATTTAATGTCACAGTTACTGGACCATCATTTACTCACACATGACGTTTAAAGTCACATTATCAGAGTATTTCTCTCCATGTTCATTGATGGACTTGCACTTGTATTCTCCACTGTCATCAGAGCTGATCTTTGAGATGCTGAAGATTCTTCCAGATCCTACAAACGTTCCTCCTTTAATCCAGCTGATTTCTGCAGGAGGGTTTGAGTCACTGATGCAGTTCAGAGTCACTGAATCTCCCTCCACTATTACACCAGATGGACTGATGGACACTGAGACACTCCTGGGAGGATCTAACACAGAGAAATATTGATATCATTAACAATCATATTAAACTTGACATCACAGATATTTCGAGGATTTAATGTCACAGTTTCTGAACCATCATTAACTCACACATGACGTTTAAAGTCACAGCATCTGAGTATTTATCCCCATGTTCATTGATGGACTTGCACTTGTATTCTCCACTGTCATCAGAGCTGATCTTTGAGATGCTGAAGATTCTTCCAGATCCTACAAACGTTCCTCCTTTAATCCAGCTGATTTCTGCAGGAGGGTTTGAGTCACTGATGCAGGTCAGAGTCACTGAATCTCCCTCCACTATTACACCAGATGGACTGATGGACACTGAGATGCTCCTGGGAGGATCTGTAAAGATAAAAAGAGTAAAATGTCATGCAGTGAGACAAATCATTGCACAAATAATCTTCCAGAACTGGTTAAAAATAAAGGCAGACTTACACATGATATTCACATTCACAGCATCAGAAGTCTGAGATCCATGTTTATTTCTAGCAGAGCAACGATAGTCTCCGCTGGACTCAGACTTAATATTAGTGATGCTGTAGGTTTCACCAGATTGCAAAATATTCCTTCCTCCTTTAATCCAGCTGATTTCTGCAGGAGGGTTTGAGTCACTGGTGCAGTTCAGAGTCACTGAATCTCCCTCCACTATTACACCAGATGGACTGATGGAGATCACAGGTTTCACTGGAGGATCTACAGATGTCAGGTAAAAGTATTTATCAGAGACGGCTGGTGGAAAATGTTCTAGGAAAGGCTGCAGTTGGTTATTATTGGACAATTTCAGCAAACATCCCAGTTTAATTTTTCACGGTTTAATGCTCAAAGTTAAAGAAAAAGTTTAAGCAAAAAAGTTTTCAAGGAAAAACTATTAAGACTAGAATTTGAGAGGCTTAAAAAACATTTGAAATACAGACAAATGTTTTACCAATTTCTGGATTAAGATATTATTAAAAAAAATTATTAAAAAAATAAGATTTTATTTACTTTTCCTAATTTACAATGATTGCATATAGTGCAACTGCAAAAACTGAGAGGAAAAAAATGTGTTACATTTGTTTAGAGATTTTTTATATATAACTACAATTTTGATGCTTCCTCGTTTCCTCGCTCCTCCGTCCTCCAGCCTGTGACCCAGAAACTGATCAAACTCAGCATCTTGAAGGACATCTCAATTCTCTCCATTCCCTTCACATGTCACAATCATTTTTATTTATGCTTTACCTTTGCAGTTTATATAAATTATATATCAAGCATAAATCAACAGGACATCTTGCTTTATCTTTATTATTTATGAATTTCTTAAATAACCAAACTTTAACAACATAAGGGCAGATCCCTTGATCGCAGCTGTTGACGCTTTGAAGTGACGCTCCAGTGATCAAGAATATTCCAATATACAAATAGGGCGCTTCTCATTTCTTATTTGTGTATCCTCATCTCCTTTCCTCGTGTCTCAGTTCCACCCCCTGTAGGATTCAAGGGAAGGTTGCAAGGATAGAAAATTATTCGTTATTTAACAAATCAGTGACCACTGATTTGTCCCTAGCAATAATTTCAATCAAAAATTAAAATATATTTATACTGTATCTATAGCGTCTAGGTTACTGATGTAACCCCTGTTCCCTGAAGGAGGGAACCGAGACATTGCATTACTGACGAATTAAGATCGCGCCTGAGAACATATCATCATCGAGTTTTAACAGAACCGGTCCAATGGACATTGTCGAGTGAGATTTGCATCGCGGACCACACCCCGTGCTGTGGTTATAAAGGAAGCGATCAGAGACACTCCCCAAGTTTTCGCAGAGGAGCCGAGCGGTGCTCAACGTCAACGGGGCGTAACTTCTCCTACTTGAAAAAGACGTACTGTTAAATGTATTAAAAATGTATTAAAGTATATTTGTATTGTACTAAAAACATACTCAAGTATATTTTTTAATATATTTAATTGTACGTCTTTTCCCCCTTGGCTCCCTTCCCTCCTTCAGGGAACAGGAGTTACATTAGTAACCTAGACGTTCCCATTCAGTCATCACTATGAGTTACGTCAGTGACTGATGAATTGGGATCCCTAAGAAAAACGCTACAAACACTGTCTTCCAGCGCCTTGTGTAAACCGCCTGATCCCCCACACCCTTGGAGAAGGAGAGGGCTTTACACAGAGAAGTCAATCACTGCTGTTCCTACTTGTTAACGCCTACTTGTCACTGTTCTGCCATTTTCACTATGATGGTATAAATAAATTAAATAAGTAAATAAATAACCCTTTAACTTTGAGTTCAAATCTGAATGGTAGAAACTTAGAAGATCCTACATTTCTCCAAGGACAGTGAATTATTTTTTGAGTCTATTTACCCGTGGAAGAATACACATATAGGATCACCACATATGGGCACCAGTCTAGCACAGGGGCTGACCACTGACCAGAGTCGCTTCTGACTCCAGAGGTGGTGATGGCTGGCGAGTTGCGACATGTGATGGATTGTAGATCACCTTGACAGTTTATGTACGCATATCGATGTGTTGTCTGTTCTGTAAGAACTGATTTTCCTGCTAAGACAAAACTCACCCTGCAATAAAGCAATAAAACTCACCCTGGACAGAAGATCGAGAGCAAAGGACATTGTCTTGTCCAAACTTATCTCCTTGTTTATATGCATCCCCCTCTCCCTCCTCAAGTCACCAAAAGTTCACTAAGAATGTCTATATATCACATATGATGTATCTTGTGAATCTATTGTTTTTCCTTTTCATGTCTGGTATCATTTTAAGTGTCTCAGTGCGATTGGTAAACTGGTCTTAATTTCATTGCAGTCATTGGTTTAATGAGAAAGATTGAAACCTTGGGAAAATTCTGTTCTCCTCTCTGGGTGATATCTCTTCAAGATATCTGATAATTCTCCCCTCTCCCCTGAAACCAGGTGTTACCCCCTGGGGTACATGAATTGACCCAAAACAACTCTAAACAATTGATGTCATGTATTTATTATTTATGAATTGGCTTTTAATCATTTACTTGTGTAATTGGCATGATACATTTTTACCTGACAAATAAATTTTACCTGGACTCTCCTGAAATCATTATTTTAGTAGATTATGAGGAGGCTGATGCTACCGCAAATCTTAGTTAGGGTAGGTCAAACTAAAGGCACAGATGAACGGAGCAGTGGCACGTCATCTGAAGACCATTTGATCTCTGTCTATCACTGACTTGGCAAGTTGTACAGAAGTGGCTAAATAAACTAAACTTTTTTTGTATGAGTGAGCAGTAGGCAACCGACTTAAGAGGTATTAGCAAACCCTGCACCCTCTGACCAAGATCAGACTGGCGAGGCTGTATCGGTGAGATCCACGTAAATAGTTGAGGATGCGAACACCAACCTCCCGTAACAGGCAAAGGGCAGCCTCCGCGACCTTCGTAAAGATGCCGGGTGACAGGGAGGACTTTGTACTGGTATGCTCGTCCCTCAAACTCAAAACTAGGAATGGTCTGTGTCGAGGGAGAATTGAGACATTAAAGTACACGTCCTTCAGGTCGATCGCTACAAACCAATCTTAGGGGCGAACACATTCGAAAAGGTGTGTCTGTGTTAGCATTTTGATCAGAAGCTTGTGAAGGGCCCGATTCAAAACACGCACATCCAAGATTTGCTGTAACCCACCACTCTTCTTGGGAACAATGAAGTCAGGGCTGTAAAACCCTGACCTCACATCTGCTGGAGGGACCGGCTCGATCACGTCCTTCGCCAGGAGAAACATGAGGTCTGCAAAATCTGCATGCAGAACAGGGGCCTCTACGTTCACCACTGAGGTTAAACGGATGCCACTAAATCTGGCACTGGGAGAACTGAATCGCATAGCCGAGTCTGATTGTCCGAATGAACCAACGTAACGGGATGAGAAGCGCTAGCCAGGCTCCCAGCAACCGAACCAGCAGGACCAATGGGACCACAGACGTACCCGTGGAGGGGCAGCGAGGTGGAGGACAGGGACCCGTCCCGGAGTAGGGTCTGAGTGTGCAGTGCAACACTTACATGGCTCCACAGTTTGGCAGGGCGTGCGTGAGAAAGCATGACGCTAAACATCATAGAAGTTTAAGTTTTCTATAAGTAATTGTTATATTTTATATAAAATATATATTTTACTAAAAAAATTCAACTAAAACTTCAAGAAAATCAAAGATAAATATCTGAACAAATTCTGAGACAAATTTTAGGTTGATTTCTAAAAAATAAAAAAATAAAAATCAGTACGATTTTTTGAGCGCAGTACCAAACTTTTCCACTAGATGATCCAGACTCCTCTGATGACCGTATAAGGCAGGGTTCACCAATCTCGGTCCTGGAGGGCCGCTGTCCTGCAGAGTTTAGCTCCAACCCCAATTAAACACACCTGAACCAGCTAATCAAGTCTCACTAGGCATACTAGAAACTTTCAAACAGGTGTGTTGGAGCTGGTTGGAGCTAAACTCTGCAGGACAGCGAGGTTGGTGAACCCTGGTATAAGGACTCTTCGATTTCCATATATGGATTAAGTGATCTTAACTACAGTCTGAACGCTTTCAAATGCTTTATAGTTTGTCAAGATTACTTTAGGTTTAGACTAAGATATTATTGTTATAAATATATAATGGCAAGTGTCCCACGGGTGTTGGGGAGGGGCAGTCTTAAAAATAGTGGTTAAAACATTTTTATAAACCATAAATTCAGATATTGATTCTTTGTAATGTTTGAAAAGTCAATCTGTACTCACACATGACATTGAGCTGAACATCAGGAGAGATGTGAGTGTGTCCGTCTACAGCACAGCTATATCTGCCTGAATCCTCTCTTCTGACTGACTGCAGCAGGAGTTCATTGTTTCTGTCTCTTCTCTCAGTTAATGGCTGTGAGTTTCTGTACCAGATGAATGTTGCTCTGTCAGTCAGAGCGCAGCTGCTTTTACATGTCAGATTGACTGAATCTCCCTCTGTCACTCTCTCAGGAGACTCCACCTGAAGATCTGAACACAACACACACATTATATCTAGTGCTGCTGTCATACACTGATTATTATTCAACATAATGCACAGAAGAAGAGATAAACCTCATCAAACTCACCTGTGACAGTAAGAGTCACTCCTGGATCACCAGTATATTTTCCATCATCTTTATTAGTGATGAATCTGAAATAGTACATGTGTGAATCCTTCAGTGTCACATGACTCAGTCTGATGGTGCAGTTCTGCTGTTTATCTCCCAGATACTGAAGCCTCTGACTGTATTCAGGGTCCTTAGACAGATCTGGATGCTCAACACGCCACCACCTTTGAATTGGGCCTTTTGTCCAGAACACTTTCTCGATCTGATATCCAGTAGTAGGGTATGCATAAGAGCATCTCATTATCACTGTTGAGTCCTTTAGTGCACAGATGTGTGAAGGACTGTAACTCACACCCCAACCAGCACTAGAAACCCCTGAAACACAGAATTCATCAAACTGTAAATGTTGTTTTATCTGTTATATTGGACCATGAAAACATGGCAATACTTTATTACTATTTGAAAACAGCGACTCATTACAGGAAATATAAGATAAATGTAAATAAATAATCTCAGTGTGAATTACTTTAAAGGGGTGGTTTACTGCCTTTTTTCTTTGCTTGATTGTGTTTATGGGCTGCAATATAACATGTCTTCATGTTTCGTTTGTTAAAAAACGCCTTATTTTTAATAAATTTCACCTTTATTGTAAGCTGCTTCCTCCTCTGTCATTTGAACGACCGGTTGACTTCCTGAGTCTATGAAACCACTCCCTCAGAAACAGGCAATGGGCTCAGATTGGTTAGTTCGGCCGGTGTGTTGTAATTGGCTAAACTGCGTCCGGAATCTTCACGCCCATTACCTTTACGGGCGACAGTTGCATGTGCTCCGGTCAAATGTAATGGTGTCAATATTGCCTCATCAGTTTGAGCCAGAATCAGACCCAGAGAGCGGTGATGAAGAGAGTCAAGCAGAACCTCCGCAAACACGGCTCTTACTAAACGTTTCTGAATGGTAATTTTTTTTTATTATTATTATTTTCTCAAAGAATTTCCATACGCTGTTACTTGAAAATGCTACTGCTGTTTGTTAGCTTTTGAGATACGGTTTCCCCCTGATTAAACATTTAATATAACTGAATACATGACTGAGTAATACCGTTTTTTAAAGATATTGTTTTATTGATAGAATGAACAACCGTTTAACTATTCACAAAACTTAGTAGTTTACTCAGTTTGTCGTTTTCTTTAGGTGTACATGTGATAACAGCAGCTGAAGTTTGCTGATAATTTTTTGAAGTTTGTACACGTTTCTTATTCACACAAAATAACATCGAACTAACTAGCTACTATAACCAAACAGCTTTGGCATTTGTTTGCGTTCTTGATCAAATCAAACAAGTAATAAAAACTCAGTGAGTGTTTTAGCGCAATTTTCTGACGTCATGGGATCACAACACTAAGAGATAGTAAATCTTTTTATGTTTTTTTTTTTTTTTTTTTTTTTTTTGTGTGCGTTCCCGAGATTAGACCTTCCTTAACATAATGCCGAAAAAAGCCAGCGCTGGCATTTTTTTACATCCTTGATAAAACTAAAACATTACGTCTTCTTAAATTATACAGGCAAATACATTTAAAATGATTAAATCTTACTTTCAGGTTGTGGCCCAACAACTGCTGCCTCTGCTTCATGTTGGAGTAATAGTTTCTTGTTGAATCCGACATTGAACTCGTGTAGATTCTGGAAGCTGTCTTCCGTAAAATGCGCAGCACAGAGAGCTAAACTACGATTGTAATAGTCAGGAACATAATCAAACTTAAATTTTAACCATTGTTGGCGAACTACAGCGTCTGTAGGAAGCCTGAACACAGAAGACCTGACAGCTACAGCTCTCCACTATAACTCCTCCTCTTCGACAGCAGAACATGTTCCGGAGGGAGGGTTGATGTAAATGTATGGGATAGTTACGTATAAAACCCGGGAAGTATCTCGTTGTAGTCCCATTTGAGTCGTTTTTGTAGGCATTAAACTTCCTGATTTTTAAAAGACAATATCTCCGCTTATGTTGAACTTTCAGCGCAGCAACTTTGCAGATATTGTTCATGCACCAACAGCAACATTACACAGTATTTAAAATGAAAAAAGTGAAATAGCAATCAACCACCCCTTTAAGACAGAGGAGTGAAGAGAGAACCAAGAAATTAGCCAAAAACAACAAGCTGCACAATTACAGTTTTTCTGAATTGCTAAAACACATTTCTTGAAACCATCACTCACTTTCTCAAAACCTTAAACACAAAAGCAAATGTTCAAAACTCATTCAGAGAATCTCTGACTCTTCTGGCAAAATCAAACAATGCTTTCAGATCTTACACACATCAGTCAATATTATAAACACTACAGATCATTCGTTAGACACTACATGAAGAATGGAGAACACAGAATCCAAAGCATGCGGTTACAGGGCAAATATTTATTTATTTATTTATTGTAACAAAAGTAAACAAATTTTGCAATTATGCAAAAAATAAAGTAGTAATAACACCTGACAGTGGTGAGTGAATAAATACTGTATGCACTGCAAGTACTGTATAGTATTGTACTGAATATTTCCTCCTCTTATACTCACACTCTTCCTCCTCTTATACTCACACTCTTCCTCCTCTTACACACACTCTTCCTCCTCTTATACTCACACTCGTCCTCCTCTTATACTCACACTCTTCCTACTCACACTCTTCCTCCTCTTATACTCACACTCTTCCTCCTCTTATACTCACATGTTGTTTATACAATTTGGGGGGTACCATCAGCTCAGTTGGGGGTAATTGCCTCTATTGTTTTTAGCAGTAGTCATCCCTAAAGGCTATGTATAAGTTCAGCACCTTTAGGGACAGCCCACTGAAATGCCTATAAAGAAACCATGTAAAGTTACGTTAGTCAGACTGTTTGGAAGAACTGCAGAAACGTCCTCAATAAAGAATATAACTTCTTGAACGTGATCCCAAACGTCTCCTGGTTTTCTGCTTCGACGAAGAAAAAGTTTTCAACAGTCCTCAGTGATGTCCCTTCAAGATATCTCCCGAAACCAGGTGTTACCCCCTGGGGTACATGAATTGACCCAAAAAAACTCTAAACAATATTTGTATAACCCTTTTGTTCTGGTCTGGGTATTTAAAGCTAGGTGACAGAGCAGACTTTGGGAGCCTGTAACCAGGAACACCCCCCATACAGTGCTGTTTCCCGTTGGAAAACACTCACACACCACTGTGTGTCTCTGTCAGGAATGCATTGCTTACTGTTAGAGTCATCTTTGAGTCATTGATATCATGTATTTATTATTTATGAATTGGCTTTTAATCATTTACTTGTGTAATTGGCATGATACATTTTTACCTGACAAATAAAATGTTATATTTGATTTAGTCTGGACTCTCCTGAAATCATTATTTTAGTAGATTATGAGGAGGCTGATGCTACCGCAAATCTTAGTTAGGGTAGGTCAAACTAAAGGCACATGTATGAACGGAGCAGTAGGCACATCATCTGAAGACCTTTTGATTTCTGTCTATCACTGACTTGGCAAGTTGTACGGAAGTGGCTAAATAAACTACACTTGTTTTGTATGAGTGAGCAGTAGGCAACCGACTGAAGAGTATTAGCAAACCCTGCACCCTCTGACCAAGATCAGACTGGCGAGGCTGTGTCCGTGAGATCCACGTAAACCCGGGGCGTGTGACTCTGTGCGGCATCGGGTCCCTTAATGAATGAATAATTGAAAATATGGGATGCTCAGAATAATCAAAGATCTAAATTAATTCATAATCAATATTTATGACTATTTTCTAATAAGAATCATTTTCTAATATCATTTGAAATTGGAGTCAGATTAAGTGTAGAGCTAAAGTAATATTGAAACTAAATTCCAATAAATTAAGTGAACTTCACTGGAGCGCTGGAAAGACATACACGCATTATCCCTTCGCCCAGGCCATTGGATTCTGTCTTTGGGCCAATGGGTGGTCTTTACAGTTCGGACCAGTATATGCTTGTCTTGCAGCAACAGCAGAAACCGGCGGAGAGCAAAGAATACTGTGAGCAACTTGAGACAACTGATCTGCCACTGGAGTCGAGTTTGCTCTTTCCTAATTGACCTGAAGCTCCAGATGGCTGAGGTGTCTGAGCACCAGGTCCCTGTGTTCGCACAACTGATCTCGCGAGTGGGGCAAGAAGAGCCAGTCGTTGAGATAGTTGAGGATGCGAACACCAACCTCCCGTAACAGGGAAAGGGCGGCCTCCGCGACCTTCGTAAAGACGCCGGGTGACAGGGAGGACTTTGTACTGGTATGCCCGTCCCTCGATTGCAAAGTGTTGGAACGGTCTGTGTCGAGGGAGAATTGAGACATTAAAGTACACGTCCTTCAGGTCGATCGCTACAAACCAATCTTAGGGGCGAACACATTCGAAAAGGTGTGTCTGTGTTAGCATTTTGATCAGAAGCTTGTGAAGGGCCCGATTCAAAACACGCACATCCAAGATTTGCTGTAACCCACCACTCTTCTTGGGAACAATGAAGTCAGGGCTGTAAAACCCTGACCTCACATCTGCTGGAGGGACCGGCTCGATCACGTCCTTCGCCAGGAGAAACATGAGGTCTGCAAAATCTGCATGCAGAACAGGGGCCTCTACGTTCACCACTGAGGTTAAACGGATGCCACTAAATCTGGCACTGGGAGAACTGAATCGCATAGCCGAGTCTGATTGTCCGAATGAACCAACGTAATGGGCTGGGAAGCTCTAGCCAGGCTCCCAGCAACCGAACCAGCAGGACCAATGGGACCACAGACGTACCTGTGGAGGGGCAGCGAGGTGGAGGACAGGGACCCGTCCCGGAGTGGGGTCTGAGTGTGCAGTGCCTGGCTCCACAGTTTGCCAGGGCGTGCGTGAGAAAGCGTAACGCTTGTTCTGAGACACTGCTTATGATTTATGGGGATTAAAAAAGAGGAGTGGGTGGATGTTTATCATTATAGGGTGGTTGTGTACACACACTGCCAACACATTTATGTTCACACACCATGTAAAAGTGAATTTTGCATAATAGGTGCCTTTAAAAATCTTCAAAAATCTTAAAATACTTCAGAGCACAGACTTAAGTCTTAAAATCTTTTTAAAGGGAACACTTCACAGATTATTGTAGGGTTTTTTTAAGTTTACAAAAAGCATCATAGAAGTTTAAGTTTTCTATAAGTAATTTTTATATTTTATATAAAATATGTGACCCTGGACCACAAAACCAGTCTTATGTGTAATTTTTTTAAAATTGAGATTTATACATCATCTGAAAGCTGAATACATAATCTTTCCATTGATGTATGGTTTGTTAGGATAGGACAATATTTGGTCGAGATACAACTATTTGAAAATCTGGAATCTGAGGGTACAGAAAAATCTAAATATTGAGAAAATCGCCTTTAAAGTTGTCCATTTCTATTGGCGATAGTGCTGCATCCATACACAAAAATAAATGTTTTATATATTTAAGGTGGGAAATTTACAAAATATCTTCATGGAACATGATCTTTACTTAATATCCTAATGATTTTTGGCATAAAAGAAAAATCTATAATTTTGACCCATACAATGTTTTGTTGGCTATTGCCACAAATATACCCGTGCAACATAAGACTGGTTTTGTGATCCAGGGTCACATATATATTTTACAAAAAAAATTCAACTAAAACTTCAAGAAAATCAAAGATAAATATCTGAACAAATTCTGAGACAAATTTTAGGTTGATATCTAAAAAAAAAAAAAAAAAAAAATCAGTACGATTTTTTGAGCGCAGTACCAAACTTTTCCACTAGATGATCCAGACTCCTCTGGTGACCATATAAGGACTCTTCGATTTCCATATATGGATTAAGTGATCTTAACTACAGTCTGAACGCTTTCAAATGCTTTATAGTTTGTCAAGATTACTTTAGGTTTAGACTAAGATATTATTGTTATAAATGTATAATGGCAAGTGTCCCACGGGTGTCGGGGAGGGGCAGTCTTAAAAATAGTGGTTAAAACATTTTTATAAACCATAAATTCAGATATTTATTCTTTGTAATGTTTGAAAAGTCAATCTATACTCACACATGACATTGAGCTGAACAGCAGGAGAGATGTGAGTGTGTCCGTCTACAGCACATTTATATCTGCCTGAATCCTCTCTTCTGACTGGATTGAGGGAGAGTTTGTTGCTGTATTTATTCTCAGTTAATATCTTCAGTGAGTTTCTGTACCAGATGAATGTTGCTCTGTCAGTCAGAGCGCAGCTGCTTTTACATCTCAGAGTGACTGAATCTCCCTCTGTCACTCTCTCAGGAGACTCCACCTGAAGATCTGAACACAACACACACATTATATCTAGTGCTGCTGTCATACACTGATTATTATTCAACAATGCACAGAAGAAGAGATAAACCTCATCAAAGTCACCTGTGACAGTAAGAGTCACTCCTGGATCACCAGTATATTTTCCATCATCTTTATTAGTGATGAATCTGAAATAGTACATGTGTGAATCCTTCAGTGTCACATGACTCAGTCTGATGGTGCAGTTCTGCTGTTTATCTCCCAGATACTGAAGCCTCTGACTGTATTCCGGGTCATTAGACAGATCTAGAAGCTCAACACCCCTTTGAATTGGGCCTTTTGTCCAGAACACTTTCATGATCTGATATCCAGTAGGGTATGTATAAGTGCATCTCATTATCACTGTTGAGTCCTTTAGTGCACAGATGTGTGAAGGACTGTAACTCACACCCCAATCATCACTAGAAACCCCTGAAACACAGAATTCATCAAACTGTAAATGTTGTTTTATCTGTTATATTGGGCCATGAAAACATGGCAATACTTTATTACTATTTGAAAACAGTGACTCATTACAGGAAATATAAGATAAATGTAAATAAATAATCTCAGTGTGAATTACTTTAAGACAGAGGAGTGAAGAGAGAACCAAGAAATCAGCCAAAAACAACAAGCTGCACAATTACAGTTTTTCTGAATTGCTAAAACACATTTCTTGAAACCATCACTCACTTTCTCAAAACCTTAAACACAAAAGCAAATGTTCAAAACTCATTCAGAGAATATCTGACTCTTCTGGCAAAATCAAACAATGCTTTCAGATCTTACACACATCAGTCAATATTAGAAACACTACTGATCATTCGTTAGACACTACATGAAGAATGGAGAACACAGAATCCAAAGCATGCAGTTACAGGAGAAATATTTATTTATATATTGTAACAAAGTAAACAAATTTTGCAATTATGTAATAAAGTAGTGCTGACACCTGACAGTGGTGAGTGAATAAATACTGTATGCACTGCAAGTACTGTATAGTATTGTACTGAATATTGTATAGTATGGAATGTCTGTATATTCAGCATTTGCATACTGTGAAATACAGTGACCAACTGCAGAAGCCCAAAATGTTACAGTAAAAAAACTGTAAATGAAAAGCATGTTACTGTAAAGTACAGTCAGAAGAGTTGAGCAACTGCAGAATCAAGGTCAGTGAGAGAGATTTATTCTGCTTCAGCTTCACGTCTTCATGTCGGTCCGGCCGGAGAATATCATCTCTGCAGGAGAAGAGAAAAACCCTGAAGCAGATTCTCCACACCTTCCTCTTCCTCTTCCTCCTCATCATCACCTCTTTCACACACTCTTCCTCCTCTTATACTCACACTCTTCCTCCTCTTATACACATACTCTTCCTCCTCTTATACTCATACTCTTCCTCCTCTTATACTCACACTCTTCCTCATCTTATACTCATACTCTTCCTCCTCTTATACTCATACTCTTCCTCCTCTTATACTCACACTCTTCCTCCTCTTATACTCATACTCTTCCTCCTCTAACTCAAACTCTTCCTCCTCTTATACACACACTCTTCCTCCTCTTATACACACACTCTTCCTCCTCTTATACTCACACTCTTCCTCCTCTTATACTCATACTCTTCCTCCTCTAACACATACTCTTCCTCCTCTTATACTCACACTCTTCCTCCTCTTATACACACACTCTTCCTCCTCTTACACACATACTCTTCCTCCTCTTATACAAACACTCTTCCTCCTCTTATACACACACTCTTCCTCCTCTTATACACACACTCTTCCTCCTCTTATACTCACACTCTTCCTCATCTTATACTCACACTCTTCCTCCTCTTATACTCACACTCTTCCTCCTCTTATACACATACTCTTCCTCCTCTTATACACACACTCTTCCTCCTCTTATACTCACACTCTTCCTCCTGTTATACTCACACTCTTCCTCCTCTTATACACATACTCTTCCTCCTCTTATACTCACACTCTTCCTCCTCTTATACACACACTCTTCCTCCTCTTATACACACACTCTTCCTCCTCTTACACACATACTCTTCCTCCTCTTATACAAACACTCTTCCTCCTCTTATACACACACTCTTCCTCCTCTTACACACACACTCTTCCTCCTCTTATACTCACACTCTTCCTCCTCTTATACACACACTCTTCCTCCTCTTATACTCACACTCTTCCTCATCTTATACTCACACTCTTCCTCCTCTTATACACATACTCTTCCTCCTCTTATACACACACTCTTCCTCCTCTTATACTCACACTCTTCCTCCTCTTATACACATACTCTTCCTCCTCTTATACACACACTCTTCCTCCTGTTATACTCACACTCTTCCTCCTCTTATACACATACTCTTCCTCCTCTTATACTCACACTCTTCCTCCTCTTATACACACACTCTTCCTCCTCTTATACACACACTCTTCCTCCTCTTACACACACACTCTTCCTCCTCTTATACAAACACTCTTCCTCCTCTTATACACACACACTCTTCCTCCTCTTATACTCACACTCTTCCTCCTCTTATACACACACTCTTCCTCCTCTTATACTCACACTCTTCCTCCTCTTATACACACACTCTTCCTCCTCTTATACACACACTTCCTCCTCTTATACTCACACTCTTCCTCCTCTTATACTCACACTCTTCCTCCTCTTATACACACACTCTTCCTCCTCTTATACTCACACTCTTCCTCATCTTATACTCACACTCTTCCTCCTCTTATACACATACTCTTCCTCCTCTTATACACACACTCTTCCTCCTCTTATACTCACACTCTTCCTCCTCTTATACACATACTCTTCCTCCTCTTATACACACACTCTTCCTCCTGTTATACTCACACTCTTCCTCCTCTTATACACATACTCTTCCTCCTCTTATACTCACACTCTTCCTCCTCTTATACACACACTCTTCCTCCTCTTATACACACACTCTTCCTCCTCTTACACACACACTCTTCCTCCTCTTATACAAACACTCTTCCTCCTCTTATACACACACACTCTTCCTCCTCTTATACTCACACTCTTCCTCCTCTTATACACACACTCTTCCTCCTCTTATACTCACACTCTTCCTCCTCTTATACACACACTCTTCCTCCTCTTATACACACACTTCCTCCTCTCCCTCTTATATTGTTTCCATCCATTATTGCTTTCAACATTCAATGCAAAATTTTGAGTAAATCTAGGCACTTTAAACTGTCTTGTAATTTGTACAGTTGGTTTCCTCTCATCATTAGAAATAAGTCTGAACAATTTTGAGTCGTTGTGTGTAAACGATGACAACTGTGTTGTAGTTGTGTTTGACTTTGTGTTTAGTGTTTTGAAACATAAGTGCATCACAGTGAGAAATGTGTTTTAATGAGTGAGAATGTGTTTAGAGTTTTGCAAAAAGAGTGCATGAGATTTTCAAACAGTGTTTTAAATACCTGAAATTGTTTAATGTTTTACAGAAAGAGTGATTTATTCGTCAAATTGGTTTAGGCTACTGAGAATTTGGTTCAGAGAAGTGGGTTTAGTGTTTTAGCAATTCAGAAAAACTGTAAATCCTGGAATATGACTAAATACATATTTAACATATATACATTCACTTACGAGAACAAGAGCAAAAGATATTCACGATCTAGTGCTAGGGCAGGGCTGTGAACTGTCACACATTCAGCCTGAGACTCTAATCGACACGTTTCCCACACTCTCACGCCACATACACATTTTCTCACACAGAACAAAATGGCTAAACATTCATTGCGTGAGAACAGCAGAACTCGGCAAACTACAAGCATCATCAAAACGGCCAACGCCCCTCTATGGGCAGAGGTGTAAAGTCCAGGGGTCAGAAAGTAGAAGTCCTGCCATATGTTTATTACACCCATAAACTCAGCAGCTGATTCCACTAATTAGTTCTCCTGTCTGAATTAGCAAATCCAGGTGAACAAAATACTGAGGAGGACTTTTACTTTCTGAACCTGGACTTTACACCTCTTGCACTGACAGACAAGACAGAGCTGGTTACTTTTAAATTCTAAGCTCTCAGATTCTGTCAATTTTATTACGAAATTAAAACAATAAATATCGTTTTGGCATTGTAAATGTGAAGTGGCAGATCGCTGTAGCGCCTCAGTTCAAGCGGCACGTGAACCGATCATCAACGAATGAACAATAGGTAGGCTATGTTGAAAGATACAGTAAAACTTACTGAAATGTATATGCCTCTGTAGTCGCATAGATTCGAATACTCGTATATTGTTATTCATATGTTTTATTATTATTATGTATTGTTGGTTACCATTTATTAAGTAGGCCTATAGATGTTTTTGTTAACATCACTTAAACCTGCGTATACTGGCGGGTGACGCTAGGGGGCAGTGGTGAGCCGCAGCGCATTTCACTTTTTGACATGGAGTCACACTGCCCAGCTATTTCAACCTCTCAACACTGTGAAACAAAAAATAATGTATTGTTGTCTTTGTTGAATTTTCAGATTGTACAGCGTGTGACAGAAATAAAAATTATATGTGCCACCAGAAAACACAGCCTCTTCTGTGTGTGCAACACCTCACACATAATATCGATCAATCAGTGTTTTTCAACCGCGGAGAGAAGTCAATAAAACAGCTGGAGAACAAGTATATCACATAACGTTACATAACGCTGGAGAAGCATAACATTACATTTACCCCAGGAAAGCCATTTAATGACCATAGCATGTTAGTTGGCTAGAAATATTAGCTATAGAGACCATTTGCTAAATATGTGCACTATATTAGCCTACATATTTATTATATTTTTACCTATCACTACAATATTATAATGTTGTTATTATAATAAAAACACATTATATTTAATTAGAGTTGTTATTTTTAATAATAATAATAGCTGACAGGGCTCTCTATGTTTACAGCATTGTATGAGTTTTTTTTTCCTTGAGAAAAATGAACATGTATCTACTGTAACTAATATTTATCAAAATTAATCGATATTGAATCAAGATCAAAATCAAATCACAAGAATTGAATTCGTGAAAGAGAATTAAATAATTGAAATCGTGAAATTTGTGTCAAGCAATAATAATAATAGTAATGATAAAAACAGTAGCCTACCAGTCATTGTACCACATTTTAACATGTTGTCACTAAAATCCTAAACTTCTGTTATTTTGAATAATACAATTCCATTTAGTTACCAAATGTTTTGCCAATCACAAATGGTGATGCAAGTTTTTTTTTTACACCCCAATCCCCCCTTCCATAATTCTCCCTTTAAACTAAACTCAAAAGTTGGCAGCCCTCAGTGATCTTTTGATGAGCTTTGATGGACGGTGTTGCAGAAGTAAATGTACAGAGACAGAGGAGTGAAGAGAGAACCAAGAAATCAGCCACAAACAACATGACACACTCTCAAATAATGAAATTAATTAAAAAAAATAAGACGAAGAAAATAATCAAAGGTAATTTATTAAATACCCAATGACATCAAAATATTAGTTTTGTGGCTTTTCAAATCAATCAATCAAAATTTATTTATATAGTACAATTCATACATCAAAGCAATTCAATGTGCTTTACAAAGAAAAATAATAAAGAAACAAATAAAAACATCATAATAATAATACAAGATACACAGACACAAGAAAGAATAAAAAGATTTAAAAGATGGGATAAGAAAAGACATAAGAAGCTGTAAGGCTGAGCAGTATAGCTACGTTTAAGAGCTCAATCATAATCACGTGAAAAAAGAAAATTTTTTAACTTGGATTTAAAAATCAACACATTTGGGGCACATCTAAGATCTTCTGGTAATTTGTTCCAGTCGTGTACAGCAGAGATGCTAAACGCAGCTTCTCCATGTTTAGTTCTAACTCTTTGCTCCACTAGCTGACCTGAGTTCATTGATCTAAGAGTCCTGCTTGGTTTATATTTTTCAAACATTTCAGAAATGTACTCAGGTCCTAAGCAATTCAGCGCTTTATATTACTTTAAAAACTATTCTATAACTGATTGGGAGCCAATGTAAAGTTTTTAGAACCGGAGTGATGTGCTCTATTTTCTTAATCCCGGTTAATAATCTAGCAGCAGCTGGAGCTGCTTTACAGTCTTTTTTGGAAGTCCGGTTAATAGTCCTTTTAGTTCTTATCTATCAGCTCAGAGCTCATTTATGTTAGTGAAGTCCTTTGACATGATACATATTTAACATGTACACATTCACTTCTGAGAACTTGAGCCAAAAAATATTCATGATCTGCTGCTACAGTGATTCTTGTCCAATCAAATGCTCTGAACATTGAGAAAGTCCCTCCCTCTAAACCATGTGACACTGACTAGCAAGTAGCAAAAGACTATTGGACATTTCTAAAAGGGACGAGCGTTTGACATGTTCAACACAAACTTCCTGTTTCAGAGAGAAATATGTGAGAACAGGACAGAAGAAAGTGCAGATCAGCCGCTCATGAGGCCTTAAATAAAACATCAGAGTGTTTCTAATGTGAATGTAAGAGAGACTCACCGTGAATCATGAGCAGAAAGAAGATCAGAGGAAGAGGAGGAGCCATTCTGACCCACATCAGCATAACATATATCTATAATACAGCATTCAATTCATTTCACATTTATTTGTATAGCGCTTTTCACAATACACATCGTTTCAGAGCAGCTTTACAGAAAATACACGAGTCCACATTACAATTTAGAGTGATCTGTTATCAGAGGAAACTGTCTAAGATATGCATATACAAAATCACATTTAGCTAAAAATGTATTAATTGAAACAATGTAATAATTTAAGGCAAAAACAATGAGCTCATTGAAGTAATGAATACTTGCATTAATATATGCATCACTTAAACAAGTATATGTAAATCACCCTATTCTTAACATTTCTCATGTAAAGACACGTATGTTATATGGGCAATAATCATCAGTTTCATTTAAGCAAGAGTGTGTTTGTCTTACCGTGTTGAAGCTCATCAGATCAACAGCAACCAAATGACTGACTGTTTTAACACAAGCACTTTAGCTTTACAGTGAAGGACTTTGTGTGGATAACACTGTTTATTAACGAACGCCCATCGACGGAAATATCACTGTCCCTCCCTCAACAAGAGAACAACATTACTGAACTAAACCTACTTAAAGAAAAACCATGATCTTTTTCCGTAAGTTAAAGATGAATAATTGTGAAGATGAATGATAGTGATTTACAGGTGAGTCTCATCAAGGTTGATGTCAGTCACAGGAGATGGTGACCTCTGGTGGCAGTTTGAGGGATTGAACGAGCACATATGAGACGAGATGTGTCTGACTGCAGAACTATATACGTGACAGCAGTTTCAGGCCAGCAGCTTCAGACCGGACGTTAGGAGCTGACGATCACCTAAAGCCTGCTTTATACCAGAGATGGTCTCATTACTGGGAGATACCAGGATCTGTGGATCTACCATTGTAAAGTGTAACAGCTGACTTTTATCATGTGTTCCTTGATAACCAATCACATTACAGCCTTGGCGTCATTGAGGCTGTGTCCGAAATCACCCCCTATACCTCTAAATAGGGCATTATTTGAGAAAACAGCCATTTGTAGTGGTGTCTGAAACCATAGTGGACGTTATCGAGTTCCCTCATTCAATCCCACAATGCACCGCAATAACAAGTGCACAACAGATATACACTCAACGGCTAGAGAATACCCACAATGCACTGTGAGAGTCATTTGCCAAATGAATTCCTGCATCTGAACAGAAGATGGCGCCGCAACTGAATCATCCATCCATCCATTTTCCAAACCGCTGGTCCAAAGTGGCTACAGCGTAATATAAAACAGGTATTAATTCCTTTTTTATTGATTATTAAATTGTTAAATTAAGGTTTATACATGCTAGTTTCCATGACAGAGTTCAAGGTGAATCTTTTAATTTCTACTGGATCAAACATGTTGAAGATTAGCCGATGGGGTGTCGATTCATTAAGGTGAGACACTACAGGTGGTGAATAGGGTAACATTTTAAAATAATAGATATCACCATGAAACTTCCTCAGTTGATTACTTACACAAGTATATAAAAAAATGTATTACAAGTTTTAGAAATTTGTATGTTTAATTATGCAAATTAGGCATTATCTCATTAAAAATGCACGATTTTGCATATATTTTCGGTAGATAGATCTTGTGGTGGATTTTAATTAATCAACTTTAAAATTAACTAACATTTGTTTTTCTTGCAGGAATAACATTCATATGCTTTTAATGTGTCCAAACTCTTTGGGGAAAAACTTGTGACTATGAGTGTATGTGTCTGTGGGTATTAATAACAGAAAGGGGAACTGAAACTAGACATGACTTGTTCGCAAAAACCTTGTGATAAGTAATCAGAGTTTGCTTATGCCAGTGACAGAGGGAAAAGGTTGGGGCTTTTGAACCAATTGAACCAATCATATTGAAGGTGACATGTTAGTCTTATTTGTTTTCTTGATTCTATAAAAACTGTTGTATATGTGTTTTTCGATGGGATTCTCAATGGAATTTGTCTGAGATCCTCCGGCCTTGCTTCTTGGGAAAGATTTCTTTGAGAACTGCTCGGGAAGATCTCCTGGCCGTGATTAAAGCATTTAAAGGACAATTGCAGGTCTGTTTGTCAATTTATTCCTGCGCAGGAAGCTAGTTTAGGGAAGCAAGTTAGTTAGAAACTCGGCCAGTTGTCGACTGAAGACGCAAGAGCCAGAGAGTTAAGGTATTGGTGTCGAGAGCAGACGCCAGAGAGTTTAAGGTATTGGTGTCGAGTGTAGACGCCAGAGATATTAAGATCAGGTGGGTGTCGAGTGCAGACGCCCCAGGTAGTTAGGTTTAGGGAGAAAATCCACGACAATCTGAACATATGATAAAGCCAGGTGCAAATTTCTTTTTTCATTTTGTTTACACACAAGATGAAAATAAAAACTCAGAGTGATTTCAGGATATATGCTTTTATAGGAAATCAAAATATACTGTCCATAGCCTTAAAAAATCGATTTTCGCCATATTTTTTTGATTAAAATGTCACATAAATCAGGCCAGGAATTATTTATTAACAAATCCCTCTGAAAATATCTTCAGAATACTGGTAAGTGTATAACTGGAAAGTCTGGTGTACACAGGTGCTACATAGGCTGAGATGTTTCTACTGGAGAATGACAAAAAAAAGTCATTTTGAGCAAACGGCAGTTAAAGAGTTAAAGAGCTCTAAATGAGATTTCGTGTTGGCTTTAAATCCCCCTTTGGACTTTCACTATTGGTTACTGATAGAAAGGAAATGCCCATATTTTGGTTACATTGGAGATGTGCAGGAGACTCAGAGCTTTACAGCGATACCGGTCATGACAGACTTCAGTGAACAGACGGATCTCGGCGTGTCGCGTTGGAATGATAACTTCTTGGTAAATTCGGGAGAAACTTACTGCCGCAAGTAAACAAAATGTAATAAAATAAACATCTTAATGTATATTTTCAACGTTTTCTTTATAGCAGCTTGAAAGTACACATATTGAAGGAGTAAACTAGCCCAAAATCTCAAAACTGACCACTGCATGAAAAATCGATGTTTTGAGACTGCTGGTCTGGCGCTGCTGTGGCCTGTGGCTCTGCTCTAGGCTAGTATTGTATGAGCGCATCACTAATAAAACTGATCACTTAAAGGGAAAGTCACAGGAACACCAAAGACAGAATAACAGAAGCTGATAATATTGACCATAACATGATAGTGTCCATTGTGAAGTGGCACAATTATGATTTTGTTCAGTATTTTAGGGTAAAATGATAAATTATTATTTAAAAGCAGAAAACTGCACTTTATCCACCAATGAACATCACTTTAGGTTTTTTACTCTGTAAGAACTGATTTTCCTGCTAAGACAAAACTCACCCTGCAATAAAGCAATAAAACTCACCCTGGACAGAAGATCGAGAGCAAAGGACATTGTCTTGTCCAAACTTATCTCACCCCCCCTCTCCCTCCTCAAGTCACCAAAAGTTCACTAAGAATGTCTATATATCACATTTGATGTATCTTGTGAATCTATTGTTTTTCCTTTTCATTTTGATTTCATTTCATTCGTTTGGTATCATTTTAAATGTCTCAGTGCGATTGGTAAAATGGTGTTATTTTCATTGCAGACATTGTTGGTATGAGAAAGATTGAAACCTTGGGAAAATTCTCTTCAAGATATCTGATAATTCTCCCCTCTCCCCCGAAACCAGGTGTTACCCCCTGGGGTACATGAATTGACCCAAAACAACTCTAAACAATACATTTTGTATAACCCTTTTATTCTGGTCTGGGTATTTAAGGCTAGGTGACAGAGCAGACTTTGGGAGCCTGTAACCAGGAACACCCCCCATACAGTGCTGTTTCCCGTTGGAAAACACTCACACACCACTGTGTGTCTCTGTCAGGAATGCATTGCTTACTTTTAGAGTCATCTTTGAGTAATTGATGTCATGTATTTATTATTTCTGAATTGGATTTTAATCACTTGTGCATTTGCGCTTATTCTGCATTTTTCAGAAATCATTATTTACTAGTAGATTAATGTGTAGTCTGGTGTTTCCGCAAATCTCTGTCCAGGATAGATCAAACCGAAGGCACTAATGAATGGAGCATGGGGCACATCATTGAGGAGACCTTCCGATTTCTGACTATCACTGACTTAGCACGTTGCAAGCTCGCAACTATTAAAACAAGTAATAAAAACTCAGTGAGTGTTTTAGCGCAATTTTCTCACCTCATGGGATCACAACACTAAGAGATAGTAAATCTTTTCCTGGATTTTTTTTGTGCGTTCCCGAGATTAGACCTTCCTTAACATAATGCCGAAAACCCGAAGTCTCTAGGTGGTCTGGTTGAGGAGTAGATAGAAGTGCAAGATTGGTGCGCACAGACGCACAGAACAGAAATCATGAGTTAACAATCGCAATTTGTCCGGTGGAAAATTGCGCTAAAAAATACTCCTTTGTTATGAGTCAGCAGTGAGCGGCCGCTTAGGGTAAAATAGTAGCACTGCACCCTCTGACTATTTCAGGACTGGCTAGTTTGTGATCGTGAGCGCACATTCGCAACGTGACGTCTCAAAGCAACACCGAGTCCTTAATGAACGGATATTTGAAATTATGAGACGCTCAGAATAATCAAAGATCTAAATTAATTCATAATTTATATTATGACTATTTTCTAATAAGCAACAAGATCTAAATTTGATTATCATTTGAAATTGGAGTCAGATTAAGTGTAGAGCTAAAGTAATATTGAAACTAAAATTCTAATAAATTAAGTGAACTTCACTGGAGCGCTGGAAAGACATACACGCATTATCCCTTCGCCAAGACCGTTGGACTCCGTTAATGGGCCAGTGGGTGGTCTTTACAACTCCTCTGACTTAATTTTAGCATTTATAGGTATATATTTTTACACAGTGACAATTCACCAGCTTTTAACCTTTATTTAATTCCACTGTTACATCATTTGTTTTAACTATACCGAAATAAATCTGACTCATTAAGCTGGATTTGATTGTTGGAGATTTGGCTTGATCTTGGATTGTATGGTTCTTCGACGCTCATCCTGGACTTGCAAAGAAAGCTGAAAACAAAGATGATCTGGGGTCCGTTCTTCGTACGTTGCTTAATACATCCGAGATCAAATGACACATCCAAGATGATATCATCGGGCTTATCATGATCTGGCTAATTAGGTTCTTCGAACTCACCTGTTGTTTATGATTAGTATCGCTGGATTGAGTTATCTGAGATAATTGCGCGTTCATGCGTTGGATTAAAAGGGGATATGTGGCGATAGTAGAAACATTGATCAGCAACGCTGCTATCGGCTGCTCAGCGTGGCCAAAGAGCGCACAGTTTTACTCCTCAGCAGAGCAAGAGCTACACTTATAACAGTAGCTATATATTTCTGTATTTTAATAATTTAATCATTACTTTGTTCACAAGTAAAAGTGAAGTACAAGAATATTCTACAAAATGGAAATCTTTACTACTGATACTGGTCTTAGTCTGTTTTTAACAAAGCACTGTTAAATGATGTGTTTGTCTGTTTATAACAGCAACCAAGAAAAAGGCTGAGCAGAAACAAACAGGTGTTGGTCCTGCACCCCCACATTACAGAAGAGCTGGCCCTGGGGTTAAATGTGAACCGACCCGTTGTGGAGATCATCCCTGGGTTCAGCTCTTCCTCAGACCCACAGCCAGAGACCAGTAGCAGCAACTCCTTCATTACTGGTAAATACTGGAGCTTTCAATTATCTTACTAAACTGTCAAATCATTTGCTTCTGGATTAAATTAGGCCTATAATCCAAATGGCTGGTACAGTTATTTCAACTGTTAAATCTTGAGTAATGATGAATTGCTTTGACTTGTGAAAGTGAAACTGATAAACTTATGTTAATATAAAAATATTTTGCCATGAGTTATTGATCACATATTTACAGTTTTACATAATGTAATGCTTGTGTGTGTTCTCTGGGCTTTAATCCAAAGATAACTTTAGGATTATAGCAATAAAACCCTCGGACAGGGACAAGTTCTTCTTTAGCCTCTTTCTCTCTTTAATAACTCTTTCTATTCCACTCTCCTCTCTGTCCCCCCGTAATAATAAAAGTCCTCACAACAACATCCACTTTAACACAATATTTACTGCTGAATTAATATTCAAATATTTAAATATAACATCAGCATTAATATTTTAATATAATGTGCAACACTTTTATTTACATCTACAGAAAGTCCTACAGAAGAGTCAGCACAAAGAAGTGATACAGAGGTGGGCAGTGTCGTACTTTTACTTTTTATTCGTTGCATGAGGCATGTGTTTATAGTTCTTCAACAGAAACAAAATTTGGTATTGTGATCTGAAAAAAATAAAAATAAAAATAAGGGGAGAAATAGAACTTGACAACTTAAAGAAGAAACTGGCACTAGAGATTGAGTTTCTTCAAAATGTCCTTCAGAGTAAGTGCTGATACACTATTTCACACTGAGTAATATTGCTGACCTTGCATAACAATATCTCTTATTACAGGCTAAAGATGACTTGATCACTGGCTTTTCTTTACAAAGAATAATTTAAATAAAACTCAATAAATATGTTCCAATATATTTACTAATATATCATAATATATGTAATTTTATATTCAGTAATACACTTCATAATATATATGTGTGTTCAGATATCAAAGGTCAAAGGTCAGATATATTTACTCATGCAGCATAAACGCACATAAAGAGAGATATATAGTGTAATATAATTCCTATAGTTATAGATTATTTACATTATAAATTAATTTAAACATTATAAACAGTCAGAAGCAAAGCATGCTGGGAACTAGAAATTCGTTGTAACTTCGTTGTTCCATGAATGTGTGTGAACATACATTCACATTTATATGGGAACATGTGCAATATATGTACACAATAAAGGATACAACTTTTTGAATATTACATGTAATGCTATTTTTGTCTTCATTTATAAATATATTATGTGTATTCATATATAGCCATACATGTTGTCACAGTCACAAACTCTGCAACCACCCTATCAGGCCATCAGAGGGCGCCCTCACCCGAATATTGACTGTTACACGCACTACACTTCCCATAACTCCGTTCTCATTCTAATCCATAGACAGTAAAAGAAATGGACACAGCGACCCTATTGGAACTCAATTGAGACAAGTGAAGCCCATTTTTAGCGATTTCTTAGCACTTCCTTTCCTGACGCGCAGACTCAAACCGAGCAAAGCGTTACACGGACCACGTGAGCAACCCGTCTGTCTTCTAGTAGCTGTGCCAAGAGAAATCTGAATCATTCACTCTAAAAACTGCTGGGTTAAAAAATAACCCAACCTTAACCACACCGCTGGGTCACTATTGGACAGAACACGCGCTGGGTTGGTTTGACCCAAGTGCTGGGTTTTACCATTTAACCCATATTTCTGGGTCATTCATTTGACCCAACCAGTGGGTGAAATTAACCCTCTTGCTGGGTTAAGTCTTACTCATGTGCTGGGTTATTTCTTGTCTCATTGCCTTAATAAAAATAGAAACAAATATTTGTTATATTATGAATGTAAAATAATTATTATTTCTGTAATACAATAAACCAGAGAGGCCACTGTATGATTTCAATCTCATTTTTTTTATTTTATACACTTCTTTAATACTTTTCTTTATCGAATACAAATGTTACTCAATGTCAAAGGTCTGACATGTCCCCCTCATTTCATCCCTGAGGCACAGAATGTGCAGCAATTCACCAGTCATCTCATTTTGTAAATATTCAACCATGTTGGTCCTCACCTGTTGATTACACAAGTCAAGTCAAGTCATTTTTATTTATATAGCGCTTTTTAAAATACAGACTGTATCAAAGCAGCTTCACAGTGATACTGTAACGTGAATATAATACAACAAAGTTTGTTTCTAGAAGAAAATTGCGTCATCGTCCACCTTAAGGCAAATCAATAATATTGTTTAATATTAAATGTCCCCAACTAAGCAAGCCAAAAGCCAAGGCAACAGTGTCAAGGAACCAAAACTCCATCAGTGACAGAATGGAGAAAAAAACCTTGGGAGAACCCAGTCTCAGTCGCTCAGTTCTCCTCTGGCCAACGAGCGAACAGTGTATGATTATGATCCAGGCAGCATTACAGGTCAGAGGTCAGATTGAATAAGAACATTCAGAATATTTATCCAGTTCCATCTGGTTGGAAGTCGGAGTCATCACACCGGTATGGAGACGAGTTTGTTGAGGATCAGTCGTGTCAATGAGGCCTTCACAGGGCTGATGAGGCTGGCCCTTCAGGGATGCGTCATGGATGGGTCCAGGCGCAGGTCCACCTTTTGATCTGGATACGGCCTGGATCTGGCTGACTTCAGTAAACTTTAGAATGAACAGAAAGACAAACATTAGCATACATGCCATTCTTCTTATTAAATAATGAGTACATCAGGTGTTATAGGAAAGTGTCCCTGGTTCCGGCTGACCTATGCAGCCTAATAATCATTTAACTGATTTGAATAATAGAAATGTATAATGTTCTATATGAATGCCAGGTAAAAGAGATGCGTTTTAGTCTAGATTTAAACTGACAGAGTGTGTCTGCTTCCCGGACAATCACTTAGAGTGTTGCAATAAAACTGACATGCAAGTTAAGCTTTTTTTGTGGAAGTATCAATTTATTATTGAATATGCATTTAAAATTATTGCAAACATTACCAAATGACCAAATGTGAAAAACAAACAAAATGTGTATTCAGAATTTGCAAACTGAATTATAGTAATAGTAATTAAAGAGTAATTTGGACAAATATTATCAACATTAAGGCATTAAAATAAAACATTATTTTATTAAAAGTAAAATATTACTGTAATGTTGATAGTGTCTTTAACATTAAAACTCACAACCCCACAAAGCTGCTCGTTAATCTCCTGACTGGCAGCGCTGATGATCGCCTCGTTTAGATGTTAACTTACACACAATAAAATGAAAGATGACATGCATGGTGGTAGGGTAGGCTATCATGTAAGTTTACATTTTTTAAGTTTTAAATATTGACGATCATTCGTTCAACTAAACGGGTATACTTTTCTTCTCGAAACTGGCGCCTGTCCATTTATTTCTCCTGTCCTCAGTCGCTGTTTATAAAGATTGCAAGTCATACATTTACTAAAAAAAACTAGGCTATATCAAGCTCTTGAAAACCTTTTTTTTTTTGGCAGAAACGATGGTTCGAGACAGTACAGAAGACACACGCAGACTGTGCTGGAACTTACCTCAGTCACTTCTTCTGACGAGTATTTCTAAAACTACGCCAGCAGACTTTTCACTCACAACTCACTAGCTAGCCTACATTAGAGAGTTATTTCCCGCTGATTTTACGTACGAGCCCTGTGAGGGAAACTGCGCGTATGGATTTCATACAAAACGCTTTTCTCACTTTTAAATATGCAACGTCCACAATGATTAGGCCTACGATAATTACATGACGAATTTAGAATTTAAACTGCATATTTCAAAAAGGCTGCTGATATAGCTGGTTTAATTTCAACTAGGATTTAACGATGCAGCATTTGATTTTGTCAAAAATTCTAACTGGCTAGCTGTGGCTAATTAATGTTTCACAGAATAAATACGTTACCCCTCACACTTCCATATCAAAGACTGTATGTTGAACAGTGAAATTAGCTTGCTGCTACCACCACAACTTATTAAAAATATAGGTAAACATTCATATTAACTTACCATAAAACAGCTGCCTGCTCCGAGTGGCGTGCTCCTCGAGTCAGAAGTGAAGAATCCAGAAAGTTCCGCATAGAATGAAAAAAGTAACTAGTTGCTGGGTCAAAATAACCCAACCAGCGGTTTATTTGTGAATGACCCCCTTACAATCATTTGACCCAGCATGAGCAACCCAATAATGTGTTTACAGTACCCCAAACAACCCAACTTTTTGACCCAGCACAATCAACCCAGCAATTTGTTTACAGAAACAACCCAGCATTTTTTTGAGTGTTCCCTTCCGAATCTTGCAGAGACGGAGAGTGTGAGTAGGAGCTGTCCATGAGCTAGGAGCAGGAGCAACTTTTGCTAGGTATTCTGATTAATTATTTTGTCATTTTGCCTCCACGTCGCCCCGATTGCCCGCGAGCTTCTCCTCCCGTCCATACGGTAATCTCTCTACTGTGCAACAGAGAGTCGCGTGGTTATGACGCAATCGTTAGCCTATTTTTACAAAAACTGCTTCTACGGGGCCATAACATAAGCTACAAGGTAATGGAGCCTTTTATACATTGTCGTGTTTCTTTAGAAATAAATAATGGACAAATGGAGTCTTCAAACGCCTCAGATGTAAAGTTATTCGCTGTCAAAGTGACGCCAAAATGAATGGGAGTCAATGGGATGCTAACTGCAGGTGAAGTTCTGCTACAAGATGGTGGCACCCGGCCGACTTCAACTTCCGGTCGACTTCCTTCCCGCCTGTTCTAATCACCTCGTTCAGCCGTCTCTCATCTTCTGGGCTTTATAGCTGCAACTCGCACAGCATCCTGTGCGAAGTTTTGTATTGCTACTGTGAACAATTCTGAGCATTTCTTCCTGTGTTTGCCTACCTGGTTTGACCCTATTTTGTTCCTTGTTTCACGCCAGCCTGCTGCCTGCCTGCTTTACCTCTGCCTGGATATTGGATTACGACTGTTTGCCGCCTGCCTCGACCATCTGCCTGTTTACTGACCACGAACTCTCCTGCTCTCTACTGCTATTGTTTGCCGGTGATTTTTACCTTTTCCTGTCGACTTCCCTTTTTCTAAATAAATTGCTGCAAATGGATCTCTCAGACTCCGATGATTCACAACACATGTATATTGCAAAATATAAGCACTAGTTTCCCATTTATGGAAATGTATTATGTAATATATCGCATTATATTTTTGTTCCGTAAGGGACTTGCAAAGAATCTCAGGGCAATGTACGACGAGTCAAACATTTAACTTGTGTTTTCAACAAATGAATGATGTAAATGACATCCTCACGAGAAAAACGATATCTCTCAAAAAGTACAGTATCACACTGCGCTAAAGGACTTCCCGTATCACTTCCGCTTATAAAGCCGGGATCTAATCCTGTTCACATGAAATAAGATCTCGAGCAGGTTTAAGATTACACACCTGTTGCTATGACAGCAAATCCAGGATGAGCGTCGAAGAACCAAACAATCCAAGATCAAGCCAAATCGCCAACAATCAGATCCAGCTAACTGAGTCAGCGACGTACGGAGAACAGACCCCAGGAGTCTTCAGGAGATCTGGGATCAACGGTCTGTGTGAAAGAGAAGTCAAAACAGGGACAGTAATAGGTCAGATTTCCGTTTTCTGCTTGTTCGTAAAGGCTGAATAATTCACAATGTTCCCATTATTTGTGAGATCTTGAGATATTTATAGTCTTCTTTTATTTCCAGTTGATTTCAGGTTGTTATATTTGTTGTGTTTCATGTTTCATTTCATTATATTTGTTTTGTGTTTCACACAATTTAATTGTGTTTCAATGAAAATTTTCATTTTCAATTTTGGATGAAATTCTTTAAATATGTCAACATTAATTGCGGGTGCAAAAGTGATGTTGATCAAATGCAGTTAACATTGACACATTAACATTGATTTAACATTGTTTGGATGGTTGCTATCTATCTGACCACAATTAAACACACCTGAACCAGCCAATCAATGTCTTCAGGATTACTAGAAAGCTGCAGACAGGAGTTTATCAGGGTTGGAGCTAAACTCTGCAGAGCTGTGGCCCTCCAGGACTGAGTTTAGAGACCCCTGATCTAGGGTATTAATCAGTATTTATCCTTCTACATATTAAAGGATTTGAATGACTTCTTCAGGCTTATGAGATTTACTTAGTTATAGAATTACGTCTGTTTACTGGAATGCGCTCTCCATGTTTTAAAGACAGAGAGACACCCAACATGTGTTAAAACATATATTTGATCTTCTAGCTGAAGACATCCGAGGTCACTTCAATCAGTCGCCTACGTGATCACTTCTTAGTTAAAGCATTTACTTTTCTTTTCATCTTCAGTCACTAGAGAATAATGATGTATGTTGTCAGAACCTCTCACTGAGAGAAAGAACATCATCATCATCATCATCATCATCAAAGCTTTATTAAGGACACACATGGTCTAAAAACACAAATAATAAAACAGACAAATACAGAAAAACAAACAGAGTCCACATATCACATATTTACATGTAAAACGCCAATGGTTCCTCATACTGGAGAAGAACCTGACTGATCTTAGTGCCGTGTTCTTCAGTGTTGAAATGATCCTGTTTGCAGAGTAATAACCTACACATACATCTGTACATGATATTGCGCACAGCAGAACAGGGGGGGCACGTCAACACTGACACACATTTCAGAGAGACTCTCAGAGAGAGTTCGGAGCACAGGTTCGGAGTCGGAGCCACTGATGCGCGTTTGAAAGTTTGGAAAGGTAAGCAGATAATAAAATGGTGTGCCTTGTCATTACAGACGTAGCCTTGCCTAATCAGTCTGTGTGCCGAGAGTAGCCTACAGACTCCAGCTATAGTTGCAAACGTTGTCTGACGTGCGTTATGTGGGCTAGCTATTTGCTCAATAAAAATAGGCTCATGGAAATTACTTTTTGGCAAATCAGGCAAGTGGCATTTTAAAATTCCTCAAATGATCGAAGGTTGCCCAGATTGTGTTGAGCCTGCCACAGTCAAATGCGGATGCTGAGCGAACCTTTTCAGTCATTGGCCTAAACAAGACTGACTCCAGGAACAGACTGTCACTTGATGGCACCCTGTGAGTGATGGGAAGTTCGGATCATTTTACTGACTCGCTTGTTCGATCTCATTCATTAAAATGAACGAATCTTTTTTCGAGTCATTTCGTTCATTTAAGGGGCTTTAAATGTTATACTTTTAACAGCCAAATTCCCCGAACACATCCACCTACGCAGTCTTTATCATATTCTGAATTAAGAAATCATTATAATGCAGTCAAAAATAATTTACAGGGAACATAAATAATTACTTTACCTTCCGAGTCTTTCCTCCATTTGTCACGTGACAGACGCAATGAACGGATTGAATCGTGCTTCAGATACGAGCTCCTGCAGAGGTGGTGAAGCAGGCCAACACTGCCACTGTGGCTACAACAGGCCTAATGTGTGAAACTTGTGTTGTGGTTTTCTGGGGAAGTGGAGTAAAGTTATGTGTCCCTTTTGTTTTGAGATTTCTTATTGTTTTGATGTTGTTGTTTTACATGTTTGTTATTTAATCACCTCTATCTTAATTTTTTTATCATGCAATCAATTCATAGTACATTTTGAAAACACGTTTCCATTCTATTAGTTTTTTTTTTTTTTCTTCTTTTTTTTCCCCCATAAATCAGGGTTTATAAAGTAAACAAGGACTGACATTTTTAAAATTAGGGTTAGGGTTGGCAAAAAATTTCTCCGCACGCACTGAAGTTTTACAGAGTCTCACTCCAGCCAAAGTCCCAAAGTTGGCAACCCTGGAAAGGTCATCAGTTAAATAATGTCCTAAGTATTTATCCTCATCACATAATTTAAGGACAATATCAGACAGAGAGAAATCAGGAAATTAGTTTCATGTTTTCCCTACTCCTAACAATCATAATATTATCTTCTTTGCATTATATTTAATGTCAAAGTCTGAGCCACATTGTGAGCAAACCCTCAGTAACTGAAGAAGGACGGCACTATATGGACAAAACAAGTAGTGATTTACAGGTGAGGCTCATCAAGGTTGATGTCAGACGCAGGAGATGTGACCTCTGGTGGCAGTTTGAGGGATTGTTAGCGATGGGCGATTACAAACTTTTTTTTATTTTGATCCGATACTAATGCTTATTATTACAGTTTTAACAATGCCAATGTCAAAACCAGTTATTTCTTAAATTGGTATGTGATTTTCTAAATTATTTTTAGAAAAAAAAAAAAAAAAAAAGACTTAAAAGCAAATCACACCAACAAACTCCAGCTAAATGTCAGGGGTGTTTTGGAGCAAACATGCAGAAACCCATGCTTTGTCATTTACAATTTTAATATTGATATTTTTAATATCAATCATATTGAATCAATACCAAATAAGTAGCTTGTGAGAATCAATATATATATATATATATATATATATATATATATATATATATATATATATATATATATATATATATATTAATACTGCAGGATCTATGAGCCCTTAAGGTTTGTACAAGTATACATGAGATGATCACAAATACAACTTAAAAACTTAAAGACATTTAAAGCGAGATTTACAGGAACACAAAAGACTGAATAACAGAAGCTGATTATATTGAGCACTTTGAGAGCAAAAAAAACATACATTTTCCATTGTGAATAAATTTCATTATCAGAATAAAATGATCAATTATGATTTAAAAGCAGGAAAATGTTGTAAAATGAGAAAGCATAGATTGTTTGCCACAACTGAACATCACTTTAGGTGTTTTGATCTAATTTTAACATATATTTAGACAATAACAATTCACCAGCTTTTAACTTTCATTTAATTCCACTGTTATATCATGTTTCATAAACTATACAGAAATTAATCTCTTGTGACTCATCACTGATGATCCCTGTCAATCATCGGTGGCTCCGCCCACAGAGCTCAGGATTGGTTCATTTGTGCTCCGCCTCTCACTGCAGAATCTTCCTGTTGATCTGAACAAACAATAAGATGAAGAAAGACTGACTGAAGTTCATCAACAACATTATAAAACCTTTCACAAGATACATAAAACAATCACACTATACTGAAGAGAGTTTTATTGATTATATTGAGAAGAGCTGCAGATTCTGACACTTACTGATGGATTCTCATGTTTAGAAAAGCTCTGAGGATCAAGAGTCTTCAGGAGGTCTGCGATCAACGGTCTGTGTGAAAGAGAGCGAGAGATCGGTCATGTGATCATCTGTGATGGAGTATCTGACTTTGACGTCTCACTTACTGTGAGTGTGTCGTACAGGTCAGAGGTCGTGGACTTGAGCTCAAGAGCTGTATATGTGTCTTCATTGGGATCAGAGATCTGCAGGAGAGACAGAAGGACACACACATTGTGAGTTCATCTTTTAACCCTCTGATGGTCTTCGTTTGGAGTGACACTCGTGGTCTCCAGACAATAACATGTTTTTGTTACAGAATAATCTTTTTTTTTTTTTAACAAATGACATTTTACTCTGTTTATTAATGTTTTTACTCCACATCTGTGGAGGATAATTATAATTATTATAATTTATATAAATTATTTTTTTTTAAGTAGTTTTTTAGACAAAAACAGCTTTTTATGTAAAATTCACTTTATAAAAGACCCACATTTCTAAATTTCATTTATGGAGATTTTTTTGTATATAAACCTTTACATTACATTTATTTATAGACATTTAAAATATATGATAAATCCTCCAAAAACTGCACAGATGTGGAGTAAATACATTAATAAACAGAGTAAAATTACATTTGTAAAAAAAAACAAAAAACAAAAAAAAAACTATTATTCTGTTACAAAATGACATGTTATTGCCTGGGGTCTCTGGAGACCCAAAAGACCACGAGTGTGACTGTTTTTTGTTTTTTTCATTTAACATAAATAAAATGTAATGATATCTTTTTTTTTTTTTTTTTTTTTTTTTTTTTTGTAGATCTAGAAAGGGTTGAGAGCCGTACGAAGTTTCATGCCATTTGGACAAAGAACAACATTTTTTTTAAAATGTAATGTTTAGAGGATCTTGATGGAAATCAGTTTTACTGGATCTAGAACTGAAGAATCGGGTGTTTGGACACGAGACTCGTGTGTCTTATACTCTTAATATCTGTGTACGGCTCATAGCGGCTGTAGGAAACATCTCTGCATGCAGGAAAACACTGTGAATAATTGAGATCATCTCACCTCCTTCATAGCAGATCTTCTGTTCATCCTTTTAGTAAGACTGTCAGAAGAAGGATGAATAAACAACACATTTAACGCCACAAATAACTGCAATTTCAGGATTCAAACAGAGATGGCGACAAAGAGGCAAAGCTTACGCACTACCGCTTTAAATGTAACACTTAACCTAAATGTAATACAGTAATTCTTCATAAATACAGAAGTAGATTTTTTTTTAAATTAACTTCTTACCAAATGTACATCACAAAAGCCCCTGATGCTCCACCGAGTAAAACACCGACACCAGCAGCAACACCGACAGTTACAGACGAGAAACATCTGACTGCTGAAATACAGACAAACACACACCAATGTTTAACAGGACTAGATCAGACAAAATATACTGACAGATAAGGAAGTAAGCAGGAGTATGTGGTTAAAATACAGAATATGATTCATAAAACTCACACATGACGTTTAAAGTCACAGCATCAGAGTATTTCTCTCCATGTTCATTGATGGACTTGCACTTGTATTCTCCACTGTCATCAGAGCTGATCTTTGAGATGCTGAAGATTCTTCCAGATCCTACAATCGTTCCTCCTTTAATCCAGCTGATGTTCAGAGCAGGAGGGTTTGAGTCACTGATGCAGTTCAGAGTCACTGAATCTCCCTCCACTATTACACCAGATGGACTGATGGACGCTGAGACGCTCCTGGGAGGATCTGTAAAGATAAAAAGTGTAAAATGACATGCAGTGAGACAAATCATTGCACAAATAATCTTCCAGAACTGGTTAAAAATAAAGGCAGACTTACACATGATATTCACATTCACAGCAGCAGAAGTCTGAGATCCATGATTATTTGTAGCAGAGCAATGATAGTCTCCGCTGGACTCAGACTTAATATTAGTGATGCTGTAGGTTTCACCAGATTGCAAAATATTTATTCTTCCTTTAAACCAGCTGATTTCTGCAGGAGGGTTTGAGTCACTGATGCAGTTCAGAGTCACTGAATCTCCCTCCACTATTACCCCAGATGGACTGATGGACACTGAGACGTTCCTGGGTGGGTCTAACACAGAGAAATATTCATATCGTTAACAATCATATTAAACTTGACATCACAGATGTTTAGAGGATTTAATGTCACAGTTACTGGACCATCATTTACTCACACATGATGTTTAAAGTCACAGCATCAGAGTATTTCTCTCCATGTTCATTGATGGACTTGCACTTGTATTCTCCACTGTCATCAGAGCTGATCTTTGAGATGTTGAAGATTCTTCCAGATCCTACAGTCGTTCCTCCTTTAATCCAGCTGATTTCTGCAGGAGGGTTTGAGTCACTGATGCAGGTCAGAGTCACTGAATCTCCCTCCACTATTTCACCAGATGGACTGATGGAGATCACAGGTTTCACTGGAGGATCTACAGATGTCAGGTAAAAGTATTTATCAGAGACGGCTGGTGGAAAATGTTCTAGGAAAGGCTGCAGTTGGTTATTATTGGACAATTTCAGCAAACATCCCAGTTTAAATTTTCACTGTTTAATGCTCAAAGTTAAAGAAAAAGTTGAAACAAAAAAGTTAACAAGGAAAAACTATTCCGACAACAATTTGAGAGGCTTGAAACATTTGAAATACAGACAAATGTTTTACCAAGTTCTGGATTAAGTTTGAGGAAGATTTTTTTTTTTACTTTTCCTAATTTACAATGAATGTATATAGTGCAACTGCAAAAACTGATATATATATATATATTTTGCTATCTGTGTGAAAACATTATCTCTAAAAAAAAAAAAAGTGTTTCTCTCAAAACGCTTTTCTTTGCTCTCCTGTCAGGATTTTGCTTTCACTGTGAAAATTGTGTCATGGGCGGGGCCACTTTCCTATTGGCCAATCGGGTGAGCATGGTCTTGTCTTGGGAGTCGAACTGAATCATTATTCCATTGTTCGGTTCACCGGCACAGATGCCGCCTCTGCCTTAGTTGAGCACGGACACTCCAATGTTTGGGTAAGATGATTCACGGTGATCTTAGATGATCACGGACGTATTGCCTGCGATAATTAATGCGATATGGCTCAGCTTGTGAGTGAACTACGGCTCTGTGTAGTAAATGCCGCTTCATCTGAAAGCAGGAGATGGCGATTTACTACTAATCAAGGAACCGGCTTTACTGACGAGATGCGCATAACAATGTCATGCGATATATCGCCCAGGCCCAGCCCTAGTTCATCATATACAACCTCCTGTACAGTTTTACTCGGACTCAGAATAAACTATTTTGTTTTAAGGTCAATATGATACATTTCCTGTTTGAACCTATAATTCTATAGAGCTTTCAAGGCGAAAACCCGGCGAAACGGTCCTCCACGACGGTTTCGTCAAGAGTGAGTATGTGAGAGCGCGAGCAACAGTGAGTGTGTGTGTGTGCGCGAGTGAGCGAAAGTGAGTGTGTGTGTGCGCGTGTGCGAGAGCAATTGTGTGTGTGCGAGTGAGCGACGTGAGCGTGTGTGTGCGCGCGTGCGAGAGCAATTGTGTGTGTGCGAGTGAGCGATTGTGTGTGAGCGAGCGAGTTAGCGAACTACAGTGTGTGTGTGTGTGTGTGTGTGTGCGCGCAAGTGAGTGAGCGAGCGAGCACAGTGAGTGTGTGTATGTGAGTGTGTGTGTATGTGAGTGAGTGCGTGCGTGTATGTGCGAGTGAATGTGTGCGTGAGACGGCTCGCGGTGATGGTCGGAAAGCAACGTGTAGTCTGACATATTTCTTGTCCATCCACGACATGACAAGATTTTTAGGAGTCAAAATCATGTAATCTGACCAGTGTTGGTCAAGTTACTTGGAAAAAGTAATTAGTTACTGATTACTGATTACTTCTCCAAGAAAGTAATCCAGTTACTTTACTGATTACTTATTTTCAAAAGTAATTAGTTACTTTACTAGTTACTTTACTAGTTACTTTTCAAAAACATGATACACAAAATGAATACGCTATAAAGCAATAGACCTTTCTTCTTAATTCTATTCTTTCTGCATATTCCATCATCTAAAATTGAATCAAATGAAACATTCTTTTTTAAAAATGGTTTTATTAGTTTCAGTATTTTAACTTCATGCACATTGCATCAATGACTCACTCATTAAGATGGTCGCCTGCCGCCTCCTACTGGCGGTTTATAAATATTATTTATATGCACAAATAATATTTCTTATTTGTATATTCAAAAAAAATAAATAAATATATATATATATTATTTAATGCAGTTTATTTGATTGGTAACAGTTTTTTAGCATATTATTATTCTATTGTAATTTATTGATCAAATTTAAGAATTTTAAATGAAAGATGAAGCAAACGATTAGGGAAAAATGCCCTTTATAAAGGTTAAAATATCATAAATATGCCGATTTATATATGTTAAAGCTGACTGAACTGATGAGAATACTGATTCGGAATAAATTATATTTACAACACACACACACAAAAAATCACATTTTTTTCCTGTTCTAACAAATGTTTTTACTCGGACAAGTGAATGACCGACCGAAGGACAAAATGAAAAGGCTTAAATGTTGAGCCCTGGTATATTTTTTTTATTATTATTCATTTATTTGCCCATAAACCTGTCTTTAGCCATAAGTTACAGTGGCAAGAATAACTTTGGGGGTGGTTGACAGGGTTTACATTAAGACAGGAGTTTGCCTTAATCTAGTTGATCATGCATTTCTTTTCTTTTATTCCACAGCTGATGTGTGCAGTTTTTTATTGCTTGCATTAAAATAATTTTCTCTTGTTTTGTTTTTTAATTGCAGTCTTTTTCTTCTGTCATTCATGCTTATCAGCTCCATGCAATCTTAAGCTTTTCTTGGTTCAGTTGCACACAGTCTGAAGAGGTTTTTTTGGCAGTTTGCTAAAATAAAAGACCCATTCTAAGAGCTGTTGACTTTTCTACCTTGGGAAAGAACGTTAAACGAACAACTTAAAAAGGCATGACAAATCATGACATAAGACTGACATCACTCACAACGTACCAATGCATTATCCCTCATGAACAAATATAACGTCTGATGTTTGCACGTGCATACAGTTTACCATTATGACATCGTTCATGAATAAACATGACGTCTGAACACGGACAAACGGTGCGTGTTGACGCCTCAAAATTCACGCGTTTCGTTTACAGACTTTTGAACGCCATCGCTTGCCATAGTGTTTACCACTGACTTCGCGGCGCTCATGTCATTGTCACTCACGAGTCACGGCTCACGTCGCGAGACAGTCTCGCAGTATAACGCAGTAACGCAGCCTGCTTACGGGGAAGTAACAGTAATCTAATTACTGTTTTTGCAATTGTAATCCCTTACTTTACTCGTTACTTGAAAAAAGTAATCGGATTACAGTAAAGGCCCTTTCACACTGGACGCGATTTTGACGCACGAATAATTCGCGCGATGGGTTTATTTTTTGATCAGCTGTTTGTGTAATGAGCGCTTCCACACCGAACGCGAATGTGCTGAGGCGAAAAAACGACTTTTATTTTTTTCGCTTCGATGTCGATTTTTTTTTACTTTTGCGGCGACAGAATAGGCTTCAGCCAATCACATACTACAAGAACAATGATTTGAAAGACAATGTGTGGCGTAGCATTGCCAACCAACCGGTTATCACGACTGTGAGTGTGTTGTGTGATAGTTTTAGTCGTTGTATAGTCCTGTGCTGTGTAGGCTAGCAGACCTAACTACATTTGGGATAGAAAGCTAACACTATTATCGTCAAAGATAGAGACAGAGACCGTGTTTACTTTGAACACGTAACAAAATGCAGTGAGACTATTTAGGGCTGCTTTTAGTAGGCTATACTATACACATTCTTTGTGTGATATCTACAGTTTCTAGTCGAATGATTTTTAACTTACTTACTTCGTGTGTTACATGTAATGTGTAGTTACATTACAAAACGCACTGTTGAAGACGCAAAAAAACAAAACAAAACTGTGCACATAAGCATACCGGTACTCCCCTTCAGACTCTCTGTTCTGTAAGATTGGGTGCACCCAAAACCTTCTTTTCTGTCTTTTAAATAAAATGAAAAGCTCGTCTTCACTGGATGCTATGACTATGACTGGATGATGATGATGATGATGATGAAGTGTCCATGTTTTCTCAGCTGTCGGCGCGATTCGCGCGAAAGTTTTGGAATGTTGAAGCTCTCTGAACGTCACAGACGTCGCAAATTCGCGTCGCGGCTGATGTGAATGGTTTTGATGCGAACTATTCGCACACGAACTATTCGCTTTTTCGTTTCGCTTTTTCGTTACGCATCCGGTGTGAAAGGGCCTTAACGCGTTACTTCTAACGCGTTACTGCCCATCAGTGAATCTGACACCGTGACTATCGTAACAGACACAAAAATCTTGTAATCTGAACCAGGCATATGATCACCGTGAATCATCTTACCCAAACATTGGAGTGTCCGTGCTCAACTAAGGCAGAGGCGGCATCTGTGCCGGTGAACCGAACAATGGTATTCAGTTCGACTCCCAAGACAAGACCATGCTCACCCGATTGGCCAATAGGAACGTGGCCCCGCCCATGACACAATTTTCACAGTGAAAGCAAAATCCTGACACAAGAGCAAAGAAAAGCGTTTTGAGAGAAACACTTTTTTTTTTTTTTTGAGAAAATGTTTTCACACTGATAGCAAAATATATTTGAGAGTTTTTTTCAAAGTATTTTGAGAGAGATTTTTATTTATTTTTTCTCAGAAATAATTTTAAAAAATTCAAATTTATATTTTTTATGTTCTATGAGAAAATACTTTCTCTCAAAACTTTTTTTAGTCTTAAATATTATAATTTTTTGCTATTGGTATGAAAACTTTTTCTCTCAATTTTTTTTTTCTCATGAAATGCTTTTTTTGCTATCAGTGTGATAACTTTTTCTCTCAAACTTTTTTTTTCTCTCAGATAATTTTTCTCGCATGTAATAAAGACACAAATCACAATCAGTCACAAGTTCATATGTCACAATAATTTTTATTTATGCTTTACCTTTGTAGTTTAAATTAATTATATATCAAACATATATCAACAGGACATCTTGCTTTATCTTTATTATGTATGAATTTCTTAAATAACCAAACTTTAACAACATAAGGGCAGATCCCTTGATCGCAGCTGTTGACGCTTTAAAGTGACGCTCCAGTGATCAATAATATTCCAATATACAAATAGAGCGCTTCTTATTTCTTATTTGTGTATCCTCGTTTCCTTTCCTCGTGTCTCAGTTCCACCCCCTGTAGCATTCAAGGGAAGGTTGCAAGGATAGAAAATGATTTGTTATTTAACAAATCAGTGACCACGGGAAAAACTTTAAACTTCTCCCAGTTGAAAAAGACATACTGTTAAATGTATTAAAAATGTATTCAAGTATATTTGTATTGTACTAAAAACATACCCAGCTAACAGACTTTTGTTATAAGAATGTTCTCCAAATTTTCAGTGTTGGTTCTGGGAACGTGAAAAATGTCCAGTTTTCTTGACGTTAGAGGAACGTGTTTTAAAAGGTATAATGTTCCTTAAACGTTCTTTCAACTTAATTTTAATTTAAAAGTCAACATTATAGGAACGTTGATTTCTACACTCTAAAAAGAGATGTGTTAAAAATGACACATGTTGTGTCAGTTTTAACACATGTGGTGAGTGTGCTCAGGGACAACACATGTTGTGTCAAATTTAACACAATAAATGTGTAAGTCATTTTAACACACAAATTGTGTCATTTTAAAAAATAAAGCGAAAGGGCCAGATGCAAAAATATTAACCGTTTAATCAATAGTCGAGTACAGAATGCATGTGCACACAAAGTACAACACAATGTTTCAAGCTCAATGACTGGACAGACTCACTGTACTGGACATTATTCAGTTATTCACACTTCAACCCCTAATTGATAATGCTGCTTTTGACAAAAGTTCATGAAGAAATAAAGGTTAACCGAGTTTGCACTTTGAATTTTATTAAAATGAAGCAGCTGACAAAATATTGTATATAAATAACTTGTATTTACACTGGTCTGTTTGTTTGAGAACATAGCAAACACTGCATACCATTCACAGTGATGGAGAGTGTCGGCGCTCAAAATGATGAGTTGAAAACAACACAACCTGTAAAAAGAGTTGTTAAAAATGACACATGTTGTGTCAGTTTTAACACATGTAGTGTGTGTGCTCAGGGACAACACATGTTGTGTAGATTTTAACACATGTTGTGTAGATTTTAACACATATTGTGTCAGTTTTAACACATGTAGTGAGTGTGCTCAGGGACAACACATGTTGTGTCAAATTTAACACACAACCTGTGTCAATTCTTAACACATCTCTGTGTTTATAAGGACTACACATTTTGTATTACCTTTAACACAACTAATGTGTTATTCCTCTTACACAGAAGTGTGTTGAAACCTTTTACACACTAATGTGTTATAGTTACACAACTTGTGTCAGATATGTGTCACATGTGACTGTAGTCGGTGTGTATTTGCCAGAGTTACTTCCTGTGTTTTTACAACTGAGTGTTTGGATGAAAACTGAAACGTATTGTTAACTTGTGTTTATGGAGTCCAATGACGTTTAATAAAGAGTTTGTTTGGACATTTTATTAGCTGGATGTTTTAGACATCATGAATCTACATAGACAAGCTCTTATTGAGAATTAACTGAGGTTTAGATGTTGATGTTTCACTGAATGTTTTATTTGAAGTCACCAGAATCGTGATTAATGGCTCCTTTATTTGAGCTCTTGACCCTTTATTCTTCTTTTAGTCTTTCTCTGGCTGCTTTAACTGTATTTTAATAAAATACATTTGTTATGGCGAGAGAAAATATGATCAGATGTTTCTTGATGATGTCATAATCAACAAGTGCTGATCTGATCAAGTTTATGAGTAAATGGATGGTGCACGTTTAATTTATTTATGTACTGTTAGTTATAATTATCTTGTGACACTACATCATGCTATCCAGCAGTGCAGAATAATAAAATAAATGTTTTCTGAAAATTTTAATCTGTAGCAGAAACTAGTCAAACACCGACCTCAAGAATCAGCGTATGAATCTCAACAATGGTGACAAACAAAAAGCTTCATGCCGCAATGCATGCTGGGAGTCATGGATGAGATTTGCACTATTGTGGCACCCAGCATGCATTGCGGCATGAAGCTTTTTGTTTGTCACCATTGTTGAGATTCATACGCTGATTCTTGATGTCTGTTTGATACCTTTGACTGTAAGATTCTGTTCGAACTGTGTATTTATTAATTAATTTTAAGCTAATTGCATTATGCTAATCTATTATGTATTACACTCATTTTTCAAATATTAAACTCTTTCTGAGCTTCAGCTGAACAATTTTACATGTTCATAATGATAATATTATCATCGGAGCATATTTTTCTCATGTTTATTTCTGCTGTTTCAAATGTGTTAAATTAAATACACATTTACAGCAATCAGAGAAAACTAATGTTAAAGAGTCAAGGGTCAAGAGCTCAAATAAAGCTGACACTAATCACGATTCTGGTGACTTTAAATGAAACATTCAATGAATCATCAACACCAAAACCTGTTAATTCTCAATAAAAGCTTCTGTAGAGTCTGACAGAAATAAAGTCAATCTGGTTATTAATAACAAGTGAAAGCAGCATTTGAAAAAGACATTGAAAAAGAGGCCTGATGTGATTGGCTGCAAAAAAACACCCGTTAATCTTTAAGTTTTCATGAATTAAGATTTAATTTATTTATTTGAATATATTGCTTTATTTATTTTAGAGTATTTTATGGGATACCATATAAAATATACCTATAATTTTTTTTCATAAAAACTGCCCTCCACCCAGTGCTATTCTATCCAGAGTTACATTTTAACACACATTGTGTCAAAATGCCATCAACACATCTTGTGTGTTGTTTTTTAACACATCTCTTTTTAGAGTGTTTCCAGTGTTACATTTTAACACACATTGTGTGTTAAAAATCTACACAACATGTGTCAAAATGCCATCAACACATCTTGTGTGTTGTTTTTTAACACATCTCTTTTTAGAGTGTAACATTCCAAGAACATAAAAATGTCCAGTTTCCTTAATGTTACTAGAATGTTATTTAAAGGTTAGTGTGATATTCCTGAAACATTCTTTCAATCATCTTTTGAAAGAGTAATAAGAACACAAACTACAACTTTATTCAGACACAGCCTTAGATGAACTGAAGATAAAAGACATTAACTTTCTCAAGATCTGATTAAACAACTCCACAAACAGCATTACCAGCTTCACTTATTACTAACCAGACTGACTTTATTTCTGTCACGTCTAAAGAAGATCTTATTGAGAATTAGCAGAGGTTTAGATGTTGATGTCTTATTGAAAATGTTTCGTTTGAGGTCACCATCATGGAGATCAGTGTTTGCTTTAGTTGGGCTCTTGACCTTTGACTTTCTTTAAGTTTGTGTTTTTTCAGCAGTTGCAGGTTAAGAGTTTAAGTTTACAAAAAGCATCATAGAAGTTTAAGTTTATGAATATATATTTTACAAAAAAAAAAAAATCAACTAAAACTTAATCAAAAATCAAAGATAAATATCTGAACAAATTCTGAGACAAATTTTAGGTTGATATCTAAAAAATTAAAATAAAAATCAGTACGATTTTTTGAGTGCAGTACCAAACTTTTCCACTAGATGACATCCAGACTCCTCTGGTGACCGTATAAGGACTCTTCGATTTCCATATATGGATTAAGTGATCTTAACTACAGTCTGAACACTTTCAAATGCTATAGTTTGTCAAGAATACTTTAGGTTTAGACTAAGATATTATTGTTATAAATGTATAATGGCAAGTGTCCCATGGGTTTCGGGCAGTCTTAAGAATAGTGGTTAAAACATTTTTATAAATCATAAATTCAGATATTTATTCTTTGTAATGTTTGAAAAGTCAATCTGTACTCACACATGACATTGAGCTGAACAGCAGGAGAGATGTGAGTGTGTCCGTCTACAGCACAGCTATATCTGCCTGAATCCTCTCTTCTGACTGACTGCAGCAGGAGTTCATTGTTTCTGTCTCTTCTCTCAGTTAATGGCTGTGAGTTTCTGTACCAGATGAATGTTGCTCTGTCAGTCAGAGCGCAGCTGCTTTTACATCTCAGAGTGACTGAATCTCCCTCTGTCACTCTCTCAGGAGACTCCACCTGAAGATCTGAACACAACACACACATTATATCTAGTGCTGCTGTCATACACTGATTATTATTCAACATAATGCACAGAAGAAGAGATAAACCTCATCAAACTCACCTGTGACAGTAAGAGTCACTCCTGGAACACCAGTCAATTTTCCACCAGGTCTATCAGTTGTGAATCTGAAATAGTACATGTGTGAATCCTTCAGTGTCACATGACTCAGTCTGATGGTGCAGTTCTGCTGTTTATCTCCCAGATACTGAAGCCTCTGACTGTATTCAGGGTCATTAGACAGATCTGGATGCTCAACACCCCACCACCTTAGTATTGGGCCTTTTGTCCAGAACACTTTCTTGATCTGATATCCAGTAGTAGGGTATGTATAAGTGCATCTCATTATCACTGTTGAGTCCTTTAGTGCACAGATGTGTGAAGGACTGTAACTCACACCCCAACCAGCACTAGAAACCCCTGAAACACAGAATTCATCAAACTGTAAATGTTGTTTTATCTGTTATATTGGGCCATGAAAACATGACAATACTTTATTACTATATGAAAACAGCGACTCATTACAGGAAATATAAGATAAATGTAAATAAATAATCTCAGTGTGAATTACTTTAAGACAGAGGAGTGAAGAGAGAACCAAGAAATCAGCCAAAAACAACAAGCTGCACAATTACAGTTTTTCTGAATTGCTAAAACACATTTCTTGAAACCATCACTCACTTTCTCAAAACCTTAAACACAAAAGCAAATGTTCAAAACTCATTCAGAGAATCTCTGACTCTTCTGGCAAAATCAAACAATGCTTTCAGATCTTACACACATCAGTCAATATTAGAAACACTGCAGATCATTCGTTAGACACTACATGAAGAATGGAGAACACAGAATCCAAAGCATGCAGTTACAGGAGAAAAATATTATTTATTTATAGTAACAAAGTAAACAAATTTTGCAATTATGTAAAAAAAGTAGTACTGACACCTGACAGTGGTGAGTGAATAAATACTGTATGCACTGCAAGTACTGTATATATATATATATATATATATATATATATATATATATATATATATATATATATATATATATTAATCCAACAGTTAATTGGGTTTATATAATCCTCTATATGTGTGACAATCTTGTAATTGATCATGCTTGACTCACACAGACTTCATCATTCAGCCTGCAAAACACAACCATGGTAACATTTCATTTAAAGTAAATTATCAAGTACTCTCTACAGTTATTTTTTAGTTACTAGAACTCTTGTGTAAGTGAACTATACTAACTAAGCATTTATCAGTACCACATACTATTCCTATTTCACTTTACTTGCTTTTTTTAAGGCAATCGGTTTCCTGATATTTTCCTAGTAATGTGAACTAATGAGAAGTTAACACAACTAATGATTTTGATTCAAGAGTGCTTGAGTATACTTGATTAACAAGTTTTTTTACACAAATGTTATTAAGTTGTGCCAACTAAAAATTAATACACTACTTTACTTGGAAATTTTAAGGTAATCGGTTTCCTCACTTTTTCTAAGTAAAGTCAACGTATTACATTTTACAGTGTGATATTTTCCTAGTAATGTGAACTCTAATGAGAAGTTACCACAACTAATGATTTTGATTCAAGAGTGCTTGAGTATACTTGATTAACAAGTTTTTTATACAAATGTTATTAAGTTGTGCCAACTAAAAATTAATACACTACTTTACTTGGAAATTTTAAGGCAATCGGTTTCCTCACTTTTTCTAAGTAAAGTCAGCATATTACATTTTACAGTGTAGTATTGCACTGAATATTGTATAGTATGGAATGTCTGTATATTCAGCATTTGCATACTGTGAAATACAGTGACCAACTGCAGAAGCCCAAAAGGTTACAGTAAAAAACTGTAAATGAAAAGCATGTTACTGTAAAGTACAGTCAGAAGAGTTGAGCAACTGCAGAATCAAGGTCAGTGAGAGAGATTTATTCTGCTTCAGCTTCACGTCTTCATGTCGGTCCGGCCGGAGAATATCATCTCTGCAGGAGAAGAGAAAAACCCTGAAGCAGATCCAGCCTTGACCACATTCTCCACACCTTCCTCTTCCTCTTCCTCATCGTTCATCACCTCTTTCACACACTCTTCCTCCTCTAACTCACACTCTTCTTCCTCTTATACTCACACTCTTCCTCCTCTTATACTCATACTCTTCCTCCTCTTATACACACACTCTTCCTCATCTGATACTCATACTCTTCCTCCTCTTATACACATACTCTTCCTCTTCTTATACTCATACTCTTCCTCCTCTTATACTCATACTCTTCCTCTTATACTCATACTCTTCCTCCTCTTATAATCATACTCTTCCTCCTCTTATACTCATACTCTTCCTCTTATACACATACTCTTCCTCCTCTTATACTCATACTCTTCCTCTTATACACATACTCTTCCTCCTCTTATACTCATACTCATACTCCTCTTACACACATACTCTTCCTCCTCTTATACTCACTCTTCCTCCTCTTACACACATACTCTTCCTCCTCTTATACTCACTCTTCCTCCTCTTACACACATACTCTTCCATGAAGTGCGCCATTTGGGACAGGGCCTTAGACACGCACTTGCAAACTTCCTTAAGCACTTCACCTTGGGAGAATCCCTGCCGCCATTTTGAAGTGCGTTTCACTTTGTGAAGTGGACGAGGGAAGTTTATATGGACAGACCCTCGTTCCGAGTCTACTTCATATGTACACTTTAGGCACCTATTTGAACCACAATAAAAACGTAAGCAATGACGTACATCCGAGTGAACGAGACGGAGGGAAGTTAGCGAGTGAAGGGCATGACATTTTTGGACTACAGTTTCACTACAGCGGTTTTGCCGTCACATTTCATTTTTAAATCTTAGCGACTGTTCTGTCCTAAAACTATCTAAAGGTTATTGTTACTCCTGCTGTTATTTTTTGCTCCTGCTGTTGCTCCTTTAATGAAATAAAATAATGCTTGTGTCATGAACACTTCAATCTCCAAAAACGAACAGCCTGGTATAATAAACACACTTTATTTTTGAAAGCCTGGCATAACAAACTTTTGAATAGACATTCAAAGGGCAATTATTAGTCTAAAGTCAAGATAACTCTTAATTCCTTAAGTTAATTAATTCTGCCTGGGGTTAATGCGTAAACTTGAACACAAATAAAACTTAATTTCAAACAGGCTGAAAGTGTGAACATATTATTAATTTGTTGGAGACATAAACAAGAATACAATTTAATTTACAGTTACCTTTCAGTGCGGACACACCATTAGTTTACCATTACCATTGATCATTCACTATAAAACTATACAAGCTCAATTACACCAAGAAGTAAAAGAAAATAAATGATGAAATTGGTCACAGCAAGAAGAGCATTTTGAATACTTAGGGAAATGATTCCCTTCCAGTGCCGTAACATGCATCTCGACGACAAAACTCTCTCAAACTCTCACAACGAAATGTGCATGCGCGGGCAAAAGTGCTGTGGGGTAAAACTGTAGTTGGGGTAAAACTGTGGCTCTGCAGTCAGACCCTTCTCGCTATTTCAACACTGTGAAACAAAAACTAATTTATTATTGTCTTTGTTGAATTTTCAGATTGTACAGCGTGTGACAGAAATACAAATTATATGTGCCACCAGAAAACACAGCCTGTTCTGTGTGTGCAACACCTCACACATAATATCGATCAATCAGTGTTTTTCAACTGTGGAAAGAAGTCAATAAAACAGCTGGAGAACAAGTATATCACATAACGTTACATAACGCTGGAGAAGCATAACATGACATTTACCTCAAGAAAGCCATTTAATGACCATAGCATGTTAGCTGGCTAGCTAGAAAAATTTGCTATAGAGACCATTTGCTAAATATGTGCACTATATTAGCCTACATATTTATTAGGTTTTTACCTATATCACTTAAATATTATTATGTTGTTAGTATAATAAAAACACATTATATTTAATTAGAGTTGTTATTTTTTACCTTTAATAATAATAGCTGACAGGGCTCTGAATGTTTACAGCAATGTGTGAATTTTTTTATTTCCTTGAGAAAAATTATCATGTATCTACTGTACCTATAGTTTATCCAAATTAATGGATATTGAATCAAATCGGAATCAAATCACAATAATTGAATTTGTGAAAGAGATTGAAAATGAAGTTTTTTTTTACACCCCATCAATCCCCCTTTCATAATCATCACTCCAAACTAAACTCAAAAGTTGGCAGCCCTGATGAGCTTTGATGGACGGTGTTGCTGAAAAGCAGAAAAAAATTTACAGACAGAGTGAAGAGAGTTTTGTCCAATCAAATGCTCTGAACTTTGAGAAAGTCCCTCCCCCTAAACCATGTGACACTGACCAGCAAGTAGCAAAAGACTATTGGACATTTCTAAAAGGGACGAGCGTTTGACAAGTTCAACACAAACTTCCTGTTTCAGAGAGAAATATGTGAGAACAGGACAGAAGAAAGTGCAGATCGGCCGCTCATGAGGCCTTAAATAAAACATCAGAGTGTTTCTAATGTGAATGTAAGAGAGACTCACCGTGAATCATGAGCAGAAAGAAGATCAGAGGAAGAGGAGGAGCCATTCTGACCCACATCAGCATAACATATATCTATAATACAGCATTCAATTCAATTCACATTAATAAGTTATGTAGGCCCTATTGCAGAAATGTACATATACAAAATAACAGTTAGCTAAAAAAAAATAAATAAATAAACAATGTAATAATTTAAGGCAGAAACATCTCTTGTTTTCATCACTTAAACAAGTATATGTAAACATACTATTCTTAACCTTTCTCATGTAAAGACACGTATGTTATATGAGCAATAATCATTTAAGCAAGAGTGTGTTTGTCTTACCGTGTTGAAGCTCATCAGATCAACAGCAACCAAATGACTGACTGTTTTAACACAAGCACTTTAGCTTTACAGTGAAGCTTTGTGTGGTTAACAGTTTATTAACACCCAGCGACGGAAATATCACTGTCCCTCCCTCAACAAGAGAACAACATTACTGAACTAAAACTAACTAAAGAGAAATGATGATCTTTTTCTGTAAGTTGAAGATGAATAATTGTGAGGATGAATGAAGATGAATGATAGTGATTTACAAGTGAGGCTCATCAAGGTTGATGTCAGACACAGGAGATGGTGACCTCTGGTGGCAGTTTGAGGGATTGAACGAGCACATATGAGACGAGGGGCCCTATCTTGCACCCAGCGCAATTGACTTTGTATACCGACGCATGTATCATTCCTATTTTGCACCCGCGCAAAGCGAGCTTTTCCCTCCACAGAAGCACGTCGCTAAACTAGGGAATGAACTTGCGCTCCCTGGGCGGTTCAGCGCAAAAAAGGAGGCGTGTTCCGGCGCAAACGTTCCTTCATGCTATTTTGCAGGTTTAGAAAACAATTGCGCCACTAACCAGGAAAAAATAGTTTAAAGTCAGTGGCCGCGTTGCGCATGTTATTCATATGCTATTTTAAGGGCGCATGCTTGGCCATAATCAATGTAGCGTGTGCACAACATACACTTTGATTCTCTCATCTACACAGAAGCAGCAGTTTTCATTTTTGCAAATCATACATTATTACGATAGATAGATAGATAGATAGATAGATAGACAGACAATTTATTATAAAAGCATACATCTAGCTTACACATTTACCCAAATTATCATACGCCTTTTTAACCAAAGTTAATTTGGGTGGTTCTCCATCCCCAACGTCCCTGACGAGAGTGTTGCTCTCCTCGGCTGTGAACCGCTCCTGGTGTGCGTCTGGCAAATCCGCCGTTATAATAGGAATCCGCTATAGAACAAGCGCGCCTGCTCTTAAAGGGAATGTGAGATGACGCTCTGATTGGTTTATTTCACGTTACGCCCAAACCACACCTATGAATAATGAAGCTACTTCAGACCAACCCATTTTAGATTTGCGCCGGGCGCAAGAGTCATTTATCCCGCCGGGAAAATAGCAACAGCGCCAAGACCTTACTTGCGCTTTGCGCTTTGACACTTGCGTTTCAGATCATTAAAATAGGGCCCGAGATGTGTCTGACTGCAGAACTATATACGTGACAGCAGTTTCAGGCCAGCAGTTTCAGACCGGACGTTAGGAGCTGACGATCACCTAAAGCTGCTTTATACCAGAGATGGTCTCATTACTGGGAGAGACCAGGATCTGAGGATCTACCATTGTAAAGTGTAACTGCTGAATTGGATCACGTGTGCCTTGATAACCAATCGCATTCCAGCCTTGACGTCACTGAGGCTGTGCAGGGCCGGTTGTAGACATTTGGAGGCCCTAGGCAAAAAAAATGTTGGAGGCCCCCCGCTACGCCCTCCTCCCCTCCACCTTTCAGAATTCACGAGTTCACACTTACATCAAATTAAATAGAGTAAAGATCATGCATATTTGGCGTGCTGTCCAGGGGAAGGTTCTGGGCTATGAATTTTGGCCCGAACCCAGAGTATTACCCCCGTTTGTGATAGGAATAATCTAGAACTATTGCATTGTATTTTGGATTGTGTTGTTTACATCCAATAAGAGATTATTAAAATCAAAGTGAAATTTGAAATTTATTTATTTATTATTTATTTATTTATTTATCAAGATGGCTGCGTGAGCGACGTGCGCGTAGTCTGCTGAGTTACATCATTTGCATTCATGCCATAAACTTATATTATATCGCAACAAATCGAATTTGAACTGAACTTTTGTTTGTTGCAAAGAAACTCTGTTTATCGCATCTATCATCTAAATCGCGAACCGCGTGTCTAGAGTTCGCTATGGAGAAGCTGATTTCCAATCAATCAATCTGGGACGCTATACAGCAGCTGAAACTGGATATGTTTACCCACTTTGACGCGAAAATGGATAATATCCAATCGGGCTTACAAACAATACAAGGCGCACTGTCCACACTTGGTAATCATGTGTCTGAACTTGAACAAAGAGTAAGCTCAAATGAAGATAACTTAACGGAACTTCAAAAGGATCTTAAAACACTAGTGAGCGAAAACTCTCACCTGCGTGATAAAATCGAGGAGGCAGAGAATCGTAGCAGGGCATACAACCTGCGCTTTTTACATGTGCCGGAAAAATCAGAGGGCCAGGACATCACCGGCTTTATGAGAACTCTTATCCTGCTACTTTTGGGAGAAGAGAATTTTAAGGTTCCTCTAGTCATTGAGAGAGCCCACCGTTCTCCCACGACGCTACAAATGAATAAGCCGAAAGCTGGGTCAAGGCCAATCCTGGTGAAATTCCTTAGCCTCCAGGATAAACAACTAATTCTACGTCTATCACGAGAGAAGAAGGAACTAAAGTATAAAGGCAATCGCGTTCACATCTTTCCTGATTTCAGCGCCGGCACTGTCCACAAACGTCGGCAGTTTGATGATATCAAGAAAAAACTCCGTGAACTTAAGATGGAATATTCTCTTCTATATCCCGCTATACTGAGGATCATTGCAGCGGGCAAAGTAGTCCTGTTCAAAAGTCCTGGAGATGCGGAGTCCTTCCTTCGGGATTTTGAGGCTCACTCACAGAAAGACTGACTACACTGGTCTCATTGAACTTGAGAGGTATCAAACTAAAAGAGTTTATCGCGATTTGGTTGTTATTTGTGGCATGAAAGGCATATACATTTATTGAAGTGAGCTACCTGTTTCTCATGCCGATTAACCTAATTTTGGCCTTCATATTTATTTATTTTTTCTCTTTTTTTCTTTTTTTTTTTTTTTTTTTTTTATAATGATGTTGGCCATTGTATTATTCTATTTCACATTACTAACGGCTGTGAATCAGCTTGACTCAAATTATTATTTTTGTATGGAAAATGATCTAATATTTGGCTATCTATCACTTCATGTAATTTTTATGGGAAACTTGGCAGACTGTATCTGTATTTTGTTATGTTTTGGCCTAATCGGTTTTTGACTGTTGTGTGTGTGTGTGTGTGTGTGCGCGTGTGCGTGTGCGTGTGTATGCTGCTCACCCCCACTCCTCCCAACTGTTTCTTTTATGTCTCTGAATAGTCAACATGGGTAAAGGTTTATTTGTCATCCACCTGAACATAAGGAGTTTACCACATAAAATCGATCTTTTAAGGGCCTGGCTTGTCTATAATAAACCCAAAGTTATCACACTGTCTGAGACTTGGTTGAATAATAATATATTAGATGAGGAAATTAAACTGGATGGTTATGTTCTGTATAGAGCTGATAGGGGTACTCGAGGAGGAGGGGTAGCTATTTATGTTTCCTCAACTTTATCATCTGAGTCTATACCTCCTAAGGAAAACCCAGTATACTTTGAATGTCTTTTTGTTAAAATTAGTTTACATGTAAATAAACAGCTAATTATAGGGAACATTTACAGACCTCCAAACTCCCCAACAGAGTCAATACACTGCATAGGCACTACCATAAAATCTATGGGTAACTCAAATGAGATGATTATCCTAGGTGATTTTAACATTAACTGGTTAGATCGGTCATCTTTAAGTGATAGAAATTATTTTGAAGGTTTAAATCTGACTCAATTAATTAGAGAACCTACCAGGGTTGACCATAGATCCAAATCTTTGTTGGACTGGATTTTGGTCACCCACTCTAACAGAATTATTGAATCTGGTGTCCTACCTGATTGCTTCAGTGATCATTCCATGGTCTTCTGTGTATGGAAAATTAGATTACCTCGTCTACCACCCAAGGTGATCAGGATAAGACAGAGTAAACATCTTAACACTGACTTTTTTATCCAAGATTTATTAGAAATAAACTGGAATAGGTTCCATCTTATCCCTTTTGTTGAGGATGCTTGGAATTTTTTTTATACGGAAGTTCTCAAAGTAATTGATAAACATGCCCCTTGGATATCAGTAAAGGTTAAGGGCCGACATTTACCATGGATTGATGCTGACTTAATACATCTTTTTAAACAAAGAGATAAGGCATGGGAAAAGTACCGCCTGTCAAAGGACTCAGTTGATTTGGCTTCATATAAACAATTAAGAAATACGTGTACGACTAAAACAAGAAATGCTAAATCGAATTATTATAAAAACTCTTTGTCTAATAACTTCAATAATTCTAAGAATTTCTGGAAAAGTCTTAATTCTTTATTAAATAATTCTTCTAAAAGCATTGCTACCAAAATTAAAGTTAATAATGAGGTTATCAGTGATCCTTCCATAGTTGCCAATGCTTTCAACCAACACTTTTCCTCTATTTGTAGCTCACAATTTTCTAATTTCCCTTTCTTTGGTTTGGCAGATGAGCCTAACAGTTCCTTTTCATTTGCTACAATATATCCTACTGACGTTCAGCAGGTAATCTATGAACTAAAGTCAGGCAATGGTACAGATCCAGATGGTCTGGAGATTAAGTTTATTAAGCTTGCGTCTCATGTACTGGCATTTCCTTTATCAGATTTATTTAATTTATCTTTATCCACCTCGGTGGTTCCATTAATGTGGAAATCTGCCAGAGTTACACCAATACATAAAGTTGGAGATACACTTGATCTCAACAACTACAGACCTATTTCTATCATTAGTAGTATAGCAAAAGTCTTCGAAAAACTATTATTTAAACAATTATTTAAATATATTAATGAATTTTCTATTTTGTCACCAAATCAATCTGGTTTCAGACCAAATTTCTCCACAACTACTGCTCTTCTAAAATTTACCAACGATGTTTCATCCTCCCTAGACAATAACATGTCAACTGGTGCAATATTCATAGATCTTACTAAGGCCTTTGATATGGTAGATCACTATTTGCTTCTTGATAAGTTATATGCGATAGGCCTTTCTAAACACTCTATACTTTGGTTTAATTCTTATCTTCACTGTAGACGTCAGTGTGTCTATGTAAATGGTTATGTATCTCAGTCCTTAATAATGGAGAAAGGTGTTCCTCAAGGCTCTTCTTTAGGGCCTCTTTTATTTTCTTTATTTATTAATGATCTTCCTCTAATTTGCTCAGATTGTTGTATTCATCTATATGCAGATGACACAGTGATTTATTCATCTAATGTGACTGTTTCTAAGATTCAATCCTCATTACAATCTAACTTCAATGCTATTCAACACTGGTTCCAATCTAACCATCTTCTATTGAATAAGAATAAATCATATAGTATATTGTTCCCCACTAGATCAGCTATACGGAAGCAAGATAATAATCTTTCAATTAAATTCTTAGATGATACTCTACTTGTACAAGTTGATGAACTTAAATATCTGGGACTTTGGCTTGACTCCCAACTTTCATTTAGGTGTCATATTAATTCTGTAGTAAAAAAGATTAACTGTAATTTACGAATATTATATCGTTCTATTAACTGTTTTACTCAATTAATTAGGTTAAGAATTGTGTCACAATTAATATTTCCCATACTAGATTATGCAGATGTTGTCTATCAAAACGCATCCGAAGCAAATTTGAAAGCATTAAATGTTGCTTTCAATAATATATGTAGGTTTGTGTTGAGATGCCCATTTACTACTCACCATTGTGTAATGTATGACTCATTGAATTTATTATCACCAAAAGCCAGAAGACAGTATCACTGGTATCAGGTCATCTTCAAATGTATGTACTATGATTACCCCTCTTACTTGAAGGAATACTTAATTCCATATAGACCCAGTTATAGATTGAGACACACTGAATATCTCTCTTTTACTGTGCCAAACATCTCTAAAGAGAGTGGTAGATGTGCATTCAATTTTAAAGCCCCTTCAGAATGGAATAGTCTACCTGGGTCTCTAAGATCTGTTACTTCCTTTCGTTCCTTCAAAACATCTCTTTTTGTTTATTTGCAATCAAATTGTAATTGTTTTCTTTGATTTTGTTTTTTTATACCCAATATGTGGGTTGCTTTTTGTCCTTTTTTCTTATTTATGTGTATATATGTGAGTATGGGTTTGGGTGTGAGTCTGAGATATGTATATGTAAATGTTGTCATGCATCCAAACATCACAATGTGTTTTATACATGGATTTGTTTCCAATAATGACTTGTTGGGTCAGGTGAGGTGGGACGAGGGAGAGCTTTTGTGTGTGTGAATGTATATGTGTTGTATTATCTTAGTCTATGTTTCGAGGACCCCCTCGAAAACGAGATGTTTCATCTCAAGGGGTTATCCTCATCAATAAATAAATAAATTTCAAATTAAAACATCATTAAAGTGTAAGTTGCAGGTTAAATTTTTCACGAAGATAATGCAATGTGTTTATTAAACATAAAGATAAAAACCGCCCACCATTGTTTTTTATACCAAAATGCTGAATATAATATGAAAAGTTGGCACTTTTAACAGTGGTTTTAAGCACTCCCGCTCCCTTCCACTAGATGAGGCGTGACGTCATAAGAGGAACTTCACTAGTAGAGTTACCGGCATAATCCATAGTACGCTAGCAAAATGGTAAACCGTTGTGTTTGTGCGGGATGTACAAATTCGTCCAAAACAGGGCACAGGGTCCACAATTTCCCCAAGGCCAAAAGGTTGATTCGTGCCTGGGTGAGGTTTGTGGCTACCAAGCGGGCGGATTTTACTGCTGCCTCTGTGACCAAGTCAGCCGTCATATGTAGCGAGCACTTCACTGACGATGACTATGACCCTCGAGACGTGTGTCGGCTTAACATGGGGTTTAAATGCCGGGTTAAACTCATTTCGGATGCCATTCCCTCACGGCATTCCCATTCCTGCTCCTCTGCCTGTCCTGTCCGGATAAAGAAGCCTGTGAAGATTGGGTGTGCCCGCCGAAAGCGAGAGTTGACTGAGGTAAGTTTCAGCTATTCTACAATAGTTGGCTAGTATGTGCGTCAGTGAGAGCTGTTTTTGTACAGTCAAGTGTCAGTTCTAGTCAGGTGGTAATTGCCAGAATTAGCCAGGTTAGTTGTAAGTAGTGCTACGAGAGGAGATATTCTCTAAGGAGCGGGGTCTTCATGAGTTTTTTGAAGAGGGATGTCCCTGCTCTAGTATAACGTTAGGGACAGGGAGCGCGTTCTACCACCAGTGAGGACGGATGAAAAAGTTTGGATTGGCCTGAGCGTACTGGTGGAAGAGCTAGACGTTGTTCGTCTGAGGAGCGCAACAAATACCAGTGCCACCTCACTTCGCCTTCACTTTGTTTTTGAGAGTGCACTCCCTCTAACGTCTTACGACTAATACTACTAGAATTATTAGAAAAGCATACTTCGTGAAAATTTCCAAAGCTAAATTAAAATATCCAGAAGTAAATATTAGCATACCCGAGGCAGACAGACATAACACACTTTAGCTACTGTAGCCATCACTGGTGCTGAAAGTTAGGAGTAGTGATAAGGCTATCTTCTCGCATAGCTCCCAAACGTTAAATGCCTTGCCATGAGTGTTTGCTCATACGACCTGTGTTAGACAATGTATCATATAAATACATGTTTACATACTTTCTTACTCATTATGCTTGTGATTCTCCCCCGTTTTCACTGGTTCTCACACAAGATTTTGGAAAATGTAACACTCCAAGAAAATCCTGACATTCCTGAGCCCGAAACCCTTCCACCTGCATCTGGCCTATGTCACACTGGGTCGCAGTGTGATCTGAAACCTCATGGAAAGTCCTTTGGTAAGTCTAGGGATATATTTTAGTCTGGGGTTCAGGGTTGTAGTGGAGGCTAAACGTCAGTAAACATATTCCAAAATCACACTGTATGTATTATTCACATTCATATATGTACACTGATTAATAAGCTATTGTTGTTTAAACCAAAACATAGCAGCATTATTATACCATCATTGTCATTGTGGCTATGTTTGTCTTATGCTTCTCTGACACAGCTGTGCAGGTAAGGCCCAAGATGGTCAGTGTGGGGACACAGACCACACGTATAAGAACATCTACACCCCTTGCCAGTCCTGATAAAAGTGATGAAGAGGCGTCTTTCATCAGAAGTGACACATCCTGGGTGCCTGATGAAGAGGACGTGTCCTCAGATGAGGAGGCATCATATGAGGAGCCGCCACCTCATCCAAGTGACTCTGACCTAAAGTGAGACGATAAGCCTCCTAACTTTCAGCACCATTGATGGCTAGCTAAACTGTGATGTCTGTCTACCATAGCACCTTGTCATGGTCAATGTATCACAGGGTCAGTCCCTACCAAGCCTTTGTATCACTTTACATGCCCTTTACTTTACTTTTTACATTTCTGTGAGTTATTTTCATGTGTGTGAGATATGTTTATGTGTGTTGTGTTGCAGTGTGGTTGTATAAGCTACTGGATACATACATTCCCCCTGGGATGAATGAAGTATCTAATATTCTCTTTTTGTTTTACAGTGGTCCAGATAAATACATTGTGTGCAAAGACCAGCTGATGGCCCTGTTCACCATTTGCCCTGCCTGTTGTAGTGAATCTAACGGTAGGATGGTGCAGCAGGGTGGCACATTTATCAAAATAAAGCAGGTAAGAAGAACATGTTTGAAAAATTATATAGAGTGAACCTTATATAGAGTGATAGAGTGGATTTTAGTGTTTTACTTATTCCACAGTGACCTGATAATTTTCTGATTTATTTTCTGCATATGGTAGGTCTGTGCAACATGTGGCTTCCAGCGGTTCTGGCAAAACCAGACAATTTTGCACAGAAACATGCCAGCCTGCAACCTACTTCTGAGTGGGGCAATTCATTTTTCGGGATGTCTACCAACCCAAACTCTCAGAATGCTGACATTATTTGGTCTACAGTGTATCAGCGCGAATACATTCTTCCGCCACCAGAGTTACTACACCATCCCCATCGTCATTCAGGCCTGGCAGGAAGAACAAGCAACCATAATAAGTGAATTGAAGGAGATGGGGGGTGATTGTAGCAGGGGACTGTAGGTAATGCACAATTTGCCTGATGTTAATATGATACATGTTTACAGATGACATGGTCTGATGTGCTATGTTGTATCTTTAACATAATTACAATTACAAAAAAATACAAATAAATACAAATAATCATACCCAGGTCAGACTCTCCTGGACATTGTGCGAAATACGGGACCTACTCGCTGATTGAGGAGAGAATAAATAAGGTTGTCGACCTTCAGCTTGTCCAGGTAAGTGTGATGTTATCAGACAAAGAAAGAAAGTTTATCCACTTACACTGATTGTGTCATGTTGAAGTGCTCAGAGGTCCCAAATAGAAACTGGTACGAGTTAGAGGGTTTGAAGAGGAGCATAACCCTCCTCAGGGGGCAGGATCTTCAAGTGTCGACCCTCATCACCGACAGGCATCGCCAGGTAAATACAAAGATATACAATATAGATGTATAAATTCTCCCCTCTATTACTGAGTGGTTTCAATTCTTGCCAAAATGTCAAGGAGACTTGGGAATAAGTAAGTCTTACACTGACAAAGCATATCAGACCATGTAAATAGTGCATTAACTACAGTCACCTGCAACAATTAGGTCACCACCCATCCTCCCGAGGTCCTGAATGATGACAGGGATGGTATAATATACACTGATGCCAGAATAATGTACTCATGCTGATGCAATGATGGCAAGATAGTGCAAGCTTCCTAACAGTTTGTGTATTACTTTTAAGGTTGCCAAGTGGGTGCGAGAGGAAATGTGTACTGAGGGGACAAGGCATTTCTTTGATGTCTGGCATGTCGGAAAAAGGTATGTATCCCGATGTTGGAAGCTTTAAGGTAATTCTTGAAATTACATTTCCATCGATATAATACTTTCCATTTGTTGTAAACAAGGTCTCAGCAAGGCTTTGGATACAGCGGCCAAGGAAAAGGACTGTGGGGACCTGATGTTGTGGAGGCCTGCAATTATAAACCACCTCTACTGGACTGCAGCCTCCACTCCTGATGGCAACCCAGAGGTCATGGAGGCCAAGGGGAAGAGCATGGTGAACCACATACAGGACATCCATGAGCATGACACTCCTGCCTTTCCCTGTTGTGCTCATCTACCTCTGGATGGGGAGCAACGGAAAAAGGAGTGGCTAGAACCAGGTATACACCATGAAATATGTGTACTCTATGGTTTTATGATAATGTGACCTGAGAGATTTTTTGCTGGAACCTGTGTTTTAATACAATTTAATCAGGGTAAAACAAAATGTTTTGTTTGGGACTTTTTTTTTTTCCTACAAGCTCAACGGTTGCGGTGAAACTAGAGGGTGTTGTCACAAAGGCATCCTTGCTGAAGGATGTGAAGCAGCTGTCGCCACAGCACCAAACCTTTTCCCTTGAGGCGTTTCACTCCCTCATCCTGCTCTTCGCTCCCAAACACACAGGGTTTTCTTACCTTGGGATGTACAGTAGGTCAGTGTTGCGAAATGGATTAATTACGTCTCATATTGGCATGTCATACAGACATCTGATATTTCTATCTCAAAATCTGCTCTCATTTTGTGATTTTCTATAGACTTCTGTTGGCAGCTCTGCACTACAACTGTAATGGCAGCCGCGAAGTTGTGCAAACAAGTGGTGGTGTTGCAAAGTATGCCGTGCAATACCCAAGGTTCCGGAAAGGTGAACACACAGTCCGGCCAGTTAAACAGAAGGCCTCATATGGTCAGTAGTTTCAGTCAGTTTCCATCATATTTGGATATGTATGCATGAGACCTTGGTAATCAGTGAATGTGATCTACATGTTTTTCATTTCCCCAGGATATGCATCAGCACTCATACAGTCCTTACAAGAAAGCTACACCAGATCGCCTGAGGCACTCAGAGAATCCAGTGCTTCCTTGAATAGCACCTGCTCTGCCCCCATCTCAAAATCCTTTAATCAAATTCCAAAATAGGAAGCAGTTAACTTTTATCTTACACAAAAATCACGTTTTAGCAAAAGTTGAATTTAGAATCTGTTATAAATAATCATACCGTAATCATTTCCTAAATTTTGTGATTTTTGTAATTGGCAGCTGTAACATAACCTCTTTGTTTTTTATAGCCATGACCCTACCGGAGTAAAGGTATGAGTGAGTGGGTATGTATCGTTCTCGGTACCCTTCATTATTTTTTGCATGCTGCATGTTTTTGTTTTGTTTGTGTTCTGTGTGCTTGTAGTGGTTGTTTGTTGGTTGCGCCTTCTCCTTTTGTTCTGCAATTTTACTTGGTGGTGGGATCCTGTCACTGCAATTCTGCATGTCATTTGCCATTGTCTGTCATTGTGTGCTGTTGCATGTTAGTGTTGCTTTGTCTTTTATTTGCTTGTAATTGTACCTGGTGGTGGGAGCTTTTAGTTGTTTTGTCATGCGTCACTTTGCATGTGTTTGTGCATGTGTGAGTCCCAGAATGCAACCATCTAATAAATGTTTCAAATCTTGTCTAAGCTTTGACTCTTCATTATTATTCTGTTTGATAGGACTTCCAAAATCATATAGCAAGATACTATACTAAATGTATCACATTTTGTCTAACCTTTGAGTCTTTTCAGATTTAACAGATTTTTCACGGGTATAATAACAATAACCAAATAATAATAAACAAATTTTATTGAAATTAAATTCATGTCTTCTGTCTACTGTTTTTTAGATTTATTTCAATGAGGGGGTTGGGGATGTAAGCTCACAACAACACAAACATACCACAAAACTCTTGGTTGTATGTTTTATATGATAAAAAAATTATGGATAAAATAACTCAATTGTAAACATACTCGTGTGTGCTGACTTCAAGAGGGCCGTGATCCTGCCTGAAATGAGAATAAGCTATTCGCAAAACAAACGGGTTCAGGCACCGGGTTCAGACACGTCAGATCAGCCGGTCGCGCGTCGAGCTGTTCCACTAAACTCATAAACGCGTTCACCACATGGCAGCACACACTCTCCACTGCTGATTCAACTGGGTGGCATAGCCCACACAAACACAGTGATGGGGACATCGATCTCTCTTTTTCTTTTTTGATAATAAACATCGCTAATTAAATCGTGAGAAATTGATAAAGCGTGGATTGAGGAAGGGTATTACATGACGTTTGAGGCGTCGATGAGACTAGCGATTGGTGCCTGTGCAGTATGTGCATCTCTGATTTGGACTGACACCATGTAAGTAAATAATGTCTTCAGTCGTTGTCCCTCCTTGCTATTCTACACGACGACTGTGGTCCATAAAGAATTTGATGGTTTCCCACATCCTCAGTCGTTCTCCAAATAGCCATAATACAGTAGGAATCTAGCAGAGTATGGGTTGCGAGTGCCTCTTATGACGTCATCACCCAGTTAACGTAAAAACACGCTACCTTTGAAGAAACCCCAATAAATGTCATTTTAACGCATTTTAAGACAGAAATAATTACATATATACATATAGAGCACTTTAATTTACACATTAATTGGCTGTGGTGGTTAACCTGCAACTTACACTTTAAATAAAAAGCACTTGAAACAAATATGATTCCTAACCATTTTATTTATACAAAACGTGTTATCAGTATTTTTATATTTTTACTTAGGCCTAAATGTGCATATTAATTTAACTTTAATTAAGGTAAACACACACACACACACAAAGAAAAAAAGTCAACTGGAAGAATTGAATTTGTGATATTCGCCTACAGGGGCACTCTTCTGCTTTTTTTTAAAGGGGTCATACACTGCATTATTTTATTTTTTTATAATGTTTCCTAGGGTGCCCTTATAATGTTAGTATGATTTTAACATCAATAATTGTCATAAATGATAAATAAAAGGCATTTTTCCAAGCCTGGAAGTCCAATTTATTTCCGCGAACAGAATCTTTCAGACGGTTCGTTTGGAGTGTATTCCTATTTTCTAACAAAATTCTGCATTGTACACTTGGATTCAAAGTGTCAGAAGCGAATTCAGTCCATCAACGGTGCTCACGCTCTTTTAAACTCAGAATAACCGTCAAATGATCTATCCCAAAATGACGCTGATCGCCAGGCTCTGTTTATTTTTACAATACATTACAATCACTCCAAAATAGATGATGCCTGCATCACGAGCTGCACTTTCTGTGCGTGCCTGCATAGCCTTACGCTTAGCAGCCCCTGAGGGATGTGCTCGTTTCGGCTCCATCAGATCAATTTGAAGAAACGTTGGATTTTATTCTTCATCATATGCAATCTCTTCATTCATACATTCAGAGGGTGGGAGTGACTCACATTTAAACAGTGATATTAATTGGTTTTACTACAGGTAAATGACAGTTGTTATATCCAATGGACAAACAGCCTAGTCTATTGCTGCTCTTGATTGGTGGATAAACATATAGGGATATAGGGATGTTTTGGAGGCCCCGGAATGATTGTAAAGGTGGCCTGTGGGAGGAGTGTGTGTTGTGTCCTGAGGCAGGTTAAGTTAAGTGAAGTGAGTGGAGAAGGCAGCCGGTGTGGTGGTGTCCTCTGGTCTGATCCAGGTCTCAGTCAGGGCCATGACGCTGAGACCTGAATGACTAGAAATAGATGTAATCAGCTTCATTTACAGCAGACTGGCAATTCCAGAGACTGATAGGAAAAGAAAGTAATGTACTAGAAGAAAAGTATGCAGGTTGTTAGGATTGCTCTGCCTCCTATGTGTGACATTTGATTTACGTGTGTTAGTAATAGTAGGGATTTGGAAGCACATAGTGAAGACAGGTCACAAGAAAGATGAGAACAAGTTGTGTAGAAGAAGAAGGAAGGAAATAACAAGAAAAATAATACTCAAGTGCCTTGTCGGTGTCCTTGCTCGGTGGAGTCGCGCAGGTAGAGTCGCTGGTCTTTACAAAGATACGAGAAACAAAAGATACAAAAACACTTACAGTTACTGTCACCTCCTGTTGCCTGACTGCTTCTTCCTACTGAATGCTACAAACACACTGTATGGATAGCGTGAGCTGGCTTAGGCCACGCCTCACTACCGAAACTCTGAACAGACACGAACAAACGAGACAACGTGATGACGTAGCGACTGTGTGAGAGGATAATTGGTGTGAAAATGGGAAACTACAGCAGAACAGTCTACGAACTCCTGTCTGAGTATTGAAGCTGATTCTGCTGATGAAACTGCAAACTTTCTTCAGGAAAACTTTCATCAATTGACTGCACTTCTGACTCCTGGTCTTCATTCATCATATCTGGTCCTGGTCTTTAACTGTAAATTCCTCTCCTTCAACAAGACAACAATAGGACTAAAACTAAAGAAAAATGATGATCTTTTTCTTTGTTGAAGAATGAAGATGAATGATAGTGATTTACAGGTGAGGCTCATCGAGGTTGATGTCAGACGCAGGAGATGGTGACCTCTGGTGGCAGTTTGAGGGATTGTTAGGGATGGGCGATTACAAACTTTTTTATTTTGATCCGATACCAATACTTTTTCTTACAGTTTTAACAATGCCAATGTAAAAAAACAGTTATTTCTTAAATTGCTATGTGATTTTTCTAAATTATTTTTAGAAGAAAAAAATAATTAGACTTAAAGGCATATCACACCAGCAAACTCCAGCTAAATGTCAGGAGTGTTTTGGAGCAAACATGAAACATGTATTAAAAACAAATAAAAGTGATGCAGAAACCCAAGTTTTGTCATTAACAATTTTAATATTGATATTTTTTAATGGAATCAATACCAAATAAGTAGCTTGTGAGAATCGATATATATCAATACTGCAGGATCTATGAGCCCTTAAGGTTTGTACAAGCAAATATGAGACGATCACAAATACAATTTAAAAAATGTAAAAACATTTAAAGGGAGAGTTACATGAACACAAAAGACAGAATAACAAAAGCTGATTATATTGAGCACTTTGAGAAAAAAAAAAAGAAAAAAAAAAGATTCATTTTCCATTGTGAATGAATTCCATTATCAGAATAAAATGATCAATTATGATTTAAAAGCAGGAAAATGTTGTAAAATGAGAAAGCATAGACTGTTTGCCACAACTGAACATCACTTTAGGTGTTTTGACTTAATTTTAACATATATTTAGACAATAACAATTCACCAGCTTTTAACTTTCATTTAATTCCACTGTTACATCATGTTTCTTAAACTATATAGAAATTAATCTCTTGTGACTCATCAATGATGATCCCTGTCAATCATCGGTGGCTCCGCCTACAGAGCTCAGGATTGGTTCATTTGTGCTCCGCCTCTCACTGCAGAATCTTCCTGTTGATCTGAACAAACAATAAGATGAAGAAAGACTGACTGAAGTTCATCAACAACATTATAAACCCTTTCACAAGATACATAAAACAATCACACTGTACTGAAGAGAGTTCTCTTACGAGAGGTTCTCTCGTATTGCGTAAGTAGCTTACGCTGCGGGAAAGTCTTCTTTCTCGAGATACTGAAGCCAAAAAATTATCCTTAATTTTTAATAATCTTGTCAACGCAGTGCGGCAGCATGCAGACCTAGGGCAGGCTAACTAGCGTGCCCATTGGCTGCCCTGCGGCAACTGCAGCAGCCTATTGCTGAGCCCTTGGCGTGACGTCACGTCCAATGAGCGCGCTTGGCGCGCTTCATGCGTCACAGCCCGCGAAAAGGGGTGTGGCTTAGCGTATATAAGCGAGGCTCAGAGGCTGCTTCACTGATTTCTGTCTCTTCAGCGACGCTCTCCGCATCGCTGGACTCTGAGGAAGCAGCCGCCGTTGAAACAAGCAACCAGCACGCCGAGGATATCAGCCTGAGGAAGCCGGCCGTCTTCGCCACCTTCAGCCTTCCCTGCCTGCTCTGCTATCCGGCGAATTATATCCTTTTCTGCTCTGTGTTGTGTGTGTTTGTGTGTTCGCCTACCGCGACACACTGCATCTAAAAGAGCGTGAGGCGTTTGTTGCAAAACGCCTCGCAATTCCTGTGGCTCGTCCAGAGCCCCGCTCAGCGACAGGGACCGCCTGTGATCTGCGCTCGCTCGCCCGCACTGCCGTCGCCTCAGGGGATGAAGCAGACAGCGCTGCTATCATAGACAGCTGCTTACTCCCCTCTGTCAAGCCGCGCAAACGGCGCCGCTCACAAGGGATGTCAGAAACGGACGGTCTCGGGCTATAGCTTCCTTTACGTTACAAGAAAGCTACCCCCCCCGGATGACGCACGCCCTTTCCTGCGCTCTCCCCCTCTGTTCGAGCCACGCAAACGCGCCGCTCACAAGGGATGTCAGAAGTAGACGGTCATGGGCTGGCTTCCTTTACGTTATAAGAAAGCTACCCCGCGTCTCGGTCGCGCGCGTCACTCACCGGCCACCTCCGTTTCTCACACATTTCTCAGTCCCCTCCTAAGCTCAGGCGACTAGAAATATCTATATTGCAGTAAACAAGCCTGTTTTTATACACGCACGCCTGCAAACAAACGATGTCACAGCACATGATGACATCTTCCCGCTCTCTCTCCCTTTGTTCGAGCCGCGCAACTGCGCCGTTCTCAAGGGATATCAGAGCGGACGTTACGAGCACCGGCGAAAAGAGGAAGAGAGAGTGTTTTCGTCCCGCCTAGGCCGGACTACCTCCAATTCTCGCATATTTCTCAGTCCCCTCTAAGTTCAGGCGGCTGGAAATACTAATACTGCAGTAAACGAGCCTGTTTTAATACACGCGCGCCTGCAAACAAACGCCGAAACGAAACACGGCGCTCGGTCATACGCTCGCACTAACTAAAAGCTTATGTGTTTCCCTGTGGCTCAGTGGCAGAACATTAGGCTACCGCGCCAGAGACCCGTGTTCGAGTCCGGCTCTGGCGGCAGATAAATATTTTTTCTGCTGGCTTCTCCGAGCTCGCGGCCAGCTTTCTTACATACAGAAAGCGAACCCGCTTCTCACACCCTCCCGCTCACAGGATGGTGCTTGAGTATTTATGAGCGTCTAAACATATGAGCCATCGAAGCATCTCGGCTCTATCAGTTTCCTATAACGCCGATGGTGTTATAAGTGTAGAAAATGTGCCCACTCCCACGTGCTCACTGCTACACACAAACACAGTCTCCCCGGTAACGCTCACAGAGCGCACTCTCATAAAGCGGGCACGCGCCGTTCGAGTGCTAAGCGTAGAGAATGTGCCCACTGCCCGCTCTGTCACACAGTTACCCCGAGTTGCAGATCCTCTAAAGCTCACAAACATTCTGGCTCTGGCCGAAGGTGTCATAAGTGTAGAAAATGTGCCCACTCCCATGTGCTCACCACTACACACAAACATGGTCCCCATGGTAACGCGCTCAGGGCACACTCTCATAAAGCGGACACACGCCGCTCGAGTACTAAGTGTAGTAAATGTGCCCACAACTCTGTGCTCACACCTACCCGCTGCTCGCTCTGCCACTCAGTTACCTCGGGTTACAGACCTTCTAAAGCTCCCAAACACTGGCCGTGTTATAAGTATGAACTCTGCGCCCGCTCACGAGCACGCGCACTCACTTTCAGACACGATAACCCCCACGGCGCTCTCACGCCAGGGGTGTTCAGCAGCAAAACGCGCTCCATCCATAGGGATCGAGCCATCATATGCTGTACAGCCAGTCAGCACTGTTTACCAGCCCCCGTGTTCGAGCACCGGCAGCGCGTGCGCCGCCCCATCCTCTCTGATACAGGTTCCCCATCCCGCGCAGAGCGGCGATCTGAACCCAGAGACCATTCGACCCCTAGCTATGCGTGCAAAAGCATGGGAAGCTATTCAGGGCGCGTCAGAATGGGTGCTGAATACTATAAAACACGGCTATTCGCTTCAATTCGCTCGTCGCCCCCCGCGCTTTCTAGCGCAGGCGGAGACTAAAGTGAGTTTAGAGGCAGCGCACCTGCTTCAAGCAGAAATAGTGAAGCTGCTGTGCAAAGGGGCTATAGAACAGGTTCATCCTTCTCTGAGCGAGTCGGGCTTTTACACCCGTTACTTCCTCGTACCCAAGAAGGACGGAGCGTTAAGACCTATTTTAGATCTGAGACATTTGAACAAAGCCCTCATGAGACGGCCGTTCAAAATGATCACAACCAGACAAATCCTCGCACAGATTCGCCCAGGAGACTGGTTTATCTCTCTCGATCTGAAGGAAGCGTACTTTCAGATCCAGATAACTCCCCGTCACAGGCCATTCTTGAGATTCGCCTTCGACGGTCGAGTATATCAATACACAGTCCTGCCGTTCAGCCTGTCTTTAGCACCCCGTACATTTACGAAGTGCATGGACACGGCTCTCTCTCCCCTGAGAAGACAGGGAATGCGGCTACTGAACTATCTGGACGATTGGCTTATTCTAGCGCGGTCAGAGACAGAGCTTGTGTCTCACAGAACAGCGCTTCTCAGCCATCTGGATGGTCTGGGTCTCTCGGTCAACTGGACCAAGAGCTCGTTATCGCCCCGTCAGTCAATTTCCTTTCTTGGAATAGAACTGGACTCGGTGGCTATGACGGCCAGATTGTCGGAGCAGCGCGCGCGCGCCGCATCCGTCACCTCGCCGCATCCTTCCAAGTAGGCAGCCAGGTTCCGCTGGACATTCCAGCGCATCCTGGGGCATATAGCTTCAGCTGCAGCAGTGCTCCAGCTGGGCTTATTGCGCATGCGCCCACTTCAACGTTGGCTGAAAGCGCGCGTGCCCCACCGAGCCTGGGCGGCCGGCGGCTCGCGAGTCAGAGTGAATCAGGGCTGCATTTCAGCCCTGCAGCCCTGGCTGGCAGCCGAATGGTATCACACAGGAGTGACTATGGGAGTGATCTCACACCGGAAAGTTGTCTCGACAGACGCTTCCAACCAAGGTTGGGGAGTGCTCTTCGAAGGCAGACCGGTCTATGGCCGCTGGTCAGACCAGGAGAATCTCCTACACATAAACTGTCTAGAGATGCTCGCGGTCGAGAAAGCGCTCAAGCACTTCCTCCCATTCCTCCTAGGTCACCATGTTCTAGTCCGCACGGACAATACATCGGTATTTGGCCTATGTGAATCGCCAGGGCGGTGTCAGATCAAAGACGCTCTGCACCCTGGCGGAACGCCTCCTCGTGTGGGCTCAGCACTCTCTGCGCTCGCTGAGAGCCGCGCATGTGCCTGGCCACCTGAACGAGGGTCCCGACAGACTGTCCAGGCACAACGTTCCCCCTGGGGAGTGGTCTCTACACCCCCAAACAGTCCAGTCACTGTGGCGCCGTTTCGGCAAAGCGAAAGTCGACCTTTTTGCGTCAAAAGACAACGCTCACTGCCCAGAGTTCTTTACGAAGAACGAGGACGCGCTGGCCCAGACCTGGCCCAGCGGCCCGCTATATACTTTTCCCTCGGTCTCTCTGTTGCCTCAGGTCATCAAGGGCGTCAGGGAAGCGCGCCACACAGTGCTCCTCATAGCCCCAAACTGGGAGAACCAAGCTTGGTTCCCGGAACTAATACAGCTGGCAGACACAGTCCCCTGGCCGATACCGGCAAGGAGAGACCTTCTCTCTCAAGCCCGCGGCTCGATCTGGCATCCCCATCCAGAGCGCTGGTCTCTGCATGCATGGAGCCTCAACGGTTACCCGTTGATCTGCCAAGAGGGGTTATGAACACGATCATACAATTTAGAGCCCCCTCTACGAGGCGGCTCTACACGTCAAAATGGTCTGTGTTTAGCAAATGGTGCACTGCCAAGGGGCTCAATCCACAGGCATGTGGGGTATCGCACGTATTGTGTTTCCTTCAAGAGCTGCTGGGTGCGGGCAGGTCCCCCTCCACGCTCAAAGTTTATGTTGCGGCCATCTCAGCTTTCACTGACTCAGAGCTGGGCCGCGCATTAGGAAGGAACGAGTTCGTCACCCGCTTCCTTAGAGGAGCCAGGAGGATGAACCCCCCGCGACCCCCCTCGGTTCCTATGTGGGATTTTTCACTGGTCTTGGAGGCCCTGAAAACGCATCCCTTTGAACCCTTGGAAACTGTGGATATGAAATACCTCACGCTCAAAACCGTTTTTCTGATAGCTCTGTCTTCAGTCAAACGTGTGGGAGACCTTCACGCGTTATCTATTAACGCCGCGTGCCTTGAGTTCGGACCTAACGACTCTAAAGTTATTTAGAGCCGCTTCAGGCGCTCGGAGCAGCTTTTTGTTTTGTTTGGAGGGCGCACGAAGGGTCTCGCCGCCTCGAAACACAGCCTGTCCAGATGGATAGTGGACGCTATCGCAACTGCTTATGCGTCTAAAGACCTGCAGTGCCCACTGGGCATTCGAGCTCACTCCACCAGAGGCATGGCCTCATCGTGGGTGTGGTCCAGCGGGATTTCCATTCACGACATTTGTGCAGCGGCAGGCTGGGCCTCCCCCTCTACATTTGTTAGGTTTTACAACCTGGAAGTTCCCGCCTTGCAGGCGAAAGTTTTATCAGTCTAAGTCTCGCGTAGACCGGCCCACTATTAGTGCGCGGGCTACGTTGGTTGATTTAGCTCTACTGGTTGAGCTGCACTGTGCAGGGAATTGTCAGTTCGGACCGGCTGTGCCCGCTCCGTGCACCCTAGTACAGTGCTATGCATAAGTTTAGACACCCATGCTAAAGTTGACTAAAAAGAGGAATAAAAAAATCATCTTTTGGAAACTGAAATTAATGCCTTAATTAAAAAAATTAGGAAAAATCCAACCTTTAAGGACACCTATTTTCTTTGTGAATGAATAATGTATCGTAAATAAATAAATGTTCTTCCTTAAAATACAGGGTGCATAAGTCTGGACACCCCTATGTTAAATTCCCATAGAGCCAGGCAGATTTTTATTTTTAAAGGCCAGTTACTTCATGGATCCAGGATACTATGCATCCTGATAAAGTTCCCTGGGCCTTTGGAATTAAAATAGCCCCACATCATCACATAGCCTTCACCATACCTAGAGATTGGCATGGTTTTATTTCAGTTAGCCTAATAGCTAGTTTGATTTGCATTGAGAGATGATCTTATGGAAAGTACTCCATGCCAATCTCACGGCGTTGACAAGGGAGTTCCCGCAGCGTAAGCTACTTACGCAATACGAGAGAACCTCTCGTAAGAGAACGTATCGGTTACTAAACGTAACCTCTGTTCTCTCTAGAAGAGGGAACGTGTATTGCGTAACCCGCAGTGCTTGCGCCACGAGCTCACTCGCTTCAGCGACAGAAACCAGTGAAGCAGCCTCTGAGCCTCGCTTATATACGCTAAGCCACACCCCTTTTTGCGGGCTGTGACGCATGAAGCGCGCCAAGCGCGCTCATTGGACGTGACGTCACGCCAAGGGCTCAGCGATAGGCTGCTGCAGTTGCCGCAGGGCAGCCAATGGGCACGCTAGTTAGCCTGCCCTAGGTCTGCATGCTGCCGCACTGCGTTGACAAGATTATTAAAAATTAAGGATCATTTTTTGGCTTCAGTATCTCGAGAAAGAAGACTTTCCCGCAGCGTAAGCTACTTACGCAATACTCGTTCCCTCTTCTAGAGAGAACAGAGGTTACGTTTAGTAACCGATACGTTTTATTGATTATATTGAGAAGAGCTGAAAGTTCTGACACTTACTGATGGATTCTCATGTTTAGAAAAGCTCTGAGGATCAAGAGTCTTCAGGAGGTCTTCGATCAACGGTCTGTGTGAAAGAGAGCGAGAGATCGGTCATGTGATCATCTGTGATGGAGTAGCTGACTTTGACGTCTCACTTACTGTGAGTGTGTCGTACAGGTCAGAGGTCGTGGACTCGAGATCAAGAGCTGTATATGTGTCTTCATTGGGATCAGAGATCTACAGGAGAGACAGAAGGACACACACATTGTGAGTTCATCTTTTAACCCTCTGATGGTCTTCGTTTGGAGTGACACTTGTGGTCTCCAGACAATAACATGTAATTTTAATTTTAATAATAAAGAATAATAGTTTATATTTTTTTTTTTTACAAATGTCATTTTACTCTGTTTATTAATGATTTTACTCCACATTTGTGGAAGATTTATGATATATTTAAAATTTATATAAATAAATTATTATATATATTTTTTTTTTTAAGTAGGTTTTTATACAAAAACAGCTTTTTATGTAAAATTCATTTTTTTACATTTATTTATATAAATTTAAAATATATCATAACTCCTCCAAAAACTGCACAGATGTGGATTAAAACACATTAATAAACAGAGTAAAATTACATTTGTTAAAAAAAAAAAAAATTAAAAAAAAAAAAAAAAAAAAAATCTGTTACAAAATGACATGTTATTGCCTGGGGTCTCTGGAGACATTTAACATAAAAACAGATATCATTACAATTTTTTTGTTTTTTTTGTAGATCTAGAAAGGGTTGAGAGCCGTACAAAGTTTCATGCCATTTGGACAAAGAACATTTTCTTTTTAAAATGTAATGTTTAGAGGATCTTGATGGAAATCAGTTTTACTGGATCTAGAACTGAAGAATCGGGTGTTTGGTCACGATACTCGTGTGTCTTATACTCTTAATATCTGTGTACGGCTCATAGCGGCTGTAGGAAACATCTCTGCATGCAGGAAAACACTGTGAATAATTGAGATCATCTCACCTCCTTCATAGCAGATCTTATGTTCATCTTTTTAGTAAGACTGTCAGAAGAAAGATGAATAAACAACACATTTAACACCACAAATAACTGCAATTTCAGGTTTCAAACAGAGATGGCGACAATGAGGCAAAGCTTAAGCACTACCGCTTTGAATGTAACACTTAATCTAAATGTAATACAGTGATTCTTCATACATAGAGAATTAGATTTTTTAAAATGAACTTCTTACCAAATGTACATCACAAAGGCCCCTGATGCTCCACCAAGTAAAATACCAACAACACCGACTGTTACAGACGAGAAACATCTGACTGCTGAAATACAGACAAAAACACACCAATGTTTAACAGGACTAGATCAGACAAAATATACTGACAGATAAGAAAGTAAGCAGGAGTATGTGGTTAAAATACAGAATATGATTCATAAAACTCACACATGACATTTAAAGTCACAGCATCAGAGTATTTCTCTCCATGTTCATTGATGGACTTGCACTTGTATTCTCCACTGTCTTCAGAGCTGATCTTTGAGATGCTGTAGATTCTTCCAGATCCTACAATCGTTCCTCCTTTAATCCAGCTGATTTCTGCAGGAGGGTTTGAGTCACTGATGCAGTTCAGAGTCACTGAATCTCCCTCCAGTATTTCACCAGATGGACTGATGGACACTGAGACATTCCAGGGGGGATCTACAGAAAAACAAAACAAAACAAAAAACACTTTAACGATCAAATTAAATTTGACATCAGACTTATGAATCACCCTCCATTCCACCTGATGGACTGATGTGTACTGAAACCAGCTCAAATGTGTCACGGTTTGGTGTAAGATGATGAAGAAGATGACGAAGGCAGAAGATTCCAATATAAACGTTTACTCACAAAAGATAATTCCACAGGTACAGACAGGCAGGCAGGATTACACTTACACCAAAAACCAGTAAACATAGACAAGAACGGACAAAGACTGACTGAACTGAAGGGAACAGAAACAGGTGAGACAGATGATGATAATTAACAGGACACAGGTGATTTAACTGAATTGATAACAATAGGCAGGAAAACTTAACTAGACAGACATGTGACTAGTGACAGAGGAACAACACAGAACAAGCGTGACATAACTCCCCCCCTCCAGAAGGTGCGACCTCGCGCCGAAGAGGGACCAAGGCGGAGCAGGCAGTGCAGGCCGCCAGGGCGGATCAGGCAGTGCAGGCGGCCAGGGCGGATCAGGCAGTGCAGACGGCCAGGGTGGATCAGGCTGTGCAGGCGGCCAGGGCGGATCAGGCTGTGCAGGCGGCCAGGGCGGATCAGGCTGTGCAGGCGGCCAGGGCGGATCAGGCTGTGCAGGCGGCCAGGGCGGATCAGGCAGTGCAGGCGGCCAGGGCGGATCAGGCTGTGCAGGCGGCCAGGGCGGATCAGGCAGTGCAGGCGGGCAGGGCGGATAAGGCAGTGCAGTCGGCCAGGGCGGATCAGGCTGTGCAGGCGGCCAGGGCGGATCAGGCTGTGCAGTCGGCCAGGGCGGATCAGGCTGTGCAGGCGGCCAGGGCGGATCAGGCTGTGCAGGCGGCCAAGGCGGATCAGGCTGTGCAGGCGGCCAGGGCGGATCAGGTTGTGCAGGCGGCCAGGGCGGATCAGGCTGTGCAGGCGGCCAGGGCAGATCAGGTTGTGCAGGCGGCCAGGGCGGATCAGGCAGTGCAGGCGGCCAGGGCGGATCAGGCTGTGCAGGCGGCCAGGGCGGATCAGGCTGTGCAGGCGGCCAGGGCGGATCAGGCTGTGCAGGCGGCCAGGGCGGATCAGGCTGTGTAGGCGGCCAGGGCGGATCAGGCAGTGCAGGTGGCCAGGGCGGATAAGGCAGTGCAGTCGGCCAGGGCGGATCAGGCTGTGCAGGCGGCCAGGGCGGATCAGGCTGTGCAGTCGGCCAGGGCGGATCAGGTTGTGCAGGTGGCCAGGGCAGAGCCGACGAAGGGAGGAGCCATGGTGGAGGCAGGGCTGACGACTCCAGGGGGCCGACTGACGGAGGCGAGGCAGATGGTTGAGGAGATCAGGGTGGAGCCGTAGAGCCGACGAGACGGGGCGATGCCGAAGATCCAGCGGGACATGGCAGGGCCGCCGGCTCAGGCGACTGAGGTGCAGGCAGGGACACAGAAGGGCGCGGTGAAGACAGAGGGAGTGAGGACCAAGGAGGAACTGACGGGAGTGAGGAGTCCAACTGAGCCGGGGGGGCAAAGGGATGAGGCGAAGCCAGAGGAGTGCAGTCCAGAGGTGCGGGAAGGTGGACGAACGACCAAGGTGGATCCGGGGGGGACGAGGAAGCCTGGCGAAACTGGTGTACTGATGGGCAACGGTGGAGCTGAAGGAGGTAAGAGCCAAGGGGACGTCAATGGACTGTTGGGCTGAGGCGGAGTTCTGGTCGAGGAGGTTTGAGGCGGAGACCGGGGATCCACCGACCCTGAAGGAGTTGGTGGCAGGCAGATCCTCGACGACTCCACCTCCTCAAAGGTGGATACAGGAGCAGAGGGGCTGCCAGGCAGTGGTGGAGGAAAGGTAGAGAGGGGGCAGATGGGAGGAGGAGGGAGAGGGAGGCTGGGTGGGAGTTCAGGCTCTGGGGTGGTGACAGGCTCAGGGCTGGGCAGAACCAGTGGCGAAATAGTCTCTGGGCTGGACGGGACCAGTGGGAAAAAAGTATCTTGGCTGGACGGGACCAGCGGCGAAGGAAGCTCGAGGCTGGACGGGACCAGCGGAGAAGGAAGCTCGGGGCTGGACGGGACCAGCGGCGAAGAAGGCTCTAGGCTGGACGGAAAAGTGGCGAAGAAGGCTCTTGGCTGGACGTGACCAGTGGTGAAAAAGGCTCTGGGCTAGACGGGACCAGCGGTGAAAAAGGCTCAGGGCTGGATGGGACTAGCGGTGAAAAAGACTCAGGGCTGGACGAGACCAGCAGTGAAAAAGGCTCTGGGCTGGACGGGACCAGCGGTGAAGGCTCAGGGCTGGACGGGACCAGCGGTGAAGAAGGCTCAGCGGGCATGACGTCAACAGTCTCAGGCTCGGCGGGCATTACGTTTACAGTCTCTTGCTCGGCGGGCATTACGTGTACAGTCTCTGGCTCGGCGGGCATTACATGTACAGTCTCTGGCTCGGCGGGCATTACGTGATGCGCAGGCTCGGCAGGACTTACGTTAAGTGCAGGCTCGGCAGGACTGACGTGAAGTGCAGGCTCGGCAGGACTGACGTGAAGTGCAGGCTCGGCGGCGGCCATCTTGTCTCGAGATACTGGCTCGGTGCTGGACAGGACCAGCGGTGAAGGCTCTGGGCTGGACGGGACCAGCGGTGAAGAGGGCTCTGGCTTAGTTCCGGACCGGGACGCAACGCTCTCCAGACACCAGAGGACCGTCTCCCTCCAATTCAGTCCCGTGGTGTCAGGGAGATCCATGGGACAGTTGAAAGTGGCCCCGATGTAGGTAGAACTGAATGAGCACGAGACTAAACAAGGCAAGACGTAAAACAAAACGGAGAGCAGATAACTTAAGGAAGAGAAGACAAAGCAAAGACAAGACAAGACCAAACACCAAACTAAGAACAAAGAACTAACAAACACTATGGTGTGTGCATCCTTCTTTAAGGTGAACCAATCGGCTCAAGAAATTCTGAGCGGGAAAGAGTTTCTTTGTCTCAGCGTGACAGCTTAATTTGCATGGTTTATGACAGTGTTAGGATTTTGTCATTTCTACTCCAAATGATGGTAAACACAGTATGATACATTTTATCATAACCTATGTAACGAATACGACTCTGGGTAAATTTGAATTAGCTCAAGAACCTAGGGAATTTTGGAAATATTAATAACTATGACTCATGGTCATAATTCATAAGTCGCATGTACATTTATTTTATCAATTATCGAGATTATCTTGTTCTGTGACTGGTCTGACCGACATTTAATTCGTCCAGCGAAATAAATGTAAAATCATTACAGTCAAGAAGAGATATTCACAAACTTCAAGAGTTTCATGTCCTGGCCACGGACATCAACTTCCTGAGTTTATTAATTAAAACTACTCAAGTAGTCTATATTTCGAGCTTGTAGCTTAAGATCTTTTGTTTCATTGACTTTAGAATGGTGGATTTTCAAACACAGAGGCAGTGAAAAGTATTTATGAATTTTAATAAATGCAAAACTATGATTATATGAGCTATGAATATAAACGTACGTAAAAATGCAAACAATAAACAAACAACATATAACCAAACAATAACATAAGTGATCAGAATGAACTGAAAGAAAGAAAAAAAAGGGGAAAAGAGAAGAGGAAGAAGGGTAACTTAATTCGCAGACCTAAGAGAGAGAGAGACCAGGAAATCAACTTTTAGGTTGATAGATAGTACTTGCGAGCTGTTGTACTCTTTCAGTGCGATGCTGGAAAAGGGGACGCGCGCGTGCGCGTGTCCGGCTGGTTTGCGTCTGGCTTCGTCTTCTGGGTCGTTTCGCAAGACGATGTAAAGGCTTACTTGAATTTAAGTTACCGAGAAAATTAGATCATTTCCCTTTTTGAGGGGAAAGGCACGGATGAGCTTAGTTGCAAAGGCAAGGCAGCTACTCGAACATGTGTTGGTCCGAGGAGAAGACTAAGGCCTTCTTCAGATGATCCTTGGAGAAGCGCTGCCGGGGAGGAGAGGAGGAGGTCAGCGGGATCGAAGAGAGAAGAGGGGTCGAAGAAGGAAGAGGAAGAGAGTGTGATGAGGGGGTTTCTTCCTTTTAAGCAAACATCTGTTTACGCCTTCTCTTGGAACGACAGCGAATCAGATTGTCTTTTCTGAGGCGGGAGAATTCTCTTTGTGTGAAGGAGAAAACGCCTACTTTCACCATATGTCTCCTGAACGAAATAATTCATATTTCATCTTAGGATTATACATACTGAACTAAAGATGTTACTTATATAACTTAGGTGGGACTGATTGAATTAAAACAGGACGGTCAGACAGATACCAAGAATTACAGGTAGACTTTGGACACACATAACGTTACGTTCATATGCATCATTACACACAAATAAAGCTTGATTAAACATACAATAAAATTGTCAGTATTTCCGTTACGGCATGTGAAGACACTTGAGAAACATAGGAATACATATCAACATTTAGTGACTTGTATGTGTGGGAATGTGTGTTTCAAAGTCCACGAGTGTGTTTTGTGTGTGTGTGTGTGTGTGTGTGTGTGTAACATTTCAAAGAATGTCTTTGAAGCTCGTCACGCAGTTATAAAATCACCAGGGTTCCACGCTGGAATGGGGGTTTCTGGAGGGAAACAGAGTCCTCTTTATGGCTCAAATGTCCCTCGGGGGAAATTATTAACCAGGTTGCAATTTTGACATGTCCAAGTAGACTTGGCGACGCCGTGGACAGACCCGTTGTCTAAAAAGACAACGAAGGATGTGTTTGGAAACAAGGGATTACTAATTGGAACAGCATGTGACCGTATATCAGACATTGTTGCTACATTCCCCCTTTGAGGAGTTGACGGGCGTGTATGTGCTTAGTCGACTCATCACGGTAGCGATGGTCAGATGGCAGGTGGGTTGCTAGGCTGATGACTCAGCTCAAGTGAGGTTGAGTCTGGTGCAGGATGAAAGCCAAGACGAGTGTCGGGGCGTGGTCGGTGACCGTGGAGATGCCCATCACAGTGTTAGACTTCCTGAGTGTGAGTCTTGCCTTGGTGATCAGGAGTCGGGCTGCTCTCTCTCTCCATGCGATGCCGGATGCCGGACCTGGTGATGTCCGATTGTGGCTGCTTCCTCGCGAACCACCACAGCATCCTGTTGGAGGAAAAAGAGAGAGAGAGAGAAAGGGAGGAAAAATTTCAGCGATGGATGTCCTTGGTTGACTAGGACAGTCTTGTTGCTTCGCTGAGGTTGGTATGCCACATGCTTCGATGTCTCACGAGTGGCGTTGGGGCATCATTGTTGGCATAGGAAAGGTCTGTTCATCAGAGGCCCGCATGACCTTCTTTGTACACAGCGGAGGTAGTGTAAGCGGCTCTGAGGCGTGCAGTGTAGTTGGTAAAGTTTGTTCGTGCTGTGTAGTCACTGCAATCGTGATGGTGGTAGGTATGTGGCGCAGACATTGGTCTGGTTGCACAGCTGCAGGTCAGAGATGACCTTGAAACAGCAGGTGTCAGTGCTCGTTTTCTGTGTCGGTGTCAGACGGGGCTGCACTGTCTTCATCTGTTGTGTAAGAAGACTCGGGCTCCTCAGGGTTCTGGAGAGAGTGGCTATAGGTTTGACGGTCAGGGCTTGGAGTTCTGGACGGCGGGTGATGCTGGTTCCAGAATCTTTCTGAGCGCTTGGTCCGACGCTTTGGATGAGCACCGTCACAGTCGTGCTGCCACCTGCTGTCTGGCTCTGAGCAGTGCTCAGAGACGGAGTAAATGGTGTGTGTTTCGACAGTCTTTTCATCCATAGCCCTTTGCTTGGTGTAAGCCTTGTGAGCTAAGTCTCTGAGTCTTCGAATAGACATGGTTCGTGGGCAGACGAGCACATCAAGATGTCCACTCACGCTGCTATGTAGATTCCGCAGAAATAACGTTCTAAAGTTCACATCTTCTTCCATACCTGGGGTGCCGGTTGCTCCGAAAAACGTTTGTCGGAGTCGGCCATAATAGGAGTTTGGGTGTTCAAGTCGGGCCTGCTTGACGTCAAAGGCCGCGATAAACCCTTGGTCTGCCTCTGGATCAGAGAATTCGCGGATCAGAGCTTGTCGCAGTTGCTTGTAATCTGCTTTGACAGCCTCTGGTTGTCGATCCAGGAAGCTACGCACTTCTCTATTTGCGGTGATTCGTAACAAGTAGAACTTGTCCCAGGCTGTCACGTTAGCGACAGTTTGCAGGTGAAAATCAATGTCTTGAAGGTACGCATAAACATTGTGGTCTCCGGCAAACGTAGGAATGTTTCTGGCCAGCTTGTCGAGGCTGGTTGGACGAGAGCTGTTGCTGGGGGCCCAATCCGTCTGGAGAGGATTCTGACCCTTTACAGCTCTTGGTGTTTGGCTGACAGGCGAGGTGTTGTGCAGTGGGCTTTCGCCCCCCTTTCCAGCTCTGGGTGTGAAACTGAAAGGTGTGGACTCGTGGGAAGGGGGAAATGGTGTGGGGTGTTCTTCCCCTTCCCTGTCACTGTTAAGGCTGTAAGCATGTCTCAGTTCTCTGCGAACCATGTCTAGTTCGTCTTCGAGATCGTGTCTCTGTTGAGCGAGCTCATGGATTTTAGTCTCTGCTCTCTCAAGGAGAGCTTCAGCCCGTTGGAGCCTTTCGTTGAGTTCCTTCCGGGTGAGTTCCTCCGACTGTTCTCTTTGGTCTGTGTGCCGATGAAGATCGTCTAGGGCATTTTGAAGTCTTTCAACTTCCTGTTGTAGCGTTGTGTCCGTCTCGTCCTCTTCCTCGGTCAGGGAGAGGAGCTGGTCTGGACGGCTCTGTGTGTGTGCTCGGTCCTCCAGGGCCTCTGTGGCCTGGAGCTGTAGTGCGGCTGTCTTTTGCTGCAGGTCGGCGTTGCTCCTTTCGCTGTCCCGGGCCCTGGCGACGAGTTTGAGTGCAAGGTTTCCGAAGATTTTGGACAGCTGCTCGTGGCTGTATGTCTGGGCTGGATCATGGGACTCGAACTGGCTCAGGTCTGTGTCCCGTTGCTCTTGGCTCGAGCGATGTGGGTCCTGGGGCAGCACGGTCTTTGTTATGTCCCTCAGCCATGCCTCAAGGTCGTCCCAGCGGACTGCAGGACAGGGTGAGCTCGACATCTCGGCTTACTGTTGGCGAGAGAAGCACAGCACACACAAAAAGAGACAAAATGCAAGTTTGTTTTAGGGTCAAATGAGCTATACTCATACGGGCTAGGCCGTTTATGAGAATTTCGGGCTAACTGATGCCGACAGTTAGCGGAGCCAATTTCGTGGGTATGGCTAAACCCACAATAGAGATTTTGACAGGCGGTAGCCTGGGAGTCGTCTAAAGACGCCCGCTTGGATTGTTTACTCTATTATTCAGCTTTCCTGGGGTCTCTCTTAGGTTCTGTATGTAATGAAATGAGAGAAACAAATCACAACAGAATAGAGAAAGACAAAGTTAGAGGTAGGGAAGAAAAGGGGAAACACAACACAAGGAAGTGAATTGATCTGCAATGAAACGTCACAAACAATAACACGGAGAGTGTTATATAGCAAAGTAAAAAAAAAAAATTAAAGAGGCCTAAGCCTATTAACACTGCTAGAGTTATCGGGACAGGACCTCGAAAGAAGGTGTGTCTTAGAGAGAAAAAGGTGGGCCAAGCACTTAAAATACACCAGGAGGAATATCTAGTATTCTGTGGTTCATAATAAGTGGATGGGTTCTATCAAATTTTAGTTACCTGAGGTGAATAGAGGTCATCCAGGTGGAAACCAGTGATGACGTCTCAATCACCACAGTGCACTGACTGAGTCCTGCCCATAGATACACAATAAGGGATTAAGAGGTTGGACTTAATGTGAATTAAGGCTTTCTGGTTTCATCAAATTGGGTAAATATGTATGCAGGAGTCAGAGGCAAAGGCTTTACTAAAATAGTGATACAACAAAAAAAATTATGATAACTGATGGTGATTTATCAGAATAACCTACCCCACCCCCCCCCCCCCTTTGGAGAAAAGAGGGAAGAGAAAAAAAATTATCAATGAAATAAAATGTGAATAACAACACAGGCTTGAGACGCAGGCAGAGGGATAGGCCCCGGCAGTGGGTTTGTGCCACTAGGGTGAGGGCCGTATGTCTTCTCAGTGGTCTTCCCTGGCTGATTAGACACAATTTTGAATTAAAATTCAAACTAGTTTGAATTGAAATTCAACTAAGCATGCAAGGGGAGGTTCAAAATAATAAAAATAAGGAAGGAAAGAAAATTAGAATGATGACAGTGACGTATCAATACTAAAATTAATTAAACTGAAATTCAGAATGACTTCCCATAATCCTTACAATAACACTGAAGTTATTAGTATTGATTATAAAAATAATCAAACGAAAAGGGTAGCAATGAGACACTTCAATTGCAGACTGGGTTAAACAGATATTGATAAGTCGACCCAAGATGGCCACACGGTGGCGTGCTTCTTCCTAGGTGGACCTATCAATGAACTGAGTGAAACAAATCTAAGTTTTTAATTCGAAAAGTTTTCTTTTTTTCGAACTTAACTTAAAGTGTGACAGTCGAAAACAGAAAAAGGAATTGTCTAACTCCAAATAATATCAGCATAAGCTAAGCTTGAATGCAGTTAAGTATTTGAGAGAGAAACTGAATGCAGAGAGGAAAAGAACTTGAAAGCAGGTGTTATCTTAGGACGCCACAAGAGGGCGTAATTGCGCTCGCGCAGGCTGACGTCAGTGGGAGGCGACGCTCACGTAGGATGACGTCGGTGGGGGGCGCGTAATTTGAGCACTGCCGCACCTCTAGAGGCTGCCCTCTAGTGTCGGTCAGTGGCGTGATTCAGCAGATTTTTTCCTGTGGGATCACGAGTATTTTGCGCTCTGTTGCATGCGGAAAATTACACGAGTTTCATCACATGTGACTAATAGGAATTACACATCTATTAAATTACACATTTTACATTACACATTGAGACGGTTTTAGCATAAGAACAGGGACTATCATCTTTTCTTAATTCATAAAACTGGTCTCCAATTACACATTATATCTGAAACGGTTTACAATAAAACAGGTATTAAACTTCTTGTTTTACTTAATTAGAGCTATGAGCACGACAGGAATTAGACATCTGTGAACTTAAGCCGTGAGCACACATGCATCAAACAGCTATGAGCAGGAATTATCATCTACTCATCTCCCATAAGCATTTAATCAAAATAGCCCTTTTATGATTTTATGCGTAGGTTTTTCAAAATTGGTTCGCGAGGCCAATTTCTGACCAGGAGCTTATCGTTAACGTATTGTATATCATAAGGCCTATTACGACTGAAAAACTATCAGATTTACGTCTTCGTCCTAAAAGAGATCCTTCGTCTTCATTTAGTCGGTTTAAATCATATTACATGTACTAACTGTAAAGAGTTTTGCTTCGTCTTTACAGAGACACAATGTAATGTCATGAACTGCAGTTTTAGCACTTAACAGTGATTAAAAATGCTTAGACATTTTTGAAACTGTTAATTTGAAAAGCTGAGCTGGCTTTGTGCCTAACGTCAGCTGAGTGAGTTCGCTTTATAGCGACTTACCTCACAATTCAAAACGCGCGTGTAACGTTACAATTATTAATACCAATAATACACATTCACTGAAACTGAATTTTGCCCACCAAATAAAGTTTGAAACTGCCTAAAATAACTCCACCAAAACAATGTAACGAATACGACTCTGGGTAAATTTGAATTAGCTCAAGAACCTAGGGAATTTTGGAAATATTAATAACTATGACTCATGGTCATAATTCATAAGTCGCATGTACATTTATTTTATCAATTATCGAGATTATCTTGTTCTGTGACTGGTCTGACCGACATTTAATTCGTCCAGCGAAATAAATGTAAAATCATTACAGTCAAGAAGAGATATTCACAAACTTCAAGAGTTTCATGTCCTGGCCACGGACATCAACTTCCTGAGTTTATTAATTAAAACTACTCAAGTAGTCTATATTTCGAGCTTGTAGCTTAAGATCTTTTGTTTCATTGACTTTAGAATGGTGGATTTTCAAACACAGAGGCAGTGAAAAGTATTTATGAATTTTAATAAATGCAAAACTATGATTATATGAGCTACAAATAGAAACGTACGTAAAAATGCAAACAATAAACAAACAACATATAACCAAACAATAACATAAGTGATCAGAATGAACTGAAAGAAAGAAAAAAAAGGGGAAAAGAGAAGAGGAAGAAGGGTAACTTAATTCGCAGACCTAAGAGAGAGAGAGACCAGGAAATCAACTTTTAGGTTGATAGATAGTACTTGCGAGCTGTTGTACTCTTTCAGTGCGATGCTGGAAAAGGGGACGCGCGCGTGCGCGTGTCCGGCTGGTTTGCGTCTGGCTTCGTCTTCTGGGTCGTTTCGCAAGACGATGTAAAGGCTTACTTGAATTTAAGTTACCGAGAAAATTAGATCATTTCCCTTTTTGAGGGGAAAGGCACGGATGAGCTTAGTTGCAAAGGCAAGGCAGCTACTCGAACATGTGTTGGTCCGAGGAGAAGACTAAGGCCTTCTTCAGATGATCCTTGGAGAAGCGCTGCCGGGGAGGAGAGGAGGAGGTCAGCGGGATCGAAGAGAGAAGAGGGGTCGAAGAAGGAAGAGGAAGAGAGTGTGATGAGGGGGTTTCTTCCTTTTAAGCAAACATCTGTTTACGCCTTCTCTTGGAACGACAGCGAATCAGATTGTCTTTTCTGAGGCGGGAGAATTCTCTTTGTGTGAAGGAGAAAACGCCTACTTTCACCATATGTCTCCTGAACGAAATAATTCATATTTCATCTTAGGATTATACATACTGAACTAAAGATGTTACTTATATAACTTAGGTGGGACTGATTGAATTAAAACAGGACGGTCAGACAGATACCAAGAATTACAGGTAGACTTTGGACACACATAACGTTACGTTCATATGCATCATTACACACAAATAAAGCTTGATTAAACATACAATAAAATTGTCAGTGTTTCCGTTACGGCATGTGAAGACACTTGAGAAACATAGGAATACATATCAACATTTAGTGACTTGTATGTGTGGGAATGTGTGTTTCAAAGTCCACGAGTGTGTTTTGTGTGTGTGTGTGTGTGTGTGTGTGTGTGTAACATTTCAAAGAATGTCTTTGAAGCTCGTCACGCAGTTATAAAATCACCAGGGTTCCACGCTGGAATGGGGGTTTCTGGAGGGAAACAGAGTCCTCTTTATGGCTCAAATGTCCCTCGGGGGAAATTATTAACCAGGTTGCAATTTTGACATGTCCAAGTAGACTTGGCGACGCCGTGGACAGACCCGTTGTCTAAAAAGACAACGAAGGATGTGTTTGGAAACAAGGGATTACTAATTGGAACAGCATGTGACCGTATATCAGACATTGTCGCTACACCTACTACATATATTTAGCTTAGGCACACCAAGAGGTTTAATTAGGTACCAAAGATTGATATATCTGAAAGATACAAACATAGAGATACATTCTTCTTCTTTAAAATAGGCACTTAAGAGTTCAACTAACACAACTAGGAAGTCACACTATGCTAATAACAGGGGCTAATCATACATGCATACAGGAATACATCATATACACTTTTGAATCACTTATATTCTGAATTAAATGCAAAGAATGTTGGTGTGTGTGTATTTGGCATCTCAGTGGTCTTTTCTGGCCACCTGGATTTCTTGCTTGCAGAAAAAGGGGGTTTGAATTGATAGAGATCTCCTTTGAAGCTCACAGCAGAGGAGTTTGGAGGTGTTCTGTTAAACTTCCACTCGGCCACAAACGTGTCAAAGGGGCAATTTGATTCAGACTCATCGGCGCTAGGCTGTGATTTATATTTATGAGGTCGATGGTTAAAAGCATTTCTGAACCTTAAAATGACAAGTCATCGTGAGTTGTCCATATGCTACAGATGCAATAACGGCATTTATTGGATAGGAGATCTGTGTCAAGAAGAAGGTATGAGAAATGAAAATATGATTCATAAAACTCACACATGACATTTAAAGTCACAGCATCAGAGTTTTTCTCTCCATGTTCATTGATGGACTTGCATTCTCCACTGTCATCAGAGCTGATCTTTGAGATGCTGTAGATTCTTCCAGATCCTACAATCGTTCTTCCTTTAATCCAGCTGATTTCTGCAGGAGGGTTTGAGTCACTGATGCAGTTCAGAGTCACTGAATCTCCCTCCACTATTACACCAGATGGACTGATGGAGATCACAGGTTTCACTGGAGGATCTACAGATGTCAGGTAAAAGTATTTATCAGAGACGGCTGGTGGAAAATGTTCTAAGAAAGGCTGCAGTAGGTTATTATTACTATTTAGATGATTTGGAATTCCAAGATGGCGCCGGTGTGTCTGGCTCTCCGTCTTACCCTGACAGTCTTTGTTTTGTTTGAGTGGTTTGTGCTGTCTGTCCCAAAGACCATTCATTCTCTGTTGGTGTATGATCGTCAAGAGCTACTTAAAATTAAAAGTACGGTGGACTTTACAGCAAACTACTCCCAGGGTGGTTCAAAAACATTTCCTCCTCCACTCTTGACGGATGTCCCAGCTCATCTGATCTGCATCGAGGGTCCATCTCCACGGAGACGCAGACGTAGAGGGGCGCGTAGCGGCTGGCTAGTCCGGATTAAGGCATGGCTGGCTTCACCCTCTGAGTTGTTGCCGGTGACACCGGAATGTCACCGATGTTTTCAACGCCTTGTCGCTCGTCGCGGCCTTGCTCCAACTACCAGCTGGTTGATACCTGTTGTAGGCCTGCACGAGGAGCGACATGGTTTGCGCACATACAGCAACCTTCGGCCGCTGTGCCGGTCAGCTCTTGCGGCTCAAATCTCGACTCTACCGACCAAATGTGCACTGATAAATGCAAGGTCGGTAATGAACAAAACTTTCATCCTTAAGGACTTCTTCATCACACAAGCTGTGGATGTACTGTTTTTAACAGAAACATGGATTGCCGTGGGTGAGTCAGATGCCTTTACAGACCTCTTACCTCCTGACTGTACTTTTTTAAATTCCCCAAGGACCACTGGACGTGGAGGAGGAATAGCGACTGTCTTAAAGAGCAGCTTACATTGTAAGCTTTTGGCACCATCTGTTTTTTCATCATTTGAATTGAGCTCGTTTATCTTAGGCCGATCGGATCCCGTACTGTGTGCGGTGATATATCGCCCGCCGAAATATAACAAACATTTTATAAAGGAGTTCTCTGATTTTTTGGCCAGTATTGTGACAGACTATGACAGAGTTTTAATTGTTGGTGACTTTAATGTACATGTTTGTTGTCCATCCAAACCACTTTCTAAAGATTTTTTAGATATGATTGATACTTTTAACTTTTTTCAACATGTCAGTGGACCCACACAGGAACAGGGGCACACGTTAGATCTTGTGTTATCCTATGGTTTGCCCATTCTAAATATTCAGATACAGGATGCTGTTTTTTCCGATCACATGCCGGTTCTATTTGATTTTAATTTGTCTTGTCTTAAATCAAAACCAAATGCCCCTGCACGCCTAGGTCGTGTGTTTAAGCCGACCACTGCTGCTCAGTTTTCTTGTGTTTTTCAACAGTCGTCTCAGCTTGATACTGGTCTCATAGCTGACACAGAGAAATTAACCTCTTCCTTCCTCTCAACATGTGCTAGCATTCTTGACATTGTTTCTCCTTTAAAAGTTGTGCGCTCTAGACCTAAATCTGAGCCATGGTTTAATGACATTACCCGTGCAGCAAGGAGAGATTGTAGGAGAGCAGAGCGTCGGTGGAAGAAAGACAAGCTTCATGTCTTCTATGAAATTTTAAAAGAAAGCTGGAGAAATTATCAAAAAATAGTAAAAGCTGAAAAGAATAGATATCTAAAAGAAAAAATAGTCCAAAATTTAAATAAACCACATGTCCTTTTTAAAAGTATTGATTCAATCTTAAATTCACCCCAATCCTCTTGTTTAGAAGCTTCTTCTGAAGTCTGTGAGAACTTTTTACATTATTTTTTAGATAAGATTGCCTCTATTAGAGCTCATATTTCCCCACCTGTATTCGATCCCTCTGAAATGCTGACTTGTTTAACAGTGTTTGACCAGTTTGAGCCCGTGTCACTTTCTTGTCTCAATAAATTAATTTTAAAGCTTAATCCCTCAGTATGTCCCACGGACATTATCCCCCCTCGCCTTTTTAAGGAGGTCTGGACCACTATAGGGCAAAATGTCCAAAAAATTATCAACAGCAGTCTGACTTCAGGAATTGCTCCAGCGTATTGCAAGGAGGCAACTGTTGTACCTCTAATTAAAAAGCAAAATCTGGACACTACTATTTTAGCTAACTACCGACCGATATCAAAGCTTCCTTTTATTTCAAAAATTTTAGAAAAAACAGTTTTTGCACAATTACAATCCTATTTAGATACAAACGGTATTTTAGAAATTTTTCAATCTGGTTTTAAAGCTTTTCATAGTACCGAGACTGCACTTTTAAGAGTTTTTAATGATCTTTTATTAACTACAGACCGTGGAGACTCAGTTATTCTTATGCTTTTAGACCTTACTGCTGCTTTCGACACAATTGATCATGCCATTCTTATCTCTCGTCTAGAGCACTGTGTAGGCATCCGAGATACTGCCCTGCAGTGGTTCCAATCGTATTTATCGGACCGATTTTTTTCTGTTAAACTTGGTGACTCTACATCATCTATCGCCCCCCTTCTCTGTGGAGTCCCTCAAGGCTCAGTCCTTGGACCACTACTGTTCTCCTTGTACCTTCTCCCTCTAGGAAATATTTTTAAAAGACATGGTATTTCCTACCATTTTTATGCGGATGACTCGCAAATCTATTTACCGTTGAGAAGAGATGCAAACAGTTCCCTGACTCCGTTACTTGAATGTCTCAAGGATATTAAAACCTGGATGTCTTTTAATTTTTTTAATTTAAACGAAGAAAAAACTGAGATCATTGTGTTTGGACCCAGCCGGATTTATGACTCACCTCCCGTAAACCTTGGGTCCCTGCAGCAATATGTAAAGCCAGTAGTTACCAATTTAGGCGTTAAAATTGACAATGAATTTAAGCTTGACAAGCAGATAAACATGGTGGTTAAATCATGTTTTTATCAATTGAGACTTTTAGCTAAAATTAAACCTGTTTTATCTTTTAATATTTTTGAGCAAGTGATTCATGCTTTTATTTCGACCCGTTTGGACTACTGCAATGCACTTTACATTGGAGTGAACCAAACTTCTCTTTCACGCCTACAGTTAGTCCAAAATGCAGCTGCTCGTTTATTAACAGGAACCCGGAAACATGAACACATTACTCCTATTTTGGCCTCGCTCCACTGGCTCCCTGTATATTTTAGAATACATTTTAAGATTTTAATGTTTGTTTTTAAGTCGCTAAATGGCTTGGCACCTCAGTACATTTCAGAGCTCCTGCACATTTACACCCCGTCAAGGTCACTGAGGTCTGGTGATCAGCTGCGGCTGAACGTGCCCAGGACCAGGCTGAAGACCAGAGGCAACCGCTCTTTTTCAGCAGTTGCTCCCAAATTGTGGAATGACTTACCGCCGCACATTAAAGTTGCGCCCACCCTCCACATTTTTAAATCTCGTTTAAAAACACATTTTTATTCCTTGGCCTTTGATTCAACATGAGAGCTGATGTGGTCTTCGTTGTCGTTGTCATTGTTGACGCTTTTAGTTATTTATTTATCTGTGTTTGTTTTTGTTTTATATTTTTATCTCTGTAAAGCACTTTGGTAACCTTGCTGTTTGTTTAAATTGTGCTATATAAATAAAGTGGTATGGTATGGTATGGTATTATTGGACAATTTCAGCAAACATCCCAGTTTAATTTTTCACTGTTTAATGCTAAAACACATCCCCCTGTAGGATGTGAGGGAAGGTTGCAAGTAAAGAAAATGAAGACGGAGGAATCGAGGAAAAGTTTATGGGTGCTTCTCAATACTCAAATTGATGCTTCCTCGTGTCTTCGCTCCTCCGTCCTCCAGCCTGTGACCCAGAAACCGATCAAACTCAGCATCTTGAAGGACATCTCAATTCTCTCTATTCCCTTCACGTCACAATCATTTTTATTTATGCTTTACCTTTGCAGTTAATATTAATTATATATCAAACATATATCAACAGGGCTTCTTGCTTTATCTTTATTATTTATGAATTTCTTAAATAACCAAACTTTAACAACATAAGGGCAGATCCCTTGATCGCCTTGAGGGAGATTCAGTGACTCTGAACTGCACCAGTGACTCAACCCCTCCTGCAGAAATCAGCTGGTTTAAAGGAAAAAGGAATATTTTGCAATCTGGTGAAACCTACAGCATCACTAATATTAAGTCTGACGCCAGAGGAGACTATCATTGCTCTGCTAGAAATAAACATGGATCTCAGGCTTCTGCTGCTGTGAATGTGAATATCATGTGTAAGTCTGCCTTTATTTTCAAGCTGTTGATGCTTTGAAGTGATGCTCCAGTGATCAAGAATATTCCAATATACAAATAGGGCGCTTCTCATTTCTTATTTGTGTATCCTCGTTTCCTTTCATCGCTGATCGATTGCTCCTGTCTGCCTCGCTGCCTGCTGTGAGTTTGTTTGCTTCGGTGCTGTAAGCTCCGTCTTAGCCTTGTATTTCTTTCTTTTTTGAACCATCATTTACTACAATTTCTAGTTGTTTATACTACTAAATACAGTTTACCCAACATCTCAGATTAACCTGACATCGCTAGCTTCCGTTACTACTAGCGCAACACGCTAGTAATTCGCTAGCCTATTAACGCGCCACGCGCGCTTTGAGTTCATAAAATGCTCAGGTGAGTATAAGAATCAGTCAACAAACATGGTGAGTAATGTCTTGTCCTGTTATTGTCACCTGCACTTCATGCCACATGTTCAGCATAGCCTTCTCTGTCGGCAATATAGGATTTATATGTGATAAATGCAAGGAGACAGTTAGGCTGACGGAAAAGATTTCAGAACTAGAGACACGCATCCAAACTTTAATTGAGGATAGTAAGAGTGCTAGAACTTTAGATACTGCTTTGGATGCGCCTAGCATAGTGAACTCTTTACACGACTCTGTTCCGGCTGAATTAGTGCCTGCGCAGCAAGGCAAATGGGTGACAGTGAGGGATCGCTCTAGTCGAGGATCAAAAAACCACTCTTCCGTTCCGATTACCATAACAAATCGATTTGCCCCGCTCAGTGAAACACCCACTGAGAATTCTGTTGATTGTGCCCTAGTAATTGGTGATTCGATCACACGGAACATGAAAATAGAGACAACAGCCACCATAGTCACATGTTTGCCTGACATCAAAATTTTTTTTAAAGTGCTGGCTAATGCTAATCGTAAATTCTCTAAGATCATTATTCACGTCGGCACTAATGATGTTCGACTCCGCCAGTCGGAGATCACCAAAATGAATATTAAAGAGGTGTGTGAACTCGCAAGTACGTTGTCAAGCACTGTAATTTGCTCTGGCCCCCTTCCTGTTCGCAGGAGTGATGAGATAGTTAGTAGATTGTATTCACTCCATGGCTGGCTGTCGCAGTGGTGTCCGCAAAATAATATAGAATTCATAGACAATTGGAAAAGTTTTTGGGGCAAACCTGACCTGTTGAAAAGAGATGGTATTCATCCCTCCTGGGATGGTGCTGCTCTTCTCTCTAGTAATTTGGCTCATAGTCTTAGAGATAAAAAATGACAAATTGGGCACAAGGTCAGGAAGCAGACAGACTGGCTTGACCGACCGTCTGCTAGCTGTCTCACATCACCAAGGTCAGATAAATCCCATCACATACTTTCACTTAGATATCATCATATAGAGACTGTGTCTGTTCCCCGAATTTGGAAATCCAAAAAACGTCCTAACCCATCTAAGGTTAAAAATTTAATTGATGTTCAACAAATAAAAAACAGCTATAATACAGATGAGCAAATGCTAAAGCTTGGGTTGCTGAATATTAGATCCCTTACTCCAAAAGCACTCATTGTTAATGATATGATTTCAGATAATAACCTAGATGCGCTGTGTTTGACAGAAACCTGGCTAAAACCAAATGATTACATTACTTTAAATGAGTCAACCCCACAAGATTACTGTTATAAACATGAACCTCGTCTGAAACGCAAAGGGGGAGGTGTTGCTGTAATTTATAGTCATATTTTCAAAACCACTAAGAAATCACGTTTTAAATATAATTCTTTTGAAGTGTTGGTGCTTAATGTAAAAATATATAGTGTAAACGATAAATCACGTTTGAGATTTGTGCTGGCTACTGTATACAGGCCACCAGGGCACCATAAAGATTTTATCAAAGAATTTGCGGTCAAGAACATTCTATCAAAATTAATATTGACTGCAGATAAAGTACTAATTGTGGTGGTTTTAATATACACATCGGTAATGAAAAAGATGCATTGGGTTTGGCATTTAAAGACACTGTAAACTCAATTGGAGTTAGACAACACGTGTCAGGACCTACTCATTGTCATAATCATACTCTAGATCTAATATTATCACACGGAGTAAATGTTGATGCCGTTGAAATTCTGCAGCAGAGCGATGACATCTCAGATCATTATCTGGTCTCCTGTAAATTACATTTAGCCAAGGCTGCAAAGCCGACTCCGTGTTATAAATATGTTAGACCTATCACTTCTGCCACTAAAGATTGCTTTATCAATAATCTTCCTAATCAGTTTCATCATCTCAAAATCCCGGATAGCTTAGAAGAACTTGATATTGCAACAGAAACTTTTAACTCTCTCTTTTCCAGCACTTTAGACACAGTTGCTCCGTTGCGCTTAGAGAAGATTAAAGAAAATAGTCCAACGCGGTGGTACAACGAGCACACTCGGGCCCTCAAGAGAGCAGCCAGAAAAATGGAGCGAAACTGGAAGAAAACAAAACTAGAGGTATTTCGGATTTCATGGAAGGAGAGCTCGATTACTTACAGAGAGGCTTTAAAAGCTGCTAGATCTGCTTATTTTTCAAACCTATTAGAAGAAAATAAACAAAACCCTAGGTATTTATTTGAAACAGTGGCTAAACTAACGAAAAACAAAGCTTCAAGCCCAGAAGTTTTCAAGCAGCACAGCAGTAATGACTTTATGAACTTCTTTACTAACAAGATTGATAATATCAGGGACAAAATTATAACTATGCAATCGTCTACTACAGTATCGCATCAGGCAGTGCATTGTAGTCTCCCTGAGGAAAAATTTTATTAATTTATTGCTATAGGAAAGGAAGAATTTTGCAAACTCGTTAATTCATCTAAATCGACAACATGTATGTTAGACCCTATACCGACTAAGCTACTGAAAGAGATGCTTCCAGAGGTCATAGATCCTCTTCTTAATATCATTAATTCGTCTTTGTCTCTAGGATATGTACCAAAAAACTTTAAGCTGGCTATGATTAAACCGCTTGTTAAAAAAACGCAACTTGATCCTACAGAATTAGTCAATTACAGGCCGATCTCGAATCTACCTTTTCTGTCAAAGATATTAGAAAATGCAGTATTCTCACAACTGTGTTCCTTTCTTGAAAGAAATGATATCTGCGAGGATTTTCAGTCCGGATTTAGACCGTACCATAGTACTTAGACAGCTCTCGTTAGAGTCACAAATGATTTGCTCTTATCATCCGATCGTGGTTGTGTCTCTCTATTAGTGTTACTTGATCTTAGTGCTGCATTTGACACCATTGACCACAACATTCTTTTAAATAGACTAGAAAACTATGTTGGCATTTAGTGGAATTGCGCTATCATGGTTTAAATCATACTTATCTGACCGTTATCAGTTTGTAGCAGTAAATGAAGAGATGTCTTATCGATCACAAAATCAGTATGGCGTACCACAAGGCTCAGTACTAGGACCGCTGCCGTTCACTCTGTACATGCTACCATTAGGAGATATCATTAGGAAACATGGAATTAATTTTCACTGTTATGCCGGCGATACTCAGCTGTACATTTCTTCAAAACCTAACAAAACTTACCAATTCACAAAATTAACGGAATGCATAGCTGATATACAAAATTGGATGACTAGTAATTTCCTACTACTAAATTCTGAAAAAACAGAGATTCTAATTATTGGACAAAAAACTTCCTCACTTAATAATCTAGAATACTGTCTAACACTTGAAGGCTGCTCTGTTAAGTCTTTGTCGTCGGTTAAGAACCTGGGTGTGCTCTTTGATACCAATCTTTCATTTGAAAGTCACGTGTCTAGTATCTGTAAAACCGCATTTTTCCATCTTAAAAATATATCTAAATTACGCCATATGCTCTCATTGACAAATGCGGAACAATTAGTTCATGCGTTCATGACCTCAAGGCTAGATTATTGTAATGCTCTACTGGGTGGTTGCCCTGCACGCTTAATAAACAAACTACAGCTAGTTAAAAACGCAGCAGCTCGAGTTCTTACTAGAACCAGGAAGTATGACCATATTAGCCCCGTTCTGTCAACACTGCTATGGCTGCCTATTAAACATTGCATAAATTTTATAATATTGCTAATTACCTACAAAGCACTAAATGGTTTAGCTCCGCAGTACTTGAGCGAGCTCTTAACGCATTATAGTCCTTCACGTCTATTGCAATCTCAAAATTCAGGCCAGTTAATAATACCTAGAATATCAAAATCGACTGCTGGCGGTAGATCCTTTTCCTATTTAGCACCAAAACTTTGGAACAGTCTTCCTAACATTGTCTGGGAAGCAGACACACTCTGTCAGTTCAAAGCTAGACTAAAAACACATCTCTTTGACCTAGCATTCATATAATGCATTATAGACTTCTATAATTCAATGTTAGGCTGCATAGATTAGGTCAGCCAGAACCGGGAACACTTCCCATAAATCCTGATGTACTCGTTACATCATAAGAAGAATGGCATCTACGCTAATTTTAGTGTCTTTGTTTATCTTGAGGTTTCCCCGCAGCCTGCCGGTTGCCGGACAACGCAGTGCTGAAGTGCCAACTAGTCTCTCCCTATGGAGGATCCCTTTCCCACTCTACAGATAAAGCGGTGTCGGGAAAATTTGTTTCGCGTACCTACCCCAAAGTGACAAGATAAAATAAAATTCTGTATAAAAATGTATAAGGAAAGACCAGTACTTTGTTTAGGCTTGGTTTGTAGGGAATTCCAAACCTGCGCACATATATTCAAATGCACTTAACTATAGAACCAATTCTTAATGCTCATGTGAACGCCATCAGCGTTTCTCACAGGTTCACGTTTAAAGTCTGTGTAGAGAGAATGGTGTCGTCTTGGCGGCCCCTAATTTATAAATTATACGTTTATCTCTGTAAAGCTGCTTTGAAACAATCTACATTGTTAAAAGCACTATATAAAAGAAGATGACTTGACTTGACTTACCTCATGTCTCAGTTCCACCACCTGTAGGATTCAAGGGAAGGTTGCAAGGATAGAATATTATTTGTTATTTAACAAATCAGTGACCACTGGATTGTGGCAATGGGACGTAACTTCTCCAAGTTGAAAAAGATGTACTGTTAGTATACACTAAAGCACTAAAGTATATTTGTATTGTACTAAAAACATACATTTACATTGTATGTCTTTTTCACCTTGGCTCCCTTCCCTCCTTCAGGGAACAGGAGTTACATTAGTAATCTAGATGTTCTCATTCAGTCATCACTATGAGTTACGTCAGTGATTGATGAATTGGGATCCCTAACTGTACGTTCACACCGCCGCCGGCGAGAGCTGCAAAATTCGCTCTCGCCGCCCTGCCACCGACGCCGTAGAAAGATTCGGGGACGCTCTGACGCTCTGACATAGATTAGAATGTGTGATTTTTTTCCTCCCAGGCGGAGGACTTCTACATTCCGATTGGTTGCCGCTGGTTGCCGCCGAACTGCGTCATAGCTTATTACCATAAAGTTGACTTGTTTTCAACTCCTCTCGCCGCTCTCGCCGTCCAAGATGCGCCGCGCCGCCCTCGCCGGAGCTCGCCGCCGGCTCTCATTGAAAATGAGCTCTCACTTTGACGCTCTCGCCGCCGGCGGTGTGAACGCACAGTAAGAAATACGCCACAAATACTGTCTTCCAGCACCTCGTGTAAAACGCCTGATCCCCCGCACTGATTTTTAAAATATATTTTTTAAATTTTTTATTTAAAAAAATAAAAAATAATAAGCTTTTTTGAGCGCAGTACCAAACGTTTCCATTAGATGACATCCAGACTCCTCTGATGATCAAGGCGTCATATACTGACGCTTTTGACATTTCGTCTACATCCAACGCACATGGCACCCTTTATCGTCAATATGAGACGCAGATAGATATGGGCCAGAAGGCGCCTCCTAGCGGTCTAACCCTAACTCTACCCCAGACCTAAACCTACCCATAACCGAACAAAGCTATCTGCGTTGTAGCGTGTACGACTCTGGGTAAATGTGAATTAGCTCAAGAATATGGGGAATTCTGGGAATATTAATATTTATGACTCATGGTCATAATTCCTAAGTCGCATGTACATTTATTCAATCAATTATCGAGATTACCTTGTTCTGTAACTGGTCTGACCAACATTTAATTCGTCCCGCGAATAAATGTAAGATCATTACAGTTAAGAATGGGTATTCACAAACTCCAAGAAAGTTTTATGTTCTGGCCACGGACATCAAACTTTCTGAGTTTATTAATTAAAACTACTCAAGTAGTCTATATATCGAGCTTTGTAGCTTATAATTGGATCTTTTAAGTTTCATTGACTTATAAGGTGGATTTTCAAACACAGAGACAGTGAAACTTATTCCATGGATTTTAATAAATGTAAGGCTAGAGATTATATGAGCTACAAATATAAACGTACGTAAAAATGCAAACAATAAACAAACAAACACTTAACCTAACCAAAACATAAAACATAACATGATCAGAATGAAATGAAAGAAAGAAAGAAAGAAATAGAGAGAAGGGAAAAGATAGTAATTGTTACATACAGAAACCTAAAAGCCGGGAAAGCCCAGGAAATCAGCTTTAGAGGGATCAAAAGATACTTGCAAGTCTGTTCTCTGTTCGGGTGAGGCTGAGACAGGAAGGAAGCGCGGACGGTGTCCTGTTTCTGCTGCGTCTTCCGGTGTCGCGCGAAGCTTGAAAAAGGCTCACTGAATGTAATATTAGCGAGAAAGTTCAGGTGCGTCTCCCGGGACGGGAGAGGTTGCAAATCTTGGTTGCAAAGACGGCAGGCTTTTACATGACGCGGGCCATGTGTCCCAGAGGCCAAGGCAAGGCCTGTCCAGCTGGAGCAGCGCTGCACGTGGAGAAGGAGGAGGAGGTCAGGGACCGGAGAAGCGAGGAAGTGGGATCAGCGGGATCGATGAGAGAAGAGAGAGAGGAAACAGGGTCTCTTGCTTTTTAAAGACATCTGTTTACGCCCTGTTTTCGGTGACAACAGCCAATCAGATCTTCTGATCTGTAGCGGGAAGAAGTCGTCTTTGTGTGAAGAAGACACGCCTACTTTGACCATATGTCTTATGAGAGAAAGGATTCATATTTCCTCTTAAGATTGTACACACAGAACGATACATCTTACTGTAATCCCTTATGTGTGACTGGTCGAATTAAAACAGGACGGTCAGACAGATACCAATTATGACAGGTAAAGATAAATGAAACATAACGTTACAGTTATATGCATAATTACACACAAATAAAGTTTGATTAAACACACAATGAAATGGTCAGTATTTCCGTTATGGCATGTGAAGACACTTGAGAAACATAGGAATACATATCAACATTTAGTGGCTTGTTATGAGGGGGAATATCTGTTTCAAAGTCCAGAGTGTGTGCTTTCCTGGGTCGTAAAGTTTTATGGTCTGAGGTAGGGTTACCACAAGACACTATTGAGGAACTTCTTTCAGTGAACATTTAGAATTCAAACCTATACTCTAGCAAACCACACCTCTATTATAAAGCAAAGCTAATCACACACATACATATCGGAAGGTATACACTCAAGAGGCATATTTCTACATGAAATTGTACTCAAAGGAGGTTTTGTGTGTGTGGGGGTGTGTGTGTGTGGGTGTGTGTGCTCTGGAATGTCTTTGAGGCTTGTCACGTGATTCAAAGGCCTGGGGGGTTTCTCAAAACAGGGTCCTCTTTGTGACTCCAAATGTCCCTCTGGGGAAATTATTAACCAGCAAGGACAAAGACGATGTGTTTTGACATCACATGATTCTTTAAAGTGGTGATGAACTGAGAAATCAAATTTTCCTTGAGCTTTTGACATATAAGAGATCATCATACTATAATAATATCCTGTAAGTTTCAGAACTGAAATCTACCTTGTTAGTCCAATAAAAGCTTTTATAGACATCAGGCTCAGCAAACGACTCGTTTTTCAAAGTGGGGAACTATGACGTCAAAGAGGATAAAACACCGCCTCCACAAAAGAAGATCAACGCCTATTTCAACACGGCCTGTTTAGCCCCGCCCACCGATTCGCCCAAACATGCTAAATAACATATAGGACGACATGATAATTGCTAAACCGGATCGAGCTACTTCCAAGCAATAAACATGCGTTTTACTAAATATTGTGCGTGCCTGTTTGTGGAAGAAGACAGTCTGCATAAGCTTCCTTCGGATTCCAGCATGGTTAAACTTTATAAAATCAGTCAATCACAATTTCCCGACGGATCTGCCAGCAACATGTAAGTAACCATGTGTATTCTAATGCCTGATCTGCGATCAGTGATTTCTGATGTGTAATTATTCAAGTTCAGATATTTCTCTTAAAATCGTTCAATACTGTTTATGCATCAGTGACTAAACGATCAACTTCACATAATTTCTCGTAGTATTATGAAAATAATCTTTTTTAAACTGTTATTAAATTATATACAGAAAGCGATCAAAGAACGATCCCTTTCCATTCGCCCAAGCTGTCAATCAAACAGCACAGCGCGAGCCGCGAGAGCTTATCTGGACACTTACCAAACTCGTGATGAAATAATGACAGTGTTACACTACACAACGAAGCTCTTACTGTGTATTCACATCGTGTTTGCATTGTGATTTGGTGTAAGCATTTGTGAGAGTGCAAAAATTGCGGTGCAATGATAAGATCTTATTCACGCGATCAACAGACTGTCTGTCATCTGCTCAGTCAGTGCTCATCATGCTGCAACCTTTCATGCGATGTAATAGATTTAAATATAATGCTTTAAACGATACTTTTCACTATTTGTTAATCTCGATAGCTGTAATAGTAAAAACATAGTAAAAGTTTTCGAGAGAGTTCATGTAATACTAGCTATTTCATATGCAAGCATGTCAGCCAATCACAGCAGAGGGCGTTTGCACTGCAGTCTCACAGCAGACACGCCCCTTAAAACGGAGCGTTCAAACCTGAGGCTGAAATCAGGCTGGGAAAAATGGCTTTTATTTATAAATTATGACAATTTTTGATGTAAAAATCATACTAACATTATAAGGGCACCCCAGGCAACATTATAAAATAATAAAACAATCCAGTTCATGACCCCTTTAATTTGAAAAGCCGATGCCATTGTCGCTACAGCGTCTCATATTGACGCTAAAGGGTGCCATGTGCGTTGGATGTAGACGAAATGTCAAAAGCGTCAGTATATGACGCCCTAGGATGAGAATGCGTTGGATGATCATATAAGGACTCTTCAATTTCCATATATGGATTAAGTGATCTTAACTACAGTCTGAACTCTTTCAAATGCTATAGTTTGTCAAGAATACTTTAGGTTTAGACTAAGATATTATTGTTATAAATGTATAATGGCAAGTGTCCCATGGGTTTCAGGTAGTCTTAAGAATAGTGGTTAAAACATTTTTATAAATCATAAATTCAGATATTTATTCTTTGTAATGTTTGAAAAGTCAATCTGCACTCACACATGACATTGAGCTGAACATCAGGAGAGATGTGAGTGTGTCCGTCTACAGCACAGCTATATCTGCCTGAATCCTCTCTTCTGACTGACTGCAGCAGGAGTTCATTGTTTCTGTCTCTTCTCTGAGTTAATGGTTGTGAGTTTCTGTACCAGATGAATGTTGCTCTGTCAGTCAGAGCGCAGCTGCTTTTACATGTCAGATTGACTGAATCTCCCTCTGTCACTCTCTCAGGAGACTCCACCTGAAGATCTGAACACAACACACACATTATATCTAGTGCTGCTGTCATACACTGATTATTATTCAACATAATGCACAGAAGAAGAGATAAACCTCATCAAACTCACCTGTGACAGTAAGAGTCACTCCTGGTTTACCAATCCATTTTTCTTTATCAGTGATAAATCTGAAATAGTACATGTGTGAATCCTTCAGTGTCACATGACTCAGTCTGATGGTGCAGTTCTGCTGTTTATCTCCCAGATACTGAAGCCTCTGACTGTATTCAGTGTCATTAGACAGATCTGGATGCTCAACACCCCACCACCTTTGAATTGGGCCTTTTGTCCAGAACACTTTCTCGATCTGATATCCAGTAGTAGGGTATGCATAAGAGCATCTCATTGTCACTGTTGAGTCCTTTAGTGCACAGATGTGTGAAGGACTGTAACTCACACTCCAATCATCACTAGAAACCCCTGAAACACAGAATTCATCAAACTGTAAATGTTGTTTTATCTGTTATATTGGGCCATGAAAACATGACAATACTTTATTACTATATGAAAACAGCGACTCATTACAGGAAATATAAGATAAATGTAAATAAATAATCTCAGTGTGAATTACTTTAAGACAGAGGAGTGAAGAGAGAACCAAGAAATCAGCCAAAAACAACAAGCTGCACAATTACAGTTTTTCTGAATTGCTAAAACACATTTCTTGAAACCATCACTCACTTTCTCAAAACCTTAAACACAAAAGCAAATGTTCAAAACTCATTCAGAGAATCTCTGACTCTTCTGGCAAAATCAAACAATGCTTTCAGATCTTACACACATCAGTCAATATTAGAAACACTGCAGATCATTCGTTAGACACTACATGAAGAATGGAGAACACAGAATCCAAAGCATGCAGTTACAGGAGAAAAATATTATTTATTTATAGTAACAAAGTAAACAAATTTTGCAATTATGTAAAAAAAGTAGTACTGACACCTGACAGTGGTGAGTGAATAAATACTGTATGCACTGCAAGTACTGTATAGTATTGCACTGAATATTGTATAGTATGGAATGTCTGTATATTCAGCATTTGCATACTGTGAAATACAGTGACCAACTGCAGAAGCCCAAAAGGTTACAGTAAAAAACTGTAAATGAAAAGCATGTTACTGTAAAGTACAGTCAGAAGAGTTGAGCAACTGCAGAATCAAGGTCAGTGAGAGAGATTTATTCTGCTTCAGCTTCACGTCTTCATGTCGGTCCGGCCGGAGAATATCATCTCTGCAGGAGAAGAGAAAAACCCTGAAGCAGATCCAGCCTTGACAACATTCTCCACACCTTGTTCTTCCTCTTCCTCCTCGTTCATCACCTCTTTCACACACTCTTCCTCCTCTTATACACATACTCTTCCTCCTCTTATACTCACACTCTTCCTCCTCTTTCACACACTCTTCCTCCTCTTATACTCACACTCTTCCTCCTCTTATACTCATACTCTTCCTCCACTTATACTCATACTCTTCCTCCTCTTATACACATACTCTTCCTCCACTTATACTCATACTCTTCCTCCTCAAACACACTCTTCCTCCTGTAACACACTCTTCTTCCTCTTATACTCATACTCTTCCTTCTCTTATACTCACACTCTTCCTCCTCTTTCACACACTCTTCCTCCTGTAACACACTCTTCCTCCTGTAACACACTCTTCCTCCTGTAACACACTCTTCCTCCTGTAACACACTCTTCCTCCTGTAACACACTCTTCCTCCTGTAACACACTCTTCCTCCTCTTATACACATACTCTTCCTCCTCTTTCACACACTCTTCCTCCTCTTATACTCATACTCTTCCTCCACTTATACTCATACTCTTCCTCCTCTAACACACTCTTCCTCCTGTAACACACTCTTCTTCCTCTTATACTCATACTCTTCCTTCTCAAACTCACACTCTTCCTCCTCTAACTCATACTCACACTCTTCCTCCTCTTATACTCACACTCTTCCTCCTCTTATACACGCACTCTTCCTCCTCTTATACTCACACTCTTCCTCCTCTTATACTCATACTCTTCCTCCTGTAACTCACTCTTCCTCCTCTTATACTCACACTCTTCCTCGTCTTACACACATACTCTTCCTCCTCAAACTCACACTCTTCCTCCTCTTATACTCATACTCTTCCTCCTGTAACTCACTCTTCCTCCTCAAACTCACACTCTTCCTCCTCTTATACTCATAATCTTCCTTCTCTTATACTCTCACTCTTCCTCCTCTTATAATCATACTCTTCCTCCTCTTATACTCATCCTCTTCCTCCTCTTATACTCACACTCTTCCTGCTGAAGGAAAAACTCGGCGTCCTATGTGTGTTGTTTTTAAGAGTTTCCGTGTATATTTTATGTTTAATGGTTTATGTTTCTCATGATTAAGTGTGCTTAAACACTAACTATCCATTGAGACCAATGGAGTTGATCATTTTAATCGCGTTTTGGATATTTTTGGACTTGAATCTCGCTTACCATGGAACTGTGTTTCCGGCCTCAAGGATTCATTATACCAGGGATCAACTACTGGCTTGGAACTCGACGAGTCTACTCAGTGGCCAGTACTCGCTTTCTCATCTTCCCGGTGGCATATTACGGAGGGAGAATATAAATTCTGCACCTGGAGATAATGCAGAGAAAGTTAAGAAGAGGAAGCGAGGAAAAAAGGGAGGTGTTCGTCAGCGACTACGGCGTAAACAGCTTACCCGTATCCCCCTGCCCTCAATGATCTTGGGAAACGTACAGTCATTACGAAATAAACTCGACGAGTTGCAAGAAAATGTTCGTTTTCTTCAGGAATACAGAAACAGCTGTGTCATGGCATTCACAGAATTCTGGCTAACCGAGGAGGATTTGGACAATGGCCTGTGTATTGATGGTTTTGGTTTTCCATTTTGCTCGGACAGGAGTGCAGAAATCACAGGTAAATCCCGCGGTGGGGGTGTGTGCCTCTATGTCAACAAGCGCTATTGTACTGCGGTGACTATTTGGGAGAAAATCTGTACACCCGACATTGAGTTATTATCAGTATCCCTTCGTCCATTTTATTTGCCACGGGAATTTCCACAAATTTTTATAACCGTTGTGTACATTCATCCGAAAGCTAACAACGTCATTGCATCGAACATTGTATTTGATGTTGTTCAAGGACTTCAGAATATTTCACCAGAGGCGCCGAATTTTATTTTGGGAGATTTTAATCATGTGTCACTTAAAAAGACCCTGCCAAATTTCTATCAATACATCACATGCCCAACAAGACAATATAAAATGCTGGATCTCTGTTATGGGACTATAAAGGGGGCATATAAGTCTGTACCATTGTCAGCACTGGGATCTGCTGACCACAACTGTGTGCAGCTCCTTCCTATATATAGACCCTTATTCAAGAGAGAAAAACCTCAGATGAGAGAAGTCAAAATGTGGTCTGAAGACTCTATCGCCCGTCTGCAAGGGTGCTTCGATTGTACGGACTGGGAGGTGTTCAAAGACTCTTGTGAACATATTGATGAACTGACTGATGTTGTATGTTCATATATAACTTTTTGTGAGGATATGATTGTGCCTACACGTAAATTTAAGGTTTCCCCAAATACTAAACCATGGATGTCAAAATCAGTCAAAACAAGTTTGCAGAACAAGAAGCTAGCCTGCAAGCAGGGGGAAGGCTTAGAGAGGGCATTAGCGAGGAAGGAGGTTAGAACGGAGATCCTTAAAGCTAAGCAAGGATACAAAGTTAAGTTAGAAAATAATTTGGCAGACAATAATTTAGGCTCAGCTTGGTCTGGTGTAGGATTGAGTACGAACCAAACACAAATGAATCTTCCAGGTGATTTGTTCAAACATAATTCCACACAGAACTCAATATTCCAGACCCCAAATTACCAGTCCAGGGCCATAAAATCAGGCTCCAGCCAGTCTCCGATAACCAACGAAAACCCCCAGCTAAGAACTTTACGGCCATGCAAGCTTCAAAGAGATGAGCCAAACTAAAGGAAGAACTTGTGAGATAGCTTGGAAAAGAATGATTGGTTCAGAGATGGCAAAAGCTCGGCGCTCGATCAAGATAACAGCAGAGAAGCTGCTGGACTCCACACAGACACAAAACAGACCCCAGTCTCCTTAAGGACCTCTGAATGACCCAGAGCTTCGAAATCACTTCAAACCACAGAGAACTGAGATTTTACCTAACAATACATAAAATCATCCCAGAACAATTCTCGATGGACTTATAATCAAACATCATGCAACTACATAATTCTATATTGTGTTTGCCATTTATGTGTGTGTCTAATATGCTTAGATCCCATATATAAGTCGTGATTTGTTATAACTATTAGATGCTTGAATGAAAGTGTGTCATGCTTCCTGTCAGTATGATCGTATGTTCTTAATTCAAAAGATGGCTTGATTGAAATCTGTGTAAAATGTTTCTGTGGCCTCTGTTCTCTCTGCTAGAGCTGGAGAGTAAGGGGATCACAGATAACGCATGATTTACGATGAGAAGTGAAGTAAGTGCCACCTCTCAAATAAAGACAGTGTCTAATTGGTCAGGACTGATCCAGGAGGCCGGACAAACATGTGAGTTTAAAATCTTAGACCCGAACAAAGTTTTAGAAGAGTTCTCAACAAGGTTAGAAAAGGTGCGCGAAGGGAGATGAAGATCTAAACCAGACAGACAAGTAACCATGTAAACGCGCAGACGAAAGAACCCAAATCAAGATCAGAAGAACATGGGTTAAACAACTTCTTTCAAGCCATCTAATTACATCTCGTCTCAATTTTCTTTCTTTTCTAAGTTTTCCTTTCTTTTCCGTTGTGAGTCTCGGTTCTAAGTTAAGTTTTGCGGCAAAGTTTCGGTCCCGATTCGACGGCAAAACCAGCTTCAGATAAAGACTTTCATCCATCCGCTAGCAGCACCAGCACACCACGTGACTGGCCGCCCCAGACCCAGGCACAAGGAAACCCCCTTTTACCCAACGAAGGGAACCCCGAAAAGGAACGCAAAGACAAGCAAGTAACCTCCAGACTCTTAAGCTGAACTGGTGTATTTGATATATATGTAATAACCCATAAGAAACGATAGAAGGGTTAAATTAATGTTTGATGGTTCGTTCAGGTCATGTCTAAGTGCATATGGAATCTTGAGATTTCATCCTCTCACTCTTAAACCCACTCTTTCCTCACTCTATCCCTTTCTGCAACGTGTATGAATGTGTGTGTGCGTGTGTTTGTGTTAGGTATTAGCTTTACTGTATGTTAGAATAATCAATAAAGTCTTGTTTGTATTTTTAAAGAGAAGTGTTACTTGTGTTATGTGCTTACACATTTAATGTCTTAAACTGCTGATCTAAGTTACCCTGCTAACTATAGTGTTTCACTATAGTTTGGAAATTTATATCTGCTGCAGAGCGGATGGTTACGGCCGGTTCAAATGAACCCTGAACGAGTCATTTGCTCGGTCGTAATAAGTGATTCTTTCTAATTCCCTATAAATTGATTAATAATTCCTTTAAGCTAAATTTACCTGTCTGAATAATAGACAAATATCTATGAAGAAAATTGTTGGATTACAGCATAATGTGAATAAGAGCACTGTGTGTATTAATGGTTTTAGATCAAATGATGACTTTACAAATGCTCTTAATAGGTTTTATTCAAGATTTTAAAGTTTTGATTTTAAAGATGAAGTAGAAGAATTACGATGCCTGTGTAAGGATGATTCCCACATAGTCTTAGGACAGGCAGCAGTGGAGAAATTTTTTCTATCCACTAAGGTGAATAAGAGTCCTAGTCCAGACTACATATGTGGGAGAATATTAAAGCACTGTGCAAAGCAATTAACTTCAATATTTTGTGATATTTTTAATTGGTCACTACGGGCACAAAAGGTACCTAGCCTGTGGAAAAAGTCTCTATTATTACTCCTGTTCCCAAATGCAATAACCTTAAAGTGTTAAATGATCTGAGACCAGTTGCCCTCACCTCCTTAGTAATGAAATCATTTGAGAAATTGGTGAAGTCTGAGATATTGAGTAAGACTGGACAAGCCCTCGATCCTATGCAATTTGCATATAGAGCGAATAGAAGTGTTGAGGATGCTTCATATCACTTATGTTGTTAAACTTACTGACTAAGCATCTGGAGGGGAAAAATACCCATGCAAGACTGTTGTTCATTGACTTATCTTCTGCTTTTAATACTATACAACTCCACATCCTAGCCAGAAGATTGCTGGAGTATTACAAGTTGAACCACAATTTAGTGGGATGGTTACTGGACTTTTTAACTAACAGAATGCAGAGAGTAAAAGTGAATGGTAGCTTTTCAGATGTATTAATGTTTATCTACAGGATCCCCTCAAGGCTGTTCTTTCACCATTACTATACATTTTGTACACCAATATGTGTCAAAGCTCACATGAAAACAGGATATTAAGTTTGCTGATGACACAGTGATAGTGAGCCTGCTACAGGGGGAAGAGCCTGGTCACGGTCCAGTTGTGAATGATTTTGTGACCTGGTGCGATGATTCTTATCTAAAGTTAAATATTACCAAAACGAAAGATATCAAACTCACACTCTTCCTCGTCTTAAACACATACTCTTGCTCCACAAACTCACACTCTTCCTCCTCTTATACTCACACTCTTCCTCCTGTAACTCACACTCTTCCTCCTGTAACTCACACTCTTCCTCCTCTTATAGACACACTCTTCCTTCTCAAACTCACACTCTTCCTCCTCTTATACTCATACTCTTCCTCCTGTAACTCACTCTTCCTCCTCTTATACTCACACTCTTCCTCCTCTTATACTCTCACTCTTCCTCCTCTTATACACACACTCTTCCTCCTCTTATACTCACACTTTTCCTCCTCTTATACTCACTCTTCCTCCTCTTATACACACACTCTTCCTCCTCTTATACACACACTCTTCCTCCTCTTATACACACACTCTTCCTCATCTTATACTCACACTTTTCCTCCTCTTATACTCTCTCTTCCTCCTCTTATACTCACTCTTCCTCTTATTATACACACACTCTTCCTCCTCTTATACACACACTCTTCCTCCTCTTATACTCACACTCTTCCTCCTCTTGTACTCACACTCTTCCTCCTCTTGTACTCACACTCTTCCTCCTCTTGTACTCACACTCTTCCTCCTCTTATACTCACACTCTTCCTCCTCTTATACTCACACTCTTCCTCGTCTTACACACATACTCTTCCTCCTGTAACTCACTCTTCCTCCTCTTATACACACACTCTTCCTCCTCTTATACTCACACTCTTCCTCCTCTTATACTCACACTCTTCCTTCTCAAACTCACACTCTTCCTCCTCTTATACTCATACTCTTCCTCCTCTTACACATACTCTTCCTCCTCTTATACTCACACTCTTCCTCCTCTAAGTCACTCTCTGTGTCCGAAATACTTCCCTACTATATAGTAGTTGTACATATGTACACCAAGGAGTGTTAATTTAACACTGGGAATTTTGCTGAGTTTATTTGTTCCTGTGTAGTTATTCATTAATGATGGAACAGTATTCTAAAGTCTTGTGATGTACAGAGTTGATCTGTGTACATTAATATTTTGTCGATTGTCACCGTTGTTGAGATTCATACGCATATTCTTGATGTAATTGTTTGACTAAGACTTTCTGAAAACACTTTTTTAAAGACATCATTCTGCACGGCTGGATAATATGATGTAATTTCACAACACTGTTATAACTAACTGCAAATCGGACATCATGCATATACTCAAAAACTTGCTCAGATTAATATTTGATGATTATATAATTATCAATATCCATCTGATCATATTTTCTCCTGCCATAAACAATATTTTATACAAATACAGTTACAACAGCCAGAGAAAAGTCTACAGAAAAGTAAAGGGTTCAAGAGTAAAGGTGCCACTAATTATTCAATGAAACATAATCATCTAAACCTCTGTTGAACGATCCGAGTTGTGTATCTACACATTAGTGTGTAAAAGGTTTCAACACACTTCTGTGTAAAGAGGAATAACACATTAGTATAATAACACATGTAGTCCTTATATAAACACACAGTTGTGTAAAGAAATTACACAGGTTGTGTGTTAGATTTTACACAACATGTGTCATTTTTAAAGCATTTCTTTTTACAGGTTGTGTTGTTTTCGACACATAATTTTATAAGAGTGCGCCAACATTAATTATCAATGTGCATCGTATGCAGTGTTTGCTGTGTTCTCAAACAAACAGGCCTGTGTAAATAAAAGTTAGTTATACTAATCGGTGAACTGTTATCTCTCATGAACTTTTGTCAAAAGCAGCATTATCAGTTATGGGTTGAAGCGTGAATAACTGAATAATGTCCAGTACAGTGAGTCTGTCCAGTCATTGAGCTTGAGACATTGTCTTGTACTTCCATTCTGTCCTCGACTATTGATGAAATGGTTAATATTTTTCACTTTATTTTTAGAAATTCTGAGTATGCAAAAACCTGACACAATTTGTGTGTTAAAATGACTTACACAACTATTGTGTTACATTTGACAACGTGTTGTGTCTGAGCACACTCACTACATGTGTTAAAACTGACACAACGTGTAATTTTTAACACAATTTTAATGTGTCATTTTTAACACAACTCTTTTTAGAGCGTACTTATGAAAATATTGTTTTATCAGTTACACTAGACCATGAAAATATGACAATACTTTATTACTATTGGAAACATCGACTCTTTACAGGAAATATAAGCTCATCTTCTCAGAGTCTATGGAGTGATAAATGTGAATAAATGATCTCAGTGTGAATTACTTCTTCAGCTTTGATGGATGAAAAACAAAAGTAAATGTACAGAGACAGAGTGAAGAGAGAACCAAGCAATCAGCCACGAACTACATGACGCACTCTCAAATAATGAAATATATGACAAATAAGACTAAAATAATCAAAGTTGATTTATTAAATACCCAGTGACATCAAAATATTAGTTTTGTGGCTTTTAGTTCTCATCTATCAGCTCAGAGCTCATTTATGCTAGTGAACTCATTAGACATGATAAATATTTAACATGTACATATTCACTTCCGAGAACATGAGCCAAAAATATTCATGATCTGCTGCTACAGTGATTTTTGTCCAATCAAATGCTCTGAACAATGAGAAAGTCCCTCCCCCTAAACCATGTGACACTGACTAGCAAGTAGCAAAAGACTATTGGACATTTCTAAAAGGGACGAGCGTTTGACATGTTCAACACAAACTTCCTGTTTCAGAGAGAAATATGTGAGAACAGGACAGAAGAAAGTGCAGATCAGCCGCTCATGAGGCCTTAAATAAAACATCAGAGTGTTTCTAATGTGAATGTAAGAGAGACTCACCGTGAATCATGAGCAGAAAGAAGATCAGAGGAAGAGGAGGAGCCATTCTGACCCACATCAGTATAACATATATCTATAATACAGCATTTATATAATCATCACTTAAACAAGTATATGTAAATCATCCTATTCTTAACATTTCTCATGTAAAGACACGTATGTTATATGAGCAATGATCTTCAGTTTAATTTAAGTAAGAGTGTGTTTGTCTTACCGTGTTGAAGCTCATCAGATCAACAGCAACCAAATGACTGACTGTTTTAACACAAGCAGAGGTGGAAAGTCCAGGAGTCAGAAAGTAAAAGTCCTGCCATATGTTTATTCCACCCATGAACTCACACAACAAAAACTCCAGTGTTAAATGAACTCTCCTGGGAGTTTATTTGGCTCCAGACTCAAGAGTGTTAAAGTTAATAAGATCATTTAGTGATTGATTGAGTGATGATTGAGCATTATTGAAGACATCTGATGTTAACAAGCAGAATCACCAAAGGAGAAAATCTATTTTTAAGTTACCATTATTGTGATCAGTGTTTGCTTTAGTTGGGCTCTTGACCCTTAAACTATTGACGTTATATTTAGTTTGGCTGCTGTAATTGAGTTATACCAGCCAGATGAACAACAAGAAAAGCTGATCAGGTGGTGTTGGTTATGTTTTGACATAATCACCATTTGACCTGAATCACAAACTCATAATAAAAAAAAAAAAAAAAAAAAAAAATGTTTAGTCACCATTATGGTGATCAGTGTTCCATGTAGTTGGGTGGTTTGACAATTTATATATATTTTTTATGTTAGTTGTTGTCTTTGTAACAATGTTTACAGAAACACATAATTTGTTGCAAAGGAAACCATAAAGGAAACCATAAATTAAGATGTTATGTATGTTTTATCAACATAAAAAAAAAAATATATGTTTGACAAATGTCATAACTGACCAAAAAAGGCAACTTGTTATTAACAGATTTTTACCGTCAAATATTTTTTTTCCAAAGATCAAACATTCTGAATTTTAACTTCTAAATACATTGCGAGAAAATAAACCGAAGACACACACACACACACACACATACATATCCACACACAGACATCAAGAATTAGCTTATGAATCACAACAATGGTGACATACTTCATGCTGCAATGCATGCTGGGAGCCATTAGTTTTATAATATGGTGGCTCCCAGCATGCATTGCTGCAGGAAGCATGTCCCCATTGTTGAGATTCATAAGCTAATTCTTGATATCTGTGTGTGTCTTAAATAATTTGCTCCACAATTGTCAAACAACAACAACAAAAACAACAACATAATTTAGAGTGTATGTTCAGTGGCAAGAAATTATTATTGTTGAAAAATTAATCTTTTAATAACAAATACCATTTTTGCAAATGTATGAGATTAGTGAATCATTCTACTTCATGATGGTTAAAACTACATCACCTGATCATCTTTGTTTCTGGCATACTTTGTAACAGAATTATGTGTTTTGGTAAACACTGTTACAAAGACCACTAACTTGAATAGCAAAGTCAAGAGTCAAACTGCCCAACTAAAGCAAACACTGATCACCATGATGGTGAATTTACTAAAACCTATTATTTCCAATAAAACATCAACATCTACACCTTTATTAATTATCAATAACTAGTTGGTAATATGTGAAGCTGGTAATGCTGTTTGTGGAGTTGTTTAATCCTCCTCTGCTGAGATCTTCAGAGATTTAATGTCGTCTTTTATCTTCAGTTGATTTCATCTCCGGAAGTCAGTTGTAGTTCTTGTGTTTCTCTTTTCTTCAGTGATTCTGCTTGTTATCATCAGGTGTCTTCAATGCTTAATCATCACTCAATTAATCACTTAATTGATCTAATTTACTCTAACACTGCTTCAGTGTTACTTTTAACACCCTGCTGGTCGTTCCCATATAAACACCAAGCGGTGTTAAATTTAACACCGGGGAATTTACTGTGTAGTTCTCAATTAGATTTTGATATGTGGAATTTAAACCAATTGATGTGTGACCATAGCCATGCACATGTTCTATGCACAGTGATTACATACAGGAAGTTGACAAGACTGTAATGCTGAAAAGAAATTATTAAAATACACAGTAAAATCCCCAGTGTTAAATTAACACTCCTCAGTGTACATTTGTGTCCACACTACAGGGTGTTAAAATTAACACCGAAGCAGTGTTGAAGTTAATGAGATAATTAAGTGATTAATTAAGTGATGATTGGCCATTAGTGGTGACACCCCATCATTATATGATACACTGAGCTTCTGCATGCTGCTCTTTCTGTAGCGCCGCCACAAATGGGAAGCACACAAAGGTACACAGGGCTACAATATGCTCTAAATGTGCAGTCTTTACAGATCCTGAGAACATGCTAAATTAGCGAATCAACATGTTAGCTTGTGCATAGATCATACGACACTCTCTATAAATGTCCCAATCATCAGAAATGGCATCAGTTATATAATGTCCTAAGTATTTATCCTCATCACATACTTTAATACATTCATCAATTGACTGCACTTCTGATTCCTGGTCTTCATTCTTCATATCTGGTCCTGGTCTTTAACTGTAAATTCCTCTCCTTCAACAAGACAACAATACAGAGGTGGGTAATCCAGGGCCAAAGAGTAAAAGTCCTTGCCATATGTTTATTCCACCCATAAACTCAGTCAGCTGATTTCACTAATTAGTTCTCTCTCCTGCTGAATTAGCAAATCCAGGTGATTGGAACAAAATACTGAGGAGGACTTTTACTTTCTAAACCTGGACTTTACACCTCTGCATAGCAATGCCACATGTCAGCCAAGAGTAAAGAAATAAACCATAACTGGACCTTATCGTAGCCACAAAATCTGTGTATATTAAATATGGAGTAATTTCAGCCACAGCCTCAGATGAAATCAACTGAAGAGAAAAGAAGACATTAAATCTGTGAAGATCTCAGCAGAGGAGGATTAAACAACTCCACAAACAGCATTACCAGCTTCACTTATTACTAACCAGACTGTCTTTATTTCTGTCAGACATCTACAGAAGTTTTTATTGAGAATTAACAGAGGTTTAACTCTAATGTGTTTCATTTGAAGTCACCATAACAGTGATTAGTGTTTCCATTAGTTGGGCTCTTAACTCTTATTATATATTTTGTCTTTTTTGGCTGCTGTGACAGTGTGTGTGTCAAACACATTTGCAGCTGCAAAGAAAGCTAAAGTGACATGAGATCAGGTGATGATGGTTTGCTTTAGTTGGGCTCTTGACCCTTAAATCATTAACTTTAGATTTTGTTTGGCTGTTGTATCTGAGTTATAACTGCCAGATGAGAAAAGTTGATCAGGTGGTGTTGGTTATGTTTTGACATAATCATAATTTAACCTGAATCACTGAACTCATTTAGAATCTAATCTCAGGCTTAAATGTATATTGTTTATTACAGCATCACTGTGATTCTACAGCAAAAGATTTTTAGCATTTTCAATGTAATCCAAAAATTCTTAAAAGTTGTTCTGATCAAAATACATTGAAATTTACTTTATGAAGAAACACTGACATCAATAATCAGCCTGTGAATCTCAACAATGGTGACAATAAATAAAGCATGTTGCAGTGCATTCTGGGTGCCACCAATCAAAACTCATTCATGGCTCCCATCATGCATTGCGATATGAATAAATTATGATCTGAATTGTTTTACTAATTTCCTTTCCCTAACTGAATATTCTGTTTGTCACCATTGTTGAGATTCATACACTGATTCTTGATGTCTGTGTGTGCCTAAAAGAAAGATTTGTTTTATCAGAACAACTTTTAAGAAATCCATTAGATTATTTCATAAATTCTGGATCTTATACTGTAGAATCACTGTGATGCTATAATCAACAATATACATTTAAGTCAGAGATTAGACTTTTTAATGAGTTCAGTGATTCAGGTCAAATTATGATTATGTCAAAACATAACCAATACCACCTGATTAACTTTTCTCTTTGTTCATCTGGCAGTTATAACTCAGATACAACAGCCAAACAAAATCTAAAGTTAGCAGTTTAAGGGTCAAAAGACCCAACTAAAGCAAACACTGATCACCACAACGGTGTCTTAAAAAAAAAATATTTTCTCCTTCAGTGATTCTGCTTGTTAACATCAGGTGTCTTCAATAATGCTCAATCATCACTAAATTAATCACTTAATTAGCTCATTAACTTTAGCACACTTAATTGCCAGCAGCCATATCACCCTGTAGCCCAAGACTGGTTGCCCACTGAAGCTAAGCAGGGCTGAGCCTGGTTAGTACCTGGATGGGAGACCTCCTGAGAAAAAACAGGTTGCTGTTGGAAGATGTGTTAGTGAGGCCAGCAGGGGGTGCTCACCCTGTGGTCTGTGTGGGTCCTAATGCCCCAGTGTAGTGACGGGGACACTACACTGCCAAAAGAGCACCGTCCTTCGGATAAGACGGTAAACCGAGGTCCTGACTCTCTGTGGTCATTAAAAATCCCAGGATGTTCTTCGAAAAAGAGTAGGGGTGTAACCCTGGCATCCTGGCCACATTTGCCCCTTGGCCCCTGTCCATCATGGCCTCCTAATCATCCCCATATATACTGATTGGCTTCATCACTGTCTCCTCTCCACCAGTAAGCTGGTGTGTGGTGGGCGTTCTGGCGCAATATGGCTGCCGTCGCATCATCCAAGTGGATGCTGCACATTGGTGGTGGTTGAGGAGATTCCCCCATCTATGTAAAGCGCTTTGAGGTCTCAGAAAAAAGCGCTATATAAATGTAACAAATTATTGTTAATTTAACACTCTTGAGTCTGGAGCCAAATAAACTCCCAGGAAAGTTCATTTAACACTGGAGTTTTTGCTGTGTTATAGTGATTTAATATCAGTAAATTGACTTACAAAACTTTTATTTCCTTTATTTCAAGGCTACTCAAATATAGTGATAAGTTAAAATCTACCTTAAATGATTAAGGTATCATTAAAACCTTAAAAAAAAAACTTTTTTATTACAAAAAAAAAAAAAAAAAAAAAAATTACTTAGCAGAGGCTGTCTTTTGATATTGTACCTTAACCTTTAAAAGAAACGGTATATATTTGTACCTTTTAATGCTTGGGGACATATATGTACCTTTTTGACCCTCAAAAAGATACATATATGTACCTTGGGGGACAGAAATGGACTCCTGCTGTACCCCTATTTCTGAGAGTGTATGTATGGACTTATCTAACTCTGGGGGATACGGTGAATAAGCTAAAGTCCCAAAAAGTCGAAGTGTTCCTTTAACAATAGTATTTATTATGTGTTCTGTCCAAGAACGACTACTATCAATAACCAAACCCAACAGTTTAGCCTTTTCTACTCGTTGTAACTTTAATTCCGATCCAAGCATCAATTTTTGTTTTGATCCAATGATCATACTTTTAGTTTTATATATATTTAAGACTAATTTGTTTCCACTAACCCACTGATACACCGAATCCAATTCTCTAGACAGAACATGATTAAGTTTGTCACATGCAGTGGCGGCGCCAGGGAGGAGCTAGGTGGTGCTGTAGCTCCCCCTATAATAGCCATAGCACCTGCCCAGCACCCCCAAGAAATGTCTGTAATTTTTTTATATTTATATTTTAATGTCATGTTTAAATAGTCTTTTTCATGTTGTTAAAAATAGGAATTAAATAATAATTTAAAAATCGCGAGCGGACGCGCTGGCGGGGGCGGGCGCGGTCGCCGTGAGCGCTGAGCGAGCAGGAACGGGTAACGTAGTGAGTTGTCGTCGAAAAAGATGGATAAAGCAAAAAAACTGTCGGGGACTAAAAATAGAAAGAGAAAGAGGGAAAAGGAGATGGCATGTCAATTCATGCGACAGCAGCTACTGTAAGTAAGTGGATGGTGAATGGCAACAGGTAGGATTTAAAGTGTGACGTCCAGGCATGTAGGTTACTGGCCATCGGGACTACCGGGAGATTCCCGGTGGGCCGACGTGCTTTTTGGGCCGATACATCTCATACTTTTTTTTGTCTTAACGGCCCACAAAACTCGTACATCGGCGGCCCATTCGTTTTGTTTTGCTTAATTGGCGGCGCTGGGTTTGTGCCGGTGTAATGCATTGGTTAAAAAAAGTCAGCATTAGTTTTTTTTTTTCTGACGCCCCATGAAACACGTAGATCAGCGGCCCATTGGTTCTTTTCTTGATTGACACTGGGCTGGCCCAATCACAACTGTAAAGTATAGAAATATACTCTTTCAAGTATAGAAATTAGTACAAAATTAATTATGAAAGTTTCCTTTATTTTTCAGTGCATTTGTTTTACAATATATGGCTATTATCATGGGATTAATTAACTATTATTATGTAGTAGTGTAATGTAGACTGACACCAACTAAAAGAGGTTTGAAATTTTCTTTGTTTAATTTGCACACTGAATATGGGTTGGTGCTTTTAATTTTTAACTCTCAAAGTGCACCAGATTGATGATTGCCAAAATTGTTGCTGCATACCCCTCTGACACTGGGTAGTTGCGTCCCTGTCTATAGCCCTTGCGTTGAATACTTTTACATATATATACAGTAAATATATATACTTAGTCGCAGAACGAGTATAGTTAATGTGGGCATGTACGCATAATGAAACGCCCCAAAATTCAAAGCACCTTCCCACTAAGCAAAATGATGTCCGAAAGACGTCTTTTCAACGTCAAATCGGACGTTGAAAAGACGTCCACTGAGGGTCTAGAATGAAAGTTGATATGACGTCTTTTTTCAACGTGTTCTGCACGTCCGATATAGACGTTCATCGAACCTTCGTACAAGGTTAAACACTAGTTCAGATGTGGGCATTGTGGACATATTTCAACATCATTTATTGTCTCATTTAGACATAATTACTTTGACTATTGCTGTCGGATGATCTTAGTGAGAATTAACAGAGGTTTAGATGTTGATATTTGTTTAATTTGAAGTGTCACCATTGTGGTGATCAATGTTTGCTTTAGTTGGGCTCTTGGTCCCCTTTCTTTATACTTTAACTTTTCTTTGGCTGCTGTAACAGTGTGTTTGTGTAACACAATTGTTGTGGCAGAGAAAGCCTAGAAAAAGTTTGAGTGTTATCAGCTCAATGTTGATGATGACATAATCATCACAAAATGGGCATCTAATATTGTTTAAAGTTTTGTGTTTATATTTGGGATTAATAACCACCATCCTTGTGGAACTGCAATATTGGTGCCAAAAGCATTAAAATTATCACTTATTTGAAGGTGGATAAAAATCATGTGCACATGTTTTGAGCAAGAGTATCATATAGTCACACACAGACATCAAGATTTTGGATATGAATCACAACAACGGTGACAATCAAAACAAAAAAAGCTTGAGAATCAAGAATGAGTTTTGTACTATGAAAGCTACCCATCATGCATTGCAGGATGAAGCTTTTTTTTTTTTTTTTTTGTCACCGTTGTTGTGATTCATATCCAAAATCTTGATGTCTGTGTGTGACTATATGATACATTTGCTCAAAACATCATGTGCACATGATTTTTATCCACCTTCAAATAAGTGATAATTTTAATGCTTTTGGCACCAATATTGCAGTTCCACAAGGATGGTGGTTATTAATCCCAAATATAAACACAAAACTTTAAACAATATTAGATGCCCATTTTGTGATGATTATGTCATCATCAACATTGAGCTGATAACACTCAAACTTTTTATAGGCTTTCTCTGACACAACAATTGTGTTACACAAACACACTGTTACAGCAGCCAAAGAAAAGTTAAAGTATAAAGAAAGGGGACCAAGAGCCCAACTAAAGCAAACATTGATCACCACAATGGTGACACTTCAAATTAAACAAATATCAACATCTAAACCTCTGTTAATTCTCACTAAGATCATCTGACAGCAATAGTCAAAGTAATTATGTCTAAATGAGACAATAAATGATGTTGAAATATGTCCACAATGCCCACATCTGAACTAGTGTTTAACCTTGTACGAAGGTTCGATGAACGTCTATATCGGACGTGCAGAACACGTCGAAAAAAGACGTCATATCAACTTTCATTCTAGACCCTCAGTGGACGTCTTTTCAACGTCCGATTTGACGTTGAAAAGACGTCTTTCGGACATCATTTTGCTTAGTGGGTTCTCTTAAGTGTTGAGCATCCCCATAGCACCTGCAACAGAAAATCTCTGGAGCCGCCACTGGTCACATGAGTCTGAAGCATTGTAAACAGTTGAGTCATCTGCAAACATTGTCATTGATGTTTTTTTGACAGTTAAAGGGATAGTTCACCCAAAAATGAAAATTCTGTGATCATTTACTCTCCCTCAAGTTGTTCCAAACCTGTATGACTTTCTTTCTTCTGCTGAACACAAAAGAAGATATTTTGAATAAAGTTGGTAACCAAATGTCTGATGGACCCCATTGACTTCCATAGTAGGAAAAAAAAATACTATGGATGTCAATGGGGACCAGCAACTGTTTAATTCTTTAAAATATCTTCTTTTGTGTTTAGCAGAAGAAAGAAAGTCATACAGGTTTGGAACATCTTGAGGGAGAGTAAATGATCACAGAATTTTCATTTTTGGGTGAACTATCCCTTTAAGGGCAAATCATTAATAAAAAACGAAAACAAAAGAGGACCCAAACAACTTCCTTGTGGTAAACAACAAACTAAACCTTTATAATTAGATAAAGAACCATTATAAAAACCCCGCTGAGTTCTATGTGAAAGATAACTTTTCATTAGTGCAACAGCAGAAGGAGAGAATCCGTAGCTCTTCAATTTCTCAATTAAAATATGATGGTCTATTACATCAAAAGCAGCACTGAAGTCCAACATGACCACACCAACTAATTCAGAATTATCCATCCTTCTAAGCCATCCATCGGTCATCTGTGTGAGAGCTGTACAGGTAGAATGTGCCTGTCTATATGCATGCTGAAACATAGTCATCAAATTATTATTCTGGAAATAATTACAAATTTGTGTATGAATAATCTTTTCCATAACTTTACTGAGTGCAGGCAGAATACTTATAGGTCTACAGTTAAACCCATTATAAGATAATCGATTGTCTTTTATCAATGGAATAATTTTCCCTTCCTTCCACAGAGATGGATAAATCCCACTCGCTATACACTGATTAAATATATGACACAACGGAGCAGCAATATATTCAGCTGTTTTATTCAATACTAGGCTGTCCAAGTTGTCTGTGCCTGGACTACCATGTGTTGGAAGAGACTTTAACAGGGCCATCACTTCTGCAGTTTGCACAATTAAAGTTAAAGTTACACATTTTATCAGCCATGATCAGTTCACAGTAATTAAAGTCCTGTGTTCTAAAACCTTTTCTTAAATTACTAACTTTATTTATAAAATAATTATTTGTCCAGACTAGTCATTGTCCAGACTAGTGCAACAGTAATTTTCGTTTTTTGCGTCCTGCTTCGATAATGGTCTCAGGTGAGAGCTTGGCCGTAATGTCGCTTTCGATGTGAAGGATCGCAAGAGAAGAAAACCTGGCTGGCCTTGTCCTCCTCATCGCAGAGAAGCTTCTCTCCGAGGTAGATGATCCAATCGGCAGAGTGAGCTATAACTGTAAAAGTTTATAGAGATTGTTTTTTTTTACAGCTTTTTTAAGATGCTCAATTGAAATTGGTGCATTAGCAGAGGCTTTGACAAGCTTCATCTCGGCTGCAACAAGAATGGGTTAACTTTTAGTGCAGGAGGAGTGTATTTTTGTAATAGTGGATCAATTCCATTTTCGTCGCATGTCAAAACTGCGGCACACGCGCGTGCAAGCTCCATGGACTCTCCGGAGAACCTCCTTTCCAGCTCATTGATGAGAGTGTCCAGCACGGGGAAATATAGTTTCTGCTGATAGCCAGGACTCTCTGCTGTTTCTTCGTGGGTTGTTTCCCTTTGCCCTAAAGTACTGGTAATCAAGAAACCATCAAGGGAGGTGGGCGGATTTGAAACACGTTTCATTTTGGGTGCGGTGGGGCCTGCGGAGACATGAATCTGACGATCAGTGTTTTCTTCAGGCATGGCAATGTTGTTGTCCAGGCAGAAATGTTTGACTGACTTCCACACATCGCTCCAGGAGTCTGCCTGCCTTTTAGACACAAAGTGTGCTTTCAGGCTGTCAGTAAGGGCTGCATCTTCGGACAGTGTGCAGTTGGATGACTGTAGTGCCTTGTGCGTAACGTGGATCACACGCAGTAGCTCCTCAAACACAACAAGGCTTGTAATGAATGACATTTTCGACATGAAGTCATGGATACCACTGGCTTGCGCTGACCACTTCTCTCCCTCTTCACTAATTTCTCTCAAACACTCCGTAATTGCAGAGTAGTGACTTTTCACTGATTTCACACATCTCCACTTGCATGCCCATCTCGTGTCACTGGGCTGAACTACTTCAGTTACTTTCACGTTCAAGGATTTTTGGAGTTCAATACATCTCTGCTGGTCTGACGGTTCCGAAAACAGTGAATACACATTGTCAATAATGCTCATGAATGATTTCACACATCGGTTCATGGAACAGCACTCCACAAGCACTAAATTTAATTTGTGCGCTAAGCAGTGTATAGGCTGCGTATGGGTGAGTCTCTTTGATGCGCTGCTGCACACCAGACAAATGACCTGACATGACAGACGCACTGTCATAACTCTGTGCCACAATTGGGATGTTTTTAACACCACACATATGCACTGTCATAACTCTGTGCCACAATTGGGATGTTTTTAACACCACACATATCAAGCCCTTTGTAGATGGCCTCCACAATCCCAGCCACGTTGCGAGATGCAGAACAGTCCATGAAACACAAAAAACACTCCTTGATTTCCAATTCCTCGGCATATCGTATGCACACTGACAGCTGCTCAGTTTTGGAGGACCTAGCCTCGTCCACAATTATGGAGAAAAATCCGGTTTCCTGCACCTTTTCAGCAATGTTGTTGTAAAGCATGTGTGCACAGATGTCAGTTATTTCGTTTTGAAAATCTGGGCTTGTGGAATTAAAATAATTGGATTGCATGTTTTCAAAATCAGCATCATATTTCGATAAAAAACGGCAAACCTCGAGGAAATTGCCACACCATTCTGACTCTTCTCCCTCCTTGTGTCCACGAAAGGGCAATCCCAAGTTTAGACAGTAGCCTCACAACATCAACTACTTTGCATAGATAACCTCTGTTCTTTTCTACTGTAGTTTTATGGCTTACAGAAAGTTTAGCTGCAATAGATCCATTTGAGGATGAGCTGGCTGCTTGGAAGTTATTCCACTTAATCATACAGTTCAGATGAGCCTGGCTTTTCCCATGTTTCTCTAGTTTACTACTCAGTTTTTTCCAGTCACTCATGCCTTTTCTAAATGTGTCCTCAATGCAGCTTTCAGTCTGGAAATGGCGATAAGCGAAACAGTAGACTGAATAATTTCTAACGGAATACTCAAGCCAAGGGTAATTCTTGTAGAAGTAAGTGGAAAACGATCGTTTTGTACTTCCAAAACATTTTGAGGGGAATTGGGGCAGAGCAGGTTGCTTAGGACAGCCGTGTTTTTCTCCAAGATCATCTTTGTCTGTTTGCATATCGTCATCATCGGTTACTGTTGTTTGTGTTGTATCCTTAGATCCCGATGACTGACTATTTGTGTCATTTGGAGCTCGACGTTTTAAAAATCTAATTTATTTTTCTTTGTGCATTTGTCATCATTCCAATCAATGTTCATATCTCCAAATGAGTATAATTCACAATTGACATCAGAGACATTATCAAGTATTTCACCTAAGCATATCAGATAATCCACGTGTGCATCAGGAGGTCTATAACAGCATCCCACAAGCACTGGTTTCATATAAGGTACATGGACTTCTACCCATATAGCTACTTCAATGTCATAGCATATTAAGTTTTGTTTTAACTTACAAGGAATGTTGCTTTGCACAAAGATGGCCACACCACCACCAAATTCATTTCTATCCTTTCTAAAAAACATTAAAACCTTTAACTGGTAATTCAGAGTTTTGAATAGAGCTGTCGAGATGTCTCAGATAGGGCTAATATATTAATTGAATACTTGTGCACTAAATTAATAATGTCTTGTATTTTGTTCTTTATACTACAAATGTTTAAATGTGCCAAAACCAAACCTTTACTAATTTTGGTTGTACACATTAGTGTGATATAAGGAATATAATTACAAACGTTAGAAACATAATATTTTTACCCTAAATATATCTTAGTCCTGAATCCTTTCCTCTCTAGGCAAAATTACCCATTTATCATAGTATTGCATTTTCACCTAGAGCTCTAGCAGCTTTAAGCTTAGGCCACAGTTCCTTTCTTCTTTGAAGCACAGCCCCAGAGAAATCTTCATTTATGTAGATGTTAGTTCCCTTGAGCCTTTTAGCAGAGGAAGGAATACGTTGTTTATCTTTGAGATGCAGGAGATTCACCATAATTCTCCTGGGCCTTCCACCCTCCTGGTACTGACCCATCCTCTGGACACGCTCAATTTCAATCTTCCCATCCAGTCCAAGATTATTGGAGAACATGTGTTGTACCTTCTGCACCAAACCACTCCAACTCTCTTCCTTATCATCTATTATACCATCAATGACTAGATTTTTCCTTTTATGTTGATTTTCAATGTAGTCAAGCTTAGTGAACATTTCATCAATGTCACGTTTTAAATTCATTATGTCGTTTTCAAAAGATTTTATTTTGGCTTCAGTTTCTTTATATCCTGATTTCATCTCCTCCATCATTTGTTGTGTGAATTCCAGACTTGTCTTCAACTCCTGTACATCGCGCATAACACCATCCAGTCTCTTATTTGTTCCCTCCATAATCACTTGTATGAAACATTTAAAGTTATCTTGTTGCTGAGTTAGCATGTCTTTATAAAACTCTCTCTGCTGCTCCAGCATTTGGGAGAGTACACTCATGGTGACAACAGACTCATCCTCACACACTGCGGCTTTAGTTTGCTTAGGATGCATGATCTTACCAAGATGTACAAAAGGTGATTGTTGTAGTTGAATGTTGTCAAAAATGCTGATGTCCAGGCTCTCCTCCAGCAGAGGCCTACTAGGCCAAGAAGCCTCTCGACTTAGTTTAACACCAGAGTTATTATACTCCACTAGACACAAAAAAACTGAAGCATAAGTAGAACTTGCTTTGACAAATAAGTCACTGCTAAGATTTCCAACAGGATTCCCCAGATATTTGTTGGATTGGAATGGCTGGCAGCCTGACGAAACTGAGAACTGAACCAGTGTGTGAGGCATTAGACCATGTACTCACCCTCATGTCGTTCCAAACCCTTGAGACCTTTGTTCATCTTCAAAACACAAATTAAGATTTTTTTTATGAAATCTGAGAGCTTTCTGTCCCTCCATTGACAGCTACACAACTACCACTTTTAAGCCCCAGAAAGGTAAATACATCATTGAAGTAATCCATGTGACTCCAGTGGTTCAACCTCAATTTTGAAAAAAAACAACAACAACATAATTTACCAGTTTATTTACAAAAATATTGAACTGCAACCCAGTAGGGGAGCACCACTTGAGACTCGACTCGAGAGCTGACATAGTTCCGTGAATGCGCTTTGGATAATATTACTTTACAAATAAAGAGGTAAACAAAGCCCTCGCATAGCTTCATAAAATTCATAAATTGTCTCCACCATACAATGTTTTAAAATGAACTGCATGCCATTTAGCAAAACAAGTCATCCAGCTTTTATAAAAGGCACAGTATGCAAGAGTATGCAGTATGCACAGTAAAGCAAGACAAACTAATCAGATGATGTTGGTCACTTTTTAGTATAGGGTATAGTCATCATGTAGTGAGATCTGAGCAACATCTGCATGGGGAACTTTTTAGTTCTAATGTGAAACTCCCATGAGATTTCTACATCGGATTATCTATTGGGTTTAGTGGATTTTGGCTATGAAATCGCATCAAGCAATTGTAAAAGTTTATTGTAAAAGAGCAAACAAACACAACTTGTGCACTTCCTGTTTCACTGCACCGGATGTTATGGGCGTACAGCATTAGAGCCACATATTCAGTACTGCCAGAAAGGAAATAAGAACCCCACCTCTTCTTGTAAATCAGGGCTGTTTCTGTCAGACAGAGCTCTGTGTACAATCACTTTCACTTTTCACTCCAGAAAGACTTGATTCACTTTAGCAGATAAACAACAGCATTAAAGGGTCAGTAATTACTCACCCTCATGTTGTTCCAACCCCGTAAGACCTTTGTTCATCTTCGGAACACAAATTAAGATATCTTTTTATTAAATCTGAGAGCTGGATCACTCCTCCATAGGCTTCTAAGGGATTGGAACTTGCTGGCCCAGAAAAGTTATTAAAGAGATCGTTAATATAGTCCAAGTGACTACAGTGGCTCAATCTTAAGTATATAAAGCGACGAGAATACTTTTTGTGTGTTTCCTTGAGTGTGGATCGTGACAAGGAGAGGGCAGAGATGTGGTTAGGAATGAAAAGTCAGTAGGCCTATGTAGTTTCTTCATTCACTGTGACCTATACCTGCACTGGTTGGCCAATTTCACATGTATTTTGTGTATTTTCAAAATACAAAATACTGTATTTGTATTTAAATACATTTTTTTCACACAGTATTTTGTATTTGTATTTAAATACATCTCTGAGATATACTAAGTATTCTTGGCTTGTACTTGTGTTTACTATTTTGAGTGAGTAGCTTATTAAAAACTTAATAAAAAACATAATATTGCACACTGTCTTATAAACTAACATGTTCAAGTTTATATAGTAACAAGCTTTCGGGTGGAATAGCTTATAGAGGAAATAAAATAAGCATGGAACTGAACCTGATCTTGTACACAGCGATAATAATTCCCTTACGAAAAATAAGTTTATTCATGTGTTCTATTACTTTACTTCTTTCCAACTAAAAAGAAGAAAGCATACTTTCAGTGTACATTATACTTCTCAAAAATATACTTTATTTACATCTCAGAACTTAAATTACACTTAAGTGTACTTGACTTATACTGAGAGAAAAATCCAAGTATATTTGGCCTGTACTTGTACTCAGTCTTTTGATCAAGATATACTTAAAAGTTTAATTATTCAAAGTATACTTGGCTTGTAGTTGTGCTAACTCTTTTGATCGAGTAGCCTATTAAGTGAACTTTTTTTTAACATAGTTTTTCATATACAGTCTTATGAAATTTACATTGTTTTAAAATATTGATTAAAATATTGATATAAAACAGACATGTTTCTAATTCTGTGTATCTGAATTTTTGTGCAGGCTAGTCCACTGGTAGTGCACATAGGAATTTACTCTAATTCTACTTTTCCCCACCATTGACTGAATTTTCCAGCTATCCATGTCTTCACTGTTATACGGTATAGGGGGCGCTATGACACATCTTCTAGTACAGAATCAAAACACAGGAGAAGAAGAAGCTGAAACAAGTAGAAGATTGCTCACTCAAATGTAAAATAACGTGATCATCAAACATTAAACAGCTTGTAAATCAAAACTGCTTAATGTTACCAAATTAAATGAAGCGTAACCCATGAAGAGAAAACGACTGTGAAGCTTTGGGGGTGTCGGACTCAATCAACTCCATCTGTGTTTTGTGTTTAGAGTTTCTCATCTTTTTTGTTGTTGTGTTGAAAAAAAAATAGAAAAAATGAGAAAAATTTTTTCCTTTATTTATGAAACTTAACGACATTCAAGTGTTGATGAAAAAGGATGCATGAAGCTAATAAAATGTTTTTAAAATTAAAGTACAGTTAAAGGTATTTTTCAAGTATATATAAAAAAAAAATTACATAGTGGTACAGACTAAGCCTACTGCAAGTGCAAAAATTATATATAAATAGTAAACTATAAGTATAATGTTAAGTTCACAAAAACTTGTAGTATAAAACTACTAAACTAGTAGTTTACTCAGAGCACACTAAAAGAAAACTTGCAAGTATACTTGAAAATAATATATAAATATATAAATCAGGGTTCACCAATCTCGGTCCTGGAGGGCCGCTGTCCTGCAGAGTTTAGCTCCAACCCCAATTAAACACACCTGAACCAGCTAATCAAGGTCTCATTAGGCATACTAGAAACTTTCAAACAGGTGTGTTGGAGCTGGTTGGAGCTAAACTCTGCAGGACAGCGGCCCTCCAGGACCGAGATTGGTGAACCCTGATATAAATGAAGAGTTCAGATGCAAAAGCCTCTAAGTGCCATTTTAAATTTTCTTCTAGAATGATCATTTTTATCAATCTTGTATATTTAAGTTCCGTAATTTCCCTTAAAGGATTAGTTCACCCCAAAATGAAAATGTCTAATAATAAATAATGTCTTAATAATTTACTCATCCCAATGCCATCCAAGATATCCATGTCTTTCTTTCCTCAGTGGGAGAGAAGTTATGTTTTTTGAGGAAAACATTTCTGGATTTTTCTTCTAACAATGGACTTCATTGGTTACCATCGTTTTTAAGTCCAAATCAATGCAGTTTCAAAAGTCTTTGAAGAGTTTAAACGGGCTGTACGCGATCACAGCTGAAGAAGAGGTTGTTATCTAGCGAAACGAAAGGTCATTTAAAAAAAAAATAATAATAATTTATAGACTTTTTACCTTCAATAGTTCAGATTGAGCTGATCAACAAACGGACAGCCTACTAAGCAAAATGATGTCCAAAAGACGTCTTTTCAACGTCCGATTTTTATGACAAAGATCTGTCGATTTGTTGGTCCACTGAGGAGCCAGAATGAAAGTTTTTATGACGTCTTTTTTTGACGTGTTCTGCACGTCCGATATAGACGTTCATCAAACCTTCGTAAAGTTTAAAAACTAGTTCAAATGTGGCCATTGTGGACATATTTCAACATCATTTATGGTCTCATTTAGACATGATTACTTTGACTATTGCTGTCAGATGATCTTAGTGAGAATAAACAGAGGTTTATATGTTGATATTTGTTTAATTTGAAGTGTCACCATTGTGGTGATCAGTGTTTGCTATAGTTGGGCTCTTGGTCCCCTTTCTTTTTACTTGAACTTTTCTTTGGCTGCTGTAACAGTGTGTTTGTGTAACACAATTGTTGTGGCAGAGAAAGCCTAGAAAAAGTTTGAGGTGTTATCAGCTCAATGTTGATGATGACATAATCATCACAAAATGGGCATTTAATATTGTGTTTAAAGTTTTGTGTTTATATTTGGGATTAATAACCACCAACCTTGTGGAACTGCAATATTGGTGCCAAAAGCATTAAAATGATCACTTATTTGAAGGTGTATAAATAGCATGTGCACATGATGTTTTGAGCAAGTGTATCATACTATAGTCACACACAGACATCAAGATTTTGCATATGATTCACAACAACGGTGACAATTAAAAAAAAAAAAAAGCTTCATCCTGCAATGCATGATTGGTAGCTTTCATAGTACAAAACTCATCCTTAATTCCCAAGCTTTTTTGTTTTGATTGTCACCGTTGTTGTGATTCATAGGCAACCTGTAACGGTGTTTTTCCAACTCGTAACTGGAAGTACATCGATTTAGTACGAGTTCACGGGTGGGAAGTCACGTGTTTGACTGCCGTTCCAGTGCACTTTCACGGGTATAAGGTTGGAAAAACACGGATTACAGGTTGCCTGGAACGCGGCATTACTGTGAGTGTGTCGTACAGGTCAGAGTTCGTGGACTGGAACTCAAGAGCTGTAGTGTCTTCATTGGGATCAGAGATCTGCAGGAGAGACAGAAGGACACACACATTGTGAGTTCATGTTTTAACCCTCTGATGGTCTTCGTTTGGAGTGACACTCGTGGTCTCCAGACAATAACATGTAAGTTTGTTACAAAATAATATATATATATATATATATATATATATATATATATATATATATATATATATTAACAAATGTCATTTTACTCTGTTAATTAATGTTTTTACTCCACATTTGTGGAGGATTTATGATATATTTAAAATTTATATAAATAAATAAATACATGTTTTTTTTTTTTTAAGTAGGTTTTTATACAAAAACAGCTTTTTATGTAAAATTTACTTTATAAAAGACCCAAATTTCTAAATTTCATTTGTGGAGATTTTTTTTGTATAAAAACCTATTTATTTTTATTTATTTTTTTTTACATTTATTTATATAAATGTAAAATATATCATAAATCCTCCAAAAACTCCACAGATGTGGAGTAAATACATTAATAAACAGAGTAAAATTATATTTGTTAAAAAAAAAAAAAAAAACTATTATTCTGTTACAAAATGACATGTTATTGCCTGGGGTCTCTGGAGACCCCAAAGACCACGAGTGTGACTATTTTTTTCATTTAACATAAAAACAGATATCATTACAATTTTATTTATTTATTTTTATTTAATTTTTTTTAATTTTTTTTGTAGATCTAGGAAGGGCTGAGAGCCGTACAAAGTTTCATGCCATTTGGACAAAGAACACAAATATTTTTTAAATGTAATGTTTAGAGGATCTTGATGGAAATCAGTTTTACTGGATCTAGAACTGAAGAATCGGGTGTTTGGTCACGATACTCGTGTGTCTTATACTCTTAATATCTGTGTACGGCTCATAGCGGCTGTAGGAAACATCTCTGCATGCAGGAAAACACTGTGAATAATTGAGATCATCTCACCTCCTTCATAGCAGATCATCTGTTCATCCTTTTAGTAAGATTGTCAGAAGAAAGAAGAATAAACAACACATTTAACGCCTCAAATAACTGCAATTTCAGGATTCAAACAGAGATGGCGACAAAGAGGCAAAGCTTACGCACTACCGCTTTAAATGCAACACTTAACCTAAATGTAATACACAGTGATTCTTCATAAATACAGAAGTAGATTTTTTAAATGAACTTCTTACCAAATGTACATCACAAAAGCACCTGATGCTCCACCGAGTAAAACACCAACACAAGCAGCAACACCAACAGTTACAGACGAGAAACATCTGACTGCTGAAATACAGACAAAACACACACCAATGTTTAACAGGACTAGATCAGACAAAATATACTGACAGATAAGGAAGTATGTGGTTAAAATACAGAATATGATTCATAAAACTCACAGATGACGTTTAAAGTCACAGTATCAGAGTATTTCTCTCCATGTTCATTGATGGACTTGCACTTGTATTCTCCACTGTCATCAGAGCTGATCTTTGAGATGTTGTAGATTCTTCCAGATCCTACAATCGTTCCTCCTTTAATCCAGCTGATTTCTGCAGGAGGGTTTGAGTCACTGATGCAGTTCAGAGTCACTGAATCTCCCTCCACTATTACACCAGATGGACTGATGGACGCTGAGACGCTCCTGGGAGGATCTAACACAGAGAAATACCGATATCATTAACAATCATATTAAACTTGACATCACAGATATTTCGAGGATTTAGTGTCACATTTACTGAACCATCATTAACTCACACATGACGTTTAAAGTCACATTATCAGAGTATTTATCCCCATGTTCATTGATGGACTTGCACTTGTATTCTCCACTGTCATCAGAGCTGATCTTTGAGATGTTGAAGATTCTTCCAGATCCTACAATCGTTCCTCCTTTAATCCAGCTGATTTCTGCAGGAGGGTTTGAGTCACTGATGCAGTTCAGAGTCACTGAATCTCCCTCCACTATTACACCAGATGGACTGATGGACACTGAGACGCTCCTGGGAGGATCTAAAACAGACAAAAATTTAAATTTATAATACATTTTACAGAATGATGAATTTAAAGTTTTTGAACAATATGCAGTTGATCATATACACATATAAACACATCCTCCTGTAGGATGTGAGAGAAGGTTGCAAGGAAAGAAAATGAAGATGGAGGAATCGAGGGAAACTTTATGGGTGCATCTCAATATTCAAATTGATGCTTTCTCGTTTCCTCGCTCCTCCGTCCTCCAGCCTGTGACCCAGAAACTGATCAAACTCAGCATCTTGAAGGACATCTCAATTCTCTCCATTCACTTCACGTCACAATAATTTTAATTTATGCTTTAGCTTTGCAGTTTAAATTAATTATATATTAAACATATATCAACAGGACTTATTGTTTTATCTTTATTACGTATTAATTTCTTAAATAACCAAACTTTAACAACATAAGTGCACAAACACTGTCTTCCTAGCCTGACTATGTCAGACTTCGTACTTCCGGTCAATTTCAGTTCGCTTCTGTACTCAGTCTGAGATAGCGACCTATCGCCCAGTTTTCCTCCGGCCTCAAAACAGCCGGCCAATCAACGAACAGAGGACGGGCTGACAGCCGTGATGTAGACGTTAAGCACCGAGTTTAAGATTGTAGTTTAGGTTAGGGAAATCGAAAACGACCGCGGATATGGAGACACGGGATGCAATTCGCTCTGTTACTGGACTTATTTCAAACCTAGTATTGTAATGTTTAACCCACCTCGGTGACACTGCTCCGTGATGGCAAGTCCATGGCCTTCCTCTGCTTTTTTATGGTCCTTTAGGTTTTAGAGGGTGTATCTCGGTCTCTTTTATCTGTCGAGCTTGAACTGGCACCCTTTTAACAGGTCAGTGTCTCCTTTCTTTTCCAGTCCTTAAATATTGCCATGTCATGCTGTAATCTTGCAATTAAGTTGCAGCATTTCCGACAGACTCGAGATGAACAAAGAGCTGTGTTTAACAGAACTAACGTTAATCCTAACTTTGAAAGTTGGCTGCAAATATTTTCTTGTTTCTCTCTACTGTCAAATATTAGTTTAGAGGCCCTGATTGTACCGTGGATGCGTATACTTCACATAATCTGCAAAAGTCGTTCACAGCCATGTTCACTCCGGTATTTCGCTCGATGGTTTTGTTTTCGCATCATACAGTACATGTGTTTACAGTGGAAGTTCGATGCGGCTGAGCCAGCGCATAACATATGTCATAACCAAACGTTATGTGATTGGCTTACGGGTATCCAATGATTTTAAACTTCAGACAAGCGTTAAACCGTCAGGGGCTTCAGGGGCTGTTAAACCGTGACCTCACATCGGCTGGAGGGACCGGCTCGATTGTGTCCTTTTGCCAGGAAGACTGCAATCTCCACATGCTGAACAAGGGGCCTCTACGTCCACTGAGGTTAAATGGATGCACTGGCCTTAAAATTCTGTGACAAATTTTAGGTTGATATTGATAGGTTGATATTAGGTTGATGTGATTTTTTGAGTAAAAAAAATATTTTCATTAAGTTTTTTTGAGCGCAGTACCAAACTTTTCCACTAGATGACATCCAGACTCCTCTGGTGACCATATAAGGACTATTCGATTTCCATATATGGATTGAGTGATGTTAACCATATATTTCCATACTTTAAAAAAATATTTATGAAGTAGACATCCTATTCAGAAGTAGTGTAATGACTGAGACAAATCAGACACAATTATTTGGTATATGTAAAGTACACAGCAAAAACTCCAGTGTTAAATTAACACTCCTGGGAGTGTATATGAGTCCACGCTCAAGAGTGTAAAGTGTTAAAATATGAGTGTTAAATTAACACTCAAGAGTGTTAAAGTTAATGAGATAATTAAGTGATTAATTTAGTGATGATTGAACATTATTGAAGACACCTGATGATAACAAGCAGAATCACTGAAGGAGAAAATCACAAATTGTAAGTTACCATTATGGTGATTTGTGTTTGCTTTAGTTGGGCTCTTGAACCTTTTATGTTTACTTTATATTTTGCTTGTCTGCTGTTATTGATTTATAACAGTCAGATGAACAAAGAACAAATGTGATCTGATGGTGTTGGTTATGTTTTGACATAATCATGTTGTGATCTGAAAAACTAATTAAACTAACTCTAAACATATTGAGATAGTTTGGTTTAACTAGTTAATTACAACAGCTCTGTGATTCTACAGCATATGATTTTCAGTATTTTTCATATAATCGAAAATATTTAATAAACATTGTTCTGATCAAAAGACTTTCAAATGAATTTATTGAGAAACACAGACATCAATAATCAGCCTGTGAATCTCAACAATGGTGACAATAATAAAGCATGTTGCAGTGGCTGCCACCAATCACAACTCATTAATGGCTCCCATCATGCATTGCGGTATGAATAAATTATGATCTGAATTGTCTATGTAATTTACTTTTCCCTAATTGAATATTCTGCTTGTCACCATTGTTGAGATGCATAGACTGAATCTTGACATCTGTGTGTGCCTAAAAGAAAGATTTTTTTTTTTCAAAACAACTTTTAAGAAATCCTTTGTATTATATCTAAAATTCTGGATATTTATGCAGAATCACAGTTATGCTGTAACCAACAACATAAATTTAAGTCAGAAATAAGGATCTTAATGAGTTCAGTGATCAAGTTCAAATGATGATTGTCATAATATAACCAACACCATCAGATCACATTTTTTCTTTGTTCATCTGTCAGTTATAAATCAATAACAGCAGACAAGCAAAATTTAAAGTAAACATATAAGGATCAAGAGCCCAACTAAAGCAAACATTGATCGCCATAACGGTGGCTTACAATTTGTGATTTTCTCCTTCAGTGATTCTGCTTGTTAACATCAGGTGTCTTCAATAATGATCAATCATCACTAAATTAATCACTTAATTATCTCATTAACTTCAACACTCTTGAGTGTTAATTTAACACTCATATTTTAACACTTTACACTCTTGAGTGTGGACTCATATACACTCCCAGGAGTGTTAATTTAACACTGGAGTTTTTGCTGTGTAGTTTGGGAAGTAATGTTAATATTTGATTTGAATCCAATCTCTAAAACATATAAAAACATACGTTAAGAATGAGAGCATGTGTTATAATTTGGCACCACATCTTTAGAAAATCAGTCGCCAAATATGAAAACTACAATCTGAACGCTTTCAAATGCAATATAGTTGGGCAAGATTACTTCAGTTAGACTAAGATATGATTGTTATAAATGTATAATGGCAAGTGTCCCACGGGTGTTGGGGAGGGGCAATCTTAAAAATAGTCTTAGTGGTTAAAAATATTTTTATAAATCATAAATGCAGATATTTAGTCTTAGCAATGTGTAAAAAGTATTGATATTAAAAGTTAATTATTTGTACCTGATTGTAATTTTTTTTTTTTTTTTTTTTTTTTTTATAGTGTCATTTTTGGGGAATTGAATACAATTACAGTCAGTTTGATCTGGACCAGAAATCTAAAGTGCATGAGGGTTAAAGAGAGAAAGTCAATCTGTACTCACACATGACATTGAGCTGAACAGCAGGAGAGATGTGAGTGTGTCCGTCTACAGCACAGCTATATCTGCCTGAATCCTCTCTTCTGACTGACTGCAGCAGGAGTTCATTGTTTCTGTCTCTTCTCTCAGTTAATGGCTGTGAGTTTCTGTACCAGATGAATGTTGCTCTGTCAGTCAGAGCGCAGCTGCTTTTACATCTCAGATTGACTGAATCTCCCTCTGTCACTCTCTCAGGAGACTCCACCTGAAGATCTGAACACAACACACACATTATATCTAGTGCTGCTGTCATACACTGATTATTATTCAACATAATGCACAGAAGAAGAGATAAACCTCATCAAAGTCACCTGTGACAGTAAGAGTCACTCCAGAATCACCAGTCCATTTCACATCAGGTTTATCAGTGATGAATCTGAAATAGTACATGTGTGAATCCTTCAGTGTCACATGACTCAGTCTGACGGTGCAGTTCTGCTGTTTATCTCCCAGATAGTGAAGCCTCTGACTGTATTCAGGGTCATTAGACAGATCTGGAGACTCAACACCCCTTAGTATTGGGCCTTTTGTCCAGAATACTTTCTCGATCTTATATCCAGTAGGGTATGTATAAGTGCAGTTCATTATCACTGTTGAGTCCTTTAGTGCACAGATGTGTAAAGGTCTGTAACTCACACTCCAATCATCACTAGAAACCCCTGAAACACAGAATTTATCAAGATGAAAATGTTGTTTTATCAGTTAAATTGTGTTTGTGTTGAAGGCACTTTGCAGCACACCTCTTGAACGTGGTAGAGTCTGTGATGGGGAATACATTTTATTTATTTAAAATGGGGGGGGGGGGGGGGGCATATATTTACAATAGAAACACATATCCGCAATATACTTACGCACTGCACAGATGTTTGGGACAACACAACATTTACAGAGCAGACAAAAGTTAACCCTCTGGGGTCGGCAAACGCGCCGGCGCGTTTTGCTGTATTTTCTTCACATAGTAGCACAATAAACTTAAATTTCTCCGTCATTTATGGTCATACAGAAAAAAGAAATATGAAAAAAGAATCTGTCATATTTCTACTTTTGTATGTGTCCACTTACAATCAAATCAAAACATTGTGCTTTTGTAAAATAAAGAAAATAAACAGGGTGTGCGTTCTGCCTCTCCGTCGCGGTAAACTTTTTTTTCTTGAGCACGTCTATAAACTGAAACAAAACTCAGCGAATACTTGTCACACATTTATGAGCCATATACCTTTATAAACATTTAAGTGTGTGCTTTTAAATGATCAGATTCAAACTGAAAACAAATATTCTCTGTTTAAGTAATTTGTATAAAACCAACAAGATTTCCAGCTTCTCACGCGCTTGCTCATTATTTTTTAATTTGACCACGCCCACATGCGCAAAAGAGATTCACATGCAAATCTCCACATGGCACACGAACGCGCTCATTACCTCTGCTTTTCGTCGAGTTTGAAAGACGCGCCGTGAGCTTACATTGGATTTACCTCAGAAGAAGAAGAACGCGATTTGAAGACAAGAAAGATGTAAGGTGAGAAATTCTTAATTATTAGTTCATGTTATTGTTGCATAAACTTCACATTGCAGTTGAACTGTTGCTAGATATATGGTGAATATTACAATATTTAGACCTGTGTTTACTGTTACTGTGTTTGTGGATATCTGCTCAAACGTAGATATGTACTGTATAATATGGTAACCATAATGTTTCATATTTTGGAGCGAGCTCTGTGTTTGAATGTATCATTTTGGAGCGTGATCGCGTTTGAAAAGCAAAACGCACCAAACAAAGGCTTCATGTTTTTACTATTATCTCATTTCATATCATCATAACGAATGGAAACATTTGAAGTAACATATCGTTAGCCTCATAGCATAATTGCCTAAGTTATATTTAAAATAACTTGACTTAGGCAATTATGCTATGAGGCTAACGATATGATAATCAATATATTTTTCTCTAGTGTAGTTGTTACTGAAATCTTTTGGAAGATTTATATGCTGCTATAGGTTATTGTTATTATTATTTTATGCAGCACTGTGCATAGCCCTTACAAGGCACAACAAACCTGGTGTTCATTATATTATATATTGTTGGAAACATTTATGTGTGTGTGTGTATTCTGTGAATTTTAAAAAGCAATTTTAACCAGAAAAATCTAAAATTTATTCCCAATAAATTTTAGAACTATATTCCCTATAGTTTATCTTGATATCAGTATGTTCACTTTTTTTTTTTCCTTTCAGGGACCAGATGCCACTGAGTCCTGCTGACTTCAACATTCACATGAGTCTCTGTATATGAACATGGTAAAGTGAAAATCAAACACCTTGGAAATGAAAGGTATGTACAATTTTTTTAGTAATGGCACAAAGGTCTCTGTCTTTGGATGATTGTTTTCAATAGTGTGCTTTTTTTGTCATTTGTTGTGTATATTTGGATTATGTTGTGTTGTAAATAAATACAAACAATCAAAAAGCCATTATTTTTTAAATCTCCTCATTCTTTGTGCAAGGTTGCTCAGAATGACAGGGCCTGTTAGCTCCTAATAGGGCCATTAGGGAGTGTCTTTGTCTTTCTCAGGTGTGAAAAGCTTACATATTAATGAGGTGATCACGCCCCTTCGCATAAAGCTTTCTCACACAAAATACGTCTTAGAAATTTTAAATCAATATATTGTCTTCTCTGAATGAGCAGTCAGGATGATTTTCACATAGTTTTGGAGAAAATATTCTAGGCTACGTGATACAATTTTCAAAAGTCTTGTGAAGAAATAATCAGTAGGGGTTTCATGACCTTATTTCAGTGACAATTTCTTTTTGTATTTTCACAAACCATGCATAAATGTCATTATCTCAAAACTACAAACTTTTACATACATGCTGCTGATATATTATTGTAGCAGAGTTTGTGCTGAATACAGTGTAATCAGACTTTAGCTATGAAAATGTCACAAGTAACAGAAATAAGCACAAATGTCAGAGCATGTCAGAACACCTCCAGGACCCAGAAAACACCTCAGACCCCAGAGGGTTAAAGGTGCTCTAGGTAACTTTTTAACCTTAACTGAACAGCTTCGGAGTCAGTGGAATGGTTATATTACTCATTTCGGGTTGAATGGTGGTGGTTTCGCACCCCCCTGGTGCCCGAGAGCGGAAAAAACTCACTTGCAACTTTGGGACGCGGGTCGGTGTCAGGAAGTATCGCGTGATATCAGGTCTCGCGATGTAACGAATTGCTTGACGGCACTGCACACGTACACGCCCCTATTCAAGCACCGGCGGGCTAGCTATAAGCAAAGGGCAACGATAGATTGAGTTATGGCTGAGGCTGAGCCTGTAAAAAAGAAGCAGAAAGCTAGGAAATCTTTGTCGGAGGACCAACGAAAGAGGAAACGGGAGACTGACCGAGCAAGAAGTCAGACTCGAGTAAATATATCGGACCGGCTTTTTCAGAATGGTGAGAACTGAGAGAAACAGAAGCCTGCAAAACGGATGCGGATCCTGCTGTTGCACTTGTAAGTATCTTTGGAATAAACTGTGTTTAATATTTAAATTTCAAGTAATTGCGACCTCAGGATGTTTGCTATTGTCTGTAAAGGTTTTTATTATGATCGCTGTCTGTTAGGGGCTTACTAGTACGCTAGATACTATAACTTTGATGTTAGCATTGTCATAGCAAACACGTTTGATTTCTGTAGTTGTTTGGCCGTTCCTCTGTCGGTTTTATTTGTGTAATTTACACTTTTATTTTATGTCACTAAGTCAACACGTCTGATAGTAGGCAATATCAGACGCGCAAAATGTTGCACATATCATGATCGAGCTAGAAAAAACGTTCTGATGTTTTCTTAGACAAGAAAAGGTAAACCATCATTCTACCAGATGAACTTATAGACCTTGCTAATATAACTTTAGACAAATATTAGCCTCCGATATATATATATTTTTTATGCTCATGCCCATTCTCCCAAAAACAAACAAACAAACAAACACGAAAGCAGTAGTTCGCCTCGTTCATATCGTTCGTTCCCGGTAAAAATACTAGTATGCATGACAACACAATAAATAAAAAAATCGCCATCAGTTGGAAAGAAAGTATTGCTTTACTTGCCTCGGTAGACATAACTGGTTTTGAAATAGCCGGTTCCTCTGCTCAGCTAGGTTGACAGCTGATCAGCTGGGTTGCTCGTGGCAAGGGGGGAGGGACAACAGTTCGTTTTTAGGACAGAGTGTTTGAAAGCATTATACTACCAGACACTAGGGGGAGCTCGTAGAGAAAAAACACTCAGACTTGCATAGTGTTCCTTTAAAGAAGTGAAGTGCAGTCAGAACTCAACAAAAATTCTCCAGTAGGGGTCAGTGATGAAGAAGAGTATAAATTAGATTTGCCATGATGACGGATGCTGTACACCCTTACTGAACAAAAATATATTTCCATATATTAATGATCAATATATTATATGGTGTAAATATACTGAAATATATATGACATAATTTATTGCATTAATATAATGTGTTATTACAATAAGGAATTGCCACTCTCATATATTGAAAAATGTATCCGCATAATATTTACACTGTAAAAAGTAATTAGTTGAGTGTACTAAAAAACATGTGGAAAACTATTGCCTTAAATTTCTCAAGGATGTTTTACTCAAAATTGTAAGTTGTTAATATAAAAACATACATAAGAGTTTAAGGACACTAATAGACCTGTGACTTTATTTGAATTAAAAAAAAAAAAACTACAACTTAAAATAATTAATAAATAAAAAAGTATAGAGTATATATTGTTAGAGATAAAATCTATTGGGTATTTATTGATGATGTCATAATCACCATTGATTACATAGTAAGTCAAAAAATCTTGTGTTTAATGTTCACAAAAGTGTGTAATTTTTTTTGGGATTTAAAGGGGATTTATCTGTTGTCTGGGTTTTGCATAGACAGTATATAAACTGGACACAGCGACCCCATTGGATTCAACGGAGACAAGTGAAGTCAATTAGAAGCTTTCACTTCCTGGGGGTCGAGCGACTGCGCAGACTCAAACTGAGCTTGACGACGTAGATGTGACGTGAGCAACCCGTCTGTCTTCTAGTAGCTGTGCCAAGAGAAATCTGAATCATTCCCTTCCGAAACTTGCAGAGATGGTGAGTGTGAGTAGGAGGTGTCCATGAGCTTGGAGCAGGAGAAACTTTTAGTAGGTATTCTGATTAATTATTTTGTCATTTTGCCTCCACGTCCCCCCGATTGCCCACGAGCTTCTCCTCCTGTCCATACGGTAATTTCCTACTGTGCGACAGAGAGTCGCGTGGTTATGATGCAATCGTTAGCCTATTTTTACAAAAATTGCTTCTACGGGGCCATAACGTAAGATACAAGGTAATGGAGCCTTTTATACATTGTCGTGTTTCTTTAGAAATAAATAATGGACATATGGAGTCTTTAAACGCCTCAGATGTAAAGGGACGCCAAAATGAATGGGAGTCAATGGGATGCTAACAGCAGGTGGGGGTCCGCTAGCCAATGGCGGCGCCCGGGGAAGCTTCAATATAATATGAAACGCTGCCCCCCTGGGGTTTTGTGGGTCACCATTGTGTTGAAGAGTAGAGTAGCGATGTGTGGTGTCCTGTTATTCAGTGCAAAACTTACTGAGATCACTAGGGGGGAGTAGGTTTAAGAGGGAAATATGAATAGGAGAGGGGTAGAAAAAGGAGGATGAACACGAGGTATGTAGGTGTTAAGAGAATGAGCAATAAAGAACCATGTAACCCGTTCACCTGCTGTGGTTTGGCTTCGTATTGATACCTACAAATTGGCGACGAAGCGACCCACTATTGCTGCAAAGATGGCATCGTCTGCACCATTTCCTAACTTCTTCTTTCCTGCTCCAGGCGACCCCGCGATCCCTTTCAAGACATGGGAGCGGATGTTCCAGAATTATCTACTAGTGATCGACTTTGAAGGACAGGAATGGTCGGAAGCCCTTCTGTTACATTGCCTGGGCACAGAGGGGCAGATAATATTCTACACGTTACCAGAAACGGGTGATTCAATGGCCGCTGCTATTACTGCTTTACATGCTCATTTTACACCCAAGTTGAACGTGGTTATGGAGAGACACACATTCCGGAAAAGAACTCAACAAGCTGGTGAGTCTATAATCCAGTATGTTGCTGCACTGAGAGAACTTTCGTTTACGTGTGACTTTACAAATGCAGATGATATGATTCGTGACCAGCTGGTGGAAAGCGCCACTAATTCACGTATCCGTGAGAGACTTTTGTTGCATGATAAGTTAACATTAGCGGATGCTGTTACAATTGCACAATAAGTCGAATCTGGAGAGCATGCTAAAGCAATAACGAGTACACAGAACTTCTCCGTACAGACTGTGAATGTGCAAAGAAATGCAAAAGTACATGGACGCGGCGCTGGGGGATCTAAAAATAGAACCGCCGGCACGCGCTCCACTGCTTCATTCACATGACCTCGGACGGTGACTTCACTCACCTGCTTTCGCTGCGGATCGGATAAACGTGCTCTAACTGTGCATTAAAGGAGATGAAATCCTGCTACAACCTCCGCATCTTGCTCTTCAGAACCAGTGTTACAGCTTTCTACTCAAGTGGACTCACCCTCAGTTGGCTGTTTTGCAGGGTTCATGCATAAAGTCAAAGTGTCAGATTCAGCCGTGCCAGTTAGACAGAAATTACGATGCCTTCCCTTTTCTGTGAGAAAAGCCATGTCCGCTGAGTTGGACAGACTACTTTCTGCTGGAGTTATTCACCTTATTTTCGAACGCGGAAGTAAATATGGGTCCAGTTTCCGGTTTTTGTGCGGCACTTCCGTTTCCTCGCTTCTCTGGGCTAACTAACGATATCGATTGCGAAGGATTATACAGAGTTGACAGAAAAATGTTACACATGTGATGAATACAACAAAGAACTAAAGCCCCGCCTCACCCAGGTCGGGTACCGGACCTAGTTGAAAACACTCATGCATCTAGCTGGCAGATTGCCAAAACTTCGCCGGCGCCTTCAGCACCGCCCTAAACACGGTCGAGCCGACGCTGGACTAATATATCTATGGAGGTAGGCTATTTTGTCATGTCAAATGTATTAATAATGCCATCAGAATGCAACCAAAGCACATGATAGCAATAAGTAGATGGCTATAAATAATTATAAATCATACAAAATAAATGCCATGATCATGCCATGATGAATAGATTTTATACAGGGGTTACTATATTGATTTTGTTTCTCCATGGAGTTTTTATTCAGACTTCGTAGCCCAGCCACTTTTCTGGTATCGGGTGGTCTTCTGTAGGTCTTGTGTTCACGAAATGAAAAGAACAAACATACGGTCGTTTCTTCAAATGGGCTGCGTGGCGTGTCCATTATTTTGGCTCCCATGTTAACAGGTTAGAGCTTGCACACTGCCTGCGTCAGGGAAAACGCGTGCATGCTAGAAATAGAATCGACGCCTATTTTTCACGCGACACGCAAGTGTTTTGGAAGCGTTTCCAGGCAAAATAGAATAGGAAAATATGTTTGTATGACATTTTGATATGAATACATATTAATAAATGACATTTTGATGTTTGAATTTAGGTTTTGACATAAATGCAGATATAAATGTAAAAAAAATATATATATATTATCGATTTTCAAATATTGCACCTGTCAGTACTAACGAAATATTCTGTAGCCTATTTTGCCGTCAATACTGCCGACGTTGTCTTTGCTGCTATATATTTATGTTTAACATTAAGTATAGGCCTTCCACAACTCTCTCCCCATATGTCGAATATATCACCAATGAGGCTTATCATGTCACCTAGCAGCAGCAACGCCGTGCCAGACACGCTTCTGGTGTACAAAGACATAGAAAACGCCACGCAACAGAAACGCCACGCAGCCAGTGTGTCGCCGGTCATAGGGCGCCTGATTATTAAAATGTCAATGATTTCGATGATTAACACACTCCTGCTCCAAGTAAATCTTTCTTTTGTGCCAGTTATTATGACAACCTCTAACTGCACAAACAATCCCGGTCTTCCTCGAAGCCATAACGATGAGTTAGTTGTTACGAACATCGCTTGCCAGTGACCGGAAGTGCCTGACCGGAAGTCTCGCACAAAATACCGTCAACGGGCTGCGTCCGTATTTCCGTTAAAAATAAGGTGAATAGAGCGAATTTACGCATCTCCATGGGTGTCACCAATTGTGGTTACAATGAAAAAGACTGGTGGCATACAAATGTGTGTAGATCTCAGGCAACCGAATAAGGCTGTAATAATAGATAGTTACCCCCTGCCTCACATGGAGGAATTATTGACTGCTTTAGCTGGATCTACAATCTTCTCCACAATCGATCTGCAGAGTGCATATCATCAAGTGCTTTTACATCCTGAGAGCCGTGATTTAACAGCGTTTATCACACATGAAGGACTGTTCTGGTTTTGCAGGGTACCGTACGGTTTGGCTTCAGCACCGACGGTATTCCAAAAGATGATGGAGTGCATACTCAAAGGTGTACCAAATGTGCAGAACTATCTCGATGACGCCATTTCTGCCGCTAGAGTGTACAACTGAGAAAAATGACTCTAAAGATTTTTAGTTGTCCCGCCAAATTAATTATAGGTAGGACACTGGAAATCTGGCAAATAGATGTTTTAGTAATGGAAATTATATACATAAAAAAATCTTGAGCTCAAACTTGACTTTTGACCACTATTTTAAAGTTCCTGCACTCTGCCTTTGTATTGTCAGCAAAAAGTGAGAAGTCATGCCAAGGCAAAAGGCAGTAACTTCCACATTATCAATATTTGGTTGCTGATCACCATTAACAAAATCATTATAGTAACACCTGTATAAAATCTAGTGATCATGGCATTTATTTTGTATGATTTACAATTATTTGCCATCAACTTATTGCTATCCTGTGCTTTGGTTGCATTCTGATGGCATTATTAATACATTTGACATGACAAAATAAAATGCCAAAATACAAAATAAGATATATTAGTCCAGCTTTGGCTCGACCGCGTTTAGGGTGGGGCTGAAGGCGCCGGCGAAGTTTTGGCACTCTGCCAGCTAGATGCATGAGTGTTTCAACCAGGTCCAGTACCCAAATTGAGTGAGACGGGGCTTTAATTCTTGGTTGTATTCATCTGATACGGCAATGTGTAACGTTTTTATGTTAACTCTGCATAATCCTTCCCAGTCGATATCAGACGTTTATCGATGGAGCGGGTTCAGACCATACTAAATGTTCTGACCGCATTCGTGCAAGACAAAGCTCTGAGGACTCTGGTAGCTAGCATTATTTGATAGAACACCGGCACAGTAACTTCATATTGACGCGCGGCTAAACAAAGGCAGAGTACCGTAACTTAATTTGAGCGTTCCAAAACAAAGAGCGGTAACTGATGTTACGGTGTTCTGCCTTTGTTTCTCTTGGGCTTTTGGAAGTTACTGTTAAGACAACTCATTATTTTCTCGAAAAAACAACAGAATTGATTCAAGATACTCATCCACATGATAAAGGAGGTCTTGAATGTGCCAAAAATATAAATAACTCATTTTCGACCAAATACGAAGTTACGGTCTTTTGCCTTTGCACGGCAGATTTGCTTTGGACGCACAGCAGCGGAACACGATGTTACGCTGAACATAGTACTGAGCCGACTAAAGGAGGCGGGTTACGGTTGAATGAACAAAAGTGTAAAATTAGGCAAAAGAGCCTGCGTTTTTTGGGACGCTTGGTTACAGCACAAGGAGTTCAGCCAGATACTGAGCACTTACAGGCAATCGTACAAGCTCCAGCTCCTAATGATGCACCAGCCCTACGTTCGTTCCTGGGTATGCTCTCATGGTATAATAAATTTATACCCAGTTATGCTACCGTAGTTGAACCCTTACGTGCATGCATCCGCCAAGAGGGACCATTTCAGTGGAGTGAGGAAACAGAGAACTGCTTTGTCACTGTGAAGCAATAACCCTCTGGGGTCGGCAAACGCGCCGGCGCGTTTTGCTGGATTTTCTTCACATTGTAGCACAATAAACTTAAATGACTCCATCATTTATGGTCATACAGAAAAAAGAAATATGAAAAAAGAATCTGTGAGATGTCTACTTTTGTACACAGCAAACTCCCCAGTGTTAAATTAACACTCCTCTGTGTACATATAGGTCCAACTACAGAGTGTTAAAAATTAACACCGAAGCAGTGTTGAAGTTAATGAGATAATTAAGTGATGATTGGCCATTAGTGGTGACACCTAATGTCAATAAGAATAATTGAAGGAAAGAGAAACAACAAGAACAGAAAAAAGAGAAACACAAGAACTACTGACTTCGAGCCATTACACATTATTGCACTTAATATTACCAGTTGGAATTTATTTCTGTCATACATCTACACACGATCTTATTTAGATTTAACAGAAGTTTAGATGGTAATGTTTTATGGAATGTTTCGTTTCAGGTTACCATTCATGGTGACCAGTGTTTGGTTTAGTTGGACTCTTGACCCTTTACTTTTTAACGTTAGTTTTTCTCTGACTGTTCCAACTCTGTGTTTATAAAGCACATTTGTTGTGGCAAGAGAAACTATGATCTGGACGGTGTTTCCCGAATGCATCGCAAGCCTAATTTGATAGTACAGACCTTTTGTTGCAATTGTTCTACGATCAAGTTAGGCTTAAAATGCTTTTGGGAAATGAAGCCCAGGCCATGATGGTTATGCTTAGGTGATGAAGTTACAATCCTGTAGTGTCCTGATTCACTGAACCAGCATTATTAACTTATTATACAAATGATTTATTCATATACATTACAGTAATTAATTCCAGCAGTGCTTTAAAATATCTGAAATTTTTAAATCACACACAAACATCAAGAATCTACATATGAATCTCAACAATGGTGACAATCACACAAATGCTTCATGTTGCAGTGCATGATGGGAGCCACCAATCAAAATGCATCCCTGGCTGACATCATGCATTGCATACATTTTTGCCTTACCAGGTAGGAAAGCGTTTGAAGTTATTTTTGCCACTCTATTGTTATATGAACAATGCTTGGAAAGATTTCAGACAAAAAAGAAAGAAGCTGCTTGTTTTCAAAAGATTGAATTGATCCCTTTGGCTGAGAGAGAGCTCAGAACTGTGACTGTGATGATGTATTCAGAGAGGATCAAAATTGAAGATATTTCCACATGGCTCTCATTGCACTGCACAGTCACAAAATCCTTTCAAGTTAAAGACGAAGACGGATTTAAGACTGGAGCATCCAAATACTAGGTTCGTCTGAGAACTAATGAAAAAGGAGAGCTCCTCCATCTGCCGTCTGTTATCCAATTAGGCACCATTAGAGGCTTTGTGTTCTATAATGGCCAACCTAAGGAGTGTAGGAAATGTGGATCACTGAACCATCTAGCAGCCCAATGTGAATCGTTTTTTTTGTAGAAATTGCAAAATTGCAAAAATCATGGACATCTTTCAAAAAACTGCCCAGTACCTATGAAGTGCAATCTGTGTGGTGCAGATAATCATAGATTTCAAAATTGTCCATCTGCATATGCAAATAAAGCTCGACATCAACCAGTGACGACTTGGAAAGAGGAGATTAATCCTCCGTAAGTAACTGAAATGGATGACCATATCCTTAGCAAACAACACTTCTCAGTAGCCAATACAACAAAGGAACAGGACGAAGATGCTACTTTGAGAACCCTCTCCCTTCCAAGTTCCGGCAAAGAAGATTTTGGACTATCAGGGAAAGAAAACGTTGAAGGAAATGGCGAAAACACTGTTCCGCAAGAGCAAGAGTTCCATCTGGAAATGAATTCACCTAAATCACTTATAGATTTTCCTCTTTTAGGTTCTTCCACTCCTGCACAGAAACCCCAGTCCTTCAATGGAAATATACAGTACTACTTGATGCTTTGGCGACTCTTTCCTGCATCCTTTCCACTTCTTTCAGATTCCTCTTCATCTGGCGATCCTATGGTAGAAGAAAGAGATTCCTCTCCATTGTCCAATGTCCCATCGGGAATCCAAGATCAAGAGGACTTAAGTTGGGCATCCCTGTCATCCAATTCGACCCCTTTCCTTGACTCTAACGAAATTACTACCCTTTCTTATACTATGCAAATGAACAAACAGCCGCTTCCTATAAGAACGGGAACTCATGACAAAAAGAAAAAGAGGAAAAGGCTGAAAAGTATAACGGAATTTCCTTAATGCTCTTTGCCCATCCATCCCCCTTTCCCTCTATGGCCCCCTATCGGTATCAACTATCAACACAAGAGGTATTATGGATCCAGTGAAATGCAATTCTGTGTTTTCTTATCTACATAATGCAGGTCACGATATTTGCTTACTTCAGGAGTGTAATATACGTTTTAAACTAGATTACAAACAACTAGAGGACAGATGGGCATATGGTCAGTCAATATGGTCTGGAGATAACAATAACAAATCTTCGGGTGTTGCAATCCTTTTTAAAGGTAATGCTTTAAAAGTTCTTAAAACGTGTCGTCAAAAGTAGGAAATCTTAACAATCCCCTAAATTATATGATTCATCCAACGTTTACATTTCTGCTGCCAACCCTGTTTGCCCTTCAACTCTGCTTCGTGTATTCTCAAAACGGTCTATCTACAAAATCACAGCAGAGAATTTATCTTCGTTGGGGAAATTCGAGACTAATATTAGTAAACGAAGAGAAGTAGTAAATGAAGAGACTCATTGCCAGTCACTGCCTGAAGTAAAAGAGGGCTGCCCACTCTCACGCATTCACAGTGAGACTCACGCAATTGTCACTTTTCACACGCTCTCACGCCACACATCCATTTTCTCACGCAACTTACCGAAATGTATATTCCTCATACATAATATCGACCAATCAGTGTTTTTCAACCACGCAAAGGTCAATATAACAGCTAGAGAACAATTGTCACATAATATTTACCTCAGGAAAACCATTTAATGACTATGATAGGCTCACGTTCTTTTGGCTAGAAAAAGAGCTATAGAGAGTATTTTGCTAATTATGTGTAGACCTACTATATTACATATTTAATATATTTTTTTTACTTATATCATTAAACACAGTTGTTATTATGATAAAAAAAATGCATTATATTTAATTAAATTTTTTATTTTTATTACATTTTTACTGTCGACGGTGGGCCTCCCTTCCAAGCAATTTACTAGCGTTGCCATAGGAACGCTTCGGATTTTGCCACCCGGAAGAACGTCTATTACTGTTGCGACGTCATGGTGAATTGTCGTATTGACAGCGTGAAACATATGATCTGTCTACGGCCATTTGTTCTGAGATGAAGCGAATATATTTGTGCAGGAATTTCTCGCACTATAAAAGCTAACCTTGCGGGAATGGTTAAAATTATGCACAATCCCCACATTCCCGCACCGAAATTCAAGCCCTGAAATGGCAGCGGGATGTGTAACTCTAGCATATGGCGCATATACCACAAATAAGGGTAAAACTCCATACTCTGGTGCACTGGAGGGAGCATCTGAGTGGTTTCCACAGTAGTACCTTGACAGGCTGTAGAAAATTCTGATGGAATCACGTCCTCATGTTCTGATATCAAAGATACGCGAAGTGCAAATTGTATGAAGTTCAACTGCCTTTGCAATATTTCGCATTTATATTGTTTGTATATATTTTATAGTTTTAAGATGATTTGATATAATTGTATTGATTAGTTTGTTAAATACACATACTTGGTCTGTTTGATTATTGTATTATATTTAATACAATATCTCTTCAGTTTAAACCATAAATGCATGCTGTCCACTCAAGTGGACATCTGAAGATCTCTTTGAAAAATTTGTAAAATGAAAAATAAAAAATAAAATCTTGTTTTCCATGCCCTCAGCGCAATAAAAACACATAGGAAAAAAATCCTGACTGAGGTTATCATAATTCATGTATGAAAGGGTTAAATAAATCAGAAATATATGGAAATGAAAATGAAACACTTTGAATATGATATAAGTAATATTGCGTTGATCAGTGAATATTGAGTGAAGTGTTGCCGTAACATCAGTCACTCACCGTGAATTATGATCAGAAAGATCAGAGAAAGAGGAGGAGCCATTCTGACTGACGTCACCATAGCAACACCTACAACAACCAATAAACAATCAGTTACAGTACCTACAATGAATATGATGTAAACGTCTATCTCTATATAATAACATATGTAAAGGATCATAAGTTTTTCATATTTTTAACATTTAGAAAAGCATTCAGATCAGCATGAAATAATGCAACTTTAACAAACTTATTCTAAAAACTGACAAAGCAAAGAAAATTTGAAATAATGTAATAAAGACTCAAGCCAAGAAATGCAGAGGCGTCGACCAGGAAAATCTGGAACAATTACACAATAGCGGTGAGAACAATTCAACACTATAAACTCCTGAACATAATTCAGTGACATCATCAGTCACTTCTAATGAGTGAAGATTTACTGCACAAATAATAAAATCCACTGAGAACTATTTAAACAATATTACTTTACTGTAAATTAGCTATGTTACCTTATCCATGTGTGTGTTCCTTCTGTTTTCTTGTGTGAAACTGAGAGTAAACAGAGCTCTGCAGGAAAAGCCCTGATTTATAAGAAAAGGGGGTGGGGCATCCTTGCGTCAGTGACCGGAGGGAGAACAGGGACAGGACAGACAGGAGACTCCAGGATGGTATCGCCGACCGTGGCGGAGCAGGCTGAGGAGGAGACCACGGCGGTGCCGGCTGAGCTCATTCTCAAAACACATTCTGCACTGTAATGCACATGTCATCCATGCTGGTAAACACAAGTGGCAACAATCAAATACAAATAGAGAACACACGTCATTGATTGAACACAACCACTAAAAAATTGATTTAACCTGTTTCAAATGATGCCCAAAGACAAGAAGAAGCACACTGATCACGTTTACTCCTTTGATGTTTGTCCCTTTTAGTATTGTATGCTGTAGTACAGTGCATTGAAGGCTGTATACTGTACAATGAACAAATTGTATGGCCTGAACATTGTGCTTTCCATTTGTTAACAGTACTGACTGCTCAATAGATTTTGACTGGTTGCAGGTTCATATCAACAAAGAACAAGAATTACAGTATCACAGAGACAAGGACAAGTGTGTGAGATGCAGGGTACAGTACTGTAAAAATAGGGGTACAAGGAGGAGGAAGAACATAAACAAATTGCAAAGAGCAAAGCAGAGTAGTAATTTCTGATCAGTTTTGAGCTACTACGATAGAACATGTTTTCGTTCATCAAAAGACAATGACGGAAAAATATGAAATTTGTTTTGAGATTAAAAATGTACTTCTCCCTGTTTGCTGGTACAGTAAGGTATCACGGGTAAGTCTAAACAGAATAGCAGTCCGTAGATATCTTTCGAGAACTATATGTTTTGAACAATGTGTTTTCTATTTTTTGGTGTATTGTTTACTGACTGCTTGATAGTGTATATCATAGTTTTATATTCACTTTGTCTATGATTTGAGAGCAGTGTTTGATTTTGAACACAGGTAAAACTGTTTTGAGGCGAAAGTTTCATTTTGCGAGAGGAGTCAGAGGTTTTGTGAATAGTGCTTGAAGATGAGGTTTTGTGTTTAATGTTTTCAGAAAATGGAGCAAGGTTTTAGAAATTGTGTTTTAGCAATTGAGAAAAACTGTAATGTTGGTACACAACAATATATGATAGCAATATAAGGTATAATACCAACTTTAACGATACAATGTTTAATAACTCAAAAAATATGCAGTTTTTTTTTTTTTCATTTCCTGAAAAATAATGGTTTTGGAGATATGAGGACTCCTCCCGACAGCAACAATATAAATACATATACTGATTGGCTTCATCCTCTCTAACAATAAGCTTGTGTATGGTGGGCGTTCTGGTGCAATATGGCTGTCCTCGCATCATCCAAGTAGTGCTGCACATTGGTGGTGGTTGAGGAGATTCCCCTTTCCATATGTAAAGTGATTTGAGTACCTAGAAAAGTGCTATATAAATGTAACAAATTATTATTAATTAAAATTATTAACAGACTCAGGAGTGCCCTCTGGGGCAGAAATGGGCTCTTGACCGGACTCAAGGACTTCAGTGTACTCTGGAGCAGGTTTTGGGCCTGAAGCCTTCACTGGACTCCGGTCAGGGGCTGAAATCAACAAGTGTGCAGAACACACACACATCAAATGGCCATGGTCATAATGGTCAGCGCTACATTGTCTGGAGCCGACTAGAGCATGGCGGCCATCTTGGCAGAGGGCTAAGGTGTGGCGGCCATGACGGGACGAGACTCGAACAAAATACTTAATGCATTTGAATATTGATAAGCAGTACAGACATCACTGTTGTTGTTAGCTTATGTCAAAACATACTTTATTATTAATACATGCAACATTCTTCAAAAAATTACAAACTGCTACAGTATAACATTTACATTTCCTTTTAATATTTTAGCATATGTTTTTGTCCAAAGTGACTTACAAATTAGTATAACTGACATTCTTCGACTTATCTTAAGATTGGTTTTACTGAAGCTTAAACTGAAGACCAACAATACTGAAAAATAAAAACAAATATATGCTACTAACAGATTAAACTTAATTTAGACAAACTTAAAAAATTGTGGCAATTTAAAAAAACAAACAAACAAAAAACATTACATTGTCATTGTCATTCTCTCACAAAGAGTCAAAGAGAACAAATGAGTCTTAATGTGGGTGATGAACATTTTTGTATTGGTTGTGGTCTGAACAGATGGGCAAATTATTCCACAACTATACAATAATCCCACAATCGTTCATTAAACGATTGAACACAGGCTTTGTGTTTGCTGGTCTCTTTCACTCATTTGACGCTGCAGTAGATCACTGATGAATCTTCCACAATCTGAACAGTTGATCGCCTAAAAAATCAAAATAAACAGGAGCACAACAATATTATAGCCCAGATTATATGATCTGTGGTGGTTAAACTGGTGCTACACAGCAAAATCCCCAGTGTTAAATTAACAGCGCTCAGTGTCTATATTGGTCCACTCTACAGAGTGTTAATATGTTACACTGAAGTTAGATGAGCAGAAACAACTATGCTGGTGTTGGTTTATGTGCCGATAATTTAGTTAATGCTGGTTAACTCTTTCCCCGCCAGCGTTTCTGGAAAAGTTGCTAGCCACCGCCAGCATTTTTGATATTTTTCATAAAAGTTTCATGGCTCCAAGAATATTTTGTTGTATGAATATCTGAATATGCAGTAAGTCAAAAGAAAGAACAGACCCTCTGCTTAAAAAAAAAAAAAAAAAAAAAAAAATTTTTTTTTTTAAAAAGCAACATTTTGAGCAAAAATCTGAGAAAAAACATGTTTTTGTCAAAGACTACATCCAGATCAGATTCAGAACGAATATCAAAACAGATAGAGTAGATTGAGTAGTCTGGCTATCACCAACAGACCAAGCTTAATCTTTTAAGACTGAACATTAGTCTGGGGAGTCTGCTCTGTATTTCTACTGCACAAGAGGCGTGATCAACGGGTATAGTTCAAATGACTCTGAATGCAATTGGATAGTCCTTCAACCAATCAGACCAACGATCTGGATGACGTACTTTGCAGAGAGACACAAAAACTCCAGGCAGGAAACGTGTCAACAAACGTGTTGGTTTGTAGCATTGATCAGTGGTTTGCAGAAGCAACGATGGCATTGAGCGATTTTTGCAGGTTGTGCAAAATAAAACATGAAAGTGAGTATTTACACCCACTCGAGTGATTTGTTTGCTAAACTAAAGAAGCAATTGAGCATCATCGAGAGGTTAAAAGGAATTGGATTGATGGTCGTACGAGAGACGGGTAACTCAGATCAATCATATAGCCCTTGGAACATGATCTGCCCCATTACAGGAGATGGGAAGAAGAGAACGGAGGAGAAGCTTGCCGTTGCTTCTCTATCGTCATCGTGTTAAACCCGCCAATAGCGTGCCAGGTGGATAAGCCAGTTTGTGATTGGTCCCCGCAGATTTGTGTAACGGAAGCAGGATAGAAAAATGTCCAGGTTTCCAGTCTGAGCTGCAGAGCGAAATCCAATTGCCGGCAGATCGGGCTGGGTTTACCCAGTCTATAGATTGAGTCCATCAACAACCCAAATGCTTCAAAGTTGTTTCCTCTTCATGGGTTGACATTTCATTCAGTTTATGCTGTTGAATGTTGATGATTGTGATATGCATATGATATGATTAGATATGATATCGCTTGTTCTTGCATCATCTTCGCATGTGTTTTGATCAGGAGATTCTGTACTCTTTAGGAAGACGTGTAATAGCGCCCCCTACCGTATAACAGTGAAAACACTCCGTCAATGGGAGGGAACGAGTTAATTGGTACTGGTTAAGCTGGTGCTGGTTAAGTTGGTGCTGGTTAAGTTGCACTGGATAAGTTAGTACTAGTTAAGTTGGTGCTGGTTAAGCTGGTGCTGGTTAAGTTGGCACTGGTTAAGTTGGTACTGGTTAAGTTGGTAATAGTTAAGTTGTTTTTTTTTCACCTCACTGCAGCATCAGGCTGATGAACTCTTATATCATCATATAGACATTCATTCTCCTCTGCTCTCTTCATCTTTGTCTTTCTGTGATGTTGGACAGTTGCGTACTGGATCTCCTCAGAATCTCTGGATTCAGGAGTTTTTCCTCTGAAACTTCTGGGTTTCACACTGGCATACAGAGCGTCATTGGCTGAATCCAGTTCAGAAAGAGGCTTGTCATGGACTGAAACGCTCTGGGACGCATCAGAATAGAGATCATTCTGAAATACAAGAACATTTGTAATTATTATTAAGACATGTAACTACATCAATGTTGTGATGTAAAATACAGGTATATTTCATTGATTCACACACGGAATGGAGAAGAATAGGGCAGAATGAGTAAATGAAGTGAAATGTTCATTCATCACACTATGTGTTAATGAATATGCAATTAGACCAACAAACCTATATTAAAACAGTCAATACATAAGTATTTGAAAGATTTACCACTTTCACTTTGAGATCTTCAGCTTTAACATTCCTTTGTTTCTTCCTGTTATAATCACAGACATTAACAGCATATGGACGAATGTATTAAATTAAGAGAAAATATGAACACTGTTTTTAAAGATTACTAATAATCAAACACAAATGGAAAATTTCCTTTTACATCAGAACAAAAGTGAACTTATACAATAACTGTAGTTTATTATTGAGCTCACATTATAAACAGTATGAAGATGATGATGATGATGATGAATAATCCTCCAGATGCCGCTGTGATGACAATCACATTCCCACCAGCAACATGATGATCTGAAAGAGGAAGATCATCATGATTAACTCTCCAAACTGATGAATGATGTGAAGATACAGGAGTGTGTTAATAAAAGCTTCACCTGTGACAGTTACAGCGTCTGATCTCTGAGATCCATGTTGATTGTGAGCCTGACAGTAGAAGCGTCCACTCTGTAGTGCACTGAAACTCTGTCCAGATCCAACAGCTGAGGTTTCATTCTCCTTAAACCAGCTGAAGTTCAGAGCAGGAGGGTTTGAGTCACTGATGCAGTTCAGAGTCACTGAATCTCCCTCCACTATTACACCAGATCCATTTATCAACACTGAGACGTTCCTGGGAGGGTCTGAAACAAACAAACAAACAAACAAACAAACAAACAAAAAAAACATTAACAAATAAAATTTGACATCACACACTTATTTGAGACTTATAAATCACAGAGTCACTGAATCTCCCTCCACTATTACACCAGATGGACTGATGGAGATCACAGCTTTCACTGGAGGATCTACAGATGTCAGGTAAAAGTATTTATCAGAGACGGCTGGTGGAAAATGTTCTAGGAAAGGCTACAGTTGGTTATTATTGGACAATTTCAGCAAACATCACAGTATGATTTAATGCTAAACAGTGACATTTTAAGAAAAAGGTTAACAGAAGGAAAAACTATTAAGACTGTATTTCAAATGTTTCAAGCCTCTCAAATTCTAGATTAATGTTTTAAGTTCTGGATTAAGTTTGATGATGATTCTCACAAAACTGAATTTTCTGCAAGACTGTTTCAAGATAAAAAAATAAATAAAAAAATAAAAATAATATACACAATATAATATAATTCACAATATATGTATATAATGTAACCACAAAAACTGTGAGGAAAACTAAATGCTACATTTGTTTAGAGATATTTTATATGGATATTAGGAGCACACGGAGAAGCCAAAATACCGCTGCTTCACAGATTTCTCTTTCACCTCAGAGCTGAGCTAGAGACATGTGGACAGGCAGAGGGAACATATATATCATATATCATATTAATTTATACTATTTATATTATTGTTATTATTAATAATAATGATAATAATTATTATTTTGTGTGTGGTTCAGGGAGGGCAGTGCCTCTTGACCAGCCGCCAATTTGTGGAATTTATGGTAAATTTGTTATTTATATACTTGTTTATATATACATTTATATATGTGACTCCCTGTATGTCACAGGAATAATTGTTTTTTATAATTATATAGTAATTCAGTTTATGGTTATATTGTGTAACCAAAGGTTCGCTCAACTATTCAGTTATACAATATTTAGTAGGACACATTTGCACAGACAACAGAGACTGTAATACATTGTGATGTATGATTTACGGGAAACAGTTTTGAGTTATCTGAGAAAAATACTACTTGAGTATAAGAAGAAAGACTTACAAGAGTGATCCAACACATGTTTATTGGTGTTTTGTTTGAGTGAGTCACATTGTAACGGATTGACTGGGTTTTTGCTGGGGTGCCAACTTATAAGTCAACTTATAAGTAAAATTTAAATTTCAAAGTCAATCATACAAAGGATTCAACTTTCAACCAATGAATCCTATTGAACATTAGACAATTTCCCAGATAACAAACAAATTTGTATTGCAGGATTGATTTATATTCATACTACTCTTCTGATTTACACACACACAAAAAAAAAACAACAACAAAAAAAAACAATTTCAATTAATCATTTGATAATAAAAAAAAAAATAGTTTGCAACAACAAAACATATATACATTTTTGTGGTGTTAATTCAATTTCACTAGTACAATTTCTAGAGGTACCTCTCCTACACCTGATGAATTCATTCAAATCTCTGCTGACCTTTTAACATGAATAATACAACTGGCATAACACTCTTGTTGAAACACTACAGCATTAGATCATCCTGGATTAATAACAGCGGATCAACACGTATTGATTCAAAGTACACAGTCCAAACATACAATGATTCAGTGATTCAAAACTCTTCATGATTCGTTCACAGTTCAAATACTCAAGAACTCTCACTGTTCAATGATTCAGTGTCACTGTTCAACGATTCGATTCCATGATTCAGTTCAACGATTCAATGACTCAGTTCAACGATTCAATGGCTCAGTTCAACAATTCAATGACTCAGTTCAACGATTCAATAACTCAGTTCAACGATTCAATGACTCAGTTCAACGATTCAATGACTCAGTTCAACGATTCAATGACTCAGTTCAACGATTCAATGACTCAGTTCAACGATTCAATGACTCAGTTCAACGATTCAATGGCTCAGTTCAACGATTCAATGGCTCAGTTCAACGATTCATTAAACAGTTCAAAACATTCAGGATCTCTCACTGTTCAACGATTCAGTGACTCAATTCAAACATTCGGAGTCTTTATCACTGTCCAATGATGCAAACACTCGTCTCACTTGTAATGATCCATTCCACAGATTAAACACTCAGAATATCTCACTGTTGGACGCTGCAGTGACTCAATTCAAACGTTCCTCAGCCACAAAAACAAGAAAAGATGCTCAAAAAAAATAAATAAACAAAAATACTTGAGTGATGTCTTCCTCCAGGGTTCAGCAGTAATGGTAAACCGGGAATTTCAATTCAAACCAGCCAGTTTGTTGCCATCTCTCGTCTAGCTGCCAGCGTTAATCCATAAACTGATGCCCGTAACAACTGGATCAGACTCAATCACTGTGTTTAGACCTCCAGTGTTAGTCCATTTTCAGTCCTCTAACCTCCGACATCAGACAAAGTTAGCATTTCAGGTTTGTGTGGAGAGCACATTCTAGCTCTAGCTACCTCCGTTCCATTTTTTCTTTGCCTTTATACTCACAACTCTTTTCACAACATCGCCCTCCTGTGGAGATTACAATCATTTTTGGTGACAACATCCAGTTCGTCACATTCCCTTCCCCTTCTAAAAACTGAATCATTGTTTAAGTTCACTATCTAAGAATCCAAAGAATTCTTCATCATCATTCTCTTCCTTGAAAACTTCCAGCCACTGGCGATGCTGAATCTCATCCAGCTGTTGAGCAGTAGGATAACAAGCTTTAAGTTGTGAAATATGTATAACTCGCAAATTTTCTCCTGTTTCTTCCTGTACTACTTGATAGTTTAAAGGACCCACCCTACGGACAATTCGGTAGGGACCCTGCCATTTTGGGGCAAGTTTAGCAGAAAATTTTTTCACTGCTTTTGAGAGAGGATGTGAACGCATCCAAACTCTGTCATTTGTACTGAATGACAGTTCTCTTCTTTTACGGTCATAATTTCGCTTTTGTCTGAGACGAGCTCGGTAGAGATTCTTCGTAACAAGATCTTTTAGTTCTTGAAGTTGAGCAACATTGTTATATGCTGAAGAATCTGGAGAAATGTCCTGAGGCTGCAATACCATATCCAATGGACCTCTGAGAGGTCGGTTGAGATTTAACTCTGCAGGTGTAACTCCCGTAGATTCTTGTACAGCTGAGTTCAGGGCAAAAACGAAATTCATGCAGATGTTGATCCCAATGATGATGTTGTGAGCCTACATAGGCAGCTACCATAGTCTTCAGGGTACGATTTACTCTTTCCGTGAAATTTGTTTGCGGATGGTAGGCCGTAGTGAATTTCTGCATTAAATTCCATCCTTTACATGTCTCAGCGAATGTTTCAGACACAAACTGCGGTCCTTGATCTGACAGCACATAATCTGGTACTCCCCAACGAGTAATGATTTCTTTGACCATCAGTTTGGACACAGTTTCAGCAGTTGCTTTTCGTAAGGGAAAAATCTCCACCCATTTAGAATAATAGTCTACAAAAGCTAGTAAATAAGAATTCAGCTGAGAACTTTTTGGAAAGGGACCCATAAGGTCCACCCCCAGCATCTCCCATGGTCTTGTTGCTTGCGTTTGCTGCAATTTACCTGCTGGCTTTTTGCATTCTGGTTTGTAGCGTTGACAGATTTGACAGTTTGTTACATATGTTTTAACATCCAGACTCATTTTTGGCCAGTATACCAGATTTTGTAACCTCCTATATGTCTTATATCTTCCTAGGTGTCCCGAAAGAGGATCGTCATGGAAGAAACTCATCAGCCTGGATCGCAAGGAACTAGGAATCCATACCTGATAAAGAGAACGATGGGGAAGTTGGACTACTCTGTAAACTTTGTCCTCAATAATAGTTAGTCTTGTAGAGGAGTTTACCCTTTTCTCCCCATCTTCCAAAATGCTTTGGTATATTTCTTGTACTTCTTTATCATCTTGTTGAGATCTCCATAATTCCTCATCTGTGAAGGGAAACACAAGTGCAGGAGTCTCTTGTTTATTAGTCCTCAACACCGTAGCACAGGTGGACATGCTAGACTGATCGGATGGTATTCTGGACAGGGCATCGGGAACTACATTGTATTTTCCCTTCCTGTACTCCACCGCAAAGGTGAACTCTTGCAGTCGTAGAGCCCATCTCATAAGTCTAGTACTGGGTTTATTGGTCTTAAATACCCATTTCAGAGAGGAATGATCAGTCACAACGGTAAAGTAATGTCCTTCCAAGTAGTATCGCCACTTCTCCAAGGCCCAGACTACGGCAAGGCACTCCTGTTCAGTTGTAGAATAATTTCGCTCAGCTTTAATCAAGGTACGGCTTGCATAGGCAAGAATTTCTTCATTTCCAGGACTTCTTTGTTGACAGAGGATTGCTCCTAGCCCAATACCGCTGGCGTCTGTATAGACCACGAAAGGTAAGTTAAAATCAGGATGTCCCAGAATAGGAGATTCCATCAGATAACGTTTAAGGACATCAAATGCATCCTGACATTCTTCAGACCATTTGAATCGTATTCCTTTTCGTTTCAGGGCTGTCAGAGGTTCAGCAATTTGCGAGAAATTAGGCACAAATCGGTGGTACCAACCCGCCATGCCCAGGAAGCGTTGGAGAGCTTTCAAATTAGTAGGTATTGGGAAGTCACGAATGGCTTGAGTCTTCTCGGAGTCAACTTGTATTCCGTCTGAAGACACAACATGTCCAAGAAATTTTAATTTATTCTAGAAGAATTTGCTTTTCTTCATGTTCACTGTAAGTCCTGCCTCTCTCAATTTATCCATCACCAATTGTAGATCTTGGAAATGTTGGTCTTTGTTAGGTGAGAACACAATTATGTCATCCAAATACACTAAACAAATCGTTCGTCTCAGTTCTCCCAAGGCTATCTCCATTAACCGTTGAAATGTGGCTGGGGCATTTCTAAGACCGAACGGCATGGTCTTAAAATGAAATAGGCCAAAGGAACATACAAAGGCAGTCTTGTCTTGACTAACCGGATCCATCTGAACCTGCCAGTAACCACTGTTCAAATCAAGTGAAGTAAATATAGTAGCACCAGCTAAAGAGTCCAGAATTTCTTGAATAGTGGGTAATGGATAAGCATCGCTCTGAGTAATAGCATTGAGTTTTCGATAGTCTACACAAAAGCGTACTCCTCCTGTCTTTTTTGGAACAAGGACCACGGGTGAAGCCCAAGGTGATGAGGAGGGTTCAATAACTCCAGCAGTTAACATTTCCTCTATAAGTTCCTTCATAATTTTCATTTTGGAGGGGGAAACTCTATAAGGTTTACTTTTCACAGGCACATCCTCCGTAAGAAAAATCTGATGATTTAATAACTTGGTGTGACCGAGTTTATTGTTACACACATCAGCATTTTGTTGCAGTTGTCCCAACAATATCAGCTTTTTCTTTGTTTCCAACTGAGCATGCTGGACTGCTTTTTCTACCAGATCTACTAATTCACCTTCAAAGCTTGGTATTGCTAGAGTCGGCGGAATAGCGGTAAATAAAGCAACTGGACGTTCAAGTCCCCAGTCATTCACATTCTGGTAACCCCCATTAAAAGGAAATCTTTGTTTCTCATCAGGTTTGAACCAGTAGGTCTTAGTTGTTACATCAATCTGTAATCCACTGCAGAATAGAAAGTCAAGGCCCAATACTACTGGAAAAACAAGCATCTCTTCAGACATGATTACAACAGGTACTACCCAATTACGGTTATTTACCTGGACATCCATCTCAGTCCATCCCAAGGGTTGTTTAGCTTCACCATCAGCCAAATATAACGGTCCTTCTTCCCAATCCTGTAACTCTTCTCCAGGCAACTGCACATTAGCCCAGAGTTTTTCGGAAAGAAGTGTGAAAGAGCACCCTGTGTCTACAATAGCATTTCCTTTCCATTGGCGAACCATCAGTGAAACCATCAGTTGATGCGGGCTAGTGTTACCTGTAGCTAGTAAAGGAACTCTATCTCTTTTATTTTTACCAACAGTTTGATCTTTTGTCTTAACATTATTCTGTTGCATTAACGCATTTACTGTGGGATGGGACTGATGAGAAGTATTAGCAACAATGGATGCATTATTACTTCGCAAAATATCCTTATTCTTATTTAAAGGATATTGACGACAAGATGCTGGCGAATGTGCTCCTTTACATTTCCAACAAAACACTGAGGCGGCCTTCTCTTGCTCCTTTTTACCTTGAGTCTGGGGATTCTGACTTTCTGTTTTAACAATCATTTTATTGGAGAAACATTTACGCTGTTCATATTGTTGTTGATTTTGTTTATCTTTCTCCAACTGCTGCCCCAAACGAACTAATTCGTCCACCGTGGACACTCTACGTCGTAACTCACTAGCAATGCTAGGATTTATATTTTTTAGGATGAGTTTAATTACTTCTTCATCCGCAATTTCCGGTTTCCAATGCCTACACAGAGAATGATACATATACGCAAAATCTCTTATACTCTCATTTTCTCCTTGAACTCGGTTACGGATTCTCTCCGCCAGTTCATCAACATAATCTTCTGACAAGAAAGCTGATAGGAAGCTAGTCTGGAATTCAGCCCACATAGAAATAGAATATCTGGCTACATCCCACCAATCACGGGCAGTACCGTGCAACACGTTTCGAAGAGTGGCAGTCAACTCCTCATTTGAAAGTGGATTCAGGGCTAAATAATCGTGACATTTCTCAATGTATGTCAATGGATCTGGATCATCTTCTTTTCTACCAAATGTAGGGAACTCCAACTTAATAGGTACCCTTCCACTAAGGCGACGGCTTATGTCTCCACCAGACATCAGTAAGTCTGTGGGTCCCAGTGAACCTTGGTCTGGTACACCTTGCTGTATTGTAGATTGTAACGGATAAAGTACACTTGTGACATCAACTGAAGCTACCACAGGATTGGTCTGAGAAAGAACCCTAACTGGTGGAGTGTCATGAGTAATAGTGGATGGTTGTGAAATAGGAATCACTGGTGTATAATTAATACCATCTTGTTTAAGTGAAGCCAAATCCTGGGAAAGTACTTTAATCTGTTGGTTTTGTGAAAGAAATTCTGACTGTAGCTTCTCAATGGCAGTTTGAAGAGGTTTTATGATAGCCTCCATATCTTTTTTTAACTTGGTTTTCTAATCGTTCCAACCGCCAGCTTACACTAGCTGAACTCTGAGTCCGATGATAATCAAACTGCTGGTTTAAGGTATGAAGGAAATTTTTCTGCCCTTCTGCATTCGAAAATTTTAAATCTTGATGTAGAGTGGTTATAGTATTTATAAGCTCAGCTTTGAGTTGTTGTTGGTCATTTTTCATACTTCTGATTTCTTGAACCATCAACTGTTGAGTTGTTACTGGTTCGTCCACATCAGAATCCTGTATATAACCAACTTCATGTTTGGGCAGATCAACAAAACTTGGTATCAAGGTAGTTGCAAATACAGAATCAGAACACAAGTCCATATCTATTAAAGAATATGATGTTACATTTGGCAACAGGGAAGAAGATTCAGAAGAAAGACCAAGTCTCTGCGGAGAAGCCATGTCTTCTGTAGAAGAGAAATATCCTTCCAAATGGTGGTTTCTTGAATAAAACCACTATGCAAAACTGAAAATCACATTTTTAGAAAGCAGAGAACAGGATAAGATCAAGACAACTCACAATACTTAAGAGTCCGCTACTAACTGATTTCTGTCCATGTTCATAGATCAAATTGTCCCATCTGGGGTGCCATTTTTTATGTAACGGATTGACTGGGTTTTTGCTGGGGTGCCAACTTATAAGTCAACTTATAAGTAAAATTTAAATTTCAAAGTCAATCATACAAAGGATTCAACTTGTTACCTTTCAACCAATGAATCCTATTGAACATTAGACAATTTCCCAGATAACAAACAAATTTGTATTGCAGGATTGATTTATATTCATACTACTCTTCTGATTTACACACACACAAAAAAAAAACAACAACAAAAAAAAAAACAATTTCAATTAATCATTTGATAATAAAAAAAAAATAGTTTGCAACAACAAAACATATATACATTTTTGTGGTGTTAATTCAATTTCACTAGTACAATTTCTAGAGGTACCTCTCCTACACCTGATGAATTCATTCAAATCTCTGCTGACCTTTTAACATGAATAATACAACTGGCATAACACTCTTGTTGAAACACTACAGCATTAGATCATCCTGGATTAATAACAGCGGATCAACACGTATTGATTCAAAGTACACAGTCCAAACATACAATGATTCAGTGATTCAAAACTCTTCATGATTCGTTCACAGTTCAAATACTCAAGAACTCTCACTGTTCAATGATTCAGTGTCACTGTTCAACGATTCGATTCCATGATTCAGTTCAACGATTCAATGACTCAGTTCAACGATTCAATGGCTCAGTTCAACAATTCAATGACTCAGTTCAACGATTCAATAACTCAGTTCAACGATTCAATGACTCAGTTCAACGATTCAATGACTCAGTTCAACGATTCAATGACTCAGTTCAACGATTCAATGACTCAGTTCAACGATTCAATGACTCAGTTCAACGATTCAATGGCTCAGTTCAACGATTCAATGGCTCAGTTCAACGATTCATTAAACAGTTCAAAACATTCAGGATCTCTCACTGTTCAACGATTCAGTGACTCAATTCAAACATTCGGAGTCTTTATCACTGTCCAATGATGCAAACACTCGTCTCACTTGTAATGATCCATTCCACAGATTAAACACTCAGAATATCTCACTGTTGGACGCTGCAGTGACTCAATTCAAACGTTCCTCAGCCACAAAAACAAGAAAAGATGCTCAAAAAAAATAAATAAACAAAAATACTTGAGTGATGTCTTCCTCCAGGGTTCAGCAGTAATGGTAAACCGGGAATTTCAATTCAAACCAGCCAGTTTGTTGCCATCTCTCGTCTAGCTGCCAGCGTTAATCCATAAACTGATGCCCGTAACAACTGGATCAGACTCAATCACTGTGTTTAGACCTCCAGTGTTAGTCCATTTTCAGTCCTCTAACCTCCGACATCAGACAAAGTTAGCATTTCAGGTTTGTGTGGAGAGCACATTCTAGCTCTAGCTACCTCCGTTCCATTTTTTCTTTGCCTTTATACTCACAACTCTTTTCACAACATCGCCCTCCTGTGGAGATTACAATCATTTTTGGTGACAACATCCAGTTCGTCACAACATGTAAGGTGACACAAGATATTGTGATTTAATTATTCAAAATATATATAAATAATCTTTGAATTATTGTAATAAAAGATTACAAGAGTGACTCGTTACTGATAACAGCACAACTGTGTCTGTCTCATTGTTTTGCCAAACCGAATTAACTAGTCAGTCGGATGGCGGGCGTGCTGCATATAGCCTACACTGTTAGCCCTTGCTGTAAAAAAGGGCCAAATTCTGACAATATCATACCATATTCCATTAAAACAGTAATATACTGTAGAAAACAAAAATAGCCTACAGGAATATACTGTGAATTAACAGTGCTCAAAATCGACACTCAGAGGCTGTTTTCCCAATCACACCCTAACCCTCATTCACTATTCCCTACATTAGTTCATTAATATAGTCCCCTTGACAGAGTGAATGAAAAGAAGTGAGTGAATTGAGAAACTGATGAACTCCTGATAAGCAGAATCACTGAAGGACAGAGAAACAAGAACAGAAAAAAGAGAAACACAAAAACTACAACTGACTTCCAGCAACACTGAGTGTGAAACCAGTTTACAAACCAGTTTACGATTATTTCTTTCATACATGTACAAAAGTTCTTGTTGAGAATTAACAGAGATTTAGTTAATAATAAAATTTGTTGTCACCGTGATGGAGATCAGTATTTGCTTTAGTTGGTCTCTTGTCCCTTGACTTTATACCATTAGTTTCTCTCTGGCTGCTGTAACAGTGAGTTTATAAAACACATTTGTTATGGCAAGAAAAAGCAAAGAGGAAGATGATCAGGTGTTTTTGGCTTAAGTGATGATGTCACAGTCATCTTGGATTATCTGATTTTCAGATTTTTCCTGTATATATTAATTGAAATTATGGGTATGTCATATTTAGCATAAATCTGTGTATCTACAAAATAAAATCAAAATTTCTGTAATCATGTCTTCTGAAAAATAACAATCATATAGTGCATTCAATTTTATTTTACTCCTGCTTGACTCAGACACACACAGACATCAACAATCAGCGTATGAATCTCAACAATGGTGAAAAGTTTCATGTCGCAATGCATGCTGGGTTCCAGGATAATATAAAACTCCCAGCATGCACTGCTGCATGAATAAAAAAAAAAAGAAAAAATATTGCCACCATTGTTGAGATTAATGTGCTAAATTGTGATATCTCTGTGTTTCTAAAACATGGTTTAGTTTTTTTTTGGCCTGTGCTTCAGTCCAGTAGAAGATCTACAAACGTTGATGATATGCTGCATGTTGCTTTATTTAACAGACAGTGACTGTGTAGTTGCTGGTCCAGTGGAAATCTCTTTATGTTCAATAGTTTTTTAGTGGTCTCAAATGAAAGAAGTTCACAGTAATACTTTGCTCACATTATTAATGCATTATAAATTTTAGTTAATACATTTAAATGACAGTTGGTCAATTTAAGGCAGTCGGTTTCTGCAAGTGTAATTAGTTAACTTGAATTAGAATTTAGTGCATTTTTACAGAAACAAACTGTAGATTACAGTAAAGAACTGTACAATTAACAGTATTTTACTGGCAACAGTGTTGCCAGTATTTTACTGTAAAAAAACCCGGTAAGGTCTAACAGTGTACATATTTTATAAGCATTTTATGTTAATTGACCAAGCACTGCATTTGAAAAAATTATCTTTCCCTTTTCCTTCTCAGCCTTATAAATCTTTTGATTTTGAGACATATGATAATTTTTTTTTTTTTTTCTTCCAGATTTGAGTGAAAACACAAGAGCTCCTATGGAACGTACTGGTCATTTATTAGTGTTGTGTCTTAAACTCTGCTAGCTTTACAAAAACAAAGAGAGAAAGTCAATCTATACTCACACATGACATTGAGCTGAACAGCAGGAGAGATGTGAGTGTGTCCGTCTACAGCACAGCTATATCTGCCTGAATCCTCTCTTCTGACTGACTGCAGCAGGAGTTCATTGTTTCTGTCTCTTCTCTCAGTTAATGGCTGTGAGTTTCTGTACCAGATGAATGTTGCTCTGTCAGTCAGAGCGCAGCTGCTTTTACATCTCAGAGTGACTGAATCTCCCTCTGTCACTCTCTCAGGAGACTCCACCTGAAGATCTGAACACAACACACACATTATATCTAGTGCTGCTGTCATACACTGATTATTATTCAACATAATGCACAGAAGAAGAGGTGAACCTCATCAAACTCACCTGTGACAGTAAGATTCACTCCTGGATCACCAGTCCATTTTCCACTATCTTTTTTAGTGATGAATCTGAAATAGTACATGTGTGAATCCTTCAGTGTCACATGACTCAGTCTGACGGTGCAGTTCTGCTGTTTATCTCCCAGATACTGAAGCCTATGACTGTATTCAGTGTCATTAGACAGATCTGGAGGCTCTTTACCCTTTATAGACTCTTTTGTCCAGAACACTTTCTCGATCTGATATCCAGTAGTAGGGTATGTATAAGTACAGTTCATTATCACTGTTGAGTTCTTTAGTGCACAGATGTGTGAAGGACTGTAACTCACACCCCAATCATCACTAGAAACCCCTGAAACACAGAATTCATCATGATTAAAATATTTTATATAATAAAATTATATATTTGATAAATATTTGATATTTTATCAGTTACAACAGACCATTCAAAACTTCATATTTTATTATTCATATTTTATTATGAAGAACTATTATAAGAAATATAAACAAAAACTTTGCCAGTATTGTCTGTGCCCAATTTCTCCTTGTCGTTTAAGCTCGAAGTTGATGCTAGTGCATATGGTGTGGGTGCAGTGGGTGCAGAGCATTCAAAACTTCATATTTTTACCACTAAACAGATCTATTATAAGAAATATAAACAAAACTTCTCAGAATCTATAGAGTGATAAATGATCTCAGTGTGAATTACTTTGCTGTAATTGATAAAACATTTAAACCATGGTGAATTCCTCCATCAACGTTCATAGACCACGAAAACATGATCATTTATTTCTATTTGAAAACAGTGACTCATCACAGGAAATATAAGCTCATCTTCTCAGAATCTATTGAGTTATAAATGTGAATAAATGATCTCAGTGTGAATTACTTCTTCAGCTTTGATGGAGGGTGTTGCAGAAAAGCAGAAGTAAATGTACAGAGACAGAGGAGTGAAGAGAGAACCAAGAAATCACCCACGAACAACATGACACACTCTCAAATAATGAAACATATGACAAAAAAGAAAAAAATAATCAGTAAAAAGTTGATTTATTAAATACCCAATAACATCTACATATTAGTTTTGTGGCTTTTCGTTCTTATCTATCAGCTCAGAGCTCATTTATGCTAGTGAACTCCTTTGACATGATACATTCTAGCAAAAGACTATTGGCATAACTTCCAAGCTAAACTCAAAAGTTGGCAGTTATGCCAATAGTCTTTTGCATATAGCATAAAACATGTTTTATGCTACTTTTGCAATAGCATAAAACATTTTATTTGCACTTTGTGCCAAAAAATGCAAGCATTGCAGAACAAACCTCGTTTAAAAGATCAACAACAAAAAATGGTGCTGACTGAAAAATTTAAAGCACAACCGTTTTTTGTTGTTGATCTTTTAAACGAGGTTTGTTCTGCAATGCTTGCATTTTTTGGCACAAAGTGCAAATAAAATGTTTAATGGCAAACTCATGTTTCCTTGTTGTTTAGCTGTTAATAAAATATGAGGGCTAATGCCTATATTGGTTCTGTATAGGCCTATGTTATAGTTTTTAAAGGTTCCTGTTTTCTAATAGGCTAAGTGTCAGTTAACATGTAGGCCTACATCTATGACTGTGACATCAGGTAGGCTATTAAAAATCAAATTATTTATTTATCCTCCCCCGCATTGTGTGTTCATGTTATAATTTGCGTTTACGGGATAAAAATGGTTTCAAATATTAACACTTGCTTATATCTGTGGCCTAACTATTAAAAAAAAAAAAAAAATCACTGCTGTAAATCTGTGCAATATAACAGTAGCCTACTTCAAAAATGACTTAAAATACCTAGCATAGAAGTGATATTCAATATGTATTACTTAAATACGCTCTTGAGCACATAAATAATAATATTTGCTATATATTGACATAATAATATCTGTTTTAGTATTTTTTTTCACTTTTCAGAACTGCAGGGTTTTTAATTCCCATTGTACGCAAAAAAAAAACAAAAAAAAAACACAATGGCCAGGGCTTTTATCATTTGGTAGCATATTATTGTCTTTGCCACGGTTTTAAATAAAATAAAAAATAAACAGACATTCAACAGACCATTAAAAACTTCATATTTTTACCACTAAACAGAACTATTATAGGAAATATAAACAAAACTTCTAAGAATCTGTAGAGTGATAAATGATCTCAGTGTGAATTACTTTGTTGTAATTGATAAAACATTTAAACCATGGTGAATTCCTCCATCAACGTTCACAGACCACGAAAACATGATCATTTATTATACTATTTGGAAACATCGACTCATCACAGGAAATATAAGCTCATCTTCTCAGAATCTATTGAGTTATAAATGTGAATAAATGATCTCAGTGTGAATTACTTCTTCAGCTTTGATGGAGGGTGTTGCAGAAAAGCAGAAGTAAATGTACAGAGACAGAGGAGTGAAGAGAGAACCAAGAAATCAGCCGCGAACAACATGACACACTCTCAAATAATGAAATATATGACAAATAAGATGAAGAAAATAATCAAAGTTGATTTATTAAATACCCAGTGACATCAAAATATTAGTTTTGTGACAGTGACTTTTTACACATTAGGTGTGTTGGACATCGGCTGTGTCTGGATGTAACTGATCGGCGAGAGCAGCCGCGTGCAGGCGGGGTGGAGCTGCAAACGGAGACGTGAAGTCTGACACTTTCTGGTTCCCGTATTGAACACTCACGTGGTATTTGCATACTTTACCACAGCTGAAGTGAAATAAATGCAATATTTGCCTAATAATGCACAGATGTTTCATTCAATACTTTATGTACTGCTTCATACAGCGTCTGTTTGAACAAGAATAATGTTCAACATAAGCTACTAATCAATGAAGTGGAGTCTATGTTTTTTAATCAGTTTTAATTTGACAAATATGACACAATATAACATTGCAACGACATGAAGAGTGTTTACTGTTATAAAAAACTGATTTGTGAGCTTTAGAGGAACTAAAGGTGTTCGAATAAACACGAAACACACGTGATCGTTGTCATGCGGTGAATCCGGCCAGTCGTGGAACAGCTGTGTCGTCATCAGCCCTCGTGCAGCCGCTCTTGAGAAGCTGCGCTGGCTGAGTTCTCCGGCTACTCTCAAATCGCTCTCGCGGTACTTTGATGGCACACGTCACAATCACGTGGCGTCGGCGCTGTATCAAGTCGGACAAAATTTCTAACCGGCATGCACTGCTTCAAGTCAGCCGCCGATCGGTCTGCGCAGAGCAGCATGAAGTCGAACAAGCCCATTCACTTCCGAGAACTTGAGCCAAACATATTCATGATCTGCTGCTACAGTGATTTTTGTCCAATCAAATGCTCTGAACTTTGAGAAAGTCCCTCCCTCTAAACCATGTGACACTGACTAGCAAGTAGCAAAAGACTATTGGACATTTCTAAAAGGGACGAGCGTTTGACATGTTCAACACAAACTTCCTGTTTCAGAGAGAAATATGTGAGAACAGGACAGAAGAAAGTGCAGATCAGCCGCTCATGAGGCCTTAAATAAAACATCAGAGTGTTTCTAATGTGAATGTAAGAGAGACTCACCGTGAATCATGAGCAGAAAGAAGATCAGAGGAAGAGGAGGAGCCATTCTGACCCACATCAGCATAACATATATCTATAATACAGCATTCAATTCAATTCACATTTATTTGTATAGCGCTTTTCACAATACACGTAGTTTCACAGCAGCTTTACAGAAAATACACAAATCCACATTACAATTTAGAGTGATCTGTTATCAGAGGAAACTTTCTAAGTTATGTATTTCAGAAATATATACAAAATCACTGGTAGCTAAAAAATTATTAATTTAAACAATGTAATAATTTAAGGCAGAAACATTGAGCTCATTGAAGTAATGAATACTTGCGTTAATATAATCATCACTTAAACAAGTATGTAAATCACCCTATTCTTAACATTTCTCGTATAAAGACACGTATGTTATATGAGCAATGATCTTCAGTTTCATTTAAGCAAGAGTGTGTTTGTCTTACCGTGTTGAAGCTCATCAGATCAACAGCAACCAAATGACTGACTGTTTTAACTCATGCACTTTAGCTTTACAGTGAAGGACTTTGTGTGGTTAACACTGTTTATTAACACCCTCCGACAGAAATATCACTGTCCCTCCCTCAACAAGAGAACAACATTACTGAACTAAACCTACTTAAAGAAAAATTATGATCTTTTTTCTGTAAGTTGAAGATGAATAATTGTGAAGATGAATGAAGATGAATGATAGTGATTTACAGGTGAGCTCATCAAGGTTGATGTCAGTCGCAGGAGATGGTGACCTCTGGTGGCAGTTTGAGGGATTGAACGAGCACATATGAGACGAGATGTGTCTGACTGCAGAACTATATACGTGACAGCAGTTTCAGGCCAGCAGCTTCAGACCGGACGTTAGGAGCTGACGATCACCTAAAGCCTGCTTTATACCAGAGATGGTCTTATTACTGGGAGAGACCAGGATCTGTGGCTCTACCATTGGAAAAAGTGTAACGGCTAACTTGGATCACATGTGCCTTGATAACCAATCACATTACAGCCTTGACGTCATTGAGGCTGTGTCTGAAATCGCCCCTTATACTCTTAAATAGGGCATTATTTGAGAAAATATCCATTTGTACTGGTGTCTGAAACCATAGTGGACGTTATTGAGTTCACTCATTCAATCCGACAATGCACCGCAATAACAAGTGCACAACAGATATACACTCAACGGCTAGAGAGAATACCCACAATGCACTGTGAGAGTCGTTTGCCAAATGAATTCCTGCATCTGAACAGAAGATGGCGTCGCAACTGAATCATCCATCCATCCATTTTCCAAACCGCTGGTCCAATGTCTCCACAGCATAACAGGGCTGTGTAAGAACAATGGGTCGTACATTAATATTAATATTAGCTCAAATGATCTATAGGGAATTTTAATAATTAATCATGAATATGATTAATATTTTGTATGTTACAGTTACATTAATTTATCGCAGCTGAACTAGATTGATATATGAACGATTACCATAACGGGTTATGGTTCGTCATTAATACATCAATTGTTCTTATTTCAGCTCGAAGTTATGGGATAACTTTAATGGAATTAATTTAGTTATCAAACAATCTGTTTGTCCAGCGAACAGATTGTACGTAAGATTAAATTAACTCTCAAGGAAAATTATCCTTCTTACAAACACGAGAAAGAGTATCTTTTCCAGGCCTTGAAAAGACACTCTCGGTGTTTGTAGACTAAAATTAGGTTACTTAAATCGTAGCCAAGGTAAAGCATATAGCTAAGATCGAACATTTCAGGGACTAAGTAACATGGGCAATTAAAACAGAGTCAGTCAAGGACATATGGAATTTAATAATTAGACTAATACTACATCGAAACTACGAGTATACACAGAGTAAATACATATTTACAACAGAAACATACGGATGAAAACATTACAAGACCAAACGGATAACAGATGAGATAGGGAGAGGATGAAAGGGAGAAAGTGAAACTAAAGTTCAGGATGAGAGAGATCACCGAGATGCTCTCTCTCATCGCAAAAACACAGGTAACCTTTTGAGAGACAGCAAGGAATCAAATCACATTAAAAGTTCAATAAACTTATCTTGCAAAATGGTTCTCTTTGTTGCTGAAGAACGCAGAGTTCATGCGTGTGTCCTAAGACCATCGTGCGTGTGTTTCTTTAAGAAAGCCGGGCTCGCGCTCTTGTGTCTTCTGGTGAGCGCGGTAGCGGGGTTTTCGAAAGAGTCTTTCTCTCTGAGTTGAAGTTGTCTGCTGCTTTTGCTTCATGGAGTCCGAAGGACGAAAATAAAGAAAAGACTTAAAGAAAATTGAAAACGCTCCCAAAGGGAGCCATAAGGTCTTCTCGCTGACGAGGCGGGTTCGTGAAAGTGCAGGAACAAAAACAAGACGAAAGGAAATACAGAACAGAACTGAACGGAACGCGGAGTGTAACCGCTTTTCTAGGGCACAGGAATTTCACTCCTCCCTGGGGCTTGAGCCAATTGGAATGCGAAATTCCAGGCGGGAGAAAAGTTCTTTGTCTCACTATGAGTTTGATTTGCATGTTTTATGGCAGTCTTAGGATCATGCCATTTCTACGTTAAACAATTATAACTGCAGTAAAATGCATTTTATCATAATTTGGTATCCATATCTTTCCTACGGGTATATGGAGGTTTAATTCAAGACCAAATTTGGTATGTTTAAAAGCTACGGCCTAGAAGTACCTTCTTACTCTGTAAGATAAGTATTAAAAGTTCGATTAACAAACTGGGAATAAGACTAACCTAAAATGTGATGTGCATTTACAAGTGGGAATGAAAATTAGACTTTTTAAAAAGATCCACATGGCATATCTATGATTGCAACGGTGCACATCTGAAACATTATTCCTTTAAGGTTTACAAGAATACAACAACCCATCACAGAGAAGAACAATCGTGGAAAAGAGAAATTACTTTCAGGTTTACATATTTCTTCAATGGTTATACATATAGAAAATGTAGGATTTAAGTAGGGTTAAAGATTAACACTGCTCCACTCCTAAAATCTTTGTTGCTGGACATTCCTTTAGGCAATAAAACAGCAAAGTGGGGGGAAGGCAATTGCCAGAGAATATTGTTGAACATTCTCTTACTAAAACACTATTGATTAAAGAATACATTTCAAAACCACACCTCTATTATAAAGCCAAACTAAATCACACATGCCTAATGTAATTGTACATAAATTAAAGTATATTCTATCCTAATTTAAACACAAAGGGATGTTTGTGTGTGTTTGTGTGTGTGTAGAAAGTTTCAAGTTTCGTTATCTCTCTGTGGTCCAGAGAGGGGAAAGGGGGGTTCGGAATGTCTCTGAGGTGAAATTAGTGTCGTAAAAGTCAATTGGCCGACTAGCTGGAGCCAAAGCAACTGATTTACCTTCGGGGGTTCAGAGTGGGACAGCAAGAAGGAATGTGCGTTTATGTTCTGATTCAATGAGCCATGATTCATAGCCAATGTGGCTACAGCTGCCAACTTTTGAGTTTAGCTTGGAGTGTGTAAAAACAAATATTGCATCACAATAAGTGTAATTGTGATTGTCAAAACATTTGGTAACTAAATAGAATTTTATGAAGTTTAGTGACAACATGTTACAATGTTTACATTGTACAATGACTGGTAGGATACAGTTTTTATTATTGCTTGACAAAAATTTCAAGATTTCAATTCCATTCTTGTGATTTGATTCTGATTTTGATTCAATATTGACTAATTTGGATACATGTTTATTTTAAATTTTATTTAAAAAAATAATCTCACCTAATGCTGTAAACATAGAGGGCCCAATCTGCTGGTATTATTAAAGGTTAAAAATAACAAATTAAATTAAATATAATGCAGTTTTTTGTTATAATAACAATTATTTAATGACATAAGTAAAAATAATAAATATGTAATATAGTGCTCAGCAAGATCTCCTCTCTTTTTCTATTCAGTTAACATGCTATGATCATTAAATGGCTTTCCTGAGGTAAATGTAACACTATGTGACATAATTGTTCTCCTGCTGTTATACTGACCTCTTTCCGTGGTTGAAAAACACTAATATTGGTCGATATTATGTATACTTCGGTAAGTTGTACTGCATCTTTAAATAAAAAAGTAACAGATGATTGGTTCACGTGCACTTGAACTGAGGCGCTCAGCGATCTGTCACGTCACATTTACAAGCGCCAAACGTATTTTTGTCTGAATTTCGTAATAAAATTGACGGAATCTAAGAGCTGAGAATTAGTTTAATATTAAATCCGCAATTTTTCTGTGCATGAGAAAATGGATGTGTGGCGTGAGAGCGTGTGAAAAGTATCAATTGCGTGAGTCTCACGCTCAATGCGTGAGAGTTGGCAGCCCTGGCATAATATAAGACAGGTATAAATTCATTTTTTATTGATTATTAAATTGTTAAATTAAGGTTTATACATGCTAGTTTCCATGACAGAGTTCAAGGTGAATCTTTTCATTACTACTGGAGCAAACATGTTGAAGATTAGCCGATGGCCTATTGATTCATTAAATGATAAGCTATTTCCTCACTAAAGTGGTTTATTCAGTGTTATGAAGCCTCTCCTCCATTGACATCCATTCAAAATATGGCCTCTGGTCTTCTTCCCAGCGTAGCACAGCGTTAGCTAGCGTTACGCTTTTTCTGGCTAAGTCAAGTCACCTTCATTTATATAGTGCTTTTAACAATATAGATGGTTTCAAAGCAGCTTTACAGTGATAATAGGAAATTAAAGTAACAGAGATTGTTTGGCTTTACAGCAGCTCTAGAATAAAGTTATTGTCCAGCAAAAGTTAGTTTAGATTGATTCACTTCCGTCGCAACAATCATTAGTTATTATCTTAGGGGCCGCTAACACGACACCGTTTTAACACATCTTCACAGGGAAGAGACTGGTTGACACTTCAGGACTACGTTGTTGTTGCATCCAGGCGCAGGTCCTTCATCAGATCCGGATACGGCGGACTGCGGTAAACCTCGGGGTAAACAGAGAGACTAATATTAGCGTAGACGCCATCCTTCTTTTGATGTAACGAGTGCATCAGGAGTTATGGGAAGTGTTCCCGGTTCCGGCTGACCTAATCTATGCAGCCTAACATTGAATTATAGAAGTCTATAATGTGTTATGTATATGCTACAGTAGGTCAAAGAGATGTGTTTTTAGTCTAGATTTGAGGAGGAGGAGGGCTAAGAAGAGAGAAGGTTTTGAAAAGTGGGCGAGAGTCAAAAGAATTGTTAATTTTGTTTTGATAGTGAGTCATTTTAGAAGTAGAGACATTAGCAGAGAAGGAAGAGAGGAGGGATTGGTACAGACCAAGGTCAGTAGGATCTTTCAATTTTCACCACTTCCTCTCTGCAGCCCTGAGTTTAGGACGATGTTCACAGAGAAGGGGGTGACATGGGCTGGCCTGGAGGAAAGGGGGCAGAAGTTGTCCAAACTCGATGTTAGAGTGGAGAAAAGATTATCAGTTGCACTGTTAGTATCTAGTGTTGAGAGCTGATCAGGTGGAGGAAGTGTGGATGAGAGGAAAGAGGAAAGGCGAGAGGGTGAGAGTGAGTGTAAAGGTGGCCTGTGGAGGAGTGTGTGTTGTGTCCCAGAGGTGGGAGTAAGTCACTAAATTCAAGTCTCAAGTCAAGTCCAAGTCTTAACATTGCAAGTCAAAGTCAAGCCAAGTCATTCTGTTGTAAGGGTCAAGTCAAATCAAGTCAAGTCAAGTCAAGTCATACTCTTTGTCAAGTCAAGTCAAGTCGCAACTTAGTCATCAAGTCATACCAAGTCACACACAGGCTCGTTTTACACATTTTTTAACTCTGGGACTTTTATTTCTTATTTAGACACAGAGAACATGAAACATGTATTAAAAACAAATAAAAGTGATGCAGAAACCCATGTTTTATCATTAACAATTTTAATATTGATATTTTTTAATGGAATCAATACCAAATAAGTAGCTTGTGAGAATCGATTTATATCAATACTGCAGTATATTTTGAGCCCTTAAGGTTTGTACAAGCAAATATGAGACGATCACAAATACAATTTAAAAAATGTAAAAACATTTAAAGTGAGAGTTACAGGAACACAAAAGACAGAACAACAGAAGCTGATTATATTGAGCACTTTGAGAACAAAAAAAGAAAAAAAAAGATACATTTTCCATTGTGAATGAATTCCATTATCAGAATAAAATGATCAATTATGATTTAAAAGCAGGAAAATATTGTAAAATGAGAAAGCATAGATTGTTTGCCACAACTGAACATCACTTTAGGTGTTTTGACTTAATTTTAACATATATTTAGACAATAACAATTCACCAGCTTTTAACTTTCATTTAATTCCACTGTTACATCATGTTTCTTAAACTATACAGAAATTAATCTCTTGTGACTCATCACTGATGATCCCTGTCAATCATCAGTGGCTCCGCCCACAGAGCTCAGGATTGGTTCATTTGTGCTCCGCCTCTCACTGCAGAATCTTCCTGTTGATGTGAACAAACAATAAGATGAAGAAAGACTGACTGAAGTTCATCAACAACATTATAAAACCTTTCACAAGATACATAAAACAATCACACTAAACTGAAGAGAGTGTTATTGATTATATTGAGCTGCAGGTTCTGACACTTACTGATGGATTCTCATGTTTAGAAAAGCTCTGAGGATCAAGAGTCTTCAGGAGGTCTGCGATCAACGGTCTGTGTGAAAGAGAGCGAGAGATCGGTCATGTGATCATCTGTGATGGAGTATCTGACTTTGACGTCTCACTTACTGTGAGTGTGTCGTACAGGTCAGAGGTCGTGGACTTGAGATCAAGAGCTGTATATGTGTCTTCATTGGGATCAGAGATCTACAGGAGAGACAGAAGGACACACACATTGTGAGTTCATCTTTTAACCCTCTGATGGTCTTCGTTTGGAGTGACACTCGTGGTCTCCAGACAATAACATGTCATTTTAATTTTAATAATAAAGAAAAATAGTTTATATATATTTTTTTACAAATGTCATTTTACTCTGTTTATTAATGTTTTTACTCCACATTTGTGGAGGATTTATGATATATTTAAAATTTATGAATTGATTTTATTTATTTTTTTTAAGTAGGTTTTTATACAAAAACAGCTTTTTATGTAAAATTCATTTTTTTACATTTATTTATATTGTACATTTATTTATACTGTCCAAAAACTGCACAGATGTGGATTAAAAAACATTAATAAACAGAGTAAAATTACATTTGTTAAAAAAAAAACAACAACTATTATTCTGTTTCCAAAATTACATGTTATTGCCTGGGGTCTCTGGAGACATTTAACATAAAAACAGATATCAGTACAGTAGTTTTTTGTAGATCTAGAAAGGGTTGAGAGCTGTACAAAGTTTCATGCCATTTGGACAATGAACAATTTTTTTTTTAAATGTAATGTTTAGAGGATCTTGATGCAAATCAGTTTTAATCGGGTGTTTGGTCACGAGACTCGTGTGTCTTATACTCTTAATATCTGTGTACGGCTCATAGCGGCTGTAAGAAACATCTCTGCATGCAGGAAAACACTGTGAATAATTGAGATCATCTCACCTCCTTCATAGCAGATCTTATGTTCATCCTTTTAGTAAGACTGTCAGAAGAAAGATGAATAAACAACACATTTAACACCACAAATAACTGCAATTTCAGGATTCAAACAGAGATGGCGACAATGAGGCAAAGCTTAAGCACTACCGCTTTAAATGTAACACTTAACCTAAATGTAATACAGTGATTCTTCATACATAGAGAATTAGATTTTTTTTAAATGAACTTCTTACCAAATGTACATCACAAAAGCCCCTGATACTCCACCGAGTAAAACACCAACACAAGCAGCAACACCGACAGTTACAGACGAGAAACATCTGACTGCTGAAATACAGACAAAACACACACCAATGTTTAACAGGACTAGATCAGACAAAATATACTGACAGATAAGAAAGTAAGCAGGAGTATGTGGTTAAAATACAGAATATGATTCATAAAACTCACACATAACGTTTAAAGTCACAGCATCAGAGTATTTCTCTCCATGTTCATTGATGGACTTGCACTTGTATTCTCCACTGTCTTCAGAGCTGTGTCTGAATATGTTTTTCAACTTTAGTTTAATTGTTTTAGATTATATAATTTATATTATATAAATTATATAAAGGATAGAATGTGTTTGTGTGACATACGCTTCTCACTTTCACTGTGGAGGGAGGGAGCGCCTGTGACACATGTCCTATATAACCCTTCTTGACACACACACACACACACACACACAAACACACACATAACTAGAACATGACACCATATAACCACACACACACACACACGTCCTATATACCGGCTGTTTGAAGCCGTCAAAACTATCCGCCAAAACTATCCGTCAAAAACATCTGTTCTGTTAAAATAGGGCAAAACTACCCGTCAAAACTATGATTTAGCATAGGAAGGTTAAAAAGGTCAAAAACTAACTGTCATACCACATGATCGATGCGTGGGAGGGGTAAATAGGTTAATCCCATGACCTCATTACGGAAGTTCAACCCATCAATCATAAAGGTCACCGGAAGTTCAACCTGTCAAAAGGTCAAAGGTCAAAGTCATTAATCATTTTGACACAAGGTGTCTCATAAGTACTACTCATGTTCTATCATAGTAGCTCAAAATTGATCAGAAATTACTACTCTGCTTTGCTCTTTGCAATTTGTTTATGTTCTTCCTCCTCCTTGTACCCCTATTTTTACAGTACTGTACCCTGCATCTCACAAACTTGTCCTTGTCTCTGTGATACTGTAATTCTTGTTCTTTGTTGATATGAACCTGCAACCAGTCAAAATCTATTGAGCAGTCAGTATACTGTTAACAAATGGAAAGCACAATGTTCAGGCCCATTCAGTTTGTTCATTGTACAGTATACAGCCTACAATGCACTGTACTACAGCATACAATACTAAAAGGGACAAACATCAAAGGAGTAAACGTGATCAGTGTGCTTCTTCTTGTCTTTGGGCATCATTTGAAACAGGTTAAATCAATTTTGAGTGGTTGTGTTCAATCAATGACATGTGTTCTCTATTTGTATTTGATTATTGCCACTTGTGTTTACCAGTATGGATGACGTGCATTACAGTGCAGAATGTGTTTTGAGAATGAGCTCAGCCTGCACCTGCAGCACAAACGGGCTGGGGGGAAGAACCACTCAAACTCCTGTACCGAAAGGGTCTTAATACGGATTTACAGGGAGAGCTGGCGTGCCGCAACGATGGGAAATCCCTCGGTGAAATCATGAAGCTCGCCATTCATCTCTATAATCTCATTCGCGCTCGACAGACACCTTTCAAATCCAGTCTCTTCGAGAATCCCTCCGCCAGCGCTGAGCCAGAACCTATGCAGATCGGCTACACACGCCTCACCACCGTAAAACGTGAAAGAAGAAGGCGGAATAATCTGTGTTTGTACTGTGCACAATCCGGTCACCTGAGGGCTTCCTGTCCTGTGAGACCCACATCCAGAGACCCCACTACGGTGAGTTCTAGTGTTCATTCTTCTAATTCTCTAACTTTAGAAATCTCTTTAGATTTTTTTGGGGAAACTTTTAAAATAAGGGCTTTAATTGACTCAGGAGCCGCTGGTAATTTTATTGATCTTGCCTTAAATCTCCAAGAAATACCAGCAGCTTATCATGATCTAGTCCTGGCATTCAGCGAGAGTGAGGCTTCACAATTACCACCACATCGAGCCGGCGACTGTGCCATTGAACTCTTGCCTGGGGCCGTGCCACAGCACGGACCAGTGTACACACTATCTCAACCTGAGACTGAGGCCATGAAATCATACATCGAGGAACAGCTTGCCAAGGGCTTCATTACCCCCTCTACATCTCCTGCTTCTGCCGGTTTCTTTTTTGTAAAGAAGAAGGATGGGAGTCTCAGGCCATGCATTGATTTCCAGGGTCTCATTGAAGTGACCATGAAGTATCGTTATCCTCTGCCATTAGTCCCAGCTGCTCTGGAGATGCTCCGCACTGCCCGGTACTTCACTAAGCTAGACTTACGGAATGCGTACAACCTCATTCGCATAAGGAGGGGTGACGCGTGGAAGACGGCCTTTTCTACGACCTCAGGCCACTATGAATATCGGGTAATGCCTTTCGGGCTCTCCAATAGTCCCTCCGTTTTCCAGGCTTTTGTCAATGAAATTTTCCAAGACTTGCTTAATCAGAAAGTCATAATCTACATTGATGATATCTTAATCTACTCCGAGACCCTCGAAGCGCACGTCAGGGATGTGCGAGCCGTCCTCAAGCGCTTAATTGACAACCAGTTATATGCCAAGATCCAGAAGTGCGAGTTTCATCAGACCCGAATCGCTTTCCTGGGCTACATCATTAGTGCCGAAGGTGTCTTTATGGATGACAGCAAGGTCAAAGCCGTTGTTAACTGGCCTCAACCTACATCTGTGAAGGAGTGACAGCGCTTTCTGGGCTTTGCCAACTTTTATCGCAGATTCATACGTAACTTCAGTCTCATCGTGGCCCCTCTCACATCCCTTCTCCGGGGGGGGGGGCAGCGTTTCCGGTGGTCTCCCGAGTGCACTTCGGCTTTTGAACGGCTGAAGGAAAAGTTCACCACAGCTCCCATCCTCCATCACCCAGACCCCGAGAAAGAGTTTATCGTAGAGGTGGATGCTTCGAACACAGGAGTGGGTGCAATATTGTCTCAACGCCACGGTAGTCCTGCCAAGATGTTTCCCTGTGCCTTCCACTCGCAATTATGATGTGGGCGATCGTGAACTCCTGGCCATGAAGGCTGCCTTTGAGGAGTGGAGGCACTGGTTGGAGGGTGCGCGTCAGCCATTCACCGTTCACACTGATCACAGAAATCTAGAATATATCAGGTCTGCCAAACTTTTAAATGCTTGTCAAGCTCGCTGGTCCTTGTTCTAGATTTAATTTCAAAATCACCTACCGACCCAGATCCAAGAACGGGAAGGCTGACGCTCTGTCCCGTCAGTTCGACAGCCCCAGCGAACCCTCCAAGCCAGAACCCATTCTCCCCTCTACACTTATTGTGGCACCTGTGCAGTGGGACATAATTTCTGAGGTCACAGCATCTCAGCAAGAACATCCAGCTCCACCAGAATGTTCTGCGGATCGCCTCTTTGTTCCCCTCGAGCTCCGCAACCGTGTGCTTCAATGGGTTCACTGCACTCCCTGCGCTGGTCACCCTGGTATCTCTGCTACCATTCAGTTAGTCTCCAACCGCTTCTGGTGGTCAACACTTCAACCCGATGTCATAAAATTCATCCATCAATGCTCCACCTGTAACACAGTCAAGTCATCCCATCTAAAGCCTGCCGGTCTCTTACAGCCACTGCCAGTGCCTAAACGCCCATGGTCCCACATTGCAGTGGATTTTGTGACGGATCTGCCACAGTCTCAAGGATTCACTACTGTCTTCTCCGTCGTTGATCGCTTCTCTAAGTCCTGTCGTTTCATCCCGCTGGCTGGTCTGCTCACAGCCCTGCAGACAGCTAAAGCACTCCTCAATCATGTGTTCCGTCTCTTTGGTCTTCCTGAGGACATCATCTCCGACTGTGGTCCTCAGTTCACTTCCCGTGTCTGGAAAGAACTTTGCTTGAAACTCAACATCAACGTCAGCCTCACCTCTGGATACCACCCTCAGGCCAACGGGCAGGTTGAGCGTTTAAACCAAGATCTCACTCGCTTCCTGCGGACTTACTGCCATCAAAACCAGCAGGCATGGTGGACCCCTGTATCGACCTGGCCAGTGGGTGTGGCTCTCCACCCGAGATTTTCGTCTTAAGCTTCCAAGCAAGAAATTATCTCCTCGTTTCATCGGGCCATTCAAGATTCTTCATCAGATCACCCCAGTCTCTTTTCGTTTGGCTCTCCCTACACATTACCGAATCTCACCCACTTTCCATGTGTCTCTTTTCAGACCCGCTGTTGCTCCCAGGAGAGAGGAGGTCCAGGAGGAGGTCGCTCCTGTGCAGGCTCCCCGCACTGATGTCGGCGGCGAGGAGGCTTACCGGGTGCGAGAGGTCCTGGATTCCAGACGCTGCAGCGGGGTGTTACAGTATCTGATTGACTGGGAGGGTTACGGCCCCGAGGAACGCTCTTGGGTCAGGTCTCAGGATATCCTGGATCCTACATTGCTCTCCTCCTTCCACCGTGAACACCCAGATCGACCTGCTCCAAGACCCCGTGGAAGAACCCGTCGTCGGTCAGATCCTCGCTGCAGGGGGGGTGGGGGGGGGGCTGCTACGAGCTGCTATGCCTCCCTCTGGTATCACTCGCTCTCTATCTCCTGAGTTCTAGAACTGCAATTCCCATCATTCATATATGCTCTCATCACTGTCTATCCCTGCCTGGTTTCCCTGATCACCTTCATCACTATCACCTGCGCATCATTATCTACCCTTTATCTGGACTGCTCCCCCATTGTTCCCTTGCGAAGTCTTGTTTTGCCCCGCAGACATTTCCAAGCGTTTCCCTGGTGTTTCTACGTGCCCTGTGTTTCCCTGGTCTTTTGATCTTTGCCTGGACTCTGGACTCTTTACGTGAACATTCGCCGCCTGCCCTGACCCTTGCCTGTGTTTCACCTCGAATACTGGATTGCCCCTTCATTATATGCCTTCCTGAGTTCTATGTCTGCTTTCCTCTGTTTCATTACCTGTTTTAATAAATTACTGCAGATGGATCCGACCGCCTCAGCCTCTCTATCACAGTTGATTTGAACAAAACAAAAATATTTACCAACAAATTACTGTGCAGAGAAATTTTGGTTTTAGTTACTCTGGTTCAATAGCTTATGTCTGTGTTATCTTTTTTATCTTCATGGTAGGGCTGGGCGATTTAAATCGCGATATTGTTATGCGCATCTCGTCAGTAAAGCCGGTTCCTTGATTAGTAGTAAATCGCCATCACCTGCTTTCAGATGAAGCGGCATTCACTACAAAGAACCGTAGTTAACTGACAAGCTGAGCCATATCACATTAATATCGCGGACGTATCGCCAGCGATAATTAATGCGATATGGCTCAGCTTGTCAGTTAACTACGGCTCTTTGTACACAGCAAAAACTCCAGTGTTAAATTAACACTCCTGGGAGTGTATATGAGTCCACACTCAAGAGTGTTTAAGTTAATGAGATAATTAAGTGATTAATTTAGTGATGATTGAACATTATTGAAGACACCTGATGTTAACAAGCAGAATCACTGAAGGAGAAAATCACAAATTGTAAGTTACCATTATGACGATCAATGGTTGCTTTAGTTGGACTCTTGACCCATATATTATTAACTTTAGATTTTGTTTGTCTGTTGTTTCTGAATTATAATCACCAGTTGAACAAAGAAAAAAGTGATCTGATGGTGTTGGTTATGTTATGACAATCATCATTTGAACTTGATCACTGAACTCATTAAAATCCTTCTTTCTGACTTCGATTTATGTTGTTGGTTAGTGAATCTGCATAAATGCCCAGCATTTTTGATATAATATAAAGGATTTCTTAAAAGTTGTTTAAAAAAAAAAATCATTATTTTAGGCACACACAGATGTCAATATTCAGTCTATGCATCTCAACAATGGTGAGGAGCAGAATATTCAATTAGGAAAAGTAAATTACATAGACAATTCAGATCATAATTTATTCATACCGCAATGCATGATGGGAGCCATTAATGAGTTGTGATTGGTGGCAGCCACTGCAACATGCTTTATTATTGTCACCATTGTTGAGATTCACAGGCTGATTATTGATGTCTGTGTTTTAAATTAATTTATCTGAATGTCTTTTGATCAGAACAATGTTTATTAAATATTTTGAATTATAAGTAAAGTACTGATAATCATAGGCTGAAGAATCACTAAACTGCTGCTAATAAGTTAAACCAAACTATCTCAATAAGTTTCCTTTTTCAGATCACAGCATAATTATGTAAAAAAATAACCAACACTATAAGATAACATTTTACTTTGTTCATTTAACTGTTATAAATCAATAACAGCAGACAAACAACAGTAAATATTAAAGTAAACATATAATGGTCTAGAGCCTAACTAAAGCAAACACCCATCACCTTAATGGTAACTTACAATTTGTGATTTTCTTCTTCAGTGATTCTGCTTGTTAACATCAGGTGTCTTCAATAATGCTCAATCATCACTAAATTAATCACTTAATTATCTCCTCAGCCCTAAATGCAGCTTCATCTGAAAGCAGGTGAAGGCGATTTTCTACTAATCAAGGGAACCGGCTTTACTGTCGAGATGCGCATAACAATATCGCGATTTAAATCGCCCAGCCCTACTTCATGGTAATCTTTTGATCCATTTACTCTTCTCATTGTGTGCTAATTCAGGGTCTGAAGTGAAGCGCAGGAGAATATCATCCGAATTCTCTCTGAGAAGATTAACGAGAGATCCGGCCAGATTGAAAGGATGGTGAAGGAGAATTCTTCCAACATTGAAGCTTTGGGCAAATCTCTTATACGTCAGTTCATGATGATGTAATGGAGCTGCAGAAAGAAAACAAAATCCTAAAAAATGCAAAGGCTCTCCTAGGAAATAAAGTCAAGGAAATGAATACGGAAATTCATGACCAGGAACGTTACAGCCGCAGATGGTGTCTGCGTTTATACGGACTGTCCGAGCAATCCATCAACCACGCCTGTTGACATTTCGCCATCAATACGCCTGTATTCCTGTGGGCGGAGGTTAGTCAAAAAACTGTTCTAGTGACATCATTAAAGAGGGAAGTAGAGGGATGTAGTCCAAACCGGCCGTCCGATGTAGGCGGCTTCTGTTAAATAAAATATCTCGCTTGGCACTGAACTTTGAGCTTTATAATTTTACAGATATTATTTATACTCTAACAACAACATTACACACTAACTAAAGAATTAAATGGTTGATAGAATTTTTGAACAATAGAGAAAGTCTTTGGAACGTTTTTCCTAATTACATATTTAATACTCTTGGAGGCATAGATTTTTTTGTTGAAATGTCATTTTTCTGCTGACAAAATTTGTGTAAAATTGGCCAGTTTTCACAGACAAACAAGCCCTGCTAGCATGGAAATTGGTATATAAGCACAACTATTTCATATGGAATAACAAAGACATTTAAAAACAAATCACTATTCTATCATACTTGGTTCAATGAAGGGATTATATTAGTAAGACAATTGGTTAATTCCAATGGATTTTTGTTATCATATACTGAATTTCTAAAAAATAAATTAAATTACCAGTTAAACCAAGAGAGTTTGCTATTGTTCTTGACGTGATTCCAAAGAGTGTGATGTTACTCTTCATCAGCATGAACAATCTTTGTGATAAAAGTTTCATTGATAATGTTGATGTTTTAAAACAAAAATGTAGCAATAATAGAAGGAATGCTCTTGGTTCTGTGTCTTTTCCTGCAGCAAGATTCTTTTGGTCTTCTTTATTTGGTGAAATCTCTTGGGTTAAACATGGAAATAAGCCAAATAAGTTTTGTGTTAATAACAAAATTAAGAAAGTGACTTACAAAATACTTCACAGAATTTATCCTGCTAAGCATGTTTTGGAAATATTTAAGCTTAATATTTCATTTACTTGTGAATTTTGTGCACTAGAAAAAGAAACAATTGTGCATCTGTTTTTTCACTATATTTACTCAATATTATTTTGGAAAGATTTAGAAACCTTTATTAATAGAAAATTGAAGTGTATGATGGAAATTTGTGTTTTTGATGTGCTTTTTGTACTCAGAATGACAATTTGGAATGTAAAGAACAACATATTATACAGTTATTTATTTTATTAGGAAAATACCATATACAGAAACAGAAGTGGGCTCAAGTTAAACCAAATTTTCCAAATTTTATAAATGACTTTACATATGTATATCTTTTGGAACAAGCTAAAAACAAAAAAGCAATGAAAAAAATGTAATGCATTGAAAGCACTGGATTTTATGTAAAAAATTTTTTTTTTTTTTTTTTTTTGCAGCTAATGTTAATATGATATTGTGAATATGTAATACCTCTTGTTCTTGTGGCATTGAATAATAAAAAAGAACAATAATTCACAAGTCAACCACTAGAGGTCCTACCAGTGCTGTGAATCCAGTAAAGACATTACAGACTTAAATATACCATGAAGGTTAATCAGGTTTATTGAAGCACTGGTCCTAGTTGTAAAAACATACAAAATAAAACAGGCAGAGAAAACTCTATTAAAATACATTAATACATAAAATGAAATACTTTTGCATTTAAATATTAATAAGTTGTGCAGATATCACTTGTCTGATTTCTAATCTTACACCCCAATCTGAAAAAAAAAAAAAAAAAAACAGAATAACAACAAATTATATACTAACAGATTAAACAAACTTAAAGCCAATATATATATATATATATATATATATAAATATATATATATATATATATATATATATATATATATATATATATATATATATATATATATATACAAAGAGTCAAAGAGAACAAATGAGTCTTAATGTGGGTGATGAACATGTTTATATTGGTTGTGGTCTGAACAGAAGGGAAAATTATTCCACAACTAAACAATCATCCACCAATCGTTCATTAAATGATTGATCACAGGCTTTGTGTTCACTGGTCTCTATCACTCATTTGACGCTGCTGTAGATCACTGATGCATCTTCCATAATCTGAACAGTTGATCGCATAAAAATCAAAACAAACAGGAGCACAACAATATTATAGCCCAGATTATATGATCTGTGGTGGTTAAAATAGTGCTGGTTAAGCTGGTACTGGTTAAGTTGGCGCTGGTTAAGAAGGTACTGGTTAAGCTGGTACTGGTTAAGATGGTACTAGTTAAGCTGGTACTGGTTAAATTGGTACTGGTTAGGCTGGCACTGGTTAAGTTTATGCTGGTTAAGATGGTGCTGGTTAAGCTACTGGTTAAGTTGGTGCTGGTTAAGTTGGTACTGGTTAAGTTTTTAATGGTTAAGTTGGTACTGGTTAAGATGGCACTGGTTAAATTGGTGCTAGTTAAGCTGGTACTGGTTAAGTTGGTACTGGTTAATTTTGTACTGGTTAAGTTGGTGCTAGTTAAGCTGGTACTGGTTAAGCTGGTGCTGGTTAATATGATGCTGGTTAAGCTGGTCCTGGTTAAGTCGGTGCTGGTTAAGTTGGTACTGGTTAAGTTTTTAATGGTTAAGTTGGTACTGGTTAAGAAGGTACTGGTTAAGCTGGTACTGGTTAAGATGGTACTAGTTAAGCTGGTACTGGTTAAATTGGTACTGGTTAGGCTGGCACTGGTTAAGTTTATGCTGGTTAAGATGGTGCTGGTTAAGCTACTGGTTAAGTTGGTGCTGGTTAAGTTGGTACTGGTTAAGTTTTTAATGGTTAAGTTGGTACTGGTTAAGATGGCACTGGTTAAATTGGTGCTAGTTAAGCTGGTACTGGTTGAGTTGGTACTGGTTAATTTTGTACTGGTTAAGTTGGTGCTAGTTAAGCTGGTACTGGTTAAGCTGGTGCTGGTTAAGATGATGCTGGTTAAGCTGGTCCTGGTTAAGTCGGTGCTGGTTAAGTTGGTACTGGTTAAGTTTTTAATGGTTAAGTCGGTACTGGTTAAGCTGGCACTGGTTAAATTGGTGCTAGTTAAGCTGGTACTGGTTAAGTTGGTACTGGTTAAGTTAGTACTGGTTAAGTTGGTGCTAGTTAAGATGGTACTGGTTAAGTTGGTGCTGGTTAAGTTGGTGCTGATAAAGCTGGCACTGGTTAAGTTGGTGCAGGTTAAAATGGTATTAGTAAAGTTGATATCAAAAAACTTGAAGTTCCCATGAGATTTACATTTCTGTCCAAATATCACTTCTGTCACAAAATATCGAACCTTGAGACTCAGACCTTTCTGACAATATTTTTAAGATTAGAAAAGGTTTTGATCATAAATTATGAAACATGATTACGCCCAAAAGGGGGTGGTTAAGCTTGTACTGGTTAAGCTGCTGGTTAAGTTGGTATTGGTTAAGATGGTACTAGTTAAGCTAGTACTGGTTAAGTTGGTGCTAGTTAAGCTGGTACTGGTTACGTTGGTATTGGTTAAGTTGGTGCTGGTTAAGCTAGGTACTGGTTAAGTCGGTGCTGGTTAAGCTGGTACTGGTTAAGTTGGTACTCGTTAAGTTTGTACTGGTTTAGCTGACACTGGTTAAATTGGTGCTAGTTAAGCTGGTACTGGTTAAGCTGGTTAAGTTGGTGCTGGTTAAGTTGTTAGTGGCTATCACTCATTTGACGCTGCTGTAGATCAGTGATGAATCTTCCACAATCTGAACAGTTGATCGCCTAAAAAAATCAAAACAAACAGGAGCAAAACAATATTATAACCCAGATTTAATGATCTGTGGTTATTTAAATGGTGCTGGTTAAGCTGGTACTAGTTAAGTTGGTACTGGTGAAGCTGGTACTGGTTAGGTTGGTACTGGTTAAGTTGGTGCTGGTAAATCTGGCACTGGTTAAGTTGGTACTGGTTAAGCTAGTTAAGTTGGTGCTGGTTAAAATGGTCAAACATTACAACAATCGTTCATTAAACGATTGAACACAGGCTTTGTGTTTGCTGGTCTCTTTCACTCATTTGACGCTGCTGTAGATCACTGATGAATCTTCCACAATCTGAACAGTTGATCGCCTAAACAATCAAAACAAACAGGAGCACAACAATATTATAGCCCAGATTATATGATCTGTGGTTGTTTAGATGGTGCTGGTTCAGCTGGTACTGATTAAGTTGGTGCTGGTTAAGCGGGTTAAGTTGGTACTGGTTAGGTTAGCACTGGTTAAGTTGGTACTGGTTAAGCTGGTACTGGTTAAGTTGGAACTGGTTAAATTTGTGCTGGTTAAGTTGGTTAAGTTGGAACTGGTTAGGTTGGCACTGATTAAGTTGGTACTGGTTAAACTGGCACTGGTTAAATTGGTGCTGGTTAAGTTGGTACTGGTTAAGCTGGTGCTGGTTAAGTTGGCACTGGTTAAGTTTGTCCTGGTTAAGCTGGTACTGTTTAAATTGGTGCTGGTTAAGTTGGTATTGGTTAAGCTGGTACTGGTTTTGTTGGTGCTGGTTAAGCTGATTTACTTGGTACTTTTTAAGATGGTGCTAGATAAGCTGGTACTGGTTTTGTTGGTACTGATTAAGTTTGTGCTGGTTAAGCTGGTTTAGTTTGTGCTGGTGAAGTTGATGCTGGTTAAGTTGGTACTGGTTAAGTTGCCCTGGTTAAGTTAGTATTGGTTACTTTTGTGCTGGTTGTTTGTGCCGGTTAAGTTGCACTGATTAAATTGCACTGGTTAAGTTAGTACTGGTTAAGTTGATGCTGGTTAAGTTGGTACTGGTTAAGTTGGCACTTGTAAATGATTATGCAATTAGACCAACAAACCTATATTAAAACAATAAATATATAAGTATTCCATTAAACCATGGAACAATTAGTTAAATGTTTTCTTCAGTTTTATTTATTAATATTTTTTTTCCTGGACTGTGTTAATAAAGAATTTAATAATGTTAGTTTCCTATCAGTTCATACAGTTACAGGCTGAGACACAAGGCGCGTTTCCAGTAAAGATTTGCGCAAAACTTTTGCGATTTTTTTCTAAATATTGATAAAAAACTATTGCGAAATGACAGCGTTTCCATTAACCGATGTCATGCGACTAAAACATAATTTTTTTCTCTCGCGATAAGTCATTCCAAAAATCATGGCAACGGACGTTGGTAAGTTTATATATATCACAGCCACGTACCGCACAAGACATTATTATTATTAATGGAAGGAAACGTAAGCGTGTTATCCAAGCATTAATGGCAAGGAAAGACCCTTATACTGTGAGCGGCACATATGAGGTGTTACTGGGTTTTTCTCACTCATTTCTGCTCTGAGGTCTTGATTGTGGAATTTCATTGAGGTTTAGAATCCAGTATTTCTGTCATTCTTTTGTCTTTTATGAATTTAATAAAGAGCTCTGTCTCATATTCTGTCCAAACACCCCACGTCATCTACGTCAGGTGACTGTAAATGCGCAAAAACTGTTTCCATTGCAGTTTTGCAAAATATTATTTTTAGCGCAATTTTCCACCGGACAAATTGCGATTGTTAACTCATGATTTCTGTTCTGTGCGTCTGTGCGCACCAATCTTGCACTTCTATCTACTCCTCAACCAGACCACCTAGAGACTTCGGGTTTTCGGCATTATGTTAAGGAAGGTCTAATCTCGGGAACGCACAAAAAAAAATCCAGGAAAAGATTTACTATCTCTTAGTGTTGTGATCCCATGAGGTGAGAAAATTGCGCTAAAACACTCACTGAGTTTTTATTACTTGTTTTGAATTGCCTGAAAAACCCCCTCATGCGAGCGTAAATACTTTTTTGCGATAAATGGGAGTTTTTGCGAAATTGACGTGTTTCCATTGGGCGTATTTTGAATTCGCAATTTCAATTTGCACAATTTGAAGGGTAATGGAAACGCGGCTACAGATAACGGCTGGTCGACTGATTTTCTGCTTCTGTAAAGTCGTGTTGTGTTTGGATGATTTACCTCATTCACTGTGTGATCTTCAGCTTTAACACTCCTTTGTTTCTTCCTGTGATAATCACAGACATTAACAGACATTGGACGAATGTATTAAATTAAGAGAGAATATAAACGCTGTTTTTAAAGATTACTAATAATCAAACACAAATGGATAATTTCCTTCTACATCAGACAAAAAGTGTACAAAACTTGTACAATCACTGCAGTTTTTTAACTCACAGTATAAACAGGATGATGACGGAGATGATGACGAAGATGATGATGAAGACTAATCCTCCAGATGCCGCTGTGATCACAATCACATTCCCACCAGCAACATGATGAACTGAAAGAGGAAGATCATCATGATTAACTCTCCAAACTGATGAATGATGTGAAGATACAGGAGTGTGTTAATAAAAGCTTCACCTGTGACAGTTACAGCGTCTGATCTCTGAGATCCATGTTGATTGTGAGCCTGACAGTAGAAGCGTCCACTCTGTAGTGCACTGAAACTCTGTCCAGATCCAACAGCTGAGGGTTCATTCTCCTTAAACCAGCTGAAGTTCAGAGCAGGAGGGTTTGAGTCACTGATGCAGTTCAGAGTCACTGAATCTCCCTCCAATATTACACCAGATCCACTCATCAACACTGAGACGTTTCTGGGAGGATCTAAAGACAAAAGTGAAAATTTACAACACATATTAGAAAATTATGATTTTAAAGTTTTTGAACAATGAGCAGATGATCATTTACTCACACATGATGTTTAAAGTCACAGTATCAGAGTATTTCTCTCCATGTTCATTGATGGACTTGCACTTGTATTCTCCACTGTCATCAGAGCTGATCTTTGAGATGTTGAAGATTCTTCCAGATCCTACAATCGTTCCTCCTTTAAACCAGCTGATGTTCAGAGCAGGAGGGTTTGAGTCACTGATGCAGTTCAGAGTCACTGAATCTCCCTCCTTTATTACACCAGATCCACTCATCAACACTGAGACGTTCCTGGGAGGATCTAATACAGATAAATATTGATATCATTAACAATCATTTTAAACTTAACATCACAGATGTTTCGAGGATTTAATGTCACAGTTACTGAACCATCATTAACTCACACATGACGTTTAAAGTCACATTATCAGAGTATTTCTCTCCATGTTCATTGATGGACTTGCACTTGTATTCTCCACTGTCATCAGAGCTGATCTTTGAGATGCTGAAGATTCTTCCAGATCCTACAATCGTTCCTCCTTTAATCCAGCTGAAGTTCAGAGCAGGAGGGTTTGAGTCACTGATGCAGTTCAGGGTCACTGAATCTCCCTCCACTATTACACCAGATGGACTGATGGACACTGAGACGCTCCTGGGAGGATCTAATACAAAAAAACAAAACACTTTAACAATCAAATTAAATTTGACATCAGACTTATGAATCACCCTCCATTATTTCACCTGATGGACTGATGCAATCACAGGATTTATTGGATAAGAGGATCTGTGTCAAGTAGAAGGTATGCAAAATGAAAATATGATTCATAAAACTCACACATGATGTTTAAAGTCACAGTATCAGAGTAGTTCTCTCCATGTTCATTGATGGACTTGCACTTGTATTCTCCACTGTCTTCAGAGCTGATCTTTGAGATGTTGTAGATTCTTCCAGATCCTACAGTCGTTCCTCCTTTAATCCAGCTGAAGTTCAGAGCAGGAGGGTTTGAGTCACTGATGCAGTTCAGAGTCACTGAATCTCCCTCCACTATTACACCAGATCCACTCATCAACACTGAGACGTTTCTGGGAGGATCTAAAGACAAAAATGAAAATTCACAACACATATTAGAAAATTATTATTTTAAAGTTTTTGAACAATGAGCAGATGATCATTTACTCACACATGATGTTTAAAGTCACAGTATCAGAGTATTTCTCTCCATGTTCATTGATGGACTTGCACTTGTATTCTCCACTGTCATCAGAGCTGATCTTTGAGATGTTGAAGATTCTTCCAGATCCTACAATCGTTCCTCCTTTAATCCAGCTGAAGTTCAGAGCAGGAGGGTTTGAGTCACTGATGCAGTTCAGAGTCACTGAATCTCCCTCCACTATTACACCAGATTCATTTATCAACACTGAGACGCTCCTGGGAGGATCTAATTCAGAAAAAAAAAACAAAAAAAAACACTTTAACCATCATATTAAATTTGACATCAGACTTATGAATCACCCTCCATTATTTCACCAGATGGACTGATGCAATCACAGGATTTATTGGAGGATCTATGTAAAATAGAAGGTATGAAAAATGAAAATATGATTCATAAAACTCACACATGATGTTTAAAGTCACATTATCAGAGTATTTCTCTCCATGTTCATTGATGGACTTGCACTTGTATTCTCCACTGTCATCAGAGCTGATATTAGTGATGCTGAAGATTCTTCCAGATCCTACAATTAATCCTCCTTTAATCCAGCTGATGTTCAGAGCAGGAGGGTTTGAGTCACTGATGCAGTTCAGAGTCACTGAATCTCCCTCCACTATTACACCAGGTCCACTTATCAACACTGAGACGTTCCTGGGAGGATCTAATACAGATAAATATTGATATCATTAACAATCATTTTAAACTTAACATCACAGATGTTTCGAGGATTTAATGTCAGTTACTGAACCATCATTAACTCACACATGACGTTTAAAGTCACAGCATCAGAGTATTTCTCTCCATGTTCATTGATGGACTTGCACTTGTATTCTCCACTGTCATCAGAGCTGATCTTTGAGATGTTGAAGATTCTTCCAGATCCTACAATCGTTCCTCCTTTAATCCAGCTGAAGTTCAGAGCAGGAGGGTCTGAGTCACTGATGCAGTTCAGAGTCACTGAATCTCCCTCCACTATTACACCAGATGGACTGATGGAGATCACAGGTTTCACTGGAGGATATACAGATGTCAGGTAAAAGTATTTATCAGAGACGGCTGGTGGAAAATGTTCTAGGAAAGGCTGCAGTGGGTTATTATTGGACAATTTCAGCAAACATCCCAGTTTAATTTTTCACTGTTTAATGCTCAAAGTTAAAGAAAAAGTTTAAAGGTACAATGTATGTAACTTTTTTGCTTTAAAAATAGCAAAAATCACTATATCTATGTTATATATTTTTTTTTTAGTTGTGTACTTACATTATCCCGACTGTTTCTAACAACTTTCAAACCAGGAGAAATTTTAATTTAATTTTTAGACACGGGACGTTTCTTTATTTCCGGTTTGTCGCAGTCAATGTCATATCCGCAGTCATTTCCGCGTTGTCCCTGGTTTCTGCTCGTACTGCCATAGCAACCAGAGCTATGAACCAGAGCCCTCTGATAGTAACCAAGGCGACAGATGTGGAGTTTGTGTAGTTTGCAATGTCTATTTGCACGCTGTTGTTGTTTTGTTCAAACATTATGGACCATGGCAAGCAGACTTTGTATAAAAAAGGAGAACTAAAACAAGAATCAATATCAGCGCTGTGTTTTCGAGATGCGAGAGCTCCCATAGACAGTAAATGAGAGCTCCACGTCCGAGACGTCGACCGCTCCTACATGTACTTTATTAAACAGGTGAGCACATTTACATAAAACTAATCAATGTTATATAGCTAGTTCAACAATGATAAAATGTTATAATATGATCTGTATGTTATTCCAGCCCGTTCTCATCCTAGGGCGTCATATATTGACGCTCTTGACATTTCGTCGACATCGAACGCACATGGCACCCTTTAGCGTTAATATGAGACGCAGATAGAAATGGGCCAGAAGGCGCCTCCTAGCGGTCTAACCCTAACCCTACACTAGACCTAAACCTACCCATAACCGAACAAAGCTCTGTGCGTCTCATATTGACGCTAAAGGGTGCCATGTGCGTTCGATGTCGACGAAATGTCAAGAGCGTCAGTATTATGACGCCCAAGGATGAGAATGCGTTGGTTATTCTAATGTTGATCTAGCTTACTGCTAGTCTCACACAGACAAACCAACACATAGAATAACATTAATTTCAACAGTTTAGTGTGCTAGTGTAATGTTAGACCAAGTGAAACAGCGCTGCGTTACCTCACAAGTTTAATTTGTCTAATAAACTGACCTGTGAGTTGTAATTCTGCACTTGCGTGTAGTTCGGTAGAATGAAATGTCCATTCCTTTTATATCCGCGGGACTCGCGTCGTGTGGAGCTGATAGCTGTCTCTTAGCAATCCCGAACTGCTTCATATCACAGTCATGATAAAAGCATCGATGTATTCAGTCATCCATAAACGTTATTAGATCGGTCGGCTTGACGTTGACGACAAGATCCATAATTCTTAGCAAATGTTGCGTCATCAAACTATGCCTTTGTTATTGTAAGAGGTTAGTGACCCCTAGCAGCGAAAAAAAATCACATACTGTACGTTTAAGCAAAAAAAGTTAACAAGGAAAAACTATTAAGACTAAAATTTGAAAGGCTTGAAACATTGACAGTTTGAAATACAGACAGTTCTGGATTAAGTTTGAGGAAGATTTTTTTTTTTTTACTTTTTTACAATGAATATATATAGTGCAACTGCAAAAACTGAGAGGAAAAAAATACATGTTGCATTTGTTTAGAGATTTTTTTATATATAACTACAATTTTGATGTTACTTCGTTTCCTCGCTCCTCCGTCCTCCAGCCTGTGACCCAGAAACTGATCAAACTCAGCATCTTGAAGGACATCTCAATTGACCCTTCGCAGGGAGCTTGATTGACAGGCGATCTAACCAATCATAATCCGCCATCCGCCATTTTGTCCGACAAAGCAGTCAGGAGAGATAGCAGATTAACATGGGAGAATTTGAACTTGAAAAACGGAATGTACTGACGCCTTTCCGCGGTTAAAACAACATTCCTTCTTATGTTCATTAATGTTTATTTGATGCTATAAATTAACTAGAAGGAAGAGATGATCGGTTCACGAGCAGCTTTAACTGATTCTCTACAGCGATCTGTCAGACACATTTAAGAGCCACAAAACGGTATGTATCGTTTAAATTTCTTTTAAAAAATGACCAAATTTGAAAGGTGAGACTTTGTTTAATATGTCTAATATCAAAAGTAACCGAAAAGTAACCTGGTCTGTCCTGTCTGTCAGCGTGTTGTCAGTCTCCTCTCTGCTCCGCGATGTATTTTTCACTGCGTGAGAACATGGTGTTGCGTGAGAGCAGCGTAGCTTGTCGGGCATAGCGACAGTAACTAAGGAGGGCGGGTCTTTGCGAAGGGTCAATTCTCTCAATTCCCTTCACGTCACAATCATTTTCATTTATGCTTTACCTTTGCAGTTTATATAAATTATATATCAAGCATAAATCAACAGGACATCTTGCTTTATCTTTATTATTTATGAATTTCTTAAAATAACCAAACTTTAACAACATAAGGGCAGATCCCTTGATCACAGCTGTTGACGCTTTGAAGTGACGCTCCAGTGATCAAGAATATTCCAATATACAAATAGAGCGCTTCTCATTTCTTATTTGTGTATCCTCGTTTCCTTTCCTCGTGTCTCAGTTCCACCCCCTGTAGGATTCAAGGGAAGGTTGCAAGGATAGAATATTATTTGTTATTTAACAAATCAGTGACCACTAATTTGTCCCTAGCAATAATTTCAATCAAAAATTTAAATATATTTGTACTGTATATAACGTCTAGGTTACTGATGTAACCCCTGTTCCCTGAAGGAGGGAACCGAGACATTGCATGATTGACGAATTAGGATTGCGCCTGAGAACATATCATCATCGAGTTTTAACAGAACCGGTCCAATGGACATTGTCGAGTGAGATTTGCATCGCGGACCACACCCCGTGCTGTGGTTATAAAGGAAGCGATCAGAGACACTCCCCAAGTTTTCGCAGAGGAGCCGAGTGGTGCTCAACGTCAACGGGACGTAACTTCTCCCAGTTGAAAAAGACGAACTGTTAAATGTATTAAAAATGCATTAAAGTATATTTGTATTGTACTAAAAACATACTCAAGTACATTTTTAATATATTTAATTGTATGTCTTTTTCACCTTGGCTCCCTTCCCTCCTTCAGGGAACAGGAGTTACATTAGTAACCTAGACGTTCCCATTCAGTCATCACTATGAGTTACGTCAGTGATTGATGAATTGGGATCCCTAAGAAAAACGGCACAAACACTGTCTTCCAGCGCCTCATGTAAACCGCCTGATCCCCCACACCCTTGGAGAAGGAGAGGGCTTTACACAGAGAAGTCAATCACTGCTGTTCCTGCTTGTTAACGCCTACTTGTCACTGTTCTGCCATTTTCACTATGATGGTATAAATAAATAAATTAAATAAGTCAATAAATAACCCTTTAACTTTGAGTTCAAAACTTAGAAGATCCTACATTTCTCCAAGGACAGTGAATTATTTTTGAGTCTTTTTACCTGTGGAAGAACACACATATAGGATCACCACATATGGGCACCAGTCTAACACAGGGGCTGACCACTGACCAGAGTCGCTTCTGACTCCAGAGGAGGAGATGAGTTGCGACATGAGATGGGAGTGTGGATCACCTTGACAGTTTATTTACGCATATCGATGTGTTATCCGTTCAGATCAGTATATGTTTGTTTTGCAGCAACAGCAGAAACCGGCGGAGAGCAAGGAATACTGTGAGCAACTTGAGGCAATTGATCTGCCACTGGAGTCGAGTTTGCTCTTTCCCAGTTGACCTGAAGCCCCAGATGGCTGAGGTGTCTGAGCACCAGGTCCCTGTGTTCGCACAACTGATCTCGCGAGTGGCCAAGATGAGCCAGTCTTTGAGATAGTTGAGGATGCGAACACCCACCTCCCGTAACAGGGAAAGGGCGGCCTCCGCGACCTTCGTAAAGACGCCGGGTGACAGGGAGGACTTTGTACTGGTATGCCCGTCCCTCGATTGCAAAGTATAGGAACGGTCTGTGTCGAGGGAGAATTGAGACATGGAAGAACATGGCTACCATATACACTCTCAGAAAATAAAGTACATAATTGTACCTTTAGGGGTACAATGGCTTGTCACTGGGGCTGTACCCTCAAGGGTACAATATTGTACCCTTGGCATAGGGTACATATTTGTACCCTTGTGATTTGTACCTTAAGAGACCAGTCTTGTACCTGTGGTGACAATTTTGTACCTTTATTTAACAGTACAAAAATGGACCCTTCAAAAATGGTACCAAATTGGCTTTGACAGGGTACAATCGTTGACTATAATGATATGTATATATTACACACACACTGAATTAAAATCAGAATTTATTAAATCCTTTTCATTTTCACATTTTCCAACATTTTATTTTAAACTCAATGTCTAACTGTGACATATAAATTATTATCATCTGAGTAAGTGTCATTTGCCTGAAAGTCCATTTTATCTCCTTTCATCTCGACGACGGTTACTTCTATGCCTGCTTCTGATATTTTCTGAAGGACCTCCTCGGTTGAAAGCCCTGTAAGAACCATGAGTAACCGTGCTATGACTTCTTCTCCACCGATGGCCAAAAGAAAGAAAGACTGCGAACTGGACATTCTTTTAAATTGAGATTCAAGCAGCCAATCAGGGCTGGCTCTACATACACTCTCAGAAAATAAAGTACATAATTGTACCTTTAGGGGTACAATGGCTTGTCACTGGGGCTGTACCCTCAAGGGTACAATATTGTACCTTAACCTTTAAAAGAAACGGTACATATATGTAACTTTTAATGCTTTTTGATCCTCAAAAAGTTACATATATGTACCTTGAGGTCCAACAGCATAAACTCCAGTGTTAATTGAACTCTCCTGGGAGTTTATATGACTCCAGACTCAAGAGTGTTGAAGTTAATGATATTATTGAAGACACCTGATGTTAACAAGCAGAATCACGGAGGAGAAAATATAATTTTTTAAAGACACCGTTATGGAGATCAGTGTTTCCTTTAGTTGGGCTCTTGACCCTTAAATCATTAACTTTAGAATTTGTTTGGCTGTTGTATCTGAGTTATAACTGCCAGATGAACAAAGAGAAAAAGTGATCAGGTGGTGTTGGTTTATGTTTTAAAGTCTAATCTCAGACTTAAATGTATATTGTTGATTACAGCAGCCTGTGATTCTACAGCAAAAGATTTTCAGCATTTTAAATATAATCCAAAAATTCTTAAAAGTTGTTCTGATCAAAAGACATTGAAAATTACTTTATGAAGAAACACTGACATAAATAATCAGCCTGTGAATCTCAACAATGGTGACAATAATAAAGCATGTTGCAGTGCATTCTGGGTGCCACCAATCAAAACTCATTCATGGCTCCCATCATGCATTGCGGTATGAATAAATTATGATCTGAATTGTCTTACTAATTTCCTTTCCCTAATTGAATATTCTGTTTGTCACCATTGTTGAGATTCATACACTGATTCTTGATGTCTGTGTGTGCCTAAAAGAAAGATTTGTTTTATCAGATCAACTTTTAAGAAATTCTTTTGATTATTTCAAAAATTCTGGATCTTATGCTGTGGAATCACAGTGATGCTATAATCAACAATATACATTTAAGTCAGAGATTAGATTCTAAATGAGTTCAGTGATTCAGGTCAAATTATGATTAAGTCAAAACATAACCAACACCACCTGATCAACTTATCTCTTTGTTCATCTAGCCATTATAACTCAGATACAACAGCCAAACAAAACCTAATGTTAACAGTTTAAGGGTCAAAAGACCCAACTAAAGCAAACACTGATCACCACAACGGTGTCTTAAAAAAAGAGATTTTCTCCTTCAGTGATTCTGCTTGTTAACATCAGGTGTCTTCAATAATGCTCAATCATCACTCAATGAATTACTTAATTAGCTCATTAACTTTAGCACTCTTGATTGTTAATTTAACACTCATATTTTAACACTTTAACACTCTTGAGTCTGGAGCCAAATAAACTCCCAGGAAAGTTCATTTAACACTGGAGTTTTTGCTGTGTTATAGTGATTTAATATCAGTAAATTGACTTACAAAACTTTTATTTCCTTTATTTCAAGGCTACTCAAATATAGTGATAAGTTAAAATCTACCTTAAATGATTAAGGTATCATTAAAACCTTTACAAAAAAAATTAATAAAATTACTTAGCAGAGGCTGTCTTTTGATATTGTACCTTAACCTTTAAAAGAAACGGTATATATTTGTACCTTTTAATGCTTGGGGACATATATGTACCTTTTTGACCCTCAAAAAGGTACATATATGTACCTTGGGGGACAGAAATGGACTCCTACTGTACCCCTATTTCTGAGAGTGTACTATATCCAGCTACCCGTCCCAGAGTGGAGTCTGAGTGTGCAGTGCAACACTACCTGGCTCCACAGTTTGGCAGGGGTGCGTGAGAAAGCATACCGCTTGTTCTGAGACACTGTTTATGATTTATGGGGATTAAAAAAGAAGAATGGGAAGATTTTTATCATTATAGGGTGGTTGTGTACACACACTGCTGATACATTTATGTTCAAACACCATGTAAAGTGAATTTTGCATAATGGGTGCCTTTTACAAATCTTTAAAAATCTTAAAAACTTTTTAATACAAATTTTAGGTTGATATTTAAAAAAATTAAAAATAAATAAATCAGTACGATTTTTTGAGCGCAGTACCAAACTTTTCCACTAGATGACATCCAGACTCCTCTGGTGACCGTATAAGGACTCTTCGATTTCCATATATGGATTAAGTGATCTTAACTACAGTCTGAACGCTTTCAAATGCTATATAGTTTGTCAAGATTACTTTAGGTTTAGACTAAGATATTATTGTTATAAATGTATAATGGCAAGTGTCCCAAGGGTGTCGGGGAGGGGCAGTCTTAAAAATAGTGGTTAAAACATTTTTATAAACCATAAATTCAGATATTTATTCTTTGTAATGTTTGAAAAGTCAATCTGCACTCACACATGACATTGAGCTGAACATCAGGAGAGATGTGAGTGTGTCCGTCTACAGCACAGCTATATCTGCCTGAATCCTCTCTTCTGACTGACTGCAGCAGGAGTTCATTGTTTCTGTCTCTTCTCTCAGTTAATGGCTGTGAGTTTCTGTACCAGATGAATGTTGCTCTGTCAGTCAGAGCGCAGCTGCTTTTACATCTCAGAGTGACTGAATCTCCCTCTGTCACTCTCTCAGGAGACTCCACCTGAAGATCTGAACACAACACACACATTATATCTAGTGCTGCTGTCATACACTGATTATTATTCAACATAATGCACAGAAGAAGAGATGAACCTCATCAAAGTCACCTGTGACAGTAAGATTCACTCCTGAATCACCAGTATATCTTCCATCAGGTTTATCAGTGATGATTCTGAAATAGTACATGCGTGAATCCTTCAGTGTCACATGACTCAGTCTGATGTTGCTGTTCTGCTGTTTATCTCCCAGATACTGAAGCCTCTGACTGTATTCAGGGTCCTTAGACAGATCTTGAAGCTTAACACCCCTTTGAATTGGGCCTTTTGTCCAGAACACTTTCATGATCTGATGTCCAGTAGGGTATTTATAAGTGCATCTCATTATCACTGTTGAGTCTTTTAGTGCACAGATGCGTGAAGGACTGTACCTCACACTCCAACCAGCACTAGAAACCCCTGAAACACAGAATTCATCAAACTGTAAATGTTGTTTTATCTGTTATATTGGGCCATGAAAACATGACAATACTTTATTACTATTAGAAAACAGTGACTCATTACAGGAAATATAAGATAAATGTGAATAAATAATCTCAGTGTGAATTACTTTAAGACAGAGGAGTGAAGAGAGAACCAAGAAATCAGCCAAAAACAACAAGCTGCACAATTACAGTTTTTCTGAATTGCTAAAACACATTTCTTGAAACCATCACTCACTTTCTCAAAACCTTAAACACAAAAGCAAATGTTCAAAACTCATTCAGAGAATCTCTGACTCTTCTGGCAAAATCAAACAATGCTTTCAGATCTTACACACATCAGTCAATATTAGAAACACGACAGATCATTTGTTAGACACTACATGAAGAATGGAGAACACAGAATCCAAAGCATGCAGTTACAGGAGAAATATGTATTTATATATTGTAACAAAGTAAACAAATTTTGTAATTACGTAATAAAGTAGGGTAACACTTTATTTTGATAGTCCGTTTGTTGAGACTTTACTAGTTATTAGTAGCCATTCAGTAGCTTGTCAACAGTGCATCAGTTGACATTCAACAACACTGTTTCAACAGACAAGTAACATACGTTCAACTGACTGCCTATAGACTATAAGGTACAATTCAAGTGTTAATCTACAGATTTTACGAAAAAGTGCCTGTTGACTGTCAATGTTATTTTGCAACAGGTTATTAACCAATTGTCGACTAAATTTCAATTGTCAACTAACTTTCTGTAGATTGAGTACCAACAACTCAAGATCAATCTGTCAGTTAAATGTCAACAGTCATGTCAGCATATGAAGTATATGATACTGTATATCCTACTCAAGGGGTCTCATGTGCATCAAATTAATGATTATTTTAGCTGATTTAAACTGTTTTTAAAAAGGTTTTAACCATTTGTAGATAATCTGTTGATAGTCAACTAAAGATTAGATCTGTTGCTTGTCAACAAATAAATTGTTTATGATCAGTAGACTATTAATAGACATTATCCACCAAGTGTTAGTAGATAAATTTTAGGACTATCTAATTAAAGTGAAAAACAGTTGATATCAGTAGAAAGTCTATAACCTATCAACAGATTGAAAACATACATTTTTTGTACGTTTGGATAGATGCAGAAACGTATGATACAGACATGTCTGCAACGTAGAATTATTACGAATTCACAGCTACAAAACGTTTACGAATCATAAAGATATCTGTATCATTTCCCTTATACTGTTTTATAGATAAATGTAAGTTCCCTTAACCCTACTCCCAAACCTAAATATAAATTACTCATTTTATACAGAATATAAAAAGAATAAAACACTTTATGGACAGAGATGTGTAGGGAAATGCCAGTTTTATTAATAGCATTAAAATATATTTTGAGCCACTAACATTAATCCTACTCCTGCCCCTAAACCTACCCATAACCATTTCTTAAAACTATGCAGGCTAAAATTATGAAGAAAAACAACAGATGTGTAATCATAATAATTTATTGCGAAAATGTAAATCAGTACCAAAAGTCGCTCAAATGACGATGTGTTGCAGTCCTCTCTGGCAGTATATAATAGTTTTGTATAAGGGACAGAGCAGAATTTAAGTTATTAATCCATGAAAATGTTAACCCAGCTTCCCTCTGCGTGAAGACGGCGCGCGCGCTTCTGCATGTCAATGTTGTTTCAACTGAAACACGGCATGCTGCAATCTGTGACGAAGCAGGCGAGAGCCAATGAGCGTTTGATATCACTGCCGTAAAACATGTCGTAACGCTTCTTGAGGGCGCAATTTTTACATTTAAATTTATCACGAGCGCGGGATTCGACATTTACGGTCGCTGCTGAGAATGGAGATGGAGATCGCTGGATGTGGATGAAGGGCTGAATTTGGATCTGTTTCTTGCTTGCGTATGAATTATAAAGATTTGGATTACATCTAACATTACGTTAGCTAATAAAAATGATGTATTTTGTTAATTTATATTGTGTTTTGGTGTATTATGGTTCTATAGGAGAAAACGCCTTTTGTGTCTCACAGTAACGTTAAATAAACTAAATGTTTCAAAATGGTTAAACGATTAAAGAAGGTATTGTTAAGGGTTTAAACTATAGTCTTGTCTGTTAAACCTCCGAAGCAAGATTGCAGCAGGAATAGAGATTATTTCTTAAATGATTTACTGTTATAACGTTAAACTGCATTTAATAAATGCGATTTTCTGTAAAACTTACTGTCATGAAAGGCTAAATGTATTAATTAATAATTATTGTTATTTGTTGTTTATAACTTTTGATCTTGGCCTCGGGCATTTGAAATGATGTAGACTATTGAGAGTTTTCTCATTTGGAATGCACAATATAATTCTTTTCACATAATCAGATGGTTCAGATGTGATCGTGATATCCTAGTAAATAATGGGTTGTATTATTTATTTTTTATTTAATAAAAGTGATTTTTTTTCTCTGATGTGCTGGCCATTGTTCTACTTCAGTCAGGTTAGGTATGCAATCTGTTGATAGGTTATAGACTTTCTACTGATATCAACTGTCTTTCACTTTAATTAGATAGTCCTAAAAGATATCTACTAACACTTAGTGGATAATGTCTATTAATAGTCAACTGATCATAAACAATATATTAATCTGTTGATAGGTTATAGACTTTCTACTGATATAAACTCTTTTTCACTTTAATTAGATAGTCCTAAAATATATCTACTAACGCTTAGTTGAGAATGTCTATTAATAGTCTACTGATCATAAACAATTTCTTTGTTGACAAGCAACAAATAAGCAACTACATGTAATCTTTAGTTGACTATCAACAGATTATCTACAAATGGTTAAAACATTTTTTTTAAATCAGCTAAAATAATTATTAATTTGATGCATATGAGACCCCTTGAGTAGGATATCGACAATTGGTTAATAACCTGTTGCAAAATAACATTGACAGTCAACAGGCACTTTTTCGTAAAATCTGTAGATTAACACTTGAATTGTACCTTATAGTCTATAGGCAGTCAGTTGAACGTATGTTACTTGTCTGTTGAAACAGTGTTGTTGAATGTCAACTGATGCACTGTTGACAAGCTACTGAATGGCTACTAATAACTAGTAAAGTCTCAACAAACGGACTATCAAAATAAAGTGTTACCTAAAGTAGTACTGACACCTGACAGTGGTGAGTGAATAAATACTGTATGCACTGCAAGTACTGTATAGTATTGTACTGAATATTGTATAGTATGGAATGTCTGTATATTCAGCATTTGCATACTGTGAAATACAGTGACCAACTGCAGAAGCCCAAAAGGTTACAGTAAAAAACTGTAAATGAAAAGTATGTTACTGTAAAGTACAGTCAGAAGAGTTGAGCAACGGGGGGCGCTAGTGTGCCGTAATGGAGTAGGTCACACTTTTGTGGAGCTCCGTGTAAAATCCTCTTGTTTTATTGAATGTATACTGCAGCAATCGTTTTTTATGTCATAGACTATCGTTTAAGTTGTATTCTAGTCTAGTGGGCTCATTTTTACGTCGGACATGCAAAGGAGCAAAGCTCAAAGCCAGAAAAATGCATCCTCTACTGAGGCTAGCAACGAAGCAATACTAGCCGCTATCACGAAGCAAGGAGAAGAGCAGTTAACTAGTGTTTCCAAGCTAGTTGATGACCTCAAAAAGACTATGGAGGGACGCCTTGATTCAATCGATGCACACCTGGCTACACTACAGAGCAAACATCACAAAGTGGAACGTCGCATAGATGGCATGGATGAGGCTCTAACAGATGCCGACCAACGCATAACGGTTTTTAGAGACCACTTGTAAGGAACTTCAAGCAGCCAACACTCGTCTCAGTGCCAAGCTTAATGACCTAGAAGGATGCTCACGCAGGCTCAACATTAGGATCGTTGGTATCAAAGAGGGTGAGGAAAACATCCGCCCAGCTGAGTTTGTGTCTGAGCTGATTTCAAAGATACTTGGCCAAGGAAACTTCAGCAAACCGGTCAAAATAGATAGAGCTCATCGCAGAATAAAAGCCAAAGCCAAAAGAAAAAGAACCACCCAGGGTCATCATCGCAAAACTTCATAACGACAGAGACGTGAGGAATGTTTTACGACTAAGCCGACAGCGTGCACCGCTTAGCTACAAGGATGAGAGGGTGTCAATATTTCCCGGCTTAGTTGGCTCTGTTATACCCGGCAGTCTCCTATCAGGATTTGGGATGTGCTGCTTAGTTCTTTGTTGCGGCTCTGGGGTTGTTCTGGGGTGTGTTTATGTGTTCTTTGTTAATCTGCCAGATCTATATTTTTCTTGTGCCAGTTCAAATTGTCTGTTATACTTTTATTTTAATGCAGGATAATCAGTCAAGTAGGTCGGGATGAAGTCCTATTACTTTTACATCCTGGAACTGTAGAGGTCTTGGCAAAGCCATTAAGCGGGGTAAAGTATTTTCACATTTAAAGTCCTTGTCATCAGATATTACTTTCTTACAAGAAACCCATATTGGCCCAACTGATCAGAGGAGATTGAGAGCTGTTTGGTTGTCACAAGTTTACCAATCTACTTTTTCTTCTAAATCGAGAGGGGTAGCGATTCTTATTCGTAAAACTATTCCATTTATATTTAAGTCCATGATAACTGACCCAGGTGGAAGATACCTTCTCGTCTCTGGAACAGTGAATTCTGTACCATTGGTCCTTTTGAATATTTATGCTCCCAATTTTGACAGCCCTGAATTTTTTTGCAAAATTTTTAATCTTGCTGCGGAACATAACACTCACAATATAATTATTGGAGGAGATTTCAATTGCTATGTAGACCCTCAGGCAGACCGCTCTTCCGCTAAAGCAGCCCCACAATTGAAGTCTGTACCTGTACTACTATCTGATTAAATCGCTAGATACAGTTGATATATGGAGACATCTGCACCCCATAAACCGAGAATACTCTTTTTTTTCATCTGTGCATGGTAGCTTTACCAGAATCGATTATTTTTTAGTTGATGCTAGACTAACATCAAGAGTCATCAGCTCCACATACCATAACATCTTAGTCTCAGACCATGCGCCTCTGACCATGAGGATTGATTTCAATCTCCATACACGTCAGTACATCTGGAAGTTTAACCCCACACTGAATTCAGACAACTGTTTTCAAGAATACATCTCTACTAGGATGTCAGGCTTTATGCTGGATAATGACAATGGTGCTGTTTCAGACTCAACCCTCTGGGAGTCCTTTAAAGCTGTTACGAGAGGTCACATAATCTCCTATCAGTCAGCAAGTAAAAAAGCTAGGCAGAAGCGTCTCTCTGAAATTGAAACTGAACTTACTGCACTGGAGGATTCTTACCGAGGGTCTAAATCTGAGGATATCCTTAAAAACATCTTGAAGATAAATTATGAGTATAACCATATTCTTGGCGAGCAGGTCAGGCACTATATTTGTAAATTAAAACAAAAGCACTTTGAGCTGGGTGAGAAGGCAGACAGGCTGCTTGCTAGGCAGTTAAAAGCCGTGCAAGCTGATAGGGCGATTCATAAAGTCTCATCTCCAACCGGGCAGCTATTAACTGACCCTAAACAAATTAATGACAGTTTTTTTTACTTTTATAGCCAGTTATACTCATCAAAGTCTAAGTCCACCGATGCTGAGATTTCAGATTTTCTAGACGCACTGGACATCCCTGTTCTAGATGAGGTGATAAGGCAGGATCTGGACACTGACATCACATTGGATGAAATCAAAACAGCTATCTGTTCCTTTCCTAATGGCAAAGCCTGTGGTCCTGATGGATTTGGCATAGAATTTTACAAGGCACATATAGACAACATCGCCCCACTCCTTCTTCGTATGGTAAAGTGCTCTCTGAAGGATGAGATTTTTCTCAGCTCGCTTTATGAAGCGCATGTTTGTCTTCTCCTGAAAAAAGACAGGGATGACACTGATGTCACATCTTACCGTCCTCTAAGTTTGCTGAACAGTGACCAGAAAATTATTGCAAAAGTTCTTACAAACCGATTAAGTAAATATATCAGTGCCTTAATTCACCCGGATCAATCAGGTTTCATTCCAGGCAGATTTTCCTTCTCTAACACTCGCCGCCTGTTAAATACTATGTATTCTGATAGGCTACCATACGCTGCTGTCATGTCGTTAGATGCCCAGCAGGCCTTTGACCAAGTCGAATGGAGATACATGTTTGCCACCCTTGAAAAATTTGGCTTTGGTGACACATTTATGAAGTTGTTAAGAATGCTATATGCACGTCCAAAATCCTCTATTTTGACTAATTATGACAGGTCCCCTTCATTCTTGCTGGGTCGTGGCACTAGGCAGGGCTGCTGCCTTTCTCCTATGCTCTTCGCTTTGGCCCTTGAGCCCCTGGCAATAGCCATTAGAGCCAGCCCTCAAATCAGTGGAATAAATTGTGGCTCATCTGAGTGTACCATAGGCTTATATGCAGATGATGTCCTGACCCTGTCAGATGTTAGGTCATCCCTGTCCCCCCTACTTGATCTGATAAAATCCTTTTGGTCAATTCTCTGGATTTACTATTAACTGGAACAAAAGTCTGTTCATGCCCCTATCTGATGGCCTGGATTCTAAATATCTTGAGGATCTACCATTCAAAGTCTCCAATGATCAGTTCAGATATTTAGGAATCAATATCACCAAAAATCCCAAACTTCTCTTTAAATGTAATTATCTCGATCTGATGGACAAGCTTAAAGTCATGGTAGATAAATGGAAACTTCTCCCCCTCTCCTTAATAGGGCGTGTCAATATTATCAAGATGACTGTACTTCCCAAATTTATTTATCTTTTTCAAAATGTGCCTATTTTTCTTACAGCTGCTTTCTTTAAATCTTTAGACTCTATCATTTTGCCCTTTGTATAGGCCAACAAGCCCCCCCCGCATCTCTAAAGCGCACCTGCAGAAGCCTACTACTGAAGGTGGTTTGGGCCTGCCTGTTATGCGTCATTATTACTGGGCATGTAACGCCAGAGCATGGGTATTCTGGAATCATGCCCTATGCACTGATGATGAGAGTAACCTCTGCCCCAATTGGCCTTTGATTGAGTCCCACAAATTGAAAACATTTGTTGGAGCTTCCCTTAGTGCCTTTTTATTTTCAAATCCTGATTCATCTATCAAACAGCTTAAAGGTGACTTTATTCTATCAAACTCTTTGAAGATTCTTAGACAAATTAAGGGTGTGCTGAATCTCCCTGAGCTTTCCTTTTTTGCTCCCATATGTCATAACCCTTCCTTTAAGCCAGGTCTAATGGACTCAGTGTTTGCACACTGGACAGAGAAGGGCCTTGTAACTATCAGTGATCTTTATATTGACAAGTGTTTTGCATCTTTCGCCCAACTTAAGGAGAAATATTTGCTACCATCTAGCCATTTTTTCCGTTATCTCCAAATTAGAAGCTTTGTAAAGGAATCAGTACCCACACAATACGAGTTTTATCGACTTCTTACGCGTGAACCCACATCCAAAGGTTTGATTTCACAGTTTGTTGCCCTTTTTCCATTGGCTACCTCCTCTCTTCACATTAAAGAAGCATGGGTTAAGGACACAGGAGAAGAGATTGATGATGGGCTCTGCTCAATGGCATTAGAGAGAATCAAAGCATGTTCTATCAATGCACGACTTCAGCTTAAACTTTGTCAAACACCCAGCGCAGGTTTTGCAAGATCTGGGGGCCTTTCACTGACTATATTAAGAGACAACAGGACGAGTCTCAGGTGGAAGTTTGATATTATTAGGGGCCAAGCACCGAAGGTGCGGAGGCACCTATTGTATCTGTTCCCGTTCTTATTATTATTCTTCCGACTGGGAGTCTATGGCAGCCCATATAACTGATTGTGGGGAAGGTGTTTTGGTTTGACATTCTGATAGAGGACAGTCCCAACATTAAATACACCAATTTTGGTGTTTCTAAGTCATTTCCTCTAGCGCCAGCACCTGTCCAAAGTTTCACTAATATTTTTCTAATAACTTTTGAACCGTAAGGCCAATCAACAAAATTCTTTTTCCTCTGATTCCTGAGCTCATGACGATTCGATTGCACCCTATGACATCATTTTCCGTCATAGAAATATGGCCGCCGTTTTGAATTTTTTGAAAAACATACTTTTTCGAACTCGTCCTAGACGGTTTGTCCGATTTGCAGGAAAATTGAACCAGATCATCTTCAGGCAGTGCTGACCAAAAGCTATGGAATTCAAATTGATTCGTCAAACCGTTTTTGATAAACGCTCGAACAAATTTTACGTAGCGCCTGAAAAAACAGTCGTAAGGCTGTATCTCCGCAACGCTTTATCGTATTCAGACCAAACTTGGTACGTGTCATCACAAGTATGACCTGAGGCAACATGCTGTGTTTCGGCGCAGCGCCACCTACTGGTCCGGAGATATGAAAAATGGCTATTTTTGCTTATAACTTCTGAACAGTTTGTCCAAAAATCATAAAATTGGTATTGTTAGATTCAGGGCAACATGCCGAGTCGACTGATATCCAATTTTACCATATCGGCCATTTTGACTGTCGGCCATTTTGAATTTTGTGCTAAAATGCTGTATTTTAAGAACGCATGAACGGATTGTTACGAAACTTGGTATGGTTCATCAGCACAATGTCCTGAAGGAGCGTGAGAAGTTTCGAAACAGCGCCACCTAGTGGTGATTTTTTTTTTTTCAAATGCTTATAACTTTGGGTGTGGTCGACTTATTTTCACGAGACTCATCTAATTAGACTCCTGAATCCTTGCCGAGTCCTACGATAACAAACATGCTAGGTTTCGCCTTACGGTTTGTGTAGCGTTGTGATTTAGCACTTAAAAAACATTTGGCTATATCTTTGAAACCGTTTGTCCGATCGAGACGAAACCCCCGTCAGAAGTTTGGAAACATAGGTCGATAACTATTTATTTCCGCTCAAATGCGAAAATATTGATAGTAAGGGGTAGTAAAATCCAATCAAAGTCATGTGTCAGTCATTTTTTACGTGTTTTTTCATATACATATCTATAACTCCGAAGCGAATTGAGATATCTTCACCAAAATTGACACACATATGTATGGGCTCACTCTGAGGACACATCAAAAAAATGGTGGGACTGAGCCTCTTGGTGGCGCTATAATAGAACAAAACATGAAATTCCCATTGACTTCAATACAGTTTTGTGAAATAAAATGCTATACTAAACAAACACATTGGTGTAATATTGCGAAACTCAGAATGTACCTTCAGCACCATCCCCTGAAGGTACCCAAAATATTTCGAGACAGCGCCACCTAGTGGTCAAAAGTTATAACAAAATTTCCAAAAAGGCTAATAACTTTTGAATAAATCGGCCTATCGAAATGCCACTGGTCTTAATAGATTCCTTGGGTCAAGCCGAGAACATAGATACCAAGTTATTAGATACCATAGATACCATACCTTATTTGGCCGAACTTCCTGTCCGCCATCTTGATTTTCATTCAAAACCTACTTTTTCAAACTCCTCCTAGGCCGTAGCTCCAATCTTCACCAAAATCGAATCGTATCATCTCCAGACTGTGCTGACTAAAAGTTATGGATTTCGTGTCGATAGACGAAAATGTTTTCGTATAGCGCAGCAGCAAAGTTGAGGCATGATGCTAAAAGCACTATTCAGGCTTTATCTCTGCAATGCCTTGACATATTGACACCAAACTTTGTATGTGTCATTGTCACTTCACTCTGACCACATCACATCAGTTTTGTAACTGCGACACCTATTGGTCGAAAGTAATAATCCATTAAATCATATTTTTATTCACTGTTTCTATGATTTTTCAGGCATTTCGCCTAAAATCCTCTTTAAATGTCTTTAATTGCTCATTGTTGCAGTTGGTCTGACACGTCTTGTCGTCTTATTCTGCTTGGCCCCGGTAATTGCTGCTTGCAGCTATATTTATGTATTATTTTCCTATTTTCATTATGTGAATTGTTTTCATTTCAAGCCATCATTCAAGTGCTGGGACTCTGACCTTAACTTTGGGCTTCCTTGACCTCACTTCTTCCCAAAACCATGGAACCCTTACTCTTCAGAACCTGTGGACATTTTTTTCAGTTCTTGGACTGGATTATAGATACATGCTGGTATCTTTTATAAGAACTGGCAGTTATTGTTTTTGTTTTGTTTTGTATTGTTGTGTCCTGCCTTGTTGGCTTGTGTCTGTCTGTGACTGTTATGCAGAAAACCTTTGAAAATAAATAAAAAATGTCGGTCCGGCCGGAGAATATCATCTCTGCAGGAGAAGAGAAAAACCCTGAAGCAGATCCAGCCTTGACAACATTCTCCACACCTTCCTTTTCCTCTTCCTCCTCGTTCATCACCTCTTTCACACACTCTTCCTCCTCTTATACACACACACTCTTCCTCCTTTTATACACACACTCTTCGTCCTCTTATACACACTCTTTCTCCTCTTATACTCACACTCTTCCTCCTCTTATACTCACACTCTTCCTCCTCTTACTCATACTCTTCCTCCTCTTACTCACACTCTTCCTCCTCTTATACTCACACTCTTCCTCCTCTTATACACATACTCTTCCTCCTCTTATACTCACACTCTTCCTCCTCTTATACACACACTCTTCCTCCTCTTATACTCACACTCTTCCTCCTCTTATACACATACTCTTCCTCCTCTTATACTCACACTCTTCCTCCTCTTATACACATACTCTTCCTCCTCTTATACTCATACTCTTCCTCCTCTTATACTCACACTCTTCCTCCTCTTATACTCGTACTCTTCCTCCTCTTATAATCATACTCTTCCTCCTCTTATACTCACACTCTTCCTCCTCTTATACACACACTCTTCCTCCTCTTATACACACACTCTTCCTCCTCTTATACTCACACTCTTCATCCTCTTATACTCACACTCTTCCTCCTCTTATACACACACTCTTCCTCCTCTTATACTCATACTCTTCCTCCTCTTATACTCACACTCTTCCCCCTTTTATACACATACTCTTCCTCCTCTTATACTCACACTCTTCATCCTCTTATACTCACACTCTTCCTCCTCTTATACACATACTCTTCCTCTTATATTCACACTCTTCCTCCTCTTATACTCATACTCTTCCTCCTCTTATACTCATACTCTTCCTCTTCTTATACTCACACTCTTCCTCCTCTTATACACATACTCTTCCTCCTCTAACTCATACTCTTCCTCCTCTTATACACACACTCTTCCTCCTCTTAGGCTACGTTCACACTGCAGGGCTTAATGCTCAATTCCGATTTTTTGAAAAAATTTGATTTTTTTGCAAGGCCGTTCACATTTCCAATTAAATGCGACCTTTTGTGATCTCCTGTGTGAACGTGAAATGACCCAGAAGTGACCCGCATGCGCAGAAGAGTACTCAACGGTCAACGACGTCACTTGTTGTTTGCGGAAGTAGCTAAACTTTAACCAGAGCCCGTCTCTGCTTTAACTAACTGTGATTCTCTCACTCACACACACACACACACGCACACACACGAGCGCACGCAGCGACCGTTACACAAGAGCCAGACTGCAGCCGCTGACCTATCTAATATCAGATTCAGCACAAATAAGTTAACATAACGTATATATAATGGCCGTGGGCTTTTTTTTTTTTTTAATTAACGGGCTCGTCGAGGTCGACCCGTTCGGCAGATTTACCTCAGCTCGACGAATATGCAGTCCGTTTTCAAACCGACGACTACTTCAATGCAGAATTATGACGTTTTTCGCGTATCAATGACGTGCGGGTCGGATACATGCGACCTGGCCGTTCAGACTGAAGTCGCATTTCAAAAGATCGGATATGTATCGGATTTGGGACCACATACCCAAGTGGCCTGGGTCGCATTTGAAAAGATCGGATCTGTGTCGTTCAGACTGTCATGAAAAGATCAGATACAGGTCGCATAGGGGCAAAAAAATCGGAATTGGGTCGTTTCAGCCTGCAGTGTGAACGTAGCCTTATACTCACACTCTTCCTCATATACTCACACTCTTCCTCCTCTTATACTCACACTCTTCCTCCTCTTATACTCACACTCTTCCTCCTCTTATATTCATACTCTTCCTCTTATACTCAAACTCTTCCTCCTCTCCCTCTTATATTGCTTCCATCCATTGCTGTTCTCAACATTCAGTGCAACATTTTGAGTCAATTTAGGCACTTTAAACTGTCTTGTATTTTGTACAGTTGGTTTCCTCTCATCATTAGAAATAAGTCTGAACAGTTTTGAGTCGTTGTGTGTAAACGATGACAACTGTGTTGTAGTTGTGTTTGACTTTAGCCTGCCTGTGTTTAGCGTTTTGAAACATAAGTGCATCACAGTGAAAAATGTGTTTTAGTGAGTGAGAATGTGTTTAGTGTTTTGCAAAAAGAGTGCATGAGATTTGCAAACAGCGTTTTAACTTCCTGAACTTGTTTAATGTTTTACAGAAAGAGTGATTTATTCGTCAAATTGGTTTAGGCTACTGAGAATTTGGTTCAGAGAAGTGGGTTTAGTGTTTAGCAATTCAGACAAACTGTAAATCCTGGAATATGACAAAATAAATATTTAACATACGCATTCACTTCTGAGAACAAGAACACAAGATATTCACGATCTAGTGCTAGGGCAGGGCTGTGAACTGTCACACATTCAGCCTGAGACTCTAATCGACACGTTTCACACACTCTCACACCACACACACATTTTCTCACGCAGAGAAAAATTGCTAAACATTCATTGCGTGAGAACAACAGAACTCGGCAAACTACAAGCATCATCAAAACGGCCAAGGCCTCTTTATGGGCAGAGGTGTAAAGTCCAGGGGTCAGAAAGTAGAAGTCCTGCCATATGTTTATTACACCCATAAACTCAGCAGCTGATTCCACTAATTAGTTCTCCTGTCTGAATTAGCAAATCCAGGTGAACAAAATACTGAGGAGGACTTTTACTGTCTGAACCTGTACTTTACACCTCTTGCACTGACAGACAAGACAGAGCTGGTTACTTTTAAATTCTAAGCTCTCAGATTCTGTCAATTTTATTACGAAATAAAAAGAATAAATATAGTTTTGGCGCTTGTAAATGTGAAGTGGCAGATCACTGTAGCACCTCAGTTCAAGCGGCACATGATCTGATCATCAACGAATGAACAATAGGTAGGCTATGTTGAAAGACACAGTAAAACTTACTGAAATGTATATGTGACCAATCATGGAAAGTGGACACAAGTAAATCACTCAAGGCATTTTGAGTTATTCACAGATTCTGAAAGTGTAGTCTCCAAGCTTTCCAACAATGTGTAACACATGGAAATCTGATAATATTTGGAGAAGTTGTGGCCATTTGAAGGTAGGCACTCAAAAAAGCTCAAAGGGAAGAAAACAGCCTCTAAAGATTGTGCAGTTTTCACCTCTCTCTCCTGCTGGGAGTGACAATAGGGCTCATTTACATCTCATTTAGATAAGCCATGCCCCCTGTAAAGCTGTAAATCACAGGGGGGAGCAAAAAGGCCAGGAAAATGTGCCATCAAAGAAAAAAAAAAAAAAAAGAAGTTTGCAAACAGGTAATATATAAATAAATGTCTCTTAGCATCTACCGATAAAACTGTATAGGCAACTCTTGTGTACACTGAATAAAAAATAAGATAAACTCTAGACAATGTTCAAATCAAAAACAGGATGTGCTATGTGATATAGGCTATATATATATATAAGCCGCTTTCCGACCAAGTAGTTACAGGAACTTAGTTCTAGGAACTGTCCACTTCTAAACAGTTCTAAGAACTACTCTCCCCCAAACTCGGTTTTGCTGTTTGCGTTCGCACTGGCCAAGCGGCCATAGGAACTGGTAGGAGGGGTAAGGCAGTGACGCAAGCATGGTGACTTTTATTTTGATGGCGTGACGGACCTTTATTTTGGCGGCGCTGAGAACGCCAGAGCAAACAATGCTCGCATTCTCTGTGTTTATTAGTTAGCGATCTGTCTAACAGTACTGTTTAATATGTTATTAGATAGAACTGTTATAGAAAGTAGACAGTATATGAAAAAAAAAAAAAAAACGTTATTAGCCTATGCCGTGTGGTTGACGTCCAGTGTTGCTAGCTGGGCAGATAAACATAATCATGTTTGGCTTGGTCCCCTCAAAGTTGCGTTGGATTTTCTCTTCAGCATAAAGGTTTAGAGACCCACCTATCACTGTTTTCCATGTTTGTATAGTTAGTTTATGGAGTAAATATATAGTAGGGTGACCATACGTCCTCTTTTTCCAGGTCATGTCCGGCCGGGATTTCGAGATCGCCCAAAATATCCGGGATTCGGCTTTTGCTTTCTACAGTCACCATTCATTATGTTTACATTATTACATTATTTGACACTGACACGTACATGCCAGCTTTGCAGGTCATGCATTCTGCTTCACACGGATCCCGATCGAGACGAAAACACAGGAATTTTCTTAGCAATGCTAAAACGCACATCAACCGATCACTTGTTTAGCGTTCATGTAAACACTACATTCAGATTCACCAATCGGAATTAATTCAGTCCTATTGAATCAAAAGGTGTGCATGTAAACAAAATGAATGGCGACGAGAAAGCAAAAGCCGAATCCCGGATATTTTGGGCGATCTCGAAATCCCGGCCGGACATGACCTGGAAAAAGAGGACGTATGGTCACCCTATATATAGGCTATAATCTGTGTGTTTACATTCTAGCTGTTTTAAAAATGGCGGGTGCTGGTGTTCCGCGTGCGTTCGGTCAATCAGCGTACACTAACGTCACGGGTAGTTCCAATAGTGCTGGTTTAGACCCGACTCTGAAGTACCTAAATTAGTTCCTCCAAATGGAGTTCCTAGAACTAAAATCGTTCCTAGTCAGCGTGTTCGCACCGCAGGAACATCCGCATACTTTAGCCAATAGTTCTAGGAACTGTGAAAAGGTTCCTCCGGTCGGATAGCGGCTATTGTATGAGTATGAATCCAAGTAGGAATCAGAATAGATTGTATTGCCATGGTCAATGAAAGGTTTCACAGACTAGGAATTTTCTTCGGTGTACTCGTGCAACATGAAACAAACTTTTGCTAATGATAAATAATAAGCAATAAACTATGGAAATAGGCATAGGCGTAATTTGCGGGTGGGACGGATGGGACATGTTCCCACCATTTTTTAAAACATCTCGCGGCACGAATGTACCAATTCTACAAATAAATAAAACATCTCCAGTTAACTGATAGAGCATTCATTTAGTTTGTTTTTTAAATAAGAGACTAGCACTGAAATGTGTTTTTTTTTTAAATCAAGTGATCAAAGTGCTCGTTGCCGTAGTGATCAGTGGTGCGGATACAGTGTTTTCTCGTGTGGCTCGCGCACACACCTCACTGTATTCACTCGGACGCGCGCTTCAGTCCGTTGCGTTGCGGATACTCTCTATTTGTTCGGGTGAAATCACAAAACATAATGCAAACGTTTGCGTGTCCCTGCTTGATATACAACCACTGATGAACATAATCGTTTTGATGAGGGAAAAAACTATACGAGAAAAAAAACCCGACACGAACGGATTAGAACCATGAACCTCTGACACAGCTGGCGAAAGCTCTACCACTGGACCATTAAGATACACGTTGTTTCAATAGTCGGATCTATGTATTGGCACTGACAACATGTATTAGGCTACATCTCATTAAACGACAAATTAAACCCCATGTATCCTACTATTTAAATCGATTGCTGGACATCGTAATGTTATTGGCGTCCAACTTCATTGAATTTTGAAATCAGATAGAGCCGGCCAGAGCGCTGCATAATAGCCTAAGTAGCCACGCTGTTCCCTTGGATGGCTGGGGCAATAACAAAAGAAAAAAAAGCCGGCTTATTCAGTATGGAAATACACACCGACAATGACACGCCCCTACTGCATGCTAGAATCTCCGAAAAACAAGCCGATTTCAACCTCAAAATGTACGTTTTTAAATATACCAATACTGCTATCTCAAACATGGAGAGGCTTCTTCGTGATCTCAACTAACAGATTCTGCAAAAAAATGAAAATCACCAATTTTGAAAAAAAAACGCTTCTTTCCCATTTTGCTCGAAAGTTGTGCTGCCGAGTCCCTGGTTTCCGTGATCGGTCACATATGCCTCTGTAGTCGTAGAGATTCAAATACTCGTATATTGTTATTCATATGTTTTATTATTGTTGGTTACCATTTATTAAGTATAGATGTTTATGTTAACATCACTTAAACCTGTGTGTACTGGCGGGTGACGTTAAGGGGCAGTGGTGAGCCGCAGGGCGTTTCACTTTTTGACATGAAGAAGTCACACTGCCAGCTACTATGGCCCTGTCCCAAATGGCACACTCCGGATTTGTGGACTTCCACACAGTCCACACTTTGGTAATGTCATGTAGTGCAGACCTATAGGGCCCTTGGCGCGAGTCCACGAGGGCGCATTGAGAGGTATTTTTTGGGACAGACTCGATCGTCACGCCGGAAATAACGGTGTGGTTGTTGTTGGACAGGAGAAATCACATTTTTGTGCTCTGACATTTTATCTTCATGTCAACTACACAGCCTGCTTTTTGCTTTTACAGTTCTCTATTTTGATATTGTGTATGCCTCCTGGGCATTAGATAATAGATACATCATTCTTATTTAAATGATGTATACAGTTGTACATAATAATACATAATGTTCCATTTGAACTAAGAATACAATTTTACAAATGGAACTATGGAAAAGATCCATTTAACTATGAAAAGAACCATCAGCTTATCATTTTCAGAGCACCTCATTAAATTGATACTTTCATGGTCTGTGCAGTGGACACAATTCTTGAAGTGGTTGAAAATTGAAGTTGTTGATGGTTCCGTGAGTGTCAAATGTTAAAGTTGCGATCGTTTTCTTCTCCGTTGGATGAAGAAGATATGATCAACTTGCATGGTTAGTTCGACTCTGTTCTCATGGCTGGAGTGCAGATTGTGGCCTGCCAGCCCTGGGCCGGAGAGGACACACAGAGCAAATGGTGGGAGTTGTGATGGACTTCTTCTGCATTGAATGAAGACGTTGTGCCAAACTCCTGAGGTTGTCCTTGATTCTGTTGTGATTGAGAGAGTCCTCTCTCTCCTGGATGAGCACATGTCTGTTGTGAGTCGAGGCCTGCTGCCCTGGGGCCTGCTGAGGCCACGCTGGACAGCACGGCACCCTGAACATACCAAGAAGGCCAAGAGTTGATTGTTGCCCATTCAGTGATGGTAAGGTTGCAGTTTTTTTCTGAGTTAGATTGAAGAAAAGACAGTCTGAATCCTTTGGGAAAGTGAAAGGATAGCAGGCGGTGGTCACAGCCAGACATCAACCCGAAGACACAGCAGTAGAAGAAAGAGAAGGGTCACTGTGAATTTGTCTCTAATAAAGCCTGAGAAAGGCCCCACCTCTCCTGGTTTGCTTGACCAATGAGAAGGGTGGAATTTCCAAGCGGGAAAATTCCTCTGTGGTTGATTTAGGAATCTTTGTTTTAAGCATGCTCATTTGCATGTGCAGCTGGATTGGTTTCATTTTTAACAGCAATAAAACCAACTTGATCGTGGTCATGGTAACTAAGACCTTCTTGCCCTTGTTGGCGGGATGAGACCACAGATCCCAGAGTGAGTTTTAAATATTATTTGTTAAACTATAACAAATACTTGTCTGATTTGTCTCAGTCGTTACAGTGTGGAATGGGACGCCTACGGACTCGTAGACTCAGCGAGCACACGCAATTTAAGTCCACGAGACCGAAAGTCCACATGTAGTGCGTCATTTGGGACAGGGCCTTAGACACGCACCTGCAAACTTCCCTAAGCACTTTCCCTCGGGGGAATCCCTGCCGCCATTTTGAAGTGCGTTCCACTTCGTGAAGTGGACGAGGGAAGTTTTTATGACCCTCATTCCCTCGATTTTGACAGAGGGAGCGAGTCTACTTCATATGTACACTTCAGGCACCTATATGTCCCACAATTTGATTGTGACGTCACCACATATCTTGTCTAATCACCACAACCCAATTTAACACAACCCAGACACACCTATGTACATTTGGATGCTGCGTTAAACAAATTCTTAAAGGGAAAACATTTTTAAATAATAAATCAGCTCCATAGCTGATTGCAAGTGATCAAGGGCTTAGGACGTTCCCATTGCAGTTTCCGCCAGTAGTGGGCACTCGTGCAACGTAAGCAATGACGTACATCCGAGTGAACGAGACGGAGGGAAGTTAGCGAGTGAAGGGCATGACAGTTTTGAACTGGAACACAGCCCCAGCAGTTTCACCCCAGCAGTTTTGCCCTGTCACATTTCATTTTTAAATCTTAGCGACTGTTCTGTCCTAAAACTATCTAATGGTTATTGTTACTCCTGCTGTTATTTTTTACTCCTGCTGTTGCTCGCAGGCCTTAAGGCTCCTTTAATGAAATAAAATAATGCTTGTGTCATGAACACTTTAATCTCCAAAAATGAACAGCCTTGTATAATAAACACACTTTATTTTTGAAAGCCTGGCATAACAAACAAACTTTTGAATAGACATTCAAAGGGTCATTATTAGTCTAAAGTCAAGATAACTCTAATTCCTTAAGTTAATTAATTCTGCCTGGGGTTAATGCGTACTTGAGCACAAATAAAAGTTAATTTCAAACAGACTTAAAGTGTGAACATATTATTAATTTGTTGGAGTCATAACCAAGAATACAATTTAATTTACAGTTACCTTTCAGTGCGGACACACCATTATGGTGTATATCAGGTCAGACATACCATTATTTTACCATTACCATATTACCATTGATCATTCACTATGAAATTATACAAGCGCAATTACACCAAGAAGTAAAAAGAAAAAGAAAAAAATTGTGAAATTGGCAACAGCAAGAAGAGCAAGAACAGCAAGAAGAGCATTTTGAATACTTTTGAATACAAAAGTGCTGTGGGGTAAAACTGTAGTTGGGGTAAAACTGTGGCTCTGCGGCTCTGCAGTCAGACCCTTCTTGCTATTTCAACACTGTGAAACAAAAACTAATTAGGGGTTCAAGCACGAAGTGCTGAAACCCTATTGTTATTGTACTGATTTTTATTATTATTATTATTATTATTATTATTATTATTATTATTATTATTATTATTTTCCGCTAAAACGCATCGTGCAGCCCAAACCGTAAGAGCTGGAACCTTGAAACTTTGCCATATGGTAGTACAAAAATCGAGGAGAGGTTATCAAATTATGACCTCGATTGGCCCATAGGTGGCGCTATAGCAACCAAAAGCGCATAACTGGTCATAACTCCTAGACCGTATGTCGTAGACTCAAGTGTCTCATATCATTGGAAAGCTGGACTCCTGAAGGTCAAAACGTATATCTCCAATTTCATTTCAGGTATGCATTTTGAATTATGTCAAAAACCTACTTTTGCAAACTAGTCCCTGTTGTTTTGTCCGATCGGAAACAAACCAGTGCAGAAATGTTCTCTGGAGTCTGAATATCAATAATTATCGAAAAAAAGTCGATTCCTGGTCGCTAGGGGGTGATAAATTAATGTTGTGGGAGGAGCCTATTTTACTAAAATGGCTATAACTCGAGAAGTAAATGAGATATCTTCACCAAACTTGGTACACGTGTATGAGTTCAATCTGGGGTCACAGTAAAGAAATCGCGACGATTGAACACTAGGTGGCGCTATAACATGAAAAAAACATGAAAAGGGCTATGACTACCTGACCGTTAGTCCGATTGACTTGAAAATTGGTATGCAGTGTCTTGGTCCAAGGTGCCATGTATGTCTATGAGGACATTGGCGTATCTCGAAAAACATGGCCGCCATCGACCAATGAAATTTAAACACCTATTAGACAAGGTTAACGGAGGCCGATCGGAACAAAACTCGGTAGGCATGTTCGAATCATGGCTCTAGATGTCTGTAAGAATTTTGAAAGAAATCAGCCACTAGTTGGCGCTAGCGAGTTTTTTGGCTTGCTCAATAAAACTTAATAACTTTTGATGCTTTTGTGCTTAAAGGCCTGAAAGGCCTTAAATGCTTGAACCCCGATAAATGCTGCTTGCAGCTTTAATTTATTATTGTCTTTGTTGAATTTTCAGATTGTACAGCGTGTGACAGAAATACAAATTATATGTGCCACCAGAAAACACAGCCTCTTCTGTGTGTGCAACACCTCACACATAATATCGATCAATAAGTGTTTTTCAACCACGGAAAGAAGTCAATAAAACAGCTGGAGAACAAGTACATCACATAACGTTACATATAACGCTGGAGAAGCATAACATTACATTTGGAACCAGCTTCCAGAGGAGATCAGATGTGCTCCTACAGTAGTCACATTCAAATCCAGACTCAAAACACATCTGTTTAGCTATGCATTTTACTGAATGAGCACTGTGCCACTGTTCGTCCGACTGTTTGAACTGTACTGTATTTTATTTTATTTTTCTAAACTGTTTTAATTATTCTTATTTCTTTTTATTATTTTAATTTCTTCTATGTAAAGCACTTTGAATTGCCATTGTGTATGAAATGTGCTATATAAATAAACGTGCCTTGCCTTGCCTTGCCTACATTTACCCCAGGAAATCCATTTAATGACCATAGCATGTTAATTGGCTAGAAATATTAGCTATAGAGACCATTTGCTAAATATGTGCACTATATTAGCCTACATATTTATTATGTTTTTACCTATATCACTTAAATAGTATTATGTTGTTATTATATTATAAACACACATATTTAATTAGAGTTGTTATTTTTAATATTTAATAATAATAGCTGACAGGGCTCTGTATGATTACAGCAATGTGTGATTTTTTTTTTTCCTTGAGGAAAATGAACAAGTATCTACTGTACCTAATGTTTATCCAAATTAATCGATATTGAATCAAATCGGAATCAAATCACAAGAATTGGATTTGTGAAAGAGATTTAAATTATTTATTTTTTTGTTACACCAATCAATCCCCCTTTCATAATCATCACTCCAAACTAAACTCAAAAGTTGGCAGCCCTGATGAGCTTTGATGGAGGGTGTTGCAGAAAAGCTGAAGTAAATGTAGAGACAGAGTGAAGAGAGTTTTGTCCAATCAAATGCTCTGAACTTTGAGAAAGTCCCTCCCCCTAAACCATGTGACTAGCAAGTAGCAAAAGACTATTGGACATTTCTAAAAGGGACGAGCGTTTGACGTTCAACACAAACTTCCTGTTTCAGAGAGAAATATGTGAGAACAGGACAGAAGAAAGTGCAGATCAGCCGCTCATGAGGCCTTAAATAAAACATCAGTGTTTCTAATGTGAATGTAAGAGAGACTCACCGTGAATCATGAGCAGAAAGAAGATCAGAGGAAGAGGAGGAGCCATTCTGACCCACATCAGCATAACATATATCTATAATACAGCATTAATATAATCATCACTTTAACAAGTATATGTAAATCACCCTATTCTTAACACACTGCAAAAAGAGATGTGTTGAAAATGACACATCATGTGTAGAATTTTAACACATGTGGTGAGTGTGTTCAGGGACTACACATGTTGTGTCAAATTTAACACAATAAATGTGTAAGTCATTTTAACACACAAATTGTGTCATTTTAAAAAATAAAGCGAAAGGGCCAGATGCAAAAATATTAACCGTTTAATCAATAGTCGAGTACAGAATGCATGTGCACACAAAGTACAACACAATGTTTCAAGCTCAATGACTGGACAGACTCACTGTACTGGACATTATTCAGTTATTCACACTTCAACCCCTGATTGATAATGCTGCTTTTGACAAAAGTTCATGAACAGATAACAGTTCACAGAGTTTGCACTTTGAATTTAATTAAAATGTAACAACTGACAAAATATTGTATATAAATAACTTTTATTTCCACTGGTCTGTTTGTTTGAGAACACAGCAAACACTGCATACCATTCATTCACAGTGATGGAGAGTGTCGGTGCGCTCTTATAAAATGATGTGTTGAAAACAACACAACCTGTAAAAAGAGATGTGTTAAAAATCACACATGTTGTGTCAGTTTTAACACATGTAGTGTGTGTGCTCAGGGACAACACATGTTGTGTCAAATTTAACACACAACCTGTGTCGATTCTTAACACATCTCTGTGTTTATAAGGACTACACATTTTGTATTACCTTTAACACAACTAATGTGTTATTCCTCTTACACAGAAGTGTGTTGAAACCTTTTACACAATAATGTGTTATAGTTACACAACTTGTGTCAGATATGTGTCACATGTGACTGTAGTCGGTGTGTATTTGCCAGAGTTACTTCCTGTGTTTTTACAACTGAGTGTTTGGATGAACACTGAAACGTATTGTTAACTTGTGTTTCTGGAGTCCAGTGACGTTTAATAAAGAGTTTGTTTGAACATTTGGATGTTTTAGACATCATGAATCTACATAGACAAGCTCTTATTGAGAATTAACTGAGGTTTAGATGTTGATGTTTCACTGAATGTTTTATTTGAAGTCACCAGAATCGTGATTAATGGCTCCTTTATTTGAGCTCTTGACCCTTTACTCTTCTTTTAGTTTTTCTCTGGCTGCTTTAACTGTATTTTAATAAAATACTTTTGTTATGGTGAGAGAAAATATGATCAGATGTTTCTTGATGATGTTATAATCAACAAGTGCTGATCTGGTCAATTTTCTGAGTATATGGATGGTGCGCATTTAATTTATGTGCTATTAGGTATAACGATCTTGTGACACTACATCATGCTATCCAGCAGTGCAGAAAAAAAAAAAAAAATGTTTTCTGAAAATTTTAATTTGCGGCAGAAACTAGTCAAACACAGACCTCAAGAATCAGCGTATGAATCTCAACAATGGTGACAAACGAAAAGCTTCATTCCGCAATGCATGCTGGGAGTCATGGATGAGATTTGTACTATGGTGGTACCCAGCATGCATTGCGGCATGAAGCTTTTTGTTTGTCACCATTGTTGAGATTCATACGCTGATTCTTGATGTCTGTTTGATACCATAGTCTATTTAAAATTTAATTTTAAGTTAATTGCAATATGCTAATCTGTTTAAATATGATCTTTTATATATTACACTCATCTTTAAAATATTAATCTCTTGCTGAGCTTAACAATCTTACATGTCCATGATGATAATTTTGTCATCTGAGCATATTTTTCTCATGATTATTTCTGCTGTTTCAAATGTGTTAAAATAAATACACATTTACAGCAATCAGAGAAAACTAATGTTAAAGAGTGAAGGGTCAAGAGCCCAAATAAAGCTGACACTAATCACGATTCTGGTGACTTTAAATGAAACATTCAATGAATCTTCAACACCAAAACCTGTTAATTCTCAATAAGAGCTTCTGTAGAGTCTGACAGAAATAAAGTTAATCTGGTTATTAATAACAAGTGAAAGCAGCATTTGAAAAAGACATTGAAAAAGAGGCATGATGTGATTGGCTGCAAAAAAACACCCGTTGATCTTTATTTTCTTTAGTTTTCATGAATTAAGATTTAATTTATTTATTTGAATGTATTGCTTTATTTATTTTAGAGCACTTTATGGGATACTATATAAAATATACCTATAATTTTTTTCATAAACACAGACTGCCCTCCACCCAGTGCTATTCTATCCAGAGTTACATTTTAACACACATTGTGTGCTAAAATCTACACAACATGTGTCAAAATGCTATCTACACAGTCACGTGTTGTTTTTTGACACATCTCTTTTTGCAGTGCATTTCTCATGTAAAGTCACACATGTTATATGAGCAATAATCATCAGTTTCTTTTAAGCAAGAGTATGTTTGTCTTACCGTGTTGAAGCTCATCAGAACACCAGCAACCAAATGACTGACTGTTTTAACACAAGCACTTTAGCTTTACATTGAAGGACTTTGTGTGGTTAACACTGTTTTTTATTGAACGCCCAGTGACGGAAATATCACTGTCCCTCCCTCAACAAGAGAACAACATTACTGAACTAAACCTACTTAAAGAATAATGATGATCTGTTTCTGTAAGTTGAAGATGAATAATTGTGAGGATGAATGAAGATGAATGATAGTGATTTACAGGTGAGGCTCATCAAGGTGGATGTCAGTCGCAGGAGATGGTGACCTCTGGTGGCAGTTTGAGGGATTGAACGAGCACATATGAGACGAGATGTGTCTGACTGCAGAACTATATACGTGACAGCAGTTTCAGGCCAGCAGCTTCAGACCGGACGTTAGGAGCTGACGATCATCTAAAGCCTGCTTTATACCAGAGATGGTCTTATTACTGGGAGAGACCAGGATCTGTGGCTCTACCATTGGAAAAAGTGTAACAGCTAACTTGGATCATGTGTGCCTTGATAACCAATCGCATTACAGCCTTGACGTCATTGAGGCTGTGTCCGAAATCGCCCCCTATACCCTTAAATAGGGCATTATTTGAGGGAACAGCCATTTGTAGTGGTGTCTGAAACCATAGTGGACGTCATCGAGGGCACTCATTCAATCCCACAATGCACCGCGTTGTGCGTTGTGAGCGCCCCCATGTGGTCAATTTGCGCCCTTGATGCGCACTTTTGTCGAACCCGCGCTGATGCGGGCTCCGCAGCAGACTTCTTCCCGACAGTCAAAGCGGCATTACGTCACGAAAGTGCGGACTCAGAGGAAGACCGCGAGTGCTTAGGGTTCCATTTGGGACAGGGCCATACTCAACGGCTAGAGAATACCCACAATGCACTGTGAGAGTCGATTGCCAAATTAATTCCTGCATCTGAACAGAAGATGGCGCCGCAACTGAATCATCCATCCATCCATTTTCCAAACCGCTGGTCCAATGTCGCTACAGCATAATATAAAACAGGTATAAATTCCTTTTTTATTGATTATTAAATAGTTCAATTAAGGTTTATACATGCTAGTTTCCATGACAGAGTTCAACGTGAATCTTTTCATTACTACTGGAGCAAACATGTTGAAGATTAGCTGATGGGCTGTCGATTCATTAAATGATAAGCTATCTCTTCACTAAAGCGGTTTATTCAGTTTTATGAAACCTCTCCTCCATTGACATCCATTCAAAAATGGCCTCTGGTCTCCTTCCCAGCATAGCACAGCAGTAGCTAAGTCAAGTCATCTTCATTTATACAGCACTTTTAAAAATATAGATTGTTTCAAAGTAGCTTTACAGTGATAATAAGAAATTAAAGTAACAGAGAGTGTTTTGGCTTTACAGCAGCTCTAGAATAAAGTTATTGTCCAGCTAAAGTTAGTTTTGATTGATTCACTTCCGTCGCAACGGTCATTAGTTATTAACTTAGGGGCCGCTAACACGACACCGTTCTAACACACCTTCACAGGGGAGGGACTGGTTGACACTTCAGGACTGTGTTGTCGTCACGTCCAGGCGCAGGTCATTCATCAGATCTGGATACGGCCTGGATCCGGCGGACTGCTTTAAACCTCGGGATAAACAGAGAGACTAATATTAGCGTAGATGCCATCCTTCTTATGATGTAACGAGTGCATCAGGATTTACGGGAAGTGTTCCTGGTTCCGGCTGACCTAATCTATGCAGCCTAACATTGAATTATATAAGTCTATAATGTGTTATGTGTATGCTAGGTCAAAGAGATGTGTTTTTAGTCTAGATTTGAGGAGGTGGAGGGCTAAGAAGAGATAAGGTTTTGAAAAGTGAACGAGAGTCAGAAGAATTGTTCATTTTGTTGTGATAGTGAGTCATTTTAGAAGTAGAGACATTAGCAGAGAAGGAAGAGAGGAGGGATTGGTACAGGCCAAGGTCAGTTGGATCTTTCAATTTTCACCACTTCCTCTCTGCAGCCCTGAGTTTAGAACGATGTTCGCAGAGAAGGGTGTGGCACGGGCTGGCCTGGAGGAAAGGGGGCAGAAGTTGTCCAAACTCGATGTTAGAGTGGAGAAAAGATTATCAGTTGCACTGTTAGTATCTAGTGTTGAGAGCTGATCAGGTGGAGGAAGTGTGGATGAGAGGAAAGAGGAAAGGCGAGAGGGTGAGTGTGAGCGTAAAGGTGGCCTGTGGAGGAGTGTGTGTTGTGTCCTGAGGCAGGTTGAGGTTAAGAGTGAGGAGGAAGTGATCTGAGATTGTGTGCAGCGGAGTGACCAGTGTATGGTCAGTGGAGCAGTAGTGTGTGTAAATAAGGTCTAATTGGTTTCCTGATTTGTGAGTAGCGGCAGTAGATACTCGTTTGAGGTCGAATGAGGTGAGTAGAGTGTGGAAATCAGCAGCCTGAGGCTTTTCTATGTGGATGCTGAAGTCTCCAAGAACGAGGAGAGGAGTACCATCCTCAGGGAAGGATGAGAGTAACACAAGAAACTGCCAAACTGACCTGGTGGAGGATAAACAACTACTAAAGGGATTTTCAATAGGACTGGTGATAGTAGTTGAATGTGATTCAAATGAGCTGTTGTCACACACAGATGGTAAAGGATACGATTTCCAATCATTGGAGATGAGAAGACCAGTACCTCCTCTCCTTCTGGTCAGCCGAGGGGTGTGTGAGAAAGTGAGGTTAGTGGAGAGGACAGCCGGTGTCTTCTGGTCTGATCCAGGTCTCAGTCAGGGCCATGACGCTGAGACCTGAATGACTAGATATAGATGTAATCAGCTTCGTTTACTGCAGACTGGCAATTCCAGAGACTGATAGGAAAAGAAAGTAATGTACTAGAAGAAAAGTATGCAGGTTAGGATTGCACTGCCTCCTATGTGTGACATTTTATTTATGTGTGTTAGTTGTAATAATATTAGCTCAAAGGGGACATATTAATAATAATCCATAATTACCAATTATGATTCATTATTAATATTTGGGTCAGTTAATTAGATTAACTTTGAGGTAAGCCAAATTAATATTATAATCAATTAATCAGTTCCAACGAACTCTTTGATTATTCATTTATTCTAAGGAAAATGTATCTTTCATGGTCGCTGAAAATTAATCATTCCTTATGTACAGCAATTAGAGCATGTAACAAGATCAAAATCGTAAAAGGGACTTTGTATGCAAACAGAGGATCAGAAACCAAATTCATAATTGTGCATAAGTTTTATTAACTAAATCACAAACATAACTAAACTAAACTAAACAAAACAAACAAACATACATACATACATTCATCCATCCATACATGCATAGGTCAAGTGGTGAGTGTTATGGAACTGGAAACAGGAAATAGAACTATGGAGAAAGATCTATTTTAGTATGAAAAGAACCATCAGCTGATCAATTTCAGAGCACCTCAATAAATTGATATACTTGCATAGTCAGTTGCAATCGTGGACAATTCCTGAAGTGGTTGAAAAATGAGTCAGTTAGTGGGTCCGTGAGGGTCAAACGTCATGGTGCAAGTTGCCATCGTGTGGTTCCAAAGCTGTTGTGGGTTGGAGCTTGCATGGTGGAATGCGCATGCGTCGCGTCTGAACGCGTTGTTGTCTTTGGAGCTCCATCGATTTGATTTATAATTCTTGATTTTTCTCTTTAAACTCACTTATAACGAACATTTTCTACTTCTCCTCACCTCATAGTTACAACGCGGACTGTTGAGCAGACGCGTCTCAAGCCTATCAGTGATCCAACATCGGATACTCTTATAGGTTACTCCTGGGGATCACGACTGAACGCGTCTTCTCCACACTCACTTACAAACAAACATTCTTTGCCTATCGTGCGTCTACTCTACACCCGTACCACTAAAAAGACGGATTATATCCAAGACTTCAGTCATAAATTAGTATTACTATTGATAGCATCACTGGTAGCGTCGTTGCTAACTTACTGTCCATCTGTTAAAATGGCGAATATATCAGATGTAAGTAGTCTACCTTTTGGTGCAGGTGAGGACACATTTGAGCTGCACGCGGTGCAGTCTGAGCTGGAAGCTGTTGAGAAACAGATCCACGACCTTTTAGTGAGACAAGCCGAGCTGAGAGACCGGCGTTTAGCTCTTGAAACATCACGCGCCGATGCACACAAATCAGAGATTAACGTTACTAACCCGCTGACTCCGACCTCGTCTACTCCGTGCGTTTCTCAGCATCGGTCCCGAGCGTCGAGGTCGCGATCAGCCATGGTCTCGTTCACTCCGGCTCCAACATGCCACCACGAAGCCTGGCTGGTTCCGCAGCGGAAGACGCGAGTCAGGTCTAGACCAAGACTCTCTCCGACCCTCCCGGTTTTCGAGATATCCACACAAAACCGCTTCTCCCTTCTTCGCGAAACAGAACGCGATGCTTTGATCATCGGCGATTCCATCGTTCGGCACGTCCACGCTACGTCAGGTAAAAGTAAGGTGCACAGTCACTGCTTTTCTGGTGCTCGTGTTTCTGAAATCGCTGCTTGCGTTCCCGAGATTCTGAACGGTGACGAGCGCGTGGGAACTGTGGTCCTGCACGCGAGAGAATAACATCCTCTTCCAAAAGATGAGCAGTTGTCATACAGTATATAGCATTTTTGTTTATGGTTTCCTTTGCAACAAAGTCTGTGTTTTGGTAAACACTGTTACAAAGACAACAACTAACATAAAAAAAACATAAAGTCAAACTGCCCAACTAAAAGAAACATTGATCACCATAATGATCAAACATTATCAATGAAACATCTACACCTAAAACTCTGTTCATTCTCAAAAAGATCTTCTGTAGATGATTGACAGAAATAAGGTCAAACTGGTTTGTAATGAGAGATTTCATGTCTTTTCATGATTTCATCTGAGGCTGTGTCTGGAAGTCAGCTGTGGTTCTTTTGTTTCTCTTTTCTTCAGTGATTCTGCTTGTTATCATCAGGTGTCTTCAATAATCAAACAATCATCACTCAATTAATCACTTAATTATCTAATTAACTCTAACACTGCTTCAGTGTTACTTTTAACACCCTGCTGGTGGTTCCCAAATAAACACAGAGTGGTGTTAAATTTAACACAGGGGAATTTTCTGTGTATTTTGTAAAATTGCTCAATCCGTGTTTCAATGGTGAAAATACATCAGTAACAATACAGAGGTGGAAAGTCCAGGGGTCAAAAAGTAAAAGTCCTGCCATATGTTTATTCCACCCATGAACTCACACAGCAAAAACAGTGTATAATTTCCAGCATTTTCAATATAATCCAAAATATTTCTTAAAAGTTGTTCTGATCAAAACACTATGAAATGTTTTTTTTTTTTTTTTGGACACACAGACATCAAGAATCAGCCTGTGAATCTCAACAATGGTGACAATAATAAAGCATGTTGCAGTGCATTCTGGGTGCCACCAATCAAAACTCATTCATGGCTCCCATCATGCATTGCAGTAAGAATAAATTATGATCTGAATTGTCTTAGAAATGTCCTTTTCCTAACTGAATATTCTTTTTGTCACCATTGTTTTTTTTTTTTTTTTTTTTTTTTTCGTAAACTTTAGTTCAATGCCGTAAAACATAAATATTTCTAGCGTATTTACTGGAAAGTACTGGAAACCAAAAGTTGTTTAAAGGTCCCGTTCTTCGTGATCCCATGTTTCAAACTTTAGTTAGTGTGTAATGTTGTTGTTAGAGTATAAATAATATCTGTAAAATTATAAAGCTCAAAGTTCAATGCCAAGCGAGATATTTTTATTTAACAGAAGTTGACTACAGTGAACGGCTCGTTTGGACTACATCCCTCTACTTCCTGCTTTAATGACGTCACTAGAACCGTTTTTTAACTAACCTCCGCCCACAGGAATGCTCCCTCAACTCTACCGAAATTTGTTTATGTACTAACGCACTTCTAATAACTTACTGTGTTTACTCAGCTCTTAAGGTGATTTTCTGAAGTAAAACTGACGCTTCATCTTCAAATTCTCCTGAGAGACTGAGCGCAAGCTCATGAGGCTCCGCCCCCTGCGTCGTCCAGCAGCAGCTCATTTGCATTTAAAGGGCACACACTAAAACAGCGCGTTTTTCTGAGCCCCCAAAAATGACAATTTAAACATGCTGTAAAAAATGATCTGTTGGGTATTTTGAGCTGAAACTTCACATACACACTCTGGGGACATCAGAGACTTATTTTACATCTTGTGAAAAGGGGCATAATACGGGACCTTTAAAACCCCTTGCCCGTCATAGGATCACTGGTGATCCCGGATTATTGTTGTTCAAAATGCATTACTCTTTAAAACATCACACTCTTACTTGATGTTACGCCCCATGGCTCAAAAGGACGCAACAAAGACGGGGACACACGCAGAAGTGCCAAAAAATATACGGAATTTATTAACAAAAGAGAACTATACAGAAAAAGAATGAAGTAACATGAGACTGTCAGGAATCAGTGGTGTAAAGTTAAGTGAATGCATGAAGTGTAATGGGCTGTAGTAATGTTGGATGCAAAACATAAAAGCAAACATAACAAAGTCCGAAATGCAGCCGCGCCCCTCCCGCAGTCATTTGTCATAAGGCCCTTTTTAAAGGAAGAGACCGGAAAACATCAGCAGGTGTCCTCGATAAGAACGCCCACCAATAACTCCTTTGGAAGGTGGCACAATTCCATTTCAACAGGGATGACGCACATGAGTCGTCACACTTGATCTGGACAAAATCAGCATTATGAGAAAGGTTTAAGACTCCAGCTTCGATATTTGACCACTGTTTATGATTAAACTGGTTTGCAGTGACATTAATTTCTTAATTTATACCAGGAGAGCAAAATAATTAATCTGTACCGATCGTTATTTTGAATAGAAATAATTACTCACACGACATTCATTCTCGTCTTCTCCGGTTTGTGTTCAAATACATATAATATACAGCATACGGCAGGGCTATTAGTCCAATGGTGCGCATATTTGGAGAAATAATGAATAATTATCACATGCTAGTAAAATATTTTGTCATACAAAATAACATTTGTATTCATTTTCCACTGAATTATGCGATCTGAAGAGCTCAAACAGCGAACACAGCGAGATGTGTGTCTCCTCTTCCTGATTTGCGTCATACTTGACCTCAAATCTTTATGATTCGCTGAACAGCTGTCAATCATCTGATTCAACGTGACCTCTTCTGCATGACTTCTGCATGACCTCTGTGTACACTTCCTGATTCTGCACATCCGTGATAAACAAAGCGAAAGTGGCATTTCTTCACCGAAAGAAGCAGCTAATAAATGCTAATGCTAATAAATGATTTTCGTGCGATTTGGGGTGTTTTTATATGAATAAAGAATAAAGTTATAGGTAAGCATAGCCCATAGCTTCATATAAATTGCTAAATATAACATATTTCAAAATCTTTTTTTGACTTGAAAACATTTTAATCCGCGACCGGAATATGATACAAATACTCGATGGTGTTTTAAAGTGAGCTTTTAGTAAAAGTGTAATATTAATAAATTAAATTGTGTCATGTAGCTTGAGGCTACTGTTGTGCTAATGCACCTGTGCTAATGCACCTGCTGCAGGAGCTTTCTATTCCATAATATATTTTTTAAAGAATTCGCATTTAAAAGTTCCAAGAATAGTTTATTGTTGTTTGTTTTCTAACAAGACTTAACGTTAAGTTAATAGGTGGATTATTCACGTTTAGTGGGATTTACATAGGCGTCAATGGCCAAGCATTAGGCTACACAGCAAAAACTCCAGTGTTAAATTAACACTCCTGGGAGTGTATATGAGTCCACACTCAAGAGTGTAAAGTGTTAAAATATGAGTGTTAAATTAACACCCAAGAGTGTTAAAGTTAATGAGATAATTAAGTGATTAATTTAGTGATGATTGAGCATTATTGAAGACACCTGATGTTAACAAGCAGAATCACTGAAGGAGAAAATCACAAATTGTAAGTTACCGTTATGGTGATGGGTGTTTGCTTTAGTTGGGCTCTTGACCCTTACATGTTTACTTTAAATTTTGCTTGTCTGCTGTTATTGATTTATAACAGTCAGATGAACAAAGAGACAATGTGATCTGATGGTGTTGGTTATGTTTTGACATAATCATGTTGTGATCGAAAAACGAAACCTATTGAGATGGTTTAATTACAGCAGCTCTGTGATTCTACAGCATATGATTTTCAGTATTTTTCATATAATCCAAAATATTTAATAAACATTGTTCTGATCAAAAGACTTTCAAATGAATTTATTTAGAAACACAGATATCAATAATCAGCCTGTGAATCTCAACAATGGTGACAATAATAAAGCATGTTGCAGTGGCTGCCACCAATCACAACTCATTAATGGCTCCCATCATGCATTGCAGTATGAATAAATTATGATCTGAATTATCTATGCAATTTACTTTCCCTAATTGAATATTCTGCCCGTCACCATTGTTGAGATGCATAGACTGAATCTTGACGTCTGTGTGTGCCTAAATGAAAGATTTTTTTTTCAAAACAACTTTTAAGAAATCCTTTGTATTATATCTAAAATTATGTAGAATCACAGTTATGCTGTAATCAACAACATAAATCTAAGTCAGAAATAAGGATCTTAATGAGTTCAGTGATCAAGTTCAAATCATGATTGTCATTATATAACCAACACCATCAGTTCACGTTTTTTCTTTGTTCAACTGACTGTTATAACTCAGATACAACAGCCAAACAAAATCTAAAGTTAATAATATAAGGGTCAAGAGCCCAACAAAAGCAAACACCCATCACCATAACGATGGCTTACAATTTGAGATTTTCTCCTTCAGTGATTCTGCTTGTTAACATCAGGTGTCTTCAATAATGCTCAATCATCACTAAATTAATCACTTAATTAGCTCATTAACTTTAACACTCTTGAGTGTAATTTAACACTCATATTTTAACACTCTACACTCTTGAGTGTGGACTTATATACACTCCCAGGAGTGTTAATTTAACACTGGAGTTTTTGCTGTGTATGCCAAAAGAAAGGCTATTATGGCTGAATTCAAACAAAAGAATAAGGATAAAAGAATAAGAAGATTAAAGGCCCGTTCACACCAAGGACGATAACTATAAAGATAACGATAAAGATATAATTCTAAAAATCGTTCTCCATATTAAAGAATAACAGAGTTCACACCACAACTATAACGATACAGATATGAGGAACGATATCGTTGGGATCACTTTCAGAACGATTTTTTTCCAGCTGTCGAACGATAAAACACTGACAGCCAATCAGAATCCATTCTAATTTAAAGGTCTCGCGCATTTAAAATGGATCTGGATCATCCGGGCGCGCGTGCTTAGAATAAAAAGACTGTTATCGGTCGTTGGTGTGGACGCATAGTTATCTTAATCGTTATCCTTATAGTTGTCGTGCTTGGTGTGAACGGGCCTTAAGTCTTGGTCGATTTAAATGAATAGAACATGAATGGGGCCAGTTCTCCTCGCCAGACATTAGTCAAAGACTGTAAATGGGTGTTTATAGGGCAATAAAATATTTGATGAGAATCTTGTTAGCCTTTCTGTGAAACTTCTCCAAATCCTCCCCTGACATGGTCTTACAATAGGCATGATAAAATGCATAATTTTAGAGATATCAAACTCAGATTTGAAATGAAGCATGACTACAATTGTGGCTACACTTTAGTTGTGGTTATAAGTTGCTATCCTAAATTCAAATAATATTTTTATACATTTAATAAATATATTCTTAATATTTGTTGTTTTTGTCTTTATGTTTGAGCTTATATATCTCAATATTAATAACAGTCTGGTTAATGTTGAGTCTTGAACTGTAAACTCTCAAGGGTTGGCTTTCTAAATATATGTGTGTTATGTGTCTATTCAGAATGACTTATGAGCAGCAACCTTTTTATTTTGGGTATGTCATGTATTCAGCACTTGCCAAAATTGGGGGTGACTGGTAAGGGGTTCAATGCCGTAAACATAAATATTGCTACAGTTTTTTTTTTTCGGCAAGGTATGGTGAATGTTATCGTAAGTTTTTTTTACAGTGTACTTCCCAGCATGCATTTCAGCTTGAAAAAAATATGTGGTAACTATTATATAAAAATGATCTTTAGCTGTTATTTCAGAGTTCATATTTTTACTGAATTACAATTGTTGATCATCACCATGTTTGAGATTTGAGTGCTCAGGGGTATATGTGTTTCTCATTGCAACTTTCACACCTTATTTGCCCGGGTGAAAAGGGTAAACTGTCTGCATATAGTTTAAAGAGGCAAATGATGTTCATGTCGTGTAGTTAACATTGAAAATAAAACATTGAGATAAAAAACAAGGATTGTAGCTGCTTGCATTGCTAAATGCTAAACATTGTTTAGTTGGCTTGACAAGAAGTTTTAAGTTCAAAACACTACCTGCTACTCATTTCTTGAACAAAAGTTTTTAAGTTGACTTTAATTGGAGTGAATTAGTTGAGTTAACTTAAAAAGTTAAGTGGGATAGGTTGCCTTAATTTGTCAAGTTGGCTCCACTTTTTTTGTTGGTTTTCTTGATACGAAGTTTTAAGCTGAAAAGATTACCTGGTAGTCATTAGATGAACAAAAGTATTTAAGTTGACTTTATGGAGTGGATTAATTGAGTTAACTTAGATCAACTATTTACTCAACAGTGTGAGACACATAAGGGGAATGTGGAGGATTCTACACATCTGAACTGTTTTTCTCACGTCAGGTTTGAGTTTGACATGCGTCATGTTCTGATCCCTACGTTTCTATGAAATAAAAGACGAGTTATACAGAATCAAATGCTTTATGCTCTGCATCTTTGTTAATTAAGCACACTGTCCCATTGACACACACACACACCCTTGTACATCTATCTATGGGAAGACATTCACTGACACGATGCTGTCTCTAGCTCTTTGCCCTAACCATACCCATCTTAACTAAGTTCCTGACCCGAAGCCTGACCGTAAACCTACCCTTAACATAAGTATAACCTCATCCCTAAAACCAGGTCTTGACCCTCAAACAGGCCTTTAAATGGCTCTCAGAAAGTGAGGACCGGCCAAAATGTCCATACTTTACTCTCTTTGTCTTCACTCCAATGGTACAAGTGCAAAGACACAAACACACACATAAACACACAGACACAGAGACTCCTGATGTCTCTTCCTGTAAATCAGGGCTTTTCTTGCAGACCTCACTTTGGCAAAAAAAAAAAAAAAAAAAAGAGTTTAATATTTCTTTCTTATCATTTCCCATGAGAAAACACACACATGGGTAAGATAACCATGTTCAGGAATGGAAACCAGAGGAAATTACATTTTTTCCCCCTACATTTTTGTTGCAATTTTGATTCAGTTGATAAACCAGTTGATAAAAAAGTTTTAAGAGCTCCAGACTTATATCAGATTCATATTGAGTCACTGATGTTACAGCAACACTTAAAAAAACACTGCTGTTTTCAAAGCATTATTGTTTAATTCGTTTTAAGTGGATTTCATCCACACCCTCTGCCTCCTGGTTATCTGATGTTCTCCGTGAACATCGTTCTAAACTCGGGATGCAGAGAGGAAGTGGCGCAAATCGAAAGATCCTACTGACCTTGGTCTCTATCAATCCCTCCTCCCTTCCTTCTCTGCTAATATCTCTACTGCTAAATTTACTTACTATCACAACAAAATTAACAATTCTGACAAATTTGTTTGTAATATCATACTTTTTCCGGTAAAGTACTGGCAACCATTTTTTTTTTTTTTTTACCGTAAACTAGTTCAATGCCGTAAAACATAAATATTTATATATATATATATATACATATACACATAAAATTGTGCTTTTTCTCCTTCAGTGATTCTGCTTGTTAACATCAGGTGTCTTCAATAATGGTCAATCATCACTCAATCAATCAATCAATTAGCTCATTAAAGGGATACTTCAGGATTTAGCATTAAGATTTGTATTATTAAAAAACCTGTAGTATTTTCGAATTACCATGCTTTCCCCCCTCATATCCCCAAGAGATGAGAGATTTATGTATTTTTTGTCTGGAAAAAATCGTCATATTGCGTCATCGGAGGATTTTCTGGCCAGAGGCTAAAGACTACAGCCAGTAGTAGGAGCTGTTCCGCATGTGTTCAACCCGCCCATAGTGGGATCTCACTCACATAATGTACACACAGTTCAGCCGTCTTTCTTTGGAAGCTAAGTTAACAGGCTCTTGTTCTGTGGAGAAAGCTGAGTAGTAGGAGAAAGCTGAGTAGTAGGGGTTACCATCCTCCTTTTCCCGGACTTGTCCGGCGGGCGAGATCGTTCAAAATGTCCGGGATTCGGCTTTTGCTTTCTGCAGTCTCCATTCATTGTTTACATGCACACCTTTTGTTTCAATCTAACTGAATTCATTCCGATCGGTGAATCTGAATGTAGTGTTGCATGAACGCTAAACAAGTGATCGGTTGATGTGCGTTTTAACATTGCTAAGAAAATTCCCGCTCCTCCGTGAGAGATACGAGACCGGTGCGTCTCAGTAATGACGCCACCGGCCTCGCGCCGTTCTCCCGCGGCTGTCAGCCTCGTCCTGCTCGCCACAGTAAACATGATGAATGGCGACTGTAGAACGCAAAAGCAGAATCCCGGACATTTTGTGCGATCTCAAAAACCCGGGCAAACTCGTCACGGAGACTAATAGCCTAACCTTGTTGTTTTCAACTGTGCTCTCTAACCGGTAGGCGTGGCTTGGGAGTGGCTTCCTAGGGCAGCGAAGCAAGTGCATTCTGGGAGTTGTTGTCTTTCATCCACATAAGCCAAAAATACATTTTCTGGCTTTTCTCAGTCTAGAAAGCTCCAGATTCAAAAATGTCTTCACATTTATTCTACATAAATGACCTATTTTAAATACACATTCATTTTTCCAGAGGTGAAGTATCCCTTTAACTTTAACACTCATATTTTAACACTTTAACACTATTGAGTCTGGAGCCAAATAAACTCCCAGGAGAGTTAATTTAACACTTGAGTTTTTGTTGCAGCTGATTTCACTAATTAGTTCTCTCTCCTGCTGAATTAGCAAATCCAGGTGATTGGAACGAAATACTGAGGAGGACTTTTACTTTCTGAACCTGGACTTTCCACCTCTGGCGGGTGGCAACACTCCTAAACTAGTGAACATCAAAATGAACTATGTGAAACGCAATGTATGTCACGTGACATCATAACCTGCTCTTGTCTCCAACTTGCCAAACAGGTGAGCAAAGAGCAGGGACACACACCACACTCAAATCAAATAACCAAAACTAAATACAGGGAGCAGGTCAAATAATTAAACATATTAACAGCAGAAAGGGTAAATCAGTAATATTTTGACCATAAAACCAACTACCGCAAACACTGATGGCAACATTAAACAAAACAGTAAAACAACATCTAAACCTCTGTTAATTCTCAATAAGAACTTCTGTAGACGTCTAAAAGAAATAAATAATAATAAATAATAATATTTATTGACAATATTTACAATAAATAAGTTGATTTTTTTAATGGTTATATTTTGTTATTATTTTGTAGTTTAAGTTTATATTAAGCAATATTCTTTATTTGAACACTCAAATTAAATACATTTGTATTACTACAGTAACATACTTCTATTTATATTACAATACGATAAGTGAAAATAAACATTCTGCTGCCCTTTTCCTGTTGCAGTCTAAGGCTACGTTCACACTGCAGGGCTTAATGCTCAATTCCGATTTTTTGAAAAAATTCGATTTTTTTGCAAGGCCGTTCACATTTCCAATTAAATGCGACCTTTTGTGATCTCCTGTGTGAACGTGAAATGACCCAGAAGTGACCCGCATGCGCAGAAGAGTACTCAACGGTCAACGACGTCACTTGTTGTTTGCGGAAGTAGCTAAACTTTAACCAGAGCCCGTCTCTGCTTTAACTAACTGTATTTCTCTCACTCACACACACACACGAGCGCACGCAGCGACCGTTACACAAGAGCCAGACAGCAGCCGCTGACCTATCTAATATCAGATTCAGCACAAATAAGTTAACATAACGTATATATAATGGCCGTGGGCTTTTTTTTTTTTTTTTTTTAATTAACGGGCTCGTCGAGGTCGACCCGTTCGGCAGATTTACCTCAGCTCGACGAATATGCAGTCCGTTTTCAAACCGACGACTAACTTCAATGCAGAATTATGACGTTTTTCGCGTATCAATGACGTGCGGGTCGGATACATGCGACCTGGCCGTTCACACTGAAGTCGCATTTCAAAAGATCGGATATGTATCGGATTTGGGACCACATACCCAAGTGGCCTGGGTCGCATTTGAAAAGATCGGATCTGTGTCGTTCAGACTGTCATGAAAAGATCAGATACAGGTCGCATAGGGGCAAAAAAATCGGAATTGGGTCGTTTCAGCCTGCAGTGTGAACGTAGCCTAAATGTTACTTCAGTTGATGGTCTTTGACTGTTTTTTTTCCAAAAAAGGTCCATGGCTGTCAGCTACGGCTGCCAAAAAAAAAAAAAAAATATAAAAAAAAAAAAATAATAAAGTAAAATATCCTAATTTAAATAAAGTGCAAAAAACATTTACAGAATGTTTCCTTAAATGTTTTAGGGGCAGTCATGGCCTAGTGGTTAGGGAGTTGGACTGGTAACCCAAAGGTTGCTGGTTCGATTCCAGAACTGGTGGGAAATGACTGAGGTGCCCTTGAGCAAGGCACCTAACCCCTAATCGCTCCCCGGGCGCCACACAAAGGCTGCCCGCTGCTCTGGGTGTGTATCCACGTTTGCAGTGTGTGTGTTAACTACTCACTACTCTGCTCCTAATGTGTGTGCATTAACTTGGATGGGTTAAATGCAGAGGTCAAATTCCAAGTATGGGTTACCATACTTGGCCGTCACGTGTCACTTTCACTTTCACTTTCACTTTACAGAAAAAAACACTGTTATTTTGCAGCTATTTCCTGAATTATTACAATCAAAAACCTTCACTGTAAAAAAAAAAAAAAAAAAAAACATAAAAATGGTCAAATGACTGTCAGCAAATGCTTCCATTCAAAAATCATAAACTGAATGTAAAATATCCTAATTTGATTGATTCCTTTATTGTCATTGTACAAACATACAATGAAATTTTTATACTTTCCAACGTACACAGCAAGAGTAGTTAAATTCATATTGCAAATTGCCCATTATTAAATAAGGTGCTTAGTGTTATTTCACTTAATTGTCTAGCATGACAAAAATGTCTTGTGGTAATAATTTGAGGATGTAGTTTCAGTTCATGGTTCATTATCCTTATGGCATTGGGATAAAAACTGTTCATGAGTCTGGTTGTGCGTGTTTTGATCGATCTAAAGTGTTTCCCAGATGGCAACAGTTCACAAAGCTGATGGGCTGGGTGATTCGGGTCCGACACAATGTTATGTGTTTTCTGCAGGCAGCGGGAGTTAAAAATGTCATCCAGAGCAGGTAGCTGTTGGTTTGTGATGTTCTGTGCGGTTTTTATAACTCTCTGCAGGGCCTTTTTATCACCAGCCGAGCTGCATCCATACCACACCAGCATATTATATGTGAGGACACTTTCAATAGAACAGCGGTAGAATGACACCAGGAGCCGCGCTGACAGGTTTATTTTCCTAAGCATTCTGAGAAAGTACATCCACTGTTGCACATTCTTGACTAATGCTGTGATGTTTGTTGTCCATGAAAGGTCTTCAGAAATGTGTGTGCCCAGAAATTTAAAGCTTGATACTCTCTCGACTATCTCCCCGTTGATATGCAGTGGTGTGTGAACAATCTGTTTCTTCCTGAAGTCAATCATAAGTTCTTTCGTTTTCTTGATGTTTAGGGTAAGATTATTCTCCGTGCACCACGTCATCAGCCTCTGTACCTCCTCTCGGTAGGCATACTCATCTCCTCTGGTGATCAGCCCCAGCACAGTCGTGTCATCCGCAAATTTAATTATGATGTTGTTGTCATTAGATGGTACGCAATCATGAGTATACAAGGAGTAAAGAAATGGACTTAGCACACAGCCTTGTGGGGCTCCCTTGCTGATTAGCGTAGTTGTGGAATGATGTGAGCCCATCCTCACTGACTGTGGCCTCTTTATTAGGAAGTCTTTAATCCACAGGCAGATTTAATAAAGTGCAAAAGACTTTTACAGATTTCTTCATTAAACTTCTTAACAGAAACACAGTTATTTCACATATAATTTCTGAATTTTTACTAACAAACACATTCACTGTAAAAAGTGAATCTCTTGCAGTGAACTACATGCATGATTGATTGTGAGTATACATCACTGCATCAGCAACTACACAGTTACTGCTTTTAAATAAAACAACACACAGCATAAAGTCAATGTTTCTCTGCTCATCCTGGACTGAAGCACAGGCTCTACTCTCCAGTACAATGGTGACCCACAAAACAGACTGTATTTCTTTCATAATAACATTCTTATTGAGCATTAACAGAGGTTTAGAAGTTGATGTTTTATTGAAAATAATAAAGTTTGATGTCACCATGATGGAGAACTAAACTACTCTACATCTCTGAACTCGTCACACAGCAAGCTACTAAAGTCACAAAAAAGCTTTGTTGATTGTTACCATTGTTGAGATTCACATGGTGATTAATGATGGCTCTATACTCCTATAAAAAAAAAGCCTAGAAAACATTTTTTGTATATTTGTAATCTCAGAATATTGGATTGTCATAATACTGATGACATAACGATCACGTGAGAAATTGTGACAATAAACATACTCTGTAAATAAAATTATATTCTCTCTAAATTTTTTATTATGTAAACTCAAAATATACCCAACAGATTGGGTATCACATCAGAGTATCAGGCAATCATATGATGACTACAACATCAATAATAAGCAATCAACATCATCTGATAAGATTTTTTTTCCTGCATTCAATGCCATGACAAATGTGTATCAAAAACACAATTAAAGCAGCCAGGAAAAAAAAACGAATGTTAATAATTCAAGGGTCATGAGCCCAACTAAAGCAAACACTGATCTCCATAATGGTGACATCACATTTCTGTTAAAGTTTCTAGCACTTTATTTAAATTTGAATATTTTACTTTAATTTTTGTAAAATTAAATTTTTTGTTTGGCAGCCACAGCTGCCAGTCATTTGACCATTTTTTTACGATTATTATTTTTATTTTTTTACAATGAAGATCGTAATAATTCAGGAAATACCTGTGAAATAACTGTGTTTTTCAATTTATTTAATTTTGGATGTTTTAATTTAATGTTACAGGGGTTTTGGGTGGGCTGCCAGTCATCCAACCGTTTTATCATTTAACTGTTTTGTTACTGTTTAATTACAGATTATATTTGTAATTTGACTTACTTTTGTGTGGAATTTAAGAAAACAGATCAAATACTGTATGAAAAATACAGTACATTTTCTGTATAAAAAATGTGAATTACTGCAATTTGTAATTAACGTCACAATACATAAAAATAACTAATTAATTTACAGCTATTATTTGTAATTTTACAGAGTTTAGAGTACAATTTAAAAGAAAAGAAAATGGAAGTAAAAAAATCACAGTTGTTTTCTGTAATATTAGGATTTTTTTATATCAGACACAGTTTATAAAAAACAGGACAGGTTTATTTTAATCTTAATTGTTCTGCTGGGTAAACCTGGATCAGGAAAGATTTCAGCAGGAAACACTTCCTGGGCAGAAATGCGTTTGAAGTTGATTCCTCTGATTATAACTCAACAATGTGAGAAACATAAGGGGAATGTGGAGGATTCTACAAACCTGGACGTTTTTTCTTACGTCAGGTTTGAGTTCGACATGGGCCATGTTCTGATTCCTACGTTCCTCTGAAATTAAAGACAAATTATACAGAATATTATGAAAAACTTCAACAACATAAATTTATGATCAGCTGATGACGCTTTAAAGTGACGCTTGAGTGATCAAGAACATTCGGTTATATAAATAAGTTTTCTTTTGTTCCTCCATCCTTCATTTTCATTACTTGCATAATTTCCTTGTGTTTTATCTGCATCTGTGTTCATTCTTTAGCACACTGTCCCATTGACACACACACACACACACACACACACACACACACACACACACACACACACACACACACACACACACACACACACACACACACACACACACACACAGAGACAGACAGAGACAGAGAGAGACACACACACACACACACACACACAGAGAGACACACACACAGAGAGACACACACACACGCACGCACGCACGCACGCACGCACGCACACACACACACACACACACACACACACACACACACACACAGTAAATTCCCCGGTGTTAACCACCAGCAGGGTGTTAAAAGCAGAGGTGGAAAGTCCAGGTTCAGAAAGTAAAAGTCCTCCTCAGTATTTTGTTCCAATCACCTGGATTTGCAAATTCAGCAGGAGAGAGAACTAATTAGTGAAATCAGCTGCAGCTGATTGAAGGATGGAGGAACAAAAGAAAACTTATTTATATAACCGAATGTTCTTGATCACTCAAGCGTCACTTTAAAGCGTCATCAGCTGATCATAAATTTATGTTGTTGAAGTTTTTCATAATATTCTGTATAATTTGTCTTTAATTTCAGAGGAACGTAGGAATCAGAACATGGCCCATGTCGAACTCAAACCTGACGTAAGAAAAAACGTCCAGGTTTGTAGAATCCTCCACATTCCCCTCATGTTTCTTACATTGTTGAGTTATAATCAGAGGAATCAACTTCAAACGCATTTCTGCCCAGGAAGTGTTTCCTGCTGAACTCTTTCCTGATCCAGGTTTACCCAGCAGAACAATTAAGATTAAAATAAACCTGTCCTGTTTTTTATAAACTGTGTCTGATATAAAAAAATCCTAATATTAACACTGGAGTTTTAAATGAACTCTCCTGGGAGTTTATATGGCTCCAGACTTGTTCAGAAATGGAAACCAGGGAAAATACCTTCAGTGTTCAAATATCATCCAGAGCAAAATCCCCGGTGTTAAATTAAAGTCCACACTCCACACTACAGAGTTAAAAGTAACAGTGAGGCCTTGCCCACAATAATACGTTTTTGTTTGAAAACTCATCCTTTTCTCTCCATTTTGGCTTTCCATCCACAACACATGTTTGTGGTGATATTAGATAAACGCAAGTGTACCAGGGTTCGATATCATCAAGTTGGGAAACCAGACCGACACTGCAGGGGAACAGTACAAACGTGCCCAGTGTGAAAACACATTAAGAATTATACATTATATTATGTAAGCTTGTTTCCTCCACAGATTAAAAATAAAAAAGGTATTTGCAACTTTTTTATCACAATTGTGACATCAGGGCTTTTTTTTTTCTCCAGTAAGTCTAACTATTTCGATTTTACAGTGTAAAATCAGAAAAATATGGAATAGTTTTACTGTGTTTCAGTGAGTCTCTCGTCCGTGAAATTATGAAAAACAAACAAAGGAAGCAGGAGGTCAGACATGTCTCCTCATGAACTGTAAATGTTAACTTGCTTCTACACTCTAAAAAGAGATGTGTTAAAAAACAACACACAAGATGTGTTGATGGCATTTTGACACATGTTGTGTAGATTTTTAACACACAATGTGTGTTAAAATGTAACACTGGAAACACTCTAAAAAGAGATGTGTTAAAAAACAACACACAAGATGTGTTGATGGCATTTTGACACAATGTGTGTTACAATGTAACTCTGGATAGAATAGCACTGGGTGGAGGGCAGTTTTTATGAAAAAAAAATATATAGGTATATTTTATTTGGTATCCCATAAAATGCTCTAAAATAAATAAAGCAATATATTCAAATAAATAAATTAAATCTTAATTCATGAAAACTTAAAGATTAACGGTTGTTTTTTTTGCAGCCAATCACATCATGCCTCTTTTTCAATGTCTTTTTCAAATGCTGCTTTCACTTGTTATTAATAACCAGATTAACTTTATTTCTGTCAGACTCTACAGAAGCTCTTATTGAGAATTACCAGGTTTTGGTGTTGATGATTCATTGAATGTTTCATTTAAAGTCACCAGAATCGTGATTAGTGTCAGCTTTATTTGAGCTCTTGACCCTTGACTCTTTAACATTAGTTTCTCTGATTGTTGTAAATGTGTATTTAATTTGCACATTTGAAACAGCAGAAATAATCATGAGAAAAATATGCTCCGATGATAATATTATCATCATGAACATGTAAAATTGTTCAGCTGAAGCTCAGAAAGAGTTTAATATTTGAAAGATGAGTGTAATACATAATAGATTAGCATAATGCAATTGGCTCAAAATTAATTAATAAATACACAGTTCGTACAGAATCTTACAGTCAAAGGTATCAAACAGACATCAAGAATCAGCGTATGAATCTCAACAATGGTGACAAACAAAAAGCTTCATGCCGCAATGCATGCTGGGTGCCACCATAGTGCAAATCTCATCCATGACTCCCAGCATGCATTGCGGCATGAAGCTTTTCGTTTGTCACCATTGTTGAGATTCATACGATGATTCTTGATGTCTGTGTTTGACTAGTTTCTGCTGCAGATTAAAATTTTCAGAAAACATTTATTTTATTATTCTGCTCTGCTGGATAGCATGATGTAGTGTCACAAGATTGTTATAACTAACAGCACATAAATAAACTAAATGCGCACCATCCATTTACTCACAAACCTGATCAGATCAGCACTTGTTGATTATGACATCATCAAGAAACATCTGATCATATTTTCTCTCACCATAACAAATGTATTTTATTAAAATACAGTTAAAGCAGCCAGAGAAAGACTAAAAGAAGAATAAAGGGTCAAGAGCTCAAATAAAGGAGCCATTAATCACGATTCTGGTGACTTCAAATAAAACGTTCAATGAAACATCAACATCTAAACCTCAGTTAATTCTCAATAAGAGCTTGTCTATGTAGATTCATGATGTCTAAAACATCCAAATGTTCAAACAAACTCTTTATTAAACGTCACTGGACTCCATAAACACAAGTTAACAATACGTTTCAGTTTTCGTCCAAACACTCAGTTGTAAAAACACAGGAAGTGACTCTGGCAAATACACACCGACTACAGTCACATGTGACACATATCTGACACAAGTTGTGTAACTATAACACATTAGTGTGTAAAAGGTTTCAACACACTTCTGTGTAAGAGGAATAACACATTAGTTGTGTTAAAGGTAACACAAAATGTGTAGTCCTTATAAACACAGAGATGTGTTAAGAATTGACACAGGTTGTGTGTTAAATTTGACACAACATGTGTTGTCCCTGAGCACACTCACTACATGTGTTAAAATCTACACAACATGTGTTGTCCCTGAGCACACACACTACATGTGTTAAAATCTACACAACATGTGTTGTCCCTGAGCACACACACTACATGTGTTAAAACTGACACAATATGTGTTAAAATCTACACAACATGTGTTAAAATCTACACAACATGTGTTGTCCCTGAGCACACACACTACATGTGTTAAAACTGACACAACATGTGTCATTTTTAACATCTCTTTCTACAGGTTGTGTTGTTTTCAACTCCTCATTTTGAGCGCCAACACTCACCATCACTGTGAATGGTATGCAGTGTTTGCTATGTTCTCAAACAAACAGGCCTGTGGAAATACAAGTTATTTATATACATATATTTTGTCAGTTGCTACATTTGAATAAAATTCAAAGTGCAAACTCGGTTAACCTTTATTTCTTCATGAACTTTTGTCAAAAGCAGCATTATCAATTAGGGGTTGAAGCATGAATAACTGAATAATGTCCAGTACAGTGAGTCTGTCCAGTCATTGAGCTTGAAACATTGTACTTTGTGTGCACATGCATTCTGTACTCGACTATTGATTAAACGGTTAATATTTTTGCATCTGGCCCTTTCGCTTTATTTTTTAAAATGACACAATTTGTGTGTTAAAATGACTTACACATTTATTGTGTTAAATTTGACACAACATGTGTTGTCCCTGAGCACACTCACTACATGTGTTAAAACTGACACAACATGTGTCATTTTTAACACATCTCTTTTTAGAGTGTATTTCTGGCTTTCTTTGCCTCTTTCTGCATCAAGACACTCAGATCTGCATGAAACCTTTCAAGAATGCAACTTTAATAAACCTTTAAAAACACAAAAAACAAATGGACAAACCAAACAAAAACTCAAAACAATGAAATTGAGACACAAGCAAAGAAAAATAAGGTCTTGAAACATCAACCTGGAAACCCTGAAACAATAATGCAATAGTGAGAACAATCAGCAATAAAACAGTTCAACACTAAACCCCTAAACAGGGTTCAGTGCCAGATTTGCTGCAATTTCATTAAAACTCACATAAAAAGCATATGGCCCTATTTTAACGATCTAAGCTCATGGTCTAAAGCGCAGGCACAAGTGCACTTATGGCTTGTCCGAATCCACTTTTGCTAGTTTAAGATAGGAAAAATGGTTGACGCATGCGGCACATGCATGGTTCGGTACGTTTTCGATACAGCAAAAAGAAAGAAATTCCAGAGAAATTTCCTTGGTTTTATTTTTTTTATTTTTTTTATTTTATTAAAACTAACGTCATAAAGTATGATAATTTTTTTTTTCTTTGAGAAATGATGGAGCTATTCTTGAATCTTCTTAGGAGCATATAAAACAAAAACAACACAGCAAAAACTCCAGTGTTAAATTAACACTCCTGGGAGTGTATATGAGTCCACACTCAAGAGTGTAAAGTGTTAAAATATGAGTGTTAAAGTTAATGAGATAATTCAGTGATTAATTGAGTGATGAGTGACCATTATTGAAGACACCTGATGTTAAAGCTGCAGTCGGCAAGTCTGGCAGATTGGTTGACTTAGCCAAAATTTTGAATGTTTACAACTCTCATGCCTCTCCCCCACTACCAGCGAGCACCTCCCATCTAGGTCGTGTTCGTCAGTGCGTGTGTACCTGATTTTCTGTGAACGCGTCCGTCTCTTCTGCATCGATCAACACCATGGACTCGGAGGTAGGCTGCCCTGGCTAATCTATCCATAGATAGCAATAACCGAGGAATTGGAAGCTTGTTAGTAGATTTTCTCTCCGCCATCACGCTTCGTTCAATCTTCAGGCGATCTTCAGGCATGTCGTGTGCATGTGATATTGTAACGTGCGCGTCTGCGCGAGGGAGAGGGGATCTGTGGCGTGTGCACGAACTGTGATTGACAGTCAGATCTCACACCCCCCTGCGCTGATTGGACCCGATGATCCGGGAGCGGTGGATTTTTGCAAAACAAATAACACGCTCCAGGTGGAGGTAGAAGCTCGGGTTTTTTCTAAAACCACCTTATTTATGTTGTTCTGTCGGATTATAGTGTCGATTTCACTGAAAATGATCAAAAAAATGTTGCCGACGGCAGCTTTAACAAGCAGAATCACTGAAGGAGAAAATCACAAATTGTAAGTTACCATTATGGTGATGGGCGTTTGCTTTAGTTGAGCTCTTGACCCTTTTATGTTTGCTTTAGATTTTGTTTGGCTGTTGTATCTGAGTTATAACCGCCAGATGAACAAAGAAAAAAAGTGATCTGATGGTGTTGTTTATATTATGACAATCATCATTTGAACTTGATCACTGAACTCATTAAGACCCTTTTTTCTGACATAGATTTATGTTGTTGGTTACAGCATAACTGTGATTCTGCATAAATATCCAGAATTTTAGATATAATACAAAGGATTTCTTAACAGTTGTTTTGAAAAAACAAAAAACCTTTCTTTTAGGCACACACAGATGTCAAGATTCAGTCAATGCATCTCAACAATGGTGACGAGTAGAATATTCAATTAGGAAAAGGAAATTACATAGACAATTCAGATAATAATTTATTCAAACCGCAATGCATGATGGGAGCCATTAATGAGTTGTGATTGGTGGCAGCCACTGCAACATGCTTTAATATTGTCAACATTGTTGAGATTCACAGGCTGATTATTGATGTATGTGTTTCTAAATAAATTCATTTGAAAGTCTTTTGATCACAACAATGTTTATTAAATATTTTGGATTATATGAAAAATACTGAAAATCCTATGCTGTAGAATCACAGAGCTGCTGTAATTATCAAGTTATACCAAACTATCTCAATAAGTTTTGTTTTTCAGATCACAACATGATTATGTCAAAACATAACCAACACCATCAGATCACATTGTCTCTTTGTTCATCTGACTGTTATAAATCAATAACATCAGGCAAACAAAATTTAAGGTAAACATATAAGGGTCAAGAGCCCAACTAAAGCAAACATTGATCACCATAACGGTAAATTTGTGATAAATCAATTTGTGATTTTCTCCTTCAGTGATTCTGCTTGTTAACATCAGGTGTCTTCAATAATGCTCAATCAACACTCAATGAATCACTTAATTATCTCATTAAAGGGTTAGTTCACCCAAAAATGAAAATTCTGTCAGTAATTACTCACCCTCATGTTGTTCCAACCGCGTAAGACCTTCGTTCATCTTCGGAACACAAATTAAGATATTTTTGATGAAATCTGAGCCATGTCTGAATCCTCCATAGGCTGCTATGTGACCGAAACTTGCTGGCCCAGAAAAGTTATTAAAGAGATCGTTAATATAGTCCAAGTGACTCCAGTGGCTCAATCTTAAGTATATCAAGCGACGAGAATACTTTTTGTGCGCAAAAACAAACAAAAATAACGACTTTATTCCACTTTTCATTTCCTTCTCTCTGGGCCTCGTAGTGTTTTTGCGCTGCGCGTCTGTGTTGCACGTCATCACGCATCACACACATGACCGGCGTCGGCCAATAGTGAGCCTACGTGGTGACGTGTAACACGGACGCGCTGCGCAAAAACACTACGCGAACCAACTAGAGGTCCAGAGAGAAGGAAATGAATAGTGGAATAAAGTCGTTATTTTTGTTTGTTTTTGCGCACAAAAAGTATTCTCGTTGCTTGATATACTTAAGATTGAGCCACTGGAGTCACTTGGACTATATTAACGATCTCTTTAATAACTTTTCTGGGCCAGCAAGTTTCGGTCACATAGCAGCCTATGGAGGATTCAGACATGGCTCAGATTTCATCAAAAATATCTTAATTTGTGTTCCGAAGATGAACGAAGGTCTTACGCGGTTGGAATAACATGAGGGTGAGTAATTACTGACAGAATTTTCATTTTTGGGTGAACTAACCCTTTAACTTTAACACTCTTGAGTGTTAATTTAACACTCATATTTTAACACTTTACACTCCTGAGTGTGGACTCATATACACTCCGAGGAGTGTTAATTTAACACTGGAGTTTTTGCTGTGCAGATAGGAGCAGCACGTTTGTCTGTAAGATGAGATTTTATTTTTGCTTTCAATATGAATTGAGGGCAACTATCACAAATTAAATGTGACATTTGGTCTTAAAAGAATAGTCAAAGACTTGGAAATGACTCCGATCTTCAACCAGATGGAACTGGATAATATTAAAAATATAGAGGAGGATTAAACAACTCCACAAACAGTATTACCAGCTTCACTTATTACTAACCAGACTGACTTTATTTCTGTCACACGTCTACAGAATCTCTCTTTGAGAATTAACAGAGGTTTAAATGTTGATGTCTTGAAAAAAAAAGAAAAACGTGTAGTTACCATTATGGTGATCAGTGTTTGCTCTAGTTGGGCTCTTCACTCTTGACTGTTTAACATCACTTCTTTGGTTGCTTTAACTGTGTTTTAGATGTGTGTTTGTAATGGTAACAAAAAGTAAGACAAACTAATCAGATGATGTTGGTCACTTTTTAGTATATAGTCATCATGTAGTGAGATCTGAACAACATCTGCATGGGGAACTTTTTAGTTCTAATGTGAAACTCCCGTGAGATTTCTACATCGGATTATCTATTGGGTGTCCTGGATTTTGGCTATGAAATCGCATCAAGCAATTGTAAAAGTTTATTGTAAAAGAGCAAACTAACACAACTTGTGCACTTCCTGATTCACTTCACCGGATGGGCGTACAGCATTAGAGCCACATATTCAATAGGCTACTGCCAAAAGGAAATAGCAGGAACCCCACCTCTTTTTCTAAATCAGGGCTGTTTCTGTCAGACAGAGCACTGTGTACAATCACTTTCACTTTTCACTGCAGAAAGACTTGATTCACTTTACCAGATAAACAACTGCATTAATGTTCTTTAATAATAGGGAACATGACCAGTAGGGTTGCTTATTTAGATTGCAAGATATGTGTTATGATTTTAATGGGGTATACTCATATCCAAGAGTGATAGAACTAATCGACGAATGACATTTTCTGGAAGAGAATTTCCTAAAAAAAACTTTCTTTGACATAGAATACAGAAAAAAAATACTAGTAACAACAAAATCATTGAGGAAGAAATAGCATTAGTTGAACGATTTTCTAATATCAATTTAATTATGTTGATAATAGCTTGGAGATGTTGTGTAAGACATCATGAAACCCTTATCAGCCTTAACTGGGTGAAAGAGCAGCACTGAAACAGAAAATGAAAGTGAATACAAGGTCAGTTATTTCCTCACAATATATTCACAGTCATTTCTTTCATTTAAACTGAGCTTATTCTTCACGGAGAAGCTGATGTGCATTTTAAAAAGTTGAGTAGATAAACTAAAGTTAATGTAGGTGTCCCTCTCAACAAAGAAAAAACAATTCCTCATTATTGAGTGTTTTGATGTTTCACCATTGGTCGTATTTCCTGAGGGGTTTTGACTGGTATGTAATTGTCTCCTGAGAATGAATTGATCCAGTCAGAGCTGCTGCTGTTTCTTCTCTGTAAAACATTAACAGAGACGATACAGGTTCAGACCGGGTTAATAGTTCACAGCATCATCCAAAACTGAACTCCAAAAAAAGCATTGAAACATTATCACTCCCACCGTTTGATTTCCGTGCCCCCAGTGTGTATATAAACCCCCTTGAGATGATCTAGTCAGTCCACACCAGAGATGTTTGTTTGCTCCTTACACAACATCTCCAAGCTATTATCAACATAATTAAATTGACAAGTCTTTCATCTGGAGTCCGAGTCAAGTCTGAAGTCTTTAAGCTGGAGTCTGAGTCAAGTCTGGAGTCTTTATCACTGGATTCCGAGTCGAGACTGGAGTCTTTTGTCACGAGTCCGAGTCTTGAGTCATTTCATGCCTTAAAAAAAAAATTATCCTACTCAAAAATCCTATTATTTGTATTATACAGACAAAATATATGATATTTCTATTATCTGTTGTTTGTAATAAAAGTCCTAAGATTTAAGGGATAATGTAAATCCAGCTTGTATAAACAATCGTCCTGGCAACAAGACAAGTAGTTATTTTCAATACAATCGCAAAGTGGGCGCAAGATGGCATACGTAGGGAAATATATGTGATGCAGATATTATAAAACCATTCAAATAAAACACAATTTTTTTTTTTTATTATATCAGTAGTTAAGGATTTAACCCCCCCCGAGGTCAGCAATCACGCCAGCGTGATCTGCTCGCTTTTTTCCTTATCAGTGCAAAAGAGACTCAAAATACTCTGACCTTGTATTCACTTTCAGTGATTAAGGTCAAATGATTGTGAAATAATGATTATGTTAAAACATAAACAACATCATCAGATCACTTTTTCTATTTGTTCATCTGGCTGTTATAACTCGGGTAAAGCAGCCAAACAAAACTTAAAGTAAATAATTTAAGGGTCAAGAGCCCAACTAAAACACACACTGATCTCCACAATGGTGACTTTAATTATGGTTTTCTCCTTCAATGATTCTGCTTGTTAACACCAGGTGTCTTCTATGTTGGCAATATAAGATATTTTGTAAATTTTACTCATTTTAAATGGTTAACTTTTAAGGAATTAATTTGATTAATTATTACTCAATTCTAATTTGTTAAATTTAATTAATAATATTGCTTGTAATCTGTTGCCTCAATTTTATTGATTAGATATCAATAAAATCAATGTATTCTTTTTTACAGTGTACAATATAGGGATTGTGTGTTCTCTCATGCAGAACTTGGCTTTCACTGTGACTTAGGGCGGTCCACACATTGCCCAAATAGAGGAGGAAAGGAACTCATGTGGGAAAAAGAGAAGGTCTTGCCCTATTTATGGACACGCATACCTTACCAGAGGTCCAGTGAACAAGGACCACCAGCCAGTGCATCTAAACCTCTGTTAATTCTCAGTAAGAACTTTTGTAGTCGTCTGAAAGAAATAAAACCAAACTGGTTAGTAATAACTGAAGAAGGTAATGCTGTTTAGTTATGAGTTGTTTTGGAGTTAATTACTTTTTGGTTCAAAACCCTGTTAATTTCAGCCCTGCATCATCTCTGCTTGAAAGATGTCGAAACGGACGTGATTCACCGGCATAGAAATAAAGTAAGATTTATTCTATTTATTTAAGATTTATTTAAGATCCTGTTGTACATAAAGCAAGATTAATTATTGTTTCAATGTTGATTCGATGTAAAGTAAGTGATTTAATTAATGTTGGACAAATAACGATTTTATGTTCATATTGATCTATTTTTCATCAGTGAAATAACATTATTTCAGGGTGCAAACCTGATGAAAAATCAATGTTAAGATTCAACCTTGAGTCAGTGTTGGTCTGCTATCAGGGATGTGATTTAAAGACATTCTCACTGAACTTCCAGTGACTTGAATCAGGGGGGAAGGAAGGGAGGAGGGAGAGGGGGATGTATATATTAGTAGTTGAGTTTGGGCAAGGCGATGTCCTGTGCTCTTTCTTTGAGATCTTTTCTCCAGGGCTGTGTTTTATTGTTTAGTTGCAGGGGGTTTGATCTGAGCTTTTGTCTCAGCAGGAAAATCAAGTCTTACGTTATTAACCATATTTTCTTTATTTCTGTTAGACGCCTACAGAAGCTCTTGTTGAGAATCACAATTCAGAATGTCTGATCTGCAGCAAGAAAGTTTTGTTGGTAAAATATTAATAGATAAAATAATGCATTTTGTTCAGAAATAAGATGAGTGATTTGTTCTAGTTTATGAGGCTGAAAACTTGAGCATCTTGGTTTCTTTTATCTTAGCAACAAATTATGTCTTTTGCTAAACACTGTAACAAAGACCACAAAAACTCACACAAAAGACCAAGAGTCAAACTGACCAACCAAAGGAAACGCTCATCAGCAAAATGGTGATGACCAAATGATTTCCAATAGACAAAAAATGTTGAATTGGCTCAACAACAAAAGATTTGTTACAGAATACTTGCACCTCTCCAGAAAACAAATAATTTCAAGTTGACTCAACTAAACGTTTTTTGTATCACATACATCTTATTTTCAGTTTCGTATAACTGTTATTTACAAAAGTTGAGTCAACAAGAAAAAGCTAAGGGAAATTAGTACTAAGATTGTTTTGTTGTTGTTCAAGCTTATGTTTTTTTTTACAGTGTAATGGTTTAGTTCTTCACGAGTCATACATGAACACATTATCTGTGCATTAGTTAAGCATGGGCTGGGCGATATATCGCATGACATTGATATGCGCATCTCGTCAGTAAAGCCGGTTCCTTGATTAGTAGTAATTGCCATCACCTGCTTTCAGATGAAGCGGCATTTACTACACAGCAAAAACTCCAGTGTTAAATTCAGAGTTGTATAGTCCAGGGGTCAGAAAGTAGAAGTCCTGCCATAGTTTATTCCACCCATGAACTCAATCATCTGATTTCACTAATTAGTTCTCTCACCTGTCTGAATTAGGGCTGGGCGATTTAAATCGCGATATTGTTATGCGCATCTCATCAGTAAAGCCGGTTCCTTGATTAGTAGTAAATCACCATCACCTGCTTTCAGATGGAGCGGCATTTACTACAAAGAGCCGTAGTTAACTGACAAGCTGAGCCAAATCACATCAATATCGCGGACGTATCGCCAGCGATATTTAATGCGATATGGCTCAGCTTGTCAGTTAACTACGGCTCTTTGTACACAGCGAAACATCCAGTGTTAAATTAACACTCCTGGGAGTGTATGAGTCCACACTCAAGAGTGTTTAAGTTAATGAGATAACTAAGTGATTAATTTAGTGATGATTGAGCATTATTGAAGACACCTGATGTTAACAAGTAGAATCGCTGAAGGAGAAAATCGCAAATTGTTAGTTACCATTATTGTGATGGGTGTTTGCTTTAGTTGGGCTCTGACCCTTTTATGTGTTCTTTAGATTTTGTTTGGCTGTTGTAACTGAGTTAAAACTGCCAGTTGAACAAAGAATAAAAAGTGATCTGATGGTGTTGGTTATATTATGACAATCATCATTTGAACTTGATCACTGAACTCATTAAAATCCTTTTTTCTGACTTCGATTTATGTTGTTGGTTACAGCATAACTGTGAATCTGAATAAATGGCCAGAATTTTGTTATGTAATTTAAAGGATTTCTTAAAAGATATTTAAAAAAAAAAAATCATTATTTTAGGCACACACAGATGTCAAGATTCAGTCTATGCATCTCAACAATGGTGAGGAGCAGAATATTCAATGAGGAAAAGTAAATTACATAGACAATTCAGATCATAATTTATTCATACCGCAATGCATGATGGGAGCAATTAATGAGTTGTGATTGGTGGCAGCCACTGCAACATGCTTTATTATTGTCACCATTGTTGAGATTCACAGGCTGATTATTGATGTCTGTGTTTTAAATTAATTTATCTGAATGTCTTTTTGATCAGAACAATGTTTATTAAATTTGAATTATAAGTAAAGTACTGATAATCATAGGCTGAAGAATCACAAAACTGCTGCTAACAAGTTAAGCCAAACTATCTCAATATGTTTCCTTTTTCAGATCACAGCATGATTATGTCAAAACGTAGCCAACACTATAAGATAACATTTTACTTTGTTCAGTTAACTGTTATAAATCAATAACAGCAGACGAACAACAGTAAATATTAAAGTAAACATATAATGGTCTAGAGCCCAACTAAAGCAAACACCCATCACCTTAATGGTAACTTACAATTTGTGATTTTCTTCTTCAGTGATTCTGCTTGTTATCATCAGGTGTCTTCAATAATGCTCAATCATCACTAAATTAATCACTTAATTATCTCCTCAGCCCTAAATGCCGCTTCATCTGAAAGCAGGTGATGGCGATTTACTACTAAGCAAGGAACCGGCTTTACTGACGAGATGCGCATAACAATATCGCGATTTAAATCGCCCAGCCCTAGTCTGAATTAGCAAATCCAGGTGATTGGAACAAAATACTGAGGAGGACCTTTACTTTCTGAACCTGGACTTTACACCTCTGACTATGTCAGCCAAGAGCAAAGAAATAAACCAGAACTGGACCTTATCTAAGCCACAAAATCTGTGTATATTAAATATGGAGTCATCTCAGCCTTAATAAGTTAACAAGCAGAATCACTGAAGGAAAGAAGAGAACAGAAAAAGAGACGAGCAGAAACACAAGAAGTACAACTGACTTCAGACACAGTCTAAGATGAAATCAACTGAAGAGAAAAGAAGACATTAAATCTGTGAAGATCTCAGCAGAGGAAGATTAAACAACTCCACAAACAACATTACCAGCTTCATTACCAACTGACAAGCTGAGCCATATCGCATTAAATATCGCTGGCGATACGTCAGCGATATTAATGCGATATGGCTCAGCTTGTCAGTTAACTACGGCTCTGTGTAGTAAATGCCGCTCCATCTGAAAGCAGGTGATGGCGATTTACTACTAATCAAGGAACCGGCTTTACTGACGAGATGCGCATAACAATGTCATGCGATATATCGCCCAGCCCTAAAATATTAGTGCACCCTATTGTAAAGTGTTACCAATGTTTTAATTTTTTTTTTTTTTTTTTTTTTTTTTTTACAGTATTATTCTTCAAATTGAAATAATGTGCATGTGCATAATGTGCATTCAAATGAATGCTAATGTGACAAAACCAGCACCAATTTAATCAAAGAGATAACTCTGGATAAAATCAGTTATTAATACTACATGATCTTTACCATCAAAAAGTAGCCGACATCATCTGACCACATTTTATCTTTCTGTACTTGACAAACACAGTAACAGAAGAGAGAGAAACAAAAGCAAACACTATTCATGATACTAGTGACATCAAACTAAACTATAATTTTCAATAAAACATCATAATCTAAACCTCTGTTAATTCTCAATAAGATCTTCTGTAGACGTCTGACAGAAACAAAGTCAGTCTGGTTAGTAATAAGTGAAGCTCTACTTAGATCTTCAGAGATTTAATGTCTTCTTTTATCTTCAGCTGATTTCATTTAAGGCCTTGTCCAAACTTACACCTTTTCGTTTGAAAACACATCATTTTCTCTCAGTTTTGGTCTTCCGTCCACACTGAGACAGCGTTTTTTATTAATGAAAACGCTCTCCAAAGTGGATACATTTGAAAGTAGTGTGGACTGTCAAAACTGAGGTATTTGAAAACAATGATGTAAGATTAGTCACGTTACACATATTGTGCCAATAGATATTCATGTTTATACTGGCATTGTGCCTGGTATGTGCTATCCACTGTCACACTGTTGCTAAAATGTTACTTTGACTCTTCATATCACAATCCTGCAAAGATGACAGAATTTACTCACATGAAAACTATACTACTCACAATTCCTCTCACTAAACTAAATTAATGTGAATTTCGCATTTTCAGGCGTTTTTCAAGTTTTTCCTCCACACTGAAACATCGGAAAAAGCCTGAAAACGCTGTTTTCAAATGTATCCGGATTAATGTAGATGTCCTTAAGACTGTGGCTAGAAGACACTTTTTTATTGTGTTTCTTTTTTTCTGTTCTCGTGACTCTTTCCTTTAGTGATTCAGATTGTTAAGATCAGGTGTCTTCAATAATGACCAATCATCACTTATATATATCATTAACTTCAGCACTGATTCAGTGTTCATTTTAACACCCTGTAGTGTGGACAGACTTAGGGGTGTTTATTTAACACTGGGGATTTTGCTGTTTACATTGCAATTATTATTATTATTGATTCACTTGATAAACCGTTTATGTTTTAGGAGCTACAGACTGAAATCAGATTCATATTTAGTCATTGATGTTACAGCAACACTTCAAAAACACTGCTGTTTTCAAAGCAATATTGTTTCAGTGGATTTCATTATTTGTGCAGCAAATCTTTATCACTCTCCGCTAATCTTCACTCATTTGTAGAAGCGGTTGATGTTGTCTCTAAATTCTGTTTGGGGGTTTATAGTGTTGAATTGCTCTCACAGCTATTGAGTAATTGTTCCAGAATTTCCTAGTCTACGCCTCTGCGTTTCCTGGCTTCTCTTTTAATGTCATTGTTTTTGTATGAGGAAGAGAAAGGGCGTAATGAAGCAGGTAAAAATTAAGAGTTAATGAGGAAAATTCTCTGACCTCCTGCTTCCTCAGTCTGTTTTCATCACTTCACCTCCGATAGACGAGAGACTCACTGAAACACGGTAAAACTATTCCATATTTCTCTGTTTTTACTTTGTTCGTCATACAACTTTTGTAAAGCACTGGAAAATGTTTTCTGCTATTCTTGCTTGCATTATTGTAATTGTTCAGCAGTTGTCAATTTGCTGATCTGGAGTCTAGTGAACCATGACATTTGATTATGAAAACCTTCATCCATATTCAGCAGATTAATCGTTGTCGACAAATTATAAATAGCTCATTTTGTGAGAAATAAAAAGAGTCCAATTAAGTACAATGAACACATTCTCTTTCATACATAGGCTAACATCTTACTAACATCTATTTTTGTAAAATCAAATTAGTTAGACACTGAAAAAAGCATGGAAACCGATTGCCTTAAAAATCATGTAATCAAGTGAAATAGGAATAGTATGTTGTACTGACAAATGCTTAGATAGTATAGTTCACTTACACAAGAGTTCTAGTAACTTAAAAAGAATAAATAATACTTTATAATTTACTTTAGATAAAAAGTAATTGTTACCATTGTTGTGTTTTGCATGCTGAATGTTGAAGTCTGTGTGTAAAAACATTCGAACCTCTCCAAGTCAAAATTTTCTAGTGACTGGTCACATCTAAATGTTTAAATTGGCCCAAGTGCAATTCTTGTTGCAATAGTCTGTTAACATTGGCTCAATGAGAACTAATACGTCAGACTAATTGAAAAATTTAGATGTGATCAGTCACTAGAAATTTTCAACATTATGAAGCTGCAGACTCGGAGCCTGCTGCATCTACAGTCCCGCAACCAGAGTCCCGCATTCTCAGACCCCTCGTTTTTCGAGACAGGGATTATATCAACCCAATTAAGATTCACAAGGTGCTTATGACATAAATGTTGGCTACAAAGTTGTAAAATATAGTAATATTAACATTCATACATGTGTATATATATATATATATATATATATATATATATATATATATATATATATATATATATATATATATATATATATAAACTCAGATTATATGTTGCATTGCTGCATCAATAGGAAGAGATTTGCAATGTTATAAATGAAGGTCCATGAACTCAATCAAAATAACACCGATCACCATAATGGTGAGTTTAGACAAAAATATTTTTGGAAAATCAGCACCAATTTATGAAGTAAGCTTATGTGATGTTCTTTCAAAAAAAAAAAAAAAAAAAAAAAAAAAAAAAAAAAACACAATACAGATTATTTCAGATTATTTTGGGAAATCTGTGAATGTAAACAGAAAAATAACTGTAGAACTGGAGGAAATGAGTGAAAAGTCTATCAAGACTATTTTGAAATTATGGTGATCAGTGTTCCCTTTGGTTGGGCTCTTGGAACTTCATTTATATGAATGCAATTATCTTCCTATTTATGCAGTGATGCAACAAGAAATCAGATATTTGGGTTCAAAGGAAGACAAGTAATAAATATTCTGTATCTACCTATCAATCTATGAATGATACAAAACTATATTTCATGTCAAATAATGATTTTTTTTAAGTTTATTTTGCTAACACTTATGTCATATAAACCTTGTGAAACTTTTAATTGTGTTGATATAATCCCTCTATATTTGTGGCAACATCATTGACCATGCTTGAGTCACACACAGACTTCAACATTCAGCATGCAAAACACAACAATGGTATGTTGGCTTTAATGAACCTTTTTATGTCAACAGGTTCCACGTAACTAGGTTACGTTAGATTTATGTAACATTATTTATTTCAATTAACTTAAATTAACTACATATGGTTAATCCAATGCCGTTTAGTTGAATATGTTTAACAGCAGAGGTGGAAAGTCCAGGTTCAGAAAGTAAGGCCCTGCCCCAAATGGCACACTCCGGACTTGTGGACTTCCTCAGAGTCCACACTTTGGTGACCTCATGTAGTGCAGACCTACAGGGCCCTTGGCGCGAGTCCACGAGGGCGCATTGAGAGGTATTTTTGGGACAGACTCGATCGTCACGCCGTCACAAACACACAGAGAGAGAGAGAGAGAGAGAGAGAGAGAGAATTTTTTTTTTTTTTGAATTTTATAACCTTTATTCTACAAAACCATTACAAAATCATCATTAAATTATCCCATAGTCTCAGCAAAAAACAACCCATCATTTTCAACCCAACACAGCAATTTTTCAACACTCCAAATGTCTTCAGACTTTTCCACATTCTTCATAAATAGATAAAAAACAAATCATGCCTCACTCTTGCTTTTATAAGCCTTTTAAAACACAATTGAAATACACAATTTGAGTCATGAAGAATCTTGTATCTTCTACTAGCATATATAGAGAGATTGGCATGGTTTTATTTCAGTTAGCCTAATAGCTAGTTTGATTTGCATTGAGAGATAATCTTATGGAAAGTACTCCATGCCAATCTCTAGGTATGGTGAAGGCTATGTGATGATGTGGGGCTATTTTAATTCCAAAGGCCAAGGGAACTTTATCAGGATGCATAGTATCCTGGATCCATGTAGTAACTGGCCTTTAAAAATAAAAATCTGCCTGGCTCTATGGGAATTTAACATAGGGGGTGTCCAAACTTATGAACCCTGTATTTTAAGGAAGAATATTTATTTATTTATGATACATTATTCATTCACAAAGAAAAATGGTATCCTTAAAGGTTGGATTTTTCCTAATTTTTTAAATTAAGGCATTAAGTTCAATTTCCAAAAGATGATTTTTTATTTCTTCTTTTTAATCAACTTTAGCATGGGTGTCTAAACTTATGCATAGCACTGTATATCCAAATGTGCACCATTAATCAGAGGTTCTTCTAAAAACCATTGTAAAGACTTGTAGGGCAAGGATCTTCTGATTTGCACCACACACCAAGCTTTTCTCACACTTTCATAAAAAGGAGAAATAAAACCAAAATCAAATTTATTGCAGTCCGTCCAAAAAAGATTTTTTCCAAAACCCCACCCACCAACCTTACCTAAAAGGCAAGAAGTTAATCCAGTCCACAAAACGTTTGGTTTATATAAGAATTTCTGAACAAATTGTAGCCTAAATGTTGCTTTTCTACTCTTGAGGTCTACAATACCTTGACCACCTTCTTCCTTTGGTAGATATAAAACAGCCCTAGGTACCCAGTGCAATTTATACCAGAAAAAACTTATCATTCTGACTTGTATTTTTTCAAGAATCCCAACAGGGGGCTCTAAAACAGATCATTTGTGCCATAACGAGGAGGCTACCAGATTGTTAATGATCAGAGCCCTTCCCCTAAAAGACATTTTAGGCAATATCCATTTCCACCTTTCTAATCTTCCTTCAACATTTTCACACATATTCTCCCAATTTTTCTTATTGGTTACTTTATCGCCTAGGAAGATTCCAAGGTATTTTAAACCACACTGTGACCAGCTCATTCCGCCTGGCAATAACATTTTTTCCTCCTTCCATTCTCCAACTAAGTATGCCACACTCTTGGCCCAATTCACTTTTGCAGAAGAACATTTTTCATAACTATTAACAATATCAACGTATTAATATCATTCTGCCCACTTATTAAAACCATTATATCATCAGCATATGCTGACAGTTTTATCGGTGTGTGGGATTCCAAATTTATTAAAATGTTTCATTTAGGTTTACATTGAATTTAGCATGTTAAGGAGGTATAAATTATTATTAGCAGAGTTTTCTAGCAAAAGACTCCGGTCAGTCCTGTTTTACTGAAACTCTTAATGGCTCTCGGATTTTGTGTTTTAACAAGAGAGTCCTGCCAGTCTTGTACTCGGGTCTCAGCATTTGAATAGATATGCTGAGTGAATTAGGGTGGGCAGCACTCTCAGTCTAGAACCGGTTCCTAAACCTGTCTTTTTGGTTCTTGCCCCTAAATGTATATAAACTGTAAGAGAACATTTCACTGATTCAGACTTGGTGACTGCAGCTACCGACAGCTCGTGTTTTCAATAAACAATCCTGCTGAAGAAACAACCAAGTCTCCTGGTCTTCGATTCTGAGTTTACAACAATTTTCACATTTAAAACCATCTAACTCTACTCTGATTGTATTTAACATTGGTTCTAAAGCTATTGAATACAGCATGCCTGATAGGGCACAACCTTGTCTTATACCTCTTTGAATTTTAAAAGGACTGCATAAGCCACCATTGACTTTCAATATACTTTCAATGTCACTATAGAGCACTTTAATCATAGCAACAAACTCAGGTGGGAAACCAAATGCCTCAAGAGTGTGCCATAAAAACTGATGCTCCACCCGGTCAAAAGCCTTTTCTTGGTCCAGTGAAATCAGACCAACCTTTTGATCAAAGAGTCTAGAGACTTCCAAAACATTTCTGTTTAACGATATGTTGTCCACTATCGATCTGTTGGGTACACAATAAGACTGATCCATATGGATGACCTGCCCCAATACCTCCCTCAATCTGTTGGCCAAGGTTTTCGACAGGATCTTGTAGTCGGTGCATAACAAAGACACTGGTCTCCAGTTCTTGACCTCTTTGAGGTCCCCTTTCTTTGGGAGCAGAGTTAAAACTGCTCTCCTGCAGCTTATTGGCAATCGCCCTTCAGACAGACTGCTACTTAGCACTGCAAACAAGTCTTCTCCCAGGAAGTGCCAGTATGCCTTATAAAATTCCACAGGCAGGCCATCTAAACCTGGTGCTCTGCCAGTTTTCATGCTTTGCAGTGCCTTAAAAAGTTAATCTGTTGTCAAAGGATGCACCAGACCAGCACACAACTCCTCAGTCATCTGTGGAAGATCTGAAAGGAAATGATTTGTTGACTGATCCGTTCCACATTCACAGGCATACAGCTCCTTGTAGAAGCTAACAGCCCTCTTCCGAATGTCAGAGTCCCTAGTCAGATCTTTCCCCTCCACAGACCGTAAACATTGAATACTCTTTTTTTGACCATTTTTCTTTTCCAGATTAAAGAAGAATCGGGACGGGGCATCCATTTCAGAAATACTTTGAAATCTGGACCTAACTAACGCCCCTTGAGCTCTAGTGTCCAACAGATCTGCTAGTGCAACTTTTTTCTCCTTAAGAGTCTGAATTTAACCTGGATCTCCATGAGCTCCACACAGCCCCTGTAGCTCCACAATATCCATCTCTAAAATCCTTATATTTTTAAGAGTGTCCCCAGTGACATTAGAAGTATACTGATTACATAGTTTTTGTATATTTAACTTCCCGATATCCCACCATTGCTGTATTGAAGCGAAATTAGGCTTTTGACTTCTCCATCCCATCCAAAAAAAAAAAGCAAACATTGTCCAAAAGCAGCATCCTCAAGCAAAGCATTGTTAAAATGCCAATATGCACTCTTTTGCTTAACAGATTCAATGAACACACAAGCTTCCACCATTGAATGGTCAGAAAACCCAAAAGGACAAATAGAACAAGACTTAAAATACTGTACTTGATGTTTAAGACAATAAAAAAAATCTAATCATTGCTAACAAAACAGAATTGTCTTTCACATGAGCCCAAGTGTATTGCCTATCTTTAAAATGAAAGTTCCTCCAAACATCACAAAGTTGGTAGGTTTTAATGATGTTTAACAATTTACGTCTTGAAACCATATGTGGTTCAATATGATTTCTGTCAATATCATAACATGTACAATTAAAGTCACCAGCAAGTATAAAAATGTTTTCCATATCACACTGTTTAAGATTCTCACTCAATGTTTCCAAAAACAACATTCTTTCAATAGGTTTAACTGGCGCATAGATATTAATCAATTCAATTTCATTGTGACATTTTCAAACCTTGCTATTAGCTTAAGAACTCTACACAGTAAAAACCCCAGTGTTAAATCAACACTGCTCAGAGCACATCTGGTCCCACTCTACAGAGTGTTAAAATTAACACTGAAGCAGTGTTGAAGTTAATGAGATAATTAAGTTAACACTGAAGCAGTGTTGAAGTTAATGAGATAATTAAGTGATTAATTAAGTGATGATTGGCCATTAGTGGTGACACCTGATGATAACAAGCAGACTCACTGAAGGAAAGAGAAACACAAGAACTACTGACTTCGAGCCATTATTGCGCTTATTATTTTACCAGTTTGACTTTATTTCTGTCATACATCTACACACGGTCTTATTTAGATTTAACAGAAGTTTAGATGGTAATGTTTTATGGAATGTTTCGTTTCATGTCACCATTATGGTGGTCAGTGTTTGCTTTAGTTGGGCTCTTGACCCTTTACTATTGAATATTAGTATTTTTTCTGGCTGCTCCAACTCTGTGTTTATAAAGCATATGTGTTGTGGCAAGAGAAACTGTGACTTTGGCTGTGTTTCCTGAAAGCATTGCAAGCCTAATTTGATCGTACAGACCATTTGTTGCAGTTGGTGTGCAATCAAATAAGGCTTAAGATGCTTTTGGAAATGCAGCCCTGGTTATGATTTGATGATAAAATTACTAGTGACCTGATTCAATGATGACACCCATCATTATAAACTGATTATCCACATGTTTTATTAATTTTTCACTACAGTAGTTACTTCCAGCAATATTTTAATGATCAGAAAGTTTTAAAATCACACACAGACATCAAGAATCTACATATGAATCTCAACAATGGTGACAATCAAACAAATGCTTAATGTTGCAGTGCATGATGGGAGCCACCAATCAGAACGCATCAATGGCTCACATCATGCATTGCAGCATGAATAAATTATGCAGCTGAATTGTCCTGTAATTTTCATTGTTTTTTCTGGTTGCTTTTATTTTGCTATTGTTTTGTTCTGACTTTAGTAGCTTGTTTTGTGATGTTCAGAGTTGATCTGTTCGTCACTAGTTTGTTTATTGTCACCATTGTTGAGACTCATATGCTGATTCTTGATGTCTGTGTGTTTTAACACAATAACTTTTTTACACAAAGTATTTTCAAATTTTTTTATATTGCTGTTGGATCTCAAACTGTAGAATCTCAGAGCTACGATCACCAATACTAAAACGAGACATCAAGCATATAGTCAAAGATTTAGACTCTGAATGACATCAGTGAATCAGGACACTACATGATGATAATGTCATTATCATCAAAACATATTGTGAGCAGGTCATGTTTTCTCTTGCAGTAACAAATGTGCCTTATAAACACAATGATGGAACAGTCAGAGAAAAATTAACATTAACAAAATGAAAAGAGTCAAGAGCCCAACTAAAGCAAACACTGACCACCATAATGGTAACTTGAAAAGAAAACTTCCATAAAACATTACCGTCTAAACTTCTGTTGAATCTCAAGAACTTTTGTCGATGTATGACAAAAATAAAGTCAAACTGCTAATAATAAATGCAACAATGTGTAATGACTCAAAGTCAGTTGTAGTTCTTGTGTTTCTCTTTTTTCTGTTATTGTTTTTTCTCTTTCCGTCAATGATTCTGCTTATTAACATCAGGTGTCACCACTAATGGCCAATCACTTAGTTAATCACTTAATTATCTCATTAACTTCAACACTGCTTCAGTGTTAATTTTAACACTCTGTAGAGTGGGACCATATGTGCTCAAATCTATCACCTCAACATTTCTCATTCCTTTTGTACTCTGTAAGAAATTCTTCATCTGTTCTAAACTGTAGCCACTGCAATCTTGGCTCCCATTATCTTCCACAGATGCCTCAGAACCCTCTTGCTCACTTCCTGAATCAGATACATCAGACATTTGCTTATTTTTCTCATCCTGCATCTTTTTCTTAGATTTATCAGCTGTTTCACAAGGATTTAATTTTCTTTTACTGCTGGTACTTTAAAAATGTTCTCCTCTTCATTAAGGATTTCATTCTCTACCTCATCAATCTCAATATCCATTGTCTCATCACTTCTCAGGCTTCCCTTTTTACAGCCCTTACTTCCACTGTCCTCTTTCTCCAAATGTACTACATTCGTTTCTGCCCCTTCGTCAGCTTGCCTATCCCTTTCCACATTAATTCCTTGGTCTACATTTTGACTTTGAGGTTCATTCTCATCTGCAGCGTTTACTAAACGATCTTTATCAGGGCAAGCTCGTGCTAAATGCCCTTCTTTTCCACATCCAAAGCACTTCATGTTTTCCGTTGTAGCAAAAATAACATAATCAAAGCCATCAACTTTGAACTTGAAAGCAGCGTTTATTTCCTCAATATCCGTTCTCAATATCATGTAAACAAATCGTCGGAAAGACACCACATGTTTTAACGGGAGATTTGCAACCCATCGGATTTTTTTTTTATTGCTGACGCGAACTGTCCGTATCTAGACAGTTCACGTTGCAAAGTTTCAAAAAAATTTTAACGTTGCAAATGTATTTTCCTGTAAATCGGGGCTTTTCCTGCAGAGCTCTGTTTACTTTCAGTTTCACACAAGAAAACAGACGGAACACATACAGGGATTAGATAACATAGCTAATTTCAAAGTAATATTGTTTAAATCAGTGCTTCCCAACCCGGCTCCTGAAGGACCCCCAACACTGCACGTTTTCTTTGTCTCCCTAATCAAACACACCTGATTCAACTCATCAGCTCATTAGAAGAAACTCTAGGACAGGGATGGGCAAATGCTGTCCTGGAGGGCCACTGGGACCCTACTCAAACACACAGAGGTGGAAAGTCCAGGGGTCAGAAAGTAAAAGTCCTGCCATATATTTATTCCACCCATGAACTCACACAGCAAAAACTCCAGTGTTAAATGAACTCTCCTGGGAGTTTATTTGGCTCCAGACTCAAGAGTGTTAAAGTTAATGAGATAATTTAGTGATTGATTAAGTGATGATTGAGCATTATTGAAGACACCTGATGTTAACAAGCAGAATCACTGAATGGAGAAAATCTCTTTAAGTTGCCATTATGGTGATCAGTGTTTGCTTTAGTTGGGCTCTTGCCCCCTAAACTAATAACGTTAGATTTGTTTGGCTGTTCTTTCAGAGTTATAACTCTCAGATGAACAAAGAGAAAAGCTGATCAGGTCGTTTTGGTTATGTTTTGACACAATCATCTTTTGACTTGAATTACAAGGCTCATTCAGAGAGTTAGGTTTACCTTGTTGATTACAGCAGTCTATGATTCTACAGTACACTCGTTTCAATATAATCAGCATTTTCAATATAATCCAAAACATTTCTTTAAAGTTGTTCTGATCAAAACACTTTGAAAGTTTTTTTTTTTTTTGGACACAGACATCAAGAATCAGCCTGTGAATCTCAACAATGGTGACAATAATAAAGCATGTTGCAGTGCATTCTGGGTGCCACCAATCAAAACTCATTCATGGCTCCCATCATGCATTGCGGTATGAATAAATTATGATCTGAATTGTCTTAGTAATTTCCTTTTCCTAATTGAATATTCTTTTTGTCACCATTGTTGAGATTCATACACTGGTTCTTGATGTCTGTGTGTGCCTTAAAGAAAGTTTTTTTTTTTTTTAAATTAATATCAGAAGAACTTTTAAGAAATCATTTGGATTATATTGACAAATCTCGATATTATTCAGTAGAATCACTGTGATGCTGTTATGACCAATATACATTTAAGTCAGAGATTAGACTCTAAATGAGTTCAGTGATTCAGGTCAAATGATGATTATGTTAAAATATAACCAACACCTGTTCACCTTTTCTCTTTGTTCATCTGGCTGTTATAACTCAGGTACAACAGCCAAACAAGAGTTCAGCAGAGTTCTCTCTCCTGCTGAATTAGCAAATCCAGGTGATTGGAACAAAATACTGAAGAGGACTTTTACTTTCTGAACCTGGACTTTCCACCTCTGCAAACACACCTGAACCAGCTAATCAATGTCTTCAGGATTACTAGAAAGCTACAGACAGGAGAGTTTATCAAGGTTGGAGCTAAACTCTGCAGGACAGTGGCCCTCCAGGACAGAGTTTTCCCTTCCCTGATCTAGATGCATGCTGAAAAATCAGGAAAATTAGTTGCTTTGTTGTGTATTTGTTGCTTTTTTACCCCTGTTAAATCAACTTAGCTGAACAAATAAATGGTTAAATAATAATAGCAATAAAAATACTTTTGTATTAATTTACCATTAGGGTTAACATGGGTTGACCCTTTTACTCCGCAGTGGATTTGCATATGTGATGCAGATACAACATGTAAAGTAGTGAGATGAAACACTGATTATTTCTCTAATCCAAGGTTCCTGCTTTCAAAACATTGTCAAAATGCACATTTTTGTCTTGTTAGATGAGGTCTTGTTCGATCTCAGTGCAGCATTTGATACTGTTGATCACTGCATTCTGATTGATAGATTTAACTCTCTAGTGGGCATTTCTGGATCTGCTCTGGATTGGTTTACCTCCTATCTTTCTGACAGGAGTTTTTATGTGTCCACAGGATCTTTCATGTCAGATTCTGTTCCTTTGTCCTGTGGTGTGCCGCAAGGTTCTGTGCTTGGCCCCCTGCTGTTCAGTCTGTACATGCTTCCCCTTGGAAAGATTATAAGTAGTTTTAAAACAGTATCTTATCATTGTTATGCGGATGACATCCAGTTATTTATTTCATTTAGTCCAGACAGACTAGACAAACTGTCCATTCTGCTGAATTGTTTAGTTTCCATTAATAAATGGATGGCTGAGTACTTTCTGCAACTTAATACTGATAAAACAGAGGTGATGATTTTTGCCCCAGACAACATTACCCCTAAGATTAGGCAGGCCCTTGGGGGTCTATCATCCTCTGGCCGTAGTGACATAAGAAATCTGGGTGTCATTTTTGACAGATCGATGTGTTTTAACAGTCAAATTAAGTCTGTGGTTCGCACCTGTTTTTTTCCATCTCACACTGTAAACCCGAATAAGTTAGCAGAACTCAAAAAATGTAAGGCAATCGATTGCCTCAATTTTTTACATTTTGAAATTCGAAGTTTAAGTAAGCAGAACTTAAGGTTTTAAGTTTGTACTTAAACATTTCAAGTTAAGAACAATTAAAATCAGAGTATACTATTTCATACATTTAACTTAAAACCTTCATGTAATCTCAATGTGAACACTTTCATTAGTATTAACTTATAGTTTTAACAAGCTAGTTTGCTAACATACTATTATGTTATCATGCTAACAATAGTATGTACAGCACTTGCTGTATGAGTACAAGTACAACAATATAAAGATTTAATTTGCTCTCAAATTAAACCCTAAAACCAACATTAACAGAAATTCTTCTAAATTAGCATAACAAAACATAAATCACTACTAAATCTCCCACTTAACATTAAAGGTGCTGTATGTAGGTTTCAGCGACCTCTAGCAGTGATGTTTCAGATTGCAACCAATAAGTTTACAAGCGCGTGCTCGAATTTATGAGCGAACACTGTGGGTACCTTCAGACTGAGACGCAACCGTTTATATAGCCTACTGTGACCAGACGCAACACACCGGAGAAAGCATCACACAACATGCTGGAAACTTAGGTAAACTCCCACTGCAACGTTACAATAATAGGCTACTTTTATCAGCTTGACGTTGAACTAATGCTCCATGCTCGTACCATGATAAGTATGGAACCCTATCAACTGTGCCGAATTTTGCCACTGCAAGCACCACTTCACATTTTCTTCACTGAAGCGTTTTTTTGTTTTTTTTTAGTTCAAATTTACTATCAGATTTAATGTTATACCTTGACAAACTATACATCATTAAAAAGATATAAGACTCAAGTTTCAGTTTTTGACCACTATTGTATTCTGAGAAACTTATAGTGACAGTTATGTCTTAATTTGTGTCAGGAGTTATGAAATGAAAAAATGAGTCGATACCTTTAATATGAATTTTGCGCGTCAGCCGCTTTCATTCAGAAAAAAAACTCTGTGCTGTCGTCATGACAGCGATACACAAAACAACGTCCCTCAGGGCTTTTAGCTAAAAAATGTGCAGACTCGTAGAAATATTGATATATTCTCATAGATTCACATCATATTTCTATAGACAGGAATTATATTTATTGAATTTATACCCAAATGCGTCGATGTAATCATTATGATCGCTTCTTACTGAGATGTGCTGTGTTTTCAATTCATACCAATAGCCTGAGGGCGCTATTATGCACAATAATAGTCCATATATGGAACATGAAGAAGAGCCATGATCATGTGACATTCCAGGACGTCACTGATACACACAAAGCTAACACAACAGATATCGCTGTAATATGCACGTTTTGAAGACAATAAACATGATTGCAATGATATTTGACTTGCCTGTGTTCTTCAAGCCATGCCAGGTATTTTCATAATAATAGATTATATTTATAATGTAATGCTAATCGATATAGACTTTATCATCGTGCAGAAAACTATAAATAATATGTTTTCTGTCTGATTTTTTTATCTGAAGCCAAATTAGATCACAGAAGATTATTTAAAACACTCGACTTGCGTTATAAAAGTAAGTTTGGAGCACAAACATGGTTTTAATCTCAGAAATGGTCGTGTATTGATGGTGTGCTAAGCTAACATGCTAGCTAGCCCAGGTGCACCTGCCACCTGTTATTCTTTTATGATTTTTTTTCTAAAAAGGAATGCTTAGCAGCTACTGAAATGTTTTAGTGCATTTGATACAGTTTCAACAGTTGTTTGTGAAGTGAGAACTTTGATAAAAGAAATTAGGGATTGAAACCCTATGAATAGTCTGTGAATAGCCAGTCGTTAGTAACTATAATGCAGACAAAAGAAATGCATATTTAGAGCCATAACCAGGCTGGAGAGGTGTGAATGTGTGCATGGGGAGACTGAGACTGAATGGGGCTCGTCTGCACCACAAAACAATAGAGACAAAAGACTGAATGGATGCTTAGAAGACGACTAAACATCAGTAGCATTTTTAGAGTCTAATCAAAATAAAGTAATTTGACATGATCTTGAAAAACATATAACTAAATACAGAGTTTTAGACTTATCATTTTCAGATTTTAAATATAACATTGTCACACATGTGGCTTTAGCTGCAGTGCATTTCTAGATTGCTACAGTGCCAACTTCAATTGTATTTTCATGAATATGTTTCATAAAAATAAATTTCTAATAACTTTACAAAACTTTGAAGCTATTTTTTAAAAAAAAAATCATTATGACAATAATGAATTCTACATTTACAATAAACTGCCAGGTGTCAGCTTTCAAATGAGATCATACTTGTGCTTTTAGTGCAAAGGGTTCATGAACTGTATCTGTTTCAGTTTGGGTATGTCATTTCTGGGGATTTTTCAAAAGTGGGGTTGCAGCTTAACAGGTTATGGAGTCCAGTGAAGAACCCATTTAATCCCACTGGTCACAATTGTGACCACAATTTTTCTTTGCATATTTTAGTGTGAAATTAAAAAGTAACTCATATTATGAAGTACAGATTCATATATAATGAAAATGTAAGATGTCTATAAGAGTTTATGGCAGGTCTAACATGATTAGTTTGTTTGGTTATGTGACCACCCACATTTATTTCTTGGTACTGTCGTCTTAACGAAAGGATGACATAAAAGCTCAGAAAGGACAGGTAAGAATACTAAGTTCCTTTTTGAATAGCTTATACATTTTTTGCACATATGATCATGAAAGGGTTACCTATACATACACATTGAAATTAAATTAATACATGCTTTATTCTGTTGTGAAACTGCAGATAAATGAAGACGGTTACAATAGTGACCGGTGGTAGAACACAGGGAGTCTATGTTCCCCATATGTAATTCTATGTTATTTTTATTAGGGATGTCCCGATCCGATCACATGATCGGAAATCGGGCCCGATCACGTGTTTTCAGACTCGATCGGAATCGGACGTTACCTCCCGATCAGGACTCGGATATATATATTCTCATTATTTTTTAACACATCAATATTTATGCGGTGGCACAGAGTTACGCCGGTTTCACACTGCACGCGTTAGTAAGCAGCGCAGGAGCAGTGCGTATGGTGAGCAGGAGCAGGACACGTGCGTTTTGCTTTCACACTGACAGCGTTTGTCACGCGCGGCTGAACCGCGGGTTGTGTAGGCTACAGAGTCAGACAGAGTACTCCATAATGGATAAGTTGGCATTGCTTTTTTTCGTTTTCAAATACATTTAAGAGAAAAGACTTGTCAAGAAGCTTATTTTATTAATAATTTCATTTATATAACTTTTGTTTCATCTTTGATTTTATTGTTATGGCAACAAGTTTGTTTTTGGACATTTGTTTTCTTTTTAAATTGCTGTTGGTCATTTGATTGACTTTTTAAAACACAATAGATATCATCAATGCACTTTTTGGATAAAACTGTGGTGTATTTTGGCCATGATCAATGTATTATCACTTTAATTCAGCAAAAGCTGCGCAGCAAAAATAGACTCGGCGCCGAAACGATCGCGGCACTCCTGCTCTGCTCTGCTACGCACTGCCGCGCCGCCTCTGCGCGCGGTGTGAATGCTCTAAAGCCTGATTTAATCTGGTAACATGGGGGCGAAAAAAATACGCACTGCACGCTCTGCTAACAGTGCAGTGTGAAACCGGTGTAAGAGTTAGGAGTGCAGTTCCTAAAAGCACATTACTGGCTTTGCAAACACTGTAGCACTTTTATTTTTTATTTGTTTACATGCCTGCCGGGTATTTTAAGTTGAGGTGCTATTTGTTTATATATTAGACTTTTTTTATATTTACTGTTGCACTAAAGTCCAAAAGTGAAGAATTTATGTATTACTTGATTGTTCAAGCTACCTCACAGAAGTGCTCTGTTTGTTAACAGAGTTGTTGAATGTTAAAATAAGGTGAATTAAATAAAAAATAAGGAACATCCTGGATCTGTTTTTTCGCTCTTCTTTATTCTTTTTTTATGTATTAAGTATCGGATCGGGACTCGGTATCGGCAGATACTCAAAATCAAATGACTCGGACTCGGACTCGAGGGCAAAAAAACCTGATCGGGACATCCCTAATTTTTATGAACTCTCTTTCAGACTGACTTTAAGTCAAGTTTTGGATTTACTTAATAATAATAATAATAATAATTAATAATTTGTTACATTTATAAAGCACTTGGGTACTTAAAGCGCTTCACATATGGAAGGGGGATTTTTAATGACCCCAGAGTGACTCTCTGAGCACCGTTATTCTCATCCGAAGGACGGTGCTCTTTGGCAGTAGTGTCCCTGTCACTACACTGGGGTGTTAGGACCGACACAGACCACAGGGTGAGCGCCCCCTGCTGGCCTCACTAACACCTCCTCCAGCACCAACTCCTAGTTTTCTCAGGAGGCCTCCCATCCAGGTACTAACCAGCCTCAGCCCTGCTTAGGTTCAGTGGGAGACCACCCTTGGGCTACAGGGTGATATGGCTGCTGGAGCTGGATATGCTCTGTCTTCCAGAGACTGGGTTAGGTCATGGGCCCAGTGTAGTGATGGGTTTGGCTGAACAAGCTGGTGTTCCAGGTGGATGCAACTTCAAGCATGACATGCCTGGACTCTACACAGTGCTGTGGTCAACAGTTGGCTGTTCCACAGAGATGTCATGAATTGTGACTATGATCTCCTTGGATTTCAGCAAGTAGTTGCCCAAAGTCTCCTGAAAATATTTGGTACTGCACCAAAAGGACAAGGGAGGCCATCCTCAATGTCAGCTGCTGTGACTGATATACCCAGGTTTGATGGTGTTGCCCACTGGCTGATAAACACAGGTAGGCAGGACACAGTTGTGATTTTTAAAAAAATATATAATTCCACTGTTATTTCTTTAGGAAGGTGATATATAATGAGTTCCACACCAGCACACAGTTGTGACTGTTGATTGATAATTTTTGTGATGCTTTCCTGTTATTCATGAATTGTTACATGTTCCTTGGCATTGTTACATGTTTCCTACCATAGGCTCATTTTTAATCATTTGTTTATTTTAATTTGCTTATTTTAATTTATTATTTTATTTCTGTACGTTTTTTTTCTTTTCATTTTGTAATTTTAAGTATTTTGCATCATTTATAATGATTGCATTCTAAGCAATTTCCTATAATTTATTATTTCATCATAATTTAATTAAAATATTTGTGCCATGTTGCTGCATAGGATTGCTATTTTGTCATTTTTTAAACTGGGCCAGACAATGTTTAACTATTTGTTAATCGAATAAATCACTTCAACAATTTAATTCTGTCTTCAAACTAATTTCTGGAGATTTTTAATTTATTATATACCCCATAGACTTAGACTCCCTGTGTTCTACCACCAGTCACAATTGTGACCAGAGATAAAACTCTTATTTTCATGGACTTTTCAAATATTTTTTTACATTATTGACATTGATTGTTTACTATACTTGCAAATACCACACAAACTCATAAATTTCATCTCTGGGAAAAATTTGGGATTAAATGGGTTAATAAAGAGTTTGTTTGAACATTTGGATGTTTTAGACATCATGAATCTACATAGACGAGCTCTTATTGAGAATTAACTGAGTTTTAGATGTTGATGTTTCATTGAATGTTTTATTTGAAGTCACCAGAATCGTGATTAATGGCTCCTTTATTTGAGTTCTTGACCCTTTACTCTTCTTTTAGTTTTTCTCTGGCTGCTTTAACTGTATTTTAATAAAATATATTTGTTATGGTGAGAGATAATATGATCAGATTTTTCTTGATGATGTCATAATCAGCAAGTGCTGGTCTGATCAAGTTTTTGAGTATATGGATGATGCGCATTTAATTTATTTATTTGCTATTAGTTATAACAATCTTGTGACACTACATCATTCTATCCATCATAATATAAAATGTTTTCTAAAAATGTTAAGCTTCAACAGAAACTAGTCAAATACAGACCTCAAGAATCAGCATATTAATCTCAACAATGGTGACAAACGAAAAGCTTCATGCCGCAATGCATGCTGGGAGTCATAGATGAGATTTGTACTATGGTGGCACCCAGCATGCATTGTGGCATGAAGCTTTTCGTTTGTCACCATTGTTGAGATTCATGTGCTGATTCTTGATGTCTGTTTGATACTATAGCCTGTAAGGTTCTGTACGAACTGTGTATTTAAGAACTAATTTTAAGGTAATTGTAATATGCTAATCCTTTTAAAAATATTTTTTTAAATATTACATTAATCTTTTAAATATTGAACTCTTGCTGAACTTAACAACCCTACATGTCCATGATGATAATATTATCATCAGAGCATATTTCATTCTCTCATGATTATTTGTGCTGTTTTAAATGTGTCAAAGTAAAAAAACATTTACAGTGATCAGAAAACACTAATATTGAAGAGTCAAGGGTCAAGAGCCCAAATAAAGCTGACACTAATCACGATTCTGGTGACTTTATATGAAACATTCAATGAATCGTCAACACCAAAACCTGTTAACTCTCAATAAGAGCTTCTGTAGAGTCTGACAGAAATAAAGTCAATCTGGTTATTAATAACAAGTGAAAGCAGCACTTGAAAAAGAGGCATGATGTGATTGGCTGCAAAAAAACACCCGTTAATCTTTTCATGAATTAAGATTTAATTTATTTATCTGAATGTATTGTTTTATTTATTTTAGAGTATTTTATGGGATACCATTTAAAATATACCAATAATTTTTTCCATAAACACAAACTCTCCTCCACCCAGTGCTATTATATCCAGAGTTACATTTTAACACACATTGGGCTTTTACCAGGTCAGGACTCTTACTAACATTTTGAAGGATGAAACTTCATGAATAACTCCAGAGCACTTGTGATTCTTAATTTCTAGGAAAACAACAGAGCATTATTTAATACGATGACTGATTTGTCTAAACGCCAGTGAGGGGTAGGTTTTGGGGCGGGGTCAGGGATAGGTTTAGGGGCCGAGTCAGGGGTAGGTTTAGGGGCTGGTCAGTGGTAGGTTTTGGGGTGGAGTCAGGGGTAGGTTTAGGGGTAGGTCAGTGGTAGGTTTAAGGGCGGGGTCAGGGGTTGGTCATTCGTACGAATTAGCCAATAGCCACCTCATAAAATATGAGAAATTGATCCAGTTGTTTCATCCTTTATTGCATTGTGCTTTACAATAACGGTTTTAACCCTCTGAGGTCGGCAAACGCGCCCCCTGCGTTTTGCTGGATTTTCTTCACATTGTAGCACTATAAACTTAAATTACTCCGTCATTTATGGTCATACAGTGATACAGAAAAAAGAAATATAAAAAAAGAATCTGTGATATTTCTACTTTTGTATGTGTCCACTTACAATCAAATCAAAACATTGTGCTTTTGTAAAATAAAGAAAATAAACAGGGTGTGCGTTCTGCCTCTCCGTCGCGGTGAACTTTTTTTTCTTGAGCACGTCTATAAACTGAAACAAAACTCAGCGAATACTTGTCACACATTTATGAGCCATATACCTTTACAAACATTTAAGTGTGTACTTTTAAATGATCGGATTCAAACTGAAAACAAATATTCTCTGTTTAAGTAATTTGTATAAAACCAACAAGATGTCCAGCTTCTCAAACGCTTCCTAATTATTTTTAATTTGAGCACGCCCACTCGCGCAAAAGAGATTCACATGCAAATTTCCACATGGAATGCGATCGCGCTCATTACCTCAAAAACAAAGCAGCAAAACACTATTGTTGCATAAATTTCACATTGCAGTTGAACTGTTGCTAGATATATGGTGAATATTATAATATTTAGACCCATGTTTACTGTTACTGTGTTCGTGGATATCTGCTCAAACGTAGATATGTATATGGTAACCATAATGTTTTATATTTGAGCGCGATCGCGTTTGAATGTATCATATTTGATACATTCGAAAAGCAAAACGCACCAAACGGCTTCATGTTTTTACTATTATCTCATTTCATATCATCATAACGAATGGAAACATTTGAAGTAACATGATAATCAATATATTTTTCTCTAGCTTAGTTATTACTGAAATATTTTGGAAGATTTATAGGCTGCTATGTTTATTGTTATTATTATTTTATGCAGCACTGCGCATAGCCTATGCCTACAAGGCACAACAAACCTGGTGTTCATTATATTATATATTGTTGGAAACATTTGTGTGTGTGTGTGTGTGTGTGTGTGTATTCTGTGAATTTTAAAAAGCAATTTTAACCAGAAAAATCTAAAATGTATTCCCAAAATCGTGCAGGCCTTTCTCTTGATATCAGTATGTTCACTTTTTTTTTTTTCAGGGCCCAGATGCCACTCCTGCTGACTTCAACATTTACATGAGTCTCTGTACATGAACCTGGTAAAGTGAAAATCAAACACCTTGGAAAAAAAAGGTATGTACAATGTTTTTAGGGATGGCACAAAGGTCTCTGTCTTTGGATCATTGGTTTCAATGAGTGCTTTTTTGTCATTTGTTGTGTATCTTTGGATTATGTTGTGTTGTAAATAAATCAAACAATCTAAAAGCCATTCTTTTTTAAATCTCATTCTTTGTGCAAGGTTGCTCAGAATGACAGGGCCTGTTAGCTCCTAATAGGGCCGTTAGGGGAGGGTCTTTGTATTTTCTCAGGTGTGAAAAGCTTACATATTAATGAGCTCCCGCATAAAACTTTGTCACACAAAACACGTCGTAAAAAGTTTAAATCAATATATTGTCTTATCTGAATGAGCAGTCAGGGTGATTTTCACATAGTTTTGCAGCAAATATTCTAGGCTACGTCATACAATTTTCAAAAGTCTTGTGAAGAAATAATCAGTATGGGTTTCATGACCTTATTTCAGTGAGAATTTTTTTTTGTATTTTCACAAACCACGCATAAATGTCATTATCTCAAAACTACAAACTTTTACACACATGCTGCTGATATATTATTGTAGCAGAGTTTGTGTTGAATACAGTGTAATTAGACTTTAGCCATGAAAATGTCACAAGTAACAGAAATAAGCACAAATGTCAGAGCATGTCAGAACACCTCCAGGGCCCAGAAAACAGCTCAGACCCCAGAGGGTTAAAAGTCTCAATTTGAACTCTGATCCAAAATCAAATGCTGTGGAATGTTTAACATGTGTCTTTGAAACAAAGAGAAAACAGCTTTTTATAAGTCATGCGTCAGTGCAATGGCTAATTTGTTTATTCTCTATCTGTAAAGGAAACTCGTCCTCTGAACTGGTTTGTGGGTAAACAGAAATAAACTGACAATGGTTTCCTTACATAAAGGTGAGTAATCTTCTTGTGTTTAAAGGTTGCCTCTCATCGCCCCAAAAACCTTATGAACTGTGAACACATGATGAATGTAGTTTTCACAGACTCAGACTTTCAGTATTTTTTATTGACTTTTTCTTCATATTTCAGGTTTTATAAAAACTCATCCTCTCATCTCTGTTATTCTGTGTAAGTCTAAACAGTGTTTATTTTTTTTATTTTTTGTCTGTATGCTGATGTAATGACCAGTGAATCAGATCTGGTTTATCCTTCACGTCACTTCACACAGTAAATTCCCCGGTGTTGAATTACCATCGCTCAGTGTTCATAAGAGAAACTCCAGCAGAGTGTTCAAAGAAACACAGAAGCAGTGTTAGAGTTAATGAGATAACTAAATGATTAATTGAGTGATGATTGTTTGATTATTGAAGACACCTGATGATAACAAGCAGAATCACTGAAGAAAAGAGAAACAAAAGAACTACAACTGACTTCAACCACAGCTTAATGTGAAATCAACTGGAAAAAAATGAAATCTCTATTTCAAACCAGACTGACTTTTTTTTCTGTAGATGTTAATGATTTATTGAAAATGTTTGGTTTTTATTGAATCAGTGTTTATTTTAGTTTTGCAATCTTAGCTTTTTATATCAACACACACATCATACTTCATATAGAGACTGTAGAGCTGCAATGGTGCTTTTTGGTAGTTTGAACAGAAAAGGCTTGAGAGTTTCATTAAGTGGAAAAGATGTGTGTGAATAATAATAATTTCTAAGATAGACAATACAATATTCTGTGAAAGAAAAAGTCATGATGACAGAACTTTCATTTTTGGGTGAACTATTATTTTAAGTACAAGCTTATATTTATATATGTTTATTTCTATTTTATTGTGTCCTAAACATGTTGATTCATTTGTATTTATAATTATTTTTTAGATGTCTTAAGACTGTACTTGGCCTTGTCATCTGTCTCATCGGCGACGACTGCAATAGGTAATGTACACTGAAAAAAAAGTTTTGTCATTTCAACTTAGAAAATGTACTTCATGTGGAAACATCTACAATAACTGGTTGAAATGTGGAAATGAAATACATGATTTAAGATTACTGATTAAACTGATTTCAACCAACCTAAAAAAACAAGGATTTATTGAAGTATAACTGTCTGTAGATATAACCTGTGAACCTGTAGATATAGCAAATGAAATAAAGTAACACACAAAAATTGGACAGGAAATAGGCCTATATGAAAATATTAAATATGAATATCTTATTCTTCATTCAGTTCTGAACAGAATCAGATTTAACAGATTTGTTAAACGCTTATCAAAATAGAGTAGTGCTACAGCGCTATTATTATCAGAGCATGTGAGCAGAAACCCAGCCAGCACAGCCATGTGGGGCCCAAATGGGTTTGACCTGGGCTATCTAACTGGGACCCAGCCAGTTTTGTCCTCAGTTTCCATGTAGGCCCCACATGGGTTTGCCCAGATGAAATGAACACTGCTTAGTGTGCACACTACAGTCTGTTTAATGTAACACTTAATCAGTGTTGGAGGTAATGAGATAATTAAGTGATTGAATAATGATTGTGCATTACATCTCTAAAGATCTGGGGCCCGTTTCAATAAGGAGGTTCAACCAACTCTGAGTTGAAACTTGAACTCTGAGTTGACTTACCCTGAGATGGGAAACTCTGAGTTTTTGGTTTCAGAACAGCTGAAATTAGTTAGTTCAATCAACTCTGAGTTGGCTGACTCTGAGTTAAGAGTTGCACCACAACTATAAAAAGCCATTATCAATGGAGCACAGATATTATGAGTCACCATGGCAACAGCGCCAGACAAAAAAGAGGTCTTCATATTTCTCACCAGTACGGGCATTATTACTGTAATTTTACAGTATTAGAAAATTAATACTGTAATTTAATTAAAGGGATTACTCTTAATTCATCTGTAATTTAAAGTAAAATCTGATGCAATTGCATTAGACTATAGAACAATTCTGTATATTTAACATACATTTTTAAAAGGTATATTTTTAATGTAACCTTCTCCCTCTACACACTTTGGTCAATTCAAGAATAATTCATGCAACTGTATATTGTTTATTTGAAAGCATTAAAAGTGCAGTTTCTTGTCTCTCCTTGTATTGTTCAAGTGGTTGAGGTTGATTTAGTAATAAGTAGACCAATACTTTCTAGAGATAGTCATTATTACATTAATCTAATTACACTGTTGAAGATGTCATTTGTACTTAGTAATACAAGTAACTTACCCAACTGTTATAATATCTGAGGTGAAACTGAAAGAACAGTATGTTATTCAACCTAATTTTAATTTTCATGTAGGGGCAATCCTGCAGGTTTTAAAAGAACATGGCAGCAGCTGAAAATTAAATATAAAAACATAATTCAATCAAGTAAGGCTTGAGCACATCATGGGTGTAGGCTACCTGACTTTACATTTGACATATTAAATAACTAAATAGCATCCAGTGTCTAGCAGTGCAACAGCATTTTTGGCTGAGGGAATTCCTGGAGGGACTTCAGAGTGACTCCCGAAGATCCAAGGGCCTTCATAAAATGTAAGAGGTTTACATATGTGTTATTTTTTATATAGGCTATTTTAGAGGCCTACAGAGGTAATGTTAATATTATGTGTCTACACATCAAACAATCTACACATTCTGATTATTTCACATTTTTATGTGGAGTAGCCTACAGAATCTAAGGTTAAATCTAAGTATAAACGGGTATTCTTATCTCTCCCCACGCCCCCAGAGTGTGGAAGAACAGCAAGAGGACGGTCCATCAACTTCTGTTGCACAGATCAACACAGTTCAGTGATTTTCAGTAAATGCCACAATTTAATTCTGTAGAATTTGTTTAGAACTACATTATGTAACTCTAATCTACTATATGTTCAGTTGCCAGTTAAGGAGTTATATAGACTACATCTTATAAAAAAAAAACATTAAAAATAGCAATATTTTATTTATTAATAAAAGATTAATTGTATTAATAAAAATGTACTGAAAGAATGAATGAGGTGTTTAAACAGCACTTCCTCTTTAAAAAAGGGGAGGAGACCGATAGAAACTCTGGGTTTACCGAAGAAAACCTGCTCCCGACCAGGTTAGGTTCACAGAGTAAGTTACCATGGTAACTGACTCTGAGTATAAGTTACCTCTCTTTCAGAAACGGGCTTGACTTACTCTGCTTTCTCAGTAAGCAGTACCTCCCATTCTGAAACAGAAAACTCAGAGTTTCCCTCATTTCAGGGTTAACATACTGTAACAAATTAGCTCAAAGGGGAAATATTAATAATAATCCATAATTACCAATTATGATTAATTATTAATATTTGGGTCAGTTAATTAGATTAACTTTGGGGTAAGCCAAATTAATATTACAATCAATTAATCAGTTCCAACGAACTCTTCGATTATTCATTTATTCTAAGAAAAGTGTATCTTTCAGGGTCACTGAAAAATAATTATTCCTTCTCATGTACCGCAATTAGAGCATGTAACAAAATCATGATCGTAAAAGGGACTTTGTATGCAAACAGAGGATCAGAAATCAAATTCATAATTGTGCACAAGTTTTATTAACTAACTCACAAACATAACTAACACTAAACAAACATACATACATTCATACATGCATACATACATGCATAGGTAGTATGTATGTGAGTGGGGGTGAGTGATGTGGAACCGGAAACAGGAAATAGAACTATGGAGCAAGATCTATTTTAGTATGAAAATAACCATCAGCTTATTTCAGAGCACCTCATTAAATTTATACCTTGCATGGTCAATTCTTGAAGTGGTTGAATACTAGATTCGTCGCTGGGTCCTTGAGTGTCAAATGTCACTGTATGAGTTGCAATCGTTTCTTCTCCGTTGGATGAAGGAGATAGGATGAACTTGTATTGTCACTGTTCTCATGGCTGGAGTGCAGATTGTGGCCTACACGCTCTGGGCCGGCAGGACACGAAGAGCACATGGTGAGAGTTGCGAAGGACTTCGTCCGTGTTGAATGAAGTCACTGAACTCCTGAGGTTGTCCTTGATGCTGGAGTGTGCACATGTCCTGGATGCTTCGAAGCCTCCTGCCCTGGGCCTGTTGAGGCCACGCTGGACCGCACGGCATCCTTAAGACAAGAGTTGTCCGTTTCCTTCTTGGTTGGATTTAGGAAAGGCAGTCTGACTCGGCCTGCAGAGGCCTGCAGGGCCCAGTGGGGGAGAAGGGGTCTTTTGGGACAAATTGGGGACGCAGATTGGAGTTTATAGAGACCAAATACGCCACACATCTGATTTTGGTAAACCATAGTATGCAACAAAGTCTGAAAATCATGCGGTGGGAGAATTAGATACATGTCTACTTATTTCTCAAGAGGTTATACATAGAATACATAGGAGTAATAGGGTTTATATCTCCTTCTCAGCGAGAATTAGGTGAGAGTCCCGTTTTGGTTGTATAATCAAATATATATCAAAGTATATACATAATAGTACACAAAACATCACACTCATTCACACAGTTTATGGGATGCACGTTCATTTCTAGCTCAGTTCGTCTCTGATTAATGCAGCGAAGTCTGCATGGAAGATTGTTTCTTCCCATTGTCTCTCTCTTGCACATGCGGCCAAATTCTTTTTGATCGTAAAACTGTAACAAGACACCGTCCTGCCAGTGTGTTAGCTTCACTTGGGATGTTAGCTTTTGGTGAAAGTTTCACAGTGAGTTTGCTGGATTGTTCATTAAATAAATGATTGGTTTGATGTCACCATTGTGGCGATCAGTGTGTGCTTTAGTCAGGCTCTTGACTTTTTAACATTAGTTTTTCTCAGGCAGCTGTATCTGTTTGTTGTGGTGAGAACAGCAAGAGAAAATATAATCAGATGCTGTAAGCTGATATTTAATGTTAGTTTATGACCCATGATCCCCGCTGAAAACTTGGTAATTTGTCTAAAATGTATTTTTCTTTAAGACGCATTGATGTTTAAATAATCCTACACTCTTAACCCTCTGGGGTCTAAGGTGTTTTTGGGGCCCTTGGGATGTTTTGACATGCCCTGACATTTGTGCTTTTTTCAGTTATTTATAAACATGATAATGGCAAAGGTGTAAATTCACTCTATATAGCACAAACAGGGCTACCATAATATGTGAGCAACATGTATGTAGATGTTTGTATTTTTAAGAGAATAATGTTTATGCGTGGTTATTGAAAAAAATAAAAATGAAAGTTGCTGAAATAAGACCACAAAACTCATACTAAATATGTGTCCACAAGACTTTTGACTAATGGATGTTGTCGCTTCGAGTTCTGGCTTCAAAATTATGTGAAAAAAGTCTTGCTTTGTCGTTCACATAAAACAATACATTGATTTAAATTGTGTAAGACAGGTTTTGCTTGGAAAGCCAATATGCGAGGGGGGCGTGAAGGAGGAGTGGTTTACACCTGAGAATACAATGTCCCACACATTATGCGTAATTACTTGCATAATGAGCCATTCATTCAGGTGTGACACTGACATGAGCCACAAGAATGAATGCAAGGACAAAAGATATATTTAGAAGAAGACTTATATTGACCATTTAAGATTTTGCTTACATCTATCTTGTAAATATGTTTTGCTATTTTATTAAAAAGGTTACAATTACAACAATAATTACAATTTCAACAATATTTCAAGTGTACTCTTTCTTTGTAAAAAAAAAAAAAAAAAATGATTATAGGCCTACATTGTATCATATGTATTCATTAGTTTGAATATAGCCAACATTGGAACAGCTAACATCTTAGTTGATGACTTTATTTTTGACAAAAATAGTATTATACAGTGCTATGCATAAGTTTAGACACCCATACTAAAGTTGACTAAAAAGAGGAATAAAAAATCATCTTTTGGAAACTGAACTTAATGCCTTAATTTAAAAAATTAGGAAAAATCCAACCTTTAAGGACACCAATGTTCTTTGTGAATGAATAATGTATCATAAATAAATAAATGTTCTTCCTTAAAATACAGGGTGCATAAGTTTGGACACCCCTATGTTAAATTCCCATAGAGGCAGGCAGATTTTTATTTTTAAGTATTTAAAAAAAAAAAAAAATTAGGATACTATGCATCCTGATAAAGATCCCTTGGCCTTTGGAATTAAAATAGCCCCACATCATCACATACCCTTCACCATACCTAGAGATTGGCATGGTTTTATTTCAGTTAGCCTAATAGCTAGTTTGATTTGCATTGAGAGATGATCTTATGGAAAGTACCCCATGCCAATCTCTAGGTATGGTGAAGGCTATGTGATGATGTGGGGCTATTTTAATTCCAAAGGCCAAGGGAACTTTATCAGGATGCATAGTATCCTAAAATAAAAAATAAAAAAAAATACTTAAAGGGTAACTAAACCCCTGGTCAGAGCCTGACTCCACCCACTGTCAATATTTGAAAAATGCTAGAAAAGTGGGCAGACCCCAGCGGAGATAGAGGGGACGAACCGTGAGCGGGGGGGGGGGCGTGCACCTGAGACCTGCTGTCAGACTCTAAAATGGAGTTTGCTCACAGGGTCGCAAGACAACGTAAAGTACATGCATCTGATGAGTTTTATCAGAGCCCGTCATTCTCTGTTTTTATCAAGTTGATGTCAATAGCGCGCGCTCTCTATATAGGCATATTCATATTTTGCCGCTATGTGAAAAAATCCAGGAAAATGCGCCGACGCGTTTGTCGACCCCAGAGGATTAACTTTAGCCTAACCATAAATTGTGATTAAAATATATATGATCACTCACATCAAGACGCCGCTGCGGTGGTGGAGTCCATGCAGGAGGAGCAGCGTTTGTCACTGCTTCGCTTTTCAGCGCGAGCTGTGTGGAGAAGCCCATTTCCAACTCTATTGCGTTGGAGAAGCAATCCCGCGAAAATGCTGGTTTAACACTCACGGTCTTCCAGGCCAAGTGCATGCAAACACTGGCGCCTATTTTCCAAGTCTGCTGGAAAGTTATGCAGTCCAGCAGTGCTGTTGCAACCAGCAACCTAGTACGTACCCTCCTGACCACTGTACACAGATAAATCTACGCTAGCTCATACCAAGGGCGTGGTGAGCTCGTACCAGGGGCGTGGTAGAGCTTGAACCTGCTGACGTCACCTGCCACCTTTTACGTCACTTGCCACCGCAACATCCAATAGGAAAATTCAACTGCAGTAGCCACCGTTCAACCTTAAGAGGGCAGCACTCAGACGTTTTTACACCATATATTGTAAAATTAAAACACTTTATACCCAAATGTCAAAAAAGTTACTTGAATCAATGAACAGCACTAATAAAGCCTCATTCTTACAGATCATTAAATAAAAAAAGTTGGTTTAGGGTTTAGTTACCCTTTAAAAATAAAAATCTGCCTGCCTCTATGGGAATTTAACATAGGGGTGTCCAAACTTATGCACCCTGTATTTTAAGGAAGAACATCTATTTATTTACGATACATTATTCATTCACAAAGAAAATTGGTGTCCTTAAAGGTTGGATTTTTCCTAATTTTTTTAATTAAGGCATTAAGTTCAGTTTCCAAAAGATGATTTTTTATTCCTCTTTTTAGTCAACTTTAGCATGGGTGTCTAAACTTATGCATAGCACTGTATATATATATATATATATATATATATATATATATCATATGAGCAGAAATTGCTAAACAAAAGCTTATTTGATGTGGCAGTATATTCTACAGTAAAAACTGTACCCAAATCTAGTCAACAAAATGTTGTCTTTCATATTTCGCCTGACTGTAACGTTGTTTATATGAAATATTAGGGCATATAAATGTTAATTTGCAGTTTAATACGTTGCAATACTAATAGCCTACATTTTATTTAAACATATTTCAGTCGATTTTTACTCATCTCAGTACAGCAATACAGTTTGCTAAAACATCATCATTCATTCACACACAGTCAGAAACGCGATTCAAATTTAAACAGCGCGCATCTCTGCCGTTCATTCATCACAAACAGAAACACGATTCACTTGAGAAGGAAATAAACTTACTGCAGTATTCCTCAGCTCAGTCGGATCCTTGCTCCTCGAAATACCCGCACTTCTGAGGTACATTTTCCATTATTATTATTCATCACAGCGCTGCGAGACGGTGTAAACAAGTAATGATCTGAATAAACTTGTGTTTTCTCGAGCTGATATGGGGGCGTCACAGGTTTGCGTGGATTACCTCAGTCATTTGCGTTTGAATAGCGCGCGCTCTCCGTGGGTGGGGTCACATTAAAAATAATTAGATGAGATGAGAACGACTGACATCTCGCTCTTTTCGTACGGATTACATAAACTGAGAATATTTGTTTTTTATAAAAATTACCTAATTTTGAAGAAGAGAATTCAAGCTTCATGCCTGTGTGTCTGTATGCCTGTTTGACTGAGTATTCGCTGAGTTATGGTTCATTTTCGGACGCGTTTCAGGATTGACTTCATTGACAGAGAGAAAGCAGAACTCCCATCATGTTTATTTTTCTTTATTTGGCAAAAAGCACAACACTTTGTTTTTATTGTGAGTATACACAAAAATAATACACACTTAACAGGAGAGACTGATGTATGAAACTGGTTTGTAAGATCAAAGTCAACAGAGTATTTGGACTCTCGTTTGAACTGATAAAAAAAAAAACCGAGCAAATCACGCTGGCGTGATTGCCGACCTCAGAGGGTTAAAACCGATGTGTTAAAAACAACACAACCTGTGTGTCAAGTTAAGGACAACACATTTTGTGTTACTTTTAACTCAACCAGTGTGTTATTGTTCTTAACACAGGGAGTGTGTTGAAACCTTTTACACACTAATGTGTTAAAGTTACACAACTTGTGTCAGATATGCGTCACATGTGACTGTAGTCGGTGTGTATTTGCCTGTGTTTTTACAACTGAGTGTTTGGACGAACACTGAAACGTTGTAAGGAATATGACTTAGCTCAAATGATTATAGGGAATCAAAATTATGAATCGGGTTGATTCATCTATATTCTTACAATATTAATAAATTATTGAAGCTGAAATTTAGACCCATTCGTATACATCAATGTTCAATTACAATGAATTATAATTCAATCATTAATATACCAAAAGGTCCCTCTTTCAGATCAATTAATCAGAATAATTTTAAGGGAAATTAATGTATCAATTAAACAGTTGTTTGTCCCGCAAACTGGTCGTAAAATTAATTCCATCAACTTCTCAACAAAATTCTCTCTTTCTTATAATTCGAAGAATATTTTCTAGCCATGAAAATTACTTTCTTGTTCTTATAAAATGTAGGTTACTTAACAGTATCGCATTTGTAAAGCGTAGCTTGATCTCGTTTCATTGACTTGTAAAATGAACACTTATACAGAGACAATCTAGGATATAATGGGTTTTTAATAATTGGACTAATACTACATCGAACTAAGGAATACAAGTTCTACAATTTACATGAGTATGCATATAACAATATAAACAGTAAAGACAAATACAAGACTAAACGGATAACAGATGAGAGAGGGAGAGGATGAAAGGGAGAAAGTGAAACTAAAGTTCAGGACGAGAGAGATCACCGAGATGATCTCAGCATGGCAAAATCAAAGGCAGTAACCAAACAAGAAATCAGATTCATCAAATCACAAATCAAAATACTAGCGTATGGTTCTCTTTGTATTTGCTGAAGAAGAAGAAGCTCCTTAAGAGGTTGGGCGTGTTTCATCGTGTCTTTGGGGCGAGCCCGACTCGCGCGAAGTTTAAAGGTTCACCGAACGTGAAGTTGCCAGAAGCATGATTCAGAGTTAAACTCCCTTTGTGGAGGGAGAAACGAATATGACAATAAAACTTAGCAAAGAAAATAAAACGGAGTTGATGACTCCTATAGGAGCCCTGGAGCCAGGAATTCTTTCAGTGCTCGTGCACGTCTTTAAAGAAGAGGAGCGCGCGCCGCGGAAGATTCAAGTCTCTTTAAAGTTGAAGCTTCACTGAACGAATGGTAGAGTCTAAACAAAGACGAAAATAAAGAAAAGACAAGAAAATAAAAGAGAAATTCATTCACGAAAACGGTGAATGAATGCTCCCTAAACGGGAGCCATATGGGTCTCGCTGGCGAAGAAGGTTCGTAAAAGTGCTCTCTGAGATTTCCTGAGTTGGTCTTTTATGGAAAATATGGGTTGACGCCTCTGTTCGCACGAACAACCAATGAACGTCCAAAGATCTGAAGCGGGAAAAGGTCCTTTGTCTCTGGGGGGCGACACCCACTCGAGGGAGTTATGGTGTTGTCTTAATACTCTAGTAAGATGATTTATATAGTAATAATCATATAATTGCAATCTATTATCGAGATTCAACTCCGTTAAGTCTCAAGATTTAAAATGATATAAAACATGTCATATGAAAGATTATGGGAATACACAAAGTTACATACTTGTATGCATCTTACAAACATTTTAAAGTTTTGATTAATACACGATAACATTGCAGATACACAAATTTGATATGGGAAAATCAAATCCTTGTTTATACATTTCTTAAGTGGTTATACATAAATGTAGGATTAACACTTTATTCCTACTCCTCTCCTGGAATCTCAGTTTGCTTGACATTCCGTTAGGGCAATAAAAACCAAGTGGGGGAAGGCAATTGCCAGACAATCTTGAATGCTGATTCCAGATTACACATTAGAAAACTACACCTCTATTATAAAGCAAAACTAATCACACATGCATAATGGCATTGTACTTATATGAAAATGATATTTCTAAGTTCTAATACAAAGGTGTGTGTGTGTGTGTGTGTGTGTGTGTATGCATGTATGTGTGTGGGATGACTCCTCAGTCTCCCAGGGGGTGTTGTAAAGTGTTATCCTATAGCAGGAGGAAGTTTCGTTATCTCTCTGTGGTCCAGAGAGGGGAAGGGGGTTTGGAATGTCTCTGAGGTGCAATTAGTGTCGTAAAAGTCCATTTGTCGCCGACTAGCTGGAGCCGAAGCATGATTTGCACTCACGAGTTCAAAGTGCACCAGCTTTTGTATTCAGGAAGAAATGTTTTTAGCAACACAGAGTATTTAAATTTGTTAATTCAAACCAACGACGAATGATTCGATAGCCAATGTTGTTACAACGTATTGTTAACTTGTTTTTATGGAGTCCAGTGACGTTTAATAAAGAGTTTGTTTGAACATTTGGATGGTTTAGACATCATGAATCTACATAGACAAGCTCTTATTGAGAATTAACTGAGTTTTAGATGTTGATGTTTCATTGAATGTTTTATTGAAGTCACCAGAATCGTGATTAATGGCTCCTTTATTTGAGCTCTTGACCCTTTACTCTGCTTTTAGTTTTTCTCTGGCTCCTTTAACTGTATTTTAATAAAATATATTTGTTATGTTAAGAGAAAATATGATAAGATGTTTCTTGATGATGTCATAATCAGGAAGTGCTGATCTGATCAAGTTTATGAGTGTATGGATGGTGTGCATTTAATTTATTTATGTGCTATTGGTTATAACAATCTTGTGACACAGCATCATTCTATCCATCATAATAAAAAATGTTTTCTAAAAATTTTAAGCTGCAGCTAAATTTAGACTGACAGGCCTCAAGAATCAGCGTATGAATCTCAACAATGGTGACAAATGAAAAGCTTCATGCCGCAATGCATGCTGGGATTCATAGATGAGATTTGTACTATGGTGGCACCCAGCATGCATTGCGGCATGAAGCTTTTTCAAACATTGAAATTTTGCTGAGCTTATCATCCCTACATGTCCATGATGATAATAATATCATCTGAGCATATTTTTCTCATGATTATTTCTGCTGTTTCAAATGCGTGAAAATAAATACACATTTACTGCAATTAGAAAAAACTAACGTTGAAGAGTCAAGGGTCAAGAGCCCAAATAAAGCTGACACTAATCACGATTCTGGTGACTTTAAATGAAACATTCATTGAATCGTCAACACCAAAACCTGTTAACTCTCAATAAGAGCTTCTGTAGAGTCTGACAGAAATAAAGTTAATCTGTTTTTTAATAACAAGTGAAAGCAGCATTTGAAAAAGACATTGGAAAAGAGGCATAATGTGATTGGCTGCCAAAAAAACACCCATTAATCTTTAAGTTTTCCTGAATTAAGATTTAATTTATTTATTTGAATGTATTTTTATTTATTTATTTTAGAGCATTTTATGGGATACCATATAAATTATACCTATAATTTTTTTCATAAACACAAACTCTCCTCCACCCACACAGTAAAAACCCCAGTGTTAAATCAACACTGCTCAGAGCACATATGGTCCCACTCTACAGAGTGTTAAAATTAACACTGAAGCAGTGTTGAAGTTAATGATATAATTAAGTTAACACTGAAGCAGTGTTGAAGTTAATGAGATAATTAAGTGATTAATTAAGTGATTGGCCATTAGTGGTGACACCTGATGTTAATAAGCAGAATCATTGACGGAAAGAGAAAAAACAATAACAGAAAAAAGAGAAACACAAGAACTACAACTGACTTCGAGTCATTACACATGGTTGCATTTATTATTACCAGTTTGACTTTATTTCTGTCATACATCGACAAAAGTTCTTGAGATTCAACAGAAGTTTAGACGGTAATGTTTTATGGAAGTTTTCTTTTCAAGTTACCATTTTGGTGGTCAGTGTTTTCTTTAGTTGGGCTCTTGACACTTTACATTTTGTTAATATTAGTTTTTCTCTGACTGTTCCATCATTGTGTTTATAAAGCACATTTGTTACTGCAAGAGAAAACATGACCTGCTCACAATATGTTTTGATAATGACATTATCATGTAGTGTCCTGATTCACTGATGTCATTCAGAGTCTAAATCTTTGACTATATGCTTGATGTCTCGTTTTAGTATTGGTGATTGTAGCTCTGAGATTCTACAGTTTGAGATCCAACAGCAATATGAAAAATTTTGAACTTATTTTGTGCCAGAAGGTTTTTGTGTTAAAACACACAGACATAGAGTATCAGCATATGAATCTCAACAATGGTGACAATAAACAAACTAGTGATGAACAGATCAACTCTGAACATCACAAAACAAGCTACTAAAGCCAGAACAAAACAATAGCAAAATAAAAGCAAACAGAAAAAACAATGAAAATTACAGGACAATTCAGCTGCATAATTTATTCATACTGCAATGCATGATGTCAGCCATTGATGCGTTCTGATTGGTGGCTCCCATCATGCATTGCAACATTAAGCATTTGTTTTATTGTCACCATTGTTGAGATTCATATGTAGATTATTGATGTCTGTGTGTGATTTTGAAACTTTCAGATCTTTAAAACATTATTGGAAGTAGCTACTGTAGTGAATAAATGTATAAAACATGTGGATAATAAATTTATAATAATGTGTGCCATCATAGAATCAGGTCACTAGTAAATTCATCATCAAATCATAACCAGGGCTGCATTTCCAAAAGCATCTTAAGCCTAACTTGATTGCAGACCAACTGCAACAAATGGTCTGTACGATCAAATTAGGCTTGCAATGCTTTCAGGAAACACAGCCAAAGCCACAGCTTCTTTTGCCACAACACATGCTTTATAAACACAGAGTTGGAGCAGCCAGAAAAATACTAATGTTAAAAAGGAAAGGGTCAAGTGCCCAACTAAAGCAACCACTGACCACCATAATGGTGACATGAAACGAAACATTCCATAAAACATTACCATCTAAACTTCTGTTAAATCTAAATAAGACCGTGTGTAGATGTATGACAGAAATAAAGTCAAACTGGTAAAATAATAAGTGCAATAATGGTTCAAAGTCAGTAGTTCTTGTGTTTCTCTTTTTTCTGTTCTTGTTTCTCTTTCCTTCAGTGAGTCTGCTTATTAACATCAGGTGTCACCACTAATGGCCAATCATCACTTAATTAATCACTTAATTATCTCATTAACTTCAACACTGCTTCAGTGTTAACTAATTAACTCATTAACTTCAACACTGCTTCAGTGTTAATTTTAACACTCTGTAGAGTGGGACCATATGTGCTCTGAGCAGTGTTGATTTAACATTGGGGTTTTTACTGTGCAGTGCTATTATATCCAGAGTTACATTTTAACACACATTGTGTGTTAAACATATACACAACATGTGTCAAAATACCATCAAAATACCATCATTGTGTGTTGTTTTTTAACACATCTCTTTTAAGAGTGTATAAATGCATTTAAAAAATAGTGGTTCGAAATGAATCACTCTGAATTAGCAAAAGAAGAAGAAGAAGAAGAAAAGTAATGTCTAAAGCTGCACTTTTGGTTGCATTTTGTAATAAAACATGTTTTTCAGAAACTTGTTAATTTCTTAATATATTTTCATAAGTTAATCTCTCTGCAGACCCCTGCTACAACTACACTGTGCTGGACGATACATGGAGATCCATCAGTAATACAGATATCTTACATTACAATAACTCCAACTGTGACACGTCTGTCTCCTGGAGCGGCTGGTATCGTCTCTTCATTAACAACATGAGCGCTCATATCCCAGACACGTGTGTTGCTGAGTACAGCTGTGGCACTGATATCGCACTGTGGATACGTGGTGGACACCCAACGGTAACAGATGGAGTCGTCACTCGAGATGTCTGCGGTCACTGGGACAATTACTGCTGCGCTTACGCGTCTTTACCCATTAAAGTCAAAGCCTGTCCAGACAATTATTATGTCTATGAGCTGGTTAGTCCACCTACCTGTGATTTTGCATACTGTGCAGGTAATTATATTCACATGAGCTCTTTCTACACACTCATGATATTTGTGTCTCTGTTCATTAATCACTATTCATCCAAACTTTCAGACACTGGCAGCATTAACACCAGCCCTACAACTGTCACACAAGTGGCCATCTCACCTGGTAATGTTACACACTGTGTTTCTATTGGCTTATTTTCTGAATGTTTTCTAATGTATGTAGGCTACAGATCAGGGGCCTCATTTATAAAACTGTGCGTAGGAACCTTACTAACAGTGTACGTGCGCCCGAAAGCCAAAAATGGCGTACGCAAAAAAAATTCAGACTTATAAAACCGTGCGTACGCCAGAACCTGCGCAGAATTCACTTTATAAATCCCAGTCAGCGGAAGATTGTGCGTACATGCGTCTCCACCCGAAATAACCATATATGGAGCTTACAACGCCTAGTTTTACTATGCAGATCCTCATCTACATATCATTTGCATATGATTATTCATCCACGTGATAACTTAAACGTTATCACGTGGATGAATAATCATATGCAAATGATATAAACGGTACAAGAAACATTACATTAATACAAATCAAGTAGTTGTCTATCCTTGTCTTGTTTTTGAAGAGCCTACATAAATCAAATAGTGTAAAATACATTTCAGAGAAAGTTTTTCTCAATCTTTTCCACTTGCCGAATTGTATTTTTAATTGATTTATATTTTTAATGGAAACAGATAGGCCTTGGGCATTATTTGCACAAAACTATTTTCTCAGACAATCTGGTATTATCATGATAAGCAAATATCTCTGTGGTTAAAACATTAAAACACAGCACGCCACAGGAACAATGTTCAAAAACAATCGCATCCACAACAAATATTTCTAATGATTGAATTTTAAAAAATGTTGTAACTTCAGTAATGATTTCATGTTTAAGTGTTTAACTCCATTAATTTGAATGGCATATTTAATATAAATGTTTATATCAGAAGTATTTTATTTATTTAAACTGTTATTTGCATCAGTTTCACTAAACGGCTCAACGCGCTCGCTGCCGCGGACATTTAAGAAGGAATGGATATTTGCTTCAAGTGACAGGTTTGGTGATTGAAATTGTATTTGTATAATCTTTCTGTATATGTTTAATTTTCTTTAGATTTTCTGTATAAAAGTGACCAAAAATACATTTAACTCCAGCTCACCATCGGTGTCGCCAAAGTGCTCCATCTCCAAAACGTTCGTACGCATGGGTCAGAGTTTGCGTGCAGGTGCGCAAATTTTCCCGTCAAGTTTTTCTTTATAAATCCCACCTTTTGCGCAGGAACTGGCGTACGCATGTTTTCAGCCCCGTTTTGTGCGTACGCAAGCTTTATAAATGAGGCCCCAGGGCTGCATTTCCCAAAAGACACCAATGGTCTCTACATGCTTTTGTGAAACGCTGCTCTGTATCATAGATGTGTGCGTGTGTCAGAATAAAATACTTACTCTACCAGTAAAATACATTATACACAGTAAATTCCCCGGTGTTAAATTAACACTGCTCGGTGTTCATATGGGAACCACCAGCAGGGTGTTAAAAGTAACACTGATGCAGTGTTAGAGTTAATTAGATAATTAAATAAGTAATTGAGTGATGATTGTTCGATTATTGAAGACACCTGATGATAACAAGCAGAATCGTTGAGAAACAAAACAACAAAGAGAAACAAAAGAACTACAACTGACTTCCAGACATAGCTTTAGATGAAATCAACTGAAAAGACATGAAATCGCTCTTATTACAAACCAGTTTGACCTTATTTCTGTCATTCCTCTACAGAAGTTCTTTTTGAGAATGAACACATTTTTTGATGAAAAACATTTTTTATGTTAGTTGTTGTCTTTGTAACAATGTTCACTGAAACATAATTTGTTGCAAAGGAAACCATAAACTAAGATATGATATATATTTCATCATCATCATAAAAAAGAATGTTTGACAAATGTCATAACTGACCAAAAGATATAACTTGTTATTAACAGATTTTTACCATCAATATTTTTTTATCTATAGATCAAACATTCTGAATTTTAACTTCTAAATACATTGGGAGAATATAAACCACAGACAGACAGACAGACAGACAGACACACACACACACAGACAGACACACAGACACACAGACACACACACACAGACACACACACACAGACAGACACACAGACACACAGACAGACACACACACACACACACACACACACACACCACACAACACACCACACACCACCCACACCCACCCACACACACCCACCCACACACCCACCCACACACCCACCCACACACACCCACACACCCCCACACCCCCACACCCCCCCACACACACACACACCCCCACACCCCCCCACACACACACACACACCCACACACACCCCCACACACACACACACCCCCACACACACACCCCCACACACACACCCCCCCCCCCCACACACACACACACACACACACACACACCCCCACACCCCCCCCCCACACACACACACACACACACACCCACACACACCCCCACACACCCCCACACACACCCCCACACACACACCCCCACACACACCCCCCACACACACCCCCACACACCCCCCCCCCACACACACACCCCCACACAAAAAATGTCTGCACTGTATATAAAGGTAAAAAAATTCTCTGTCAATAAAGGTGAAAGTTATTTATTAATGACAACTTTTGGTCAGGGATATGATTAGTGAATCATTCTACTTTATGATAATGCAATCTATAACACCTGAACGCCTTTGTGTTTGGCTTCCTTTGTAACAAATGATGTGTTTTGGTAAACAGTTACAAAGAGCAAAATTGCACTCAAATTGCCAAGTCAAACTGACCAACTAAAGGAAGCACTGATCACCATAATGGTGACCAAACATTTTAAAACATCAACATCTAAATCTCGGTTCATAGACATATGACAGATATAAAGTCAGTCTGGTTAGTAATAAGTGAGGCTGGTAATTCTGTTTGTGGAGTTGTTTAATCCTCCTCTGCTGAGATCTTCACAGATTTAATGTATTTTTATCTTCATCTGATTTAATTTAAGGCTGCGGCTGAAGTCAGTTGTAGTTCTTGTGTTTCTCTTTCCTTCAGTGATTCTGCTTGTTAACTGCAGGTGTTCATCACTAATGCTCAATCATCACTCAATTGATCACTTAATTGTCTCATTAACTTTAACACTGCTTCAGTGTTACTTTAACACCATGTAGAGTGGGACCATATGTGCTCTGAGCAGTGTTGATTTAACACTGGGGATTTTGCTGTGTACACAGCAGAGAGCACACACACACACACACACACACACACACACCAGGGATGGACTGGGACAAAAAATCGGCCCGGGCATTTTGGCCCAGACCGGCCCACTATATGATCATAAACACCGCCCATCTTTGCACGCCCTTAATTATATGCATACCAACTCCTATTAATTAAAACCACTAATGCCATGTAATGAGTGAGTATAGGAACGAGTGAGAGTTAACAGATGAAATAAGTACAAATTTGACATTTATTAATACAGTTGAACTATACTCCACAGTGATGAATCCTGAAACAAGCTGTAAGCTGCATTGGCATAGCAATACAAGTGTTTCTCACAGGATTTTTGTTAAAACTATGGTGGTGTGTCCTCGGTCCTTCTAGGGGGGTTCGGGGGCATGCCCCCCCTGTGAGAAAATTTTGTGCATTTTAATGTTAAATTCATCAATCTGGTGCACTTTGAGGGTTCAAAATTAAAAGCTCCAATCCATATTCAGTGTGCAAATTAAACAAAGAAAAATTCAAACCTCTTTTAGTTACAGTGTCTATTTACATTACACCTACTACATAATATTAGTTATAATATTAATCCAATGACAGTAATAGCCATATTTTGTAAAACAAATGCATTAAAAAATAAAGGAAACTTTCATAATTAGTGTTGTACCAATTTCTATACTTGAAAGAGATAAGCACATGATCTTTTATTTTGACGCAAACTGCATCAAGCTTTTATTTTGGCGGAAAACATGGTTTACAAACCCCTCTCATTAAATTTCTAGTGAATTGCGGTAATCGTCAACTATGCAGATGTGGAAATAATCTGTAACTGGGTTATGGGTTCCTACACTCATGACATAGCCTAAGTTTTTTGAAAGTAGTTCTGCTTACCGCAGGCTCTACACTTTCTCGTCTCTTTCCTGATCCTCCGTCCTCACTATCATCATCTGCCACAGGAGCTGATGAAGGTCAGAAAACATATATTTTGACACAGTTTACAGTGTCTGCTTTAAGGGCCTGGTTCTATTTTTTCACGCTATTTCTCTGCACATTCCTTGCATTTCTTCTCCATCTCGCTGACTATTTTGACAGATACACACTGACACTGCTGCACGCTCGCTCACTCGTTTAAAGTTGTGATTGGGCCAGCCCAGTGTCAATCAAGAAAAGAGCCAATGGGCCGCTGATCTACGTGTTTCATGGGCTGGTCTGTCAGAAAAAAAAATGCATTGGCTTTTTTTTGACCAATGCATTACACCGGCACAAACCCAGCGCCGCCAATTAAGCAAAACAAAACGAATGGGCCGCCGATGTACAAATTTTATGGGCCGTAAAAAAAAAAAAAAAAAAAAAAGTATGTATGAGATGTATCGGCCCAAAAAGCACGTCGGCCCACCGGGGAAAATGCCCGGTATGCCCAATGGCCAGTCCAGCCATGACACACACCAGCGGAGAGCACACACAGCAAAATCCCCAGTGTTAAATTAACACTCCTCAGTGTTTATATGTGTCCACACTACAGGGTGTTAAAAATTAACACTGAACAGTGTTGAAGTTAATGAGTTAATTAAGTTAACACTGAAGCAGTGTTGAAGTTAATGAGATAATTAAGTGATTAATTAAGTGATGATTGGCCATTAGTGGTGACACCTGATGTTAATAAGCAGAATCATTGAAGGAAAGAGAAACAAGAACAGAAAAAAGAGAAACACAAGAACTACTGACTTCGAGCCATTATTGCACTTATTATTTTACCAGTTTGACTTTATTTCTGTCATACATCTACACACGGTCTTATTTAGATTTAACAGAAGTTTAGATGGTAATGTTTTATGGAATGTTTCGTTTCATGTCACCATTATGGTGGTCAGTGGTTGCTTTAGTTGGGCTCTTGACACTTTATTATTAAACATTAGTAGTTCTCTGGCTGCTCCGACTCTGTGTTTATAAAGCATATGTGTTGTGGCAAGAGAAACTATGATTTGGGCTGTGTTTCCTGAAAACATCACAAGCCTAATTTGATCGTATAGACCATTTGTTGCAGTTGGTCTGCAATCAAGTTAAGTTTAAGATACTTTTGGAAATTCAGCCCTGGTTATGTTTCAATGATGAAATTACTAGTGACCTGTTTCAATGATGTCACCCAGCATTATAAACTGATTTATCCAATTGTTTTATTAATTTTTCACTACAGTAATTATTTCCAGCAATGTTTTAAAGATCTGAATGATTTAAAATCACACACAGACATCAAGAATCTACATATGAATCTCAACAATGGTGACAATCAAACAAATGCTTAATGTTGCAATGCATGATGGGAGCCACCAATCAGAACGCATCAATGGCTGACATCATGCATTGCAGCATGAATAAATTATGCAGCTGAATAGTCCTGTAATTTTCATTGTTTTTTCTGTTTGCTTTTATTTTGCTGTTGTTTTGTTCTGACTTAGTAGCTTGTTTTGTGATGTTCAGAGTTGATCTGTTTGTCACTAGTTTGTTTATTGTCACCATTGTTGAGACTCATATGCTGATTCTTGATGTCTGTGTGTTTAAACACAGTAACTTCTTTGCTCAAAGTATTTTCAAAATTTTTGATATTGCTGTTGGATCTCAAACTGTAGAATCTCAGAGCTACAATCACCAATACTAAAACAAGACATCAAGCATATAGTCAAAGATTTAGACTCTGAATGACAACAGTGAATCAGGTCACTACATGATAATGTTTTTATCATCAAAACATATTGTGAGCAGGTCATGTTTTCTCTTGCAGTAGCAAATGTGCTTTATAAACACAGAGTTGCAGCAACCAGAGAAAAACTAATATTGAAATATGAAAAGTGTCAAGAGCCCAACTAAAGCAAACACTGACCACCATAATGGTGACTTGAAAAGAAAAATTCCATAAAACAATACCGTCTAAACTTCTGTTAAATCTCAACAACTTTTGTCGATGTAGAAAAGAAAATAAAGTAATAAAAGTCAGTTTGACAGAAATAAAGTCAAACTGGTAATAATAAGTGCAACAATGTGTAATGACTCAAAGTCAGTAGTTCTTGTGTTTCTCTTTTTTCTGTTCTTGTTTCTCTTTCCTTCAGTGAGTCTGCTTATTAACATCAGGTGTCACCACTAATAGCCAATCATCACTTAATTAATCACTTAATTATCTCATTAACTTCAACACTGCTTCAGTGTTAATTTTTAACACCCTGTAGTGTGGACACATATAAACACCGAGGAGTGTTAATTTAACACTGGGGATTTTGCTGTGCACACACACAGCGAAGAGCACACACACACACACACACACACACACACACACACACACACAGCAGAGAGCACACACACAGCGGAGAACACACACACACACACACAGCGGAGAGCACACTCACACAGCGGAGAGCACAGACACACAGCGGAGAGCACACACACACACAGCGAAGAGCACACACACACACACACACACATACACACACACAGTGGAGAGCACACACACACACAGCGGAGAGCACACACACACACACACACACACAGTGGAGAGTACACAAACACACAGCGGAGAGCACACACACACACATTGGAGAGCACACACACACACAGAGGAGAACACACATACACACACACACACACACACACACACAGTGGAGAGTACACAAACACACAGTGGAGAGCACACACACACAGTGGAGAGCACACACACACAGAGGAGAACACACACACACAGTGTAGAGCACACACACACACAGCGGAGGGAACACACACCTTTTCTTCTTCTTTGTCCTTCAGAGCAGAGGTCCTGTAGCTGACACGAGTCACGACTACACTGCCCTCTATAGGACTGGTGCAGTCGCAGTGCGCATGTGTCGAATCTGTCCATCCTGAGCTTTAGTGACACTTTTCTGAGCGTCTCGTGTCTGATCTCTTCTCAGCTCAAACACTGACTGTCACTGAGTGAACGACAGATCTCTGTCTCTCTCTCTATAGTGCTAGTTTAGAGTCAGACCCGATCAAACCACTGATACAGTGTTGCTGAGGACACTAAATAATGTTATGATTTACTGAAATAATTTAGTTTATTTTTTTATTATTTGCATATGAAATATTGAGGAAACTGAATGTCAGATTGTTACTTTAATATTAGTTTATGACCCATGATCCCCGCTGAAAACCTGGTAATTGGTCTAAAATGTATTTTTATTTAAGACGCATTGATGTTAAAATAATCCTATAAATGCATTTGAAAGAATATTGTGGATCGAAATGAATCGCTCCAAATTAGCAGAAGAAGAAGAAGAAGAAGAAAAAGTAATGTCTAAAGCTGCACTTTTGGCTACATTTTGTAATAAAACATGTTTTTCAGAAACTTGTTAATTTTTTTATATATTTTCATAAGTTAATCTCTCTGCAGACCCCTGCTACAACTACACTGTGCTGGACGATACATGGAGATCCGTCAATAATACAGATGCTTCAGTCAGAAACTGTGACACGTCTGTCTCCTGGAGCGGCTGGTATCGTCTCTTCATTAACAACATGAGCGCTCATATCCCAGACACGTGTGTTGCTCAGGACAGCTGTGGCACTGATAAAGCACTGTGGATATGTGGTGGACACCCAACGGTAACAGATGGAGTCGTCACTCGAGATGTCTGTGGTTACGGTGGGAGTTACTGCTGCTATTACGGGTCTTATCCCATTAAAGTCAAAGCCTGTCCAGACAATTATTATGTCTATGAGCTGGTTAGTCCGGCTGTGCACTGTTCAGCATACTGTGCAGGTAATTATATTCACATGAGCTCTTTCTACACACTCATGATATTCGTGTCTCTGTTCATTAATCACTATTCATCCAAACTTTCAGACACTGGCAGCATTAACACCAGCTCTACAACTGTCACACCAGTGGCCATCTCACCTGGTAATGTTACACACTGTGTCTCTATTGGCTTATTTTCTGAGTGTTTTCTTATGTATGTAGGCTACAGCCCAGCCAGCACAGCCATGTGGGGCCCAAATGGGTTTGACCTGGGCTATCTAACTGGGACCCAGCCAGGGTGCACACTACAGGCTGTTTAATGTAACACTTAATCAGTGTTGGAGGTAATGAGATAATTAAGTGATTGAATAATGATTGTGTATTAGTGATGAACACCTGCTGTTAACAAGCAGAATCACTGAAGGAAAGAGAAACACAAGAACTACTTCCAGCCACTGCCTTGGATGAAATCAACTGAAGATAAAATACATTACATCTCTCAAGATCTGATTAAACAACTCCACAAACAGCATTACCAGCTTAACTTATTACTAACCAGACTGACTTTATTTATTTATGGTGTATATAGGTGCTACTGAAGTGGAGATTTCGGACTTGGAGTATGAGAGAAAGGTCATTTTGAGAAAACGGGCTTTAAAGATTTATCATCAGCCAATGAGATTGCGCATTCAGCCCTTTTACTTTCGCGATTGGTTGCTGATAAAAAGAAAATGACCATATTTGGATCCGACAGCATTGTACAGTGAAGAGAGAGCTTTCCAGTCGTGCCTGTGATGACCAGAGGTGGAGAATCCAGGGGTCAGAAAGTAAAAGTCCTGCCATATATTTATTCCACCCATGAACTCACACAGCAAAAACTCCAGTGTTAAATGAACTCTCCTGGGAGTTTATTTGGCTCCAGACTCAAGAGTGTTAAAGTTAATGAGATAATTAAGTAATTGATTGAGTGATGATTGAGCATTATTGAAAACACCTGATGTTAACAAGCAGAATTACTGAAGGAGAAAATCTCTTTTTAAAGTTGCCATTATGGAGATCAGTGTTTGCTTTAGTTGGGCTCTTGACCCTTAAACTAATAACTTTAGATTTTGTTTGGCTGTTGTATCTGGGTTACAGCTCTCAGATGAACAAAGAGAAACGTTGATCAGGTGGTGTTGGTTATGTTTTGACATAATCATAATTTGACCTGAATCACAAAGCTCATTTAGAGAGTTAAGTTTACTTTGTTGATTATAGCTGCATGTGATTCTAATATTATGCCATGTTAATCATTTTCAATGTAATCAGAAAGATCTGAATCACTGAACTAATTTAGAGCCTAATCTCTGACTTAAATGTATATTGGTTATTACAACATCACAGTGATTCTACAGATTAAGATACAGATTTTTCAATATAATTCAAATTATTTCTTAAAAGTTGTTCTGATAAAGAAAAAGAAAATCTTTCTTTAAGGCACACACAGACATCAAGATTCAGTGTATGAATCTCAACAATGGTGACAAAAAGAATATTCAATTAGGAAAACAAGACAATTCAGATCATAATTTATTCATACCGCAATGCATGATGGGAGCCATGGATGAGTTTTGATTGGTGGCACCCAGAATGCACTGCAACATGCTTTATTATTGTCACCATTGTTGAGAATCACAGGCTGATTCTTGGTGTCAGTGTGTCCAAAGAATATATTTTTTCAAAGTATTTTGATCAGAACAATTTTCAAGAAATCTTTCTGATTACTTTGAAAATGATTAAAATGGCATAATATTAGAATCACATGCAGCTTTAATCAACAAGGTAAACTTAACTCTCTAAATGAGTTTTGTGATTCAGGTCAAATTATGATTATGTCAAAACATAACCAACACAACCTGATCAACGTTTCTCTTTGTAAACTTTCATGTAGTCTCAATGTGAACACTTTTATCAGTAAAAATGTTGCTTTTAAAAGCTAACCTGCTAACATACTAATTTGCTAACATATTAGCAGTAGTATGTTATACAGAAGCACTTGCTGTATGAGTGCAACAATAAAAAAGGATTATTTGCTCTCAAATCAAGCTGCATGCACCACTTGTCACCATGATGGTAACTATCCTACGCTGTAAAAAAAAATCCTAATTTTACAGAAAATAACTGTGATTTTTTTTTGACGATCATTTTCTTTAATTTTAAATTGTACTCAAAACACTGTAAAATTACAAATAATATCGGTAAAATAAAAATTCAGCTGTTATTTTACGTATTGTGACATTAATGGCAAATTCCAGTAATTCATATTTTTTATACAGTATTTTGTATTTTTCATATAGTATTTTTTTCTGTTTTCTTAAATTACATAAAAAATGTATGTAAAATTACAAATATAATCTGTAATTAAACAGTCACAGAACAGTTAAATGCTAAAATGGTCAAATGACTGTCAGCTCCCCAAAAAACTGTAAAACATCCTAAATTAAATAAACTGAAAAACACTGTTATTTTACAGGTATTTCCTGAATAATCATGATCATATACCTTCATTGTAAAAAAATCGTAAAAAAAAAAATGGTCAAATGACTGGCAGCTACGGCTGCCAAACAAAAACCATAAAATTAAAGTAAAATATGCTCATTTAAATAAAGTGTAAAAAACTTTAAAATAAATTTGATGTCACCATGATTGAGATCAGTGTCTGCTTTAGTTGGGCTCATGACCCTTAAGTTTTTATCTTTAGTGTTCTCTGGCAGCTTTAACTGTGTATTTGATACACATTTCTTATAATAAGAAATGCAGGAGAAATATCAGATGGTCTTGGTCATTCGTTGGTGATGTTATAGTCATCATATGATGATTTGATTGACTAATATGTCAGTCAAATCTCTGAATGTATTATCTTAGATTATATATGTAGATGTATTTAAGATTTATAAAAAGTCTATAATTAAAGGTGCTGTATGAAACTTTTCTACTAAAATGAATTATTTTTTTATTGCCTGTGTGTGAAGGGGTTGTAATCTCACATTAAAATGATCCACTTTGCGGGTTTTGCTATTACCTCGGAAAGCAAGTATTCTTATTTTTATGTGAAGGTGCCGGGTCCGATATACTGCGAAATCCAGTGACGTGACCTGTACGCGTGCTCCCGAGCCTCTCGCCTCGTCTAGCCTACTGACTTTGCACTCAACAGCGACGACACTGCAACTTATGACATGGACTTATGACTTATGCAACTTATGACATGTCTGATAACACTAAGAAACGACCTGCTCCCAGCACAACACAGACTCCAACACAAATTGATAAAGAAAGAAAATAAAAAAAGTGTTTTTCTGCTGAAGCTCGATAAACTAATATTTATCAATTTAATCAGATATCACACTTCAGATGGTATCAATGAAGAAAGATACTACTTGATGACTAATATCACTAAAAAGTGACCAGTGCCATCTGATCTGAGATTTTCTTGGATTACCATAACAAACATGCATCAAAGACAAACAGAAAAACAGACACAGTTAAAGCAACCAGAGAAATACTCAAGTTAAACACTAAAAGGTCAAGAGCCCAACTAAAGCAAACACTGATCTCCATCATGGTGACATCAAACTTTATTCTTTTCAATAAAGATTCAACTTCTAAACCTCTGTTAATTCTCAATAAGAATGTTAGTATGAAATAAATAAAGTCTGGATTGTAATAAGTGAAGATGCTGAGATCCTGAGAGATCTGTTAGTGTTTAATGTTCTGTTGGGGTTTAAAGTGTTTCTGTATGGTGTGTTTCGTGTGTCACCATTGTGTTGAAGAGTAGAGCCTGAGTTGCAGTTCAGGATGAGAAAATAATCAATGATGATATGATGAAGAGTAGAGCCTGAGCTTCAGTCCAGAATGAGCAAAAAAATACAGATGAAATGCTGCATGTTGCATAACAAAACATTAATCACTACTAAATCTCACACTTAACATTAATCTTACAAACACACACAAAAACATTATATTACACTTAATTTTAGCATTTACTCTCCCTTTCGAGTGCCATCGGCAAAGCATGCTGGGAAATAGACATCCCAGCCATTTCCGTTAAACTTAAGTTTGTCTAAATTAAAATAAATAATTTCATAAAACTCAAAACAATGAAACAGTTCAGTTTACTTAAAATATATCAGTTCTGTGAACTTGAAAGAAAAAGAAAGTGCTAAATACTTATACAAGTTAATTTGACTGAACTAATTAGTTTAATTTAAGTTTGTCCTACTCAAACCAATTAATTATTTTGAGCGTTAGGGTTTACAGTGCAGGCGAGTTGAGAGCACAAATCACAAAATATTTAGGCATAGTAGTCATGAAAACGTATTCAGATTTAGCATATTAATGATGCATTCACCTCATAAATCATGACACACTGCTCTAGCACAGGAAAGTGCATACAAGTTCAAGTGCATGCTTTTAAAATGAAATAGTATTGGTATCGGTGATACTGGCCCTAAAGATTAGATAAATGTGATACAAATATTTTTGGACCTGAAATCACTGATACCACCTTTAATAAAGAGTTTGTTTGAACATTTGGATATTTTAGACATCATGAATCTACATAGACAAGCTCTTATTGACAATTAACTGAGTTTTAGATGTTGATGTTTCATTGAATGTTTTATTTGAAGTCACCAGAATTGTGATTAATGGATCCTTTATTTGAGCTCTTGACCCTTTACTCTTCTTTTAGTGTTTCTCTTGCTGCTTTATTTTAATAAAATATATTTGTTATGGTGAGATAAAATATGATCAGATGTTTCTTGATGATGTCATAATCAGCAAGTGCTGATCTGATCAAGTTTATGAGTAAATGGATGGTACACATTTAGTTTATTTATGTGCTGTTAGTTATAACGATCTTTTGAAACTAAATCATTCTATCCATCATAATAAAAAATGTTTTCTTATCATTTTAATCTGCAGCAGCAACTATTCAAACACAGACATCAAGAATCATCGTATGAATCTCAACAATGGTGATAAACGAAAAGCTTCATGCCGCAATGCATGCTGGGAGTCATGGATGAGATTTGTACTATGGTGGCACCCAGCATGCTTTGCGGCATGAAGCTTTTCGTTTATCACCATTGTTGAGATTCATGTGGTGATTCTTGATGTCTGTTTGATACCTTAGACTGCAATGTTCTGTACGAACTGCTGTTTTAAATGTGTTAATTTAAATTCACATTTACAGCAATCAGAGAAAATGAATGTTATAGAGTTAAAGGTCAAGAGCCCAAATAAAGCTGACACTAATCACAATTCTGGTGACTTTAAATTAAACATTCAATGAATCATCAACACCAAAACCTGTTAATTCTCAATAAGAGCTTCTGTAGAGTCTGACAGAAATAAAGTTAATCTGATTATTAATAACAAGTGAAAGCAGCATTTGAAAAAGACATTGAAAAAGGGACATGATGTGATTGGCACATATGGTCCCACTCTACATGGTGTTAAAGTAACACTGAAGCAGTGTTAAAGTTAATGAGACAATTAAGTGATCAATTGAGTAATGATTGAGCATTAGTGATGAACACCTGTTGTTGTTGTTGTTAACAAGCAGAATCACTGAAGGAAAGAGAAACAGTAGAACTACAACTGACTTCAGCCACAGCCTTAAATTAAATCAGATGAAGATAAAAATACATTAAATCTGTGAAGATCTCAGCAGAGGAGGATTAAACAACTCCACAAACAGAATTACCAGCCTCACTTATTACTAACCAGACTGACTTTATATCTGTCATATGTCTATGAACCGAGATTTAGATGTTGATGTTTTAAAATGTTTGGTCACCATTATGGTGATCAGTGCTTCCTTTAGTTGGTCAGTTTGACTTGGCAATTTGAGTGCAATTTTGCTCTTTGTAACAGTGTTTACCAAAACACATCATTTGTTACAAAGGAAGCAAAACACAAAGGCGTTCAGGTGTTATAGATTGCATTATCATAACGTAGAATGATTCACTAATCATATCCCTGACCAAAAGTTGTCATTAATAAATAACTTTCACCTTTATAAACAGAGAAAACATTCTGAATTTTGACCTTTATATACAGTGCAGACAATTTTTGAAAATCACTTTTATTTTATTTGAGGAAGCATCAATTTGAATATTGAGACACCTACGTCGCTTCTATTATAAACGTGCTTACAGCGCGCCTACATTTTAAATAACGAATTTGCAACTGTAGAATTTGCAAATCTAAGTCAGGAATCGATAAGAGGAATCGTAATGCGTGCGTCTTATCGAATCCCCGTTTTTTTGGAAATTTGAGGCGCCACTGCAGCCATGCGCATATCTAAACAAATTTAACCACACCACCAGAATAAGAGAAGGAGGGAGTTTGGGGGCCGGATGGAGATGATTGGCGGGCCGCATGTGGCCCACGGGCCGCCAATTGAATAGCCTGGCCTTATATGGTCACCAGAGGAGTCTGGATGTCATCTAGTGGAAAAGTTTGTTACTGCGCTCAAAAAATCGTATCAACCTAATATCATCCTATCAATATCAACCTAAAATTTGTCACAGAATTTTCAGCCAGTGCATCCATTAAACCTCAGTGGACGTATAGGCCCCTTGTTGTCGTCCTGGCGAAGGACGCGATTGAGCTGGTCCCTCCAGCCGATGTGAGGTCAGGGTTTAACAGCCCCTACTTCACTGTTCCCACAAGAGTGGTGGTTTTGAATCAAAATGCTAACACAGAAACACCTTTTCGAATGTGTTCGCCCATAAGATTGGTTCGTAGCGATCGACCTGAAGGACGCACTTTAATGTCTCAATTCTCCCTCGACACAGGCCGTTGCTACGCTTTGCGTTCGAGGGACGAGCATACCAGTACAAAGTCCTCCATGTCACCCGGCGTCTTTACGAAGGTCGCGAAGGCCGCCCTTTCCCTGTTACGGGAGGTGGGTGTTCGCATCCTCAACTATCTCAACGACTGGCTCATCTTGGCCCACTCATGAGATCAGTTGTGCGAACACAGGGACCTGGTGCTCAGACACCTCAGCCATCTGGGGCTTCAGGTCAACTGGGAAAGAGCAAACTCGACTCCAGTGGCAGATCAATTGCCTCAAGTTGCTCACAGTATTCCTTGCTCTGCCGGTTTCTGCTGTTGCTGCAAGACAAGCATACTGGTCCGAACGGATAACACATCGATATGCGTATATAAACCGTCAAGGTGATCTACGCTCCCATCACGTGTCACAACTCGCCCACCATCTCCTATGGAGTCAGAAGCGACTCTGGACAGTGGTCAGCCCCTGTGCTAGATTGGTGCCCATATGTTGTGATCCTATGGTGCGTTCACAACGTCATGTGCGTTTAGGGATGGGACGACTACCGGTTTCACCACAATAAAATGTACTGACGGTTAGTATTATTATCGTTTAAAATTTAATTATCATTAAAACCGTGTTTGATTATCATGATTTTAATAACTCACTGTAAATCCTGTCCAGCCAGCAACAGGCTGACGCAGGCGCAGCGCGCAATGTTGTTGTTTTTTTATTCAAGAAGGAATGGCGGAAGGCAGATTAATGTTTTAAATCTTACATGATCACAAAAATATTATCAAACTCAGTAAACAATAAATCAACTCTGATTTAATTTTCAATACAATCGATAACGGAGACGCAAGACGGCAAGTTGTATTTGAATGAAATGAGAGAGCGCATGCTCTCTTTTTGTGATACATGTGCGCTGTTATAATGCGTTGTTATTGACAACAGTCATTTTAAGGATGGAAATGCCACAGAATATAATCTTGCTTAAAGATATTTTCAAATATAAAACTTGTTGAAATGTTTTCAGTGTGTGCATCGTAGGGCTGGGCGATATATATCGTGAGATTGTTATGCGCATCTCGTCAGTAAAGCTTGTAAGGACATTAGCTCTAAGGGGAAATATTAATAATAATCCATAATTACCAATTATGATTAATTATTAATATTTGGGTCAGTTAATCAGATTAACTTTGAGGTAAGCCAAAGTAATATTACAATCAATTAATCAGTTCCAAAGAACTCTTTGATTATTCATTTATTCTAAGGACAATGTATTGTTCATGGTCGCTGAAAAATACTTATTCCTTATGTACAGCAATTAGCATGTAGCAAGATCAAAATCGTAAAAGGGACTTTGTATGCAAACAGAGGATCAGAAACCAAATTCATAATCGTGCACAAATTTTATTAACTAAATCACAAACATAACTAACACTAAACAAACATAAATACATTCATACATCCATACATACATGCATAGGTAAAGGGGTGAGTGGTGTGGAACAGGAAATAGAACTATGGAATAAGATCTCAGTATGAGAAGAAGAACCATCAGCTTATTTCATAGCAATCTCATCAAAGAATACTTGCATGGCAGTTGCAATCGTGGAAAATTCTTGGATTGGATTGGATTCGTTGATTGGGTCTATGGCCTTGAAGAAAAGCATGGTGGCTTCGAGCACATGGCTGTTGTGAGTCGAAGCCTGCTGTCCTGGCTTGAAGACCAGGAGTGGATCGTTGAGTCAGTGATGGTAAAGTTGCAGTTGTTTTCTAGATTGAAGAAAAGTCTGACTCCCTTTTTGGAGTATGAAAGCATGGCAGGCATTGCTCAGGCCTGTTTGGGCCCAGGGAGCTGGGCCCAAGTGGGGGGGAAGGGGTCCAGCCCCTCCCCCAGTAACAGCAGAAGCTGCCTTGTTGTCGGATGAGAAGCGATGAGAAGAGAGAACGGTCACTGTGGTCAGTCTCTAATAAAGCCTGAGAATGGCCACCCCTCTCTGGGTTTGCTGTACCAATGAGAAGGGTGGACTGTCTGGCGGGAGTTTCTTCTGTCACCAGGATTTACAAGCCTTTGTCTTAAGCGTGCTCACTCGGACTGGCATGCTGGATTGGTGTTTAATGACACTACTAAGGAAGATTCTTAGTAATTCTAATGTGTTGCACAGCTATTGGCATATCATGTACACAATCATTTCGATCTTCAAAGCACCAATTTATCGAGACCAAACATGGTTACATAGACAGTTGGTCTTGTAATAACTACATAGTATCAAAGAGATCATAGTATCAACAGAATTATTAAAAGACAAAACACACAACAGTAAATCATTCTCAAAATGTTCTGGAATGCCTGTTCATTTCATGTCAGTCAGTTCATCAATAAATGAATGCAGGAGAGTTTGTTCTGATATCTGTGGCAGAGTTAGTTACTTGTTAGCATTCCTGAGAGTCATAAAACATCCTATCTGATCGCGGCCATGGCAACCAGGCCCCTTTCACCCCGCCTGGGGGTTGGGACCCTGCTCTCGGATGGAAGTTTTAAAGATTGGTGTGTGCATATGGCAAATAATTGTGTCTGATTTGTCTCAGTCGCTACAAGCTGGTTCCTTGATTAGTAGTAAATCGCCATCACCTGCTTTCAGATGAAGCGGCATTTACTACAAAGAACCGTAGTTAACTGACAAGCTGAGTCATATCGCATTAATATCGCGGACGTATCGCCAGCGATAATTAATGTGATATGGCTCAGCTTGTCAGTTAACTACGGCTCGTTGTACACAGCAACAACTCCAGTGTTAAATGAACACTCCTGGGAGTGTATGAGTCCACACTCAAGAGTGTTGAAGTAAATGAGATAATTAAGTGATTAATTTAGTGATGATTGATCATTATTGAAGACACCTGATGTTAACAAGCGGAATCACTGAAGGAGAAAATCTCAAATTGTAAGCCACCGTTATGGTGATGGGTGTTTGCATTAGTTGGGCTCTTGACCCTTATATTATTAACTTTAGATTTTGTTTGGCTGCTGTATCTGACTTACAACTGCCAGATGAACAAAGAAAAAAGTGATCTGATGGTGTTGGTTATATTATGACAATCATCATTTGAACTTTATGTTTATGATTTATGTTGTTGTTAACAGCATAACTGTGATTCTGCAAAAATATCCAGAATTTTAGATATAATATAAAGGATTTCTTTAAAGTAAAAAAAAAACTCTTTTAGGCACACACAGACATCAAGATTCAGTCTATGCATCTCAACAATGGTGATGAGCAGAATATTCAATTAGGAAAAGTAAATTACATAGACAATTCAGATCATAATTTATTCATACCGCAATGCATGATGGGAGCCATTAGTGAGTTGTGATTGGTGGCAGCCACTGCAACATGGTCCGTGTAACGCTTCATAATTCACTTTTCAGACCATACAATGCAAATGCAAAAATGAAAAATTGAAACCAATTTGTGTGGCTGTGGACTAACTTTACTATCATTTCATTGATGTAACTGCTTTATTTACACTGCATGCACGTTTGAGGAGAAGTTTAAAAGACGGAACACAGGACGACATTTTTCACCCGAAGTGCCATAACTTGTATTATTAGGCTACTAGTCTACGTGTACTAAATTATAAGGCAGTCTCGGACCGGCCATCGGGAGCAGCCGGGAAAAGTGAAATCCCGGTGGCCTGGGTATGATTTGGCACATTGCCCTACCTGTTTGTATTGACCTTATTAATAAAAATACTACCAAGCGAAAATATAGAAAAAAAGCTTCTTTTTTTGTTAGGATTTTAGCTCTCGTTTGTAATAGCCTACAATACAATAAAGATGCATATGTTTTCACTATAGCGGGCATTGTTCGTTACCACGGCATCCGCTTGAGCTTCTGTGTGCTTTAGCTCTACACCGCTTCTCGTTCCCGTGCCCTTAAATCTAGCACAGTTGTAGAACTCTAGTCTGTTCATTACAATAGAAGCAGTTCGCCGGGATATGAGCATGAGGCGATACTAGGCTACCTAACGTTAACTGTGCTGCAAATCAAGAGCAATGATATTTATTTATTTTCAATAAATAAACATAAATACCTTGCTACGTTTGGCACATTGCCCAGCTTGTTTTTTATTTATTTATTCGAGCACATTAAATTCGCCATTCGATAATGAATCAGCACTATAGACATTAAATATTGTAGGCACAAGCGAGAGCTAAAAACCTTTAAAAAATTGTGGGGGGAAATATGCTTATTTTTTTCTATATTTTTGCTTAGTAGGCTATCATTTTTATCGTTATTCTAGATTCCCGTGAAGCGAGCCACCCCCGTTCTGCTGCACTGAAAATGAGCTGGGATCTCGTGGTTGTGGCTGCCTACACTGTTAACCCTTGCTGTAAAAAAAGGCCATATTCTGACAATATCATACCATTTTCTATTAAAACAGTAATATACTGTAGAAAATAAAACTAGCCTACAGGAATATACTGTGAATTAACAGTGCTCAAAATCGACACTCAGAGGCTGTTTTCCCAATCACACCCTATACCCTCATTCACTATTCCCTACATTAGTTCACTAATATAGTCCACTTGACAGAGTGAATGTAAAGAAGTGAGTGAATTGAGAAACTGATGAACATCTGATAAGCAGAATCACTGAAGGACAGAGAAACAAGAACAGAAAAAAGAGAAACACAAAAACTACAACTGACTTCCAGCAACACTGAGTGTGAAAACAGTTTACAAACCAGTTTACGATTATTTCTTTCATACATGTACAAAAGTTCTTGTTGAGAATTAACAGAGATTTAGTTAATAATAAAGTTTGTTGTCACCATGATGGAGATCAGTATTTGCTTTAGTTGGTCTCTTGTCCCTTGACTTCTTGCCATTCATCTCTCTCTCTGATTGCTGTAACAGTGAGTTTATAAAACACATTTATTATAGCAAGAAAAAGCCGAGAGGAAGATGATCAGGTGTTTTTGGCTTTTGAGATGATATCAAAATCATCCTGGACTTGTCTGATTCTCTGATCTTTTCTGTATTTATTCTTTGAATTTATGGGTATTTCATATTTAGTATATATCTGTGATTCTACAACATGAAATCAATGATTCTGTAATCAGGTCTTCTGAAGAATATCATAATCATATAGTGCATTAAAACATTTTGAACTCCTGCTTATCCTGGACACACACAGACATCAACAATCAGCACATGAATCTCAACAATGGTGACAATCAAAAGTGTCATGTCGCAGTGCATGCTGGGTTCCAGGATAATATAAACTCCCAGCATGCACTGCTGCATGAATAAAAATTAAACAAAAAAAAAAAATGCCACCACTGTTGAGATTAATGTGCTAAATTGGGATATCTCAGTGTTTCTTTAAGACAGTGTAGCTCTGTTTTTTTGTTTGTTTTTTTTGGTTTATGCATGATGTGTTAAAAAAATGAGTCATTGTAAATTATTGCTGTGGTTTCACAGTGGTGGGAATGTAACACTTTTGATTGAGAATTAAACTCTGTACGAGTGTGAATGAACAGGCAATATGACGATTTTGTCATCATAACTACATTCATTCATAAACTGTGTGTGCACAAGTGTGACTTGCACAAAAACAGCTCAAACAGCAAAAGAAACACTAATGCTTTAGCATCAGCATCCCAACTAAAGCAAGCACTGATCTCTATAATGGTAACTTCAAACCAAACATTTTCAATTAAACATCTTAATAACAACTTCTGTAGATGTATGAAATAAAGTCATACTGGTTAATAATAAGTGTAATAATGTGTAATGGCTGGAAGTCAGTTGTAGGTCTTGTGTTTCTCTATTTTCTATTCTAACAGCAGGTTCATCACTAATGCTCAACAATCACTTACATATTCCCTTAATTATCTCACTGCAACACTGTCTCAATGTTACTTTTACTCTTTGTAGTGTGGATTTCTCTGTGGGGCTGAAAGGGTTAACAGTGTAAGATAAAAAAAAAGTCACACCCACAAAATGTATTTTAACAGTAATAAACTGTAAGTTATAAAACAGGTATATACTGGCAACACTGTTGCCAGTAGTTTACTGTAAAATCTAGTTTTTTGGGTCACCATTGTGCAGAAGAGTAGAGCATGTGCTTCAGTCCAGGAGAAGATCTACAAACATTGATGATTTGCTGCATGTTGCTTTATTTAAAAAGCAGTGACTGTGTAGTTGCTGGTCCAGTGGAAATCTCTTTATTTACAAAAGTTTTGTTGTGGTTTCAAATGAAATAAATGCACAGTAATACTTTGCTCATGTTAGTAATGCTTTATACATTTTAGTTAATACATTTAAATGACAGTTGGTCAATTTAAGACAGTTGGTTTCTGCAAGTGAAATTAGTTAACTCGAGTTTTAGTGCACTTTTACAGTAACATACTGTAGATTAACAGTAAATTACTGGCAACAGTGTTGCCAGTATTTTACTGTAAAAAAACCCGGTAAGGTCTAACAGTGTAGGCTACACTGTTAACCCTTGCTGTAAAAAAAGGCCAAATTCTGACAATATTATACCATATTCCATTAAAACAGTAATATACCGTAGAAAACAAAACTAGCCTACAGGAATATACTGTGAATTAACAGTGCTCAAAATCGACACTCAGAGGCTGTTTTCACAATCACACCCTATACCCTCATTCACTATTCCCTAGTTCACTAATATAGTCCACTTGAATGAAAAGAAGTGAGTGAATTGAGACACTGATGAACACCTGATAAGCAGAATCACTGAAGGACAGAGAAACAAGAACAGAAAAAAGAGAAACACAAAAACTACAACTGACTTCCAGGAACACTGAGTGTGAAACCAGTTTACGATTATTTCTTTCATATGTACAAAAGTTCTTGTTGACAATTAACAGAGATATAGTTAATAATAAAGTTTGTTGTCACCATGATGGAGATCAGTATTTGCTTTAGTTGGTCTCTTGTCCCTTGACTTCTTACCGTTCATCTCTCTCTGGCTGCTGTAACAGTGAGTTTATAAAACACATTTGTTATGGCAAGAAAAAGTCAAGAGGAAGATGATCAGGTGTTTTTATTATTTTGTGATGATGTCACAATCATCCTGGACTATCTGATTTGCAGATATTTCCTGTATATATTCACTGAAATTATGTGTATGTCATTTTTTTTTGCATAAATCTGTGTATCTACAAAATGAAATCAATATTTCTGTAATCAGGTGTTCTGAAGAATATCATAAGCATATAGTGCATTCAAATTTAATTTTACTCCGTCTTGACTCAGACACACACAGATATCAACAATCAGCACATGAATCTCAACAATGGTGAAAAGTTTCATGTCGCAATGCATGCTGGGTTCCAGGATAATATAAAACTCCCAGCATGCACTGCTGCATGAATAATAAAAAATATATATATTGTCACCATTGTTGAGATTAATGTGCTAAATTGTGATATCTCTGTGTTTCTAAACGACAGTGTAGTTCTGTTTTTTTGGTTTATGCATGATGTGTTAAAAAAAAAATGAGTCATAGTAGTTTATTGCTGTGGTTTCACAGTGGTGCCAATGAAACACTTTTGATTGAGGATAAAACTCTGAATGAATAAGAGTTAATTCCTTAGTGAATGAACAGGCAATATGATGAGTTTGTCATCATAAGCATTACAACCGCAATCATTCATAAACTGTGTGCACACAAGTGTGACGTGCAACAACACAGCTCAAGCAGCAAAAGAAAAACTAATGTTTTAGCATCAGCATCCCAACTAAAGCAAGCACTGATCTCTATAATGGTAACTTCAAACAAACATTTTCAATTAAACATCTTAATAACAACTTCTGTAGATGTATGACAGAAATAAAGTCATACTGGTTAATAATAAGTGTAATAATGTGTAATGGCTGGAAGTCAGTCGTAGTTATAGTGTTTCTCTATTTTCTGTTCTTGTGTTCCTCTTTTCTTCAGTGATTCTGCTTGTTAACAGCAGGTGTTCATCACTAATGCTCAACAATCACTTACATATTCTCTTAATTATCTCACTGCAACACTGTCGCAATGTTACTTTTTACTCGTTGTAGTGTGGATTTTCCTGTGGGGCTGAAAGGGTTAACAGTGTAAGATAAAAAAGACACAACCACAAAATGTATTTTAACAGTAATAAACTGTAAGTTATAAAACAGGTATATACTGGCAACACTGTTGCCAGTATTTTACTGTAAAATTCATTTTTTTGGGTCACCATTGTGCAGAAGAGTAGAGCCTGTGCTTCAGTCCAGGAGAAGATCTACAAACATGATGTACATTGTGTGTTAAAAATCTACACAACATGTGTCAAAATACCATCAACACATGTTGTGTGTTGTTTTTTAACACATCTCTTTTTAGAGTGTTTCCAGAGTTACATTTTAACACACATTGTGTGTTAAAAATCTACACAACATGTGTCAAATTCCATCAACACATCTCTTTTTAGAGTGTAGAGTAGCCTACTCTGTCTGTAGCCTGCCCTACACAACCCGCGGTTCAGCCGCGCGTGACAAACGCTGCCAGTGTGAAAGCAAAACGCGCGTGTCCTGCCCCTGCTCACCATACGCACTGCTCCTGCGCTGCTTACTAACGTCCGAGATTGCCTTATAATTTAGCACAGACTATTAATAATAAAAATGATGGCACTTTGGGTGAAAAATGTCGTCCCGTGTTCCGTCTTTTAAACTGCTCCTCAAACTTCTCCTTCTGCATGCAGTGTAAATAAAGCAGTTACATCAATGAAATGATAGTAAAGTTAGTCCACGGCCACACCCCCGTGCTAATGGTACCGCCCACGGCACAAATTACAAGACGAAAAATGGAAAAATAGAAAATCGGTTAGATTTCATTTATTCAAATGTTTGTTTCTGAAGTCACAATTTAGCAAAAGTAAAATTGAAAAATGGGAGAAAAAGGCAAATATCCATTGATAATGTAACTGGAAAAACAAGAAAAATGAATGTCTGGTTTCAATTTTTCATTTTTGCATTTGCATTGTATGGTCTGAAAAGTGAATTGTGAGGCGTTACACGGACCCAACATGCTTTATTATTGTCACCATTGTTGAGATTCACAGGCTGATTATTGATATCTGTGTTTCTAAATAAGAACATTTGAAAGTGTTTTGATCAGAATAATGTTTATTAAATATTTTGGATTATAACAAAACAGGGTTCTCAAGTTTTATCAAAAGCTTGGAGTGAGATCACATGCGGTTGGGGGAGGAGCCATAATGGAGCCACGCCCCCACCTGTCCCCGCCCCCCAATTTTACCCAAATTAACCAGCACAAATTGAAATTATAACAATTGGTAAATCTGATAAATGACAGAGCAATTCATCACATCAAATATACTCTTTAATGTTATATTTAAAAATTACAAAAATATAACAAATTGCTCCAAACAGTTTTTGAAAAACAAATCTTTTTGCATTTTGAATGTGTCTAGTCGAAATGGTATAATGATTTATTGTGTGGTGGGACATTGTGAACAAATGACATATTAGAGTATTATTAAGGTGTGTGTGTGTGTGTGTGTGTGCGTGTGTGTGTGTTTGTGTGTGTACACAAGAGTACACACTCCAGCTTATGAAATGTGTTTTGTGTTGTAAGTGTTTGAAAAATACAAATGCAATGGCAATGATTAATGTATGTTTTGACAGGATATAAAATATTACCCAGAGCACTCTGCTTTAATACATGTAGCCTTAACAGAGGTGGAGAATCCAGGGGTCAGAAAGTAAAAGTCCTGCCATATATTTATTCCACCCATGAACTCACACAGCAAAAACTCCAGTGTTAAATGAACTCTCCTGGGAGTTTATTTGGCTCCAGACTCAAGAGTGTTAAAGTTAATGAGATAATTTAGTGATTGATTGAGTGATGATTGACCATTATTGAAGACACCTGATTTTAACAAGCAGAATCACTGAAGGAGAAAATCTCTTTTTTAAGTCACCATTATGGTGATTAGTGTTGGCTTTAGTTGGGCTCTTGACCCTTAAACTAATAACTTTAGATTTTGTTTGACTGTTGTATCTGGGTTACAACTCTCAGATGAACAAAGAAAAACGTTGATCAGGTGGTGTTGATTATGTTTTGGCATAATCATAATTTGACCTGAATCACAAAAGTCATTTAGAGAGTTATACCTTGTTGATTGTGGCTGCATGTGATTCTAATATTATTCTATGTTAATCATTTTCAATGTAATCAGAAAGATTTCTTGAAAGTTGTTCTGATCAAAAGACTTTGAAAAAATATATTATTTGGACACACTGACACCAAGAATCAGCCTGTGATTCTCAACAATGGTGACAATAATAAAGCATGTTGCAGTGCATTCTGGGTGCCACCAATCAAAACTCATCCATGACTCCCATCATGCATTGCGGTATGAATAAATTATGATCTGAATTGTCTTGTTTTCCTAATTGAATATTATTTTTGTCACCATTGTTGAGATTCATACACTGAATCTTGATGTCTGTGTGTGCCTTAAAGAGAGATTTTCTTTTTCTTTATCAGAACAACTTTTAAGAAATAATTTGAATTATATTGAAAAATCTGTATCTTATTCTGTAGAATCACTGTGATGTTGTAATAACCAATATACATTTAAGTCAGAGATTAGGCTCTAAATGAGTTCAGTGATTCAGATCAAATTATGATTATGTTAAAATATAACCAACACCACCTGATCAACTTTTCTTTTTGTTCATCTGGCTGTAATAACTCACATCAACAGCCAAACAAAATCTAAAGATAATCATTTGAAGGTCAACTGCCCAACTAAAGCAAACACTGATCTCCATAATGGTGACTAAAATTGTGATTTTTCTCCTTCAGTGATTCTGCTTGTTAACATCAGGTGTCTTCAATAATGGTCAATCATCACTCAATCAATTACTTAATTAGCTCATTAACTTTAACACTCTTGAGTCTGGAGCCAAATAAACTCCCAGGAGAGTTCATTTAACACTGGAGTTTTTGCTGTGTGAGTTCATGGGTGGAATAAAAATATGGCAGGACTTTTACTTTCTGACCCCTGGACTCTCCACCTCTGAGCCTTAATGTAACTAGAAAGATTAATACAGTATAATATATAATTTAAAATAAAATAAATACATTTAAATTTATTTAAGATAAAATGAAGAAATACATCTTCATTCCTTCCCATACCCACTAACATTTCCCTTAGTTTCAGATAACTTAAGCTAGCCAAACTGAGCCAAAGCTTCTGGCCTGGTTGCAAAGTAGTTGTAGAGTTTTTGACTGCATCAATAATAATGTATACGATGGGCTATATATTAAATGTTCTAGCCTAAAAATGTTAGACGAGCTTTCTTCCAACTTACCTTCTCCATCATTCACGTGTGTTCGCGCGATGTTGTTGGTTACCCAGAGCCATAGAGAGAAAGAGTTGCGACACTCTTTGATGTCGCCGCTATGGCTGTCACGTGGTTCATGTAAGCCCCAATAGTTCCAAAACATACGCTGGCTGTCATGTTCTTCTATGGGACAGACAGCAGCGATTGCATTATTGAACGGTAAATATAAAATAAAACACACACCCAAGTACTTTTTCAGCTGTTATTGCATTAGTGCATTTTATTAATATCAGTTTTGCATTTGGAGATAAGTTTTAGGCTATATTTTTGGAGGGAAAAGCTTAGTGTTCATGTTCGCATGGGTAGTAGCACTGGCTTTAGCGGCTCTAACTTAACTTTTCCATATCATTCATCTGATGATGGACGTCTCATGATATTTATTTTAGCACAACTGGGCTGTATTAGGCTATTGATTCCCGTGATTTTGCGTATAAATTTTGATTCAGCCATTAGCCTACCTTCGTGATCACGAAAAGAGGTCTGCCATGGTGGTCCGTTTAGAGTTCGCTTAAATATTTTTTTATTAAACAATGACAGACAACAAAAATGTGTGCTTGTGTGAGTGTGTGTGAACAAGAAAAACAAAAACCAGGGGCAGGTGATCCATGAAACAGACAGGACTGGTGATCCCATAACAATCCTAGAGGTCCAGCATTGTTCTCACAAGCCGCTTCACTCAAGACAATAAAACATAATGAAAAGTTAGTTTATCCCAAAAAATTAAATAGAATAAAAGTTGCTATAAAGGTGGTAGCGAATCATTACCGAACTCTTACTGTCACAGCTGACGAAGTCGCACTAGCTAGCAGGCAGTGCTTGAAAATTGGTTGAAATAACCAACATAAAATATAAATAATTACGCTGTGCATGTACAAATGAAGACCAGTATAAGCATCGCAAAGGGCCTCTGATACAATATAGACAGTTGACAATTCAAAAGAGGTCGATATTTCAGCAACTTAACTCTGGAACAACTCGACGCGCAGCAATGTAAGTGAATGGTGTCCAACTCCCAAATGACAGTGTTTGGAACTATTCCGATCTTCAAATCCCGGAAGTAGGCGGTTAAAAGCGCCGCCATTTTTTACAACGGAGGTCTATGCACAGCAAAATCCCCAGTGTTAAATTAACACTCCTCAGTGTTTATATGTGTCCACACTACAGAGTGTTAAAATTAACACTGAAGCAGTGTTGAAGTTAATGAGATAATTAAGTTAACACTGAAGCAGTGTTGAAGTTAATGCAATAATTAAGTGATTAATTAAGTGATGATTGGTCATTAGTGGTGACACCTGATGTTAATAAGCAGAATCATTGAAGGAAAGAGAAAAAACAATAACAGAAAAAAGAGAAACACAAGAACTACTGACTTCAAGTCATTACACATTGTTGCACTTATTATTACCAGTTTGACTTTATTTCTGTCATACATCGACAAAAGTTCTTGAGATTCAACAGAAGTTTAGACGGTAATATTTTATGGAATTTTTCTTTTCAAGTTACCATTTTGGTGGTCAGTGTTTGCTTTAGTTGGGCTCTTGACTCTTTTCATTTTTTAATATATGTTTTTCTCTGTGTTTATAAAGCACATTTGTTACTGCAAGAGAAAACATGATCTGCTCACAATATGTTTTGATGATAATGACATTATCATCATGTAGTGTCCTGATTCACTGATGTGAGAGTCTAAATCTTTGACTATATGCTTGATGTCTTGTTTTAGTATTGGTGATTGTAGCTCTCAGATTCTACAGTTTGAGATCCAACAGCAATATCAAAAATTTTGAAAATACTTTGTGCAAAGAAGTTATTGTGTTTAAACACACAGACATCAAGAATCAGCATATGAGTCTCAACAATGGTGACAATAAACAAATTAGTGACAAACAGATCAATTCTGAACATCACAAAACAAGCTACTAAGTCAGAACAAAACAATAGCAAAATAAAAGCCAACAGAAAAAAACAATGAAAATTACAGGACAATTCAGCTGCATAATTTATTCATGCTGCAATGCATAATGGGAGCCATGGATGCGTTCTGATTGGTGGCTCCCATCATGCATTGCAACATTAAGCATTTGTTTGATTGTCACCATTGTTGAGATTCATATGTAGATTCTTGATGTCAGTGTGTGATTTTAAATCCTTCAGATCTTTAAAACATTGCTGGAAGTAACTACTGTAGTGAAAAATTAATAAAACAATTAGATAATCAGCTTATAATGCTGGGTGACATCATTGAATCAGGCCACTAGTAATTTCATCATCGAAACATAACCAGGACTGCATTTCCAAAAGCATCTTAAACTTAACTTGATCACAGACCAACTGCAACAAATGGTCTATACGATCAAATTAGGCTTGCGATGTTTTCAGGAAACACAGCCAAAGTCATAGTTTCTCTTGCCACAACACATATGCTTTATAAGCACAGAGTTGGAGCAGCCAGAGAAATACTAATGTTAAAAAGTAAAGGGTCAAGAGCCCAACTAAAGCAACCACTGGCCACCATAATGGTGACATGAAACGAAACATTCCATAAAACATTACCATCTAAACTTCTGTTAAATCTAAATAAGACCGTGTGTAGATGTATGACAGAAATAAAGTCAAACTGGTAAAATAATAAGTGCAATAATGGCTCGAAGTCAGTAGTTCTTGTGTTTCTCTTTCCTTCAGTGAGTCTGCTTGTTATCATCAGGTGTCACCACTAATGGCCAATCATCACTTAATTAATCACTTAATTATCGCATTAACTTCAACACTGCTTCAGTGTTAACTTAATTATCGCATTAACTTCAACACTGCTTCAGTGTTAACTTAATTATCTCATTAACTTCAACACTGCTTCAGTGTTAATTTTTAACACCCTGTAGTGTGGACACATATAAACACTGAGGAGTGTTAATTTAACACTGGGGATTTTGCTGTGTGGGAGTGTCGCAACTCTTTCTCTCTATGGCTCTGTGGTTACCTAGTAATGAACGTACGGTGGCCGAGAATGTTTCGTCAACTTCCGTGTGTTTGCGCATCTGTGTTGCCTATTAACGAACGCAATCTGACCGAGATATGTGCTGGCGGCAGGAAACTTCACTTTGTGTGCCCGCGCCTCGTATACAACGTTATATATAAAGCTTGCAGGACAACTTGGTTGACATTGCCTTTTTAGCGTGAGAAATACACGGTGTGGCGTGTGAGCGTGTGAACTGGTTGAATTGCGTGTGTCTCACGGCCAATGCGTGAGACTTGAGAACCCTGACAAAAATACTGATAATCACATGTTGTAAAATCACAAAGCTGCTGCTAACAAGTTAAACCAAACTATCTCAATAAGTTTCATTTTTCAGATCACAGCATGATTATGTCAAAACATAACCAACACAATCAGATCACACTTTTCTTTGTTCATTTGACTGTTATAAATCAATAACAGCAGACAAACAAAATTTAAAGTGAATGTATAAGGTAGGGGTGGGCGGATCGATCCTGAAGTATCAATATATCGATACTGACGTGGTATCGAAAAGGATCGATCCTCACATAAAAATATCGATCCAAATGTGTGTTTTTTTACCAGTCATTTTTTATTAATTTATCACGCAATTCAGTGCATAAAATAAGCTTCTAAGTTGAAAAATAAGCGAATGTTAGCGGATAATTGTGTAGGATAGAACTTTTCTCCTAGTCATCTGGATACAAAACGAAACCAATCAATCACAGAGAGTGTTCGATGCTGGTGCTCACAGGCTCAGTGCGTTTGGGAAACGAAGCCTTGCTTAGATGACAGAGAAACAATCGGGAGTTATTTCGCAATAAACAAACCAAAAGTGTACATAACGGTTCAAAATGTTGACGTCAGTAAGATTTTTTTAATGAAATTAATATTTTTATTCAACAAGGATCGATGCATTAAATTGATCAAAAGTGACAGTCAAGGGTTTTACACTGTTAAAAAAAAATCGACTTCATATAAATGCTGTTCTTTCAACTTTGTTCATCAAATAATTCTGCGAGTTGAGAGCACAAATCACAAAATATTTAGTAGTCATGAAAACGTATTCAGATTTAGCATATTAATGATGCATTCACCTCATATATCATGACACACTGCTCTAGCACAGGAAAGTGCATACAAGTTCAAGTGCATGTTTTTAAAATGAAAAAGTATCGGTATCGGTATCGATATCGGCGATACTGGCCCTGTATTTACTTGGTATCGGATCGATACCGAAATTTGCAGTATCGCCCACCACTAGTATAAGGATCAAGAGCCCAACTAATGCAAACACCCATCGCCATAATGGTGGCTTACAATTTGTGATTTTCTCCTTCAGTGATTCTGCTTGTTAACATCAGGTGTCTTCAATAATGCTCAATCATCACTAAATTAATCACTTAATTATCTCATTAACTTCTCTAACTTCTTTCTTAATTTAACACTGGAGTTTTTGCTGTGTAGTAAATGCCGCTCCATCTGAAAGCAGGTGATGGCGATTTACTACTAATCAAGGAACCGGCTTTACTGATGAGATGCGCATAACAATCTCACGATATATATCGCCCAGCCCTAGTGCATTGGTTATTTTTGAACACTTTCATCTCGTTTTAACAAAACCGTGATAATACTGATAATCACGATAATTTTAGTCACTATTATTGTGATATGAAATTTTCATACCGTCCCATCCCTATGTGCGTTCAAGTCAAGTCCCTTCGGACTGTCCCTGTCACCATGGGTTTTTACGAAGGTCACTGAGGCCATATCCTACACTCTCAGAAATAGGGGTACAGCAGGAGTCCATTTCTGTCCCCCAAGGTACATGTACCTTTTTGAGGGTACATATATGTCCCCAAGCATTAAAAGGTTACAAATATATACCGTTTCTTTTAAAGGTTAAGGTACAATATCAAAAGACAGCCTCTGCTAAGTAATTTTATTTATTTTTTTGTAAAAAAAAAGTTTTTTTTTTAAAGGTTTTAATGATACCTTAATAATTTAAGGTAGATTTTAACTTATCACTATATTTGAGTAGCTTTGAAATAAAGGAAATAAAAGTTTTGTAAGTCAATTTACTGATATTAAATCATTATAACACAGCAAAAACTCCAGTGTTAAATGAACTTTCTTGGGAGTTTATTTGGCTCCAGACTCAAGAGTGTTAAAGTGTTAAAATATGAGTGTTAAATTAACAATCAAGAGTGCTAAAGTTAATGAGCTAATTAAGTGATTCATTGAGTGATGATTGAGCATTATTGAAGACACCTGATGTTAACAAGCAGAATCACTGAAGGAGAAAATATATTTTTTTAAGACACCGTTGTGGTGATCAGTGTTTGCTTTAGTTGGGTCTTTTGACCCTTAAACTGTTAACATTAGGTTTTGTTTGGCTGTTGTATCTGAGTTATAATGGCTAGCTGAACAAAGAGAAAAGTTGATCAGATGGTGTTGGTTATGTTTTGACTTAATCATAATTTGACCTGAATCACTGAACTCATTTAAAGTCTAATCTCTGACTTAAATGTATATTGTTGATTACAGCATCACTGTGATTCCACAGCATAAGATCCAGAATTTTTGAAATAATCTAAAGGATTTCTTAAAAGTTGATCTGATAAAACAAATATTTCTTTTAGGCACACACAGACATCAAGAATCAGTGTATGAATCTCAACAATGGTGACAAACAGAATATTCAATTAGGGAAAGGAAATTAGTAAGACAATTCAGATCATAATTTATTCATACCGCAATGCATGATGGGAGCCATGAATGAGTTTTGATTGGTGGCACCCAGAATGCACTGCAACATGCTTTATTATTGTCACCATTGTTGAGATTCACAAGCTGATTATTGATGTCAGTGTTTCTTCATAAAGTAATTTTCAATGTCTTTTGATCAGAACAACTTTTAAGAATTTTTGGACTACATTGAAAATGCTGAAAATCTTTTGCTGTAGAATCACAGTGATGCTGTAATCAACAATATACATTTAAGCCTGAGATTAGATTCTAAATGAGGTCAGTGATTCAGGTTAAATTATGGTTATGTCAAAACATAACCAACACCACCTGATCAACTTTTCTCGTTGTTCATCTGGCAGTTATAACTCAGATACAACAGCCAAACAAATTCTAAAGTTAATGATTTAAGGGTCAAGAGCCCAACTAAAGCAAACACTGATCTCCATAACGGTGTCTTAAAAAATTCAATTTTCTCCTTCCGTGATTCTGCTTGTTAACATCAGGTGTCTTCAATAATGGTCAATCATCACTCAATGAATCACTTAATTAGATCATTAACTTCAACACTCTTGAGTCTGGAGTCATATAAACTCCCAGGAGAGTTCAATTAACATGGGAGTTTTTGCTGTTGGACCTCAAGGTACATATATGTAACTTTTTGAGGATCAAAAAGCATTAAAAGTTACATATATATACCGTTTCTTTTAAAGGTTATGGTACAATATTGTACCCTTGAGGGTACAGCCCCAGTGACAAGCCATTGTACCCCTAAAGGTACAATTATGTACTTTATTTTCTGAGCGTGTATGTAGAGCCAGCCCTGATTGGCTGCTTGAATCTCAATTTAAAAGAATGTCCAGTTTGCGGTCTTTATTTCTTTTGGCCATCGGTGGAGAAGAAGTCATAGCACGGTTACTCATGGTTTTTACAGGGCTTTCAACCGAGGAGGTCCTTCAGAAAATATCAGAAGCATGCATAGAAGTAGCGTCGAGATGAAAGGACATGAAATGGACTTTCAGGCAAATGACATTTACTTGGATGATAATAATTTGTATGTCACAGTTTGACATTGAGTTTAAAATTAAATGTTGGTAAATGTGAAAATGAAAAGGATTTAATAAATTCTGATTTTAATTCAGCGTGTGTGTAATATATATATATATATATATATATATATATATATATATATATATATATATGTATATATATATATATATATTAGGGCTGGGCGATTTAAATCGCGATATTGTTATGCGCATCTCGTCAGTAAAGCCGGTTCCTTGATTAGTAGTAAATCGCCATCACCTGCTTTCAGATGAAGCGGCATTTACTACAAAGAGCCGTAGTTAACTGACAAGCTGAGCCATATCGCATTAATATCGCGGACGTATCGCCAGCGATAATTAATGCGATATGGCTCAGCTTGTCAGTTAACTACGGCTCTTTGTACACAGCAAAAACTCCAGTGTTAAATTAACACTCCTGGGAGTGTATGAGTCCACACTCAAGAGTGTTTAAGTTAATGAGATAATTAAGTGATTAATTTAGTGACGATTGAACATTATTGAAGACACCTGATGTTAACAAGCAGAATCACTGAAGGAGAAAATCACAAATTGTAAGTTACCGTTATGACGATCAATGGTTGCTTTAGTTGGACTCTTGACCCATATATTATTAACTTTAGATTTTGTTTGTCTGTTGTTTCTGAATTATAATCACCAGTTGAACAAAGAAAAAAGTGATCTGATGGTGTTGGTTATGTTATGACAATCATCATTTGAACTTGATCACTGAACTCATTAAAATCCTTCTTTCTGACTTCGATTTATGTTGTTATGTTGTTGTTATGTTATTTAAATCTGCATAAATGCCCAGAATTTTTTATATAATATAAAGAATTTCTTAAAAGTTGTTTTTAAAAAAAAAACATTATTTTAGGCACACACAGATGTCAAGATTCAGTCTATGCATCTCAACAATGGTGAGGATCAGAATATTCAATTAGGAAAAGTAAATTACATAGACAATTCAGATCATAATTTATTCATACCGCAATGCATGATGGGAGCCATTAATGAGTTGTGATTGGTGGCAGCCACTGCAACATGCTTTATTATTGTCACCATTGTTGAGATTCACAGGCTGATTATTGATGTCTGTGTTTTAAATGAATTTAACTGAATGTCTTTTGATCAGAACAATGTTTATTAAAATTTTTGAATTATAAGTACTGATAATCATAGGCTGAAAAACCACTAAACTGCTGCTAACAAGTTAAACCAAACTATCTCAATAAGTTTCCTTTTTAGATCACAGCATGATTATGTCAAAACATAACCAACACTATAAGATAACATTTTACTTTGTTCATTTAACTGTTATAAATCAATAACAGCAGACAAACAACAGTAAATATTAAAGTAAACATATAATGGTCTAGAGCCCAACTAAAGCAAACACCCATCACCTTAATGGTAACTTACAATTTGTGTAAGTTACCATTAAGTTACCATACTTTTGTGTAAGTTACCATTGATTTACTACTAATCAAGGAACCGGCTTTACTGACGAGATGCGCATAACAATATCGCGATTTAAATCGCCCAGCCCTACATTACACATTGTTGCACTTATTACCAGTTTGACTTTATTTCTGTCATACATCGACAAAAGTTCTTGAGATTCAATAGAAGTTAGACGGTAATGGTTTATGGAATTTTTCGTTTCACCATTTTTTTTCGTCACCATTGTGGTGGTCAGTGCTTGCTTTAGTTGGGCTCTTGACCCTTTTCATTTTTTAATGTTAGTTTTTATCTGACTGTTTCTACATTGTGTTTATAAAGCATACTTGTTACTGCGAGAGAAAACAAACTGCTCACAATATGTTTTGATGATAATGACATTATCATCATGTAGTGACCTGATTCCATGATGCTATTCAGAGTCTAAATCTTTGACTATATGCTTGATGTCTTGTTTTAGTATTGGTGATTGTAGCTCTGAGATTCTACAGTTTGAGATCCAACAGCAATATGAAAAATTTTGAAAATACTTTGTGCACAAAAACTATTGTGTTTAAACACACAGACATCAAGAATCAGCATATGAGTCTCAACAATGGTGACAATAAACAAACTAGTGACAAACAGATAAACTCTGAACATCACAAAACAAGCTACTAAAGTCAGACAAAACAATAGAAAATAAAAGCAAACAGAAAAAAAAAAAAAAAACAATGAAATTTACAGGAAAATTCAGCTGCATAATTTATTCATTTTGCAATGCATGATGTGAGCCATTGATGTGTTCTTATTGGTGGCTCCCATCATGCACTGCAACATGAAGCATTTGTGTGATGGTCACCATTGTTGAGATTCATATGTAGATTCTTGATGTCTGTGTATGATTTTAAAATCTTCAGATTATTAAATCATTGCTGAAAGTAGCTACTGTAGTGAAAAATTAATAAAACATTTGTATAATCAGTTTATAATGCTGGGTGAGATCAGTGAATCAGGTCCCTAGTAATTTCATCATCTAAACACAACCAGGGCTGCTTTTCCAAAAACATCTTGAGCCTAACTTGATTGCAGACCAACTGCATCAAATGGTCTGTACGATCAAATTAGGCTTGCGATGCTTTCAGGAAACACAGCCAAAGTCACAGTTTCTCTTGCCACAACAAATGTGCTTTATAAACACAGAGTTGGAGCAGACAGAGAAATACTAATGTTAAAAAGGAAAGGGTCAAGAGCCCAACTAAAGCAAACACTGACCACCATAATCGTGACCTGAAACGAAAAATTCCACAAAATATTACCGTCTAAACTTCTGTTGAATCTCAAGAACTTTTGTAGATGTATGACAGAAATAAAGTCAAACTAGTAATAATAAGCGCAATAATGTGTAATGGCTCGAAGTCAGTTGGTGTTTATCTTTTTTCTGTTATTGTTTTTTCTCTTTCCTTCAATGATTCTACTTATTATCCTCAGGTGTCACCACTAATGGCCAATCATAACTAAATTAATCACTTAATTATCTCATTAACTTCAACACTGCTTCAGTGTTAATTTTAACACCCTGTAGTGTGGACACATATGTACACTGAGGAGTGTTAATTTAACACTGGGGATTTTACTGTGTACTTTTATGTTTTTAATTAATTTATAAAGCCACTGCAAACTTTATCGTTACATATTACATTGTTATATTATAATGCCATCATATTCTGGGCAGGCAATTAGCTTACTTCACTGTAAATAGAAAAGTCTAGCAAAGACTGCTAAATACCTGTAAGTATTGTGGTATTCCACTGTGTTTCTCACCGACACGCCCCAACTCGTAAAGATCGGGCCTTAAAGAAAATTCCGAGCTTCCCACTCGTTCGGGATACGAAAATACGATCTTTACGAGATGACTTGAACACACAACAACGAGTAGGCACGCTTTCCCAGTGTTATCCAATATCCTCACTGTGTGGGAACAAGTAGGAACAGCAGTGATTGACTTCTCTGTGTAAAGCCCTCTCCTTCTCCGAGGGTGCGAGGGATCAGGCGGTTTACACGAGGAGCTGCAAGACAGTGTTTGTGGCGTTTTTCTTAGGGATCCCAATTCATCAATCACTGACGTAACTCATAGTGATGACTGAATGGGAACGTCTAGGTTACTAATGTAACTCCTGTTCCCTGAAGGAGGGAAGGGAGAAGTTACGTCCCTTTGCCACAATCCCTGTGTTCACGCTGAGCAACGAGCACCACTACAGGGGGTGGAACTGAGCCATGAGGAAAGGAAACGAGGAAACACAAATAAGAAATGAGAAGCGCTCTATTTGTATATTGGAATATTCTTGATCACTGTTGCATCACTTTAAAGCGTCAACAGCTGTGATCAAGGGATCTGCCCTTATGTTGTTAAAGTTTGGTTATTTAAGAAATTCATACATAATAAAGATAACGCGATATGCCCTGTTGATATATGTTTGATATAATTAATTAAAACTGCAAAGGTTATGGAGAGAATTGAGATGTCCTTCAAGATGCTGAGTTTGATCAGTTTCTGGGTCACAGGCTGGAGGACGGAGGAGCGAGGAAACGAGGAAACGAGGAAGCATCAATTTGAGTATTGAGAAGCACCCATAAACTTTCCCTCGATTCCTCCGTCTTCATTTTCTTTACTTGCAACCTTCCCTCACATCCTACAGGGGGATGTGTTTTAGCCTTAAACAGTGAAAAATTAAACTGGGATGTTTGCTGAAATTGTCCAATAATAACCAACTGCAGCCTTTCCTAGAATATTTTCCACCAGCCATCTCTGATAAATACTTTTACCTGACATCTGTAGATCCTCCAGTGAAACCTGTGATCTCCATCAGTCCATCTGGTGTAATAGTGGAGGGAGATTCAGTGACTCTGAACTGCATCAGTGACTCAAACCCTCCTGCAGAAATCAGCTGGATTAAAGGAGGAACGATTGTAGGATCTCGAAGAATCTTCAACATCTCAAATATCAGCTCTGATGACAGTGGAGAATACAAGTGCAAGTCCATCAATAAACATGGAGAGAAATACTCTGATGCTGTGACTTTAAACATCATGTGTGAGTTAATGATGGTTCAGTAACTGTGATCAACAAATTAGTGGATTAACAAATGCAAAACATGAGTATAGAGTTTATTTTGTCCTTTTCAGACTCACCCAGGAAAGTCTCAGTGTCCATCAGTCCATCTGGTGTAATAATGGAGGGAGATTCAGTGACTCTGAACTGCATCAGTGACTCAAACCCTCCTGCAGAAATCAGCTGGATTAAAGGAAGAAGGAATATTTTGCAATCTGGTGAAACCTATAGCATCACTAATATTAAGTCTGAGGCCAGCGGAGACTATCATTGCTCTGCTAGAAATAAACATGGATCTCAGACTTCTGCTGCTGTGAATGTGAATATCATGTGTAAGTCTGCCTTTATTTTTGAATCAGTTCTTTGTGCAATAATTTCTCACTGCATGTCATTTTACACTTTTTGTCTTTACAGATCCTCCCAGGAGCGTCTCAGTGTTCATCAGTCCATCTGGTGTAATAGTGGAGGGAGATTCAGTGACTCTGAACTGCATCAGTGACTCAAACCCTCCTGCTCTGAACATTACGTGGTTTAAAGGAGAAACGTTTGTAAGATCTGGAAGAATCTTTAGCATCTCATATGTCAGCTCTAATTACAGTGGAGAATACAAGTGCAAGTCCATCAATAAACATGGAGAGAAATACTCTGATGCTGTGACTTTAAACGTCATGTGTGAGTTAATGATGGTTCAGTAACTGTGATCAACAAATTAGTGGATAAACAAATGCAAAACATGAGTATAGAGTTTATTTTGTCCTTTTCAGACTCACCCAGGAAAGTCTCAGTGTCCATCAGTCCATCTGGTGTAATAATGGAGGGAGATTCAGTGACTCTGAACTGCATCAGTGACTCAAACCCTCCTGCAGAAATCAGCTGGATTAAAGGAAGAAGGAATATTTTGCAATCTGGTGAAACCTATAGCATCACTAATATTAAGTCTGAGGCCAGCGGAGACTATCATTGCTCTGCTAGAAATAAACATGGATCTCAGACTTCTGCTGCTGTGAATGTGAATATCATGTGTAAGTCTGCCTTTATTTTTGAATCAGTTCTTTGTGCAATAATTTCTCACTGCATGTCATTTTACACTTTTTGTCTTTACAGATCCTCCCAGGAGCGTCTCAGTGTTCATCAGTCCATCTGGTGTAATAGTGGAGGGAGATTCAGTGACTCTGAACTGCATCAGTGACTCAAACCCTCCTGCTCTGAACTTCAGCTGGTTTAAAGGAGGAACGATTGTAGGATCTGGAAGAATCTACAACATCTCAAATATCAGCTCTGATGACAGTGGAGATTACAAGTGCAAGTTCATCAATGAACATGGATGGAAATACTCTGATGCTGTGACTTTAAACGTCATGAGTGAGTTAAAGCACTGAAAAAAGTGAAACATCAGTGCAATTCATTCAAAATATATATTTACATTGATCCAATGGAAAATTGTGATTTTCAGTTTATACTTTCTGTTTTCACTTTGCCTCAAAGTAAGTGTTACGCCCTCTATCACTGAAAAAAAAAGATACTTTGGATTAACTTAAAACAATTGATGTAATTTGTTACAGCAATTTTTTTTTAGATTTTCTCAAATTGTGTTTATGATTTAGTTAAAACCATAAATTTTTATTTGATGTCAAACCAAAATTTTATTTTTTTCCAACTCAACGGTTTACCTTAACCCAAAGTACACAGCAAAAACTCCAGTGTTAAATTAACACTCAAGAGTGTTAAAGTTAATGAGATAATTAAGTGATTAATTTAGTGATGATTGACCATTATTGAAGACACCTGATGTTAACAAGCAGAATCACTGAAGGAGAAAATCACAAATTGTAAGTTACCATTATGGTGATCGATGTTCACTTTAGTTGGGCTCTTGACCCTTATATGTTTACTTTAAATTTTGTTTGGCTGCTGTATCTGAGTTATAACTGACAGATGAACAAAGAAAAAACGTGCTCTGATGGTGTTGGTTATATTATGACAATCATCATTTGAACTTGATCGCTGAACTCATTAAGACCCTTATTTCTGACGTAGATTTATGTTGTTGATCACAGAATAACTGTGGTTCTGCATAAATATCCAGAATTTTAGATATAATACAAAGGATTTCTTAAAAGTTATTTTGAAAAAAAAAGTCTTTTTTTAAGGCACTCACAGACGTCAAGATTCAGTCAATGCATCTCAACAATGGTGACGAGCAGAATATTCAATTAGGGAAAGTAAATTACATAGACAATTCAGATCATAATTTATTCATACCGCAATGCATGATGGGAGCCATTAATGAGTTGTGATTGGTGGCAGCCACTGCAACATGCTTTATTATTAGGCTTGTTTGAGATGAGCAAAATCTGCGCAGAACCGATCACCGGTGATCAGCGCGAGATGCATGCCGGTTAGAAATGTGTCCGACTGCGGTCCGCCTGGCTCTGATGTCATGCTGACGTATGTCAAAAATCTCTCGCGAGCGCAAGGCACACCTGTCGGATTCTGCAGTCGAGCGCAGTTGCTCTCCACCGACTGCGCTGATCAAAAGCATGATGGGAAACGACTTGCTGACGACACAGCTTAATGCTCATTGGTTTAAACAACCGTGATGTATTGTTCGCTTTTAAAATGTTTGATTGTAAAACTCTAATATCATGTTTTATGTGTATATGTTATGTGTGAATATTCCCAAACTATCTGACAGTGCGATCTCTTTGGGTTATGCAATTTAATTTTTATAAAATAATAATAATAAAAAAAAAAACCCACATATGTCTGTATTAAAGAAAAAAAATATTGATAAACATTTATTTGGAATGGAATTAAAAAACAAGTAGGCTACTTTGGGTGTCTTGCTAATTTTATTTATTTTCATATAAAAGCAACAGAACTTGGATTAGGCCTACATCCAGTTTATTAGCAACACTGTGCACGAGCGTGAATCCCGCGATATCCATCTTTGATCTCGCAGGTGTCAGATCCAGTACGAGAAGAGAGATCTGTCCGGCTTGCCTGCGCTTTTTTCACTCCTCCTCTCACTGCAGCCGCCTACTCTCGCATACATTTCAGGCGAGGCAAGGCGCATCTCAAACAAGCCTATTGTCACCATTGTTGAGATTCACAGGCTGATTATTGATGTCTGTGTTTCTAAATAAATTCATTTGAAAGTGTTTTGATCAGAACAATGTTTATTAAATATTTTGGATTATATGAAAAATACTGAAAATCATATGCTGTAGAATCACAGAGCTGCTGTAATCAACATCTTAAACCAAACTATCTCAATAAGTTTCATTTTTTGGATCACAACATGATTATGTCAAAACATAACCAACACCATCAGATCACAACGTCCCTTTGTTCACCTGACTGATATAAATCAATAACAGCAGACAAGCAAAATTTCAAGTGAACATATATGGATCAAGAGCCCAACTAAAGCAAACACCCATCACCATAATGGTAACTTACAATTTGTGATTTTCTCCTTCAGTGATTCTGCTTGTTAACATCAGGTGTCTTCAATAATGCTCAATCATCACTAAATTAATCACTTAATTATCTCATTAACTTTAACACTCTTGAGTTGAGTTGAGTTGAGTTGAGTTGGAAAAAATTAAAATTTTGGTTTGACATTAAATCAAAATTCATGGTTTTAACTAAATCATAAATACAATTTGAGAAAATCTAAAAAAAATTAGCTGTAACAAATTACATCAATTTTTTTAAGTTAATCCAAAGTATCATTTTTTTCAGTGAGGGATAGTTCACCCAAAAATGAAAATGATGTCATAAATTACTCACTCACGTGTCGTTTCAAACCCGTAAGACATTCGTTCATCTTTGGAACACAAATGAAGATATTTTGTTTTGAAATTGAATGGCTCAGGGGCGGCTCCATTGACAGCTATTTAATTAACACTTTTGAGGCCAAGAAAGGCACTAAATACATCGTTAAAATGGTCCATGTGACTACAGTGGTTCAACCTTAATTTTATTAAGCGACGAGAATACTTATTGTGCACCAAAAAAAAAAAAAAAAAAAAAAAAAAAAAGACTTTATTCAACAATTTCGTCTTATCTCAAATGTTAAAGTGTTTACTTAAAATATGAGTGTTAAATGAACACTGAAGAGTGTTAAAGTAATGAGATAATTAAGTGATTAACTGAGTGACTATTATTGAAGACACCTGATGTTAACAAGCAAATTCACTGAAAGAGAAAATCTCAATTTTAAGATACCATTATGATTTTCTTTAGTTGGCCCTTAAAGGGGTCGTAGAATGAGAATTCAAATGTTCCTTGATCCTTTGACAGTTAAAAGTTTGTATACAATAAAAATACCCTGTAAGTTTCAAAACTCAAAACTTTCTTGTTATTCCAAAAACTGCTTTTATTGAAACCAAGGCCAGCAAACGACAGGATCTAAAAAGTGGAGACTTGTGACGTCACATGGCAGCTTTGGCCCCGCCCACTGGAGCGTTAGTGGACAGTGACATGAGAACGAGAAAAGATCGATACAGGATCAATACCATTACCTTCCAAACGATCCTAATGCTAGGATAGTGTTTTTTTTTCCCAACAATGTGAATGTCTCATGCAGCAGTGCATTATTTGTTTGCATTCGGTGTATTTCACTGTGGATTATTTGGCAAATTTTGACGCAGGCTTTGCAAAAAGACTTTTACAATATGGATCTGCCAGCAACGCCACAAATATCTAAGTAGTCATGTTTATTCTAATGCCTGATCTGTGATCAGTGATTTCTGATGTAATTATTCAAGTTTATCTCTCAAAATATTGTTCAATACTGTTTATGCATCAGTAAATCAAGCCAGTGACTAAACAATCAACTTCATGTTGTTTCTCTTAGTAGGATGAAAATAATCGTATTTAAACTGTGATTAAATTATATAAAGAAAACGATCAAAGAACGCTCCCTTTCCAATTACCCAAGCTGTCAATCACACAGCGCAGACACTTACTGAAACTTGTTGAAATCAATCATCACAAAATCATGACGCTGTTACAATGTACAGTACACCGAAGCTCTTATTGTATTTACAATGTGTTTGCATTGTTATTTGGCGAAAGCCAGAGGTGTAAAGTCCAGGTTCAGAAAGTAAAAGACCTCCTCAGTATTTTGTTCCAATAACCTGGATTTGCTAATTCAGCCAGGAGAGAGAACTAATTAGTGAAATCAGCTGCTGAGTTCATGGGTGAAATAAACATATGGCAGGACTTTTACTTTCTGACCCCTGGACTTTGTGAGAGTGCTGAAATTGCATTGCAATGATAAGATCTTTTCATATGCGATCAACAGACTGTCTGTCCTCTTCTCAATGCTCATCACTGCAACCTTTTATGCGATGGGAATAGATCATTATGATCAATACTGTTCACGATTCCTTAATCTCAAAAGCGGTAATAGTAAAAACATATTAAAAGTAGGGCTGTGCGATATATATCGTGAGATTGTTATGCGCATCTCGTCAGTAAAGCCGGTTCCTTGATTAGTAGTAAATCGCCATCACCTGCTTTCAGATGGAGCGGCATTTACTACAAAGAGCCATAGTTAACTGACAAGCTGAGCCATATCGCATTAATATCGCGGACGTATCGCCAGCGATACTTAATGCGATATGGCTCAGCTTGTCAGTTAACTACGGCTCTTTGTACACAGCAAAAACTCCAGTGTTAAATTAACACTCCTGGGAGAGTATGAGTCCACACTCAAGAGTGTTTAAGTTAATGAGATAATTAAGTGATTAATTTAGTGATGATTGAACATTATTGAAGACACCTGATGTTAACAAGCAGAATCACTGAAGGAGAAAATCACAAATTGTAAGTTACCATTAAGGTGATGGGTGTTTGCTTTAGTTGGGCTCTAGACCATTATATGTTCACTTTAGATTTTATTTGGCTGCTGTATCTGAGTTATAACTGACAGATAAACAAAGAAAAAAAAAGTGATCTGATGGTGTTGGTTATATTATGACAATCATCATTTGAACTTGATCACTGAACTCATTAAAATCCTTCTTTCTGACTTCGATTTATGTTGTTGGTTAGTGAATCTGCATAAATGCCCAGCATTTTTGATATAATATAAAGGATTTCTTAAAAGTTGCTTAAAAAAAAAATCATTCTTTTAGGCACACACAGATGTCAAGATTCAGTCTATGCATCTCAACAATGGTGAGGAGCAGAATATTCAATTAGGAAAAGTAAATTACATAGACAATTCAGATCATAATTTATTCATACCGCAATGCATGATGGGAGCCATTAATGAGTTGTGATTGGTGGCAGCCACTGCAACATGCTTTATTATTGTCACCATTGTTGAGATTCACAGGCTGATTATTGATGTCTGTGTTTTAAATGAATTTATCTGAATGTCTTTTGATCAGAACAATGTTTATTAAATATTTAGAATTATAAGTAAAGTACTGATAATCATAGGCTGAAGAATCACTAAACTGCTGCTAACAAGTTAAACCAAACTATCTCAATAAGTTTCCTTTTTCAGATCACAGCATGATTATGTCAAAACACAACCAACACTATAAGATAACATTTTACTTTGTTCATTAAACTGTTATAAATCAATAACAGCAGACAAACAACAGTAAATATTAAAGTAAACATATAATGGGCTAGAGCCCAACTAAAGCAAACACCCATCACCTTAATGGTAACTTACAATTTGTGATTTTCTTCTTCAGTGATTCTGCTTGTTAACATCAGGTGTCTTCAATAATGCTCAATCATCACTAAATTAATCACTTAATTATCTCCTCAGCCCTAAATGCCGCTCCATCTGAAAGCAGGTGATGGCGATTTACTACTAATCAAGGAACCGGCTTTACTGACGAGATGCGCATAACAATCTCACGATATATATCGCACAGCCCTAATTAAAAGTTTTACAGAGAGTTCCACATGTAATACTAGCTATTTCATCTGCAAACATGTCAGCGAATCACAGCAGTGGGCATTTACACTGAAGTCTCACAGCAGACACGGCCCTTCAAACAGAGCATTCAAATCAGAGGCTAAAATCAGGCTTGGAAAAATGCCTTTTATTAATAAATTATGACAATTTGTAATGTTAAAATCATACTAACTTTATAAGGGCACCCCAGGAAACATTATAAAATAATAAAATTAATCCAGTCCATGACCCCTTTAAATTATTAACATTAGACTTAGTTTGGCTGCTGTATCTGAGTTATAACAGCCAGATGAACAAAGAAAAAAGATCAGGTGGTGTTGGTTATGTTTTGTCATAATCATCATATGACCTGAATCACTGAACTCATTTAGAGTCTAATCTCTGAGTTAAAATTATATTCTAATGGCAAAAACTGGAGCTTTGATAATTATATTGAACGATTATCCAAATTAAAAAATATATATAGGCTGTACTTTTTAGAAGCACATTTGTCTATCACAGCATGCTGCTTTAAGTCAGACAGTCTGAGAAACTGAAATGCTTCTCTTGCCTTACATTCATCATTATTTATTCGACAGACCCACTTATCCCCTTTTTCCTGTTCAGCCTTTTATCTGGAAAGCCACTTGCATTTAAAGTGCGGACGTGAGCTTGACATGTTTTTAAAAAGCCGTGCAGGTTTACAGCGTGTGTTCTCGAAACCCTGTCGCCATGGAAACAAAGCTGCTTAAATGCAATCATGCGAATATGAGCTTCTCTAATACTTATTATGAAATTGATTTCTTAATGTTTGCCATTCGTATTCAACACACTGCAAAATCCTTTTATGTATTTATTCAAATATGTGTGGGCCTATGTAAAATACGGGAAAATCACATCCCCTATTGATTTGATATGGGACAAATCATGTTACCCGAAATTGAACTGAACCTGTAAATACGGGATGATTCCATATTTTACAGGAAGGATGGAAACCCTGAGCCACAAATGAGCCATAAGTGGCCCAAATAACCAGCCCTTACTGCCCAAGAATAAAATTTAACAGTGGTATCCACTCTCAGCCATCATTAAACCAGATCAATACCAGTCTTTATAGGATCCATCTATACACAGCAAAATCCCCAATGTTAAATTAACACTCCTCAGTGTTTATATGTGTCCACTCTACAGGGTGTTAAAAATTAACACTGAAGCAGTGTTGAAGTTAATGAGATAATTAAGTTAACACTGAAGCAGTGTTGAAGTTAATGCGATAATTAAGTGATTAATTAAGTGATGATTGGCCATTAGTGGTGACACCTGATGATAACAAGCAGACTCACTGAAGGAAAGAGAAACAAGAACAGAAAAAAGAGAAACACAAGATCTACTGACTTCGAGCCATTATTGCACTTATTATTTTACCAGTTTGACTTTATTTTTTGCTTTTTGACTTTCTCAGTTTGTGTAAATCTACTTATGGTTCAGAGTATTTATTTTTTCCCACAATAATTTCCCACATGTCTAGTACAATTATGTGTTTTTGTTTTATTAATACAGTATATACTTTTTTCTTGATATACCCCGAAAGAATGGAAGTGAAATGTGACAACATGCCCCATAGGTGGGGTACATTGTAACATGTGCAGGGGCACATTGTAACATAACATATGGCAGCTTAAAATGTTATCTGATATAATAAAAAAAATATACAAAACAAACTAAAATATTTTCTAAATAAAATACAATTAAAAAACCTTTTCATATAAAATAATGGCAATTTTTAATAATTAAATATAAACTCATTTTTGAGTTTTGACTACGAACACAGGAAAACACAGCTATACAACATAGTTCAAAACAAATAAATAATTAGTAATTTCTGAACATTGACTCTCAGTCTTTATTCACCTTTTTCTCACGTTTTCTCAATAAAATTAATAAAAGTATAGAATATAATAGCATATTTCTAATAGGGGCACATTGTAACGCAGTGTTACAACATGCCCCCGCCTGCACAACTGGGATTTAAACCCTGCTAGTGTCTTCTGCTAGTTAGCGAAGCATTAAAGAACTATCTCAACTGTTAAATAACATCTTGGAGATTAAAATAATATCATATTTGTCTTATTTTAAATAAACACAAAAAATAGAGATGAAAAATTAACTTAAGTAAGAAATTTACTTTTGCTATGGTTTAATAAATGTCTATGGATATCTTACAAAAAAATAATAATTTTGGCGGATTTTTTTTTTTCTATATAGTGTTGATATGGCAACTAGTAAATAAACAAAGTTTCGTCATCCAAGCATGTGCGGAAGTATTTAAAACAAGCGTGTTACAACTAACCCCGCGTTAGGTTGTGCCCCGCGCTCCCCTATACAACTGTGCATGGAACATTCCAAAATGGCTATTAACTTTTTAGATATAACCATTTCTACTGGTAAAGATGGGAAGCTCCATACTACTGTGTATCGTAAAACAACAGATAGGAACACTATGTTAAAGGCATAATAGTCTAAAAATAGTCCCCAGCTCGGTAGACTATAGGGTCGACTATTTTCAGGCACTGCGTAATATCATTACGCCTGCTGGACCCATGGTACGGCAGCAAAGTTTCTTGATTATTACACAGGAATGAGAGTATAGTTCCTAGCCATATCAGCCTAGAAAATCGCAACTTTTCATTTCCATCGGTCTTCGTACATGATGTAACAACAGAAGAGTCAAGTTTTAAATAGGAAAAATATCTAAACTCTTTGGTCATTTTTTTTTTTGAGAGAGATGCTAATGGTCTTGTCCGATCCTATGCTAAGCTATGCTAAAAGTGGTACTGCCAGACCCGGAGTTCAGCTGAATGGATTCGAAAACGGTAAAACTCAACTGTTTAACTCTGGGGGAGTTGTAAAATGAGCCTATTTCCAAAAAAAGTGGAGTATCCCTTTAAAAGCAGATAGCTTCCATCCAAATTGGCTAAAAAACAATATACCTTTTGGCCAGTTCCAACTTCTTAGACGTATTTGTGATACTGATAATGAATATGAAGTGCAAGTCTAATCGATTTTTAGAAAGGGGCTATCACACAGAAATTGTACCTAATGCTTACCTACCTAATGTACCTAATGCCCAGACCTAATTCCTAGATCAGAGCTATTCCAGAAGAAGAAAAAACGATCCTGTTTACAAAATCAGGCCTATTTTGTGACAGAGTATAGCTCTTTGGCCAATCCCATAAAAATGATTATACACTCACATTGGAATCTTATCAAGAGTGATCCTGTTCTTAGAGAAGTTTTTTCTGCATCTCCAAAAATTAGTTTCAAGAGGGCTGCAACACTACGAGATAGGCTAGTACCTAGTCATCTTCCGGCCAAAAAACAGATGCAAAGAATTCTGTAATTTCAAGACACATAAGATGTACAACATAAAAGCATTCATTAATTGCAAAACTACTTTTGTGGTATACAGGTTATCATGCAAATGTGGATGCTTTTATGTAGACCGGACCAAGAGATGTATCAAAGACAGACTATCGGAGCATAAAAATGCCACTAGAAAAGCTATTTTAGATTATCCTATGGCAAAACACTTCCAAAATGTGCACAATAGTAATCCAGAAGGCCTAATGGTTGAGGGTTTAGAAACGATTAAAAAGAGTATTTGGGGTGGTGACCAATTAAAATTACTTATACAGACAGAAACATTCTATATATATGAGCTACAGGCCACAGTATACCCTCGGTTGAATGAAGAAATAGACTTCAGTCCTTTTTTGTGATATATGCTTTTTGTGTCTAGCCTACTTTTGTCTTTCATCATCATAATTATTTTTTTTTTTTTCGTCTTTGGATTCAATTAGTACGGAGCCCGGGAAGTCACCTGTGGGAGAAAAAAAAAAAATCCGTGGCGACGGTTTTGCAATCCGTCCGCTCAGTTTATAAACCGTACTCACGAATTCTCAAACTGTTCCCTCGGTTTAACAAATCGTGCCCATGGGTTAATAAACCGGACCCACGAGTTTCTAATCCGCGCTCTCAGATTTGTAAACCGTGCCTTCAGTTTTTGCAATCTCTACCCACAAATTCATAAACCGTGCCCACGCTTTCGCAATCCGTTCCCACAGGTTTGTAAACTGTACTCACGGATTTGTGGCTCGCCCTCGTTTTAGAAGAACACCAGGAGACCGTTGTTAATGAATCATATTTTATATTGTTTTATTAAATATGAAGTGGAACACATCGAATTGCGTCTGCATGTTTAAAGTGATTCTCAATTGTAGCGGGTATGGGGTGGAATAGAGGCTACTATTTAATATGAATGACGTGCATCAAAATCTTTGGTTTATTTGTAATAATCTTAGCACTTCATTAGTATTGTCTAACCAGCAGAGGTGGGTAATCCAGGGGCCAAAGAGTAAAAGTCCTGCCATATGTTTATTCCACCCATAAACTCAGTCAGCTGATTTCACTAATTAGTTCTCTCTCCTGTCTGAATTAGCAAATCCAGGTGATTGGAACAAAATACTGAGGAGGACTTTTACTTTCTGAACCTGGACTTTACACATCTGCATAGCAATGCCACATGTCAGCCAAGAGTAAAGAAATAAACCAGAACTGGACCTTATCATAGCCAAAATAATCTGTGTATATTAAATATGGAGTAATTTCAGCCACAGCCTCAGATGAAATCAACTGAAGAGAAAAGAAGACATTAAATCTGTGAAGATCTCAGCAGAGGAGGATTAAACAACTCCACAAACAGCATTACCAGCTTCACTTATTACTAACCAGACTGTCTTTATTTCTGGCAGACGTCTACAGAAGTTTTTATTGAGAATTAACAGAGGTTTAACTCTAATGTGTTTCATTTAAAATCACCATAAGAGTGATTAGTGTTTCCATTAGTTGGGCTCTTAACTCTTATTATACCTTTTGTCTTTTTTGGCTGTTGTGACAGTGTGTTAGTCAAACACATTTGCAGCAGCAAAGAAAGCTAAAGTGAAATGAGGTCAGGTGATGATGGTCACTTGTTGATGGTTTTATAGTCATCATGAAATAGACTGATTCACTGAGGTTTTTATAATCTAACAAATATGTTGTTCCATTAATATTTTCACGTCACAAACCCTGTGTTACTGCAGCATGAGATCCAGAAATATAACGATCGGTTTAAATCTTTTAACAAACATGAAATTTAAAAATTAGCTTTTGCTGACACACACAGATATCACCAATCAGCGTATGAATCTCAACAATGGTGACAATCACACATATTTAGATAAACAGATTAATTCAGAACATCACTGAAAAGCTACTAATTCACAAAAAACCAACAGCAAAAAATAAAAGCAAATATTTAGAATCAAACAAAATTATAGGTCAATTCAGCTGCATAATTTATTCATGTTGCAATGCATGCTGGGAGTTTTGTACTATGCTGGTACCCAGCATGCATTGCAGCAAAGTACTTTTGATTGTCACCATTGTTGAGATTCATACGCTGATTGTTGATGTCTGTGTGTGTCATATTAAACTGACTTTTTTTGTGCTCATGTCTGTTAAAGTCTTCTAACTTACTGTTATAATATTGCTGGATCTAATGCTGCAGTAACACAGGGTTTGTGTTGTGAAAAAAATATTAATGTGACAACATAATTGTTAGATTCAAAAGACATCAGTGAATCAGTCTATTTCATGATGATTATAAAACCATTAACAGGTAACCATCATCACCTGATCTCATTTCACTTTAGCTTTCTTTGCAGCTGCAAATGTGTTTGACAAACACACTGTCACAGCGGCCAAAAGAAGTCAAAAGATATAATAAGAGTTAAGAGCCCAACTAATCGAAACACTATTCACTCTTATGGTGATTTCAAATGAAACACAGAGTTAAACCTCTGTTAATTCTCAATAAGAGCTTGTGTAGACGTCTGACAGAAATAAAGTCAGTCTGGTTAGTAATAAGTGAAGCTGGTAATGCTGTTTGTGGAGTTGTTTAATCCTCCTCTGCTGAGATCTTCACAGATTTAATGTCTTCTTTTCTCTTCAGTTGATTTCATCTGAGGCTGTGGCTGAAATTACTCCATATTTAATATACACAGATTTTTTTGGCTACGATAAGGTCAAGTTCTGGTTTATTTCTTTACTCTTGGCTGACATGTGGCATTGCTATGCAGAGGTGTAAAGTCCAGGTTCAGAAAGTAAAAGTCCTCCTCAGTATTTTGTTCCAATCACCTGGATTTGCTAATTCAGCAGGAGAGAGAACTAATTAGTGAAATCAGCTGACTGAGTTTATGGGTGGAATAAACATATGGCAAGGACTTTTACTCTTTGGCCCTGGATTACCCACCTCTGTCGACAAGGACAGTGCTGCTATAATCCATTAGGTAAACTTAACTCAGAAATTATACTCTCAATGAGTTCAGTGATTCAGGCCAACTAATGATTATGTTAAAACACAACCAACATTTGCTCTTTGTTCATCTGGCTGTTATAACCGAATTACAGCAGCCAAACAAAATCTAAAATAAAAAAAAAGTAAGGGTCAAGAGTCCAACTAAACTAAACACTGATCACCATAATGGTGACCAATAAAAAATAATTTTCTCCTTCAGTGATTCTGCTTATTAACATCAGATGTCTTCAATAATGCTCAATCATCACTAAATTAATCAATTAATCACTTAATTATCTCATTAACTTTAACACTGCTTCAGTGTTAATTATAACACTCTGAGTGTGGACTCATATAAAGACTGAACACTGAGCAGTGTTAATTTAACACTGGGGATTTTGCTGTGTAATATGCAGGTTAGACAATAATAATAAAGTGCTAATATTATCACAAATAAACAAAATATTTTAATGCACGTCATTCATATACCCGCTACAATTGCGAATCACTTTAAACATGCAGACGCAAGACAATCTGATTCCACTTAATATTCAATAAAACAATATAAAATATGATTCGTTAACAGCGGTCTCCTGGTGTTCTTCTAAAACGAGGGCGAGCCACAAATCCGTGAGTACAGTTTACAAACCCGTGGGAACGGATTGCGAAAGCGTGGGCACAGTTTATGAATTTGTGGGTACAGATTGCAAAAACTGAAGGAACGGTTTACAAATCTGAGAGCGCGGATTAGAAACTCGTGGGTATATAAACTGAGCGGACGGATTACAAAACCGTCGCCACGGATTGTTTTTTTTTCCCAGAGGTGACTTCCCGGGCTCCGTAATTTGCAATGAAGCCACCTAGTGGACTTTCTCTGTGTATGTATGTATTATGTCACTCTAATTAGCACACAAAAAAGAGGAAATTGTTTGATTGGAAAGCACATCCTGAAGAAGGCTGTTTGTACCGCTACGCGTGGGTTGCTTTTTCCCCCCGATGTCTTTTCAATTTTCTACTATGATATAGCCAGTTAAATAAAGGCTTTTAAAATAATTTTGAAGAAGAGCGCCTTGGATCTTCTCTTTCCTACATTTATTTAAATTCCCAAACCCAAATAGCACCTTCAAACACTTTCTTTTTTATTGAACTCCCTGAGCACCCTAGACATTTTTTTTTTTTTTTTTTTTGTCTTTCTAAAGATTGGGTTTGATCTGGTTTACTGATGGCAGTTCAGGGCTGGTTATGGGTTATTATTTGTCTGAGATTTGGGCCACTTATGGCTCATGTGTGGCTCATGTCTGTAGTTCAGATCTGGTCCATCCCAGGACCGTCATTCTTTGCTGTATGTGGGCCGAGAGAAACTGGCTGTGTGACCCGGAGCTGGGCCAGACAACAATTGCTATCTGAGTTAGTGGACTAACAAACGCGAAACATGAGTATAGAGTTTATTTTGTCCTTTTCAGACTCACCCAGGAAAGTCTCAGTGTCCATCAGTCCATCTGATGAAATAATGGAGGGAGATTCAGTGACTCTGAACTGCATCAGTGACTCAAACCCTCTTGCAGAAATCAGTTGGTTTAAAGGAAAAAGGAAGATTTTGCAATCTGGTGAAACCTACAGCATCACTAATATTAAGTCTGAGGCCAGCGGAGACTATCGTTGCTCTGCTAGAAATAATCATGGATCTCAGACTTCTGCTGCTGTGAATGTGAATATCATGTGTAAGTCTGCCTTTATTTATGGAAGAGTATTTTTGCAATGATTTATCACTGCATGTCATTTTAAACTTTTTTTTTTGTCTTAACAGATCCTCCCAGGAGTGTCTCAGTGTTGATAAGTGGATCTGGTGTAATAGTGGAGGGAGATTCAGTGACTCTGAACTGCATCAGTGACTCAAACCCTCCTGCTCTGAACATCAGCTGGTTTAAAGGAGGAACGACTGTAGGATCTGGAAGAATCTACAACATCTCAAATATCAGCTCTGATGACAGTGGAGAATACAAGTGCAAGTCCATCAATGAACATGGAGGGAAAAACTCTGATGCTGTGACTTTAAACGTCATGTGTGAGTTAATGATAGTTCAGTAATCAACATATCTGTTCATTACCAAATGCAAAACATGAGTACAGAGTTTTCTTTTGCCCTTTTCAGACTCACCAAGGAGCGTCTCAGTGTCCATCAGTCCATCTGGTGAAATAATGGAGGGAGATTCAGTGACTCTGAACTGCATCAGTGACTCAAACCCTCCTGCTCTGAACTTCAGCTGGTTTAAAGGAGGAACGATTTTGCAATCTGGTGAAACCTACAGCATCACTAATATTAAGTCTGAGTCCAGCGGAGACTATCATTGCTCTGCTAGAAATAAACATGGATCTCAGACTTCTGCTGCTGTGAATGTGAATATCATGTGTAAGTCTGCCTTTATGTTTAACCAGTTCTGGAAGATTTTTTTTTTTTGCAATGATTTGTCTCACTGCATGTCATTTTACACTTTTTTTTGTCTTTACAGATCCTCCCAGGAGCATCTCAGTGTTCATCAGACCATCTGGTGTAATAGTGGAGGGAGATTCAGTGACTCTGAACTGCATCAGTGACTCAAACCCTCCTGCAGAAATCAGCTGGATTAAAGGAGGAATGACTGTAGGATCTGGAAGAATCTACAACATCTCAAAGATCAGCTCTGATGACAGTGGAGAATACAAGTGCAAGTCCATCAATACACATGGAGGGAAATACTCTGATACTGTGACTTTAAACGTCATGTGTAAGTTTATTATAAAAAACAAGATGCTGTAGAACATCCCAGCATGTTTAATGATTAATGATTTTCATCAATAATTAGTTGCACATTTTTTTTTTTTATGATCCTTGTAACCGCACTGGCATTAGTAGTACATTTATCATTAGCTCAAATGATTTATAGGGAATTTTAATAATTAATCATGAATATGATTAATATTTTGCATAATACAGTTACATTAATTTATTCGAAGTTGAAAATAGATCGATTTGTATATCTGAATAATCAATCACAACTAATTATAATTCATCATTCATATATTAATAATCCTATTTCAGATCGATTATGAGATAACCCTTAATGGAAATTAATGTAATCATCAAACGGTTGTTTGTCCAGCAAACACGAGTAAATATGTATGTACAGGACACGTAAACAAAATACAAGACTAAACGAATAATGAAAATGAGGGAGAGGATGAAAGAGAGTTCTGACAATGAGAGAGATGAGAGAAAGTGAAACTAAACATGTGCGATCAAGGAAAGATCACTGTTAGGCAAAATCACAGGCAGTAACCTTGAGAGACAACAAGAAATCACATCAATCAAATCAAAAATCATTACTTGCGTATGGTTCTCTTTGTATTTGCTGAAGAAGAGCTCTTTTTAGAGCGGAGCGTGTTTCCTCGTGTCTTTGGGGCGAGCCTGACTCGCGCGAAGTTTAAAGGTTCACCGAACGTGAAGTTGCCAGAAACATGATTCAGAGTTCATCTCCCTTTGTGGAGGGAGAAATGAATATGAAAATAAAACTTAGTAAAGAAAATAAAACGGAGATGATGACTCCTATAGGAGCCATGGAGCCAGGAATTCTTTCAGTGCTCGTGCACGTCCTTGAGGATGAGGAGTGCGCGCCGCGGGAGATTCAAGTCTCTTTAAAGTTGAAGCTTCACTGAACGAATGGTAGAGTCTAAACAAAGACGAAAATAAAGAAAAGACTTAAGAAAATAAAAGAGAAAACGAAGAATGCTCCCTTAAAAGGGAGCCATATGGATCTTCTCGCTGACGAAGAGGGTTCGTAAAAGAAAGAAAAATAACGAAAAAGCAGGAACAAAACAAGACGAAAGAAAATACAGAACTGCCCTGAACGCGCCGTGTAACCGCTTTTCTAGGGTACAGAAATTTTACTCCTCCCTTGGCTTAGGCCAATTGGAACGTGACATTCCAAGCGGGAAGAAACTTTCTTTGTCTTAGTTCCCAGTTAAATTTGCATGTTTTATGGCAGCGTTATTATGTGATCAGTTATACTCTAACGATGGTAAAAATAGTATAATACATTTTACCAGATCCTGATGCATATATTTGGTTTCAGTACAAGGAGAGCTTTACGTGGATACCAAATTAGATATGTTTCGAAGGTACACGTCGAGATAGATTATTATTCTGTAAAAATAAGCTTAAAGGTTAAACTAACAACCTAGGAATAAAATGAACCCAACATGTGATGTACATTGATAAGTGGGAATTGAAGATTGGACTTTAGAAAGACCAACATGACACATCTATGATCTCACCACAGTGTGCATATCTAGAGCATTATTCCATTAAGGTTTAAAAGAATACAGAACCACATTCACATAGAAGAACAATCATGAAAAGGGGAAATTACATTCAGGTTTACATATTTCTTCAGTGGTTATACATATAAAATATCTAGGATGAACACGTTAATTCTGCTCTTCTGCCAGAATCTCAGTGAGATTCCTTGCTGCTGACATTCCGTTAGGACCATAAAATTTTATGGTCTGGTGGGAGTTAGGGTACATATATAGTGTATCATTCTTAAAATACCCACTTAGAATTCAAAACTACACACTAGAGAATCACACTATAGAATAACACAAAACTAATCAACATGCCTAATGGAATTGTACATATATCAAAAAAGAATATCTCTAAGTTCTAAGTTAAACACAAAGGATGTTTGTGTGTGTGTGGGGGTGTGATGTCACGTAGCAAGTTTCGTTATCTCTCTGTGGTCCAGAGAGGGGAAGGGGGTTTGGAATGCAGAACTTTGCAAAGTTAAGGGAATGTGTTGACTGGTTATCCTCCAAGGTGCAATAAAGTGTCGCGAAAGACCATTTGTTACTAGCTGGAGCCAACACAACTGATTTACCTTCGTGGGTTCAGAGTGGGACAGCAAGAAGGAATGTGTGTTTGTGTTCTGATTCAATGAGCCATGATTCATAGCCAATGTTGCTACATCCTTGTAACATTTATGTTTCGTGATTCTTATTAGACCCTCCCAGGAGCGTCTCAGTGTCCATCAGTCCATCTGGTGTAATAGTGGAGGGAGATTCAGTGACTCTGAACTGCATCAGTGACTCAAACCCTCCTGCTCTGAACTTCAGCTGGTTTAAAGGAGGAACATTTGTTGAATCTGGAAGAATCTTCAGCATCTCAAAGATCAGCTCTGATGACAGAGGAGAATACAAGTGCAAGTCCATCAATGAACATGGAGAGAAATACTCTGATAATGTGACTTTAAACGTATTTTGTGAGTAATGATGGTTCAGTGCACTACAAAACCCCCATTGTATAATCAACACTAGTCATAACACATATGGTAAAGTGGAAGCAGTGTTAAAGTTAATGAGATAATTAGGTGATTAATTAAGGGATGATAAGCATGAATGATGAATACCTGCTGTTAACAATCAGAATCACTGAAGGAAAGAGAAACACTAAGGGTCCTATCTTGCACCCAGCGCAATTGACTTTGTACACAGACACATGTATCATTCCTATTTTGCACCCGATGCACAGCGGACTTTTCCCTCCACAGACGCACATCGGTAAATTAGGGAATGAACTTGCGCTCCAGGGGCGGTTCAGCGAAAAGAGGAGGCATGTTCCAGCGCAAACGTTCCCTGGTGCTATTTTGCAGTTTCAGAAAACAATTCCGCCACTGACCAGGAAAAACCTATTCTAAAGTCAGTGGCGTGTTATTCAGATGCTATTTTAAGGGCAAATGCTTGGCCATAATATAGCTTGTGCACAACGTGCATACACTTTCCTTCTCTCATCTACACAGACGCAGCAGTTCCCATTTGTGAAAACCATACATAATTACAAGGAAAAATATTAGCACATGAGGGAAATCATTGTGGTGTCCATGAAGATGTGAAAGAAATAGGCATAAATCTAGCTTACACATTTACCCAAATTAGTATATGCCTGTTTAACTGAAGCTAATTTGGGTGGGTTTCTCCCATCCGCAATGTCACTTCTCTGTCTTTTACGGCCCTGACGAGAACGTCGGTCTCCTCGGCTGTGAACCGCTCCTGGTGTGCGCCTTGCCAATCCGCCGTTATAAAAACTGCCATGGAACAAGCGTGCTTGCTCTTAAAGGGAATATGAGATGATGCTCTGATTGGTTAATTTCACGTTGCGCCCAAACCACACCTACGAGGAATGTAGCTACTTCAGACCAACCCATTTTAGATTTGAGTCGGGCGCAAGAGTCATTTATCCTGCTGGTATAATAGCAACAGAGCCCAAGTTCCGCCCACAAAGTTGCTTGCATTTTGCGTTTGATACTTGCGTTACAGATCGATAAAATAGGGCCCAAGAACTACAACTGACTTCTAGCCACAGCATTAGAGGAAATCAACAGAAGATTAAAGAAGACAATACATCTCTGAACATCTTAGCAGAGGAGGATTAAACAACTCCACAAACAACATTACCAGCTTCACTTATTACTAACCAGATAAACTTTATGTCAGACGCCTTGAAAGTTTTTTTTTTTTTTTGAGAATTAACCCCCTGAGGTCGGCTATCGCGCCGGCGCGATAGGCTCGTTTTTGTCTTATCAGTGAAAAAAAATAAAATAAAAAAATATTACTTTTTATCTTATATGCTTGTGTTATACATCAATCGATCCTGTTAAGTGTGTATTATTTTTGTGTATACTCACAATAAAAACAAAGTGTTGTGCTTTTCGCCAAATAAAAAAAAATAAACATGATGCGAGTTCTGCCTCCTCTCTGTCAGTTAAGTCCATTCTGAAACGCGTCCGAAAATGAACCATAACTCAGCGAATACTCAGTCAAACAGACATACAGACACACCGACATGAAGCTTGAATTCTCTTCTTTTAAATTAAGTAATTTTTATTATAATTTTTTTTTTATCTGTTTATGTAATCTTTATGAAAAGAGAGAGATTTCAGTCGTTCTCATCTCAGCTCATTACGTTGTAATCTGCCCCGCCCACGGAGAGTGGGCGCTATTCAAACGCAAATGAATGAGGCAATCCATGCAAACCTGTGAACGCCCCCATATCAGCTCGAGAAAACACATCAAGTTTATTCAGATTGTACTTGTACTTGTTTACACTGTCTCGCAGCGCTGTGAGGAATAATAATAATGGAAAATGTAACTCAGAAGTGCTGGTATTTCGAGGAGCAACGGATGGAATACTGTAGTAAGTTTTTTTCATTCTCAAGTAAATCGCGTTTCTGTGTGAATGAATGAACGGCAGAGATGCGCTGTTTACCACATCTCGCAAAAAGACGGTTTAAATTTGAATTGCGTTTCTGTGTGTGAATGAATGTTTCGCTTTTAGCAAACAGTTTTGCTATAAAAATCGACTGAAATATGTTGAAATAAAATGTATTTGTATAAGCAACATATTAAACTGCAAATTAACATTTTATATTCCTTATAATAAAAACGAAAGACCTATGTTACTGACATATGAAAGACAACATTTCGTTGACTAGTTTTGGATAGATTACACATTTTTACTGTTTTACTGCCACCTCAAATAAGCTTTTGTTTGCCAATTTTTGCTAATATGTTAAATATAGTATGTTTTGTCAATGTAGGCTATATTCAAAGTGATGAATCCTTAACTTTGAAATATGTATGATAAAATGTATACTTTAGTTTTTACAAAGAAAGATTACACTTTGTTGTTGTAATTGTAAACTTTTTAATAAAAAAAATATATATTTACAAGGTGGATGTAAACTAATTTTAAAAGGTAAATATAAGCCTTTTCTTTAGATCATTTTTATTGTGTTTTATTATTGACAAATTTGGGGAGAGGATACATATTCCAAAACTGAAAATACAGTATGAGAATTAACTGCACAATTACTAGACATGTTTTCCTTGGATATTATACAATTTGCAAGCACAATTTGTGAAAAAATAAAAAAATAAAATTGAGATGCTTCCAAATGTGAACCAATTTGGTAGAATATATATATATATATATATATATATATATATATATATATATATATATATATATATATATATATTGCTCTTGCATTCTTTCTTGTGGCTATAGGTGACACACCTGAATGAGTGGCTCATTAAGTATGCGGGCCCCATTGTCTCCTCAGGTGTGAACCACTAAATATGCATGATCGTTGACGCCCCTTGCGCATATTGCCTTTACAAACAAAAAGTGTTTTACAAGATTTAAATCAATGTATTGTGTTATGTCAATGATTAGGCAGGATGATTTTCACATCATTTTGAAGAAAAAACTCTAGGCGACCACATCCATTAGTCGAAAGTCTTATTGGCACATATTTAGTATGTGTTTTGTGGCCTTATTTCAGAAACTTTGCCATTAATATGTTTATAAGCAACTGAAAAAAGCACAAATGTCAGGGCATGTCAGAACATCTCAAGGACCCCAAAAACCCCTCAGACCCCAGAGGGTTAAAAGAGGTTTAGATGATGATGTTTTATTGAAAATGCCTGGTCACCATTATGGTGATCAGTGATTACTTCAGTTGGGCAGTTTGACTTGACTTTTTACATGTTCTTTAAAAAAGGAAGCCTTGAAAAAAGATGATCAGATTAAATAGTTTTTATCATCATAAGGTAAAATGATTCACTAATCTCACCATAAACAAAAATTGGCTATTTGAAAACTTGGAGTAGCCATTGAAAATGTCCCACCTTAGCTTCCTGTTTCAATGGAAATAAAGGGTACATTTACACGATATGCTTAAAACTGAGATGTTTTTTCCCTTGAGTAAGGCTGTGTTTGAAGTCAGTTCTGGTTCTTTTGTTGCTCTTTTTTCTGTTTTGTCCTCTTTCCTTCTGTGATTCTGCTCATTATCATCAAGTGTCACCACTAATGGTCAATCATAACTCAATTAATCATTTAATTATCTAATTAAATTTAACACTGCTTCAGTGTTACTTTAACACTCAGTAGAGTGCTCTGAGCATATTTAATTTAGCTCTGGGAATTTTGCCAGGTTTCTGTGATCAACACATTTGAGTACTAACAAACGCATAACATGTGTATAGAGTTTAATTTGTCCTTTTCAGACTCACCCAGGAACGTCTCAGTGTCCATCAGTCCATCTGGTGTAATAATGGAGGGAGATTCAGTGACTCTGAAATGCATCAGTGACTCAAACCCTCCTGCTCTGAACTTCAGCTGGTTTAAAGGAAGAAGGAATATTTTGCAATCTGGTGAAACCTACAGCATCACTAATATTAAGTCTGAGGCCAGCGGAGACTATCATTGCTCTGCTAGAAATAAACATGGATCTCAGACTTCTGCTGCTGTGAATGTGAATATCATGTGTAAGTCTGCTTTTATTTCTGGAAGATTATTTGTCTCACCACATTTCATTTTACACTTTTTTTTTGTCTTTACAGATCCTCCGAGGAACATCACAGCATTAATAAGTGTATCTGGTGAAATAGTGGAGGGAGATTCAGTGTCTCTGAACTGCATCAGTGACTCAAACCCTCCTGCTCTGAACATCAGCTGGTTTAAAGAAGGAACGATTGTAGGATCTGGAAGAATCTACAGCATCTCAAAGATCAGCTCTGATGACAGTGGAGAATACAAGTGCAAGTCCATCAATGAACATGGGGAGACATACTCTGATAATGTGAATTTAAACATCATGTGTGAGTTAATGGTGGTTCAGATACCCACATAGCAACATTGTGTTGGCCCATATCCGGCCCACATCTGGCACATGTGGAAAGATGATCTGGCCCACATGCAGCGTGGAATGACGGCCCTTGGGCGGACCGCTCCTGTTTGCCAGATCTGGGCCACAAGTAGGCCATAGCAATGCCACATGTCAGCCAAGAGCAAATAAATAAAACACAACTAGACCTTATCTGAGCCACAAAATCTGTGTTTATTAAATATGAAGTCATCTCAGCCTTAATAAGCCTGTTAACAAAAATAATCACTTAAGGAAAGAAGACAACAGAAAAAAGACATGAGCAGAAACACAAGAATTACAACTTCAGCCACAGACTAAGATGAAATCAACTGAAGAGAAAAGAAGACATAAAATCTGTGAAGATCACCTGCTGTGACAGTGTGTTTCTGAAACACATTTCCAGTAGCAAATAAAGCTAAAGTGAAATGAGATCAGGTGATGATGGTTACCTGTTGATGGTTTAATAATCATCATGATATAGACTGATTCACTGATGTATATTGATTCTAACAATTGTTTTGTTCCATTAATATTTTTACATCACAAGTTGTACATCACAGTCTTCTAACTGATTTTTATTATATTGCTGGATCTCATGCTGCAGTAACACAGGGTTTGTGATATGAATATATTAATGGTACAACACAGTTTTTAGATTCAAATGATATCAGATATGATTATATCATGATGCTTATTAAACCATCAACAGGTAACCATCATCACCTGATCACGTTTCACTTTAGCTTTTTTTGCTACTGGAAATGTGTTCGACAAACACACTGTCACAGCGGCCAAAAAAGACAAAAGATAAGAATAATAAGAGTTAAGAGCCCAACTAATGGGAACACTAATCACTGTTATGGTGACTTCAAATGAAACACATTAGAGTTAAACCTCTGTTAATTCTCAATACCAACTTTTGTAGACGTCTGACATAAATAAAGTCAGTCTGGTTAGTAAAACGTGAAGCTGGTAATGCAGTTTGTGGAGTTGTTTAATCCTCCTCTGCTGAGACCTTCACAGATGTAATGTCTTCTTTTCTCTTCAGTTGATTTCATCTTAGTCTGTGGCTGAAGACAGTTGTAGTTCTTGTGTTTCTGCTCGTCTCTTTTTCTGTTCTCTTCTTTCATTCAGTGATTCTGCTTGTTAACAGGCTTATTAAGGCTGAGATGACTCCATATTTAATATACACAGATTTTGTGGCTCAGATAAGGTCCAGTTCTGGTTTATTTCTTTGCTCTTGGCTGACATGCAGCATTGCTATGGCCTGCTTGTGGCAACTATCTGGCAAACAGGAGCAGTTCGCCCAATGGCCTTCATTCCACACTGCATGTGGGCCAGATCATCTTTCCACATGAGCCAGATGTGGGCCGGATCTGGGCCGACACAATGTTGCTATGTGGGAACTGTGATCAACAAATTAATTCAATTTAATTCACATTTATTTGTATAACAGATTTCAAATGCAGCTTTACAGAAAATGCATGTGTCTACATTACAAGTTAGAGCGATCTGTTATCAGAGTTGACTGTGTCCAAGAAATGCATTTCAGAAATGTACATTTACACAACAAAATATCCAGAGTTAAATTAACATACACATTGAAAAGACAAGTGTAAACGCACTTCTGATCGGAATGTTATCTGATCAGCTTGTCCAGGTTTGCAGGTAGTCGAGGACGCATTGTGATTGGATCTCAGTGTAATGTAAACGCAATCCAGCCATTGTGTCTGCATTCACTGGTGGACGTCACACAAAACCCCGCCCACTGTCATTATTCCCCCTCCTCTCTCCAGGAATTGCTGCATGTAGCTGTGTGGTTTCACGATATAGTCGAGTGCGAAGAACATTGCAAATATACTGAAATGTTTGCTTTCGCACCCTAAAGTTGAAGAACCGTTAATTTTCTGTAAAGAACACACATTTTTCTCACCACAGCTGGCAACGTTCTTGGATACGTTTCTCTTTACCGTTTCCATACGGCATCTATCCACTTTATTAATACTTGCAGCCTCTTCATCCTCCTCAACTTGCGAGATCTGTAAAATGTACCCCAACTGAAAACTGATTTAAAAGAAAACCCACCACTTCAGGTTGACTTTGTACCGGAGCCATACTTTTTTTTCTTTTTTTTTTTCACGGGAATGCAATATCCGATCCGTTATCCAGATACAGATGCCACTTTATGTGGACAGGTGTAAACACACCGTGTCCTGATTGGCTTATGATCCGATCTGCTTGATCGGATCTCGGTGATCGCATGTCAATGCCAAGTGTAAACGCAGCCTTAACTTCTGTTAATTCTCAATAAGAACTTCTGTAGACGTCTGACATAAATAAAGTCAGTTTGGTTAGTAATAAGTGAAGCTGGTAATGCTGTTTGTGGAGTTGTTTAATCCTCCTCTGCAGAGATCTTCACAGATTTAATGCCTTCTTTTCTCTTCAGTTGATTTCATCTTAGGCTGTGTCTGAAGTCAGTTGTTGTTCTTGTTTTTCTCTTTCCTTCAGTGATTCTGCTTGTTAACAGCAGGTGTTCATCACTAATGCTCAATCATCACTTAATTAATCACTTCATTATCTCATTATCTCATTAACTTTAACTCTTAGGGGCCTTTTAACATGACACCATTCTCAACTTTTTTTGCCATTCATTTTCACGACAACAGCGTTATGGGTGCCTGAAAACGCAAACTTTTGAAAACAGGTTTCAGAGTGCAAGTTTTTGAAAACAATCTCTGTGTAAAGAACAAAAAATAAAATCTCTGAAGTCGATGACGTCATGCACATGCGTATTACGTTTTCAGTCTATAGTGTTTCATCGCCATCTAACGGCCTGGCAGCAGAATACAGCGTTTTTTGTCTTTTTTTGCAGATCTGTGTGAATGGGGATCGTTTTGACAATGGTGTCGTCTGGAAAAATGTCTCTGTTTTAAGCAAATCGTTGTCATGTAAACGTATTCCATTATTCAGTGTTACTTTAACACTCTTTAGAGTGGGACCATATGTATTCTGGGCAGAGTAAATTTAACTCTGGGGATTTTGCTGTGTACAAATTATGGAGGTAACAATGTATTAATTTATGGCAGAAACTTTGAGCTTGTTGAGACAATGAATACATATTAACAAATGGATACATAGAAAAAATTAACCTTGGTGCATGTTGATTTAGAGTTTGTGTCATTTGAAGTCCTCTCAGGAGTTGGCGCTATCTCTGTTGTTGAAGTCTTCTGAAGTCTTCATAAGAGGCTGGATCCAAACTGGAACTGGCATAACAAATGCCATGAGTATAGAGTTTTCTTTTGTTCTTTTCAGACTCACCCAGGAACGTCTCAGTGTCCATCAGTCCATCTGGTGTAATAGTGGAGGGAGATTCAGTGACTCTGAACTGCATCAGTGACTCAAACCCTCCTGCTCTGAACTTCAGCTGGATTAAAGGAGGAACGATTGTAGGATCCGGAAGAATCTACAACATCTCAAAGATCAGCGCTGATGACAGTGGAGAATACCAGTGCAAGTCCATCAATGAACATGGAGAGAAATACTCTGATGCTGTGACTTTAAACGTCATGTGTGAGTTTAATATAAAACACAAGATGCTGTTGAACATTCCAGCATGTTTATAATGATTTTCATCAATAATTATTTGCACAAAATGTTTTATGATTCCTTATAACAATAAGTTTGGTGATTGTTATTAGACCCACCCAGGAGCGTCTCAGTGTTGATGAGTGGATCTGGTGTAATAGTGGAGGGAGATTCAGTGACTCTGAACTGCATCAGTGACTCAAACCCTCCTGCTCTGAACTTCAGCTGGTTTAAGGAGAATGAAACCTCAGCTGTTGGATCTGGACAGAGTTTCAGTGCACTACAGAGTGGACGCTTCTACTGTCAGGCTCACAATCAACATGGATCTCAGAGATCAGACGCTGTAACTGTCACAGGTGAAGCTTTCGTAAGAGCAAACCTGTATAACTTCCTTTAGTCTGGACTGTTAATCTTATCTGATAATGTTTCACTCTTTCAGTGCATCCTAGATCCAGTTGGCATGAAGTATTTGGGATCACAGTGGAATGTGGAGCAATATTCATCCTCGTCATCATCATTATCATCGTCATCCTGTTTATAATGTGAGATCCACAAACAACTTTGATAATTTCAAATATAGTCATCATTATGCTGTTAATTTCTGTCATTGTTACAGAAAGAAACTAAGGAGTGTTAAATCTGAAGATCTCACTGAGAAAGCGGTAATTGATCCAAACACAACATGACTTTACAGAAGCAGAAAATCAATCGATCAGCCGTTATCTGTATAATTATCACAGGTCGGGGCGAGCGCCAGCGGGCCGCCCACCCCTCGCTTGCGTGCCGCCCCTGAGGAGCTGACCGCAAAGGGAAAGGCAGACACAGAATTCAAAATAAATATACTCTTTATTAAATAATAAAAACAATTTTAAAACGTCTCTTCAGCATTCTCTTCTTTTGGGGAGCAGGCTCTTCACTGGACTCAGACAAAGAGTGGAGGATACATATATCTCACAGCATTAGCAGGTTCTTCACTGGACTCAGACAGAGAGTGGAGGATACGTATATCTCACAGCATTAGCAGGTTCTTCTCACAGCACTAGCAGGTTCTTCACTGGACTCGGAGAGTGGAGGAAACGTATAACTCACAGCATTAGCAGGCTCTTCCAGCATTAGCAAGCTCTTCCAGCATTAACAGGCTCTTCCAGCACTAGCAGGCTCTTCACCAGCCTCAGCGCAGAGAATGGAGGTCACGTGCAACTCACAGCATCAGCAGGCTCTTCACTAGCCTCGGGCAGAGAGAGGAATAAACATAATTCACAGCGTCCGCGTTCTCTTCTTCAGCGTTCTCTTCGCGTATCTCAGCACCTTCAGACAGAGAGAGGAATGAACATAATTCACAGCGTCCGCGTTCTCTTCTTCAGCGAGCTCTTCGCGTGTCTCAGCACCTTCAGACAGAGAGAGGAATGAACATAATTCACAGCTTCCGCGTTCTCTTCTTCAGCGAGCTCTTCGCGTGTCTCAGCACCTTCAGACAGAGAGAGGAATGAACATAATTCACAGCTCAACAACAATTTTAAATTAACAACAATAGCCAATATAAAGCAATAAAAAAACCTCTTAAAACTTAATTTCCTGACACAACTACAGTACTATTTATTAAAAATATGTTGGATTTAATCGACCGTCATGACAGTCACCGCGAGCGGAGTGATACAAACGGTGAAGCGGTTAAGAGTGATGTTACTGCGCAAATAGCATATGGCTTGAAAAGGCTCTCAGCCAAAGAAATTCGAGAACCAGAAAGAACCGTTGTATACATATATAATGCTATACATTTTGCTTATATAACCTCCTATTTTTAAGTCATTCTGTCTCTGTCCCTATAGCTCACTTATTACAATGAAGACACAGCTCTTGAGCTCAAGTCCATGACCTCTGACCTGTACAACACATTCAAAGTAAGTGAGATTTCTGGGGCTGCGTTCCAGTCCAAAATTGTCATGCCCTTCACTCGCTAACTTCCCTCCGTCTCGTTCACTCAGATGTACGTCATTGCTTACGATGCACGAGTGCCCACCACTGGCGGAAACTGCGGCAGGCTGTATTGAAACGCCCTAAGCCCTTGATCACTTGGAATCAGCTATAAAGTTGATTATTGATTTTTTTTTCCAATAATATCTCTTTAAGAATTTGTTTAATGCAGCATCCAAATGTATTTAGGTGTGTGTGGGTTGTTTTAAAAAAAAAAAATATATATATATATATATATATAATTAATATATCATAGAGTTTGTTGTGGTGGTGATTAGACGAGATTTGTGGTGACGTCACAATCGTACTGCATTGTGGGACATATAGGTGCCTGAAGTGTACATATGAAGTAGACTCGCTCCCTCTGTCAAAATCGAGGGAACGAGGGTCTGTCCATATAAACTTCCCTCGTCCAATTCACGAAGTGGAACGCACTTCAAAATGGCGGCAGGGATTCCCCCGAGGGGAAGTGCTTAGGGAAGTTCGCAAGCGCGTGTCTAAAAGTGGACTGGAACGCAGCAAAAGTCAGATACTCCATCACAGATGATCACATGATCACATCTGCAGCACGGAACAACTACAACTATTGTGTGCTGTGCGTTACTGTCATCATTACGACAGCAACATCTTGTCTTACTACTTGGATACTACACTTTTCAATTAATTTAATTAAATCGAGTTTATTTAGATTTATAATAGGTCGGGTTGTCACACAGTAAAATCCCCAGTGTTAAATTAACAATCCTCAGTGCACATATATGTCCAACTACAGGGTGTTAAAATGAAGGCCTTGTCCACACGGACACAGGTATTTTTATAACCGTGACTTTTTTTACACGGTTCGGCCATTCGTCCACACGGAAACGTAGTATCAGGTCACTGAAACCGAACATTTTTGAAAACCCCTGCCAGGGTGAGGATTTTCAGAAACGCTGGTTGCAGTGTTGTCGTGTAGACAGTAAAACCAGGGTTTTTGTTTCTGATTCAGGCTTCTGATTGGCCAACGTGACTTTACGATTAGGGTTATATCGCCGCCTGCTGGTTTGGCATGCTCTTGACAGCGCGTGATAGCGTGTTTTTGTGTTTTCATGTAGGCGGAGATTTCTTTTAAACCGAGCATGTGTGGACGGGATTTTTTTTTTAAACGCAGGAGGAAAAACTCTGGTTATAAAAATACCTGTGTCCGTGTGGACTAGGCCTTAGACTGAAGCAGTGTTGAAGTTAATGAGACAATTAAGTGTTTAATTAAGTGATGATTGGCCATTATTGAAGATACCTGATGTTAATAAGCAGAATCTCTGAAGACGATGCTGTCATGCACATGTGTATTACATGTTCAGTCTATAGTGTTTCATCGCCATACTGGCCTGGCAGCAGAATACAGCGTTTATTGTCGTTTATTATCTTTTTTGTGGATCTGTGTGAATGAGGATTGTTTTGACAATGATGTCGTCTACGCAGAAAACTTTTCTATTTTAAGCATCGTTGTCGTGTAAATGTACCCTTAATCTGTGAAGATCTCAGCAGAGGAGGATTAAACAACTCCACAAACAGCATTACCAGCTTCACTTATTACTAACCAGACTGACTATATTTCTGTAAGATGTCTACACAAGCTCTTATTGAGAATTAACTGAGGTTTAGGTGATGATGTTATATTGGAAATGATTGAGATCACTATTAACAATACCCCACTTTTAATCAGGGATGGCATACTACACTAAACGATAAAATAATCGCCTGATCATTTTAGATTTTTGCTTTTTTAGCAACAAATAATATGTTTTGCTAATATATATACACACACACATATACATATACATACATACATACATACATACACATATATATATATATATATATATATATATATATATATATATATATATATATATATATATGTATATTGCCCAACTAAAGCAAACACAGATCACCATAATGGTAACTTTAAACAAAACTATTATTTTCAACATTAACATCAACATCTAAACCTCTGTTAATTTTCAATAAGAGCTTAGTTGACATCTAGCAGAACCTAACACTCTGTAGTGTGGACACATATGTACACTGAGGGGTAATTTAACACTGGGTATTTTGTTGTGCACGACGAACAGGAATTGTAATTTGCAAATAAAGCTGCAAATTGGGGCATTTAGCTTCCTCATTATAATCTTCTGATATGTGCAGTGCAAGCAATGTTGTTGATGAACTTTAGTCAGTATTTCTTCATCTTATTGTTTTTTCAGATCAACAAGAAGATACTGCAGTGAGAGGCGGAGCACAAATGAACCAATTCTGAGTGCTGTGGGCGGAGCCACACATGATTGACAGGGATCATGTATATATGTGTATATATTGTTAATTTTTTGGGGGGGAGTGTAATCTTGCATTAATATAGATTTTCTTGTCTATTTTATGTTTTTTTTTCCTCCCCAGTATTTTTGGTCATCAGTTTTTAGGCTAAAGCTATGAAGCCAGAAATATACTTCTTATCAGTATTGGAATGAGTTTCCTCTTCATGTTTTTATAACTAGGGCCAGTGCTTCAATAAACTTGATTATTAACCTTATGCTGTTAAATGGTTAGTGTATCCAAAAGGGAAATTTCTGTCATTAATAACTCATCCTCATATTGTTCCAAACTTGAAGACTTTTGTTGATCTTTGAAACACCAATAAATATATTTTTAATGAAATCTGAGAGATCTGTCCCTCAATTGACATATATGCAATTGAATCTGAAACTGACGCTTCTAAAAGTTCATAAAGAGATCTTAAAGCTAATATTATGGATTATAATCTGGCGCTGTTGTACTATGGCTGCCATTGCATCATCCAAGTGAACGCTGCACACTGGTGGTGGTTGAGGAGAGATTTCCTGATATGATTGTAAAGCGCTTTGGGTGTACAGTAGTACATAAGAAAGCGCTATATAAATGCCTCATTCATTCATTCATTCATTCATTCATTCAACAGATTTATTTTAGGCTTTTATTCACATATAAACATTGATAGGTGAACATAAACAGCATAGACATCCCAGTCAACAATTTGATCTCACAGTGATCTCACCATGAGCTCCCAGGATCCTCTTGATATGATCACAATCTGAGTTCACAGTGATCTAAAAGTGTAACCTCACAGCGCCCTCACTGTGTGCTCATACTATGGTCACAATGTGAGGTCAAAGTGCACAAAGACTACACAAAATGCTATGTTGGCTTTAATGAACTTTTTTATGTCAGCAGGTTCCACGTAACTAGCTTACGTTGAATATATGTAACATTATTTATTTCAATCAGCTTAAGTTAATTACATAAGGTTAATCCAATGCCGTTTAGTTGAATAAGGTTAGCAGTTTTAGACCAAATTAAGGTAATTTGTGACTTTTGTGGTTTTGTGATCCAGGGTCACAATTATGTTGTGCCATTAACAGTTATATTTATAATCCTGTGTTAATAAAGCCATCTAGATGTGCATACATGTTTAAAAATGCACGTTTAAAAAACGTATGCGCCCATTTAAGACATAAGATAACAAAGCATGCATATAAACTACAATGGAAACACATTTACCAAATAAATTCCTCGATGCGCATCAGAAAAGACGTGACTTTGTGATGGGACGGCATAACTGGACTAACAATCTTTTTGCACAGCATCTGAAATGCCTGAGCAAAGTCTGTCGTCAAAGTGGTTCAGTATTAGCCTAGAAATCTAGACGCACCCTAGCGGCAGCAAAATGTATTTTGCAGCCAGGGTAGTCTAGCAACTCTCCATTGACTTTCGGAGCTGTAAAAACCTAAATTGGGACAGGCCAATCACATTATGTATAGAGTAAGCGGGGCGGGGCGGGCTTAACATAATGACGACAGAGTTGTGACGGTTCCCTGCTAACGTTACTTGAAAACAAAGAAGAGCTGCTGCTGCAGGAGAACAGTCTTTCGAATCGGCTTTGGCCGTGACTCTGGAGGACTTGGAGTTAAGTTTTTCTTTAAGACAAGAGCAAAGAACGGCACTTAAGTCATTATTTAAAAAGGAAGTTGTGTTCGTAGTTTTGCCGACCAGATTAAAAAGTTGAATCTATCAACTAGCGTTAGCTCCGCTGTTGGGAAAATGCTCTGGTTGGTTGAAGCGCTGTCCTATTGCGTGCAGAGGGAATATGAAAGACAGCCGTTTATCCCGCCCCTCGGATTGAGCCGTGTCTATGGTGAGTTGCAGACCTAACATCTTGATGTAGGTCTGGCTTGCCAGGCTAGTTCAGTATAATCACCTCCCTGAACTCTCTTAGACGAAAAACAGCAGCATCCGCCTCCGAAAGCAAGATAACACGTTTATTGTGTTGATGTGCAAGTAATTTATTATACACAAAAATTGTTATATACAGCGGCTTCTCCTACTTTTCGCAAATGTTTTATGCAATATTTCAATTATGTGCATAAGTTAAATTTGCAACTTTGGATGGAAACATAGCTATTAAAACCATTGAATGAGTAACAGAAGAAGATTAAGTAAAGGTCAGTTACAAAGGTTTAAAATATCAGATATCAGAATTTGCTTGATCATTTACAATAGAGATTGATCGCTGCTAGAAACATACATGTTGTATTTATCAAAGTTAACGCTGACTGCATAGATCTAGCTAATTACATCTGAAGACTCAAATTTCATCATTTACTGTTGTTTTTAGTATTATTAATCTTTATTAATATTCATAATCAGTTGTATTATCTTATAGAGTTATGAGTTTTATGTGTGTATGACTGTCTGAGTGCATGAGAGACTATAGATAGCATGAGTGCATGTAAAGATCATATGTCAGAGACAGAGACAGACAGAAGGGTGTATACTGTACATGTGTTCAACTGATGCAGATAGTTTCTTAATATGGAAGTGAATTGTGCCATGTGTTCGTATGACATATACGTTCCATTTTAAGCTCAATCAAAAGAGTGTGTTACCATGAATGGAAGTCATTCAGTGATGTATATAAGCTCTATCTTACTGTATCACCTCAGAGAAACTAAGAGATGTGAGGGAAGAGAAACTAAGAGATGTGAGGAAAGAGAAACACGAGAACGCATAGACCTGGCATGAATGTAACATCTTCTGAAAGTTTCTCTCCTGACATATAAGAATAAAAATTCTTCTTGGCAAAATAACTGGTGTCCGGCCCTGTGAATCTAATAATAATAATAATAGAGAAACGTATTTGAGTCAAAATAAATACATTTAAAAAAGAAAAGAAATGAAAGATAACTGAAAATATAAGGGTTAACCTTGTTTATAACCTTTTATAGTTCTTATAGTGGTTAGAGAGAGGGAGAGAGAGAGCAAGGGTAGCAGTTGCCCCCTCCTACTCTAGACACACAAACACACACAGAAAGTTGAGAAGTAGGCAGCCCCATTTTTCGCCCTTTGAGTAACCAGAGCAGGTGGAAAGGGAGAGAAGCAGAGGGCCTCCCCCGGAATTTACACACACACGCACATACATATACATATACATACACACACACACATCCATACATAAATAGCCCTGCTGTTTTGAGCATACAAGACACAGAGGGACAAATAATTTGCAAGATGGCAGAAAGTGGCTGTAATAGCAGAACAATATCTGCTTGGTTCCTGGAAAGGAAAAATAAGAAGCAAGCTAAGCTTTTGAAAAAAGGACTTGATATTAACGCATCCATGGATGTGCAGTTAAGTTGGTTTGAGTCACAAAAGGACTCTATTAAGTCAAAAGCATTTCCAATACTTGCAGCTCATTGGATAGTGAAACAAGAAGGAATTTGTTGCGGTATTAATGGATGCCCAGTCCCACTTGTTGAAGCAATGAAGCCTCAAATTGAAGCGTATAACAAACTGAACAAAATTATGTCCATTAAATGTTCAGATGAAGAAAATACAACTAATAATGATACATTTGATCCAGATTGGACAAATATAATAACTGAAGCTGAAAAGAAATATTTACAAGAACCAGTGAAATCCATGACAGTAACACCTCCTCCTTACAAACCAATTTATCCAGCTTTGCCTGAACAATATACAAGTTCATTCAAACCTTTGACACAGCCTCAAGCTTTAGGATCAAATGGAGGTCCAGTTGACAAAATGTTTATTGCATCTGCACAAGCAGCTCCAATAATAACAAGATCTAAATCAGCCCAGCCAAACAGAGATATGGTGCGATGTACGCCAGCCCGCAATTATGGATCTGACTGGGGTGATGAGACCAGGGATGACGATATGATCACAGTAGACAAGATTAGTCCTGGATTTTCTTCACCTGCTGTTAAAAGGGAAGAATTACAATCTGAAATGATGACAGTAGAGAGACCATTCACATCAGGAGAACGTCAAGCCATTCTCACAGCCTTGCCTCCTCTGAAGCGACAAGATCCAAACACAGAGTTTTGGCGAGAATTAGACTCTCTGGTTGAAGCACATCAAATGACATTAAAAGACATACACACCATTGTGAAAGCTAAAATCCCAAGAGACAGATGGGAACGCTTGCCAGCTTCGATAACAACAGCCCAATGGATAAATTTGTGGGTTGATGACCAAGGACGACCCTTGGGTCTTTGGCAGGCATTAGATGTGTTTCGAAAAGAAATCCAAGAAATCTTGGGCAGTGGGAAAGTTCCTTTCACATTAGTGACGTTGATTAAGCAAAAGGATGATGAATCTCCAGATGAATATGCTCTGCGTAAGTGAAATGCTTACGAGAGATGGGCTCTCTGTGCAAAGAAACAGCCTGACAGAGATGATGTGCAGTTTACTGACACACTTGTGGATGGACTTAGCTCAAAATACCAACAAGCCTTATCACTTGGAGTCAATCCAGGTGAGACCTTTGATCAAATTATGCAATGGGCTGGGCGATTAGAGATGGCTACGAGATCAAATAAGGAAGACGGAAACAAGCCAAATCAAAGAGGAGTGGCAACAGCTCAATTCAACATGGACACAAAGAAGAGGATGATTTTCTGCACCAACTGTGGAAAGCGAGGCCACACAATAAAAGATTGTTGGGCTAAAGGAGGTGGAGCAGAAGGTCAAGGTACATCATTTAGACAGGCCAGTGCGAAGAAACATGATGAAACCCCTCAAGGGAAAATGTTTACTGAAGCACAAGTCCGTCAGCTCATTGAGGGAATCGTGCGACCGCAATAGGAATCAGCGGCCCCCTGTATTAGTAAGAAAAGAGACAATCGCCTTTTCATTAATGCATTAATAGGGGGCCACCCATGTGACATGTTGGTCGACACAGGAGCTTCGATTTCAATAACAGATCTGAACCTACCTACAACCGATGAAACTATGGAAGTTGAAGGAGTTGGAGGAGCTATCACTAAATTTCGCAAAAGTATACAAGTTCCTTTGCAAATACATGAAGATGAAGTCTTATGGACATCTTTCTGGGTAGGGCCAAATTCACAAGGAAGCCTTATTGGCATGGACATTCTTCCATTGTTGAACATGATCATATTCACTGACAGTCGTCAAATCGCTACAACAGCTGGGATAATACCTCATGAAGATCGCACATGTAATTTAACATCTGTTGGTACAGCAAAACCAATTATCAGAGATTGGGGAAAAGACGGTGTGTGGGGTCTTCTGTGCAGTTTATATCCAGATGTTTGGGCTAAACACAAATTGGATTGCGGTAAAGCCAACATTGACCCTGTTGTTATTGAGGGACCGATACATGCCCCTCATAAACAATACCCTATCCGACCTGAAGCAAGACAAGCCGTGGAAGAGATAGTGGCAGACTTGGAAGCTGAAGGAATTATCAGACAAACTTCATCAACCACTAATAGCCCTGTCATTTTTCACAGTACTAGATGTACTGTCGGCTTTCTGGTCTATACCTATTGACGAAAAATCTCAAGAGAAATTGGCCTTCACAGTGGGGGCAAAACAGTTTGTCTGGAACCGACTCCCACAAGGGCTAAATTTATCTCCTGTAGTCTTCCATAGAACTTTGAATCAGTTCTTAACAGAGGGAAAAGCTGAAATTGAGAGTTCAGGAAGTGTTTGCATCCAATATTGTTGATGACCTGTTGATTGCAAGCCCAGATGAAAAGAGCCATATATTTGCTCTGAATGTTGTCTTACAAGCCCTTAAGAAAGGAGGATTTAAAGTCAACCCCGACAAAGCACAGCTGGCTAAAACCAAGGTTATCTACTTGGGCCAAGAAATATCTGTCGAGGGAAGGAGAATGACAGCAGAGTGTGTAGAGGCATTACGACAACTTCCAAAACCTCTAACAGTTACAGGAATACGGAAGGTGACTTTTCAACTACTGTCGCCAGTATATACCTGATTTTGCCAGCATCACTAGCCCTCTCATCGACTTGTACAAGGGAGGAAAGCCTGGAGTGGAAAAGATAAACTGGACGCCGGAAGCTGAAGAAGCATTTACTTCTATGAAAGAGAAACTGACATCAGCCCCAGCCTTGGGACTTCCTGATGGACGGTTGCAGTTCCATTTGTGGACCAGGGTGGGAGATGAGACGTATTCAGCAGTTCTGTGTCAAAAACCAGGTGATAGATACAGACCAGTTGGATACTTTTCCACAAAGATTCCTGTCACTATGATTGGTCAACCACGATGCATACAAGCTCTTGATGGTGCTACGTGGGCAGTGGACGCTGTTGAAAATCTGATAGGAGCACAAACTATCATACTGCACACTCCACACAGTACAGTGACACTGTTGAACAACACAAACATCAAAACCATAACTGACGCAAGAAGAGCAAAATGGGAAGCAACTTTGTTAAACAAGGATCTGAGAGTGGAAATCATCAGAGACACTTCTCTTAACCCTGCAACAATGATGTTAGAACCACATGAGGGAACACCACATGAGTGTGAAAAACAAGTAGAAGAAGATAGTCTCGGTCCAGTAAATCCAATCCCTCTTGAAAATCCAGACAAAGAGTTATGGGTCGATGGATCCAGTTATTATGTTGATGGAAAACGACATACTGGATGGGCTGTAGTGGAAGCTGATGGAACTGTCGTGAAGAAAGGAGCTCTTTCGGGGCAATTTTCAGCACAGTAGCTGAGCTTATAGCACTTACGGAAGCCTTTGAACAATCGGAAGGTTATCGGGTCAACATCTATACAGATAGTCGTTATGGTTTTGGCGTGGTCCATGACTACCTTGCTTTGTGGAAAAGACGTGGACTTATCACTAGTAGTGGTAGCGAAATACAACATGCTTCCATAATTCGTCGCTTAATTGCAGCAAGCCTTTGAACAATCGGAAGGTTATCGGGTCAACATCTATACAGATAGTCGTTATGCTTTTGGCGTGGTCCATGACTACCTTGCTTTGAGGAAAAGACGTGGACTTATCACTAGTAGTGGTAGCGAAATACAACATGCTTCCATAATTCGTCGCTTAATTGCAGCATGTCACTTACCCAAAGAAGCAGCCGTGATCAAAGTAAAAGCACATCAATCTGACAAGTCCAAAGAAAGTCAAGGGAACACGGCAGCAGATGCAGCAGCTAGAGAAGCAGCTCTACTTCCTCTTACTCCTGTTACCTTGGTACAGGAAAACAGCAAGGATAATCCTGAGCTCCATCTTTTGTCATATCAAGTGGAGACAGATGAAGAGAAAGAACAATGGATAAAAGCAGGAGCAAAAGAAGATGATCAAGGTATCTGGAGAATTCCAACAGGACAAGTGGTGATGCCTATCGGAACAAGAAGAGAACTAATGCAGTTGTATCATGGAAAGGTGCATGCTGGAGCAAAAGCAATGAAAGCTCAAATCAGTGAGACTTGGTGGTGGCCACGAATGATGAGAGACATTGATGACTACTGTAGGAGATGTTTGATATGCCTGAAAGCAAATGTGGGAAAATCTGTAAAGGTGCGAATGTCACATGCACCCAGACCAACGGGTCCATGGACACACCTCCAAATCGATTTCACAGGACCTTTATCACCCAGTGGAGGGTACCAATACATTCTAGTAATCATGGACAGATTTACTAGGTGGGTGGAAGCATTCCCTACGAGAACTTGCACTGCCGAAGTGGCAGCACGAGTAATGGTGGAAGAAGCCTTTCCTCGTTGGGGTCTTCCATATGAAATTGATTCTGATAATGGAACTCACTTCACTGGAAAACTGATGAAGGAAGCAATGAAATTGATGGGGATCAAACAAAAAATTCCACATTCCGTACCATCCGGAAAGTTCAGGGATGGTAGAACGAATGAATAGATCGTTAAAAACCGCTCTTACCAAAGCCATTCTGCAAACTGGCCAAGGTTGGCATAAGTTATTACCTGTTATTCTGTGGAACTTGAGAGCAACTCCTAACAGAGTAACAGGACTAACCCCTTTTGAACTGATGACTGGAAGGGCAATGGTTCTACCTCATGATGCCCCGCCACCTGCGGGAACAGGAGGAGATTCTACTTTGTTCCAAGAAAAATGACGACGCTATATCACAATGCTTGACAAAGCTACCAAAGACAATAATAAGAAAGTGAGAGAAGCTCAACAGCAATGGGATGAAAAACATACCACTACTGATATTCCACACATTCCTGAGTTAGGCAGTTTTGTTATGGTCAAACGTATTGCTAGGAAAGGTTTAGAGCCTAGATGGGAGGGACCATATGAGATACTCTTAACAACTGATACAAGTGTTTGTCTTAAAGGGAAAGGTGTAGGAACAGATAGATGGTATCACTGGTCACAAGTTAAACCTTGCTTAGTGAATGAACAAAATGATAATGATGGCTTATGGCCTGATATGGAGCATTGTGCCGACGGAATTCTCGCCACCTTTCGAAGGTTTTTCCGATGTAAATTCGGGACTTTGCACATTCCTTATCCTTGTCCCTCTTCTTTGCAATTTGTTCATCGGAACGTCGTCTCTTTGGTCGTGTGTCGGCCATAATTCAAACTTCCCTCTTCATGCTTCTCTGTTCTCTCTCCTCCACACCCCCTTCACGTGCACGCACACTAACCCCCCCAAACCCCACCCTCCAATACTTCTTGTCGGTTATTGGCTGGAACTCTGTTTATTATGTTTCGTGGTGCGGGTGAGCCCAGTTTGTTTTTGTTGTCGTTTATTGGAGCCTGTGGTGTCTAGAGAGACCGATTTTTTTTACAGTGTGTTCAGGGGACAGGCAGCTAGCGGATAGTGAGGAGATTGCTGTATGTGACAAAAAATGTTTTGGCCTAAAAAACGCGTTGCATCACTTAGACAGATGACAGATATTTTATGGCTAATTTGGTTCTTCAAGTTGGCGGATTTTATTAAAATATCTGGATTAGGGATGTTAACCGATGACCGTTTGACCGATGGTTGACCGTATCAACGTTAACCGGTCAAAGCTGTCGGTAGTCGGTTAAAAAAAAAAAAAGATCTCTAAATTAGGCTATTATAGACAGTGAGTGGACTAAATGCTACTACAGTTAGCCATCTCATTCCAGTATCTTTTTGTGTGAAAGTGAACTAATCCCTCACACTAAATTTTTCTAAACTCGCCTGTTTGTACTTAATAAACCAATAAAAACATTTGGCGCGAGAACAAGTTTCTCGCGAAAACAAGCGAAAACAAGTTTTGCGAAAAGTAAAGAATACAGACTAAAACACTCGAGGTTAGAGCCAGGGCAGACGACAGGATGAAATGTGCAAAGAAAAGTAGTGTGCGGGACCATTTCACCAAAAAGAATGACAAGATGTAAGTTGCAACTTGTGTGATACAGTGCTATCATCATCTTTCTTTATTATTGTTGTTAGCACTACCTCAAACTAAAGCGAGTCGCGGCAATGTTTCAAATGAGCTTCTAACGCTAGACAAACGCCTTAATTTTCAACGCGATCACCTTGTACCCAAACCATTTCGAAACTAAGGAGCCATTTGTCCTCCACATACAAGCTCCTCGGCGCCACGTTTGCGGGACTCGTGTTTCACGCTGTAGGCTATTTAAAAAAAGTGACGTAAGTTGAAGGGCGGTGCCGGGGCAGTGTGTGTGTGTGAGCGGGAGGCAGAGCGGCAGAGAGATGCGACAGAAGCCGCGTTTCCATTAATTTTTTACGCTCTCATGAGGTGGTTTTTCAGGCGTTTCGAAAAAGGGATATTTCGCAAAACTGCAATGGAAACAGCTTTTGCGCATTTACAGTCACCTGACTTAGAAGACGCGGTGTGTTTGAGGTCCATGTAGCTATGCAAATAATAATCATTTGATATTATTTTATTATAACATTTCATAGGCTAGATTTAGAAGATGCTTTTGGAACAAAGCTGAACGTGGAGCGCGCACTGAATGGCACGGAGGCGCGGTCGCGAACACTTGCATTTTCCTATCAACAGTGGAAGTCAAGTCAAGTCAAGTCAAGTTTATTTATATAGCGCTTTTCACAACATAGGTTGTATCAAAGCTGCTTCACAGTAATAAATTAAAACAATACATCAATGTTTGTTTCTAGTGGACCATCCACATTTGGTAATGCTGATCAATAGTATCATTGATTGATTAATTAAATTAAATATCCCCAAATATCCCCAAACTTAAAACAAACTTAAAATAGGCTATTCTATCATTTCTGGTCATACAGAAAATAATAATACATTATTCTCAACTACTTTTATTTGTGTAAACTCACAATAACAATAAAACGTTGTGCTTTTGTAAAATAAAAGAAAACAATCAGACACACTTTCTTGATCTACGTAAACTGGAGCGTGAGAACTGAAACAAAATATAGCCTATGTACGTGTGACGGTAGCCAGTCCTTCTGGATTATCCTCACTTAAGTTTCAGCGCCCCCTTTTGTATGTTGATGGACTCACGTACTTGCTTCCTAGTATGCATTGTTGACTGCTGATTGACTATCACCTGTTCTGATTTAACTCTGATCAGTTAACCTATATCTGGCTTGTTAACCTGGTGTCTCTTGGCGCAGTATTGTCTCACTGTTGTGTGCATGTCTGAGCGTTCCTGGTTTTCCTTGTCTACCTGTGTCTTGACTCTTGCCTTGCCTGGATCTCTCTGATTGTCTGCAGCCTGCCTAGTGACCCTCTGCCTGTTTCTGGATTCCGTTTGCCTGCAGCCTGCCCATGATCTCCAGCCTGGTTCTCGACATGCCTTTGTTTAACCCTGAATCTGTTGATGCTGAATCTAATCTTTGACTGAGTCTTATTTAATAAATTGTTGCAGTTGGATCTGCCTCTGTCATCTCATTCATAACAGTACGCTAAAGCTTGAAATGTCCACTTTAAAATGAACAAATTCGAATCGAAAGCGAATACCTTCTGATTAATCTGTAGCCTATAGGTGCATTTCTCTCTAAAAGCGCATCTGCTTAACAGCGGAGATGGAGATGTGATTTTAGCCAAAACAATATTTATGAATAATATGAATGGCTCTTCTCATTCAGCACTGCGGGAAAAACATAAATTCCAGGTTCTAATTTGGCCTTAGAAAACCAGTAAAATCGACATGTTTTACATATTAATTTGTAAATATTTTAAATGTTTAATAAAGGGGCAAAAAGTCATAAACTGAAAATTCGTCGATATTTACTTTTTTGCACAGCAGCTGGTGTAGTTCAAATTTAAAATGTTGGTGTTCAACTTTGCGTTTTAAAAAGACAACAACCGTTCATTTTTCGTTTTTCAATTACGGGTTAAAAAAGGAAAAATGAATGGACACAAAAGTAGCCTACATGGATCGTTTGGACAGAATACGAGACTTTATTAAAGTCTCTTTCTTAAATTCATAAAAGAAACAATAATTAGCCTATAGGCATATTCTAAATCTCAAAGAAATGCCACAATCAAAACCACGGAGCATAATCAATCAATCAATCAATTTATTTATATATTGCACACTTAAAAACAACCATGGTTGACCAAGGTGCTTCACAGTTTAAAACAACAACAATTACTACTCATACATTTATACAACAATAAAACATGTGTAATATACAGTATACGAGGTATAGTGAAAATTAAAATAAAAATAAAAATTACCAAGAAATTAACAAACCTAACTCGAAGGAAAAGCCAAAGAAAAATAATTTTTAACAATGATTTAAAGCATTCCAGTGTTTGGCAGGTTCTGATATGGACTGGCAAGTTGTTCCACAATTGAGGGGCAGCTACACTGAATGCTCGATCACCTCTGGTTTTTAGTCTGCTTCTCGGTACATTCAAGAGGAGGAGATAAGCGGATCTTAGCGCTCTAGCCGGGATTTGAGCGTGCAGAAGCTCTGTTAAATATAATGGAGCCAGGCCATTTAAGCATTTAAAAGTCAGTAGTAAAATTTTAAAATCAATCCTATAATGAACAGGGAGCCAGTGGAGGTGGCGCAACACAGGTGTAATATGGTCCCTCTTCCTCTTTCCTGTCAAGAGACGTGCAGCCGCATTCTGGACTAGCTGCAGACGCTGAATCGATGACTTATCTAAGCCTACGTACAACGAGTTACAGTAGTCAAGGCGAGAGGTTATAAGGGCATTTATCACCCTTTCCAGATCTTTAGGATGGAGATAGGCCTTTACCTTGGCTATAGTTCTCAACTGGAAAAAACATGATCTTACAGTGGCGGATATTTGTTTATCAAGCTTGAATGCACTATCTAACACAACACCAAGACTCCTCACAGTTGAACGACTGTTCGAAGCCAAGGGGCCGAGATAATTTAAATCAAGAGGTTTAGGGTTTCCAAATACTATGATTTCTGTCTTGTCTCCATTTAAATTTAAAAAGTTTAAATTCATCCATGTTTTAATGTCTTTCATACAATCAAACAGGGGCTGCAGATTTTTTACGTTCAGGGGCAAATAAATTTGAATGTCGTCTGCATAACAGTGAAAGGACACCTCGTACCTTTCAAAAATGGAGGCCAGGGGCAGCATATACAAAGAAAATAAAATGGGGCCTAAGACGGAACCTTGAGGGACACCGCAGGTAAATGGAGCCGTTTCAGATAAAAAAGCACCGAGTTGGACAGAGAAGCTCCTGTCAGTTAGATAAGATTGAAACCACCTTAGTGCACTACCTTTGATTCCCACACAACTCTCCAAACGTGCCAGGAGAGTTGAGTGGTCCACAGTGTCAAAGGCTGCAGTAAGGTCTAAAAGCACTAAGACAGCAGAGGCTCCTGAATCGACAGTTAAAATCAAATCATTAAAAACTCTCAACAATGCAGTTTCAGTACTATGACGGGATCTAAAGCCGGACTGGAACTTTTCATAAATTTTATTACTAATTAAAAAAGTTTGCAGCTGCATAGAAACTACTTTCTCCACGACTTTTGATAGGAAGGACAGTTTTGAAATGGGCCTGAAGTTAGAAAGAATAGCAGGATTAAGATTTTCCTTTTTTAACAGCGGTTGCACAAAAGCATGTTTAAAGGCGGACGGAACCTGACCAGAGACAAGACAAGTATTTATAAAATACACGGTCCAACGGTATCAAAGACTTCTCTAATCAAACGAGAAGGGATACTATCTGAGGGACAGTTTGTAGGCCGCAGTTTATGGACCACCTCAGATAGGGATAGGATTGATATGGGCTCAAACTGATCCAGTACCGCAAGGCATACAGGAGGAGCAGAGGGATCAGGATCACAGGATGTAGTTACAGAAGATCGAAGAACAGAAATCTTCTCAACAAAAAATTCTAAAAAAGAATTACAAAGGTCCAGTGTAGGTGTAACAGGAAAAGATTTGCAAGGATTTGTAATATTGTTAAACATGTTGAACAGAACTTGTGGCTTGTGACGGTTATTTGCAACCAGTTTAGAAAAATAATCAGATTTTGCCAGTTTTACAGCCCTTTGATAATCAGATAGATATTGCTGTAAAATTTCATAAGACACTCTGAGTTTATCTTTCTTCCACCTTCGCTCAGCTTGCCGACATGCACGTCTGATAGCTCGGGTAATGTCATTTAACCAAGGCTCTGAAAGCGGTTTAGTGCGTTTCGTCTTCAAAGGAGCTACAGAGTCTAAGATATTTGTGCAGGTTGAATTAAAAAGAGTTATGAGTCCATCAGCACCATTAACATCACTTCCATCCAATTTATAAAGCACAGAGTCTTTAAAAACAGCGGAGAACTGTGCCGGGGTTTGACTGTTAAATACACGGCGGCGCTGTGAAATAGGAGACTTAATTACAGAACATGGAACTGTAATCGTAAACAAGACCGGGAAGTGGTCCGAAATACATGCACTACATATTTCATTTATATGAACACACAAACCATGAGACAGCACAAGATCTAATGTATGACCCTTTTCATGTGTCGGGCCAGACACTGACTGAGTGAGATTAAAAGCGTTTAGAAGATTTAAGAAGTCTTTAGCCATGGGTTTGTTTTCACAACACACATGTAAATTAAAATCACCACAGATTATAAAATGATCATAATTCAACATTAGACCTGCTATAAAATCCGCAAAGTCTTGCAAAAAAGTTTTGTTGAATTTTGGAGGGCGATACACAACTGCACACAGTATCGGAGAAGTGGCGTTTAGTTCAAATAACTGCAGCTCAAAGCTTGAGTAATTAACAGATACAGACAGCCGACACTGGAAGGTGGATTTAAACACAGTGGCAAGTCCTCCACCTTTACCAGTAGTTCGAGGAGTGTTAAAAAATTTACAGTTTGGAGGGAGAAGTTCAGAGAAGGATGCAGACTCACCAACATGAAGCCAAGTCTTAGTCAGCAGCATAAAATCCAATTTGTGAGATGTAAAAAAGTCATTTAGTATAAAAGTTTTGTTGGCTATTGATCTGACATTAATCAATGCCATACAAAGAGTTAAATCCAAACTGTCTGGCTTTGGGGCTCGTTGCAGTGCGCGCAGATTAGCCGTTCTCACACCAAGTCGACAGTCAAGCCGACATTTCCTTGCCGACACCGGGTTTCTCCGCCCGGTGTCAGCCCACGGGACATCATTTTCCAGGTTGGAGAGGGCCTCGACGGGCCACAACGCAACTGCAATCTGGCTGGGGAAGACGGGGCGGATCCATCGCAGACGCGCGACCTCCGAGCACCAGCGCTGGCGACCGCAGCCCCCACCGCAGAGGAAACGGGGATCGGGCACATCCGAAGACCTCAGGTACGCCTTGAGGCGAACAAGCACTCCAGCACGCCTTCCTCGTCTCCTGTGGCGCTTTTTTCGGGGAAATTCCCACGGCAAACAGCGCAGGTGGTCTGGGATGTTATGCAACCATGGAGGTAGGCTTCCAGCCTGTTCTCCCAAGCGATCTCTAGAAAGCCCCAAAGCTTCACATGACGCTTGAATGTCAAACAAACTTTGGCGATCATATACGAGAAGGCTTGTTACATCCCGGCAGCAAAGACACAGAATTAAAATAGCAGCAAACAGATGATGAGCGCAGCGTGATGCTGACAGACGGCTTGCCTTACACACTGGCGCCATCTTGCCACGTCGTATGAGGGCGAAACACCCAGAAACTCCTTATGCTATGTGTCGTTCGCATTATAAGGGTCTTTGGATAACACGACACGTCTCCTTCCATTAATAATAATAATAATAATTTCTAATGCGGTGGCTGTGATATTATATAAACCAATGTCCGTTGCCATGATTTTGGGAATGACTTATCGCGAGAGAGAAAAGGGACGTTTTGGTCGCATAACATCGGTTAATGGAAACGCCGTCATTTCGCAATAGTTTTTTTTATCGATATTTAGAAAATAGCGCAAAACATTTGCGCAAATCTGTAATGGAAACGCGGTTAGAGTTGCGAAATTGCAGGTGTGGCTCGAAATGGCTGTTATTTCAAATAGCGTAGTAGCATATTTTAAACTAATCGGTTAACCGGTTTCAACCGGTTAATGAGGCTCGGTGGTCGGTTAAGAAAATTTTTAGTTTTCGCCATCCCTAATCTGGATTAAATTGTCTGAGATTACTATATATATCGATACTAGAAACCATGATCAGTAATGCAGTGATTGGCTGGCAGCCAGACAGCTATGTAATAACATCATATAATTAAGATTACCCCCCTGAGGTCGGCAATCACACCGACGTGATCTGCTCGCTTTTTTCCTTATCAGTGCAAAAGAGAGTCAAAATACTATTTTGATTTTGACATACTTAAGTTATACATCAATCGATCCTGTTAAGTGTGTATTTTTTGTGTATACTCACAATAAAAAGTGTTGTGCTTTTTGCCAAATAAAGAAAAATAAACATGTTGTGAGTTCTGCCTTCTCTCTGTCAGTGAAGTCAATTCTGAAACTGAATTTGAAAATTAACTGTAACTCATTTTATATATATAAAATACTCAGTCAAACTCAGTTTGAAAATGAACTGTAACTCATTTTATATATATAGAATACTCAGTCAAACAGTCACACAGGCACACAGGCATGAACCTTGAATTCTCTTCTTTTTAATGAAGTAATTTTTATAAAAAAAACAAATATTCTCAGTTTATTTAATTTGTATAAAAAGAGAGAGATGTCAGTCGTTCTCATCTCAGCTCATTATGTTTTAATGTGACCCCGCCCACGGAGAGCGTGCGCTATTCAAACGCAAATGTGAGGCGATCCATGCAAACCTTTGAGCCCACTTTAGATGGATAACACACACCGCGAGTTCACTTTCAGACTCATGTACTTTAATGCGCTGTGAGGAATAATACTATCTTGATAATAATCCTGGAAAATGTAACTCAGAAGTGCTGGAAGTTTCATTTCGAGGAGTAACAAATCCAGCTGAGGAATAGGTCAGTTATATATTTGCTTTGTTCTAATCGCAAGTGTCTGTACATGCAAAAAGACTTTTTTTGGTTAAAAAAATGGGTACATGGGTAAGATGACCATGTTCAGGAATGGAAACCAGGGAAAATGACAATTTTTTTGTTTGTGATTCAGTTGATAAACCATTTAAGTTTTGGGAGCTACAGACTTATATCAGATTCATATTGAGTCACTGATGTTACAGCAACACTTCAAAAACACTGCTGTTTTCAAAGCAATATTGTTTAATTAGTTTTAAGTGGATTTCATTATTTGTGCAGCAAATCTTTGCCACTCTCCGCTAATCTCCACACATTTGTAGAAGCGGCTGATGATGTCACTGAATTCTGTTTGGGGGTTTATAGTGTTGAATTGTTCTCAGAACTGTTGTGTATTTGTTCTAAACTTCTGTTAATTCTCAATAAAAACTTTAGTGACAAATTTGTTTGTAATATCTTTTTTTTTTTTTTTTTTTACGGTAAAGTACTGGAAACCACAGCAGCCAGTTTTTTTGTTACCATAAACTTTAGTTCAATGCCGTAAAACAAATATTTCTACCGTATTTTTTACTGTAAAGTACTGGAAACCAGAAGTTGTTTAAGTTCAATGCCGTAAAATATTGCTATAGTTTTTTTAAGGCAAGGTATCTTGCCTTAGACAGAAGATCTCAAAGAAAGAGCACAGGACATTGTCTTGTCCAAACTTATCTCCTACCTTATCTCTGCATTCCCCTCTCCCTCCTCCCTCCTCCCTCCTCTCTTCCTTTCTCCCTGAGTCCCTATTTTACCCTAAACAGGCCGCTCACTGCTGTGTCAGAAACCAATCAGCAGACTCTGCATCACGATCCACACAACGTTCAATCTCCCCAGAATTCTAATCACCCACACCTGTTCACAATCAGTAACCTCATCAACCAGCTCCATAAAACACTCACACTCACTGCAGTCTAGCGTCAAGCCTCCAACAGGAACTGACCGTATTCCCTCTGTCTCTATCTGTTAGAGAAAACCTTTGAATACTCTGTTCACTGAAAATACTCACCTGTGTATCACTAACCTCTGACTCTTGTCTGTAATCCTCAGAAGAGCTGCTGTTGATCACCGATGTCCTAGCTACCAGCACTCATCCAAGGCTCATTGAAACCTCGGTTTCTCCCGCTGAACCCTCACCTTATTCTGTAAGAATTAAGGCCAGTGTTATCATTCTGGGATTGTATTCACGGAATATATGATTTCAAGAGTGTGCACCAACCTGTTGTGGATCCCGCATCTTATGTTCACTTAAATCCTCTCGTCTGGAAAAGACAATTCACATTCACAGATCTGAAGAGGAATACTCACCCGTGATGGATCCTAATCTCCTTTATTGAACAATTCTGAAAGTTAATTTGAGTTCCTAACCCGTTGAGTGAATATTACCCGCTGTGGATCCCGAATTCCTATGTTTTGTTGCTCCGGGTTTTTTCCCCGAATCCCTTGCACCTGCTATCCTAACATTCAATAAAGTTGTGTTATTTAACATCACCTCGATCTCTGAGTCCATCGTATCCTGACAAAAGGCTTGACCAACTAAACTTCAAATCGATGGTATGGATATAACACAGCCAACTCCCGCCGCTATTCCCATACAATCTACAAGCAATGCTACCGCTTCAGCAACATCAGCTCCTGGTACTTCCGCAAACACTGCTCCCACGCTGGTGTGCTTGGCTAACTCCGCCTCCCGACTAGCGCCATTCTCCGGCCGGGCGGAGGACTGCAATGGATTCCTTTTGCAGTGTTCACTAGCTCTTGAAATACAAGCTCAGACATACCCCACTGATCGATCAAAGATCTCGTTTATAATTCAACATCTATCTGGATCAGCATTTAGATGGGCAGAGTCACTGTGGATGCAACAAACAGAAGTTACTACATCATTGCAGAGTTTTGTCAATCATTTCAAGGAGGTGTTTGGACAACCCATCAGTGATTCCTCTATTAGTGACAAATTATTGCAGCTCCGCCAGGGTAACAAATCTGTTTCAGAATATTCCATCGAATTCCGGACACTAGCCTCTGCAAGTGGTTGGAATGAAAAAGCCCTCATCTCTGTGTTTCGTCGAGGCTTAAATCCTGCTCTCCGCCTACAACTCGCCATTTATGATGATAATCTAGGGCTAGAAAAATTCATACAACAAACCCTGCGCATTCATCAAAGATCACAGAGTTGTTATCACGATTCCCGATTATCCAATACACATTTCAATCGACCTCCATCTGATTCCACTTCTGAGAGTTCACCCGAAAAGATGCAGGTCGATGCTCATAGAATCTCCCTGGCTGAACGTACCCGAAGAAGAGAACTGAGGTTATGTCTATACTGCGGGACAGCAGGTCACTTTCTCAAAGAATGTCCAACTCGTCCACCTCGACTGATGGTGAGTTCAGTGCAAACTCTAATTCCAGTTTCAACTCCTCTCACTATTCCAGTAATTCTGAAATCCCACAATCTCCAAGTCTCCACAGCTGCCATCATTGATTCCGGGTCAGCGGGGAACTTCGTATCAGGGAAGCTCTGTAAGAGACTCAAACTCCAGAGGATCAACACTCCAAAACCATACTCCATCCACGCTGTAACTGGCGAATTTATCAACAAGGGGTACGTTACCACTCAGACACCACCTATCACTTTGTACACTGATGACACTCACCAAGAAAGTTTCGAACCATTTATCCTGGAAAACAGTCAGATTGAGGTTATCTTAGGACGTCCATGGTTAATCCGTCATCAACCAGATATCAACTGGCAGACTGGCAAAATCAATAGATGGGGCTGTCAGTCACCAAAAATCATTAGTCTGAGTTCCACTTCCATTGAAAGTCCCACAGAAAATGTATCTGTCACTTTTCCCCATAGTTACTCCTCGTTCTCCGACGTTTTCAATCCAGTTGCGGCCTCCAAGTTACCCCCACATCGACCCTGGGATTGCGCAATTAATCTGATTCCCCTGAGAATCTGTTCCAAAGGGTCGTATCTATTCCCTGTCAATTCCTGAGCAAGAAGCCATGCGAGCGTACATTGACGAAGCCTTACAACAAGGTTACGTCCGTCCTTCCACTTCTCCCGCAGCTGCTAGCTTCTTCTTCGTATCCAAGAAGGATGGAGGTCTAAGACCCTGTATTGATTACAGAGCTTTAAATAAGATCACCACAAAGTTCAGTTATCCATTACCACTCATTCCTTCAGCCCTGGAGCAACTCCGAGAAGCCAAAATTTTCACCAAGCTGGATCTCCGCAGTGCTTATAATCAAGTTAGGATTCGAGAAGGGGATGAGTGGAAGACGGCATTCATAACTCCTGCAGGACACTATGAATACCTTGTCATGCCTTATGGCCTTGTAAACGCTCCTTCGGTCTTCCAGAGCTTCATGGACGAGGTATTCCGAGACTTCCTGGGGCACTTCATGTTGGTGTATATTGATGATATCTTAATTTTCTCCAAAAATCCAGTAGAACATCAACATCATGTCTCTTCAATACTCCAAAGACTTCGTGAATTCAATCTGTTTTTAAAGGCTGAAAAGTGCACTTTCCATCAATCTCAGGTTGAATTCTTGGGCTACCAAATTAGTGAAAGAGGTGTGGAAATGGATAATAGGAAGACTGACGCCATCATGTCCTGGCCCACTCCTACTTCGATCAAAGAGCTCCAGAGATTTCTCGGCTTCGCTAATTTCTACCGAAGATTTATTCACGTGTACAGCATGTTAACAGCTCCTTTAACCTCTTTGCTGAAAGGCAAACCCAAGACCCTTCTATGGACCCCAGAGGCTGATCGTATCTTTCACTCACTCAAGACTGCATTCACCACTGCTCCCCTACTTAAGCACCCAGATCCTGAAAAGGTGTTTATCGTTGAAGTCGATGCCTCTACCTCAGGTGTAGGAGCTGTCTTATCTCAATACTCTGAGAGCTCCTCCAAGCCCTTACCTTGTGCCTTCTTTTCAAAGAAGTTGTCCATTGCTGAAAGCAATTACGACATAGGTAATCGCGAACTTTTGGCAGTGAAACTTGCCTTGGAAGAGTGGAGGCACTGGTTGGAGGGAGCTAAGCACCCGTTCATAGTCTTCACTGACCATAAGAACCTCCAGTACCTAAAAGAAGCAAAACGACTTAATCCACGGCAAGCCAGATGGGCATTATTCTTCACTCGCTTCCATTTTAGAATTTCTTATCGTCCGGGCTCCAAGAATATCAGAGCAGATGCTCTTTCTCGTATCCATGCCCCTGAAGTTCCGATCGAAGAACCAGAGACCATTCTACCAGAACAGATATTCGTCAACCCCATCCAATGGGACATCAATGAACAGTTACTTGAGCTATCTCAACAGCATCCTGGACCTCCAGAATGCCCTCCAGGAAAGATTTATGTGCCTCAAGAATTCCGCAATTCCTTAATTTTTTCGGCTCATTCATCAGTTGGCACAGGGCATCCAGGGGTACACAAGACATGTTCCACGCTCCAACTCCGGTATTGGTGGCCAAACATGCAGCAAGATATCACAACCTTTATTCAGGGATGTATTCCATGTGCCATGTCCAAGGTCCCAAGAAACCTTCCAGCCGGTAAACTGGTCCCACTCCCTGTTCCAAAACGACCCTGGTCCCATATCGGGGTTGACTTTGTCACCGATCTCCCAAACTCAGCCGGGAATACCTGTATCCTCGTTGCCATCGACCGGTTCTCAAAGGCTTGCAAATTAATCCCACTAAGGAGTCTCCCTACGGCCTTTGTCTCGGCACAGTTATTAATGGAACACGTCTTCCGAAACTTTGGAATACCAGAAGACATTGTGTCCGATAGAGGTCCCCAATTTATCTCTCGGGTTTGGAGAGCATTCTTCAACCTAATGAATGTGACGGTAAGCCTCTCATCTGGTTATCATCCACAAACGAATGGACAAACTGAAAGGAAGATCCAGGATGTAAGCCGGTTTTTGCGTACATTCTGCCACTCCAATCAACACATCTGGAGTCAATACTTGATTTGGGCAGAGTACGCACAAAACTCTCTCAGACAGTCATCCACTCAACTCACACCTTTCCAATGCGTCCTGGGCTATCAACCTCCTTTGTTTCCATGGTCTGGAGAACCATCTGAAGTACCTGCAGTCAATGAATGGTTTAGGGAGAGTGAAAATGTCTGGAATCAAGCCCATCAGCACCTACAACAAGCAGTTAATCGTCAACAACATTTTGCAGATGCTCATCGACGCCAAACTCCCGTTTATCAACCTGGACAATTGGTATGGCTTTCTACCAAAGATATGCGACTCCGGCAACCCTGCCGTAAACTTAGCCCAAAATACATCGGACCATTCACCATTGTCAAGCAGATCAATCCGGTCACATATCAGCTTCAGCTCCCCGCTCAGTATCGGATCCACCCTACCTTCCATGTTTCCCTTCTCAAACCTCATTACCCACCTGTACCTGGCTCCCCAGCAGAACTGGCTCCCGGAGACGATCCTCCTATTCCACCTATAGAACCGGATCCCATCTATACGGTTAAAGAAGTGATGGACTCTCGACGTCGAAATGGTCAATTGGAGTATTTGATCGACTGGGAGGGATATGGACCGGAAGAGAGATGTTGGATACCTCGAAAGGATATCCTCGATCCTACTTTGCTCCTCGAATTCCATGCTCAGCATCCTGACAAACCAGCACCACAACCCAGAGGCAGACCTCCAAGACGTCGAGGTCTAAGGTCCGCTGGCGCGGACTCTAGAGGAGGGGGTAATGTCAGAAACCAATCAGCAGACTCTGCATCACGATCCACACAACGTTCAATCTCCCCAGAATTCTAATCACCCACACCTGTTCACAATCAGTAACCTCATCAACCAGCTCCATAAAACACTCACACTCACTGCAGTCTAGCGTCAAGCCTCCAACAGGAACTGACCGTATTCCCTCTGTCTCTGTCTGTTAGAGAAAACCTTTGAATACTCTGTTCACTGAAAATACTCACCTGTGTATCACTAACCTCTGACTCTGTCTGTAATCCTCAGAAGAGCTGCTGTTGATCACCGATGTCCTAGCTACCAGCACTCATCCAAGGCTCATTGAAACCTCGGTTTCTCCCGCTGAACCCTCAACTTATTCTGTAAGAATTAAGGCCAGTGTTATCATTCTGGGATTGTATTCACGGAATATATGATTTCAAGAGTGTGCACCAACCTGTTGTGGATCCCGCATCTTATGTTCACTTAAATCCTCTCGTCTGGAAAAGACAATTCACATTCACAGATCTGAAGAGGAATACTCACCCGTGATGGATCCTAATCTCCTTTATTGAACAATTCTGAAAGTTAATTTGAGTTCCTAACCCGTTGAGTGAATATTACCCGCTGTGGATCCCGAATTCCTATGTTTTGTTGCTCCGGGTTTTTTCCCCGAATCCCTTGCACCTGCTATCCTAACATTCAATAAAGTTGTGTTATTTAACATCACCTCGATCTCTGAGTCCATCGTATCCTGACATGCTGACTCATCACAAAGGTGTCATTTTTTTTAATAGTTGCGAGCTTGCATCGTGCTAATAGTCAGAAATTGGAGAGTCTCCTTAATGATGTGCCCCATGCTCCATTCATTAGTGCCTTCAGTTTGATCTATCCTGGAATAGTTAAATAAATAATAATAATAAAACATAAATAATAAAACACCACCTATAAGAAAGTTTACCATGATAAACTATAGTACATACTATGGTATTCCAAGTAGTACCATGATACCTTACATATAACCATGGTACATTTTGCAGTACCTCAGATTTACCATGGTACATTTTGCAGTACCTCAGATTTACCATGGTACATATCATACTGTGGCATCTGTGTAAAAGCAGCAAAACTTGGATGATGAAGGTTAATTGGATGATCAGTCTTGTTAATGACAGACTGATCACGAAGACATCAGATGATCCCAATGATCTTGATGCGTTGTCACCTAATCCCTTATTGTTGTTAAAAACACAGGCAATACTGCCACCTGGCATATTCAGACAAGAAGATCAATACACACACAGACGTTGGAAGCAAGTGCAGTATCTCGCAGATTTATTCTGGACCAGATGGGCTGCCGAATTACTTGCCTCAATTACAAGAATGTCAAAAATGGTCTAAGACCCCCAGAAACTTACAGATAGGAGATGTGGTTCTCGTAGTGGATCATTGTGCACCAAGAAACTCATGGTTGATGGGCAGGATCATAAAGACTATGCCAGACTCAAACGGACCATAAGACGTTTGATGATGCAAACAAAAACCAGAACTCTAGAAAGCCCTATAACTAAACTTTGTTTTTTAGAAGAGACTGTTTAAACTGGTAACAAAAGAAAAATGAAAGGATTATTCTCAGCGTTTATGGCTCCACCTAAGTGACTGATAATTGATATAGTGTCCCTCCTATACAATTAGGGGCCGGAATGTTAGAGCCATAATATATGTTTTGCAAATTTGATAATACTGAAGTGTTGTTGGATTATTACTTATTGTACTTGTATTTTTTTATGAAGATTGAGAATGTTTATACTATAATTATTTATGCTTTTGTTATGTCCTTGCTAACTGATGAGGAGATTAAGACGTCATATCCGTGTGGTGGACAGTAGCAAATGACGGAGCGATACGGTTTTTGACTGTTGTTCCATATTGTGTTATGTAAAGTTAAAAGGTTGTTCTTGCTTTGAGGTACAAAATAATCAAGAATGAAAAAGGAATATAACGACTTGGATGAGTTTGTTGCGTCAGACTGGTTGCTTTGAACGAATGGTACATATTCTAGATGGAGTGCCGTTACATTAACATAAAAAGAAAGCCGTACTGTAAAGTCAAACAAGAAGCGAATTTATTGAAATGTTTTAAATCAACTTTTCATTCCAATTTTTAAGGCTGACCATCAACCCATTCTCACTTCCAAGGCGTCAAAAACTGAAGCGCCCCCAGCGTCACAATGAAGACGTCAAAGTCGCCCATCTGCGTCACTCTATGACGAATTTGAAACTCCGTTTCTTTCAATGGTAAACTGTGGCGTCAACAATAGACACAAATTTTATTAGTAGGAAATCGCACTGAAGAAGTCTCATTCAGAACACATTGCGATATTTGGCATCAGTTCACGTGTGCCAGATGTTGGCAGAGGTGTCAAGTCCAGGTTCAGAAAGTAAAAGTCCTCCTCAGTATTTTGTTCCAATCACCTGGATTGGCTAATTCAGCAGGAGAGAGAACTAATTAGTGAAATCAGCTGAAACTCCAGTATTAAATTAACTCTGGGAGTTTATTTGGCTCCAGACTCAAGAGTTTTAAAGTTAATGAGCTAATTAAGTGATTGATTGAGTGATGATTGACCATTATTGAAGACACTTGATGTTAACAAGCAGAATCACTGTAGGAGAAAAATCACAATTTTAGTCACCATTATGAATATCAGTGCAATGAATCTCAACAATGGTGACAAAAAGAATATTCAATTAGGAAAAGCAAATTACTAAGACAATTCAGATCATAATTTATTCATACTGCAATGCATGATGGGAGTCATTGATGAGTTTTGATTGGTGGCACCCAGAATGCACTGCAACATGCTTTATTATTGTCACCATTGTTGAGAATCACAGGCTGATTCTTGATGTATCTGTGTCCAAATAAAATACTTTTAAAGTATTTTGATCTGAACAAATTTTAAGAAATCTTTTTGATTATATTGAAAATGCTGAAAATAGTATACTGTAGAATCACCGGCTGCTGTACTCTAACACCTAACTCTCTGAATGAGTTTTGTGGTTCAAGTCAAAAGATGATTATGTCAAAACATAACCATCACCACCAGGTCAAGAGCCCAACTAAAGGAAAAACTGATCACCATAATGGTAATAAAAAAAAAGAGATTTTCTCCTTTGGTGATTCTGCTTGTTATCATCAGGTGTCTTCAATAATGCTCAATCATCACTCAATCAATCCCTAAATTATCTCATTAACTTTAACACTCTTGAGTCTGGAGCCAAATAAACTCCCAGGAGAGTTCATTCAACCCCCTGGGGTCGGCTATCGCGCCGGCGCGATAGGCTAGTTTTTTTCCGTATGAGTGCAAAAAAATAATAAAATAAAAATATAAATTTTTATCTTATATGCTTGTTTTGTACATCAATCTATCCTGTTAAGTGTGTATTATTTTTGTGTACACTCACAATAAAAACAAAGTGTTGTGCTTTTCGCCAAATAAAGAAAAATAAACATGATGCAAGTTCTGCCTTCTCTCTGCCAGTGTCGTCCATTCTGAAACGCGTCCGAAAATGAACAATAACTCAGCGAATACTCAGTCAAACAGGCATACAGACAGACAGGCATGAAGCTTGAATTCTCTTCTTTTAAATGAAGTAACTTATATAAAAAACAAATATTCTCATCTTGTGAAATCTGTATTAAAAGAGAGCGATTCCAGTCGACCTCATTACAGCTGATTCAAATGTAATGTATGGCGTTATTATCCTTTAAAATGTCGAAAGAGCGCATTATTGTAGGGCGAAAGTACATTAATATAATGCGCGAGCGCAAATCTCTCTGCTCGCGCGCGGAATATAATGCATGAGCGCGAATCTCTCTGCTCGCGCGCGGAATATAATGTGCCGAGTGCGAATCTCTCTTGCTCGCGCGCGGAAACTGAGCGCGCGCTCTCAGACAGGCTGCTCTTGTAAGAATTTTCTCTGGGCTCGCTCAGAGAATATGCCTGCACTTAAAACGTGTTCAGTGCAATCGCGAATCTCTCCTCTTCACTTAAAGTAAGCGTGTATGTGCTTAGACTGTGTCCCGTGCGTTCGTGCATGCCTAAGTAGGTATTTTTTTTTTTATTAATGCAAAGGTATCAAAAATATAACTTACATAGCAAAAATGTAGGCTACAAATTACATACAACGGAATAAAGAAAGCAAAGCAGCATATATAGCCTATATATATATATATATATATATATATATATATATATATATATATATATATATATATATTAGAGGTGGGCATAGATTAATTTTTTTAATCTAGATTAATCTAGATTAATTTTGAAATTAATCTAGATTAATCTAGATTAAAATGGCTCATTTGAATTCTGCCGAAGGCATTCAGAATATGTGTGCTACCCAAATAATGACTATAAAAGTAAGTCTTTGTGAACGGGTTTCTCAAGCCAGGTGGCGCATTAGACCAGGGGCTCATCTCCTGTTTCCAAAATGCATCACAAACTGCTTGAGAAAGCTGTTCTACTCATAGACTGTAAAGGTTACTACTGTACTGTTACCGTCCATAGGCAACATTAGGTAGGCCTATGTTATTATCAACTACTATAGGCTATCAATTAGGGATGGGCGATATGGCCTAAAATCTATATTGTGATATACATTGCAGCCTCTTGCGATAACGATATACAGTATATTATAATAAAACCATTTCAGAACAGGTTACACAGACCCTGCTAAACAACTGCTAAATGTATTTTTTTAAAGGGTATATGTAGTTTTGATAACATATATTGTGCAAAACTATAAGTATACAACATAATTTTGCAGATAAATAAAATTTAAGTACACTAGCTGTAGGTCTAATGTTTATTATAGCTTTGAGCTTATGAAAACCCCAAATTTAAAGTGATAATATTGTCTAACTGATGTCTTTTCAAGTTAAAAAGAAACACAACAACGATTCTTAAAATCGGGCATAGACAGAGATTATGTGTTAACGTTACACCACTAAGATATATTGGAATGAGAATAATACGCGCGCGCTGGTATTCAGTGATATCATGTTTCGTTTTGAATTTGAGGTGGTAGAACGGATTAGTCGTGTGTTAACTTACCGAACCGTTACCCCACACACTCTGTCTATAGTTTGCTGCTGTTTGTCGGACGGCTTAAATCCGAACCAAGTCCAAATAATGGATGTTGCAGCTTTCACTTTCAGCCGTGTTTACTTAAGATGACGACGAATATGCGTTGCAGCCGGGTTTACCTCGCGGCCGCGGGTAGATTGCGTCATCATCTCCCAACCCAACTTGGGGAATAGATTAACGGCGATATTTTTTTTATCGCGCGATAAGAGTCTCGCGTTAACGCAGCGCGTTAACGCCGATAACGGCCCACCACTAATATATATATACATACATACATACATACATACATACATACAGCCTGTACATATGCTCATAATAAAATAAACAGAACAGAAAGCTTTAATGAAAAAAATAAAAAAGTTAAAACAAGTTTATTATCTTAAGAGCTTTAAGATTTTTAGATAACAAAATGCTTTGGATGTATTGTTGGACCTCTCTTCTAAAAACAATGAATAAGGGATTCTGCTGAGTGTGAATTTACTACAGTGAATGTGAAATTTTGCAAGGAACAATAATAGATTGATAATATAAAATTTAGCTTTTGAAAAGGTTTAAATCAGATGATGAAACTGCTCATCATATCTTCTGGGATTGTCCTCACACACAGGTATTTTGGGTTGAATTTTATAATTGTATTAAGCGCAATGTGTTTCCGGATTTCTCTTTGCTTTTTAAGGATGTACTGTTTGGTTTCTTTAATATACAAAAAGCTAAATTTAATGAGTATTTTATTATTAAGCTATTATTGTTCCTTGCAAAATTTCACATTCACCATTGTAAATTCACTCAGCAGAATCCCTTATTCATTGTTTTTAGAAGAGAGGTCCAACAATACATCCAAAGCATTTCGTTATCTAAGAATCTTAAAACTCTTAAGACAATAAACTTGTTTCAACTTTTTTATTTATTTCATTACAGCTTTCTGTTCTGTTTATTTATTGTTTATGAGCATATGTACAGACTATATGTATGCTGCTTTGCTTTCTTTATTCCGTTGTATGTAATTTGTACATTTTTGCTGTGTAAGTTATTTTTAATACCTTGGCATTAATAAAAAAAAATACTTAAGCATGCGCGAACGCACACAGTCTAAGCAAATACACGCTTACTTTAAGTGAAGAGGAGATATTCGCGATTGCACTGAACACGTTTTTTTTTATTTATTTATTTTTTTTTTTATTTATTTATAAAGGGACCATGCACAATTTTTAACATAAAATTTACATTTCATGTATTGTACCGGATTTAGCCAAAGGCTATTTTTCATCCGTAGTCCCCCAGGCAGGTCAACGCTAACACAACATTACACAGACAATACCTATATTCACATACAATAAATAAATACATACATACACACGTACTGTCAGGGCCATTAAAACATAAATAAATAAATCAGTCAAATTAATTTAACTACAACAATCTCAATGGTTACATGATTGGTTCAATTTTAAAAATGATTTTAACTTCAATTTAAAAGGGCCATGAGCTCTACACCCTTTTATGTCCTCTGGTAGAGCATTCCACTGGTTAGTGGCTTTCACTGTGAAAGATGATAGCCCAAATGCAGAACGACGAAAGGGAACCACACAATTACTCATAAGTGATAGTCTGGTAGATCTTACAGAGGTTTCACAGCGAAGATGAATAAAATCACATAATACAGAAGGTGCCAGACCGTTTAAGATTTTATGAACCATACACAGACTTGAATAAAGTCTAAAATTGTCAAAGTCAAAAAAATTATATTTCCCTATGATCCTACAAGAATGAAAATGGTTAGGTTTTTTAGCTAAAATTTTTAATGTCTGTTTATATAAAGATTTTAAGGGTTTAATAACAGTTTCACCAGCTTGATCCCAACATGTCAAACAGTAAGACATATGAGAGAAGATTGTAGCATGCATAAAAGCCTTAGCTACATCAAAAGAAAGACATGGTCTAATTTGTCTAAAGTTTGCCATATTATGTTTAATATTCCTCACCATTTTCTTTACATGTTTTTTAAATCTGAGATTTGAGTCTAATATTATACCAAGATAATTGAGCTCATTTACTATTTCTATCTTTTCACCATTAATATATATATCAACATCCGGAGATTTAACGTTTGTTTTAGAGAAAAAAATTCCTTTTGTTTTACTGATGTTTAAGCTAAGACATGACTGTTCCAGCCACTGTGTAATCTTTTCTGTAGCAGCATTTAACTTTTCAGCTGCTAGTTCTGCTGTCTTCGCATGTGTAAAAATAACGGTGTCATCAGCATACATTTGTGCTTGTATCCCTTCACACTGTTGCGGAAGATATACAAACTAAATAGTAAAGGACCTAGTACTGATCCTTGGGGTACACCCATTGTATAATGCAAATCACAGGACTTAACCCCTTTAATTTTTACACATTGTTGTCTATTTAATAAGTATGAAGATACCCATGCTAAAGCTTCAGGTGAAAATTGAAATGTAGACAACTTAGAAAGGAGAACTGTATGATTAACGGTATCAAAGGCTTTACGTAGATCTAAAAATATAGCCCCAACAAATCCTCCTTTGTCAACTTTTAAATGTAAAGTAGCTGTTTCGGTAGAATGATTTACTCTGAAACCAAACTGCATACAATGTAGGCCAGCCTCAATGGTATTAAGATGGGATGTCAGCTGTTCAAAAACGATCTTCTCTGCAACCTTTGAGAGTACTGGCAGTATGCTTATGGGTCTGTAGTTACTAACTTGATAATGGTCTCCAGATTTAAAAATAGGAGTAACAATTGCTTTTTTCCATGCAGTAGGAAAAACACTACCTTCAAATGACAAATTAATTAAATGAGTGATAACCGGGGTTAAACTATCTTTGTGAGTTTTAACAAACATAGTATCCAAATCATAAGCATCTTTACATTTTGAATTTTTCAATGAGCTAATAACTTTGTTAACTTGCGTTTCATTTGTCTTAATTAGATTAAAACTTTTACATACATCCTCAATTGGACTAATATTTATTTCCCTTCTTGAAAATGTATCCCCTAATTCTTTAACGGAGTCAATAAAAAAATTATTAAAAATAGTAGCAATGGCACAATCATCTTCAATTAGCTTTCCCTTAACTTTAAGTTTAACATCACCTATAAGATTTGGTTCCTTTCGTAAAAGAGAATTTATGTTTTTCCAAATTAGCTTACCATTACCTTCAGCCTCATTCATTAGATGAAGATAATAGTTGGATTTGGCTACTCTCAGCTCTCGAATAACTTTGTTTCGCAGACCTTTGTAACAAAGCCTATCAGTGTCTCTTCCAGTCTTAATAGCTTTCTTTAATAATGAATCCCTATTCTTCATCAACTTCCATAAATTCTCATTGAACCATGGTAAAACATTCTTATGTTTGATTTTTTTCTGAACACTAATAGTAAATTTATCTCTTACAGACTTAATTCTATTATAAAATGTATTACAACCATAATCTATATCCTTGGAAGATAAGATCATTCCACTTTAGATCAGCTATTTCCTCATCGAATGCTAATAATTTTCCTTTTGGTATACGATGAAAAACATTAGAGGTTACTATATTATTTTTAAATCTGTTTTTCGTTAGTTTCCGTGCAACTAAGGTTAAATTGTGATCAGATAACCCAGTGATCAAATTATAACTCTTAATTATCCTTTCAGGTTTATTAGCAAATATTAAATCTAACTGTGTCTTAGAAGATTTAGCAATTCTAGTTGGCCCTTTAATTAACTGATTTACATTAAATTTATCTGCAATAATTTTCAATTTTTTCCTCTTTAGTTTATCTTCCCAATTTAGGTTAAAATCACCCATAAGAATTATTTCTTTGTTAAGATTACATTCTTTTAAAAGTCCTGTAAGTTGATCATAGAATGTATTATTAACAGAAGGGGGCCTATATACACATAGAACAATAAAAGACATTTGAGAAGATAGAATCATTTTCAACCCCACAAATTCTAAATCATTAGCGGAATTAAACATGAGACGTTCACACTTAATGCTGTCTTTAACATAAATTAACACTCCACCTCCCCTTCCAGAAGATCTATCCCGTCTAAAACATTGATATCCAGGCATAATAAATACACTAGAAGATGATGATTGTTGCAACCACGTTTCAGAAATACAAAGGAAGTCTAAATTTGAATTGGATAATAAATGAGACAACTGTTCGCTCTTTGCAACAATGCTTCTTATATTCAAGTGACCGCCAAAAAGTCCTCTCGGTTTCACTTTCGGATCCCATAGGACCTTGGCATGATTAGCAGTCTCAAAGATCTTACATAATGTCTGCTTTCTTACTGCAGGATTTCGGCAAGAGGAAGCATTTCCATGATACACTGATGTTTCTATTACTCTTGTAGAATGACTGGAGAGTAACGTAGAAGTGTCATACCTTGGAGCATTGAGTACGTTGTTAATTAAACTCGTTTCATTGTTTGGGAGGCCAGGTAGATCTACAGGAAATCCCCAGGTACTCCCTTCACTGTGAGACGCCACCATGGTTGTTGCCAAGTGAGGCTCAGCTCCAGAGTCCTGCTGTATTCCTGGGTAAACTGGTCCCGGATTTAATTGGACATCCCCGGAAAGCAGTAGTAAGATAAGCAAGAAACCATGAGTCTTAGTAAAGTAAGTAAAGTAAACTTTATTTATATAGCACCCATCACAGAAAGAATCACAGAGTGCTTTACAAGTAGCACGTATACAATTTAAAAAACATCATACAAACATAAAAACATAAAAGCACAATCAACTAAAAGCTTGTCTAAATAGCAGTGTCTTCAGCTGTTTTTTAAAAGAAACAATAGAATCGGCCACACGCAATGACAAGGGCAAGGCATTCCACATTTTTGGAGCAGTCGCCTGGAAGGAGCGATCTCCCCGAGTTTTAAGGTGGGTTTTAGGTACCATCAGGAGATTTTGACCTGAGGAGCGCAGAATACGAGACGAAGAGTAAGGGGTCAACATGTCAGTGATATATTGAGGCGTCTGTCCATGTAGTGCTTTAAAAGTTAAAATTAAAATTTTATAATCAATTCTGAATTTTACCGGAAGCCAGTGGAGAGTAAATAAAATCGGAGTAATGTGTGCCCTTCTGTTTGTTCCTGTTAAAAGCCTGGCTGCGGCATTTTGAACCAGTTGGAGACGTCTCAAAGAACAATTGTTAAAACAAGTAAAAAGAGAATTACAATAATCTAACCGTGAAGAAATAAAAGCATGAATGATCATCTCCATGTTAGTTTTGGGCAGTATTGTTCTTAATTTAGAGATATTTCTCAAATGATAAAAACAGCTTCTGACCAGCTGTCTAGAATGACCATCCAGGGACATCGATTGGTCAAACAAAACACCGAGGTTTCTTAGGCTCGTCTGGAAAGACGAGTCCAAGGAACAGAGGTGTTGTTTAATTTGAGATATTTTTTGTTCTGGAGCGATGATCATAGTTTCAGTCTTTTTTGTATTCAGTTGTAGAAAATTGTTATATAACCAAGACTTAATGCATGACAGACATTCAAGTAAATCCGTTAATTTTCCAAACTCAGAATCATTAAAAGAGCAGTACAGCTGAATGTCATCAGCATAAAAGTGATAAGACACATTATTAAAATTTCTGATTATTTCACCAAGCGGGCTCATATATAATAAAAACAAAAGAGGACCTAAAACTGAACCCTGAGGAACTCTGTATAACAGAGGGGTCATATCTGACAGAATGTTATTAACAGACACACAGAATGATCTGTCGCTCAAGTAAGAGGTAAACCATCTAAGAACAACACCAGAAAAACCCATTTCATTTTGTAATCGATTTAACAGGACCGTATTGTCTAATGTATCAAACGCTGAAGATAAGTCAAGTAAAATCAGCACTGTGTACTGTCTTGAGTCAGCAGCCATCAGAATGTCATTTGAAACTTTAAGAAGTGCCGTCTCAGTTGAATGGCATTTCCGGAAACCTGACTGAAATTTATCAAGTATATTTTTCCCATTAAGAAATGTAGTCAGCTGGCCAGCGACCACTCTCTCAAGAATTTTAGATAAAAAAGGCATTTTAGATATTGGCCTATAGTTAGTTGGCACAGAAGAATCCAAATTAGGTTTCTTTAATAAAGGGCTGACAGCTGCTTGTTTAAAATGACTAGGAACAGATCCACTTAAAAGGGAAAGGTTAATCAATTTCACAACAAATGGTCCAAGTAAATCAAACACATTTAATAACAACGAAGTCGGCACTACATCAAGCGGGCTAGAAGATGGTTTCATTTTACTTAATATGCTCTTAATATCATCTAGATTGATTGGAGAAAAAGTATCCCAAGTGTATGAGGCAGGTGACCCACATGAAATGACATCAAGAGATGGAATTATAGTACTTCTAATATCTTGCACCTTGTTTACAAAAGTATTTAAAAACCTATTGCAATCACTCTTTGAGTGTACAGGCACTTGGGGAGCAAGGGGAGAGACGATCTTAGATATTGTATCAAACAGGACTTTAGAATTATTCTTATTCTGAGTTACAAGATTAGTAAAGTATTCTGACCTGGCCTGTTTTATCTTAACATTTAGCAGTGAGATAAGCTCCCTCAAATGCAATCTATGTACTTCTAGACTTGTGGATTTCCATAAACGTTCAACTTTACGGCACTTTCTCCTGAAAGACATTATATCATCATTCATCCAAGGGCACACATTATTAGGGAATATGCTTTTACTTTTCAATGGAGAAACTAGATTTAAAACCGACAGACACTGATTATTAAAAGACTGAAGAAATAATTCAGCATTATTACAATCAATAAAAGAACTCGGGTCAAATGACTCCGAAAATTTCTCTGCTGTAGCTTGATTGATAATACGTCTTTGCAACATCGGTCTACATGGAAGACAGTCAACATTAGAAGACAGATTAAAAAATATGCAACAATGATCGGTCACATTTATGTCCACAACACTCAAATGGTCAATACTCAGACCTAATGAAAAAACAAGGTCCAGAGTATGACCTTTTATATGTGTAGGACCTAAAACACATTGTTTAAAATTAAATGATTCAGTGAGTGTTAAGAATTCAGATGCCACAGAACATGACGAGTCATCGACATGCAAGTTAAAATCCCCAAGTATCAGAACCTTTTCAAGTTTGATAATTGAAGATAAAAACTCGGCAAAATCAGCTAAAAACAAGCGAGCAGAACCAGGAGGGCGGTAAATTAAGACACAGTAAAATGAATCATTATTTCCAACCTTAGTCATCTGCAGCTCAAAGGAGTCGAAAGAATCCGAATTGATCAACCTGCAGCAGAAACGGTCCCGGTAGACGAGAGCGAGTCCGCCTCCTCGTCGCGACACCCGCGGTGTCCCATACACAGAACAGTCCGGGGGACACAGTTCATTGAGTCTTTCGAGTAGACGCGCCGGGTCTCCGTTGACATCTGGTCTGTTTACATATCACAGCGCGTCCATACCTCAAAACAGATGAATAAATTGCATGATAGCCGAATAAGTTTTGATGAAAACTTCCCGCATGGATAGATACCGGGAGAGGATCGAAGTGAAAACAGTTTTTTCCCTGATCCACATAATTGCTTGAATTCTTGAAGCACAGCTGATCAGCGTGAACAGTTCTGATCACCACACGTACCGGTAGTGCAATAGTGGAAAAGAGTAGTAGTGTAAAAAACATACTACAAAATGTAGATTCCAATTTCTCATTGATAAAATATTTAGCTCTGCTTAAAAAAATTAATACGGCCTCTGACAAGTATTCATTAAAACAAAGAAAACGGCCGGCTAGTTGGAGAAACGGAGGAATTGCAGCACCTGCCAAGATGCGATCCGACGTCGCCGCCATTGTCGCCATTTTAAGTGCAGGCATATTCTCTGAGCGAGCCCAGAGAAAATTCTTACAAGAGCAGCCTGTCTGAGAGCGCGCGCTCAGTTTCCGCGCGCGAGCAAGAGAGATTCGCACTCGGCACATTATATTCCGCGCGCGAGCAGAGAGATTCGCGCTCGCGCATTATATTAATGTACTTTCGCCCTACAATAATGCGCTCTCGACATTTGACAGGATAATAACGCCATATAATGTGACTCCGCCTACGGAGAGCACACGCTATTCAAACGCAAATGAATGAGGCAATCCACGCAAACCTGTGAACGCCCACATATCAGTTTATTCAGATCATTACTTGTTTACACCGTCTCGCAGCGCTGTGAGCAATAACAATAATGAAAAAAGTACCTCAGAAGTGCGGGTATATCGAGGAGCGAGCTGAGGAATACTGTAAGTTTTTTTTTCTTCTCACGTGAAACGGGTTTCTGTTTATGAATGAATGAATGGCAGAGATGCGCGCTGTTTACCACAGCTCGCAAAAAGACAGTTTAAATTTGAATCGCGTATGTGAATGAATGATGATGTTTTAGCAAACTGTATTACTATACTGAGATGAGTAAAAATCGACTGAAATACGTTGAAATAAAATGTAGGCTATTTGTATAAGCAATACGTATTAAACTGCAAATTAACATTTATATGCCCTAATATTTCATAAAAACAACGTTACAGTCAGGCGAAATATGAAAGACAACATTTTGTTGACTAGATTTGAGTACAGTTTTTACTGTAGAATATACTGCCACATCAAATAAGCTTTTGTTTAGCAATTTTTATATATATATAAAATAAAGTCATCAACTAAGATGTTAGCTGTTCCAATTTTGGCTATATTCAAACTAATGAATACATAGATAGGCCTAAAATGTAGGCCTATAATCATTTTTTTTTTTTACAAAGAAAGAGTACACTTGAAATATTGTTGAAATTTTAATTATTGTTGTAATTGTAACCTTTTTAATAAAATAGCAAAACATATTTACAAGATAGATGTAAGCAAAATCTTAAATGGTCAATATAAGTCTTCTTCTAATTTTTTGTCCTTGCATTGTGGTTCAGTCAGTCAGAGTCACACCTGAATGAATGGCTAATTATGCAGAGTCATTATGCATAATGGGTGGGACATTTTGTATTCCAAGGTGTAAACCACTCCTCGTTCACGCCTACTCGCATATTGGCTTTCCAAGCAAAACCTGTTTTACATAAATTTAAATCAATGTATTGTTTTATCTGAACGATAAAGCAAGACTATTTTCACATAATTTTGAAGCCAGAACTCGAAGGAAGAACATCCATTAGTCAAAAGTCTTATTCATGCATATTTATTATGAGTTTTGAGGTCTTCTTTCAGCAACTTTCATTTTTATTTTTTTCAATAACCACGCATAAGCATTATTCTCTTAAAAATAAAAAAATATACATGCATGGTGATCACATATTTTGGTAGCCCTGTTTGTGCTATATAGAGTGAATTTACACCTTTGCCATTAACATGTTTATAAATAACTGAAAAAAGCACAAATGTCAGAGCATGTCAGAACACCTCCAGGGCCCAGAAAACACCTCAGACTCCAGAGGGTTAACACTGGAGTTTTTGCTGTGTGAGTTCATGGGTGGAATAAATATATGGCAGGACTTTTTCTTTCTGATCCCTGGACTTTCCACCTCTGGATGTTGGTAAGTAGTCGTAAATACGCTGTCATAATAATGTTTGATATAATGTCTTTTCTGCTTGTCAATATTAATCTGATTAGCCCTCTCATGTTCAGTCACTGCATTATATCTGTCTTCTCCAAATGCTTCGCATTTCATTGCTTTCTAATTCAAAACAGGGTGATTAAACACTGTCTGTCACGTGACGTGCTATAGGCCTAGACCTTCAATCAGTTAATCATATTCATATCAGGTTTAAAGTAGTAAAATTAGTTTCAAAGTTGTATTTGTAGTAGAAGCACAGTAAAAACAACATTTACCATGCTTTTAGTAGACACATTAACCTTAGTTTTACTGTGATGGGTGTAGTAAAGGACAGCAACCACAACACTTACCATGTTTTTACCACAGTAACTTTAGTTGTACTGTGATAGGTATAGTAAAATGATAGAAACCACAAAACTTGCTTTCACCTCAGTATTGGTAGTTTAAAAGTGATATTTCTTGTAAATGCATAGTACAACAGTACAACTTGCCATGCTTGTAATGCCTTATCATGTAAAATCCAATATTTGTTAGGTAAATCAGTACTTTTTCCTTTAAATAATCCTATAGGGCAGGGGTCTTCAACTAAAATCGCTTGAGGTCCAGTAAATGAACCCTCCTCACCAGCCGAGGTCCGGACAATTATATACCTAAAAATATGAATTGATGGGTTTTACCAGACTAAAGAAATGAGTGTAGATAACTTTTTTTTTTTTATTGAACAAAATATAATGTTATGGATAAACATATGTCTTTTCATATGTATAAGCAGCCATAAGTAATCCTTCACAAAACTGATCTAATTTTAATGCTGTTCTGTTATGTCCTTTAAGTTGATTTGGTACAAAATATCTGAATTCAACCAGTAACAATGTCTGACAAAAATATGATTAAGGAAACTGTGCAAAATGCCTTCATCTCTAAATGTGCACTAAACATACATTAATTTCAACATTAACAACTTAAAAGGAAAACTAAAGTGCTTTTTTCGGCTGAACTGAGATTAACTATCACAATCAACGCAAACCTCCTTGTATTGTCTCTACTTAACTAAATCAATGTATCTAATGTTGATAATCAGCAATATCATTCAGAAACACATGCAAAAAATAGTGCCACCAGTGTTGGAAAAATTAAAAAGTGCAAGAAACCCTTTATCTCTTATTTTGTACAGTCCATAAAAATGTAAATAACCTCTTATGAAATTTAAATAAAATTGTCTAAAATTCACTGTATTCTCAGTGAACACTCATATGCTCGATGTTGGGCGGCGAATGAGTGAGAGAGGACGACCCGTGTAGATCGCTCATACTGGGCTTTGAGCTCATTTATTTTCTGCGCCCTTACCTCGGACTGCTGAGGATAAGTTTCTTCTAATAAGTGTCTATGTTTAGCTTCGTAATGACATTTAATGTTTCCACTTTGAACAACCGCGACAGACTCGGAGCAAATGAGACACACAGGCCTTGTAACAGTTACAGCTCGATGCAGGAAGAATAAATGCGTATTTTTCCACCAATTATCTCGGAAAACTCGGTTTTCAGCGTCAACTTTACTAATTTTTGAAAATGCCATTGTTTTTCACTCACTGAAAGTTTTATCTCTCTGCGTTTTTCACTCGCTGAAAGTTTCATCTGTCTGCGCGCTCTCTGCTCTCTTCATTGCACGCAATGACTGCGCGTCTGAACGTAGCAACAGTGAGCATAGTAACTGTAGTAGCAACCATAGCAACCCGTTGCGCTGTTGGACCCAAACGGCTCTACTGAGCTGACTTTGATGTGCCTGATATAAATGTGTTTTTATTAGAAAATAGCGGCATTTATTTATTTCATTATGTCAAAAGGCTTCGCGGTCCGTATGGACGCATTTTGCGGTCCGGATTCGGACCGGGGTCCGCCAGTTGGTGACCCCTGCTATAGGGGGCTATATTATACATAAAGGTATTTTCTTTTCTCTTTTTTTTTAGCTGAAAAGACCAAAAGGGCCTTTCGGACTCATTCAGTGTTTGAGGAGAAGTAAATAGAGGAGATGGAAAGCTAAAAAGGCAAAACTAGATTCGATTTGAATTATCTATTGATTAGATAAGATTTGCGTCTGTTGTTGATGCCAGTTTCCCATTGAAAGAAATGGAGTTCCAAATTCGTCATAGAGTGGCGCCGAGGGGTGCCTTTGGCCTCCTTGGGAGTGAGAATGGGTTGTGATTATATAATTTGTAACTTACACACTAAACTCATTACAACAAACATTCAAAGTGTGCACATGTTTTAGATTTCAAATTATATCTGTTTATAACTGTGATTATGGATTTATAGATCAGATCAGATAGGAGCAGCACATTAGTCTGTAATCAGATGTGATCTTATTTTTGTTTTCAATATGAATGGAGGGCAACTATCACAAATTAAATGTGACATTTGGTCTGAAAAGAATAGTCAAAGACTTGGAAATGACTCCGATCTTCAACCAGATGGAGGAACTGGATAATATTCTGAATGATCTGATCAAATCTGACTTCTGATATATAATACTGCCTAAATCATAATCATACACTGTTGTTTTGTAGCCTAGAAATCTAGACGCACCCTAGCGGCAGCTAAATTTATTTCGCAGCCAGGTGGGTCTAGCAACTCTCAATAGACCTTCTAGCTGCAAAAACCTAAATTGGGTCAGGCCAATCACGTCGTGTATAGAGTAGGCGGGGGCGGGCTTAACATATGACGACAGAGTTGCGACGGTTGCCACTTGAAAACAAAGAATGACGGCTGCTGATGGAGAACAACGGTCTTTCGAATCGGCTTTGGCCGCGACTCTGGAGGACTTGGAGTTAAGTTTTTCTTTGAGAAAAGAGCAAAGAACGGCACTTAAGTCATTCTTAAAAAAAGGAAGATGTGTTCGTCGTTTTGCCGGCCAGATCTGGCAAAAGTTGAATCTATCAACTAAGCTCCGCTGTTGGGAAAACGCTCTGGTTGGTTGAAGCGCTGTCCTATTGCGTGCAGAGGGAATTTGAAAGACAGCCATTTACCCCGCCCCTCGGATTAAACCGCGTCTATGGTGAGTTTCCAGACTTAACATCTTGATGTAGGTCTGGCTTGCCAGGCTAGTTGTTTTGTTGACCAGAGGAGAACTGAGCGACTGAGTTTTTTTTTTTTTTCTCCTTTCTTCACCTTTGTCACCTTTTGTCTTGCTTATGTGACAGGTTGATAATCTAACGTTCAGTTTTGCTCATTGGAATTGGGGAACTTGTACGGAGCCCCTAAAGGGACGTGGTGGTGGAAATTTTTTTAGGTTGGGAGAACATTTTTTTGCAAATCTTTTGCGTTCCCTCTCAAAACTTTTGCGTTCCCCCGAGATACTTTGCGTTCCCTCGCAAAACTTTTGCGTTCCCTCGCAAAGATATTTGCGTTCCCACGCAAAACCTGTTTTGAGCTCGGACAGACAATTCCTGTTTAATGTCCCGCTGGCAGTGTTTCAGAGCTCAGTACGTTAATGGAGCGTTTCATAGTGTTTGAACTTGGACTCAGATGCGGTCAGTGCTTAACTCAAGGAGTTCAGTGAATATTCACATAGGCTATTCGAACGTCAAGTCAAGTATTTTAAATAATCTTCTGTGATCTAATTTGGCATCAGATAAAAAAATCAGACAGAAAATATACTATTTGATAGTCTTCTGCACAATGATGATAGTCTATACAGATTAGCATTACATTATAAATATAATCTATTATTATGACAATACCTGGCATGGCTTGAAAAACACAGGTACAGTAAATCAAATATCATTGCAATCATATTTATTGTCTTCAAAACATCTTTATCTGCATGTTACAGCGATCTCTTGTTAGCTTTGTGTGTATCAGTGACGTCCTGGAATGTCACATGATTATGGCTCTTCTTCATGTTCCATATATGGAATATTTTTGTGCATAATAGCGCCCTCAGGCTATTGGTATGAATTGAAAATACACAGTATCAGAGTATTCAACCGCTCATAATGATTACATCGACGCATTTGGGTATAAATTCAATAATATTATTCCTGTCAATAGAAATATGATGTAAACCTATGAGAATCTATCAATATTTCTCCAAATCTGCACATTTTTGAGCTAAAAGCCCTGAGGGACGTTGTTTTCTGAAGCACTGTCATGACGACAGCACAGAGTTTTTTTTATGAATGAAAGCAGCTGACACGCATTATTCATATTAAAGGTATCGACTCATTTTTTCATTTCATAACTCCTGACATAAATTAAGAAATAACTTTCGCTATAAGTTTCTCAGAATACAATAGTGGTCAAATACTGAAACTTGAGTCTTATATCTTTTTAATGATGTATAGTTTGTCAAGGTATAACATTAAATCTGATAGTAACTTTGAACTAAATAAAAAAAAAAAACGCTTCAGTGCGCGGGCGCACTGGCAACGGTTAACAGGTTAAGAAGGGGACCAGTTCCACCACAGCATACAGTGGAGTCAGTTGAGGCTACCGAGACAGAAACTGGAGGTGCAGTGCAGAAAGGCCCAGGGCCGTCATTGATTAGATGCCACACAGCAGAATTGTTGGCTGACGAGACTGCTAAAAAACTGAAGGACAGTGCTTTTGGGGATTGCTTGGCCATCGAGGTGAAGATAGCAGGTGTCAAAACCAAGTGCCTCTTAGATACAGGGTCAGAGGTGTCCACCATATCCGAGTCACACTTCAGACAGCACTTTGGGGAGCAGAAGTTGAAGTTATCCTCTGCGTGCTGGGTTAAGCTTACAGCGGCCAATGGACTGGACATTCCTGTCTTGGGATGCTTGCAGGCTGATGTAGAATGTCTGGGAAAAGTATTTCCTGGAAAGTGTATATTCGTTCTGACTGACACAAGTCCTGATGTGAAAGAAATGAAAGGGGTGTCTGGGATCATCGAGATGAATGTACTCAGTGAAGTTCAGTCCTTGTTTATCTCAGCTGAGGGGATGGAGAAGATTGACAAGTATAATGGGCGAGATGAAGCCCAGGTCCGGAGAGTGCTTGCTAAAGTTGAGAAAGAAACAGGACATCTAGGGTCTGATGGAAGGATTGGGTATGTCAAGATTGCCGGAAGACAGGCTGTCACTATTCCTCCTCGCTGTGAGAAGGTGCTGGAAGGCCGCTGTGGAGTGTCGCCTAGGGTGAATAGTCATGTGCTAGTTGAGCCAGTCGCTGGAGCAAGTTTGCCAAACGGACCTTAGTGGCTCACGTTCTTGCTAAAACAGAGGATGGAAAGGTCCCTGTGCGTGTAGTGAACTTGAGTGGAAAGGCTGTTAGACTTGTTCCCAGATCCAGAGTTGATTCTGTTTATAAGCCAAAGGAAGTAATCACAAAGGACGTGCTTGAATTTGAGGAAGATGATGGAGTACTTCATGTCAAAGAGTTGGTGCAAGACAAAGTTCAAGCTGATAAAAACTCACCCATACCGCTACCAGTTCCTGATGAAGTGAACTATGAAGGACTCACACCAGAACAATGTGAAAGGCTCATTGAGTTGCTATCAAAGCACAGAGATGTTTTCTCCAAAGATAACCAAGATAATGGCTACACCACGGCTGTGGTGCACAATATTCCGACAGGTTAAGCGCCACCGATAAAGCAGCGACATCGTAGAGTACCACCGCAAATATTCCAAGAGGTCAAAAGGCATGTCCAGGGTCTGGTGTCCCACGGAGTCCTTAAAGAAAGCAGTAACCCCTGGGCATCACCCGCAGTTATTGTTATGAAGAAAGATGGCAGTGTGTGTTTCTGCTGCGATTATCGAAAACTAAACGAAGTAACATATAAGGATGCATATCCGCTTCCACGGGTGGATGAGTCCTTGGATGTGTTGGGCAACGCCAAGCTGTTCTCTACACTGGATTTGACTACTGGGTATTTCCAGGTGGCTGTGAGTGAGAAGGATCAGGAAAAGACAGCCGTCACCACTCCATTTGGGCTGTTTGAGTGGACCAGGATGCCGTTCGGGCTGTGCAACGCTCTGGCAACTTTTCAGCGCCTTATGGGTGTGGTGCTTGGTGACTTGGCCTTTGAGGTTCTTCTTGTCTATCTAGATGATGTCATTATCTTCTCCAGAGATTTTGAAAGCCACAGTGAGAGGTTAGAACTTGTCTTTAACCGGCTAAGACAATATGGTCTGAAGTTAAAGCCAAGCAAGTGCTTTCTTCTAAAGCCCGAAGTAAAGTTTTTAGGACACCAGATCTCTGCAGATGAGAAAGTTAAAGCCCTGGATATGTGGCCAGTTCCTAAAAATGTGAGAGAGGTCAGGCAAGTGCTTGGTTTTATGAGCTATTACCGAAGTTTTGTCCCAAGGTTTGCTCAAATTGCCAAACCACTCCATGCACTGATAAGTGGAGGAAAGACAAGCAAGAACCCAGGAACGTTTACTTGGAGCCAAGAATGTCAGTCTGCATTGGATGAGTTGAAAGGATGTTTGACGTCACCACCAGTTCTGGCATATCCCGACTTCAGTGAACCCTTTATACCAGAGGTCGGGAACCTATGGCTCGCGAGCCACATCTGGCTCTTTGGCAAAAATCATGTGGCTCGCGAGGTCTCTAACCCTTTACCAACAAACCATCGATGAAAAACAATTAAAACACATCAACAGAGATCGGCTCTCTGCAGAAAAAGCAACCAATTACAATTCCCTTGTTGTAGTACAGCCTACTGAAGTTAATGAAAAGTTTATGATAATAATAATATTAAAGTTGTACCGGCAAAAGTGCGTGTTCAGTGCTGTTCGCGAGTGTCACGAGTCACCACAGCAATCAACTAACCGCTTACGTTTCTGTGGTAACCTACAGCTCCTGCACTGGGATTCAAGCTGGCGAAAACCATTCTAGAACAGCAGCAAAAATGTAAAAGTAGACTTTATAAACTTTAATATAACATTTTATTGAAACGGGTGCTTTGCTGCGCATAGAGACATTTCACCCGCTGGTAGGCTACTTTCACTTTTGCCGCAGAGACCCTTTATGTCCTATAAATGTGTCGTATTTTTGATAATCCGCGCAGATTTCAGTTGACGATTCTGTTTAAAGTTATTAAAAACAAAACATGAATGAATGAGAAAGAAAAGAACAGGATGTGCTTTATATTGAAAAGAAATATTAAAAGCGCGATAAGTCGCGAAAGAGAACTGACAGGATACTGTGCGCGCGCTCCGAGCGCAACACGGACAAGCAGCCTTTGTCTTCGGTTGCGCGCCTAAACGGCCAAATAAACACAGAAATATATCAAAATGCTAAGTCGAGTATTCACGTAAACACAGCAGATAGTACTGTGTGCATTCATTCTCTCTCACACGCACACAAAATGGTATATGCTCATCACTTGGTACTCAACCTCACAGTGAAAGCCCTGCAGAATTAATTCCATATTGCAACTTATTTATTGTTTGCTGAATATTTGTTAATAATATTAATAATTAAATAATATTAATAATAATTACTACGGTTGAATTTTTTATTGAAAAAAGCACGTCTTTAATATTAACTTTAATAATATATATATATAGGCAAATTTTTTTCCTACTGTGGCTCTTTTGGAAAAATGCATTATCCAAAAATGAAAAAATGGCTCTTTGGTCAAAAAAGGTTCCCGACCCCTGCTTTATACTTACCACATATGGAAGTCTTCATGGACTGGGAGCAGTCCTCAGCCAGAAACAGGAAGGGATTGAGCGTGTTGTGGCATATGCAAGCAGAGGGCTAAGAGGTTCTGAAAAGAATGACAAAAACTATAGTGCATTCAAATTGGAGCTGCTTGCATTAAAGTGGGCGATCACTGAAAAATTTAGAGAATACCTTATGTATTCAAAGTTTATGGTGATTACTGACCATAACCCACTAAGGTACCTCTACTCAGCTAACCTTGGCGCAGTTGAGCAGCGCTGGGTAGTGCAGTTGGCCGAGTACGACTTTGAAGTATGCTACAAACCTGGCCGACACAACACGAATGCCGATGCCCTGTCAAGGATTCCCTCCAAGGAGGAACCACAGAAGGATGATGATGGGAAGGATTTTATTCGGCTAGGAGCTGATGAAGTGAGAGCATGCTTGTGGCCAGGCAAAAGGGTCAACCAAGAGCAACCTGATGGTAAAGCCGCGGTGCAGGCATCAATAAGAGGAGAAAGGAACGAGGATCCTGTGATCGGCCCCATTTATAAAGCAGTATCTGAGAACAAGAGACTGAGTAGAATGGATCACAGATGGATCACAGAGAATGGATCACAGCTCAGTAATTTGGAGATGGTTCGGATTCACAGTATCAGATGAGGAACAACATCACGTTTTTTGTAGGGAGTGCAATAAACAAGTTACAGCCAGGGGTGGAAGCACTACAAATCTTTTTCACCACCTAAAACAGTGGCACAAACTGCAGTACGAAGAGTCTTTGAAACTGCGCGCTGCAGAAGTCCCAGCCGCAAGCCATAGACAATGCGAAAAAGCTCCAGCCCTGAAACAAAGCTCACTGCAAACTTCATTTTCCCGCAATGTGCCTTATATAAAGAAAAGTGACAAGTGGTGTACTATAACTAAAGCGGTGTTCTATCACATTGCTAAAGATATGGTCCCCGTTGCAATTGTGGAACAAGTCGGATTCAAAAAGCTACTGAAAACTATGGACCCGAGATATGAGCTTCCCAGTCGCAATTACTTTGCACGAGAAGCACTGCCACAAATGTACACTGAAGTCAGACAGAGCCTTGCTGACCGGCTCGCTAACGTGACCCATTTTGCGTTGACCAGCGATATGTGGTCGAGCAGGACGTGTGAGCCTTACATGAGAGTGACAGTTCACTTCATTCAAGACTGGGAAATGAAAACAGCGTGTCTGCAAACAAGTAATTTTCCCCAGGATCCCACCGGTGAGCACATAGCTGAGGCCCTGCAGGACACAATTGCAAGCTGGAAACTCCAAGAAAAGTATCTGGTTGCTATAACAACCGACAACGGGAGCAAGACTGCACTTGGCTATTGGTGAGTGCAGTGTTTTAAGGAATATTCTGTTATTTTACTTTAAACAAAAACATATTAACCCTGCGCGTTTTGCCGGATTTTCTCCACATTGTAGCACTATAAACTTAAATTACTCCATCATTTATGGTCATACAGAAAAAAGAAATATAAAAAAAGAATCTGTGATATTTCTCCTTTTGTATGTGTCCACTTACAATCAAATCAAAACATTGTGCTTTTGTAAAATAAAGAAAATAAACAGGGTGTGCGTTCTGCCTCTCCGTCGCGGTGAACTTTTTTTTCTTGAGCACGTCAATAAACTGAAACAAAACTCAGCAAATACTTGTAACACATTTATGAGCCATATACCTTTATAAACATTAAGTGTGTACTTTTAAATGATCGGATTCAAAACGAAAACAAATATTCTCTGTTTAAGTAATTTGTATAAAACCAACAAGATGTCCAGCTTCTCAAACGCTTGCTCATTACAGTTAATTTGGCCACGCCCACTCGCGCAAAAGACATTCACATGCAAATCTCCACATGGGACGCGAACGCGCTCGTTACCTCAAAAACAAAACACCAAAACACTTCACAAGTCTCTGCTTTTCGTCGAGCGCCGTGAGCTTACATTGGAATTACCTCAGAAGAAGAAGATTTGAAGACAAGGAAGATGTAAGGTAAGAAATTCTTACATATTAGTTTGTTATTGTTGCATAAATTTCACATTGCAGTTGAACTGTTGCTAGATATATGGTGAATATTATAATATTTAGACCCGTGTTTACTGTTACTGTGTTTGTGGATATCTGCTCAAATGTAGATATGGTAATCATAATGTTTTATATTTGAGCGCGATCGCGTTTGAATGTATCATATTTGGATCGCGATCGCGTTTGAATGTATCATATTTGGAGCGCGATCGCGTTTGAATGTATCATATTTGGTGAAAAGCACCAAACGGCTTCATGTTTTTACTATTATCTCATGCCATATCATCATAACAAATGGAAACATTTGAAGTAACATGATAATCAATATATTTTTCTCTTTATAAATATATTTTGGAAGATATATAGGCTGCTAATATGGTTATTGTTATTATTTTATGCAGCACTGCGCATAGCCTATGCCTATAAGGCACAATAAACCTGATGTTCATTATTATTGGAAACATTTATGTGTGTGTGTATGTATGTGTGTATTCTGTGAATTTTAAAAAGCAATTTTAACCAGAAAAATCTAAAATTTATACCCAAAATCGTGCAGGCCTATAGTTTCTCTTGATATCAGTATGTTCACTCTTTTTTTTTTTAGGGCCCAGATGCCACTCCTGCTGACTTCAACATTCACATGAGTCTCTGTACATGAACACGGTAAAGTGAAAATCAAACACCTTGGAAATGAAAGGTATGTACAATGTTTTTAGGGATGGCACAAAGGTCTCTGTCTTTGGATAATAGTTTTCAGTGAGTGCTTTTTTTGTCATTTGTTTTGTATCTTTGGATTATGTTGTGTTGTAAATAAATCCAAACAATTTAAAAGACATTCTTTTTTAAATCTCCTCATTTACAGTATTGTGCAAGGTTGCTCAGCATGATAGGGCCCTGATAGCTCCTAATAGGGCCATTAGGGAGTGTCTTTGTCTTTCTCAGGTGAGAAAAGCTTACATATTAATGAGGTCCCGCATAAGGCTTTTTCACACAAAACACGTCATAAAATTTTTAAATCAATATATTGTCTTATCTAAATGAGCAGTCCGGGTGATTTTCACATAGTTTTGCAGCAAATATTCTAGGCTATGTCATACAATTTTCAAAAGTCTTGTGAAGAAATAATCAGTATGGGTTTTATGACCTTATTTCAGTGAGATTTTTTTTTTGTATTTTCACAAACCACGCATAAATGTCATTATCTCAAAACAACAAACTTTTACACACATGCTGCTGATATATTATTGTAGCAGAGTTTGTGCTGAATACAGTGTAATTAGAATTTAGCCATGAAAATATCACAAGTAACAGAAATAAGCACAAATGTCAGAGCATGTCAGAACACCTCCAGGGCCCAGAAAACAGCTCAGACCTCAGAGGGTTAAAATGTTAGTTTTTCCTTATTTTCCTTTGTGTGTCTGTCTGCAACTTTGTGTTTTATGCTGCTGTTTTGGCCAAGTGTCCGTTGAAATATGTATTGTTAAATATAGGTTAAATAGATTAATAAAACACAAAACTTAAAGTGCTAAATGTAAAATCACTTACAATACAGAATGGTAGATTTCAGACCCATATTAATTAGGTTTCCGTTATTGGATAAGAATTAGTGATGCATTGATGTATTTACCACTTTAATGTTACAGCTGGTAAAGGTGAGATAATTATGACCTTAAAATGCGGGTTAGCCTGTTGATATCATCAAGGTAACATATATTTAGCTATTATGATAGACTATAGTTTTTTAAATTGTGGAGTTTTTAGTGGAGTAGAAATATTAAGTAGCATTCAAAAATAGCATAAATATTAAATACTAAGAACAACAAGAACGGAACATGAGTAAATGTACATTCAGTATAGTCAATTTATAAATTATACAAAAATAATAATACATAAAAATCACTTGCATGATTAAAATTCAGGGAAAAAAAAGAATATAATATTTGATATTTATGATTAGTACTTGTGTTGATTAAAAAAAAAAAAAACTATGAAATGAGAAAATAATATTAATGTAGAATATTTCTAAAGCTTAATTTTGGATTAGTTGTATGAATGTGTTAAAGTGAAACCAGAGTCAAATTTCTCGCATAAGCACGATTTGTTTAATAGTTTTTTATGATTCTGACAGGACATGGCATGAATGACAAGCGTGTCACCCGGGCCATTTCTTTGTGCAAAAGAATTGTAAGCTGTTTTTCGTACAACTGGAAGAAAAGGAGACATCTTGCTGAAGTCCAGATTCAGCTGGGTCTGCCAAGTCACCAACTCATAACCGAGTCTGCCACACGCTGGGGATCCAGGCAGCAGATGATAGAGAGAGTCCTGGAGCAGGAAGGAGCACTGGCCAACGTCCTGTCTAATGACAAAATGACCAGGCACCTTGTCCCTACCTGGCAGGACATAGAGGTCCTAGAAGCAGTCCAAAAGGTCCTGAAACCTCTCCAGGACTTTACTGATGCTTTATCAGGTGAGGAGTACATCACTCTATCATATGTGAAACCTGTGCTGCACCTTTTTAACGAAAGTCTCCTGGCATGTGAAGAGGGTGATCGCGAGCTTTGTAAATCGATCAAGACCAGCATTGTTGAGTACCTCAACAGCAAGTATTCTGACCCAGCCATTACTGACCTTTTGGACATGGCTTCATTTGTGGATCCTCGGTTCAGGGCCGCCTACATCCCAAGAGAAAAAGTCGATGCATTGAAGCACAGAGCTGTCTTGGAGGTGGAGACGCTACTGGCTGATCAGAGCAGCTGTCAACCGCCTTACCTATGTGTGCCCACTGTGCCTGAGCCTGCAGATGGAGAAGCAGCAGTAGCACCAAAAGCTAAGAGACTGGCAAGCTTCTTCAAGAAGCACACCGCCACCACCACTGCACCAACCAAAAGAGGGGGGCTATTGAAAATGAACTGTCAAGTTACTTGCAGTCCGCAAGTGTGGAGAGTAACACTGATCCCCTCAAGTGGTGGAAGGATCATGAAGTTTTCTTTCCATCTCTGAGCCACCTGGCAAAAAAGTACCTCTTGGTACCAGCTACCAGTTCACCCTCCGAAAGGGTTTTCAGCTGCAGTGGCAATATCGTGACCTGCCACAGAGGATCTCTGATGCTGGATGCCGTTGACAGGCTGGTGTTTCTCGCACAAAATATTTAAACGAAGGAGGATACGCTTGTCTGTCTTGTAATGTCTACCTCAAGACAGCATTACTATTTATCAAAGTAAACAAAAGAGGGGGAAAATGTTTATTGAGTTGATAATCTGTTTCTTGTGCAACTGGTTGAGACTGTTCAGATAAGAAATTGAGTTAACAAAAAGGAAAAGGTAATCTCAAGCTGATGTTTAAAAAAAATGTTCTTAAACTGAGCACTTTATTTTGTTCTTTATATGTAAATGCTGCCTTTACTAAGGTTTGTCATATTCTTTTGTAATGTTTGTCATTTGCATATTATTGTTATATTGTTATTTGATTTGTTAGAAAGGAGAAGAAAATCTGTTATTTGATTTTAATAAGCCATTTACAGTTGTCAAACTACATTTTTTTGATATTGTAATTTTCTCATAAATATATTTATTTTAGAAAAAGATTGGCCTATTTTATTTTATAGGCTAATTTTATTTAAGATATTTTTATTTTATTTAAATGTGCACCTTATGGAGCTTTGATTTCAAAAAAGGTACTCCTGTCCTGTTGTTATACAGTATTTTTGTTTACATTTTATTGTTATCTGAACAGCTGAGCATTTAATTATGAACCAGGTGAAGAAACCTGTTTATTATTTATTCATTTGATTTTGCAACTGTTCACTGCAATGGCCGGTTTCAATAAAACTACTTGTGATGTCATATTTGGCTTTGACTTTGACTGAACATTTGCTCTCACTTTGCGGAAAAAAATATTGCGATATATATCGTATATCGATATTCAGCCTAAATATATCGGGATATGACTTTTTGTCCATATCGCCCAGCCCTAGCTCCTATGACCTGCAGTAAAGTTTCAGCTCCATTAGAGGTCCTAGCCATGGATTATACGCAGCTTGAGCAGTCTTCTGGAGGGTATGAAAACGTGCTTGTTCTTACCGATATGTTCACCAGATTCACAGTTGCTGTTCCTACAAAGAATCAGGCTGCAAACACAACAGCAAAAGCGCTGCTTAAGCACTGGTTTGTTTATTACGGCTGTCCGGCTCGCTTGCACTCGTACCAGGGCAGGTGTTTTGAGGCCAACGTGATCAAGGAGCTTTGCAAAGTCTATGGTATAGGAAAAAGCCGTACCACCCCATACCATCCACAGGGGAACTCTCAATGTGAGAGATTCAACCGTACTATGCATGATTTGTTAAGAACCTTGCCACCAGAGAAAAAGAGGGATTGGAAGACTCACCTTCCAGAGCTGGTAATGGTTTACAACAGCAATGTGCATTCATCCACTGGTTATTCCCCGCTCTATCTAATGTTCGGAAGAGATGCACGTTTACCAATGGATGTCCTTGGGGAAAAGGACCTAGAAGAGGATGAGGTTGATAACCTGGATGAGTGGGTGAAAGGTCATCATGCAAGGTTGAAGACGGCAGTGGAGATTGCAAATGCAGCATCTCAAGAGGCTTCCAGAAAGAGAAAGAGAATTTATGACCGCAAGTCATTTGGAGCTCTTGTGAGGCCTGGAGATCGAGTGCTTCTGCGTAATCACAAACACAGGGGCAGAAATAAAATTCAGGATAAATGGGAAGACACACCATACATAGTGTTAAAGCAAAACCATGCAGACATACCTGTGTTTACGATCAAACCAGAGCAGGGGGGTCTTACAAAGGTTGTACACAGAGATCAGCTTCGGCACTGTTCATTCCCGTCATCCACAACACTGCGTGCATACCGGCACGGTATCAGAGACAAGCCTGAGTCAAACACAGACATGTCGGACATTGTCTGCTTTCCAGAAACTGCACAACACTCCACTTACCATGCACACACAAGGGTGGATTAAGGGGAGTCACAGGAAGTAGGACAGGGTGACAGTGATGAGAATCAGAATGTGATAGCTGAATCAGAGTTGAGGGTACACGATGACTCAGATGATGTTAATGTTTCAGAAGCTGTAAGAGAAAGTATTTCTGAGCTTAGACGCTCTCAGAGGCAAAACAAGAGTATCTTACCTGTGAAGTATAGAAGTGACTATGTTGTAAAATTAGAGTTCAGAGTCTTCTGTAACTTTGGGAAGTATATGAAGTTGTATGTCATGTTTTTCTAACATGCTGTTTTGTGTTTCAGAGATTAATCTGCCAGAGATGTCAATGGAGTGGCAGGGTTTAGCAGGGGGGAATGTCACGGGTATATTATTTTGAAAGGAGATTATATATATATATATATATATATATATATATATATATAGGGGACTTTTATTTTTGCGAGTGGTCTACTTTTTGCGCGTGCTGTGAATTAGTGATGGGATTTATGGCTCTTTGAGGGGATCCGGATCTTGGCGATCCGTTCCTTTCAAAGAGCCGTTCAAAAGAACGGCTCTTTTGGCTCTTTTTAAATATTTAGTCAGTTTTAAGAAGCCAGCTTGGGGGCATCTCAGTTTATCCTGGAAATAATCACTGAGAGGAATGATGAGGTGAGATTTGTAGTCAAATTAAAACTCAGATATCACACACCAATATCTGAGTTTGAATTATTCTGAAATATTGATTATTACCTCATTTGTCATGTGTGGACTATATTCCATAGGGTTGCACAACATCCCTCTGCTTAGACAGTGACATCACTATTTTGGATTTACCTTTAGTACAAAGTGTGTGTATGTGTAAAGCTACGTTGACTTATGTTATTCATACAATACCTACTCACAAATAAACATCAAAAACAAAGCCAGCTGCAATGAATTTCTGTGCAAAACAGCTTTTACTACAAACACTTCCACACAAGAACATTATCACACAAGAACATTTTGATAGAAAACAAAAAATATTTAAAGTTTTAAATATATACTGTAGATAAAATTAGAATAAATAAAATGGAAATGTCTACATACACAAAGCCGTGACGGCAGCGTGCACAAGTCATAACTCCGCTCCTACCCAATGACAGAGGCACGGAGGGTTTTTTCCACTGGAGTACTCACGTGAAGGATGCATGCACAACTATCATCATGCTGTTAGGCAGTAGCACCCCTGCGCTGGGTGCGCCCCTCCCCCTATAACTGTTCTGTCTCGCGGAGGAGCTAATTTGTGTGCATCTGTGTGAAACACGCATAGGAAAAAAAGAACGACAGAAAGAACGGCTCCCCTCCAGCCGCGACTCGGCTCCCATCGTTCATGTTTATGAGCCGTTCAAAAGAATCGGTTCGTTCGCGAACGTCACAACTCTACTGTGAATGCAGCGGAGAGAGACGAAGAAGAGCGCGTGTTATGAGGGTGTGACGGACACAGAAGAGAGTGTAGTGTCGCTATTGTGAAGCTTGTTCGATAAAGTTGTTTCAATTAAAGATTATCGAGGCTTAAGTAGAGTAAATAACGACAGCAGACAGCACTTAGTTAAAGTGTGAACAGTGAACCACGTTTGATTTTGCAGAAGAGAGTTTTGTTCCAGTGGTATGTGTTGGCTGTGAGAATGACGCAGTGACATATTGTGAAGACCACAGAAGCTGTGAGTACGTTTAAGTGCAAACCCCGTTTGATTTTTGCCATCCAGAGACTTGTTACATGTCTTTTTTTTTTTTTTTTTGCAGTTTTTTTTGCACTTCTCTTTGCACTTCTCGTGTTTTGATCGAAAAGTGTCGCCGAGTTAATAGCTCAGTGGGACTGTTCACGTGTAATTGAGTTTCCCGCACGAGTCAGAGATTGAGATCGCTGTAGCAGCTAGTATGCACTTAATCAAGAGACATAACTTTTCCAAGAGTGAAGGTTACCCTGCCATTGAAGTGACATCTCAGTTTGATTCATTTGCAAGTTAATTTTCTTTTTGAGACAGTTTATCTGTGAAACGGTTGAGACAAAGTTGAGTGTATTTTTGAACTTGCACACTTCAATACGGGATCTTCAGTTTATTGCTACGCACCACACGTCCAGACAACGCACTCTAATTCATCGTTCTACGAACTGGTATTTTCCTTTATTTTACAGTGACTGAACTGATAAACGGTGAATTGTGAGTACACATTTAAAAGTGCTTATTCAGAGGTGAGATTTGATGGTATGTTTATGTTTGTTGTTCTCAAATGTGATTGTTTGAAGGTGATCTTTTGAAAAAGGTGATAATTTGTGGGTATACAAATTGACACGTTGAAAATTATCTCATTTTGTAGTTCCATAAAGGATTTGTTATACCACAAGTGAAAAGAGTTTTTCAATTTCAGTATTGAAAGTGTTGGTGTGAATTCAAAAGACAACACAAAGACTGTAAATTATTTTATTTCATTCTTTATTTAGACTGAAGACTTTTTACAGTGTATCTTTTCATTGAGAGCTGCTAGGGAGTGGGGAAGTCTCACTTACTTTATTAGATCTGGGAGGGAGGAGCATAACACACTGTGATCTAACATTATGCAATTGACCTATGGCTAAGCCACGCCCCCAAACGCGATGAGCCAATCACAGTGCGCATAGCTAATCCAATGCACTCGGACATTCTTTGCTTCCACGTCCATTGAAATGCATTGCAGTTAGTCAGTTTTCATTCGTTTTTATCTGTTTTTTCTTGTCATTTTAATTAAAATGGTCAAACGGTGTGCATGGGGTACATTCAAATCCAACACTAGGTATCCTGAGAGGCTGGGCGACGGTGTGTATTTTTAACCCTTTCCCAAGGCCCCGTTTACACGTACATGGTTATTTTGAAAAACGGAGACATTTCCCTTCGTTTGCGCCCTTCGTTTACATGCAAACGGAGGATTCGCCAATGAAACCGATTCTTTCTAAAAACTCCGGCCAGAGTGGAGATTTTGAAAATCTTCGTTTGCACGTTTGCATGTAAACAGAGAAAACCGGAGTTTTAGGTAGCGACGTCACAGAATGTGACTATTTTCGGGATTCTGATTGGCTAAGGGGGGCTTGAGCTTCTCGTTACACTGCCACCTACAGGTTTGGCATGCTCTTGACAGCATATACACAGGTTTGTGTGCACGATGTTATTTTTGAAAACGAAGAGGGGTGAAATGTCCGTTTATGAAAATAGCCACCTACGTGTAAACGTAGCCCAAGTCACATCTCAACCGAGATAAGTGTCTGCTCTGAATTAATTTATGCGGTAACTTAGACCACAACACCAACTAAACTTGAATAAATTAAACAAGGATGTCTACATCTGTTTTAAGGTAAGTCAACAACGTATTTCAACGTTATCTTTAACATCTCTAATGTAACATTAGCCTAGCTTCTAGCTGCGTTGCAGTTTGTCAAGAGTACAGTTTGACAAAAGCACAATGTTGTGTTTTACACAAATACAAGTATGCTAAACACTTTGCAGTTTTAATGATGTCCTGTATGAATTTTTTTTAGTTTTTATGTTTCCACTGTCGATCGCAATCGCGCCTGCGCCTCTCTCTATCTGACACATGCTGCGACACCAAACGCGAATAGAGCGTCAAATTCGCTCTAGTTCGACGCTTGAACATTTTGAATCCATTTGCACGGCCAAATCGAATAGGACGCGCTTATAAAGCGAGCGTTTGAAGCGAAATAGCACCCAAACTATAACGTTCACTGACCTGTAACATTAAATATTTGTCTGGAGCTGAAGCTTTTCATCGACCTTCTCAAAATAAAATGATTAATATAACCCTCCAATGCATAGCTAAGGCCCTTTTGGTGACTTTGAGATGATATATAATCTTTCTGTCTCCAAAAATCATCAATTGCCTCCTGTGAAATGCCTCCAACTGTGACAGCTGCCATAGCGCCTGTTACCGATTGTTGACTGTTTGTCCGAGTCAGTGGAGGGGGCGTGGCTTAGCCATAGGTCAATTTCTCTTCAGGAAGCCACCGTGTGACATTATCGTACCTGAAGCCTACCCTTGTCAATCTTTAGATTTCTTACACAATAAAGTAAGAAACCACATACACATATTAGCGTGTAACGAGGCTAAAGCGTTTGGGGAGCGAGGACCAAGATCCTTTCGTTGTTCAAACTTCCAGAGCAGCCATAATCCATTTCCCCACACGACGGGCAAAATACCACGTTACATATAGCTTAAATTCCCCTACGAGGTAAGAAGTGTTATAATCGGTGTCTTATTTTGGGAGGGGGGAAATTAATCAATGTATTTACTATTAGTGTTTTTATTGCAGGTGCGGCCCAAGAGCGCTAGCTGCTGATTTTTATTTTATTATATTTATTTTGTCATTGTTTCATGGTCCTAGTACAACTGACGGCAGCGGATATTGCGGTTTTGATCCGCTAACGATCGAGCTCTTTAACGAGCTGCTCGTAAGAAATGTGTTGAAATACTGACGTAGCCAAATGTATGTTCGATGGGCTATTAAAGGAGAAGTTCACTTTTAAAATGAAAATTGTCACCCTCATGTTGTTTCAAACCTGTATGAATTTATTTCTTTTGCTGAACAGAAAAGAAGATATTTAGAAGATTATCAGTAACCAGACAGTTTTTGGGTCCCATTGACTTCCATAGTATATATTTTTTTCCTACTATGGAAGTCAATGAGACCCAAAAACTGTCTGGTTACTGATAATCTTCTAAATATCATCTTTTCTGTTCAGCAGAAGAAAGAAATATTTTGTTGTAATTCTTTTTGGTTTAACTCTCTTTTTGGGTTATTTGTATTACTTTATACTTTCCTGGGTAGAGAAGGAACCTAGGCTAGGTGTCGTAGTTGTGTATTTTTATATTTAACCAAAGGTTACACTTAATTGGGGACATTTAATTTAAAATTCAACAATATTATTGATCTGCCTGCATTGACACTATTACATGAGAACTGAACATCACTGTTTTCCTCAGAGCTGCTATATATATATATGTATATATATATATATATATATATATATATATATATATATATATATATATATATATGTGTATACATATATATGTGTGACTAAATTAATAACTTTTTTACAACAAATGAACCATCACTAAACTTCCATGTTATCTCTGTAAAGCTGCTTTGAAACAATCTGTATCGTGAAAAGCACTATATAAATAAATGTGACTTTCTAGTTCTTTCAAAAATAAAAATGCAGTCATTTACTCAACCTCACACTCATCTATATAATGGCAGTGAAAAGCTTCAAGCTTTAAAGGTACAATTTAAAATATCCAAAAACTACTAACTAAAATAATGGTATATATTGTGTTGACTTGTGTACTTTATCCCAAATGTTTCCAACAATGTTAAAAGGAATAGTTCACCTAAAAGTGAAAATTCTGTCATCATATACTCACCCTCATGTTGTTTCAAACCTGTATGAATTTCTTTCTTCCCATTGACTTCCATAGTAGGAAAAAAATATACTATGGAAATCAATGGGACCCAGAAACTGTCTGGTTACTGACATTCTTCTAAATATCTTCCTTTCTGTTCAGCAGAAGAAAGAAATTCATACAGGTTTGAAACAACATGAGGGTGAGTATATGATGACAGAATTTTCATTTTAAAGTCAACTATCCCTTTAAAGGTGCTGTATGTTACTTTTCTACTAAAATTAATCCTTTTTTTATTGCCTGTGTGTGAAGGGGTTGTAATCTCACATTAAAATGATCCACTTTGTCGGTTTTGCTATTACCTCGGAAAGCAAATAATCTTATTTTTATGTGAAGGTGCCGGGTCGGATTTACCGCGAAATCCAGTGACGTGAACTGCACGCGCGCTCCCGAGCCTCTCGCCTCGTCTAGCCTACTGACTTTGCACTCAACAGCGACGACACCAACTTATGACATGGACTTATGACTTATGCAACTTATGACATGTCTGATAACACTACGAAACAACCTGTGTTGTACAACACAGACTCCAAAACAAACTCCACATATTGATAAAAAAACAACAACAACAAAAAATTCTGCTGAAGCTCTAAGGCCAGACGTGAATCGCATGAACTTCGGGTGAAAAAAACACGGCTCAACATCGGTAGGGCATTTGAATCATGGAGAAACCTCATTTCACATTCACACAAAATGTCTAGTTAGTTGGCGAACTCATTAGTGCATTACTCCTCGTTTGTATTTCTTTCGAAAAGGTGAATTATTGCATGGTACCTGGATGTTCAGTCAGAACATATGCAGTGCGAAACTAGGATAGTTCTCAACACAAACGTCCGTGTCCTCGTCTGATTCAGAGATTTCGTCCAGGAGAAATTGTCATCGTTGAAATTCTTTGTCGCAGACGGACTCTATCTCTGTGTTCGTAGTTGCATAGTGAGATCACCGGCGCCACCAGTCCGCCCTAACTCGAGCCAGTCCGGGCTCCTCGTCCGCGGCAGGCAGGTCTTCTGCCTTGGCTGCTCTTCGCTATAATGCGGCTTGTAAAGGTAGCCACAAACACCTGATTCAAGCATCAGACTTCCAAAATCCTCTTCCTCTATATCATATTGAGCACTCTCCTCCGCTATTGTCATAACTGTACATCTGTCTCCACAGCGCCTGTTAGCTTAGCTTAGGGCTGGGCGATAAAACGATAACGATAATCATCGCGATATAATTTTTCTCGATAAAACGATATCAAGAGGTCGATAAATGTTCGATAATGTTTATGCGCCAAAAGCGGAACGAAACTCATTTGAACCGCGCGCCACACGGACCGTTTATCCGCTCGGCTCAAAGTCCAAACGGCAGCGCGAGCGCGAGCTCACTAAAGTTAGAGCAGATACATTTACTCTGATCGGTCTCGGTCACGAAATCCAGTGAGAAGCGCTTGAATTCAGCGAAGAACACAAATGTCTCAGTGATTTAAACCAGCTTAAAGGCAGATGAAACAGCGCTGACAAACAGGTGAAACACTGTGCGCAACGATACAGTCTGAAGGCTGAAATTCCCATCATTTACCACGGATTTACTGTTAGCTTAGTAATATTAACTTCACCATGAAATGTGGGATATACTGTACATATGGAATTGCTATTATATTATTAATGTAGACAATGTATTAAAGGACTAATGGAATATAATTACAGTATTTAATAATGTATTTAGACTACTGTTTTTCATACAAATACCATAGAAACCATAAAGTTACATTTTGCCATGATAGTGAGGTGCTGTAGGGCAGGCTATGCCTGGTTTTATCTGTGGTTATCATGATCTAAATGCATGATACTGGATGACCAATGGTTAAGTTTAATAAAACTCAGTCAGAATATTACATTTTACCAAAAAAAGTAAAAAAATTAGCACATGCAGAAACTAAGAAATTGTCCAATAAAGATATTTATTTTGTTAAGGAAAAATGACAAATGTTTGAATGTTCTCTACCTCAGATTTGTGAAAAGTTCACCTGTTTGTGTTTGTCCTGATATGTTCTGACAATAAAGAGTAGTTTAAAACCACAGTTAACGCTCTGGTTTCTACAACTTTCACTTAGGAGCAAAAATCTGCCTTTAAACTTTAAAGAAATAAAGATTTGACTTTTATCGTGATAATTATCGATATCGACTGATATAAAAAATTTATCGTGATATTTTTTTTTGGCCATATCGCCCAGCCCTAGCTTAGCTTCAAACAAGATGGAGGATATTACTTTCAGTTTCAGAGAGTAAAGTCCCACCCACTGATCTGTAATAGGTCTGTAGCGTGAGCGGGTCCCGCCCCCTGGGAATGATGAGGAACGAGTGTCTGTAGTCTCAACAGAAATCCCCCCCTCTTACACTTCCTCCTACAATGACGCAAAATGACGATTTTTGCGTCATTGTGGGAGGATGTGTAAGAGGTAAATAACGGATTTCTCCCGTCTCAGGGGAAAATGAGTGTGTTGCACGACCATTCAATAGTATGACTGGGTTTCTAACAATGCAAAGCTTAATGCAAATGGGTGGAGTGTCCCTTTAATCAAAGAACAAAGGGAACAGAGAAAAACTCTCTGCTCTTGACTAAATAACTTTTTTCTTTAGGCAGATTATCACTAATCTGTGTGTGCATGTATTTTCCTTGAGAACCAAGCAAGTTGACTCATGAAACCATTTGTTTATTATATTGCAATTGCAATATTGACCTCTATTATCGCAATATGACATTTTCCCCAAATCGTGCTGCCCTAACTGCAACCCAGTAGGGGAGCACCACTCGAGACTCGACTCGAGAGCTGACATAGTTCCATGAATGCGCTTTGGATAATATTACTTCACAAATAAAGAGGTAAACAAAGCCCTCGCATAGCTTCATAAAATTCATAAATTGTCTCCACCATACAATGTTTTAAAATGAACTGCATGCCATTTAGCAACACAAGTCATCCGGCTTTTATAAAAGGCACAGTATGTACTTTTCAGTGCTAGAGTTGTAGTCTTCACCTCCACTGCTGATGGAAATCATGTTCATGGATGAGCTGCATTGTTTTCATGATACTTGTGATGTCCTTACATTAATACTCCACTAGATGGCACTCAAGCTCCTTAGGTATAAGATGCATGTGAAGAAAGAGAGAGAAGAGGGAGAGTAAATGCTGAACATGTGCTTGCATGTTATCCTGCTTGTGCAGAAGTTATTAAAAAGTTTCCTGAGAGAATTCAACTTGCTTGTGCTTCTTGTCATGAAGACATATCAAATTTGGCGACGAGGACGTTTTTTTTTCACAAGATTTCCTGAAGATGGCATCTGTAAGTGCTCCGTTTCCCAGTCCATTTTTGCCTTGTCCCGGTGAGCCCGCTATACCGCTTGTAACATGGCTGAGAATGTTTGAGAATTACATGCTCGTCATCAATGCTAATGGAGATTCCTGGCCAGAAGCCAGAAAACGGGCTTTACTTCTTCACTGCCTCGAAACTGAAGGTCAGAGACTATTTTATACATTGCCCGATACCGGTGACAATCTTGCAGATGCTGTTAAAGCTTTGGAGGAGCATTTCATTCCAAAACGAAATGTGGTCGTGGAAAGACATGCCTTCAGGAAACGAGTGCAGAGGATAGATGAAACGGTACTGCAATATATTGCTGCATTGAGAGATTTGGCGACTACTTGTGAATTTAATGACAATCTTGATGATATGCTGCGTGACCAGCTAGTGGAAAATATTGCTAACCCTCGCATTCGTGAAAGATTATTAGTGGAATCTAAATTGACACTAGAGACTGCAATTACAATTTCCACGCAGCTAGAGGCTGCTAATGCACAGGCAAAATCTATGGCTACAAGCAGTTCTGCTCCAGTACAAGCCGTACATGTCACTCCTGCGACTGGACGACTAAGGCCAAATTCAAAACACGTACCTCATCAAAACCTCATTCTGCTTCTTCAGCTCAGACTTGCTTCCGCTGTGGCTCCACTGGACATCTTGCAAACGCACAGAACTGCCCTGCTGCATCTGCTAAATGTAAAAATTGTAATAAGACTGGACATTTTGCACGAGTCTGCCGTTCTGCTCCTGCTCGTTCAGTGCATTCAGTTGAATTACCAGAGGTCTGTATTCTCTATCTACCTGGAACATCTGATCGTTTGATGTGTGATGTGACTATAAATGCTACGTCTGCTGATACACCTGTGTCTCTTCAACTCTTCGACTCTGGTTCATCAGTGTCCATTCTGCCAAAACAATTGTATGAGCAGCACTTTCGCACTGTGCCGTTACAAGCTCCATCTGCCCGTTTAGTCACTTACTTGTAAGAGTCAATTTCAGTGCTTGGATGTTTACCTGCTACTGTGTCTAAATATGGCTTTACCTGTCCTGCACACTTCTTCATTGTTGACAATGGCACAGCTTTGTTAGGCATGGACCTGATTAAGGGGCTCCAGCTTCGATTCGATGGAAACACTGTGCTGCCGCCGCCACAATCCGCTTCAGTTTGTGCCCTCTCCACTCCTCCATCACAGCGTACTGCTTTGGGCTGTGTAAAAAAATTTACACACAAGGTTAACATTTCTGACTCTGTACCTCCTGTCAGACACAAATTGCGTCGCTTACCTTTTTCTGTCAGAGATGCTGTTTCCGCCGAACTGGAACGACTCTTGCATGCTGGTGTCATTGAAAGAATTGACTCCTCTCCATGGGTTTCCCCAATTGTTGTGGTCCAAAAGAAAACAGGGGGGATCCGCATGTGTGTGGATCTGCGACGGCCCAACAAGGCAGTTATAGTAGACAGCTACCCATTGCCACACATGGAGGAGATGATGACATTACTTCAAGGTGCAACTGTATTTTCAACTATAGACTTAGAAAGTGCATATCATCAGGTACCTCTTCACGACGACAGCCGGGACCTAACTGCATTCATTACACACGAGGGTTCAGGTTCCGCAGGGTACCTTATGGTTTGGCATCTGCTCCATCTGCATTCCAAAAGATGATGGTTGTCATTCTAAAAGGACTCCAGCATGTTGTAAACTATCTAGATGACATCATCGTGTGGGGACGCTCGCTACAAGAGCATGATCAAGCACTAGAGAATGTGCTGCAACATCTCAAAGATGCTGGGTTGGTGTTGAATGAGTCTAAATGTCAATTCAGAAAGCAGAGCTTGAAGTTCTTAGGACACACGGTGACATCACAGGGTATTCAGCTGGATCAGGAACATCTCTCTGCAATAATCAATGCACCTGCGCCATCGGATGCTGTTCAGTTACGTTCTCTGCTGGGTCTCCTCTCATGGTATAACAAATTTATTCCTAATTTCGCTTCCGTAGTGATGCCTCTGCGTGCGTGCCTGAGAGATGAGAGTGGATTTCACTGGTCCGATGAAGCTCAACAAAGCTTAGCTAAAGTCAAAAAGCTACTTGTACACAGTCCTGCTCTTGCACTATTTGACCCGGGGCTGCCAGTGGTAATTTCTACTGATGCGTCTGCTTACGGACTAGGTGCTGTCTTCGCACAAATAAGCACTGATGGTCAAGAATGTACTGTCGCTTTCGCATCCAGAACACTCACCCCAGCTGAACAAAAATACTCCACTGTCGAAAAGGAGGCTCTGGGGTGCGTTTGGGCAGTGGAGAAGTGGAGGACATACTTGTGGGGTCGCAGATTTACTCTGCGGACTGACCATCAAGCCTTGACGACGCTGCTGACCACAAAAGGGACTGATAGAGCTGGTATGCGCATAGCTTGGTGGGCTGCTCGGTTGCTCTGTTTTAATTACACTGTTGAGTATCGTGCTGGATCTCAAAATTACACTGCAGACTGTTTGTCCCGCCTGCCCCTGCCTCTGACTTCAGATGCTGAGTCAGATACAGAGCCCGAATTTGTTGCTTTACTGTCCACTGGTCCGACTGCCATATCTCAGGATGAATTCGCTGCTGCCTCTACTAGTTGTTCTGAACTCTGCACTTCGCACACAAATTGTCCGTGGCTGGCCTCCATCTCCTGCTGCTCTGGATCCTGTTCTACGCCCATATTACAAACTGAGAGATGAGTTCAGTGTGCAAGCTGATTTTGTGTTTAGAGGGTCTCGACTGGTGGTACCTGGAGAACTGCGTGAGTCACTGATCCGCATTGCACATGAGGGCCATCAGGGGATTGTGAGAACGAAGCAACGCCTGCGTGAAATGTATTGGTGGCCCAGAATGGACACACTTGTGGGACAAAAAAATTACCGCCTGTCAGTTATGCCTTTCTCTGGACAAAACTGCAAAAACCTCTGCTGTGCCACTCCAGCCTGTTCCTTTACCATCTGCACCTTGGGAAAAACTGGCAATAGACATTGTGGGCCCTTTCGAGACTGCTGTCTGGGACTGTCGATACGCTCTGACACTCACTGACTACTATAGTAAATGGCCCGAGGTAGCCTTTACTGCATCTATTGCAACAAAACAGGTGACTGCTTTTCTTACCTCCGTCTTCAGTAGACATGGCAACCCGACCACTCTGGTGAGTGATAATGGGCCTCAGTTTACTTCACCAGAGTTCGCTGCTTTCCTGAAAGACAGAGACATTAAGCACATTCGCACATCAGTGTATCATCCGGCTGCAAATGGAGCTATTGAACGCTTCCACAGAGTTCTGAAAAGTACAATTCAATCTGTAATCCTACAATCAGCACCATGGAAAGCAATAGTAACTGACTTCCTGCAGATCTATCGTGCTACACCTCATGCTGTGACAGGTGTTTCCCCCTTCGAATTGCTTCATGGGAGGAAAATGCGTACACGCCTCAATGTCTAAAACCCTCACCTTCTGGTCATGAACCTAAACAACTGCAGAAGCGTGTTTCAGCACGTCAGGATGTCATGAAATCTCGCTTTGATAACAAGCATCGAGTGCGTCATTCTTTTTTCCGAAAAGGGGATAAAGTGCGCATAAAAAAGTCAGTACATGTACCAAAAGGACACCCAAAATTCACTCCTCCAGTTGAGGTTAGAGAAAAAGTTGGCCCTTACACTTACCTCTTAGACGATGGAAAGAAGTGGCATGCATCGTGTCTCGCATCTGTGCCGACTAATGCAATGGATAATAGACTGACCACAAATGCAGAAAACCTGATTCCCTCTCAAGTTTCACTGTCTGGAAATTCAGTGTCTCCTGATGCTTGTTCACGTGAGACACGTCAAAGACGTGAGCCAGGTTGGCTAAAGGACTATGTTTATTAGTCACAGAAACTGACATGGACTTTTGCACACACTTTCACATAAACATTCCAGTACTGAATTGCAATTGAGTAGTTGTGTTGATTGTTTTAGATGCTCCTTTGCATTCATGTAATGTGTTGCTTAGTGTATTCTTATACATGTGAAATTGTTGATATGTTAAGGATTTGATGTTCTTTATTTCTATTTCATGTCAATTGTTGGCTACAGAAAGAATTCATTTAACTAAGAGGGGAAAATGTGATGTCCTTACATTAATACTCCACTAGATGGCACTCAAGCTCCTTAGGTATAAGATACATGTGAAGTAAGAGTGAGAAGAGGGAGAGTAAATGCTGAACATGTGCTTGCATGTTATCCTGCTTGTGCAGAAGTTATTAAAAAGTTTCCTGAGATAATTCAACTTGCTTGTGCTTCTTGTCATGAAGATATAACAAGACTCACAGTGTTGCCATGATTTTTCACAGTGTAAAAGAAAACAACATGCATGAATTAATATAATTACACATCACTGTATCAGCAACTACATAATTACCACCTGATAAATAAAGCAACATGTGGCAAATCATCAGTGTTTTTTTTTTTTTTTTTTTTTTTCCTCATCCTGGACTGAAGCACAGGCTCTACTCCTCAACACAATGGTGACACACAAAACTCAACAGAAACACTTTAAATCAAAAGAACATTAAACACTAACATCTCTCAAGATCTAAGCAGAAGAGTATTAAACAACTCCACAAACAGCATTACCAGCTTCACTTATTACTAGTGTTGTCAAAAGACCCGGTACTTCGGTACCAAGTCGGTACTAAAAAAATGTAAACGTCACGGTACCAAGTTTTCTTAAGTACCGGTGGTACCGAGGACCCGTTCAAACCCGGTTCCTTGATGCGCATACATGCACTGAGCGGGTGCAGTTGCGCGTCCTCTTTATTAAAGCGCTGAGACATGACAACCGGCGGTGCAGCTGATGTGGTAAATCCACTTGTTGATAAAAAAGGAGGAAAGAGCCGTGTGTGGAAATATTTCGGATTTGCGTCTGATGACGAGGGGAACATCATTGGTAATCAAAAACCCATTTGCAAACGATGTCATCGAAGTTCTCTCTCAAAAGGAGTAAACACATCTAACTTAATAAAACACCTCAAAGACCGGCACCCGGATCTGATGAAAGAGTTCAAGCGGGTAAGTTTCAAACTAATTTCAAATTTAGAGCTTCTGTTATGAATTATATATCATTTTTTTATTTGAATGTCGGAATCAGTCGGACAGAAATAAACAGCCGTTTGTGTAGCGCTAATATAATAAGTGTTAGAATTAGGGCCTGTTCACATATATCGCGTCTTTTGTGTGCTCAAGTTCGTTATTTCAAATGTAGGCGCGCGGTATGCGCGCTCATAATGGATGCGACGCGCTCGTTTTTCCAAGCGCGTTTGCGCCGCATCGAGATAAAAACATCTAAACTTTTCAGAATGCCGCAAGCGCACCGTAGGTCACGTGACACGTGGTGGAAATCCATTGCTGAAATTTCCTTGCTGTAACAGATAGCGCAGCTGATGGTTGCGCAATCACCCTAGCGCTTTGGAAAAAGGAGAATGCGGCGCGCCTAGTGTTTTCTACGCGTTTTTAGGCGCGATATGTGAACGCCGCCTTAAGATTCTTTATTAACTATTTAAAGCTCCTATACATTTAATTAGGGTAAAAACAAACAAACAGGACGACATAAAGGAAAAACTTGAAACACAATTTTAAACAAGCATAAAGAATGGCACTGTTTAACTTTATTAATAAAAATAGTGTGTTCAGCTAGCATGTTTTTGTGTTTTGCTTTGGTACGGAGAACCATGAATATTTACTGGTAAATTTAGTCTAAATTAAACTTTGGTTTGGTACCGAAATTGGTACCGAGAACCGTGGATTTTCACTGGTATCGGTACCGAATACTGAAATTTTGGTACCGTGACAACACTACTTATTACTAACCAGACTGACTTTATTTCTGTCAGACGTCTACAGAATCTCTCTTTGAGAATTAACCGAGGTTTAAATGTTGATGTCTTGAAATAATTTTTTTTTTTTTTTTTTTAAATATGGATACCATTATGGTGATCAGTGTTTTTTTTTAGTTTGTGCTTTCACTCTTGACTGTTTAACATCAGTTCTTTGGTTGCTTTAACTGTGTTTCAGATGTGTGTTTGTAATGGTAAAAGACAAACTAATTTGATGATGTTGGTCACTTTTTAGTATAGGGTATAGTCATCATGTAGTGAGATCTGAGCAAAATCTGCATGGGGAACTTTTTAGTTCTAATGTGAAACTCCCGTGAGATTTCTACATCGGATTATCTGTTGGGTTTACTGGATTTTGGTTATGAAATCACATCAAGCAATTGTAAAAAATTATTGTAAAAGAGTAAAAAAAACTTGTGCACTTCCTGTTTCACTTCACCGGATTTTATGGGCGTAAAGCATTAGAGCCACATATTCAGTACTGCCAAAAGGAAATAGCAGGAACCCCTCTCTTGTAAATCAGGGCTGTTTCTGTCAGACAGAGCTCTGTGTACCATCACTTTCACTTTTCACTGCAGAAAGAGTTGATTCACTTTAGCAGATAAACAACAGCATTAATGTTCTTTAAGAATAGGGAACATGACCAGTAGGGTTGCTTATTTAGATTGCAAGATATGTGTTATGATTTTAATGGGGTATACTCAAATCCAAGAGTGATAGAACTAATGACGAATTACATTTTCTGGCAGAGAATTTCCTAAGAAAACTTTCTTTGACATAGGATACAGAAAAAAAATACTAGTAACAACACAATCATTGAGGAAGAAATAGCATTAGTTGAAAGATTTTCTAATATCAATTTAATTATGTTGACAATAGCTTGGAGATGTTTGTGTAAGACATCATGAAACCCTTATCAGCCTTAAACTGGGTGAAAGAGCAGCACTGAAACAGAAAATGAAAGTGAATACAAGGTCAGTTATTTTCCTCACAATATATTCACAGTCATTTTTTCATTTAAACTGAGCTTATTCTTCATGGAGAAGCTGATGTGCATTTTAAAAAGTTTAGTAAATAATCTAAAGTTAATGTAGGTGTCCCTTTCAACAAAGAAAAAAAAATCCTCATTATTGAGTGTTTTGATTTTACACCATTGGTCTTATTTACTGAGGGGTTTTGACTGGCATGTACTCGTCTCCTGAGAGTGAATTGATCCAGTCAGAGCTGCTGCCGTTTCTTCTCTGCAAAACATTAACAGAGACGTTGCAGGTTCAGACCAGGTTAATAGTTCACAGCATCATCCAAAACTGAACTCCAAAAAAAGCATTGTAACATAATCACGCCCACCGTTTGTTTTCCGTTCCCCCAGTGTGTATATAACCACCTTGAGATGATCTAGGGCTGGGCTGAAGCGGAAACCGCGTTAGAGAGAAGATGCAACGCATGTGAGAGTGTTAAGTTCGGGCAGCTTCATTGTAGTTCATCTATAGTAGTTTGATTACGATTCAGTGAAGTTTATATGGAGTTGCTGTGTGCGTGCATGTCAAGTAAGTTTATATTTCCAAATATTTCCTGTTGATACCAAGAAACAAGTAGTTTACATTCAATAGTCTAAACAGTAGTCGATTAGTATCATTCTGACAGAATTATTCTTTCTATTTAGTATGTTTAGAGTTTCCATGTGTTATTTGAGGTAGACGTTATGTATTGGACATTATTTTATTGTTGGATGCTTTAATTTGGAAATTATTATTATCACATGGTGATCGGCTGTTTATCACATGCATATGCCATGCCCAGTCGCGGTATTTACGCGCTTCTAGCGCCACCGTGTGGCGATGTTCAGAATAAGTATTTAACATTGTCAAATAGTCCTTTATTAATGTGAACGTTGTATACAGCATGCATACAGTTAATTATTTCAATGTTTATGTTGTAGAATATGTATATATTAATGTTTATTTTTCTTGTAAATTTGTTATAGCACCACACATGTAAACTCAACCAGCTCTTCAGTAAACAAGTTAAACTTGCACCCTGTTTGGTGTGTCTTCAATTAATTCGACTTGTGCAGTTCTGACCGACTGCCTGCTGTGTTTCACATCCATCTAAATTAATCTACATTCGAACCTCTTACCTAGCTTTCCTGGTAGCTTTGTCTGAGAAAAAAATGATCAGTTGACCCTATGTTTACTAGGGATGCTCCGATACCAGTTTTTTCAGAACCGATCCGATCCGATACCAAAAATTCTGAGTATCGACCGATACCAATACCGATCCGATACCAGTGCAGTTTTTTTTTAAATCAAGTAGAATTTCTGTAACTCTGTGTTGAACTGATAATCACTATTTTGTGTTAAACACAATCTACTTAATACAGACTAGACAACTTAGTTATAAAGAAAAACAAATAAAAAATGTATGATCATAATCTATGACAAACATGCTATTATAAACTAGATTAGTGGATAATTCATCAGTAACATTTATTCTAGAAAAATCACAAGTGTAGTAATAAATCTGGTAAAACTTTAGACATTGCAATTTGTATTGTTGTAAAATACATTCATGAAAAACAAGATCAAAAAGATTAAAAAAATGTAGGCTAGCCTACTATAAAAATAAGAATTTTTTATAGCGCAGCTGAAGCAGCAACATATGAAAGATAGGGCAGAACAAGAAAGTCTATTAACCTGTTAAGCTGCAACCCCACTTTTGAAAAATCCCCAGAAATGACATACCCAAACTGAAACAGATACAGTTCATGAACCCTTTGTACTAAAAGCACGTATGATCTCATTTGAAAGCTGACACCTGGCAGTTTATTGTAAATGTAGAATTAATTATTGTCATAATGAAATTGTTATAAATAGCTTTAAAGTTTTGTAAAGTTATTAGAAATTTATTTTTATGAAACATCTTCATGAAAATAAAATTGAAGTTGACACTGTAGCAATCTAGAAATGCACTGCAGCTAAAGCCACATGTCTGACCATATTATATTTAAAATATGAAGATAAGTCAAAAACTCTGTATTTAGTTAAATTTTTTTCAAGATAGAAGCACCTAGAGCTAGCTAGCATGTTAGCTTAGCACACCATCAATACATGACAATTTATGAGATTAAAACCATGTTTGTGCTCCATACTTTAAAAGCAAGTGAAGTGTTTTAAATAATCTTCTGTGATCTAATTTGGCATCAGATAAAAAAATCAGACAGAAAATATACTATTTGTTTATATTCTGCACAATGATGTTCTCTATAGATTAGCATTACAGGGTCCGAAATTAACACCCGCCAAGCGCCAAATGCGGGTAGATTTTCCGTTTGGCGAGTATATCTCAAAAGGCTATCCGCCACAGTGGCGGGTGAATGTTCATACCAAAATAATAAAATTGTCAGCGCGCACGCGCTCTTCTGCCTCCTAAGAACGAGCAGAGAGAGAGCGAGAGAGTGAGCCCCGGCCGCGCGCGCGCACTCACTCACTATTCAGAGCGGACAAGCGTCAAGCTTCCCCGTACTTTTTGACAAGCGTCCTTGACAGGGCGGCCAGAGCTTCTTTGTAGCTCAAGTCGGCGGCGGTGTGTATGTACAGTTAACGCTCTATCTGTTGACGGCGCTGAGGAAAAAGGATATGTGAAGCTCCCGCCACTGGAAGAAGCGGTCGCCGCCCATTTGTGTCCTGCTCATCAAAGCCGTGCAGAGCGTCTTCAGCACTCGCGGATCGTGCATACTCCACCGCTGGCCAGGCTGCTTCTGCTTTACACACCATGGCCGTTCTTTTCTCAATAAAATTTGTTTTCTCATAGCGTTTGCAACGCAATACTCGTTCCCTTATCTCTCAGGGAACCGAGGTTACGTAAGTAACTTAGCCGAGTACGTTCTGCCTTCCCTTCCACATGAGTCAGGAAACAAAACTGACAAAAAAAAAATGCTTTCACCCCAATGAGAGTAATATTTCATATATTTCTCTCATTTTGATCTATATATATATATATATATATAAAATAAAATATATTATTATTTTTATTTTTGTATTTTTTTATTTTACATTTCAAATTTTGCTCTGGACAATTTTTTATGTTTGTATTCAACATAATAGGCTATGCCTACCTTATTATCTCAATTAAAAGTACTGAAATGAATGTATATGTGACAAAAAAAGGGGCTGTTTATTATTTTGGCCAGTAAAAAATATGCTTGGCTGGTGGATTTTTTTCATCTACCAGTCCCCGTGGCAGGTGAGCCAAAAAGTTAATTTCGGACCCTGGCATTACATTATAAATATAATCTATTATTATGAAAATACCTGGCATGGCTTGAAAAACACAGGTAACTCAAATATCATTGCAATCATGTTTATTGTCTTCAAAACATCCTTATCTGCATGATACAGCGTTAGCTGTGTGTGTATCACTGACGTCCTGGAATGTCACATGATTATGGCTCTTCTTCATGTTCTATATATGGATTATTATTGTGCATATAGCGCCCTCAGGCTATTGGTATGAATTGAAAACAGTAAATAAGAGTGCCAAACGCTCATAAAGATTACATCGACGCATTTGGGTATAAATTCAATAAATATTATTCCTGTCTATAGAAATATGACGTGAATCTATGAGAATATATCAATATTTCTCCAAATCTGCACATTTTTGAGCTAAAAGCCCTGAGGGACGTTTTGTGTATCGCTGTCATGACGACAGCACAGAGTTTTTTTATGAATGAAAGCGGCTGACGCGCATAATTCATATTAAAGGTATCGACTCATTTTTTCATTTCATAACTCCTGACAGAAATGAAGAAATAACTGTCGCTATAAGTTTCTCAGAATACAATAGTGGTCAAATACTGAAACTTGAGTCTTATATCTTTTTAATGATGTATAGTTTGTCAAGGTATAACATTAAATCTGATAGTAAATTTGAACTAAATAAAAAAAAAAACGCTTGAGTGCGCGGGCGCACTGGCAACGGTTAAGAGGTTAATAATCTTTCATTGCGCAAAAGTATTATAATACGAAAGGCTCCAATACAGTGCGGCACAAAGCGCTTATGCACAACCCGTGTGCAGAATGATGCGCTCGAAGCAACACGAGTCACAGCGCGCAGCGCGTCGAGTCCACAATAAACACAGTTCAAAGCACTGAGGAAATACATATTGATGCGTAGTGTATTATACAGTATCTATCTTTGCAATAGTTTATTCAGCCTTTTCTTTTAACAGTTTTAAATTTCAGTTACTGTGCGCGTGAAGAACAGTCATAGCGCTCTACTCCATTGAGATCCAACAGACATCCGGTAGAAAGTAACATGATTAAGGTACAGCAATACAGACCAGCAAGATAAAGTAATTTTATGCGAAACCATAGAACTTTATCTACAGATCAAGTACAATGATATTAACATTGAATCATCTTGTTGAGAGTTTCATCGCGTAGACTGACGTAACCGAACGCGCTGTTTGAATGCTGGAGAAAGATTGACAGCTGCAGCGGAGGAAAGAGTTTACGTGAACTTGAATTTAACGACTTAAATATTAATTTCTACCTCATATTAGACTATTAAATGGCTTCTGAACACTTATAATATAGTGCACGAAAACTTTATAGTGCTTTATAATACATTTGTGCCTTTAAATGACAGAATAGTAATACGTAAAATTTTAAAGTAAAAATTTTTAATTTAATTTTTAGACAAGGTACGTTTCTTTATTTCCGGTTTGTCGCAGTCAAATGCTTGAAATGCTGAAATGAAATTATGTAGGACTTTTGGTTTTAATATTGTCTAGGTTTCTTAGGCCACGTCCACACGAAGCCAGAGCTTTCCCTATCCGATATTTTTTTTTCCCCGTTCAAAAAAAAAATTCCGTAACCACGGCGTCGTCTCAATAAATATCTGCGTACACACGAAACCACTGAAACCGACTCAAAACGATGTAGTGTAGATGCCAGACCAGTATGTGGCGCTGTAATTCTGCCACAGACATACACTAAAAACGGAGAAGAAGACTTAAAGAATGCGCATAAACCTTGCGCGCTGTATACAACAATAATATTAGGCACAGTAGCTTCTTTTTTCTTTTCTTTTTTATCAAGAACTTTGTTGAACAATATGAAAAACCATAAATGGCCTGGTGCAAAATATGAGTCACGATATTCGATAGTTAGCGGACGCGTAAAGCTTGCCACAAAGAACCAGCAAAAGTAATCATTATGAATGTGTCAAATATAGCAAGGAGACATTTTAATTGTTTATTAATAAACAATTTTTTTCTGTGTCAGTCTCGGCTAAAGATGTTGACGATGCAGACTCGCCACCTTTGCAGTATGTGAACGTGCATAGAGAGAAATGCACATTTCATACGGATTACATAAGATAGTTGTCTGTTTCTTTTCGTTTTGAATTGTTTTGTTTAAAAGTGGACATTTCAAGCTTTCTATAGATACATTTCTGAGTTTCGGTTCATTTATGAGACAAGCTCAGTTCACGAGCAATGCAAGTTATATCGCGCCAGTGCCTCCATGTCCTGATTAAATTGTCTGCTATATTGGCAATTGGTTGATGAAACACTGATTAAAATTAAGATACAATTTATACAAAACGAAATTCACTTTAAAGAAAGGTTTTATACAAAACAAAACTTAATGTGGTCAAAATTAGCCTATGTCTCCCGATATATTGCGCATCTTATGATTACATGCTGTTCACTTTTCATATAATCAACATAGATCAAATAAAAAAAAATAACATATTATTCACACATAAATATGAAACTAAATACATGTTGTTTAATGGCTACAACACGTAGGCCTACAGTACAGAGAAATTTAATGTCAGAGTGGAATTTGAGCGAACGCCGTTTTACCGGTGATCATGAGAGGCAGGGTGCACCGTTTTTTGAATAATAATCAAATAATTCCCAGCGATCGTCGAATATTATTTTTTCTTGAAACGCCCATCCCTACAAAATGTCTTAATCAGACAACAGACAAGCATCATAGCATAAGAAAGAAAATATAAATAGGCCTAAATTTAAAAAAATAAAAAAATGAAATAAAAATACATTCAAGTAGGCCTAAATAATAAATAAAGAAATTAAAGAGGCTCAGTAGCTTCTGCAGCACGAACACAAGCATGTAGTCGGCAATTGTTGCTGTGACTTAGCGGTGTCTGACTAGTTGACACTTGGTGTGATGACATCATCGTTTCACAAAATGTACGGATTGGCCGTACACACGAAAACGCAAGGGCGGCGTTTTCAGATTTATCCACCTTGGGACCCGGTTTCAAAAAATAGCGGTTTCAGTCTCTGAAAACGCCGGATCCGTGTGGACGAAACGCCAATACGATAAAAAATGTATACGTATACAGTGAAACGCGTCTCCGTGTGGACGGGCCCTTACATTTACGTTTTGAAAATGAACCCTGTAGTAGGCCTAAGGCGATGCGTAAACGTGGCTGTTTTACATGTCTTGAAGTGAATAAACTGGTCTTCATCATTTTTTTTATTTGTAATTAAATAAACTTACATTTCGCCGAATTCGGCCCCTCATTCAAGTCCTTGGTTCACCCGTGCTCATGTATCAGCACAGCACATAGACAGTAGCGGCCCCTAATTTATTAACAAATGATTGTTGCGACGGAAGCGAATCAATCAAAACTAACTTTAGCTGGAATTTAACTTTATTAAAGAACCGCTATAATGCCCAAACAATCTGTTACCTTAAATTATATGTTTATCTCTGTGAAGCTGCTTTGAAACAATCTACATTGTTAAAAGCGCTATATAAATGAAGAAGATGACTTGACTACATTTAATTTTATAAAAGCCGTCTTTTATGGACATGGTCGATAAATGTCCGGGGAACACTATTAATGAAAGTATTCATGTAGGCTACTCCTGCAGAGCGAGGACCACCTTGCGAATGGTTCGACAAACCGTGTTTTCCCCCAGCTTCTGTGCGACACTTGGAAAAAAACGCAACGCAATACCATTTGAGTTAGTGCATGAATTCGACGTGTTGAATTGTTTGTGCGGCTCAAGAAGTTCACAAAGATAAGACATTCCTTCCGCGGAAAATCTGTATCTTTCATACAAGTTACTATCAGGAAAGGCAAGGGGATTTTGTCTGGCTAAAAACTCTTTCTCTACGAAGTGCTCGTCAAACAATTTGCGCTGAGATGTCACAGGATTTGGAAGAAAAGGTGAAAACTTCAGTCTGAGATCTTGAATCCAGAACATAACCTGCACCGGAGCAGGTTAGCTGTGCAGCGTAAGATACCATGCGACGAACACCGCTTAAAGCCAAGCTACTTTCATAGTACCTAAAACCCAGGATTGGCGGAAACTAAACTGAAACATAGTTGGCTAGCCACCTAAACCGGCTTCATGGTACAGGACCCTGATCAGTTTTCTTGTTGTTCATCTAAGAGTTATAACTCGGATACAACAGCCAAACAAAATCTAACGCTATTAGTTTAAGGGTCAAGAGCCCAACTAAAGCAAACACTGATCACCATAATGGCAATTTAAAAAATTGATTTTCTCCTTTGGTGATTCTGCTTGTTAACATCTGGTGTCTTCAATAATGGTCAATCATCACTCAATCAATCACTATATTATCTCATTAACTTTAACACTTTTGATTCTGGAGCCAAATAAACTCACAGGAGAGTTCATTTAACACTGGAGTTTTTGCTGTGTGAGTTCATGGGTGGAATAAACATATGGCAGGACTTTTACTTTCTGACCCCTGGACTTTCCACCTCTGCAGACTCTGTGTACTTATTCAAACTATGACAGAGTTTTATGTAGAAACAATGGATTCATCTATTCACACCGGTCATGAATATTAGACATGCTGAAGTTTGTAATGAAGAGCAGTTTGATGATGATTTTGGTCACTTTGGTCAAACTTGGGCTTTAAACATTGAAGATGAATGTGAAGCTGTGGTCGTCTTTGCAAACCCACTTTTTGAGCACAACTCCTTTAAAGCAGCACCAGGTAACTTTTCAACATTCATAATATATTTCCAAGACTCTTGTGATGGTACATCGACTTACAATAGGTTGAATGACACGTCTGCCATAGCCTGACGGGGTCTGTATCGTTTTTAATCATACTTTTAAACTTCGGGGTTCGGGCAGTAACCCGAGCACAAAAAGAACTACAAAATTCGACTGCTTTACGGCATAGGCTACCTCACTTCCCCCAACACGTCCTCACATGCTGTTGGACTTGTAAGTACACTCACCTAAATGATTATTAGGAACACCATACTAATACTGTGTTTGACCCCCTTTCGCCTTCAGAACTGCCTTAATTCTACGTGGCACTGATTCAACAAGGTGCTGAAAGCATTCTTTAGAAATGTTGGCCCATATTGATAGGATAGCATCTTGTAGTTGATGGAGATTTGTGGGATGCACATCCAGGGCACGAAGATCCCGTTCCACCACATCCCAAAGATGCTCTATTGGGTTGAGATCTGGTGACTGTGGGGGCCATTTTAGTACAGTGAACTCATTGTCATGTTCAAGAAACCAATTTGAAATGATTCGAGCTTTGTGACATGGTGCATTATCCTGCTGGAAGTAGCCATCAGAGGATGGGTACATGGTGGTCATAAAGGGATGGACATGGTCAGAAACAATGCTCAGGTAGGCTGTGGCGTTTAAACGATGCCCAATTGGCACTAAGGGGCCTAAAGTGTGCCAAGAAAACATCCCCCACACCATTACACCACCACCACCAGCCTGCACAGTGGTAACAAGGCATGATGGATCCATGTTCTCATTCTGTTTACGCCAAATTCTGACTCTACCATCTGAATGTTTCAACAGAAATCGAGACTCATCAGACCAGGCGACATTTTTCCAGTCTTCAACTGTCCAATTTTGTTGAGCTTGTGCAAATTGTAGCCTCTTTTTCCTATTTGTAGTGGAGATGAGTAGTACCCGGTGGGGTCTTCTGCTGTTGTAGCTCATCCGCCTTAAGGTTGTGTGTGTTGTGGCTTCACAAATGCTTTGCTGCATACCTCGGTTGTAACGAGTGGTTATTTCAGTCAAAGTTGCTCTTCTATCAGCTTGAATCAGTCGGCCCATTCTCCTCTGACCTCTAGCATCAACAGCATTTTCTCCCACAGGACTGCCGCATACTGGATGTTTTTCCCTTTTCACACCATTCTTTGTAAACCCTAGCAATGGTTGTGCGTGAAAATCCCAGTAATTGAGCAGATTGTGAAATACTCAGACCGGCCCGTCTGGCACCAACAACCATGCCACGCTCAAAATTGCTTAAATCACCTTTCCCATTCTGACATTCAGTTTGGAGTTCAGGAGATTGTCTTGACCAGGACCACACCCCTAAATGCATTGAAGCAACTGCCATGTGATTGATTAAATAATTGCATTAATGAGAAATTGAACAGGTGTTCCTAATAATCCTTTAGGTGAGTCTATATTACTTAGCCTATATTGTATATCACTCGGACAAGCTTTCACTCGTTGGTATGAGCTAAAAAGCACCTGCCGTTCTTGTTGATGGATTAGTAACTTGGACATCTTCGGAGGCTAGCTGTGCTTGTTCGATGTCCGACGATTGTAACGCGTTGTCTATTCCCCAATCAAACTCGTGTAACTGTCTGTCACACGTTCTACCGTCCACAGCATTACTTGATAGACAAAAATAGGACAAGAATGAGCATTAAACAGAAACAACCCGCCTACGGGGTGTTCGAGGCGCACATACAATACAGACTGCCGTCAGTTAAACAGGGCGCGCGCAGCTCTTAAAGGGGACACACCTTATTTCCACTCGTTACAGCTTCCATCCGACTGAACAGGGACCGGTATATAGGGGGGAGGGGATCAGGCCGTGAGTGAAGAGACTGCTCTGCGTGAGTGGTATTTACGACAGTAACGTTAAATACAAGTAGTCCACAGCGACTCTAGGGGTCGTTGTTTGACCAAAATGGAATTCCTACCTAGTGTGGCTTTAACCATGTTTTTAGAAATGTGATCTTTGTATTCATTTCATATGTTTTTGGCATGTTTTCTGTCTAAATTTGAATGCTAATTTTAATTTTATCAGGAAGGATTGACAAAATCTGTTTTGTTTTTTTCCTCATTGGATGAACAGAGAACGGTCATATAATCTTCTGTACACATATTTCTGTGTAGTCAGTCTAGTTGGGTGAAGGAACTCCTATCAGTCTCTCTTTACTTAAATGATAATTAAATGCTTTAGGGTTTCTATCAATCTACACATTTTTGCAGTTTTGTCATTAATAGCTGTTTGTGATACTGTAGACTACATGTTTCAATGTATTTATTGGAGAATTTTAGTGAAAGCAAATGTAAAGTTCAGTGAAAGTTTTGCTGCTATTAGAATTAATGCTCTGCTTTTAACATGGTCGACACAGTATTCTGGTCTCCATTATGGAGAGTTGTGTTGGACTATGAGGCACTTTTTTAAAACGCTGATAACAGACCAACATTGAATCAAGATCGATATTTAACATTGATTTTTTTCATCAGGTTTGCACCTTGAAATAATATTATTTCAATTATAAAAAATAGATTAAGATGAACATTAAAATAAAATCACTTATTTTACATCGAATCAACATTGAAACAATAACAAATCAATCGTGCTTTATGTACAACACGATCTTAATTAAATCTTCAATAAATACAACAAATCTGACTTTATTTCTATGCCGGTGAATCATGTCCATTTTTACATCTTTCAAGCAGAGACTGTTTAATTTCATTTAGAAAGTGTGTTGTATTATTAATGCATTTTACAGCAATCAGTTATGAATGATTTCAGTGATGAGGGAAGAAAAAAAAGCATTATCAGCAGTTCAGATCAACAGTTTCCCAAAATCACCTGATCATATTTTCTCTTGGCTTTATATATATATATATATATATATATATATATATATATATATATGTATGTATATATATATATATATATATATATATATATATATATATAATAGACTGACTCTAATTTGAGAAAAATATTTGTGAAATAAAAAAGGAAATTAAGCCATCTTCTGCAACATATTTAAAATGTAACATATGAAAGTCTTAACTGTAGATATCTATGAAATAATGAGAGAATCTGATCACAACATCTATGTACAATATATTTATGACACGAGTCAATAATCTGAGTTTGAGGGATGGACAAGACTGTTGGATATGTTGGGATTATCCATGCCGGGTCGCGGCGATCTGAGAAAAATAGGGAGAAAGGGGAACTGAGGAAATTACACACATTTTGAGGAAAGTTGTATTTGAGGAAGGAAACCAGGGGACTTGGTTTCATATTTCCACATTAGAATGATGGACAGATAACTTATCATCTCAACACAAACAAACTTTTTCTTCAGTCAGTCGTGTCGGGTGATGATCACTGTATATCAGATTATATCAGGTTAGATCTTCTTTCTGCTCATAATGATCCTCATCACTCTCTTTATGTCATATACATGTATTAATGTGTGTGTGTGTTACAGTTGTGTAGTTAAAAAAAAAAGTTATAATTGATTTATGTGTAGTTATAGTTGAGTAATTTGGGCTTTGACCAGGTCAGGACTCTTACTAACATTTTCAATGATGAAATAACTCCAGAGCACTTTTGATTATTAATTTCTAGGAAAACAACAGAACATTATGTAATACCGATTTGTCTAAATGCCGGTGAGGGGTAGGTTTAGGGGCAGAGTCAGGGGTAGGTCAAGGGTCGGTTTAGGGGCGGGGTCAGAGTTAGGTTTAGGGGCGGGGTCAGGGGTTGGTCATTCGTACGAATTAGCCAATAGCCACCTCATAAACTATGAGAAATTGATCAAGTTGTTTCTTCCTTTATTGCATTGTGCTTGACAATAACGGTTTTAAAAGTCTCAATTTGAACTCTGATCCAAAATCAAATGCTGTGGAATGTTTTACATGTGTGTTTGAAACAAAGCGAAAACAGCTTTTTATAAGTCATGCGTCAATGCAATGGCTAATTTGTTTATTCTCTATCTGTAAAGGAAACTCGTCCTCTGAACTGGTTTGTGGATACACAGAAATAAACTGACAATGGCTTCCTTTCATAAAGGTGAGTATTCTTCTTGTGTTTAAAGGTTTGCTCTCATCGCCCCAAAAACCTTATGAACTGTGAACGTATGATGAATGTAGTTTCTCAGATTCAATCCAATACAATTTCAGTTGTTTTTATTGTTTTCTCAGACTGTCAGTGTTTTTTATTGACTTTTTCTTCATATTTCAGGTTTTATAAAAACTCACCCCCCTGTTATTCTGTGTAAGTATAAACAGTGTTTTTGCTTTTATCTGTATGCTGATGTAATGAATCAGATCTGGTTTGTCACTTCACACAGTAAATTCCCCCGTGTTGAATTACCATCACTCAGTGTTCATAAGGGAAACTCTAGCAGAGTGTTCAAAGAAACACAGAAGCAGTGTTTTTAGAGTTAAAGGGGTCATATAATGCAGGGATGGGAAGTGGGGGTGCTGGTGGTGCTGCAGCACCCCCTGTTTTCACAGAATTGTAAATGCATGTGTGTTCATTAGCATTTATTCATTTTTAGCATTTAGTCATTTATTTGTAATAAACACTTTAAGTGGGCTATTTAAAAAGTGTTATTTATATGTTAAATTATGTTTTTAAAACATACGCGCAGAGTGTTACGTAATATTGTGTGTGTGCACGGACCGGCCTTTAAGGTGTGGCGGATAAATAAAACAAAATAAAATGATACGACCGGCATAAAAACTGGGGTATTTTTTTAAATATAATAATAAACGTGAATCCAATGCCTACTCGCATCTTTATTAGCAGCGTCCTCGTAACATTGCGCCTAAAGACAACTAAGAAAGCCTGAACACAAACAAAATGCCCCCCAAAAGAAAAAAATCTCCATGTTTTCGGTGCTGATGTGTTCATGTAACATGTAAGTGTGGCGCTGCCAATAAAGCACCTAAAAGCTGTCACAACGAACCAGCAAAATAAATGATTATGAATATGTAAAATATATCAGGAGACATTTTAATTGTTTATTTAAAAAAAATAATAATTATGTTAAGTGTCGGCTGGAAAGATGAAGCGATGCTGACTCGCGATCTTCGCAGTAGTGAACGCGCCAGAGAGAAATGCACATTTCATACGGATTACATAAGCAGAGAGCAGTCTGTTTTCTTTCGTTTTGAATTGTTCTGTTTAAAAGTAGACATTTCAAGCTTTCTATATATGTCTCAGGTCTGTGAGGCAAGTACGTATATGCTGAGTTTCGGTTAGTTTATGAGACCAGCTCCAGCTCACGCGCCGGCGACTCCGTGTTGTGATTATCTATTTTCTAATATATTTACTTATTTATTTAATCCAGACAATTGGTTGATGAAACATTAATTAAAATTAAGATACAATCAATACAAAACAAAATTAAATCTGTATTTTATTAAACTGAATATTTGCAGTGTAAGAATTCAGAACAAAAAAAAAAACTAGCTATTTGAAAATACATCTATAAAATTCAGCCATAAAAACATTTCAATTTGTTAAATTTCAAATGTTCAATATTCGTTTAAAAAAAAATCAAATTCAGAACTATTTAACCCTCTGAGGTCTGAGCTGTTTTCTGGGCCCTGGAGGTGTTCTGACATGCTCTGACATTTATGTTTATTTCTGTTACTTGTGACATTTTCATGGCTAAAGTCTAATTACACTGTATTCAGCACAAACTCTGCTACAATAATATATCAGCAGCATGTATGTAAAAGTTTGTAGTTTTGAGATAATGACATTTATGCGTGGTTTGTGAAAATACAAAAAAAAAAATCTCACTGAAATAAGGTCATGAAACCCATACTGATTATTTCTTCACAAGACTTTTGAAAATTGTATGACGTAGCCTAGAATATTTGCTCTAAAACGATGTGAAAATCACCCTGACTGCTCATTCAGATAAGACAATATATTGATTTAAAAATTTTACGACGTGTTTTGTGTGAAAAAGCCTTATGCGGGACCTCATTAATATGTAAGCTTTTCTCACCTGAGAAAGACAAAGAACCTCCCCCTAACGGCCCTATTAGGAGCTATCAGGGCCCTATCATTCTGAGCAACCTTGCACAATATTGTAAATGAGGAGATTTAAAAAAGAATGGCTTTTAAATTGTTTGGATCTATTTACAACAACATAATCCAAAGATACAAAACAAATGACAAAAAAGCACTCATTGAAAACTATTATCCAAAGACAGAGACCTTTGTGCCATTCCTAAAAACATTGTGCATACCTTTCATTTCCAAGGTGTTTGATTTTCACTTTACCATGTTCATGTACAGAGACTCATGTGAATGTTGAAGTCAGCAGGAGTGGCATCTGGGCCCTGAAAGAAAAAAAAAAGTGAACATACTGATATCAAGAGAAACTATAGACCTGCACGATTTTGGGAATACATTTTAGATTTTTCTGGTTAAAATTGCTTTTTAAAATTCACAGAATACACACATACACACAAACATAAATGTTTCCAATAATAATGAACATCAGGTTTATTGTGCCTTATAGGCATAGGCTATGCGCAGTGCTGCATAAAATAATAATAACAATAACCATATAAGCAGCCTATAAATCTTCCAAAATATTTCAGTAACAACTAAGCTAGAGAAAATATATTGATTATCATGTTACTTCAAATGTTTCCATTCGTTATGATGATATGGCATGAGATAATAGTAAAAACATGAAGCCGTTTGGTGCTTTTCAAACGCGATCCAAATATGATACATTCAAACGCGATCGCGCTCAAATATAAAACATTATGATTACCATATACATATCTACATTTGAGCAGATATCCACAAACAGTAACAGTAAACACGGGTCTAAATATTATAATATTCACCATATATCTAGCAGCAGTTCAACTGCAATGTGAAATTTATGCAACAATAACAAACTAATATGTAAGAATTTCTTACCTTACATCTTCCTTGTCTTCAAATCGCGTTCTTCTTCTTCTGAGGTAATTCCAATGTAAGCTCACGGCGCGTCTTTCAAACTGGACGAAAAGCAGAGACTTGTGAAGTGTTTTGGTGTTTTGTTTTTGAGGTAATGAGCGCGTTCGCGTCCCATGTGGAGATTTGCATGTGAATGTCTTTTGCGCGAGTGGGCGTGGCCAAATTAACTGTAATGAGCAAGCGTTTGAGAAGCTGGACATCTTGTTGGTTTTATACAAATTACTTAAACAGAGAATATTTGTTTTCAGTATGAATCCGATCATTTAAAAGTACACACTTAAGTGTTTATAAAGGTATATGGCTCATAAATGTGTGACAAGTATTCACTGAGTTTTGTTTCAGTTTATAGACGTGCTCAAGAAAAAAAAGTTCACCGCGACGGAGAGGCAGAACGCACACCCTGTTTATTTTCTTTATTTTACAAAAGCACAATGTTTTGATTTGATTGTAAGTGGACACCTACAAAAGTAAAAATATCACAGATTCTTTTTTTATATTTCTTTTTTCTGTATGACCATAAATGAGGGAGTAATTTAAGTTTATAGTGCTACAATGTGAAGAAAATTCGGCAAAACGCGCCGGCGCGTTTGCCGACCTCAGAGGGTTAAACTACCACCTAAAATTAAATTTTGTTAGATTACACTTGCAAATAATTCAAATTTAGACAATTCAAATTCAAATAATTTTGTCATATTATAAGCTCCATAGTTTAAGTGCATTTGTCTTTAAATGATAATGAGCTTTGCTCAACCCACCCCTCTGTTCTGTGCGTACACCGTTTCTAACACAATAACCATAACGCGTTGTTCATTATAAACTTGGGATTATGAATTATATTTATAACGTCGTACATAGAAAACATCCCGTAATGAACCCTGAATGTAAAAATAGCCACATTCATCGTGAAGCGTGCAGCAAGCGATTAGCAAAGTTTAATATAAATAATATAAAGGTTAATAAAACGTTACTCACTTCTTCTTCTGGAGGTGCAGCAGGAACACGAATAGTTGGTACCGATCATTTTTTCAGGAGCAGCTTCTTAGCAAAAACAGCTTTATACTGACCCTCGTTTGTAAAGCAGTCTGGTGTGTGAAAGGATTCGCGCAAACATGAAAGCATTGACGTTGATCGTGGGGAATATTCCCTTCGAAAACAAAACTCAGCCACTGCGTCTTCAGCGGTTCGGATTCAGCGGTTCGGATCAAAATCATGCTGTGTTCATTATTACACCCAAGAACAGAACACCACAATCGCTTAGACACCATTCTGCTCATAGACAGTGCTCCAGCGTATCAACAATGATGCGCAGACTATGATGATTGACAGCTCGCTCACGAGCGAGGGCGGGACTGTATTGAAACGCTGCTGTCAATCAAAAATCGTGGGAGGGGCGTCCGACCGTGTGACGTCACTAGGTCGAACGGCTTGATTTGATAGACAGATAGTTTAAAAAAAAAACATTGGATGGATTTTTATAATTTTATGATGGATGTGTACAGGCACTGCCAACACACATTTCAGTACAATAAAAAAGGGCATGTACCATTATATGACCACTTTAATGAGATAATTAAGTGATTCATTGAGTGATGATTGTTTGATTATTAAAGAAACCTGACGTTAACAAGCAGAATCACTGAAGAAAAGATAGACAAAATAACTACAACTGACTTCAACCACAGCTTAATGTGAAATCAACTGGAAAAAAATAAATATCTATTTCAAACCAGGCTGACTTTTTTTCTGTCATTCATCTGAGAATTAGCAGAGGTTTAGATGTTAATGAATTATTGAAAATGTTTGTTTTTTATTGAATCAGTGTTTCTTTTGGTTGTGCAAACTTAGCTTTTTATATCAGTATGACACACACATACTTCATATAGATACTGTAGAGCTGCAATAGTGCTTTGTTACGTCCCAGGGTCTTTTAATATAATGTGTTGTGAGAAAATGCTTGTATGCCCTGTGTTGTGCTCTGTTTCTCTCCCTCACTCTCTTTCACTCAGGTTAATTACCATCAGCTGCAACTTGTTGTGAGCATGCCTGAGTCTGAGCTGAGCAGTATAAATGCAGCACTTCGAGAAGCCTGTGCTGAGGAACACTTTTCCCCCAGCCTCAGACTGAGATTGTGTGTTTTGGTGAAAACCGTGCTTATACTTGAGTTAGAGTGGACCTATACTCATTTGTTTCGTGCTAAGAGTGACAGAGCTTGCTTTCTAGTGTTGATATCTCTACCTGTGGGTAATTAAAAGGTATTGTATGGAATCTTGTTAGCTGTGTTCATTTTGGATTGTCTGGGGAATGTAGGGAGAGGGTGCCTTATTTTATTTTAATATTTTTATATATGGATAGAGAGGGAGCTCAGGAAAGTTTTGTTGTTGATTTTCATCTTTGTTTTTGTGCAGGGTTGATAGCTCCCTTAAACCTTAGTTAGCCTCTATTTTTGTTTGTTATTTTAGGCCATGCTCTCTCCTGAAGAGTTATTCCCATCCTTTGTTAATTACTTAAATATGTAACAGAAATAAATTTTACAGAACTTTTACTTGTACTTGAAGTTGTGCTTGCTTTCACTCTGGGGCTGAGGCCGAAGTGCGTCCTCCACGTAATCAATGTTACTTTTTTTTTTTCTCTTTGTTACTTCCCCTCCTAACCCCTAGACTGGGAGGGGAACGTAACAAGTGGGGGCTCGTCCGTTCCCGTTAATAATAGTGTCAAGTCACTCATTCGTGGGTAAGTTTACTTTTTTCTTTTCATAGGCTGTTTGGCAGGTTTTTTTTGGTGTGGGGAGGAAACTGTGGTAGTAAGATGGAGTTTGACTTGATTAAGTTCACTCTCTCTCCTACCACAGAAGTCTTTGAGCGTTGTAGGAAAGCGGATTTAATTTTGATTGCTAACTTTTTTAATATTACTGTTCCTACAGAAGCAGCAAAACATGTTATCAAGCAAGTACTGCGCGATAAACTTGAAGAAATGGGAATTCTACCAGAACCCTCTGGCAGGGAGGAGGTGTCGCCCGACATTGCAGAGGGAGTTGTGTCGGATGATGGCCCTCCTGGTGTTCCTGCGGTAGAGCCTTCTGTCGACCCAATGTTGGCGTTAAAGATGAAAGAACTCGATTAGATGATTAAAAAACAAGAGCATCAAACAATGCTGGTTAAATTGCGCATGTTAGAGGCGGAGACTGATCGGGATATTCAATTGCGTCAGATGGCTCGAATTGAAAAGCAAGAATTGGAAAGCAAACCTGTACCTTTGCCTCGTTCACGAACTCCTTCTGCTAGCACTCCTTCTGATAGCCATTCTGCTGCACCTCAAAATCCACGTGAGGCTGAAGCCAATGAAAATTTTGATTTAAGCAGGTATTTGAAACTGGTTCCACCATTTAGGGAAAGCGAAGTAGATGCTTATTTTGTTACTTTTGAGCGCATAGCCGGGAAGTTGCGCTGGCCTAAAGACGTGTGGGCATTGCTTCTGCAGTGCAGCCTTTCTGGGAAAGCCCAGGACGTTTCCTCTGCTTTGCCACTAGAACAATCGCTTGACTATGACGTTGTGAAAGCCGCGGTACTTAGAGCGTATGAACTAGTACCGGAGGCGTACAGACAAAGGTTCCGTTCTCATGCCAGAACTGCCAAACAGACTTATGTTGAGTTCGCCCGAGAAAAGCGCACACTTTTTGAGAAGTGGTGTCTTTCTAATCGAGTCACTACATTTGAACAACTACAAGAGCTAATTTTGCTTGAGGATTTCAAAAGTAGTGTGCCTGAAAATGTGGTAATTCACCTAAACGAACAGAAAGTGACTTCTATCGTTGCCGCAGCTGTTTTAGCTGATGAATTTGTGTTAACGCATCGGAATGTATTCTTTACTCCTCGGCGTAACGTAATGTCCTCCGTTAACGTTAATACGAACAAGGTGTATGAATGAGTGAGTGAATGGGTGAATGTGAGGCAATATTGTAAAGCGCTTTGGTGGCCATTGGGTCTGTGAAAGCGCTATATAAATGCAGTCCATTTACCATTTTTACCAAGGAGGTGAGACCTGTCTGGTCACATGCTAAACCAGTCACACAACCAAGTTCACCTCGTAAAAACGACAAGCGAGTTTGTTTTTTTCTGTCTGGATCCAAGTCACCTAATTTCTGAGTGTCGGGCTTGGAAACAGAAAACTGCTGCTTCACAGCCTAGAAGTGCAGCTTTGGTGCACACGGTCGGTAACAGTAAGGGTAGTGCAGAGATTGTTATTAGTGCGTATCAGCCGTTTTTACTGGATGGCACAGTATCTCATTCACCTGATGCAGTAGGTAGGTCATTGAAGATTTTGAGAGACACTGGATCAGTCCAGTCATTGATTTGTGAAAAATCGTTACCGTCTCTAACTGTTTACTCCGGCACCAATATCTTAGTGCGAGGGATTGGCATGGGATGCCTTAGTTTACCATTACATGACTTGTACCTCATGTCAGACTTGGTCACCGGGCCTGTAACCCTCGGAGTTTGTTCGCATCTACCGGTTGATGGAGTAGATGTTATTCTAGGGAACGATCTTGCTGGTGGAGATGTTTTTCCTAGACCTTTGGTAATTAGGGAACCAGCTCAAAATAACAGTGTCACTTGTGCAAAAGTTTCCTGCTGCCTTTCCTGCATGTGTAGTTACGGATGCCCAAAGAAAGAAGATGGGAGATGTTATTGATCTCTCTGAGAGCTTCTTATTTGATTCAGATGATCAAAACTTGACGCCAGAGACGGCGGATGTTACGAAAACCTGTGAGGTAGATTATGTACCTGAACTGAAAGTTGTATTGGGAGTGGGCAGGGAACCGTTGGGTGCTGCTCAGAGAACAGACCCTTCTTTAGCAAGCTGTATTGAGTCTGTTGTGAATCTCAAAAGAAAACTTCATGATAAGGTAAAGTACTTCTGGGAAGGGGAAGTATTAATGCGGAGATGGAAGCCCATTGCTCGTTCTTCCCTCAACACAATTCATCAAATCGTTCTGCCTCAACCGTATAGAGAGCCTGTCCTGAAAATCGCTCATGAGCATGTACTCTCAGGTCACTTAGGAGTTACCAAGACATACAAACGAGTGTCACGCTACTTTTTCTGGCCAGGGCTAAAATCAGCGGTGTCCAAGTTCTGCCGCTCATGGGCTGCCTGTCAAATAGCTGGTAAACCGAACCAAAAACTTCCAATTGCTCCCTTGCGGCCTATTCCTGTTATGCGATAACCTTTTGAACGCCTGTTATCAGACTGCGTAGGTCCTCTGCCTAAGTCCAAATCTGGTCACGAATATATACTATCTATAATGTCTACTTCTACACGTTTTCCCGAAGCAATACCCTTACGTTCCACGAAAGCCCACATCATTGTTCGTGAACTGATCAAGTTTTGCACTGTCTTTGGATTGCCAAAGGTCATACAAACTGATCGCAGTACAAATTTCACCTCGAAACTGTTCTCACAGACTCTAACTCAGTTTGGAATTACTCATAAACTGTCAAGTGCATTCCATCCTCAATCTCAAGGTGCTGTGGAAAGGTTCCACCAAACGCTTAAGACGATGCTGCGGACTTACTGTCTTTCTAGTGGTAAAGATTTGGCAGAAAGCTTACCTTTCTTGATTTTTGCGATTCGAGAAGCAGAGCAGGAATCACTTGGATTCAGTCCTGCCGACCTCGTCTTTGGTCACACCGTGCGGGGCCCTCTTAAAGTGTTGAGCGAGCAGTTGTTGGCTAAGGATGCAATGCCTGTCACAGTCCTAGATTATGTAAGCTCATTTAGAGAACGGTTACATAGAGCTTCTAAGCTGGCTAGAGAACATCTGACCACAACCCAATCCAAAATGAAAGCCTGGTATGACAAAAAAAGTCTATCTCGTAGTTTCCAACCAAACTACGAAGTTCTTATACTTCTACCTGAGCCTGGTTCGTCCCTCAATGCTAAGTTCACTGGTCCTTATTCTGTAAAAGAAAAACTTAGTGACACAGACTATGTTGTCAGCACTCCTGATAGGTGGCGTAAAACCAGGATATGCCACATTAACATGTTAAAGGGATTTGTTTGTGACTCTAACCCTGATCCACCATGTAACCTTGTGACTACGCCTTTACCGGTTGCTGTAGCTGAAGTTGTTGAACAAGATAGTAAAGGACTACTAAACTCTGCTGTATTGAAAGATCTACCTTCCTTTCTTTCTCACCTAGAACCTGAGGAAGCCAGTCAGATTATGCAACTAATGCATCGGTATTCACCTCTGTTTTCTAATGAGCCAGGGAGAACAGTTCTTGAACATGATATCAATGTAGGTTTCGCTAAACCGATCAAACAGCACTCTTACAGAGTTAATCCAACTAAACGTCACATCATGAAAACCGAAGTCGAGTACATGTTACAGCATGGTCTGGCTCAGCATAGTCAGAGCCCGTGGAGCTCACCGTGTCTATTAGTTCCAAAGGCAGATGGCACATACCGGTTTTGTACTGACTTCCGCAAGGTAAACGCAGTGACGAAACCTGACTCTTTTCCGCTCTTACTGGCAAGTGCCACTAACCACCCGAGCTGCAGAAATCTCTGAATTTGTTACACCAGATCATTTCCTGGAATATTCTGTCCTTGCTTTCGGAATGAGAAATGCTCCAGCCACCTTTCAAAGGTTGATGCACATTGTGTTGGGTGACGTACCAAATTGTGATGCATATCTTGACGACATTGTAGTCTATAATGAATCATGGGAAGACCATATTGAAACCTTGGAAATGGTTTTTGAAAGATTAAAACGTGCTTCGCTAACCTTGAACCTGTTTAAGTGTGAGATAGGGAACGCTACAGTAACCTACTTCGGGAAAAAGGTAGGCCATGGTTGGGTGAAACCTGTTGAAGCTAAGGTGGAAGCTATTCTTAAGTTCCCTAAACCCAACAACAAGCGCGAGCTTCGCCGATTTCTGGGAATGTCAGGTTACTACAGAGGTTTTTGCAGAAACTTTTCCTCTGTAGTTGCTCCACTCACAGACCTCCTGAGCACAATGAGAATGTTTAGCTGGAACAGTGACTGTGATCGAGCATTTGAAGCTGCTAAAGACCTGTTGAGTAATGCCTCTGTGTTAGCTGCCCCTAACTTCAAACTGCCATTCAAACTACAGGTGAATGAAAGCCACTTTGGTGCGGGAGCTGTCCTTATTCAAGAAGATGCTCAAAGCATTGAACACCCGGTGTCTTATTTCTCCCGCAAGTTCTCAAAGGGTCAGTTATCCTACAGCACAATCGAAAAGGAAGCTTTGGCTTTATTGTGGGCCTTACAACATTTTGAGGTTTATGTTGGGAGTAGTGCTCTACCTGTAATTGTGTATACAGACCATAATCCTCTAACTTTTTTGTCCAACATGTCTTCCTCTAACCAGCATTTACTGCGCTGGGCTCTCAAGCTTCAAGATTTTAATCTCCAGATCCAGCACATCAGAGGCACCGACAACATTGTGGCCGATGCTCTGTCCAGATCTGTTGGGATGGCAACTTAGGTGACGTGTATGTTGGGATAGTGATACAGAAACCTTATCGTACCCTGGTCTGTAATCTTAGTGGTGGGGGTGTTACGTCCCAGGGTCTTTTAATATAATGTGTTGTGAGAAAATGCTTGTATGCCCTGTGTTGTGCTCTGTTTCTCTCCCTCACTCTCTTTCACTCAGGTTAATTACCATCAGCTGCAACTCATTGTGAGCATGCCTGAGTCTGAGCTGAGCAGTATAAATGCAGAACTTCGAGAAGCCTGTGCTGAGGAAAACTTCTCCCTCAGACTGAGATTGTGTGTTTTGGTGAAAACCGTGCTTATACTTGAGTTAGAGTGGACCTATACTCATTTGTTTCGTGCTAAGAGTGACACAGCTTGCTTTCTAGTGTTGATATCTCTACCTGTGGGTAATTAAAAGGTATTGTATGGAATCTTGTTAGCTGTGTTCATTTTGGATTGTCTGGGGAATGTAGGGAGAGGGTGCCTTATTTTTTTGTTTTTTATTATTATTATTATTTTTTTTTTAGCTTTTAATTCATTGTGAGCTTTTGTCATGAATGTGTGGTTATGTCCTTGTTTTGTATCTTGTGTATTGTTCAGCACTTTGGTCAGCCCTGTTTGCTGTTTTCAAATGTGCTATATAAACAAATACAAACTTGAAACTTAATACCTTTTTTCCTGTCTTTGGTTAGAGGTTAGGTTTTGTTGTTGATTTTCATCTTTGTTTTTGTGCAGGGTAGATAGCTCCCTTTAACCTTAGTTAGCCTCTATTTTTGTTTGTTATTTTAGGCCATGCTCTCTCCTGAAGAGTTATTCCCATCCTTTGTTAATCACTTAAATATGTAACAAAAATAAATACTTTTACTTGTACTTGAAGTTGTGCTTGCTTTCACTCTGGGGCTGAGGCCGAAGTGCGTCCTCCACGTAATCAATGTTACCTTTTTTTTCTCTTTGTTACTTCCCCTCCGTAACATGCTTTTTTGTTAGTTTGAACAGAAAAGGCTTGAGAGTTTCATTAAGTGGAAAAGATGTGTGAGATTAATTTCTGGGATAAACAATACAATATTCTGTGAAAGAAAAAGCCATGATGGCAGAACTTTCATTTTTGGGTGAACTATTATTTTAAGTACAAGCTTATATTTATATTATTTATATTTTATTGTGTCCTAAACATGTTGATTAATTTGTATTTATAATTGTTTTAGATGTCTTAAGACTGTACTTGGCCTTTTCATCTGTCTCACCGGCGACGACTGCAATAGGTAATGTACACTGAAAAAAATGTTTTGTCAGTTCAACTTAGAAAATGTACTTCATGTGGAAACATCTACAATAACTGATTGAAATGTTGAAATTAAATAGATTATTTAAGATTACAGATTATAACTGATTTCAAGCAACCTTAAAAAAACAAGGTTTTATTGAAGCATAACTGTCAGTAGATGGAAAAAAGTAAATAGAGGAAATAGGCCTATATTTCATTTAATTTATTTATTCTCTTTTCATGCAACACGAAATGCCACAACAATCCAACAAACACAACAAAAATACATTCCATGACAAGAGTAGGATGAAGAAAAAAAAAATTATAAACTCCTACCCCATTCTTATAATAAAAGTTACAAATTAGATGGCCTCACCAACATGAAAGAAAAAAGAATAATAACGACAAAAAAATAAAATAAAAAATAGCCCAGACCAGATGTAATCTACTTTCAATTTTAACAATTTTCCATTTTTTATATTTCTTTTTCTTTTTTTTTTTTTTTTATTAATTCTGCTTACACAACACTAAAAAAAAAAAAAAAAAAACATTAATGCAATAATGACAACTCTGGCATCAAAGACAACGACGAGACCATGATCATTGATGATATAGTTTTAACAATTTTCACCATCATCTTTATACAAGTTAAGTATCTTCTCTTTATACTTATTTAAATTGAACCATATTTGAACCACATTTTAGATCATTCTCTAGACAATTCCATCTTTTCACACCAGAAACTGAAACACACATTTGTTTGAGGGTATTTCCAGCAAAAGGTTGTTTAAAGTCATTATTTCTTCTGCTTGTCTCACTATTTACAGTAAAAAGGGTTTGCAGTCCATGTGGTAACAAGCAATGTTTTGCTTTATGAACAACTAATAAAGTTTGTAAAGAAACCAAGTCCTTCAATTTGAGTAGTCCTGACCTCAGAAACAGTCCTGTAGTATGTTCTCTTGGAGCAACTCCAAACAATACATCAAATAGGGCAAAATAAAGGAACAAAGGATTCTCATTGCTTTATAATTTAACAAACTTTACTTTACTCAAAACAGCAATATTTTTTACAAATTTTATTTCTTACATAGGCTATGTGTGATTTCCATTAAAATTTTTCATCGTTTATTTTTAAATAAACTTTCGTTTATTTTTGTTAAACCATTTCTGAAGTAGGACCAATTCTTGTTCAATAGTTTTCATTAAAATTTTTAAGTTCTTCCCCGATACAAAAAAAAATTGTATCGTCCGCAAAAAGAACAAAACGTAAAATCTTTGATTCATCACAGAGATCATTAATGTATAAAATAATTTAGGCCCCAGCACAGAGCCTTGAGGGACTCCACACTGTATTGTTTCCAACTTAGATTCATGGCCTATATACTCTACATATTTTTGTCTATTTTCTAGATAACTAATAATCCATATGTCTCTAATTCCATATGTCTGCAATTTAGATATCAATATTCCGTGATCAAGAGTGTCAAAGGTCTTTTTAAGGTCAATAAAAACTCCAACTGTGTGATTTTTTTTTTTTTTTTTTATCCTCCAATTCTGTAGTAATGTCCTCTGTGATTTTCATCAAAGCCATAGCTGTTGAGCGGGTGCTACAAAACCCAAACTGATTATCGTTTATCAAAGAATGTTTTTCAAGAAAATAATCCAATTTTTTAACAAAAAGCTTCTCCAAAATTTTTGAAAATTGGGAAAGCAAAGATATAGGCCTATAATTTGTAAGACTGTGCCTATCACCAGTTTTAAAACAGAGCGTTATTTACCAGCGTTGCCCAGCACTGCTACACACACCATGTTAAAGCACAGAACATTTGCAAACAGAAACAAGTCCAGAGAAACACACTTTAACACACACCGCTGAGAGCACACACACACACACACACAGCGGAGAGCACATCACACACACAGTGGAGAGCACACAAACACACACACACAGCGGAGAGCACAGCACACACACAGTGGAGAGCACACAAACACACACACACAGCGGAGAGTACAGCACACACACAGTGGAGAGCACACAAACACACACACACAGCAGAGAGCACAGCACACACACATACACAGTGGAACATGAGCAGTTGCTTTGAGGTTGTGTATCTTCGGAAGTGAAACACAAAGCTTGCTTTCTTCTTTGTCCTTCAGAGCAGAGGTCCTGTAGCTGACACGAGTCACGACTACACTGCCCTCTATAGGACTGGTGCAGTCGGAGTGCGCATGTGTCGAATCTGTCCATCCTGAGCTTTAGTGACACTTTTCTGAGCGCCTCGTGTCTGATCTCTTCTCAGCTCAAACACTGACTGTCACTGAGTGAACGACAGATCTCTGTCTCTCTCTCAATAGTGCTAGTCTAGAGTCAGACCCGATCAAACCGCTGATACAGTGTTGCTGAGGACACGACTGGAATAAAACACTTCACACGCTGTGGAGAAACTCACTTATTTTCTGTAAAATAAAATACTGCTGTTTTAGTCAAATCATTTAGTTTAATTTATTTATTTATTTTCATTATTTGCATATGGAATATTGAGGAAACTGAATGTCATATTGTTACTTTAATATTAGTTTATGGATTCCCACTGAAAACCTGGCAATGTCATTTTGAAATGGTCATTTTTAGACCAAGAAAATGGACATAAAATCTTAAAAAATAGTAATAATAATAATATGCACATGATTATACTGGTATGTTATGTTTACTTCCAATTTAAAAGATTTTTTTTTTGTTTTTTTTATTTAAGACGCATTGATGTTTAAATAATCCTATAAATGCATTTGATAAAAATATTGTGGATCGAAATGAATCGCTCCGAATTAGCAGAAGAAGAAAAAGTAATGTCTAAAGCTGCACTTTTGGTTACATTTTGTAGTAAAACATGTTTTTCAGAAACTTGTTAATTTCTTAATATATGTTCATAAGTTAATCTCTCTGCAGACCCCTGCTACACCTACACTGTGCTGAACGATACATGGAGATCCATCAGTAATAAACGTGGTTCAGTCAAAAACTGTGGCGACATGTCTGTCTCCTGGAGCGGCTGGTATCGTCTCTTCATTAACAACACTAGCGCTCATATCCTAGACACATGTGTTGCTCCGTTCAGTTGTGGCACTGATTACGCGCTGTGGATACGTGGTGGACACCCAACAGTAACAGATGGAGTCGTCACTCGAGATGTCTGCGGTCACTGGAGGAGTTACTGCTGCTTTCTCGGGTCTTTTCCCATTAAAGTCAAAGCCTGTCCAGGCAATTATTATGTCTATGAGCTGGTTAGTCCAACTGTGTTCTGTTCAGGATACTGTGCAGGTAATTATATTCACATGAGCTCTTTCTACACACTCATGATATCTGTGTCTCTGTTCATTAATCACTATTCATCCAAACTTTCAGACACTGGCAGCATTAACACCAGCCCTACAACTGTCACAGTGGCCATCTCATCTGGTAATGTTACACACTGTGTCTCTATTGGCTTATTTTCTGAGTGTTTTTTAATGTATGTAGGCTACAGATCAGGGCTGCACTTCCCAGAAGACACCAATGGTCTTGGGAAACGCTGCTCTGTACCATAGATGTGTGCGTGTGTCAGAATAAAATACTTACTCGACCAGTAAAATACATTATAGTATACAATAGACAACATGTGCAATTTGTAGTATTTTGAAGCCAAAGGTATTACTGAGCATATACTTTTTACTCAAATATAATTATGGTGTATGGTTTGTGTGTTTCGAAAACACTCAAAAGCCAGCGTCACCCCGCTGGGAAATGCTGGTCTATATAGGCTAATAAAAAATAAAAATAAAAAGCCTGTAATTAAGACCTTAACATTGACTTACATTGACTTACCTGTCGAGAAGAAAGCAGGCAACTTCAGCGTCTCTTTTGAAAGCTTTCTCCTGCATTAGCTATCCCGACATAAACCCTTGTTTTTGTAATCTCCGGTCATGTTTCCTTTTACGGTCTTATTTTGGACTTTATCGACTAAGATGACTCGTTATCCTGTGACTTAACCGTGAAGTGCAGCCTTTTAAACTTGCCGGGGCAGTGACAAGCGCCTCTCTGCTCTGCTCCTCCGCTTCTGTTGACTTCAGTCACGTGACGCGGGCTCTGAACGAAAACGCGTTGTGGAAACGCGTTGGCCTAGTACTTTTTGTCCCTCTCTGCTATTATAGTTTTTCAAGATGGCGGAACTACATGGAAGCCTCCGTGGACCTACCCGTCCTATGTATATAAAGATAATAAATTCTTCGTTTACGAGGACAAGTCAGATCATTGGCAGAGGTATTTGGACACCATTGAGGACATATTTATGAATAAAAATATTGATTTTAGATAATAAAATACCTAAAAAGATACATATTGTCCCTTTAAAGAGGTCATATAATGTCATTTTTGTACAAGCTAATATGTTTTTTTAGGGTATGAATTAAAAGTTTGTAATATACTTTAATTAAAAATTCTCATTAGTATTGTAAGAAAACACTCATTTTACCTGGTCAAAAACAGCTGTTTTCAGCATGCCGTTTCAGTGCATGTGTCTTTAAATGATAATGAGATTTGCTGACCCCGCCCCTCTGTTCTGTGCGTACACCGTTTAAAATAATAATACAAAAACCATAACGTGTTGTTCATTATAAACGTGGTATTATGAATTATATTGAGCACGTCGTACATAGAAAACATGCCCAAATGTACCCTGAGTGTAAAAATAGCCACATTCATCGTGAAGCGTGCAAGCTATTTGCAAAGATTAATATAAAGGTTAATAAAACATTACACTCACTTCAGTTCTTCTGGAGGTGCAGCAGGAACACGAATAGTTCATACTGATCCTTTTTCTGGAGCAGCTTCTTAGCAAAAACAGTTTTATACTGACCCTCGTTTGTAAAGCAGTCTGGTGAAATGATTCGCGCAAACATGACAGCATTGACGTTGATCGTGGGGAATATTCCCTTCGAAAACAAACTCAGCCACTGCGTCTTCAGCTGTACGGATTTAGGAACATCAAAATGACTGCTGTGTTAGTTATTACACCCAAGAACAGAACACCAGAATCGTTAGACGCCATTCTACTCAGCACTCCAGCTATCAACAATGAACGTGCGTCGGCACATGCTATGATTGACAGCTCTCTCACGAGGGCGTGAGGGCGGGTCTGTGTTTGAAACACTGCTGTCAATCACAATCGCGGGAGGGGCGTTGGATATTATGACGTCATAATATCGAACGGCTTGATTTCAGAGAGGGTCAAACATATAAGGAGATTAAAACAAAACCACTGGATGGATTTTTAGCATGATAGGATGGTTGTGCACAGGCACTGCCAACACACATTTCAGTGCAATCAACTTGTAAAAGTGCATGTACCATTATATGACCCCTTTAAATGAAGACAAAGAGGTGATAGTTTTCGCCCCACTGATCATTTTAAGACCCCCAGCATTGATTTGAGGAGCTTATCTGCATTTATATCTACACATGTGCGGAATATGGGGTGTGCTTTTAGATGGGCCTTTACAATTTGACAAACAAATATCTTCGGTAATTGGATCTAGTTTCTATCATCTTTGCTTTTATCTAAAATTAAACACTTCCTAACTGACAAAACTGAATAGAGCAGAAATATTGCTTTAAGGTAACAAGTGCAGGTCACCACACAAGTTAAACTGTACATGATCTAGACTCTAGATAAATAAAATGCGACCGCAGCAGTAAATCAGGGGAATGCTTATATTTCTTCCTTTGGTTTCAATTTTGAACATGTTGCAGTTCTTTTTAAAAAAGTATACATTTTAGTACAATTATAAAATGATATAACATTATTTCATACTGTACATTAGCAGCAATTACGGTACACATTGTTCACTTTAGCAACAAAGTGGAGACCCTCTTTTCTGTAATGAAAGGCCAATCTTATGGGTTGTGGTCTCTCAGACATCGGCAGTAATAAAAATAAAAACGTTGTTTCCCTTTGGACTTTAATTACACTTGATACTGGGCATCATTACATTTTTCCCCTGACTGACAGGTGATGCTTGTAACCCGATCATAATCTGTTATCCGACAAGATTAGAATGTTATATTCTAATTAAATTAAATTAGAATGTATGTATTTCTCAATAATTATCACTTTTTTCAAAGCTCTTCAATCCACTGTCTTAACCAACTTCCAGCTTCACTGCAGTTAATTTCACATTCAAAACGCATTAAAACTACCAAAACACATCATTTATGTTTCAAATTAAGTCATTCTTTCAGAACTCTAGTGAAGGTTTCAGCCAACAAACACAATAAAATATACAAAACAAAAACACACACAAACAACAGGCAGCAATATGCACTATTTTCTGCTGTTCAGAATTCAATGCAATTTATGCTACATGCTTCATGTCAGCCTGGTCTCATTGTTAATACGTAGGTATTAATACGTAATTTTCAAAGATAGAAAACGTACTGTTTTGTACGTTTGGATAGATGCTGAAACGTATAATATGGACGTATCTGCAACGTTTAAACGTTACATTACGTTTTTTCAGCTAAAAAACGTAAACTATTTACGAATATTTCATATCATAAAGATATCTGTATATTTCCCCTTTTACCATTTTATAGATTATAAATGTAAGATCCCTTAACCCTACTCCCACACCTAAACATAGCCATTTTATAGACAATATTAAAAGGATAAAACGTAATGGACATATGTGTAGGGAAATGGCAGTTTTATTAACAATATAGCATTAAAAGATAGTTTGAGCCACTAATCCTACCCCTACCCCTAAACCCCTAACCATTTCTTAAAACTACGTAACGTTAGGCTACAATTATAAAGAAAAACAACAGACATAACTTTTACACGTTTAATCACAATAATTTATTTAGTGAGAAAATGTCAAAACCGGTACCAAAAGTCGTTCAAATGACGATGTGTCGCATTCCTCTCTGGCAGTATATAATAGTTTTGTATGAGGTAACGTTACAGAGCAGAATATAAGTTATTAATCCATGAAAATGTTAATCCGGTTTCGGTTCGTTGTTCGCTCTGTGAAGGCGCGCGCGCTTCTCCATTTCAAATGTAGTACACCAATTTAAACACAGAATGTCGCAATCTGTGACGAAGCAAGCGAGAGCCAATGAGTGTTTGATATCACTGCCGTAAAACATGTCGTAATGCTTCGGGCGCAATTTTTGAATTTGAATTCACAACAAGCGCGGGATGCCAGGATTTGACCTTTACGATCGCTGCTGCTGAGAAATTATGAAGATTGCTGGATAAATGGCTGAATTTTGATCTGTTTCTTGCAAACAACGCATGGATTCTAATGATTTGGATTACACCAAGCTAATAAAATTGATGTCTTTTGTGAATTTATGTTGTGTTTTAGTGTATTATGGGTCTAGGAGAAAACGCCTTTTGTGTCTCACGATAAATAAACCAAATATTACAAAATGGTTAAACGATTAAAGAAGGCATTTTTAAGGTTTTAAAGTGTATTCTTGTTTAACACCATGTAAGTTAGGCTAATCCTCCGAAACGAGTTTGCACCAGAAGGCACGAACAAAGCAAAATGTTATTATTTATGAGTAATGTTAAACTGTATTAATTAATGCGACTGAAAATTTAATTGATAAGACAATTGAATGCAATAGAGTCAAAACATTAATGCCACGATTTTAATACAAGTTAAATATGAATACGTACAAATTTGTACGTTGGTAAAGTTGTTTGTACGTAAATAAATTGTTTTTTTGCTGTCAATACGTAAATATTATACGTTTTAGTGCTGTAAATACATCAGTATTATACGTTTCTGTGAGTATAAAACTTAAATGTACGTATGGTAGAACTACACTTTATGTAAAAATACACACGTATTCTCATGAGATCACGTTGTTCATGTTTACATTAATGTACAACATGATTTCCTTTTGTATAGATGTTGATGAAAATGAAAGACTAAGACTTGTGTAAAAATGGAGCGCAACTGGAAGAAAACAAAACTAGAGGTATTTCGCATTTCATGGAAGGAGAGCTCAATTACTTACAGAGAGGCTTTAAAAGCTGCTAGATCTGCTTATTTTTCAACCCTATTAGAAGAAAATAAACATAATCCTAGGTATTTATTTGAAACAGTGGCTAAACTAACGAAAAATAAAGCTTCAAGCCCAGAAGTTTCCAAGCAGCACAGCAGTAATGACTTTATGAACTTCTTCACTTATAAGATTGATAATATCAGTAAGAAAATTATAACTATGCAACCGTCTACTACAGTATCGCATCAGGGAGTGCATTGTAGTCTTCCTGAGGAAAAAATTGATTCATTCGTTGCTATAGAAGAGGAAGAATTTACTAAACTCGTTAAATCATCTAAATCGACAACATGTATGCTAGACCCTATACCAACTAAGCTACTTAAAGAAATACTTCCAGAGGTCATAGATCCTCTTCTTAATATCATTAATTCATCTTTGTCTCTAGGATACGTACCAAAAAACTTTAAGCTGGCTATGATTAAACCGCTTGTTAAAAAACGCAACTTGATCCTTCAGAATTAGTCAATTACAGGCCGATCTCGAATCTACCTTTTCTGTCAAAGATATTAGAAAAGGCAGTATCCTCACAACTGTGTTCCTTTCTTGAAAGAAATTATATCTGCGAGGATTTCCAGTCCGGATTTAGACCGTACCATAGTACCGAGACAGCTCTCGTTAGAGTCACAAATGATTTGCTCTTATCATCCGATCGTGGTTGTATCTCTCTATTAGTGTTACTTGATCTTAGTGCTGCATTTGACACCAGTGACCACAACATTCTTTTAAATAGATTAGAACATTATGTTGGCATTACGGGAAATGCACTAGCATGGTTTAAATCATACTTATCTGACCGTTATCAGTTTGTAGCAGTAAATGATGAGATGTCTCATCGATCACAAGTTCAGTATGGCGTACCACAAGGCTCAGTACTAGGACCGCTGCTGTTCACTCTGTACATGCTACCATTGGGAGATATTATTAGGAAACATGGAATTAGCTTTCACTGTTATGCTGACGATACTCAGCTGTATATTTCTTCAAAACCTAACGAAACTTATCAATTCACAAAATTAACGGAATGCATAGCGGATATAAAAAATTGGATGACTCGTAATTTCCTACTTCTAAATTCTGAAAAAACAGAGTTTCTAATTATTGGACAAAAAAACGTCCTCACGTAATAACCTAGAATATTGTCTAACACTTGATGGCTGCTCTATTAAGTCTTCGTCGTCGGTTAGGAACCTGGGTGTGCTCTTTGATACCAACCTTTCATTTGAAAGTCACGTGTCTAGTATCTGTAAAACTGCATTTTTCCATCTTAAAAATATATCTAAATTACGTCAAATGCTCTCATTGACAAATGCGGAACAATTAGTTCATGCGTTCATGAGCTCAAGGCTAGATTATTGCAATGCTCTACTGGGTGGTTGCCCTGCACGCTTAATAAACAAACTACAGCTGGTTCAAAACGCAGCAGCTCGAGCTCTTACCAGAACCAGGAAATATGACCACATTATCCCAGTTCTGTCAAAACTGCACTGGCTCCCTATTAAACATCGCATAAATTTTAAAATATTGCTGATTAATTACAAAGCACTAAATGGTTTAGCTCCGCAGTACTTGAGCGAGCTCTTAACGCATTATAGTCCGTCACGTCTATTGCGATCTCAAAATTCCGGCCAGTTGATAATACCTAGAATATCAAAGTCGACTGCTGGCGTTAGATCCTTTTCCTATTTAGCACCAAAACTATAGAACAGTCTTCCTACCATTGTCCGGGAAGCAGACACACTCTTGTCAGTTCAAAGCTAGATTAAAGACACATCTTTTTGACCTAGCATTCACATAATACATTATAGACTTCTATAATTTAATGTTAGGCTGCATAGATTAGGTCAGCCAGAACCGGGAACACTTCCCATAAATCCTGATGTACTCAGTACATCATGAGAAGAATGGCATCTACGCTAATTTTTAGTGTCTGTGTTTATCCCGAGGTTTTCCCGCAGCCTGCCGGATCCAGGCCGTATCCAGATCTGACGAAGGACCTTCGCCTGGACCGATGACAACGCAGTGCTGAAGTGCCAACTAGTCTCTCCCTATGGAGGATCCCTCTACCACTATACAAATAAGGCGTTGTCGGGAAAATTCGTTTCGCGTTCCTACCCCAAAGCAACAAAATAAAATAAAATTCTTTATCAAAATTTATAAGGAAAGACAAGTACTTTGTTTAGGCTTAGCTTGTAGGGAATTCCAAACCTGCGTATATTCAAACGCACATAACTATAGAACCCATTCTAAATGCGCATGTGAGCGCCATTTAAAATGTGAACGCGTTTAAAGTCTGTGTAGAGGGAATGGTGTCATCTTAGACATCTAATCTTACAGTTAAATCCGACCTTTAGTTCATAAACGCCAGAGGAGAACTGGCCCCCGACTGAGCCCGGGTTCTCCCAAGGTTTTTTTTTTTTCCATTAGGTCACCTGATGGAGTTTTTCGGTTCCTTGCCACTGTTGCCTTTGGCTTGCTCAGTTGGGGTTATTTGGGGTTATTTGGGGATATTAATTTAATTAACCAATCAACGATACTATTGATCAGCATTACCAAACGTGGACGTTCCACTAGAAACAAACATTGATGTATTGTTTTAATTTAATACTGTGAAGCAGCTTTGTTACAACCTATGTTGTGAAAAGCGCTATATAAATAAACTTGACTTGACTTGACTAGGTGTTTAGTTACATCTTCTTTTTTTTTTTTTTTTAAGAATATTCAGAATATCAATGTGGTATACGGTAGAAATATTGCACATTTCAGTCTATCTTAGGTTTTTAAATTAAATAACACAGTCTTGGAAATATTATGTAAGCATGTGCAAACAAGCCTGTATAGTAAATCAAGTTATGTTGGTCTTTGTGTTTAAGTGAGAAATTAATTCATTTAAATTGAAAGATCTCAATGTTAATAAGATCTTTCAATTATATTTAACAGTTTAGAGCATATAAAAGAGTGTATAAAAATGGGCTCTGAGTTTTGGCAGTGGTTTTGTCTAAGTGAAATATGTAGTTTGGAAGATGTAGTCACTGAATGCATTAATACAACATTGAATGACACAGACATTTGCAACACTTCTACAGTAATACCGTATTAAAATATGTTCAGAATCTAAAAATAAATACTAAATACTATCAAAACAATTAGATGTAGCTGAACACATACAGGTATTAATCTTGCAGTTTCATCATCATCATGTGACATAAAATACTGTGAATTCTGAACAACAGAAAACAGCAGAAATATGTTATAATGCTACCTGTTATTTGTGGTTTTTTTTTTTATTATTTACTTTACTTTACTTTATTGTCCACGTAGTGGAAATTTGTCTCTGGCTTCACATGCATCAATACAACAACACATAACACATAAAATACAATAAAAAGGGGGGGAATGTAATAAACAAAGCACACATCAATCATTACCATTTAAAATCTTGACAGCATTTGGCACAAAGGATAATTGGTAAACCTTCCTAATTACTCGTGGTTGCCTATAACGTCTTCCAGACGGCAGCAGTTGAAACTTGCTATGTAAAGGATGAGAAACATCCCCTACTATCTTTAAAGCCTTTTCCTTACTTTTTCCTCGATAAAGATCATTCAAGTGTCTCTGTGTCTTGCCAATTATTTTGCTTGCCTCAATCACAATCTTGGACAATCTAGCTTTATTCACAACAGTCAGGTTACCATACCATGATGTCATATTAAAAACTAGAATACTTTCCACAAAATTTTTATAAACCATTTCGAGTATAATCTTGCTCACACCAAAGTGATTCAACCTCCTAATTAGATGTAACCTCTGGTGAGCCTTCTTACAGATGCTATCAGTATTTTCTAAAAAATTAAGTTGGGCATCAATGTATGTCCCCAAATACTTAAAATTACTGACAAATTATATTGGATTTCCATTTAGTACTACAGGTTCCAACCCCAAAATATTACGCTTGTCTCCAGTTATTACCAACTCCTTTGTCTTATTTGTGTTTATCACCAGTGCACTCGACTGGCACCACTCAAAAAGTGCTTCAGCATGTTCATAATATTGTTACGACCAGCTCAAGCCATAACACAAAAGGGGGATCAAACAGAAATGTTCATTCAAAAATAAGATTTATTGAGTTAAACATATCACAAACAGCAACAATAATAATAATAATAAACAAAAGTCTAGGGTTAAGGGAAAAACAACATATTGACAACATGTGTAAGCAAAACACAATGAGCCACTCATGAGGAGAGTATCCCCATGGAGTGCCTGCTCTAAACAAGACACAGCACTCTTTTATACACAACTAATTATCAATTAGGATGAGGAAGACCAATCAGGAACTCCCACGTCCAGGACCAATGGGATCAGGAGACTCAGGGACGTCACAATATACAGAAGCACTACCAGCATCTCCCACTTTCATAAGACCCACAAGTGCCATATCATCGGCATATTTAAGGAGACTAAAACCCTCATTTTTTATCTTATACTCATTAATGTACAAAGAAAATACTATTGGTGATAAAATTGCTCCCTGAGGGGCTCCTGTATTTAATGTGATAATTCCAGACAGTTTGCCATTAATAGCCACTCTTTGTGGGCGATTAGATAGACAATCTTTAATCCACCAGATAAGTCCACCATTTACCCCCAAATCAATCAGTCGCTGAATTAAAATGTGGATCTTCAACGTGTTAAAAGCTGATGTGAAATCTAAAAACAAAATTCTAGCATAATTTGAAGTTAATTGTACATGCTCAGCAACTGAATTATATAATGTTAAAACTGCATCATCAGTACCTCTTGCTTTTTTGTATGCGAATTGCAATGGATCCAAGACATCACTCACAAAATACATTAAGTGCAGCATAATTACTCTTTCCATGCATTTCCCCAAAACAGATGTTAATGATATTGGTCTAAAATCATTTAACCCTTTTGCTCCCGTAATTTTGGGTACTGGGACAACTGTGGATACCTTCCATAGGTTTGATACTTTTCGTGTATTTAACAAAAGCTGGAATAACTGTGTAAAGACCCCGGTCAATTGATAAACACAATCCTTTAGTACACGCCCATTCAACCCATCAGGTCCAGGTGCCTTATTTGATTTTGTGCGGGACAAGCAGTATGCAATTTCATGTTCTTCCAGGGTAATGTTTTCATATAAGGGGATATCAGAACAGATCCTAACAGATTTAACTTGTGTTTTTTGGGTAAAACCTTTTCTAGTGTTCTGGAATAATGATTTGATCGGAGACATGAAGTTTCAGTGCATTTTGAATGTGAAATGAACTGCTGTCAAGCTGTAAGTTGGTTTGGAGAAGATATCATGGTCTTTTAACCTGATATCATTTAAGATATAATTTAAGACTGTAGTATAAATGATTGAATGATTTAACCATAATTCATTACTATCCTTGATATTCTAAAATAGGTATTTTTCATGTGTATGTAGACTCTAGTGTGTGTGTTTTGAGTTGTTGCACTTCCCCCCAACATGCAATTTACATTTCAATGCAGGAAGGCCTGAAAGGCCAGTGTTTTTCTCAGGTGAGAAAACAGACCAACAACCCTCACAGTACTGTAAAATATCATGGTCTTTTAACCTGATATCATTTAAGATATAATTTAAGACTGTAGTATAAATGATTGAATGATTTAACCATAACTCATTAATATCCTTGATATTCTAAAATAGGTATTTTTCATGTGTATGTAGACTCTAGTGTGTGTGTTTTGAGTTGTTGCACTTCCCCCCAACATGCAATTTACATATCAATGCAGGAAGGCCTGAAAGGCCAGTGTTTGTCTCAGGTGAGAAAACAGGCCAACAACCCTCACAGTACTGTTACCAACATATGTGCAATTTCTCAAATAAACTAGAGAAAACGCTGGGATTTACCCTGTATGTGTTCAGCTACATCTAATTGTTTTGATAGTATTCCGTATTTATTTTTAGATTCTGAACATATTTTAATACGGTATTACTGTAGAAGTGTTGCAAATGTCTGTGTCATTCAATGTTGTATTAATGCATTCAGTGACTACATCTTCCAAACTACATATTTCACTTAGACAACCACTGCCAAAACTTAGAGCCCATTTTTATACACTCTTTTATATGCTCAAAACTGTTAAATATAATTGAAAGATCTTATTAACATTGAGATCTTTCAATTTAAATAAATTAATTTCTCACTTAAACACAAAGACCAACAGAACTTGATTTACTATACAGGCTTATTTGCACATGCTTACATATTATTTCCAAGACTGTGTTATTTAATTTAAAAACCTAAGCTAGACTGAAATGTGCAATATTTCTACCGTATACCACATTTATATATATTCTGAATATTCTTTAAAAAAAAAAAAAAAAAAAAAAACTGAAAAATTAAGATGTAACTAAACACTTACACAAGTCTTAGTCTTTCATTTTCATCAACATCTATACAAAAGGAAATCATGTTGTACATTAATGTAAACATGAAGCATGTAACATAAATTGCATTGAATTCTGAACAGCAGAAAATAGTGGATATTGCTGCCTGTTTGTGTGTTTTTTTGTTTTGTATATTTTATTGTGTTTGTTGGCTGAAACCTTCACTAGAGTTCTGAAAGAATGACTTAATTTGAAACATAAATTATGTGTTTTGGTAGTTTTAATGCGTTTTGAATGTGAAATTAACTGCAGTGAAGCTGGAAGTTGGTTAAGACAGTGGATTGAAGAGCTTTGAAAAAAGTGATAATTATTGAGAAATAAAAACATTCTAATTTAATTTAATTAGAATATAACATTCTAATCTTGTCGGATAACAGATTATGATCGGGTTACAAGCATCACCTGTCAGTCAGGGGAAAAATGTAATGATGCCCAGTATCAAGTGTAATTAAAGTCCAAAGGGAAACAATGTTTTTATTTTATTTTTATTACTGCCGATGTCTGAGAGACCACAACCCATAAGATTGGCCTTTCATTACAGAAAAGAGGGTCTCCACTTTGTTGCTAAAGTGAAAAATGTGTACCGTAATTGCTGCTAATGTACAGTATCAAATAATGTTATATCATTTTATAATTGTACTAAAATATATACCTTTTTAAAAAGAACTGCAACATGTTCAAAATTGAAACCAAAGGAAGAAATATAAGCATTCCCCTGACTTCCTGCTGCGGTCGCATTTTATTTATCTAGAGTCTAGATCATGTACAGTTTAACTTGTGTGGTGACCTGCACTTGTTACCTTAAAGCAATATTTCTGCTCTATTCAGTTTTGTCAGTTAGGAAGTCTTTAATTTTAGATAAAAGCAAAGATGATAGAAACTAGATCCAATTACCGAAGATATTTCTTTGTCAAATTGTAAAGGCCCATCTAAAAGCACACCCCATATTCCGCACATGTGTAGATATAAATGCAGATAAGCTCCTCAAATCGATGCTGGGGGTCTTAAAATGATCAGTTGGGCGAAAACTATCACCTCTTTGTCTTCATTTAAAGACAAAACATTTTGAGCAAGCCAAGATTTAACCTCATCTAAGCATAATGAAAGAGAAATTAATGAGAATTTAACAGTTAAAAAGATAATGCAAGTAATTTTCAAACCAAAGTAATACACTACACAAGTGCGTGAAAATGTAAAATATTGTTAAATACAACTATAACATTGTTTACAAACAAACCCTATAAACACTAAAAGGGCTGTATTATGCAAGCCAGGCCAGTAGTTCGCCTTGTCAGAAAAAAAAAAAAAAAAACGCCAATACTCATGAACATGTGAACACCTGATGATAAGTATGCATGTGAACATGTTATATACTTGAGGATGCCCAGCCTGATCTCATGAAAATGCATCTCTATAGCATGCATTGTTTATCGTGCAATGTTTTACGCGAAAATTAGTTTTTTACATGCATATGATACGCACTTTATTTTAGCCAAACAAGTATCGTTCTATACCATCCAACATGGGGATACGAAGTTCATTTTAAATTAATAAAATCATTATTCACTGTATAAAGTATGCTTTACACTATACTAAATATAGGTCACCTGAAATCGTTACCTTAAAGAGCTATTTCTGTTTGATTAATATACTATATATATATATATATATATATATATATATATATATATATATATATATATATATATATATATAGTTACATAATGAAGGCAGACTTCACTGCCAGTTCACTTCACTGTTCACACACACAGCTCCATTGCAGATTCCCCTCTTGTATAGGTAGAGATCGTTCACAAAGTCCTCACTTGGTCAGTGTAGCGACATTGGTCTGTTAGTAATATAGACGTGTGTGTGTGCAATGGCACATAACAATGGCAAGTAAACTGTTAGGGACTGCATAACCAAGCATACAAAGTATCTATGATATATATATACTTATAGATTACAAAATAAAGACAGACTTAACTGTTCACACACACACAGTTCCATTGCAGGCTATTGTGAGTCCACTGTTGTATAGGTAGAGATTGTTCAGAGTTGAGATTCCATCTTAGCATGTTTAAGTTTTTTTTTTTTTTTTTTTTTTTTTTTTTTTGCATATTTGAAGTTATATTATGAAAAAAAATATTTCATTTTTGTTTCTTTAAAATGACAAGATGCAGCAAGTCAGCTCAAAAGTTTTGAATTTGTTCTTAAAGAAGGATCCACTGTTGGATGGTAACAAGCGACACATGTTTGGTTGCATTTAAATTGAGCAATATTTCAAACACTGACTATCTCTGTACATCAACATCCTAGAAACAAAGGAAACAAAAAAAATATAAGGACATGTCTGTTGATTTTTTTAGAGTAGAAATTATGTTTTATTTAATAGGCAGCCAAAACTATCAGTCGCATTATTAATATCTTAATTATATAATAATAAATGCATTATAATTATAACATTGAGTTGCAGATCCCCTCTTGGCATATATATATATATATATATATATATATATATATGCCAAGAGGGGATCTATATATATATATAATTTTTTTTTTATAAAAAATGCATATTTGAAGTTATATTATGAATAATATAATATATATGGTAACCCTTTATAATATCTGCATCCTATTAATCATTAGTTAATCAATAAACAGTTAAATAATAAGCAGACATTAATAATCAGTTTATAAATACAGTTTTATATGTTGTATTATTGTACCATATGTACCATTGTATCATATCTATAATGTGTTTCATAATTTTATTTTCATACTTTATTATCAATTTATCATTTCTAAATGCAGTATAGCGTTATTTTAAACCAGTTATTTAGGTGTTGTCAGTGATTAATAAGATCACTTAGAAAGTTTAAGTAAATGTAGTAGATTCAGGTAGTTATAAAGCATTTAGTAGTGGTCAGTTCACTATTTTGTGAGCTCATTTGAAGTGAGGACTAGTTATGCGCTGTAAATAATTTATAAAGGAGATTTAAAGACTCAGTTTTCTTCTAAACAGAAAAAGGAAACAAACACAACACAGCGATCGAGAACATAGACATATTAACAGCCTTTAAATCTCCTTTATAAATGTTTTACAAGGCATAACTAGTCCTCACTTTAGATGAGCTCACAAAAATAGTGAACTTACCACTACTAAATGCTTTATAAATACCTGCATTACAGTAGAAATACATGTTAATAAACCATTTATAAACACACTAAGGAACTATTACTATATGTCTGAATAATAAATATGTATGAATGTACATTTAAATAGTTTAATCATTTACTCACACTTTGTAGGTGATCTTATGAACCACTGACAACTCCTAAATAACTGCTTTGTAAATTATGCTATACTTCATTTAGAAACGATAAATTGATCATTAAAAAAGTATGAAATACAATTATTAAACACATTATTGATATGCTTTTAAAAAAGGAATAAAGCATTTATAGCTGTATTTATAAACTGCTTATTAATGTATATTAATTCTTTATAAATTAATTAACTGTTTACTAATGCTTAACTAATGAATAATAGCGTGGAGTTATTATAAAGCTCCTGAACTAAGCCGCCAGTTAAACATCAGCTCTACAGTCTCAGAGCCTCTCTAGGACAGCAACCCATTCAGACAATAGAGAAGTGTGAACGACGTGTGTTAATGGGCCACTGCAGTTCCTGCTCCAGCCTACAGGAGCGCTGCTGAGTATGGACTTAAACACACACACACATGTAGGTCCCCACTTGGTCAAAAATGAAAAAAAATCACCAGAGCGTGTTTTAGCTGATTTTAACTTGTTTAGCATGACCAACAGGGGACTTGAAAAAAGTCCCCACTTGGCTCGGCGGTCCCCTGTTGGTGAGTGTGTAACGACACCAAGGTCCCCACTTAGATAGGTAGACAAGTACACACACACACACAGTGGAGAGCACACACACACACACAGTGGAGAGCACACACACACACACACACAGTGGAGAGCACACACACACACACACACACACACACAGTGGAGAGCACACGCACACAGCGGAGAACACACACACACACACAGCAGAGAACACACACACACAGCAGAGAGCACACACACACACTCCAGCGGAGAGCACACACACACACACACACACACACACACCGGAGAGCACATACACAGCAGAGAGCACACACACACACACGCACACACACACCGGAGAGCACATACACAGCAGAGAGCACACACACGCACACACACACAGTGGAGAGCACACACACACACACAGTGGAGAGCACACAAACACACACACAGCGGAGGGCACAGCACACACACAAACTGCGGAGAACACACACACACACACACACACACACACACATACACAGTGGAACATGAGCAGTCGCTTTGAGGTTGTGTATCTTCGGAAGTGGAACACACACCTTTCCTTCTTTGTCCTTCAGAGCAGAGGTCCTGTAGCTGAAACGAGTCACGACTACACTGCCCTCTATAGGACTGGTGCAGTCGGAGTGCGCATGTGTCGAATCTGTCCATCCTGAGCTTTAGTGACACTTTTCTGAGCACCTCGTGTCTGATCTCTTCTCAGCTCAAACACTGACTGTCACTAAGTGAACGACAGATCTCTGTCTCTCTCTCAATAGTGTGCTAGTTTAGAGTCAGACCCGATCAAACCACTGATACAGTGTTGCTGAGGACACTACTGGAATAAAACACTTCACACGCTGTGGAGAAACTCACTTATTTTCTGTATAATAAAGTTATTTTCTGTAAAATAAAATACTGCTGTTTTAGTCAAATCATTTAGTTTAATTTATTTATTTTCATTATTTGCATATGAAATATTGAGGAAACTGAATGTCAGATTGTTACTTTAATATTAGTTTATGACCCATGATCCCCGCTGAAAACCTGGTAATGTTAGGTAATTGGTCTAAAATGTCTTTTTATTTAAGACTTATTGATGTTTAAATAATCGTATAAATGCATTTGAAAAAATATTATGGATCGAAATGAATCGCTCCGAATTAGCAGAAGAAGAAGAAGAAAAAGTAATGTCTAAAGCTGCACTTTTGGTTACATTTTGTAGTAAAACATGTTTTTCAGAAACTTGTTAATTTCTTAATATATGTTCATAAGTTAATCTCTCTACAGACCCCTGCTACACCTACACTGTGCTGGACGATACATGGAGATCCATCAATAATACACGTGCTTCAGTCAGAAACTGTGACGACACGTCTGTCTCCTGGAGCGGCTGGTATCGTCTCTTCATTAACAACACTAGCGCTCATATCCCAGACACATGTGTTGCTCCGTTCAGCTGTGGCACTAATATCGCACTGTGGATACGTGGTGGACACCCAACAGTAACAGATGGAGTCGTCACTCGAGATGTCTGCGGTTATGCTAACAGTTACTGCTGCGCTTACGGGTCTTTTCCCATTAAAGTCAAAGCCTGTCCAGACAATTATTATGTCTATGAGCTGGTTAGTCCAACTGTGTTCTGTTCAGCATACTGTGCAGGTAATTATATTCACATGAGCTCTTTCTACACACTCACTATATCTGTGTCTCTGTTCATTAATCACTATTCATCCAAACTTTCAGACACTGGCATGAAACCCCCCTCTTTCAGCTTTCAAAACGTTCGACATAGCCTAGATCTACGCGCCCCCTAAACCCACATAATAAAGATGGACAGTGACAGAAATTTTCACAAATTAAGCATACGTTCCATACACTTGAGGTATTATCGGAATATCTAAATTTCAATAGCGAGTGATTATTTAACAAAAGGCAAGTAAAACGGTCAGGGTTACATTTTAGACACACACACACCTCTGAAGCGATAGAAAAGTCCTCGGAACCGCATCACTAGACGCAACCTGCATTGGTGTACAACCCAGCGGGCACCTTGACGTCAATTTAACATCAATATGACATCAACACTGAAGTCAAAATGACGTCACGAAATAGGTCAAAAATGAAAGTCATATTGACGTCAAAGTGTCGATGTCAATTTGATGTCCAACTAAAGCAAACGCTAACCACCATCATGGTGACTTTAAAATACAAAATATGATTTCTTTAAACCGGAAATTAAATAAAGTAAATCTGGTTAGTTTTAAGTGAAGCTGGTAATAAGTGTACGGCCATGCATTTCACCTTTTTGTTTGGCAAAATGACACCAGCAGAGGTCAAAATCTTGACATCAAATTGACATTGACACTTTGACGTAGGCTTGGGCGATATGCTCCATTTTCATATCATCCTATCGTCAGCCTGTGAGATCGGCGATACACGATATTATCGTGAGGGGGGCGGGGCTTACTTATTTGATTATTAACTTGCTTATTTACTCTTCAATTTGCTTGTTTTTTTTACTTCGTTTTAAATATGAGAATTTTTTTTCTATTTTGCTAGCAAAGGTGGAGTGTTTATTAATAGGCTAAATCAGGTTATTTCCCGGTATAGTGAGGTAAAAAAAAAATCCTAATCATTCTTGTATCTGACTCAGAGTATTTCATCATGTCAGCGGGAAATTTACGGACACACATTATCCTCTCATGCCGTTACAGATGCAGCATTTTGCCTGTAGGCTACTTCTGCACGAGATGAGAACACGTTTTAATTTCTTGGGTCAAAAAAAGAGTCGGAGTCTGCGATATGTCCTCCTACCAGTGCTCTCTCTGTCTGGATGCACTTCACTTATGCGCACCGCACTTCAATAAGCCCAAATAAAGCAGGTTTTAAATGCCGGGAGAAATCAGAGGCAAAAATCTAAAAGTCGATCGGTTATACTTAAACCTATGACTTGACTCTGATAAAGGAAAACGGGTTAATGCGTTTACATGGCCACATGCATTGTCTGTTTATTCAGCATAATCGAGTTAATAACGTGCATGTAAACGACGGTGGATATAACGGTACAGCAACTATCAATTTACTGGCTTAATATTTCTCTTGTGGACTTACATTATTGACAGTGAAAAAATTTGAAGAATATTTCTTGTTAAACAAGTTTGAAGTTGCTTGTGATTTTCACAGATGGCAGAGTTTCACAGATATGCTTTGTGAACTAAAGACTTTTATTAGTGTCTAAGACTTTTTTTATTTATTATTATAATTAATATTTTGTAATTGTATTGTTTTTAGTGTTATTAGTGTCATTAAATATTTTGTTAATGTGCTATGGAAACAAAATACTGACGAACAACGATGCCGCGTCTTCATCTTGGCTCTGTATAAGAATGATGCTTGTTAAAACAAGCACTCTTGACAATTTGTGAATGGATAACCTTGCAATTAAATTCGTTGTGGGATGTAGTTTTTTTTTTTTTGTCTGTTTTAACCTGTTAAGCTGCAACCCCACTTTTGAAATATCCCCAGAAATGACATACCCAAACTGAAACAGATACAGTTCATGAACCCTTTGTACTTAAAGCACAAGTATGATCTCATTTGAAAGCTGACACCTGGCAGTTTATTGTAAATGTAGAATTAATTATTGTCATAATGAAAAAAAATAGTTATAAATAGCTTCAACGTTTTGTAAAGTTATTAGAAATTTATTTTTATGAAACATATTCATGAAAATAAAATTTAAGTTGGCACTGTAGCAATCTAGAAATGCACTGCAGCTAAAGCCACATGTCTGACCATATTATATTTAAAATATGAAGATTATAAGTCTAAAACTCTGTATTTAGTTGAATGTTTTTCAAGATAGAAAGCACCTAGAGCTAGCTAGCATGTTAGCTTAGCACACCATCAATACATGACAATTTATGAGATTAAAACCATGTTTGTGCTTCAAACTTACTTAAAACGCAAGTCAAGTATTTTAAATAATCTTCTGTGATCTAATTTGGCATCAGATAAAAAAATCAGACAGAAAATATACTATTTGATAGTCTTCTGCACAATGATGATAGTCTATATAGATTAGCATTACATTATAAATATAATCTATTATTATGGAAATACCTGGCATGGCTTGAAAAACACAGGTAAATCATATATCATTGCAATCATGTTTATTGTCTTCAGAACATCTTTATCTGCATGTTACAGCGCGATCTCTGTAGCTTTGTGTGTATAAGTGACGTCCTGGAATGTATTGTTTTAATTATTTTAGAGCATTTTATGGGATACCATATAAAATATACCTATAATTTTTTTCATAAACACAATCTCTCCTCCACCCAGTGCGATTCTATCCAGAGTTACATTTTAACATACATTGTGTGCTAAAATCTACACAACATGTCAAAATACCATCAACACATGATGTGTGTTGCTTTTTTTTTTTCAAAATTGTTCATATTGCTGTTGAATCTCAAACTGTAGAATCTCAAGATTACAAAATGAGACATCAAGCATATAGTAATAGATTTATACTCTGAATGACAGTGAATCAGGTGATGTTGTCATCATCAAAACATATTGTGAGCAGGTCATGTTTTCTCTTGCAGTAACACATATGCTTTATAAAGACAATGTTGGAACAGTCAGAGAAAAACTATCATCAAATAATTAAAAAAGGTCAAGAGCCCAACTAAAGCAAATACTGACCACCATAATGGTGATTTGAAATGAAAAATCCCATAAAACATTACCGTCTAAACTTCTGTTGAATCTCAAGTAGAAGTATGACAGGAATAAAGTCAAACTGGTAATATTAAAGGGTTAGTTCACCAAAAAATGAAAATTATGTCATTAATGACTCACCCTCATGTCGATCCAAGCCTGTAAGACCTCCATTCATCTTCAGAACACAGTTTAAGATATTTTAGATTTAGTCCGAGAGCTTTCTGTCCCTACATTGAAAATGTATGTACGGTATACTGTCCATGTCCAGAAAGATAATATAGACATCATCAAAGTAGTTCATGTGACATCAGTTGGTAAGTTAGAAGTGTTTGAAGCATCGAAAATACATTTTGGTCCAAAAATTACAAAAACTACGACTTTATTCAGCATTGTTTTCTCTTCCGGGTCTGTTGTCAATCCTCGTTCACGGCTCCTCAGTGAAGCTGCTGACGTAAGACGCCGCTAATGGCCAATCATCACTTAATTAATCACTTAATTATCTCATTAACTTCAGCACTGCTTCAGTGTTTAAACTATTAAACTACATTTTAAATAAATAAAATGTATTCCCCATCACAGACTCTACCACTCTTCAAGAGGTGTGCTGTAAAGCGCCTTCTCCACAAGCTCAATATAACTGATAAAACAACATTTTCCTCTTGATAAATTCTGTGTTTCAGGGGTTTCTAGTGATGATTGGAGTGTGAGTTACAGTCCTTCACACATCTGTGCACTGAAGAACTCAACAGTGATTATGAGATGCACTTATAAATACCCTACTGGATATCAGATCAAGAAAGTGTTCTGGACTAATACAAATAGTGAAGAGTCTACAGATCTGTCTGAGGACCCTGAATACAGTCAGAGGCTTCAGTATCTGGGAGATAAACAGCAGAACTGCACCATCAGACTGAGTCATGTGACACTGAAGGATGAACACAAGTACTATTTCAGATTCATCACTTATAAATCTGATGGAAAATATTCTGGTGATCCAGGAGTGACTCTTACTGTCACAGATGACTTTGGTGAGGTTTATCTCTTCTTTTGTGCATTGTTGAATAATAATCAGTGTATGACAGCAGCACTAGATATAATGTGTGTGTTGTGTTCAGATCTTCAGGTGGAGTCTCCTGAGAGTGTGACAGAGGGAGATTCAGTCACTCTGAGATGTAAAAGCAGCTGCGCTCTGACTGACAGAGCAACATTCATCTGGTACAGAAACTCACAGCCATTAACTGAGAGAAGAGACAGAAACAATGAACTCCTGCTGCAGTCAGTCAGAAGAAAGGATCCAGTCAGATATAGCTGTGCTGTAGACGGACACACTCACATCTCTCCTGCTGTTCAGCTCAATGTCACGTGTGAGTGACTTTTTCTCTTTAACCCTCATGTACTTTCGATTTCTAGTTACAGCCCGTAAAGTTTGGTTCAAATTGACCATAATTGTTTTCAATTCCCCAAAAATGACACTTACTTACAATCAGGTACAAATAATGAACTTTTAATATCAATACTTTTCACACATTGCAAAGAATAAATATCTGTGTTTATGATTCATAAAAATGTTTTAACCCTCTGGGGTCTGGGGTGTTTTTGGGGCCCTTGAGATTTTCTGACATGCCTTGACATTTGTGCTTTTTTCAGTTGCTTATAAACATATTAATGGATAAGGTGTAAATTCACTCTATATAGCACAAACAGGACTACCATAATATGTGAGCCACATGTATGTACATGTTTTCATTTTTGAGAGAATAATGTTTATGCATGGTTATTGAAAAAAATAAAAATGAAAGTTTCTGAAATAAGGCCACAAAACACATACTAAATATGTGTGAATAAGACTTTTGACTAATGGATGTCGTCGCCTTGAGTTTTCTTCAAAATGATGTGAAGATCATCCTACCTAATCATTCACATAAAACGATACATTGATTTAAGTTTTGTGAAACACTTTTAGTTTGGAAAGCCAATATGCGGATGGGGCGTAAACGCTCCAACAGCATCATGCATGTTTAGTAGTTCACACCTGATGAGACAATGTCCCTGCATACTTAATGAGCCATTCATTCAGGTGTGTCACCTATAGCTAACTTAAATATACAAGCTTCATAAAAATGATCATTCTAGAAGAAAATTTCAGATGGCATATATATATATATATATATATATATATACACTACCAAATTGGTTCACAGTTGGAAGCATCACAATTTTTTTTATTTTTTCACAAATTGTGCTTGCAAATTGTATAATATCCAAGGTAAACATGTCTAGTAATTGTGCAGTTAATTCTCAAACTGTATTTTCAGTTTTGGAATATTTATCCTCTCCCCAAATTTGTCACCAATAAAACACAATACAAATTATTTAAAGAAAAAAAAAATTACCTTTTAAAGCAACACCAAGTAACTTTTGCTCTCGGGCTCCCCCTACAGTTGGGAAACAATATTGTCTTATACTACTGTCGTAAAATCTGTCATGGTTACACCAGGGGATACATGTGCATTTCTTGACAAGCCGATATCCCCGAACTCTGCAGAAGGAGTTCTCACGTCTTGGGCAGACTGCCTGCGTTGCGTGTGAAATGTCTTCATCCCAGGTACAGTGGCATATATTTCAGCATGTCATATGAATATAATTTAGACAATATAGATAGACACGAGAGAAGCGACACGTTCAGAATAAATAAACTTTTAATAAACTACAGAACAACGCGAGCGGGAAGCAGCGCGCCTCACACGGCAGGGCTTATATGCTCCGAGAACGGACACTCACTGCACTAGTGATATAAAACACATCTTCCCCATGAACAACACAAAATACATTCGCAGGTAACACACACACGCAGGTCTGTTAACTTAAGCAATACTTTTAATAAGGTAGTCTAATATTTTTCTGAATAACAAATTATTGACACAGTTAAAGGTGCCCTAGAATGTGTTGAAATAATATTTTAATTTTGTCCCTGATATCTACATAGAGGGTATGTGGCTTAAAAAGCCATTTAAAATGTCCAGAAAAGGTTTTACAGGTCAATTTCCAACCCTATAAATAGGCCTTATGCCCAGCTGCACTACTTCCTGAACTTCAGCCAGCTCATTTGTTTCCTGTCTGCCATTATTGGACAAACTGATTAATCCAGGTGTGTCTGAATATTGTTACTGAGGTCAGGTACACCTGGATTAATCAGTTTGTCCAATAATGGCAGACAGGAAACAAATGAGCTGGCTGAAGTTCAGGAAGTAGTGCAGCTGGGCATAAAGGCTATTGGCCCTAGAATGAAATGGTCTGTTTTTACCTTATTTGGAAGGGTCATGAATAGTAATGAGGAGTTCTGCTCTGATTGGCTCTTTTCACTGCGGGCTGCAGGTTTGAGTGAGCTAAGTTATCTGCCAAGTTATCTGTGAGGAACTATAACAGCGTAGTTACGTTAGCCCCTGACATGTTCATGAAATAAACGAAAGTAACATTTGAAAAAAATAGGGAATTTACACATGCATCCACAGTATTACTTTGTACATTTAACGTTATATTACAATACAGGCAATAAATATGAACCTCAACGTAAATAACACAGTTACTTTGTCATACTATTTAGCTAACGTTGTGTATGCTAGTTTGAGTTTGCTATTTGTTGCCGTAATTTACTAGGATCTTACGCTTGATTCAGATAACACAAGTGTAAATTATCACTACTTACCACTTGCTGGACTATCCACCTTATTCTGCTCTAAACAATGGGCGCTGCCATAACGACGACTCCGGTTCTATACTTCCGGTTCGTAGCGCTTGACCTGTACTAGCATAGATATCATATGTGTACTAGTAGCGAGAGAAGTTCAGTTTTAACGCTAACCACTCTAAACGTTTACTTTATTGAATGCATCTGATACGGAATCGGACATGGGCATTATCTCCTTCTTATCTTATGCTCGAAACACTCAGTTTCTAAAAAGTTTGAAATCTTCTTTGAATTGTTAAAACAAATAACAACAGCACATGAGGAGCTTGAACTCATTCTCTCGCTGCTAGTACAGGTCAAACGCTACGAACGGAAGTAGGCAACCGGAGTCTTCGTCATGGCAGCGCGCATTGTTTAGACTGAGCAGAATAAGGTGGATAGTTGGAATTGCCCCCTTTTTCAGCATTGGCGCTGACTGAAGCCTGCTTGATATTGTCCAAGGTTAGCAAAACAGTCCGTGGTGAAATGAGCAGAGCAAACAAACAAACTTACTTAGCAAACAAACTTAGAATTAAACTCTTGCGGGATCCGATTATAGATGAACATCAGCCACGCCTGTTGACATTGCTTTTCTGTGGGAAGTGTATGAAAAGTCGTCACATCCCCTGCACAGCCTGGTACATAACATCTATGTCCATGATCAGCCATTTGCCCTACGATGCTCGCTTGATTCTTCACCTGCGCAGCGCAGTTCCGTGTAGCACCGTAGCTCTGAAAGGGCTTGGCTTATGCAAATTTTGGAGGCGTACATATTAATGATCCCATCGGTTTCGTCACAGTAGGTGTTATGTGGAGATTTGCCCGTTTTTCAGGGGTGTTTTTCAAAAACGAGATTTAAACAAGAAGGAGAAAACAATGGTGTTTGAAACTCACTGTATGTCATGTCCATGTACTAAACTATTGTTATTTAACTATGGCAAGTTAAATTCAATTTCACATTCTAGGGCACCTTTGAGGGTAGATTTAAATAAAGAAAAATGAAATTTAAATAAAGAAAAAACGAAATTTAAATAAAGAAACGAAATTTAAATAAAGAAAAAAACTAAATTTAAATAAAGAAAAAAGAAATATAAATAAAGAAAAACGAAATTTAAAGAAAAAACTAAATTTAAATGAAGAAAAACTAAATTTAAATAAAGAAAAAAAAAAAAAATTTAAATAAAGAAAAACGAAATTAAGTTAAATTAAAAACGAGATTAATTTAGACTGATAATAACGGGTAAAAAGCTTAATACATTTTGTTTCTATTATTCTATTTTCCACAATGTCAAAGACGGAGAAAAGACGGAGTTGTGTTTTATAACATATTTCGTTTTATTGTTGACGAAAAGAGGCAGAGTTTAATTTTATACCATATTTCGTTTTATTGTTGGCTAAAATATACATAAAGAGATGACTGAAGTAGCCAGAGCGAGCTGAGTGACGCGATCAAGCTGTTCCATTTGCAGAATAACGGACTCGCGTCCTCTCGTCCTCGGGAGTTCGTTCTCCTGAGTCGAACTTGGCAAGTCCGAACTACCAAGGACGCAAGTCCTAAGTTTGCATAGCCTACTTGGTATTGAGAAACGGCCACAGGCTTACTTCTGACTCTTTTTTTTTTTTTTTGTCCGTTGCTGCTTTGGCCATGACAAAAACATGCGCACGAAAGCCAGAAAACAAACGCTGGTCATCTCCTCTCACGTCCAAATTTGAGGAAGTGGTGGGGGAAGTGACGTATGCCGTAAAGCAGTCGAATTTTGTAGTTCTTTTTGTGCTCTGGTTACTACCCGAACCCCGAAGTTACATAGTGCCAGTAAAAGCGATACAGACCCCGTCAGGCTATGGCAGACGTGTCATTCAACCTATTGTAAGTCGATGTACCATCACAAGTGTCTTGGAAATATATTATGAAGGTTGAAAAGTTACATAGTGTTACTTTAATAGTTTGTTTACATCTACCTTGTCAATATATATTTTTTATTAAAAAGGTTACAATTACAACAACAATTCAAGTGTACATTTTCTTTGTAAAAACTAAAGTATACAAAGCGTATTATTTGATTTTATTTTTGACAAAACATACTATATTTAACATTTGAGCAAAATTGGCAAACAAAAGTTTATTTGATGTGGCAGTCTATTGTACAGTAAAAACTTTATAATCTATTCAAAACTAGTCAACGTCTTTCAAAACTAAAGTATACATTTTGTCATACGTATTTCAAAGTAAAGGATTTATTAGTTAGTTGATGACTTTATTTTTGACAAAACACATACAGTATATATTCCTCATCTCAGTATAGCAATAGAGTTTGCTAAAAGCTGTTCATTCAATACAGCAGTATTTGAAAATCGATAATATTTTGTAAAATTACATTTATATTTGCATTGATGTCAAAACCTAGACACTTTTAAACATCAAAATGACATTTATTAATATGTATTTGTGTCAAAATGACATAAACAGATTTTCCAATTCAATTTTGCATGGAAACGCTTCCAAGATATATATATATATATATATATATATATATATATATATATATATATATATATTAGAACATATGAGCAGAAATGGCTAAACAAAGGCTTATTTGATGTGGCAGTATATTCTACAGTAAAAACTGTACCCAAATCTAGTCAACAAAATGTTGTCTTTCATATTTCGCCTGACTGTAACGTTGTTTTTATGAAATATTAGGGCATATAAATGTTAATTTGCAGTTTAATACGTTGCTTATACAAATAGCCTACATTTTATTTCAACATATTTCAGTCGATTTTTACTCATCTCAGTATAGCAATAGTTTGCTAAAACATCATCATTCATTCACACACGCGATTTAAATTTAAACTGTCTTTTTGCGAGCTGTTGTAAACAGCGTGCATCTCTGCGGCTGCCGTTCATTCACAGAAACGCGATTCACTTGAGAAGGAAAAAAAACTTACTACTGTATTCCTCAGCTCAGTCGAATCTTTGCTCCTCGATATACCCGCACTTCTGAGGGACATTTTCCATTATTATTATTCCTCACAGCGCTGCGAGACGGTGTAAACAAGTCATGATCTGAATAAACTTGTGTTTTCTCGAGCTGATATGGGGGCGTTCACAGGTTTGCGCCGTGGATTGCCTCAGTCATTTGCGTTTGAATAGCGCGCGCTCTCTGTGGGCGGAGTCACATTACATTTGAATGAGCTGTAATGAGCTCGACTGGAATCGCTCTCTTTTAATACAGATTTCACAAGATGAGAATATTTGTTTTTTATATAAATTACTTCATTTAAAAGAAGAGAATTCAAGCTTCATGCCTGTGTATCTGTATGTCTGTTTGACTGAGTATTCGCTGAGTTAGTTCATTTTCGGACGCGTTTCAGAATGGACTACACTGACAGAGAGAAGGCAGAACTCGCATCACGTTTATTTTTCTTTATTTGGCAATAAGCACAACAGTTTGTTTTTATTGTGAGTATACACAAAAATAATACACATTTAACAGAATTGATTGATGTATGAAACTTGTTTGTAATATCAAAGTCAACAGAGCAAAATGAATTTCTTTTTAACTGATAAGAAAAAAAGCGAGCTGGTATCGCCGGCGATACCGCCGACCTCAGGGGGTTGACCACTATTTGTAAGACTTCCCCTCCCCGACACCCGTGGGACACTTGCCATTATACATTTATAACAATAATATCTTAGTCTAACAGTAACTTAGGTGGCAAAAATCGACTTTTTTTCATTTAATTATTTATTCAAGATGACTCGAGAGATTCGTTCAAAAACGCTGAATCATTCATTAATTAAACAAGTATTTATGAGACACTGAATTAATTAGTGTTTGAATTAATTATTCAAACGAGTTTTTTTTTTTAAATTGACTATTAGACTAAACATGTTATTCTGAGTAGTTGTCTGATGTATGTAATCGTGATCTCCATTTTAAACAAAACAAAAAATGATTTTAAGCCACACAGATTCCTGAATTAGGGACCGTTCACATATCGCGTCTAAAAATGCATGGAAAGCACGGCCACGTCACTTTCTCCTTCTTTCCACAAGCGATTGCGCTCCCGTGGCGTCTGTCGTTGCTATGCAATCATGAACTGCGATCTCCATGATGACGACAAGACAAGGAAGTATCAGCAAAGGATTAATTGATTTATAGCTAGGGCTGAAAGATATATCGCATCACATTGTTAGGCGCATCTCGTCAGTAAAGCCGGTTAATTGATTAGTAGTAAATCGCCATCACCTGCTTTCAGATGGAGCGGCATTTACTACAAAGAGCCGTAGTTAACTGACAAGCTGAGCCATATCGCATTAATATCGAGGACGTATCGCCAGCGATAATTAATGCGATATGGCTCAGCTTGTCAGTTAACTACGGCTCTTTGTACACAGCAAAAACTTCAGTGTTAAATTAACACTCCTGGGAGTGTATGAGTCCACACTCAAGAGTGTTGAAGTTAATGAGATAATTAGGTGATTAATTGAGTGATGATTGAGCATTATTGAAGACACCTGATGTTAACAAGCAGAATCACTGAAGGAGAAAATCACAAATTGTAAGCCACCGTTATGGAGAATAGTGTTTGTTTTAGTAGGACTCTTGACCCTTATATTATTAACTTTAGATTTTGTTTGGCTGCTGTATCTGAGTTATAACTGCCAGATGAACAAAGAGAAAAAGTGATCTGATGGTGTTGGATATATTATGACAATCATCATTTGAACTTTGTTTTTGATGTATGTTGTTGCATGGTTACAGCATAACTGTGATTCTGCATAAATATCCAGAATTTTAGATATAATATAAAGGATTTCTTAACAGTTGTTTAAAAAAAAAAAAAACGTTCTTTTAGGCACACACAGACGTCAATATTCAGTCTATGCATCTCAACAATGGTGACGAGCAGAATATTCAATTAGGAAAAGTACATTACATAGACAATTCAGATCATAATTTGTTCATTCCGCAATGCATGATGGGAGCCATTAATGAGTTGTGATTGGTGGCAGCCACTGCAACATGCTTTATTATTGTCACCATTGTTGAGATTCACAGGCTGATTATTGATGTCTGTGTTTCTAAATAAATAGTGTTTTGATCAGAACAATGTTTATTAAATATTTTGGATTATATGAAAAATACTGAAATTGATGCTGTAGAGTCACAAAGCTGCTGCTAACAACTTAAACCAAACTACCTCAATAAGTTTTTAGCTGCTTTTTAGCTATTTTTCAGATCACAACATGATTATGTCAAAACATAACCAACACTATCAGATCACACTTTACTTTGTTCATTTGACTGTTATAAATCAATAACAGCAGACAAACAAACTTTAAAGTGAATATATAAGGGTCAAGAGCCCAACTAAAGCAAACATTGATCGCCATAATGGTAACTTACAATTTGTGATTTTTTCCTTCAGTGATTCTGCTTGTTAACATCTGAAAGCAGGTGATGGCGATTTATTACTAATCAAGGAACCGGCTTTACTGGTGAGATGCGCCTAACAATGTCATGCGATATATCGCCCAGCCCTAGATCCCAATTCATCAATCACTGACGTAACTCATAGTGATGACTGATTGGGAACGTCTAGGTTACTAATATAACTCCTGTTCCCTGAAGGAGGGAAGGGAGAAGTTACGTCCCTTTGCCACAATCCCTGTGTTCACCGCTGAGCAACAAGCACCACTACAGGGGGTGGAACTGAGACACGAGGAAACACAAATAAGAAATAAGAAGCGCTCTATTTGTATATTGGAATATTCTTGATCACTGGAGCGTCACTTTAAAGCGTCAACAGCTGCGATCAAGGGATCTGCCCTTATGTTGTTAAAGTTTGGTTATTTAAGAAATTCATAAAGAATAAAGATAAAGCAAGATGCCCTGTTGATATATGTTTGATATATAATTTATTTAAACTGCAAAGGTAAAGCATAAATAAAAATGATTGTGACATGTTTAGGGAATTGAGAGAATTGAGATGTCCTTCAAGATGCTGAATTTGATCAGTTTCTGGGTCACAGGCTGGAGGACGGAGGAGCGAGGAAACGAGGAAGCATCAATTTGAATATTGAGAAGCACCCATAAACTTTCCCTCGATTCCTCCATCTTCACTTTATTTCCTTGCAACCTTCCCTCACATCCTACACAAGGATGTGTTTTAGCCTTAAACAGTGAAAAATTAAACTGAGATGTTTGCTGAAATTGTCCAATAATAACCAACTGCAGCCTTTCCTAGAACATTTTCCACCAGCCATCTCTGATAAATACTTTTACCTGACATCTGTAGATCCTCCAGTGAAACCTGTGATCTCCATCAGTCCATCTGGTGTAATAGTTGAGGGAGATTCAGTGACTCTGAAATGCATTAGTGACTCAAACCCTCCTGCAGAAATCAGCTGGTTTAAAGGAGGAACGGCTGTAGGATCTCAAAGAATCTCCAACATCTCAAAGATCAGCTCTGAGGACAGTGGAGAATACAAGTGCAAGTCCATCAATAAACATGGAGAGAAATACTCTGATGCTGTGACTTTAAACGTCATGTGTGAGTTAATGATGGTTCAGTAACTGTGATCAACAAATTAGTGGATTAACAAATGCAAAACATGAGTATAAAGTTTATTTTGTCCTTTTCAGACTCACCCAGGAAAGTCTCAGTGTCCATCAGTCCATCTGGTGTAATAATGGAGGGAGATTCAGTGACTCTGAACTGCATCAGTGACTCAAACCCTCCTGCAGAAATCAGCTGGTTTAAAGGAAAAAGGAATATTTTGCAATCTGGTGAAACCTACAGCATCACTAATATTAAGTCTGAGGCCAGCGGAGACTATCATTGCTCTGCTAGAAATAAACATGGATCTCAGACTTCTGCTGCTGTGAATGTGAATATCATGTGTAAGTCTGCCTTTATTTTTTAATCAGTTCTTTGTGCAATAATTTCTCACTGCATGTCATTTTACACTTTTTGTCTTTACAGATCCTCCCAGGAGTGTCTCAGCGTCCATTAGTCCATCTGGTGTAATAGTGGAGGGAGATTCAGTGACTCTGAACTGCATCAGTGACTCAAACCCTCCTGCTCTGAATTTTACGTGGTTTAAAGGAGAAAAGTTTGTAAGATCTGGAAGAATGTTCAGAGTCTCATATGTCAGCTGTAATTACAGTGGAGAATACAAGTGCAAGTCCATCAATGAACATGGAGAGAAATACTCTGATGCTGTGACTTTAAACGTCATGTGTGAGTTAATGATGGTTCAGTAACTGTGATCAACAAATCAGTGGATTAACAAATGCAAAACATGAGTATAGAGTTTATTTTGTCCTTTTCAGACTCACCCAGGAACGTTTCAGTCTCCATCAGTCCATCTGGTGTAATAATGGAGGGAGATTCAGTGACTCTGAACTGCATCAGTGACTCAAACCCTCCTGCAGAAATCAGCTGGTTTAATAGAAAAAGGAATATTTTGCAATCTGGTGAAACCTACAGCATACCTTATATTAAGTCTGAGGCCAGCGGAGACTATCATTGCTCTGCTAGAAATAAACATGGATCTCAGACTTCTGCTGCAGTGAATGTGAATATCATCTGTAAGTCTGCCTTTATTTTTTAATCAGTTCTTTGTGCAATAACTTCTCACTGCATGTCATTTTACACTTTTTGTCTTTACAGATCCTCCCAGGAGTGTCTCAGCATCCATCAGTCCATCTGGTGTAATAGTGGAGGGAGATTCAGTGACTCTGAACTGCATCAGTGACTCAAACCCTCCTGCTCTGAACTTTACGTGGTTTAAAGGAGAAACGTTTGTAAGATCTGGAAAAATCTACAGCATCTCAAAGATCAGCTCTGATGACAGTGGAGAATACAAGTGCAAGTCCATCAATAAACATGGAGAGAAAAACTCTGATGCTGTGACTTTAAACGTCATGTGTGAGTTAATGATGGTTCAGTAACTGTGATCAACAAAGTAGTGGATTAACAAATGCAAAACATGTATAGTTTCCCAGCTAGCAGGGAACATTATCAGAACTTTGGCTAACATTCCCTTGATGTTCAAAGAATGTTTTAAGGATGTTTTCTCATTTCAAATAATGTTTCTATAAGATAAATGTAAACTAAGATATAACATTTTAACTGTAACATTTTGAGGATGTTTTAGGAATGTTGTTGAGATAAAAGATTACACACAGCAAACTCCCCAGTGTTAAATTAACACTCCTCGGTGTACATATAGGTCTAACTACAGGGTGTTAAGATGAACACTGAAGCAGTGTACAGAACATTTGTTGCAATTGTTCTACAATCAAGTTATGCTTAAAGGGTTACTTCAGGATTTAGCATTAAGCTTTGTATTAGTAGAAAACCTGTAGTATTTTCGAATTACCATGCTTTCCACCCTCATATCCCCCTGAGACAAGAGATTTATGTATTTTTTGTCTGGAAAAAATCCTCCGATGACGCAAAAATCGTCATTTTGCGTCATCGGAGGATTTTCTGGACAGAGGCTAAAGACTACAGCCAGTAGATGGCGTTGTTCCGCATGTTTTCAGCCCGCCCATAGAGGGTGGGATCTCACTCACAGAATGTACACAGTGTCAGCCGTCTTTCTTTGGAAGCTAAGCTAGCAGGCTCTTGTTCTGTGGAGAAAGCTGAATAGTAGGAGAAAGCTGAGTAAGTAACCATCCTCCTTTCCCCGGACTTGTCCGGCGGGCGAGATCGTTCAAAATGTACGGGATTCAGCTTTTGCTTTCTGCGGTCGCCATTCATTGTTTAACGTTACATGCACACCTTTCAATCTAACTGAATTCATTCCGATTGGTGAATTTGAATGTAGTGTTTACATGAACGCTAAACAAGTGATCGGTTGATGTGCGTTTTACCATTGCTAAGAAAAATTCCCGCTCCTCCGTGAGAGATGGGAGACCCGGCGCGTCTCAGTAATCATGCCACCGGCCTCGCGCTGTTCTCCCGTGGCCGTCAGCCTCGTCCTGCTCGCCACAGTAAACATGATGAATGAATGCTGACTGTAGAACGCAAAAGCCGAATCCCGGACATTTTGGACGATCTCTAATCCCTCGCAAACTCATCACGTAGGCTAGCTTTGTTGTTTTAAACTGCGCACTCTTACCGGTAGGCGTGGCCTCCTAAGGCAGCGAAGCAAGTGCATTCTGGGAGTTGTTGTCTTTCATCCACATAAGCCAAAAATACATTTTCCAAAAATTTCTTCACATTTCTTCTACTTAAATGACCTATTTTAAATACACATTCATCTTCCCAGAGGTGAAGTATCCCTTTAAGATTATTTCGGGAAATGAAGCCCAGGTCATGATAGTTATGTTCTGATGATGGAAATACAATTTTGTAATGGCTTGATTCACTCAAACAGCATTACTAACTGATTTTACAAATTTTTAATTCATATGCATTACAGTAGTTAATTCTAGCAAAGCTTAAAAATAACTAAGCATTTTGAAAATCACACCCAGACATCAAGAATCAACATATGAATCTCAACAATGGTGACAATCACACAAATGCTTCATGTTGCAGTGCATGATGGGAACCACCAATCAAAACAAATCCATTGCTTACATCATGCATTGCAGCATGAATAAATTATGCAGCTGAATTGTCTTGTAATTTTCATTGTTTTTTTCCTGTTTGCTTTTATTTTGCTATTGTTTTGTTCTGACTTTAGTAGCTTGTTTTGTGATGTTCAGAGTTGACCTGTTTGTCACTAGTTTGTTTATTGTCACCATTGTTGAGATTCATATGCTGATTCTAGATGTCTGTGTGTCTAAAGACAACAGTTTTTGTGCAGTTTTTTTCACAATTGTTCATATTGCTTTTTGATCTCAAACTGTAAATTCTCAGGGCTAGACGTTACCAATACTAACATGAAACATTAAGCATATAGCCAAAACTTTAGACTCTGAATGACATCAGTGAATCAGGTCACAACATGATGATAATGTCATCATTACAACATGTTGTGAGCAGGTTTTCTCTTGCAGTAACAAATGTGATTTATAAGTACAATGTTGGAACAGTCAATGGAAAACTGACATTAAAAAAAGGGTCAAGAGACCAACTAAATCAAACACACAATGGTGACTTGAAACGAAAAATTCCATAAAACATTACCGTCTAACCTTCTGTTGAATCTCAAAAACTTTTGTAGATGTATGACAAACATAACATACCGTGATCGACGTGAGAGGACGCTGGCGCTGTTTATTGGGCGCTTCTCTGTCCACTATTGCCCCTCTTCTTCCTGTTTATTTGTGTTTGCTGTACCCCTACCTCTGGACAGCCTCTCTACCTCTGGACAGCCTCTCAGCTGATTTCCGAAGCCGCTTGGGCTCCTCGACCGGACTGTCGCCTCATCGATTAGCCGCAACTGGCTGCCCTCGTTCATTCAATGCATGGCGGCTAATCCTAGCTTCTACAGCGGCTAACCCGATTGCCTACCTCCTTCTCACAGGCAACCTCCACCAGATGCGAGCCGTCTTCGAGCCGTGGATCATTTTGGCACTCACATAAGTTATCCACCTCTGTGCCCCTAGTTCACGGCTAACTGCTATCACGGCGCTCTCAGTCCATTCGCTCGGCATCATGTTCAAATATTCAACTCTGCAACTGGTCGAACTAATCAACTACCTCATTCCATCCTGCATCCCAGTCATCAAACAGCTCGGACTTCTACGTAGACCCCGTTACATCCACAGAAGCTTTCGCCGCAAGTTTGTTTACTTTCACCACGGACAATCCATTCCATCCATCTGGTCACCTGCACGCTCTGTCGCACCTCTCTCACGTCATCAGAATGCTTCCCCCGCTGGATCACATAGGGCCGAACGCACCGTCTGGCTGCACAGAAAACCCGTACTGGACTACAGTGCTATCCGCACTTCAGATACACCTATTCTCCAATCATTTGCAAATCCATTCCATGTCCCCCCTCAACTGCAATACCCCACCGTCCACACGCACTGCTAACCAGGACAATCTCAGATCTTTCCAGCCTGCTCTCATCCCACCACCCTCTCACCATGCCAACTTTGCCCTCCTCAACACCCGATCGCTCAATAATAAACCCCCTGCCCTCCATGAACTAATCCTCGACAACACTCTGGACTTCCTTCTGTTCACTGAAACCTGGCAACAACCTAATGACTTCTTCTCCCTCAATCAATCAACCCCCCCTGGCTACAACTACATCTGCAAACCCCGCCCCTCCCGCTGTGGAGGTGGCCTCGCCGTTATTTTCAATCAGAACTTCTGGATCATAGAACTCACCCTCCCCTCAGTATCATCGTTTGAATATCTTGCCTTCAAAGCTCTTTCCTCCATGACAGTCATCCTCATTTACCGGCCACCTAAACCAAATCCCTCCTTCCTCTCTGATTTTACTGAACTTCTCACACTAGTCTCATCTCTTTCTCCACGTCTGCTGCTACTCGGTGATTTAAACATCCACATAGACTCCCCCACCTGCAAGCTGTCATCAGAATTAACCATTTTACTGGACAACTTCACTCTCACCCAACATGTCACATTCCCCACCCACGAAAAAGGACACATCCTTGATCTGGTATGCTCCACAAACCAACCAGTGCTCAACCTTCATCCATGCTTCTTTCCGCTCTCTGATCACAAATTGATACGGTTCACCATCCCTTCTCCAACCCCACGCCCCAGCCTTCTCCAAAAAAAAAAAAAAACGTCACCTTTAAAGGGACACTATGCAAGTCTGAGTGTTTTTTCTCTACGAGCTCCCCCTAGTGTCTGGTAGTATAATGCTTTCAAACACTCTGTCGTAAAAACGAACTGTTGTCCCTCCCCCTTGCCACGAGCAACCCAGCTGATCAGCTGTCAACCTAGCTGAGCAGAGGAACGGCTATTTCAAAACCAGTTATGTCTACCGAGGCAAGTAAAGCAATACTTTCTTTCCAACTGATGGCGATTTTTTTATTTATTGTGTTGTCATGCATACTAGTATTTTTTACCGGGAACGAACGATATGAACGAGGCGAACTACTGCTTTCGTGTTTGTTTGTTTGTTTGTTTGTTTTTGGGAGAATGGGCATGAGCATAAAAAAAATATATATATCGGAGGCTAATATTTGTCTAAAGTTATATTAGCAAGGTCTATAAGTTCATCTGGTAGAATGATGGTTTACCTTTGCTTGTCTAAGAAAACATCAGAACGTTTTTTCTAGCTCGATCATGATATGTGCAACATTTTGCGCGTCTGATATTGCCTACTATCAGACGCGTTGACTTAGTGACATAAAATAAAAGTGTAAGTTACACAAATAAAACCGACAGAGGAACGGCCAAACAACTACAGAAATCAAACGTGTTTGCTATGACAATGCTAACATCAAAGTTATAGTATCTAGCGTACTAGTAAGCCCCCCCTAACAGACAGCGATCATAATAAAAACCTTTACAGACAATAGCAAACATCCTGAGGTCACAATTACTTGAAATTTAAATATTAAACACAGTTTATTCCAAAGATACTTAACTTACAAGTGCAACAGCAGGATCAGCATCCGTTTTGCAGGCTTCTGTTTCTCTCAGTTCTCACCATTCTGAAAAAGCCGGTCCGATATATTTACTCGAGTCTGACTTCTTGCTCGGTCAGTCTCCCGTTTCCTCTTTCGTTGGTCCTCCGACAGAGATTTCCTAGCTTTCTGCTTCTTTTTTACAGGCTCAGCCTCAGCCATAACTCAATCTATCGTTGCCCTTTGCTTATAGCTAGCCCGCCGGTGCTTGAATAGGGGCGTGTACGTGTGCAGTGCCGTCAAGCAATTCGTTACATCGCGAGACCTGATATCACGCGATACTTCCTGACACCGACCCGCGTCCCAAAGTTGCAAGTGAGTTTTTTCCGCTCTCGGGCACCAGGGGGGTGCGAAACCACCACCATTCAACCCGAAATAAGTAATATAACCATTCCACTGACTCCGAAGCTGTTCAGTTAAGGTTAAAAAGTTACCTAGAGCACCTTTAACACCTCTTCACCCTGGTATACACCTGCACTGCGGAAAATGAAACAAACTGGCCTCCAACTTGAACATCTGACAAAAAAAATCTCTCACAGTCCACCGTGAAGCCTATAAACTCCACCTCACTGCCTACAAAGACGCCCTCATTGCTGCCAAATCTGCCTACCTCTCCACCATCCTCACCAACCCCTGTCAAAACCCCAGAACCCTCTTCTCCACAATGAACAACCTCATCAAGCCTCGGACCAACACCCTCCCTACCTCTACTCCGGATCTCTGCAATTCATTCCTCGACTTTTTCACTGACAAAATCAACATCATTCACCAATCTCTATCCTCTGTATCTGACCTCCCAGTATATACTCCAGCACCTACCAAGGCCCCTCTTCTTCCCATCCCTCCTGACCTCCCTTCACCTCCTCCACACTGCCACCTCTCCCAGTTTGACTTCATGTTATTTATGAGAGGCAGTATTGCCATTTCTTTTACAGTTTCTACAGTTTCACACACTTTCACGTGTTTCTTCATTCTGCCGACGGTGTCGCCATTTCTCATTTCACCCGTTTTTGTGCATACGCCTGGGTCAGACCTTGCGTCAAGGACCGCACATTTTCCCGTCAAGTTTGCTTTTTATAAATACCAATTATTGCGTAGAGAGCGGTGTACGCCTTCTTTTGTGCGTACGCAACGTTTATAAATGAGGCCCCTGGACTTTACACCTCTGGTGAAAGCATTTGTGAGAGTGCCGAAATTGCATTGCAATGATAAGATCTTTTCATATGCGATCAACAGACTGTCTGTCCTCTTCTCAATGCTCATCACTGCAACCTTTTATGCGATGGGAATAGATCATTATGATCAATACTGTTCACGATTCCTTAATCTCAAAAGCGGTAATAGTAAAAACATATTAAAAGTTTTACAGAGAGTTCCACATGTAATACTAGCTATTTCATCTGCAAACATGTCAGCGAATCACAGCAGTGGGCATTTACACTGAAGTCTCACAGCAGACACGACCCTTCAAACAGAGCATTCAAATCAGAGGCTAAAATCAGGCTTGGAAAAATGTCTTTTATTAATAAATTATGACAATTTGTAATGTTAAAATCATACTAACATTATAATGTTACTAACATTATAAATGCTTCTCTTGCCTCACATTCATCATTATTTATTCGACAGACCCACTTATACCCTTTTTCCTGTTCAGCCTTTTATCTGGAGAGCCACTTGCATTCAAAGTGCGGACGTGAGCTTGACATGTTTTTAAAAAGCCGTGCAGGTTTACAGCGCGTGTTCTCGAAACCCTGTCGCCATGGAAACAAAGCTGCTTAAATGCAATCACGCGAATATGAGCTTCTCTAATACTTATTGTGAAATTGTTTTCTTAATGTTTGCCATTCGTATTCAACACATTGCAAAATCCTTGTATATATTTCCTCTTATGACTCCTCTTACGGAATTCGAATGCGCATGCATCGCGTCTGAACGCGTTGTTGTCTTTGGAGCTCTATCGATTTGATTTATAATTCTTGATTTTTCCCTTTAAACTCACTTACAACGAACATTTTCTACTTTTCCTCACTGAGAAGCACTACTGCTCAAACCTCATAGTTACAACGCGGACTGTTGAGCAGACACGTCTCAAGCCTATTAGTGATCCAACGCCGGATACTCTTAAGCCCCTTTCATACAGCGCATTGAACCCGGGAAATTGCCGGCAAATTGCCGGAACGCCTTCTGTGTGAACGCAAACACGACCCGGGATTGATGCCGGCATCGATGCCGGCATCGATGCCGGGTTGGGGACCTAGTAACATTGCCGTGTTCAGTCCCGGAACGCACGCTGTGTGAACAAAAGCCGTAATAATGCCGTGTCGCAGTGATGACGCTGAAGGGCGGGATAGTTCGCCAGCTGTGAAGCGGTATGTAATGCGCAAGTTTATGATCGAATCAGAGAAATAAATGCACAAGCGTGGTTTCTCAAGAGAGAAATCGCAGCTCATAAGCAAACTGAAGACGCTGCTGAGACATTACAAGTCACATCAATGTCACGTGTCTTTCCGGGACATACACGGGTTGTGTGTGAACGCGCTCTCTGATTCCGGAAAATCACTGGCAGTGTGAATGAACCAAAATCAAACGAACCCGGGTCAAATCCCGGGTCACTTTATCCGTGTATTTTCCGGAATCTCTGTGTGAAAGGGGCTTTATAGGTTACGTCCGTGGATCACGGCTGAATGCGTCTTCTCCACACTCACTTACAAACAAACATGCCGAATATATCAGATGTAAGTAGTCTACCTCTTGGTGCAGGTGAAGATACATTTGAGCTGCACGCGTTGCAGTCTGAGCTGGAAGCTGTTGAGAAACAGATCCACGACCTTTTAGTGAGACAGGCCGAGCTGATAGACCGGTGGTTAGCTCTTGAAACATCACTCGCCGATGCACACAAATCAGTGATTAACGTTACTAACCCGCTGACTCCGACCTCGTCTACTCCGTGCATTACTCAGCATCGGTCCCAAGCGCCGAGGTCGCGATCAGCCATGGTCTCGTTCACTCCGGCTCCAACACGCCACTACAAAGCCTGGATGGTTCCGCAGCGGAAGACGCGAATCAGGTGTAAAACCAAGAAGACTCTCTCCGACCCTCCCGGTTTTTGAGTTATCCACACAAAACCGCTTCTCCCCTCTTCGCGAAAACTTTTACGTTAGGTAAAAGTAAGATGCACAGTCACTGCTTTCCTGGTGCTCGTGTTTCTGAAATTGCTGCTCGCATTCCCGAGATTCTGAATGGTGACGAGCGCGTCGGAACTGTGGTTCGGAACACAGATAATAGCTTCGATGTACTTTGCCTTACTGAAACCTGGCTTAAACCAAATGATTATTTCGTTCTAAATGAGTCTACTCCATCTGGATACTCCTATAAGCATGAACCCTGTCTGATTGGTCATGGCGGTGGTGTTGCAACAATCTATAGAGATATTCTCAATGTTACTCAGGAAAACGGGTTATAAGTTTATTTCATTTGAAGTACTTGTACTAAATGTAACGCTCTTAGATGTTAGAAAAAAATCCCTATTATCTCTAGCCTTGGCTACCGTATATAGACCGCCTGGGCCTTACGCTGATTTCCTAAAAGAGTTTGCAGATTTTCTCTCAGATCTATTGGTCAATGTCGATAAAGCATTAATTGTTGGAGATTTTAACATACACGTAGATAATTCAAATGATGCGTTAGGGACTGCGTTTATAGATTTATTAAATTCCTTTGGGGTCAAGCAAAACGTCACCAGACCAACTCATCGTCTTAATCATACACTCGATTTAATTATATCATATGGAACCGATACAACCGATATAGATATCATTCCACAAAGTGATGATGTCACTGACCATTACTTGGTAACTTGCATATTACGTACTGCTGTAATATGTCATGCTGCGCCGCATTATCGACCAGGCAGAACAATCCTTCCATCCACCACAGATAATTTCTCAAATTGCTTATCTAATCTGTCTCAGCTGCTGCCTGAACCTAAACAAACCTAAACAAACAGATGAACTAGAAGAACTAACTAGCACTATGAGGACCATTCTCTCTAGAACATTGGATGTTGTTGCACCCATTAAATTAAAAAAGGTCAGAGAGAAAATTAAAGCACCATGGTACAATAATACTACGCATGTTCTAAAGAGAGGACTAACAAATGCGAAACATGAGTAAAGAGTTTATTTTGTCCTTTTCAGACTCACCCAGGAGCATCTCAGTGTCCATCAGTCCATCTGGTGTAATAATGGAGGGAGAATCAGTGACTCTGAAATGCATCAGTGACTCAAACCCTCCTGCAGAAATCAGCTGGATTAAAGGAAAAAGGAAGATTTTGCAATCTGGTGAAACCTACAGCATCACCAATATTAAGTCTGAGTCCAGCGGAGACTATCGTTGCTCTGCTAGAAATAATCATGGTTCTCAGACTTCTGCTGCTGTGAATGTGAATATCATGTGTAAGTCTGCCTTTATTTCTGCAAGAGTATTTTTGCAATGATTTATCACTGCATGTCATTTTAAACTTTTTTTTTTTTTTTTTGTCTTAACAGATCCTCCCAGGAGTGTCTCAGTGTTGATAAGTGGATCTGGTGTAATAGTGGAGGGAGATTCAGTGACTCTGAACTGCATCAGTGACTCAAACCCTCCTGCTCTGAAATTCAGCTGGATTAAAGGAGGAACGATTGTAGGATCTGGAAGAATCTACAAAATCTTAAATATCAGCTCTGATGACAGTGGAGAATACAAGTGCAAGTCCATCAATAAATATGGAGTGAAAAACTCTGATGCTGTGACCTTAAATGTCATGTGTGAGTTAATGATAGTTCAGTAATCAACATATTTGTTCTTTACCAAATGCAAAACATGAGTACAGAGTTTTCTTTTGTCCTTTTCAGACTCACCAAGGAGCGTTTCAGTGTCCATCAGTCCATCTGGTGTAATAATGGAGGGAGATTCAGTGACTCTGAACTGCATCAGTGACTCAAACCCTCCTGCTCTGAACTTTACGTGGTTTAAAGGAGGAACGATTTTGCAATCTGGTGAAACCTACAGCATCACTAATATTAAGTCTGAGGCCAGCGGAGACTATCATTGCTCTTCTAGAAATAAACATGGATCTCAGGCTTCTGCTGCTGTTAATGTGAATATCATGTGTAAGTCTGCCTTTATGTTTAACCAGTTCTGGAAGATTTTTTTTGCAATGATTTGTCTCACTGCATGTCATTTGACACTTTTTTTTTTTTTTTTTTTTTTTTTTTTTGTCTTTACAGATCCTCCCAGGAGCATCTCAGTGTTCATCAGACCATCTGGTGTAATAGTGGAGGGAGATTCAGTGACTCTGAACTGCATCAGTGACTCAAACCCTCCTGCACAAATCAGATGGATTAAAGGAGGAATGATTGTAGGATCTGGAAGAGTCTTCAGCATCTCAAAGATCAGCTCTGATTACAGTGGAGAATACAAGTGCAAGTCCATCAATAAACATGGAGGGAAAAACTCTGATACTGTGACTTTAAACGTCATGTGTGAGTTTATTATAAAAAACAAGATGCTGTAGAACATCCCAGCATGTTTAATGATTAATGATTTTCATCAATAATTAGTTGCACAATTTTTTTATGACCCTTCTTATTAGACCCTCCCAGGAGCGTCTCAGTGTCCATCAGTCCATCTGGTGTAATAGTGGAGGGAGATTCAGTGACTCTGAGCTGCAGCAGTGACTCAAACCCTCCTGCTCTGAACTTCAGCTGGTTTAAAGGAGGAACATTTGTTGAATCTGGAAGAATCTTCAGCATCTCAAAGATCAGCTCTGATGACAGTGGAGAATACAAGTGCAAGTCCATCAATGAACATGGAGAGAAATATTCTGATAATGTGACTTTAAACATATTTTGTGAGTAATGATGGTTCAGTGCGCTACAAAACCCCCATTGTATAATCAACATTAGCCATAACACATATGGTAAAGTGGAAGCAGTGTTAAAGTTAATGAGATAATTAGGTGATTAATTAAGGGATGATGAGCATGAATGATGAACACCTGCTGTTAACAATCAGAATCACTGAAGGAAAGAGAAACACTAAGGGCCCTATCTTGCACCCAGCGCAACTGACTTTGTACACAGACGCATGTATCATTCCTATTTTGCACCAGACGCACATCGGTTAATTAGGGAATGAACTTGCGCTCCATGGGCGGTTCAGCGAAAAGAGGAGGCGTGTTCTGGCGCAAACGTTCCCTGGTGCTATTTTGCAGTTTCAGAAAACAATTCCGCCACTGACCAGGAAAAACCTAGTCTAAAGTCAGTGGCGTGTTATTCAGATGCTATTTTAAGGGCGAATGCTTGGCCATAATGTAGCATGTGCACAACGTGCATACACTTTGCTTCTCTCATCTACACAGACGCAGCAGTTCCCATTTGTGAAAATCATACATAATTACAAGGAAAAATATTAGCACATGAGGGAAATCATTGTGGTGTCCATGAAGATGTGAAAGAAATAGGCATAAATCTAGCTTACACATTCACCCAAATTAGTATATGCCTGTTTAACCGAAGCTAATTTAGGTGTGTTTCTCCATCCCCAATGTCACTTCTCTGTGTTTTACGGCCCTGACAAGAACGTCGGTCTCCTCGGCTGTGAACCGCTCCTGGTGTGCGCCTGGCCAATCCGCCGTTATAATAACAATCTTTCATGGAACAAGCGCGCCTGCTCTTAAAGGGAATGTGAGATGACACTCTGATTTGGTTTATTTCACGTTGCGCCCAAACCACACCTATGAGTAATGAAGCTACTTCAGACCAACCCATTTTAGATTTGAGTCGGGCGCAAGAGTCATTTATCTCGCTGGTATAATAGCAACAGAGCCCAAGTTCCACCCACAAAGTTGCTTGCATTTCGCGTTTGATACTTGCGTTACAGATCAATAAAATAGGGCCCAAGAACTACAACTGACTTCTAGCCACAGCATTAGAGGAAATCAACAGAAGATTAAAGAAGACAATAAATCTCTGAACATCTTAGCAGAGGAGGATTAAACAACTCCACAAACAACATTACCAGCTTCACTTATAACTAACCAGATAAACTTTATTTATCTAATTAAATTTAACACTGCTTCAGTGTTACTTTACCGCTCAGTAGAGTGCTCTGAGCATATTTAATTTAGCTCTGGGAATTTTGTCAGGTTTCTGTGATCAACAAATTTGAGTACTAACAAATGCGAAACATGAGAATAGAGTTTAATTTGTCCTTTTCAGACTCACCCAGGAGCGTCTCAGTGTCCATCAGTCCATCTGGTGTAATAGTGGAGGGTGATTCAGTGACTCTGAACTGCATCAGTGACTCAAACCCTCCAGCAGAAATCAGCTGGTTTAAAGGAAAAAGGAAGATTTTGCAATCTGGTGAAACCTACAGCATCACTAATATTAAGTCTGAGTCCAGCGGAGACTATCATTGCTCTGCTAGAAACAATCATGGATCTCAGGCTTCTGCTGCTGTGAATGTGAATATCATGTGTAAGTATGCCTTTATTTCTGGAAGATTATTGGTGCAATCATTTGTCTCACCACATGTCATTTTACAGTTTTTTTGTCTTTACAGATCCTCCGAGGAACATCACAGCATTAATAAGTGTATCTGGTGAAATAGTGGAGGGAGATTCAGTGTCTCTGAACTGCATTAGTGACTCAAACCCTCCTGCTCTGAACATCAGCTGGTTTAAAGGAGGAACGATTGTAGGATCTGGAAGAATCTTCAGCATCTCAAATATCAGCTCTGATGACAGTGGAGAATACAAGTGCAAGTCCATCAATGAACATGGGGAGAAATACTCTGATAATGTGAATTTAAACATCATGTGTGAGTAAATGGTGGTTCAGCAACCCACATAGCAACATTGTGTTGGCCCATATCCGGCCCACATCTGGCATATGTGGAAAGATGATCTGGCCCACATGCAGCGTGGAATGATGGCCCTTGGGCGGACCGCTCCTGTTTGCCAGATCTGGGCCACAAGCAGGCCATAGCAATGCCACATGTCAGCCAAGAGCAAAGAAATAAACCACAACTAGACCTTATCTGAGCCACAAAATCTGTGTTTATTAAATATGAAGTCATCTCAGCCTTAATAAGCCTGTTAACAAAAATAATCACCTAAGGAAAGAACAGAACAGAAACACAAGAATTACAACTTCAGCCACAGACTAAGATGAAATCAACTGAAGAGAAAATAAGACATTAAATCTGTGAAGATCACCTGCTGTGACAGTGTGTTTCTGAAACACCTGTATATTGTATATTGATTCTAAAAATTGTGTTGTTCCATTAATATTTTTACATCACAAGTTGTACATCACAGTCTTCTAACTGATTTTTATTATATTGCTGGATCTCATGCTGCAGTAACACAGGGTTTGTGATGTGAACATATTAATGGTACAACAGTTTTTAGATTCAAATGATATCAGATATGATTATATCATGATGATTATTAAACCATCAACAGGTAACCATCATCATCTGATCACATTTCCCTTTAGCTTTCTTTGCTACTGGAAATGTGTTCGACAAACACACTGTCACAGCGGCCAAAAAAGACAAAAGATAAGAATAATAAGAGTTAAGAGCCCAACTAATGGAAACATTAATCACTGTTATGGTGACTTCAAATGAAACACATTAGAGTTAAACCTCTGTTAATTCTCAATACCAACTTCTGTAGATGTCTGACAGAAATAAAGTCAGTCTGGTTAGTAATAAGTGAAGCTGGTAATGCTGTTTGTGGAGTTGTTTAATCCTCCTCTGCTGAGATCTTCACAGATTTAATGTCTTCTTTTCTCTTCAGTTGATTTCATCTGAGGCTGTGGCTTAAGTCAGTTGCAGTTCTTGTGTTTCTGCTCGTCTCTTTTTCTGTCCTCTTCTTTCCTTCAGTGATTCTGCTTGTTAACAGGCTTATTAAGGCTCAGATGACTCCATATTTAATATACACAGATTTTGTGGCTCAGATAAGGTCCAGTTCTGGTTTATTTCTTTGCTCTTGGCTGACATGTGGCATTGCTATGGCCTGCTTGTGGCCCAGATCTGGCAAACAGGAGCGGCCCACCCAAGTGCCGTAGATCCACGCTGCATGTGGGCCAGATCATCTTTCCACGTGTGCCAGATGTGGGCCGGATCTGGGCCGACACAATGTTGCTATGTGGGAACTGTGATCAACAAATTAATTCAATTTAATTCACATTTATTTGTATAACAGATTTCAAATGCAGCTTTACAGAAAATGCATGTGTCTACATTACAAGTTAGAGTGATCTGTTATCAGAGTTGACTGTGTCCAAGAAATGCATTTCAGAAATGTACATTTACACAACAAAATATCCAGAGTTAAATTAACATACACATTGAAAAGACAAGTGTAAACACACTTCTGATCGGAATGTTATCTGATCAGCTTGTCCAGGTTTGCAGGTAGTCGAGGATTGTGATTGGATCTCAGTGTAATGTAAACGCAATCCAGCCATTGTGTGTGCATTCACTGGTGGACGTCACACAAAACCCCGCCCACTGTCATTATTCCCCCTTCTCTCTCCAGGAATTGCTGCATGTAGCTGTGTGGTTTCGCGATATAGTCGAGTGCGAAGTACATCGCAAATATACTGAAATGTTTGCTTTCGCAGCCTAAAGTTGCAGAACCATTAATTTTCTGTAAAGAACACGCATTTTCCCCACCACAGCTGGCAACGTTCTTGGATACGTTTCTCTTTACCGTTTCCATTACGGCATCTATCCACTTTATTAGTACTTGCAGCCTTTTCATCCTCCTCAACTTGCGAGATTTGTAAAATGTACCCCAACTGAAAACTGATTTTATAAGAGAACCCACCACTTCAGGTCGACTTTGTACCGAAGCCATACTTTTTTTTTTTTTTTTTTTTTTTTTTTTTTCACGGGAATGCAAGATCCGATCCGTTATCCAGATACAGATGCCACTTTATGTGGACAGGTGTAAATACACCGTGTCCTGATTGCAGGGTTCCCGCGGGGTCTTAAAAAGTCTTAAAATGTCTTAAATTCTGAACTTTAAATTTAAGGCCTTAAAACGTCTTAAAAACAGCCACATTTTCATCCGTGGTCTTAAATTTCATTTAGTCAGGTCTTAAAAAATATTTTACCCTCGTTCATTTCCAGAAACGCTGGCCGCATTAAGTTATTACAAAGTAGCAAAAAAGTATCGAAGTCGCTCACCAAGAGGCAGTTCACATATCGCGTCTTTTTCGCGCTCAAGTTCATTCAAATGTAGGCGCGCGGTGAGCGCACTATAATTGAAGCGACGCGCTCGTTTTTTTTCCAGGCGCAGCAACATGAAAAAAGACATTAAGGATGCGGGTGCACCCAAACACTACGGGTGTTTTTCTCTACTCCGTAAATAAATCTTGTAACAGAGCTACAGCAAGTTTTTTTCGGCAGTGGAAATCCATTAGCCACTAAAACTTTTGTCATTGTGGATTTGCATAGCAACGACAGACGCCACAGGAAAATCGGACCGAATTTTACTATTAATAATAGATAAGCTAAAGTGTATTGTAAATGTCACTAAATCATTTTTTATAAAAAGAATGAATCAAAAAAGATAAATTAAAGTCTGAAATATGTGAGGTTTATCTTTTTATAAAAACCTTTTTTGTCAACTTTATTTGAACTTGTACATGTTAGCATATAACATGTTGCAAGACACTTTTAAAATCTGGCTATCATTTTTAATCATATTATTTTAATGTTTATGTTAGTGCGTATTGATGCTAATTTTATTTGTTATTTGCTGTTTTTTGACATAAAACTTGGTGAATTGATTTCATTGTGTAGTATTAGTACTTTTTGAACAGGATTCTGTGATAAGTGATAATTTTTGGCACTATAATAATTAAATGAAATGTTCATGCCATTTCATCTCTAGTTATGATCAACTATGATCAACTAAAATCAACTAATTATGTGTTTTTTACAGTAGGCCTATAATATGCAAAGTACAATTTTCTATAAAAAAAATTATATCTGATTCTGTTCTTTTCTCTGACACGCATTGTTGGGTCTGGAAGGTTACTAATGTGATTGCTTTATCTGTAAATTAAGTTAATGTTACTGAATTCATTGAAATAAAAATGAATTATTTGATTTTAATATTTTTTGGCAATGCGTCGTGTAGGTCTTAAATTTCAATCTTTATGGTCTTAAAATGTCTTAAAAAGGTCTTAAATTTGACTAACTGAAACCTGCAGGAACCCTGTGATTGGCTTATGATCCAATCTGCTTGATCGGATCTCGGTGATCGCATGTCCATGCCAAGTGTAAACTTCTGTAGACGTCTGACAGAAATAAAGTCAGTCTGGTTAGTAATAAGTGAAGCTGGTAATGCTGTTTGTGGAGTTGTTTAATCCTCCTCTGCTGAGATCTTCATAGATTTAATGCCTTATTTTCTCTTCAGTTGATTTCATCTTAGGCTGTGTCTGAAGTCAGTTGTAGTTCTTGTGTTTCTCTTTCCTTCACTGATTCTGCTTGTTAACAGCAGGTGTTCATCACTAATGCTCAATCATCACTTAATTAATCCCTTAATTGTCTCATTAACTTTAACTCTTAGGGGCCTTTTAACATGACACCATTCTCAACTTTTTTTGCCATTCATTTTCACGACAACAGCGTTTTGGGTGTCTGAAAGCGCAAAATTTTGAAAACAGGTTTCAAAGTGCACGTTTTTGAAAAGGGTCTCTGTGTAAAGAACAAAAAAGCAAATCTCTGAAGATGATGATGTCATGCACATGCGTATAACGTTTTCAGTCTATAGTGTTTCATCGCCATCTAACGGCCTGGCAGCAGAATACAGCTTTTTTTGTCGTTTTTGCAGATCTGTGTGAATGGGGATCGTTTTGACAATGGTGTCGTCTGGAAGAAATGTCTCTGTTTTAAGCAAATCGTGTAACCGTGTCATGTAAATGTATTCCATTATTCAGTGTTACTTTAACACTCTTTAGAGTGGGAACATATGTATTCTGGGCAGAGTAAATTTTACTCTGGGGATTTTGCTGTGTGCAAATTATGGAGGTAACAATGTATTAATTTATGGCAGAACTGGCATAACAAATGGCATGAGTATAGAGTTTTCTTCTGTTCTTTTCAGACTCACCAAGGAACGTCTCGGTATCCATCAGTCCATCTGAAGTAATAGTGGAGGGAGATTCAGTGACTCTGAATTGCATCAGTGACTCAAACCCTCCTGCTCTGAACTACAGCTGGTTTAAAGGAGGAACGATTGTAGGATCAGGAAGAATCTACAACATCTCAAAGACCAGCTCTGGTGATAGTGGAGAATACAAGTGCAAGTCCATCAATGAACATGGAGAGAAATACTCTGATGCTGTGACTTTAAACATCATGTGTGAGTTTACAATAAAACACAAGATGCTGTTGAACATTCCAGCATGCTTATAATGATTTTCATCAATAATTATTTGCACAAAATGTTTTATGATTCCTTATAATAATAAGTTCGGTGATTGTTATTAGACCCACCCAGGAATGTCTCAGTGTTGATGAGTGGATCTGGTGTAATAGTGGAGGGAGATTCAGTGACTCTGAACTGCATCAGTGACTCAAACCCTCCTGCTCTGAACTTCAGCTGGTTTAAGGAGAATGAAACCTCAGCTGTTGGATCTGGACAGAGTTTCAGTGCACTACAGAGTGGACGCTTCTACTGTCAGGCTCACAATCAACATGGATCTCAGATATCAGACGCTGTAACGGTCACAGGTGAAGCTTTCGTAAGAGCAAACCTGTATGTCTTTCTTCAGTCTGGACTGTTAATCTTAGCTGATAATGTTTCACTCTTTCAGTGCATCCTAGATCCAGTTGGCATGAAGTATTTGGGATCACAGTGGAATGTGGAGCAATATTCATCCTCGTCATCATCATTATCATCGTCATCCTGTTTATAATGTGAGATCCACAAACAACTTTGATAATTTCAAATATAGTCATCCATATGTTGTTAATTTCTGTCATTATTACAGAAAGAAACGAAGGAGTGTTAAATCTCAAGATCTCACTGAGGAACCGGTAATTGATCCAAACACAACATGACTTTCCTGAAGCAGAACATAAATCGCTCAGCTGTTATCTGTATAATCATGTGTCTTCATGATCTGCATAGGAACAAACATACAGCAGGAGCCGCAGGGTCTGATTCAGAAACAAATGAGTCGATTCTAAATATATATATGAGCAATATCACACAAGTAGTAGTGCAATATTGCTGTAAATCAGCACGGCTGTGATTCGGCCCTAGATAATCACAGCGTGCGGATATACAACCAAATCGCACGGCTAGTGATTGTGATCTTGCGTTTCTACAACAGTTCAATGGCATACGTGAGTAAATAAATAAGAATCTACAACGAAGTGTCTTTTAAGCCACTGGTTCTCAATCCTGGTCCTGGGGACCCACAGCTCTGCACAGTTTGTATGTCTCCCTCATTTAACACACCTGATTCAGATCATCATCTCGTTAGGAAAGAGCTCTATGAACTGAACTGGGAGTGTCAGATAAAGGAGACATATAAAATGTGCAGAGTTGTGGGTCCCCAGGACCAGGATTGAGAACCACTGTTTTAAGCTACACTGTGTGTGAGATTTGCTCCCATCTAGCGGTGACATTGTATATGACTACCAACTGAATATTACTTTCTAGCCCCTCCCAATTCCAAGGGCGTTTTAACTCCTACAGTGGCCGTATTATGAGTATCTCCCCCTCGCATTCGTCACAGTGCCACTGAGTAAAAGCGTGAAAGGCGAAGCTTGAATTTCCAGGTATGTCCCTCTTTGGCTAATGTATTTTTAAAATGGACGCGCAACACGGCTGCCATCATTCGAGTGACTCGCTCGTATGTATTCTGAATGACAGATTCTATGCTTACGAGAATACTTGATTAGTTGGTGGAAGTAATTACACATGAATGAGCACATATCCTTTTGAAAGAACAAAGTGTTTTTGCTAAGAATCAACTTAAAAAATTACACCGTGTAGCTTTAAAACCCTCTTTTCTGCAGAACTACTTCCTTCTGCCACAGATTCAAATCTCAAGTTGACAGTTTGACAGTTGACTCCAAGCCTCCGTTACTAATTCTAAAACATCACTTTAGAACTAACGAAGGAACGTTGAGTCGCTTCGTTGATGCTTTTTGTATATTAGAGAGATCGACTAAACGAGTGTATTACCTGCATCTAATATAGCATTCATTCTTCAGGTCGATGTCCATAATATTATACATATTATATTGTTTGTATAGAATAATATTTATTGAACAACAATTTTTTAATTAACAACAATAGCCATTATAAAACACAAAAAAACACCTCTTAAAACTTAATTTCCTGACACAACTACAGTACTATTTATTAAAAATATGTTGGATTTAATCGACCGCCATGACAGTCACCGCGAGCGGAGTGATACAAACGGTGAAGCGGTTAAGAGTGATGTCACTGCGCAAATAGCGTATGGCTTGAAAAGGCTCTCAGCCAAAGAAATTCGAGAACCAGAAAGTACCGTTGTATACATATATAATGCTATACATTTTGCTTAACCTCCTCCTATTTTTTATGTAAGTCATTCTGTCTCTGTCCCTATAGCTCACTTATTACCATGAAGACACAGCTCTTGAGCTCAAGTCCATGACCTCTGACCTGTACAACACAAAGTAAGTGAGATGTCTGGGGCTGCGTTCCAGTCCAAAATTTTTATGCCCTTCACTCGCTAACTTCCCTCCATCTTGTTCACTCAGATGTACGTCATTGCTTACACAGCAAAAACTCCAGTGTTAAATTAACACTCCTGGGAGTGTATATGAGTCCAGACTCAAGAGTGTAAAGTGTTAAAATATGAGTGTTAAATTAACACTCAAGAGTGTTAAAGTTAATGAGATAATTAAGTGATTAATTGAGTGATGACTGAGCATTATTGAAGACACCTGATGTTAACAAGCAGAATCACTGAAGGAGAAAATCACAAATTGTAAGTTACCATTATGGTGATCGGTGTTTGCTTTAGTTGGGCTCTTGATCCTTATATGTTTACTTTAGATTTTGCTTGTGTGCTATTGATTTATAACAGTCAGATCATCAAAAAAATGTGATCTGAAGGTGTTGGTTATGTTTTGACATAATCATGTTGTGATCCGAAAAACGAAACTTATTGAGATAGTTTGGTTTAACTTGTTAATTACAGCAGCTCTGATTCTACAGCATATGATTTTCAGTATTCTTCATATAATCCAAAATATTTAATAAACATTGTTCTGATCAAAAGACTTTCAAATGAATGTATTTAGAAACACAGACATCAATAATCAGCCTGTGAATCTCAACAATGGTGACAATAATAAAGCATGTTGCAGTGGCTGCCACCAATCACAACTCATTAATGGCTCCCATCATGCATTGCGGTATGAATAAATTATGATCTGAATTGTCTATGTAATTTACTTTTCCTAATTGAATATTCTGCTCGTCACCATTGTTGAGACGCATAGACTGAATCTTGACGTCTGTGTGTGCCTAAAAGAAAGTTTTTTTTTTTTTTAAACAACTTTTAAGAAATCCTTTGTATTTTATCTAAATTTCTGGATATTTATGCAGAATCACAGTTATTCTGTGATCAACAACATAAATCTACGTCAGAAATAAGGGTCTTAATGAGTTCAGTGATCAAGTTCAAATGATGATAGTCAAAATATAACCAACACCATCAGATCACTTTTTTTCTTTGTTCATATGGTAGTTATAACTCAGATACAGCAGCCAAACAAAATCTAATGTAAACATAGGGTCAAGAGCCCAACTAACGCAAACAATGATCACCATAACGGTGGCTTACAATTTGTGATTTTCTCATTCAGTGATTCTGCTTGTTAACATCAGGTGTCTTCAATAATGCTCAATCATCACTCAATTAATCACTTAATTATCTCATTAACTTTAACACTCTTGAGTGTTAATTTAACACTCATATTTTAACACTGGAGTTTTTGCTGTGTATGATGCACGAGTGCCCACTACTGGCGGAAACTGCGGCGGGCTGTATTGAAACGTCCTAAGCCCTTGATCACTTGGAATCAGCTATAGAGTTGATTTATTATTAACATTTTTTTTCCCTTTAAGAATTTGTTTAATGCAGCATCCAAATGTATATATGTGTGTGTGTGGGATGTTTTAAATAAAAAAAAATATATATACATAATTAATATATCATAGAGTTGTTTGTTGTGGTGGTGATTAGACGAGATTTGTGGTGACGTCACAATCGTACTGCATTGTGGGACATATAGGTGCCTGAAGTGTACATATGAAGTAGACTCGCTCCCTCTGTCAAAATCGAGGGAATGAGGGTCTGTCCATATAAACTTCCCTCGTCCACTTCACGAAGTGGAACACACTTCAAAATGGCGGCGGGGATTCCCCCGAGGGGAAGTGCTTAGGGAAGTTCGCAAGTGCGTGTCTAAAAGTGGACTGGAACACAGCAAAAGTCAGATACTCCATCACAGATGATCACATCTGCAGCACGGAACAACTACAACTATTGTGTGCAACATCTTCTATTACTACTTGGATACTACACTTTTCAATTAATTTAATTAAATCGAGTATATTTAGATTTATAATAGGTCGGGTTTTCACACAGCAAAATCCCCAGTGTTAAATTAACAATCCTCAGTGGACATGTGTCCAACTACAGGGTGTTAAAATTAAGGCCTTGTCCACACGGACACAGGTATTTTTATAACCGTGACTTTTTTTACGCGGTTCGGCCGTTCGTCCACACGGAAACGCAGTATCAGGTCACTGAAACCGAACATTTTTGAAAACCCCTGCCAGGGTGAAGATTTTCAGAAACGCCAGTTGCAGTGTTGTCGTGTAGACAGTAAAACCTGGGTTTTTGCTTCTGATTCAGGCTTCTGATTGGCCAACGTGACATTACGATTAGGGTTATATCGCCGCCTGCTGGTGTGGCATGCTCTTGACAGCGCGGGATAGCGTGTTTTTGCGTTTTCATGTAGGCAGAGATTTCTTTTAAACCGAGCATGTGTGGACGGGATTTTTTTTTAAAACGCAGGAGGAAAAACTCCGGTTATAAAAATACCCGTGTCCGTGTGGACTAGGCCTTAGACTGAAGCAGTGTTGAAGTTAATGAGATAATTAAGTGTTTAATTAAGTGATGATTGGCCATTGTTGAAGATACCTGATGTTAATAAGCAGAATCTCTGAAGACGATGCTGTCATGCACATGTGTATTACGTGTTCAGTCTATAGCGTTTCATCGCCATACTGGCCTGGCAGCAGAATACAGTGTTTATTGTGTGTTTATTATCTTTTTTTGTGGATCTGTGTGAATGAGGATTGTTTTGACAATGATGTCGTCTACGCAGAAAACTTTTCTATTTTAAGCATCGTTGTCGTGTAAATGTACCCTTAATCTTTGAAGATCTCAGCAGAGGAGGATTAAACAACTCCACAAACAGCATTACCAGCCTCACTTATTACTAACCAGATTGACTTGATTTCTGTGAGACGTCTACACAAGCTCTTATTGAGAATTAACTGAGGTTTATTATACATATACATATATATATATATATATATATATATATATATATATATATATATATATATATCTAGAGCAGTGGTTCTCAAACCTGTCCTGGAGGACCACTAACACTGCAGGTTTTCGTTGTCTCCCTAATCAAACACACCTGATTCAACTCATCAGCTCATTAACCCATGTCCTCCAGGACTGGTTTGAGAACCACTGATCTAGAGCCAAACTAAAGCAAACACTGATCACCATAATTGTGACTAAACAAAACTATTATTTTCATCATTAACATCAACATCTAAAGCTCTGTTAATTTTCAATAAGAGCTTCTGTTGACATCTAGCAGAACCTAACACTCTGTAGTGTGGACACATATGTACACTGAGGTGTAATGTAACACTGGGGATTTTGTTGTGCACGACGAACAGGAATTGTAATTTGCAAATAAAGCTGGAAATTGGGGCATTTAGCTTCCTCATAATAATCTTCTGATATGTGCAGTATACTGCACATATCAACAACATTGATTGTATACAATCAATGTTGTTGAACTTCAGTCAGTCTTTCTTCATCTTATTGTTTTTTTCAGATCAACAAGAAGATTCTGCAGTGAGAGGCGGAGCACAAATTAACCAATTCTGAGCGCTGTGGGCGGAGCCACACTTGATTGACAGGGATCATGTATATATGTGTATATATTGTTAATTTTTTTTTTTTTGGGGGGGGAGAGTGTAATCTTGCATTAATATAGATTTTCTTGTCTATTTTATGTTTTTTTTTCCTCCCCAGTTTTTTGGTCATCAGTTTTTAGGCTAAAGCTATGAAACCAGAAATATACTTCTTATCAGTATTGGAATGAGTTTCCTCTTCATGTTTTTATAACTAGGGCCAGTGCTTCAATAAACTTGATTATTAACCTTATGCTGTTAAATGGTTAGTGTATCCAAAAAGGACATTTCTGTCATTAAAAACTCATCCTCATATTGTTCCAAACTTGAAGACTTTTGTTGATCTTTGAAACACCAATAAATACCTTTTTAATGAAATCTGAGAGATTTCTGTCCCTCCATTGACATACTGTATATACAATTGAAACTGAAACTGACACTTCCAAAAAGTTAATAAAGAGATCTTAAAGCTAATCCATATTATATATTATGGATTATAATCTGGCGCCGTTGTACTGTGGCTGTCGTCGCATCATCCAAATGGACGCTGCACACTGGTGGTGGTTGAGGAGAGATTTCCTGATATGATTGTAAAGCGCTTTGGGTGTACAGTAGGACATAAGAAAGTGCTATATAAATGCCTCATTCATTCATTCATTCATTCATTCAACAGATTTATTTTAGGCTTTTATTCACATACAAACATTGATCAGTGAACATAAACAGCATAGACATCCCAGTCAACAATTTGATCTCACAGTGATCTCACCATGAGCTCCCAAGATCCTCATGATATGATCACAATCTGAGTTCACAGTGATCTAAAAGTGTAACCTCACAGCGCCCTCACTGTGTGCTCATACTATGGTCACAGAAGCTGTGTCCCAATGTAAAGGCTGCATCCTTCGAAGGCCGCGGACTGTTCCTGATGTTCCTGATTACCGCTCCAAGCACCAAGCAACGGTGCGAGAGTATGCTGCCATCCTGTTAATTCATTTGATATTATTGAGTAAACGGCTATAGAGCCAGAATTGGCTATTGTCATTTTTATGTTTTATATTTTACTGGAGGACATGGTATAAAGGATGTTTAAGGTCATGTAATTTCAGCTTAGCCGAAGATTCAAATGTTAATTTATATCTTACCTTGATGCGATTTTGTAGGCTAATGTATTCTTTTTATTATGCACATAAATGGACCATGGTAAATATATTTACACAGGTTTTCAACCCTATTTGAATATAAAACCCAGTTGAATAGCCTTTAAAAAGTCCAGTGTGAATGTTACTCCCGCAGTCCCGCTCGTCCTCGGCAGCTGTCAGTCACTGTTGCTAGGCGACAAGAACACTCGTCCGTAGGCTAGACCGGTCAGAGCGCTTCAGATGCGCCAAATGTGACGAGCTGTAGTTAGCAACAATTTGTTAATATTGTGACAATAGGCCTACATTTTGTTACTTTAATTTTAAAAATAACCAGTGGTGGTATGTAAGGAACTACATACTTCGTTAATACTCGAAGTAATTTTCCCACACAGGACAGTAATTCTACAAAATTATGTTATTTTACAATATGATGCATTGTTTTACATTAAACTACACAAAAGTATATAGTTTAAATGTATCAACCTTGGAAATATTCAGAAGTAAAATGCAACATATGCAGTAATATAAAAGCAGAACCATCATAAAAACCCTGACAAGTTTTTTTCCTCCAGAATTCCTTTACTTTTACTCTTGATACCTTAAGTACATTAGAGTATGCAAGATAAGTTTGCTTAACTAGGTGTATTCACACCTGCCTCGTTTGGTTCGATTGAATCGAACTCTAGTTCGTTTCCCGCCTTGGTGCGGACCTTTTGGGCAGGTGTGAATACAGCAATCGAACTCGGGTGCGGACCAAACAATCGAACCGAGACCCAGCTGAAGAGGTGGTCTCGGTACGGTTCCAAACGAACTCTGGTACGGTTCGTTTACGGTGTGAACATGAACCGACCCAACTGCAGAAAACTGCGTCTTTTTATTTGACTGCTCATATGAGGATACTTAACAAAACGGACATTTTGGCATAATCGTGCTGTAATATAATGTCATAACAAAGAAGTTCCGGGAGTCTCCCGCATGTCGATAGCGGCTCCCTGATACCCGCGAATCAGTTAAAATCTCCGGGAATCTACGAGCGAGCAAGAGCGCGCGCACAGCAGAGAGAGGGAGCGAGAGACCTTGCGTGTGTGTGCCAGCTAGTGTGCCTCACGAAGCGCATATAAGGACCCAAGCATTTCGGGGGGGACGGGGGGACGCGTACCCACCAGATTTCGTCATGAGTCATTCTGTACCCACCACTTTTAACTTCCGTCCATATTAATTTGACTTTTGGTTCGATTCTTTTGACCGTTTTCAGTGGGTATGAGGAGCAATATGAGAGAGAAATTTGGTAATCATTGTCTGACATAACAAAAAACATTATAATATTCATTTTATTTTATTTTATTTTTCATGTTCACGTTTATGAGGGAAAAAACAACGTGGGGCAATTCCGCGCAAAACTGTCACATCCATAACGCCAACTAAATACCATGGCATTGTGTTGGCGTTATGGATGTGACAGTTTTGCGTGGAATTGCCCTGTGTCAGTTCTCGGTTACGGACGTGAGCGCTCCAAAGCGGCATGCTTTACAACTCTCACAGAGACCTCAAACAGAACAGCTGCCTTTCTTTAAATTTAATTTCGTTTTGTATTAATTATATCTTAATTTTAATCAATGTTTCATGAACCAATTGCCTGGATTATTTTAAAGTAAAAATAGCAGAATCACGACTTGGAGGCGCCGGCGAGTGAACTGGAGTTCGTCTCATGAATGAACCGAAACTCAGCGTATAATGCACATTCACATTCACAGCGTATTTAGACACATTTAGACGCATTCATAATCATTACTTTTACCGGTTCTTTGTGGCAGTCTTTATGCGTGCGGTCGTGCGCTTGAGTGCGGCTAAACGCTTATTATCCTGTAGGCTATATAAGTAGGCCTAATTAAATTAATATAAAGGGGCGATTTGTCCACGAATGACTTAAATGAACAAATAGCCTACTAGTCGACTAGAAAAAAAAACTTTTAGTCGGAAGCAGCCCTTATTCCACATATTTTCGAACCAGGCAACAGGACATGCGAGCGACCCTGCGGAATGAACGAGCGGAGCGGAATATTCAGAAATGCGCTCTCCACTGCACGAGCTCGATCGATCGGAACAAACACGAACCTCACTGTCTGCTGAACTTGCGCAGAAACATCAAAATATAACCAGCTTTTTAAAATGTTTTTTAAAACGAAACACTATTTTAGCACAAATTATGAGCTCATTGGCGATTTTTTATAATTATTGACAAAATTAGAATATAGGCTAGTAAAAGTTTTTTTTTTTGTTTTTTTTTTTTTTTTTAAGTTTTTGGTGAGCCTGTTGAAAAGTGGGGCCGTGCCTGAGCTACAGGACATCGTCTTTCAAAACATAACCTGCGCGAAAGAGAGGGAAAAAAATGAATGCGTCATTGTACCCAGCACTTCTGAAAAAGCACTTCAGAATGCGTCTCTGTCCCCAGCACATTTCAAACCAAACTGACGCCCATGGACCCAATCAATTGTCAGTGCGGGCAGGCTTTTATCTACCATAGTTTCTTCATATTGCGTTTGAAGAGAATAACACCAAATCAGTAAAATAACAAATAGGCTACATTACGAAATATCTCCATGCTGAGCCTGTTTGTGCACTTCCTGCTTTTCCCTGCTTGAGAATTCCTGTCCAATGAATGGACGACCTTAGCACACGTGTGGTTTTGTTTACACATTTTGGTTCACTTGCAAAAAGAGCAGTGTGAAAGCGAACCGTACCAAACAAAAAAAATCAACATTCTATTTGGTCCGGACCAAAGCAAGTGAACTATCGGACTTTCCTGGTGTGAATACACCCTAAGTATCTCAATATTTATTCCATTAGTCAGCCCTGCAAACCTGTTGGTAGACAACTTAGTAGATAGTGAAAATATGCACTCTGAAGACCGTCCCAGATGATGTCCCACCAGCAGGAGGCCTTACCAGGGTCTCTATTGTGGAGCCCATCCCGGTCCAGCAGCACACCAGGGTCTCCCACTCAGCTGAATAAAAGTCTACATATTTTTTTCTTATTTTATGTACTGTAAATTTAAATGTTTATGTTGATTTTAAGACGTTTAACATATGTTGTAAATAGTTGGGGGGAAAAGGGTATAGAAGAATTTGTTTCATGTAAAAATTATGACTGTCATTACAAAAATAAACAAATGTCCAGAGCAATGAATTCTCTTTTATTTACACATTTAAAATTGCATAAAAATAAATAAAACAATAAGTTAAACAAGAATTATATATATATATATATATATATATATATATATATATATATAACAACAACAACAACACAATACATTTAAGCAAAGATGTGATCTCAACTTTCTTACTTTGTATTTTTAAAATCATATACATATTCAGAAATCATATTTATGGATACTCAAATAATGGGGTTAAAACCTTTGTAGACATAGCTTGCATGACAGCACTACAAAAACACATCAAAGTGAAACCCCATTGCCTTATCTACTGCTTTTCTTATGTTTGTGGGCTTTATAGGGTGAGTGATATTTCTTATTCACACAAGTTAGACTAGACTCCTGAACTCCTGGAACAATTATTAAACTAATATTAGCACCAGTTTTGCCTCAGACCACCTGACAAATGAAGTAAGTAAGTAAGTAAGTAAGTAAGTTTTATTTATATAGCACCTTTCACAGGTATAAGGCCACAAAGTGCTTCACAACAAAAACATTTATATCATAAAATACACACAATAAAAGCATAGACAGAACATGATCATATCAACCCACAAGCAGCTAATTAAAAGCCTGAACAAATAGATGAGTCTTTAGTCTGCATTTGAAGGCATCAACAGAGTCAATAGAGCGCATAGAAGATGGGAGGTCATTCCACAACCTAGAAGCAACAGCCTGAAAAGATCGGTCACCTCTAGTACGATAGCGAGTGCGCGGAACCGTCAGCAGATTCTGATCCACAGACCTCAGAGCACGCACAGGGGTGTAGCGCTGAATCAGGTCACTAATATAAGAGGGTGCCTGACCATGCAAAGCTCTGAAAACTAAAACCAAAATTTTAAAATTTATCCTATAAGACACTGGTAGCCAATGAAGTTCTTTTAGGATAGGGGATATATGAGACCTATACGTGTCAGAATTCTAGCTGCAGAGTTTTGTACTAATTGCAGTCGAGAGAGCTCCTTCTGGTTTAGGCATGAAAATAAACTATTACAATAGTCTAAACGCGAAGACACAAAGGCATGAATGATAAGCTCCAAATCATTTCGTGAAACCATATTTCTAAGTTTTAAGATTTTCCTTAATTGAAAGAAGCAGTTTCTCGTCAGCTGCTTGCAGTGCTGCACTAATGACATGTCTTTGTCCAGGATAACTCCCAAATTTCTAAGACTTGACTTAGCAGACTGGCCTAAATCACCCAAGTATTGTTAAATCCCAGGGATTTCATCCTCAGGGGCAATAACCAGTGTTTCTGTTTTGTCTGCATTAAGCTGCAGAGAGTTATGACTTAGCCATTTTTTAATTTCCACAAGACAAAGGAAGCAAGGAGTTTAACTTCCAGATCTCTGATGGCTTAAAGCAGCAGTAAAGTTGGATATCATCAGCAAATAGGTGAAAAGAAACATCAAATACAACACAAATAAAACAGGGCCCAGAACAGAGCCTTGAGGCACTCCACAAAGCAAATCCGCAGACTCAGACCTTATTTGGTTAACTGTAACACTGAAGCTACGCCCCGATAAATATGAGGAGAACCACTGTAGAACTGACCCTGACAGCCCTACTTGATCCCTCAATCTTTTCAGCAAAACCTGGTGGTCGACAGTGTCAAAGGCTGAGGACAGATCCAAAAGAACTAGAACAGTGTGTTTTCCAGAATCAGCAGACATCATAATGTCATTTGACACTTTCAGTAAAGCCGTTTCGGTAGAGTGTTGTTTACGAAATCCGGACTGAAATGGCTCATGGATGTTACTTTTGTCCAGGAAAAATGTCAACTGTTCGCAGACTACCTTCTCAATGATCTTGGATAAAAGCGGGAGCTTAGAAATAGGCCTAAAACTTTTAAAATCTGACGGGTCCAAACCTGCCTTTTTTAGTAGTAGCTCCACTATAGCATGCTTGAAAGCATCTGGAAAAACACCAGTAGACAGCGAGAGGTTAACCATTTTGGTTACACAAGGGGCTCGGGGCCAATTTCCTCAAACACCTTTTGGAAAAGCCTAAACGGAATGACGTCCGATGAACAGGAAGATGGCTTCATCCTGGTCACCAATTCAGAAATATCAGCAATCGTCACAGTCCTAAAAGTGGACCACATGCTGGAGACTGGTTCAAAGACATCAGCGGTACCCCACGAATGGGACGGGATTTTATCTTTAATCATTTTGATTTTGTTGGTGAAAAATCCCAAGAAGGCGTTGCTGTCAGCTTCACAAAAAACAGGGATAACTGGGGCAGCAGGACAAACAAGTGTATTAATCGTGTCAAACAGCACTTTAGGATTTTTTTTTATTTAATGTTACTAGTTGATGGATATAGTCCAATCTGGCTTTTTCAACCGTCACATTATAGGACAACACAAGATCCCTGAGATAAAGCCTGTGCACCTCAAGGCTAGTGGATTTCCACAGGCGTTCAGTCTTTCGACACAGTCTCTTAAGATTTAAAATCTCTTCATTAATCCAAGGCCACGTTTTTTTTCTGAGCAGACAAGTTTGATTTAACAGGGGCCACCTGATCCAGAATTTTTACACGCTGCACAGACCGAGAGACGATCGTCCAAGAGCATTTATTATCAGGATACATCATTACCAAACGAAGGAGTTAATAATGAAGCTGGCCAGAGAGAAATCTCTGGAATATAAAGGAAAAAAGGTGCACATTTTCCCAGATCTGACGGCGTATTTGTTGAAGCAGAGATAAAAAGAGGTAAAAACAGAAAAAAAAAGAGAAGAGACGAGCAGAAACACAAAAACTACGACTGACTTCAGACAGCCTATAAGATGAAATCATCTGAAGAGAAAAGAAGACATTAAATCTGTGAAGATCTCAGCAGAGGAGGATTAAACAACTCAAACAGTATTACCAGCTTCACTTATTACTAACCAGACTGACTTTAATTCTGTCAGACGTCTACAGAAGTTCTTATTGAGAATTAACAGATGGCACTCAATGTCATGTGTGAGTGCAGATTGACCTTTCCTCTTTGTCTTTGAAAAGATAGCAGTTTAAGACTACATAACACTAATAAATGATCAGTAAGTTTCGTGGGAGCTCTTGCGTTATCACTTATATCGTAAATTGCAATCAGTTTCCTCAAATATAATCTGAAAAGATTATTTTTTTGCCTCAGTCACTACTAAAGTCAGGACTATGAGCTGGATAAAGCAAGCCAATATCTCGCTAGTAAAGATTTGATAAACGCACATGCACAGTCTATCATTGTCCCGACACTCTTTTGTATGTTTTTTATCAATTTTAAGATACTTTTTTACTTATTTCCTCCACTTACGCAGTTATCTTTAGTTGCAGTCACTCATTGTCCAAAGTCATCTTGAAAGTTGAATTGTAAATACAACAATTTTTTTTTTCTTTTAGAGAACATCATAAGCTGACTTTATAAATTGATGTTGATTTTCCTAAAATGTTTTTGTTTGAACTCACCATTATGGTGATCAGTGTCCCGTTAGTTGGGCACTTATTTCTTAATATACATTTTTGTAAATCTCTTCATATGGATGCAGCGATGCAACAAGAAATCACAGTTATTTGTTTTCAAAGTAAGATAAGTAATAAATAGGTTACTTTTAACTTCTAACTAACTCTATTATGACTGATTTAGTTTGAGTAAAGTCACCTTTTAAAAGCAAACTATTTATTACTTATCTCATGTCGTTTCATTTGTTTTTACTGTTTTTTTTTTATTTTTATTTTTTTTTTTTATGTGTGCTAACACTTGTGTCATTTAACACCTTGCAAAAAAAAATGATTGGGTTGATAAAATCCCTCTATATTTGTGACAACATCTCACAATTGACCAGCTTGAGTGACACACAGACTTCAACATTCAGCATGTGAAACACAACAATGCTAGCTATAGTAAATCAAGAGTAAATCTAAAGTACATTATCAAGTACTCAGTTATTTTATACTAGAACTCATGTGTAAGTGAACAATATTTACTAAGCATTTGTCAGTACAACATTCTATTCCTATTTCACTTGTGTTTTTTATGGCAATCGATTTTTTTTGCATTCAATTTTACAGTGTACAACTGACTTCAGACACAGTCTTAGATGAAATCAACTGAAGAGAAAAGAAGACATTAAATCTGTGAAGATCTCAGCAGAGGAGGATTAAACAACTCCACAAACAGCATTACCAGCTTCACCTATTACTAACCAGACTGACTTTATTTCTGTCAGACTTCTACAGAAGTTCTTATTAAGAATTAGAGTTTTTTTTATTAGAGTTTTAACTCTAATGTGTTTCATTTGAAGTCACCATAACAGTGACTAGTATTTCCATTAGTTGGACTATTTACTCTTATTGTGCATTAGTCATTTTTGGCTGCATTGGGAATCTAACAATTATGATCCTGAACCACAAAACCAGTCACATGAGTATTTATTTTTTTTTAATTATTGATTTCTACATCCTCTGAAAGCTGTATAAAAATTCTTGCCATTGATGTATGGTTTGTTAGGATATGACAGTATTTGGCCGAGATATAACTATTTGAATATCTGGAATCTGAGGGTGCAAAAAAAATCGAAAACATTAAGAAAATCACCTTTAAAGTTGTCCATTTATGTTTGCGATTGTGAAAAAAAAAAAAAAAAGTTTTATATATTTATGGTAGGAAATTTACAAAATATCTTCATGGAACATGATCTTTACTTAATATCTCCATAATTTTTGGCATAAAAAAAAAATCGATAAGTTTTACCCAAACATCGTTTTGTTGGCTATTGCCACAAATATACCCGTGCGACTTGCAAAGTCTGTCGTCAAAGTGGTTCAGTATAATCACCCCCCAGAACTCTCTTACACGAAAAACAGCAGCATCCGCCTCCGAAAGCAAGATAACACGTTTATTGTGTTGAGGTGCAAGTAATTTATCATACATGAAAATTATTATATACAGCGGCTTCTCCTACTTTTTGCAAATGTTTTATGCGATATTCCAATTTTGTGCATAAATTAAATTTGCAACTTTGGATGGAAACATAGCTATTAAAACCATTTAATGAGTAACAGAACAAGATTAAGTAGGTCAGTTACAAAGGTTTAAAATGTCAGATATCCATAAATGAACTCGTAATCTGATACTCTTTCCAGACACTCTGTCCCATTTGCTGTCAATCTTGCATTATCGGCCTCTATGAAGCACCTTTGATACGTGCTTACAGCAGAGGCCATAACTGTTTATGGTATACAATAAATAACAGAGAATAAATACTCATTCTCTTCATTGCCAGGCTTCAAAATACAAGCTGCACCGTCAGTGAATTATGGAAAAGATGGCCTTATTCTCTGTTTTAATTATTTTAGCTTGTCTGCATGTCCACAGTGTTAGGAGCGCTATTGGTAAGTCAAATTTATTCTATCTATCTATCTATCTATCTATCTATCTATCTATCTATCTATCTATCTATTACATGTAATCATTTAATCCTGAAACTAATGGCTTGTTGTTCAAGGTTCCACAGAGATAAACTGTGAACGTGGAAGTAATATCGTTGTAGGATTGATCTCGGAGGGATATGAAGGTGAGATATGCCCACATTTATAATATAATATAATACAACATCATATAATATAATTATTTGTTTTTAATTACAATAATTCATATAAAAAATATGTTTTATTAATTTTAATTTGTTGTAAATATTTAGATAAAGGACCTTAAATGGACCTTGGTAATTAAAGAGTATCACAAGTAATGCAAAATAATACCGGCATTATCGAGTATTTATGTTTTATATTGTGTGTTAGAAAATGTATTTAAATGTGTATTTGATCTGGTTTACAGGAGATGTAGAGATTATCACTAATATCGGACCCCATGATCGTCTGTATCTGGAGCCACATATGTCTTACAATGTTCTTACAATGTTAGAGCTGGTTTACTCTGAAGGGGACTCGAACGCTACTGTACGCACCATCAGACCACTGGATGCTGAAGAAATAAAGATGGTCTGTTCCACCCTCACTGATCCAGTGTCTAAAGATAGATATTATTGCATTTAATTTTATCATATAGTGTCTCTTGTTTATGTTTTGTTCTTTCTAGGATTACACATATTTGACTTATTATGTCACCTGCTTCAGAGGGGTATGTTTATTTAAACAATAACATCATAAAATAAATAAATAAGACAAAGTATTATAGAAATAAGGATTCAGCAAATAAACCTTTTCTATAAAGTCTTCATTTTCCATTTCAGGCGAAAAACGCCCGTATAGTAAATGTTTTGGATGTCAATGACAACCCTCCAATCTTCCAGAGCAAAACATACAACATCACACTGCCAAAGGTGTGTATAATGTCACATCTTTATACAGATGTAGTGTGTTTGGCCTCTGAAGGCCCTCACATCTCTAGTAAACCGTGTCTTTCATTCTAGTCGACGATTCAGGGTTCAGAAGTGCTCAAGGTGACGGCTATTGATAAAGATATTACGGAAGGAAACAATAGAGTTTCATATTCTATACTGGTGAGTCATGAACAATTTTTAAATATTTTATATACACAATAAGCTTCCACAAAACTGTTGAATGTGAAAGTCCTACATAGACTAAATGAGTGAAATGGCTTCCTACATTTGAATTGACAGTGTTCAAGCCCCAACTGTTGTACCTTACAGATGCTAGAGGGTTCTTGTGTTGGAAATTCTGCACTTTGATTATAAACAAAAAACCTAAAGTTTATTTTTACTAAAAAAATTCAGTTTGTCTATATGAATTTATGCATGTCCCATTTTAATTCCTTCCTTCTTCTCTGTTAACAGCCTCCGGTACCAGCTGTCTTCACAATTGTAGGGAACGGGGGCATCATATTGATCAAACATCTGAACTACAATGCTACACAGTATATCTTCACTGTGTTAGCCAGAGTAAATACAAACCCTCTGACATCCTACCAGTCCTAGATAGCAAAAATCATTGAGATAATGTTAAATCAATGTTAATGTCAACTTTAAATACATTGTGGGAAGTTGAAGCATGTCAACATTGTTAGTGTTAATTTGCTGACTCTTGATGTCTGTGTTTGTTTTAAGATTTTTTATTCTCCCACAATGCATTTAAAAATCTAAATTTTGGATTATCTGTGGCAAGAAAGTATTGTTGGCAAGTATAATATATTAATAACAAATAACCTCTTTTAATCAGGGATAAAATGAATGAACTACTCGACTTTATGATGCTACTTTATGATGAAGTTTGCGTTTTCAGGCACCCAAAACGTTATTGTTGTGTAAATGAGCGGCCAAAACACATAAAAGGTTTACGTTTTTTGGTTGAAAACAGTGTTGTGTTAACAGCCCCTAAAGGCATACACTGCGCTTTTCGTCCGATTTTGAGTCGAAATCTGACTCGTGCGACTCTTTTTCGGGTCGGGCCGATTTTCAGCTTTGTCATGCGCCGTTTGTTGTGCAGTGTTCGTGCAGTGTACAGGTGGAAACGAGAGGCGATTAACCTCTCCCGACCGGCTATCGGATGGTCGGATGAATTTCTGCCATGTTAGAAATTTTGGTCGCTCCTCGTGACTATATCGCACAGTTGAAGCAGAGCTACGAACCGATCGCCCTGAACTCAGTGTTTTTTCCCCTCACTGCGCCTGCGCGAAAACAGAAGTTTCATCCGCAGAAAAAAAAAAAAAAAAAAACGAAAAGAGGGAGATCTTTAAGTTCAAACTAGCTACAAACTATTGCTTACCTCCAGTTCGTGCTGCAAAATGGATCAACAATTACACATGTCTTCCAAGCCGCCTGTGATGTACACTTTGCCTCTTTTATTAATTTGTTAAACAATGTTTTTGAATAAAGCTGTTTTTAAAAATGAAAAATAAAAATAAAAAGCTTCTATATAATATTTTCTCATCCTCACAGTGCGTTGGTTATGTGGTGATGCGCTATAAAATTATTGCGTGGCAATTTAATTATAATAGCCTATCAAGTTAATAATAAATGTAGCCTAGGCCTTCCCTAATAATAATAATACAATAATACTAATAATAATTTAATACCTAAATTGGAAATGCTAAATCATCTTGATTTTGATAGCTGATGCTTGTTTCGACACTCTGGATACATGATATCGTCTGTAGGCGCAACCCGGCACGAGGGTTTATCGCTCTGATTTGCGCATATTTCACACGTATAGTGTGAGCAGTTAAAGGAGAACTCCGGTCAATTTTAACATTGAGCTCATTTTTTTGTACATTTGGAGTGCTGTCAATACAGAGAACAACGACAAAAATCGGTGTTGCCTACACCGAGTTATTCTATTTTTAAAATTTGCACCCTGTTGACTTCAATGGGGCAAGTACTAAGCCTGCTTTTAGCCTCTTAACATCCTTGATGTGTCATTACAAGTGCACAGAAAATGTGAGTGATTCCTTCAGAGTGAACACGAGTGAATCTGACTGCAGTAGATGTGAAAGAAATGTATAAAAATGATGTTATTTAAGCCAGCGCAAATACCTTTGTTTACATCCTGTTTTTCGGTTGAAGTCCAAAGTAGTCGATTGCCGAGTTCACGCGCGTGATCATAGGTATTAAACCTATGCGTTTGAACTTTCACATCTACTGCAGTCAGACTCACTCGTGTTCACTCAGAAGGAATCACTCACATTTTCTGTGCACTTGTAATGACACATCAAGGATGTTAAGAGGCTAAAAGCAGGTTTAGTACTTGCCCCATTGAAGTCAACAGGGTGCAAATTTTAAAAATAGAATAACTCGGTGTAGGCAACACCGATTTTTGTCGTTGTTCTCTGTATTGACAGCACTCCAAATGTACAAAAAAATGAGCTCAATGTTAAAATTGACCGGAGTTCTCCTTTAAGTCGCAGCTCGACGTTCGGACCGTACAGTGTGAGAACATAAATCCTGAGCTTTGGCTTTACATCGCATGCGATCTATTTGTTCAGAGTTCAGTATATGTACCTTGTTGAAATCTCACAGATGTTGCACAGTGTTAGTTGTAGTTCTTGTGTTTCTATTTCCTTCAGTGATTCTTCTTGTTAATAGCAGGTGTTCATCATTAACGCAAAATCATCACTTAATTATCTCATTAACTTTACCACTGCTTCAGTGTTACTTTAACACTCTGTAGAGTGGGACCATCTATATATTATTATTTTTATATCAAAAAAAGATTTGGTATATACAAAGTATCTATTTGTTTTACAAAATGAGTAATGTAAGTGAGTTTGTTTCCTTGCAGGATGCAGGAGGACTCAATGACACAGCAACTGTTACAATAACAATTGAACATTTTGCCTTTGATGTCTGCCTCTACAAGGCATTAATTGGGAAAAACCAGGTAAATGACGTCAGGACAAGATTGATGCTTTAAACGCATGTCTGAGCACACGCAGCCATAAAACCCTCTTTCTGTCCATGCACAGGTAGGACGCTTAAACATCACTCCTGAGGGCCTACACGCTCACACTCACGATGGACACACAAGCAGCAGCAAGCCTGAAGTTTACAGTATAACGTCAGGTACCCTCAACGACACACTTACATGACATACGTCCTAATCTAAACAATATATAATAATGAAATACACTCACAATCTGGTAAGTTTCTGATAATAACAAAGCATATATTGTCATTTTTGTTCCAGTCATTCCAAGTGAATTTCAGAACAACTTTAAAATGGAAAATCCAAAAAATGGCGTCATCTCTGTGACGACAGCTCTAGGCAGAGAGGGAATAGAGAAGATTGTTGTTTTCGTTCAGGTAGCAGAAGTCTTTAATAAAAAACATTAGGCCGATTGTATGAATCTGAAGGGATCTCAGTACTTTGTTTGTATATGCTTTTTAAAAAGTGTTTCCTTGTTAAAACAGGCAACTCTGCAGGATGATGCCAGTAAGACAGCTGATGCTGTGGTCCTCGTCACCATTGTGTGAAAGACAACCCGCCGGAATTTGACCAGGAGGGCTAAGATATTATATATATCTTATAATTAAGATATAATAGACAAATAAAATGTGTATGCATTTACCGATTACCACCATTTTTTGTATTTTTACATTTAGCATATTTGCATTTTTCAATGTCAAAAGTGTTGTAATTATCAGTTCATTTAATTTTGAAGCAGATTTCTATACATGACAGCATTAATTCAAGTTTTTTAATCCTTTAAGACATACTGTCGCTGTGTATAAATTAAATTAATTGTGCATCATAAAAGTATTTTGAGATTTGAGAAGTGAGTCTGCTTCTCCTGCTATGCATAAAAGCTTAAAGTTCAAATTAATGCACAACTCAGACAAACTATATGTCATGTGGAAAGAGAAAAAATGTCCAGGGTGCTCAAGGAGTTTTTTGAAGGTGCTCTTTGGGGTCGGGAATTCAATGAAATGTAATAGAAAGAAAACCAAGGCACTCTACTTTAGAAAAATAATAAAAAGCCTTTATTGGACTGGCTATTTCATAATAGAAAATTTAAAAGACATGGGAAAAAAAAAAAAAAAAAAAACCCACACGTAGCGGCACAATCAGCCTTCTTCAGGGTATGTTTTCCAATCAAACATTTTCCTCTTTTATAGATGCTAGAAACACCTGAATGACAAATTACATGCACATACAGATAAGGTCCACTAGGAGGTTACATAGCAAATTTAATCAAAGAAGAAGAAGAAGAAAAAAAAAAAAAGTTAAATACACATACATACATACACATATACACACATGTATATATACATACACGTACACATACATATACTAAAAAAAAAAAAAAAAACGTCTATACACAAAAGGCATATCACAAAAGAAATCTATTTCTTCATTCAAACCAGTGTATACTGTGGCCTGTAACACATAGAATGTTTCTCTCTGTAGAAGTAATTTTAATCGGTCACCACCCCGAATACTCTTTTTGATCATTTCTAAACCCTCAACCATTAGGCCTTCTGGATTACTATTGTGCACATTTAGAAATCTAGAAATAGAATCTAAAATAGCTTTTCTAGTGGCATTTTTATGCTCCGATGCTCTATCTTTGAGACATCTCTTGGTCCGGCCTACATAAAAGCGTCCACATTTGCATGATAACCTGTATACCACAAAAGTGGTGTTGCAATAAATGAATGTCTTTATGTTGTACCTCTTATCCGTCTTGAAATTACAGAATTCTTTGCATTCTTTAATACTAGAACAATGGTTACAAGACCCACATTTGTAAGTACCTTTTAATTGTCTGTTAAGCCAATTGGTCTGTTTTTTGGCAGGAAGATGACTAGATACTAGCCTATCTCGTAGAGTTGGAGCCCTCTTGAAACTATTTTTTGGAGATGCAGAAAACACTTCTCTAAGAACAGGATCACTCTTAATAAGATTCCAATTTGAGTGTATAATCCTTTTTATGGGATTGGCTAAAGAGCTATATTCTGTCACAAAATAGGCCTGATTCTGTGAACAGGATCGTTTTGTCTTCTTCTGGAATAGCTCTGGTCTAGAAATAGACTGGGCTTTCTTGTAAGCATTAGGTACAATTTCTGTGTGATAGCCCCTTTCTAAAAATCGGTTGGACAGGACTTTAGCTTGCACTTCATATTCATTATCGGTATCACAAATCCGTCTAAGACGTTTGAACTGGCCAAAAGGTATATTATTTTTTAGCCAATTTGGATGGAAACTATCTGATTTCAACATAGTGTTCCTATCTGTTGTTTTACGATATACAGTAGTATGGAGTTTCCCATCTTTGCCAATAGAAATGGTTAGATCTAAAAAGTTAATAGCCGTTTTGGAATGTTCCATGCACAATTTTATATTCCTATCATTATTGTTCAAGTGATCATAAAATTGTAACAGTTCATCATAAGAACCACCCCAAATCAGAAGAATATCATCAATGTACTTCCCCCACCATTTTATCTTGTCACTGTATCTGTTTAAATAGACACAATCCCTTTCCCACAAACCTAAAAAAAGGTTGGCATAGTTTTGGGCAAAACATCCACCCATCGCAGTGCCCCGAACCTGAATATACAATAGGTCTTGGAAAAGAAAAACATTATTTTTAAGTGTCCGTTCGGTGAGCTGAACGATGAACTCGGAGGGAGGCAAAGTAGGTCTATTCGTCAGGAAATGTTGTAAAGCTTTTAGTCCATCATTATGAGCAATATTTGTGTAAAGAGATTCCACATCCAATGTGACTAGGAAACAGTTGTCTGGAATTCTCATATCGCTTAAGACCTTCAACACATGAGTAGTATCCTGTATATAGGAAGGAAGTTGTTGAGCCAATGGCTTGATGTGAAAGTCTATAAATTGCGGAGCTGGCTCTGTGAGAGAACCATTGGACGATATGATGGGCCTGCCTGGAGGAGATTCGAGAGACTTGTGGACCTTTGGGAGCATATAGAAGGTGGGTATTCTAGGATGTTGACAAAGGAAGAAATCATGCTCCTGTTTTGAAATCCACCCAGTATCCCTCGCCGTGAGCAACAGAACTTTTAATTCATCGCTTATGTTGTCCATCGGATTGGACCGCAGCCGTTGATAATAGTCTTGATTGTTAAGTTGTCGTAAGGCTTCTTCAACATATTTATCTCTGTCCATTATTACAACTGCTCCTCCTTTATCAGCAGGTTTTATGATTATAGACTCATTCTTTGTTAAATGATCTATTGCAGATTTTTGGGATTTGGTCAAGTTTTCCCTACTTTTTTGATTTGATGATGAGAATAATCTTTCAATGTCATAATCCACCTTTTTTTGTAAAAGCAGTCAAAGTCACATTCGAAACAGGAGGCATGAAATAGGATTTTGGTCTAAAAGAAGATCTTTGTGCTGTGCAGTCATTTCTCTGATTATATTGATGATACCAAACTTTGAGGTGGAGGCTTCGGTAGAATCTAAATAGATCCACCTTGGTGTTAAACACATTAGTGTGGTAAGTGGGAGAAAAAGAAAGTCCTTTGGACAACACACTCACATGGTCAGGGGTAAGAGATGTTTTAGATAGGTTAATTACCGTCTGCTCTTGTTCCTGGTCTTGTTAGGTGCTCCTACACCTAGTGAGAATATAGTTCCCAGTATTTATACGATTAAAAATGGTCTCTGTCTCATATAGCCTTGTTATTTGTACACGCTGTGACTATACAGATCACAACATGTAAATAGGAAAATGTTTGCATTATTTTGTCACTTATTGGGATTAGTATGCTACCTTATCCATTTACATCCAGTCTTTGTGCTAAGCTAGGCTAGCGGTGGGTGCGTCAAATAACACTTACAGAACGCACAGAAATGAAAAAGGTATGTATGGACTTATCTAACTCTGGGGGATACTGTGAATAAGCTAAAGTCCCAAAAAGTCGGAGTGTTCCTTTAAACAGCACGAGGTTAATGACTAAATCAGGTTTATTGAAGCATTAGCAATAGTTTCAAAGGGGTGGTTGATTATGATTTCACTTTTCTAACTTTAGTTAGTGTGTAATGTTGCTGTTTGAGCATACACAACATCTGCAAAGTTACAACGCTCAAAGTTCAAAGCAAATGGAGATATTTTCTTTTAAATAAATCACTTTTTAAGGACTACAACAAACGGCTGGTAAGGACTACATGACATTCCTCCCGGATTAGTGACATCACCAACCCTAAAATTTACATAAACCCCGCCCCCGGAACACGATTTATACATTATCTTGACAGAATATGCTAATCAATGACTAGGGGCCAGTTGTTCAAAAAGTTTAATCTGGATCAGAATGATCTGGATTTGGAAATCCCATGTTTTGCTATCCAGGGTCAGGTAATCCATCTTACTTATGTGCCGGTTTTTCAAAGTTGGATTGGATCACTCTGATCTGGATGTAAACTTTTTCCGATTACCAAATCTGGATTACTGGTGCTCTACGGAACCCCCAAAGGGACATGGTCATGTAAAAAATATGTCAAAAGCAAAATAAAAATGTGAGTGTGTGTGTATATTACATGATACAAATGTTGTATTTTTGACCAATTTTAAAGTTTTACTACATTTTCTTCCTGGAATCCACCTTGAAATCCTACCCCCTGTTGGGATCAGGATAATCCTGTTTTTTTGGATCAAAGTTATCCAAATCCTACTGACAAGTTTTGAACAACACAAACTGAAGGTTTGATCCAGATTAAAACTAGGATTGGATTCCGTGATCTAATCTGATTTCAGATTCCTTCTTTCCCTTTTGAACAACCCATTTTCAAGATTTGATCCAATCCGATAACCAAAATCCGATCTGCTTACCTTTGAACAACTGGCCCAACAAGATAACTACACATAAGATACATAAATTCATCAACTAACCATTCAGAAATGTTTTGTTGCTTCTACATGTTGTCACTTCTTCTTGAGTCTCTCCATCATTGTCTGACTTCGGTTTGAACATAAAAGGCTAAACGTTTTTGAAAATTTCAGTGCATGTCTGTGTGAGCTGAAGCTCCGCCCCCTGTGCCGGGAGCTGCAGCTCATTTGCATTTAAAGGAACAGACACAAAACGGTGCGCTTTTGCTCACCCTCAATAATTGCCAATTTTAACATGCTATATAAAAATATCGGTGGGGTATTTTGAGCTAAAACTTCACATACACACTGGGGACATCAAATACATATTTTACATCTTGTGAAAAGGGCTTTATACCACCCCTTTAAGAACATACAGAGTACAACATGAAGTGGAAACTCTCCATAAAACACTTACATTAATACATAATACGAACATAATATACTCATTACACACTGCTGTAGATTATTGAAGGCTCTTCCACAGTTTGTACATTTGATTGCCTAAAAAAACAAACAAATAGGACAACAATGATGTTACAGCTCAGATTGTATGATCTATGCTGTTTAAACTAGTACTGGTTAAATGGTAAATGGTAAATGGACTGCATTTATATAGCGCTTTCACAGACCTATGGCCACCAAAGCGCTTTACATAGCCTCACATTCACCCATTCACTCACTCATTCATACACCGACGGCGGTGTCAGCCATGCAAGGCGCCATCCAGCTCGTCGGGAGCAGCTGGGGTTAGGTGTCTTGCCCATGGACACCTCGACACTTCGTCAGGTGGAACTGGGGATTGAACCACCAACCTTCCGGTTTGTAGACAACCTACACATTTGTAGAACCACTGCTGGTGCTGGTTAAGTTGGTGCTGGTTAAGATAGTGCTGGTTAAGTTGGTGATGGTTAGTGTTGGTTAAGATAGTGCTGGTTAAGTTGGTGATGGTTAGTGTTGGTTAAGTTAGTGCTAGTTAAGATAGTGCTGGTTAAGATGGTGATGGTTAAGATAGTGCTGGTTAAATTGGTGATGGTTAAGCTGGTTAAGCTGGTGCTGGTTAAGTTGGTGGTGTTTAAGCTGGTGCTGGTTAAGATAGTTTTGTTAAAGTTGGTGCTGGTTAAGTTGGTGGTGTTTCAGCTGGTGCTGGTTAAGATAGTGCTATTTAAGTTGGTGATAAGTTGGTACTGGTTAAGTTGGTGCCGGAAAAGTTGGTGCTGGTTAAGCTGGTGCTGCTGAAGTTGGTACTGGTTAAGTTGTTGCTGGTAAAGTTAGTACAGGTTAAGTTGTTTTTCTCACCTCACTGCAGCTTCAGGCTGATGAACTCTTATATTGTCATATTGACATTCATTCTCCTCTGCTCTCTTCGTCTCTGTCTTTCTGTGATGTTGGACAGTTGTGTACAGGATCTCCTCAGTATCTCTGGATTCAGGAGATTTTCCCCTGAATTCTTTGGGTTTCACACTGGCATACAGAGCGTCATTGGCTAAATCCAGTTCAGAAAGAGGCTTATCATGGACTGAAACTCTCCGTGACGCATCAGAATAGAGATCATTCTGAAATACAAGAACTTTTTTAATTATTATTAAGACATGTAAATCAGTGTGATCTGAAGTATAGATTCTCAGTCTAGAGAAGTTTCAAACTTTTCAGATCAAGTGCCAGATCAGATCAAATCACATCAATGTAGTGATGTAAAATTCTAAAATGCAGACATATAATTAAATGACAATAATAATTGTATGTGACATACACTGCTGTGCTGATGTAAATGATAATGATTATAAAATGATAAGACAAATAATATTAATCATAATATATAGCATATATATAGAAAATTAGAATTAAACCATGGAAAAATAAGTTTTTTTTTTCTTTATGAGTCGCATCACATGAGGACGCTTAACACAGAGTTTGATATGCATTGGTATAATAAGAGGAAAATATCAGTTTATGGAAGTTTATTGGATTGAGATGATAAATACTTTGATAATGTTAGTTTCTCATCAGTTTGTACAGTTACAGTCTGAGACGCAGATAACGGCTGATCGACTGATTTTCTGCTTCAGTAAAGTCATGTTGTGTTTGGATGATTTACCTCTTTCACTGTTAGATCTTCAGCTTTAACACTCCTTTGTTTCTTCCTGTTATAATGACAGACATTAACAGCATATGGACGAATGGATTAAATTAAGAGAAAATATGAACACTGTTTTACTTGATTACTAAGATTATTAATAATCAAACACAAATTAGCCATTTTCTTCTACATCAGACCAAAAGTTAACTTATACAATCACTGACATTTTTTATTGAACTCACATAATGAACAGGATGAAGATGATGATGAATAATACTCCAGATGCCGCTGTGATCACAATCACATTCCTACCAGCAACATGATGAACTGAAAGAGGAAGATCATCATGATTAACTCTCCAAACTGATGAATGATGTGAAGATACAAGTGGGTCTAAGACAGACAAAAAACTTATGAATCTTATGAATCACCCTCCATTATTTCACTTGATGGACTGATGCAATCACAGGATTTATTGGAGGATCAAGTTGAAGGTATGAAAAATGAAAATATTATTCATAAAACTCACACATGACGTTTAAAGTCACAGTATCAGAGTATTTCTCTCCATGTTCATTGATGGACTTGCACTTGTATTCTCCACTGTCATCAGAGCTGATCTTTGAGATGTTGAAGATTCTTCCAGATCCTACAATCGTTCCTCCTTTAATCCAGCTGAAGTTCAGAGCAGGAGGGTTTGAGTCACTGATGCAGTTCAGAGTCACTGAATCTCCCTCCACTATTACACCAGATGGACTGATGGACACTGAGACGCTCCTGGGAGGATCTAAAGACAAAAATTTAAATTCATAACAAATACTTATGAATTTTAAGTTTCTTAACAATGTGCAGGTGATCAATAACTCACACATGACATTTAAAGTCACATTATCAGAGTATTTCCCTCCATGTTTATTGATGGACTTGCACTTGTATTCTCCACTGTCATCAGAGCTGATCTTTGAGATGTTGAAGATTCTTCCAGATCCTACAATCGTTCCTCCTTTAAACCAGCTGAAGTTCAGAGCAGGAGGGTTTGAGTCACTGGTGCAGTTCAGAGTCACTGAATCTCCCTCCATTATTACACCAGATGGACTGATGGACACTGAGACGTTTCTGGGTGGGTCTAAAACAGACAAAAAATAAAGTTCAATGAATATTAGGAAATTATGAATTTAGAAAATTTAAACAATGTGCAGGTGATCATGTACTCACACATGACGTTTAATGTCACATTAGCAGAGTATTTCTCTCCATGTTTATTGATGGACTTGCACTTGTATTCTCCACTGTCATCAGAGCTGATCTTTGAGATGTTGAAGATTCTTTCAGATCCTACAATCATTCCTCCTTTAAACCAGCTGATTTCTGCAGGAGGGTTTGAGTCACTGATGCAGTTCAGAGTCACTGAATCTCCCTCCACTATTACACCAGATGGACTGATGGACACTGAGACGTTCTTTGGAGGATCTAACAGAAATATACAAAAACACTAACAATCAAAGTAAATTTGACATCACCGACTCATCATATTAATCAAAATCAATTGACACGATAGTAAAAGGTTGGAAGACCGAAGTTTCACGTGGAGCATTCAGAGATTTACCGCGGGGTGTGAATTGTGCTGAAAAAAACAACAACAAAAAAACATTTGCCTTATCTTCTCTGAAAAGCGTTCCGCACATTCAGCTGACATTAACCACAGTTTCAATCAACGAAAGAACCTATCTAGTGATGAAATGTTTTCTGTGTTGACACAAATTTTATTCGATGTCCTGTCATAAACTGCTGAGATAATCACACAAGGCGTGCCGTAGGCTACACTATGGGCTGCACGTCCATTAATGACATGTCCGATTCGCGAACTAAAGACTCCTTTGAACCGATTCACTTTAATGAATGGTAAAAACAGCTGTCCATCTGTCCAACAACAAACTCACGAGATGTCTGAATTGGTGTATAACAAATCGGTAACGCTTTACAATAATGTTCCATTTATTAGTTAACTACATTAGTTAACATTTAGGCTACTATTAATAAACTGCACTTCTACAGCATTGTTAATGTTAATTTTAACATTTAGCCTACTAATAGCCTACATTATTGAAATCAAGTTTTTATTTAAATGTATTTATATTTTATTTATTTATTATTTATATTTGTTAACACAGTGGTGTCATTTTTGTTTAATGTAGACCCTCTTTTATAATTATATCAACTCTTTAAAGGTGCCAGAGTAGATAAATGTAGGCAGTCTTGAAATATAACACAGACTCTACCTTGATGACTCGACTTGGACTCGAACACTGGGGACTCGAGACTCGACTCTTACTCGAACTCAGGAAATGGTGACTCGACTCGGACTCTTCTTTGGTGACTCGGACTCGGACACTGGGGACTCGAGACTCGACTCGGACTCGACAATTGGTGACTCGACTACAACACTGATAGCAGCAGTCTCCAACTGCAATAAAACACACCTAAACAACACTACAAAAACCCCAATGCTAAATTATCAAGTCAAGTGATGATTGAGCGTTAGTGATGAACACCTGCTGTTAACAAGCAGAATCACTGAAGGAAAGAGAAACACAAGAACTACAACTGACTTCAGACACAGCCTTAGATGAAATCAACTGAAGAGAAAAGTCCCCATTATGGTGATCAGTGTTTAGTTTAGTTGGGCTCTTGATCCTTGACTTCTGTTGATTTAGTTCTATTTCAGAAACTGCAGTTGTGTTTTACCTAAAACACTTTTATATTGTAAAGAAAAGAGATCAATTGAATGAGATTGTTTATGATTTATCGCTGATTGATGAAATCTGATTTAAATCTGTACTTTTTTAAACAAGTTTAAAAAATGCTATTTTGAGAACTACAGTATATAAACACAGTAAGGTGAACAAAGTGAACAAATCATTTCAAGTGCTAAAACATTTAAATGCAATAATTTTCCGGGCTTTCAGACACACACATCATGCAAACATCAACAATGGTGACAATCAACAAATAAAAGAATTCAGTTGCATAATTTATTTCATGCCACAATGCATGCTGGGAGCCATAAATGAGTATGCACCCATCAAGCAATGTGGCATGAACCATCTTACCATTCTTGAATTTCATATGCTGATTATTTAAATATATGAAGGATAATACACAGTTCTGATCAATGATTAAACTTCAGATGCAATAAGGGAAGTTAAGCCACTTCATGATGATGTAACCTTAAAAATCTGTACTTAACATCATCTGATCTGAAAATGTTTTCTAAACACACTGTTAAAGCAGCAAGAGAAAAACGAATACAATGATCAAGGGTCAAGAGCCCAACTACAGGAAACACTGATCACTTCAAATGTTTGTTCCTCTTTCCTTCAGTGATTTTCATCATTAACAGCATGTGTCGTCCCTAATGCTCACACTGAGCACTGTTTATGAAACACAGGGGATTTTGCTGTATATCGTCCAACCTTAAGCTATTGTTTAAAACATTGTTTTAACGAGTTCTCGCGAGAGCACAAATTGAATTTGCTCAGCGAGTTACTCTGACGTCGAGTAATGATGCTCATTAAATATGCCCTTGTATCCGAGGTGCACCAATCACATCAGGTTATCTGATATAGGCAGGCCAGAGGCGAGATGACGACAGCGCTGTGACGTCGAAGTCATTAGTAAACATTGCAAGATGGCTTTGGATGAACACCAGTTGTTTGAAACGGCTTTGGCCGCTACAATGAACGAGTTAGACTTGGCTTTTTCTCTAAAAGAGGAACAGAAGACGGCGCAAGAATCGTTCCTTTGCAAGAAGGGCGTTTTTGCTGTTTTGCCGACCGGATACGGCAAGAGTCTAATCTACCAGTTAGCTCCGCTGGTAGCTAAGCGATAACTTGTTGTAATTGGTCGTAGTGTTATCCAATTGTGTGCAGTGAGATTTTCAAATGCATGCTTGGTGCCGCCCCTCGAGCTGGCCAATTTTCATTAGTCGACGCCAGACCATGGATTTCCAGGCTAACGTTTTTTAGCAATCCTAAAAGATCATTACAAATCACACTGCGACATGGATCTATTAAACTTGCAAAGAGGAAGCGGCAAAAGAGGAAGGGAAAAGAGCTTGAGGTTAACAGTTTTAAGTTTTAGCGCCATGTCGCATTGATTTCATGTTGTATTTTTATTGGCTGGTCAATAGATGTAGTAGCAGCAAACACACTGTGAGACGATCATGCTGAATATCTGACACTGTCCGAAAATTATCGTAGGCTTTCTTTTGTCGCAAGATCATGAGAACGGCCGTCTTTGAACCTCTCTCACTGTACGATGAAGGACCAGCGATTAGGAGCAACCACCACAGAAATCACCACGATTGTTTCACGATGGCAATCTTTCGTCTCGGAAAGCGGAAAATTGTGCAGTGTGTCCCGGGCTTTAGCCAGAAAGTTAGTGACCCTTATTATTTACAGGACATTTGAAGAAAGACCAACTACCGTTGAAGAGACACTCTATTTATGTTACTGTAATAAATTTTGTTCATAACTTTGAGAGAATCTTGCCAGAACATTTGCCAAAGTCCTGACCTGAACTGTGTTTTTTTGCTTTTCATAAATAAAACATTTAATTACACTCACACATGACATTGAGCTGAACATCAGGAGAGATGTGAGTGTGTCCGTCTACAGCACAGCTATATCTGCCTGAATCCTCTCTTCTGACTGACTGCAGCAGGAGTTCATTGTTTCTGTCTCTTCTCTCAGTTAATGGCTGTGAGTTTCTGTACCAGATGAATGTTGCTCTGTCAGTCAGAGCGCAGCTGCTTTTACATCTCAGAGTGACTGAATCTCCCTCTGTCACTCTCTCAGGAGACTCCACCTGAAGATCTGAACACAACACACACATTATATCTAGAGCTGCTGTCATACACTGATTATTATTCAACATAATGCACAGAAGAAGAGATAAACCTCATCAAACTCACCTGTGACAGTAAGAGTCACTCCTGGATAACCAGTCCATTTTCCATCACGTTTATCAGTGATGAATCTGAAATAGTACATGTGTGAATCCTTCAGTGTCACATGACTCAGTCTGATGGTGCAGTTCTGCTGTTTATCTCCCAGATACTGAAGCCTCTGACTGTATTCAGGGTCCTCAGACAGATCTGGAGACTCATCACCCTTTAATGACTCGGTCCAGAACACTTTCTTGATCTGATATCCAGTAGGGTATTTATAAGTGCATCTCATTATCACTGTTGAGTCCTTTAGTGCACAGATGTGTGAAGGACTGTAACTCACACCCCAATCAGCACTAGAAACCCCTGAAACACAGAATTAATCAAGATGAAAATTTTGTTTTATTAGTTACAACTGCCAATAAAAGCATGTGAAAGCTTTTATTACACGAAAATGGTGGCTCATGCCAAAAAAAAATACAGGGTAATCTTTTTAACTCTTTCCCCACCATTGACAGGATTTTCCGGCTTTCCGTGTTTTCACTGTTATACAAAGGGGGATAAAGAAATAAATAGAGGGTAAAGAGTACAGGAAAAAAAACGTGATACAAGCGATACAATTATTGCTTATGCACGTTGTAGTCTTTGGAGGGGAAAACATGATTTTCTCAGCTTTTTGTTCAAAGTGTCACTCTTTTTTATGAAACTTACTTACATTCAAGTGTTGATAAAAAATAAATAAATAAATACATAAAACTTGTTTTAAAGCAGAGGCTCTGTTCTTTCTTTTGATATATTGCATGTTCAGATACTCATACAAAAAAAATATTTTGTGGGCCTTAAATAATTTTTTTTTTTAATGACCCACAACGCTGGCGGTTGCTGGCAACTTACAAAAACCGCCGGAAGGGAAAGAGTTAAAATTTAAAATTGATGATCTGGTGCTACACAACCTAACTTCCTGTTTCAAAAGGGGGGAAAAAATCAACAACGCTGCTCATTAATCACTAATTATGGTCTTTAAATTAGATTAATTACAATTAAATAAAATCAGTGTTTCTAATGTGAATGTAAGAGAGACTCACCGTGAATCATGAGCAGAAAGAAGATCAGAGGAAGAGGAGGAGCCATTCTGACCCACATCAGCATAACATATATCTAGAATACAGCATTAAACATCACTTATATGCTCATAAACAGTGTATGTTCATCACCCTAAACAGCTCTTAGTGTTAGTAAGATCTTTGCACATCTGAAGATTATTAGTGTGTGTAAATGAACTGATCATTATGAACAGAAGATATTCCTCATGTCAGGAATCATGTGATATATGAGCTTCATGTATAGCAATAATTATCCGTTTCATTTAAGTAAGAGTGTGTTTGTCTTACCGTGTTGAAGCTCATCAGATCAACAGCAACCAAATGACTGACTGTTTTAACACAAGCACTTTAGCTTTACAGTGAAGGACTTTGTGTGGTTAACACTGTTTATTAATGACCAGAGGTGGAAAAACCTGTTTTTCATTCAGCAAGAGGAAACTCTTTTTCCTCTTTTTGTCTGTTGCCCTACTGGACATCCTGAATTTGTGTATCTCATTATGATTAACTTACTAAAATGCAGAACTTATACACTTTATATATATATATATATATATATATATATATATATATATATATATATATATATTTAATATATATATTTAATATATATATATATATTTTTTTTTTATTTTTTTTTATTTTTTTTTTACTTTTCTGTTATTGGCTGGAGCCCTGATTAATTTTAATTACACAATGATAGATGAGTTTAATTTTGTGACTGCTCTTACTTGAAGATATTTTGTCGTCCTCGTTCACACTTTTGCCTAGATAATGTTTGTATATATAGCCTACCCCTTGCACTTTAAAAATATTGTTATTAAACTTCAACAGCCAATGGTGTAGTTGAAGACATCAGCCTGATTTAATTGAATAATTTCATCCTGAATCATTAACACATTACACATAAACAACTATCACATAATTATGCACATAAATAATGAGATACATGAGACAACCGTCCTTATAGGTCAAAATTACATTGCTGACATTAAACAAAAGCTGATCTTGTACTCTTCTTATGTGCAATAGATTCATCCACAAACATTAAGTGGATAGTTCACTTTAAAATGAAAATTCTGTCATCTAAGGGCGTTTTTCCACCGGGTTCGTTTGCTGCGGTCCGAACCCGAGTGCGCTAGTTCCCAGCGCCCCCCGCAGCGTTGGTCTGGTTTCACACTCAATTAGTTCTATAGAACCCAGGTGCGTTTGCAGTGATCTTACGTCATCGCAAATGCACACGGAAAACACATGGAGAATACAACTCGACTGAGCATAGCTGTAATTTGTATGTTTTTTTGGTGCTATTATGCACAACATAGTGTCTCTTCAGTGTCCCACAACGTTCCACCTGCCACTAATGGTTGTCGTGTGTGAGGAAACAATGATATTGACAGTGATACGCATGCGCGGGATACTATACTTCCTGAACAAGCGCGCACCCGAGTCCGTGTTGCTTGCACATTAACGCGAACCGCGCCACGGTTCGGGAGCAACTGAGCTCAGACCACCTCCTCCAGGTAGTCTCGGGTTCGGTACTCTAGTGCGCACCCGGGTTCGATGACAGCGTTCACATTAGCGATTTTTCATGCGAACCGTGCCCCGGTCCGCACTAAATTGCCAGTGTGAAAGCGCCCATATACTCACCCTCATGTTGTTTCAAACCTGTATGAATTTCTTTCTTCTGCTGAACACAAAGGAAGATATTTAGAAGAATGTCAGTAACCAGGCAGTTTCTGGGTCCCATTGACTTCCATAGTAGGAAAAAAAAAATACTATAGTACAACACTGCACGTTTTCTTAGTCTCCCTAATCAAACACACCTGATTCAACTCATCAGTTCATTAGAAGAAACTCTAGGACAGGGATGGGCAAATGCTGTCCTGGAGGGCCACTGTCCTGCAGGGTTTAGCTCCAACCCTGATAAACTCTCCTGTCTGTAACCCCCTGGAGTCATAGGGATTACTTTTATGATGGATGGATTCATGTTTTGGTCCTTTTTGTGACTTTTGCATCTTGAATGTTATCATTGGTCTCCCCCTTATTTTTGATTTATTGAATTTATTTCACATATTCTCAAAATTGTCACTGTGACAGTCTCACCATTTAATTTCTCTATATGTGTGTGTGTGTTTTGCACTCTTGATATTTCTGAGGTTCACCCCTTCATTGCTGTGTGCTTTTTTTCTGCATTCTGGCTGATTTGTAGATCGTACATAAAAAAAAAAAAAAAATCTGTATTTTCGTATTTTTGCCAATTTCCCATTCATTTCCTATAGTGGCCATTGTAGACCTTGAAAACCACAAGTGTGTCTATTTTTATTTTATTTTTTCTGACCACTCAGCCTTTTCAAATCATGCCCTCAATTGTGTGTGTGTGTGTGTGTGTGTGTGTGTGTGTGTGTGTGTGTGTGTGTGTGTGTGTGTGTGTTCATATACCAAGTGCCATTAAAAGTCACCAAGTTTCTAACTTTTACAAATTTCAAAATGTAAAACTTTTTGGACCGAAGAAAACCAGAGGGTTAAATGCCATTACCACTGATTTTTCTTTTTTTTTTAAAATGAAATCTCCACCTTTTTTCAATGTTAATTGCGGATAAAAAAGTGATGTTGATTCAATGCTACTGATTTAACAGTTGCTTGCTATCTGAAACCTTGAAGCTCAAATCCTTTTTTTATAATTTTTTTTTTTTTTTTATCTTAGCTGGACTTTGAAATTTATGTCCACTTTTACATAACGCCGTTACACAATTTATTATCATTGAAGTCAATCAAACAGCACCAAAGTCTATATGAATTCAACTGAATCAGTAAAGACAAATTATCCTGAAGTCCAAGAAAAGATATTTTTATTATATACATGAATCTTTCACCAACTCAAATAGATTATTTTGTGGGCCAGTGGTTCCTATATTAAGATATGTGAATGAATACAGAAATGGTGTACAGTACTTGTGCCATGTAATTAAAATACAGATGTTAAACATTAACTGAGATAGAGAAACTGAAACTCGTAAGAAGAGCTTCAGTCATGCAAGCTGCACGGTAAATGCTCGACATTTTGTGAGTGGTGGACAGCCTTAAATAACAAATAAACTTTAAGATTTGGAGATCAAAATCTGATGAAATGGCTCTGCATCAGCAACTGCCATTTTTTAACCCGGTAAGTGACCAATTATTTTGAAATGATGATAAATTTCAATTCAAGTCAATTGACAGACACAGTGTGGCTGGTATGAAAATCTTCCACACAGAATGTCCCGTTCAGCAGTCTGATCCAGGCAGGATTGCTGGAGGGAATGAGTATTACTGTATGTGGACGAGTTTTGCCAGATGCAGAAGCGTGAGTAACAGTCCATCTGTAAAAAGATATGAATACACTCAATCTTATCACCCATAAATTTACCAGAAAAAAAAAAAAAAAAAAAAAAAATCATCAATATATAATCAATATATATATATATATATATATGCAATAGATCTTTCTTAACAGAGTCAAAGAAGTACATGCATAGTAACTTACCTCGAGACTAAAGTGTATTTTGAAAATCCAGTCCCCAAACTTTCCTTAATTATTTTTCTCTTTCTAATCTGTCTTCTCCAGATTTGTGGTGAACCTCTACTATGGGTCTGATATTGCTCTGCATGTTAATCCTCGCTATAATGGGGGATTTGGGTATGTCACGCACAACACCTTACGGAACAATGCCTGGGGTGAAGAGGAAAATAAGCACGAAACTCCCTTTCCGAGAGGCCAAATGTTTGCTCTGCAGATCCTCGTCACCCACGAGTCGTACAAGGTTATTGAGTCTGCTTTAGCTCTGCGCTTTTCCATAAGTGCCCTTTCCATCAACCATCACTATGGGGCGTTTTTTTTTTTTTTTTTTAAGCAGAATGATTGATACTGTTTTCGGCTTTTTCTAGATCAGTACCAATGGGAAACCCTTATTGGAGTACAAGCACCGTATGCCGTTCTCATGTGTGGACAGAGTCCATGTGGATGGGATGGTGGAACTGAGTTTGGTTGCCTTCCAGTATCTAGCAGTGAGAACAATTTTTTATTATTATTATTTTTATCACTATTAAGCATAGATCAGTATGCAATTTTTTTTCCTATAAACATTGTATAATACACTTATTGACAAAAAAAAAAAAAAAAAAAAAAAAAAAAAAAAAACATTGTAGATACTAAATCATTATTACAATAATCACAGCGATTACAAAAAGTATCTGCAGATGAAATAGTTAACAAGCATCACTGAAGGAAAGAGAAACAACAAGAAAAAAAAAAAAGACAAATAATTACACTGCAAAAACTCCAGTGTTAAATGAACTCTCCTGGAAGTTTTCTGACTCCACACTAAAGAGTGTTAAAGTGTTAAAATATGAGTGTAAAATGAACACTAAAGAGTGTTAAAGTAACACTGAAGCAGTGTTAAAGTTAATGAGATAATTAAGTGATTAATTCAGTGATGATTGAGCATTATTGAAGACACCTGATGTTAACAAGCAGAATTCACTGAAGGAGAAAATAAAAATAAAAAAAATGATGGAGATCAGTGTTTGCTTTAGTTTGCTTAACCCTTAAATCACTAATATTAGCTTTTGTTTGGCTGCTGTATCTGAGTTATAACAGCCAGATGAACAAAGAGAAAATGTGATCAGGTGGTGTTGGTTGTTTTAACATAATCACCATTTGACCTGAATCACTTATTTCAGCCTTATTTCTGACTTAAATTTATATTGTTGATTACTGTGATTCAACAGCATAAGATCCAGAATTTTCAAAATAAATCAATGGATTTCATAAAAGTTTTTTAGTTTTTCAGGTTTTTGATTAAACAAACAAACAAAACAAATAAGGCACACACAGACATCAAGATTGAGTGTATGAATCTCAACAATGGTAACAAACAGACTATTCAATTAGGAAAAGGAAATTCCTTAAAGGAGTTATGACCTGTAATTTTCACTTTTCCACGAGAAAAAATGTATGTTATGATTGCCTAACGATTATACACTGGCCGGGAAGCCGATATTTATAAGTGAAGCGTTTGTTTACCCCTGGGTTCCCACGTGCACGCGCACTCAAATACGAGATTTTAATTTCTGCGCCGACTTGACGTCAAGACGGGGCAGGATATACCATATATGGACACCGCAGACCTATGCTGCAGGAAGCCCGCCCTGCCCCTCTCCCCCTCATATTCAGTCGAGCGCCACCATTACTGAATTCCGATTCGAAGTACGCACTCGACCGTGAAAGATGCAGAAACGTGGTGCACACTTGAGTTGCTCTGTTGTTGACTGCCAGAATCAACATGGAATGCCATGATGTCATTTTGGAATGATATGCTGAAGCGTTACCTGCGGTGTCAACCCCCCTCCTTCCTGCCACCAATCAACGCGCCCCTCATTTGCATTATTACAATGACCGTCCACGACAGCCAAAATATCGCATCAGATCTCGCGAGACAATAATGCCTTCAGAAATAAGGGTCAGAGGAGCTCTGTGTTTATTTTTTTTCCAACTTTTCTTTTTTAGAAGTGCCTGAAAGACTATAATAGAGCGTGGGTATCCAAGGTAATACTAGGTTATGACTCCTTTAACCAATTCAGATAATTTGTTCATACCGCAATGCATGATGGGAGACATTAATGTGTTTTGATTGGTGGCACCCAGAATGCACTGCAACATGCTTTATTATTGTCACCATTGTTGAGATTCACAGGCTGATTACTGATGTCTATGTGTCTGAATAATTGGAGGTTTTGGCTTTGTTTTGTTTTCTAACAGAACAACTTAAAATAAATCCTTTAAATTACATTGACAATGTTGATAATCATAAGATTTTGCAAACACAGTGCTGCTATAATCAATAAAGTAAATCTAACTCAGATATGAGGCTCTTAATTAGTTCTTTCATTCAGGCCAAATAATAGTAATGTCAAAACATAACCAACACCACCTGATAATCTTTTCTCTTTGATCATCTGGCATCATAACTCAGTTACAACAGCCAATAAAATCTAAGGTTATAAATGTAAGGGTCAAGAGACCAACTAAAGCAAACACTTAAATAGTGCTTTTCTGAAGCACTCAGAAATTCTGCTTGTTAACATCAGGTGTCTTCAATAATGGTCAATCTTCATTCAGTTAATCACTTAAAGGTGGGGTATGTAATTCTCTTTTTTGGCCAGTTTTTCAAAATCACTTAAAATCCTATTCCTAACCCACTTACAGCCACTGAGTTAGAAGCACTGAAATAAAAATTAAGCAATTTAATCATCTGTGTAACGGGCAGGACTTGAAAAACTCCAGCCAATCATTTCCAAGATCACCTAGAATCATTCGACAGTAATTGGGTCAATCAAACGGTCGTACCATCCCCCCCTCCCCCATCCATGTCCATGCTCTTCGAATGGGTGGAGTCAAAGGAAAGAACGTAGGACCATCTGAGTTGTGTATTTTCAAAATCTGCCAGCCGTTTTGCAAATCACATACCCCACCTTTAAATTATCTCATTAACTTTAACACTGCTTCAGTGTTACTTATAACACTCTGAGAATGTGGATTATATAGACACTGAGCAGTGTTAATTTAACACTGGGGATTTTGCCGTGTACAATGTTCATTAGCCAACTATGGTCACAAGTTCAATTGAACTTTATTGGTAACGACAGAACTTGTGACCATATTTGGGAAACGCACCCCAGATTGACTTTATTTCTGTTACACGGAAAATGGGAAATTATGCCTGAAACTAAACGGGATTAGGTGTTTTTGGTTATGTTTTGATAAATAATTACATATCATGTAATGACCTGAATCATTGATTTTATTCTGAGCCTGATTATTTACATTTTTTATTATTTATTATAACAGCCCCATGATTCTACAACATGAGCTCCAACAGTGTTAATGTAATCTAAAGGATTTTCTGCAGATTTTTTTTTATATATTTTTTTTTTTATTACTTCATTTTTAAGACACACACACAGTCATCAAGAATATATGAATATCAACAATGGTAACAATCAATATACAGCTTCATGCTGCAGTTCATTCTGGGTGTGACCAATCAAAAGTCATCCATGGCTCCCAGCATCCATTGTGGCATTATGCAGTAAATTATGCAGCTGAATTGTCTTAGTATTTTCTTTTATTCTTACTGTTTTCTTTCATTTTTGCTGTTTCTGACTTTTTAGTACCTTGTTTTGTAATGTTTACAGTTTATCTATGTTTTTGATTGTCACAATTGTTGAGATTAATATGCTGATTCTTGATGTCTGTGTGTGTCTAAATGAAGTGGTGAGAATGTTTTTCCTGCAAAACATTTTTTTTTTTTTTCTTAAATCTCTGACTATTATAATACTGTTTAAGCTTATGTTGTAGAATCACTGCGCTGCTGTAATAAAGCAAAACGAACACACTACCTATATAATCAAAGACTAAACTCTTAATGAGATTATTAATCAGGCCATGCTCTTCATGAGGATCAATTCATCATCGACCCATAACTATCAGCATCTAATCAAATTTTCTCTTGGCTTTTTTTGCCATTACAGATATGGCCTAAAACATACAGTTACAGCAACTAGAGAAACACTGCTGCAAAAAAGTTAAGAGTCAAGAGTGCAACTAAAGCAAACATTGATCACCATCATGGTGAAGCTTTTTATTTATGTTGCTGAAGTCAGGTGCAGTTCTTGTGTTTCTGCTTGTCTCTTCTCTTTTTTCTGTTCTTGTTGTTCCTCTTTCCTTCAGTGATCCTGATTGTTAATATCAGGTGTCTTCGCTAATGGTCTATCATCACTCTATTGATCACTCATTTACTTCAACACTTTGTCAGACTCTGAGCAGAGTTAGGGGCTGTTTACAGCTACACCATTTTCAACTAAAAACTTAAATATTTGTATGCATTTTGGCCGTTAATTTACATGAAAACGGCGTTTTGGGTGCCTGAAACCGTAAACTTTTGAAACCGGGTTTCAAAGTGTACGAAAAAAAAAAAAAAAAGTGTACGTTTTTGAAAACGGTCTCCGTGTAAACAACAAAAACGTGAATCTCTGAAGATGATGACGTCATGCACGTGTATGACGTGTTCAGTCCATAGTGTTTCATCGCCATCTAATGGCCTGGCAGCAGAATACAGCGTTTTTAGTCGTTTTTGCGGATCCGTGTGAATGTGGATCATTTTGACAATAGTGTCGACTTTATGCGGAAAACTCAAGGATAAACCCTCCGTTTTAAGCATATCGTTGTCGTGTATACGTACCCTTAATTTAACACTGGTGTTTTTGCTGTGTAATGAGCCGATGAGTTGAATCAGGTGTGTTTGATTAGGGAGTCCTCCAGAAGCAGGGTTGAGAAATAATGCTTTAGAATAATTGATTGTCTGGATACAATATTTTCATGCAAAACTTTAATTTACTAATGGCACAACAACTTTATAAATGGTTATTAGATTTTGGATGAGATCAGTGAATCAGGAAACTTAATGATAAACTACCATCATAATTAACCTACAACACCTTAACTTGGCTTTTTTTGCACAATAAATGCATATTATAAACACACATATTTCAACAATCAGAAAATATAAAAAATAGAAGTCAAGGGTAAAGAGATAAACTAATATAAACACTAATCACTAATCAGTAAAAAACATTAACCACTTAGGCCTAGTCCACATGGACACGGGTATTTTTATAACCGGGGTTTTTTTCTCCTGCGTTTAAAAAAAAATCCCGTCCACACATGCTCGGTTTAAAAGAAATCTCCGCCTACATGAAAACTCAAAAACACGCTATCACGCGCTGTCAAGAGCATGCCACACCAGCAGGCGGCGATCGTAAAGCCACGTTGGTCAATCAGAAGCCTGAATCAGATGCAAAAACCCAGATTTTACTGTCTACACGACAACACTGCAACCGGCCTTTCTGAAAATCCTCACCCTGGCAGGGGTTTTCAAAAATGTTCGGTTTCAGTGACCTGATACTGTGTTTCCGTGTGGACGAACGGCCAAACCGCGTAAAAAAAGTCACGGTTATAAAAATACCCGTGTCCGTGTGGACAAGGCCCATTACTTGATAAAATACAGGCTAGAGCAGAAAAATGCAGGACGGCAGAACAGGGTTGGAGATCCCTGCTATAATGTATGAAATACAAGCAAGCAATTTTCTCAACAGTAAAGACAGTGCTCTAGTACACACTTAACCCTCAGCTAAAAAGAAATAATAGATTTATGAGATCAAATATTGTCCCTTAGGCACTGACAAAACAAATTATATCTCATGTTTAACCACTACAGAGACATCAGAGCCAGCAGCAAATGTCAGAAGGACTAGCTGAGGTAAGGCTGTTCTTGGTGGGTTCATAAGCACTGACTGCCGACAATTGCCTGTGACTCTGAAAACGTTCAAAGCAAATGTTCAAATAGGTGCCATCTTTATAAATAAATCACATAATTTTAACAAATACATTCCATCAAAGAAACTCTTAAAACTACATTCTGTGACACAATAGTATTTTGAAAATGAAGTGGGTTTTCGGTAACACTTAAGAATACTGTTCCTTCATTAATGAACAACTACACAGGAACAAATGAACAAACGCACTATTAACATTCTATTAACTAACAGGAAACTAAAATAGTGCTGAGTTGAATGTGGTAGTTCACTATTAGCTAATCAGTAAGAATGTTAATAGTGCATTACTCATTTGTTCCTGTGTAGTTATTCATTAATAAAGGAACAGTAGTCTTAAGTGTCTGCTGTCTAGAAAGCGGAGTGATATATAAACCAAGACACTACAAACTGATACTGAAGCTAAAAACCTATGAACCAAAATGACATTTATAAAACGGGTAGTTCAGGTCCTTGATTCTGATTGGTAGACCCGCGTCGAAGCAATTGTAAATTACTCAACAAACATTCACCTCTGCCCGCATTACATATCACTGCGCAACTGCCGTTTGTCACTGTATTTGTTGCTGCATGTGTTGCTTGGCTGGAACTACATTGCTTGGCGGAGAAATAAATGTGTTATAACATTATATATATATATATTTTTTTTTAAACACGGCTTTGTGGGGCTTATTGCTTTAATTCTTGCCCTAAATATCTGAATCTTTTTTGTTTACAGCCCCATTATGCTGCAGCTCCAGGATCTTTTGTAAGTTACCTGAAATATTTGGAAGACAAACAAATCTACATAAATCTCTAATATAAACTCTAGATCACATAAATCATCATGAGACAGCATTGTGGTGATAAAGACTGTTTACCTTTTATTTTTGAAGGGTTGAATCTCTCTAGCACTTCAATAATCACATTATAGGAAAACTTGTTGATTAAACCAGTGTTTCTCAACTGCAGTCCTCAGGACCAACTGCTCTGCACATTTTGTATGTCTCATTCAGTTTTTAATCCTGTAATAAGTTATGATGGAGATTTTTTTTTTTTAACACATCATGCACAACCTAAAAAAGAAACAGAGCTACACTGTCTTGTAGAAACACAGAGGTATCAAAAATATGCACGTCTATCATCAATGGTTTTTTCATGTAGAAGTGCATGCTGGGAGTTTTATACTATCCTGGAACCCAGGATGCATTGCGACATGACACTTTTATTGTCACCATTGTTGAGATTAATGAGATGATTGTGTGTCTGATTTTGAAAATTGATTTTTGTGTGTGTGAGTCAAGCAATTCAAAATATTTTAAAGCACTATATTATTTCAATATTCTTCAGATTAATTGGTTACAGAAACATTGCTGTACTTCATGTTGTAGATTAACAGGTATATGATAAATATGAAATACCCATAAATCTAAAGCTTATACACTGGTTAAAATGAGATAATCAGACATGTCCGGGATGATTATGTAATCATCACAACAGTCAAAAACAGTTTATCAACTTCCTCTTGACATTGTCTTGCCATAAAAAAATGTGTTTTATAAACTCATAGTTAAAGCAGTCAGAGAAAAAACTGATTTAATAAAGTCAATGGTTCAAGAGCCCAACTAAAACAAATACTGATCTCCATCATGGTGATAATAACTTTATTATTTTCAATAAAACATCAACAACTAAAATCTGTTCATTCTCAACAATAACTTTTGTACAAAAGAAATAATGTTAAACTGGTTTGTAAACTGGTTTCACACTCAGTGTTGCTGGAAGTCAGTTAGTTTTTGTGTTTCTCTTTTTTCTGTTCTTGTTTCTCTGTCCTTCAGTGATTCTGCTTATCAGGTGTTCATCAGTTTCTCAATTCACTCACTTCTTTTCATTCACTCTGTCAAGGGGACTATATTAGTGAACTAATGTAGGGAATAGTGAATGAGGGTATAGGCTGTGATTGGGAAAACAGTCAATTCTTAGCACGGATTTTGAGCACTGTTGATTTACAGTATATTCCTGTAGTCTATTGTTGTAGTCTATATTACTGTTTTAATGGAAAATGGTATGATTGTCAGAATTTGGCCTTTTTTACAGCAAGGGTTAACAGTGTAGATTTGACTTGAAGCTAAATTGTTAATATGCTATACAGTATTACTGCAGTGTAATACAAATGTCTATAATTACTTTGACCCAGGATCAGATGGTCCCATATAAATGCATTATCAATGGTGGAGTACAGCCTGGTAAAGTCATCATCATCCATGGAGTCATCAGTCCCCAAGCAAAAAGGTTTGACAATATCATCTCTCTCTGACACAGAAGGATTATATAACTTATTTTAAAATGTTTTTTTTACATCCTCCATGATCAATAAAACACATTTATTTTATATAATTTCCCTTCCTTTCCTTTCTTCAACAGAGTGTGGTTTACACTAAGGCACAAATTTGGAATTGCGTTTGACAACTGTCTTTGTTTTGATGAGAATGTGGCTGTATGCAACAATTATGAGGATGGAAAGTGGGGAAATGAGGAGCGATCTGAATTCACGCTGTTTAAAAGAGGGGAACTGCTGCAGGTATGTGTACACCGCTTTATGATGCCTGTTAAAGTGGAAAATATAGAGATTTGACTTTCCAATTTAGGTTGGGGAAAGTTTTTAAGAAAGTATTTAAAGTTTGCAATGTTGATGATTTCACATTTTTGTCTGCAATTGCATTTCAGGTCACCATTTTCTGCAGTCGTCATGGTTATGAGGTGTTTGTTAATGGTGAACAAACTCACACTTTCAGCCATCGTTACACTAAACTGGAAGAGATTGATGTTTTAGATATTCATGGAGATGTGCGTCTGATCTTTGTGCAGCCCTGACAAAGATTTAATCTGAGATGCTGTTTCAAAAGCAAAAACATCAACATAGGACAGAAAACTGGTCATTAATCGCTCATTTTGGGGTCTTTGAATAAATAAAATCACAGTGTTTCTACCAAGCGGCAACCTCCCCGTCTCTCTCTTGAAACCAACACGGAAGTGAGTTAAACTGCAATTCGTTGACTGGCCGCTTGAGGCTGTTGTCAGAAGTGAGTCAAATCTGTATCTCCCCCATGATAAAATGCCAAATTTTACAGCAGAAAAAAACCTGTTTACAGCCTGGTGTCTGTATGTTTTTTTGGTCTATACAGTTAATTTTGCCCTTCATGACAACTGTGAGGGGGGTGAATTTTTTTATAACTCATCCGTTTAGTTGATTAATATTTAAAGTTCTGCATAATTAAGGGTGTGTCCACTTTTGAGTGACAGGTGGATTGCCGCTGATGTCAATGCTAGCCGTTTGGCTGCTGTTAGCCGCGTCACTTCACCTCAGCAAATTTTAGCTGCTGAACTTGCCACCTCTGCAGTGTTTGTGATTTTTTCGGGATTATTTCATACAATTTAATACACCCATTACTTCGCCCACGGTTTAAGATTCCGTCGTTGTCGTCGAGTATCGTTCGAGAGAACAACCAGCGCTGTATTTCAGTTGTTTTCCTCTGTGAACATGCACTAATGGATGTCTGACAATTCCGTTGCTTTTTGGAGTTTTCAGATTTAAAAAAGGTCTATAGATATAAAGGCTCGTTCGTTCTGCTCTCACGGAACAGATTATAATATGCTTATGTACCGTCAGATGAAATCCTGAATGAGCGCGGATTTTCTAGCGCATTTACTTGAACTTAATAGGTATATCTATGGTTTAACCCATTTGAGAGGCGGCCGAAATCAGAATTTAAAATGGACTGAAGCTCTCTACGAACTTGACGAGCGATGCCGCGCTGACGGAGACTATAAAGAGTGACTGACATGTAACTGTTATGCACATAAATCACTGTCACACACACTCTCTCAGAGTAATATTAAGTTACTGCATAATACATTTTCAACTAGCAGAATAGTACAGAATCACGATACACAGTCTCACTTGTAGCCATGTCTTTTAACTATTATAATATTTCGAAGGGCAAAAACAGGAACTTTTAATTGGCTTTTCATCATCAACTGTCACTTTAGCGCGAGGCCCTGTGCAGTCGCAGACTTGGTACTTTCAGTAGCATAAGCATATAGCATTACCTCCCAAGCCTGAGCTAACTCGATCACGTCGAGGGGTGAGCGTGGTTTCAGCTCCTCAGCTCCACACACGCCCCGCCTCTTTGCCCATTTTCTGTTATCCGGGAGTGACGCAAGGTGACGCGAGGCCAAGATGGCGACGGCTGACTCCGCCCACTTTAGGCTTCAAAAATGCTCTTCAGAAACCTACGGGTGACGTCACGGACACTACGTCCATATTTTTTTACAGTCTATGGTTTCTACACTGTAAAATCCAACAGTGATTCTACTAACACTTTTTTAGTTAACTTTACATAATACATAATATCTTTACTTAATTGTAACATCTGGTAATCACATACTAGGCCTTTTTTACTCAGAAAACCTAAAAAAAAAAAGTTAGGTATGTAAGGTGGGAGGAGTTGGATCTGGATCCGACTCCTCCCCCCGGATTTCCTGTTCTGCAGTGAGGACCATCTCCCACTGAGACAGAAAAATACACACACACACACACACACTTACTCACAGAGAGAGAGAGAGAGAGAGAGAGAGAGAGAGAGAGAGAGAGAGAGAGAGATGATGTATTTTCCTGTAAATCAGGGCTTTTCCTGCAGAGCTCTGTTTACTTTCAGTTTCACACAAGAAAACAGAAGGAACACACACATGGAGAAGGTAACATAGCTAATTATAAGTAATATTGTTTAAATAGTTCTCAGTGTTGAATTGTTCTCACCGCTATTGTGTAATTGTTCCAGATTTTCCAGGTCGATGCCTCTGCATTTCTTGACTTGAGTCTTTATTACATTGTTTTGAATTTGTCTTTGCTTTGTCAGTTTTTAGAATAAGTTTGTTAAAGTTGAATTCTTTCATGCTGATCTGAATGCTTTTCTTTCTTTTCTAAATGTTAAAAATATGAAAAACTTATGTTATGACCCTTTACATATGTTATTATATAGAGATAGACGTTTACATCATATTCATTGTAGATACTGTAGCTGATTGTTTATTGGTTGTTGTAGGTGTTGCTATGGTGACGTCAGTCAGAATGGCTCCTCCTCTTCCTATGATCTTTCTGCTCATAATTCATGGTGAGTGACTGATGCTACAGCAACACTTCACTCAATATACACTGATCAACATATTATATCATATTCAGAGTGTTTCATTTTTTGCCATTTATTTCTATATACTTATGATTGATATAATAAATGGGATAATAATATATTGTGTCAATATATTGTGTTATATATTATATAATATATTGAACTTATTATAATTTCCATTTATTGAAAAATGTGTTTACAATATATTTACACTGTAAAATGTCATTAAATGAGGAAAACGATTACATTAAATTTATCAATGATGTTTTACTCAACGTTGTGAGTAGCGAATACAAAGACATAAGAGTGTCAGGACAATGATAGACTGTGCAGTGATTTGTGTTTATTAAACTGCAAATACTTTGTGCATCGCTACTCTACTCTTCAGCACAATGGTGACCCACAAAACCCAGACAACAGATAAATCCCCTTTAAATCCCAAAAGAACTTTACACACTTTTGTGAACATTAAACACAAGATTTTTGACTTAATCAATGATGATTATGAAATCATCAATAAATACCCAATGGATTTTCTCTATAACAATATATACTCTATACTTTTTTATTTATTAATTATTTTAAGTTGTAGTTTTTTTTAATTCAAATAAATGTGCAGGTCTATTAGTGTCCTTAAACTCTTATTTTTATATGAACAACTTACAATTTTGAGTAAAACATCCTTGAGAAATTTAGGCGATAGTTTTCTAACACTCCACTAATTACTTTTTACAGTGTAAATATATTGAATAGTGCATAAGGAATTGCCACTCTCATATATTGAAAAATGTATTCACAATACACATTATATTAATGCAATAAATGATTTCATATATTTTTCAGTATATTTACACCATATAATATATTTATCAGAAATATATGGAAATATATTTTTGTTCAGTAAGGGTGTACAGCATCCGTCATCATGGCAAATCTAATTTATACTCTTCTTCATCACTGACCCCTACTGGAGAATTTATGTTGAGTTCTGACTGTATTTCACTTCTTTAACCTTTGTCTGCTCTGTAAATGTTGTGTTGTCCCAAACATCTGTGCAGTGCTCATATTGTAATATAGTGGATATGTGTTTCTATTGTAAATATATGCCAACCCCCCCCCCCCCCCCCCCCCCACACACACACACACACACACACACACCAAATTTAAATAAAATTTTAAATAAATAAAATGTTTTCCCCATCACAGACTCTACCACGTTCAAGAGGTGTGCTGCAAAGTGCCTTCTCCACAAGCTTAATATAACTGATAAAACAACATTTACAGTTTGATGAATTCTGTGTTTCAGGGGTTTCTAGTGCTGATTGGAGTGTGAGTTACAGTCCTTCACACATCTGTGCACTAAAGGACTCAACAGTGATAATGAGATGCTCTTATAAATACCCTCCTGGATATCAGATCAAGAAAGTGTTCTGGACTAATAAAAATAGTGCAGAGCCTCCAGATCTGTCTGAGGACCCTGAATATAGTCAGAGGCTTCAGTATCTGGGAGATAAACAGCAGAACTGCACCGTCAGACTGAGTCATGTGACACTGAAGGATTCACACATGTACTATTTCAGATTCATCACTGATAAACCTGATGGAAAATGGATTGGTGATCCAGGAGTGACTCTTACTGTCACAGGTGACTTTGGTGAGGTTTATCTCTTCTTCTGTGCATTATGTTGAATAATAATCAGTGTATGACAGCAGCACTAGATATAATGTGTGTGTTGTGTTCAGATCTTCAGGTGGAGTCTCCTGAGAGAGTGACAGAGGGAGATTCAGTCACTCTGAGATGTAAAAGCAGCTGCGCTCTGACTGACAGAGCAACATTCATCTGGTACAGAAACTCACAGCCATTAACTGAGAGAAGAGACAGAAACAATGAACTCCTGCTGCAGTCAGTCAGAAGAGAGGATTCAGGCAGATATAGCTGTGCTGTAGACGGACACACTCACATCTCTCCTGCTGTTCAGCTCAATGTCATGTGTGAGTGCAGATTAACTTTTTTTTACAGGTTAATTTGTTCTTCTAAAAAAAAACAGAGATTGTGCTTAAATGAGATGATTTAGATATTGAATTTTTGTCCTGTGTTAGATCCTCCAAAGAACGTCTCAGTGTCCATCAGCATTAAACAGTGAAAAATTAAACTGGGATGTTTGCTGAAATTGTCCAATAATAACCAACTGTAGCCTTTCCTAGAACATTTTCCACCAGCCGTCTCTGATAAATACTTTTACCTGACATCTGTAGATCTTCCAGTGAAACCTGTGATCTCCATCAGTCCATCTGGTGTAATAGTGGAGGGAGATTCAGTGACTCTGAACTGCATCAGTGACTCAAACCCTCCTGCAGAAATCAGCTGGATTAAAGGAGGAACGATTGTAGGATCTGGAAGAATCTTCAGCATCTCAAAGATCAGCTCTGATGACAGTGGAGAATACAAGTGCAAGTCCATCAATGAACATGGGGATAAATACTCTGATACTGTGGCTTTAAACATCATGTGTGAGTTAATGATCACCTACATATTGTTAAAAAAAACCTTCAAATTCATTATTTTCTAGTATTTGTTATTAATTTAAATTTTTGTCTTTAGATCCACCCAGGAGCGTCTCAGTGTTGATAAATGGATCTGGTGTAATAGTGGAGGGAGATTCAGTGACTCTGAACTGCATCAGTGACTCAAACCCTCCTGCTCTGAACTTCAGCTGGTTTAAGGAGAATGAAACCTCAGCTGTTGGATCTGGACAGAGTTTCAGTGCACTACAGAGTGGACGCTTCTACTGTCAGGCTCACAATCAACATGGATCTCAGAGATCAGACGCTGTAACTGTCACAGGTGAAGCTTTTGTAAGAGCAAACCTGTATATCTTTCTTCAGTCAGGACTGCTAATCTTATCTGATAATGTTTCACTCTTTCAGTGCATCCTAGATCCAGTTGGCATGGAGTTTTGGGGATCACAGTGGAATGTGGAGCAATATTCATCCTCGTCATCATCATTATCATCGTCATCCTGTTTATAATGTGAGATCCACAAACAACATTGATAATTTCAATATAGTCGTCCATATGCTGTTAATTTCTGTCATTATTACAGAAAGAAACGAAGGAGTGTTAAAAATGAAAATCTCACAGTGAAAGAGGTAAATCATCCAAACACAACATGACTTTACAGAAGCAGAAAATCAATCGATCAGCCGTTATCTGTATAATCATATGTCTTCATGATCTGCATGCAGGAACAAACATACAGTCCGATTCAGAAACAAATGAGTCGATTCTAAAAATAATAATACTAATGCTATAAATTTAGTTTATATAGACTTCTCTATTTTGTGATGTAAATCCTTCTGTCTCTCCTATAGATCTCTGATCCCAATGAAGACACATATACAGCTCTTTTATAAAGAATCAATTCTGAGCTTTGTGGGCGGAGCCACAATATGATTGACAGGGATTGACCCTCATTTGTTCCCTTTGACCCTTTGCGAGAGAATGACTGCTATTGTGTGCTATTGACTGATGTAATGCATGTTTCATTTTGTTTCATATTTTTTTGAGTGTAATCTTAAATTGATATATAATACTCTTTTTCAGTATTTTTGGTCTTCAGTTTTAGGCACAAGCTTGGAAAGCAAAAAATATACTTTTTTTATCAGTATTTGAATGCATACGTTTTTTTTTATTGTTATGTATTTTCATGTGTTGTCCTCGGGTTCCCCCACACATCAGGATTATTCGTGATCGTGGCGGCTCCGACATTCTTCAGAGCAGATCCAGTCACTCTTAACACACCTCACACACCACAGGAACATCTGATCAGATAATCTGTAGAGCCATCAAGATAATCGGGACTTCACTTAGGATTGTCGGAAGGAGAAAAATATTTAGAAGACATTAAATCTGTGAAGATCTCAGCAGAGGAGGATTAAACAACTCCACAAACAGTGTAGTTTCACAGACCCACATAGCAACATTGTGTCGGCCCAGATCGGGCCCACATCTGGCACACATGGAAAGATGATCTGGCCCACATGCAGCGTGGAATTACGGCACTTGGGTGGGCCGCTCCTGTTTGCCAAATCTGGGCCACAAGCAGGCCATAGCAATGCCACATGTCAGCCAAGAGCAAAGAAATAAACCAGAACTGGAGGATTAAACAACTCCACAAACAGCATTACCAGCTTCACTTATTACTAACCAGACTGACTTTATTTCTGTCAGACGTCTACAAAAGTTTTTATTGAGAATTAACAGAGGTTTAACTATAATGTGTTTCATTTAAAGTCACCATTACAGTGAATAGTGTTTCCATTAGTTGGGCTCTTAACTCTTATTATATCTATTGTCTTCTTTGGCTGCTGTGACAGTGTGTTTGTCAAACACATTTGCAGCAGCAAAGAAAGCTAAAATGAAATGAGATCAGGTGATGATGGTTACCTGTTGATGGTTTTATAATCATCATGAAATAACCTGTTTCACTGAGATAATTTGAATCTAACAATTGTGTTGTACCATTAATATATTCTCATCACAAACCCTGTGTTACTGCGGCGCGAGGTCCAGAAATATTATAACAATCAGTTTGAAGACTTTAACAAACATGAGCATGAAAAATACTGTTCGATGACACACACAGACATCAATAATCAACGTATGAATCTCAACAATGGTGAGAATCAAAAGTACCTTGCTGCAATGCATGCTGGGTACCATCATTGTACAAAACTCCCAGCATGCATTGCAACATGAATAAATTATGCAGCTAAATTGTCCTATTAATTTGTTTAATTCTAAATATGTGCTTTTATTTTTTTGCTGTTGTTTTTGTTGTGGCATTTAGTAGCTTTTCAGTGATGTTCTGAATTAATCTAAAAAAAATAAAATAATGTCACCCTTGTTGAGATTCATGTGCTGATTTTTGATATCTCTGTGTGTCACCATGGATTTTTTTTGTGCTCATGTTTGTTAAAGTCTTCTAACTGATTGTTATAATATTGCTGGATCTCACGCTGCAGTAACACAGGGTTTGTGATGAGAATATATTAATGGTACAACACAATTGTTAGATTCAAATTATCTCAGTGAAACAGGTTATTTCGTGATGATTATAAAACCATCAACAGGTAACCATCATCACCTGATCTCATTTCACTTTACCTTTCTTTGCTGCTGCAAATGTGTTAGACAAACACACTGTCACAGCAGCCAAAGAAGACAATATATATAATAAGAGTTAAGAGCCCAACTAATGGAAACACTAATCACTGTTATGGTGACTTTAAATGAAACACATTAGAGTTAAACCTCTGTTAATTCTCAATAAAAACTTTTGTAGACGTCTGACAGAAATAAAGTCAGTCTGGTTAGTAATAAGTGAAGCTGGTAATGCTGTTTGTGGAGTTGTTTAATCCTCCAGTTCTGGTTTATTTCTTTGCTCTTGGCTGACATGTGGCATTGCTATGGCCTGCTTGTGGCCCAGATCTGGCAAACAGGAGCGGCCCACCCAAGTGCCGTAATTCCACGCTGCATGTGGGCCAGATCATCTTTCCATGTGTGCCAGATGTGGGCCCGATCTGGGCCGACACAATGTTGCTATGTGGGGAGGTGGTAATGTAACACTTTTGATACAGGAGTCCATAGCCACTTTCAAGAAATGACTGAAGACGCATATTTTTCTGCAACATTTGATCCATTAGTACTAACACTTTATGATTTTAAACTGAGAAGGGTCATAGCATGTTATATATTGTCCTACTGTTAGTTTAACTGTATGAAGGACTAAAAATGACCAGGGTTCCCGCGGGGTCTTAAAAAGTCTTAAAATGTCTTAAATTCTGAACTTTAAATTTAAGGCCTTAAAACGTCTTAAAAACAGCCAGATTTTCATCCGCGGTCTTAAATTTCATTTAGTTAGGTCTTAAAAAAGATTTTACCCTCGTTCATTTCCAGAAACGCTGGCCGCATAAAGTTATTACAAAGTAGCAAAAAAGTATCGAAGTCGCTCGCCAAGAGGCAGTGTTCACATATCGCGTCTTTTTCGCGCTCAAGTTCATTCAAATGTAGGCGCGAGCCGCGCGGTAATTGAAGCGACGCGCTCGTTTTTTTCCAGGCGCAGCAACATGAAAAAAGACATGAAGGATGCGGGTGCACCCAAACACTACGGGTGTTTTCCTCTTCCCACGTAAATAAATCTTGTAACAGAGCTACAGCAAGCGTTTTTCGGCGGTGGAAATCCATTAGCCACTAAAACTTTTTTGTCATTGTGGAGTTGCATAGCAACGACAGACGCCACGGGAAAATCGGACCGAATTTTACTATTAATAATAAAAGATAAGCTAAAGTGTATTGTAAATGTCACTAAATCATTTTTTATAAAAATAATGAGTCAAAAAAGATAAATTAAAGTCTGAAATATGTGAGGTTTATCTTTTTATAAAAACCTTTTTTGTCAACTTTATTTGAACTTGTACATGTTAGTATATAACATGTTGCAAGACACTTTTAAAATCTGGCTATAATTTTTAATCGTATTATTTTAATGTTTATGTTAGTGCGTATTGATGCTAATTTTATTTGTTATTTGCTGTTTTTCGACATAAAACTTGGTGAATTGATTTCATTGTGTAGTATTAGTACTTTTTGAACAGGATTCTGTGATAAGTGATAATTTTTGGCACTATAATAATTAAATGAAATGTTCATGCCATTTCATCTCTAGTTATGATCAACTAATAATTATGTGTTTTTACAGTAGGCCTATAATATGCAAAGTACAATTTTCTATAAAAAAAATATATCTGATTCTGTTATTTTCTCTGATGCATTGTTGGGTCTGGAAGGTTACTAATGTGATTGCTTTATCTGTAAATTAAGTTAATGCTTTTTCAATTACTGAATTCATTGAAATAAAATGAATTCTTTGATTTGATAATTTTTTGGCAATGCGTCGTGTAGGTCTTAAATTTCAATCTTTATGGTCTTAAAATGTCATAAAAAGGTCTTAAATTTGACTAACTGAAACCTGCAGGAACCCTGAATGACAGAACGAAAAATAAATAAATAAATACATAAAAGTAGAAATAAATAAATAAATGCAGAAATAATAGTGAAAATAAATACATTTTGGTAATATAAATGGCTATTTCTGTATTATTATATTTGGGGATATTTGGGGATATTTAATTGAATTAATCAATCAACGATACCATTGATCAGCATTACCAAACGTGGACGTTCCACTAGAAACAAACATTGATGTATTGTTTTAATTTATTACTGTGAAGCTGCTTTGATACAACCTATGTTGTGAAAAGCGCTATATAAATACACTTGACTTGACATGACTATTTTTACATGTATTTATTTATTTATTTATGCATTTCTGTATGTATTTATTTATGTATTTATACATTTATTTATTTATTTATGTATTTCTATATTTATTTATTTATATATTTATATATGCATTAATTCTACATTTATTTATTCCTACATTTATTTATTTATTTATGTATTTCCACATTTCTACATTTATTTATTTCTGTATTTCCACATTTCTACATTTATTTATTTCTGCATTTCCACATTTCTACATTTATTTTTCCCTGCGCATGTATGCTAATTGACCTATGGCTAAGCCACACCCCCAAATGCGATGAGCCAATCACAGTACGCATAGCTAGCTAGGACATTCTCTGTTTCCACGTCCATTGCAATGCATTGCAGTTAGTCAGTTTTTATTCGTTTTTATGTTTTTTTCTTGTCATTTTGGCTTTTAAACAGTTTGTGTGTGTGATGTTGGTTGGGTGACAGTTGTAGGTTACAGTTTGACAAGAGTTTACAGTTTGACAAAAGCACAATGTTGTGTTTTACACAAATGTGACCCGTCACGGAAACCAGGGACTCAAGTCGGCAGCACAACTTTCGAGCAAAATGAGAAAGAAGCTTTTTTTTTTCAAAATTTGTGATTTTCGTTTTTTTGCAGAATCTGTTAGTTGAGATCACGAAGAAGCCTCTGCATGTTTGAGGTCCGTGTAACGCTTCACAATTCAGTTTTCAGACCATACAATGCAAATGCAAAAATGAAAAATTGAACCCAGACATTAATTTTTCTTGTTTTTCCAGTTACATTATCAATGGATATTTGCCTTTTTCTCCCCTTTTTCAATTTTACTTTTGCTAAATTGTGACTTCGGAAACAAACATTCGAATAAATGAAATCTAACCGATTTTCTATTTTTCCATTTTTCGTCTTGTAATTTGTGCCGTGGGCGGTACCATTAGCACGGGGGTGTGGCCGTGGACTAACTTAGTCTTTACTATCATTTCATTGATGTAACTGCTTTATTTACACTGCATGCACGTTTGAGGAGAAGTTTAAAAGACGGAACACAGGACGACATTTTTCACCCGAAGTGCCATCATTTTTATTATTAATAGTCTGTGCTAAATTAGGCAGTCTCGGACCGGCCATCGTGAGCAGCCGGGAAAAGTGAAATCCCGGTGGCCTGGATTTGGCACATTGCCCTTGTTTGTATTTACCTATTCATTCTTACTTTATTTTATTGATATATAGGCCTAGCTATATCCTTGTTGTTGTTCATTTTACATGGTACAGAAGCCTAGGCAGCCACAACCACGAAATCCCAGACAGTTCATTTTCAGTGCAGCAGAACGGGGGTGGCTCGCGAGCAGCAGCGCTTTTCAAGATCCTTCACGGGAATCTAGAATAACGATAAAAATTATAGCCTACTAAGCAAAAATATAGAAAAAAATAAGCATATTCCCCGTTTGTAGGCTAATACAATATTTAATGTCTATAGTGCTGATTCATTATCGAATGGCGAATTTAATGTGCTCGAATAAATAAATAAAAAACAAGCTGGGCAATGTGCCAAACGTAGCAAGGTATTTCTGTTTATTTATTGAAAATAAATAAATATTATTGCTTTTGATTTGCAGCACAGTAGCTATAGCCTATATCGCCTCATGCTCATATCCCGGCGAACTGCTTCTATTGTAATGAACAGACTAGAGTTCTACAACTGTGCTAGATTTAATGGCATTTTACGGGAACGAGAAGCGGTGTAGAGCTAAAGCACACAGAAGCTCAAGCGGATGCCGTGGTAACGAACAATGCCCGTTATAGTGAAAACATCTGCATCTTTATTGTATTGTAGACTATTACAAACGAGAGCTAAAAACCTAACAAAAAAAAATAAACTTTTTTTTTTTCTATATTTTCGCTTGGTAGTATTTTTATAAGGTCAATACAAACAGGTAGGGCAATGTGCCAAATCATACCCAGGCCACCGGGATTTCACTTTTCCCGGCTGCTCCCGATGGCCGGTCCGAGACTGCCTTATAATTTAGTACACGTAGACTATTAGCCTAATAATACAAGTTATGGCACTTCGGGTGAAAAAATGTTGTCCTGTGTTCCGTCTTTTAAACTTTCCCTCAAACGTGCATGCAGTGTAAATAAAGCAGTTACATCAATGAAATGATAGTAAAGACTAAGTTAGTCCACGGCCACACCCCCGTGCTAATGGTACCGCCCACGGCACAAATTACAAGACGAAAAAATGGAAAAATAAAAAATCGGTTAGATTTCATTTATTCAAATGTTTGTTTCTGAAGTTACAATTTAGCAAAAGTAAAATTGAAAAAAGGGGGGGAAAAGGCAAATATCCATTGATAATGTACTGGAAAAACAAGAAAAAAGAATGTCTGGTTTCACTTTTTCATTTTTGCATTTGCATTGTATGGTCTGAAAACTGAATTGTGAAGCGTTACACGGACCGTTTGAGATAGCAGTATTGGTATATTTAAAAGCGTACATTTTGATTTTGAAATCGGCTTGTTTTTCGGAGATTCTAGCACGCAGTAGGGGGCGTGTCATTGTCGGTGTGTATTTCCATACTGAATAAGCCGGCGTGGCTACTTATTATGCAGCGCTCTGGCCGGCTCTATCTGATTTCAAAATTCAATGAAGATGGACGCCAATAACATTACAATGTCCAGCAATCGATTTAAATAGTAGGTTACATGGGGTTTAATTTGTCGTTTAATGAGATGTAGCCTAATACATGTTGTCAGTGCCAATATATAGATCCGCCAACTTATCTAACGTGTATCTTAATGGTCCAGTGGTAGAGCTTTCGCCAGCCGTGTCAGAGGGTCTGAGTTTTTTTTTTCGTATAGTTTTTTTCTCTCATCAAAACGATTATGTTCAGCAGTGGTTGTATATCAAGCAGGGACACGCAAACGTTTGCATTATGTTTTGTGATATTAAACAGAACGAATAGAGAGTATACGCAATGGATTGAAGCGCGCGTCGAGTGAAGACAATGGGGTGTGTGCGTGAGCCACACGAGAGAACACTGCATCTGCGCCACTGATCGCCACGGCAACGAGCACTTTGATCACTTGATTTAAAAAAAACACATTTCAGCTAGTATCTTATTTAAAAAACGAACGAAATGAATGCTATAACCTACTAATAGCCTACTCATACTATATATATATATATATATATATATATATATATCACATAGCACATCTTGTTTTTGATTTGAACATTGTCTAGAGTTTATCTTATTTTTTATTCAGTGTACACAAGAGTTGCCTATACAGTTTTATCGGTAGATGCTAAGAGACATTTATTTATATATTACCTGCAAACTTTATTTTTTATTTTTTATTTGATGGCACATTTTCCTGGCCTTTCTGCTCCCCTCGTGCTTACAGCTTTACAGGGGGGTATGGCTTATCTAAATGAGATGTAAATGAGCCCTATTGTCACTCCCAGCAGGAGAAAGGTGAGAATCTTCAGACGCTGTTTTCTCCCCTTTGTGCGTTTTTGAGTGCCTACCTTTAAATGGCCATAACTTCTCCAAATATTATCAGATTTCCTTGTGTTACACATCGTTGGAAAGCTTGGAGACTACACTTTCAGAATATGTGAATAACTCAAAATGCCCCAGAACCGACATGTGTCCCTACTTTCCGTGACTGGTCTCAAATAAAAGTAGGCTAAACACTTTGCAGTTTTAATTATGTCCTGTATGAACAAAATGGAGTATGTTTTTATGTTTCCACTGTTCGATCGCGCCCGCTCTCTGACACACACACACACACACACACACACACACACTCCAGCATTGCAAACTGACATCGCAGCCCGTTCTTCTGCGCTCACACCAAACGCGAATAGAGCGTCAAATTCGCGCGTATCCGCGTCTAGTTCGACGCTTGAACATTTTGAATCCAAAGCGAATAGGACGTGTATAAAGCGAGCGTTTGAAGCGAAATACCACCAAACTATAACGTTTACACTGTGAACTGTAAATCTTTGTCTGGAGCTGAAGCTTATCGACCTTCTCAACAATAAAATCATTAATATAACCTTCCAATGCATATTTAAGGCCCTTTTGGTGACATCGAGATGATATATAATCTTTCTGTCTCCAAAAAATCATCAATTGCCTCCTGTGAAATGTCTCCTACTGTGACAGCTGCCAAAGCGCCTGTTACCAAATGTTGACTGTTTGTCCGAGTGAGTGGAGGGGGCGTGGCTTAGCCATAGGGCAATTAGCATACATGCGCAGGGAAAAATAAATGTAGAAATGTGGAAATACAGAAATAAATAAATGTAGAAATTTGGAAATACAGAAATAAATAAATGTAGAAATGTGGAAATACAGAAATAAATAAATGTAGGAATAAATAAATGTAGAAATAAATACATATATAAATATATAAATAAATAAATATATAAATACATAAATATATAAATAAATGTATAAATACATAAATAAATACATATAGAAATGCATAAATAAATAAATACATGTAAAAATACAGAAATAGCCATTTATATTACCAAAATGTATTTATTTTCACTATTATTTCTGCATTTATTTATTTATTTCTACTTTTATTTATTTATTTATTTATTTATTTATTTTTCGTTCTGTCATTTTTAGTCCTTCATATAACTGCTTCTATTGTTCTCATTTGTAAGTCGCTTCGGATAAAAGCGTCTGCTAAATGAATAAATGTAAATGTAAATGTATTATAAAACTCAAAAGGAGACATTTTTACAGTACATACAGCATGCCCAATATACAGACAACAAGAAAAGAAGTTTCAAATATGGAGCAAGTAATTTTATTTTTGATAAAAATATTTTTTAAGACTATCCTTTTTTTCTTTAGAACAACATGCACAATGAATCATTCACAAAACATGTATGATGAAATGGTTTAAGTAAATAGACTCTTGTAAACTTAAAGACTAAAAAAAGAGTTGTCAATGAAGTTGGCTTATAAGACTTTAACAATCACATTGCACACAGCACACAGATATTAATGTTGTCTATATGTAATAATGGTCTACTATTGTATTTACTAGCTAAACAATTAGTGCTTAGATACAATCTGTATCATGTTTTATTCTTTATGTGAAGATCTATATATTCAGAACGATATCACCCAATTTAACAGAAACACATCATAGTCATTGAGATCAACTAGTCTAGTTAAACAGGTTTTGCTGTGTACGCTTTGCCTCTAACATTCTCTCACAGCTAAATCCCCAGTGTTAACTTAGCACTCCTCAGTGTACATATGTGTCCACACTACAGAGTGCTAAAGCTACACTGTCAGATATTTAATAACATTAAATCTTGTAGTAAACAAAGAACGCTTCAGTGCGTCAGCGTCCTCGTGAAGATTAACAGGTTAAGAGCAGAATTTGGAGCATTAACAGAAAGGTCTAAAGCGACTGTAGATATAATGATGAGAAGTGTGAATTTACAACCTAGTGGACTTACTAGAAGACAGAAACATCTCCATCATCGACACTCCAGGATTCTTCAACACTCAACTGACTGATGAAGAGATGAAGAATGAGATGATGAAGAGTCTGGATCTCTCTGATCCTGGTCCTCACGTCTTCCTGCTCATCGTAAACCTGGGGAACTTTAAAGATGATGATGATAGGAACATTGTGGAGCAAATCCAGGAGAACTTTGGAGCTCAAGCTTTGAGGTTCACAATGGTGCTGTTTACTGGAAGAGAAAATATGTCAAGAACAGAATGGATGATCATAAGGTTTAGTAGAACATTTCGGGATCTTGTCAACTATTGCAGGAATAATTACCATGTGATCAACAGGAAAACTGTGATTGATCTAACATCACAAAGCTTCTAGATAAGATTGATGAAATCAAACAGAATGACAACGAGATTTACTTTAAGTTCCCAATAAAGAGCACAAAAGAAAGGAAAAAACAAGAGGAAGAAAATGACAGAAAAGAAGAGCAAGAGAAACAGCGAATAAAAATAGTCCAGGAAATAAGTGAATTGCATAAATTAAAAGAAAAACGATTTGTCAAAGACACAAATATTGTGCTTGAAAAGAAATATTTTATTTCTCATGAAACAAACAAAACTGAGAGAATGCAAGACAGATGTTCTAGAGTTCCACAAGAAAACAAGAATGATGAAGAGGAGGTGAATGAACAATCAGTGAAATCACTAAGCTTATTGGAAAAAACAGGAGAGAATAGAGGCCAGAAACCGGAAAAATGCTGGAAAACGAGTGGAACAGGAAAACTGGGCCAGAAGAAACAAATGACAGCGACAGAACAACAATCAAACCCTACAGGTAAGACATTGCATTTTATTACACTTTTCCCAAATATCATGACACATTTCTTGAAATGTAAATTTGATCTTATTTTTTCTGCTCTAAAGCTGTCTATGCCTCAGTCTCAGAGTCTATAAAGCACTCTAAACCTGGTGAGCACACAGATCTCAGGATCGTGATGGTTGGTAAAACTGGAGCTGGAAAGAGTGCAACAGGAAACACCATCCTGGGACGAAAGGTTTTTAAAGAAGAATTTTGTACTGAATCTGTGACTAAGACTTGCCAACAGTATAAGCAGAGGGTAGAGGGTCGAATCATCTCAGTAATTTACACTCCAGGACTGTTTGATACAAAAATCAGTGAAGTAGATCTAAATAATGAGATTGAAAAGTGTGTCATCCTGTCTGCTCCTGGCCCTCAAGTGTTTCTGCTGGTCATCAGACTGGATGTGAAGTTCACAGATGAGGAGAAGAACACTGTAAAGTTGATTCAGAAGAACTTTGGAGAAAAAGCTGCATGTTACACAATCGTTCTGTTCACTAGAGGAGATCAGTTAAAAATGCCCATGGAGGAGATTCTGGCAGAAAATAAGCATTTTAAAAAGCTAGTCAGACAATGTGAAGGTGGTTATTGTGTGTTCAATAACGCAGATGAAGATAATCGATCACAGGTCACTGAACTGCTGGAGAAGATGTGAGAATGAGAATGACGAAGGAGAACGGAGGAGAGCATTACTCAAATAAGATGTACAAGGAAGCTCAGAGGAAAATAGAGGAAGAAGAGAAGATGCAGAGAGAGGAAGAGAAGAAACGGAAGTTGGAAGAGGAAGAAAGGGTAAGGGAGGATGAAAGAATGAGGCTGTGGAACAAGGTTAAAGAGACAGTCATACTGGGAGCAAGCGTAGCAGGAGCAGGAGTTGGAGGTGCAGCACTGGCCGCTACTGGTGGAGCGTCACTACGCACAGCTTTAATCTCAGGAGCAGTAACCGCTGGAGGTGTACTTCTTGCCTCTGCTGGACTGACAGTGTCTGAAGTTTTAATCATAGGAGCAGTAACTGCTGGAGGTGCAGTAATGCTCTCTTCTGTATGTGGACTGCCTCTAACTAGAGCTTTAATTGAAAGAGGAATAGCAGCAATCCTCTCAAAATTTCAAATTACAGTTTCAGTTCGAGATTCCAAGTAGATGAAGAAAAAAAATAACCAACAACAGCAAAATGATGCTTACATCACAGTAATTTACTGCTCTTGTTTTACTGTGAATTCAAATTATAAAGTTGTCTTTAACCATGCCACTGTAAGGAATTATATTGTTTAGTACTGTAATTATTTTGAAGTCACCATAATTATGATTAGTGTTATAATTGATCTTGGACCTTATAAACAGAGTTGGGTATAACGCGTTACTGTATTTTAATTACTTTTTCTGATAATGCAGTTATGTGACGCATTACATTTAACATTTATGTAATTTGGTTAGTTACTGATGTTAATAATATTGAGTTGCTGTGTTACAAATGCATTGTTAAGAAAAACTATTAAGTAAAATGCATTTCTAATCACGTTTGGCGCGGCTGTGTCAGTTAATGAGCAAGCGCTTTAGTGAATCACTGGAGAACGTGTGCTGCTGAAATGGACGCAGACGAGTGTGGTAGTTGTTTCCTCAAGTGGAAACATAAACATTATTTTCATTTCATTGAATGTAAAAGCAAAAATATAACTGTTAAATGCAAACTGTGCACAATATCTAAATAACTTTCTACCACTATTAACTCGACCAGCAATTTGTTGAAGCACTTGAACAGAATGCATTCTGTGACAAAACTCGTCGCCAAGGAGGATACCCACGCCCGAGACGAGAGCGGTGCAACCTCGCCTAAACAAGCTAGACTGGGTTTTTGTTCAGGATCGGGAGGTAAGGTAACTTCTGGACAGGTGAAGAGAGGTGTAGCAGCGTATGTGGTGGAGGAAATGCTGCCCTTGTCGACTTTGTCGAAACATTAAAGTCATCTCACTCAAGTACAACACTGCAACACCATCGAGTGCTTCTCTAGAAAGACTTTTCAGTTTAGGCTATCTTGTGCTGACCACAAAGAGAAACATACTTTCCAGCAAGCGATTTGAGAAACTTCTTTTGATGAGATACAACCTCTATTTTACTGACAAGTAAAGTAAATGAAAAGTAAAAATTAATTTGTACCCTGTAGTAGTGTAGAATAAACTTTCACTTTGCAGTACATACATACTGAAAAACAACTACAAGCATTCAAATATGCAATGTTTTTTTCTTCTTTTTTTAAAATACTGTTTTCAAGTGTTATCAATTTAAAGTATTTTTCTTTAAATTCTTTAATGCACACAAACACAGTTAAGCTATACATGTTACACAAGGAAGGAATGTCGTAGATAAGACATACTGTACAGACACATTTAAAAAATACTACAGTTTTCATTATTAGGCATGTTTATGTTAATAACGTTAAGTTTAATTTCTAAAAATGTATTGAATCTTTAAGTCAAGTAATACTTTTGTAATATTTTTCAGTCAATATTAAATTACGTAAAGAACTGAGTTTCACTTTGTAGTGTATCCTTGTAGGTTTGATAGGGTTTCAAGTTAACTTCCCAGCTAACAGACTTTTGTTATAAGAACGTTCTCCAAATATATTAAGTGTTGGTTCTGAGAACGTGAAAAATGTCCAGTTTTCTTGACGTTAGAGGAACGTGTTTTAAAAGGGATAATGTTCCTCAAACGTTCTTTCAACTTAATTTTGATTTAAAATTCAACATTATAGGAACGTTGATTTCTAACATTACAAGAACATAAAATGTCCAGTTTCCTTAATGTTACTAGAATGTTATTTACAGGTTAGTGTGATGTTCCTGAAACATTCTTTCAATCATCTTTCGAAAGAGTAATAAGAACACAAACTAAAACTTTATTCAGACACAGCCTTAGATGAACTGAAGATAAAAGACATTAACTCAAGATCTGATGAAACAACTCCACAAACAGCATTACCAGCTTCACTTATTACTAACCAGACTGACTTTATTTCTGTCACACATCTACAGAAGCTCTTATTGAGAATTAACAGAGGTTTAGATGTTGATGTTTTATTGAAAATGTTTAGTTTGAGGTCACCATCATGGAGATCAGTGTTTGCTTTAGTTGTGCTCTTGACCCTTGACTTACTTTAAATTGGTGCTTTATCAGCAATTGCACACAAACTATTCGCTTTTTCGTTTCGCTTTTTCGTTACGCATCCGTGCCTTAAGAGGAAAAAACATTAACACGGATTTCACTGACAGGCAAGATACTGAGGATCAGCATGGAAATACCTCTTCAAAGTAAGTCATTAGTCTGTCTATCTATCTAACTATCTATCTTGCTCATCTCATTTACAGTGTCAGTTCTGAATATTGTGCTGTTGGGCTCGACTGGAGCAGGAAAGAGTGTGTCAGGAAACACCATCCTGGGTGGACAGAGAAAGAGTCTGAGACCAAGATTTGTACACTGGCGCATACAGAGGTGGATGGACGAACAATCAATGTCATCAACACTGTAGGACTCTCTGATACAGTCATAAGAGGCGTTCAGAGCAAAATCGAGCAGATATTTGACTGTACACATCATGGTGTTGATGTGTTTCTGCTGGTGATCAAACTGGGTGTGAAGTTCACAGAGGAGGTCGTTACAGCTGTGAAATGGATCCAGGAGAATTTTGGAGAAAAGGTCTTAAAACACACAATAGTGCTCTTTACTCACGGAGATCAGATACAAGGCCTAATAGAAGATTATAGGAGAATGTAAAACACTGCGTTCAGTGGTTGATCAGTGTTCAGGAGGTTTTCATGTTTTTAACAACAAAGATAAAGATGGATCTCAGGTCACTGAGCTTCTGGAAAAGATTGAGTCACTGAGGAGAAAGAATGTATATGAGAGATACAGAGAGCAGGACCATAAGGAGACTCTGAATAACATTTTTCTCAACAAGCTTGTGACTGGAGCAGCTGTAGGAGTGTTAGGAACAGCAATAGCTGTTTATATGCACTCTAAAAATAATTATGTGACTTAGTAATTATTACAGTAATATTTAACTTTATTAACTTAATAAAATCTCTGAATATCATTTACTTGATTGTTTGAGTTAAACATACCAAAAAAATTGACTAAAAATAGGAGGAGCAGCAATAGCTGTTTATATGGGAACAGATCGATTAACCACAGGAGAGACGGCAGCATCAGGAGCACTTCTCAGTGTTTGCTGCTGGACTCGATTGTGTGTGTGAGAAAACACACCCCTAGACAAACATGTGTAATTGTAAGATGATTAGAACCACAACACATTTGAAATCTAAACATCAGATTCTTCAAAATTAGAACAACAATGGTGTGTAAAATATGTGTGATGAAAAATAGTGTATGTTAAACTAAACTAAATGGGCTGGACATTTCACAGATTTCTTTAAACTAAATAAAAAATAAAATAAAATAATTGAACCCATATTTGGTGCATTATGTATGTATGGTGCATTAGACTATTGTAGGAGTGTGTCCTGACCTGTAGGTGGTGCTGTCAGAGTGTCATTTTAATAGCTTAGTTTCATCATCAATTTAATGTTATTTTTTATGTGTGTTCACCTGTCCATCAATTAACGAAAGTCAGGTTCTAAGTTTTCCTCCAATTTGAATTAATAAGTTAATCATTTGTCGTTTTTGTGGTGGGATATGCACTGATTTATTTTTTATTTTATTTTATTTTGTTGCACAGTTACTGTTGTCGAGAAACAAGCATTAAAGTCTCTAAACCGAAACACAATTAGTTATGTTAGTTATTTCAAATGTTAATCTTGTTGTCAGAGAGCAATACAAACAAATCCAAATCCAAATTCACTGACTGTGCACTTCATCATTTAGTGAAGTAAGTCACAAATCTCATCCCTAATTAAAAGTGGGTTATTGATATTAATCTCAAAATTGTCACCGTCAACATTGCCATGATTCAAATCAGATGTTCCAATTTTTTACTTTTTAAAAAAAATATTTCACATGAAGAACTTTTAGACACTATGACAGAATCATATTAGGACATGCAGTCACATGAACACTTAATATATAATATGACAAAAATAATCACCAATGGAGTCAAAGAGTTTACTCTGAATTAGATCAGTGATTCAGGTCACAACATGATCTTTATCATCAACAAGCTTTCTTTTACTGTTTTGTCCAAGCACAGTTACAGACAACAAAACAAACAAAACAATATTCTAATGTTAAAAAGCCATCAAACTGCCTAACAAAAATAAACACTGATCACAATACTGGTGACATCAAACTAAACTATTATTTTCAATAAAGCATCATCATCTAAAGCTCTGTTAATTCTCAATAAGAGCTTCAGTGAGTATGGTGAGGCTGCAGACCTGGAGCCGGGAGATTTACAGTTTTACGCCCCTGTTGTTCCTGATGCGTCCAGTAGGGGGAGGCTGTACAGTAAACGACACAAACTGAGGTATGTTAAATAATCTGCTAAATGTATTGTTGTTTAACAATGATACAACATTTATTATTTATAAATGATTAGCTAAGGGTAGACATCAGTCCATTTCTATATGTCAATAGATGGGTCTACTAGATATGGCAATATATAATTTTTGTTCCCTTGCATTAAAACACTCCACATGGTGTCTGGGGCAATGTTACAGTAGATATTGGAAATGTGTGATTTATTTTTTATAAATGAGATGATCTAATTATCTCATTTATATCTTAATTGACATTTTTCTTAAAATAATAAAAAAAAATAATTCCATCCAACTTTTGCTTCTTTTTTTATTTTTTTATCAGTGAGCGTGAGCACTTTGACGGGATAGAAAAACAGTTAAAGAAGAGTGGCAAGCCATAGGAGGTCATCATAATTCATAAATAGTGTTAATAAATAACTTTTTGTGAACAACAATATTGTCTCTTTCTTCTAAATGGCCCTTGGAATTTTAGAAATGGGATAAATTGTGTTTGTCTTCATAAAATGCTATGTAGGACACTGTTGTGTAGCTGTATGATGACCAATAGAGAATATTACAGCAGATATTTCATCGAGGATCCTTATGATTACACTGTCTAATGGGCTAAATATGGTTAATATCTAAATGTAACTTTATATTAATTACACAACTACATATATCACTCAGTTTCCTGTATATAACTATTCTACAGTAGGTCATATATCATTACTTGTCATCTGATCCAACTATGTGTGTAATTAATTTTTTAATTAACAAAAACAAATAGTCTTCTGTAGGCTGAGTGAAGAGAGTGAAGCCCAACTGAATATCTACAGATATTTTAATCTGTATTGCAGACCATTCAACTGTCTATCGTTACACTAGTAATGTTTATATTTAAATTAACAAAAAACACTAAATTAGTCAAAGTCTATGGACAGGACGGACCTGGACAGTTATTAATGTGTAAGTTTCAAGCGTTGATTTAATGATGTTATTTTGTCGTATATCCAATTTGGACATGCATCAGGAACAACAGGGGCGTAAAACTGCCTGGGCCGTATATCTACCCGCTCCAGGTCTGCAGTCTCCACATAGGCTTCTGTAGACTCTGGAATAAAGTCAGTCTGGTTAGTAATAACCAAGCGGCAACATTCTAATCTGAAAAATGAAACCTACCTGGAAGTGCGAAAAACTGTAATACATCGAAAATCCGCTAGGGGCAGGTCCCAAAAGGGAGCAAATGTCCATAGACCCCCATGTTAAAATGTCCGTTTTCACAGCATAAATTCATGTTTTTACAGGTTGGTCCCATGGACTTTAATTGTATTTTTCGATAGGTTCCGAGTGCCTGACAACTGTGAGGGGGGTGAATTTTTTTCTAACTCGTTAGTTTAGATCGTATTTAGATATAAAATGTATGACAAATAAGGGCGTGGTTAACTTTGATTTACAGCTTGATTGACAGCTGATAACGAGCATAGGCTGCGCCAAGTGGAATTCCTGAAATTTGACGTCTCGGCCATGATCTGACACAACACATCATACCACCTCTGTATCCTTTCTGAACATTTGTATTGAAATATCGTACATAAAATGGGTTGCTCTGCTATAAACTGCACTAACTGACACTGTAGGAGGACTTTGCTCCAGTTTTTCCGGTAAGTGACATTCCACTACTATTTCACGTAGTTAGCACTATTTAGCATCAATGTTTGTGGGCAGTGGCACTGCAACAGTTAGCATTAAATCGCCTCGGATAAGTTAGCGTCCGAGGTACTTTACCCATAGACATAATAAATGCAGAGGAGAAAGGCCGCGAAATTTAAAAATACTACTGTTATTGTGTCACGAAATGTAGTTTTAAGAGTTTTTCAGTCGACAATGTAGTTGTTTAAAGCTCAAATCTGTGGTTTATTTATAAAGATAGCGCCTATTTAAAAATGTTATCTAACGGTTTCGTAGCTGTGAGATCCAGCGATCACCGGGCGCTCAGCGCTCATGTACCCCGCCGAGAACAGCCTTACCTCGGCTAGTGCTTCTGACGTTCGGCGCTGGACCTGATGTCTTTAGTCTAGTGGTTAAACATGAGAATAATTCGTCTTGTGTATATCTAACGGGCGATCTTTGGTCTCATTAATCTATAATTTGTTCCTTGGCAAATCGTTTTGGCTGAGGGCAAAGTGAAGTTTCATAACTTTATATATTTAGGCTATTTAACTTTAACGTTGTAGCCTGCTGTATGTTTGACTGAATCGTTTACTTTATTTCTTGACTTGTATTCTTCTTCTTATACCTTTTAAAAACTGAATTTAACAAAAAGTGAAAAAGTGAAAAAAATGTAACAAAAAGAGACAGGGTTGCGTAATTTTATTTTATATAGCCTATGTAAGAATATTTTGAAATATATAAATTTACATGATTTATTATTGTTATATTGTTATTATAATAATATACCACTGCTTGGCCGAAGAGGCGGGTCCACCGGCCGGCTCAGTCTCACACAAAGCCCGCCCTTTTACCCATATATGGATTGGCCAGAAGGTGGGCGGGGTTAGGATTTCCCAAGATTTTCCAAGATGGCGCCACCCATACCCCCCATAAACGGCCTCAAAACCGTTCTTCATAAAGTCTATGGGTGACGTCACAGACGCTTTGTCCATATTTTTTACAGTCTATGGTAAAAACTGAAGCTGGTAATGCTGTTTGTGGAGATGAGATTGTGATGTATAAAATGTGAACAAGATTGTTCAGATTGTAAATGTATTTCTCTCTTAAGTTTATTTGATTTCTAAGCTTATGCCTAAAACTGAATACCAAAAATTCTGATATATATATATATATAGAACAAAGTAACCGAAGCATCAAATACACAAGAAACAATGACTGTCACTCTCTCACAAAGTGTCAAAGAGAATGAAAGAGTCTTAATGTGGGTGATGAACCTTTTTGTATTGGTTGTGGTCTGAACAGAGGGGTAAATTATTCCACAATCCAATAATCCACTTTCTAGTCTAGATTGATATCTGAACACAGGCTTCTGTCACTCATTTGACGCTGCTGTAGATCACTGATGAATCTTTCACAATCTGAACAGTTGATCGCCTAAAAATCAGCTCCTAAAAAAACAGGAGCAAAACAATATTATAGCTGATATAACATGTGCTGGTTAAGCTGCACTGGTTAAGTTAGTGGTTAAACTGGTACTGGTTATGATGGTGCTGGTAAAGCTGGTGCTGGTTAATTTGCACTGGTTAAACTGGTACTGGTTATGATGCTGCTGGTTAAGTTGGTGCTGGTTAAGTTGCACTGGTTAAGTTAGTGGTTAAACTGGTGCTGGTTAAGCTGTTACTGTTTAAATTGGTACTGGTTAAGTTGGTACTGGTGAAGCTGGTACTGGTTTAGTTGGTACTGGTTAAATTGGCACTGGTTAGGTTGTTACTGGTGAAGCTGGTGCTGGTTAAGTTGGTACTGGTTAAGTTGTTTTTCTCACCTCACTGCAGCATCAGGCTGATGAACTCTTATTTCATCATATTGACATTCATTCTCCTCTGCTCTCTTCATCTTTGTCTTTCTGTGATGTTGGACAGTTGTGTACTGGATCTCCTCAGTATCTCTGGATTCAGGAGTTTTTCCTCTGAATCTTCTGAGTTTCACATTGGCATACAGAGCGCCATTGGCTGAATCCGGTTCAGAAAGAGGCTTGTTGATTGCAGGAGAAGAAAAGGACAGAATGAGTATCAGAAGTGAAATAATCAAACTGATTGTACTGTAAATATACTAATGATTATCACATTATTAGAAAATAAATCTATATTAAAACTGTAACTATATCAGAAATTTTAACGAAACCATGCAAAAAAAATAAGTGATTTTGTTTCATGTCAAAAGTGATTTCTTTCTTCATGTGTCACACCACCTGAGGGCGCTGTACATACAGTTTGAGAATCACTGGTCTAAAAAGAAAGACATATTAGTTTATGAATGTTTTTACTGGATATTATTAATAAAGACTAACAATTTATACAGACTAACAATTGGTAATGTTAGTTTCCCGTACAGTTACAGTCTGAAACACAGATAACGGCTGATCGATTCATTCTCTGCTTTTGTGAAGTCATGTGTCATGAGCTGGGTTTGTTCTCTCTCTCTCTCTCTCTCTCTCTCTCTCTCTCTCTCTCTCTGTGCGCATGCGTGAGCGTCTGAGCTGAACGGGTGTGGAGTGTGGAGTGCGAGAGCTTTGGCCTGCGGGCTGTGTCTGCTAGACACAGGAATCTGCAAGACACCTGATGTTAACAAGAATCTGCTTGTTAACATCAGGTGTCTTCAATAATGTTCAATCATCACTAAATTAATCACTTAATTATCTCATTAACTTAAACACTCTTGAGTGTGGACTCATACACTCCCAGGAGTGTTAATTTAACACTGGAGTTTTTGCTGTGCAAGAGCCGTAGTTAACTGACAAGCTGAGCCATATCGCATTAAGTATCGCTGGCGATACGTCCGCGATATTGATGTGATTTGGCTCAGCTTGTCAGTTAATTACGGCTCTTTGTAGTAAATGCCGCTCCATCTGAAAGCAGGTGATGGCGATTTACTACTAATCAAGGAACCGGCTTTACTGACGAGATGCGCATAACAATCTCACGATATATATCGCACAGCCCTAATCAAATACATTGCAGTGAATCTTTTATTTGCATCTTAAGTTTATAGGCAATAATAATGACAGGTTTGCGAAAGTGTAGAACTCGGTGAGCTCGCGCAAAACACATCTTCAGGACAGCGACTAATTTAAACGCCTCTGATTGGCCAATGCGTTCAACAGACATGTCAGTGATTGGCTACAATGCTCAACGCTGCCGTACGCCGTGTGTGCGCTACGGTTTAGTCTCTGTCTCGCATGCGTGCTCGCTCTAGATTCCGGGAGATTTTAACTAATTTGCGCCATAAATAGTGGTCCATCCAGTAGTTAAGAGCCTGAATTGTTTATAGTAATTCTGAAATTTAGTGCACACGAGTAAAAAAAAATACAGCACAGAAGAATGTCTAATTTAGCGTGAGATTTCTTTGTTAAGCGTGAGAGCGTGAGATTGAGGCTGAATGCGTGACTGTCACGCCAGATGCGTGAGAGTTGGCAACCCTGCACCGGTAATGCCTTTGATTCAACCGGCGAAAAAGATCTTGTTGTCGAATGTTCCACCTTTTATAAAGGATTAAGTGATCCAAAGAGAGCTGGTCAGGCACGGAAAAATAGTTTCGCAGTTTAAAAAAATCACCTTAAATTGCAAATCGGCACAGTTGAAGCATATTGTTTGTCAACTTCTTGTTTTTGTTTTGCACAGTTTCTTTTTTTCTCATTTATTTATGAGTAATTTAAGACTGGGCAGGCTGAACATGAATGGTGCAAGGGATTTTAGGAAAAGAGCAATACTTTATGAGTTGATAAGACAAAAAAAGATTGATGTTATGTTTCTTCAAGAAACACATAGGGATATAAAAAATGAAAGTGAATGGATGATGGAATGGGAAGGAAAGGTGATAGTGAGTCACAAGACTACCACTTGTGGAGGTGTAGCAATTTTACTAAGAAATAATATAAATCCAGTCTCATGTGAAATAGAGCATGTAGTCGGGGGAGAGTTGCTGAAGTTACGGCTTGAGTTTGAACATTTTTCTGTTGTATTTATAAATGTGTATGCTCCAGTATTGGGAAGTGAAAGAGTGATGTTTTTAAATAAAGTTAGAGATATTGTGAAGAGTTGTAAGTCTGAAGAGTTTTTATTTCTAGGGGGTGATTTTAATTGTACAGAAGATGATAAAATTGATAGAAATCACAAAGAACCACATATGCCTTCGCAGTGTGTTTTAAAAGTAATTCTGAAAGAATGTGAATTGTATGACATTTTGAGGGTTCTAAATAAAACTCAGAGGCAGTACACATGGACACAAGTGAGGGAACATTATGTGACAATGGCTAGACTGGACAGGTGGTATTGTTTTAAACATCATTTTAATATTATTAAACAATGTGCAATTTCTCATGTGGGTTTCTCAGATCATGGTCTAGTCAGTTGTAATGTTTTTATCACTAATGTAAAGCCAAGAAGTGCTTATTGGCATTTTAATACGGTTTTATTGCAAGATAAATTTTTTTTGTGAGGTGTTTGGCCATTTTTGGCAACAGTTTAAGAATAAGAAGTCATCCTTTGACTCTTTGCAACAATGGTGGGACATTGCAAAAATAGAGATACAGCAACTGTGCCGTATGTATACGTTCAATGTTTCGAGAGACATTTCCCGATCCCTGAAAGATCTAGAGAAAGAGATAATTGAAATGCAAAATTTAATGGAATCTGTTAGAGACAGAGAATGTGTCAAAATTTTAAAGGATAAAAAGAAAATTTTAGATGATATGTTGGGGGTTAAAGCACAGGGTGCTCTGGTACGCTCGCGTTTTCAGAGTGTAGCACAGATGGATGGCCCAACCAGTTTCTTTTTTGGACTTGAGGCTAAGGAAATAAGAAAAAGAGCGGTAGGTTTTTATTCTGAGTTATATAAGAGTGGTCACGTGGAGGTGAACGATATAGCCAGTAAGTTTTATGTGAGTCTGCCTAAAGTTCCGGATGAAGCAAACACTGAGCTGGAAAAACCTTTTACGAAAGGTGAGCTGTATAACGCCCTAAAGAGTATGGAGTGCGGGAAAGCTCCAGGGATCGACGGAATTCCTGTTGAGTTTTATAAATCACTCTGGGCAGTTTTGGGTGATGATCTTCTGGAGGTGATTAATGACAGCTTGACCAGAGGGTCGCTGCCGACAAGCTGCCGGAGAGCAGTGATCACCCTGTTACCGAAAAAAGGAGACCTCAGAAACATAAAGAACTGGCGACCTGTGTCATTCTTATGCTCTGATATAAAAATCCTATCTAAAGCCTTAGCAGTCAGGTTGAGAGAAGTGATTGGTGGGGTCATACATATAGACCAGACATACTGTGTTCCCAATAGATCGATATTTGACAACATTCATTTAATTAGAGATATTTTGGACGTCTCTGGATCATTGGGTTTAGATTTTGGCCTTATTTCCTTAGACCAGGAAAAAGCCTTTGACCGGGTTGAGCATAAGTACCTCTGGAAGACTCTGAGTGAGTTTGGTTTCAGCCCGGGTTTTATTAAAATGATTGGGGTGTTGTATGCAAACATTGAGAGTATACTCAAAATAAATGGAGGTTTGAGTGCTCCTTTTAAAATTACAAGAGGTATTAGACAAGGGTGTGCACTTTCTGGCATGTTGTATGCTTTAGCCATTGAACCTCTGCTGTTAAGGATTAGGGCAAACATTGATGGGTGGAGTATACCGCAATCTGGGTGTAAGATTAAGTTATCAGCTTATGCTGACGATATTGTAGTTATGATAAAAAATCAAGAGGAGGTAAACACTTTACAGGTAATTTTAAATGAGTTTGGTCAATTGTCTTCAGCTAAAGTAAACTGGTGTAAGAGTGAAGCCATTGTAGGCGGAAAATGGGAAGGTAGATGCCTTCCTAAACTACCTGGTGGACTTGAGTGGAAGAAAAGTGGTTTATCTCGGAGATGATTCAATGTTCCAAAAAAACTGGGAAGGGATTTTGGAAAAAACAAAAGGACGTCTGGAAAAATGGAGATGGTTGTGGCCAAAAATGTCCTTTAGAGCAGTGGTTCCCAAACCTGTCCTGCCGGCACCCCAACACTGCACGTTTTCTTTGTCTCCCTAATCAAACACACCTGATTCAACTCATCAGCTCATTATCACATGGGTTAATGAGCTGATGAGTTGAATCAGGTGTGTTTGTTTAGGGAGACAAAGAAAATGTGCAGTGTTGGGGTGCCGGCAGGACAGGTTTGGGAACCACTGCTTTAGAGGACGTGTGACAATTATTAATAATCTGGTGACTTCAACGTTCTGGCATCGTTTGGCGGGTACTGAGCCGCCAAGTGGACTTCTCGCAAAACTGCAGGCTGTAATAGTGGATTTTTTCTGGACTAAACTTCACTGGATACCGCAGAGTGTGCTCTATCTTCCTAGAGAGGAAGGGGGACAAGGACTGATACACCTGGTCAGCAGAGGAGCAACCTTTCATTTACAGTTCATTCAAAGACTTTTAACAGGTCCAGAGGATCTGGTTTGGAGAAATGTTGCTGGATCTATTTTAAGACAAGCTAGAGGTCTGGGTTTGGACTTTACTTTGTTTTTAATGGATTCTAACAAGATTCCACTGAATGGACTGACACCTTTTTATAAGGGGCTTTTTAGAGTGTGGAGCTTTTTTAAAAAGAGAAGAGAGGTTTCGGAGTCTGTGTTCGGGGGGTACTGAGTTAAATAACTCGCAAGGGGTAGCATCTGGTCTAAAATTAAAGTCGGAAAGATTGGCAAGAAAATTGTTGGAGGTTTTAAAACAGAGACTTACGATGGAAGAAAAGCTTCTACTTGTGATTTATGGGGAAGGGAAAGTTTCTCCAAACAATAAAGATCCTTTTCCTGAAGTTTTCTTTACTCCTGATTTTAAAGGAGCTAATGGGGGGATGTTGGAGAACTTGGAAGATTTAAGTATTCACGAGGCTGACCGTAAGAAATTGTATCGAAACTGTGTTAAAGTTTTAAATAAGAAAGTTTTAGATGGAAGAGTAGACACTGTTTGGAGAGACAAACTTGGCTTGGATCAGAGTATAAAACCTGTGTGGAGAGTATTGTATAAACCCCCTTTGGGAAAAAGAGTGGGGGATCTTCAATGGAGGATTTTACACGGGGGAAGTTGCTGTCAATGCTTTTATAAGTGTTATTAATCCTAATGTGTCTAATGGGTGTCCTTTTTGTACAAAAAGGGAGACAATCTTTCATTGTTTTATGGAGTGTTCAAGGTTGGGTTATTTTTTTTTTTTTTTTTGATTTTCTTAAATTGTTGTTTAACAAGTTAAATGAATGTTTTACTGTTCAGAGTTTTATTCTTGGTTACCGGTATGTAGCAAAAAATAGATTTATAGGTGAAGCAAATTATAGGTGAAGCAAAAATGGCAATATATTTAAGCAGGAAGAACAAAATTGAAGGGTCAGAAGGATGTGAAGTTGTGTCTATTTTAAAAAACAGGATAAAATCAAGAGTGTGGATTGATTTTAAATTCTATAAAATGATGAAGGACTTGATGTCTTTTTCAAATCAGTGGTGTTACAATGATGCAGTTTGTTTTGTTGTAGATGATCTTTTATTTTTATTTTAGTATCACTAATGTGACATGTATTGTTGTGGTTATATTTATATTGGAATTGTGTTGTAATGTATAAGAATTGTAAAATAAATGTTTTGTTAAATTCTCAATTCTCTGTTCATCATTGCAATTAGCACTTTCGCTGCTTCTCTGTGACACCTGTTCTCACTTTAGTCTCATTACTTTCTCGTTTGTTCCCCTTGTTCTTTGTCGGATTATTACGTGTGTACGTGAGTCATGCCTGTGTTTTATGTTATCTCCATGAAGATTTAGCTTGTGTTATCTTGTCTAGTCTAGAGGAGTTGTGCTCGTCTTGTGTGCTTTCTCTGCCCTGTCACCCTGCTGGCCTCCTACTGTTTTCTCTCTGCAGCTTTGTGGACACTTACAAGGTCTGTGTTACTGCCCTACGTGAATTACCAGCTCTGCAAACTATCACCAAGAGTCTTCAGTATCTGCTGACCTACTGTCCACTGACTGTGAGTTTATTCCAGTTCTGTGTCGTTGCACGACAGACTGCCTGTGTTAATCCTTCATTAAAGACTATTGCAAGAACTTGCCTTTGTACGTGGATCCTCTGTTTCTTCTGACATCATGTTTAGATTTACATCTTTCACTGTGAGATCTTCAGATTTAACACTCCTTCGTTTCTTCCTGTTATAATCACAGACATTAACAGCATATGGATAAATGTATCAATTTAAATGAAAATATGAATGCTGTTTTTGAAGATTACTAATAAAACACAAATGAATAATTTCCTTTTACATCAGACCAAAAGTGAATTTATAAAATCACTGCAGTTTATTTTATTGTGCTCACATTATAAAGAGAATGAAGATGATGATGAAGGTGATGATGATGAATAATCCTCCAGATGCCGCTGTGATCACAATCACATTCCCAGCAGCAACATGATGAACTGAAAGAGGAAGATCATCATGATTAACTCTCCAAACTGATGAATGATGTGAAGATACAGGAGTGTGTTAATAAAAGCTTCACCTGTGACAGTTACAGCGTCTGATCTCTGAGATCCATGTTGATTGTGAGCCTGACAGTAGAAGCGTCCACTCTGTAGTGCACTGAAACTCTGTCCAGATCCAACAGCTGAGGTTTCATTCTCCTTAAACCAGCTGAAGTTCAGAGCAGGAGGGTTTGAGTCACTGACTACGTTTACATGCAGCCAATAACCCGTTCAAAACCGGGATATTAGCAATAACCCGGTCGCGCACGGCCATGTAAACACCGGCAAAAACCCGGATATGCTCATATCCCGGTTTTTAAAAACCCGGATATTATACCTGGGGTACCCCTTTTCTAACCTGAATGTTTGGTCATGTAAACGCGTATCGGCATATCCCCATCAAAAGGAACATTGATTTGTGTTCTGCGCATGTTCTATTCGCAAGGAATCTTGGTCTTTTGAGTAGAGACAGCGCATACAAAACCCCGCGTGCAGTACACCGGAAGTAAACAAGAAATAGAGGTAAACATGGCGAGACGCAGCACAGCACCACACTTTTGGAGCGAAGAGGAAAGCGCAAACAAAGGCGATCGCTATCTGCCCCGAACTATTCACTATCCGCGTGCTGCTGCTGTTGTTGTTGTCTTTGGATACAGGAAGAAGAATCGGAAATGACGCATATTGCGTCTTAAGGTTGTCCGTACGTCCAGACGCTAACCGTGCGTCGCCGTTTACATCGGGATATTGCCCATTGATTACAAATTCCATGTATACAGGAGTAACTCTCTCTGCTCACGCATGTAAACGGGTAATTCCGAATGTTTTTAGAAACCCCTAACCCGACCATAACCCGGATATTGGCTGCATGTAAACGTAGTCACTGATGCAGTTCAGAGTCACTGAATCTCCCTCCACTATTACACCAGATCCACTCATCAACACTGAGACGTTTCTGGGTGGGTCTAAAACAGACAAAAATTAAAGTTAAATGAATTTTAGAAAATTTTGAATTTAGAACATTTAAACAATGTGCAGGTGATCATTTACTCACACATAACGTTTAATGTCACATTATCAGAGTATTTCTCTCCATGTTCATTGGTGGACTTGCACTTGTATTCTCCACTGTCATCAGAGCTGATCTTTGAGATGTTGTAGATTCTTCCAGATCCTACAATCGTTCCTCCTTTAAACCAGCTGAAGTTCAGAGCAGGAGGGTTTGAGTCACTGATGCAGTTCAGAGTCACTGAATCTCCCTCCACTATTACACCAGATCCACTCATCAACACTGAGACGTTCCTGGGAGGGTCTAATAACAATCACCAAATTATTTAAGACCTCTGACACATTTTTAAAATGACTAATATGAACCAAATTAATCAAAACAGAATTAGCATCTTATGTTTTATAATAAACTTACACATGACGTTTAAAGTCACATTATTAGAGTATTTCTCTCCATGTTCATTGGTGGACTTGCACTTGTATGTTTTACTGTCATCAGAGCTGATCTTTGAGATGTTGAAGATTCTTCCAGATCCTACAATCGTTCCTCCTTTAATCCAGCTGATTTCTGCAGGAGGGTTTGAGTCACTGATGCAGTTCAGAGACACTGAATCTCCCTCCACTATTACACCAGATGGACTGATGGACACTGAGACGCTCCTGGGAGGATCTAACACAGGACAAAATGTAATCTTTAAATCATCTCATTTAAACGATCTCTGTTTTTAAAAAAACAAACAAATATGTTCTCACACGTGACATTGAGCTGAACATCAGGAGAGATGTGAGTGTGTCCGTCTACAGCACAGCTATATCTGCCTGAATCCTCTCTTCTGACTGACTGCAGCAGGAGTTCATTGTTTCTGTCTCTTCTCTCAGTTAATGGCTGTGAGTTTCTGTACCAGATGAATGTTGCTCTGTCAGTCAGAGTGCAGCTGCTTTTACATCTCAGAGTGACTGAATCTCCCTCTGTCACTCTCTCAGGAGACTCCACCTGAAGATCTGAACACAACACACACATTATATCTAGTGCTGCTGTCATACACTGATTATTATTCAACATAATGCACAGAAGAAGAGATACATCTCATCGAAGTCACCTGTGACAGTAAGAGTCACTCCTGCATAACCAATCCATTTTCCATCAGGTTTATCAGTGATGAATCTGAAATAGTACTTGCGTGAATCCTTCAGTGTCACATGACTCAGTCTGATGGTGCAGTTCTGCTGTTTATCTCCCAGATACTGAAGCCTCTGACTGTATTCAGGGTCATTAGACAGATCTGGAAACTCTTCATCTTTTTTTGTATCTTTTTTTTTAGTCCAGAACACTTTCTTGATCTGATGTCCAGTAGGGTATGTATAAATGCATCTCATTATCACTGTTGAGTCCTTTAGTGCACAGATGTGTGAAGGACTGTAACTCACATGCCAATCATCACTAGAAACCCCTGAAACACAGAATTCATCATAATGAAAATGCTGTTTTATCAGTTACAACAGACCATGAAAATATGACAATACTTTATGACTATTTAAAAACTCAATATTTTGAGTGATGACAGGAAATAAAAGCTCCTCTTCTCAGAATCTATAGAGTGATAAATGATCTCAGTGTGATTTACTTCATGACCTTTGATGGAGGATGTTGCAGAAATAAACACACAGAAACAGAAGTGTGAAAACAGAACTAAGGTGTCAGTCATAAAATGCTGCACTATCAAATATTCAAACACATGAATATATATATATATGATCTGGCTATACACTGATGTTTGTCCAATCAAATGCTCTGATGAGTGAGAAAGACACTCCCCTGAACCACCTGACACTGACTAGCAAGCAGCAAAAAAAAAAAAAGCAACTCATGTTCAAGACTGTGACGTAAGTAAAAACTACTGGATATTTACATACTTAAATATTTAAATACATCAACATACCACAGAAAACTGCTCATTAATCATCATAAAAAAAATAAAAAAAACTTCACATCAGAATAAAAGGAAAAATCGAGCAGCAACTAGTTGTTTTAGCGCCTCAGAAGTTGAAATGTAAGAGAGACTCACCGTGAATCATGAGCAGAAAGAAGATCAGAGGAAGAGGAGGAGCCATTCTGACCCACATCAGCATAACATATATCTATAATACAGCATTAAACATCACTTATATGCTCATAAACAGTGTATGTTCATCACCCTAAACAGCTCTGTGTGTTAATAAGATCTTTGCACATCTGAAGATTATTAATGCTCAACATCGGTGTGTGTAAATTAACTGATCATTAGATGAACAGAAGATATTCCTCATGTCAGGAATCATATGAGCTTCATCTATAGAAATAATCATCAGTTTTCATTTAATTACAAATGGTGTTGAAGCTCTTCAGATCAACAGCAACCAAATGACTGACTGCATTAATACATGCACTTTTGAATCTAAAGATCGATTAGTAAATGCTCTTACCCGTTTCACCAACACTCATGACCAGTGACGAATGAACTGAATAAAACCAGCGTTGGGTTTTATGTGGTCAACACGTTATATTTAACACAGGATATGACACTTCCACCAGTGCCGATAGCGGAAGCAAAGTTTAAACATGGCAACATCAGAGACAACTTTAGACTAAAGTGATAAAAGTTAAACTGGTGAAACTCAGTCATTATAGTGTTTTCAAACTTTTGTGCATATTTAATGCACTGTGAGGAACGTGGAGTGAGGAAGCTTCCAGAGGAGCTACAGTATGTGCAAGGAACAGTTTAATTAGGTTAATTTTAGCAAATTTATCTTTTTAACTTAACTTGTGTTGTAACTTGTTTATTGTTTAAAAGACTGATGATGTCCACATACTAAAGAACCAAGAAAATAATTGATTAATTTTGCATTTGATAAATCTTGACTAATCAATAGCAATTTGGTAATAAAACAAACACTAAGAATAATTAACAGAGAAATAGAATATTACTGTCTGAGGTAATTGTCTGAAGGATTTATAATCTGAGATCTTCTATGCTTTTCATTATCACAGTGACCATGTTGTGTCACTTCTAGTGAAACTCTAAATATGGCCATGAATGCAGTTTCAGAACCCGGAAGGCCGAGATGGTGCGAAGAGGTCGAAGGCGAGAGGTGGAGCCGCAGGATCCTCTAGGACAGGCGCTGCTAAGTGGCCTTTGCCATCACACTCATGGTCGGCCAAGCCAGAGAATGGGGAATGGCCACGTGGGACAATAAGTCAAAAATGCTTGACCAAAATCCAGAAAATAAAGGGCACCTGTCACACATTGGTGAAAGAGAGGGGAAAATGTCTATGCTATTTGGCTTATGCAAGCCAAGAGGAAAATTTCTATGCAAGCACGAGAAACCCCTGAAACACAGAATTCATCAATGAAAATGTTGAATTGTCAGTTACAAAAGACCATGTAAACACAGGAAAGCACATCAATCTTTTTGTTACATGTAAATTATACTTTATAACAGAAAAAATACAGGCTAATATTCTCAAAATCTAATAAATAATCTGTGAAGTTCTTCATCAGCTTTGAAGAAAGATAAAAACATCAAAGAAATCAGCCATGAACAACATGCTGCTTTGTCAAATAATGCAACTAATGACACATTTTTTTTTTTTGGTGGCTTTTAGTTTATTGTTTGTGTTTAGTTAATTACCTATCATTAGTTTTCATTTAAGTAAGAGTGTGTTTGTCTTACCGTGTTGTAGCTCATCAGATCAATAGCAACCAAATGACTGCTTGCTGTAACAGTATTTTTAGACTGATGGACTTTGTGTGGTTAACACTGTTTTTTTTTTTTTTTTTCTTAACACACAGTGGCAAAAATGTCTCTGTCTCTCCTCCCCCCTTAAAAGAACAATATATCTGAGATGAAACTCTCTATGTATTTTTCTATTCACCCTCATCATTGTCACCATTATGTTCTGTTTAGTTCATGGACTTTGCATTTTGCATGTAGTTTGCATTTCTTCAGTTCCTGTTTTCCTTGTGTTATCCGTTACTATGGTCACCGTCATTATGACTTCATCTAGATCAGCTGCCCAGCCAGCACAGCCATGTGGGGCCCAAATGGGTTTGACCTGGGCTATCTAACTGGGGCCCAGCCAGTTTTGTCCTCGGTTTCCATGTAGGCCCCACATGGGTTTGCCCAGATGAAATGAACACTGCTTAGTGTGCACAGTACAGGCTGTTAAATGTAACACTTAATCAGTGTTGGAGGTAATGAGATAATTAAGTGATTGAATAATGATTGTGCATTAATGATGAACACCTGCTGTTAACAAGCAGAATCACTGAAGGAAAGAGAAACACAAGAACTACTTCCAGCCACAACCTTGGATGAAATCAACTGAAGATAAAATACATTACATCTCTCAAGATATGATTAAACAACTCCACAAACAGCATTACCAGCTTCACTTATTGTTAACCAGACTGACTTTATTTCTGTCAGACATCTACAGAAAAGAATTAACAGAGGTTTAGATGTTGATTACTTATTTGAAAGTAATAGTTTGATTTGATGTTACCACTGTGGCGATCAGTGTGTGCTTTAGTCAGGCTTTTGACTTTTTAACATTAGTTTTTCTCAGGCAGCTGTATCTGTTTGTTATGGCGAGAACAGCAAGAGAAAATATAATCAGATGCTGTAAGCTGATTGATGATAAGAATATAATCATCATATAGTGGCTTAGCTCATTGATTATGTGTGAGGTTTATACGGGTAGTATGTTATTCATTTTGTTTTATTGTTGTGATTCTACAGCAAAAAAAAAAAAAAAATAGAATTTAATCAGAACATCAAACGATTTTTAACACGCCATTTACATATTTTGGGCTCCTGTGAGATTTACTCGCACACAGACATCAAGAATCAGCATATGAATCTCAACAATGGTGACATGCTTCATGGTGCAATGCATTCTGGGAGCCATGGATAAGTTTTGTATGATGCACACAGAATGCATTGCACTATGAAGCATGTCACCATTGTTGAGATTCATATGCTGATTCTTGATGTCTGTGTGCAAGTAGAACTTTCAGTAGTCCAACACGTGTAAATGGGGTTTTAAAAATCATTTGATGTTCTGACTAAACTCTGCTGGATCTCTTGCTGTAGAATCACAACAATAAAACAAAATGAATGACATACTACCCGTACAACTCTTACACATAATATCAGTGAGTTAAGCCACTACATGATGATTATATTCTTATCATCAATCAGCTTACAGCATCTGATTATCTTTTCTCTTGCTGTTCTCACCATAACAAACAGACACAGCTGCCTGAGAAAAACAAATGTTAAAAAGTCAAGAGCCTGACTAAAGCACACACTGATCGCCACAATGGTAACATCAAATCAAACTACTTACTTTCAAATAAATAATCAACATCTAAACCTCTGTTAATTCTCAATAAGAACTTCTCTAGATGTCTGACAGAAATAAAGTCAGTCTGGTTACTAATAAGTGAAGCTGGTAATGCTGTTTGTGGAGTTGTTTAATCAGATCTTGAGAGATTTAATGTATTTTATCTTCAGTTGATTTCATCCAAGGTTGTGGCTGGAAGTAGTTCTTGTGTTTCTCTTTCCTTCAGTGATTCTGCTTGTTAACAGCAGGTGTTCATCATTAATGCACAATCATTATTCAATCACTTAATTATCTCATTACCTCCAACACTGATTAAGTGTTACATTTAACAGCCTGTACTGTGCACACTAAGCAGTGTTCATTTCATCTGGGCAAACCCATGTGGGGCCTACATGGAAACCGAGGACAAAACTGGCTGGGCCCCAGTTAGATAGCCCAGGTCAAACCCATTTGGGCCCCACATGGCTGTGCTGGCTGGGTGAGTACCCTTCATTTATGGAAGCCGTTCTTTCACACCTCGTCTGATCACCGTTATATTTAGTTGTGTTTGCCATTGCCTGTCTGAGGTATTGAGATTAAACTGGATCTGTCTGTCTTCGTCTTCCTGCCTGAAACACACGTGACAATCATGAAGTTTAACTGTTGTTTTTTCACAGCCTGTATGATGCCTGCTTGACAGCTTTGGTCGTTGTGTCACGTGATTCACTCACAGAAGCGCTTCCGTACAGCAGTGGCGGTCCTTCAGCTCCTTCGGAGCTCAGACGAGTATTATATAACTTTTTTTTTTTTACTTTTCTTTCATTCACAGAGCCTTAGGGACTTGGTCTGTCTCTTGGTCTGGCTCTGTCCCAAATGGCACAATTAATATGCACTTTCGTTCTTGTGGACTTAGTGTGCTTGTGTCCATTAAAGGCCCACTGTAGTGCGCTGGAACGAGCAGCTTTGTATGATGCGCTGATGTAATTTCCACTGAAACAGGAAGCTAAGGAGGGACATATTGAGTGGCTCCTCCCCCTTTTCAAATAGCCAATATCATTAGGTGTGTTCGACATAGCCTGCGGCTGGATGTTACCGATCGGCGAGAGTAGCCTTGTGCAGGCGGGAGGAGCTGCAAACGGAGACGTGAAGTCCGACACTTTCTGGTTCCCGTAGTGACCGCTCATGTGGTGTTTGCATACTTTACCACAGCTGAAGTGAAATAAATGTAATATTTGCCTAATAATGCACAGATGTTTCAGAGACATTTTCATTCAATACTTTATGTACGGTTTTATACAGAGTATGTTTGAACAAGAATAAAGTTCAACATAAGCTACTATCAATGAAGTGGAGTCTACGTTTTAATTTGATAAACATGACACAATATAACATCGCAATGACATGAAGAGTGTTTACTGTTATAAAAAACTGATTTGTGAGCTTTAGAGGAACTAAAGGTGTTCGAATAAACACGAAACACACGTGATCGTTGTCATGCGGTGAATCCGGCCAATCGTGGAACAGCTGTGTCGTCATCAGCCCTCGTGCAGCCGCTCTTGAGAAGCTGCGCTGGCTGAGTTCTCCGGCTACTCTCAAATTGCTCTCGCGGTACCTTGATGGCATACGTCACAGTCACGTGGCGTCGGCGCTGCATCAAGTCGGACAAAATTTCTAACCGGCATGCACTGCTTCAAGTCAGCCGCCGATCGGTCTGCGCAGAGCTGCATGAAGTCGAACAAGCCTATTTAGTTTATCTCACAGATTGGGAGCTCTCCTTGACAGCACCATGGAATTGAATCCGAGCACTGATGATACATTGGATTCAATAGTAGAAGAGTAAATCTATTTTTAACAGTTGGAAAATGTAATAAAATTTAATCAACATGTATGTGCTTGATGTCTTCGGTGCAGACAGCGTTTTAATCTTTTGTTGTATAAATTGTGTAACCTTTATTATTCAATTCATGTAAAATATCAACCTACTCCTATGTTTCCTTTACATAATCATGCAAGTGGTGCTCACTGCAAAGTCAAATAATGTCCAGTCCCCTAATGGGGTGGAGGGATAGAGTTGTGGATATACGGGTTACAACGCCTCCTCATGATTGGCCGACACTGGTCACGTGAGTATGACACACGTGCAACGCTGATGCAGGAGCCGGTCGATAATGAGGCAACGTTCTGACGTAGAACCTGGAAGCGCTGCACTGTAATTACTACATCTACAGTGTAGGAAAATGACGTGGAAAAGAAGAGATTGATGAATAAAGACTTTATTTTTGTTTAGTTTTTGTGCCTAAAAAGTATTCTCGTAGACATCCCAACCTGCAAAAAGTAATTTCAGGGAGGTATCCCAAAGCCCCTTGATTTTGTTTATTTTGCAAGACATCAGAAGTGTTTGGTGAGACATCCCACATAGCAACATTGTTTCGGCCCAGATCCGGCCCACATCTGGCACACGTGGAAAGATGATCTGGCCCACATGCAGCGTGGAATTACGGCATTTGGGTGGGCCGCTCCTGTTTGCCAGATCTGGGCCACAAGCAGGCCATAGCAATGCCACATGTCAGCCAAGAGCAAATAAATAAACCAGAACTGGACCTTATCTGAGCCACAACATCTGTGTATATTAAATATGGAGTCATCTCAGCCTTAATAAGCCTGTTAACAAGCAGAATCACTGAAAGAAAGAAGAGAACAGAAAAAGAGACGAGCAGAAACACAAGAACTACAACTGACTTCAGCCACAGCCTCAGATGAAATCAACTGAAGAGAAAAGAAGACATTAAATCTGTGAAGATCTCAGCAGAGGAGGATTAAACAACTCCACAAACAACATTACCAGCAGAGGTGGAGAGTCCAGGGGTCAGAAAGTAAAAGTCCTGCCATATATTTATTCCACCCATGAACTCACACAGCAAAAACTCCAGTGTTAAATGAACTCTCCTGTGAGTTTATTTGGCTCCAGACTCAAGAGTGTTAAAGTTAATGAGATAATTAAGTGATTGATTGAGTGATGATTGACCATTATTGAAGACACCTGATGTTAACGAGCAGAATCACGGAAGGAGAAAAATCACCATTTTAGTTACCATTATGGAGATCAGTGTTCGATTTAGTTGGGCAGTTGACCTTTATATGATTGTCTTTAGATTTTGTTTGGCTGTTGATCTGAGTTATTACAGCCAGATGAACAAAAAGAAAAGTTGATCAGGTGGTGTTGGTTATGTTTTAACATAATCATCATTTGACCTGAATCACTGAACTCATATTGGTCATTACAACGTCACAGTGATTCTACACATTAAGATCCATATTTTTCAATATAATTCAAATTATTTCTTAAAAGTTGTTCTGATAAAGAAAAAGAAAATCTTTCTTTAAGGCACACACAGACATCAAGATTCAGTGTATGAATCTCAACAATGGTGACAAAAAGAATATTCAATTAGGAAAACAAGACAATTCAGATCATAATTTATTCATACTGCAATGCATGATGGGAGCCATGGATGAGTTTTGATTAGTGGCACCCAGAATGCACTGCAACATGCTTTATTATTGTCACCATTGTTGAGAATCACAGGCTGATTCTTGGTGTCAGTGTGTCCAAATAATATCTAAAGTTAAATCTAAAGTTATTAGTTTAAGGGTCAAGAGCCCAACTAAAGCAAACACTGATCTCCATAATGGCAATTTAAAAATGAGATTTTCTCCTTCAGTGATTCTGCTTGTTAACATCAGGTTTCTTCAATAATGGTCAATCATCACTCAAACAATCACTTAATTATCTCATTAACTTTAACACTTTTGAGTCTGGAGCCAAATAAACTCACAGGAGAGTTCATTTAAAACTGGAGTTTTTGCTGTGTGAGTTCATGGGTGGAATAAATATATGGCAGGACTTTTACTTTCTGACCCCTGGATTCTCCACCTCTGATTACCAGCGTCACTTATTACTAACCAGACTGACTTTATTTCTGTCAGACGTCTACAGAAGCTTTTATTGAGAATTAACAGAGGTTTAACTCTAATGTGTTTCATTTGAAGTCACCATATCTGTGAATAGTGTTTCCATTAGTTGGGCTCTTAACTCGTATTATATATTTTGTTTTCTTTGGCTGTTGTGACAGTGTGTTAGTCAAACACATTTGCAGCAGCAAAGAAAGCTAAAGTGAACTGAGATCAGGTAATGATGGTTACCTGTTGATGGATTTATAATCATCACAAAATGACCTGTTTCACTGAGGTAATTTGAATCTAACAATAGTGTTGTAAATAAAGTCAGTCTGGTTAGTAATAAGTGAAGCTGGTAATGCTGTTTGATGAGTTGTTTAATCCTCCTCTGCTGAGATCTTCACAGATTTAGTGTCTTCTTTTCTCTTCAGTTGATTTCATCTTAGACTGTGTCTGAAGTCAGTTGTAGTTCTTGTGTTTCTGCTCGTCTCTTTTTCTGTTCTCTTCTTTCTTTCAGTGATTCTGCTTGTTAACAGGCTTATTAAGGCTGAGATGACTCCATATTTAATATACACAGATTTTGTGGCTCAGATTGTGGTTTATTTCTTTGCTCTTGGCTGACATGTGGCATTGCTATGGCCTGCTTGTGGCCCAGATCTGGCAAACAGGAGCGGTCCACCCAAGTGCCGTCATTCCACGCTGCATGTGGGCTAGATCATCTTTCTACGTGTGCCAGATGTGGGCCGGATCTGGGCCGAAACAATGTTGCTACACAGCAAAATCCCCAGTGTTAAATTAACACTCCTCAGTGTTCATATGTGTCCACACTACAGGGTGTTAAAAATTAACACTGAAGCAGTGTTGAAGTTAATGAGATAATTAAGTGATTAATTAAGTGATGATTGGCCATTAGTGGTGACACCTGATGTTAATATGCAGAATCATTGACGGAAAGAGAAAAAACAATAACAGAAAAAAGAGAAACACAAGAACTACTGATTTCGAGTCATTACACATTGTTGCACTTATTATTACCAGTTTGACTTTATTTCTGTCATACATCGACAAAAGTTCTTGAGATTCAACAGAAGTTTAGACGGTAATATTTTATGGAATTTTTCTTTTCAAGTTACCATTTTGGTGGTCAGTGTTTGCTTTAGTTGGGCTCTTGACTCGTTTCATTTTTTAATATTAGTTTTTCTCTGGTTGCTACAACTCTGTGTTTATAAAGCACATTTGTTACTGCAAGAGAAAACATGACCTGCTGACAGTATGTTTTGATGATAATGACATTATCATGTAGTGACCTGATTCACTGATGTAATTCAGAGTTTAAATCTTTGACTATATGCTTGATGTATTGTTTTAATATTGGTGGTTGTAGCTCTGAGATTCTACAGTTTGAGATCCAACAGCAATATCAAAAATTTTGAAAATACTTTGAGCAAAGAAGTTATTGTGTTAAAACGCACAGACATCAAGAATCAGCATATGAATCTCAACAATGGTGACAATAAACAAACTAGTGACAAACAGATCAACTCTGAACATCACAAAACAAGCTACTAAAGTCAGAACAAAACAATAGCAAAATAAAAGCCAACAGAAAAAACAATGAAAATTACAGGACAATTCAGCTGCATAATTTATTCATGCTGCAATGCATGATGTGAGCCATTGATGCGTTCTGATTGGTGGCTCCCATCATGCACTGCAACATTAAGCATTTGTTTGATTGTCACCATTGTTGAGATTCATATGTAGATTCTTGATGTCTGTGTGTGATTTTAAATCTTTCAGATCTTTAAAACATTGCTGGAAGTAACTACTGTAGTGAAAAATTAATAAAACAATTAGATAGTCAGTTTATAATGCTGGGTGACATCATTGAATCAGGTCACTAGTAATTTCATCATTGAAACATAACCAGGGCTGCATTTCCAAAAGCATCTTAAGCCTAACTTGATTGCAGACCAACTGCATCAAATGGTCTGTACGATCAAATTAGGCTTGCGATGTTTTCAGGAAACACAGCCCAAATCATATTTACTCTTGCCACAACACATATACTTTATAAACATAGAGTTGGAGCAACCAGAGAAAAGATAATGTTAAATAATAAAGTGTCAAGAGCCCAACTAAAGCAACCACTGGTCACGATAATGGTGACATGAAACGAACCATTCCATAAAACATTACCATCTAAACTTCTGTTAAATCTAAATAAGACCGTGTGTAGATGTATGACAGAAATAAAGTCAAACTGGTAAAATAATAAGTGCAATAATGGCTCGAAGTCAGTAGTTCTTGTGTTTCTCTTTTTTCTGTTCTTGATTCTCTTTCCTTCAGTGAGTCTGCTTGTTATCATCAGGTGTCACCACTAATGGCCAATCATCACTTAATTAATCAATTAATTATCTCATTAACTTCAACACTGCTTCAGTGTTAACTTAATTATCTCATTAACTTCAACACTGCTTCAGTGTTAATTTTTAACACCCTGTAGTGTGGACACATATAAACACTGAGGAGTGTTAATTTAACACTGGGGATTTTGCTGTGTATGTGGGATCTGACTCCTAAATTCTGTCTTGATGTGACACACAATGCTAAATGCCCTTTCCACGTCACAGTTAGAATTTGGCAGCACCAATAGCACTTTCATCAGCTGACAGATCTCCCTGAATCTCAACTGCTCACAGATCTTACTTTGGACAGCATCCCAAGAACTCATCGACTGGACATCTGCCTTCATCACATTTGGAAATCTCTCTGCCAAAGTCAAAATTTGCTCTGGTTTCACATCATCTTGGTTCTCTGGATTGACCACTGACAGATTTGTCAAGATTTGCTCTCTCATTGGGAACTTTTCCTTTACTTTTTGCAAGCTTCTGACATAGAATGCTCTGGCATCTTTGAAGAATTGCTTCATCTTGTGAGTGGTGAGTGCTTCCTCACTTAGCAAATGCCTCCACGTCAAGGACCCAACAAAAAGTTCTTCATTAGGGTTGCTCACATCTATCTCCTGCTATTTCAGTTCTCTCAATACCTTTGGCACAATAAGTCTGCTTGCTATGTCATGCAGGAGTTCTTCTACACCCTCTTTTAACTTGAAAAGAACTGGTGCCTAGTTTTGAAAAATCTAATTAAATTTATCAAAGCACTGTGTGACATTGTGGAGAAAACAAGTGTATAGTTTCATAGTTGGGTCTGTCAACCTCTTCTGAATGTCACAGCACTTCTGATTCTCACTATGTGATTCAAAATAAGAACTAAAGGCTGGCCATTGGTTGAGCAGATGGTCCAAACCTTTTCCCAAAGAAAGCCAACGTGTTGGACAGTGCTTTTGGGGGTGGTGTGGCGCAATGGATAAGACACATGCCTTTGGTGTGAGAGACCCGGGTTCGAATCCACTGTGAGACACCAATGTGTCCCTGAGCAAGACACTTAACCCCTAGTTGCTCCAGAGGCGTGCGACCTCTGACATATATAGCAATTGTAAGTCGCTTTGGATAAAAGCGTCAGCTAAATGAATAAATGTAAATGTAATGTAAATGTACTCTCTGCTGGGCTACATTGCAAAAGTCCGGAAACTGCTTTAGGTCTTCTCTTCTTTTTGAACTTTTCTCAAAAGTAGTAGTAGAAGTCAATTAGCAATTCCTCAGGTGACATTGAGAGCTCTTTAGCAGAAGTTTTGGCACATATGTTAACCAAGTGACTTGGCAACACATTACAATTGAAGCTGGTAATGCTGTTTGTGGAGTTTAAAAAAAAAAAAAAAACATGAAACTATTGAGAGCTTATGTTCACCACAGACCTTTTATCAAGCATTTAACCAAAAACCCATTGACTTCAGGACGATGCACCCGGAAGTGCTAAATTGCCTACAAAAATACGTCATCCCTGCATTCTGCAGCTGTGTGTAAAAAACAGTGTTAACCACACTTCTCACACTTTAAAGTCCTTCACTGTAAAGCTAAAAGTGCTTGTGTTAATACACTGTAAAAACGAACTTTTTGGTATAGTAATATATATTAAATTAACCATCATAATTTTTACTTTATAAAATTAAAATTCAATGAGAACTAGAATTTTCTAAGTAAAATTTTAAATACCTACACATTTAATTCATGTAATAAATTAACTGGTTGGAAAGAGTAAATCTTATTATGTATTTGCTTGTAATATTTAAACGTTTTATAGTCACTTCACATAAACATAGTCATTTTAAGTAAATTTTAATCGAAAAGTATAGCGCGTTTGAATCCGCACATGCGTGTTTGGACAAGATAGTCTAACTGCCACTTTGGGTCAGACGGATTGGCGAGCTGCTGCGTGACTGCTGTTTGTCGTGTTTAAGGTAAGTTTGCCTTTCTATTTTACATTTAATAAAACATAGGTCTGTAGATTCACAAAGCACTGTTTTTCGTGTAAAAATTTCGAACTGATTGGAAATTATTAGAAAATCTTTACCGTTGTAACTGCTAGCTTGCTAACATTAGGCCTTACAATTAACATGAACGCTTTCCTGAAGTAAGTTAACTAGTTAACGTTAACGTTATACTGTTGACTATGGAAAAGTTTGAATTTTCTTACTGAATATTTCTCAGGAAGGTATGTGAACGTTACACAAAGGTATAATTTTTCAATCACTCTGGATTGTTCATTACACTATTGATATCTACAGTCCTTGTAACGTTACAGAATTAACCCTTGCTCCCTGCATCAGACTATTTAACCACATTTCTCCTGTTGTACTCTTGAATCATTTTGTCACATTAGATCAAGGAGGAATTCAGGAGAATCACTACAATTTGGGGACCAAACTGAGGCCATTTTTGGACAAACTGAGTCAGGTGTGTTTGATCAAAATTGTGCTTGTTCACATTTTTGGAAATAAGATGAACTTAATGTATTTCTCATACATGCACGCACATGTTGTGTTTATTTATATAGCTTTTTATACAATATAGATTGCTTTAAACAGCTTTACTGTATTAAACAGTACAAATAGTGCTTTAATCACAAAAGAATAGTAATTTAGTTTGTGTATGTGTTCATTCTGTTGTGATAATGAAGTCACTTCAAATAATTCCAGCAATTCTATTTTTGTTTCTCAAAAGAATTATAATTTTTCTTCTAAACTGTATGCAGGAGGACAGCTGCAGTGACGTCACTCAGCACATCATTAATATACTGGTTGTCCATGGTGCTGATGGATCCAATCGATGTATCCACCCTTCTTAAAGGAGAACTCCGGTCAATTTTAACATTGAGCTCATTTTTTTGTAAATTTGGAGTGCTGTCAGTACAGAGAACAACGACAAAAATCAGTGTTGCCTACACCGTGTTATCCTCTTTTTAAAATGTGCACCCTGTTGACTTCAATGGGGCAAGTTTTAAACCTGCTTTTAGCCTCTTAAAGGGTTAGTTCACCCAAAAATGAAAATTCTGTCAGTAATTACTCACCCTCATGTTGTTCCAACCATGTAAGTCTTTCGTTCATCTTCGGAACACAAATTAAGATATTTTTGATGAAATCTGACGGCTGCATCACTCCTCCATAGGCTTTCAGAGGGACCGAAACTCGCCGGCCCAGAATAGTTATTAAAAACATTGTTAAAATAGTCCAAGTGACTACAGTGGCTCTACATTACGTTTATCATGCGACGACAATACTTTTTGTGCGGAAAAACAACAAAAATAACGACTTTATCCAACTATTAGTGTTCTTCAATGTGGGCCTCTGATGAGAGTTCACGGGAGCGCCACAACGCATGCGCGAGAACTGAGATTACGGCGTTCTTCTTCTATTGTTACTGGCTGCTCAGTCCTTAGGAGTATTACCGCCATCTACTGTACAAGATGACGTCCCAACATTGCCGGAAGCGCAAAACGGTCTGTTTACAAGCAGAGGAAGACGCACGCTGTAGAACGAAGAAGAAGAAGAACGCCGTAATCTCAGTTCTCGCGCATGCGTTGTGGCGCTCCCGTGAACTCTCGTCAGAGGCCCACATTGAAGAACACTAATAGTTGGATAAAGTCTTTATTTTTGTTGTTTTTCCGCACAAAAAGTATTGTCGTCGCATGATAAACGTAATGTAGAGCCACTGTAGTCACTTGGACTATTTTAACGATGTTTTTAATTACTTTTTTGGGCCGACTTTTTTGGGCTGAGTTTCGGTCCCTCTGAAAGCCTATGGAGGAGTGATGCAGCCGTCAGATTTCATCAAAAATATCTTAATTTGTGTTCCGAAGATGAACGAAAGACTTACATGGTTGGAACAACATGAGGGTGAGTAATTACTGACAGAATTTTCATTTTTGGGTGAACTATCCCTTTAACATCCTTGATGTGTCATTACAAGTGCACAGGTCATGTGAGTGATTCCTTTAGAGTGAACGCGGGTGAATCTGACTGCAGTAGATGTGAAAGATATGAATAAAAGTGATGTTATTTCAGCCAGCGCACATACCTGTATTTACATCCTGTTTTCCGTTGAAGTCCAAAGTAGTCGATTGTCGAGTTCGGGCGCATGATCGTACGTACTAAACCTATCCGCGTGAACTCGACAATCGATTATTGTGGGCTTCGACCGAAAACAGGATGTAAATACAGGTATGAGCGCTGGCTGAAATAACATCATTTTTATTCATATCTTTCACATCTACTGCAGTCAGATTCACCCGTGTTCACTCTAAAGGAATCACTCACATTGGCTGTGCACTTGTAATGACACATCAAGGATGTTAAGAGGCTAAAAGCAGGTTTAAAACTTGCCACATTGAAGTCAACAGGGTGCAAATTTTAAAAATAGAATAACTCGGTGTAGGCAACACCAATTTTTGTCGTTGTTCTCTGTACTGACAGCACTCCAAATTTACAAAAAAATGAGCTCAATGTTAAAATTGACCGGAGTTCTCCTTTAAACTCTCCCCAAAAGTTCAAAGATTGAAGATGAAGTTGTATTAAATGCTATGGTATGATAGAACTGTTTAAACATTTAGCTGTTGATGAATTTATAATACATTAAAGTTTTAATGGTATTCTTTAAAGGGATACTCCACTTTATTTTGGAAATAGGCTCATTTTACAACTCCCCCAGAGTTAAACAGTTGAGTTTTACCGTTTTCGAATCCATTCAGCCGATCTCCGGGTCTGGCGGTACCACTTTTAGCATAGCTTAGCATAGATCATTGAATCGGATGAGACCATTAGCATCTCTCTCAAAAAAATGACCAAAGAATTTCAATATTTTTCCTATTTAAAACTTGACTCTTCTGTAGTTACATCGTGTACTAAGACTGACGGAAAATGTAAAGTTGCGATTTTAGGAAAAATATTGTATTTTAGGAAAAATAGGAAAAATATTGAAACTCTTTGGTCATTTTTTTGAGAGAGATGCTAATGGTCTTGTCCGATTCAATGATCTATGCTAAGCTATGCTAAAAGTGGGACCCCCAGACCCGGAGATCGGCTGAATGGATTCGAAAACGGTAAAACTCAACTGTTTAACTCTGGGGGAGTTGTAAAATGAGCCTATTTCCAAAAAAAGTGAAGTATCCACTTGAATATAAGTTCACTATTTCAGAGTGTTTTTTTTTAAATACATTTTTATGTTTAAAACAAGGGTTACAGTATAATTTTGAAGTTTAACTGAATGCACCTGTGTCAAGAGATGACTGTGAATGGATGAAGAACATTTTTTGATGACTGAAAAATAAACTGTTTAATTGTATTTTAGTTGTGTGATTTGTGAAAAATATAGAGAAAATGTTCATTTATTTATGTTCATGATTATTTATAAAAAAGAAATTAGCAATGTTTACATAATTATAGGGAGTATTATAATTTCATAAAACTAAGTAAATGAAAACAAAAAAACTTAAATAAAATCTACTTATTTACTTCATTAAATGGTAAGATTTACTTCATAATTTCATAAAAGCAAACTTCCTAATTATAAAACAATAAATAAACTTTACTTAATTACTTTTAATAAATATAGCTTCTAAATGACATGTAAATAGGTAATTTTTACTTAATTTCTTCATGAGCGTTACGTTCAATACTAAGTAGATTTTACTTGATAATGACACGTAAGTTGTACTTGATATTATAGCAGTAAAATTTACTTAAAATATACTTGTGCAAATTGTTACGAGGATTTTATTAAGTAAATCTTACAAGTAGTTTTTTTCAGTGTACAGTACAGTCATTCGGTTGCTGTTGGTCTGATGAGCGACAACACGGTAAGACAAACACACTCTTGCTTAAATGAAAACTGATGATTATTTCTATAGATGAAGCTCATATAACACATGATTCCTGACATGAGAAATATATTCTGTTCATCTAATGATCAGTTCATTTACACACACTGATGTTGAGCATTAATAATCTTCAGATGTGCAAAGTTCTTATTAACACTAAGAGCTGTTTAGGGTGATGAACATACACTGTTTATGAGCATATAAGTGATGTTTAATGCTGTATTATAGATGTATGTTATGCTGATGTCGGTCAGAATGGCTCCTCCTCTTCCTCTGATCTTCTTTCTGCTCATGATTCACGGTGAGTTAATGTTACATTGCTTTTTTTATTTAATTTTTATTTTCAAAGACCACATAATGAGTGTTTAATGAGCAGTTTTCTGTGGTATGTTGATGTATTTCCTTTTGAAGCATGAAGTTTGGGTGAGGCATGTCATTGGGCTTGTATATTTCATAAATATCCAGTAGTTTTTAATTATATCAGTCTTAAACATGAATTGCTAATTTGCTACTTGCTAGTCATTGTCGGTGGTTTAGGGGAGGGACTTTCTCACTCATCGGAGCATTTGATTGGACAAACTGATTTTTTGGTTCATTTTCTCAGAAGACATTGTGGATATATGATAGGAGTGGCCAATCCTGTACCTGGTGATCTACCTTCCTGCAAAGTTCAGCTTCAACCCTGATCAAACACAACTGAACCAGCTAATGAAGATCTGCAGAAGCACATGATCATTGCAGACAGGTGTGTGTGATCAGGTTTGGATCTGAACTTTGCAGGAAGTTAGATCTCCAGGAACAGGATTTGGCTCCCTTGAGGAAGAGGTTTGTGTGTCAAATGACGTTGTCAGCATATAGACATTTTTCTTAGACTTAATTGTCATGTTTTTGATTATTTTAGAGGGCAGCATGTTGTTCATGACTGATTTATTTGCTCTGGTTTCACTTCTGTTTATTTCTGCAACATCCTCCGTCAAAACCAATAAAGAAATTCACACTTAGATCATTTATCACTCAAAAGATTCTGAGAAGATTTACTTATAATATTCCCTGTAATGAGTCACCTTTTACAAGTAGCCTAAAGTTTTTGTGATCCGTTGGAGTTGATAAAACATTTTCATCTTGATGAATTCTGTGTTTCAGGGGTTTCTAGTGCTGATTGGGGTGTGAGTTACAGTCCTTCACACATCTGTGCACTAAAGGACTCAACAGTGATAATGAGATGCACTTATACATACCCTACTGGACATCAGATCATGAAAGTGTTCTGGAGCAAAACAAAAGATAAAAAGAAAGATGAAGAATTTCCAGATCTGTCTGAGGACCCTGAATACAGTCAGAGGCTTCAGTATCTGGGAGATAAAAAGCAGAACTGCAATATCAGACTGAGTCATGTGACACTGAAGGATTCACACATGTACTATTTCAGATTCACAACTGATAAACCTGATAAGAAATGGATTGGTAAATCAGGAGTGACTCTTACTGTCACAGGTGAGTTTGGTGAGGTTTATCTCTTCTTCTGTGCATTATGTTGAATAATAATCAGTGTATGACAGCAGCACTAGATATAATGTGTGTGTTGTGTTCAGATCTTCAGGTGGAGTCTCCTGAGAGAGTGACAGAGGGAGATTCAGTCACTCTGAGATGTAAAAGCAGCTGCGCTCTGACTGACAGAGCAACATTCATCTGGTACAGAAACTCACAGCCATTAACTGAGAGAAGAGACAGAAACAATGAACTCCTGCTGCAGTCAGTCAGAAGAGAGGATTCAGGCAGATATAGCTGTGCTGTAGACGGACACACTCACATCTCTCCTGATGTTCAGCTCAATGTCACGTGTGAGTACAGATTCATTAGTTATTTTTTTTTAAAAAAGTGTTTAAAATAGATGATTTAAGGGTTTCATTTTTGTCTGTTTTAGATCCTCCCAGGATTACAGTGTTGATAAGTGGATCTGGTGTAATAGTGGAGGGAGATTCAGTGACTCTGAACTGCATCAGTGACTCAAACCCTCCTGCTCTGAACTTCAGCTGGTTTAAGGAGAATGAAACCTCAGCTGTTGGATCTGGACAGAGTTTCAGTGCACTACAGAGTGGACGCTTCTACTGTCAGGCTCACAATCAACATGGATCTCAGAGATCAGACGCTGTAACTGTCACAGGTGAAGCTTTTATTAACACACTCCTGTATCTTCACATCATTCATCAGTTTGGAGAGTTAATCATGATGATCTTCCTCTTTCAGTTCATCATGTTGCTGCTGGGAATGTGATTGTGATCACAGCGGCATCTGGAGGATTATTCATCATCATCATCTTCATCATCATCATACTATTTATAATGTAAATTAAATAATATATAGAGTTTAAGTATAATTTACTTAAAAAACGAATGCAGAAGGATGTCGTTTTTATCTATATTTGAATTATATGTTTCCTTTTTTTGACAGTACGAGAAAAATAATGAACAGACAATCTGCAATACACAAGTGTGAGGTGAGCTGATCAAAGAACTACAGAATAAATTCAATATATATATATATATATATATACATTGTATATAATATATTTCTTTCTGTTTCCCTATAGGACGATGATCCCAGTACAGGCACATATGCAGCTCTTGACCTCAAGTCCAGATCATCTGACCTCTACGACACACTCACAGTAAATTAAATCTCAAAAACTACAAGTGCAAAAGAGTTTGTTCATTCAAAACTCGGGTAATACATAATCAATGTGTTTTTCCCATAGACTGTCCGTCCCAGACCTGATGTTCACCAGTCAGACTCTTCTGAATATGAGAATCTGACCATAAGCGGGAGATCCTCGGGTCATCTCCATATCACCAATGAAGAAGAAAATGTCCTCACGACAATAGATTCAAGTCAGTGTAATGATAAATCAATAAACTTGTTTTCCACTGTAAGGTTTTGCTGTAATGAAAAACCTTATAAATGATAAAAAAATAAACAGACCAATTTCAGCCCATTGTTTCATATTGGTGCTTTGGAGCACGTGATTTCAACAAACGAGACTTTAGTACGTCATACTGTTTCAGACCGTGTTTTGAAATTGTGATGATTTGGCACTAGAGGGCGATGATCCCACAGCTATTATTATATTATTTTTTTAAAATTACATTTATATCTACATTTATGTCAAAACCTAGAGACTTTCAAACAACATGTATTCATGTCAAAATGACATATAAACATCTTTTCCTATCTATTTTGCCTGGAAACGCTTCCAACACGCTTGCATGTCGCGTGAAAAATAGTCGGTTCTATTTATAGCATGCACGCGTTTTCGGCACCTGAGACGTGCAGGTAGGGGTGTGCCATATCATACCGTCCACGATAATACCGTAGCATATACGCGAGAGCAGCCTGTCAGCCTCCGATGACGATTTAGCAATTTCACAAACAGATTGAGTATTCAGCGGTGCTGCCGACGCGCGTCTTCTCTCTCACGCGTTTAGGAGTCGGGACATGACTGGATGGTCTCTTGCACAATCGGGCCATCAGTGCATCGTAAATAAAGTTAATAATTTTCACGTCTTCTTAATTCTTATCAGTTTAAACATTCAAGCGATTTTAAACTATCCAGTAGGCTACTCGCGCGCTCTCTGGGAGATAGTTGCACTGCGTACATACATAGAGTACATCTCGCGAGTAACAAAAGTTATTTTTCGCGGATTATATCGCTTTAATGGGGGAAAAATGTAAAATTGTGTAAAACTTCCAGTCTTGGTGCCTACTCGTAAACACAGTCGGTTATTTATAAAACGCATGTGACAGTGTGACAGACAGTATAATGAAAACAGCAATGGATCCGTGCACTAGCTGTAAAAGTGACAGCAGCCATAGGCTATGTGTCTGTCATTAATGTTGTCGTCAAAACAACAAAAGATAGCTTTAATTGTAATGAATGAGAATTATTATACCTATGTATTTAATTTAGTCATCAGAACTAAAAGACTTATGTGTTATTTTACATTTGATTACTTTATTCTGTTTCTGTAGTATTTCTGAATACTGGTGTTAGACCTACACACATTTAACATTTAATTCAAAGATTGAAATCAAGCTTCCTTGTGTTGTGTAAACTCTTAACAACAAAATTACCACATTGTAAAAACGCAATGAGTGAGCAAACATTTAGGTGAGATAAACATAAGAAAATCTTCAACAACAACAACAACAACAACATGTCTATATCGTCATAAATATCATTATCGCAAATATTCTTGAAATATCGTGATATAATTTTGAGGCTATATCGCCCACCCCTACGTGCAGGCAGTGTGCAAGCTCTAACCTGTTAACATGGGAACCGAAATAAAAACGGACAACACGCAACCAGTGTGTAGCCAGCCTTAAAGGGTTAGTTCACCCAAAAATGAAAATTCTGTCAGTAATTACTCACCCTCATGTTGTTCCAACCATGCAAGTCTTTCGTTCATCTTCGGATCACAAATTAAGATATTTTTGATGAAATCTGACGACTGCATCACTCCTCCATAGGCTTTCAGAGGGACCCAAACTCGTCGGCCCAGAAGAGTTATTAAAAACATCGTTAAAATAGTCCAAGTGACTACAGTGGCTCTACATTAAGTTTATCATGCGACGACAATACTTTTTGTGCGGAAAAACAACAAAAATAACGACTTTATCCAACTATTAGTGTTCTTCAATGTGGGCCTCTGACGAGAGTTCGCGGGAGCGCCAGGACGCATGCGCGAGAACTGAGATTACGGCGTTCTTCTTCTATTGTTACTGGCTGCTCAGTCCTTAGGAGTATTACCGCCATTTACTGTACAAGATCATAGATATCATATAATAATATGATATCTATGTACAAGTTGACGTCCCGACATTGCCGGAAGCGCAAAACGGTCTGTTTATAAGCAGAGGAAGACGCACGCTGTAGAACGAAGAAGAAGAAGAAGAACGCCGTAATCTCAGTTCTCGCGCATGCGTCGTGGCGCTCCCGTGAACTCTCGTCAGAGGCCCACATTGAAGAACACTAATAGTTGGATAAAGTCGTTATTTTTGTTGTTTTTCCGCACAAAAAGTATTGTCGTCGCATGATAAACGTAATGTAGAGCCACTGTAGTCACTTGGACTATTTTAACGATATTTTTAATAACTATTCTGGGCCGACGAGTTTGGGTCCCTCTGAAAGCCTATGGAGGAGTGATCCAGCTCTCAGATTTCATCAAAAATATCTTAATTTGTGTTCCGAAGATGAACGAAAGACTTACATGGTTGGAACAACATGAGGGTGAGTAATTACTGACAGAATTTTCATTTTTGGGTGAACTAACCCTTTAAGGTGATGATACACAGGGCAACTTTTTGAGCAATCTTGCCAAGTGATTGTTGCTTGGGCACTTTCCTACTGAAAATGGGCAATACATTTCTATCTGGATAATTTAGATCGATCGTGGGCCCTGTGTCTCATCTGGTTGCCCGATGACGGCAACATTGCCCAAAAGTTGCCCTGTGTATCATCACCTTTAGACTGGAAAGCGTGCGCGCGTGTGTGTGAGTGAGAACTGGTGCTCATCTTTGAGTTAGGAGTGGAGCCTATGCTCATTTGTTGTGTGACAACAACAGTTACTTAGCTTACATTCTAGTGTTGACTTTTTACCTGTGGGTAATTAAAAGATATTGTATAACTTATTATTAGCTCTGTTTACTTGTTTATGATTATCTGGGAAATGTAGGGAGAGGATAACTTTTAATTTTGTATATATATTTCTCTCCTGTTTTTGGTTAGAGAGGAAGCTCAGGGAAGTTTGTGTTGTGGATTTTCATCTTTGTTTTTGTGCAGGGTAGCTCCCTTAAACCTTAGTTAGCTTCTGTTTTGTTCATTATTTTAGGCCATGCTTTCTCCTGAAGATTTATTCCCATCTTTTGTTAACCTTTTTGATATATGAAGGAAATAAATACTTTTACTTTTCAGACTAAGGCTGAAGTGTGTTCTCCACGTATTTTTTCTCTAAAATACTCTACATTACTTTTTATTTATTATCATATTTTCTTTTCCTTTGTTACCTCCCCTCCTGACCCCTAGACTGGGAGGAGAACGTAACAAAAATCTGTTTTGAATTAAGTTGTTTTTCAAAGAAAGGGTTCAGAGTCAGTGATGTTAGGTAGTATGTATGTATTTTTATTGTACTTACCCTGTAACTACATGAAACACAAGGGTAACAAGCACCTCTTTAATTTAAAGCCTGCAGATGTCACACTTACCCTGTAACTGTCACCATATGTTCAGTTACTTTCATTATCATGGACTTTTAGTTTGTTTTCATGTCCATCATGTGTTCCTTTGTTCAGTTTTCCTGCTCCTCATTATTAGTTCATGTGTGTCAGCTGTGATCCATAATCATCCTCATTTGTGTTGGCTATATAAGTTGGTCCCTAAGTGTGTGTTGCCCAGCCTGATATTTGTCATTAAACTTCATGTTGGAACTTTATTCTTCTGCCTTCTTCTGTCTGCCTGAAACCACACGTGACAGATGATCGGAGTAGTGATGGTGGAATGAAGCTTTGTGAAGCACTGGGGCTTTCCCCCTCGACTGTATCATAAAATGGTTCATTACTCGAAGCTTTTCAACACGTTGCACATTAACGACATCTTGTGGTCAAAAGGTGGAAAAGCTGACTTTCTGTCCCAGAAGACCTGTTTTTTTTCTTATTTTTTTTTTATTTAATAAATCACTTTGTGCTCTGTAAACCACAAAGCAATACAATTAATCCTCATAATTCATGTGTTAGTGTTGATGTAGTTCTTATACAATGTATAACAAACAACTGTATGAATTAATTTATGAAAAAAATAAAAATAATAATAAATGTGACTAATTAACTTGTACAGAAACAATTCTTATGAATCTGCTTTGATCTACAAATACAGCCTTATTCACATAAACTTTAGTCTCAGTCCTAATCCTACGAGTTCATAGGCAAGGCTCATGTAGGCATATATAATCAAAATAAAAGAAAATTGTGTGGAATGGAGAAGTGCTTGTGAACTGGGGAGCTAACATATTATTTTGTGGGTAATTTAATAAATTAAGTTTTTTTATTAAGGAACAGGACTTGTTCAACAGTGTGAGGGCTAAGTTTATTTATTTTTTTATTTACTACTACCGAAGGGCATGACACTCGAAACCTGCTCAAGGGGTTTGCGCTATTTTTGAATCTGAATACGAAGCAGTCACATGACTGTGTGTGTAAACGAAGCTTCGGCAAAACAAACCAAGCTCCGATACACTGCTTCAATGTGTGATGTTTTGTTTTTTTGATACAAGCTTCGAAGCCTCGGTGCCGAACATCACATCACTAGATGGACGATCATGCAATCACTAGCAGCGCCTGTCCTAGAGGATCCTGCGGCTCCACCTCTCGCCTTCGACCTCTTCACTCCATCTCGGCCTGTCGGCTCCACCCTGGCTTCTACCACCTTCGGCTCCACCAGAGACCCCCATCCTACCGGCTCCCCCTTGGTCTATCGTCACACATCGTCTTCACCAAGGACTTTCGAGCCGTCCGCTACGCGCCCGACCCTACACTCCTTCGGCTGCAGCGGGTTCCTCCCTCCCGCCGGGTAAGCCTCTGTCCTCGGTCACACCGTCATCGCCCCAGTCCTCGGGTTCTCTGGCTCCGCCTCCATCGCTCATCGCCTAGGCCTCCAGAACCTGCGACTCCGCTCAGCGCCATCGGCTCTCGATCTGCGCCTAGGGATCCATCAGCCTCTACGACATCGGTCGTTCCCCAGATATCGTAAGCCATGCTATGCAATCATGCACTGCGCTCTCCTCAACGACAAAGAAGTTTTAGTAGCTAATGGATTTCCACCATCTAAAAACGCTTGCTGTAGCTCTGCTACAAGAATTATTTACGGAGAAGAGAAAAACACCTGTATTGTTTGGGTCATCCATGTTGACTGAGCTTTCAATGCTGTTACGGAAAGGGTGAAGCTGATTGGTTGGTTCTTGTCACATGACCTGCGGTGCGCTTGCGGCATGCTGAAAATTTGAGATTGTTTCATTTCGCTGCACCTGGAAAAAATGAGCTTCAATAATACCGTGCCAAAAACCGCTACTGGCCAACCACCATCGTCGCCACCAGGGGATCGTCATCCTGCCATCACCATCCTTTAGTGTCGTCTGCTTCTCACCATCCCCTCACCATCACCTCGTCCTCCTCCATAGTCAAAGTGGGCGATATGCCACCATTATGTTCAGTTAGTTTCATTATAGAACTTCCAACCTGCTCATTTGCATAACAACATACAAATTGACCTCAACAAATTACTTGTCTGGCCTTAAAAATGTTTAATAGAAAAGTTTTTTATCGCTTCCGCGTATCCATGTGAACTGGAATTATTTTGACAACGTTTTATCTGTACAGAGGTAAAGTGAAGGGAAGGAGGCCTTCAAAGGGGAGAGACTAGTTGACACTTCAGGACTGCGTTGTCGTAGAGTCCAGGCGGACTGTGTGATCTCGTCATACGTTTTGTTCTCACCTCTCCTCTCACTACAGAGGAAACTGCATTCATGGCCATATTTAGAGTTTCACTAGAAGTGACACAATATGATCACTGTGATCATGAAAAGCATAGAAGATCTCATATTATAAAACCTTCAGACATGAGGATGAAAGTTCAGTATTCTATTACTCTGTTAATTATTACTGAAAAGTTCTTAGTGTTTGTTTTATTACCAAATTGCTATTGATTAGTCAATATTTATCAAATGCACAATCAATTATTTTCTTGGTTCTTTAGTATCCGGACATCATCAGTCTTTTAAACAATAAACAAGTTATGACACAATAGTTAAAAAGAGATTTGCTAAAATTAACCTAATTAAACTGGTCACATACTGTAGCTCCTCTGGAAGCTTCCTCACTCCACGTTCCTCACAGTGCATTAAATATGCATATACGTTTGAAAACATTATAATGACTGAGTTTCACCAGTTTAACTTTTATCACTTTAGTCTAATGTTGTCTCTGATGTTGCCATGTTTAAACTTTGCTTCCGCTATCAACACTGGTTGAAGTGTCATCATATCCTTGTGTTAAATATAACGTGTTGACTACATAAAAACCCAACGCTGGTTTTATTCAGTCCATTTGTCACTGGTCATGAGTGTTGGTGAAACGGGTAAGAGCATCATTTACTAATCGATCTTTAGATTCAAAAGTGCATCTGTTAATGCTGTTGATCTGATGAGCTTCGACACCATTCGTAATTAAATGAAACTGATGATTATTTCTATAGATGAAGCTCATATATCACTTGATTCCTGACATGAGGAATATCTTCTGTTCATCTAATGATCAGTTCATTTACACACACTGATGTTGAGCATTAATAATCTTCAGATGTGCAAAGATCTTATTAACACTAAGAGCTGTTTAGGGTGATGAACATACACTGTTTATAAGCATATAAGTGATGTTTAATGCTGTATTATATATGTTATGCTGATGTTGGTCAGAATGGCTCCTCCTCTTCCTCTGATCTTCTTTCTGCTCATGATTCACGGTGAGTCTCTCTTACATTTCAACTTCTGAGGCGCTAAAACAACTAGTTGCTGCTTGATTTTTCCTTTTATTCTGATGTTTATAGTGAAGTTTTTATGTTTAATGAGCAGTTTTCTGTGGTATGTTTATGTATTTACTTTTGAAGCATGACGTTTGGGTGAGGCATGTCAATGGGCTTGTCTATTTTATAAATATCCAGTAGTTTTTTAGTCTTGAACATGAGTTGCTAATTTGCTGCTTGCTAGTCAGTGTCAGGTGGTTCAGAGGAGGGACTTTCTCACTCATTAGAGCATTTGATTGGACAAGCATCTGTTTATAGCCAGATCATGATTATTTTTGGCTCGTTTTCTCAGAAGACAATGTGGAGATATTGTTGAGGTTTATGTGTCAAAGGATTTTATTAGCAGATCTCAGAGCTGATAGACATGAACTAAAAGCCATAAAACTCACATTTTAATATCAGTTTTTAAATCATCAGTGATTATAATGTCTTTGATTATTTGATAGTGCAGCATGACTTCCTTTGCAATGGTTTCACACGAACTCTGTGAGTTTATTTCTGCATCATCCTCCATCAAAGCTGATGAAGTAATTCACACGGAGATCAATTTATTTTTATCTCTCAGTCAAAAGATCCTGAGAAGATTTGCTTAAAATATTTACGGTATAACAAAGCGCTGTTTTCAAGTAGAAAGAAACCCCATAATGTATGTTATGTTTCCTGAGTTTTTATTCATTTCAATTCACATTTATTTGTAAAGCGCTTTTCATAATACACTTTGTTTCAAAGCAGCTTTACAGAAAATGCATGTGTCTACATTACAGCTCAGAGTAATCTGTTAACAGAAGCGACTATGTCAAAGTAATGTTACATTTTTAAGAAATGTACAGTTCTAAAATAATACAAATCATGCAGTTAACAAACCCATGCATTAATTTATGCAAATACAATGAGTTAAAGCAATGATTACAAAATGGGGAATTTGGTCGTTGTGTGTGTTGATTCAGAGTTGGCGTCATCTGAAGTCCTTGCAGGAGTTGGCGTCATCTCTTCACAGGTGTTGGGTCATCTAATATCTGTGTAAGGCCTGGGACACAATCTTAACCGATTTTAAAACTGTGGGAGACCACAGACACAGACATTTTAGCATTGTAATCCTCCGTATGCACATACTATAAGCTTTGTTTAGACTGCGAGACCACACACCTCTCGACTGTAGTAACATTTTCACCGTGAGACGAGGTATCATCTCATGGAGACTCGTGTGATCAAACGTGACTTGAGAAGAAATACAAATGGAGGACGATCAATGCATCAGCTGGTACTCCTGGTTTGATTTTTTTTACGGGAAGAAAAAAAAGGGAGAAAAAACGGATATGGGTGATCTTCTTTCTCAATACTCCACTTTCGTGGCATGTTTGTGGCTGCCAAGTCTCCGCTATAGAGGCACGTAACATCCGGTTAGTGAAGCTCGCTCGCTCTCATTGGCAGCCCGTACAGGAGTCATAAATATCAAACATGTTTCCCACCATGATTGGTAGCAGTAAAATAATCGTAATGGCACCACACAATTGAGTATTTTTGGACAAAAAGTCAGTTGCGAGTAGCACTGAATTGGGCCACGCCCCCCATATTGTTGGGGGTTACAAATTGGGCCCAAAATCGGGCTTACAAATTTTAAGTTTTGGGCCAGACTAACCCCGGATTTCCACTAACTGCGGAACGGCTGCGGATCGGGGTCTGGGGGGTTAGTGCGTGGCGTACACATGAAGGGGGTGTGGAGGAGAGAGAAGCATGAAGAGGGAAGTTTGAATTATGGCCGACACACGACCAAAGAGACGACGTTCCGATGAACAAATTGCAAAGAAGAAGGACAAGGATAAGGAACGCGTGAAATACCGAATTTACATCGGAAAAACCCTCGAAAGGTGGCGAGAACTCCGCCGGCAGAAGGGCTTCCAATGGTCCCATACAGCTTTTGTCCCCCTCCACTTTTAGAATGGCTGCTACGCCCCTGCTTAGAGCACCTTTAATGTTAGTCAGTCATGACTACTCTTAACCTTGGCTTAAATGCATTTTGACTGATCTAATCCGGGTTTTAATAAATTGCAACATATACTTAGTTTATGGAAAATGACACATTTCAGCATAACATAAAAAATAAAATCTAAAACTAACCTGCAGGAACGTTCTGGGATGGTTCTCTTTAGTTGCAAAAAAAAAAATATCCTAGTGAGAACTATCCTTATTTTTTGGTTGAAAAATCAAATGGGAACCATATGGGAACATTAGGGGAACGTTCTGTGTTTGCTAGGTAGGTTCTATTCCACTCCCACTTAAAATTCACTCTGTGTTCACCCGTTATCTGCTCTGAATGATTTTCTTCCTAACCTGACTGATCCTACTAAATCCCACTAATCTTGGGATATTATTGTTTTTTTGTTTTATCATGGAACAGTAAAAAAAAAAAAAAAAAAAAAACATCTGTCACTCAAAAGCCCAAAATATGTATAAACGGACACGGTTGGCTTAGCTTTACTACTGATAAATGAAATAAAAAAATGTAAACATCCATGCAGGAGCAGAATGTCTGATTGACGACAGTTTCAGTAGCCTACATCTCCCCTCCAAAATGCTAGCACAAAGGCTGAATGTTCTCTCTGAAGGTGCACTCGTGGCCGGGATGCACAGAACATATCATGCCAGGTTGCTCAGGGCAGGAACTGGGAACTGTGTGAATTTCCCCACTGCAGTATGTTTTGTTCACTTCAAGTTCAAGCGTGGATACGCTGTTGTCAATAGATGTCTGGAGTGGACGGTCTATTGTCAGACCACACGCTCCCATCCAAAATACACCAGAGTTACCGACCGCTACTGTCTTTCATTGGGAAATTTAATCTTGTGTTGCACGATATTAGGATCGGACTTCTAAACTGCAGTGTAAGGATATGAGGTGTGTAACAGACGTAAGCCATTGAGAGCTGTGCGTGTAAACCTCACTCCCCTGGCCTCAAGTGACACACTAGCGACTGACGGTAGAGACTGCGGACTTTAGCCTCCTTGTTAGTGCGCCTGACTCCCATGCTGGAGTCCCCAGCCTGAATCCCACTTGGAGCAGGTCGAGTAGTGGACCTGAGATGAATGGTGGTCTTGATTTTGAAGCCCTTTTTAGCGCATCCATCCATCCATCATAAAAGTAATCCTTACTGCTCCGGGGGGTTAATGAAAGCCTTCTGAGTCAAAGCGATGCGTTTTTTGTAAGAAAAATATCCATATTTAAAACTTTATAAACTAAAATAACTAGCTTCCAGCAGACGGCCATAGCCTATGTGATGGGAGTGAATTATTGATGAATGCATTTTTGATACACATTTTAATGTTATATGATTGACTCATCGATCAAATGACTTTTGTACTATGCTCATTTCCTAACACCTGTGCATAAACTAATCAGTGACCTAGTGTCATAGGCTGGTTAAAAAGGTGGAGACTGTGGCCCTTTAAGACCGTGTGCTTGAGAGACTGAGGTGTGCGTCGTCTGGACTGCGTCATTTACGTGCAAGTCGACATCCGGTTGAGTATTTTAAACAGGTGCTGGCGTCTGAGAAGAAACGCTGAACAGTGATAACCAAACGTTTCACGGCTGTGCGGGAACGAGTGAGTCGGAGTATTGTGAAGACGGCGACGCAGAGCGATCACGGGCGCAGCTGTTGGAGATAATTGAGTCAGCGATCGTTTGGAGACGGCAACAGTGGGCGGTGAGCACGACGGCGACGCAGAGCAATCACAGGCGCGGCTGTTGGAGACGAGTGAGTCAGCGTGTACAGAGTCGAGTGTATCAGCGGTTGCTGTTTGGAGGGGCGAATCAACGAGTGTTGGTCGTAGACGAGTGAGACCGCGGTTGGTGAGACGGCGACGGAGGATTTCACAAAGCTGGAAATTAACTAGACTGGGTAGTGGGAACTGCTACCCAGCCATATTGTGAGTACAACCCCAGTTGAAGATCGTCTGATGAATATTGTGTTGACCATTTTGCATCTAATTCATAATAGAGACAATTCATAATAGAGATAATTCATAATAAGATACTAGGAACTAATTTCCAGTATAACTTACTATCCATAGCTCTTGTTTTCCTTTTGCTGTGGTGTGATTTATTTGGGTTGTAGTGTGTATTACATGGTGTGGGTATTTGTGTGCACCTGTGAGTTGTAGTTAGCTTTTTCTTGCATTGGACTGGAGATACTGGTAGTTGTTTCTTATTTCTTTCTAGTACACTATAATCTCTGGCTCATTCTGTGGAGACCTACATGCTGTGCGACCAACCCAGGACATTTGTTCATTCACCATAAGGACATCATACCAGACTGTGCTGAGGACTGCATCCCTTTTGATAACTGCTTTTAATATTGAGATCATTTTATAGTCTAATAAAGTATTTTTGTAATTCAATCTATCTGTTGAGTGTCAATACTGTCCAGCCCTCAGTGAATGATTAACTTGGGTCCTGGGTTCCATTAAAACAACCTAGGTGGCGTAGTCGGCTACTTGTATTTAATCGGGGTTAATATAGTATTGCTGGTTTGTGCAGCAATTATTATAAAAAGCCCCTTTAAATTATTTTTATTTTGCTGCGCTGTAGCGCGCCACATCCGCAAGTCGACTTGCACCAAATGAGTGACTTCTGAAGCAATGTATGACATAGGTGTAGGATGTAGGAGAAGCGAAAGCTTTGACACCTCTTGCAGTTCAAACAAATAGGGATGGGCTCCTCTTCTCTTATAGCAAAATTCTACGATATTTCTGTTTAAAATGTTTCATTTTAGACTTCTAAATCGTGACCGGTGTTTTGCTTTGCTCTATCCTCTGCGCTTCTGCGTCATGTCAGAGGTGTTACTCTTTTGGTGCAAGTCGATTTGCGTAGGGCCGTCTGCCGGAAGCTATTTTAGTTACACAAACCCGCTTCACTTCAGAAGGTCTTTATTAACCCCCCGTAGCCATGTGGAGTTATTTTATGATGGATGGATGCACTTTTATGGACTTCAAAATCAGAAGCGCTATTCACTATGGAGCCAGGATGTTGTATAATATAACTCAGATTGTCTGACAGAAGAAAGTCACCTATGGCTTGAGGGTGAATACATTTTGGGATTTAATAGGTAACCAGTGTGGAGATGATAGAATTGTTGTTATATGATCATATTTTCTAGAGCTGGTAAGAATGATGTATTTTGGACTAATTGTAGCTTGTTTATTGAGGATGCAGGACAACCAGTTAGTAATCTATTAAAGTAATCTAGTCTAGAAGTCATGAATGCATGAACTAACTTTTCTGCACCAGAAACAAATAGAATCCCTTATGAAAAGAAAATATATTTCCCTATATATGATTGATCAATATATTAAATGGTTTAACAGTATATTTGAAAATGTACAGAATAATATATTGTGTTAATATTATATTGAATAATTCTGAAGGAATTGCCGCTTTTCATATATTGAAAGATATGTGATAATATATTTACTAATATACTGTATCATAATGTATGTCATTTTATATTTAGTAATACACTTTTAGTAATACACACATAATATATAGATGTATATGTGATCAGATATGGTCCTGCATGTGTAATATATTCAATCATATTTACTCATGCAGCTTAAACACACACATACACACACACACACACACATACATATATTTTGAAAAACTTGCACTTTGAAACCAGTTTTCAAAAGTTTGTGTTTTCAGGCACCCAAAACGCTGTTGTCGTGCAAATGAATGTCCAAAATGCATATAAAGTGTTAAGTTTTCAGTTGAAAACGGTGTGGTGTAAACAGACCCTAAATCTGTGAAGATCTCTGTAGAGGAGAATTGGGAAATCAGAAAATTCAACTGGAAATAAATACTTGTTTAGAAAACATTAAGCACGATTTCAAAAATATTTGCAATGCCCTGTGCCCTAATATAGATGGTATTAAATGTGGCACTGCATTTATTGAACCACACAGATTTGTTCTAAGAAATAAAAATAATAAAAAGACTCTGTCCTCTTTTCATTCTCAACCCCCCCCCCCCCCCCCCCCACACACACACACTAAATTCTGCCTAAAAATAAATAAAAAAACATTAAGTATCGAAATTACACAGAGTTGCATGTAGTTATGGTGTTAGTTTACGTTCTCACATTTTAATGTTTTAGTGCCCCCCCTCTAGACACACCCCTGAGTTCAACGAGTCTGTGTTTCCCGAAACTATAGTTCTAACGAACATTCGTAAACAGCATCGCAAAGTTGTGTGTTTGGAACGACAGCTCTTGACCTGTGGTTAGAAGCAGAGTTTCTAGTTTGCATGACATGTGGACTTAATAAATACTTATCTTGAGCAAAATAAACAATCTGTATCTTTTATTTAGAATACATACAAATGTAATTTACGTCTTTTAGTTTGTCAAGATATTTTCAAGAGTATGTGCTCTAGTACGTAAGAACGAGCCTATGATTGAATCTAGAACAGGGGTTTTCAACCGGTGGTCCGCGGCCCCCTGGTGGTCCGCGGCGGCATTGCATGTGGTCCGTGACATGCATTCCAGCCTACGTAATTTCACTATTAAAATCACTTTTTTTCCATAAAATGTCCAATGTATTTATAATGTAATAAATACATTGGCATTCAGTAAAGTGTCGAACCCATAAAAAGTAGAACCATTGTCCGCTTTACATAAAACAAATCACGACATGACCATGTGTGAGTGAGTGAGTGGCGTTCACACCAAACGAAAATAGAGCGTCTGGCGCAAGTGATTTTCATGTCAAGTCAATGTAAAGACGCGTTTACGCGCATCTGGAGGTCCTGTGGCGCGAAAGAGGCGTTTAGCGCGGCGCGGACGCGTGAATTAGGCGAATTATTTGAGGGTGAGAGAGCGAGAGAGAGAGAGAGAATTCTGATTAGTCGAGAGGATATATCGCGTTTAGGCTAAAAATAGGTTCGGCGCTTATCGCGGTTTGGAAAGAAACTGCATCTTGCAGTACATTTTAAACAAGGAAATATAGCGATTTGGCATGAAACGTTGATGGAGCAGTGAATAGGTTCAGTACACAGCAAAATTACATGACAATAACTCTTTTTTTTTTTTTGTAAAAATGCCATTTCCTCAATTCGACGTCCGACTGTGCTATCTGACAAAGGAATCCACACACTACACACACACACAATAGTGGGCCGCCGATTACTTGTTAGTCAGAATGGTGGTCCCTGGCACAGAACCAGTTGAAAACCCCTGATCTAGAAAATAAAGCAAAATAACTGACGAATATGAGAAATAGTGCTGATCAGTGTTTGCATTAGTTGGGCTCTTGACTCCTGACGTTTTCATGTTAGTTTGTGGTTTTTGTAAAGTGTAAACACATTATTTATTGGTAATGAAGCCAAAAACAAAGATTATCAGGTTATATAATTTTCATTATCATTTAGTGAAGTGAGTCACAAATCTCATCCCTGATTAAAAGTGGGTTGTTAATAATCTCAAATTTTTCAATGTTAATATTGCCATGATTCAAATATGTTTGTCCAATTTTTTTATTTAAAAACAATTGCATGAACAACATTCAGACACGCACAGGCATCAAGAATCAGCATGTTAAGGCTGTTTTCATGGTCTGTTGTAATTTATAAAACAACAATTTTGATCATGATGGATTCTGTGTTTCAGGGGTTTCTAGTGCTGATTGGAGTGTGAGTTACAGTCCTTCACACATCTGTGCACTAAAGGACTCAACAGTGACAATGAGATGCACTTATACATACCCAACTGGACATCAGATCATGAAAGTATTCTGGATGAAAACACTGATAAAATATAATGGAGAGTTTCCAGATCTGTCTGAGGACCCTGAATACAGTCAGAGGCTTCAGTATCTGGGAGATAAACAGCAGAACTGCACCATCAGACTGAGTCATGTGACACTGAAGGATTCACACAAGTACTATTTCAGATTCATCACTGATAAACCTGATGGAAGCTGGATTGGTAAATCTGGAGTGAATCTTTCTGTCACAGGTGAGTTTGATGAGGTTTATCTCTTCTTCTGTGCATTATGTTGAATAATAATCAGTGTATGACAGCAGCAGATATAATGTGTGTTGTGTTCAGATCTTCAGGTGGAGTCTCCTGAGAGAGTGACAGAGGGAGATTCAGTCACTCTGAGATGTAAAAGCAGCTGCGCTCTGACTGACAGAGCAACATTCATCTGGTACAGAAACTCACAGCCATTAACTGAGAGAAGAGACAGAAACAATGAACTCCTGCTGCAGTCAGTCAGAAGAGAGGATTCAGGCAGATATAGCTGTGCTGTAGACGGACACACTCACATCTCTCCTGAGGTTCAGCTCAATGTCACGTGTGAGTACAGATTCATTTGTTTTTTTGTTTTTTTTTAAACAGAGATTGTGTTTAAAGTAGATGATTTAAAGATAAAAAATTCCTGGGTTAGATCCTCCAAAGAGCATCTCAGTGTCCATCAGTCCATCTGGTGTAATAGTGGAGGGAGATTCAGTGACTCTGAACTGCATCAGTGACTCAAACCCTCCTGCAGAAATCAAATGGTTTAAAGGAAGAACTTTTGTAGGATCTGGAAGAATCTACAACATCTCAAAGATCAGCTCTGATGACAGTGGAGAATACATGTGCAAGTCCAAAAATGAACATGGAGAGAAATACTCTGATACTGTGACTTTAAATGTCATGTGTAAGTTTATTATAAAACATAAGATGCTAATTCTGTTTTGATTAATTTGGTTCATATTAGTCATTTTAAAAATGTGTCAGAGGTCTTAAATAATTTGGTGATTGTTATTAGACCCTCCCAGGAGTGTCTCAGTGTTGATAAGTGGATCTGGTGTAATAGTGGAGGGAGATTCAGTGACTCTGAACTGCATCAGTGACTCAAACCCTCCTGCTCTGAACTTCAGCTGGATTAAAGGAGGAACGATTGTAGGATCTGGAAGAATCTACAGCATCTCAAAGATTAGCTCTGATGACAGTGGAGAATACAAGTGCAAGTCCATCAATGAACATGGAGAGAAATACTCTGATACTGTGACTTTAAACGTCATGTGTGAGTTAATGATCACCTGCACATTGTTAAAAAACTTCAAATTCATTATTTTCTAGTATTTGTTATGAATTAAAATTTTTGTCTTTAGATCCTCCCAGGAATGTCTCAGTGTTGATGAGTGGATCTGGTGTAATAGTGGAGGGAGATTCAGTGACTCTGAACTGCATCAGTGACTCAAACCCTCCTGCTCTGAACGTCAGCTGGTTTAAGGAGAATGAAACCTCAGCTGTTGGATCTGGACAGAGTTTCAGTGCACTACAGAGTGGACGCTTCTACTGTCAGGCTCACAATCAACATGGATCTCAGAGATCAGCCGCTGTAACTGTCACAGGTGAAGCTTTTATTAACTCACTCCTGTATCTTCACATCATTCATCAGTTTGGAGAGTTAATCATGATGATCTTCCTCTTTCAGTTCATCATGTTGCTGGTGGGAATGTGATTGTGATCACAGCGGCATCTGGAGGATTATTCATCATCATCATCTTCATCATCATCATACTATTTATAATGTAAATTAAATAATAAAGAGTATAAGTATAATTTACTTAAAAACGAATGCAGAAGGATGTCGTTTTTATCTATATAATTATGAATTATATGTTTCCTTTTTTTGACAGTACGAGAAGAATAATGAACAGACAATCTGGAATACACAAGTGTGAGGTGAGCTGATCAAAGAACTACAGAATAAATTCAATATATATATGTACAGTGTATATAATATATTTCTCTCTGTTTCCCTATAGGACGATGATCCCAGTACAGGCACATATGCAGCTCTTGACCTCAAGTCCAGATCATCTGACCTCTACGACACACTCACAGTAAATGAAATATCAAAAACTACAAGTGCAAAAGAGTTTGTTCATTCAAAACTCAGGTAATAAATAATCAATGTGTTTTTCCAATAGACTGTCCGTCCCAGACCTGATGTTCACCAGTCAGACTCTTCTGAATATGAGAATCTGACCATAAGCGGGAGATCCTCGGGTCATCTCCATATCACCAATGAAGAAGAAAATGTCCTCACGAGTAGTCAATAGATTCAAGTCAGTGTAAAGTGTTGTGCTCTCTCTCCCTCACTCTCTCTCACTCAGGTTAATTACCATCAAATCATTGTGAGCATGCCTGAGACTGAGCAGAGGAGTATAAATGGTGCACTCAGAAAAGCCTGTGCTGAGCAACACTTCTCCCCAGGCTTAGGCCGGCGACACACTGGCTGCGTGGCGTGAGCGTGGCGTTTCTGCTGCGTCATTTCTCCTGCGTGTCAGCTTCGTGGCGTTTTCTCTGTCTTTGCACACCAGAAACGTGTCTGACGCGGCGCTGCTGCTGCTAGGTGACATATGACTAGCCTCATTGGTGATATATTCGACATATGGGGAGAGAGTTGTGGAAGCCTATACTAAAATTACATGTTTAACATATAAATATAGTCTACTGATACAGCAAAGACAACGTCGGCAGTATTGACGGCAAAATAGGCTACAGAATTTTTCGTTCTGTATTGACAGGTGCAATATTATTATTATTTTTTATTTATTTTTTTAATTACAATATCTGCATTTATGTCAAAACCTAGAGACTTTCAAACATCAAAATGTCATTTATTAATATGTGTTCGTGTAAAAATGACATAAACAACGTTTCCTATTTTATTTTGCCTGAAAACGTTTCCAACACGCTTGCATGTCGCGTGAAAAATAGGCGTCGGTTCTATTTCTAGCAAGCACTCGTTTTCAGCGCGGCTCCAGCTCCGCAAGATCTAACCTGTTAACATGGGAGCCGAAATAAAAACGGACACGCCACGCAGCCAGTGTGTAGCCGGCCTTAAGGTGATGATAGACAGGGCAACTTTTTGAGCAATGTTGCTGGACAATCTTGCCGAGCGATTGTTGCTTGGGCACTTTCCTACTGAAAATGGGCAATACATTTCTATCTGGATAATTTAGATCGATCGTGGGCCCTGTGTCTCATCTGGTTGCCCGATGACGGCAACATTACCCAAAAGTTGCCCTGTGTATCATCACCTTTAGACTGGAAAGCTCGTGTGAGTGAGAACTGGTGCTCATCTTTGAGTTAGGAGTGGAGCCTATGCTCATTTGTTGTGTGCCAACAACAGTTACTTAGCTTACATTCTAGTGTTGACTTTTTACCTGTGGGTAATTAAAATATATTGTATAACTTATTATTAGCTCTGTTTACTTGTTTATGTTTATCTGGGAAATGTAGGGAGAGGATAACTTTTAATTTTGTATATATATTTCTCTCCTGTTTTTGGTTAGAGAGGAAGCTCAGGGAAGTTTGTGTTGTGGATTTTCATCTTTGTTTTTGTGCAGGGTAGGTCCTTAAACCTTAGTTAGCTTCTGTTTTGTTCATTATTTTAGTACATGCTTTCTCCTGAAGATATATTCCCATCTTTTATTAACCTTTTTGATATATGAAGGAAATAAATACTTTTACTTTTCCTTAAAGTTGTGTTATGTTTTCACTCTGAGACTGAGGCTGAAGTGTGTTCTCCACGTATTTTTACGTCTCTACGTTACTTTTTTTATTATCATATTTTCTTTTCCTTTGTTACCTCCCCTCCTGACCCCTAGACTGGGAGGAGAACGTAACAAAAATCTGTTTTGAATTAAGTTGTTTTTCAAAGAAAGGGTTCAGAGTCAGTGATGTTAGGTAGTGTGTATGTATTTTTATTGTACTTACCCTGTAACTACATGAAACACAAGGGTAACAAGCACCTCTTTAATTTAAAGCCTGCAGATGTCACACTTTCCCTGTAACTGTCACCATTATGTTCAGTTACTTTCATTATCATGGACTTTTAGTTTGTTTTCATGTCCATCATGTGTTCCTTTGTTCAGTTTTCCTGCTCCTCATTATTAGTCCATGTGTGTCAGCTGTGATCCATAATCATCCTCATTTGTGTTGGCTATATAAGTTGGTCCCTCACATTCATTCACTGTCTGATCACCGTTACCCTAAGTGTGTGTTGCCCAGCCTGATATTTGTCATTAAACTTCATGTTGGAACTTTATTCTTCTGCCTTCTTCTGTCTGCCTGAAACCACACGTGACAGATGATCGGAGTAGTGATGGTGAAATGAAGCTTTGTGAAGCACTGGGGCTTTCCCCCTCCACTGTATCATAAAATGGTTCATTACCATTGACTTTCTGACTTTCTGTCCCAGAAGACAGTTTTTTTTTTATTTTTTTTTTATTTAATAAATCACTTTGTGCTCTGTAAACCACAAAGCAATACAATTAATCCTCATAATTCATGTGTTAGTGTTTATGTAGTTCTTATACAATGTATAACAAACAACTGTATGAATTAATTTATGAAAAAAATACTAATAAATGTGACTAATTCACTTGTACAAAAACAATTCTTATGAATCTGCTTTGATCTACAAATACAGCCTTATTCACATAAACTTTAGCCTCAGTCCTAATCCTACGAGTTCATAGGCAAGGCTCATATAGGCATATATAATCAAAATAAAAGAAAATTGTGTGGAATGGAGAAGTGCTTGTGAACTGGGGAGCTAACTTTTTATTTTGTGGGTAATTTCATAATTTTTTTTTTTTTTTATTAAGGAACAGGACTTGTTCAACAGTGTGAGGGCTAAGTTTATTATTTTTTTTATTTACTACTACCAAAGGGCATGACACTCGAAACCTGCTCAAGGGGTTTGCGCTATTTTTGAATCTGAATACGAAGCAGTCACATGACTGTGTGTGTAAACGAAGCTTCGGCAAAATGAATCAAGCTCCGATACACTGCTTCAATGTGTGATGTTTTGTTTTTTTGATACAAGCTTTGAAGCCTCGGTGCCGAACGTCGCATCACTAGATCGGACCACCCAAAAATGGACGAATGGGCTAAGTTTGTCGTCCTGGCTCAGGAGAGCCATACCTTTTTTTTTTCATTTGTCAAGGATTTTCTTTCTACCAGCTGCCTGGACGACGAGACCCTAAAGACCCTATTCCGAATCGGAGGCAACGTTTCACCAGCATATCGACCTCCCAGACACCACAGGCTACAGGCCGTCATTCGGTGTCTGGAGAGCGTCGCATCCCAATTCAGAATCCACCCAGACCCACAGCAAATTTCAACACAAGCGACCGTGGAAAAGTCACGAGAGCCCCCCGCAGATCGAGCAACACCACTCGCCGCCATGAATGAGCCAGAGCCCGAGGATAAGAGCCCAGAGCTTGCCATCGCCCCGGTAGTGGAGTCTCAGTGTGAATCTGACCAGGGGTGTGAGCCCGAGACACCAGCGGTCGAGGGAACGGAACGTAAGGACTGGCTGATGGACAATGGAGACTTGTCTGTTCCCACCCGGTACCTGAATCCTTTTTGGACCATGAGAATTGTCTGGACAATATTCTGTCAGTTTGTTTGGAAGAACCACTGTTTTTGGACTGGAAGCATTTATTTTCATTAACCTGCATAGACTGTGTCATTGTGACTGTGGCTTTAGCAAGTCTCCTCTCTTCGCTTCCACAATCCTCAGCCAGTCCTCCAGCCCCATCGCTACTAGATATCTGCAGCCCTGCGCCGTCTCTGGGGATGCCCTGCCAGGACGTCGAGCCGCAGGTCATGCAATCACTAACAGCGCCTGTCCTAGAGGATCCTGCGGCTCCACCTCTCACTTTCGATCTCTTCGCTCCATCTCGGCCTGTCGGCTGCGCCGGGTACGCCTCTGTCCTCGGTCACACCGTCATCGCCCCAGTCCTCGGGTGCTCCATCGCTCGTCGCCAAGGCCTCCAGAACTTGCGACTCCGCTCAGTGTCATCGGCTCTCGATCTGCGCCTAGGGATCCATCGGCCTCGACAACATTGGTCGTTCCCCAGATATAGTAAGCCATGCTATGCAACCACTGCGCTCTCCCCAACGACAAAGAAGTTTTAGTAGCTAATGGATTTCCATCACCGAAAAACGCTTGCTGTAGCTCTGCTACAAGAATTATTTACGGAGAAGAGAAAAACACCTGTAGTGTTTGGGTGCACCCCCATCATCCATGTTGACTGAGCTTTCAATGCTGTTACGGAAAGGGTGAAGCTGATTGGTTGGTTCTTGTCACATGACCTGCGGTGGGCTTGAGATTTTTTCATCTCGCTGCACCTGGAAAAAATGAGCGCGTCGCTGCAATAATACCGTGCCAAAAACCGCTACTGGCCAACCACCATCGTCGCCACCAGGAGATCATCATCCTGCCATCACCATCCTTTAGTGTCATCTGCCTCTCACCATCCCCTCACCATCACCTCGTCCTCCTATAGTCAAAGTGGGGCATATGCCACCATTGTGTTTAGTTAGTTTCATTATCTAACCTCCGACCTGCTCATTTGCATAAAAACAGTGTCTGGCGGCTCGAGAACGCAAACCATGAAATAGTTTCCAAGGTGCAAGCTTGAATAATTATGAAAAAAAAACCATCTCCACGTAAACTTCAAAAACGCAAATCTGTGAAAATGTTGACGGTGTGCATGCGTATTACGTGTTTAGTCTATAGGTATGCGCATTTGAATATATATATATATATATGTGCGCAGGCGTTTAGTCCTGACCTCAACAAATTACTTGTCTGGCCTTAAAAATGTTTAATACAAAAGTTTTTTTATCGCTTCCGTGTGTCCATGTGAACTGGAATTATTTTGACAACGTTTTATCTGTACAGAGGTAAAGTGAAGGGAAGGAGGCCTTCAAAGGGGAGAGACTAGTTGACACTTCAGGACTGCGTTGTCGTAGAGTCCAGGCGGACTGTGTGATCTCGTCATACGTTTTGTTCTCACCTCTCACTACAGAGGAAACTGCATTCATGGCGATATTTAGAGTTTCACTAGAAGTGACACAATATGATCACTGTGATAATGAAAAGCATAGAAGATCTCATATTATAAAACCTTCAGACATGAGGATGAAAGTTCAGTATTCTATTACTCTGTTAATTATTACTGAAAAGTTCTTAGTGTTTGTTTTATTACCAAATTGCTATTGATTAGTCAAGATTTATCAAATGCACAATCAATTATTTTCTTGGTTCTTTAGTATGCGGACATCATCAGTCTTTTAAACAATAAACAAGTTATGACACAATAGTTAAAAAGAGATTTGCTAAAATGAACCTAATTAAACTGTTCCTTGCACATACTGTAGCTCCTCTGGAAGCTTCCTCACTCCACGTTCCTCACAGTGCATTAAATATGCACAGAAGTTTGAAAACATTATAATGACTGAGTTTCACCAGTTTAACTTTTATCACTTTAGTCTAATGTTGTCTCTGATGTTGCCATGTTTAAACTTTGCTTCCGCTATCAGCACTGGTGGAAGTGTCATCATATCCTGTGTTAAATATAACCTGTTGACCACAAAAAAAACCCAACGCTGGTTTTATTCAGTCCATTTGTCACTGGTCATGAGTGTTGGTGAAACGGGTAAGAGCATCATTTACTAATCGATCTTTAGATTCAAAAGTGCATCTGTTAATGCTGTTGATCTGATGAGCTTCAACACCATTCATAATTAAATGAAAACTGATGATTATTTCTATAGATGAAGCTCATATAACACATGATTCCTGACATGAGGAATATCTTCTGTTCATCTAATGATTAGTTCATTTACACACACTGATGTTGAGCATTAATAATCTTCAGATGTGCAAAGATCTTACTAACACTAAGAGCTGTTTAGGGTGATGAACATACACTGTTTATGAGCATATAAGTGATGTTTAATGCTGTATTATAGATATATGTTATGCTGATGTGGGTCAGAATGGCTCCTCCTCTTCCTCTGATCTTCTTTCTGCTCATGATTCACGGTGAGACTCTCTTACATTTCAACTTCTGAGGCGCTAAAACAACTAGTTGCTGCTCGATTTTTCCTTTTATTCTGATGTTTATAGTGACTTTTTTTTTTTTTTATGATTAATGAGCAGTTTTCTGTGGTATGTTGATGTATTTACTTTTGAAACAGGAAGTTTGGGTGAGGCATGTCAATGGGCTTGTCTATTTTATAAATATCCAGTAGTTTTTTAGTCTTGAACATGAGTTGCTAATTTGCTACTTGCTAGTCAGTGTCACAGGGTTCTCAAGTCTCACGCATTGGCCGTGAGACACACGCAATTCAACCAGTTCACACGCTCACACGCCACACCGTGTATTTCTCACGCTGAAAAGGCAATGCCAACCAAGTTGTCCTACAAACTTTATATATAACGTTGTATACGAGGCGCGGGCACACAAAGTGAAGTTTCCTGCCGCCAGCACGTATCTCGGCCAGATTGCGTTCGTTACTAGGCAGCATAGATGCGCGAACACACGGAAGTTGACGGAACATTCTCGGCCACCGTACGTTCGTTACTAGGTAACCAACAACATCGCGCGAACACACGTCGTGATAATGGAGAAGGTAAGTTGGAAGAAAGCTCGTCTAACAGTGCTAGAACATTTAATATATAGCCCATCGTATACATTATTATTGATGCAGTCAAAACTCTACAACTACTTTGCAACCAGGCCAGAAGCTTTGGCTCAGTTTGGCTAGCTTACGTTATCTGAAACTAAGGGAAATGTTAGTGGGTATGGGAAGGAATGAAGATGTATTTCTCCATTTTATTTTAAATAAATTTAAATGTATTTATTTTATTTTAAATTATATTATATATTATAGCCTACTGTATTAATAGTATTTCTAGTTACATTAAGGCTGCATACGTATTAAAGCAGAGTGCTCTGGGTAATATTTTATATCCTGTCAAAACATAACGTTGCCATTGCATTCATTGATTGCCATTGCATTTGTATTTTTCAAACACTTGCAACACAAAACACATTTCATAAGCTGGAGTGTGTACTCTTGTGTACACACACACACACACACACACACAAACACACACACATACCTTAATAATACTCTGTCATTTGTTCTCAATGTCCCACCACACAATAAATCATTATACCATTTCGACTAGACACATTCAAAATGCAAAAATATTTGTTTTTCCAAACTGTTTGGAGCAATTTGTTATATTTTTGTAATTTTTGTAACTTAATTGTAATTTTGAAGAGTATATTTGATGTGATTAATTGCTCTGTCATTTATCAGATTTACCAATTGTTATAATTTCAATTTGTGCTGGTTAATTATGAACAATGGGTAAAATTGGGGGGCGGGGACAGGTGGGGGCGGGGCTCCATTAGGGCTCCTCCCCCAACCGCATGTGATCTCACTCCAAGATTTTGATCAAACTTGAGAACCCTGGTGTCAGGTGGTTCAGAGGAGGGACTTTCTCACTCATTAGAGCATTTGATTGGACAAGCATCTGTTTATCGCCAGATCATGATTATTTTTGACTCATTTTCTCAGAAGACAATGTGGAGATATTGTTGAGGTTTATGTGTCAAAGGATTTTATTAGCAGATCTCAGAGCTGATAGACATGAACTAAAAGCCATAAAACTCACATTTTAATATCAGTTTTTTAAATCATCAGTGATTATAATGTCTTTGATTATTTGATAGTGCAGCATGACTTCCTTTGCAATGGTTTCTCACGAACTCTGTGAGTTTATTTCTGCATCATCCTCCATCAAAGCTGATGAAGTAATTCACACGGAGATCAATTTATTTTTATCTCTCAGTCAAAAGATCCTGAGAAGATTAGCTTCAAATATTTAAGGTATAACAAAGCGCTGTTTTCAAGTAGAAGAAACCCCATAATGTATGTTCCCTTTCGTAAAGGGAACTCCCGCTGCATGGATACTCGATACTTTGGGGAATGCCTTCGGCATGAAGCGTCTGAAGTCAACTATGGAACTATTCCAATCTTGATTGGTGCAACGTCACCCGTGACGTCGCATGTGACGGTGATCCGGAAGCTACAAAAGGGTCACAGGAACCAGGAAATGTTAGCTTCTGGTCTTCAGCAAGCGCTCTATGTCATCTTGTCTGTTCTATTTGGTGTTGTTTGTCCCGTGAAAAGAGTATTATTTATGGCGAAAAAAGAGAAGCTATTCAGGCAGTGTGCGTCCCCTTGCCCACGTTATTTAAGCGAGAATGACACACACACGCTTTGTGTAGTTTGTCTGGGAGTGGAGCATGCACGGGCGGTGCTCGAGGGCGCTGTCTGTGCAAACTGTTTTCAATGAAAAAGCTCCGCTCCCGTTTGAGCTTGTTTGATCAATTAGATCAGGCTCGCGTTTCCAGTGCATCAGGTCCCGCGTCTGTTGAGGCAGCGCGCCGCTTGTATGCATGTGATTCGCACGTGGGGCTGGCATATGATACTGAGACGGTTGCGACCCTTTCTCAGTGTTTATTAACCAGCTCCACTGGTCTCGCGCACGGTTCGGAAGCCCGCGCTGCGGCTTCTTCCGACCGTGTTAAAGACACAGCGTTTGATTTATCTGGCTCCGAGGAGTTAGATATTATCTATTAACACTGAATCACGTGGATAGGGGGATTCGCCACCCCATATTCCCGTTAGTGAGGAGTTGCTGGAGGTTGTAATCAGGGCAGTGGTTAAATTAAATGTATAGGTGATGGCTCGGGTTGAGGAATATTTTGCGAAATATTTTCTCCCCGACATTGCGTCACCCCTGATAGCTCAGACACTTCCCTCCAAATTTCGTACATCGAATTTGTTAGGGAAAGCATATATGGCGGTGGTCGAGCTGGTGCATGCCCACACACGATGGGGTTATTACAGGCATACCTGGCTGACCTCCTCAAGCAGGTGGATGATAACTGGGAGGTCTCACTCTATATTACTGAATATCGTAGAGTATCTGACTTATCTCTCCGTATTATTAAAGAGACGGCCCGTGCTATTGGCCGTTCTATGGCAGCACTAGTCGTCTCAGAGAGACATTTATGGCTTATTCGCTTGTGGATCGGGAAGAAAGACAGGGCTTTCCTTCTCGATGCTCCCCTTTCACCTTCTGGCCTCTTTGGCGACGCGGCAAGAACCGTTGTCGAGAGGCTTCAGGAGGCAGAGCGACAATCAGCTATCCCCAGTTGTCAGTCCAGGTCTCATGGGGTTGCTGCCAGGGGGCAGCCTCATGGGACAGCCGCCAGCTCCTCATATTTTGAGAAGGTTTCCTCTCGTGCCCCCCCGTATAAGGCTTGGGGCCAGAAGAAACATTCTCGCACGAAGCTCTCCATACCGAAGACAGGTCTGAGGATTGTCTCTCGGGCTAAGAAGGCTTCAACTAAGAGGTCTTGTCGTAACACGCAGACCCTTATGGGCGTTCACCCAGGAGAGCGAGTACAGGAGTCTCGCCCCCTTATGCAGCCCTTAGGAAATCGATGTTTGCTTCCCGCCTCCGATGGCGCTTCGGGACACATCGGCTTCCAGCGAACATAAATCGCAGTATCTGCCCGAAGACGTTGCGGCACTGTCGAGTTCGCCGCCTCTCAGGAGGTCTGTAGAGAGCATATTTCGGTTAGTTCCTGCCAGTTAGCTGCTTCAGGTCACCAAAGCCATTTGGAAATTTATAGCCGAGGCCAGTCTCGAGGGACTGGTCCCCATAATGGCATATTTAGACACCCCGAGGGGTCTTCAAAATATAGCCTAGGGGGTCCTGCTTATGGTGGAGCTAATATACAAATATTATCTACTAAAGGTGGTTCACATGTCGGCCAGCCCCGAGCAGGGTCGGTTTTTGGAACAGGAAGTCTAGTCCCTCTTAACACAGGAAACCTCAAAGTGGGCTCTTCCTTGGTTACGGGAGCCCGGGTTCTACAGCTGGCACTTCATAGTTCCTATGAGGGGGGGGGGGTTAGGCCTTATTTTGGATCTCAGGGTACTGGATCAACCTCCGAGGGGGTTCAGATTCAAGTTACCGACTGTCAGTCAGACCAGCTCCGAGGACTGGTCTGTCTTGATAGATCCACAAGCTCCTTAACTCCTCTTTCCCTTCTAACCCCATCACAGGAAGTTTCCGAGATCCGCTTTTGGGGGGAAAAGCGCATCAGTTCTGGACTCTTCCAGTCGGCCTAGCCTTATCCCCTCGCACCTTCACTAAATGTATGGACACGGCCCTTGCTCCATTGAGACTTCAGGGGGTCCGTATCTTATAGATGACTGGCTCATTTTGGCTCAGTCAAAAAGAACTAGCAATTCAACATCGAGATGTTGTTTTGCGCCATCTGAGGTGCGTGGGGTTGAGACTCAATGTCAAGAAAGGTTCCTTAACTCCTCTTCAGAGGACTACGTCCCTGGGAGTAGAGTGGGACTTAGTCACAATGCGGGCACAATTGTCTCCTGCTTGTATAAATACTATCTTAAACACAATGAAGAGTATTAGGTTAGGCCAGGCTATCACTGTCAAACACTTTCAAGGAGTTTTGGGTCTTATGGCTGCAGCTTCCACGGTAGTACCCTTTGGTCTGCTCCATATGAGGGCCTTGCAGTGGTGGCTCAGGAACAAGGGATTTTCTCCTCTGGGAAACCCTTTTCGTACGATCAGAGTTAAGCGCAGATGCCTTCGTTCTCTTGTCGTATGGAAGAAACCATGGTTCCTGTCTCAGGGCCCGGTTTTGGGAGCACCATGTGAGAGAAAAACTCTGACCACGGATGCGTCCCTCACGGGCTGGGGTGCGGTTATGGAGGGCCGTTACACCCGAGGTACTTGGAAAGACCATCATCTCACATTGTATATTAATCGCTTGGAGATGTTGGCTGTATTTTTTGCCCTGAGGCACTTCCTTGTAGACCTCAGAGGCCATCATGTTCTTGTTAGGACAGACAATATGTCGGTGGTCTCTTATATCAACCGCCAAGGAGGTTTGAGATCTCGCCCTCTTTGTAGACTGGCGCATCAAATTCTTCTTTGGTCCCAGGACAAATTTCTCTCTGTCAGATCTATTTATATTCCTGGGGTTGAAAATATGGGAGCAGACATCCTGTCGAGGCAGGGGCCGAGGCCCGGGGAATGTTGGCTCCACCCTGAAGTGGTTGAGTTTATATGGAGAGAGTTTGGCCGGGCGGAGGTTGACCTGTTCGCTTCTCATGAGAACTCTCATTGCCCGCTCTGGTACTCTCTCTCACATCCAGCTCCTTTGGGCTTGGATGCCACGGTACAGATGTGGCTGAGGTCACATCTGTATGCTTTTCCCCCGATCGCTCTGCTCCCTGGGGTTCTAGAAAGGGTCAGGAGGTACGGAGTGAGACTACTCCTTGTAGCTCCGTACTGGCCGGCCCAAATTTGGTTTTCGGACCTTATTAGTCTCTTGGAGAGTCCTCCATGGAAAATTCCTATTAGGAGAGATCTTCTGTCTCAGGCTGATGGTATATTATTTCATCCCCGACCAGAGTTATGGAGACTATGGGTCTGGCCCCTGAGGGGGTCCCACCCATAATTAGGTTGCCCTTTCCACCGAGGTGGTCAGGACATCCATACTAGAACCCCACTCTACTAGGAACTAAACAATTAAGTTAGGGAGGGCATCGAACCCAGTGTATTACTGCCCACTGGCTTCAGTTCTGGTGTTCCATCCCGCTCTCTAACGGGATCTCCTGTTCATGCTTAGGGCCTCTATGGCGGCCTTCAGTGCCCTCCGCAAGCCTTTAAAGGTGTTCTTGAAGGGACGTTCCCACTGAAACTCCATGTTCCTGTAGATTGGAGAATGGATCCTTTTCATCCAGCCTATTGGCTTCAGGCTGATGGGGTATCCCTGGCACCCATCATGTCCTGTGGATGAAGTATACGATTATATATTTGAGAATATATAAGTATATATAGGAGAATCTATTGAGTCTGCTTCCTGCTCGTCTTACTCACTGGAAGAGTGGTGGTGCTGCCCCCTCTTACTTGCTAGCGTGGGAGCCACTCAACGTTATTTTTGCCCGGTACTGAGGTACTTGTAGGCAATGTTAAGATTCTTCAGGTATTCCATCCTCCATCGCATGTGTCGGATGGTCAAGGTCGTAGCCTTTGAGGTTCCTACATTAGGACTCAGGCTGAGAGGAGTCAGTCCATCTAGTTATGCATCAAGGGTTAGGAGCTATTCCCTTTATTAAGAGTACAGTTGGTTATCTAAAACCACTCATATTTGAAGTACAAGGTGCGCTTCTGCCTTCACCTCTCATCTAATATTTTCTACTGTCTGGGGCTCCCAGCCATGAGGTCAGTCGAGCCTCCGGCTCCAGACCTCCCCTTCTTGCACCAAATCTTATGACAAGCTAGTTTGGATCTGCCCTCTACTCATTCTATCGTCCGTGAGTGTACCAGATGCTTTATACCAGGGCGTTTTTTCTCTCAGTGTGGCGGCGTGGGTATTCGTTCCCCAAAGTATCGAGTATCGATGCAGCGGGAGTTCCCTTTACGAAAGGGAACGTCTCGGGTTACGTATGTAACCCTCGTTCCCTGAGTAGGGAACGAGACGCTGCATCCTTCGGCCACACTTTTCGCGCCCCTGAGAACGACTTGCTTTGACCAATTAGAAGCTAACATTTCCTGGTTCCTGTGACCCTTTTGTAGCTTCCGGATCACCGTCACATGCGACGTCACGGGTGACGTTGCACCAATCAAGATTGGAATAGTTCCATAGTTGACTTCAGACGCTTCATGCCGAAGGCATTCCCCAAAGTATCGAGTATCGATGCAGCGTCTCGTTCCCTACTCAGGGAACGAGGGTTACATACGTAACCCGAGACGTTATGTTTCCCCAAGTTTTTATTCATTTTTAAATTTACATTTATTTGTAAAGCTCTTTTCATAATACACTTTGTATTGTAATGCATCTACATTACAGCTCAGAGTAATCTGTTTGCCGACTATGTCAAAGTAATGTTAAATTTTTAAGAAATGTACAGTTCTAATATAATACAAATCATGCTTTAACAAACGCATGCATTAATTTATGCAAAAACAATGAGTATGTTAAAGCAATGATTACATGTTGTTATCATAATGATTACAGTACGGGAAATTTGGTCGTTGTGTGTGTTGATTTAGAGTTGGCGTCATCTGAAGTCCTTGCAGGAGTTGGCGTCATCTCTTCACAGGTGTTGGGTCATCTAATATCTGTGTAAGGCCTGGGACACAATCTTAACCGATTTTAAAACTGTGGGAGACCACAGACACAGACATTTTAGCATTGTAATCCTCCGAATGCACATACTAGAAGCTTTGTTTAGACTGCAAGACCACACACCTCTCGACTGTAGTAACATTTTCACCGTGAGACGAGGTATCATCTCATGGAGACTCGTGTGATCAAACGTGACTTGAGAAGAAATACAAATGGAGGACGATCAATGCATCAGCTGGTACTCCTGGCGTGAGTTTTGTTTTACGGGAAGAAAAAAAAGGGAGAAAAAAACAGATATGGATGATCTTCTTTCTCAATACTCCACTTTCGTGGCATGCTTGTAGCTGCCAAGTCTCCGCTATAGAGGCACGTAAATATCCGGTTGGTGAAGCTCGCTCACTCTCATTGGCAGCTCGTACAGGAGTCGTAAATATCAAACATGTTTCCCACCGTGATCGGTAGCAGTAAAATAATCGTAATGGCACCACACAATTGAGTATTTTTGGACAAAAAGTCAGTTGTGAGAAGCCTTAAATTGGGCCACACCCCCCAGTGTCACATTCACCGTCTGTCTTCTCTGCACTACATTCCCCAGGATCCTCTTTGGCGCACCTGCACTCACTCTCCCCTGAGTAATTATCATCATCACCTGCACCTCGTCATCATCTTACCCCTTTATATTCAGCACTCACCCTTCAGTCATCGTCTGGTCTCGTCTCTACTAAGACTTATCTCGCTACTCACCTTGATACTTACCTGTGTCATCCTCATCCTCATCCTCATCCTCATCCTCATCCTCATCCTCATCCACCTTCTTCAGTCATCCGTCTATCTCCAGTCATCAGCCATCATCTACCTGCATCAGAGAGACTGTATTATCCTTCAGTTAAGTTCCAGTATCCTTCTGCAAGGTACCAACTCACCTACTTAACACCTGTTCCGTGCTTCTGTTTATAATAAAGATTATTATCACTCACATCTCGTCTGAACCTGTTCATTCCGTGACACCCAGATTGTTGGGGGTTGCAAATTGGGCCCAAAATCAGGCTTACAATTTTTAAGTTTTGGGCCAGACTAAGTCTACAATTGGGAATGTTCCCAAAACATGTATTTGTAAAGGTTGTTTTGGTTATCCAGGAATATTCAATAAAGAGGTCGATATATTAATGTTAGTCAGTTATGACTACTCTTAACCTTGGCTTAAATGCATTTTGACTGATCTATTCCAGGTTTTAATAAACTGTATCTGCAACATATACTTAGTTTATGGAAAATGACACATTTCAGCATAACATGATTATAAAAATAAAATCTAAAACTAACCTGCAGGAACGTTCTGGGATGGTTCTCTTTAGTTGCAAAAAAAAAACCTACAGAGAACTTTCCTAAAGCGTTATTTTTTGCCCAAAATATGTTTAAACGGAAACTGTTGGCTTAGCTTTTCTACTGATAAATGAAATAAAAAAAAAAAAAACATCCATGCAGGAGCAGAATGTCTGATTGACGACAGTTTCAGTAGCCTACATCTCCCCTCCAAAATGCTAGCGCAAAGGCTGAATGTTCTCTCTGAAGGTGCACTCGTGGCCGGGATGCACAGAACATATCATGCCAGGTTGCTCAGGGCAGGAACTGGGAACTGTGTGGATTTCCCCACTGCAGAAAGTTTTGTTCACTTCAAGTTCAAGCGCGTTGTCAATGGATGTCTGGAGCGGCCGGTCTATTGTCAGACCACACACTCCCGTCCAAAATACACGAGTCTTTCATTGGGAAATTAAATCTTGTGTTGCACGATATTAGGATCGGACCTCTAAACTGCAGTGTAAGGTTATGAGGTGTGTAACAGACGTAAGCCATTGAGAGCTGTGCGTGCAAACCTCACTCCCCTGGCCTCAAGTGACACACTAGCGACTGACGGTAGAGACTGCGGACTTTAGCCTCCTTGTTAGTGCGCCTGACTCCCATGCTGGAGTCCCCAGCCTGAATCCCGCTTGGAGCAGGTCGAGTAGTGGACCTGAGATGAATGGTGGTCTTGATTTTGAAGCCCAAAAAAGCGCATCCATCCATCCATCCATCATAAAAGTAATCCTTACTGCTCCGGGGGGTTAATGAAAGCCTTCTGAGTCAAAGCGATTCATTTTTGTGAGAAAAATATCCATATTTAAAACTTTATAAATAACTAGCTTCCAGCAGACGGCCATACGCAAGTCGACTTGCACCAAATGAGTGACTTCTTAAGCAATGTATGACGTAGGAGTAGGAGAAGCAAAAGCTTTGACGCCTTTTGCAGTTCAAACAAATAGGGATGGGCTCCTCTTCTCTTATAGCAAAATTCTACGATATTTCTGTTTAAAATGTTTCATTTTAGACTTCTAAATCGTGACCGGTGTTTTGCTTTGCTCTATCCTCTGCGCTTCTGCATCATGTCAGAGGTGTTACTCTTTTGGTGCAAGTCGATTTGCGTAGGGCCGTCTGCCGGAAGCTATTTTAGTTACACAAACCCGCTTCACTTCAGAAGGTCTTTATTAACCCCCCGTAGCCATGTGGAGTTATTTTATGATGGATGGATGCACTTTTATGGACTTCAAAATCAGAAGCGCTATTCACTATGGAGCCAGGATGTTGTATAATATAACTCAGATTGTCTGACAGAAGAAAGTCATATACACCTAGGATGGCTTGAGGGTGAATACATTTTGGGATTTAATAGGTAACCAGTGTGGAGATGATAGAATTGTTGTTATATGATCATATTGTCTAGAGCTGGTAAGAATGATGTATTTTGTACTAATTGTAGCTTGTTTGAGGATGCAGGACAACCAGTTAGTAATCTATTAAAGTAATCTAGTCTAGAAGTCATGAATGCATGAACTAACTTTTCTGCACCAGAAACAAATAGAATCCCTTATGAAAAGAAAATATATTTCCCTATATATGATTGATCAATAGATTAAATGTTTAACAGTATATTTGAAAATGTACAGAATAATATATTGTGTTAATATTATATTGAATAATTCTGAAGGAATTGCCGCTTTTCATATATTGAAAGATATGTGACAATATATTTACTAACATACTGTATCATAATGTATGTAATTTTATATTTAGTAATACACTTTTAGTAATACACACATAATATATAGATGTATATGTGATCAGATATGGTCCTGCATGTGTAATATATTCACTCATATTTACTCATGCAGCTTAAACACACACACACACACACACACACACACACACACACACACACATACATATATATATATATAGAGAGAGAGAGAGAGCGAGAGAGAGAGAGAGAGAGAGTGTTATATATTTCTTATATTTTTTGAAATATTCAAATATATATTTAAAATAATTGAATATAAATATATAATTTATATGTATTAATATATAGCCATACATGGTCAATGCATAAATTGCAGTGTATTGAAAAAATATATTCACTAGTTTCCCATATAATATGGAAATGTAATATGTAATATATTGCATTATATTTTGCAGTATATTCCCATATATTTTTGTTCAGTAAGGGATGTTCCGTAGCTTAGCGATGTTTCTGAGGTGGAAGAAGGCTGTTTTTGTAACATGAAATATGATTTTCGAGTTGCCGTCTACTATAACTCCCAGGTCTCTGTAGAGGATGAAGTTACAGTACATCCTTCTAAATTCAAATGATATTCTAAGAGATTATGTGTACAGCTTTTTGGTCCAATAAATTATACCTCAGTCTTATCTGAATTTAATAGAAGAAAATTACAGGTCATCCAACACTTTATATCTTTAACACACTGTCAACTTGGATCATCGGCATAACAGTGGAAACTAAATCCATGTTTTCTTATGATATTACCAAGTGGCAGCATATAAATTGAACATAGCAGAGGGCCTAACACACAGAGCCTTGTGGCACTCCATAATTTACTGATGTTATCTTAGCTTTTTCCCCATTTAAATAGACAAAATGGTAACGGTCTAATAGGTATGATCACCATAATGTCCCTGAATACCAGTGTAATTTTGTAGTCGATCTAAAAGAGTATCTATATTTTCAAACGCAGCACTAAGATCAAGTAAATCTAGTATTGAGAAACAGCCTTGGTCAGAGCTAGAAATAAGTAATTTGTAATTTTGACATGCACTGTTTCTGTGCTATGATGGGCCATTAGATGGCGATGAAACACTATAGATTGAACACTACGCATGTGCATGACATCATCGTTTTCAGAGATCCTCGTTTTTGTTATTTACACTGAGACTGTTTTCAAAAACTTCAAAAACAACTCCACAAACAGCATTACCAGCTTCACTTATTACTAAAAAAATTCCCAAAAGCATTGTTAGCCAATTATGGTCGCAAGTTCTGTCGTTATCAGCATAGTTCGAAACTATAGTTCTAACGAACATTCGTAAACAGCATCGCAAAGTTGTGTGTTTGGAACAACAGCTCTTGACCTGTGGTTAGAAGCAGAGTTTCTAGTTTGCATGACATGTGGACTTAATAAATCCTTATCTTGAGCAAAATAAACAATCTGTATCTTTTATTTAGAATACATACAAATGTCATTTACGTCTTTTAGTTTGTCAAGATATTTTCAAGAGTATGTGCTCTAGTACGAATCAGCATGTTAAGGCTGTTTTCATGGTCTGTTGTAATTTATAAAACAACATTTACAGTTTGATGAATTCTGTGTTTCAGGGGTTTCTGGTGCTGATTGGGGTGTGAGTTACAATCCTTCACACATCTGTGCACTAAAGGACTCAACAGTGATAATGAGATGCACTTATACATACCCTACTGGATATCAGATCATGAAAGTGTTCTGGACCAATGAGTCTATAAAGGGCAAAGAGCCTCCAGATCTGTCTAATGACACTGAATACAGTCAGAGGCTTCAGTATCTGGGAGATAAAAAGCAGAACTGCACCATCAGACTGAGTCATGTGACACTGAAGGATTCACACATGTACTATTTCAGATTCATCACTAATATAACAGAAGGAAAATGGATTGGTAAATCTGGAGTGACTCTTACTGTCACAGGTGACTTTGATGAGGTTTATCTCTTCTTCTGTGCATTATGTTGAATAATAATCAGTGTATGACAGCAGCACTAGATATAATGTGTGTGTTGTGTTCAGATCTTCAGGTGGAGTCTCCTGAGAGAGTGACAGAGGGAGATTCAGTCACTCTGAGATGTAAAAGCAGCTGCGCTCTGACTGACAGAGCAACATTCATCTGGTACAGAAACTCACAGCCATTAACTGAGAGAAGAGACAGAAACAATGAACTCCTGCTGCAGTCAGTCAGAAGAGAGGATTCAGGCAGATATAGCTGTGCTGTAGACGGACACACTCACATCTCTCCTGAGGTTCAGCTCAATGTCATGTGTGAGTACAGATTCATTTGTTTGTTTGTTTTTAAAAAACAGAGATTGTGTTTAAAGTAGATGATTTAAAGATAAAAAAAATTCCTGTGTTAGATCCTCCAAAGAGCATCTCAGTGTCCATCAGTCCATCTGGTGTAATAGTGGAGGGAGATTCAGTGACTCTGAACTGCATCAGTGACTCAAACCCTCCTGCAGAAATCAAATGGTTTAAAGGAAGAACTTTTGTAGGATCTGGAAGAATCTACAACATCTCAAAGATCAGCTCTGATGACAGTGGAGAATACAAGTGCAAGTCCATCTATGAACATGGAGAGAAATACTCTGATACTGTGACTTTAAATGTCATGTGTAAGTTTATTATAAAACATAAGATACTAATTCTGTTTTGATTAATTTGGTTCATATTAGTCATTTTAAAAATGTGTCAGAGGTCTTAAATAATTTGGTGATTGTTATTAGATCCTCCCAGAAACGTCTCAGTGTTGATGAGTGGATCTGGTGTAATAGTGGAGGGAGATTCAGTGACTCTGAACTGCATCAGTGACTCAAACCCTCCTGCTCTGAACTTCAGCTGGTTTAAGGAGAATGAAACCTCAGCTGTTGGATCTGGACAGAGTTTCAGTGCACTACAGAGTGGACGCTTCTACTGTCAGGCTCACAATCAACATGGATCTCAGAGATCAGACGCTGTAACTGTCACAGGTGAAGCTTTTATTAACACACTCCTGTATCTTCACATCATTCATCAGTTTGGAGAGTTAATCATGATGATCTTCCTCTTTCAGTTCATCATGTTGCTGGTAGGAATGTGATTGTGATCACAGCGGCATCTGGAGGATTATTCATCATCATCATCATCATCTTCATCCTGTTTATAATGTGAGTTTAATAAAAAAACTTTCACTTTTGGTCTGATGTAAAAGGAAATTATTAATTTGTGTTTTATTAGTAATCTTCAAAAACCGCATTCATATTTTCATTTAAATTGATACATTTATCCATATGCTGTTAATGTCTGTGATTATAACAGAAAGAAACAGAGGAGTGTTAAATCTGAAGATCTCACAGTGAAAGATGTAAATCTAAACATGATGTCAGAAGAAACAGAGGATCCACGAACAAAGGCAAGTTCTTGCAATAGTCTTTAATGAAGGATTAACACAGGCAGTCTGTCAACGACACAGAACTGGAATAAACTCACAGTCAGTGGACAGTAGGTCAGCAGAAACGGAAGACTCTTGTGATAGTTTGCAGAGCTGGTAATTCACGTAGGGCAGTAACACAGACCTTGTAAGTGTCCACAAAGCTGCAGAGAGAAAACAGTAGGAGGCCAGCAGGGTGACAGGGCAGAGAAAGCACACAAGACGAGCACAACTCCTCTAGACAAGACAAGATAACACAAGCTAAATCTTCATGGAGATAACACAAAACACAGGCATGACTCACGTACACACGTAATAATCCGACAAAGAACAAGGGGAACAAACGAGAAAGTAATGACACTAAAGTGAGAACAGGTGTCACAGAGAAGCAGCGCAAATGCTAATTACAATGATGAACAGAGAGAGAGAGAGAGAGAGAGAGAGAGAGAGAAGCTCATGACACATGACTTCACAAAAGCAGAGAATGAATCGATCAGCCGTTATCTGTGTTTCAGACTGTAACTGTACGGGAAACTAACATTATCAATTGTTAGTCTATATAAATTGTTTGTCTTTATCAATAATATCCAGTAAAAACATTCATAAAGTAACATTTCTTTCTTTTTAGACCAGTGATTCTCAAACTGTATGTACAGCGCCCTCAGGTGGTGTGACACATGAAGAAAGAAATCACTTTTGATATAAAAAAAAAAATCACTTATTTTTTTACATGGTGTCGTTAAAATGTCTGATATAGTTACAGTTTTAATATAGATTTATTTTCTAATAATGTGATAATCATTAGTATAGTTACAATCAGTTTGATTAATTAATTTCTTATACTCATTCTGTCCTTTTCTTCTCCTGCAATCAACAAGCCTCTTTCTGAACCGGATTCAGCCAATGACGCTCTGTACGCCAGTGTGAAACCCAGAGGAAAAACTCCTGAATCCAGAGATACTGAGGAGATCCAGTACGCAACTGTCCAACATCACAGAAGGACAGAGATGAAGAGAGCAGAGGAGAATGAATGTCAATATGATGATATAAGAGTTCATCAGTCTGATGCTGCAGTGAGGTGAGAAAAACAACTTAACCAGCTTACCAGTTTAACCAGTACTAACTTAACCAGTACCAACTTAACCAGCACCAGCTTAACCAGTACCAACTTAACCACCATCTTTACCAGTACCAGCTTTACCAGCACATGTTATATCAGCTATAATATTGTTGTGCTCCTGTTTGTTTTGATTGTTTAGGCGATCAACTGTTCAGATTATGGAAGATTCATCAGTGATCTACAGCAGCGTCAAATGAGACAGAAGCCTGTGTTCAGAAATCAATCTAGACTAGAAAATGGATTATTGTATAGCTGTGGAATAATTTACCCCTCTGTCAGACCACAACCAATACAAACATGTTCATTCTCTTTGACCCTTTGTGAGAGAGTGTCAGTCATTGTGGTCTGGACTGATGTAAAGTCTGTTTCTTGTGTATTTGATGCTTTGGTTACTTTGTTCTATATATATAGCTCAATATTATATGTATATCTCAGAATTTTTGGTATTCAGTTTTAGGCATAAGCTTAGAAATCAAATAAACTTCAGAGAGAAATACATTTACAATCTGAACAATCTTGTTCACATTTTATACATCACAATCTCATCTCCACAAACAGCATTACCAGCTTCACTTATTACTAACCAGACTGACTTTATTCCAGAGTCTACAGAAGCCTATGTGGAGACTGCAGACCTGGAGCCGGTAGATATACGGCCCAGGCAGTTTTACGCCCCTGTTGTTCCTGATGCGTCCAGTAGGGGGATATACGATGAAATAACATCATTAAATCGACGCTCGAAACTTACACATTAATAACCGTTCTGTTCATAGACTTTGACTAATTTAGTGTTCATTTAAATATAAACGTTGCAGTGTAACAATAGACAGTTGAATGATCTGCACTACAAATTAAAATATCTACACGCTTCACTCTCTTCACTCAGTGAGTTATATTGAACGTAGGTTTTTATATACAGGAGACTGAGTGATATATGCTGTTGTGTAATGTATATACATTTGACAAGTTACATTTAACCATATTTAGCTCATTAGACATACAGTGTAATCATATGGATCCTCGATGAAATATCTGCTGTAATATTCTCTATTGGTCATCATACAGCTACACAACAGTGTCCTACATAGCATTTTATGAAGACAAACACAATGTATCCCGTTTCTAAAATTCCAAGGGCCATTTAGAAGAAAGAGACAATATTGTTGTTCACAAAAAGTTATTTATTAACACTATTTATGAATTATGATGACCCCCTATGGCTTGCCACTCTTTAACTGTTTTTCTATCCCGTCAAAGTGCTCCCGCTCACTGATAAAAAAAGAAAAAAGAAGCAAAAGTTGGATAGATTTTTTATTTTATTTTAAGAAAAATGTAAATTAATATATAAATGAGATAATTAGACCATCTCATTTATAAGAAACAACTCAAACCAAAATCTACAGTAGGCTACATTAAAAACATATGGGAGCAAAGTTTTAATGTGAGTTTTACGTCGGACATAATAAAAAAATATTTGAGTGAGTGTGTAGTTCAACTCTTTACTTAGAGAGAGAGATTTACATACATACTGTCCACACATATATGCTCATTATAAATGTGTCTTTTGTGTGTTCACACATTTCCAATATCTACTGTAATATTGCCCCAGAAACCATGTGGAGTGTTTTAATGCAAGGAGTAAACAGAGTCTTACCAGAAGAGGCCATCTCACGCAAGCGGAAGACAGGCAACAAAAGACAATTAAAAAGAAGACCCATCTATTGACATTTAGAAATGAACTGATGTCTACCCTTAGCTAATCGTTTATAAATAATAAATGTTGCATCATTGCAAAACAACAATAACTTTAGCAGATTATTTAACATACCTCAGTTCGTGTTGCTGTACAGCCTCCCCCTACTGGACACATCAGGAACAACAGGGGCGTAAAACTGCCTGTGCCGTATATATCTCCCGGCTCCAGGTCTGCAGTCTCACCATACTCACTGAAGCTCTTATTGAGAATTACCAGAGCTTTAGATGATGATGCTTTATTGAAAATAATAGTTTAGTTTGATGTCACCAGTATTGTGATCAGTGTTTACTTTGGTTAGGCAGTTTGACAGCTTTTTTTATTTATTTTTTTATATTGTAACTGTGTTTGGACAAAACAGTAAAAGAAAGCTTGTTGATGATAAAGATCATGTAGTGACCCGAATCACTGATCTTATTCAGAGTAAACTATTTGACTCCATTGGTGATTATTTTTGTTATATTATACAGTGCTATGCATAAGTTTAGACACCCATGCTAAAGTTGACTAAAAAGAGGAATAAAAAATCATCTTTTGGAAATTGAACTTAATGCCTTAATTTAAAAAATTAGGAAAAATCCAACCTTTAAGGACACCAATTTTCTTTGTGAATGAATAATGTATCGCAAATAAATAAATGTTCTTCCTTAAAATATAGGGTGCATAAGTCTGGACACCCCTATGTTAAATTCCCATAGAGGCAGGCAGACAGAACGAACAGTATTTATATAGTTTTTAGCTCTTATAACACAGCCGCGTCCAAATGATCTGAGGGCTCGGCGGGTATAGATATATACACTAGATGTCGCCTTGGTTACTGCAGTTCATTGGAACGAAACCGTAGCCAAGCGACATCTAGTGTATATATCTATACCCGCCCCTTGGGCAGGTATAGATATATACACTAGATGTCGCCTTCGCTACTGCAGTTCATTGGAACGGAACCGTAGCCAAGGCGACATCTAGTATATCTATACCCGCCGAGCCCTCAGATCATTTGGACGCGGCTGTGTTTATAATAGCTAAAAACTATATAAATACTGTTCGTTTTCTCACACAAACCGCTCGTTTCGTGTCTTAGGCCATCAATGTGTACTTACGATGGGGAATTGTTTAATTTGGACGATGAGGAACTGTTTTATTTTGGACTTTGTGCAAGCTCTTTGAGTCAGTATCCATATACCTGCATGAAATGACTAACAGACAAGAACGGTTTGACCTAAAAATATCAAAATTGAAACTACTGCGGAAAAAAAGACACCTACATCTTGGATGCCCTTCAGGTAAGCTAAAACATACCAAAATTTAATTTCAAAGTGAACTATCCCTTTAACCATAAATTGTGATTATATATATATGATCACTCACATCAAGACGCCGCTGCGGTGGTGGAGTCCATGCAGGAGTAGCAGCATTTGGCACTGTGTCGCTTTTCAGCGCGAGCTGTGTGGAGAAGCACATTTCCACCTCTATTGCGTTGGAGAAACAATTTCGCGTAAAATGCAGGTTTCACACTCACGGTCTTCCAGGCCAAGTGCATGCAAACACTGGCGCCTAATTTCCAAGTCTGCTGGAAAGCTATGCAGTCCAGCAGTGCTGTTGCTACCAGCAACACTACACCTAAATAGTACCCTCCTGCCCACTGTACAATAGAGATAAATCTACGCTAGCTCGTACCAAGGGCGTGGTGAGCTCGTACCAGGGGCGTGGTGAGCTGGAACCTGCTTACGTCACCTGACACCGCTTACGTCACTTGCCACCGCAACATCCAATAGGAAAATTCAACTGCAGTAGCCACCGTTCAACCTTAAGAGGGCAGCACTCAGACGTTTTTACACCATATATTGTAAAATTAAAACACTTTATACCCAAATGCAAACCAGCTATTAGGCTAACTGAAATAAAACCATGCCAATCTCTAGGTATGGTGAAGGCTATGTGATGATGTGGGGCTATTTTTATTCCATGCTTACACAAGACTCCAAGTTAAAGGCACAAGTATGGGGAGTACCTTTGCCCCCAGTTATGCTAACTTGTACGTTGGATTCTTTGAACAACAGTTTATTTTTAATGAGGACAGAAATCCCTTCTACAATAATATCATCAGATATTTTAGATATTTAGATGATGTCTTGTGTATTTTTAAAGGGTCCCAAGATGAGCTGAATGAATTCACCACTCACCTCAACAGGATGAGCTCAGATCTAAAATTCACTGTAGAATCTGACTCCAAACGTGTGCATTTCTTAGATATGTGGATCAAACTATAAGATGGTAGACTGACCACAACCCACTATTGTAAAGAGACTTATCGCAATTCGTTCCTTCTGGCAAGCAGCTCGCATCCCAGTGCCCTAAAAAACAGCCTGCCTAAGAGTCAATTTTATAGACTTAGACGGATTTGCCATTCAATTGAAGAGTTTAAGGAGAATGCTATAGATATGAAGCAAAGATTTCTAGCCAGGGGTTATCCCACTAAATGTATTGAAGAGGCATATAATATCGCCCTCTCCACACCACGGCCACACCTTTTGAAAAAGAGTGTTAAAAAGGATAAAAAGTTTTCTGTCTCCTGCATAACTACCTTTACTCCAAGATCCTTTATAATTAAAAACACCATAATGAAATATTGGCACCTAATATCTGATGATTCTTCTCTTCAGGATAAATTTAAGGATCCACCTTTGTTTGTGTCCAGACAGGGCCCTAACCTCCGCAATAGGGTAGTTAAAGCATGTATAAGATCAGCTTCTACCCAAACACTCTTAGCACCCCTTAGGGATGGTAACTATCCCTGTGGCAATTGTGCCCAATGTAATAATACACACAAGACCTATAACTTCAAACACCCCAGATCCGGTAAGAGTTACAATGTGAAGGGCATTATTACATGTAAAACTAAGAATGTTATCTACATTTTAAGATGTCCTTGTGACATGGTGTATGTGGGAAAGACCACACGTAGTTTAAAACAGAGGATCAGTGAGCATAAAAGCTCTATCAGACGTGCTGACCCTAACTACCCTGTGGCCTTTCACTTTACAGAGTGTGCTCATTTAGTCTCTTCTCTCCGTTTTCAGGGAATTGAGCAGATTAAATTACCTAGAGGTGGCAACATTGATAAAGTGCTATGCCAAAGGGAACTGTACTGGATTCATACTTTGGATGCCTTACATCCCAAAGGTTTAAATGTGGACTTCAACATGAGTGTCATGCTATAGTCACAGCTATACTGTTTTTATAAGTCTTGAATACTGCAGTTTATGAAGGTTTTACTGATGTCCTTACAGTCTCCATACACTTATGCAGCATGTATGTATGTATGTATGTATATATGTGCCTGTATTTTTGTATATTTGTATTTATGTTTGTTTCTTGTAGTGGGGATTTTCACTATGGGGAGTAAATGTGTAAATTACCTAGATAGCTCAGTATATTGGGTAGGTTAAAGAAAAACTACAACTCATTGGACTACAACTTTCCTACCTGGCTTTCACAGGTGTGGTAATCACTGTTGATTGTCCTGATGTGTTTGAACACAGTTAAGTTGATTGCTACATTCATTGTCTGTATGCCCTGAGGATGGTCGTTTGATTGAAAGCTTGGTGATTAAATTTGCTTAAAGGATTTAAGTGTGCAGACAGTTTATTTTTTGAGATTTTCAGTCTTGTTTGTCTGGCACCTTGGTGATCGTGAGTGCGGTGTAACTCCTTCAAAAACATTAGGTTTAGTGACAACATGTTACAATGTTTACATGGTACAATTTCTAGTAAGCTACGCTTTTTTATTATTTCAATTAAATTATTGTGATTTGATTTAAAGGTATAGCGGAGGATTTTTTTACTTCCGGGTGGAATACCTATACTATTGGTCCTCCTAATTGTCAATCATTCTGGTGAATCAATCAAACTTTTCAAAAAGTGGAGAGGGCGGGTCTTATCTAAAATTCGGAAAGATCCTCCGCTATACCTTTAATATTGACTCATTTGGATAAATATTAGGTAGGCTACACAAGATAGGCGTTATTTTTTCTCAAGAAAAAAACAACAACTCACCTAATGCTGTAAACATACAGAGAGCCCTATCAGCTGGTAGTAGGCTATTATTTAAGGTTAAAAATAACTCAAATTAAATATAATGCGTTTTTTTATTATTATAATAACAACTTTATTTAATGATATAAGTAAAAATATAATAAATATGTAATATAGGACACATATTTAGCAAAATACTCTATAGCTATTTTTTTTTCTTGCCAACTAACGTGCTATAGCCTATATTATGTTCATTAAATGGCTTTCCTGAGGTAAATGTGACATAATTGTTCTCCAGCTATGTTATTGACCTCTTCATGCTGATGAAAAACACTGATTGATCGATATTATGAATGAGGAATATACATTTCGGTAAGTTGTACTGTATCTTTCAACAGTGTTCATTCGTCTTTATTAACTATTAGCTAGTAGAGATGATCGGTTCACGTGCACTAGAGATCTGTCACGTAACATTTACAAGCGCCAAAACGGTATTTATTGTTTGAATTTCGTAATAAAATTGACAGAATCTGAGAGCTGAGATTTTTTTATATCATAAGTAACCTGCTCTGTCTAGTCTGTCGGTCTCCGTGTCCTCTTTGCTTCGCGATTTTTCTGTGCGTGAGAAAATGGATGTGTGGCATGAGAGCGTGTGAAAAGTGTCAATTGCGTGAGTCTCACGGTGAATGCGTGAGAGTTGTCAGCTCTGTATTATTATTGGTGGTTGGCATTGTATACCAACTTGGTGCATATATTACAGCCACCAACTGGTACGGGTGTGTGGAGCACGTTATTCACTTTACCAGCCACACCAAAGCAAACAGGAGAGCATAAAGAGAATTTAGAAACAGGGCAAATAGAATTTAGTTAAAAATTTAAATATAGAGTTTATTTATAGAAACTGTATATTTGTGTATAAAGTTGGGTATCATAGTTTTATTACGATTCCCGGTCCCGCCCACTCCCGCTGACATTTTTTCCTGTCCCGTCCCAATCCCGTGATTAATAGTGATTTTATTTCCTGCGGGATTCCCGAAAAAATGTCAGCCTCTACTCTACAGTTCCCTTTCGAGGGAACTCGCGAAGTGTCGATGACGCTTTGGGAACGCTCCTGCGTGATTGCGTCTGAAGCACTTGTGTCAACTAGTCCAATGGCGAGAGTGGGCGTCACGGGCGGGTGACGTGACGACCAGGAAAGGATAAAGGACATCCGGTTTAGAACCGCGCTAGCTTCTGTGCCTCAGCAAGCACTCTGTGTACATACTGTCTGTCTTATTTATTGTTGTCTGTCACAAGCAGAAATATTGTCACGGGGTGACAAACAGCTCCAGATCTGTATGAGTGTTTGTCGTCATGACAACTAATCGGCAGATTGGCGACAGGTGTAGGGACTTCACTCTGAGCGTCTGATTGAGGCCACTCCCGCTTTTTGAGAGGATAAAACACACGAGGAGGAGAAGGCTGGGCGTTGTGTGCTGTGCCATGCTGTGGTGCTGTGTTGTTCTTCTGCCCTGTTGATCTGGATTGTCCTCCCCCTGATCGTTGGTGGTTTCTCTCTCGTGGGGAATTGGTTATGGGCACTGCAGTTGAGGGGTTGCCTTGAAGGAAGAGGAGCGTTGTTTGAGAGGACGCGAGGACGGCCCAGAGGAATGAAATGCGCTGACTGAGCTGGAGAAGAGAGAGATGAGTAGTTAACAAACTGAATCTCATAATTGCATGTGTTCTCCACTAAATTGGGTATTGGATTGAAGTGTTTGGAGCATGTGTACACCCTTCACCGAGTGAAATATTGATTCTTTGTCGATCTCTCACCTCCTCTCCCCGATTGGAGTTCAGCGAAGTGAAGTCCGTCTGTGACCGTGAGGAAAAATCTCTCGAGTGTTCTGTCCGCCCCTGGCGATCATCAGTGCGGTAGACCAGGACGTGCGGGTGAGTGCTGGCCTTATGCGCACTAGAAGAGTGAAGTTGCAGTGTTTAAATTTACGTTTCCCCTCACGATTGCATGCTTAGAGTTGGATTGCAGTGTGTGTGTGTGGAAGGATATCTTTTATTGCTGTGCAACCGCCCGTGTGTCCTGGGGGTCTACTATTTACCGTGAGAGCTGAGTGAGATTGCTTACATCTACGTGCAGTGTCTAGAAAGAAGAACCTCTGCGAGACAACATTACCCCATTTGAGAGCTGTGTACTGCTGTTGAAGTTGATTCTGTCTGTCCTAGAGAAGCCCCGCTCAGCCTGCGACTTTGAGCCTGCTGCAGTCCTAAGCCTACCTGCATGGTGTGAAGTTATCTGTCCCCTGCAACCCACGTGAGAACTGTGTATTGCTGTTGAAGTTGATTCTGTCTGTTCTAGAGAAGCCCCGCTCTGTCTGTGACTTTGAGTCTGCTGCAGCCCTGAAGCCCAACTGCATGGTGTGAAGTTATCTGTCCCCTGCAACACACGTGAGAACTGTATACTGCTGTGTGAAGTCTTAATTTTGTCTGCCTTACTCTGCTCTGTCTGTGACTTTGAGTCTGCTGCAGCCCTGAAGCCCAACTGCATGGTGTGAAGTTATCTGTCCCCTGCAACACACGTGAGAACTGTATACTGCTGTGTGAAGTCTTAATTTTGTCTGCCTTACTCTGCTCTGTCTGTGACTTTGAGTCTACTGCAGCCCTGAAGCCCAACTGCATGGTGTGAAGTTATCTGTCCCCTGCAACCCACGTGAGAACTGTGTATTGCTGTTGAAGTTGATTCTGTCTGTCCTGGAGAAGCCCCGCTCAGCCTGCGACTCGAGTCTGCTGCAGTCCTAAGCCTACCTGCATGGTGTGACGTTATCCGTCTCCTGCAACCCATGTGAGAACTGTGTATTGCTGTTGAAGTTGATTCTGTCTGTTCTAGAGAAACCCCGCTCTGTCTGCGACTTTGAGTCTGCTGCAGCCCTGAAGCCCACCTGCATGGTGTGAAGTTATCCGTCCCCTGCAACCCATGTGAGAACTGTGTATTGCGGTTGAAGTCGATTCTGTCACCTGTGATACTCACCTGTCTACTGCTCTCCCACCGTGAGTCTGGCACCAGTCTGTGGAGGAAGTGAGCCGTGATTTCTCTATTCACCTGTGATATCCATCTGTCTAACGCTCTCCCACTGTGAGTCTGGCACCAGTCTGGAAAGGAAGTGCACCTTGAACCCTCTACTCACCTGTGATACTCACCTGTCTACTGCTCTCCCACTGCGAGTCTGGCACCAGTCTGGAAAGGAAGTGCACCTTGAACCCTCTACTCACCTGTGATACTCACCTGTCTACTGCTCTCCCACTGCGAGTCTGGCACCAGTCTGGAAAGGAAGTGCACCTTGAACCCTCTACTCACCTGTGATACTCACCTGTCTACTGCTCTCCCACCGTGAGTCGGGCACCAGTCTGTGGAGGAAGTGAGCCGTGATTTCTCTATTCACCTGTGATATCCATCTGTCTAACGCTCTCCCACTGTGAGTCTGGCACCAGTTTGTGAGGAAGTGAGCCGTGATCCCTCTACTCACCTGTGACACTTACCTGTCGAACGCCCTTCCACCGTAAGTCTGACACTCACCTGTGAAGGAAGTGATCCCCGTTCTCTCTACTCACTTGTGATACGCACCTGTCCAACGCTCTCCCACTGGGAGTCTGACACCAGTCTGTGAAGAAAGCGAGCCTCGATATCCTTACTCACCTGTTATACTCACCTGAGATACTCGCCGGTCCATACCCGCGGCGGTGCTGCTCCGGGTCCCTGGGAAGAAGAGGACAAGGAACTTTAGATTAGGATTTCTTAATTGCTTTTTAATATAAAATAAAGTTGCCATTCCTTTTACTCCTGCCTCTTGCCTCCTCCTTGATACGCTCCTCTGGGTGACAGTGGTCTAGGGGTGGGCGCAGTCTGGCTTGGCCCACCCCGACCTGTGACAATATTATGGCGAACAAAGCAGCCATGGATCGTGTGTCACTGCCTGCCCTCTTTCTTTGCGGGTGGGGATACATGCGATGTGTGTATTGTTTGTTTGGAATGGAGCATGATCTGTCAGTGCTCGAGGGCACTGACTACGAGCATTGCGAGTTACTATCGCTTTACTCGCTCCGTTCCCGCTTGTCACTCTTTGAGGAGGGTGTTCAGGCTTGCGTTCCTCGCAGTACCAGCCCTGTGTTGCCGAGGCAGCACGGAAGCTGGTATTGTGGGGTTCGCAAATGGATCTCGCAGAGGGGTTAGAGATGGGCTCCGCCTTTTCTCTGCCTTTACCCAGGGGATACCTCTCTGGGATCGGAAGCCCGTGCCGTGGTTTCTTCCGCCCTGGTTAGAGAGCCCGGTGTTTCAGCAGTCTATCTCTGAGGAGGTAGAGGTGCTGAGCATCGATGTATGTCCACAACCACAAGCATATATATATATAGACAGGAGTATGGGGAGCAAACAGCTTTGGATTGTGTGTTCCTTCCTGCCCTTGCTTCATTACGAGTGGGGACACACGCAATTCATGTGTTGTTTGTTTGGGAGTGGAGCATGCACGGTCAGCTCTAGTAAAAGGGGGCTGACAGTGTTCATTAATAAATTCCTGACGTGTAACATTTGCACTATCGAGAGTTTTAGCTCTACTCCTGATGGCTTTCTTCTCGAGGGAAAAAAGTCAATAAAGATTCTTTGACTCAGATCTCGCATTTGTTGAGGCAGAGCGTAGATTACTGGTTTGCAATAAAGATTCTGTTACTCGATCTCGGATCTCTCGTGTGCTGAGGCAGCACATAGATTATGGGGTCTGCAAGTTTCCTCATGCTACTGTTTATTTAAAAACAGACTGCAATAAGAATCCAGTGGTTGCAAATGCAATGCATTGATTAAAGAGATACATGGTGTATTGCAAGCTATGAATTTATGATTCTTTTATTGTATGTTGAAACTATTTTTTATATATAAGTCTTTATATATATTCATCCTTTCACCCAGGCTATATTAACTTGTCCGGTTGATTTTTTTGCTGCTTGATTCTGAGGAATTAAATAAGTGAGCTGCATTTAAATTTGCTTATCTGACTTTTATTAGTTAGATTCATGTATAAGTTCAGCATTTCATCCAGACCATGTTAACTTGTCTGGTTGATCTTTTACTACATTTAATTTTGAGGAATTAAATGGTATAATTTGGTGCTACAGCTGTCCACCTCCGAGGAGATGGATGTGCTGAGCATCGAGTTAAGGGAATTGAAGATTCTCCATCTCAATCTCCTGTGTATAATGAGTTTGGAGTTTATAACTTCGGAAATGGGGCTGCTGGGCGAAGCAGCCCTAACCATTAACAAACTGTCATTTCCTGTGCTCCCCTTGAGAAAGATTAGGGACCGGAATGGCATTCTCAACAGATGCCTTTAAAGCAGATGATGGATCTGAGGACTGTTTTTTTCTGTGAAAAAGGCTTCGGCCAAGGTCCTGATGCCACTGGTGTTAGACCTCTGAGGGCAACCCCGACCGGGATGGAGCGGTGTACATCTCAGTATACGGTGCCCGCCCCACCTCGGTGCCCTCAGGAGGCCGTTCTGCCAACCTCGCCAACCTTGGTGCCTCGGGGTGCAGCGGTCTCCAGCGAGCACATGGCTCAGTGTCACCACGACACTGTGTTAAACTCGCACCCTTTGAGGGGGGTTCAAAAACAGTCAGTTTGGTTGTTTCCTGCCAGGATGCTTCAGGTCACCGAAGTGGCTGTTACAATAACACCAGAGGCCAGTCTCGAGAGACTGTTACCCTTAGTAGATTTTCTGACAGAGTGGTAGAATCTGCCGAATATATATCTCCATGGGTCCTGCAGATAATAGAGATTGAGAGAGGCTACAGAATCCAGTTTCGTTCTCCTCCACCTCGTTACAACGGGGTTCTACTCGCGTTAGTACATCCCAAGCAGGCTCTGGTGATGGAGCAAGAAGTAGAGTCTCTATTAGCGAAGGGAGCTATAGAGCAGGTATACTCGCCCGACAGAGAATCGGGGTTTTACAGCCGCTACTTTATTGTTCCGAAAAAGGATGAGGGGTTGCGTCCCATTTTAGATCTTCGTCTGTTGTATCGTGCAGTCATGAAACTCAAGTTCAAGATGCTCACACTCAAAAACATTGTGACTCAAATCAGATCCGAGGACTGGTTTGTCACAATAGATTTAAAAGATGTTTACTTCCATCCTCCCTCAACAAAGGAAGTTCCTGAGGTTTTCTTTTGGGAGCAAAGAATACCATTATCGGGTGCTTCCATTCGGTCTAGCTCTATCACCCCGCACGTTCACAAAGTGCGTAGATGCAGCTCTGGCCCCGCCAGGCTGCGGGGCTATGCATTCTGAACTACACTGATGACTGGCTGATTCTGGCGGAATCAGAGCAGTTAGCGGTTCGGCATCGAGATGTCGTCCTCGCTCAGATGAAGAAATTGGGGTTGAGACTCAATGCCAAGAAGAGTGTGCTTTCTCCACTACAGAGAACCACTTTCCTTGGTGTGGTATGGGATTCAGTCACGATGCGAGCCACACTATAGCCCGTTCATGTAGCTGCGAGAAACTGTTGGGCCTCATGGCAGCAGCGTCCAATGTGATAACCTTTGGCCTATTGTACATGAGACCCTTCCAGTGGTGGCTCAGAACCAGAGGGTTGTCCCCGAGGGGAAATCAACTTCGTACGATTAAGATCACACGGCGGTGTCTCCGCGCCTTGGTTATATGGATGAAATACTGGTTCCTATCTTACATGAGCAGTCACGCATTGTGAAACGGTTCGAGAAACTGTTGGGCCTCATGGCAGCAGCGTCCAATGTGATACCCTTTGGCCTACTGTACATGAGACCCTTGCAGTGGTGGCTCAGAACCAGAGGGTTCTCCACAAGGGGAAACCCACTGCGTACGATCAAGATTACGCGGCGGTTTCTCCGCGCCTTGGTCATATGAAGGAAATACTGGTTCCTATCCCACATGAGCAGTCACACACTGTGAAACAGTTCGAGAAAGTGCTGGGCCTCATGGCAGCAGGTCCATTGTGATAACCTTTGGCCTACTGTACATGAGACCCTTGCAGTGGTGGCTCAGAACCAGAGGGTTCTCCCCGAGGGGAAACCCACTTTGTTCAATCAAGATCACGTGGCGGTGTCTCCGCGCCTTGGTTATATGGAGGAAATGCTGGTTCCTTTCCCAGGTTCTGGTGTTGGGAGCTCTTTGCCATCGAGTTGCTATCTCGACAGATGCTTCCCTCACTGGCTGGGGAGCGGTAATGGGAGGCCGTTCATCCCAGGGCCTGTGGAGTAGTCATCATCATTTTTGGCACATAAATTGCCTGGAGATGATGGCAGTCTTCAATACATTGAGACATTCCTCCTAGACCTGAGGGACCATCATGTGCTTGTCCGTACAGACAACACATCGGTGGTCTCTTACATAAATATGTAGGAGCAGACATCCTGTTGAGGCAGGGGCTGAGGCCCGGGGAATGGAGGCCCGCTCCACATTTGGGGGGTTTATGGCCAGGCACAAGTGGATCTCTTCGCGTCTCAGGATACGACGCACAGTCCACTTTGGTTCTCCCTCACACACCCAGGGCTGGACGTTGTGGTATGGACATGGCCGAGGCTACGTCTGTACATCTTTCCCTGATTACTCTGCTCCCAGGAGTTCTGGAGAAGGTCCGCCGGGATGGAATAATTATACTACTAGTAGAACCGTACTGGACGAGCCTACTGGTTCTCGGACCCTGTGTCTCTCCTCGATGGCTCTCCCTTGGAGATTCCAGTCAGAAGGGACCTTCGGTCTCAAGTGGACAGCGTGATCTTCACCCAGCCCAGAGATTTGGATCCTGTGGGTTTGGCCGGATGTAAAACCGGATGTCCTTTATCCTTTCCTGGTCGTCATGTCACCCGCCAGTGACGCCCACTCTCGCCATTGGACTAGCTGACACAAGTGCTTAAGACGCAATCACGCAGGAGCGTTCCCAAAGCATCATCGACGCATCGTCTCGTTCCCTTCTCAGGGAACTAGGGTTACAGTCGTATCTGATTATCTGATCAGATGTTCCTGTGGTGTGTGAGGTGTGTAGCCTGGTAATACCAAACTCTGCTACTTCGCTTTGCTTCGTAGACCGAGTCTGGCATGGCATAATTGAAAAGCGTTTTCTTTCTCGTGGGGGGGGGGGGCGCTTGTCTGAAGTTTAAAATCATTGGTTACCCGTAAGCCAATCACATAACGTTTGGTTATGGCGTGTGTTATGCGCATGCTCAGCCGCATCTAACTTCCACTGTAAACACATGTATGATGCGAAAACAAAACCATCGAGCGAAATACCGGAGTGAACATGGCTGTGAACGACTTTTGCAGATTATGTGAAGTAAATCTACGCATCCATGGTACAATCAGCGTCTACGTCACGGCTCTCAGCCCGCCTTCTGTTCGTTGATTGGCCGACTGTTTTTAGGCCGGAGGAAAACGGGGAAAACGGTCGCTATCTCAGATTGAGTACAGAAGCGAAATGAAATTGAGCGGAAGTACGAAGTCTGACATAGTCAGGCTATGAGGTGTGTTAAGAGTGACTGGATCTGCTCTGAAGAACGTCGGAGCCGCCACGATCACGAATAATCCTGATGTGTGGTGGAACCCCGAGGACAAAATACATAAAAATAAAAAAACTTATGCATTCAAATACTGATAAAAAAAGTATATTTTTGCTTTCCAAGCTTGTGCCTAAAACTGAAGACCAAAAATACTGAAAAAGAGTATTATACTGTATATCAATGTAAGATTACACTACAAAAATATTAAACAAAATTAAACATGCATTACATCAGTCAATAGCACACAATAGCAGTCATTCTCTCGCAAAGGGTCAAAGGGAACAAATGAGGGTCAATACCTGTCAATCATATTGTGGCTCCGCCCACAGAGCTCAGGATTGGTTCTTTATACAAGAGCTGTATACTGTATGTGTCTTCATTGGGATCAGAGATCTATAGGAGAGACAGAAGGATTTACATCACAAAATAGAGAAGTCAATATAAACTAAATTTATAGCATTAGTATTATTTTTTTTTTTAGAATCGACTCATTTGTTTCTGATTCGGACTGTATATTTGTTCCTGCATGCAGATCATGAAGACATATGATTATACAGATAATGGCTGATCGATTGATTTTCTGCTTCTGTAAAGTCATGTTGTGTTTGGACGATTTACTCTTTCAGTGTGAGATTTTCATTTTTAACACTCCTTCGTTTCTTTCTGTAATAATGACAGAAATTAACAGCATATGGATGACTATATTGAAATTATCAATGTTGTTTGTGGTTCTCACATTATAAACAGGATGACGATCAGGCCCGTCGCGACAAGGCAAGCAAACCAAGCAATCAAGACAACGACTGGTTAAGAATAAAATGCAACGACAAACTGTGTGAGCGCCCCTTTGATAGTCAATGCAGTAAAGTGCAATGACACTTTTATCGGGATCCCCCACAAGGGGGCCCCCCTCAGTAGTGGCTGACAGCAGCCAGCCAACCAGGTGATCTCTGCTGCCGGCAAAATACAAAACCTCCTCGGCACGCATTCATCATGAAGCAGAATTATGCAAGTAAAACAAGATAGTGGTAAGTGATACATTACACTGGATAAAATAGCTCTACTTGTCTTGTACAAATGGTGTAATTTTGCAGCAGGTAGGCTAGCAAAAATATGTTTATGTTAGCTACGTTACCTGCCTGACGGCAAATGCTGCTTGTAACGAACAGTTAGTGCAACTTTTTTTTCGAACGGATGGAATATGGTTACATACTGTAATATGTTTTTTTAACGGGATAAGGAAGACGCAGATCTGTTCCAGAATCACTGTTTATCGTATTTAATGACATGACATTGCTATAGCTTTGTAATAGGTTTTGATGAAAGTGGCATAGCATGCTATACTAACTATTCCACCGTGATAATCTATTTACCAAATGGGGGTTAGGAAAACCACACAATAAATTCTGTGCATCAAACATTAGCTTGTTTTTAAGCATTGGTAGTTGTGAAAGCAGCTGCATCCCTTCACAGCAAAATCCCCAGTGTTAAATTAACACTCCTCAGTGTTTATATGTGTCCACACTACAGGGTGTTAAAAATTAACACTGAACAGTGTTGAAGTTAATGAGATAATTAAGTTAACACTGAAGCAGTGGTGAAGTTAATGAGATAATTAAGTGATTAATTAAGTGATGATTGGCCATTAGTGGTGACACCTGATGATAAGAAGCAGACTCACTGAAGGAAAGAGAAACAAGAACAGAAAAAAGAGAAACACAAGAACTACTGACTTCGAGCCATTATTGCACTTATTATTTTACCAGTTTGACTTTATTTCTGTCATCCATCTACACACGGTCTTATTTAGATTTAACAGAAGTTTAGATGGTAATGTTTTATGGAGTGTTTCGTTTCATGTCACCATTATGGTGGTCAGTGGTTGCTTTAGTTGGGCTCTTGACACTTTACTTTTTAACATTAGTATTTCTTTGGCTGCTCCGACTCTGTGTTTATAAAGCATATGTGTTGTGGCAAGAGAAACTATGATTTGGGCTGTGTTTCCTGAAAACATCACAAGCCTAATTTGATCGTATAGACCATTTGTTGCAGTTGGTCTGCAATCAAGTTAGGCTTAAGATGCTTTTGGAAATTCAGCCCTGGTTATGTTTCAATGATGAAATTACTAGTGACCTGTTTCAATGATGTCACCCAGCATTATAAACTGATTATCTAATTGTTTTATTAATTTTTCACTACAGTAGTTACTTCCAACAATGTTTTAAAGATCTGAAGGATTTAAAATCACACACTGACATCAATAATCTACATATGAATCTCAACAATGGTGACAATCAAACAAATGCTTAATGTTGCAATGCATGATGGGAGCCACCAATCAGAACGCATCAATGGCTGACATCATGCATTGCAGCATGAATAAATTATGCAGCTGAATTGTCCTGTAATTTTCATTGTTTTTTCTGTTGGCTTTTATTTTGCTATTGTTTTGTTCTGACTTTAGTAGCTTGTTTTGTGATGTTCAGAGTTGATCTGTTTGTCACTAGTTTGTTTATTGTCACCATTGTTGAGATTCATATGCTGATTCTTGATGTCTGTGTGTTTAAACACAATAACTTCTTTGCACAAAGTATTTTCAAAATTTTTGATATTGCTGTTGGATCTCAAACTGTAGAATCTCAGAGCTACAATCACCAATACTAAAACAAGACATCAAGCATATAGTCAAAGATTTAGACTCTGAATGACATCAGTGAATCAGGACACTACATGATGATAATGTCATTATCATCAAAACATATTGTGAGCAAGTCATGTTTTCTCTTGCAGTAACAAATGTGCTTTATAAACACAGAGTTGCAGCAACCAGAGAAAAACTAATATTAAAAAATGAAAAGTGTCAAGAGCCCAACTAAAGCAAACACTGACCACCAAAATGGTGACTTGAAAAGAAAAATTCCATAAATCATTACCGTCTAAACTTCTGTTGAATCTCAAGAACTTTTGTCGATGTAGAAAAGAAAATAAAGTAATAAAAGCCAGTTTGACAGAAATAAAGTCAAACTGGTAATAATAAGTGCAACAATGTGTAATGACTTGAAGTCAGTTGTAGTTCTTGTGTTTCTCTTTTTTTCTGTTATTGTTTTTTCTCTTTCCTTCAGTGAGTCTGCTTATTAACATCAGGTGTCACCACTAATGGCCAATCATCACTTAATTAATCACTTAATTATCGCATTAACTTCAACACTGCTTCAGTGTTAACTTAATTAACTCATTAACTTCAACACTGCTTCAGTGTTAATTTTTAACACCCTGTAGTGTGGACACATATAAACACTGAGGAGTGTTAATTTAACACTGGGGATTTTGCTGTGTTCCCTTCTAATATCAAAATATGGAAATGCTAACATATCTTTTCGGTAACACTTTATAATAACCATCATTAATAGATGGTAAATTGTTAGTTATTTAATCTTTAGTTAATTGTCATTTAACTGTTAGCAAACAGGGGTGCTTTTTACTTAATAAATACTTTGTAACCCATCTATAAACATTATTTAACCAGAAAGAGGCAGAGGAACATGATTTTTTCATAGCTTATCTTAATGTGCTAGTGTCGGGATATGTCATGAGCTTCTCTCTCTCTCTCTCTCTCTCTTTCTCTCTGTCTATTTTCCCACTAGTTCATCGTTGTAATTATTAGAGTTTATTCCAGTTCTGTGTCGCTGCACGACAGACTGCCTATGTTAATTATTCATTAAAGACTATTGCAAGAACTTGCCTTTGTTCGTGGATCCTCTGTTTCTTCTGACATCATGTTTAGATTTACATCTTTCACTGTGAGATCTTCAGCTTTAACACTCCTCCTCTGTTTCTTTCTGTTATAATCACAGACATTAACATCATATGGATAAATGTATCAATTTAAATGAAAATATGAATGCTGTTTTTGAAGATTACTAATAAAACACTAATAAGCCATTTCCTACATTAGACCAAAAGTGAACTTGTACAATCACTGCAGTTTATTATTGAGCTCACATTATAAACAGGATGATGAAGATGATGATGATGATGATGAATAATCATCCAGATGCCGCTGTGATCATAATCACATTCCCAGCAGCAACATGATGAACTGAAAGAGGAAGATCATCATGATTAACTCTCCAAACTGATGAATGATGTGAAGATACAGGAGTGTGTTAATAAAAGCTTCACCTGTGACAGTGACAGCGTCTGATCTCTGAGATCCATGTTGATTGTGAGCCTGACAGTAGAAGCGTCCACTCTGTAGTGCACTGAAACTCTGTCCAGATCCAACAGCTGAGGTTTCATTCTCCTTAAACCAGCTGAAGTTCAGAGCAGGAGGGTTTGAGTCACTGATGCAGTTCAGAGTCACTGAATCTCCCTCCACTATTACACCAGATGGACTGATGGAGATCACAGGTTTCACTGGAGGATATACAGATGTCAGGTAAAAGTATTTATCAGAGACGGCTGGTGGAAAATGTTCTAAAAAAGGCTGCAGTTGGTTATTATTGGACAATTTCAGCAAACATCCAAGGTTAATTTTTCACTGTTTAATGCTGATGGACACTGAGACGTTCTTTGGAGGATCTAACACAGGACAAAAATTCTAAATTCTTATCTAAATCATCTCATTTAAGCACAATCTCTGTTTTTTTAGAAGAACAAATTAATCTGTAAAAAAAGTTAATCTGCACTCACACATGACATTGAGCTGAACATCAGGAGAGATGTGAGTGTGTCCGTCTACAGCACAGCTATATCTGCCTGAATCCTCTCTTCTGACTGACTGCAGGAGTTCATTGTTTCTGTCTCTTCTCTCAGTTAATGGCTGTGAGTTTCTGTACCAGATGAATGTTGCTCTGTCAGTCAGAGCGCAGCTGCTTTTACATCTCAGAGTGACTGAATCTCCCTCTGTCACTCTCTCAGGAGACTCCACCTGAAGATCTGAACACAACACACACATTATATCTAGTGCTGCTGTCATACACTGATTATTATTCAACAATGCACAGAAGAAGAGATAAACCTCATCAAACTCACCTGCGACAGTAAGAGTCACTCCTGGAACACCAGTATATCTTCCACCAGGTTTATAAATGATGAATGTGAAATAGTACTTGTGTGAATCCTTCAGTGTCACATGACTCAGTCTGACGGTGCAGTTCTGCTGTTTATCTCCCAGATACTGAAGCCTCTGCCTGTATTCAGGGTCCTCAGACAGATCTAGAGGCTTGACACCCTTTATAGACTCTTTGGTCCAGAACACTTCCTTGATCTGATGTCCAGTAGGGTATGTATAAGTGCATCTCATTATCACTAGCCCCGTTTACATGTAGCATTGTATTCCGATTATAACCAGGTGCAAGTCCAATCAGAATGAAAATGCTCCATGTCAACACCTCAATCGGAATAAAAATGCTCAAACCGATTGAAATTTCAGTCGGATTGAAGGGGGTGGAATAAACCTTTTCATGAACCGATCAAAGGAAAGATCACACCATGTAAACGAGCTGTTCCGATTACTTTGAGCGTACGTCTTTCTGCGCATGCCTGGTTTTGCGCCAGATAATTCTGTCAGCTAACATAATGCCTTCTGTTTGTGATCTGATGTGGATTCTGATCACCGTATAAGGTAGGAATATTTATACCCGATGCAAAAAAACTATGCACGCTAAACATTACCATAGTAAACATGGAAAATATGTACGCTTGAAGAAATCAGACAAATCATAATCCTGTTTTTATTTTATCTTTCAGTAGCCTATGTCTCGGACTATCCTCTTTTTCTCTGACTGAAAATATAACTGTATCCTTCTGGGAGAGAGTGCTAAAGCTCCTCAGGTCATATTTTTGGTGGCATATTTGTAGAAATGAACATTCTTTCTAAATGTGATGTAAATACGTCCTGTTACTAGGCTACCAAATAAACAGAAACAGACGCGAATAAGTTTTGTGTCCTCTTTCTTTTGTAAACGTTCACAAACGTCATAAACGGTAAACCACTTTATTTCTGTGACTAGTGTGCAATTTTGACACAAATTAATTCATTATGATAAATGTATCGATTTTTATTGTAAACCTGTGGTAAAACATCTATTCTTGGGTTTTAAAATTCAATTAAACAACAAAAATGCCAGCAAACAGTCGCTCTTGTTTTGCGATCGATCAGGCTGTTTCCAGTGATTTCTTTCCGATCAGTTTTCTGATAAAACTTCCTTTTTTTTCTTCTTTTTTTTTTTTACAATAATGATGGCCTATATTTAATTATATGCTATCATGAGTGTGATATGAGTATGAGAATGAAAAACTGATGCAAATAGGCTACAAAACAAGACAATAATTAACAAAGAACAATAGCCTACACAATACAATAAAACGGCCCGTTTATGGCTCGCACTGGCCCGACAGTGGAAACGCGTCTGATGCCTACAACTAAACGCGACAATTAAGTGATGCACCATCTTGACAGGATTGAAAACGTGGAAATAATGAGCTTCCAGATCCGTCAGACAAGCTGTGTGCGCATGTCAGAAAATGACTTCGACTGAAAGCGTCAGCACATGTAAACACCAGATCGGTTTAGATAACATCCCATGTAAACAGTCAACCGGAATCCGTCAATCAGAACGATCTCAATCAGAATAGCAAAAAAGTGTGCATGTAAACGGGGCTACTGTTGAGTCCTTTAGTGCACAGATGTGTGAAGGACTGTAACTCACACTCCAATCAGCACTAGAAACCCCTGAAACACAGAATTCATCATGATGAAAATGTTGTGTTATAAAACAGCCTTAATGCGCTGATTCTTGATGCCTGTGCGTGTCTGAATGTTGTTCATGCAATTGTTTTTAAAGTAAAAAATTGGACGATCTGATCTGAATCATGGCAATATTAACAATGAAAATTTTGAGATTATTAACAATGTGACTCACTTCACTAAATGATAATGACAATTATTTGACCTGATCATCTTTGTTTTTGGCTTCATTACCAACAAATAATGTGTTTACACTTTACAAATAACACAAACTATCATGAAAACTTCAGAAGTCAAGAGCCTTACTAATGCAAACACTGATCACCATAATGACAAAACTATTATTTTCAATAAAACTTTAAAATAACTTTTCAAAACTTCAACATCTAAGCCTCTGTTAATTCAGAGCTTCTGTAGACGTCTGACGGAATAAAGTCAATCAAATTTCAAATTTCAAATGATCCCATGATTTATTCACCGTTAAGCCATCCTCAACATCCTGGCTCAATAGTGAATAGCGCTCCTGATTTTGAAGTCCATAAAAGTGCATCCATCCATCATCAAAGAGCTCAGGCTCCGGGGGGGTTAATAAAGGCCTTCTGAAGTTCAGCGATGGGTTTGTGTAATTGTATACCACAATGTCACCTGTTATGCTGAATAACAATGGCTTCGTTATCCTAGGTTTTCAGTAGTTTACAACATTTAAATCATGCAATTCATATTTACTTGCGGTATGAAAATGGAATAATATCATATTAAACCACTTTATGATATTTTAAGGTATTTCAAGGCACATTATCTTTATACTGTAGATGCCATTGTCTAATAAGGAGAGGGCTGCAGTCTTCTCAAAGTGCCATTTTAGTCTTAAGTGCTGAGAATTCAAGAAATTTACTCCTTCTTTCAAACTTAAGTATTAAAGCAAGTTATCTAATTTCTTTAAGAATCACTCTTACTCTCCCAGTTATTTAAGACAGCTGAGAAGTCTCTCAAATGGTTAGGAGTAAATTGTCGAGAATCATCCCTAAGACTGACACTTAATATTTAGTCCCACAGCTTTAAGTCAAGAATTTTTTTACTCTCAAGTCAATTCTTATCAGTGTTCTTGTGAGTAATTCTCAGAGGCTTGATAAATACAGGTCCTGATGTTCAGAATACAGAAACGTTTTAAAATTATTTCTTGAAAATGATGTAGTCATGATATCAATTTGCGAAAGAGATCTGATGTTGATGATTTTAAGGACATTTTTATAGTTTTTTTGCACAATGCTTCAGAAATGTTTTGTAATTAATGGTTTTGTTTGAAATGTTCAATGCTGACTTAATCCTACATTAATGAAATTGTACCTCTTGCTTCAGATAAACTTTGCATATAAACCCATGTTCTTTCTTCTATTCTAGTACTTTCTTCTATTCTCTTCTATTAAATTCTAAAGCTGTGAAATCAATGAAATATACTGTATGAATTGAGTAAATGCAACTAAAAAAAAAAAAAGTAAATCTGAGTAACTGCATCTGGTACATTAACAAATAAAATTGAGTAGAAATAATTTAACATTTAAAAAACAATATTTATGAGTAATATTAACTGTTTATATTTATGAGTAATATTAACTTTTTTTATTTCCTCTAAACCTTTGTAAAATAGTATTCCATACAACCCCCAGCATATATGACATTGGCCTTTATTGTCGATGAGTACAGCAATACAGTTTTAACATGTATACATTATTGCCTACATTTACACTCATTTACAGTTTTTCTCGATTGCTTAAACACTATAACCAGGCTTTTGAGCTAAAATTTCAAAACCATAATGCCATTTATCAAAAAGCACACCCATTTAGGGTTGGGTATCGTTTCATTTTTAGCGATTCCGATTCCGATTCCGATTCTGCTTATCGAATCCGGTTCTTATCGATTCTTGTTTCCGATTCCAATATTTTTTGGAGGGAGAAAAAAAAGGGCAAATACTTGAAGAAAAAATATTTCTACCTTTTATTCTTGCCAATTTTAAGCAATAACCAATAAAATGGCTAAAGTGAAAGGAGTCTCTTCATATAAAGGTGTTGATTAGCCTACATTATTACTCCAGCAGTGTGGCAAAAAATCGACTGTTTTTTTTTTTTTTTTCATTTAATTATTTATTGAATTAGACTTGAGAGATTCGGTCAAAAACGGCAAATCATTCATTCACTAAACAAGTATTTATGAGACACTGAATTAATAGTGTTTGAATTAATTATTCAAACTATTTAAAAAAAAATAGACTATTAGACTAAACATATTATTCTGAGTAGTTGTCTGATGTATGTAATCGTGATCTCCATTTTAAACAAAACAAAAATGATTTTAAGCCTCATAGATTCCTGAATTAGGGACCGTTCACATATGGAAAAGCACGGCCGCGCCGCTTTCTCCTTCTTTCCACAAGCGCTTGCGCTCCCGTGGCGTCTGTCGTTGCTATGCAACCCAACCATTCACTAGCTACTAGATATATTTCTGGAGATGAGAAATAAAAACCCGCCCTGTTCAGATATGATCAGCTGTTCAGCCGAGCGTTTGATGTTACAGAAAGGTCGGTTGGTTTTTGTCACTTGACCTGCGCACCGCTTGCGCCATTCTGAAAAGTTGAGATTTTCATCTCGATGAGGCATAGGCGCGCGCGCCTGCAAAAACGAGTGCCACGCACCGTATGCTCGTCGCGCCCACGGCCCATGACGCTTCTATTATGAACGTGCTTGCCGCGCGCCTACATTTGAAATAACGGATAGTCAGGAATCGAAATGCGTGCGTCTTATCGAATACCCGGTTTTTGGGAATTTGTTACCGGTTCTAAAATGGAACCGGTTCTCGATACCCAACCCTACACCCATTTCACTAAACTATAAACACTATTCCCTGTTTTGACACATGAGTCCGATTTGTTGAACTATCACTGCAAAACTCTACACACAAATCCCTTCATTTCTCATTGCTTAGACCATGTTGTCATTTAGAAAGCACTAGCAATCAATATTGTTCACTCAAGTCAGCCCAGCTTCAGCTCAGTTGGCACACAATTACCCAGGTGGAAACACTAAGAGTCAAAATTTAACACACATCAATCAGAACCTTCAATAGATAGATAAAAGGGCCCAAATCAGTTTATTGAGTTTTGGAACAATGGATCCAGAAAGACATGAAGGAAGAGATCGAGGATGGATAAGGAGGAGGAGGAGGAAGGGCAAGGGCAAGAAGACAAGCAGTCTCAGATGAAATTCAAGCCACTCTAGTTGCCCATGTCTTTGTCAAAGGTATGACTATGAGGGAGGCTGGGCTACGAGTAAGGCCAAATTTGAGTCGCTTTACCGTCGCCTTGAGAACCTTCAGGGAGGTGTGGTGGCAAACAAAATTCTATCACTGAATAAGAGACAAACATTTCCAATAGTCTTTGATGAGGTTTATTTTCTTGCAAGAAAAGGCCAGCAGTCGTATAGTCACACAGAGTGTGACAGTGAAGGGAGGGCATCCTTTCTCCTTTATAGTCTTGACTCCCAGAATGTTATCTTTCTAGGCCAATGATGGTATTTCAACCATATGTGGAACATTCTTAGACGTGTTCATCATATTGTCTCCTTGAGTGGAGGCCCTCCTGTCACCTACCAACACTCTTTACCATTCCAGTACTATTCCATATTAGAATAAGGCTTGTGTGTGCTCTTTTACTGTCATATGATGGTCACACATCTTACTGTAAGTAAATATGAAAAAAAAGAAAAATAAATTGAGGAGAGAGTAAAAAAAGAAGAAGAAGAAGAGTACAGGATTGTTTGTGTGTGTGTGTGTGTGTGTGTGTGTGTGTGTGTGTGTGTGTGTGTTGTACTGTGTAGTACATGAATGAATAAAAATGTTCCAATGTATCCATTGGTTGTGTTCATTATGTAAAAAGGTTGGTGAGGGGGGCACCACAAGCAACATAACTTACCAGTTTTGGAAATGTTGTTTTGAATTTATTGCACCAGTGTGTAAGACTATGTTGTAGTGTGTGTGATTGTGAGGGCTTGTGTGTGTGTCTGAGGGCAAAGTTTGTTTTTTCAGCAAGAGTGAATGGTTTTGAGTGTAGAGCTTCATTTTGACCTGAAAATAGGATGTTTGGGGAACTGGGTGAGACGTTATGGATTTGTGTTTACAGTTTTGAGAATATGAGGCATAGTTTCAAGAAACGTGTTTAAGCAATCGAGAAAAACTGTAACAAACATTTTAGAAGTAAAAATGAACAGACGCGACTCTCGTTTAGGTGTTGAATTACGCCTCTATGTTGTTTTGTATTAAATAAAATGATTTAAAGCACAGTAATGATTTTATAGATAAAATAAAACATAGACAAACCTGAATTTCAACCTACGAATTTTAAGCTACCTGTGACGCATCAAATATGTGGTATTAAAAATAAAATTATGCCATTTTTGTTTAGGTAGCTATATTTCTGCAAGTCTAAGCATGGACATGTAACCTTGTGATTATGAAAAATGAAAATATGAAAAAATAAAATATTTTCTAAAATACACAGTGTTATGAATGACATGTTACTAGGGTACATTTATATCAATCACAATAACAATTAATTATTGGCTTTTGTTACGACCCTATGGTTTGTATTTGTTATATCTCTGTAGTAGGGCTGGGCGATTTAAATCGCGATATTGTTATGCGCATCTCGTCAGTAAAGCCGGTTCCTTGATTAGTAGTAAATCGCCATCACCTGCTTTCAGATGAAGCGGCATTTAGGGCTGAGGAAATAATTAAGTGATTAATTTAGTGATGATTGAGCATTATTGAAGACACCTGATGTTAACAAGCAGAATCACTGAAGGAGCAAATCACAAATTGTAAGTTACCATTAAGGTGATGGGTGTTTGCTTTAGTTGGGCTCTTGACCATTATATGTTTACTTTAATATTTGCTGTTGTTCGTCTGCTGTTATTGATTTATAACAGTTAACTGAACAAAGTAAAATGTTATCTTATAGTGTTGGCTACGTTTTGACATAATCATGCTGTGATCTGAAAAAGGAAACATATTGAGATAGTTTGGCTTAACTTGTTAGCAGCAGTTTTGTGATTCTTTAGCCTATGATTATCAGTACTTTACTTATAATTCAAATTGAGTAAATATTGTTCTGATCAAAAAGACATTCAGACATATTCATTTAAAACACAGACATCAATAATCAGCCTGTGAAAGCATGTTGCAGTGGCTGCCACCAATCACAACTCATTAATGGCTCCCATCATGCATTGCGGTATGAATAAATTATGATCTGAATTATCTATGTAATTTACTTTTCCTAATTGAATATTCTGCTCCTCGCCATTGTTGAGATGCTTAGACTGAATCTTGACATCTGTGTGTGCCTAAAAGAATGATTTTTTTTAAAAACATATTTTAAGAAATCCTTTAAATTAGGCTACATCAAAAATTCTGGCCATTTATTCAGATTCACAGTTATGCTGTAACCAACAACATAATTCGAAGTCAGAAAGAAGGATTTAAATGAGTTCAGTGATCAAGTTCAAATGATGATTGTCATAATATAACCAACACCATCAGATCACTTTTTATTCTTTGTTCAACTGGCAGTTTTAACTCAGATACAACAGCCAATCAAAATCTAAAGTACACATAAAAGGGTCAGAGCCCAACTAAAGCAACTACCCATCACAATAATGGTAACTTACAATTTGCGATTTTCTCCTTCAGCGATTATACTTGTTAACATCAGGTGTCTTCAATAATGCTCAACCATCACTAAATTAAGCACTTAGTTATCTCATTAACTTAAACACTCTTGAGTGTGGACTCATACACTCCCAGGAGTGTTAATTAAACACTGGATGTTTCGCTGTGTACAAAGAGCCGTAGTTAACTGACAAGCTGAGCCATATCGCATTAATTATCACTGGCGATACGTCCGCGATATTAATGCGATATGGCTCAGCTTGTCAGTTAACTACGGCTCTTTGTAGTAAATGCCGCTCCATCTGAAAGCAGGTGATGGCGATTTACTACTAATCAAGGAACCGGCTTTACTGATGAGATGCGCATAACAATATCGCGATTTAAATCGCCCAGCCCTACTCTGTTGTTTTGTGAGTCTCTCTGTATGTCTGTCTAGGAACGTCATCTGATTGGTTCCTGCACGGTGATTGATACACTATCCTGATTGGTGCAGAGTGTTTTAAAAGAAACGTCATCATTTCCTCTAGAGACAGAGTGGGTTTTGTGTTTGAGCAGAGAGTTGTGTGATTATAATGTGCTGAGTTTGTGTGCACTCTAAAAAACGTTGGGTTATTTTGTGTACCCAATAGCTGGGTTAAAAAAATTGGGCCGTTCTGTTGGGTTATTCGGATCATTTATTGGGTTGTTTCTATAACAACGCAGCCCGTTGGGTTAAAATTCAAATTTCAACGGTTGATCCCCGCAGCTGACAGAAGATACACGGGTGAGTTAATATTACACTAGGCTACAGTATGCATATTGTACATGTTTTTTTTTTTTTTTTTCGTTATAAAGTGACTTTAAGCTCTTACATAGTATTATTGCCGCTTTTTTCTAAATGTTCAGCCAATTATTTCCATGTTGATATCTCCCAGTTGACTGCTTTTTGTCCGCTATCTGCGAATAACGACACCAATATGGCAATATAGCCAGCCATTTTCTTAATACTCGGTTGTGATACTCTTCCTAACTTTCTATGTTCTTTCCGATTCTTTTTGGGAAAGTTATTCATTTTTTCATATATTAACCGACGCGCTCGGCTTCAAGACCCAGCGGAAGCCTGGTCCATCCATCCAGTGTCGCAGTCACTTACAGGAAGAAGGTATGCTGAGTTATATAAAGGCCTACATTGTAGCGCAAATGTTTACTTGTTTTATCCCAACTACAGTGTGAATTTAAAATACTACAAAGTGTTAAACTAGGGTGACCATACGTCCTCTTTTTCCCGGACATGTCCTCTTTTTGGACCTAAAAAAAACGCGTCCGGCCGGGACGCCATTCATTGTGTGCGTTTTTGCATTGTTCGCGCCTTCTCGCACCATTGTTCGCTCGGTCATGTAGCCTACGTAACGCAAAACATTGGTCAAACTGCTCCACGGCTTGTCAACAGTGGCACATGGCTCCTGAACTGCGTTAAAAAAGAGGCCAAATGTAAATTCACAAACGATTTACCAAGAAATTTCCCGTGTTCCCGATTAAAAGCCCCAAAATATGGATATGGACACCCTAATTAAACATTTTATCCAGACAACTCTATAAAGATTAAAAGTTATAAAATATAACTATGACTCAATAAGATAGTAAGTTATTACAATAGCCAGTTAAGTTACATAACACTTTTCAGATCACCACATAACTTACCCATTAAATAAAATGACGGTTGGTTGAGACTTTATTCCTTTATAATAACATTTATTAGGCTACTTTTTAAATGACACATAGCAGTAAAAGGACATTTTAAATGAAGGTCATACATGGCCATTGCAGGAGCTCATACTGTAAAATTACAGCTGTGATTTTACAGTGAATTTATAGTAGGTTAGTGACAAATTGTTAGTGACAAATAAAGCCTATTGTCACTGACAATAGGCTTTATTTTTGTTAATTCACTTTATATTAACTAAACTTTTTTTACACAGGATGCTATGGATTCATAAGGGAAACGCTTCAGAAGTGGAATAGCTGGGAAGGAATACGTGAAAAATCATGAAGATTGGGCACTTTTGGAAAAGTTTTTGATTTTTGGCAGGGTGTTAGGTATAGGCCTAAGGTTTTTAAAAATCCATGGATACAAGTTGGGGTGGCCCCCCTAGTGGCAGTTATCCATAAAATCCAAAATGGCCCCCGCCAAAAAGAGAAAAGGTTATATCTCAGCTTCCTTTAGTCTTAAATTGTTGTATAGTGTATTTTTTCTACTTTGTTTGATACAAGGAATCCAATTCTGATATATTCTTCTTATTTTAAGTCAATTTCCATGTTAAATCTATTATCATAGTCAAATTTAGCTCAAATAAACTGTCAATATCTCTGAAGAATTCACACTGATAAACTACTCAGGGCCCTAGACCCATATTTTTACCTCCACGGTATGCTTTTCTTTGTTGATTGGACAGGTCACTATCACTATAGTGTCAAAAATCACATGTGACCAAAAGGACCATTGTTGAGGCTTTAAATGAACACAACTTCAGAACTATGCCACAGTGAAAAGTTATATTAGGCTTTTCACCATGTTAAGGATCAATATTACATTTTAGTCAAATAACACACACACACACACACACACACACACACACACACAAAAAACAATACATACTTAAACATCATGTATTTATTTAAAAAAAAATTGTTTCACTCTTCATCATTATTAGTACAGCCTCCCTCACACTTGCACAATGTGGTGCAGCGAAGTCCAGCTCGGTGGCACTTACAGTTGCCCTTACAGGCAACCACACAGCCACAGTTGAGGAGGAGTGAGCATCCCTTGCTGACATCTTCCAGATCTGTCCAATATGGCACCCAGACTTTGGTTCTGTCGTTCCATTCCCAACCCCACTCACTGGGGTCTGGTATCTCTGGAGTTTTGGAGAGGGACTGCTTCCAGACAAAAGCTGCAGTGTGCAGGGCACGCTTCCCATGCTGGAATAAGGCATGCTGGGTCGGGGGGATTGAATCCAGGGACTTGAGGCCATGAGTGAAAAGAAGCTTCTGGGCTTCATTGACTGACTTGACACCGCAGTTCTTACTATACATGAGTACAGTCCAGCGTTCGAGAACTCGCATGTGCACTGATTCCAGTGTGAGGCTGGTTGGGTCTTGGGTGATCACAATGAGGGTGTCGGTGACTTCTGGGTAAGCTGCCCACGCATTCCATGCAGTTTTTTTGCCAATTCCATACATTGCTGATACAATGTCACTTTTGAGTGGCATTTTTAATATCCCAACATTTCTGAGATGTGGTGGATTGGAATATCTTTATATGCCTTCCCTGATCCAAATCCAATCAACAGCTCTGAGAGGCCTAACTCCTGGAACAGATTGATGGGCAACACAACCACATCACTATCTACTGTCCTTAGGTAAGCCTTGGTGTGACCCTGTTTGGCAGCATGACGTAAATGTAGCATCATTCGTGTGTCTGCTTCCTCTTGCTGACATGGTGACAATGATTCTAGGTCAGTAGGTTTGTTGCTCAGGACCAAGTTAGCCTTTGTTGTGTACTTTGAGCCAGCTGTGGTCTTCAGAAGTTCGCCACTGATGTACTGATATACCTGATGTACTGATTTCTATCAGGACCGTTTGGAGATGGTCTAGCCATGCTTCGTCAGGCACTCCTGCTCGAGTGTTCTCAGTGAAAGCTCTGGCTAGGCCTAAGTCTGGCTGTTACATCTGAAATTGATGAAAGTGTGACCGGTCTCTGTCGGGACTCTGCGTTGTGTTATAATGAAGGAGACCGGACAACAGAAAATTCACAGACCGGATTTTATTCTGTATGAATAAAAATAAAAGATCACTGCAAGCTCGAGTCTGTGGCCTTCTTTCACATTTCAGCCTCTCTTCAGTCGCATTTACCGCGAACTGACACAATTTACTCATTTTGATATATTTGAGTTTCTAAAATAAACAACTCAATATTGTTTAACATTTCATAAAAAAATAAAGCATTTTACATAAATTAAAAACAATAGAAACAGAAACATGAAAATGAACATACCTGTATGAATAAAAATAAAAGATCACTGCAAGCTCGAGTCTGTGGCCTTCTTTCACATTTCAGCCTGTCAGTGAAAGGCATTATTTTTTAGCCAACAGAGCTTGCACACTCATGTTTACATTAATGATTTCTCTTCAACAATACATGCTTTAACTCATAACATAATTCACACAAATTTCACACGTTTGAATACGATTAAAGTGCATTTCAGAACAAATTACATGTGTTAAACAAAACTCATTTCAAACTTTTCAGACAGAGCGTCAATAAAACCCACCTCTCTTCAGTCGCATTTACCGCGAACTGAAGGAGAGCAACCGGAACCGGAACATGACAGAACATTGCAAAGAGTCTTAAAGGAGCCACGCACCGTATTAAACAAAACTAAAAAATGACTGTGTAACCATAGACATATGACATCTCAATTAATAGAAGAAGAATAATCAATATAAATCAATATTAGAAGAATAAATAAAATTCCAGAATACAAAATAATTAAAGAAATATAAGAAATGATAAGAAAGGGAGATTTTGAGTGAAATTAATTAATAAATATGACATCTGTTACATTCACCTCCCCTAATTTCACCAAAATTATGCATGTGCATAAAGAGGATTTACTAAAGAATCACAATGCAAAAATTCCACAGTTACAGCAATGAAAGCTATCTGTCTTGACAGATACAGAGATATTTGAGGGTGATCAGGCCTCAAAACCACTTAGTAAAGTATGATGCCAAATACACCATACCACACTTAACCTTTGCAACAAATCCTCATTCACATTATTCTCATATCACATGGCAGCAAAAAAAAACGTATCCCCAAAAGAAACATAAAATAAACTTCCTACCCAATCACGGATATTAGAATAGGCTTAAAAGTGACTGTGACTTTTTCTGGAACCTGTTTGACAAACTTGGCATCTTAAATGGCTTTTGAGCCATGGTCTCAATCAGACGGTTGACTTTTTTTACTACTCTACCAGCCCGTGTTGTAATAGTGTCTTGCGCTTGTTCAGGACCTGGCATTGACACATCATCACATACAGGTAAGTCAGAGTCAATGATACCTGAATTAGTAAAGTCAAATGTTGCCAATACATTGTCACAATCAGAAGTTCCGGTGCTCAATGTTTTTTCAGGGAGCATCTGGTTTTGGCTGTCTTGACCAGAATTAACACAGTAAGTATCATCACTTTTCTCTGTGTCCTGTTCCATTTGTACGTCAAATGTTTCTGAACTCTTTGAAACATCCTCATTCAATACTAATGAATGCGTTTCGTTTTTAGGATCTTCATCCTCCAAGGAATCAGTGGAGTTTGTTGATTGGCTCTCACACTCTGAATCGCTCGAGCAATCGGCAACCGTTGACTCACATGTTTCATCCTCAGGACATGTCACAGGTAAGAAACTGATGTCTAAGAGCATGTTTCGATGTATCACTTTAATGTGTCCTTTGTCATCCTTCACTTTGTATATGTGTGTCTGGGGATCATTATCCACAATGGTGTACACAGTAGGTTCCCATCTATCTGCCAACTTCCTTTTTCCTCTTTCTCCTTTATTGGCAATGAGCACTCTATCTCCATTGTTCAAATGTACTCCCTTGATCTTGCGGTTATACATCTTGGTCTGTTTCCTCTGTTCTTGTACAGCATGTTTTTGAGCAATTTCAGCTGCTTCGTGAAGATGAGACATTAAAGTGGCGACATAGCTGCTGTAATCAACAATCACTGGATCCTTCGATACTTGCTTGAACATTATGTCCACAGGTAATCGTGGGACACGGCCAAACATGAGTTGGAAAGGTGCGTAACCCGTCGTCTCATGTATTGTTGAATTGTAAGCGAAGGTCAGAGTCTGAATTTGTTGTGGCCACTTATCCTTAGATCTCAGAGGCAAGGAGCGAAGCATACTTCCCAATGTTCGGTTGAACCGCTCTGTGATGCCATTTCCCATAGGATGATAGGCCGTTGTACGAGATTTGGAGACCCCAGAAAGTGCAAGCAGTTCAGCAATGAGCTCACTCTCAAAATTTGTTCCTTGATCCGTATGGATCCGCTCAGGAAACCCATACACACAGAACACATGGTCCCATATCTTCCGAGCAACTTGCTTAGCCGTCTGATTGATGCAAGGAAAGGCGTGTGCAAGTTTCGTAAAATGATCCGTCAGGACCAACACATCCACTGAACGCTGTTTGTTATCTTCTGCACTCCAAAAGTCAAGACAAACCAACTCCATAGGTGCGGAAGTCTGAATACTCTCCAGTGGAGCTCGAGCAGCTGGCTCAGGTGTTTTTGCCAGAATGCACCGCCTACAACACTTCACATATTCTCTGATCTCACGCTCCATCTTGGGCCAGAAGAAGCGCTGTCTTGCCAAGTGAACTGTTCTAGCCTGTCCTTGGTGACCGGCAAGATCGTGAAGACCATGTAGAGCTTTTTCTACCATGCTCTGAGGCAGAACATACTGATGTCTTTTCTGTCTGCTTATAGGTTCCTTAGTCACCCTGTACAGAATCCCATCACACACTTTTAAGTGATCCCATTGCTTGACAAGGGCTAAAGCTCTATAGTCGAGTTTTTCCCTCTCTCTTCTTGAAGGGCGTCTTTTACGAAGCACAAAAGGGAGAACCTTGGAAATGGTAAGGTCTAGCTCTTGACTTCTTTCCAACTCTTCATGAGAGAACATAGGCAGAGGCTGTTCACCATGGCTAGTGTCTGCAATCTGCTGAACTAACTGCACCAGCTGAACTGCTCGTGTCACCGTCGCCATTTCCCAGTCATCTTGGACATGGCAAAGTGTCTTGACGGCAACTGGATCACATGACTGCACATGACAGCTCGATTGACATCCAACCTGATCACTTATCTTGTGGCAATCAACCTTCAGACGAAACACATCCTGTATCCCTTCTTCTCCTACAGCATCAGCTTCGGTAAGTAAGCGGTTGTAACTCTCATTCATGAGCCTATGACTAATTGATCTTGCAAATGGATCTCTGCTTAGGGCATCGGCCACAATGTTCTTGACTCCTGCGATATGTTTTATGTCGAAAGAATAAGGGGTGTAAGAACAATGGGTCGTACATTAATATTAATATTAGCTCAAATGATCTATAGGGAATTTTAATAATTAATCATGAATATGATTAATATTTTGTATGTTACAGTTACATTAATTTATCGCAGCTGAACTAGATTGATATATGAACGATTACCATAACGGGTTATGGTTCGTCATTAATACATCAATTGTTCTTATTTCAGCTCGAAGTTATGGGATAACTTTAATGGAATTAATTTAGTTATCAAACAATCTGTTTGTCCAGCGAACAGATTGTACGTAAGATTAAATTAACTCTCAAGGAAAATTATCCTTCTTACAAACACGAGAAAGAGTATCTTTTCCAGGCCTTGAAAAGACACTCTCGGTGTCTGCAGACTAAAATTAGGTTACTTAAATCGTAGCCTACCAAGATAAAGCATATAGCTAAGATCGAACATTTCAGGGACTAAGTAACATGGGCAATTAAATCAGAGTCAGTCAATATGGAATTTAATAATTGGACCAATACATCGAACTAAGGAATATATCAAACTACACAATACACACGGATTATATGTCTATGTACATAAAATACAGTTAAACAATACAAGATAACGAATAACGAAAATGAGAGAGAGAGAGATAGATAGATAGAGAGAGATCGGAAGATGCGAGAGATGGAGAGGATGAGCGAGCGAAAGTGAAAGCAACCTGTGCGATCAGAGAAAGCACAGTTTTAGGCAGACTCACAGACAGCAACCTTTTGACAGACAACAAGGAATCAGATCACCTTGAAAAAGGGAAGATACAACCTTAAACAGCATTTAGATTTCGAGACTTGCATGTGGTCTGTTGTGGTGCTGAGGCAGGCGCGCGCGCATGGGCCTTTGTTCTCTCATGCGTCTTCAGGTGAGCGCGGCCGCGGGATTTTCAAAAGAGTCTTTTCTTTGAGTTGAAGTTGCTTGCTGCGTTTGCTTCGCTGAGTCCGAATACGAAAGAATGCTCCCTAAAAGGGAGCCATGGGTCTTCTGAAGAGGAGGGTTCGTAAAAGCAGGAGAGAGAGAGAGAGGATTTTTTGAGTCGGTCTTTTATGGACAATATGGGTTGACGCCTCTGTTCGCGCGAACAACCAATGAACGTCCAAAGGTCTGAAGCGGGAAAAATGTCTTTGTCTCTGGGGCCACGCCCACTCGGATGAGTCATGAGGAGATGAGCTTTGAGCTGTTCGGCTCCCGAAATATGAAAAAGTGTAAAATAATGCACATTACTTCATTCTGCTATCGAAATTCGACTCTGTTAGATTGAGAGAATTTCAACGATATCACACACGTCATATGAAGATTAAGAAAATCAAGTTACATAAGATATGCATATTTACAAGCATTTTAAAGTTCGTTACATGTCTAGAAATAAGATTTACCCAAAATGTGTTGTACCCTATAGGGTACAAATGGATATGAAGCTTGAGGAACTAAACACGGTACACACCTGATTTGTCTAACCTTATTACCAAAGTTTACCAGAATACACAAACTACACCACGTAAAAGAAAAATTATGAGATGGGAAATTACATCCATGTTTACATTTCTTCGGTGGTTATGCATATAGAAAATTTAGGATTTAAGTAGAAAATGTAGGATTTAAGTAGGAGTAAAGATTACCACGTTAATTCTGCTCCACTCCTAAAAACCCAGTTGACATTCCATTAGGCAATAAAACAGCAAAGTGGGGGGAAGGCAATTGCCAGAGAATATTGTTGAACATTCTCTAACTAAAACACTATTGATTAAAGAATACATTTCAAAACCACACCTCTATTATAAAGCCAAACTAAACCACACATGCCTAATGTAATTGTACATAAATTAAAGTATATTCTATCCTAATTTAAACACAAAGGGATGTTTGTGTGTGTGTGTGTGTGTGTGTGTGTGTGTAGAAAGTTTCAAGTTTCGTTATCTCTCTGTGGTCCAGAGAGGGAAAGGGGGGGGTTTGGAGTCCAGAACTTATCCTCCAAGGTGCAATTTAGGTCGTAAAAGTCAATTTGTTCCAGTCTTTATGGAGCCTGGCGTATGATTTGTAATTTCGAAGTCAGGAGGTTACAAGCTCTGATAAGCTTAGCAAAGAACGTTTTGGGCAGGAATGTGCTTAGAAAACACAGAGAGTCCGAATTTGTTAATTCAGAATCAAACGAGCGAATGATTCAAATAGCCAATGTTGTTACATATTCCCCCTTTTCGTCTGATGAAGTCCCTGCATGGACATCATCGGACGACAATCATCACAATGGTCACATGGTAGGTGAATCATGACAGTCGTGTAGCAGGTGGATCATGACGGTAGGAAGGCAGGTGGTTCTTGGAGCTGAGGATTCAACTCGATGAGGTTCGGCGTGGTCTCTGACTTGACACCCCCTTTTCCGGGGATTCCGTCTGAAACCTTTGGACACAGCTTTCGTGAGCTTGGCTGTATCGCATCTCGTTGAGTCTTCTGTACAGGATGGAGGCCAACCTAGTGTTAGGGTGTGGCTGATTACCTGCAGAGGTGCACAGCCCAATGTCGGCGGCGGTCCCGGCTTGGACCGCAGATGAAGTGTTCAGAACAGGTCGTCGAGACAGTGCTCGGAGGGCTGTATTGACAGGAGCAATGTCCATGAGTTGGGACCCCCTTTTCTCACTACGGAGTTCCAGTCCTGGATTCAAGGTGACGTTGAAGTTTTTGGAGGATGGTAGTTTCAGTGCTGTCTGGTACTCTTTGCTGGGAAGCTGGTACCATGTCAGGCCATCAAGGTGTAGGATGACACCTTTCAGTACTTGAAGTCCCATTTTCTGGTTGAGCATGTTGACACGGCTGGTTGTGTCATGCTGGTCGTGAGTGACAGTGGCGGTGTGCACAGGTGCGTTAGCACGCCACCTTTCACCTGCTATCTCTGCTTGTGTGTGGGTGACTTTGCTGACCAGGGGGTGCAACCCGCAGATTTCTTCAGCGTTGTCTCTGAGTAAGGGTTTGCTAAGGCAGAGATAACAAATGTCTTTGGTCATAGTACACAGGTGTAGGTTTGGAGCTGAGTACCGTTGTGTGTCGCCATCGTGGTAGGCCACCACGTCTGGAGGGCTTATCTTGAGGTGGGTGTTGTTTTCCCAAAACCTGACCTTGCAAATGTCTGTAAGTCTGTAGACTTGGCTTGACTCGATGATAGGCGGATTTAGGGGAAGGCCCACTTCTCTCTGCTCGGGATCGACGCAGAGTGAGATGGTGCTACCCAGAGAGTAGGCCAGGTGTTTTTGTAGAAAGTCAGCTGGCGTGTTGATGGCGGAAACCAGCACAGTTAGCATCAGGCTTAGTATCAGGTATGGTGGGATTACACCTGTGGCTATGCTGTCATTGGAGGAGCTAACCTCCCACAGCATGTCTGTCGTTGGCACTGTAACCAGCTGAGTCTGGACAAGGTCACTCTGTAAGACAGTAAACTGCGGCTTCATGGAGTTTGCGGTCTGGGTCGCTGCATTTACACTGGACACACCAATGTTAAACAGAGTTCTGGCAGCAGCTCCGGTTCTGAGCAATGCTCCCAGGAACTGGCTGGAGTGGTGGTTGGTGCTTAGGAGTCCCGATTGTGCAACAGTCACTTTCTCAAGTTGGTTGAACATGTGTTCGACCTTGGCCTCGGCGTGAGAGAGGGAGTCCTCTGTCCGTCGGACACTTGTCCAGATGTATTGGGCTACGGAGCTGGGGTGGTGTGCTCTGTAGACCGGGCGGGGCTGGATGAGTCGAACATGCACTTGCTGGGGGTAGGTCCTGCCGTCAGTGATCTGGGGTCTCGGTCGTTCTCTCGGTGGCAGCTGTCCTCTGGTTGGCAAACAGTACAGCATGGCGAACCACAGCAGCAACCTGGCACAGACAACAGGGAGAGAGAGAGAGAAAGGGGAGGAAGAAGCCAGCAAGGGTTGTCTTTGATTGGACAGGGCAGTCTTTTTACTTTGTGGGCGGCGACTGGGTTTAGTTCGCCTTGGCCCATGTTTTGCCACATCTTGCTGTCGGCTTGTCGCTTGCTTCAGTGTCTCGTCAGTGTCTCTGGTGTTGCGTTGTGCAGCACATGATGCGTTATAGCCGAACATTAGCAGTGTATCCCCCTTTGTGCGCCGTGGCAGTACAAGCCTTGGCATTGTGATGTCAATCGGTGCACAACTCATAATGTTGTTCTGTACGCGCAGCATGTGCGTTGTGTTATGCAGTGGTCTGAGGCACTGGTTGTCAGTGAGGTCAGACGGCATGCGAGGGTGGTTGGAGGGTTTTGAGAGGTGGGCATTTAAAGTCTTTATGTGGATGTCAGAAGCCCGCATGTCAGTTATGGTTGTCTTTGCAAACAGCGGAGCCAGCGTAAGCGGCTCTGAAGTAGGCAGTTGATCTTGTAAAGTTCTTATGCTGTGTGTAAGCTTTTCAACCTCTAGGGTGGGTGGGTGGGTTGAAAGTGACCACAGCTTGTTGTTTAATGCACCAGGCTTGGCACTGGCTTGAATGAGGTCATGTCGCTGCAGGTCAGTCATGACATTGAGGCAGCAAGTGTCAAAGTCTTTGGTGGGCTGTAAGGTGCAGGGTAGCGGATTCGAACCTTCAGTTGGTGCTGAGTCTGTGTCTTGCTGGCTGGCTGTGGGAGTTCCCATGAACTCTGTGACCTTTGTGACCTGACCGTCTGGCTGTGACTGGAGGGGGCAAAGTTCTCGTACTTGAGCCCAGACTTTGAGCTGTTTCAAGTCCAGTAACGGTTCAAAACGATCTAGAAGGTCTCTGCCGATGAGGAACGGAAAAGTGTCCATTTTTGAGATGAACACGGGATGGACTAGACTCAAAGGACCAATCGTCAGGTGAATGTGGGCTACCTGTTCGAGCCGGATGTCATGTTGACTGTATGACTGTACGTTCAGTTCACAAGTTTGAGGTGTAAGAGTTTGATCTCGTCTCTTAGCTTCAAATTGGAGTCTCTTGAAAAGTTGATTTGAGATCACCGTAATGTCTGATCCTGTGTCGATCAGGGCTTCCATGCTCACTTCCTCTTCCAACGTGATGTTCAGGTAGAGTTTTTGGGCCACCCCCTTTTTGATTAGGTTGCCCAGGAATGTTGGCATGGCAGGTGTGACGGTCGTTGGGTGGTTAGGACCGGTCTCGTGTAGCTTGCTGTGGAGGCAGTTAGACAGAACAGCGTTTTCTGGTACCTTGGTATTTTGGTACCTGGTGTGAGGAGGTGTGCTGTTTCGTTCATGGTGTGCAGCTGTCAGCTGTGAAGCTTGGGTGATGCTGTCACGTTGTGATGTGACAGTTAGCTCTGTGGTCTGTGGATGATGAGCAGTGTTCGAGGTGCTTGGCTCAGTCAGATGGCGGACAGACGGTTTGGTTTCAGTTCTTATGCTTAGGCATAAGATGTCTGGCTCGTCCTTCTTGTCTTTCTTGCAACGTTTCTGGTGAAGAAGCTCTTTCAGCACCTTTAGGATCTCTGCTGTCTCAGACGTGGATGCACTGTGGTTATCTGATGTGAGCTCAGGCTTGAGCTTACCAGTGTCGTGTCGAGAGTGGTTCCACTCTCTGTCGGGGCTTGTTGTCCTGGACGGTGGAGATCGGCTCTTCTTGGGTCGCCGGCCGGTTTCCCGGAATCTTTTAGAGCGCTCGCTCTGGTGCTTTGGACGAGCACCACCGCGATTGTGTTGCCCTCTGCTGGTTTGGAACGGTCGTGACTCTCTGTAAAAATGTCTGTGACTGTGGTGTTGTGGGACACCCTCTAAAGTCAGTTTTGAACAGTGTTCAGAGACAGAATAGATTGTGGGTTTTTTCACAGTCTTTTCAGAAATAGTCTTTTGCTTGGTGTAAGCTTTATGGGCTAGTTCTCGCAGCTGTTGTGTAGACATGCTACGTGGGCACACGGCCACGCCCAAATGGTAACTTAAAGTGGGATGTAGGTTTCTGAGGAACAGAGTCTTAAAGTTGATGTCCTGTTCCATCCCGGGCTCATTCCGTGCTCCGAAGAAGACTTGTCGGAGTCGGTTGTAGTAGGTCTGGGGGTGTTCACGCCGACCTTGCTTGAGGTCTACAGCAGCGAAGAAACCTTGATCGGAGTCTGGATCAGAGAATTCACGGATCAAAGCTTGCCGTAATTGTTGGACGTCCGTTTTGACAGTCTGAGGTTGACGGTCTAGGAAGCTACGAACATCACTGCTAGCCGTTATTCTTAACAGATACAAATTGTCCCAAGCTGTCATGTTGGCGACAGTTTGCAAGTGAAAGTCGATGTCTTTTAAATAAGCATGAACGTCACGACCTTCTGCAGAATCTGGATCGAACATAGGAATGTTTCGAGCTAGCTTGTCAAGTTCTCGGGGGGTCGTGCCGTGGTTAGTGGCATGGGTTGTCTGAAGGGGTCCTCCCCCTTTTGCTGCTGACAGGTGTTTTGGAAAGCTGGCTGGTGATGTCTTGAGCCGTGGGCTTACATCTACCTTTTCAGCTCTGGGTTCTTGGCTGAAAGAATTGGAGTGGCGGGCCGGGAGAAACTCTGTGATGTGTGTTTCTCCGTTCCAGCTACTCTGCAGTCTGTAAGAATGTTTCAGCTCTCTGTGAACAATGTCAAGCTCGTCTTTGAGATCGTGTTTCTGCAGAGTAAGCTCGCTGATTTTAGCTCGGGCCATTTGCAAATGTTTTTCGCAGGCCCTGGCTTTTGCTTCTGCTTCTTTTAGTTCAGTCTCGGCTCTCTCTAGGAGAGCGTCACTTTGTTGGAGTTTTTCGTCGAGTTCTTTTCTGGTTTCTCTCTCCAACTGTTCTCTTTGGTCGGTGTCGAGGCGCAGATCTTGCAGGGCATTTCGAAGTCTTTCTACTTCTTTCTGTAGTTCTGGATCTGTGGCGTCCTCTTTCTCGCGCTGGTTCTGGGTCTCGAGGAGGAGCTGATCTAGACGACTCTGGGTCCGGGCCTGGTCCTTCCAGGCCTCATCCGCTTGAAGCTTTAGCGTTGCGGCTTGCTGCTCCAGGTCGATGTTGCTCCGTTCGCTGAGCCGTGCCTGGGCGACGAGGAGGTGAGCTAGGGTCCTGGTGATCCTGGCGAGTTCTTTGTGGGTGTAACTCTGGCTAGGATCCTGTGCCATCAGCTGGTCCAGCTCAGTGTCCAGCTGCGTTTGGTTCAGATGCTGCAGGTCACTGGCGTCCTTGGGCAGGAAGGGGGTAGTCATTGCTTTCAAGCATGTCGAGAGATTGCCCCCGTGGACTGCTGGACTGGATGAATGGGACATCCTGGCTCACTGTAGGTGAGAGAAGCACAGCACACACAAAAAGAGACCAATGCAAGTTCGTTCTAAGGTTAACGAGCTATACTCATACGGGCTATGCCGTTTATGAGAATTTTGGGGCTAACTGATGCACAGTTAGACAGTTCCAATTAACTTGGGTCGACAAAGGACCTGAACTTATAGATTTTGGCAGGCAGTAGCCTGGTGGGTCACGTGGTGACACCGGCTCTTATTCAGCTTTACTTGGTGGCTCTTAAAGGTTACTGTCTCTAAGTGAAATGAAAGAAACAAATCACAACAGAACAAGGGATAGAAAAGACTAAGGTAAACAAAACACTAGTGATGACTAGGTCTGAAATTAAATAAACAGTATAGTAACACAGAATGTGTTCAAGAGGATAAAGAGACCTAAGCTATTACCACTGCTAGGGTTTAAGATAGGCCAACAGGTGAGTGGGGGCTTTTGGGGGGTAGGAAACCTACGAATATGGTATGGCTTAGAGAAGAGGGAAAGGTGGGCCATACATCTAGAATATACCCGGGGGAATATCTAATATTCTGTGGCTTATAGTAAGTGGAATGGGTTTTACTAAATTTAGATTAACCTGTGGTGAATTGAAGCCGCTCTGGTGGGATCCGTGGCTAAGTCAACCCCTCCGACGGTTCCCAACACTTGACCGCAGTGTTCTCGGGCAACTTCGTTTTCTCCCTGTACCTCGCTGCGCCCTCTCAGACAACTTGCGACTTTAAAACACAACCTGGCAACACCAAGGTTTCCCCGGCCAGACAATACGGCAAAATTGGGTTTTAGCCCGGAACCCTCCGAAGAGTGGCCCACTTTTAGGCCTCAGTTCGGGTTTATTGTCCCAAAATTGCTTTGTGTGTGTCGGCTGGCGCGGTTGACCTTTGGAGTGCCAAATTGCTAATGTCGAAGTTGCGTGCCGCAACGATGGTACGGGATTCGGAAGTGTCCGAAACTCACAGAACGGCGAGTGTCAGTAACGCCGGTTGGACAACCTCGCTCGCGGAAACCAATCCGAGATGACTGCAACTTCCCACAGTGCTCTAGTGAATGCCACCTATAAATACACAAAGGATAAACAAGTGAAACTTAAAGTGAATTAAGGCTAGTTTGTTTAAACCAAATGGATTAGTTATTTATGTGGCAATAAGAGTCAAAGGTTTTACTAAATAATAATAAACAAAAGGAGATTATGATAATGTTACTTATCAAAATGACCTAACCCAAAAGAGAGAAGGAAAAGAATAACAGTAGAAATAAAATAATATAAATTTTTTTTTTTTTTAAATAAAATCAAATGAAATGACAGGATGAACCCAGGAGAAGAGGCAGGCCGCAGTAGTGGGTTTTCACCACAAGGGGGCGTGCTCCCTCTCTGTGCTCAACCTGGCAAACAGAAAACTTAATTCAAATCAAAAATTCAAAACTTGTTTAAATTAAAATTTAAAATAAGCATGTAAGGAAATGTAAAAATCAGAATATCTTATAATAATCCAGATACACTAAAGTATCAGTCCTATTTATAAAAGTAATCAGGAGAGAAAGCCGATATAAAAGAGTGAAAGGAGGGAAATAGTAATGCCGACTTAGTATCCACAAGGCCACACGATGGTGCTGTTTCCTCCAAGTGGATATCAGTGGGTGAATACACAACTCAATTTAAATTTAAATAGTTTAAATCAAATTTGAATGAGCATGTAAAGAACATGTAAAAGGAAAACTCAGAATAATATCCCATAATAATTAATGGTAACAGTGAAGTCTCATCAATAATTATTAAGATAATCAAAAGAGAAAAGTGGAAGTAAACAATTCCCGACAGGATTTGTAAAGAGAGAAAAGAGAGCTGAGTGGACCGACCTAGCGGGAGGCGGCCACTAGGTGCCGTTGTTTCCTCTAAGGGAATGGCTGAGATTTAATCTGAGTTTTAATCCAAATCTTGTTTGAACCAAACTCAGAGTAAATGTATCAGTCCAAAAGCAGGAAAATTGTCTAACACAAAATAATATTCGCACGAGCAAAGCTGTAAATGCGAATAGTTATTTAGAGTTTAAACATTAATTCACAGGGAAATGAGTTCAGCCGTGAAGAGAGCGTTATCTGATAACTGGCCACGAGATGGCGTTGTTGCGCTCATGCAGGCGGAAATCAGAAGGCGGGGGTAATTTGAAACTTCTAAACACTTAACGAACGCCCTCTGGCGTTTAGTTAATGGAATTACACCCAATTTCCATGTGATTCAAAGCTAAGAGCTTTCAGATCGCGTAACGCGCTGATTTTCTGCAACAATCACAAATTAGACAGAGGTCTCGGCGGACCTTTTGGTGCTATTAATACTGCACAAGAGAGTATGGCGGGGTTTCTTCGCCGCAAATACTCAAATGTGGACAACAGGAATTGTACGTCTGTTGCACTCCCATACGCACTTTATCAAAATAGCACTTTATGATTTAAGTGTGTTGGTTTAAAAATTGGGTAGCTAATCCATTTTTTCGACCAGGAGTTTTATCGTTAATTTTTGAATATCACTGTGGTTCACCACAAATTCAATAACGACATTTGCATGCAAGGTATGTTTAGAAGGAAGCTCGCTTCAAAACATATTTATTAATACCGGTAATACGCACGTGAGAATTATTCGTTCACAGCGATTTAAAACAAATATTAGAAATGTATCAACTGCAGAGATATTTCTTCATCTCTTACTGACATTTGTAATATTAAATAGGCTACTGCAGTGTACGTAGCATTTAACAGTGCTAAAATTGTTTAGGCATATTTTAGCAATGTAACGTTAGGCCTACTGACTTTGTAGTCAGCTGGTGAGTTTGAGCACGACTCATTCTCACAATTCACAAAAACGCGCGTGTAATGTTACAATTATCAATAGCCATAATACACATTTAACTGAAACTGAATTTGCCCATAAACAAAGTTTGAAATGCCCCGCATTCGCCACCACAACTGTAAGAACAATGGGTCGTACATTAATATTAATATTAGCTCAAATGATCTATAGGGAATTTTAATAATTAATCATGAATATGATTAATATTTTGTATGTTACAGTTACATTAATTTATCGCAGCTGAACTAGATTGATATATGAACGATTACCATAACGGGTTATGGTTCGTCATTAATACATCAATTGTTCTTATTTCAGCTCGAAGTTATGGGATAACTTTAATGGAATTAATTTAGTTATCAAACAATCTGTTTGTCCAGCGAACAGATTGTACGTAAGATTAAATTAACTCTCAAGGAAAATTATCCTTCTTACAAACACGAGAAAGAGTATCTTTTCCAGGCCTTGAAAAGACACTCTCGGTGTCTGCAGACTAAAATTAGGTTACTTAAATCGTAGCCTACCAAGATAAAGCATATAGCTAAGATCGAACATTTCAGGGACTAAGTAACATGGGCAATTAAATCAGAGTCAGTCAATATGGAATTTAATAATTGGACCAATACATCGAACTAAGGAATATATCAAACTACACAATACACACGGATTATATGTCTATGTACATAAAATACAGTTAAACAATACAAGATAACGAATAACGAAAATGAGAGAGAGAGAGATAGATAGATAGAGAGAGATCGGAAGATGCGAGAGATGGAGAGGATGAGCGAGCGAAAGTGAAAGCAACCTGTGCGATCAGAGAAAGCACAGTTTTAGGCAGACTCACAGACAGCAACCTTTTGACAGACAACAAGGAATCAGATCACCTTGAAAAAGGGAAGATACAACCTTAAACAGCATTTAGATTTCGAGACTTGCATGTGGTCTGTTGTGGTGCTGAGGCAGGCGCGCGCGCATGGGCCTTTGTTCTCTCATGCGTCTTCAGGTGAGCGCGGCCGCGGGATTTTCAAAAGAGTCTTTTCTTTGAGTTGAAGTTGCTTGCTGCGTTTGCTTCGCTGAGTCCGAATACGAAAGAATGCTCCCTAAAAGGGAGCCATGGGTCTTCTGAAGAGGAGGGTTCGTAAAAGCAGGAGAGAGAGAGAGAGGATTTTTTGAGTCGGTCTTTTATGGACAATATGGGTTGACGCCTCTGTTCGCGCGAACAACCAATGAACGTCCAAAGGTCTGAAGCGGGAAAAATGTCTTTGTCTCTGGGGCCACGCCCACTCGGATGAGTCATGAGGAGATGAGCTTTGAGCTGTTCGGCTCCCGAAATATGAAAAAGTGTAAAATAATGCACATTACTTCATTCTGCTATCGAAATTCGACTCTGTTAGATTGAGAGAATTTCAACGATATCACACACGTCATATGAAGATTAAGAAAATCAAGTTACATAAGATATGCATATTTACAAGCATTTTAAAGTTCGTTACATGTCTAGAAATAAGATTTACCCAAAATGTGTTGTACCCTATAGGGTACAAATGGATATGAAGCTTGAGGAACTAAACACGGTACACACCTGATTTGTCTAACCTTATTACCAAAGTTTACCAGAATACACAAACTACACCACGTAAAAGAAAAATTATGAGATGGGAAATTACATCCATGTTTACATTTCTTCGGTGGTTATGCATATAGAAAATTTAGGATTTAAGTAGAAAATGTAGGATTTAAGTAGGAGTAAAGATTACCACGTTAATTCTGCTCCACTCCTAAAAACCCAGTTGACATTCCATTAGGCAATAAAACAGCAAAGTGGGGGGAAGGCAATTGCCAGAGAATATTGTTGAACATTCTCTAACTAAAACACTATTGATTAAAGAATACATTTCAAAACCACACCTCTATTATAGAGCCAAACTAAACCACACATGCCTAATGTAATTGTACATAAATTAAAGTATATTCTATCCTAATTTAAACACAAAGGGATGTTTGTGTGTGTGTGTGTGTGTGTGTGTGTGTGTAGAAAGTTTCAAGTTTCGTTATCTCTCTGTGGTCCAGAGAGGGAAAGGGGGGGGTTTGGAGTCCAGAACTTATCCTCCAAGGTGCAATTTAGGTCGTAAAAGTCAATTTGTTCCAGTCTTTATGGAGCCTGGCGTATGATTTGTAATTTCGAAGTCAGGAGGTTACAAGCTCTGATAAGCTTAGCAAAGAACGTTTTGGGCAGGAATGTGCTTAGAAAACACAGAGAGTCCGAATTTGTTAATTCAGAATCAAACGAGCGAATGATTCAAATAGCCAATGTTGTTACAGGGGCTAACTTTGAAACCCACCTTTGTTCACAGGCATCGAGTTTCGGCTTAGTCATAATGTGCGTAAGTGGATTGTTGTCGGTCCAAACTGTGAAGGTGTGCCCCTTGAGCCAGTGACTGAACTTTTCGCACACACTCCACTTCAAAGCCAAAAACTCGAGCCTGTGTGCAGGGTACTTCTTCTGTGACACGGTTAGGGTCTTGCTGGCAAAGGCAATTGGCCGAGCTATTTCTTCCCCTGCTGGAACTTGGGATAGCACAGCACCTAAGCCATCCAGAGACGCGTCAATTGAAAGAATCAAAGGCCTGGAGAAATCAGGATGCGCAAGCACAGCACAGTTCAGCAACCTCTCCTTGAGTGTATTGAAAGCAATATTGCATTCCTCTGTCCAATCACTTGGATTCAGCTTTCTAAACGTGCCCACAGGCTTCCTAACTTTCGCTTTACTCCGTCTCTTCTGACCCGCAGTTAGAGCAAAGAGAGGCTTGGCGATCGAAGAACAATTAGGAATAAAGTGTTGATAATAGAAAATCATTCCTAAAAATGACTTGATTCTTCGTGCTGATGGAGTGCAACCATCCTCCTCCATAAGTTGCATTTTGGACATTTTGGATATAACATCCACCTTCGTGAAGTCCACAGAGACACCATGGCCAGAAATAGTATGGCCCAAGAACTTCACTGAATCACGCAAGAAATGACACTTTTTGGGACTCAGTTTCAAGTGATGTAACCTAAGCCGCTGAAAAACCATTTCAAGCCTGCTCAAGGCCTCATGCTCCGTGGGCGCAAACACAAGTAAATCGTCCAAATAGCACAGTAAGCTGGTAAAGGTCATATCTCCAAAAATGCTAAGCATCATCCGCATGAATGAAGCTGGACTGTTGCACAAGCCTTGTGGCATGCGGTTATACTCATGTAGTCCCATAGGAGTAATGAAAGCGGTGTATTTTTTGTCTTGTTCATGCATGGGCAAATTATAGAATCCAGAGGTTAAGTCCAAAGTGCTGAAGAAATTGTTACCTCCTAAAGCAGCAAGGCAGTCTGACTGATGAGGGAGTGGGTGAGCATCTTTGAGTGTTCTCGCATTAAGCCACCTGAAGTCTGTACAAATGCGGAGGCTTCCATCCTTTTTCCACACCAGTACTAATGGCGATGCATATTCGCTTACAGATTTTCTAATTATCTCTTGCTCCTCCATTTTGGTTAACACCTCGCGCAACTTCTGGTAGTGAGCAGGAGGGATCCTCCGATATGGCAACCGGAATGGCCTCTCATCTGTAAGTCGGATGCGATGTTCAAATTCCTTAGCCTCACCACAGTCTAAGGGATGCTTAGAGAACACATCATTGTAATTCAACAACAACTGCACAAGTTTCTCTTTGGATGCTTCAGTAACTTTGCAGTGACTGATGTCAATTTCGCTTAACCCAACATCTTGCAATCTCAAATCTGAAGCACAACTTGGGGTAGCTTCCACCTCTGAACTACCTTCCTTTATCTTTCCAGTGCCCTGGAAAACTGGGAAATCTTCTACAGCCAGACAAGGTGAAACATCTGCCAATTTCCGATTCTTTCTTAACGTGACAGGTTTGTCAGACAAATTGGTTATCTTCATAGGTACCCACCTATCACCCCACATAGATGTTATCACACGAGCTACCATGATGTTTCTTGGCATAGTCTTGGAGGCAGTTGGTTCAACGAGAATGGTGCTCCCAAGGGACAATGGAGTGTTGCTGGGCAGTCTTCCCCACACTAAATGCTCTTGGTTAGCAGCAAGAGTGACAGCATGATGGAGCTTAACTGTTCCGATTTTGCTAGGGATCTCATCATGTCGCCAGCGTGTGAGATTTGACATAACATCCAAAAAGTGTTCACCGTCCGGTGATAACTGTGTAGCACGTTGCGATATGAAGTCCCAATACTCATCTGTGTTCTTCATTCTGTTCACAACATGTTTAATCAAGTTGGAGCCAAGAATTAAATCATCATGTTGTCCTGGGACAACGAGAACTGGAACTCGACAGCTGATGCCATACACTTTCATACTAACTTCGTACAAACTTTTTGGCTGTGCGGTCCTACCCCCAACACCGACAAGAACGATATTCTCGGGTAGTGATTTCTTGTCCAAGACAGCATTTTCAGCCAACAACTTTTGTTCAGCTGTCTCACTGAGGGTACAAGACATGGAGCCAGTGTCAAGCATTCCTCTCATATGGAACTGACCATTTAAAATCACAGAAGTATAGAAAAGCTCATCAAAAGCCTTTATTGTCTGCATATTTTGTGCATATATCACGCAAGTACCATCAGATGCAGTATGGCATGCATTCACATACTGCAGCTCCAGATCACTTATGAGGGTTTGATCATCACCCACACATCCCCTCTCCAAATGTGGGTCTAATGGTTTAAAGGACCAGCTCCTCGTGGAGAGTAGTTTACCTCCAGACTGTCATGACTACTCCACTTCGGGCACTCCCTTTTCCTGTGTCCATGTTCGAAACAAAACAAGCATAAACCGTCTCTTCTACAATGTGCAACTGTAGAGTGGTCCATGCCTCTGCACACTTTGCAAAACTTCCTGCTCACATTCCCATGCCTAAATGAATCTACAGGTACAGAGGGGGTTTGCATGCTTTGTTTCAGCACACGATCAAGCAAACTGATAAGAGACTGAGTGCAGCTGTCACCTGTCTGACCTGATGGTGTAACTGGCAACTCACTTCGACCAGTTGACACTTTCAGTACGTTTCCAGATGTTCCATCATCCAAATTCGACATTTGGGCATTGGCAGCTACAGTCTTCACAAAGGCAGAACGATTAGACTGCGCCTTCATCTGTGCTCTCTTTTCAGCTTGATATTCATCAAGACGTTCTTGTATTTCAGCTGCCGTCCACCTATCAGCAGACTTGAACCTCAAGATAGCAGACAGAGATTGGTCAGGGCAATGTTTAACAAACATTTGTGTCACCTCACGAGTAGGATCTTCAATACTTCTGCCCTGCCTTCTCAAACCCTCGTCAGCAACATCAACAGCTTTGTTAAGCCGAATCCAATATTCCATTGCATTCTCTCCTGCTACAGGTAAAGTGCCATAAAAGTCAGCAAGCGGCATAGATGAATATGTCAATTCACTGAAGTGTTGTTTGAGTATGTCTGTGACAATTCTTGGGTTTGTTTTAGGCTTCAGCGATGGATTGCTGCGTAGTGCTATCTTGATTACATCTTTGGCTCTTCCCATTAAGTTCGAGATGATCTCATCCGCTTGTTCGGCTAAAGGAACACCTTTCTTTCTCATATAAACATCCATGAGTTCTTCCCATTCGTGTACTGATAATTTGTCAGATCCATCCCCTCTGAAACAGGGAGGTGCCTTAACATCAGGCTTCATCACTAACTTCATGCCGGTCAAATTAAGAGAAGGTGACTCCATGCGAACCTGGCTGGTCCCTATGCTCTGCGTTTGAATATCAGGACACTCTTTTTTATCACTGCTTTTTTTCAGCTGATCAGATATTGACTGCCCTATTTGTTGAGCAAGCTGTGTGATTAAACTACCCAAGTCAGCGTTACTGTGGTCTCGGCTGTCTGAAGCAGCACCTTCACACTTTTCTGATTCAGTAGTATGTACTCTACCGGGATTACGGGTAGAACAGAAATCAGGAGAGCCAATATTAACAGTCCTTCTGAGTGGTGTCTGTTCAAGTTCACCAAAAATACGCCCCCTAGCAAAACCCAATTCAAACCCATCATTAGGGGAGTAACTTGTCTTCTCACTATTTTGTGACATCTTGAGTTTTACAGATCAACAAAAATAAAATAAAACAGATAGTGACCACAGAAAAAAACTGTTCACATGTGTACACACCTAAAAGTAATACACAATCAAATTATCAAACAAAAATTGTTCTTTTTCAAATTTAACCTTTCCTTTGTTGTTGTTGTTTTTTTTTTTTTTTGTGTGTGGAAAATATGAAGTTTCAACCTTTTTTTTTTTTTTTAATTATATACAGTCTAATGTCCAACCTGTCTTCCCTTTGACACAGATACAGGCAGAATTTGGACGTTCCAGAATGCAGCAAACCCCGGCGACCAAGCTGATGTTGATCGATGAGGATCCACGATGACTTGCATCAAACAAAAGTCACGGCACCAATGTGACCGGTCTCTGTCGGGACTCTGCGTTGTGTTATAATGAAGGAGACCGGACAACAGAAAATTCACAGACCGGATTTTATTCTGTATGAATAAAAATAAAAGATCACTGCAAGCTCGAGTCTGTGGCCTTCTTTCACATTTCAGCCTCTCTTCAGTCGCATTTACCGCGAACTGACACAATTTACTCATTTTGATATATTTGAGTTTCTAAAATAAACAACTCAATATTGTTTAACATTTCATAAAAAAATAAAGCATTTTACATAAATTAAAAACAATAGAAACAGAAACATGAAAATGAACATACCTGTATGAATAAAAATAAAAGATCACTGCAAGCTCGAGTCTGTGGCCTTCTTTCACATTTCAGCCTGTCAGTGAAAGGCATTATTTTTTAGCCAACAGAGCTTGCACACTCATGTTTACATTAATGATTTCTCTTCAACAATACATGCTTTAACTCATAACATAATTCACACAAATTTCACACGTTTGAATACGATTAAAGTGCATTTCAGAACAAATTACATGTGTTAAACAAAACTCATTTCAAACTTTTCAGACAGAGCGTCAATAAAACCCACCTCTCTTCAGTCGCATTTACCGCGAACTGAAGGAGAGCAACCGGAACCGGAACATGACAGAACATTGCAAAGAGTCTTAAAGGAGCCACGCACCGTATTAAACAAAACTAAAAAATGGCCGTGTAACCATAGACATATGACATCTCAATTAATAGAAGAAGAATAATCAATATAAATCAATATTAGAAGAATAAATAAAATTCCAGAATACAAAATAATTAAAGAAATATAAGAAATGATAAGAAAGGGAGATTTTGAGTGAAATTAATTAATAAATATGACATCTGTTACAAAAGCTTGATTTCCCCAGCATATTCAGCGATGTACGACTGACAAGACGACAAGAGTGGATGCAGTCTGGGACAAGTATATAGAGGGAAGTCTCAAATCCAAGATGTGTTAAGCATGGTGGGACAGCAGGGTACAGAACATGAGTCTCCGCTAAGATACCTCTGCCAAAGGGAGCTCAATGGCAGAAGTTCCTCAAGGACAGTCAAAATAAAGATGAGCTGTTTCAGTACATCAGTGACGAACTTCTGAAGACCACAGCTGGCTCAAAGTACACAACAAAGGCTAACTTGGTCCTGAGCAACAAACCTACTGACCTAGAATCATTGTCACCATGTCAGCAAGAGGAAGCAGACACACGAATGATGCTACATTTACGTCATGCTGCCGAACACGGTCACACCAAGGCTTACCTAAGGACAGTAGATAGTGATGTGGTTGTGCTGCCCATCAATCTGTTCCAGGAGTTAGGCCTCTCAGAGCTGTTGATTGGATTTGGATCAGGGAAGGCATATAAAGATATTCCAATCCACCACATCTCAGAAATATTGGGATCTCAAAAATGCCAAGCACTGCCCCTCTTCCACACGTTCACAGGATGTGACATTGTATCAGCAATGTATGGAATTGGCAAAAAAAACTGCATGGAATGCGTGGGCAGCTTACCCAGAAGTCACCGACACCCTCATTGTGATAACCCAAGACCCAACCAGCCTCACACTGGAATCAGTGCACATGCGAGTTCTCGAACGCTGGACTGTACTCATGTATAGTAAGAACTGCGGTGTCAAGTCAGTCAATGAAGCCCAGAAGCTTCTTTTCACTCATGGCCTCAAGTCCCTGGATTCAATCCCCCCGACCCAGCATGCCTTATTCCAGCATGGGAAGCGTGCCCTGCACACTGCAGCTTTTGTCTGGAAGCAGTCCCTCTCCAAAACTCCAGAGATACCAGACCCCAGTGAGTGGGGTTGGGAATGGAATGACAAAACCAAAGTCTGGGTGCCATATTGGACAGATCTGGAAGATGTCAGCAAGGGATGCTCACTCCTCCTCAACTGTGGCTGTGTGGTTGCCTGTAAGGGCAACTGTAAGTGCCACCGAGCTGGACTTCGCTGCACCACATAGTACAAGTGTGAGGGAGGCTGTACTAATAATGATGAAGAGTGAAACAAATTTATTTTGAATAAATACATGATGTTTAAGTATGCATTGGTTTTTGTGTGTGTGTGTTATTTGACTAAAATGTAATATTGATCCTTAACATGGTGAAAAGCCTAATACAACTTTTCACTGTGGCATAGTTCTGAAGTTGTGTTCATTTAAAGCCTCAACAATGGTCCTTTTGGTCACAACATGTGATTTTTGACACTATAGTGATAGTGACCTGTCCAATCAACAAAGAAAAGCATACCTTGGAGGTAAAAATATGGGTCTAGGGCCCTGAGTAATATTTCAATGTGACTTTTTCAGAGATATTGACAGTTTATTTGAGCTAAATATGACTATGATAATAGATTTAACATGGAAATGGACTTAAAATAAGAAGAATATATCAGAATTGGATTCCTTGTATCAAACAAAGTAGAAAAAATCACATTATACAACAATTTAAGACTAAAGGAAGCTGAGATATAACCTTTTCTCTTTTTGGCGGGGGCCATTTTGGCATGGGCGTATCTACAGGGGGGCAAGGGGGGGCAGGTGCCCCCCCACTCTAGAGCCTTGCCCCCCCCAGCTGCCCCCCTAACTTTGATGATCCAAAAACTTTACTTACAAAAACAACCCGCCACTATGTCTAATACATTTACCAAAAGTGAACAATTTAATTTTTAATTTTAAATGTATTTTTCGACCCTCCCCTCTGCCCCTCAAATACTATAGTTACGTCCCTGATTCAAACGTGCAGAGCGGCGTTCGCGCTCAGTCTAGCTCACACACAGCGAGTCTGCTGCGGTGCGGTGGCCCTGCAACTCGACTAGACTGAACTGCCCCGGACAGAGCCTCTGAAGGTGAAGTGAGTTTCCCCAGGTGTAGTTTAAACACACGTTTAACTTACAGTTACATTTGTAATGAATGTATTGTATGCTAAAGACGATTCAGCATCAGCAAAAACAGCGAGTCTATTACGTTAGCCAAAATCAGCGGTCAAAAATCGCTCCCTCGTGATTTGTAAGAGCACTCTTCCCTTTGATTAGCCTTATTTTGATTTAAGTAAAGACAAGAACAGCTTAATAAAAAAATATAAAATATTGATGGGCGGCGCTAGGGCTGGGTAGAGCCAGAGAGAGAAACAGAATGTTTTTATTAAAGCCACGAATATTTTGTTAAATTGTCTTTCTCATAGAGCAAAACAATTAATCAGAAAAACAAATGTGAATAAGATTACAGCGGCCGCGATTACCTAATCATGAACAGTGCATATTACATTTTTATTTAGGCTATATTTTTCCCTTTGCATAAAGGTACTTTTGACGTGCTTTTGCAGCGTTGAGCATTGTTGTAGCCAATCAGAGACATGTCTGTTAATCACATCGGCCAATCAGAGGCGTTTAAATGAGTCTCTGTGCTGAAGATGTGTTTTGCGTGAGCTCATGAGTTCACGTTCGTGTTTGACTCCAAATCTGTCATTATTATTGGCAATAAACTTAAGATGCAAATAAGAGATTCACTTGATATTATTGTTGATGCTGCTCTGATGCACTACATTACGCAACGCTCTGTTTGTTGTTAGGAGGACTAAAAGTTCAGCAGTCCAGCTCATCAATATCAAAATGATTAACGTTAAAGAAGTTAACGAATGCCTAGTAAAATGTAAGTAGATCATTTTTTTATATTTGACTGTTTTACAATGGAAAAGTTCAACTACCGACACTATCCGGTGACGAAAATTACTCAACTTTTTTTTCTTTCTTTCTTTTTTATTAAATTTTGCCGTTTTGAATTGAAAATATGCTATAATTTCCTTGATTCATTTAGAGAGAATGCATGTTTAATTAAAAAATAATAAATAAGTTGCAAATAGTTACAATTATTTCACTAATACAACAAGACTTTCTTTTTCTTTCTTTTTCACTTAAATCACTTTTATGATTAATTAATTCCTTTAAATAAAAATACCCAATTTTAGTTTGGGCTGAAGCACCAAATATCCAATGCCCTTAGAACCGCCCCATAATCCATAATTTTACTGATGGGTGCCGATGACGTCTCGGCCGTGACCCTGTTGTGTTCCAGTGGCTCCATCGCCGCCCATCTACTGTACGTTACACCGACATTACGTTACAACTCACAATACAGTGCCAGTTAGGAGATCGATCATTTGATTAGCTAAGCAGTCCTAAATCCAATTCCTCTCAGATATCACAGCAATGAAACCAGCCATTCCTGTTGTGCATTAAAAACCGTTGTAGTGTGTAAGGGCATGATTAAACAATAACTACTGTAGTCAAAAAGTGTTTTTGTGTTTGTTTTGTTAAAGCAATTCATATATAGGGATTCCCATGTACCGTCTACCCCTGCCACCCTGCCAAGACCTCTTGCCACCCCTTTGCCCCCCCATGTAAAATTTTCTAGATCCGCCACTGCCGACTGCTACTGTCTTTCATTGGGAAATGTAATCTTGTGTTGATCAGAGGTAGGCAGTGTGTAAAAGACAGCCTGAATCCCGCTTGGAGCAGGTCGAGTAGTGGTCCTGAGGTGAATGGTGGTCTTGATTTTGAAGCCCAAAAAAGTGCATCCATCCGTCACAAAAGTAATCCTTACTGCTCTGGGGGGTTAATAAAAGCCTTCTGAGTCGAAGCAATTCGTTTTTGTAAGAAAAATATCCATATTTAAAACTTTATAAACTAAAATATTTAGTTTCCGACAGACGGCCATACGCAAGTCGACTTGCACCAAATGAGTGACTTCTGAAGCAATGTATGACGTAGGAGTAGGAGAAGCGAAAGCTTTGACGCCTCTTGCAGTTCAGACAAATAGGGCTGGGCTCCTCTTCTCTTATAGCAAAATTCTACGATATTTCTGTTTAAAATTTTTCATTTTAGACTTCTAAATCGTGACCGGTGTTTTGCTTTGCTCTATCCTCTGCGCTCATGCGTCATGTCAGAGGTGTTACTCTTTTGGTGTAAGTCGATTTGCGTAGGGCCGTCTGCCGGAAGCTATTTTAGTTTAAAAAGGTTTAAGGGTCAAAGATGTATAACGTTTTCAAAGTAGCAAAAAATAAAATGGCAATTACAATTCCCTAAAATTATTTTTTTAATGTTCATATGAGTCTTACTTATGCCCTTAAAATTAGTTATTCAAGAATTAAGTTATACCCCGTCTAGAGGAAAAGGGGCAACATGAAAGAGTCAGAGATTTGCAAGGATTTAGAACAAAAAGTTATTTATTTTCTTAATTTGGGACTTAGGGTTCAGGAGCTGACCAAGCCAAAATAACAAACAAAAACAAACTTATCTTTAAACCTCTTCCTAAACCCTAACCCAAAAGAAAAGAAAATGAGAATACAATTTGTGAACCTAACTCCCTAACCAAAAACAGAGTTCAAACAGTTTACAATAATAAAACAAAAAAATGGCGTCAAGCTCCCTACTTTCCCAAAACCAATATTTACAATATATATATACATTCAGACAAACAAACTGAAAAGGGCGAAATCAGTGTCAGTAAACAGGCGATATAACTGGAGATATTCAGATACAAGCAATTCACAAATCAAACAAACAATACTCACAGTCTCAAAAGGCTTAACACGTACAAAGTCAAAATACTCACAATGCTCAAAATACTCTTAACACACTCACTTAAAAAAGTTGGGTTAAAAACGACCCAACAGCTAACCCAATGGTGGGTTGATATAGCACCGACCTATTGTTGGGTTATTTTAACCCAATAAATTAGGTAATTAGTTTTACCCAATAAATTGGGTTACAAAAAACTAATCTGTTGGGTTATTTGGTCAAAATGCTTTAATCAACCTAGTATTATTATAATTAACTATTATTGTAAATAAATAACTCACAACTTAAGTAGGTATTAACAATGCTTTATTTACATTCAATTAGACATTGCATTCAAAAGTTATTGTTGCAATTGTTTTAAAGTATTTCCTAAAGGCAAGAAATTGTTTCAATAAATACAAATACAAAAAGTAATGCAATTATAAACTGCCTCATCAGGCGATAGAATATTAATGCTCAAATGAATTTATTTACAATTATGTTTTAAGTTCTAAGAAACATGGAATACAAAAACAAAGGCAAGGCAAGTTTATTTATATAGCACATTTCATACACAATGGCAATTCAAAGTGATTTACATAGAAGAAATTAAAATAAGAAAATAAAAATAAACAAACAAAACAAACCAAAGCTTGTCCAGCTTATCCAATTATAAACTGCCTAAGTAGGCGACAGTGAGTTGATGGAACTCCTCCTGGCACAGAATATATTGTGTGTTGTAGAAACTGCCAAACAGCTGCTGCAGGCTTTGGATACTCAATGTCTAAAACATAAAATAATTTAAAGCATGTATCCACAGCTTGTAAAAGGCTGTCTTGCTCTAGTGCCACTCCTCCCACAATGACGAAGGCTTGTGAGCAGTTGAATTTATCCCCAAGCTGCAGGACATGAGGGAATTGCCTCCGTTGCTCCTCCTCCTCCAAATATTGAATGATGTTTGTTCCAACCTTTAAAAAGAATTTTTAAATGGTAAATATGCACACATGGATCAAATATTTTCCAAAATGTGTTGTCATAAATGTACCTACAGGCTGTAAATCAACAAATGCTATAAAGTAACAATTATTATTTGAGGTGTTTTAAAATTGTCTGGTTTTGCAATTTGTGTGTGTGTGTGTGTGTGTGTGTGTGTGTGTGTGTGTGTGTGTGTGTGTGTGTGTGTGTGTATGAGCAAGCATGTTTGTCCCAAAATGCATTTGTGACTCAAGGCTTTCCTTTGTGTAAATTTTTTTTTCTGATTTATTCTGGATTTATTGCTGTAAAAAATAAATAGATAAATAAATAAAAAAATTCTTGGGAATTGTGTTCCAAATAAGAAAGAAATTCATACAGGTTAGTAGGGACATGGTGAGAAAATTATGACCAATTTAAAACATTTTGGTGGACTACTCCTTTAAGGAGAGGTGCCATTTGAATAATTTATTATCCTTCATTGTTAGTAGGCCTAAGTTCTAATTTTCATTAAGTCAAATTAAAAAGGTTTCACTATATTAGTGATGCTGCTATATGCTTGCTACATTATCTCTCACCTGCAAATCTGTCGATTAATGTTTCAAGGTTCTAGCTAGGATGCAATTCATGAAAATTGGGCACTTTTGGAAAAGTTTTTGATTTTTGGCAGGGTGTTAGGTATAGGCCTAAGGTTTTTAAAAATCCATGGATACAAGTTGGGGTGGCCCCCCTAGTGGCAGTTATCCATAAAATCCAAAATGCAGTGGCGGATCTAGAAAATTTTACATGGGGGGGCAAAGGGGTGGCAAGAGGTCTTGGCAGGGTGGCAGGGGTAGACGGTACATGGGAATCCCTATATATGAATTGCTTTAACAAAACAAACACAAAAACACTTTTTGACTACAGTAGTTATTGTTTAATCATGCCCTTACACACTACAACGGTTTTTAATGCACAACAGGAATGGCTGGTTTCATTGCTGTGATATCTGAGAGGAATTGGATTTAGGACTGCTTAGCTAATCAAATGATCGATCTCCTAACTGGCACTGTATTGTGAGTTGTAACGTAATGTCGGTGTAACGTAGATGGGCGGCGATGGAGCCACTGGAACACAACAGGGTCACGGCCGAGACGTCATCGGCACCCATCAGTAAAATTATGGATTATGGGGCGGTTCTAAGGGCATTGGATATTTGGTGCTTCAGCCCAAACTAAAATTGGGTATTTTTATTTAAAGGAATTAATTAATCATAAAAGTGATTTAAGTGAAAAAGAAAGAAAAAGAAAGTCTTGTTGTATTAGTGAAATAATTGTAACTATTTGCAACTTATTTATTATTTTTTAATTAAACATGCATTCTCTCTAAATGAATCAAGGAAATTATAGCATATTTTCAATTCAAAACGGCAAAATTTAATAAAAAAGAAAGAAAGAAAAAAAAGTTGAGTAATTTTCGTCACCGGATAGTGTCGGTAGTTGAACTTTTCCATTGTAAAACAGTCAAATATAAAAAAATGATCTACTTACATTTTACTAGGCATTCGTTAACTTCTTTAACGTTAATCATTTTGATATTGATGAGCTGGACTGCTGAACTTTTAGTCCTCCTAACAACAAACAGAGCGTTGCGTAATGTAGTGCATCAGAGCAGCATCAACAATAATATCAAGTGAATCTCTTATTTGCATCTTAAGTTTATTGCCAATAATAATGACAGATTTGGAGTCAAACACGAACGTGAACTCATGAGCTCACGCAAAACACATCTTCAGCACAGAGACTCATTTAAACGCCTCTGATTGGCCGATGTGATTAACAGACATGTCTCTGATTGGCTACAACAATGCTCAACGCTGCAAAAGCACGTCAAAAGTACCTTTATGCAAAGGGAAAAATATAGCCTAAATAAAAATGTAACATGCACTGTTCATGATTAGGTAATCGCGGCCGCTGTAATCTTATTCACATTTGTTTTTCTGACTAATTGTTTTGCTCTATGAGAAAGACAATTTAACAAAATATTCGGGGCTTTAATAAAAACATTCTGTTTCTCTCTCTGGCTCTACCCAGCCCTAGCGCCGCCCATCAATATTTTATATTTTTTTATTAAGCTGTTCTTGTCTTTACTTAAATCAAAATAAGGCTAATCAAAGGGAAGAGTGCTCTTACAAATCACGAGGGAGCGATTTTTGACCGCTGATTTTGGCTAACGTGATAGACTCGCTGTTTTTGCTGATGCTGAATCGTCTTCAGCATACAATACATTCATTACAAATGTAACTGTAAGTTAAACGTGTGTTTAAACTACACCTGGGGAAACTCACTTCACCTTCAGAGGCTCTGTCCGGGGCAGTTCAGTCTAGTCGAGTTGCAGGGCCACCGCACCGCAGCAGACTCGCTGTGTGTGAGCTAGACTGAGCGCGAACGCCGCTCTGCACGTTTGAATCAGGGACGTAACTATAGTATTTGAGGGGCAGAGGGGAGGGTCGAAAAATACATTTAAAATTAAAAATTAAATTGTTCACTTTTGGTAAATGTATTAGACATAGTGGCGGGTTGTTTTTGTAAGTAAAGTTTTTGGATCATCAAAGTTAGGGGGGCAGCTGGGGGGGGCAAGGCTCTAGAGTGGGGGGGCACCTGCCCCCCCTTGCCCCCCTGTAGATCCGCCCATGGCAGTCGGTAACTCTGGTGTATTTTGGACGGGAGCGTGTGGTCTGACAATAGACCGGCCGGTCCAGACATTCATTGACAACAGCGTATCCGCGCTTGAACTTGAAGTGAACACAACTTTCATGCCCTGAGCAACCTGGGAACATTCCTATAATGTTGAATTTTAAATCAAAATGAAGTTAAAAGAAAGTTTGAGCAACATTATACCTTTTAAAAAAATGTCCCTCTAACGTCAAGTAAACTGGACATTTTTTATGTTCCCAGAACCAACACTGAATATTTGGAAAACGTTCTTATAACAAAACTCACGCCAGGAGTACTAGCTGATGCACTGATCATCCTCCATTTGTATTTCTTCTCAAGTCACGTTTGATCACACTAGTCTCCTTGAGATGAGACCTCGTCTCACGGTGAAAATGTTACTACAGTCGAGAGGTGTGTGGTACACAGCAAAATCCCCAGTGTTAAATTAACACTCCTCAGTGTTTATATGTGTCCACACTACAGGGTGTTAAAAATTAACACTGAAGCAGTGTTGAAGTTAATGAGTTAATTAAGTTAACACTGTTGTTAATGAGTTAATTAAGTTAACACTGAAGCAGTGTTGAAGTTAATGAGATAATTAAGTGATTAATTAAGTGATGATTGGCCATTAGTGGTGACACCTGATGTTAATAAGCAGAATCATTGACGGAAAGAGAAAAAACAATAACAGAAAAAAGAGAAACACAAGAACTACTGACTTCAAGTCATTACACATTGTTGCACTTATTATTACCAGTTTGACTTTATTTCTGTCATATATCGACAAAAGTTCTTGAGATTCAACAGAAATTTAGACGGTAATATTTTATGGAATTTTTCTTTTCAAGTTACCATTTTGGTGGTCAGTGTTTGCTGTAGTTGGGCTCTTGACACTTTTCATTTTTTAATATATGTTTTCTCTGGTTGCTACAACTCTGTGCTTATAAAGCACATTTGTTACTGCAAGAGAAAACATGACCTGCTCACAATATGTTTTGATGATAAAAACATTATCATGTAGTGACCTGATTCACTGATGTCATTCAGAGTCTAAATCTTTGACTATATGCTTGATGTCTTGTTTTAGTATTGGTTATTGTAGCTCTGAGATTCTACAGATTGAGATCCAACAGCAATATCAAAAATTTTGAAAATACTTTGTGCAAAGAAGTTATTGTGTTTAAACACACAGACATCAAGAATCAGCATATGAATCTCAACAATGGTGACAATAAACAAACTAGTGACGAACAGATCAACTCTGAACATCACAAAACAAGCTACTAAAGTCAGAACAAAACAATAGCAAAATAAAAGCCAACAGAAAAAACAATGAAAATTACAGGACAATTCAGCTGCATAATTTATTCATGCTGCAATGCATGATGTCAGCCATTGATGCGTTCTGATTGGTGGCTCTCATCATGCACTGCAACATTAAGCATTTGTTTGATTGTCACCATTGTTGAGATTCATATGTAGATTCTTGATGTCTGTGTGTGATTTTCAATCCTTCAGATCTTTAAAACATTGTTGGAAGTAGCTACTGTAGTGAAAAATTAATAAAACAATTAGATAATCAGTTTATAATGCTGGGTGACATTATTGAATCAGGCCACTAGCAATTTCATCATTGAAACATAACCAGGGCTGAATTTCCAAAAGCATCTTAAACTTAACTTGATTGCAGACCAACTGCAACAAATGGTCTATACGATCAAATTAGGCTTGCGATGTTTTCAGGAAACACAGCCCAAATCATAGTTTCTCTTGCCACAACACATATGCTTTATAAACACAGAGTCGGAGCAGCCAGAGAAATACTAATGTTAAATAATAAAGTGTCAAGAGCCCAACTAAAGCAAACACTGACCACCATAATGGTGACATGAAACGAAACATTCCATAAAACATTACCATCTAAACTTCTGTTAAATCTAAATAAGACCGTGTGTAGATGTATGACAGAAATAAAGTCAAACTGGTAAAATAATAAGTGCAATAATGGCTCGAAGTCAGTAGTTCTTGTGTTTCTCTTTTCTGTTCTTGTTTCTCTTTACTTCAGTGAGTCTGCTTGTTATCATCAGGTGTCACCACTAATGGCCAATCATCACTTAATGAATCACTTAATTATCGCATTAACTTCAACACTGCTTCAGTGTTAACTTAATTATCTCATTAACTTCAACACTGCTTCAGTGTTAACTTAATTAACTCATTAACTTCAACACTGCTTCAGTGTTAATTTTTAACACCATGTAGTGTGGACACATATAAACACTGAGGAGTGTTAATTTAACACTGGGGATTTTGCTGTGTATCACCGTCCAGACGAATCTTCTAGTATGTGCATTCGGAGGATGACAATGCTAAAATGTCTGTGTCTGTGGTCTCCCACAGTTTTAAAATCGGTTAAGATTGTGTCCCAGGCCTTACACAGATATTAGATGACCCAACACCTGTGAAGAGATGACGCCAACTCCTGCAAGGACTTCAGATGACGCCAACTCTAAATCAACACACACAACTGCCAAATTTCCCGTATTGTAATCATTATGAAAACAACATGTAATCATTGCTTTAGCATACTTATTGTTTTTGCATAAATGAATGCATGGGTTTGTTAACTGCATGATTTGTATTATCTTAGAACTGTTCATTTCTTAAAAATGTAACATTACTTTGACATAGTCGCTTCTGTTAACAGATTACTCTGAGCTGTAATGTAGACACATGCATTTTCTGAAAAGCTGCTTTGAAACAAAGTGTATTATGAAAAGCGCTTTACAAATAAATGTGAATTGAAATGAATAAAAACTCAGGAAACATAACATACATTATGGGGTTTCTTTCTACTTGAAAACAGCACCTTGTCACACCGTAAATATTTGAAGCTAATCTTCTCAGGATCTTTTGACTGAGAGATAAAAATAAATTGATCTCAGTGTGAATTACTTCATCAGCTTTGATGGAGGATGATGCAGAAATAAACTCAGAGTTCGTGTGAAACCATTGCAAAGGAAGTCATGCTGCACTATCAAATAATCAAAGACATTATAATTTAAATATGATTTAAAAACTGATATTAAAATGTGAGTTTTATGGCTTTTAGTTCATGTCTATCAGCTCTGAGATCTTCTGCTAATAAAATCCTTTGACACACAAACCTCAACAATATCTCCACATTGTCTTCTGAGAAAATGAGTCAAAAATAATCATGATCTGGCGATAGACAGATGCTTGTCCAATCAAATGCTCTAATGAGTGAGAAAGTCCCTCCCCTGAACCACCTGAACCAGTTTGTGACGTAACTAAAAACTACTGGATATTTATAAAATAGACAAGCCCATTGACATGCCTCACCCAAACTTCATGCTTCAAAAGTAAACTGCACATTAATCATAAAAAAAAAAAACTTCACTATAAACATCAGAATGAAAGGAAAAATCGAGCAGAAACTAGTTGCTTTAGCGCCTCAGAAGTTGAAATGTAAGAGAGACTCACCGTGAATCATGAGCAGAAAGAAGATCAGAGGAAGAGGAGGAGCCATTCTGACCCACATCAGCATAACATATATCTATAATACAGCATTAAACATCACTTATATGCTCATAAACAATGTATGTTCATCACCCTAAACAGCTCTTAGTGTTAGTAAGATCTTTGCACATCTGAAGATTATTAATGCTCAACATCAGTGTGTGTAAATGAACTGATCATTAGATGAACAGAATATATTTCTCATGTCAGGAATCATGTGTTATATGGGCTTCATCTATAGAAATAATCATCAGTTTTCATTGAATCACGAATGGTGTTGAAGCTCTTCAGATCAACAGCAACCAAATGACTGACAGCATTAACAGATGCACTTTTGAATCTAAAGATCGATTAGTAAATGATGCTCTTACCCGTTTCACCAACACTCATGACCAGTGACGAATGGACTGAATAAAACCAGCGTTGGGTTTTTATGTAGTCAACACGTTATATTTAACACAGGATATGATGACACTTCAGCCAGTGCCGATAGCAGAGGCAAAATTTAAACATGGCAACATCAGAGACAACATTAGACTAAAGTGATAAAAGTTAAACAGGTGAAACTCAGTCATTATAATGTTTTCAAACTTATGAGCATATTTAATGCACTGTGAGGAACGTGGAGTGAGGAAGCTTCCAGAGGAGCTACAGTATGTGCAAGGAACAGTTTAATTAGGTTAATTTTAGAAAATTTCTCTTTTTAACTATTTTTACATAACTTGTTTAAAAGACTGATGATGTCCGGATACTAAAGAACCAAGAAAATAATTGATTGTGCATTTGATAAATCTTGACTAATCAATAGCAATTTGGTAATAAAACAAACACTAAGAACTTTTCAGTAATAATTAACAGAGCAATAGAATACGGAAGTTTCATCCTCATGTCTGAAGGTTTTATAATATGAGATCTTCTTTGCTTTTCATTATCACAGTGACCACATTGTGTCACTTCTAGTGAAACTCTAAATATGGCCATGAATGCAGTTTCCTCTGTAGTGAGAGGAGAGGTGAGAACAAAACGTATGACGAGATCACACAGTCCGCCTGGACTCTAAAAAAAGGAAGAGGTCACAAAAAGCTAACAAATCAAAAAGGACAATCCAAATCAAAAAGCAGTCCAGTCCAGATCCAAAAATCCAAAGCAATCCAAATAATTGTATTATTTGTATCTGATTAATAATAACAATATACTATAACTATTCTAACCTGATATGATGTAATAATATACAACCCTAACAAATGACACAATAACGACAATGACAATGGGAGTTCTCTCTCTCTGACACTACTACAACTGCTTCTACTACTCCTGACAACACCCACAAGGTGGCGCGAGTTTCGAACCCCCTTTTATCCGGAAGCGACACTCAGACCAAACCGATGACGTATCCACACAAACCGAGGCCTCGTTTGTCATTAGTCACGTGATTTTCACGTTAACAACACAAGCCTCGAATCGCGGCTTCATCTGGTACGCCCAGTTTTTCTCGACACAAGCTCCGATGCCTCGGTTCTAATGTCACATCACTACTTGACCCTCTGCTTGTTGGATTACGATTCTGGATAACCCCTTTAATAAAAGCTGCACGTGCACGCCGTCAGCATTTTCACAGATTTGCGTTTTTGAAGTTTACGCGGAGATGATAACTTTTTTTTTTTCAAAATTATTCAACGCTTGCACTTTGGAAACTATTTCAAGATTTGCGTTCTCGAGCCACCAGGCACTGTTGTTATGCAAATGAGCAGGTCAGAGGTTAGATAATGAAACTAACTGAGCATAATGGTGGCATATCACCCCACTTTGACTATACGACACTAAAGGATGGTGATGGCAGGATGACGATCCCCTGGTGGCGACGATGGTGGTTGGCCAGTAGCGGTATTTGGCACGGCATAATTGAAGCGACGCGCTCATTTTTTCCAGGTGCAGCGAGATGAAAAAATCTCAAATTTTCAGAATGCCGAAAGCGCACCGCAGGTCATGTGACAAGAACTAACTAACTTTCCGTAACAGCATTGAAAGCTTAGTCAACATGGATGATGGGGGTGCACCCAAACACTACAGGTGTGTTTTTCTCTTCTCCGTAAATAAACCTTGTAGCAGAGCTACAGCAAGCGTTTTTTGGTGGTGGAAATCCATTAGCTACTAAAACTTCTTTGTCGTTGTCAGTGCATGGTTGCATAGCAACGACAGACGCCACGGGAAATTCGCACCGAATTTTACAATTAATAATAAAAGATAAGCTAATGTGCATTGTAAATGTCAGTAATTTATCTTTCTTGAGTGCCGTCAGCCCATGGCGGAGTCGAAGGAGGGAGGAGCCAAAATGGTGGCTTACGATATCTGGGGAACGACCGATGTCGTCCAGGCCGATGGATCCTTAGGCGCAGATCGAGAGCCTATGACACTGATTGGAGTCGCAGGTTCTGGAGGCCTAGGCGACGAGCGATGGAGACGGAGCCAGGACACCCGAGGACTGGGGCGATGATGGTGTGACCGAGGACAGAGGCATACCCGGCGGGAGGGAGGAACTCGCTGCAGCCGAAGGGGTGTAGGGTCGGTGCGTAGCGGACGGCCCGAAAGTCCATGGTGAAGGCAGTGTGACAATAGACCAAGGGGGAGCCAGTGGGACGAGGGTCTCTGGTGGAGCCGAAGGTAGGAGGAGCCAGGGCGGAGCCGACAGGCCGAGTTGGAGCGAAGAGGTCGAAGGCGGGAGGTGGAGCCGCAGGATCCTCTAGGACAGGCGCTGCTAGTGATTGCATGACCTGCGGCTTGACGTCCTGGCAGGGCATCCCCAGAGACGGCCAAAAAGGATTCAGGTACCGGGTGGGAACCGACAAGCCTCCATTGTCCATCAGCCAGTCCTCATGTTCCGTTCCCTCGACCGCTGGTGTCTCGGGCTCACACCCCTGGTCAGATTCACACTGAGACTCCACTACCTGGGCGATGGCAAGCTCTGGCCTCTTATCCTTGGGCTCTGGCTCATTCATTGCGGCGGGTGGTGTTGCTCGATCTGCGGGACTCTCCAGACACCGAATGACGGTTTCCCTCCAGTCCAGCCCTATGGTGTCTGGGAGGTCGATATGCTGGTGAAACGTTGCCTTCGATCCGGAATAGGGTCTTTAGGGTCTCGTCGTCCAGGCAGCTGGTAGAAAGAAAATCCTTGGCAAAAGAAAAAAAGGTATGTCTCTCCTGAGCCAGGACGACAAACTTAGCCCGTTCGTCCATTTTTGGGTGGTCCGATCATCTGTCACGTGTGGTCAAAGTTCCAACATGAAGTTTAATGACAAATATCAGGCTGGGCAACACACACTTAGGCTAATGTAGAGATGTAAAAATACGTGGAGAACACACTTCAGCCTCAGTCTCAGAGTGAAAACATAACACAACTTTAAGGAAAAGTAAAAGTATTTATTTCCTTCATATAGCAAAAAGGTTAACAAAAGATGGGAATTTATCTTCAGGAGAAAGCATGGCCTAAAATAATAAATAAAAACCGAAGCTAACTAAGGTTTAAGGGAGCTACCTACCCTGCACAAAAACAAAGATGAAAATCCACAACACAAACTTCCCTGAGCTTCCTCTCTAACCAAAAACAGGAGAGAAATATACAAAATAGAAAGGTATCCTCTCCCTACATTTCCCAGATAAACATAAACAAGTAAACATAGATAATAATAAGTTGTAGAATGTAAGCTAAGTAACTGTTGTTGGCACACAACAAATGAGCACTCCTAACTCAAAGATAAGCACAGGTTCTCACTCACACTCACACGCATGCACACTTTCCAGTCTAAAGGTGATGATACACAGGGCAACTTTTGGGCAATGTTGCCATCATCGGGCAACCAGATGAGACACAGGGCCCACGATCGATCTAAATTATCCAGATAGAAATGTATTGCCCATTTTCAATAGGAAAGTGCACAAGCAACAATCGCTCGGCAAGATTGCTCAAAAAGTTCCCCTGTGTATCATCACCTTAAGGCCGGCTACACACTGGCTGCGTGGCGTGTACGTTTTTATTTTGGCTCCTCTGGGGTCCTTCGTTTAACAGTCACACTTGGGACCTTCGGGTCCAAATGGACCCGGAGGGCGGGATTAATATATATATAAAAAAATCATAATATTTTTTTTTTTACTTTATTTTTATAATATTTTTTCTTTTCTTTTTTGGTGTTTTGAGATAATTTTATGATTTATAATTAATATTTATGCAATAATTATTACCCATTTTTTCCCATTGAATATAATATAAATTTTTTATATATATATAATTTTTATTTTATTTTTATTAAAGCTGTATTTCATTTTAGAGTCAAGCCTAGGCCTCATGAAAGCAATTTTTGAAATGAGATGGGCGCCAACTGGTGGACACACTGAGCATTTTTATCACGCAATAGCACATTTTTACCACTAGTGGATTTACAGCTCTCTGTAGAAAGGCTTGCGAATTCTAGTGATTTTTGCCTGAACAGATTTAGTCTGTTTTGCACTCTTGATGTTTTAGAGATTCACCCCTTCACTGTTGAGTCCTTTTTTTCTGCATCCTGGCTGATTTGTAGATTGTATGCACAAAAAAACTCTGTGTTTTCATATTTTTGACAATTTCCCATTCATTTCCTATGGGAGTCATTTTTGACCAAAGAGCAGAAGTGTGACGACCATTTAGCATGCTTGGATCATGACCTCAATATTTTTTGTGTGTTCACATACCTAATACCGTAAAAGTCACCTAGTTTCGTAACATTCCGATGAAGCTGTGATTTTTAAAAATTCAAAACAGATTTTTGTAATATGAATTTATTAGTGTGTATGTGTATAAAAGTGTGTTTGTATGTGTGTGTGTGTGTGTGTGTGTGTGTGGATGTGTCTGTTTTGCACTCTTGATGTTTTAGAGATTCACCCCTTCACTGTTTAGTCCTTTTTTCTGCATCCTGGCTGATTTGTAGATTGTATGCACAAAAAAAAACTCTGTGTTTTCATATTTTTGACAATTTCCCATTCATTTCCTATGGGGGTCATTTTTGACCAAAGAGCAGAAGTGTGACGACAACTTAGCATGCTTGGATCATGACCTCAATATTTTTTGTGTGTTCACATACCTAATACCATAAAAGTCACCTAGTTTCGTAACATTCCGATGAAGCTGTGATTTTTAAAAATTCAAAACAGATTTTTGTAATCTGAATTTATTAGTGTGTATGTGTATAAAAGTGTGTTTGTGTGTGTGTGTGTGTGTGTGTGTGTGTGTGTGTGGATGTGTCTGTTTTGCACTCTTGATGTTTTATAGATTCACCCCTTCACTGTTGTGTGCTTTTTTTCTGGATCGTGGCTGATTTGTAGATTGTACGCACAAAAAAACTCTGTATTGTCACATTTTTGCCAATTTCCCATTCATTTCCTATGGCGGGTCCATTTGGACCCGAAGGTCCTGAGTGTGACTATTTTTTTTACAACCACTTAGACTATTCAAATCCTGTCCCCATTTTTTTTGGGTGTTCATATACCAAGTACCAACAAAGTCACCAAATTTCGGACCATTCCGATGAAGCTATGATTTTTTAAATTTTTTTATTTAAGCGCTTCCATTTGGACCCGAAGAACCCCAGAGGGTTAACAGGTTAGATCTTGCGGAGCTGGAGCTGCGCCGAAAACGAGTGCTTGCTAGAAATAGAACCAACGCCTATTTTTTCACGCGACATGCAAGCGTGTTGGAAGCGTTTCCAGGCAAAATAAAATAGGAAAAGATGTTTATGTCATTTTGACACTAACACATATTAATAAATGACATTTTGATGTTTGAAAGTCTCTAGGTTTTGACATAAATGCAGATATTGTAATTAAAAAAAAATAATAATAATAATAATATTGCACCTGTCAATACAGAACAAAAAATTCTGTAGCCTATTTTGCCGTCAACACTGCCGACGTTGTCTTTGCTGTATCAGTAGGCTATATTATTAAACATAATTTATAAATTTATAAAATTTATGTCTATTTATAAAATAAACATATATTTATATGTTAAACGAGAGAAACGTTTTCCCACAACAAATGATATTAGAACACCATGGGACGTAACCAGAGGTGGAAAGTCCAGGTTCAGAAAGTAAAAGTCCTCCTCAGTATTTTGTTCCAATCAGCTGGATTTGTTAATTCAGCAGGAGAGTGAACTAATTAGTGAAATCAGCTTCACAGCAAAAACTTAAAAAGTGTTAAATTAACTCTACTGGGAGTTTATATGGCTCCACACTCAAGAGTGTTTGAGCTAATTAAGTGATTCATTGAGTGATGATTGACCAATATTGAAGACACCTGATGATAACAAGCAGAATCACTTGTGGTGGATTTTAATTAATCAACTTTAAAATTAACTAACATTTGTTTTTCTTGCAGGAATAACATTCATATGCTTTTAATGTTTCCAAACTCTTTGGAGAAAAACTTGTGACTTTGAGTGTATGTCTATGTGTATTAATAACAGAAAGGGGAACTGAAACTAGACATGACTAGTTCGCAAAAACCTTGTGATAAGTAATCAGAGTTTGCTTATGCCAGTGACAGAGGGAAAAGGTGGGGCTTTTGAACCAATTGAACCAATCATATTGAAGGTGACATGCTAGTCTTATTTGTTTTCTTGATTCTATAAAAACTGTTGTATATGTGTTTTTCGGTGGGATTCTCAATGGAATTTGTCTGAGATCCTCCGGCCTTGCTTCTTGGGAGAGATTCCCTGAGAACTGCTCGGGAAGATCTCCTGGCCGTGATTAAAGCATTTAAAGGACATTTGCAGGTCTGTTTGTCGATTTATTCCTGCGCAGGAAGCTAGTTTAGGTAGGAAGCTAGTTTAGGTAGGAAGCTAGTTTAGAAAACTAGGTTTAGGGAAAACGAGTCAGAATAGCAGGTGATCTATAGAGTGGGGACGTCGGGGACGAGACCCAATAGATAGAGCCAGGTAGTTAGTTACAGGTGATCTATAGAGTGGGGACGTCGGGGACGAGACCCAATAAATAGAGCCAGGTACAGAGTTGGGTGTCCATTTGGAGACACCCCAGATAGTTAGGTTTTGAGAAAAATATCCACGACACACTGAATGAGAAAAAGCACAATTTTAGTCACCATTATGGAGATCAGTGTTTGCTTTAGTTGGGCAGTTGACCTTTAAATGTTTAACTTTAGATTTTGTTTGGCTGCTGTAACTGAGTTATTACAGAATTCAAAGAGAAAATGTGAACAGGTCGTGTTGGTTATATTTGAACATAATCATCATTTGACCTGAATCACTGAACTCATTTAGGCCTTATCTGCACGGACACGGGTATTTTTATAACCGTGACTTTTTTAACGCGGTTTGGCCGTTCATCCACACGGAAACGCAGTATCTGGTCACTGAAACCGAGCATTTTTGAAAACCCCTGCCAGGGTGAGATGATTTTCAGAAACGCCGGTAGCAGTGTTGTCGTGTAGACAGTAAAACTGGGGTTTTTGCTTCTGATTCAGGCTTCTGATTGGCCAACGTGGCTTTACAATTAGGGTTATATCGCCGCCTGCTGGTGTGGCATGCTCTTGACAGCGCATGATAGCATGTTTTTGCGTTTTCATGTAGGGGGAGATTTCTTTTAAACCGAGCATGTGTGGACGGGATTTTTTTTTAAAACACAGGAGGAAAAACTCCAGTTATAAAAATTCCGTGTGGACTAGGCCTTAGAGCCTAATCCAAATGATTTCTTAAAAGTTGTTCTGAAATAAAAAATAAAAAAAAACTTTCTTTTAGGCACACACAGACATCAAGATTCAGTGTATGAATCTCAACAATGGTGACAAAAATAATTTTCAATTAAGAAAAGGAAATTACAAAGACAATTCAGATCATAATTTATTCATACCGCAATGCATGATGGGAGCCATTAATGAGTTTTGATTGGTGGCACCCAGAATGCATTGCAACATGCTTTATTATTGTCACCATTGTTGAGAATCACAGGCTGATGCTTGATGTCTGTGTGTCCAAATAAAACACTTTGTCAAAGTTTTTTGATAAGAACAACTTTTTGGAAATATTATTGATTATATTGAAAATGCTGAAAATAGTATACTGTAGAATCACAGGCTGCTATAATCAACAAGGTAAACCTAACTCTCTAAATGAGTTTTGTGATTCAGGTCAAATGATGATTATGTCAAAACATAACCAACACCACCTGATCAAAGTTTATCTTTGTTCATCTAAGAGTTACAGCTCAGATACAACAGCCAAACAAATCTAACGTTATTAGTTTAAGGGTCAAGAGCCCAACTAAAGCCAACACTAACGAGTTTTTGCTGTGTGAGTTCATGGGTTGAATAAACATATGGCAGGACTTTTACTTTCTGACCCCTGGACTTTCCACCTTTGGATGTAACATTTACAACAATGAAGATTGTGTTTAGAGCTCAAAGTTTATGTTTTATGTGTGTGGTCATATTCTTTTTGTTTATATCTTATATTATTTATATAAAAATAAAATAAACACCTGTACATTCATTTGCTCTACAGAAGCTTCCACACAACTGACATTTAAAAACAGAACATCTCAAGTGCAGGTGTTTGCTGTGGGATCATCGACCTCTAGCGCCAAATCATCACAATTTTAAAACACGGTTTGAAACCAATATGAAACAATGGGCTGAAATTGGTCTGTTTATTTTTTGTATCATTTATAAGGTTCTTCGTTATAGCAAAACCTTACAGTGAAAAAGGAGTTTATTGATTTATCATTACACTGACTTGAATCTATTGACTAGTCGTGAGGACTTTTTTTTCTTCAGGATTTTACATGATTTATTCAGGTAGATGCCATGAAAGAAATCAAGCCTTAACTACTAAAAAATATCATGTGTAATATTGTTACCATCATTGTGTTAAATTATCACATAATTTTTTTTTACACTGTAGTCGTGAGGACATTTTCTTCTTCATTGGTGATATGGAGATGACCCGAGGATCTCCCGCTTATGGTCAGATTCTCATATTCAGAAGAGTCTGACTGGTGAACATCAGGTCTGGGACGGACAGTCTATGGGAAAAACACATTGATTATTTATTACCCGAGTTCTGAATGAACAAACTCTTTTGGACTCATAGTTTTTGATATTTCATTTACTGTGAGTGTGTCGTAGAGGTCAGATGATCTGGACTTGAGGTCAAGAGCTGCATATGTGCCTGTACTGGGATCATCGTCCTATAGGGAAACAGAGAGAAATATATTATATACACTGTACATATATTGAATTTATTCTGTAGTTCTTTGATCAGCTCACCTCACACTTGTGTATTGCAGATTGTCTGTTCATTATTTTTCTTGTACTGTCAAAAAAAGGAAACATATAATTCATATATAGATAAAAACGACATTTCGTTCTGCATTAGTTTTTAAGAAAATTATACTTATACTCTTTATTATTTAATTTACATTATAAATAGTATGATGATGATGATGAAGAATAATCCTCCAGATGCCGCTGTGATCACAATCACATTCCCAGCAGCAACATGATGAACTGAAAGAGGAAGATCATCATGATTAACTCTCCAAACTGATGAATGATGTGAAGATACAGGAGTGTGTTAATAAAAGCTTCACCTGTGACAGTTACAGCGTCTGATCTCTGAGATCCATGTTGATTGTTGACTGAATGAGAAATCATCTCATTCAAACACAATCTCTGTTTTTTAAATAACTAATGAATCTGTACTCACACATGACATTGAGCTGAACCTCAGGAGATATGTGAGTGTGTCCGTCTACAGCACAGCTATATCTGCCTGAATCCTCTCTTCTGACTGACTGCAGCAGGAGTTCATTGTTTCTGTCTCTTCTCTCAGTTAATGGCTGTGAGTTTCTGTACCAGATGAATGTTGCTCTGTCAGTCAGAGCGCAGCTGCTTTTACATCTCAGAGTGACTGAATCTCCCTCTGTCACTCTCTCAGGAGACTCCACCTGAAGATCTGAACACAACACACACATTATATCTAGTGCTGCTGTCATACACTGATTATTATTCAACATAATGCACAGAAGAAGAGATGAACCTCACCAAAGCCAACTGTGACAGTCAGAGTCACTCCTGGAACACCAAGCCATTTGTCTTTATCAGTGATGAATCTGAAATAGTACATGTGTGAATCCTTCAGTGTCACATGACTCAGTCTGACGGTGCAGTTCTGCTGTTTATCTCCCAGATACTGAAGCCTCTGACTGTATTCAGTGTCATTAGACAGATCTGGAAACCCTTTACCCTTTATAGACTCATTGGTCCAGAACACTTCCATGATCTGATGTCCAGTAGGGTATGTATAAGTACATCTCATTATCACTGATGAGTCCTTTAGTGCACAGATGTGTGAAGGACTGTAACTCACACCCCAAACATCGCTAGAAACCCCTGAAACACAGAATTCATCATGATGAAAATGTTGTGTTATAAATTACAACAGACCATGAAACAGCCCTAATGCACTGATTCTTGATGCCTGTGCGTGTCTGAATGTTGTTCATGCAATTGTTTTTAAAGTAAAAAATTGGACGATCTGATCTGAATCATGGCAATATTAACAATGAAAATTTTGAGATTATTAACAATGTGACTCACTTCACTAAATGATAATGACAATTATTTGACCTGATCATCTTTATTTTTGGCTTCATTACCAACAAATAATGTGTTTACACTTTACAAAAACCACAAACTATCATGAAAACGTCAGGAGTCAAGAGCCCAACTAATGCAAACACTGATCACCATAATGACAAAACTATTATTTTCAATAAAACTTTAAAATAACTTTTCAAAACTTCAACATCTAAGCCTCTGTTAATTCAGAGCTTCTGTAGACGTCTGACGGAATAAAGTCAATCAAATTTCAAATTTCAAATGATCCCATGATTTATTCACCGTTAAGCCATCCTCAACATCCTGGCTCTATAGTGAATAGCGCTCCTGATTTTGAAGTCCATAAAAGTGCATCCATCCATCATCAAAGAGCTCAGGCTCCGGGGGGGTTAATAAAGGCCTTCTGAAGTTCAGCGATGGGTTTGTGTAATTGTATACCAAAATGTCACCTGTTATGCTGAATAACAATGGCTTCGTTATCCTAGGTTTTCAGTAGTTTCCAACATTTAAATCATGCAATTCATATTTACTTGTATGAAAACGGAATAATATCATATTAAACCACTTTATGATATTTTAAGGTATTTCAAGGCACATTATCTTTATACTGTAGATGCCATTGTCTAATAAGGAGAGGGCTGCAGTCTTAAAGGAGAACTCCGATCAATTTTAACATTGAGCAAATTTTTTTGTACATTTGGAGTGCTGTCAATACAGAGAACAACGACAAAAATCGGTGTTGCCTACACCGAGTTATTCTATTTTTAAAATTTGCACCCTGTTGACTTCAATGGGGCAAGTTTTAAACCTGCTTTTAGCCTCTTAACATCCTTGATGTGTCATTACAAGTGCACAGAAAATGTGAGTGATTCCTTCAGAGTGAACACGAGTGAATCTGACTGCAGTAGATGTGAAAGATATGTATAAAAATGATGTTATTTAAGCCAGCGCAAATACCTGTGTTTACATCCTGTTTTCGGTTGAAGTCCAAAGTAGTCGATTGCCGAGTTCACGCGCATAGGTTTAGTTACCTATGATCACGTGCGTGAACTCGGCAATCGACTACTTTGGACTTTACCTGAAAACAGGATGTAAACACAGGTATTTGCGCTGGCTTAAATGACATTGTAGTTACAATTGTAATTACCATTTTATTTTTTGCTACTTTGAAAACGTTATACTGTACATCTTTGACCCTTAAACCTTTTTAAACTAAAATAGCTTCCGGCAGACGGCCCTACGCAAATCGACTTACACCAAAAGAGTAACACCTCTGACATGGCGCAGAAGCGCAGAGGATAGAGCAAAGCAAAACACCAGACACGATTTAGAAGTCTAAAACGATAAATTTAATTTTTAATTTTAAATTTTGCTATAAGAGAAGAGGAGCCCAGCCCTATTTGTTTGAACTGCAAGAGGCGTCAAAGCTTTCGCTACCCATTGCTTCAGAAGTCACTTGTTTGGCGCAAGTCGACTTGCGTATGGCCGTCTGTCGGAAGCTAGTTATTTTAGTTAATAAAGTTTTAAATATGGATATTTTTCTTACAAAAACGAATTGCTTCGACTCAGAAGGCTTTTATTAACCCCCCAGAGCAGTAAGGATTACTTTTATGATGGATGGATGCGCTTTTTTGGGCTTCAAAATCAAGACCACCATTCACCTCAGGACCACTACTCGACCTGCTCCAAGCGGGATTCAGGCTGTCTTTTACACACTGCCTACGTCTGTTACACACCTCATAACCTTGCACTGCAGTTTACAAGTCCGATCCTAATTTCGTGCAACACAAGATTAAATTTCCCAATGAAAGACAGTAGCGGTCGGTAACTCTGGTGTATTTTGGACGGCAGCGTGTGGTCTGACAATAGACCGGCCGGTCCAGACATTCATTGACAACAGCGTATCCGCGCTTGAACTTGAAGTGAACAAAACTTTCCTGCCCTGAGCAACCTGGGAACATTCCTATAATGTTGAATTTTAAATGAAAATTAAGTTAAAAGAAGGTTTGAGGAACATTATACCTTTTAAAAAACGTTCCTCTAATGTCAAGTAAACTGAACATTTTTTTATGTTCCCAGAACCAACACTGAATATTTGGAAAACGTTCTTATAACAAAAGTCTGTTAGCTGGGAAGAAGATCACCCATATCCTTTTTTACTCCCTTTTTTTTCTTCCCGTAAAACAAAACTCACGCCAGGAGTACTAGCTGATGCATTGATCGTCCTCCGTTTGTATTTCTTCTCAAGTCACGTTTGATCACACTAGTCTCCTTGAGATGAGACCTCGTCTCACGGTGAAAATGTTACTACAGTCGAGAGGTGTGTGGTATCACCGTCCAGACGAATCTTCTAGTATGTGCATTCGGAGGATTACAATGCTAAAATGTCTGTGTCTGTGGTCTCCCACAGTTTTAAAATCGGTTAAGATTGTGTCCCAGGCCTTACACAGATATTAGATGACCCAACACCTGTGAAGAGATGATGCCAACTCCTGCAAGGACTTCAGATGACGCCAACTCTGAATCAACACACACAACGGACAAATTTCCTGTATTGTAGCCAGGGTTCGAATTATGATTTCATCTTTGTGGGGGTCTCTTTAAAAAAAAAAAAGCCTATGAGCAGGCGCGGTGTGGCTTACTAAATGTAGGCCTAAATAAAAAAAAATGTTTAATAAAAAAGCATTGCTAACACAATTAAATTTAAATAGTATATTTGGTTTAATTTGTCGTTTAATGAGGTCTAATAGTCTAATAATCTTGTTAGTGGTGAGAATTTAAATGCATTTAAGTGGTCCAGTAGTAGAACTTTTGCCGAGCGTGTCAGAGGTTCTTGGTTTTGGGTTCTAATCCGCACTCGTATAGTTTTTTTTTTTTTTTTTCCTCATCAAAACCGATTATGTTTATCAGTGGTTAAGGACACGTTTGTGTGCATTTTGTTTTGTAATTTCACCGGAACGAATAGAGAGTCTCCACAACGGATTGAAGCGCGCGTCCGAGTGAAGACTGTGCGCGAGCCACAAGAGAACACAGTATCCGCGCCACTGATCGCAGCGGCAACGAGCACTTTGATAACTTTATTTAAAAAACAACACATTTCAGCGCTAGATCGCCTCTTATTTAACAAACGAACTAAATGAATGCTCTGCTAGTTAACTGAAGATGTTTTATTTATTTGTATTGGTATATTAGTGCCGCGAGATGTTTCAAAAGTGGTGGGGACAATATCGACCTTAGCAAAAAGTGTTGGGGACATGTCCCACCACGAGCAAATTACGCCTATGTTAAAATAACACTTGCCTGATGGGTTATGCTACTGCTAGATCGGACGTTGACGTCACTTCTGTGAGTTGAGAAAAGTCAAGAAAAGTCCTGGCAGAAAGCGAAGCATAAGGATGTAGTGTGATGACGATCCGAGATCCCGCGAGATCCATGTGTTTGGCATCTTGTCCTATCTTTTAAGTCACGCTACGCAAAAAGTGGGTATGCGCTATAGAGCTGGTAAGTCCCGCCCCTTCCGCTAATCCCCCTGGACCTCTAGGTTGAAAAATCGTCAATGCAAGTGAATGGAAGAAAATAATTATTTTCTGGTCCCATTTTAATTTTGCCATGAATGTGAACATATGTTGTCTGTGAATTTTTTATATAACATTTCATGTAAAGAATGCTACAATTTAGCGTGTAGAAGTTTGATACGGGTAGACTTTGTGTGAGAGCACTTTGTGGACTACAACTCTTCGCTGCTTTCGACGCGTTATCCCGCTAAACATGGCTGTGTCTTTGGTGCACTTCACCGCCTTCTTTCAGGGAGAGGACAAAATCGTTGAGGTTGGCGAAAACCACGGGTAAGTCAACTTTATGGGGTGACGTCACATAGGCGACATGTAGTCTTCCTCGTTATGTCTTTTCCACAACTGCTAGCCGAAGAATCATACCATATACTGTCAAACTCGTAACATGAAAAGTTATATAAAAAATTCACAGACAACATATGTTCACATTCATGGCACAACTCAAACGGGACCAGAAAATAATTATTTTCTCCCATTCACTTGCATTGACGATTTTTCAACCTAGAGGTCCACTCGGGGTTTTACGGATATATCTTTTTAGAGGACTAACAGGCTAGAGTAGGATATTCATAAGATTCCATCATAGAATTTTGACATAGAGAGGGGGGGATAATATCGCGAGCAGGCGGGGGTGCCGTGAGCGCTGAGCGAGCAGGTACGAGTCGAAAAAGATGGATAAAGCAAAAAAGCTGTCGGGACTAAAAATAGAAAAAGATAGAGGGTTAAAGGAGATGACATGTTAATTGATGCACCAGCAGCTAAATAAGTGGATGGTCAAAGGCAGCAGGTAGGATTTAAAGTGTAACGTCCACGCATGTAGGCAAGGAGATTCCCGGTGGGCCGACTTGCTTTTTGGGCCGATACGTAGGCTATTATTTTTGTCTTTGTCTTAACGGCCCATAAAACTCGTACATCGGCGGCCCATTCGAAAAAGTACTTTTTATGGAAAACATAACTATTAAGAAAAAATACATATGGAGTATGAAAACTGCAGTTTCAGAAAATAGTAGTGGTCTCTAATTTTGTCAATGACTTCATATATTTTTTTTCACGTTTTCACTCAACAGTACTGTAAATGTGTCCTATGGTGTGACATTTAAAAAGTACTAAGAAATTATATTAAATAACATAAAAAAAAATTATAAAATTTATTTATTTTACATGAAAGTACTAATTAGAATAATTTTCACCATGGATAGATGAACTTGATAAACTTTTCCCTACGAATGTCAATAAAACTTTTTCGCCTACCTTACAAAACTGTTTGAAATTGTACCTATCTAAGAGGAGATATTATTGTAACTCCCCTACTGCCAAACTTGACTCTTTTTTTAAAAGATATTTTAAAATAAGTATATTTTTCTGTTGTTTTATGTTTGTCACACCATAGGACAAAACGTCACACCAAAGGACAAAGATAGTAATTGCATAAAAAGAGTCAGAATATATAGTGTTAATTGTAACAATTATAAAGGAGGACATTTGTATTTTTTGTTGAAACTTTATCTATTTGTTTTAATAGCTTCTTATGGACGTCTTGTCCTACTGTTAAAAATACAAATTTGAATTAAAAAATTAAATTTAGGGGTGTCACACCAAAGGACAAAAAAACTTAACAACTTCAGTGGTCTGAAAACATAGTTAAATATTTGAACAATTCTGAGAGAAATACTTAACATGTGCACTGCTCATGGGCTTCATATGTGTCTTCAGTCACATGACCTTGAATGAGGTCTTTCAACTAAAAGTAGTTGTCCATGATATTGCCCAACTTAATATCAGGTTATTGCATAACACCAAAGGACATTGGCTTGACTAAGAGATAAAAATAAATTGATCTCAGTGTGAATTACTTCATCAGCTTTGATGGAGGATGATGCAGAAATAAACTCACAGAGTTTGTGTGAAACCATTGCAAAGGAAGTCATGCTGCACTATCAAATAATCAAAGACATTATAATCACTGATGATTTAAAAACTGATATTAAAATGTGAGTTTTATGGCTTTTAGTTCATGTCTATCAGCTCTGAGATCTTCTGCTAATAAAATCCTTTGACACACAAACCTCAACAATATCTCCACATTGTCTTCTGAGAAAATGAGTCAAAAATAATCATGATCTGGCGATAGACAGATGCTTGTCCAATCAAATGCTCTAATGAGTGAGAAAGTCCCTCCCCTGAACCACCTGAACCAGTTTGTGACGTAACTAAAAACTACTGGATATTTATAAAATATACAAGCCCATTGACATGCCTCACCCAAACTTCATGCTTCAAAAGTAAACAAATCAACATACCACAGAAAACTGCACATTAATCATAAAAAAAAAAACCTTCACTATAAACATCAGAATGAAAGGAAAAATCGAGCAGCAACTAGTTGCTTTAGCGCCTCAGAAGTTGAAATGTAAGAGAGACTCACCGTGAATCATGAGCAGAAAGAAGATCAGAGGAAGAGGAGGAGCCATTCTGACCCACATCAGCATAACATATATCTATAATACAGCATTAAACATCACTTATATGCTCATAAACAGTGTATGTTCATAACCCTAAACAGCTCTTAGTGTTAGTAAGATCTTTGCATGTCTGAAGATTATTAAAGGGATACTTCAGGATTTAGCATTAAGCTTTGTATTAGTAGAAAACCTGTAGTATTTTCGAATTACCATGCTTTCCACCCTCATATCCCCCTGAGACAAGAGATTTATGTATGTTTTGTCTGGAAAAAATCCTCCGATGACGCAAAAATCGTCATTTTGCGTCATCGGAGGATTTTCTGGCCAGAGGCTAAAGACTACAGCCAGTAGATGGCGTGTTCCGCATGTTTTCAGCCCGCCCATAGAGGGTGGGATCTCACTCACAGGATGTACACAGTGTCAGCCGTCTTCCTTTGGAAGCTAAGCTAGCAGGCTCTTGTTCTGTGGAGAAAGCTGAGTAGTAGGGGTTACCATCCTCCTTTTCCCGGACTTGTCCGGCGGGCGAGATCGGTTAAAATGTCCGGGATTCAGCTTTTGCTTTCTGCGGTCGCCATTCATTGTTTACATGCACACCTTTTGTTTCAATCTAACTGAATTCATTCCGATCGGTGAATCTGAATGTAGTGTTTACATGAACGCTAAACAAGTGATCGGTTGATGTGCGTTTTAACATTGCTAAGAAAATTCCCGCTCCATCGTGAGAGATGCGAGCGAGACCGGCACGTCTCAGTAATGACGCCACCGGCCTCGCGCCGTTCTCCCGCGGCCGTCAGCCTCGTCCTGCTCGCCACAGTAAACATGATGAATGGCGACTGTAGAACGCAAAAGCCGAATCCCGGACATTTTGGGCGATCTCTAAATCCCTGGCAAACTCATCACGTTGTCTAGCCTTGTTGTTTTCAACTGAGCACTCTTACCGGTAGGTGTGGCCTCCTAAGGCAGCGAAGCAAGTGCATTCTGGGAGTTGTTGTCTTTCATCCACATAAGCCAAAAATACATTTTCTGGCTTTTCTCAGGCTAGAAAGCTCCAAATTAAAAAAATTTCTTCACATTTCTTCTACTTAAATGACCTATTTTTAACACACATTCATCTTCCCAGAGGTGAAGTATCCCTTTAATGCTCAACATCAGTGTGTGTAAATGAACTGATCATTAGATGAACAGAAGATATTCCTCATGTCAGGAATCATGTGATATATGAGCTTCATCTATAGAAATAATCATCAGTTTTCATTTAATTACGAATGGTGTTGAAGCTCTTCAGATCAACAGCATTAACACATGCACTTTTGAATCTAAAGATCGATTAGTAAATGATGCTCTTACCCGTTTCACCAACACTCATGACCAGTGACGAATGAACTGAATAAAACCAGCGTTGGGTTTTTATGTAGTCAACACGTTATATTTAACACAGGATATGATGACACTTCCACCAGTGTTGATAGCGGAAGCAAAGTTTAAACATGGCAACATCAGAGACATCATTAGACTAAAGTGATAAAAGTTAAATTGGTGAAATTCAGTCATTATAATGTTTTCAAACTTATGTGCATATTTAATGCACTGTGAGGAACGTGGAGTGAGGAAGCTTCCAGAGGAGATACAGTATGTGCAAGTGTAGCAGGACGCCGCATTGAGGTGGGAGCATTCAACCTCTATACGATATAGCTGACTATGCCACCCTGTTAAACAGGAAATATGAATATTAATGAATTTAACCACATACAAAGGACACACAGGAACGTGGTTATCGAAAGGAGGGCCTGAGACGTGGATACCAAAAGATACAAAAGTTTTATTTCAATCATCAAGCAGTAATCTTAAAACATTAAAAGACTGAAGGAGCAGGTTACACATACAAACATTAAAGAAATCAAACATAAAAAGGAGGCCGAGGCTTACCAATGGCAGGGAAACTAGTTTAATGAGCACAAGACTCCTATACCACCCTGTGCACAGGTCTCACCACAACACACGCACACCAATAAGGTCAAGCATGAACACACAGCACTCTGTGACAAAACCTCCACCACCGCACATGAGGGCCTATATGAGCGGCCTGCCCTGAAGCCAATAATAAAACTAACTGAACACAATGGTGGCATATGCCCCACTTTGACTATGGAGGAGGACGAGGTGATGGTGAGGGGATGGTGAGAGGCAGACGACACTAAAGGATGGTGATGGCAGGATGACGATCCCCTGGTGGCGACGATGGTGGTTGGCCAGTAGCGGTATTTGGCATGGCATAATTGAAGCGACGCGCTCTTTTTTTCCAGGTGCAGCGAGATGAAAAAATCTCAAATTTTCAGAATGCCACAAGTGCACAGCAGGTCATGTGACAAGAACCAACCAATCAGCTTCAACCTTTCCATAACAACATTGAAAGCTTAGTCAACATGGATGATGGGGGTGCACCCAAACACTACAGGTGTTTTTCTCTTCTCCGTAAATAAACCTTGTAGCAGAGCTACAGCAAGCGTTTTTAGGTGGTGGAAATCCATTAGCTACTAAAACTTCTTTGTCGTTGAGGAGAGCGCAGTGCATGGTTGCATAGCAACGACAGATGCCACAAATTTTACAGTTCATAATAAAAGTTAAGCTAATGTGCATTGTAAATGTCAGTAATTTATCTTTCTTGAGTGCTGACAGCCCATGGCGGAGTCAAAGGAAGGAGAAGCCAAAATGGTGGCTTACGATATCTGGGGCACGACCGATGTCGTAGAGGCTGATGGATCCCTAGGCGCAGATCGAGAGCCGATGACACTGAGCGGAGTCGCAGGTTCTGGAGGCCTAGGCGACGAGCGAAGGAGGTGGAGCCAGAGCATCCGAGGACTGGGGCAATGACGGTGTGACCGAGGACAGAGGCGTACCCGGCGGGAGGGAGGAACTCGCTGCAGCCGAAGGGGTGTAGGGTCGGGCGCGTAGCGGATGGCCCGAAAGTCCGTGTCGAAGGCAGTGTGACGATAGACCAACACTCTCAGAAAAAAGGTACAAAAGCTGTCACTGTGGCGGTACCTTTTCAAAAGGTACGCTTTTGTACCTAAAGATTAGTACATTAGTACATATTAGTCCCTCAAAGGTACATATTAGCAGAGGTGGGTAATCCAGGGGCCAAAGAGTAAAAGTCCTGCCATATGTTTATTCGGCACCGAGGCTTCGAAGCTTGTATCAAAAAAACAAAACATCACACATTGAAGCATTAGGCTTGTTCGACTTGAACCGGCACTGCACAGACCGATCGGTTTATGACATCAAAGTACCGCGAGAGTGATTGAAAAGCATACGGACACGTCAGCTCTCTAATCGCTCTCGCGGTACCTTGATGTCATTCACCGATCGGTCTGTGCAGCGCCGATTCAAGTCGAACAAGCCTATTGTATCGGAGCTTGATTCGTTTTGCCATAACCATGTGATCTGTGACGTCCGAAGCTTCGTTTCCACACACAGTCACGTGACTGCTTCATATTCAGATTCAAAAATAGCGCAAACCCCTTGAGCAGGTTTCGAGTGTCATGCCCTTCGGAAGTAGTAAATTAAAAAATAAATAAATAAACTTAGCCCTCACACTGTTGAACAAGTCCTGTTCCTTAATAAAAAACTTTAATTTATTAGATTACCCACAAAATAAAATGTTAGCTCCCCAGTTCACAAGCACTTCACCATTCCACACAATTTTCTTTTATTTTGATTATATATGCCTACATGAGCCTTGCCTATGAACTCGTAGGATTAGGACTGAGACTAAAGTTTATGTGAATAAGGCTGTATTTGTAGGCTAGATCAAAGCAGATTCATAAGAATTGTTTCTGTACAAGTGAATTAGTCCCATTTATTATTATTTTTTTCATAAATTAATTCATACATTGTATAAGAACTACATCAACACTATCACATGAATTATGAGGATTAATTGTATTGCTTTGTGGTTTACAGAGCACAAAGTGATTTTAAATGAAAAAAAAAAAAAAAAAAAAACATTTCCACCTTTTGACCACAAGATGTCGTTAGTGTGCAACGTGTTGAAAAACGTCTCTGTTACGTATGGTAACCCTCGTTCCCTGAGTCCAGGGAACGGAGACGCCTCGTCGGGGGAGTTCCCCTGACGAATTGGGATCACGCTAGGGAGACCAATTGCCTTCGAGTGAATTAAAACGAGCCAATGAACATTGGCATGCAAGGTTTGCATTCCGCGGCCCGCCTACCAGTGCGGGTATAAGGCGGAATCAAGCGCATACACAAACGCTTTTCGCTGAGGAGCCGAACGGTGTCCAGTCCTCCGCGAAGGTACAGCAGCATGGCGACGGGACGAGGCGTCTCCGTTCCCTGGACTCAGGGAACGAGGGTTACCATACGTAACCGAGACGTTCCCTTTCGTCAGCAGGGAACTCCGACGCCTCGTCGGGGGAGTTCTCCTGACGAATTGGGATCCCTACCAAAACGCCATGGTTCTGGCCCCTTCCAGCGCCCAGCTAAGCTACAGCCCTGCAGCAGTTTCCAGAAATGTTGCGGGAGCTAGCTAGGGAATCACACTGCTGTTCCGCAAGACCCAATCAGTGGATAATGGATAACACTGGGAAAGCGTGCCCGACCCCAAGGATATAATAGGGGGAGGGAACGCTGCGGAAGCTGAGGTAGCCTAGAGGAAGGCCCTCAAATACACACATGTACTAACCACGTAGGGTAGTGAAACATATGGCAGTCCTTGAAGGTAGTCCCAGTCCAGAGGAGTGAGGAGCGTACTCAACAGGGATGACAGAATGAGTCTGTCAAGGGGAAGACACGGCTGAACTGCACGTGGCAATTATGGGTCGCCGCAGGGACCACTGGAAAGGCACCCAGTCTACTAACAACTCCTTACTGAAGGTAGCAGACCTGGTGCCAGGCGGTCCGCAACGCCTGACACCGGAGGGGGTGATGGAGGAACTCACGAGGTTAGCCGTTTGTTGGGTAACCAACGGAGCGAAAGACGCACGTATCCGCTCACGGAATGGCGTCGCAAGCCGACACACCTATTCCCTCTAATTACTGGCCATAGCAAGTACTCGGGAGGAAACAGGTTCCACACGTAGGCTATAAAACCTAGCGAACGTGTTCGGTGTCGCCCAGCCCGCAGCTCTACAATGTCTGTTAGCGAGGTGCCTTGTGCCAGAGCCCAGGAAGCGGCAACACTCCTAGTGGAGTGAGACCGCAACCTGGGTGGGCAGGGCTCACCCTGGGACTCATAAGCCCTGGTGATAGCATCCACTAGCCAGTGGGCTAACCTCTGCTTGGAGACAGCCTTCCCCTTCTGCTGGCCTCCGTAACAAACAAAGAGCTGATCTGAGGTCCTGCAGCTTTGCGTTCTGTCTATATAAACCCGGAGGGCCCGGACGGGACAGAGAAAAGCTAGGGCTGGGTCTGCCTCCTCCTGGGGCAGCGCTTGCAGGTTCACTACCTGGTCCGCGAAGGGAGTGGTAGGAACCTTGGGCACATATCCGAGCCGGGGTCTCAATGTAACATGAGAAAGGCCAGGCCCGAACTCTAGGCACGATACGTCGACCGAAAAAGCCTGCAGATCCCCTACCCTCTTGAGGGAAGCCAATGCTAACAGGAGCGCTGTTTTAATGGACAGGATATTAAGCTCAACTGTCGTCAAAGGCTCAAAAGGAGGACTTTGGAGCGCTCTAGCACTAAAGTTAAGTCCCAAGAGGGTACAGGGTGCAAATCGCGAGGTGGATTTAGCCTCCTAGCACCCTTGAGGAATCTGATGACCAGGTCGTGCTTCCCCACGGACTTACCGCCAACTACATCGTGATGTGCGGCTATTGCGGCAACATACACTTTGAGAGTGGAGGGAGACAGTCTTCGCTCCAACCCCTCTTGTAGGAAGGAGAGCACGACTCTGACCGGGCAAGTTCGTGGGTTCTCCCCGTGGGAAGAACACCAGCCGACGAACAGGTTCCACTTCAGAGCATAGAGGCGCCTCGTAGAGGGGGCTCTAGCTGAAGAGATGGTATCTACCACTGCCTGTGGCAGGCCATCTAGAACCTCCGCGTCCCGTCCAGGGACCAGACATGGAGTTTCCAGAGGTCTGGACGCGGGTGCCATAGAGTGCCCCGTCTCTGAGAAAGAAGGTCGTTCCTCAGAGGAATCGGCCAAGGAGGGGCTGTCGCGAGGAGCATGAGTTCTGGGAACCAAGTCCGGGTTGGCCAATACGGGGCTACCAAAAGGACCTGCTCCTCGTCCTCCCTGACCTTGCACAGTGTCTGTGCAAGAAGGATCACTGGGGGGAACGCATATTTGCGTAAGTCCCGGGGCCAGCTGTGTGCCAGGGCATCCGTGCCGAGAGTTCCTTCGGTCCGGGAGTAATACCACTGGCAATGGGTCGTGTCCAGAGAGGCAAACAGGTCTACCTATGCGGCTCCGAAGATTCGCCAAATCAGCTGGACCACCTGGGGATGGAGTCGCCATTCTCCCGGAAGGGGAGGCTGACGTGAAAGCTCGTCGGCCACACAATTGAATTCCCCTGGGACATGAACGGCACGAAGCGACCTCAGATGCTTCTGACTCCATAGGAGGAGGTGGGAGGCGAGTCGCGACATACGACGGGAGCGCAGACCACCTTGTCGGTTGATGTACGCAACGGTCGCAGTGCTGTCCGTACGGACCAGTACGTGCTTGTGTCTGAGAAACCCCTTGAGGCGACACAAGGCCAAGCGTACTGCTTGCAACTCTAGGCAGTTGATGTGCCAATGCAGCTGGGGCCCCGTCCACAGACCCGAGACTACATGCCCTTTGTACATGGCCCCCAACCCTTGGCAGAAGCATCTGTGAATACCACAGCATGCCTGGAAACCTGGACTAGGGGCACACCGGCCCGTAGAAACACAGGATCCGACCAAGGGGTGAAGGTTTGGCGACAGTGCGGGGTGACTTTGACCCGGAACGTGCCGCTCTGCCACGCCCACCTAGGGACTCGATCGTGAAGCCAGTGCTGGAGCGGTCTCATATGCAACAGACCGAGCGGCGTTACTGCGGCTGCGGCTGCCATATGCCCCAGGAGCCTCTGAAATTGTTTCAGTGGAACCGCTGACTTGCCCCGAAAAGACTTGAGGCAGTTGAGCACTGACTGGACGCGTTCCTCCGTGAGGCGTGCAGTCTGGTGACCGAGTCCAGCACCATACCGAGATAAGAGATCCTCTGCACAGGGGAGAGTTTGCTCTTGTCCCAGTTGACCTGAAGCCCCAACTGACTGAGGTGCCGAAGCACCATGTCCCTGTGATCGCACAACACATCTCGCGAGTGTGCCAGAATGAGCCAGTCGTCGAGGTAGTTGAGAATGCGAACGCCTTGTTCTCTCATGGGAACAATGGCCACCTCCGCGACTTTCGTGAAGACACGGGGCGACAGGGCCAGCCCGAAGGGTAGGACCTTGTACTGATATGCTCGACCCTCGAAAGCAAACCGAAGGAATGGTCTGTGTCGGGGAAGAATCGAGACATGAAAGTACGCGTCCTTCAGGTCGATCGCTGCAAACCAATCCTGGGGACGGATGCACTCGAAAATGCGTTTCTGCGTGAGCATCTTGAACGGGAGCTTGTGCAGGGCCCGATTCAATACTCGCAGGTCCAGGATTGGCCGTAACCCACCGCCTTTCTTGGGTACAATGAAGTAAGGGCTGTAAAACCCTGACCTCATATCGGCTGGAGGGACCGGCTCGATCGCGTCCTTCGCCAGCAGGGCGTCGATCTCCTTCCGCAAGACCGGAGCATCCACTGGACGCACACGGGTGAAGTGGATGCCCCTGAACTTGGGAGGCCGGCGTGCAAACTGAATTGCATAGCCGAGCCGGATGGTGTGAATGAGCCAGTGCGAGGGTCTCGGGAGCGCTAGCCAGGCTCCGAGAAACTGTCGCAACGAGCCCACCCGCACCGCCGGCGTACCCGCGGAGGGGCAGCGAGGCAGAAGGCAGGGACACGGCTCCGGTGGCATTGTAGCGGCCGAGAGCGGGGTCTGGGTGTGTACTTGGACAACACCTACCTGCTTCCACCGGAGGACAGACGGCAGAGAAGACCCGAGAGTGTTCTGCTGCGGGCTGTCGCCTGGCGAGGGAAGGGGAGGAGACGAGGAGCGAGGCCCAAGGGCGGCTGCTGGTCTCCGTGCCTTCCTGCCCAGCGGCAGACAGGAGTGACGTGACCGAGGTGGCGCCACTGCTATCTGCCAGCTGGGGAGAGGGGACTGAGAGTGGCGAGACCCGAGGGTGGCGCACACTGCCGTCCCACTCTGTAACGGGAGAGACTGCTTGTTCAGCAGACCCAACCGTGAACGACCCAGAGGAGGAAGAAACTGCTCTTTTTTAGGTTTTGGGTACCACCGACCAGCTGGTCGGCGGCGGAACAGAAACAAAAAATTTAACAAAGGATTCTCCACCCGGCCCTCCTCCGGGGGAAGGAGTGGTGATGACACACACTCCCAAAGAGCAGTTTTCGTCACACTCTCTGGGTCGCTCCTCTCAGGGTCATTTCCCCTCCTTTTGCTGGGGGGGAAACGAACTCCGAGCGGGCTGGTTTTAAGGCGCTTCTGGACCACAGTGTGGACATCGTCTGACCGAAGGCCAGCGCTGTGACTAATCACAGTCAGTCATAAAGCGCAGCTCTACTCCGAGTCAGAACTACCCACATGCACTGAATGTGCAGGGGTAGTGAGAGAGGAAAAACTTCTGCAGATTTAGGCATGTTTGGCTTGCCATATTGGCACCAAAATACTTCCATACTGCCAAAATTTTTCACACACATCTAGGCACTTTAGACCCAGGAAGTGTGGCTGTCAAGTCTGAACCTTCAGCATGAGAACACACCATTACAGTAGGAACTCAGCATCATTTTCAGAGTATAACAGCCCTCTCTCCGATGTAGCAATCGACATCTGTCCTCCCCTGGGGCCCCGAATGAAATGCTTGGTCCCTCATGATAAGGACCAAAAACCCATTCAAAGCCTCGACGGCACACAGCACGCTGAGCGGCTCAAGCCTTTACGAGAAAGGGGAGGCGAACAACGTGCCGACGTGGTCATGCACTCCTGAGAGAACATGAACCACCCATGAACGCCGTCTCAACACACTGATTAGGAATGTGAAACAGCGATCATGGCCGTCAACCAGGCATGCAAGACAGTGAACGTGGCCATCGCTGGCACACGGCACGCTGAGCGTTCAAGCCCTCAGGCAAGACGAACAACGTGCCGACGTGGTCATGCTCTCATGTAGAGAGCACAAACCACCCACGAACACAGTCTCAGCATGTTTGTGACGCGCTAGAGGAGTGGGAAGCTCGTGAGGGTCTTTCACCTGGCGAGACATTCCGCACTGTAACCCTCAGATCACCAATGTTATTTGCCAAAGTAGCCCTCTCCTGGTGCACCAGAAGAGAACTAGATCGGGAAACAAGCAAAAGGACTCACCTCATAGAGGCACGCGAGTCTTGATCTTGCGCATCTTGAGCGCCGAATGACGCGCGCTGGGTTGCCGTGACAACCCACGCTGTCAACCGGCGCTCGACGGCACACGGCACGCTGAGCGGCTCGAGCCTTTAAAAAGGGGAGACGAACAACGTGCCGACGTGGTCATGCACTCATGAGAGAACATGAACCACCCACGAACGCAGTCTCACACACTGATTAGGCATGTGAAACAATGAACGTGGCCGTCAAATAAGGACAGGAACGATCGCATCCAGAAACACACGAGTGAAACGTCATCCTGAAAAGGACGCGATCTTCACTCGTGTTGCTCTTTCAGGAAGAAATTACTCTCTTTATTGTGCTGAAGCACACAGGGACCCAACGCGGCGACACAGCGGGGAAACTGCAAGCCCGCTGTGCGCACTCAACCGTTTACCAGCTGTAAAAACAGCTTTTGAATTAACAGCGTGTAGACGCAGCCGGCAGACAGGAAATCGCGCGGTCGCTGAAACGCCGTCTCACCAACACAGAGAGGTCCCTTCCCGAAACAGCAGACTCGTAGAGCGTAAGATAAATACAATCTTAAAACTCATTCACTCAGAGAGGACACAACCGGTCGGCTCCGAAGCAGAAAGCGTTTGTGTATGCGCTTGATTCCGCCTTATACCCGCACTGGTAGGCGGGCCGCGGAATGCAAACCTTGCATGCCAATGTTCATTGGCTCGTTTTAATTCACTCGAAGGCAATTGGTCTCCCTAGCGTGATCCCAATTCGTCAGGGGAACTCCCCCGACGAGGCGTCGGAGTTCCCTGCTGACGAAAGGGAACAACATTTTCGGTCCAGGTGTTTGCTGTGGGATCATCGCCCTCTAGCGCCAAATCACAATTTCAAAACACGGTTTGAAACATTAGGCTTGTTTGAGATGAGCAAAATCTGCGCAGAATTGATCACCGGTGATCAGCGCGAGATACATGCCGGTAAGAAATGTGTCCGAGTGCGGTGCGCCTTGCTCTGATGTCATGCTGACGTATGTCAAAAATCTCTCGCGAGCGCAAGGCGCATAGATATCATATAAAGGCTAGATGGCTCGTCCGCGCTGCTGGCCAATGGAGCTCGACATCCGCACACGGCGGCCATCTTACGACAGGGTGCTCGCTCACTCATAACATGGAGCATGTACTTTTAAATAACCATAACTTGCTCAATTTTCTACCGATTTTCAAACGGTTTGGTTTGTTATAAACGTCAGAGATGTAGCTATTATACTGCATACATATGAATAATTATGTTCAAAATGTTTAAGCATTCAGAATTATAGCCACGTTAATAACGTTTGTAAGAAACCAAACCGTTTGTAAATCCGTCCAGATTTCAGCGAGATAAGAGGATTTGTGTGCGTGCTGCTCACTCACCTTAATTCACAGAGCCCTGTCCTAAGATGGCCGCCGGTGATGCCGGAAGTGACTCCGCCTTGAGCCATCTAGCCTTTATATGATATCTATGGCAAGGCGCACCTGTCGGATTCTGCAGTCTAGCACAGTTGCTCTCCACTGACTGTGCTGATCAGAAGCATGATGGGAAACGACTTACTGACGACACAGCTTAATCTTCATTGGTTTAAACAACCGTGATGTATTGCTTTTATTTAAAATGTTTGATTTTAAAACTCTGATATCATGTTTTATGTGTACGTTATGTGGTAATATTCCCAAACTACCTCAGTGCGATCTCTAAGGGTTATGCAATGTCATTTTTATAAAAAAAAGAAAAAAGAAAAAAAAACACAAGAAAACAGACTGATAAACATGTATTTGGAATGGAATTAAATAAGTATGCTACTTTGGGTGTCTTGTTCATTATATTTATTTTCATATAAAAGCAACAGAACTTCAATTCCATCCAATTCATTAGCAACACTGTGCACGAGCGTGAATCCGGTGAATCCCGCGATATCCGTCTTTGATCTCGCAGGTGTCAGATCCACTGCGAGAAGAGAGAACTGTCCGGCTTACCTGCGCTTTTTCTACTCCTCCTCTCACTGCAGCCGCCTACTCTCGCATACATTTCAGGCGAGGCGAGGCGAGGCGAGGCGAGGCGCATCTCAAACAAGCCTATTAAGTCGTACTAAAGTCTCGTTTGTTGAAATCCCGTGACAGGTTGATACGAGCTCCAAAGTATTGTAAATCACCCAAGAAAATGCATAGTTTAATGTGAATGATTATCAGAGTATTTTTCTCGTTTGGTATCATTTAAAATGTCACAGTGCGACTGGTACAAATGTCTCATTTTCAATAAGTACAACAAAAGGTAATAAGGTTTTTAAGAGTTTAAAGATAACTGACTTACAAAGGAAGGTGGTCTCTCAGGACAAATGGTCACACACCCCGCAAAGGTGTAACCTCTGAATGCAAATTTATTTTGTTAGCACATGTTTCCATGTGAAAGGTTTGTCTATATAATGAAATGCAGATCTCTCAGAGGGAGATCTCTCAGCCTCATGTATTTCTTAATGTTGGGTTTGCATCTCTTTTCTTTATTCCAGAGCATTTTATGTTTTGTATCAATTATCTTTGAATTGATTATGAAATTGGCATGATACATTTACCTGACAAAATAAATTGTTACATTTGATTATTCTAACTGACTTTGACATTGTTCATTTAATGGTTAAAAGGAATAGTCAAACATTCGCTCACTTTTAGTGAGGCACAGATATTATTAAAACCTTTTCATTCATGGAGTCAGATGAAATAACGAGAGAATACATGATTAATGTATTGCAAATTTAACCAACCAATACTTTGCATGAGTGAGGACAGAACACGAAATAACCTTCCCCGTGTATTGGCGAACCGGCATTTGACCAATATATCGGGCCTTACAATTAAAAATAATTAAGTTGATAATTAAGGTGAAAATTGTGGTTCAGTGTTGTATAAAAAAAATATTGAGAACATTTCACAAATAAAACCAAGACATACATTTTCCTAATTTGTTTAAGGAAACGTACAGTTTTGAGGCTGGAATTGAGGAACTGATTAAGATGATAAATTTAAGGAAAAAAGGCTACCTATTTATTTTAAGAGAATTAGCTCAATTATGCGGTTTTATTTAGAACCACCATTGTTAGTTCCCAGAATGCTTTGCACATGGCTGGAAATGGAGAGTAAATATTGAAATTAAGTAAAACAAGTTTGTTTCTGTGATGTACTAGTAGCATACAGTCTTTTAATTATAAAAAATAACTCAAAGTCAAATATAAACAGGTCATTACTATTCACTTAAATTGACACAATTTTGAGAGTCAACTTAAAATTCATATTTCACTAAATATGTTAAATATTCATTGTGTTATAGACTTAATAAATGAGGGGATTTTACATGCTTTATTCAGGTAGATGCCATGAAAGAAATCAAGCCTTGACTACTCAAAAATATCATGTGTAATATTGTTACCATAATTTTGTTTAAAGTAATTAGCACATACATTTTTTTACACTGTAGTCATGAGGACATTTTCTTCTTCATTGGTGATATGGAGATGACCCGAGGATCTCCCGCTTATGGTCAGATTCTCATATTCAGAAGAGTCTGACTGGTGAACATCAGGTCTGGGACGGACAGTCTATGGGAAAAACACATTGATTATTTATTACCCGAGTTTTGAATGAACAAACTCTTTTGCACTTGTAGTTTTTGATATTTCATTTACTGTGAGTGTGTCGTAGAGGTCAGATGATCTGGACTTGAGGTCAAGAGCTGCATATGTGCCTGTACTGGGATCATCGTCCTATAGGGAAACAGAGAGAAATATATTATATACACTGTACATATATTGAATTTATTCTGTAGTTCTTTGATCAGCTCACCTCACACTTGTGTATTGCAGATTGTCTGTTCATTATTTTTCTTGTACTGTCAAAAAAATAAACATATAATTCATATATAGATAAAAACGACATATCCTTCTGCATTCGTTTTTAAGTAAATTATACTTATACTCTTTATTATTTAATTTACATTATAAACAGGATGATGATGATGAAGATGATGATGATGAATAATCCTCCAGATGCCGCTGTGATCACAATCACATTCCCAGCAGCAACATGATGAACTGAAAGAGGAAGATCATCATGATTAACTCTCCAAACTGATGAATGATGTGAAGATACAGGAGTGTGTTAATAAAAGCTTCACCTGTGACAGTTACAGCGTCTGATCTCTGAGATCCATGTTGATTGTGAGCCTGACAGTAGAAGCGTCCACTCTGTAGTGCACTGAAACTCTGTCCAGATCCAACAGCTGAGGTTTCATTCTCCTTAAACCAGCTGAAGTTCAGAGCAGGAGGGTTTGAGTCACTGATGCAGTTCAGAGTCACTGAATCTCCCTCCACTATTACACCAGATCCACTCATCAACACTGAGACGTTCCTGGGTGGATCTAAAACAGACAAAATTTAAATCTTAAAATCATCTCAACACAATCTCTGTTTTTTATGTAACCCTTTTGTCACCCAGCTCTTAAATTAAAGGAGTGATTTCTTAATCTTTAACCCTTTTTTTCCCTTACTGAATCATTCCTATGGCAAAAGAGACATTCCGATGTATAAAAACTGTGTCTAGGATAAAATATGATACTCTTACAAATCTGATAATAAGAGGTTTCCCAGAAATAATAATCAATGAATAAACCAATGCGAAAATGTCACTAGTAAAAATAAGAATTAGTACTTATACAGTGTAGCCTACTTAAATGATGAAATGATTAACACACACACAATAACTGCAGTTCAGACTTGTTAGTCTACTGTATTCAAAGATTGAACAATGAAAAAAAACAATACAGTTTTTAGAGGAAAAAAAAAATAGTTTGAACCAGTTAGGATAAAGTTTAGTTTTTTGTTTTTTATAGAGTGCACTCTTTAGTTTTTAGAAACGTTGGCGCGCGTTGGAGCTCTTATCCATTGGAAACAAATTGAAAGCAATAATCCTACCAGTCAGGAATGAAAAGAACCTTGTCCTCACGATCAGATGAGCAAGCTTGTTGCACGCAGAACCTCTCTCTGTCCCGTTGTCCTCAACGCAGATGAATGCTGATCCTCCGGGCGGCAACACCGTCTCTCCTCACCGTCCGACTTCTGACGAGGCTGATCCTTCCGACTCAGTAGCGTTAGCTTAGCGTTAGCTTCACTCAGCTAGTTCAGTTCTGTCCTAGCAACGCCACTCAGCTCACTCTCTCGCGGTACGGGTCGATAGTAAACTCCACCGCAGTCCACAGAAACGAGAGGTAAGTTATCCAGGCCTAAAGTCACTGAGCTATATAATATTTCCTCTTTCTCTCGTGCACATGTCACCTTCATGCACCAGCGCGACACGCCATCTCTCGTCCTTTTTTTCTTTCCCTATAGGGTATATGTCGAACGTCGCATTACGAAACCGGAAAACAGAACGCATCGCTTCCGGTTCAGGTCTTTTGTATGTGCTTCTTGCATTTTTTTACTGTTTTACTCAAGATAACTTAAAAGGAGCGAGCAAAGATGATCATAACCAATGTCCCTCGCATGTGAAGATCGATATTTAAAAGTAAAAAAAAAAAAAAATCTTCACACTAACGTTTAGATATTTAAATAGAATAAAACGCCAATAACAAAGTGAGATAGGTAGGTTAGCTGATTACCTTAAAATTCCATAGATATCGGCGTCAGTTCATACGGCTGTTAACACTTTCTATGACAAGCGGATGCGATGAGACCAGGTTTCCGGTTTCGTCATGCGACGTTCGACATATACCCTATTCTCCCTACGCTTCCGGTAATGTCTCTTCTTCTACGCTTCCCATCTAGCGAAGCGCACACAAAGCATCACCATGGAATAAACAGAATAATACAGATTTGTTTTTAACTTACAACTAAACTATGAAATTCCTTAATATTTTAACATATATGTTTTACCATCAAAACATGAAATAATGTACATTACCATGTAGAAAAAAACATTTAACACCCCAGTGTTATTTAACTTGTAAACACAAACAATATACTGATTTAATAAGCAATCAGGTTATTACATTTAAAAAGACTAAGTTAATCTGCACTCACACATGACATTGAGCTGAACCTCAGGAGAGATGTGAGTGTGTCCGTCTACAGCACAGCTATATCTGCCTGAATCCTCTCTTCTGACTGACTGCAGCAGGAGTTCATTGTTTCTGTCTCTTCTCTCAGTTAATGGCTGTGAGTTTCTGTACCAGATGAATGTTGCTCTGTCAGTCAGAGCGCAGCTGCTTTTACATCTCAGAGTGACTGAATCTCCCTCTGTCACTCTCTCAGGAGACTCCACCTGAAGATCTGAACACAACACACACATTATATCTAGTGCTGCTGTCATACACTGATTATTATTCAACATAATGCACAGAAGAAGAGATAAACCTCACCAAACTCACATGTGACAGTAAGAGTCACTCCTGGATAACCAGTCCATTTGTCTTTATCAGTGATGAATCTGAAATAGTACATGTGTGAATCCTTCAGTGTCACATGACTCAGTCTGATGGTGCAGTTCTGCTGTTTATCTCCCAGATACTGAAGCCTCTGACTGTATTCAGGGTCCTCAGACAGATCTGGAGTGTCTACACCATTCATATACTCATTGGTCCAGAACACTTCCATGATCTGATGTCCAGTAGGGTATTTATAAGTGCATCTCATTATCACTGTTGAGTCCTTTAGTGCACAGATGTGTGAATGACTGTAACTCACACCCCAACCAGCACTAGAAACCCCTGAAACACAGAATTCATCATGATGAAAATGTTGTGTTATAAAACAGCCTTAATGCGCTGATTCTTGATGCCTGTGCATGTCTGAATGTTGTTCATGCAATTGTTTTTAAAGTAAAAAATTGGACGATCTGATCTGAATCATGGCAATATTAACAATGAAAATTTTGAGATTATTAACAATGTGACTCACTTCACTAAATGATAATGACAATTATTTGACCTGATCATCTTTGTTTTTGGCTTCATTACCAACAAATAATGTCTTTTTACACTTTACAAAAAACACAAACTATCATGAAAACGTCAGGAGTCAAGAGCCCAACTAATGCAAACACTGATCACCATAATGACAAAACTATTATTTTCAATAAAACTTTAAAATAACTTTTCAAAACTTCAACATCTAAGCCTCTGTTAATTCAGAGCTTCTGTAGACGTCTGACGGAATAAAGTCAATCAAATTTCAAATGATCCCATGATTTATTCACCGTTAAGCCATCCTCAACATCCTGGCTCAATAGTGAATAGCGCTCCTGATTTTGAAGTCCATAAAAGTGCATCCATCCATCATAAAAGAGCTCAGGCTCCGGGGGGGGGTTAATAAAGGCCTTCTGAAGTTCAGCGATGGGTTTGTGTAATTGTATACCACAATGTCACCTGTTATGCTGAATAACAATGGCTTCGTTATCCTACACAGCAAAATCCCCAGTGTTAAATTAACACTCCTCAGTGTTTATATGTGTCCACACTACAGGGTGTTAAAAAATAACACTGAAGCAGGGTTGAAGTTAATGAGATAATTAAGTGATTAATTAAGTGATGATTGGCCATTAGTGGTGACACCTGATGATAACAAGCAGACTCACTGAAGGAAAGAGAAACAAGAACAGAAAAAAGAGAAACACAAGAACTACTGACTTCGAGCCATTATTGCACTTATTATTTTACCAGTTTGACTTTATTTCTGTCATACATCTACACACGGTCTTATTTAGATTTAACAGAAGTTTAGATGGTAATGTTTTATGGAATGTTTCGTTCAATGTCACCATTATGGTGGTCAGTGTTTGCTTTAGTTGGGCTCTTGACACTTTCCTTTGTAACATTAGTATTTCGCTGGCTGCTCCGACTCTGTGTTTATAGAGCATATGTGTTGTGGCAAGAGAAACTATGATTTGGGCTGTGTTTCCTGAAAACATCGCAAGCCTAATTTGATTGTATAGACCATTTGTTGCAGTTGGTCTGCAATCAAGTTAAGTTTAAGATGCTTTTGGAAATGCAGCCCTGGTTATGTTTCAATGATGAAATTACTAGTGACCTGATTCAATAATGTCACCCAGCATTGTAAACTGATTATCTAGTTGTTTTATTAATTTTTCACTACAGTAGTTACTTCCAGCAATGTTTTAAAGATCTGAAGGATTTAAAATCACACACAGACATCAAGAATCTACATATGAATCTCAACAATGGTGACAATCAAACAAATGCTTAATGTTGCAGTGCATGATGGGAGCCCCAATCAGAACGCATCAATGGCTGACATCATGCATTGCAGCATGAATAAATTATGCAGCTGAATTGTCCTGTAATTTTCATTGTTTTTCCTGTTGGCTTTTATTTTGCTATTGTTTTGTTCTGACTTTAGTAGCTTGTTTTGTGATGTTCAGAGTTGATCTGTTTGTCACTAGTTTGTTTATTGTCACCATTGTTGAGATTCATATGCTGATTCTTGATGTCTGTGCGTTTAAACACAAAAACTTCTTTGCTCGAAGTATTTTCAAAATTTTTGATATTGCTGTTGGAACTCAAACTGTAGAATCTCAGAGCTACAACCACCAATACTAAAATGAGACATCAATAATATAGTCAAAGATTTAGACTCTGAATGACATCAGGGAATCAGGACACTACATGATGATAATGCTTTTATCATCAAAACATATTGTGAGCAGGTCATGTTTTCTCTTGCAGTAACAAATGTGCTTTATAAACACAGATTTGCTGCAACCAGAGAAAAACTAATATTAAATAAAGAAAAGAGTCAAGAGCCCAACTAAAGCAAACACTGACCACTTTAATGGTAACTTGAAAAGAAAAGTTCCATAAAATATTACCGTCTAAACTTCTGTTGAATCTCAAGAACTTTTGTCGATGTATGACAGAAATAAAGTCAAACTGGTAATAATAAGTGCAACAATGTGTAATAACTCGAAGTCAGTAGTTCTTGTGTTTCTCTTTTTTCTGTTATTGTTTTTTCTATTTCCGTCAATGATTCTGCTTATTAACATCAGGTGTCACCACTAATGGCCAATCATCACTTAATTAATCACTTAATTATCTCATTAACTTCAACACTGTTCAGTGTTAATTTTTAACACCCTGTAGTGTGGACACATATGTACACTGAGGAGTGTTAATTTAACACTGGGGATTTTGCTGTGTATGTTTTCAGTAGTTTACAACATTTCAATCATGCAATTCATATTTACTTGCTGTATGAAAACGGAATAATATCATATTAAACTACTTTATGATATTTTAAGTTATTTCAAGGGACATTATATTTATACTGTAGAAGCCATTGTCTAATAAGGAGAGGGCTGCACTCTTCTCAAAGTGCCATTGTAGTCGTAAGTGCTGAGAATTCACAAAATTTACTTCTACTTTCAAACTTAAGGATAAAAGCAAGTTATCTAATTTCTTAAAGCTAAGAATCACTCTCCCAGTTATTTAAGACAGCTGAGAAGTCTCTCAAATAGTTAGGAGTTTCCGGTAGGGGCTTGTGTTGTGATGCACTGAGGAGACAGAGACGAGGGAATCTTTCAGGAGAGGAAGAATGTTTTTGAAATGTTTGACAACGAGCAGTTAATCAAACGGTATCGTTTATATATTGTGCAATTTATACGTGAAAATGGATACGCAATTTATGGTGTGTTATACCCACGTACCCCACACCAATAATCCTACCCAAGGGGTTTACAGTACGTATCATATGAACGTAAAAACTCATTTTTGTGTATAAATTGCATGATAAACACAATGCGTGCTATAGAGACGCATTTCATGAGATTGGGTTGGTATATCATAATGTATTCTCTTGAAAATTATTTAATGTCAAAAGTGTGTAAAATCCTCATAGGAATTTCACCATTCAGTGTGAATGTTTCTGATAATATTCTTAAATAAGGAAATCCCTTTTGTGGCACAGCAAATTGTCGAGAATCATCCCTAAGACTGACACTTAAGATTTAGTCCTACACTTCACTTAAATTACGACTGAGATGCTTGATAACTTACTTTTAATCGCAGCTTTGAGTCAAGATTTGTTTTTACACTTAAGTCAATTCTTATCAGTGACTACGTTTACATGCAGCCAATATCCGGGTTATGGTCGGGTTAAGGTCACTATTTGGGTTTCTGAAACATTCGGAATAACCCGTTTACATGCGTGAGCAGAGAGAGTTACTACTGTATACATGGAATTTGTAATCAATTGGTAATATCCCGATGTAAACGGCGACGCACGGTTAGCGTCTGGACGTACAGAAAACCTTAAGACGCAATATGCGTCATTTCCGATTCTTCTTCCTGTATCCAAAGACAACAACAACAGCAGCAGCACGCGGATAATGAATAGTTCGGGGCAGATAGCGATCGCCTTTGTTTGCGCTTTCCTCCTCGCTCCAAAAGTGTGGTGCTGTGTTGCGTCTCGCCATGTTTACCTCTACTTCTTGTTTACTTCCAGTATAACGTTACTGCACGCGGGTTTCTGTATGCGCCGTCTCTACTCAAAAGACCAAGATTCCTTGCGAAAAGAACATGCGCAGAGCACAAATCAATGTTCCTTTTGATGGGGATATGCCGATACGCGTTTACATGACCAAATATTGGGGTTAGAAAAGGGGTACCCCAGGTATAATATCCGGGTTTTTAAAAACCGGGATATGAGCATATCCGGGTTTTTGCCGGTGTTTACATGGCCGTGCGCGACCGGGATATTGCTAATATCCCGGTTTTGAAAGGGTTATTTGCTGCATGTAAACGTAGTCAGTGTTCTTGTGAGTAATTCTCAGAGGCTTGATAAATACATGTTCAGAAAACAGAAACGTTTTAAAACTATTTCTTGCAAATGATGTAATGTCATGATATCAATTTGCGAAAGAGATCCGATGTTGATGATTTTAAGGACGTTTATATAGTTTTTTGCACAATGCTTCAGAAATGTTTTGTAATTAATGGCTTTGTTTGAAATGTTCAATGCTGACTTAATCCTACATTAATGAAATTGTACCTCTTGCTTCAGATAAACTTTGCATAGTAAAACCCATGTTCTTTATGTGTGTGGCGTAAGGATAATCTTTCTCCCGCTCTAGTACACTCTAAAAAGTTTAACTCATTTTTTGTGTGTGTGAAATTTTACACTAAAATATTTTAAAAATGTAAAAATTTACACTCAAAAAATTTTAGTAAATTTTAAAGCTGTGAAATCAATGAAATATACTATATGAATTGAGTAAATGCAACTAAAAAAAATAAGTAAATCTGAGTAACTGCATCTGGTACATTAACAAATAAAATTGAGTAGAAAAAATTTAACATTTAAAAAACAATATTGACTAATATTAACTGTTTATATTTATGAGTAATATTAACTTTTTTTATTTCCTCTAAACCTTTGTAAAATAGTATTCCATACAACCACCAGTATACATGACATTGGCCTTTATTGTCGATGAGTACAGCAGCAAATTTTACACAGTTTTAACATGTACAATATTGCCTACATTTAAACTCATTTAACAAACATTTTAGAAGTAAAAATGAACATGCGCAACTCTCGTTTAGGTGTCGAATTACGTCTCTGTATGTTGTTTTGCATTAAATAAAATGATTTAAAGCACAGTAATGATTTTATAGATGAAATGAAACAGACAAACTTTTCAACCTACGCATTTTAAGCTGTACCTGTGACGCATCAAATATGTGGTATTAAAAATAATATAATGCCATTTTTGTTTAGGTAGCTATGTTTCTGCAAGTCTAAGCATGGACATGTAACCTTGTGATTATGAAAAATGTTAATATGAAAAAAATTCATATTTTCTAAAATACACAGTGTTATGAATGACATTTTACTAGGGTACATTTATATCAATCACAATAAAATGAATTATTGGCTTTATTCTTGAATATAACTCATTTTAAGGGCATAAGTAAGACTCCTATGAACAGAAAAAAGCCTTTTAGGGAAATGTAATTGCCGTTTTATTTTTTGCTACTTTGAAAACTTTATACATCTTTGACCCTTAAACCTTTTTAAACTAAAATAGCGTCCGGCAGACGGCCCTACGCAAATCGACTTGCATCAAAAGAGTAACACCGCAAAACACCAGTCACGATTTAGAAGTCTAAAATGATGAATTTTAAACAGAAATATCGTAGAATTTTGCTATAAGAGAAGAGGAGCCCAGCCCTATTTGTCTGAACTGCAAGAGGCGTCAAAGCTTTCGCTTCTCCTACATCCTACGTCATACATTGCTTCAGAAGTCACTCATTTGGTGCAAGTCGACTTGCGTATGGCCGTCTGTCGGAAGCTAGTTATTTTAGTTAAAAAAGTTTTAAATATGGATATTTTTCTTACAAAAACGAATTGCTTCGACTCAGAAGGCTTTCATTAACCCCCCAGAGCAGTAAGGATTACTTTTGTGATGGATGGATGCACTTTTTTGGGCTTCAAAATCAAGACCACCATTCACCTCAGGACCACTACTCGACCTGCTCCAAGCGGGATTCAGGCTGTCTTTTACACACTGCCTACGTCTGTTACACACCTCATAACCTTGCACTGCAGTTTAGAAGTCCGATCCTAATTTTGTGCAACACAAGATTAAATTTCCCAATGAAAGACAGTAGCGGTCGGTAACTCTGGTGTATTTTGGACGGCAGCGTATGACGTCTGACAATAGACCGGCCGCTCCAGACATCCATAGACAACATATCCACGCTTGAACTTGAAGTGAACAAAACTTTCCTGCCCTGAGCAACCTGGGAACATTCCTATAATGTTGAATTTTAAATCAAACTTAAATTAAAAGTAGGTTTGAGGAACATTATACCTTTTAAAAAACGTTCCTCTAATGTCTAGTAAACTGAACATTTTTTATGTTCTCAGAACCAACACTGAATATTTGGAGAACGTTCTTATAACAAAACTCACGCCAGGAGTACCAGCTGATGCATTGATCGTCCTCCATTTGTTTTTCTTCTCAAGTCACGTTTGATCACACTAGTCTCCTTGAGATGAGACCTCGTCTCACGGTGAAAAAACTACAGTCGAGAGGTGTGGTATCACCATCCAGACGAATCTTCTAGTATGTTCATTCGAAGGATGACTAAATGCTAAAATGTCTGTGTCTGTGGTCTCCCACAGATATTAGATGACCCAACACCTGTGAAGAGATGATGCCAACTCCTGCAAGGACTTCAGATGACGCCAACTCTGAATCAACACACACAACGACCAAATTCCCTGTATTGTAATCATTATGAAAACAACATGTAATCATTGCTTTAACATACTCATTGTTTTTGCATAAATGAATGCATGGGTTTGTTAACTGCATGATTTGTATTATCTTAGAACTGTACATTTCTTAAAATGTAACATTACTTTGACATAGTCGCTTCTGTTAACAGATTACTCTGAGCTGTAATGTAGACACATGCATTTTCTGTAAAGCTGCTTTGAAACTAAGTGTATTATGAAAAGCGCTTTACAAATAAATGTGAATTGAAATGAATAAAAATTGGGGAAACATAACATACATTATGGGGTTTCTTTCTACTTGAAAACAGCGCCTTGTCACTGTAAATATTTGAAGCTAATCTTCTCAGGATCTTTTGACTGAGAGATAAAAATAAATTGATCTCAGTGTGAATTACTTCATCAGCTTTGATGGAGGATGATGCAGAAATAAACTCAGAGTTCGTGTGAAACCATTGCAAAGGAAGTCATGCTGCACTATCAAATAATCAAAGACATTATAATCACTGATTATTTAAAAACTGATATTAAAATGTGAGTTTTATGGCTTTTAGTTCATGTCTATCAGCTCTGAGATCTTCTGCTAATAAAATCCTTTGACACATAAACCTCAACAATATCTCCACATTGTCTTCTGAGAAAATGAGTAAAAAATAATCATGATCTGGCGATAAACAGATGCTTGTCCAATCAAATGCTCTGATGAGTGAGAAAGTCCCTCCCCTGAACCACCTGACACTGACTAGCAAGTAGCAAATTAGCAACTCATGTTCAAGACTGTGACATATCCAAAAACTACTGGATATTTATAAAATAGACAAGCCCATTGGCATGCCTCACCCAAACTTCATGCTTCAAAAGGAAATACATCAACATACCACAGAAAACTGCTCATTATTCATAAAAAAAAAAAAAAAAAAAACTTCACTATAAACATCAGAATAAAAGGAAAAATCGAGCAGAAACTAGTTGCTTTAGCGCCTCAGAAGTTGAAATGTAAGAGAGACTCACCGTGAATCATGAGCAGAAAGAAGATCAGAGGAAGAGGAGGAGCCATTCTGACCCACATCAGCATAACATATATCTATAATACAGCATTAAACATCACTTATATGCTCATAAACAGTGTATGTTCATCACCCTAAACAGCTCTTAGTGTTAGTAAGATCTTTGCACATCTGAAGATTATTAATGCTCAACATCAGTGTGTGTAAATGAACTGATCATTAGATGAACAGAAGATATTCCTCATGTCAGGAATCATGTGATATATGAGCTTCATCTATAGAAATAATCATCAGTTTTCATTTAATTACGAATGGTGTTGAAGCTCTTCAGATCAACAGCATTAACACATGCACTTTTGAATCTAAAGATCGATTAGTAAATGCTCTTACCCGTTTCACCAACACTCATGACCAGTGATGAATGAACACTAAAACCAGCGTTGGGTTTTTATGTAGTCAACACGTTATATTTAACACAGGATATGATGACACTTCAGCCAGTGCCGATAGCAGAGGCAAAGTTTAAACATGGCATCATCAGAGACAACATTAGACTAAAGTGATAAAAGTTAAACTGGTGAAACTCAGTCATTTTAATGTTTTCAAACTTATGAGCATATTTAATGCACTGTGAGGAACGTGCAGTGAGGAAGCTTCCAGAGGAGCTACAGTATGTGACCAGTTTAATTAGGTTCATTTTAGCAAATTTCTCTTTTTAACTATTGTGTCATAACTTTTGACACAGTAGTTAAATTGTTTATTGTTTAAAAGACTGATGATGTCCACATACTAAATAACCAAGAAAATAATTGATTGTGCATTTGATAAATCTTGCCTAATCAATAGCAATTTGGTAATAAAACAAACACTAAGAACTTTTTAGTAATAATTATCAGAGTAATAGAATACGGAAGTTTCATCCTCATGTCTGAAGGTTTTATAATATGAGATCTTCTATGCTTTTCATGATCACAGTGACCATATTGTGTCACTTCTAGTGAAACTCTAAATATGGCCATGAATGCAGTTTCCTCTGTAGTGAGAGGAGAAGTGAGAACAAAACGTATGATGAGATCACACAGTCCGCCTGGACTCTACGACAACGCAGTCCTGATGTAACGGTCTCCAGCTGGAGTGCCCTTGAGAACCACCAAAGGGCACTCCACACCAGACTCTCACGTTCACTCACAGACTACATCTCCCATCATTCTCTGCCTGGACTCATCAGCACTCATTATCACATTCACCTGTATCTCATCTTATTGTTTAGTTCACACCATATAAGCCTGGTTCACCCCTTCACCAGAGGTGGAGAATCCAGGGGTCAGAAAGTAAAAGTCCTGCCATATATTTATTCCACCCATGAACTCACACAGCAAAAACTCCAGTGTTAAATGAACTCTCCTGTGAGTTTATTTGGCTCCAGACTCAAGAGTGTTAAAGTTAATGAGATAATTAAGTGATTGATTGAGTGATGATTGAGCATTATTGAAGACACCTGATGTTAACAAGCAGAATCACTGAAAGAGAAAAATCACAATTTCAGTCACCATTATGAAGATGAGTGTTCGATTTAGTTGGGTAGTTGACCTTCAAATGATTATCTTTAGATTTTGTTTGGCTGTTGATCTGAGTTATTACAGCCAGATGAACAAAAAGAGAAGTTGATCAGGCGCGAGTTTCGAACCCCCTTTTATCCGGAAGCGACACTCAGACCAAACCGATGACGTATCCACACAAACCGAGGCCTCGTTTGTCATTAGCCACATGATTTTCACGTTAACAACACAAGCCTCGAATCGTGGCTTCATCTGGTACGCCCATTTTTTCTCGACACAAGCTCCGATGCCTCGGTTCTAATGTCACATCACTACTTGACCCTCTGCTTGTTGGATTATGATTCTGGATAACCCCTTTAATAAAAGCTGCATTTGGATCCTCTACCCTCATGTCTCAGAGCGGTTCGTAACACCTGAAGTGTCAACTAGTCTCTCCCCTTTGAAGGCCTCCTTCCCTTCACTTTACCTCTGTACAGATAAAACGTTGTCAAAATAATTCCAGTTCACATGGACACACGGAAGCAATAAAAAAAAATTTTTTCGAGTCACCAGGCACTGTTGTTATGCAAATGAGCAGGTCGGAGGTTAGATAATGAAACTAACTGAACATAATGGTGGCATATCGCCCACTTTGACTATAGGAGGACGAGGTGATGGTGAGGGGATGGTGAGAGGCAGACGACACTAAAGGATGGTGATGGCAGGATGACGATCCCCTGGTGGCGACGATGGTGGTTGGCCAGTAGCGGTATTTGGCACGGCATAATTGAAGCGACGCGCTCATTTTTTCCAGGTGCAGCGAGATGAAAAAATCTCAAATTTTCAGAATGCCACAAGTGCACAGCAGGTCATGTGACAAGAACTAACCAATCAGCTTCACCCTTTCCGTAAAAGCATTGAAAGCTTAGTCAACATGGATGATGGGGGTGCACCCAAACACTACAGATGTTTTTCTCTTCTCCGTAAATAAACCTTGTAGCAGAGCTACAGCAAGCGTTTTTAGGTGGTGGAAATCCATTAGCTACTAAAACTTCTTTGTCATTGTCAGTGCATGGTTGCATAGCAACGACAGACGCCACGGGAAATTTGCACAGAATTTTACAATTAATAATAAAAGATAAGCTAATGTGCATTGTAACTGTCAGTAATTTATCTTTCTTGAGTGCTGACAGCCCATGGCGGAGTCGAAGGAGGGAGGAGCCAAAATGGTGGCTTACGATATCTGGGGAACGACCGATGTCGTAGAGGCTGATGGATCCCTTGGCGTAGATCGAGAGCCGATGACACTGAGCGGAGTCGCAGGTTCTGGAGGCCTAGGCGACGAGCGAAGGAGGTGGAGCCAGGACACCCGAGGACTGGGGCGATGACGGTGTGACCGAGGACAGAGGTGTATCCGGCGGGAGGGAGGAACCCGCTGCAGCCGAAGGGGTGTAGGGTCGGGCGCGTATCGGATGGCCCGAAAGTCTGTGGCGAAGGCAGTGTGACAATAGACCAAGGGGGAGCCGGTAGGATGGGGGTCTCTGGTGAAGCCGAAGGTGGCCAGGGCGGAGCCGACAGGCCGAGATGGAGCGAAGAGGTCGAAGGCGAGAGGTCCTGGCAGGGCATCCCCAGAGACGGCCCAGGGCTGCAGACATCTAGTAGCGATGGGGCTGGAGGACTGGCTGAGCATTGTGGAAGCTGAGAGAGGAGACTTGCTAAAGCCACAGTCACAATGACACAGTCTATGCAGGTTAACGAAAATAAATGATCCCAGTCCAAAAACAGTGGTTCTTCCGAACAAACTGACAGAATATTGTCCAGAGACAATTCTCACGGTCCAAAAAGGATTCAGGTACCGGGTGGGAACAGACAAGTCTCCATTGTCCATCAGCCAGTCCTCACGTTTCGTTGCCTCAACCGCTGGTGTCTCGGGCTCACACCCCTGGTCAGATTCACACTGACCTCGTTTCCACCAATGCTAACCAGGTGCTGGTTCTGGACTGGTGCTTATGCCAGTTCGGTGCTGGTTCTATTTGCCAATTATCTAAGAACCAGCTCGATTTTCCACAGACTAAAGCCAGAGTAGGGCTACCTCCGTTGTCCTAGCAACGTGTCATGACAACCATAACAGCAATGGAGAACTACATATCAATACTCCTGCTCCTGGCTTTACAAATTAACACTGGAATTCAAAAACGCGCATTGACAGCTCTTCGTGACCGCTATGGACAGAGGATACGTTCAAAAATAAAGGTAATTATCTTGCATGTTTTGACTGTTATTATTATATTTTTTTGCTGGCTTGCGATAGCAACATCTATAGCATATCACTAGCAGTATAGTTCAAGTTCAAGTGTATTGTCATGTACTCATAAAGGGAATTATAAATTATGAAATGAATGTTGTGTGTTTAAAATAGGGTGACCAGACGTCCAGGTTTGACCGGGACTCGAGTTGCGTGTCCAGAGAAAAAACTGTCGTGTCAGGACGCTAAAATATCAAAGTTTACACCAACCACTATGAAATTGTCCCGGTTGTCAGCGATTACATAGCCGACGTGGTCTAATTATATCCCGATCACTAACTAAACCCATGTAGAAAGACTAATAAAGCGTCCAGCGGATGATTTTAACAATGTGTGTGTGTCAGTCAATCATTGGGGTCTGCGTCTGCATTTTCTGTGCAGCCAGCGTTAAAATGTATATTTGTGAACATTGTTGCAATGCCTCTTCTTAACAATGCCGTCTTGCTTTAACGGTTAGGCTATATCGCTAGCCAGGGATGTGCAGAGACATTTTGGGAAAAAATAGGCTTAATAGTTAATAAATAATTAATATTATTTATATGCAATTTAAACAAAACACTTAATCTATTAACACAACTCTGACTACATTACCAATTTTTCTTATTTCCCTTACTCAATTGTTTAATAGTTTTAATAAACACTCAACAAAATAATCAGTTCACACAGAGACTTTTTAGTGTTCATCAGGTTAATCACAAACAGCAAAGGAAATTCTGCTTCATACACCGAAGTAAATGTAAGGATGAAATATGAAATGCATTAATAATAATAGTTATTAACCATTGAATTATATTTATATTATATGGACTATTTATCTTAAAGAGAAAGAAATTCAACTCAAAAGTTTCAAAGATATTCAAAATCAGCACAATACAGTGAATTATTGCAATCCAGACACTTCAGACTTCTGTAATTTACTGGCTCATGATAAAAGCTAGAATACTATCATATTGACATAGAGCTGCTTGTGATGGACAAAGACATAAACACATCAGAGATTTGGTGTGCCACATTAGCCACTGTCCCGGATTACCCAGTTCACCCCACTGATGGTATATGTTTAATAAAGCAATACATTTTTGTTGACAGTTTTACATTTTTATTTAATGAATTTCAATTTGTGATTTTTTTATGTTATAGAAAATTATAAAATTAAATTGTTACCAGTTTAAGTAAAAATTAAGTAGCAGACTGTTTTAAAAGATAGGAACCTCAATCATAAATGTTATGATCACAATAAGATTAATTGCTTAAAAACATGATTTGGGAATGAACCCTATATCTCACAAACCTCTTTCCTCTTCTCAGAGCATGGGAGATCATTCCAGTTCAGATGGATTCTGAAGGCATCAGTTCAACACAGTCCTCATCTCCACCTGCATTGTTTGGCTCATCTTCCCAGCTAACAGACTTTTGTTATAAGAACATTCTCCAAATATTCAGTGTTGGTTCTGGGAACGTGAAAAATGTCTTGACGTTAGAGGAACGTGTTTTAAAAGGTATAATGTTCCTCAAACGTTCTTTCAACTTAATTTTGATTTCTAACATTCCAAGAACATAAAACATGTCCAGTTTCTGCTTAAATAAAATGTAGTAATCTCACCATAAATGTATTTAATTAAATACTATTATTTTTCAGTCATCTTTTTACTTTAAGACCGAGGTAAAGCAAGGAAAAGTACAATTCACCTCAACAAGGCGACATAATGAACAACACTCGTCTCATTTGTGGAGGTGGAAAAACAAGTTATTTGTGACATGCAAGATGTATTGTATTAACATTTAAATGCAGAAGAAAAGGCATAAGTTGTTTGCGATTTTAATATAAGTATATAAGTATAATATAAATATAAGGCCTACGTTGTTTGAATTGTGTTTAAACATACATATGTCCATTAAAGAGTGTATATGCGTTTTTTTTTTTTTTTTTTTTTTTAATAAAAGGTGCTGCATAACTTCTGGATTTGAAATAAAAATAGTGAATAGGCCTATGTGTTTGTGGTACAGCCGCGGATCAGTTACGCACCGCAACACGCACCACATACGCACTGCAAACGGAGTAAGTGTGAAATGGGCGTCAGACGCCCGCATCTGTGCACCACAGCAGGACATACAACTTTCTCCTTCACCCACATGTGACTACATGTTGTCACATCCTATATACGACACACGCTCTCAGTCTCCACAGTGCGCTCTTAAAGGGCAACAGTCTCCACCCTTCCGTAACCAGCCTATCATGCTGGATTACGGATTAGTCTATCACGGATGTCAAAAAGAGAGCAAAAACATGGCAAACACACAAGCGAGAAACAATATGTTTTGGGTTTATTACAGCAATGAGAAAATAATGACAATTTTACATGTTCCTTCTAACAAATTCATATGAAGATCAGATGATAGTTTTTTTTTTTTTTTTTTTTTTTTTTTTTTTTTTTTTAAAGACAGAAACCTCAATCAGAAATTATACATTCACAATAAGAATGATTCATAGATCATCAATCATAGAAGCAAAAGCACAACAAGACTGGATGAAACTTATTTCTCACAAATCCATTTCCTCATATCAGAGCATGGCAGATCATTCCAGTTGTTCACAGGATCTTTTGTAGGATCCAGTTCAATGCAGTTCTCATTTGCATACAGACAGTTATTCGGCTCACCTTTGTACCAAAACCTGAATAAAGTGTGTCAAATTTTCAGTTATTCAGGACCCCAGATGTTCAATTAAAGTTTTTATCCATTCAGACAACAATAAATGAGGAGCTTAACAAGCTATTCATCATAAAAGAGCCAACAATATTCACAGCACCAGCCCAGCTAACAGGGAACGATCACATAACATTGGCTAACGTACTGGCAAAGTTCTCTCAAAGTTATGAACAGACGTTCTTCTAGGAACATTAATAGAATGTTTGTTTAACGTTATCTGGTCTTTAATTATGTTCTAATTATGTTCTAATTATGTTAAAAAGGTTAGCACAAAACATTATTTATACATTGTTTGTAGAAGGTTTTTTTTTTTTTTTTTTTTATGTTCTCATAATGTTGGGAGGAAATATGATGAATAAGGTCCCACATAGCAACATTTTGATGTCCCAGATCCGGCCCACATCTGGCACACGTGGAAAGATGATCTGGCCCACATGCAGTGTGGAATTACGGCACTTGGGTGGGCCGCTCCTGTTTGCCAGATCTGGGCCACAAGCAGGCCATAGCAATGCCACATGTCAGCCAAGAGCAAAGAAATAAACCAGAACTGGACCTTATCTAAGCCACAAAACCTGTGTATAATACATATGGAGTCATCTCAGCCTTAATAAGCCTGTTAACAAGCAGAATCACTGAAGGAAAGAAGAGACAAGCAGAAACTAAAGAACTGACTTCAGACACAGCCTCAGATGAAATCAACTGAAGAGAAAAGAAGACATTAAATCTGTGAAGATCTCAGCAGAGGAGGATTAAACAACTCCAATGTGTTTCATGTGAGTCACCATAAGGCCGGCGACACACTGGTTGCGTGGCGTGAGCATGGCGTTTTCTCTGTCTTTGCACACCAGAAACGTGTCTGACGCAGCGCTGCTGCTGCTAGGTGACATATGACTGCCTATATTGGTGATATATTCGACATATAGGGATAGACTACTAGCTGGCCTCCATTACACTTCACTGTTAACCCTTGCTGTAAAAAAAATCTGTAATTGCTGTAATTCTGACAATATCATACCATTTTCCATTAAAACAGTAATATACCGTAGAAAATAAAACTAGCCTACAGGAATATACTGTGAATTAACATTGCTCAAAATCGACACTCAGAGGCTGTTTTCACAATCACACCCTATACCCTCATTCACTATCCCCTACATTAGTTCACCAATATAGTCCACTTGAATGAAAAGAAGTGAGTGAATTGAGAAACTGATGAACACCTGATAAGCAGAATCACTGAACGGACAGAGAATAAAGAACAGAAAAAAGAGAAACACAGAAACTACAACTGACTTCCAGCAACACTGAGTGTGAAACCAGTTTACAAACCAGTTTACGATTATTTCTTTCGTACATGTACAAAAGTTCTTGTTGAGAATTAACACAGATTTAGTTAATAATAAAGTTTGTTGTCACCATGATGGAGATCAGTATTTGCTTTAGTTGGTCTCTTGTCCCTTGACTTCTTACCATTCATCTCTCTCTGACTGCTGTAACAGTGAGTTTATAAAACACATTTGTTATAGCAAGAAAAAGTCAAGATGAAGATGATTAGTTGTTTTTGGCTTTTGTGATGATTTAACATTCATCCTGGACATGTCTGACTTTCAGATCTTTCCTGTATATATTCTATGAATTTATGGCTATTACATATTTATCTGTGAATCTACAACATGAAACCAATATCTCTGTAATCATGTCTTCTGAACAATATTGTAATCATATAGTGCATTAAAACATTTTTAACTCCTGCCTGACTCAGACACACACAGACATCAACAATCAGCACATGAATCTCAGCAATGGTGACAATCAAAAGTTTCATGCAGCAGTGCATGCTGGGTTCCAGGATAATATAAAACTCCCAGCATGCACTGCTGCATGAATAAAAAAATATATATTGCCACCATTGTTGAGATTCATGTGCTAAATTGTGATATCTCTGTGTTTCTAGAAGACAGTGTAGCTCTTGTTTTTTTTTTTTTTTTTTTTTTTTTGGTTTATGCATGATGTGTTAAAAAAAATAAGTCGTTGTAATGTATTGCTGTGGTTTCACAGTGGTGCTAATGTAACACTTTTGATTGAGGATTAATCTCTGAATGAGTGAGAATGAACTCCTTAGTGAATGAACAGGCTATATGATGATTTTATCACCGTAATCAACATAACCACCATCATTCATAAACTGTGAGTGTGCACAAGTGTGATTTACAAAAACAGAGCTCAAGCAGCAAAAAAAACACTAATGTTTTAGCATCAGCATCCCAACTAAAGCAAGCACTGATCTCTATAATGGTAACTTCAAACCAAACATTTTCAATTAAACATCTCAGTAACAACTTTTGTAGATGTATGACAGAAATAAAGTCATAATAATAAGTGTAATAATGTGTAATGTTTGGAAGTCAGTTGTAGTTCTTGTGTTTCTCTATTTTCTGTTCTAACAGCAGGTGTTCATCACTAATGCTCAACAATCACTTACATATTCACTTAATTATCTCACTGCAACACTGCGTCAGTGTTACTTTTACTCTTTGTAGTGTGGATTTCCCTGTGGGGTTGAAAGGGTTAACAGTGTAAGATAAAAAGTCACACCCACAACATGTATTTTAACAGTAATAAACTGTAAGTTATAAAACAGGTATATACTGGCAACACTGTTGCCAGTAGTTTACTGTAAAAGTTAGTTTTTTGGGTCACCATTGTGCAGAAGAGTAGAGCCTGTGCTTCAGTCCAGGAGAAGATCTAGAGACATTGGTGATATGCTGCATGTTGCTTTATTTAAAAGGCAGTGACTGTGTAGTTGCTGGTCCAGTGGAAATCTCTTTAATTTACCAAAACATTTTTGTGGTTTCAAATGAAATATGTTCACAGTAATACTTTGCTCACTTTATTAATGCATTATAAATTTTAGTTAATACTTTTAAATGACAGTTGGTTCATTTAAGACAGTCGGTTTCTGCAAGTGAAATTCGTTAACTTCGAGTTTTAGTGCATTTTTACAGTAACATACTGTACAATTAACAGTAAATTACTGGCAACAGTGTTGCCAGTATTTTACTGTAAAAAACCCCGGTAAGGTCTAACAGTGTTGTTTCATTTTCCTTCAGTGATTCTGGTTGTTAACTGCAGATGTTTAAATGTTTGAAAGAATGTTTCAGGAATATCAAACTAACCTTAAAAAAACGTACCTCTAACATCAAGAAAACTTGACATTTTAACATTTCCATAACCAAAACAGAATGTTAGGCAAACACTCTTAGAACAAAAAAATTGTTAGCTGGGACAACATCAGAGTAGTTCAGAAGTTAAAGTGCAGAAAAGCTAAATAATTTATTAAAAAAAATTGATCCATACAATGTGGTTGATGTGGTTGTTGTCGTGATTGTGTCTGTGGAAAAGCTGAATCTATAAAGGTTGTGATTATCTCATTTTTGAATGAGAATTTAAAGGACTTAACAAATTAATCCGAAGTGCTTCTCTGTGAGTGTTTTATACCCTTGATTCAGTGTTGAATTATCCACCCATTTCATGATCCCCTCAGTCTCAGTGTCAGACAAACCAATCCACACTCTCTCCTTAATGAATGAAGATATGTGCCTCTGTGTGTGGATAAAAACAGGAGTAAGTGTGATTCCTCTCATTAACTAACAGTCACTCACACAAACTCACCTGCTTCTCTATGGTGTTGATAATGATCAGATTAGCTCCTCGATCTCTGCAGAACTGCCTGCTCTCAGACCAGCTCTTCCGCTCATTTGATATGAAAAATGTGTCATTTCCTTTCAATAAACAGGAAAAACGTTGCTTGTTATTTGTGTTGTGTTGTAAAGTACAAATAAACATATAAATCCATTTGTACTGACCTCGTTCAGATAACTTCCGTAGTTCAGCCTCCAACGCCAGTTTCTTCTGACTCAAAGAGCTGAAGTTGTTCTTCAGTTGGTCTTTTTCAGTCATTAGACCAGTGTTCTTGTCCTGTAAGCTGATGATAGTGTGATTGAACTCTTCAACTGTGTTCTTGTAACTCTTTAACAGGTCTCTCTCTGCTGTGATGGTGATGTACAGTGTGATGAAGACCAGCAGAAGGACACACATGAGCCCGAGACACACTGCCATCAACACCAAACACCTGCTTCCTCCTGACAAACAGACGCAAACACACACATATCAGTGAATACCCTTCATATGGAACATTTCATATAAAATCAGAGACAATTACTTTTTTTTCACAGAAAACTATGATTGAAACTGTACGTAACATTTCTCATCCGCTCAAACATTAGCGACACCGTCTCTGCGCCAAACGAAACTTTCTGCTTACTTTGCTTTCGATCTTTTCCTTCATCGTTGCTGCGACTCTGTGTTGGAGGTCTGGATCTGTTAGTAATATTTCTGTTTACATAAAAGGTTCCTGATTCCATTATTAGCTCAAACTCACAGTCTTGCAGTCTTACAGTATGTGTTCACAGCAGTGGTGGAAAGTAACTAATTACAAATACTTTCGTTACAGTACTTGAGTAGATTTTTCGATTTTTTCTACTTTCTTGAGTATAATTAAATTGTGGTACTTTTACTTTTACTTGAGTAGAATAAAAATAAAGTATTCAACTTCGCTACATTTATTTTTCACCAAAAGTACAGAGTAGGCTACTTTGATGCCGACGGAGCTACAGGGCGAGATAACATTTCACAAACACTTTTCAAACTACTGCGTGCGGTGGAGGCTGAGCCCTCAGCCCTCAGCCCTGCGCTTCAGCCAATAACAGACAGTTCTGAACGCGCTTCAGCCAATAACAGACAGGTCTGACTCGGGTGCAAAACCAATCAAAACTTCCAGTTCAGCTGGGGGGTGGGGCCTTCAAACCACGCTTTGACATTCAATCACTGGCGCTCGTGTTTAGAATCTGTATCGCTAACGTTTCCATATTTTAGTGAATGAAAGTGTGAGCTATGCTCATATTCTGATTTTAAAATGTAATTATGGCAAATCCCTGAAATGGGTCATCCCATTGATATTACCAGAGCACTGAGCATTTGAAGTAAATAAAAAACTCGGCTCGTAACATGGACACCGTTATTGCATGGACAGAGCAAGAACAATGTAAGTGTCTTGAAAACATTAACACAGTTCAATTGAAAGGTAAAGCTCGCCCTCTTTAACAATACAATTAAACTAAATGTACGAAGCAAACTTTGTACAAAGCTGAAAAAACCTCAACAACAGTGAAATGAGATTGCATGATTTATCTGTCAATCAGATGCATGTAAAAGTGTAGTTCGTTACAATAGTCGAGGAAAAAAAAGAGCATTTAATTTTACATGTTATACCCCACTTATTTTTTATTTATTTTTTTTACTGGCACTTTTTTATTCATAGCCTACTACATCTCTCTCTTTTTTTATCAGACCTTTCACTTAACCTTCTTTGCTTTCAATTATGAAATGATTCAAATGATCTTACCTGGACTTACTTTTAAAGATTAGTAATAAAACATTTGCTCTTGACAACAGGGAAAGCTAGTATGTTTGCTTAACATACCGTCAAAAACTACAATTTATGAGTTTAATATCATGTTTTGCTTCGAAATCAAAATTACTTGAAATCACTTCTGTGGTTTCATGTAGGAGAATATATTATTTTATTAAATTCTATAATACAGGCTATGTTGATTAGCATTGCATTAATGGGTTAGTTCACCCAAAAATGAAAATTAGCCCATGATTTACTCTCAAGTCATGGTGTATATGACATTCTTCTTCCAGACGAATAGTTATATTAATTAATATAAATGTCCTGGCTCCTCTAAGCTTTATAATGGGAGTGAATGGCTGGAAAAAATTTAAAACCCCAAAAAGTGCATCCATTCATGATAAAAAAAAAATACTCCACACGGCTCCAGTGGGTTAATAAAGGCCTTCGGAAGCGAAGCCATGGGTTTTTGAAAAATACCCATATTTATAACTTTATAATCTAAAATAACTAGCTTCCACCAGAGGCATCCTACGCAAATTGATTTGTGCCACAAGAGTAACCTGTGACATATGTATGACATAGGATGTACTGTAGGAGTATCGTGAGCTTAGACGCCTCTCACGGCTCAAACAAATAGGGCTGTGCAACAAACTGAAGCTCCTCTTCTATAATATATATACGTTGTGCGTCGAGTCAGGGGTTAGTCTTCCACCATAAATCGATGCGTATGGTCGTCTGGCGGAAGCTATGATTATAGTTTATAAAGTTTTAAATATGGGTATATTTTCCTTACACAAACATATGGCTTCACTTCAGAAGGCCTTTATTAACCCCCTGGAGTAAAAGTGGAGCGCATTTATCATGGATGGGTGCACTTTTTTGGGCTTCAAATTTTCTCCAGCCATTCACTGCCATTATGAAGCTTGGAAGAGCCAGGACATTTTTTAATATAACTCTGATTGTATTTATCTGAAAGAAGAATGTCATACACCTAGGATGACTTGAGGGTGAATAAATCTGGGGCTAATTTTTAGGGGTGTAACGATTCGTTTTAACAACGATTCGATTCGATTCGCGATTCATGGTTGTCGATTCGATTCAAGGACGATATTGGTTAATTTAGAACGATACGATCCAATCCGATTCATTGACTTGAAATCGATTCAGTGACTTTTTAGCCAAAAATTCTTGTAAGGTAATCAGGTATCAATTAATTATGGATATAAACAAACAAGTATAACACAAAATAATGTAAAATGCATTCACATTTTATTTTAATAGGTAGGACTGAACGATTATGACAAAACTGATAATTGTTGATTATTCCCTTGAAATTGTAATTGTGATTATTAATTACGATTATCACAACATTGAATAATGTTTTGAATAGTTTGGCTATGGGACCCACATTTCCCCATGGTCATCAAGCCGCGACCCACCTTTTTAGGAATTTTATAGGCCTATTATAATACATTTGTTTACACAAAAATTGTTGACACACAAGTTCTGTCCCCCTTTACTTAACAAAAAAAAAAAAAAAAAAAAAAAAAAAAAAAAGAATATGACAAATACTGCTAAACAGTAGGCACTGCAAGGTTAAGCTATTAAATAGCAGTCCCAAACTAGTTTGTCCTTAGCCTCATACCATAATTGCCTAAGTCATTTTTTGTTTCTTCTGGTTTTCCAAAGACATTGAAATATGACTTAGGCAATTATGCTATGAGGCTAACGTTGTGTTAATACAATCTTGGTATGAGCCACCACAGTCATATAAAAATATACAAAATAACCAGTATGTGGCATTTCGTTATGGAAACAAACAACAATTAGGCTACCATGGTGATACACAATACTTAGAACGGAAGAACTGGTAAAGAAACATGGAAACTGCTCCTGATAAATAGCAACACAAGACGTACCAATAACGCAATTTATTGGTATTTTACTTTTATTTCTTAACTTACTAATTTACGACGTTGCATTCTCGTATGACTTTAGTGAAGTGATACAGCGCGCGCCGGCGCATTTGCGCGTGCGATTGAAGAGTGCGCGCTCCTGCAGTACAGCGGCTGAGGACAGGAAAATCTGTTTTTCTGAAGTGAGAGACTTTGCGCCACTTGACTGTTGTCTTCGCGCTGCTGCTGGCGCGTCACGCATGGCGACGACGACAAAGATAGGCAGACTAAATCGAGTCACGTTTAACGCGTTTATCATTAAAAGTGCAAAGAAAAAACATCCATAAAGTCTGACGTGCTTAAATCCAATGCGCTATTTCCTAGTATCGATATAATCGATTCATTACCTTTTAAAACGATATTAGATCGATATATGTCGTCCGGAAGGCCAACTTGCCGAGCACAGATCGATCCAGTTGGATCGTAGGAATATAAATCGATACATCGATGTAGTTGATGAATCGTTACACCCCTACTAATTTTCCTTTTTGGGTGAACTATCCCTTTAAAGACATACATCATTCTTCTGAAAATACCTGAGATAGCTTGATGAACACAGATATACTATCGCTATCATGTGTTTGTCTTCAGTTTCATCTCTATTTGCATGTTATTATATCCATATTGGCATTTCCTGAAACGTCATAAGTGAATCATTCTATGAATCTCACTTGTGGACTTTCTGCGCGAGGTATGAATCAGTGTGTACTGGGCTTCCAATATGAATGAAACAGAATTGACATGAGAGTGTTTAGCGCTCCATATCGCTATCATCTCCCCATTAATAATACTAAAGTACTTTGTAACGTAGTTACTTGAGTAGTTTTTAAGCAAACTATTTATTTACTATTACTTGAGTCATATTATTTTTCAGTACTTCTACTTGTACTCAAGTAAATTATTACTTAAGTAGCAATACTTTTACTTAAGTACAGTTTTTTAGTACTCTTTCCACCACTGGTTCACAGATGAGGTGTGGTCTTTAAGATGTGTGCTGTGTTTTTAAATAGTACCAACACAGGAAGTGTTTTTTATTAGATGAGACACAGATAAATCTAGATTTCATTCTCACTCTGAGGCTGCGTCCGAAACCGCGTACTCAATGAGTAGGTACTTATTTTCAATGAGTACTTACTTAACGAGCGCTAAAAGAGTAGGTACTTTATAGCCAAATCTCGTTGAGTATGAATGCGAACCGGACATCTGCCATGTTGACGTTATCATGTGACCTACGACGCATTATCACCATAGAGATTATCACACGCGCAACAACTTAAAAGATTTGAACGACACGTTTAATTCATCTATCTGTAAATATTGATATTGATTAAACTTTCTCATTTTGAAGAAACTGCTGCCCATTTATTTTGTGAGTACATTTAGGGTTGATTCAAGTTCTTATATTTAACCCTACTAATGTGACCCACCGTTTTATCCTTACAATATTATTTATTTTTATTACGAAATCCCAAAATGGTCATCTCTTGAATGTTGTTAATTTCTTTATTTTATATCAAAACATTTTTATCCACAAGCAAAAGTGGCTAACTGCTTTATGTTTTCCTCTTTTTCTTGTTGAATTTAACTCTTGTTTCATCCCTCAGGCCTAGGCCTATAAATATTTTTTTTTTTTTTTTAAATGCATTTTTAAATGTATTATAATGAATTATTTAAGAAAAAATATATTAAAATATTCAACCTTGTACTAGGTTATTTTTTCCTGTGTAAAAAATCTCATATTATGTATGCAAACCCATGATATATATATATATATATATATATATATATATATATATATATATATATAGCCTATATATATATATACACCTCATAACATCAGTAACTCAACAGCCCTACCTAGAACGGGTTTCCTCAGCGTTTGTAATGTCTGCACAAAGGGCAGCTGTGCAAAGATTTGCCTTTGGAGAAAACTGTTGATTTTATACTCAAAAAAATTTAGGTATCATTAATATTAAAAATTAATATTACCCCAGAATGAATTGCATTGATATCCCACCCCAAAACATACAATAATAACAACGATAAATGCTGACCAATACTTAATTATATTACTTTTTACTGAAAATAGTAGTAAAAAGTATATAGTGAACATATCTACATTTGCATTCAAACAATTAAATAAAGCATTAATTAAATAATTATATTGTATTTACTGACAACGAGAAATATTAATAAATTAGTAAAAGAATGAATGAAAGTCACCATCACACAATAAACAAATGCATATACAAGTCAACACATGAAACAAAGCTTTATTCAAACTACAATCATGTATGTAGGCTGAAGGCGCTGAGGTTGTTGCGTGTTGTGTTGTGCTTCACAATCTGAGGCAATAAGGGCAGGTGGAGTGATGGAGGGACTCGTAAGGGCTGGTCTCGTAAGGGCAGGTGGAGTGATGGAGGGACTCATGGCACCATCTCCAGGATTCAGCTCTGGGCTCCTCATCCTCAGCACTCACACCAGCCTGCTGACATTTCAGATTCTACAAAATGCACAAACATAACACAAAAGCAGTCATTTTAACCACACGATGTCATATGATTTCAGTATTATTTAGAAGACAAAACCACTTTTTTTCCACAAACGCCGCCATCATCTTCCCTTGCAGGTCCTGCTCCACCACAAAAGCTGTGCAGCTAATGCACAGAAATCAAGAATCAGAAAAGTGCTGTAATAGCTCTGTTTGAAAGCCTTTGATGGCAGCATTCAGCTTCATGAGCCACTCTCCACCGGATAAAAACACATCTGTTCATCTGACCCTGAAACATCCAGACAAGATTCACATTACCTCTGTGATTTATGAGCTTGTTTTAACTTTTTATCCAACATGTTCCTCAATTTATCAACAGTACTAATGGACAAATAAAATAGATAACTTATGTTTAGTTACTTTATAGATTTGTTCTACATAATAGCACACATTCATCACTCTGATGTCTATTTCATGTTGTGATGTGCTCTTCTGCAATACTTACTTAAGATTTTCCTGTCAGAAGTAAATAGACATTTAAAATAAGCGTCTTTAGGATGTATATGATTTATGTAAATCCACTTTAGAGACGTAACTTACGTGTCCTTACTGGAGCTCGCCTGTTAGCTAACGTTATACATAATAAAACGTGTTTTTACAGCAAAATCACAGCTATACTACACTGTGTAACGTCTTTACACCTTCAACAATTCAACAGTTTACTCTACAGTAGTTCAACACATGCAATTTTAAGGACCCGTGCTTACTCACATTTGAAAGCACCCGCGTCGCTGATCTCTGCGATGTTTGATAATGACGTATCCTCTCGCGTGGCCTCCTGGGATAGAAAAGTATTCATCTTCGAGCTCTTCAAAATCTGGGTTGAAGCAGTAAGCCATCCGGGAACTTCTCGCCTACTCTATTTTGAGTACTGAGGTTTCGGACATACTACTCTGTTCACGTACTGTTTTCCCCTACTATATAGTAGGAAAGTAGGAATATTCGGACGCACTATAAGTATATGTACGCCCGAATCTCGCGATAATTAGTACGTCACTCTGGTAATTCTCGCCTACTCTTTTATGGATACTAAGGATTCGGACATACTTATTCGCTCGCCTACTGCTTTTTCCATACTATATAGTAGGGAAGTATGCGGTTTCGGACGCAGCCTAAGACTCTCTGCATGCGTATACTACTGTATGATTGAACACATATTGCATATTCAACCTCATATATTCAAAGCATTGTGTAGTTTTCCCTGTGATCAAGTTAGCATCTACAACGTCCAACAAGAGGAATCTGTGATCACCTAAACTGATCAAACACCCTTAAACAGGCCAAACTGGACCTGTGTGTTGATGACCATGAACTGGAAGTGAATGATGATTAACATCGCTGTCGTGTTCAGGAACAGAGAGGATGATGGGAAATAGAGATTGTGGGATGAGGACTTCCTGTTATTAAACACAAGTGGGTAACAACAGGATATTCTCATATTCATATTCTGAGTAGATGCACTCTTAAAACGGGTGTGTTAAAAACAACACAACCTGTGTTATATCTTAACACACCTGTGTGTCTAGTTAAGGACAACACATTTTGTGTTACTTTTAACTCAACCAGTGTGTTATTGTTCTTAACACAGTGAGTGTGTTAAAATATTTAACACACTAATGTGTCATAAATCACACAATTTGTGCCATAGATGTCATATATGTGACCAATTAAAACACTCTTAAAATGGATGTGTTAAAACAACACAACCTGTGTTATATCTTAACACACCTGTGTGTCTAGTTAAGGACAACACATTTTGTGTTACTTTTAACTCAATCAGTGTGTTATTGTTCTTAACACAGAAGTGTGTTAAAACCTTTTACACACTAATGTGTTATAGTTACACAACTTGTGTCAGATATGTGTCACATGTGACTGTAGTCGGTGTGTATTTGCCAGAGTCACTTTCTGTGTTTTTACAACTGAGTGTTTGGACGAACACTGAAACGTATTGTTAACTTGTGTTTATGGAGTCCAGTGACGTTTAATAAAGAGTTTGTTTGAACATTTGGATGTTTTAGACATCATGAATCTACATAGACAAGCTCTTATTGAGAATTAACTGAGTTTAGATGTTGATGCGTCACTGAATGTTTTATTTGAAGTCACCAGAATCGTGATTAATGGCTCCTTTATTTGAGCTCTTGACCCTTTATTCTTCTTTTAGTTTTTTTCTGGCTACTTTTAATGTATTTTAATAAAATACATTTGGCAAGAGATAATATGATCAGATGTTTCTTGATGATGTCATAATGAACAAGTGCTGATCTGATCAAGTTTATGAGTATATGGATGGTGCGCATTTAATTTATTTATGTGCTGTTATTTATAGCAATCTTGTGATACTACATCATGCTATCCATCATATTAAAACATGTTTTCCAAAAATTGTAATCTGCAGCAGAAGCTAGACAAATACAGACCTCAAGAATCCGCGTATGAATCTCAACAATGGTGACAAACGAAAAGCTTCATGCCGCAATGCATGCTGGGAGTCATGGATGAGATGTGTATGGTGGCACCCAGCATGAATTGCGGCATGAAGCTTTTCGTTTTTCACCATTGTTGAGATTCATACGCGGATGCTTGATGTCTGTTTGTTACCATAGTCTGTAAAGTCCTGTACGAACGGTATTTAAAAATAATTTGAAGCTAATTGTAATATGATAATCCTTTTAAAAGTACACTAATCTTTCAAATATTTAACTCTTGCTTAGCTTAACATTTTTACATGTTCATAGTGATAATATTATTATCTGAGCATGTTTTTCTCATGATTATTTCTGCTGTTTCAAATGTGTTCAAATAAACACACTTTTACAGCAATCAGAGTAAACTAATGTTAAAGAGTCAAGGGTCAAGAGCCCAAATAAAGCTGACACTAATCACGATTCTGGTGACTTTAAATGAAACATTCAATGAATCATCAACACCAAAACCTGTTAATTCTCAATAAGAGCTTCTGTAGAGTCTGACAGAAATAAAGTTAATCTGGTTATTAATAACAAGTGAAAGCAGCATTTGAAAAAGACATTGAAAAAGAGGCATGATGTGATTGGCTGCAAAAAACACCCATTAATCTTTAAGTTTTCATGAATTAAGATTGAATTTATTTATTTGAATGTATTGTTTTATATATTTTAGAGCATTTTATGGGATACCATATAAAAATACCTATAATTTTTTTCATAAACACAAACTCTCCTCCACCCAGTGCTATTCTATCCAGAGTTACATTTTAACACACATTGTGTGTTAAAAATATACACAACACAACATGTGTCAAAATACCATCAACACATGCTGTGTGTTGTTTTTTAACACATCTCTTTTAAGAGTGTGTCACTGTTCTGCCATTTTCACTATGATGGTATAAATCAATTAAATAAGTAAATAAATAACCCTTTAACTTTGAGTTTAAATCTGAATGGTAGAAGCTTAGAAGATCCTACATTTCTCTAAGGACAGTGAATTATTTTTTTGAGTGTATTTACATCAAGGGGGAAAAGGACTTTCATCATATAAAACAAAAAAAAAGATTATATCAAACTTATTAAGTAATTTTACCTTGCTGGAGAATTCAGGTTATATACAGACAGATATCCTTCAGTAAAACCTTGTTCCCTTTCGAGAGGTCTCTCGTATTGCGTAAGGCTAGCTTACGCTATGGGAAAACTCCTTTTCTCGAGAATATTGAAGCCAAATCTTTAAAACGCAGAGCAGCTGCACAGCATACACAGATGAACGGCGAGTGCGGCCCTTGGCTGTGCTGCGGCAACTGTACGAACCTATGACGAGGTGGCTCAGACGCCTGAACCAATCAGGACACTCGCGCACTAGCACGTCAGAGCCCGCCAGAATGGGCGTGGCCAAAGGCTACAAAGCGCCCATTCACCGCCAAGGACCTCAGATTTTATCTCCTTCAGCGAACTCACCACTTCGCTGATCTCTGGATAAGAAGCCTTCTCGTCGCTGTCGAAAAGCATTCAGTGGAACAAGTCTTGCAGTTCTGAGGACGCCGGCTTTCCTTGTTTTTCAACTGGACGCCGCCTTCAGCCCGCTGTTCTGCTGTGCCATCCGGCACGCTATATATCCTTTTAACGCATTAAGGTGTTCGCCGTTGCGTCACACTTTTTCTAAAAGAGCAAATTTGAGGCGTTGTTAGGTAAGGTAAAGGTAAGACACAAGTAACACACACGGAACAGTCCTAAGAACATATGAGACGGAGCACAAATGATCTACTGACAACATGGGGCAGACACATTTAATTACATTTACAATTAATCATTTAGCAGACACTTTTATCCAAAGCGACTTACAAATGAGGAGAACAATAGAATCATTCAGACCAACAAGAGGGCAACAATATGCAAGTGCTGTAACAAGTCTTAGTTAGTCTAGCACAATACACATAGGAAGTGTTTTTATTGTTGTTGTTTTTTTCAGAAAAAATCAGACTCAGCTTCTCGCATTTAGATAAGCAGGTCATTCCACCAGCAGGGAACAGACCAGGAAAAGGTTCTGGAGGGCCATAAGTCTGAACTAACGAGTTTAGGTATATTGATGCAGAGCCAGTGGTTGTCTTGTAGGCAAACATCAGTGCCTTTAATTTGATGCAAGTGGCTATTGGCAGCCAGTGCAAATTGACGAAGAGAGGTGTGACGTGTACTTTCTTCGGCTCTTTGAAGACCACCCTCGCTGCTGCATTCTGGATCAGTTGCAAAGGCTTGATAGTACATGCCGGAAGGCCCGCAAAGAGAGCATTACAATAGTCCAGTCTGGAGAGAACAAGAGCTTGGCCAAGGAGTTGTGTGGCCTGCTCTGATAGGAAGGGTCCAATCTTCTTAATGTTGTATAAACCGGGACCGGGATGTTGTAGTAATATGGTCTGTGAAACATATCTGATCATCAATAACAACTCTAAGATTCCTGGCTGTCCTGGAAGGAGTTATGGTTGACGAACCTAGCTGTATAGAGAAGTTGTGATGGAGTGTTGAGTTGGCTGAGACCACAGGCAGTTTTTGCCTTAGCAAGGTTGAGTTGAAGGTGATGGTCCTTCATCCAGCAAGAAATGTCTGTCAGGTAGGCTGAGATGCGAGCAGCTACCGTCAGATCATCTGGGTGTAATGAGAGGTAGAGTTGTGTGTCATCTGCATAACAGTGATAGGAAAAGCTATGTTTCTGACTGACAGCGATGACATGGAGATGGAGAGGAGAAGTGGTCCAAGCACTGAGCCCTGAGGCACCCCAGTAGCTAGACTTTGACATCTCACCCCTCCAAGACACCCTGAAGAGGTATGACTTGAACCACTGGAGTGGAGTTCTTGAGATGCCCATCTTCATGAGGTTTGACAGGAGGATCTGGTGGTGAACTGTGTCAAAAGCAGCAGACAGATCCAGCAGGATGAGTACTGAGGATTTGGAAGATGTTCTCGCCAGTCTCAGAGCTTCAGACACAACAGAGAATATAAGTGACAGGTGTTGATCGCAGTAATCAGAAAATCACAGCTTGTGATTTGCACGGGCTTTAACGACGATTCAAGATGGCGGCTTGCATGTAGACGTGTTTGTTGGTCTGTCTTTAATCTGTCTTTAATCTGTTTTAATCAAAGTATTATAGCCTACGTTTCTCTGGAGTGCGCGGCCAAGTAACGATTTAATCAAAAAACGAAACAAAAATGTGTTTATTATTTCTATTCTTTATTTTATGTTGTCGTACGACCTTATGGATTCCTAAGATTGGTATGCCTTCCACTGCTGAGGATACCGAAAGCAGTGATTATGAGCGTGAAATAACCGCGCTGTATCAGCGGCCTCAACGGCATGATTTGTTTGCCGGGACTGCATCGGGATTGCCTGACGATCATGGCCCGATGCTTCAGCTTTCCTGGAGAGGCATTTCCCGAGAATTACTACTCTACCAAGTGGATTACGCTGTTTGTGGTCGCATGGGAATCAGAGTCTCACAGCTAATGGTCCTTACTGAGACATGGCTAAAAACATCAGTCACAAATGATATGATTAATATTGATGCATATAATGTCTTCAGATCTGATCGTGCAAAAAAAGGAGGAGGAATTGCAATATATGTGAAATCTAATCTAAATTGTTCCTGCATTCAGTCAATCAACATACCAAATGGCCTTGAACTTTTAGCGCTCAAAGTAAAATTTCCTGGTTCGGATATTGTTGTGGTTGGATGTTATCGCCCTCCCTCATCATCTTCATGTGAGGTATGTACTTTACTTGCAGATTTCTTTCACGACTGGATTAAACATGAACTGATCATACTTGGCGATTTCAATTGGGACTGGCTGTCGTCATCTTCTGATCTCTTTAAAGAGACTTGTGACTCTCTTAGTTTGGTACAGTTGATTAATTCAACAACCAGGATGAATCAAAAGGACATTGACAGATCCTCGTTATTGGATTTAATTTTAACTAATGCTTCCCATAGATATTCCTCATTCTGTGTTTTTTGTAATGATATTAGTGATCACTGTGCAGTTGTCTGTGTGAGAAATTGCAAAATTCCCAGAACTTCACCGCGTTACATCTATAAGAGATTTTTTAAGCATTTTAATGATCAAGCTTTCCTATGTGATCTCTACCACAGTGATTTGGGTGTTGTTTCACGCATGCCTGATGTTACCCTGGCTTGGGATTATTTTAAATCGACATTCACATCCATATGTGATAAACATATTCCAATCAAAAGATTCAGGATAAGTGGTAAAAATAACCCCTAGTTCAATGACACTGTTTCTACCTTTATAAAACAGAGGAATGCTGCTTGGGCTAAGGCAAAGAACTCAAACAATTCATTGGACTGGATTTCTTATAGAGCATTACGAAATAAATGCACAAAATTAATTAAAAGTGCAAAACGTGATTACTATCTGTCTGCGATAAATGAAAATTTAAATAATCCCATGAGGTTTTGGAAACTGGTCAAATCTACCTCCGTATCAAATCTGTCATTTAAATTTCCAGTCCATCTTAAAGCTAATCATATTGTGGTTAAGGGCAAAGAAGCTATTGCAGATACTTTTAATAGTTATTTCATTTCAGTTGGTTCCACCTCTGAGTCTATTAATTCGTGTGTTAATACCAGTAAAGAAACTGCAGAATCTATCCAATACTGCCTTTCACAATCATTTAATTTTGTGCCCATTACTACCGCTCAGGTTCATGAAGCTCTATTGAAACTAGATCCAAAAAAAAGGCAGGAATTGATCAAATCGAGCCCTATCTCCTAAAACTGGCAGCTGATTTCGTTGCAGAACCTATAGCCTCTTTTTTCAATTTAAGTCTGGTCTCCAATACCATCCCTAAAATGTGGAAATCGGCAATGGTTACTCCTTTATTAAAGGGCGGAGATCCTGAAGATCCAAACAACTACCGTCCTATATCTAGATTGCCAGTTTTAACCAAAGTTTTCGAATCATTAATAAATGACCAATTAAAACAATATCTGTCAGCCAATAATATTCTTCATGATTATCAGTCTGGATTCAGAACAGGACATAGCACCATTACTGCAGCAATGTCAGTGTCAAATGATATTATAACCTCTCTAGATAGCAAAAAGTCATGTGCTGCTTTATTTGTTGATTTATCAAAAGCCTTTGATTCGGTAGACCACAGATTATTATTACAGAGACTCAGGTTTATTGGCCTTAGTGAAGCTGCTTTAAATTGGTTTGAAAATTATCTTTCAGATCGTACTCAATGTGTGTCTGTGGAAAACTACAATTCACCATTCCTACAAGTTAATACTGGGGTTCCTCAAGGATCCGTTCTAGCCCCTCTTTTATTTTCTATTTATATTAATGATCTAGGCCATGGAATAGATTCCGCTAAATTACATTTGTATGCAGACGATACAATTATTTACACAACAGCATCTTCCTTAAATCAAGCTATGCAGCAACTACAGAACGCTTTTCAAGTACTGCAGCACTCTTTGGCGCAATTAAAATTGGTTTTAAATTCAAAAAAGACAAAATACATGATTTTCAGCCGGGGTCGCTCGAAAGTAACTGACATTTCAATTATGACTTCAAATGACTTACCATTAGAAAGAGTGAGTTCTTACACTCTAAAAAGAGATGTGTTAAAAATGACACATGTTGTGTCAGTTTTAACACATGTAGTGAGTGTGCTCAGGGACAACACATGTTGTGTCAAATTTAACACAATAAATGTGTAAGTCATTTTAACACACAAATTGTGTCATTTTAAAAAATAAAGCGAAAGCGGCAGATGCAAAAATATTAACCGTTTAATCAATAGTCCAGTACAGAATGCATGTGCACACAAAGTACAACACAATGTTTCAAGCTCAATGACTGGACACACTCACTGTACTGGACATTATTCAGTTATTCACGCTTCAACCCCTAATTGATAATGCTGCTTTTGACAAAAGTTCATGAAGAGATAACAGTTCACAGAGTTTGCACTTTGAATTTTATTAAAATGTAGCAACTGACAAAATATATTTATATAAATAACTTGTATTTACACTGGCCTGTTTGTTTGAGAACATAGCAAACACTGCATACCATTCACAGTGATGGTGAGTGTCGGCACTCAAAATGAGGAGTTGAAAACAACACAACCTGTAGAAAGAGATGTTAAAAATGGCACATGTTGTGTCAGTTTTAACACATGTAGTGTGTGTGCTCAGGGACAACACATGTTGTGTAGATTTTAACACATGTTGTGTAGATTTTAACACATATTGTGTCAGTTTTAACACATGTAGTGAGTGTGCTCAGGGACAACACATGTTGTGTCAAATTTAACACACAACCTGTGTCGATTCTTAACACATCTCTGTGTTTATAAGGACTACACATTTTGTGTTACCTTTAACACAACTAATGTGTTATTCCTCTTACACAGAAGTGTGTTGAAACCTTTTACACACTAATGTGTTATAGTTACACAACTTGTGTCAGATATGTGTCACATGTGACTGTAGTCGGTGTGTATTTGCCAGAGTTACTTCCTGTGTTTTTACAACTGAGTGTTTGGACGAACACTGAAACGTATTGTTAACTTGTGTTTATGGAGTCCAGTGACGTTTAATAAAGAGTTTGTTTGAACATTTGGATGGTTTAGACATCATGAATCTACATAGACAAGCTCTTATTGAGAATTAACTGAGGCTTAGATGTTGATGTTTCACTGAATGTTTTATTTGAAGTCACCAGAATCGTGATTAATGGCTCCTTTATTTGAGCTCTTGACCCTTTACTCTTCTATTAGTGTTTCTCTGGCTGCTTTAACTGTATTTTAATAAATTAATAAATACATTTGTTATGGCGAGAGAAAATATGATCAGATGTTTCTTGATGATGTCATAATCAACAAGTGCAGATCTGATCAGGTTTATGAGTAAATGGATGGTGCACATTTAATTTATTTATGTGCTGTTAGTTATAATTATCCTGTGACCACATCATGCTGTCCAGTAGTGCAGAATAATTGTTTTCTGAAAATTTTAATCTGCAGCAGAAACTAGTCAAACACAGACATCAAGAATCAGCGCATGAATCTCAACAATGGTGACAAACGAAAAGCTTCATGCCGCAATGCATGCTGGGAGTCATGGATGAGATTTGCACTATTGTGGCACCCAGCATGCATTGCTGCATGAAGCATTTTGTTTGTCACCATTGTTGAGATTCATACGCTGATTCTTGATGTCTGTTTGATACCTTAGACTGTAAGATTCTGTACGACCTGTGTATTTATTAATTAATTTTAAGCTAATTGCATTATGCTAATCTATTATGTATTACACTCATCTTTCAAATATTAAACTCTTTCTGAGCTTCAGCTGAACAATTTTACATGTTCATGATGATAATATTATCATCTGAGCATATTTTTCTCATGATTATTTCTGCTGTTTCAAATGTGTTAAATTAAATACACATTTACAGCAATCAGAGAAAACTAATGTTAAAGAGTCAATAGCTCATATAAAGCTGACACTAATCACGATTCTGGTGACTTTAAATGAAACATTCAATGAATCGTCAACACCAAAACCTGTTAATTCTCAATAAGAGCTTCTGTAGAGTCTGACAGAAATAAAGTTAATCTGGTTATTAATAACAAGTGAAAGCCGCATTTGAAAAAGACATTGAAAAAGAGGCATGATGTGATTGGCTGCAAAAAAACAACCATTAATCTTTAAGTTTTCATGAATTAAGATTTAATTTATTTATTTGAATATATTGCTTTATTTATTTTAGAGCATTTTATGGGATACCAAATAAAATATACCTATAATTTTTTTTCATAAAAACTGCCCTCCACCCAGTGCTATTCTATCCAGAGTTACATTGTAACACACATTGTGTCAAAATGCCATCAACACATCTTGTTGTTTTTTAACACATCTCTTTTTAGAGTGTTTCCAGTGTTACATTTTAACACACATTGTGTGTTAAAAATCTACACAACATGTGTCAAAATGCCATCAACACATCTTGTGTGTTGTTTTTTAACACATCTCTTTTTAGAGTGTATAAATATTTAGGTATATGGATGGACGAAAGATTAGCATTTGATGTACATATAGATTATTTATTGAAGAAGCTTAGGCCGAAAATAGGTTTCTTTTTTCGTTTAAAAAATTGTTTTTCCCATGAGGCCCGAAAGAAAATAGTAGAGTGCTTTTTTATCTATAATCGACTATGGTGATCTTCTTTATATGCATGCAGCTACATCTCTACTTAGAAAACTAGATTCTGTGTATCATGCAGCTCTGCGTTTTGTCTCCGGTGCAGAGTCGCGGACGCATCATTGTATTTCATATGATTCTTTATCATGGTTATCTTTATACCAAAGGAGAAAGCTACATATGTATTTATTTATTGCAAAAGCTCTTTTGGGTAAATTACCTTTTTATATATCAAATCTTTTAATTTATTATACAAACAATTATTGTACTAGGTCAGGTTCCCACATTCGGTTAAAAGTCCCAAGGGTATTGTCTGAGTTTGGCAAAAGTGCATTTTCCTTTTATGCTCCATGGGCTTGGAATGAATTGCAAAAAGATCTTAATTTAGACGTACTCCCAACTATAAGCACTTTTAAAAGTCTTTTGCAAAATGTCTTACAGGATACTTGTAATTGTTTTAATTGATTTGTTTTAACCTAACTTTCGATTGCTGTAATTTGTGGTGTTGTCTTATTGTTATTTTGTTTTGTGTGAAACACTATGTGCCGCTATCTTGACCAGGTCTCGCTGGAAGAAGAGATAATAATATCTCAATGTGATTCTCCTGGTTAAATAAAAGGAAATAAACACCGCACTGCTAAGTCAGTGCTGATTGCCCCGGTCATGAACAGCAGACCATGTCAGGACAAACAACAGGACAGACAAGCCCATGATGCACCCTGAACCATGACAGTTTAATGTCCCAGACAACCTCTGTGCTCCCATTTAACCACTTGTTAGCAATCACCTTTTTCAAAACATGTAAAAGATTGTAAAAAAAAATCACAAGAGGGTATTGAATGTGTATTGTATATGTATTTCATATCGTAGAAAAAAAAAAAAAAAACATGAAAATATCGTGAGCTTGTGTTCACCACAGACCTTTTATCAAGCATTTAACCAAAAACCCATTGACTTCAGGACGATGCACCCGGAAGTGCTAAAATGCCTACAAAAATACGTCATCCCTGCATTCTGCAGCTGTGTGTAAAAAACAGTGTTAACCACACTTCTCACACTTTAAAGTCCTTCACTGTAAAGCTAAAAGTGCTTGTGTTATACAGTACAGTCATTCGGTTGCTGTTGGTCTGATGAGCGACAACACGGTAAGACAAACACTCATAATTAAATTAAAACTGATGATTATTTCTATAGATGAAGCTCATATAACACATGATTCCTGACATGAGGAATATCTTCTGTTCATCTAATGATCAGTTCATCACACACTGATGTTGAGCATTAATAATCTTCAGATGTGCAAAGATCTTATTAACACACAGAGCTGTTCAGGGTGATGAGCATACACTGTTTATGAGCATATAAGTGATGTTTAATGCTGTATTATAGATATATGTTATGCTGATGTTGGTCAGAATGGCTCCTCCTCTTCCTCTGATATTTCTGCTCATGATTCACGGTGAGTTATTGTTACATTGCTTTTTTATTTTATTTTCAAAGACCACATAATGAGTGTTTAATGAGCAGTTTTCTGTGGTATGTTGATGTATTTCCTTGAAACAGGAAGTTTGGGTGTGGCATGTCTCATTGGCTTTGGCTTGTATATTTTATAAATATCCAGTAGTTTTTAGTTATATCACAGTCTTGAACATGAATTGCTAATTTGCTACTTGCTAGTCATTGTCCGGTGGTTTAGGGGAGATACTTTCTCACTCATTGGAGCATTTGATTGGACAAACTGATTTTTTGGTTCATTTTCTCAGAAGACATTGTGGATATATGATAGGAGTGGCCAATCCTGTACCTGGTGATCTACCTTCCTGCAAAGTTCAGCTTCAACCCTGATCAAACACAACTGAACCAGCTAATGAAGATCTGCAGAAGCACATGATCATTGCAGACAGGTGTGTGTGATCAGGGTTGGATCTGAACTTTGCAGGAAGTTAGATCTCCAGGAACAGGATTTGGCTCCCTTGAGGAAGAGGTTTGTGTGTCAAATGACGTTGTCAGCATATAGACATTTTCTTAGACTTAATTGTCATGGTTTTGATTATTTTAGAGGGCAGCATGTTGTTCATGACTGATTTATTTGCTCTGGTTTCACTTCTGTTTATTTCTGCAACATCCTCCGTCAAAACCAATAAAGAAATTCACACTTAGATCATTTATATCTCAAAAGATTCTGAGAAGATTTACTTATAATATTCCCTGCAATGAGTCACCTTTTACAAGTAGCCTAAAGTTTTTGTGATCCGTTGGAGTTGATAAAACAACATTTTCATCTTGATGAATTCTGTGTTTCTGACATATAAACATCTTTTCCTATTCTATTTTGCCTGGAAACGCTTCCATGTCGTGTGAAAAATAGTCGGTTCTATTTCTAGCATGCACACGTTTTCGGCACCTGAGACGTGCAGGCAGTGTGCAAGCTCTAACCTGTTAACATGGGAACCGAAATAAAAACGGACAACACACAGCCAGTGTGTAGCCGGCCTTAAACTGGAAAGCATGCGTGTGCGTGTGCAGAGGACACGCTCATGCCACGCAGCCAGTGTGTAGCCAGCCTTAAGGTGATGATACACAGGGCAACTTTTTGAGCAATCTTGCCGAGCGATTGTTGCTTGGGCACTTTCCTACTGAAAATGGGCAATACATTTCCATCTGGATAATTTAGATCGATCATGGGCCCTGTGTCTCATCTGGTTGCCCGATGACGGCAACATTGCCCAAAAGTTGCCCTGTGTATCATCACCTTTAGACTGGAAAGCGTGCGTGCGCGTGTGTGTGTGAGTGAGAACATGTGCTTATCTTTGAGTTAGGAGTGGAGCCTATGAACAACAAGCAACAACAGTTACTTAGCTTACATTAGTGTTGACTTTTTACCTGTGGGTAATTAAAAGGTATTGTATAACTTATTATTGTACTGATGAGTGCCACTAGGGGGCACTAATGCAATGAGTAGTGCAAGTACAACTGTTCGGGAAAGGAGAATAAAACACCGCACATGGCGTGTAGAAACTAAGCATCTGTGTTGGTGGTCTGTGCAACAAGGTAAATGAAACATGGTACCAGGAGAAATTGATTAATAGTGGTAAAATGAGTGTAAATAGCATTCGGCAGCCAAACGAGCTGAATCTGAGTGGAAATGTCCATGCAAACTGGAAATCCTTCAAACAGAGCTTTGAGCTGTACCTGTTAGCGACCGGGCTGGAGAGGGATAATGACCGCAGGAAGATTGCACTGCTTCTCACGGTGGCGGGCCGATCCGCGATAGATGTCTACAACACGTTCCAGTTCTCTGAGGAGGAGAAAGATAAGTACGATGTTGTTATGACAAAGTTTGAAGAAAAACGAAACGTACGAACGCTATGTTTTCCATAATCGGATGCAGAAAGAAGGAGGGACTATAGAACAGTACGTGACAGATTTACGTCTGAAAAGCCAATCGTGCAATTTTGAGAGTTTGTCTGATTTGATGATCAGGGATCAAATAGTCATTGGCATTCTGGATAAGAAAGTAAGAAGACAGTTACTCGGAGAGACTGAATTGACTTTGGATAAAGCAATTCGCATCTGCCAAACGTCAGAGAGAGCGAACGTGCAACTCAAATCATTCGACGCGTAAAGTGAGTCTGCAGCAGCAATGGATGCCGTGCACGAACGCGCAAATAGAACTGTTAAAGAAAAACACTGCAAACCGAGACGAAAAGAGAGTAAGGACTGTAATAGATGTGGTACCAACCATGCACCACAGAAATGCCCAGCTTATGGCAAAGACTGTCGCAAGTGTGGGGGAAAAATCATTTTGCAAGATGCTGCTTGACTAAAAAGAAAGTTTGAGTAGTAGCTAAGGATACCAGTGACAGCGAAGAGGACGAGCAGTTCTTTGTGGAGGCTGTGGTGGATGAAGTGAGCACCAAGGATGAGTGGATAGCTCATCTAGATGTCAATGGAGTGACTGTACCCTTTAAACTGGACACCGGCGCACAGGTGAACCTTCTGCCAACAAAAGATTTCTACAGATTGAGGAAAAAGCCGAAAGTTCAAGACAAAAAGATAAATATGCGAACTTACAATGATGAGCCGATTCCCACAAAAGGGGTATGTAGGATCACACTTACAGCAAAAACAGGACAGACTGTGAATGTAGTGTGTGTACTGGTAGAGGGTAACAGACAGCCTATACTTAGGCTGAAGGCCTGTGAAAATTTGGGGCTCATAAAGAGAGTTCATGTGATCAACAGTAAAGCAGTTACGCAGAGTGACACAGCAGAGAAACAGAATGAGATGATAACTACTGTTAAAGAGATAGTTAAACAGTACACTCTTAAAAGAGATGTGTTAAAAAACAACACACAGCATGTGTTGATGGTATTTTGACACATGTTGTGTTGTGTATATTTTTAACACACAATGTGTGTTAAAATGTAACTCTGGATAGAATAGCACTGGGTGGAGGAGAGTTTGTGTTTATGAAAAAAATTATAGGTATTTTTATATGGTATCCCATAAAATGCTCTAAAATATATAAAACAATACATTCAAATAAATAAATTCAATCTTAATTCATGAAAACTTAAAGATTAATGGGTGTTTTTTGCAGCCAATCACATCATGCCTCTTTTTCAATGTCTTTTTCAAATGCTGCTTTCACTTGTTATTAATAACCAGATTAACTTTATTTCTGTCAGACTCTACAGAAGCTCTTATTGAGAATTAACAGGTTTTGGTGTTGATGATTCATTGAATGTTTCATTTAAAGTCACCAGAATCGTGATTAGTGTCAGCTTTATTTGGGCTCTTGACCCTTGACTCTTTAACATTAGTTTACTCTGATTGCTGTAAAAGTGTGTTTATTTGAACACATTTGAAACAGCAGAAATAATCATGAGAAAAACATGCTCAGATAATAATATTATCACTATGAACATGTAAAAATGTTAAGCTAAGCAAGAGTTAAATATTTGAAAGATTAGTGTACTTTTAAAAGGATTATCATATTACAATTAGCTTCAAATTATTTTTAAATACCGTTCGTACAGGACTTTACAGACTATGGTAACAAACAGACATCAAGCATCCGCGTATGAATCTCAACAATGGTGAAAAACGAAAAGCTTCATGCCGCAATTCATGCTGGGTGCCACCATACACATCTCATCCATGACTCCCAGCATGCATTGCGGCATGAAGCTTTTCGTTTGTCACCATTGTTGAGATTCATACGCGGATTCTTGAGGTCTGTATTTGTCTAGCTTCTGCTGCAGATTACAATTTTTTGGAAAACATGTTTTAATATGATGGATAGCATGATGTAGTATCACAAGATTGCTATAAATAACAGCACATAAATAAATTAAATGCGCACCATCCATATACTCATAAACTTGATCAGATCAGCACTTGTTCATTATGACATCATCAAGAAACATCTGATCATATTATCTCTTGCCAAATGTATTTTATTAAAATACATTAAAAGTAGCCAGAAAAAAACTAAAAGAAGAGTAAAGGGTCAAGAGCTCAAATAAAGGAGCCATTAATCACGATTCTGGTGACTTCAAATAAAACATTCAGTGACGCATCAACATCTAAACTCAGTTAATTCTCAATAAGAGCTTGTCTATGTAGATTCATGATGTCTAAAACATCCAAATGTTCAAACAAACTCTTTATTAAACGTCACTGGACTCCATAAACACAAGTTAACAATACGTTTCAGTGTTCATCCAAACACTCAGTTGTAAAAACACAGGAAGTAACTCTGGCAAATACACACCGACTACAGTCACATGTGACACATATCTGACACAAGTTGTGTAACTATAACACATTAGTGTGTAAAAGGTTTTAACACACTTCTGTGTTAAGAACAATAACACACTGATTGAGTTAAAAGTAACACAAAATATGTTGTCCTTAACTAGACACACAGGTGTGTTAAGATATAACACAGGTTGTGTTGTTTTAACACATCCATTTTAAGAGTGTTTTAATTGGTCACATATATGACATCTATGACACAAATTGTGTGATTTATGACACATTAGTGTGTTAAATATTTTAACACACTCACTGTGTTAAGAACAATAACACACTGGTTGAGTTAAAAGTAACACAAAATGTGTTGTCCTTAACTAGACACACAGGTGTGTTAAGATATAACACAGGTTGTGTTGTTTTTAACACACCCGTTTTAAGAGTGTACCAAGATGTGTTTGATGGAGTGGGCTGTTTACCAGGCAAACACAAAATACAGCTGAAGGAAAATCCTCAAGCAGTCATACATCCAGCCAGAAAGGTGCCAGTAGCTCTCAAAGAAAGGCTGAGATCTGAATTGCAATCCTTGATGGAAAAGGATATAATAAGAAAAATAGAGGAACCAACAGAGTGGGTAAATTCTCTGGTAATCGTGGAGAAAAAAATGGTGATCTCAGACTTTGTATAGATCCAAGAGATTTAAAAAGAGAGCATTACAAGTTGCCAACAAAGACTGACATAACAAGTACAATGTCAGGTGCACGTTATTTCTCCAAACTCGATGCATCATCAGGATTTTACCAAATTGTCCTGGATGAAGAAAGTGCTAAACTGTGTACTTTCAACACACCCTTCGGGCGGCACTGTTTCCTTCGCTTACCTTTTGGTATCTGTTCAGCGCCAGAGGTATTTCATAAAACAGTGCAACAGCTATTTGATGGCATGGAAGGTGTGGGAGTTTTTCTGGACGACATAATAATATGGGGAAAAACGCAAAATGAACATGACAAAAGACTCAGTGAAGTGTTAAAACAAGCACAGAAGTCAGGACTGAAACTAAATAGACAAAAATGTGAGTTTGGAGTGACTGAGATCACTTACCTCGGGGATAAGCTATCCGCAGCAGGAATACAGCCAGACCCAGAAAAAACGCGAGCTGTAGTTGACATGCCAGCACCTAAAGACAAAAAAGAGTTACAGAGAGCATTGGGGTTAGTCAATTACATGAGCAAATTTATACCCAAACTTTCTGCCAACACAACAGCAATGCGTAGTTTGCTTGAGAAAAAGAGTGAATGGCAATGGGAGCACCAACATGCACGAGAATGGGAAATGCTTAAGAACAGCCTCATCAAAGAGCCAGTGCTGAAATTCTATGACCCAGAAAAACCGGTCAAAGTGTCGACCGATGCATCAAAAGATGGACTTGGAGCAGTATTACTCCAAAAACATGGGACAGAGTGGTTTCCTATTGCTTACGCATCACGCACAATGACAGCAGCAGAGATAAATTACGCACAGATTGAAAAAGAGACATTAGGCGTAGTTTTCAACTACGAGAAGTTTCATGAGTATGTGTATGGCAGGGAAGTAATGGTGGAGACTGACCACAAACCTTTGATTGCAATATCAACCAAGGCCCTGGGTGATGCACCACCACGCATCCAACGTCTTCTGTTGCGTTTGCAGAAGTACCATTTGACGTTTGAGTTTAATCCAGGTAAACTTTTGATAGTGGCTGATGCTCTTAGCAGAGCCAGTCTGCAACACACCAGTAAAAGTAGCACGGAAAATGATGTACAAATTCATGTGGATTGTGTTGTGGGCCAGATACCTGTGTCCAAACAGAAGTGGGTGGAGTTTGCAGACGCAACTGCAAGCGACAGCGTATTGCAAGAAGTGATTTGTAAAATCAACTCACCGGAAGACGAGACGCTACCAAGCCCGTATCAGCATTTCAGGGATGAGCTTTCTATCATTGATGGAGTCCTTCTGAAAGGAAGTAGGATAGTAGTCCCTAGTACGATGAGACAACTAATGACAGAACTTGTACACGAAGGTCATATGGGCATCGAACAATGCAAACGACGTGCCCGAGACGTAATGATTTGGCCCTATATGAATAGAGATGTAGAAACGCGTGTACAACGCTGTGAGATTTGTCAGCAACACCGATACAAACAGCAAAAAGAGCCGCTGTTACCTCACTTTAAACCATGCGAGCCTTGGAGGAAAGTGGGAGCTGATTTGTTCCAACTGAATGGGAAAGATTATATAGTTGTCATGGATTACTACTCCAACTATCCAGAGTTTGCGTTGTTGACAGACACCTCCGCAAAGCATGTGATCTCGTGTAAGGACCACCCATTGGCCCAACGACGGAATCCAACGGCCTGGCGAAGGTTTAAAGCGTGTATGTCTTTTCAGCGATCCAGTGAAGTTCATTTAATTTATTGGAACTTAGTTTTAGTATTACTTTAGCTCTATGCGTAATCTGACTCCAATTTCAAATGATAATCAAATTTAGATCGTATTTCTGATTAGAAAATAATCATAAATATTGATTATGAATTAATTTAGATCTTTGATTATCCTGATTATCCCATACAAAGATGACTCTAAAAGTAAGTAATGTTTTCCTGACAAAGACACAGTAATGTGTCAGGGCTTTCCCACACAGCAAAAACTCCAGTGTTAAATTAACACTCTTCGGAGTGTATATGAGTCCACACTCAAGAGTGTAAAGTGTTAAAATATGAGTGTTAAATTAACACTCAAGAGTGTTAAAGTTAATGAGATAATTAAGTGATTAATTTAGTGATGATTGAGCATTATTGAAGACACCTGATGTTAACAAGCAGAATCACTGAAGGAGAAAATCACAAATTGTAAGTCACCATTATTGTGATCAGTGTTTGCTTTAGTTGGACTCTTGACCCTTATATGTTTACTTTAAATTTTGCTTGTCTGCTGTTATTGATTTATAACAGTCAGATGAACAAAGAGACAATGTGATCTGATGGTGTTGGTTATGTTTTGACATAATCATGTTGTGATCCGAAAAACGAAACTTATTGAGATAGTTTGGTTTAACTTGTTAATTACAGCACCTCTGTGATTTAACAGCATATGATTTTCAGTATTTTTCATATAATCCAAAAATATTTCAGAAACATTGTTCTGATCAAAAGACTTTCAAATGGATTTATTTTAAAACACAGACATCAATAATCAGCCTGTGAATCTCAACAATGGTGACAATAATAAAGCATGTTGCAGTGGCTGCCACCAATCACAACTCATTAATGGCTCCCATCATGCATTGCGGTATGAATAAATTATGATCTGAATTGTCTATGTAATTTACTTTTCCTAATTGAATATTCTGCTCGTCACCATTGTTGAGATGCATAGACTGAATCTTGTTGTCTGTGTGTGCCTAAAAGAAAGATTTTTTTTATTTATTTTTAAAACAACTTTTAAGAAATCCTTTGTATTATATCTAAAATTCTGGATATTTATGCAGAATCACAGTTATGCTGTAATCAAAAACATAAATCAAGTCAGAAATAAGGATCTTAATGAGTTCAGTGATCAAGTTCAAATGATGATTGTCAAAACATAACCAACACCATCAGATCACATTGTCTCTTTGTTCATCTGGCTGTTATAACTCAGATACAGCAGCCAAACAAAATCTAAAGTACACATATAAGGGTCAAGAGTCCAACTAAAGCAAACACCCATCACCATAACGGTGGCTTACAATTTGAGATTTTCTCCTTCAGTGATTCTGCTTGTTAAGATTAGGTGTCTTCAATAATGCTCAATCATCACTCAATTAATCACTTAATTATCTCATTAACTTTAACACTCTTGAGTGTTAATTTAACACTCATATTTTAACACTTTACACTCTTGAGTGTGGACTCATATACACTCCCAGGAGTGTTAATTTAACACTGGAGTTTTTGCTGTGCACAGGAAAGCACTGAAACATCACTATGGGGGATGATCCTGGTAAAGAGTCCCAAAGATTGCTCTGTCCCCTCACCTTAAATACCAGACCAGAACAACAGGGGTTATACAAATGTTGTTTAGAGTTGGTTGGGCCAATCCATGTACCCCAGGGGGGTAGCACCTGGTTTCTTGAGATATTGTAAAGAGATATCAGCCAGAGAGGAGATACAGGATTCTCCTAAGTTCTCAATCTTTTTCATTAAACCAATGACTGCAATGAAATTAAGACCATTTTACCAATCGCACTGAGACCCTTAAAATGACACCAAACATGAAAAGGAAAAACAACACATTCACAAGATACACCATAAGCGATATATAGACATTCTTAATTTAACTTTCAGTGACTTGAGGAGGGAGAAGAGGAGGGAGAGGGGGGATGAGTTGAAGTCAAACAAAGGGACAAGGAGATAAGTTTGGGCAGGACTAGGTTCTGTGCTCTGTCTTTGCTATCTGCTGTCCAGGGTGCATTTTATGGCTTTATTGCAGGGTGCGTTTTGTTTTAGCAGGAAAATCAGTTCTTACACTCGCATTTGAAAACAATTTTTGCGAGACATGGAATCCCGGTCACTTTAGTCAGTGACAACGGACCTCAATTCAGTGGACTGACATTCAAAGAGTTCGCAAAGCAGTATGGATTCGAGCACATAACATCAAGTCCATATTACCCACAGTCAAATGGGTTAGCCGAAAAGGCGGTGCAGATTGTGAAACGTCTGCTGAAGAAAGCAGCTGAAGCTGGGGAGGATCCTCACCTTGCTATCCTGAACTACAGGTCAACACCTTTAGAAGATGGGAAATCTGCACAGCAGAACTACTGATGGGTAGGAAGCTGAGGACAAAGTTACCATCAGCTGAACATTTGCTACAAAGCAAAGACCAATCTGTGCCAAGGAAATGCAGCTCTGAGGTCACCTACAACAAAACTGCAAAACCTTTGCGCCCACTGGAATGTAAAGATTTGGTGCGAGTGAGATGTGACGGTAAATGGGGACCAAAAGCAAAAGTTCTGAAAGAGATCACGCCTAGATCTTACGAAGTGTTCACAGAGTATGGCAATACTCTTCGCAGAAATAGGAGGGATTTGCTGAAAATTCCAAAAACAGAATTCAATGTGGATGATGGGAGCAATTCTTTGGCTTCAAAAGAAAATTGCAATGAGAGAGATGTTGGGCAGAAGAGTTCCCCGAAGAAATGCTTTGCAGATAGTATGCTATCGTCATCTCTGAATGCAGAAAAACCAGAGAGGCCAAGGAGAATAATTGTTAAGCCCAAAAGACGTATTGAAGAGTGTTGAGCGTTGATATGTGACATTGTTAAATAGTTAAAATGTTGTGATAAAAATAAAAAATAAAAATAAAAAAAACAGGAAAATTTCTGAAATAAGTTTTGTTTATTTTATTATTTGACTGTTACATTGGAATTTCAAAAAAAAAAAAAAAAAAAAAGGAAGATGTACTGATGAGTGCCACTAGGGGGCCCTAATGCAATGAGTAGTGCAAGTACAACTGTTCGGGAAAGGAGAATAAAACAACGCACATGGCGTGTAGAAAGTAAGCATCTGTGTTGGTGGTCTGTGCAACGAGGTAAATGAAACTATTATCTCTGTTTACTTTTTATGATTATCTGGGAAATGTAGGGAGAGGATACCTTTTAATTTTGTATATATATTTTTCTCCTGTTTTTGGTTAGAGAGGAAGCTCAGGGAAGTTTGTGTTGTGGATTTTCATCTTTGTTTTTGTGCAGGGTAGGTAGCTCCCTTAAACCTTAGTTAGCTTCTGTTTTGTTTATTATTTTAGGCCATGCTTTCTCCTGAAGATTTATTCCCATCTTTTGTTAATCTTTTTGATATATGAAGGAAATAAATACTTTTACTTTTCAGACTAAGGCTGAAGTGTATTCTCCACGTATTTTTACGTCTCTACTAGGGTTGCCAACTGTCCCGAATTAGCCGGGACGTCCCGTATTTTGGGTCTAATTTCCCAGCCAGCACAGCCATGTGGGGCCCAAATGGGTTTGACCTGGGCTATCTAACTGGGACCCAGCCAGTTTTGTCCTCGGTTTCCATGTAGGCCCCACATGGGTTTGCCCAGAAATGAACACTGCTTAGTGTGCACAGTACAGGCTGTTTAATGTAACACTTAACCAGTGTTGGAGGTAATGAGATAATTAAGTGATTGAATAATGATTGTGCATTATTGATGAACACCTGCTGTTAACAAGCAGAATCACTGAAGCAAAGAGAAACACAAGAACTACTTCCAGCCACAACCTTGGATGAAATCAACTGAAGATAAAATACATTAAATCTCTCAAGATCTGATTAAACAACTCCACAAACAGCATTACCAGCTTCACTTATTGTTAACCAGACTGACTTTATTTCTGTCAGACATCTACAGAAAAGAATTAAGAAGAGGTTTAGATGTTGATTACTTATTTGAAAGTAATAGTTTGATTTGATGTTACCACTGTGGCGATCAGTGTGTGCTTTAGTCAGGATCTTGACTTTTTAACATTAGTTTTTCTCAGGCAGCTGTGTCTGTTTGTTATGGTGAGAACAGCAAGAGAAAATATAATCAGATGCTGTAAGCTGATTGATGATAAGAATATAATCATCATATAGTGGCTTAGCTCATTTATGTGTGAGGTTTATACTGGTAGTATTCTATTCATTTTTTGTTGTTGTTGTGAATCTACTGCAAGAGAATAATAGAATTTAATCAGAACGTCAAATGGTTTTTAACACACCATTTACATATTTTGGGCTCCTGTGAGATTTACTCGCACACAGACATCAAGAATCAGCATATGAATCTCAACAATGGTGACATGCTTCATGCTGCAATGCATTCTGGGAGCTATGGATAAGTTTCGTATGATGCTCTCAGAATGCATTGCAGCATGAAGCATGTCACCATTGTTGAGATTCATATGCTGTGCTGGCTGGGTTATTTGTCCCGTACGGGACCTACATTGGCTCGATTAAATAGATACTGCTACGCTGATCTAACCACTGACTGACACTTGAGAATGATCACGAGTCACGACACCGCATCATCCAATCACAGCCCACACTCACGTGCATCAGACCATTCGAATAACAAACTCTAAATTGAGAATTAATTATTCTTTTGGGACAAATTATTGTTTGATTTGTGATTATTGTTCATGAGTCCAACATCCAGCCACGCAAGAAAACATGAAATCTTCCTGAGGGAAAAGTATGCTATTACTTTTTAATGTTACAAAAGCTTTCTATTTCAGATAAATGCTATATTATTTTGAACTATGGTTTGTGTGTAATGTGACTTTTTTGTGTGACCTTAAAATTCGTTTTAGAATTAAATTGTACATAAATAGGTTAAGCGAAGGTTAAGTGTTTATATCTGAGAAAATTTTTAACATGAACCTGAAATGACATACTGTGTGATACAGTACAAATATTTTGAGTGTCCCTTATTTTCCTGTAAAAGAACCACAATTGTCCCCAAAAGTTGGCAACCCTAGTCTCTACGTTACTTTTTTTTATTATCATGTTTTCTTTTCCTTTGTTACCTCCCCTCCTGACCCTAGACTGGGAGGAGAACGTAACACAAATCTGTTTTGAATTAAGTTGTTTTTCAAAGAAAGGGTTCAGAGTCAGTGATGTTAGGTAGTGTGTATGTATTTGTATTGTACTTACCCTGTAACTACATGAAACATGAGGGTAACAAGCACCTCTTTAATTTATAGCCTGCAGATCACTTACCCTGTAACTGTCACCATATGTTCAGTTACTTTCATTATCATGGAATTTTAGTTTGTTTTCATGTTCCTCATGTGTTCCTTTGTTCAGTTCTCCTGCTCCTCATTATTAGTTCATATTTGTCAGCTGTGATCCATAATCATCCTCATTTGTGTTATATAAGTTGGTCCCTCACATTCATTCACTGTCTGATCACCGTTACCCTAACTGTGCGTTCACACCACCGCCGACTTGAGCTTCCAAAGTTACCAGAAGTCATTCATTTTCAATGGAAGCTGGCTTCTCTCAGCTGCAAGGAGCGTCAAATTCCTCGGCGTCGCGTTTTGGGCGTTTTGGGAGTTTTGAGCGTTTTGAGCGTCAATCTGAAAGTTGAGAGAAGCTCAACTTTATGGTAATGAGCTATGACGCGGTTCAGCGGCAAGCAGCGGCAAAACGCCAGCAACCATAGACGTCCTTCGCGCTGGCTGATTCCGGAGAAACATACGATGTAAACTTTCGTTCCTACCAAAACATTAGTTCCGAGAAAAAAATATTAATTGCAGAGAGAGAGAGAGAGAGAGAGAGAGAGAGAGAGAGAGAGAGAGAGAGAGAGAGAGAGAGAGCGCCCCGGCCGCACGCGCGCTTAGGCCGGTGACACACTGGATGCGTGGCGTAAGCGTCTCAGCTGCGTGGCGTGTCCGTTTTTATTTCGGCTCCCATGTTAACAGGTTAGAGCTTGCACACTGCGTGCGTGACACGCGCGGCTCAACGCGTGCTTGCTAGAAATAGAACCGACGCCTATTTTTCACGCGACACGCAAGCGTCTTGGAAGCGTTTCCAAGCAAAATTGAATAGGAAAAGATGTTTATATGAAATTTTGACACGAATACATATTAATAAATGTCATTTTGATGTTTGAAAGTGTCTAGGGTTTGACATAAATGCAAATATAAATGCAATTTAAAAAAATATTATCGATTTTCAAATACTGCACCTGTCAATACAGAATGAAATATTCTATAGTCTATATTGCCGTTAACACTGCCGACGTTGTCTTTGCTGCTATATATTTGTTTAACATGAAGTATAGGCCTTCCACAACTCTCTCCCCATATGTCAAATATATCACCAATATGTCACCTAGCAGCAGCAGCGCCGCGTCAGACATGCTTCTGGTGTGCAAAGACATGGAAAACGCGATGCAGCCGCCACGCAGCTGACACGCAACAGAAACGCCACGCTCACGCCACGCATCCAGTGTGTCACCGGCCTTACTCACCCGAGCGCTGTCTTGAATGCAGCTCTCTCTCTCTCTCGCACATATTAATCAAAATCAATTGATACAATGGTGTCGAAAAAAAAACTCTCCAGGGATGAAATGTTTTCTGTGTTGACAAATCTTGCGCGATATCCTAAATTGCCGAATGCATTGCTTGTTTTTTCTGTTTACATTTCATGGTGTGACACTTCTCTTCTCCCATGATCGAACACAGAATGCTGCTACGTCAGAGCGGCCAAAGCGTCAACAAGCTTCCCCGTACTTTTTGACAAGCGTCTTTGACTGGGCGGCCAGAGCTTCTTTGCAGCTCAAGTCGGCGGCGGTGTGAACGCACAGTTAGTGTGTGTTGCCCAGCCTGATATTTGTCATTAAACTTCATGTTGGAACTTTATTCTTCTGCCTTCTTCTGTCTGCCTGAAACCACACGTGACAGATGATCGGACTAGTGGTGGTGAAATGAAGCTTTGTGAAGCACTGGGGCTTTCCCCCTCCACTGTATCATAAAATGGTTCATTACTCGAAGCTTTTCAACACGTTGCACACTAACGACATCTTGTGGTCAAAAGGTGTAAAAGCTGCCTTTCTGTCCCAGAAGACCTTTTTTTAATTTATTTTTTTAATTTAATATATCACGTTGTGCTCTGTAAACCACAAAGCAATACAATTAATCATCATAATTCATGTGTTAGTGTTGATGTAGTTCTTATACAATGTATAACAAACAACTGTATGAATTAATTTATGAAAAAAATACTAATAAATGTGACTAATTCACTTGTACAGAAACAATTCTTATGAATCTGCTTTGATCTACAAATACAGCCTTATTCACATAAACTTTAGCCTCAGTCCTAATCCTACGAGTTCATAGGCAAGGCTCATATAGGCATATATAATCAAATTAAAAGAAAATCGTGTGGAATGGTGAAGTGCTTGTGAACTGGGGAGCTAACATTTTATTTTGTGGGTAATTTAATAAATTCAAGTTTTTTATTAAGGAACAGGACTTGTTCAACAGTGTGAGGGCTAAGTCTATTTCTTTTTTTATTTACTACTTCCGAAGGGAATGACACTCGAAACCTGCTCAAGGGGTTTGCACTATTTTTTAATCTGAATACGAAGCAGTCACATGACTGTGTGTGGAAACGAAGCTTCGGGCATCACAGATCACGTGGTTATGGCAAAACAAATTAAGCTCTGATACACTGCTTCAATGTGTGATGTTTATTTTTTTTTGATACAAGCTTCGAAGCCTCTGTGCCAAACGTCACATCACTAGATCAGACCACCCAAAAATGGACGAACGGAAAGTTTGTCGTCCTGGCTCAGGAGAGCCATACCTTTTTTTCATTTGTCAAGGATTTTCTTTCTAACAGCTGCCTGGACGATGAGACCCTAAAGACCCTATTCCGGATTGGAGGCAACGTTTCAACAGCATATCGACCTCCCAGACACCACAGGGCTGGACTGGAGGGAAGCCATCATTCGGAGTCTGGAGAGCATCGCATCCCAATTCAGAACCCATTCAGAGCAAATTTAAACCCAAGCGACTGTGGAAAAGTCATGAGAGCCCCCCGCAGACAGAGCAACACCACTCGCCGCCACGAATGAGCCCGAGACACCAGCGGTCGAGGACTGGCTGATGGACAATGGAGACTTGTCTGTTCCCAGACGGTACACAGCAAAAAGTCCAGTGTTAAATTAACTCTCCTGGGAGTTTATATGGCTCCAGAGTCAGTGTTAAAATATGAGTGTTAAATTAACACTCAAGAGTGTTAAAGGTAATGAGCTAATTAAGTGATTCATTGAGTGATGATTGACCATTATTGAAGACACCTGATGTTAGCAAGCAGAATAACTGAAGGAGAAAATCGAATTTTTTAAGACACCGTTATGGAGATCAGTGTTTGCTTTAGTTGGGCTCTTGACCCTTAAATCATTAGCTTTAGATCTTGTTTGGCTGTTGTATCTGAGTTATAACTCTCAGATGAACAAAGAACAAAGGTGATCAGGTGGTGTTGGTTATGATTTGATAATCATAATTTGACCTGAATATCAACTCTCATTTAGAGAGTCAGGCTTACCTTGTTGATTACAGTAGCCTGTGATTCTACAGCAAATGATTTTTATCATTATCAATATAATCCAAAATATTTCTTAAAAAATGTTCTGATTAAAATACTTAGAAAATTACTTTATTTAGACTCACTGGCATCAAGAATCAGCCTGTGAATCTCAACAATGGTGACAATAATAAAGCATGTTTGCAGTGCATTCTGGGTGCCACCAATCAAAACTCATTCATGGCTCCCATCATGCATTGCGGTATGAATAAATTATGATCTGAATTGTCTTACTAATTTCCTTTTCTTAATTGAATATTCTGTTTGTCACCATAGTTGAGATTCATACACTGATTATTGATCTTGGTCTGTGTGTGCCTAAAAGAAAGATTTTATTTTTATCAGAACAACTTTTACAAAATCCTTTACACTAGTTAGAAAAAAAGATATTATGCTGTAGAATCACAGTGATGCTGTAATCAACAATATACATTTAAGTCAGAGATTAGACTTTAAATGAGTTCAGTGATTCAGGTGAAATTATGATTACGTCAAAACATAACCAACAAAACCTGATCAACTTTCTCTTTGTTCATCTGGCCGTTATAACTCAGATACAACAGCGAAAAATAATCTAATGTTTACAGTTTATGGGTCAAGAGCCCAACTAAAGCAAACACTGATCTCCATAACGGTGTCTTAAAAAAATAGATTTTCTCCTTTGGTGATTCTGCTTGTTAACATCAGGTGTCTTCAATATTGGTAAATTATCACTCAATTAATCACTTAATGAGCTCATTAACTTTAACACTCTTGAGTGTTAATTTAACACTCATATTTTAACACTGACTCTGGAGCCATATAAACTCCCAGGAGAGTTAATTTAACACTGGACTTTTTGCTGTGTACCTGAATCCTTTTTGGACCATGAGAATTGTCTGGACAATATTCTGTCAGTTCGTTCGGAAGAACCACTGTTGTTGGACTGGGAGCATTTATTTTCATTAACCTGCATAGACTGTGTCATTGTGACTGTGGCTTTAGCAAGTCTCCTCTCTCCGCTTCCACAATGCTCAGCCAGTCCTCCAGCCCCATCGCTACTAGATATCTGCAGCCCTGCGCCGTCTCTGGGGATGCCCTGCCAGGACGTCGAGCCGCAGGTCATGCAATCACTAGCAGCGCCTGTCCTAGAGGATCCTGCGGCTCCACCTCTCGCCTTCGACCTCTTTACTCCATCTCGGCCTGTCTGCTACGCCCTGGCTCCTCCCACCTTTGACTCAACCAGAGACCCTCAGCCTAGTGGCTCTTCCGGGTTCTGAAACTGCATGCATGGCCATATTTAGAGTTTCAATAAAGTGACACAACATGGTCACTGTGAAAATGAAAAGCATAGAAGATCTCATATTATAAAACCTTCAGACATGAGGATGAAACTTCAGTATTCTATTACTCTGTTAATTATTCTTAGTGTTTGTTTTATTATAAAATTGCTATTAATTAGTCAAGATTTATCAAATGCACAATTAATCAATTATTTTCTTGGTTCTTTAGTATCCGGACATCATCAGTCTTTTAAACAATAAACAAGTTATGTCACAATATTTAAAAAGATAAATTTGCTAAAATGAACCTAATTAAACTGTTCCTTGCACATACTGTAGCTCCTCTGGAAGCTTCCTCACTCCACGTTCCTCACAGTGCATTAAATATGCACAGAAGTTTGAAAACATTATAATGACTGAGGTTCACCAGTTTCACTTTTATCACTTTAGTCTAATGTTGTCTCTGATGTTGCCATGTTTAAACTTTGCCTCTGCTATCGGCACTGGCTGAAGTGTCATCATATCCTGTGTTAAATATAACGTGTTGACCACATAAAAACCCAACGCTGGTTTTAGTGTTCATTCGTCACTGGTCATGAGTGTTGGTGAAACGGGTAAGAGCATCATTTACTAATCCATCTTTAGATTCAAAAGTGCATGTGTTAATGCAGTCAGTCATTTGGTTGCTGTTGATCTGATGAGCTTCAACACCATTCGTAATTCAATGAAAACTGATGATTATTTCTATAGATGAAGCTCATATATCACATGATTCCTGACATGAGGAATATCTTCTGTTCATCTAATGATCAGTTCATTTACACACTGATGCTGTGCATTAATAATCTTCAGATGTGCAAAGATCTTATTAACACACAGAGCTGTTTAGGGTGATGAACATACACTGTTTATGAGCATATAAGTGATGTTTAATGCTGTATTATAGATATATGTTATGCTGATGTGGGTCAGAATGGCTCCTCCTCTTCCTCTGATCTTCTTTCTGCTCATGATTCACGGTGAGTCTCGCTTACATTTCATGTGTGCGTGTGTGTGCGTAAGAGTGTATACAATCCTTATATCAAAGGCTAGTTATTATCACTTTTAAAAGTTCCAGCATTGCCTCTAAATGCTCTCTCATTGTAGTGTGAATATTTTACATATAAGCCTTATACTATCTGCTAGCAATATGAATACTGGGAGCACCGTTATGAATATTGAGGTTAAGACAAAAAACAACAACAATCATCAATGTATTTCAACATTGTAACTTTAGTGCAACTTACTTTAGTGCAACATTCATTTGAAAACGTTCATTTTTAGTGCAAAATTCATTTGAACACATTCATTTTTAATGCAGTATGCATTGAACACACTGAACATGAAGGTAAACATTTAGGATAGAGGTAGCCGGATGAACATGCTTTCAAGTAGGCTATAGGCCTACACTGACTGACTGAACAACAAAATAAAATAGGTTGTAGAACAAAGAGCAAAGCAATGCCTTGAATGATCATACCTTGAATAACATCTTTTCCTGGAACATTTAGGACATTTTGATGTTTTTTTTTTTTAGCTTCTTCCTAGACTCCCACGTACTGTTTGTTTGTAACTGTATGCAACCACTTGGAAAGTTAGGTAGAATTAGTTAGCTAGCTAGTCTTTGTGTGTGTGTGTGTGTGTGTGTGTGTGTGTGTGTGTGTGTGTGTGTGTGTGTGTGTGTGTGTGTGTGTTTCTGTGTGTAAAATTAGGTAGAAAGTAAGGTAGCAGCAGAAAGTAAGGTAGAACAGTTAGCCTATGTGTATTAGTATGTAGATACAATGGGTTATCCCACCGGTCACTATTGTTGCCGTTGACATGTTTGTGAGTTCTATGAACACATTAAACAAAGTTGAGTAATTGCAAATGCATATATCAATACTAGACACCTTAAACATGATGTGTAACAAAAATCTATGTCCTATCTTTATGTTAACATACTTTACCACCCTTTTCTTTGGGAGCTTTCTTGCTGCCATCCTCTTCTCTTGGCGCAAACAGGAAGTAAACAGCTCTGGTCATGTGACAATTTACAGTAAACATGCGACACTGCACATATTTCATTGAGACCCTTTATTATTTCAATATCTGCTGGAATCGATTGATAGATCATTTAGTAACATTTTTATAGCCTTAGAAATGAAACCTTTTTTTATGGTCACTATTGTGACCGGTGGGATTAAATGGGTGTTAATGAGCAGTTTTCTGTGGTATGTTGATGTATTTCCTTTTGAAACAGGAAGTTTGGGTGAGGCATGTCAATGGGCTTGTCTATTTTATAAATATCCAGTAGTTTTTAGTTACGTCACAGTCTTGAACATGAGTTGCTAATTTGCTGCTTGCTAGTCATTGTCCGGTGGTTCAGGGGAGGGACTTTCTCACTGGACAAACATCAGTGTATAGCCAGATCATATTATATATATATTTTGATATCATTGATTCTTTAAACTATTGATGATTATTTTCTTAGTCTTAATTGTCATGTATTTGAAGTGTTCCTTCTGTTGAAAGCATGTTGTTTATGACTGACACCTTAGTTCTGTTTTCACACTTCTGTTTCTGTGTTTATTTCTGCATCATCCTCCATCAAAGTGTATGAAGTAATTCACACTGAGAATTTATCACTCAGTAGATTCTGAAAAAATAAGCTTTTATTTCCTGTAATGAGTCACTCAAAATATTGTGTTTTTAAATTGTAAAGTATTGTCATATTTTCATGGTCTGTTGTAACTGATAACACATTTTCATCATGAATTCTGTGTTTCAGGGGTTTCTAGTGATGCTTGGAGTGTGAGTTACAGTCCTTCACGCATCTGTGCACTAAAGGACTCAACAGTGATAGTGAGATGCACTTATACATACCCTACTGGACATCAGATCGAGAAAGTGTTCTGGAGCAAAACACATGTAGAGTTTCCAGATCTGTCTAATGACCCTGAATACAGTCAGAGGCTTCAGTATCTGGGAGATAAACAGCAGAACTGCACCGTCAGACTGAGTCATGTGACACTGAAGGATTCACACATGTACTATTTCAGATTCATCACTGATAAAGCTGATGTGAAATGGATTGGTGTTCCAGGAGTGACTCTTACTGTCACAGGTGACTTAGATGAGGTTTATCTCTTCTTCTGTGCATTATGTTGAATAATAATCAGTGTATGACAGCAGCACTAGATATAATGTGTGTGTTGTGTTCAGATCTTCAGGTGGAGTCTCCTGAGAGAGTGACAGAGGGAGATTCAGTCACTCTGAGATGTAAAAGCAGCTGCGCTCTGACTGACAGAGCAACATTCATCTGGTACAGAAACTCACAGCCATTAACTGAGAGAAGAGACAGAAACAATGAACTCCTGCTGCAGTCAGTCAGAAGAGAGGATTCAGGCAGATATAGCTGTGCTGTAGATGGACACACTCACATCTCTCCTGATGTCCAGCTCAATGTCATGTGTGAGTACAGATTGACAGATTAATTTGTTCTTCTAAAAAAACAGAGATTGTGCTTAAATGAGATGATTTAGATATTGAATTTTTGTCCTGTGTTAGATCCTCCAAAAAACGTCTCAGTGTTTATCAGCATTAAACAGTGAAAAATTAAACTGGGATGTTTGCTGAAATTGTCCAATAATAACCAACTGCAGTCTTTCCTAGAACATTTTCCACCAGCCGTCTCTGATAAATACTTTTACCTGACATCTGTAGATCCTCCAGTGAAACCTGTGATCTCCATCAGTCCATCTGGTGTAATAGTGGAGGGAGATTCAGTGACTCTGTGATTTATAAATCTCAACTAAGTGTGATGTCAAATTTTATTTGTTAATGTTTTGTTTGTTTGTTTGTTTGTTTGTTTCAGATCCTCCCAGGAGCGTCTCAGTGTCCATCAGTCCATCTGTTGTAATAGTGGAGGGAGATTCAGTGACTCTGAACTGCATCAGTGACTCAAACCCTCCTGCACAAATCAGCTGGTTTAAAGGAGGAACGATTGTAGGATCTGGAAGAATCTTCAACATCTCAAAGATCAGCTCTGATGACAGTGGAGAATACAAGTGCAAGTCCATCAATGAACATGGAGAGAAATACTCTGATAATGTGACTTTAAACGTCATGTGTGAGTTAATGATCACCTGCACATTGTTAAAAAACCTAAAATTCATAAGTATTTGTTATGAATTAAAATTTTTGTCTTTAGATCCTCCCAGGAGCGTCTCAGTGTTGATGAGTGGATCTGATGTAATAGTGGAGGGAGATTCAGTGACTCTGAACTGCATCAGTGACTCAAACCCTCCTGCTCTGAACTTCAGCTGGTTTAAGGAGAATGAACCCTCAGCTGTTGGATCTGGACAGAGTTTCAGTGCACTACAGAGTGGACGCTTCTACTGTCAGGCTCACAATCAACATGGATCTCAGAGATCAGACGCTGTAACTGTCACAGGTGAAGCTTTTATTAACACACTCCTGTATCTTCACATCATTCATCAGTTTGGAGAGTTAATCATGATGATCTTCCTCTTTCAGTTCATCATGTTGCTGGTAGGAATGTGATTGTGATCACAGCGGTATCTGGAGGATTATTCTTCATCATCATCTTCATCATCATCTTTATCCTGTTTATAATGTGAGTTTAATAAAATAAACTGCAGTGATTTTATAAATTCACTTTTGGTCTGATGTAAAAGGAAATTATTCATTTGTGTTTTATTAGTAATCTTCAAAAACAGCATTCATATTTTCATTTAAATTGATACATTTATCCATATGCTGTTAATGTCTGTGATTATAACAGGAAGAAACGAAGGAGTGTTAAATCTGAAGATCTCACAGTGAAAGATGTAAATCTAAACATGATGTCAGAAGAAACAGAGGATCCACGAACAAAGGCAAGTTCTTGCAATAGTCTTTAATGAAGAATTAACACAGGCAGTCTGTCGTGCAACGACACAGAACTGGAATAAACTCACAGTCAGTGTACAGTAGGTCAGCAGAAACAGAAGACTATTGGTGATAGTTTGCAGAGCTGGTAATTCAGGGCCATGGGCGTCAGTTTGGTTTGAAATGTGCTGGGGATTTTTTTTTCTCTTTCGCACAGGTCATGTTTTGAAAGATGATGTCCTGTAGCTTACTAATGTAATACAAATGTTTAATAAAAAAGCGTTGCTAACACAATGCTAAATCATAAATCAGATGTATGAACAATAACATAACGATGTCCAACAATCAATTTAAATAGTACATTGTGTTTAATTTGTCGTTTAATGAGGTCTAATATATGTTGTTAGTGGTGAGAATTTTCACGTGAATAAATACATAGATCCGATTAATTTAAGTGTGTTTTTAAATGGTCCAGTGGCAGAACTTTTGCCAAGCGTGTCAGAGGTTCCGGGTTCTAATTCGCATTCGTATAGTTTTTTTTTTTTTTTTTTTCTCATCAAAACCGATTATGTTCATCAGTGGTTGTATATCAGGCAGGGACACGTTTGTGTGCATTTTGTTTTGTAATTTCACTGGCACGAATATAGAGTCTCCAAATCGGATTGAAGCGTGCATCCGAGTGAAGACTGTGTGCGAGCCACAAGAGAACACAGTATCCGCGCCACTAATCGCAGCGGCAAAAAGCACTTTGATCACTTGATTTAAAAAACAACACATTTCAGCGCTAGACAGGGTTGCCAGGTCCCAGAAATATTTCCAGCCCAATGACAACTCAAAACCTGCCCAAAAGGAATGAAAACTATCCCAATTTTCCAGTGTCCAATCAGATTAGACAACGGCTGGATTCCCACAAAGGGCCTTAAAATAAATGTATATATGTATAAGTTTAAAGTTTTGGCCTTTTGTCTTAACCAAATTCTTAATATCACACAGTGTTTTTTTTATTTATTTTTTTATACACAATCTCATACAATCAAGGTCAAATAAGAACATGTCCTCTCTGATATTTTCTGACCCTAGTCAGAAGTACTAACTTGTACTTACTTTTTCTCCTCTCATCACTTCTCTCTGATGCTTTTCTCTCCAGATATGCGGTTGTTCTGTTTACACACAAGCACCAATATTAAAATTAACACACTGTTAAACTAAATTAACATACACTGGCTTTTATCAATATTATTACCAATATGCTTACTGGGTGAACTTGAACACTTGTCACCTCATCACTTTGTTTTTGTTGTTGTTTGTCTTCTCTTTTTTCAGAACTTTTCACAACATTTTCTTCTTAGATGGTCTAACTGGAGCCTCATTTTGATTACAGCTTTGAACATAACTATACAATCACAGGGCTGTTTTATTTTAGACATTTGTGCTCTCTTCCCCACCCTTCTCAGGTGGTGCTGAATAGATTTCAGCAGTAAAGAGAGAAAGCATCCGTGGTGATGGTTTAAACTCATGGCAGCATATGTTTCTTCTTTGCATGTAAGCTCGAATCCTCATTATATTTAGCAAAGAATTCTGCTCTAGCCTGTTTCGTAGCTTGTTCTTTATCAGTGACATTTGGGAAAATGAATGTTCAACTGCTGCATTGCTGAATGGTAGAGCAAGAAGACTCAATGCAAAATTTCCAAGATCTTCAAAGTTTCTATCACCTGCAGTATCTGTGTATGCAGAAACTTCTACCCAGAAGTCCTCGGTTTTGCCATCTTCTGCATTGTTCCATTCTCCACTGTTGCTCTGCTTTTCCTACATCTCCCTTAAAGAGGTGGAAAAAGGGAAGATCATCAATCCTTGGCTTACTTGACGACAGAGCATGACTCGGTGACAGGAATTTGAGAGCCTCTAACTGTTTAATGTTATCTGGAAGTCTCTTCCTAATTTCCTTAGATAACTCTAGCATGTAGTCCCTGCACCTGCGTTTCATGTCCTGTTCAGCTAGGTCACTTATTCCATTGGCTTCAAACAAAGCAAGACGGAAGTGCACCCCAAAGTCTACGGCATCAAGTGGCAAAAGATTCTCATCAGAAAGGTTAAACTCCATGATGTCTTGCCAGCTCTGGAATGTCTTCGGCAAACCTATGCGCTCAAGCAGGGACCGGTAAAATGTTAGAAGTTCCGTTAGAAGTTTTGCAGGATCAGGTTTGTCAAGTTGAAAGATTGTATTAAGTCTGTTTAACTCTGACACAATTGGTTGGAGGAATTTCAGGAATATCAGGTTAATATTGTCGCTATACATTTGGTACAGCAGTTTCCGCAGCATAGCTCCTCTCACTGTCTTTTGTCAACTGAAAATGCAACTTAAGCTCCACATACTGTGAAAGGATCCGGTTGATGCACTCACTACTGGCGAGCCACCTAGTGTCAGACAGTTGCAGAATCTTCAGCGGGCTTTCACCTACATTTATGGTTTTGTACAGTTCAGAATATTTTTGGAGACGCTGGGTGGCATTTGAAAACCAACTGTAGGTCTGAGAAACCATGTACTCAACATTTCTAGGGAGGACACTGACAGCTTTTGATGCACAGAGCTGAAGAGAGCGGCACACACACTTTATGTAGACAATATGAGGATTGCGGTCACATAATTTCTGTAGAACTGAATTATGTTGTCCACACATTGTGTTACAGCCATCAGTTGCAAGACCGATACAATTCAGTATGGACAATTTGTTTTCATCCAACAATTTGAATAAAGCATTTGCTATGGTCAGTGAATCACCAGCTACTATATTGATCATTCCTGCAAAAGTGCTAATGATTCGTGAGAGCTTTTTGCTGTAATATCTGATGACTATACACAGTTGTTTTTTGGTTGTGACATCAGTGCTCTCATCAACAATAAGAGAGTATGGTCCACTTCCTACATCCTCCAGAAGGTCTTCATGTACTACTGGTCCATTTCTAATGCCTTTTTTTGAAATTTCTTCCACAACACTTCCTAAGTGGTCAACAGTTGAAGTGCTTGAGTGACAAGCAACGTGGGCAGGCATCTTCAACTCTGCCTCTTTCACAGGTACATTATTTCTTAGAAAGGAACTGCCTGTGTCAAATAATGTTCTGGCATTTGAGAAAGGAGCTACATTTTTTTATGTTTTTCAGTCGCAGCAGATTCACCGTGGTGAGCTCTTACTTCACATTTGCAATATTTGCAGAACGCTTTTCTATCGTCATTTGGAACACTTCGAATCCACTCCTTTAATCCTTTCTCTGTCTCCCATTCTTTGCGATACTTCTTTCCATACTTTCCCCATTTACCTGACATTTTAGAATGCTGCTTGTTCATCCACGGACAACCGAACCGACGCTTCTGCAACGCTCTCATGTGAGTGACGTGATGATGCTTGATTTGTGATGTTGAGTCAAAAGCACATGTGATACGCTTAAGCCTGTTTTATACTTCTGCGTCAGACCTACGCCGAAGCCTCTACGCTGTAGGCAACGCGTTGGTTTTCATTTATACTTCTGCGTCGTTGTCCGCGTTGACGCACAATTATACTTGCAGAGGGAATATGTGAAACCTGAGGGAGGGGTTCTAGCAGACCAATCACAGCGCTTGTGTCCGCGTAGAGTTGACGCGTTGTTACATTTTTGGAGAGGTGCACGTCAGGGTACGCCGAAGGGTACGCGCGCTACACACAGCCTACGGTGTAGCTACGGCGTGAGTTCGACGCAGAAGTATAAAACAGGCTTTACTCGTGTCTCGCGAGCAGCAGCGGTTGTTGCCAAGTATTCATTCCCTGGGATCAACACCCACTAATAAAAGGTTTACTTTTCATTTTATCTTTGTCTACAAAAACCGCTACCCTGGCAACCATGGCACTAGATCGCCTCTTATTTAATAAACAAACTAAATGAAAGCTCTGCTAGTTAACTGGAGATGTTTTATTTATTTGTATTGGTTCGTGCCGCGAGATGTTTCAAAAGTGGTGGGGACAATATCGACCTTAGCAAAAAGTGGTGGGGACATGTCCCACCCGCAAATGATGCCTATACGTAGGGCAGTAACACAGTCCTTGTAAGTGTCCGCAAAGCTGCAGAGAGAAAACAGCAGAAGGCCAGCAGGGTGACAGGGCAGAGAAAGCACAAAAGACTAGCACAACTCCTCTAGACTAGACAAGATAACACAAGCTAAATCTTCATGGAGATGACATAAAACACAGGCATGACTCACGTACACACGTAATAATCTGACAAATAACAAGGGGAACAAACGAGAAAGTAATGACACTAAAGTGAGAACAGGTGTCAGAGAAGTAGCGCAAATGCTAATTACAACGATGAACAGGTGAGAAAATAGACAGAGAGAGACAGAGAGAGAGAGAAGCTCATGACACATGACTTCACAAAAGCAGAGAATGAATCGATCAGCCGTTATCTGTGTTTCAGACTGTAAATGTACAGGAAACTAACATTATCAATTGCTAGTCTATATAAATTGTTAGTCTTTATCAATAATATCCAGTAAAAACATTCATAAACTAATATGTCTTTCTTTTTAGACCAGTGATTCTCAAACTGTATGTACAGCGCCCTCAGGTGGTGTGACACATGAAGAAAGAAATCACTTTTGATATGAAAAAAAAATCACTTATTTTTTTACATGGTGTCGTTAAAATGTCTGATATAGTTACAGTTTTAATATAGATTTATTTTCTAATAATGTGATAATCATTAGTATATTTACAATCAGTTTGATTATTTCACTTCTGATACTCATTCTGTCCTTTTCTTCTCCTGCAATCAACAAGCCTCTTTCTGAACCGGATTCAGCCAATGACGCTCTGTACGCCAGTGTGAAACCCAGAAGATTCAGAGGGAAAACTCCTGAATCCAGAGATACTGAGGAGATCCAGTACGCAACTGTCCAACATCACATAAAGACAAAGATGAAGAGAGCAGAGAATGAATGTCAATATGATGATATAAGAGTTCATCAGCCTGATGCTGCAGTGAGGTGAGAAAAACAACTTAACCATCTTACCAATTTAACCAGTACTAACCAGGGCCGGAGTGGGGCCACTTTTCAGCCCGGGAGTTTCAGGCCCAAGACTTTTTCCATGGTGGAATTCCAAATTAGCACTTTTTCCAAATTGGATAAATGAAGCAATAGTTCGGCTCTTACTATTGTGTAGTTTGTATTAAAGGGATACTCCACTTTAAAATGAAAATTCTGTCATCATATACTCACCCTCATGTTGTTTCAAACCTGTATGAATTTCTTTCTTCTGCTGAACAGAAAGGAAGATATTTAGAAGAATATCAGTAACCAGACAGTTTCTGGTCTCATTGACTTCCATAGTAGGAAAAAATATATACTATGGAAGTCAATGATACCAGAAACTGTCTGGTTACGGATATTCTTCTAAATATCTTTCTTTCTGTTCAGCAGAAGAAAGAAATTCATACAGGTTTGAAACAACATGAGGGTGAGTATATGATGACAGAATTTTCATTTTAAAGTGGAGTAGCTATCCCTTTAATACCATGGTTCAACAAATAATGTAAAGGTTAAATAATAATTCACTTAGACTTTAGAAGCAATTGACAATTAGCACTTTAGACAATTGCGACTTTATTTCACACAATTCGGACTTTATATCTTGCAATTCTGACTTTATAACACGCAATTGTGACTTTATTTCACGCAATTGCGACTTTAATTCACGCAATTCTGACTTTATAACACGCAATTGCGACTTTATTTCACGCAATTCTGACTTTATATCTCGCAATTCTGAGAAATAAAGTAATGTAAAGAGATGTAAACTCGCAATGTGAGATAAAAAAGTCGCAATTATCTTTTAAATTTTTTTATTTTGTGGCGGAAACAAGCTTCCATACCTCCTGGCCTCTTCCTCCCATCCATCCTCCCTGATTTTGATGCGTTATGGTAGGGCCGGCCCAGCTATCAGTAGGCGCCGGCGGTGCCGCGGTAGCCTACTCCTGAGAAAACGTTTTGGAAAAGACGGGCTATGGACCCAACCAACTTTATAGGAGGGGAGGGGAGAACTCCCTCACATGGTACAACCCATTCAGAGGCTGCGCGCTGCGGCTGCGGTGTCAGAATGCGGAACGTGTGTAGCCTAATATAACTAACGTGACAAATGTGAAAAAATAAAATAAAAATCCTGGACCGGCCCAAAAGTGAAGCGGCCCACCGGGAATTCTCCCGATTCTCCCGATTACCCACTCCGGGCCAGGTACTAACTTAACCAGTAACAGCTTAACCACTACTAACTTAACCAGCACCAGCTTAACCAGCAGAGGTGGGTAATCCAGGGGCCAAAGAGTAAAAGTCCTGCCATATGTTTATTCCACCCATAAACTCAGTCATCTGATTTCACTAATTAGTTCTCTCTCCTGCTGAATTAGCAAATCCAGGTGATTGGAACAAAATACTGAGGAGGACTTTTACTTTCTGATCCTGGATTTACACCTCTGCATAGCAATGCCACATGTCAGCCAAGAGCAAAGAAATAAACCAGAACTGGACCTTATCGTTGCCAAAATAATCTGTGTATATTAAATATGGAGTAATTTCAGCCACAGCCTCAGATGAAATCAACTGAAGAGAAAAGAAGACATTAAATCTGTGAAGATCTCAGCAGAGGAGGATTAAACAACTCCACAAACAGCATTACCAGCTTCACTTATTACTAACCAGACTGACTTTATTTCTGTCAGACGTCTACAGAAGTTTTTTATTGAGAATTAACAGAGGTTTAACTCTAATGTGTTTCATTTGAAGTCACCATAAGAGTGATTAGTGTTTCCATTAGTTGGGCTCTTAACTCTTATTATACCTTTTGTCTTTTTTGGCCGCTGTGACAGAGTGTTTGTCAAACACATTTGCAGCAGCAAAGAAAGCAAAAGTGAAATGAGATCAGGTGATGATGGTTACCTGTTGATGGTTTTATAATCATCATGATATAGACTGATTCACTGAGGTTTTTATCATTTAAAATATATGTTGTTCCAATAATATTTTCACGTCACAAACCCTGTGTTACGGCAGCATGAGATCCAGAAATATAACAATCGGTTTAAATCTTTTAACAAACATGAAATTTAAAAATTAGTTTTTGCTGACACACACAGATATCAACAATCAGCGTATGAATCTCAACAATGGTGACAATCACAAATATTTAGATAAACAGATTAATTCAGAACATCACTGAAAAGCTACTAATTCACAAAAAACCAACAGCAAAAAAATAAAAGCAAATATTTAGAATCAAACAAAATTATAGGTCAATTCAGCTGCATAATTTATTCATGTTGCAATGCATGCTGGGAGTTTTGTACTATGCTGGTACCCAGCATGCATTGCAGTAAATTACTTTTGATTGTCACCATTGTTGAGATTCATACGCTGATTGTTGATGTCTGTGTGTGTCATATTAAACTGACTTTTTTGTGCTCATGTCTGTTAAAGTCTTCTAACTTACTGTTATAATATTGCTGGATCTCATGCTGCAGTAACACAGGGTTTGTGTTGTGAAAAAATATTAATGTGATAACATAATTGTTAGATTATAAAAACCTCAGTGAATCAGTCTATTTCATGATGATTATAAAATCATCAACAGGTAACCATCATCACCTGATATCATTTCACTTTAGCTTTCTTTGCAGCTGCAAATGTGTTTGACAAACACACTGTCACAGCGGCCAAAGAAGTTAAAAGGTATAATAAGAGTTAAGAGCCCAACTAATGGAAACACTATTCACTCTTATGGTGACTTCAAATGAAACACATTAGAGTTAAACCTCTGTTAATTCTCAATAAAAAACTTTTGTAGACGTCTGACAGAAATAAAGTCAGTCTGGTTAGTAATAAGTGAAGCTGGTAATGCTGTTTGTGGAGTTGTTTAATCCTCCTCTGCTGAGATCTTCACAGATTTAATGTCTTCTTTTCTCTTCAGTTGATTTAATCTGAGGCTGTGGCTGAAATTACTCCATATTTAATATACACAGATTATTTTGGCTACGATAAGGTCCAGTTCTGGTTTATTTCTTTGCTCTTGGCTGACATGTGGCATTGCTATGCAGAGGTGTAAAGTCCAGGTTCAGAAAGTAAAAGTCCTCCTCAGTATTTTGTTCCAATCACCTGGATTTGCTAATTCAGCAGGAGAGAGAACTAATTAGTGAAATCAGCTGATTGAGTTTATGGGTGGAATAAACATATGGCAGGACTTTTACTCTTTGGCCCTGGATTACCCACCTCTGACTGTATGTCTAATGAGCTAAATATGGTTAATATCTAAATGTAACTTTATATAAATTACACAACAGCATATATCACTCAGTCTCCTGTATATAAAAACCTACGTTCAATATAATTATTCTACAGTAGGCCATATATCATGACTTGTCATCTGATCCAACTATGTGTGTTATTAAGTCTTCTGTAGGCTGAGTGAAGAGAGTGAAGCGTGGAGATATTTGAATTCGTAGTGCAGATCATTCAACTGTCTATCGTTACACTGCAACGTTTATATTTAAATGAACACTAAATTAGTCAAAGTCTATGGACAGAACGGTTATTAATGTGTAAGTCGTCGTCGTCGTATATCCCCCTACTGGATGCATTAGGAACAGCAGGGGCGTAAAACTGCCTGGGCCGCAGAGGTGGGTAATCCAGGGGCCAAAGAGTAAAAGTCCTTGCCATATGTTTATTCCACCCATAAACTCAGTCATCTGATTTCACTAATTAGTTCTCTCTCCTGCTGAATTAGCAAATCCAGGTGATTGGAACAAAATACTGAGGAGGACTTTTACTTTCTGAACCTGGACTTTACACCTCTGCATAGCAATGCCACATGTCAGCCAAGAGCAAAGAAATAAACCAGAACTGGACCTTATCGTAGCCAAAATAATCTGTGTATATTAAATATGGAGTAATTTCAGCCACAGCCTCAGATGAAATCAACTGAAGAGAAAAGAAGACATTAAATCTGTGAAGATCTCAGCAGAGGAGGATTAAACAACTCCACAAACAGCATTACCAGCTTCACTTATTACTAACCAGACTGACTTTATTTCTGTCAGACGTCTACAAAAGTTTTTTATTGAGAATTAACAGAGGTTTAACTCTAATGTGTTTCATTTGAAATCACCATAAGAGTGAATAGTGTTTCCATTAGTTGGGCTCTTAACTCGTATTATATCTTTTGTCTTTTTTGGCCGCTGTGACAGAGTGTTTGTCAAACACATTTGCAGCTGCAAAGAAAGCTAAAGTGAAATGAGATCAGGTGATGATGGTTACCTGTTGATGGTTTTATAATCATCATGATATAGACTGATTCACTGAGGTTTTTATAATTTAAAATATATGTTGTTCCATTAATATTTTCACGTCACAAACTCTGTGTTACTGCAGCATGAGATCCAGAAATATAACAATCGGTTTAAATCTTTTAACAAACATGAAATTTAAAAATTGGCCTTTGCTGACACACACAGATATCAACAATCAGCGTATGAATCTCAACAATGGTGACAATCACAAATATTTAAATAAACAGATTAATTCAGAACATCACTGAAAAGCTACTAATTCACAAAAAACCAACAGCAAAAAATAAAAGCAAATATTTAGAATCAAACAAAATTATAGGTCAATTCAGCTGCATAATTTATTCATGTTGCAATGCATGCTGGGAGTTTTGTACTATGCTGGTACCCAGCATGCATTGCAGTAAATTACTTTTGATTGTCACCATTGTTGAGATTCATACGCTGATTGTTGATGTCTGTGTGTGTCATATTAAACTGACTTTTTTGTGCTCATGTCTTTTAAAGTCTTCTGTTATTATATTGCTGGATTTCATGCTGCAGTAACACAGGGTTTGTGTTGTGAAAAAATATTAATGTGATAATATAATTGTTAGATTCAAAATACATCAGTGAATCAGTCTATTTCATGATGATTATAAAATCATCAACAGGTGACCATCATCACCTGATATCATTTCACTTTAGCTTTCTTTGCTGCTGCAAATGTGTTTGACAAACACACTGTCACAGCGGCCAAAAAAGACAAAAGGTATAATAAGAATTAAGAGCCCAACTAATGGAAACACTAATCACTCTTATGGTGACTTCAAATGAAACACATTAGAGTTAAACCTCTGTTAATTCTCAATAAAAACTTCTGTAGACGTCTGACAGAAATAAAGTCAGTCTGGTTAGTAATAAGTGAAGCTGGTAATGCTGTTTGTGGAGTTGTTTAATCCTCCTCTGCTGAGATCTTCACAGATTTAATGTCTTCTTTTCTCTTCAGTTGATTTCATCTGAGGCTGTGGCTGAAATTACTCCATATTTAATATACACAGATTATTTTGGCTACGATAAGGTCCAGTTCTGGTTTATTTCTTTGCTCTTGGCTGACATGTGGCATTGCTATGCAGAGGTGTAAAGTCCAGGTTCAGAAAGTAAAAGTCCTCCTCAGTATTTTGTTCCAATCACCTGGATTTGCTAATTCAGCAGGAGAGAGAACTAATTAGTGAAATCAGCTGATTGAGTTTATGGGTGGAATAAACATGTGGCAGGACTTTTACTCTTTGGCCCTGGATTACCCACCTCTGCATACAGTGTAATCATATGGATCCTCGATGAAATATCTGCTGTAATATTCTCTATTGGTCATCATACAGCTACACAACAGTGTCCTACATAGCATTTTATGAAGACAAACACAATTTATCCCGTTTCTAAAATTCCAAGGGCCATTTAGAAGAAAGAGACAATATTGTTGTTCACAAAAAGTTATTTATTAACACTATTTATGAATTATGATGACCCCCAATAGCTTGCCACTCTTCTTTAACCTTTTTTTCTATCCTGTCAAAGTGCTCTCGCTCACTGATAAAAAAAGAAGCAAAAGTTGGATAGATTTTTTTATTTTTTATTATTATTTTAAGAAAAATATAAATTAATATATAAATGAGATAATTAGATCATCTCATTTATAAGAAACAACTCAAACCAAAATCTACAGTAGGCTACATTAAAAACATATGGGAGCAAAGTTTTAATGTGATTTTTACGTCGGACATAATAAAAAATATTTGAGTGAGTGTGTAGTTCAACTCTTTACTTAGAGAGAGAGATTTACATACATACTGTCCATACATATATGCCCATTATAAATGTGTCTTTTGCGTGTTCACACATTTCCAATATCTACTGTAATATTGCCCCAGAAACCATGTGGAGTGTTTTAATGCAAGGAGTAAACAGAGTCTTACCAGAAGAGGCCATCTCACGCAAGCTGAAGACAGGCAACAAAAGACAATTAAAAAGAAGACCCATCTATTGACATTTAGAAATGAACTGATGTCTACCCTTAGCTGATCGTTTATAAATAATAAATGTTGCATCATTGCAAAACAACAATAAATTTAGCAGATTATTTAACATACCTCAGTTCGTGTCGTTTACTGTACAGCCTCCCCCTACTGGACGCATCAGGAACAACAGGGCCGTGAAACTGCCTTTGCCGTATATCTCTCGTCTCATTTACATTTACATTTACATTTATTCATTTAGCAGACGCTTTTATCCAAAGCGACTTACAAATGAGAACAATAGAAGCAGTTAAACTAGCAGTAGGACAACAAAATGCAAGTGCTATGACCCTTCTCAGTTTAAATAAACGCATTTTTTTTTTTTTTTTTTTTTTTTTAATAGAACAGAATAGAGTAGTAGAGAGAAAGTGTTAGTATTACTGGATCAAGTGCTGTCGAAAAAGAAGTGTCTTCAGCCGTTTCTTAAAAGTGGCTATGGACTCAGCCGCTCTGGTTGAGTTCGGCAGATCATTCCACCAGCAGGGAACAGTCATGGTAAAGGTCCGAGAAAGAGATTTTGTGCCTCTTTGAGATGGCACCACAAGACGCCGTTCACTTGCAGAGCGCAAGTTCCTTGAAGGCACATAAGTCTGAAGTAAAGAGTTAAAGTAAAAGGGGGCAGAACCAGTGGTTGTTCTGTAGGCAAACGTCAGTGACTTGAATTTGATGCGAGCGGCAACTGGCAACCAGTGCAGTTTTGTGAGGAGAGGAGTGACATGTGCCCTTTTCGGCTCGTTAAAGACCACTCTAGCTGCGGCGTTCTGGATCAGTTGCAGAGGTTTGACTGTGCAAGCTGGAAGACCAGCCAGGAGAGCGTTGCAATGCACTTTTCGTCTCCAGGTCTGCAGCCTCACCATACTCACTGAAGCTCTTATTGAGAATTAACAGAGCTTAGATGATGATGCTTGATGAAAATAATAGTTTAGTTTGATGCCACCAGTATTGTGATCAGTGTTTACTTTTGTTAGGCAGTTTGACAGCTTATTAACATTAGAATTTATTTTTGTTTTGATGTCTACTGTAAATGTTATGCTACTTATTCAGAGTAAACTATTTAACTCCATTGGTGATTATTTTTGTCATATTATATGTTAAGTGTTCATGTGACTGCATGTCTTAATATGATTCTGTCACAGTGTCTAAAAGTTATTCATGTGAAATATTTTTCGTAAAATATTTTAAGTAAAAAATTAGAACATCTGATTTGAATCATGGCAACCCTTACGAAAAAGAAGTATACTTCGTTTATTTTATGAAGTATACTTAAGTAATGTTCAAGTATATTTTTTAAGTATACTTTATGTAGTAAGTATACTAATGTCATATGTACTTGTAGTAAACTTGTAAGTGTACTATTTCAATACTGCTTGGGACTAAATTGGCCCACTTTTAGTATATAAAAGTATACGTTTAAGTGTACTATAAGTGTAACAGTAGTAAACTTTAAGTACACAACTAGGTACTGTATGCACTGCAAGTATAGTATTTTACTGAGTATAGAGTAGTAGGCCTATTGAATGTCTGTATATTCAGAACTTGTCACAAATCTCTTTTTTAAGTCTTACCTTAAAACTAATTCTTTAGGGTAGCTTTTAATTGAATATTTGCATAAATCTTGCATTGTGCTTTATTTTATATGGTGTATTTTGTTGCTTTAATTTTAATTTTATATTGTGGATTATTTTATATGGTGTATTTTTGTTGTTTTATTTGTTTCTGTAAAGCGCTTTGAGATGTACAGTTAAAGGCTCTATAGAAAATAAAGGTTATTATTATTACTTGCATACTGTAAAAATACTGCAGTTCAACTGCAAAAGCCAAAAAGGTCAAATAAAACTAAATGAAAAGCAATACAGTAAGCTGTGTAACTGCAAAATCAAGGACAATGAGAGATTATGATCATGTCTTCCTGCTGGCTCTGGCCTGAGGACTTTGTCCACATCACAGACAATGTTGAAAAACCTTCTAGTCAACACTGTCCACACCTTGCTCTTTCTCGTCCTCATCCTCTTCCTCCTCTCCCTCTCAGATTGTTTCCATATATTGTTCATATAATCAGTGCAACTGTGTCAGCTGTACACTCTGAACTGGCTCATTGTATTCTGTACAGTTGGTTTGATCACATCATTAGAAATCAGTGTGAACAATTTTGAATCGTTGTGTGTGAAGTTTTGCCTCTTGTGTTTTTTTGCTACACACATCACAGTGCGATATGTGTTTTAATAAGTGAGAATGTGTTTAGAGTTTTGAAAATAGAGTGCAGGAGATTTGCAAACAGTGTCTAACTGCCTAAACTTGTGTAAGGTTTTGCAGAAATAGTGATTTATTCGACAAATTGGTTTAGACTATTGATAATTTGGTTCAGAGAATGGAGTTTAGTGTTTTAGCAATTAAGAAAAACTGTAAAAGGCTTATTCAAGTAGGCTACAGTACAGCAGGATGCAGTTAATATTTTAGTGTTGTTTTAGGGGTATAATATATATGTATTGCCTTTTAATGTCCATGTATAGTCTTTACACATCAGCTTGGATACTTCCCAGTGGGTATTTGATGTCAATTTAACATCAATATGACATCACCTTGATGTCAAAATTACATCAAGAAATAGGTCAAAAATGACGTTAATTGACGTAATTTACGTTAAAGTGTCGATGTCAATTTGATGTCAAGATTTTGACCTCTGCTGATGTCATTTTGCCAAACAAAAAGGTGAAATGCATGGCCGTACCCTTATTACCAGCTTCACTTAAACTAACCAGATTTACTTTATTTAATTTCCAGTTTAATGAAATCATATTTTGTATTTTAAAGTCACCTTGATGGTGGTTAGCGTTTGCTTTAGTTGTGCTCTTGAACCTTGACTCTTTAATATATAACAAAAATTCTGGCTGCTATAATTGTGTGTTTATAAAGCACAATTGTTGTAGCTAAAAAAGCCATGAGATCAGGTGATGTTGGCTGTTTATTGGTGATGAAGATATCATCATGTAATTGCCTGAATCCCTGATCTTATTCAGTGTCTAATGCTTTGATTATATAGAACTTGTGGTTTTAAAACTGTTTTATTCATAATAGCAGTCATTTGACTTGTTGTTTAACAAATAATATACTTGTTTTTTAAAAATATTTAGTGCACAAAAACCATTAATCTATGGCAGTACTTAGACACACACAGACATCAAGAAACAGCATATGAATCTCAACAATGGTGACAATCAAACAAAATATCCAGATAATCAGATCACCTCCAGCTGGATAATTTATTAATGCCGCAATGCATGCTGGGAGATATGGGTGAGTTTTGATTGGTGGTACCCAGCATGCACTGCAGCATGAAGCATTTCATTGGCCCTGTCCCAAATGGCACACTCCAGACTTGTGGACTTCCTCAGAGTCCACACTTTGGTGATGTCATGTAGTGCAGACCTATAGGCCCTTGGCGCAAGTCCACGAGGGCACATTGAGAGGTATTTTTGGGACAGACTCGATCGTCACGCCGGAAATATCGGTCTGGTTGTTGTTGGACAGGAGAAATCACGTTTTTGCGCTCCCGACGTCTTATCTACATGTCAACTACACAGCCTAATTTTACAGTTCTATATTTTTTTTATTGTGCATGCCACCTGGGCATTAGACAGTAGATACATCATGCTTATTTAAAAGATGTATACAGTTGTAGCTAGCTGCATAATAATACATAATGTTCCATTTGAACTAAGATATTAATTTTAACACATAATGAAAATGTGCATGAGTTTCAGATGAATTTACAGGTTTCAATATTCATACTATGTTTACATATGACTCAGTAAAGCCCCGACATTCGGTTATATTTATTTAATGAATTATAATGTGATCGTATTATTCAACACACTATTATTATGTTTGAGACATCAACCACTGCTCGATGACCATAATGTTTGTATAAACTTTAGGTAACAACTAGTAAAATATACATCTAGGTAATAAAAACCGTAATATTTTCTTCTCAGCCATGTCAACAATTATCTGTGAGTGAAATCTCCTCCCATCTGTTGTCTGATTGGCCTTTCGCAAGGATTCCTGGGTAGTTGAAGTGCGTGGAGCCTGCATCTATGCGGGCTTCGTGGAAGACCGCTTCAAGGGTACAAAGGGGGCGCTGCTGAGCACACTTCAGAGCGGTAAAATGCTGAATGGGACGGTCTACGGACTCGTAGACTCGGCGAGCACGCGCAATTCAAGTCCACGAGACCGAAAGTCCACATGAAGTGCGCGATTTGGGACAGGGCCATTGATTGTCACCATTGTTGAGAGTCATACACTGATTCTTGATGGCTAAGTAATAATGTAAAGGAAAGTTTAATGCACTAAATTTTTTTAAAATCATTTATATTACTTGATAAACAACATTGCTCTCATGCTGTAAAATTTAATGGATTCTATTATATTACAACATAAAAACCACAAGTCCCATATAACAAAAGCATTAGACACGGAACATGATCAGTGGTTTAGGCATTTACATGATGATATTGTCATCATCAATAAACAGCCATCATCTCCTGATCTCATGGCTTTTTTGCTACAACACATGTGCTTTAGAAACACACAATTATAGCAGTCAGAGAAAATTTTATATTAAAGAGTTAAGGGTCAAGAGCAAAACTAAAACGCTAACCACCATGATGGTGACTTTAAAATGCACAATTTAAATGATTTCATTCAAATTGAAATTAAATAAAGTAAATCTGGTTAGTTTTAAGTGAAGCTGGTAATAAGTGTACAGCCATGCATTTCACCTTTTTGTTTGGCAAAATGACATCAGCAGAGGTCAAAATCTTGACATCAAATTGACATCGACACTTTGACGTCAATATGACTTTAATTTTTGACCTATTTCTTGACGTAATTTTGACATCAAGGTGCCCGCTGGGTTGCATGGTTAAAAAAACGCTAATTTCAAGACGCTGACGTCATGTCAGGTCATGTGGGTCACCCGTTCAGTAAGATGCTCAAAAGTACAAGATGTTCGGATAGACGTTCAGTTAAGACGTTCGGATAGACATTCGGTTTGACGTTCGATCGGTCGGTCGGATGTTTAATTTAGGCACGGGGTGCGCGGCATAATTTGCGTTTGAATAGCGCACGCTCTCTGTGGGCCTGTTCACATTAGCAGATAATGAGCTGAAATGAGAATGACTGACATCTCTCTCTTTTCATACAGATTACATAAACTGAGAATATTATAATAAGTACAGTCCTGCTATAATTAATAAAGTAAACCTAACTCAGATATTGGGCTCTATATGAGTTCAGTGAATCAGGTCAAATGATTGTGAAATAACGATTATGTTAAAACACAACCAACGCCATCAGATCACCTTTTATTAATTTGATTAATTTGATTAAATATTACTCAATTCTAATTTGTTACATTTATTAACATGCTTCTGTGCCTCAGCAAGCACTCTGTGTACATACTGTCTGTCTTATTTATTGTTGTCTGTCACAAGCAGAAATATTATGGCGAACAAAGCAGCCATGGATCGTGTGTCACTCCCTGCCCTCTTTCTTTGCAGGTGGGGATACATGTGATGTCTGTATTGTTTGTTTGGAATGGAGCATGATCTGTCAGTGCTCGAGGGCGCATTGCGAGTTACTTTCGCTTTACTCGCTCCGTTCCCGATTGTCACTCTTTGAGGAGGGTGTTCAGGCTTGCGTTCCTCGCAGTACCAGCCCTGTGTTGCCGAGGCAGCACGAAAGCTGGTATTGTGGGGTTCGCAAATGGATCTCGCGGAGGGGTTAGAGACGGGCTCCACCTTTTCTCTGCCTTTACCCAGGGGATACCTCTCTGGGATCGGAAGCCCGTGCCGTGGTTTCTTCCGCCCTGGTTAGAGAGCCCGGTGTTTCAGCAGTCTATCTCTGAGCATCGATGTATGTCCACAACCACAAGCATATATATATATAGACAGGAGTATGGGGAGCAAACAGCTTTGGATTGTGTGTTCCTTCCTGCCCTTGCTTCATTACGAGTGGGGACACACGCAATTCATGTGTTGTTTGTTTGGGAGTGGAGCATGCACGGTCAGCTCTAGTAAAAGGGGGCTGACAGTGTTCATTAATAAATTCCTGACGTGTAACATTTGCACTATCGAGAGTTTTAGCTCTACTCCTGATGGCTTTCTTCTCGAGGGAAAAAAGTCAATAAAGATTCTTTGACTCAGATCTCGCGTTTGTTGAGGCAGCGCGTAGATTAGGCCTACCAGTCTGCAATAAAGATTCTGTTACTCGATCTCGGATCTCTCGTGTGCTGAGGCAGCACATAGATTACGGGGTCTGCAAGTTTCCTCATGCTACTGTTTATTTAAAAACAGACTGCAATAAGAATCCAGTGGTTGCAAATGCAATGCATTGATTAAAGAGATACATGGTGTATTGCAAGCTATGAATTTATGATTCTTTTATTGTATGTTGAAACTATTTATATATATATATATATATATATATATATATATATATATATATATATATATATTTTTTTTTTTTTTTTTTTCATCCTTTCACCCAGGCTAAATTAACTTGTCCGGTTGATTTTTTTGCTTCTTGATTCTGAGGAATTAAATAAGTGAGCTGCATTTAAATTTGCTTATCTGACTTTCATTAGTTACACTCTTAGAAGAAAAGGTTCTAAATAGAACCTTAAAAGGTTCTATCAGGCGCTACGAATTTGGAACCCCTAAAAGGTTCTATATAGAACCCTTTTTAAGGGTTCAATCAAAAGAACCCTTTAGGGTTCTTTGTAACCAGGAAAAAGGTTCTATATGGATGTCATGTCAGCCAAGAGCAAAGAAATATTCCAGAACTGGACCTTATCTGAGCCACACAATCTGTGTATATTACATATAGAGTCATCTCAGCCTTAATAAGCCTATTAACAAGCAGAATCACTGAAGGAAAGAAGAGAACAGAAAAAGAGATGAGCAGAAACACAAGAACTACAACCCACATAGCAACATTGTGACGGCCCAGATCCGGCCCACATCTGGCACACGCAGAAAGATGATCTGGCCCACATGCAGCATGGACTTACGGCACTTGGGTGGGCCGCTCCTGTTTGCCAGATCTGGGCCACAAGCAGGCCATAGCAATGCCACATGTCAGCCAAGAGCAAAGAAATAAACTAGAACTGGAGGATTAAACAACTCCACAAACAGCATTACCAGCTTCACTTATTACCAATCAGACTGACTTTATTTCTGTCAGACGTCTACAAAAGTTTTATTGAGAATTAACAGTGGTTTAACTATAATGCGTTTCATTTAAAGTCACCATTACAGTGAATAGTGTTTCCATTGGTTGGGCTCTTAACTCTTATTATATCTATTGTCTTATTTGGCGGCTGTGACAGTGTGTTTGTCAAACACATTTGCTGCAGCAAAGAAAGCTAAAGTGAAACGAGATCAGGTGATGCTGGTTATCTCTTGATGGTTTTATAATCATCATGAAATAACCTGTTTCACTGATGTCTTTGGAAGCTAACAATTGTGTTGATCCATTAATACTTTCACATCACAAACCCTGTGTTACTGCAGCATGAGATCCAGCAATATTATAACAATCAGTTAGAAGACTTTATCAAACATGAGCACGAAAAAAGCAGTTTAATATGACACATACAGACATCAACAATCAGCGTATGAATCTCAACAATGGTGACAATCAAAAGTACTTTGCTGCAATGCATGCTGGGTACCAGCATAGTACAAAACTCCCAGCATGCATTGCAACATGAATAAATTATGCTGCTGAATTGTTCTATAATTTTGTTTGATTCTAAATATTTGCTTTTATTTTTTGCTGTTGTTTTTGTTGTGAATTAGTAGCTTTTCAGTGATGTTCTGAATTAATCTATTCATCAAAATATTTGTGATTGTCACCATTGTTGAGATTCATACGCTGATTGTTGATGTCTGTGTGTGTCATGTTAAACTGCTTTTTTCGTGCTCATGTTTTATAAAGTTTTCTAACTGATTGTTATAATATTGCTGGATCTCATGCTGCAGTAACACAGGGTTTGTGATGTGAAAGTATTAATGGATCAACACAATTGTTAGATTCCAAAGACATCAGTGAAACAGGTTATTTCATGATTATTATAAATCCATCAAGAGACAACCATCATCACCTGATCTCGTTTCACTTTAGCTTTCTTTGCTGCCGCAAATGTGTTTGACAAACACACTGTCACAGCGGCCAAAAAAAAACATAAGACATAATAAGAGTTTCGAGCCCAACTAATGGAAACACTAATCACTGTTATGGTGACTTCAAATGAAACACATTAGAGTTAAACCTCTGTTAATTCTCAATAAAAACTTCTGTAGACGTCTGCCAGAAATAAAGTCAGTCTGGTTAGTAATAAGTGAAGCTGGTAATGCTGTTTGTGGAGTTGTTTAATCCTCCTCTGCTGAGATCTTCACAGATTTAATGTCTTCTTTTCTCTTCAGTTGATTCATCTAAGGCTGTGTCTGAAGTCAGTTGTAGTTCTTGTGTTTCTGCTCGTCTCTTTTTCTGTTCATTTCTTTCCTTCAGTGATTCTGCTTGTTAATAGGCTTATTAAGGATGAGATGACTCTATATGTAATATACACAGATTGTGTGGCTCAGATAAGGTCCAGTTCTGGAATATTTCTTTGCTCTTGGCTGACATGACATCCATATAGAACCTTTTTCCTGGTTACAAAGAACCCTAAAGGGTTCTTTTGATTGAACCCTTAAAAAGGGTTCTATATAGAACCTTTTAGGGGTTCCAAATACGTAGCGCCTGATAGAACCTTTTAAGGTTCTATTTAGAACCTTTTCTTCTAAGAGTGTAGATTCATGTATAAGTTCAGCATTTCATCCAGACCATGTTAACTTGTCTGCACAGTAAAAACCCCAGTGTTAAATCAACACTGCTCAGAGCACATATGGTCCCACTCTACAGAGTGTTAAAATTAACACTGAAGCAGTGTTGAAGTTAATGAGGTAATTAAATTAACACTGAAGCAGTGTTGAAGTTAATGAGATAATTAAGTGATTAATTAAGTGATGATTGGCCATTAGTGGTGACACCTGATGATAACAAGCAGACTCACTGAAGGAAAGAGAAAACAAGAACAGAAAAAAAGAGAAACACAAGAACTACTGACTTCGAGCCATTATTGCACTTATTATTTTACCAGTTTGACTTTATTTCTGTCATACATCTACACACGGTCTTATTTAGATTTAACAGAAGTTTAGATGGTAATGTTTTATGGAATGTTTCGTTTCATGTCACCATTATGGTGGTCAGTGGTTGCTTTAGTTGGGCTCTTGACCCTTTACTTTTTAACATTACTATTTCTCTGGCTGCTCCAACTCTGTGCTTATAAAGCATATGTGTTGTGGCAAGAGAAACTATGACTTTGGCTGTGTTTCCTGAAAGCATTGCAAGCCAAATTTGATCGTACAGACCGTTTGTTGCAGTTGGTCTGCAATCAAGTAAGGCTTAAGATGCTTTTGGTAATGCAGCCCTGGTTATGATTTGGTGATGAAATTACTAGTGACCTGATTCAATGATGGCACCCATCATTATAAACTGATTATTCACATGTTTTATTAATTTTTCACAACAGTAGTTACTTCCAGCAATGTTTTAATGATCTGAAAATTTTGAAATCACACAAAGACATCAAGAATCTACATATGAATCTCAACAATGGTGACAATCAAACAAATGCTTCATGTTGCAGTGCATGATGGGAGCCACCAATCAGAACGCATCAATGGCTGACATCATGCTGTAGCGTTTATACGCCCACGTATAAATATAATTAATTATTATTCATAACGAATTATGATCAATAATTAATAATTTAATTATTTTCAAAATTTACTGTAACAGAATCAATAATATGATCATTTATCAGTTCATCCAATGAACAGAAGGCATAAACAATTATTAACTCTAGGAAATATAATATCTTCCTGGCCAAGAAAGAATAACCCCCCTAACAGTAAATTAAGAAATAGGGTAAAAGCATAGGTAACTTTTGATCGAAGTTCAAGACAATAAATCTGATAAGCACATACACAAGCAATATCTTTTCAAATACAAACCATACTTTATTGATTATATACTAACTCATAACTAACACAAACAAGACTCTATTGATTATCCTAACAACTAACACAAACACACGCGCACGCATACACACACATTCATACAGGTTGCAGAAAGGAAGAGAGTAATAAAGAAAGAAATACAAACAGAAGAATGAGTTTGGGAAGAATGGGTTTAAGGGTAAGAGGAAGGAAATTCCGAATTTCTATATGCACTTGTAAGACATGACCTGAACGAACCATCAATCATTAATTTAACCCTTCTATCGTTTCTTAGACAGGTTATTACATTTATCAAAACACCAGTTAAGATTTTAGTCTGGAGGTAGTCTACTTGCGTCTTTGCTTTTGCGTTCCTTTTGGGAATTCCTTTGGTCAGCGTCAGGGTTCGTTCGTTGGTTATAGTCTCCTCGTGCCTGGATAGATGGGGCGAGGACCAGTCACGTGTGGCTGGCGGTCGCGGATGGTTGATGCGTCTTTGAAGTTGAAAGCGTGCGTTGCAGCCGTGAATCGTGGAACGAAACTTTGCAGCAAAACTTAACTTAAAACCGAGACTTTCAATCGGAAAAGAAGAATAACACAAAAGAAAGAAAGAAAGTAAGATACGGAAAGGAGCTAGATGACTGGAAATTGAATCTAACCCATATCTGATATTAATTTGGGTTGATCTGCTCGTCTGTTAACGTTACATGGTTACTAAAACCATCGTCTGCCGTCTCCGTCTTTTTCTGCACTCGTTGAGAGCTCTTCTGTATCAGAACATTTTGAACGAACTAACTTTTGGACTCCCGAGAGCGAACTTGGAGAGAGAGCCTCGAGAGCAGCGAGAGAGAGAACTTAGAGAGTTTTGGGTCTAAGGTTTTTAACTAAAATTTGTCCTCCCCTTCTGAAGAGAGCGGACCAATTAGACACTGTTCTTTGTTTTCAAAGTCATAAATCATGTATTCCCTGAGGGGTTTTTCTAATGAAACTAAAAGACCAGATGCAGTTTAGGCATGATTTCGAATTATCAGAATATGAACATTTTTAAACAGATTTAATTCCCGTCATCTTGCTATTTGTGTTCGTAAGATAGCATTGATATGAAACAGTACACACTTCACACATTCACACGTCTAATAATTATAATTATAACAATTACATGAATTATATGGGATCAAAGCATATTAAACGGACACATATATATCGTAGAAACACATAGAATGATGTATGATGTTTTTAAGTCCGTTGAAAATTGTTCTTGAATGAGTTTTATGGATCTTGATAGGTAAAGTCTTTTTGGTGTGCAAAGTTTAGACATTCCAATCTGAGGTCATGGATAGTTCTTGCTGAAGAGAGGTTTTGTTCATCTCTCGTGGGACCAAGATGGGGTCCGTTGGCCGCAGGGGTCAGCAGTACCATTTTCTGAACTGATCCGTCTTGCAAAACTATCAAACGTTGACCAGTTTTTCCTTAAGTTAACCAATAAAAATGTCTTTGGTAAGCAGACTTTCTGGAGACTGGATGATTTATGGCTCTGGTTCGTGAGGACTCTTGTGAGACCTTGGTCTCTGTCTTTCTCTTAACCAATCAGTAATTTCGGCAACAAAGATAGTATTGACCAGTTATTTCGTTAGTGCTGGGGGTCAGTTTTAAACAGCCCGACTGGTTGGCGCCTGGCCCCGATGACAAGATGGATGAGGATCATGAGACTTTCTGAACAAGTCTCCCCCCCCCCCCCCCCTCATTCATCGAGAAGCAGAGAATTTGAATTAATATTCAAAAAGAAGATGAGTCGGTGGTTGGTTCCTTCTCATTGTTGTTACAATGCATTGCAGCATGAATAAATTATGCAGCTGAATTGTTCTGTAATTTCCATTGTTTGCTTTTATTTTGCTATTGTTTTGTTCTGACTTTAGTAGCTTGTTTTGTGATGTTCAGAGTTGATCTGTTTGTCACTAGTTTGTTTATTGTCACCATTGTTGAGATGCATATGCTGATTCTTGATGTCTGTGCGTTTAAACACAATAACTTCTTTGCACAAAGTATTTTCAAAATTTTTCCTATTGCTGTTGGATCTCAAACTGTAGAATCTCAGAGCTACAATCACCAATACTAAAACGAGACATCAAGCATATAGTCAAATATTTAGACTCTGAATTACATCAGTGAATCAGGACACTACATGATGATGATAATGTCATTATCATCAAAACATATTGTGAGCAGGTCATGTTTTCTCTTGCAGTAACAAATGTGCTTTATAATCACAATGTTGGAACAGTCAGAGAAAAACTAATATTAAAAAATGAAAAGAGTCAAGAGCCCAACTAAAGCAAACACTGACCACCAAAATGGTAACTTGAAAAGAAAACTTCCATAAAACATTACCGTCTAAACTTCTGTTGAATCTCAAGAACTTTTGTCGATGTATGACAGAAATAAAGTCAAACTGGTAATAATAAGTGCAACAATGTGTAATGACTCAAAGTCAGTTGTAGTTCTTGTGTTTCTCTTTTTTCTGTTATTTTTTTTTCTCTTTCCGTCAATGATTCTGCTTATTAACATCAGGTGTCACCACTAATGGCCAATCATCACTTAATTAATCACTTAATTATCTCATTAACTTCAACACTGCTTCAGTGTTAACTTAATTATCTCATTAACTTCCCAGTCAACACTATGATCTCACAGTGATGTCACCATGTGGTCACAACGTCAGCAATCTGAGTTCACAGTGTTCTAAAAGTGTAACCGCACAGCGCTCTCACTGTGTGCTCAAACTATGACCACAATATGAGCTCATCCCAGCTAGAAATGTTATTGTTCTATGAATGTTTTGAGAGCATTATGTTATGTTCTTGTAATATTTTCTGTAGCTAATTTTATTTTTGTAACCAGAATGTTCTCCTAAAAGGTAGGATAACACTCTCTATAAACATTTCAAACATGTTTAGTGATGACATTGATAGAACATTATCCCCCCTAACATTCTTAGACAGTTATAGCGGGAAGTTTCGATGTTTAGAAATTATGAAAATCACAAATTGTAAGTTACCGTTATGACGATCAATGGTTGCTTTAGTTGGACTCTTGACCCATTTATTATTAACTTTAAATTTTGTTTGTCTGTTGTTTCTGAATTATAATCACCAGTTGAACAAAGAAAAAAAGTGATCTGATGGTGTTGGTTATGTTATGACAATCATCATTTGAACTTGATCACTGAACTCATTAAAATCCTTCTTTCTGACTTCGATTTATGTTGTTGGTTAGTGAATCTGCATAAATGCCCAGAATTTTTTATATAATATAAAGGATTTCTTAAAAGTTGTTAAAAATAAAAATCATTCTTTTAGGCACACACAGATGTCAAGATTCAGTCTATGCATCTCAACAATGGTGAGGAGCAGAATATTCAATTAGGAAAAGTAAATTACATAGACAATTCAGATCATAATTTATTCATACCGCAATGCATGATGGGAGCCATTAATGAGTTGTGATTGGTGGCAGCCACTGCAACATGCTTTATTATTGTCACCATTGTTGAGATTCACAGGCATATTATTGATGTCTGTGTTTTAAATGAATTTATCTGAATGTCTTTTGATCAGAACAATGTTTGTTTATTAAATATTTTGAATTATAAGTAAAGTACTGATAATCATAGGCTGAAGAATCACTAAACTGCTGCTAACAAGTTAAACCAAACTACCTCAATAAGCTTCCTTTTTCAGATCACAGCATGATTATGTCAAAACATAACCAACACTATACGATAACATTTTACTTTGTTCATTTAACTGTTACAAATCAATAACAGCAGACAAACAACAGTAAATATTAAAGTAAACATATAATGTTCTAGAGCCCAACTAAAGCAAACACCCATCACCTTAATGGTAACTTACAATTTGTGTCCATCCATGTCCAATAACATTTCTAGCTGGGGTGACTCACATCGTGTCCATAATATGAGCACACAGTGAGTGTACTGTGCGGTTACACTTTTAGCTCACTGTGAACTCACATTGTGGTCATATGGAGAGATCACTGTGAGATCAACGTGTTGACTGGGTTCAACACTGCTTCAGTGTTAATTTTAACACTCTGTAGAGTGGGACCATATGTGCTCTGAGCAGTGTTGATTTAACACTGGGGAATTTACTGTGTGGTTGATCTCTTACTACATTTAATTTTGAGGAATTAAATGGTATAATTTGGTGCTACAGCTGTCCACCTCCGAGGAGATGGATGTGCTGAGCATCGAGTTAAGGGAATTGAAGATTCTCCATATCAATCTCTTGTGTATAATGAGTTTGGAGTTTATAACTTCAGAAATGGGGCTGCTGGGCGAAGCAGCCCTAACCATTAACAAACTCCTTGTACAGGCAGAGTGTCATTTCCTGTGCTCCCCCTCAGAAAGATTGGGGACCGGAATGGCATTCTCAACAGAAGCCTTTAAAGCAGAAGATGGATCTGAGGACTGTTTTTTTCTGTGAAAAAGGCTTCGGCCAAGGTCCTGATGCCACTGGTGTCAGACCTCTGAGGGCAACCCGACCGGGATGGAGCGGTGTACATCTCAGTATATGGTGCCCGCCCCACCTCGGTGCCCTCAGGAGGCCGTTCTGCCAACCTCGCCAACCTTGGTGCCTCGGGGTGCAGCGGTCTCCAGCGAGCACATGGCTCAGTGTCACCACGACACTGTGTTAAACTCGCACCCTCTGAGGGGGGTTCAAAAACAGTCAGTTTGGTTGTTTCCTGCCAGGATGCTTCAGGTCACCGAAGTGGCTGTTACAATAACACCAGAGGCCAGTCTCGAGAGACTGTTACCCTTAGTAGATTTTCTGACAGAGTGGAAGAATCTGCCGAATATATATCTCCATGGGTCCTGCAGATAATAGAGAGAGGCTACAGAATCCAGTTTCGTTCTCCTCCACCTCGTTACAACGGGGTTCTACTTGCGTTAGTACATCCCAAGCAGGCTCTGGTAATGGAGCAAGAAGTAGAGTCTCTATTAGCGAAGGGAGCTATAGAGCAGGTATACTCGCCCGACAGAGAATCAGGGTTTTACAGCCGCTACTTTAATGTTCCGAAAAAGGATGGGGGATTGCGTCCCATTTTAGATCTTCGTCTGTTGTATCGTGCAGTCATGAAACTCAAGTTAAAGATGCTCACACTCAAAAACATTGTGACTCAAATCAGACCCGAGGACTGGTTTGTCACAATAGATTTAAAAGGCGCTTACTTCCATCCTCCCTCAACAAAGGAAGTTCCTGAGGTTTTCTTTTGGGGGCAAAGAATACCATTATCGGGTGCTTCCATTCGGTCTAGCTCTATCACCCCGCACGTTCACAAAGTGCGTAGATGCATCTCTGGCCCCGCCAGGCTGCGGGGCTATGCATTCTGAACTACATTGATGACTGGCTGATTCTGGCGGAATCAGAGCAGTTAGCGGTTCAGCATCGAGATGTCGTCCTCGCTCAGATGAAGAAATTGGGGTTGAGACTCAATGCCAAGAAGAGTGTGCTTTCTCCACTACAGAGAACCACTTTCCTTGGTGTGGTATGGGATTCAGTCACGATGCGAGCCACACTATAGCCTGTTCGTGTAGCTGCTATCCTCACAGCCACAAAAGAGTTGAAGCTAGGCCAGTCACGCACTGTGAAACAGTTCGAGAAACTTTTGGGCCTCATGGCAGCAGCGTCCAATGTGATACCCTTTGGCCTACTGTACATGAGACCCTTGCAGTGGTGGCTCAGAACCAGAGGGTTCTCCCCGAGGGGAAACCCACCTCGTACGATCAAGATCACGCGGCGGTTTCTCCGCGCCTTGGTCATATGAAGGAAATACTGGTTCCTATCCCACATGAGCAGTCACACACTGTGAAACAGTTCGAGAAACTGTTGGGCCTCATGGCAGCAGGTCCATTGTGATACCCTTTGGCCTACTGTACATGAGACCCTTGCAGTGGTGGCTCAGAACCAGAGGGTTCTCCCCGAGGTTCTGGTGTTGGGAGCTCTTTGCCATCGAGTTGCTATCTCGACAGATGCTTCCCTCACCGGCTGGGGAGTGGTAATGGGAGGCCGTTCATCTCAGGGCCTGTGGAGGAGTCATCATCTTTTTTGGCACATAAATTGCCTGGAGATGATGGCAGTCTTCAATACATTTGAGACATTCCTCCCAGACCTGAGGGACCATCATGTGCTTGTCCGTACAGACAACACATCGGTGGTCTCTTACATAAATATGTAGGAGCAGACATCCTGTTGAGGCAGGGGCTGAGGCCCAGGGAATGGAGGCTCCACACCGAGGTGGTGGAGCACATTTGGGGGGTTTATGGCCAGGCACAAGTGGATCTCTTCGCGTCTCAGGATACGACGCACAGTCCACTTTGGTTCTCCCTCACACACCCAGCTCCCTTGGAGCTGGATGTTGTGGTATGGACATGGCCGAGGCTACGTCTGTACATCTTTCCCCGCTTACTCTGCTCCCAGGAGTTCTGGAGAAGGTCCGCCGGGATGGAATAATTATACTACTAGTAGAACCGTACTGGCCGAGCCTACTGGTTCTCGGACCCGGTGTCTCTCCTCAATGGCTCTCCCTTGGAGATTCCAGTCAGAAGGGACCTTCGGTCTCAAGTGGATGGCGTGATCTTCACCCAGCCCAGAGATTTGGATCCTGTGGGTTTGGCCGGATGTAAAACCGGATGTCCTTTATCCTTTCCTGGTCGTCATGTCACCCGCCAGTGACGCCCACTCTCGCCATTGGACTAGCTGACACAAGTGCTTCAGACGCAATCACGCAGGAGCGTTCCCAAAGCGTCATCGTCTCATCGTCTCATTCCCTTCTCAGGGAACTAGGGTTACAGTCGTATCTGATTATCTGATCAGATGTTCCTGTGGTGTGTGAGGTGTATTAAGAGTGACTGGATCTGCTCTGAAGAATGTCGGAGCCGCCACGATCACGAATAATCCTGATGTGTGGGGGAACCCCGAGGACAAAACATGAAAATACATAAAAAAAAAAAAAACTTATGCATTCAAATACTGATAAAAAGGTATATTTTTGCTTTCCAAGCTTGTGCCTAAAACTGAAGACCAAAAATACTGAAAAAGAGTATTATATATCAATGTAAGATTACACTACAAAAAATATGAAACAAAATGAAACATGCATTACATCAGTCAATAGCACACAATAGCAGTCATTCTCTCGCAAAGGGTCAAAGGGAACAAATGAGGGTCAATCCCTGTCAACCATATTGTGGCTCCGCCCACAAAGCTCAGGATTGGTTCTTTATACAAGAGCTGTATATGTGTCTTCATTGGGATCCGAGATCTATAGGAGAGACAGAAGGATTTACATCACAAAATAGAGTCAATATAAACTAAATTTATAGCATTATTATTTTATTTTTTTTAGAATCGACTCATTTGTTTCTGAATCGGACTGTATGTTTGTTCCTGCATGCAGATCATGAAGACATATGATTATACAGATAATGGCTGATCGATTGATTTTCTGCTTCTGTAAAGTCATGTTGTGTTTGGACGATTTACCTCTTTCACTGTGAGATTTTCATTTTTAACACTCCTTCGTTTCTTTCTGTAATAATGACAGAAATTAACAGCATATGGATGACTATATTGAAATTATCAATGTTGTTTGTGGTTCTCACATTATAAACAGGATGACGATGATAATGATGATGACGAGGATGAATATTGCTCCACATTCCACTGTGATCCCAAATACTTCATTCCAACTGGATCTAGGATGCACTGAAAGAGTGAAACATTATCAGCTAAGATTAACAGTCCTGACTGAAGAAAGATATACAGGTTTGCTCTTACAAAAGCTTCACCTGTGACAGTTACAGCGTCTGATCTCTGAGATCCATGTTGATTGTGAGCCTGACAGTAGAAGCGTCCACTCTGTAGTGCACTGAAACTCTGTCCAGATCCAACAGCTGAGGGTTCATTCTCCTTAAACCAGCTGAAGTTCAGAGCAGGAGGGTTTGAGTCACTGATGCAGTTCAGAGTCACTGAATCTCCCTCCACTATTACACCAGATCCACTTATCAACACTGGGAGGATCTTAAGACAAAAATGAAAATTCACAACAGATATTAGAAAATTATGAATTTATATGTGAACAATATGTAAACGATCATTAACTCACACATGATGTTTAAAGTTACAGTATCAGAGTTTTTCTCTCCATGTTCATTGATGGACTTGCACTTGTATCTCCACTATCATCAGAGATGATCTTTGAGATGCTGTACACAGCAAAAACTCCAGTGTTAAATTAACACTCCTGGGAGTGTATATGAGTCCTCACTCAAGAGTGTAAAGTGTTAAAATATGAGTGTTAAATTAACACTCAAGAGTGTTAAAGTTAATGAGCTAATTAAGTGATTAATTAAGTGATGATTGAGCATTATTGAAGACACCTGATGTTAACAAGCAGAATCACTGAAGGAGAAAATCTCAAATTGTAAGCCACCGTTATGGCGATCAATGTTTGCTTTAGGTGGGCTCTTGACCCATATATGTTTACTTTAAATTTTGCTTGTCTGCTGTTATTGATTTATAACAGTCAGATGAACAATGAAAAAACGTGATCTGATGGTGTTGGTTATATTATGACAATCATCATTTGAACTTGATCACTGAACTCATTAAGATCCTTCTTTCTGACTTCGATTTGGTTACAGCATAATTGTGAATCTGCATAAATATCCAGAATTTTAGAAATAATATAAAGGATTTCTTAAAAGTTGTTTTGCAAAAAAAAAACAAAAAAAAAAACTTTCTTTTAGGCACACGCAGAAGTCAAAATTCAGTCTATGCATCTCAACAATGGTGACGAGCAGAATATTCAATTAGGAAAAAGTAAATTACACAGACAATTCAGATTATAATTTATTCATACCGCAATGCATGATGGGAGCCATTAATGAGTTGTGATTGGTGGCAGCCACTGCAACATGCTTTATTATTGTCACCATTGTTGAGATTCACAGGCTGATTATTGATGTCTGTGTTTCTAAATAAATTCATTTCAAAGTATTTTGATCAGAACAATGTTTATTAAATATTTTTGATTATATGAAATATACTGAAAATCATATGCTGTAGAATCACAGAGCTGATGTAATTAACTAGTTAAACCAAACAATCTCAATAAGATTAGTTAGTTTAATTAGTTTTTCAGACCACAACATGATTATGTCAAAACATAACCAACACCATCAGATCACGTTTTTTCTTTGTTCATCTGACTGTTATAGATCAATAACAGCAGACAAGCAAAATATAAAGTAAACATAAAAGGTTCAAGAGCCCAACTAAAGCAAACATTGATCGCCATAACGGTGGCTTACAATTTGAGATTTTCTCCTTCAGTCATTCTGCTTGTTAACATCAGGTGTCTTCAATAATTCTCAATCATCACTAAATTAATCTCTTAATTATCTCATTAACTTTAACACTCTTGAGTGTTAATTTAACACTCATATTTTAACACTTTACACTTTTGAGTGTGGACTCATATACACTCCCAGGAGTGTTAATTTAACACTGGAGTTTTTGCTGTGTAGATTCTTCCAGATCCTACAATCGTTCCTCCTTTAATCCAGCTGATTTCTGCAGGAGGGTTTGAGTCACTGATGCAGTTCAGAGTCACTGAATCTCCCTCCACTATTACACCAGATGGACTGATGGACACTGAGACGTTCTTTGGAGGATCTAACACAGGACAAATTTTTTATATTTTAATCATCTCATTTAAACACAATCTCTGTTTTTTTAAAAGAACAAATGAATCTGTACTCTCACATGACATTGAGCTGAACAGCAGGAGAGATGTGAGTGTGTCCATCTACAGCACAGCTATATCTGCCTGAATCCTCTCTTCTGACTGACTGCAGCAGGAGTTCATTGTTTCTGTCTCTTCTCTCAGTTAATGGCTGTGAGTTTCTGTACCAGATGAATGTTGCTCTGTCAGTCAGAGCGCAGCTGCTTTTACATCTCAGAGTGACTGAATCTCCCTCTGTCACTCTCTCAGGAGACTCCACCTGAAGATCTGAACACAACACACACATTATATCTAGTGCTGCTGTCATACACTGATTATTATTCAACATAATGCACAGAAGAAGAGATAAACCTCATCAAAGTCACCTGTGACAGTAAGAGTCACTCCTGGTTTACCAATCCATTTTTCTTCATCAGTGATGAATCTGAAATAGTACATGTGTGAATCCTTCAGTGTCACATGACTCAGTCTGGTGGTGCAGTTCTGCTGTTTATCTCCCAGATACTGAAGCCTCTGACTGTATTCAGGGTCATTAGACAGATCTGGAGGCTCAACACCCTCTTGGAATGGGCCTTTGGTCCAGAACGCTTTCATGATCTGATGTCCATTAGGGTATGTATAAGTGCATCTCATTATCACTGTTGAGTCCTTTAGTGCACAGATGTGTGAAGGACTGTAACTCACACTCCGACCAGCACTAGAGACCCCTAAAACACAGAATTCATCATGATGAAAATGTTGTTTTATCAGTTAAATTGAGCTTGTGTTGAAGGCACTTTGCAGCACACCTCTTGAACGTGGTACAGTCTTGTGATGGGGAATACATTTTATTTATTTAAAATTGAATTTATTTGGTCTGTGTGTGTGTGGGGGGGTATATTTACAATAGAAACACATATCCACAATATTAAAATATGAGCACTGCACAGATGTTTGGGACAACACAACATTTACAGAGCAGACACAAGTTAAAGTGAAATACAGTCAGAACTCAACATAAATTCTCCAGTAGGGGTCAGTGATGAAGAAGAGTATAAATTAGATTTGCCATGATGACGGATGTTGTACACCCTTACTGAACAAAAATATATTTCCATATATTAATGCTCAATATATTATATGGTGTAAATATACTGAAAAATATATGAAATAATTTATTGCATTAATATAATGTGTTATTACAATTTATTACATGGCTTGGTTGAATTCCAATGTAGAATGCGTTCTGTTATTTCTTGATAACAAGTATAACATTATATATATATATATATATATATATATATTAGGGCTGGGAAATGATTAATCGCGATTAATCGCATCCAAAATAAAAGTTTGTGTTCACATAATATATGTGTGCACTGAAAAAAGTGAAACATCAGTGCAATTCATTCAAAGTATATATTTACATTGGTCCAATGGAAAATTGTGATTTTCAGTTTATACCTTCTGTTTTCACTTTGCCTCAAAGTAAGTGTTACGCCCTCTATCACTGAAAAAATTATACTTTGGATTAACTTAAAACAATTGATGTAATTTTGTTACAGCTAATTTTTTTAGATTTTCTCAAATTGTTTTTATGATTTAGTTAAAACCATAAATTTTGATTTAATGTCAAACCAAAATTTTATTTTTTTCCAACTCAACGTTTTACCTTAACCCAAAGTACACAGCAAAAACTTCAGTGTTAAATTAACACTCAAGAGTGTTAAAGTTAATGAGATAATAAAGTGATTAATTGAGTGATGATTGAGCATTATTGAAGACACCTGATGTTAACAAGCAGAATCACTGAAGGAGAAAATCACAAATTGTAAGTTACCATTATGGTGATGGGTGTTTGCTTTAGTTGGACTCTTGACCCTTATATGTTCACTTTAAATTTTGTTTGGCTGTTGTATCTGAGTTATAACTGACAGATGAACAAAGAAAAAAAGTGATCTGATGGTGTTGGTTATATTATGACTATCAACATTTGAACTTGATCACTGAACTCATTAAGACCCTTATTTAATGTAGATTTATGTTGTTGATTACAGAATAACTGTGATTCTGCATAAATATCCAGAATTTTAGATAATATACAAAGGACTTCTTAAAGTTGTTTTGAATTTTATTTTTAATTTTTATTTTAGGCACACACATATGTCAAGATTCAGTCTATGCATCTCAACAATGGTGAGGAGCAGAATATTCAATTAGGAAAAGTAAATTACATAGACAATTCAGATCATAATTTATTCATAAAGCAATGCATGATGGGAGCCATTAATGAGTTGTGATTGGTGGCAGCCACTGCAACATGCTTTATTATTGTCACCATTGTTGAGATTCACAGGCTGATTATTGATGTCTGTGTTTCTAAATAAATTCAATTGAAAGTCTTTTGATCAGAACAATATTAATTAAATACTTTTAATTAGGCTATATGAAAAATACTGAAAATCATATGCTGTAGAATCACAGAGCTGCTGTAATTAACAAGTTACCAAACTATCTCAATAAATTTCATTTTTTGGATCACAACATGATTATGTCAAAACATAACCAACACCATCAGATCACATTGACTCTTTGTGCATTTGACTATTATAAATCAATTACAGCAAACAAGCAAAATCTAAAGTAAACATATAAGGGTGAAGAGCCCAACTAAAGCAAACACCCATCACCATAATGGTAACTTACAATTTGTGATTTTCTCCTTCAGTGATTCTGCTTGTTAACATCAGGTGTCTTCAATAATGTTCAATCATCACTAAATTAATCACTTAATTATCTCATTAACTTTAACACTCTTGAGTTGAGTTGAGTTGGAAAAAAATAAAATTTTGGTTTGACATTAAATCAAAATTTATGGGTTTAACTAAATCATAAATACAATTTGAGAAAATCTAAAAAAAATAGCTGTAACAAATTACATCAATTATTTTAAGTTAATCCAAAGTTAATCCAGTACACATGTACTGTCCATAATTATTTTGTATATATATAAATACACACACATGCATGTATATATTTAAGAAATATTTGCTTAAATATACTGTATATATATTATATATAATTTGTATTATAAATAAATATAAATATTTTATATATAAATAACAATTTTTTCTTAAATATTTACTTGCATGTGTGTGTATTTATATATACAAAATAATAAATATAAACTTATTATTATACATATTATACATGTTTAAATCAATAAACTCCTTTTTAAATCAATATTTTGTGTCAAATTATTGATTTATTTGGTACGTAGCCATGTAATAAGCGGGATAATGTAGAGCAAGGCGGTTGTTATAGCGAATACAACCCCTTCAGGCTATAACAACCGCCTTGCTCTACATTATCCCTTACATATTGAATAGTACATAAGGAATTGGCTCTCTTATATATTGAAAAATGTATTCGCAATATATTTACACTGCAAAAAGTAATTAGTGGAGTGTACTTAAAAAAACGTGGAAAAATATTGCCTTAAATTTCTCAAGGATGTTTTACTCAAAATTGTAAGTTGTTCATATAAAAACATACATAAGAGTTTAAGGACTCTAATAGACCTGCGATAGTATTATTCCTCACAGCATAGCAAGACGACGTGGAGTACATTAAGTTGATTAAACTTGATGTGTTTTATCGAGCTGATGTGGGCGTTGACACGTTTGCATGGATCGCCTCAGATCATTTGTGTTTGAAGAGCACACGCTCTCCGCGTGAAATTTTGCTGCCGCTAGGGTGTGTCTAGATTTCTAGGCTAGAGAGAAGGCAGAACTTGCATCATTTTTATTTTTCTTTATTTGGCAAAAAGCACAACACTTTGTTTTTAAAATCACCATCAATTTATGAAGTAAGCTTATGTGATGTTCTCTCATATTGTTTTTGTTATATTGACAATTTAACATTTAAGATGGCTTGGGAAATGAATGAATGCAACTAGAGAGAGATAGCCTAACTGCAGAAGTGTAGGAAATGAGTGAAAAGTCTGTTAAATGTTCTCATAATGCTGGGATAAAACGTTCTTAGAACAACATTCTTGGACCATTCTTTAAAAATTAGAATGACAACAAATTTCAGATGAATAAGGTTGTGTTTGCTCTTTTAAAATAACATCCTTGGAACGTGGGAAAGTTTTGTAGTCTGTCCCATAGTTATTGTTCCTAACTTTTCTCTTAAATTTCTGTAAAGTTTATGCAAGTGTTAGAATAAAAAAAAACTTTCAAAACAATGTTCATGAAATCACTATATATTGTCATTAGTATTTGATTAATGTTCTCATAATGTTGGCAGAAAACATTCTTTGAACAACATTCTTCGAATGTCCTTTAAATATTAAGGATCAATACATTTCTGGCTTAAAGTCAGACGCTACACAGCAAAATCCCCTGTGTTTCATTAACAGTGCTCTGCGTGACCATTATTATTGACACATGAAGTTAATGTTTAAAATCACTAAAGGAAAGAGGAACAAACATTTGAAGTCACCATTGTTCTGATCAGTGTTTCCTGTAGTTGGGTTCTTGAACCTTGATAATCTTATCAGTTTTTCCTCTGGCTCCAGTATCAGTGTGTACAGAAACACAATTAGACTACTGTGAGATAAATGTGAAACAAAATGACATCAGATGATGATGACTGTGAATTATTGGTGACTTCATCAGGAAGTGGACTATTTCACTGGTTCACTGAAATACCTGCAATTGATTAAATAAAATCAAAAATATCAAGGGTCAAGAGCATACACACAGTAAATTCCCCAGTGTTAAATTAACACTGCTCAGAGCACATATGGTCCCACTCTACAGAGTGTTAAAGTAACACTGAAGCAGTGTTAAAGTTAATGAGACAATTAAGTGATCAATTGAGTGATGATTGACTATTATTGAAGACACCTGATGATAACAAGCAGAATCATTGAAGGAGAAAATCTCAAATTGTAAGCCACCATTATGGTGATGGGTGTTTGCTTTAGTTGGGCTCTTGACCCTTACTGTATATTATTAACTTTAGACTTTGTTTGTCTGCTGTTATTGATTTATAACAGTCAAATCAACAAAGAAAAAATGTGATCTGATAGTGTTGGTTATGTTCTGACATAATCATGCTGTGATCTGAAAAATGAAATTTATTGAGATAGTTTGGTGTAACTTGTTAGCAGCAGCTCTATGATTCTTCAATATATGATTATCAGCATTTTTCTTATAATCCAATATATTTAATAAACATCGTTCTGATCACAACACTTTCAAATGTATTAATTTAGAAACACAGACATCAATAATCAGCCTGTGAATCTCAACAATGGTGACAATAATAAAGCATGTTGCAGTGGCTACCACCAATCACAACTCATTAATGGCTCCCATCATGCATTGCGGTATGAATAAATTATGATCTGAATTGTCACCATTGTTGAGATGCATAGACTGAATCTTGACCTCTGTGTGTGCCTAAAAGAAAGATTTTTATTTTTTTTTTACTTTTAAGAAATCCTTTATATTATACCTAAAATTCTGGATATTTATGCAGTTATGCTGTAACCAACAAGATAAATCATAAACATAAAGTTCAAATGATGATTGTCATAACATAACCAACACCATCATATCACTTTTTTTTCCTTTGTTCATCTGGCAGTTTTAAGTCAGATACAGCAATCAAACAAAAATTAAAGTTAATAATTTAAGAGTCAAGAGCCCAACTAAAGCAAACACCCATCACCATAACGGTGGCTTACAATTTGAGATTTTCTCCTTCTGTGATTCTGCTTGTTAACATCAGGTGTCTTCAATAATGCTCAATCATCACTCAATTAATCACTTAATTGTCTCATTAACTTTAACACTGCTTCAGTGTTACTTTAACACCATGTAGAGTGGGACCATATGTGCTCTGAGCAGTGTTAATTTAACACTGCGGAATTTACTGTGCACTAGACTAGAGCAAACACTGTATTTTCAAACTAAATATTTTCAACCAAACATTAACATCTAAACCTCTGTTAATTCTCAATATGAACTTCTTTAGATGTATGACATAATTAAAGTCAGTCTGGTCAGTACTAAGTGAAGCTGGTAATGCTGTTTGTAGAGTTGTTTAATCCTCCTCTGCTGAGATCTTCACAGATTTAATATCTTCTTTTCTCTTCAGTTGATTTCATCTAAGACTGTGGCTGAAGTCAGTTGTAGGTCTTGTGTTTCTGCTTGTTAACAGCAGATGTTCAGCTGTTTGAAATAATGAACAATAAACAGATACACAAGAATGAAGTATGAAATAAAAACAAAATACAGTTTATTTTATTAATAATAATGGTTATTGACCATTTTATTCAAAGTGAAAGCAATACAACTCAAAGCAGTTTCACAGACACTCAATATCAGATTAATAGTAATGAACACATCAGAGGTTTGGTGTCCCAGATCATCCTAATTCACGTTGTGAGAAACATGATGTTTTGAGTTTATTACAACAATGAGAAAATAATTACAATTTTACATTTTCCATTCATATGAAGATCAGATGGCAGTTTTTAAAAGACAGAAACCGCAATCAGAAATTATGCATTCACAATAAGAATGATTCATAGATCATCAATCATAGAAGCAAAAGCACAACAAGACTGGATGAAACTTATGGCTCACAAATACATTTTCTCTTATCAGAGCATTGCTCATCATTCCAGTTGTTCACAGGATCTTTTGTAGGATCCAGTTCAATGCAGTCCTCATTATTTTTGTTATTCGGCTCATCTTTGTACCAAAACCTAAATAAAATGTGTCAGATTTTCAGTTATTCATGACCCCAGATGTTCAATGAAAGTTCAGAAAACAACAAATGAGGAGCTTAACAAGCTATTCATCATATTCACAGCACCACCCCAGCTAACAGGGAACAATCTCATAACATTGGCTAATGTTCTGTAAAGGTTATCTCAAAGTTATGAACAAACACTCTTCCAGTAACGTTAATAGAGTGTTTCCTCAAAGTTATCTGGTCATTATTAGTGTTCTCAAAAGGTTAGCACAAAAACATAATTTATACATTGTTTGTAGAAGGTTTTGTTCTCACAATGTTGGGAGAAAATGTTCTTAGAACGACATTCTTGGAACATCCTTTAAACATTAGAATGACATTACACTTCAGATGAATAAAGTTGTGTTGCTCTTTAAAAGAACATACTTGGAACGTGGGAAAGTTGTATAGCCTGTCCTGTAGTTTTTGTTCCTAACTTTTCTCTTAAATTGTTGTAAAGTTTTGCAAGTGTGCAAATTAAATACTTTCAAAACAATGTTCATGAAATCACTATATATTGTCATTTGTATTTGATTAATGTTCTCATAATGTTGGCACAAAACATTCTTTGAAAAACATTCTTTGAATGTCCTTTAAATATTAAGGATCATACATTTCTGGATTAAAGTCAGATGCTACACAGCAAAATCCCCTGTTTCATTAACAGCGCTCTGCGTGACCATCATTATTGACACCTGAAGTTAATGTTTAAAATCACTAAAGGAAAGAGGAACAAACATTTGAAGTCACCATTGTGCTGATCAGTGTTTTCTGGGGTTGGGCTCATAAACTTTGTCAGTTTTACTAGTTTTTCCCTCTGGCTGCAGTATTAGTGTGGTCAGAAAAACATGAGACAAAATATCATCAGATGATGATGACTGCTAATGTTGACTTCATCAGAAAGTGGTCTGTTTCACTGATCACATCTGAAATCTGATCACTGAATCTTTATCAGAGCAGAAACAACACCTGCAATTGCTGAAAGAAAATCAGAAATGTCAAGGGTCAGAGCCCAAATAAAGCAAACACTGAACACCATAATGGTGACTTCAAGACTTAAAGTCAATCTGGGGTGCGTTTCCCAAAAGTATCGTTGGCCAACTATGATCAGGAGTAAGTCACACATGTTCAAGTCACAAGTAAGTTTCAAGTCCCTACCATCAAGTCTCAAGCAAGTCTAAGTCGCAGTACACACAACCAAATCAAGTCAAGTCAAGTCAGTGGTTCACTTCAAGCAAGTCAAGTCGAGTCCTGCTAAAGGGTCAAGTCAAGTCGAAGTCAAGTGACAATACCAAACAGAAAAAAGTAGTTTATATTGGCCTCAACCTTATTTACTTATGAAATGATTCTTTGATGACCTTTCTTAAAGATTTATATCATAATCTTAATAATATTCATAAAATTTATTATAGCATGTATTTATGTTTATAAAAATGTGGAATTCTTATTATAATAATTATATGAAAAATGTTGAAGATAAAACATTTGAAGGTAAATTCGCAAGTGTGATGAATTAATTATATTGGTTTTATAGTAAATGTCATATGTTTAACTTTGCTTATGTAAAGACCACCCATTGGCCCAACGACGGAAATCCAACGGTATGGGAGAAGGGAAAATGCGTGTATGTCTTTTCAGCGCTCCAGTGAAGTTCACTTAATTTATTGGAATTTAGTTTCAATATTACTTTAGATTTACACTTAATATGACTCCAATTTAAAATGATAATCAAATTTAGATTCATAAATATTGATTATGAAGTAATTTAGATCTTTGATTATTCTGAGCATCTCATATTTTCAATTAGTCATTCATTAAGGAACCCGATGCCGCACAGAGTCACACGCCCCGGGTTTACGTGGATCTCACGAACACAGCCTCGCCAGTCTGATCTTGGTCAGAGGGTGCAGGGTTTGCTAATACCTCTTAAGTCGGTTGTCTACTGCTCACTCATACAAACAAGTGTAGTTTATTTAGACACTTCTGTACAACTTGCTAAATCAGTGATAGACAGAAATCAAAAGGTCTCCAGATGACGTGCCTACTGCTCCGTTCAAACATGCACCTTTAGTTTGACCTATCCTGGACACAGATCTGCGGTAGCACCAGCCTCCTCATAATCTACTAAAATAATGATTTCAGAATCATATTTATTTGTCAGGTAGAAATGTATCATGCCAATTACACAATTCAGAAATAATACATACATGACATCAATTACTCAAAGATGACTCTAAAAGTAAGCAATGCACTCCTGACAGAGACATGCAGTCTAACAGGGAGTTAGACTGCATGTGTGTTCCAAGTGTAAGACTTGAGAAAACACTGACACAGCACTGTATGGGAGATGTTCCTGGTTAACCCTCTGAGGTCTAAGGGCATTTTTTTCACTTTTTCTTCGATTTTACATATCTTATTAAATTCACCTTTTAAAGGCAATTACATAACATAATCCCATGTGTTTTATATCAAAATGTGCAGAGAAAACCCAGCTCTTTCACTGATGAGCTCACCACTTGTCCTAGAGCATTGTGTAAAGAGAGAGAGAGGGATAATTTAGCTCTAAAAGGTGAAAAATGTAAGTCCGATTTTTGAAATTCTTCAAATCTCTTGTGGAAACATACCATTACTCATGTGGATGAATTGTTTTGGCCCCTGATATGGGTTCCCCAAAGTCTTAGGGTCACAAAAGTAGTGTAATATATGAATAAAATAGTAGATAATGAATAATAATTGTCTAAAGAGACATTTTGAAAAATCTTTTTTTAGTACAAGTTTTGTCTGTGACTCTACCTTCAACAAATGTTAGAGGGACTGAGATAAAATAGGACTAAAATAACTTCCTACTACATATCAAGCTTTATGGGATGTGTGCAAATGAAAAAGTAGCATTACAACAGGTCTTTCTTTCAAGCAAATGTTTACTTTGTGAAAAAAGCTCACTACTAACAATATTCACAAAATGTACAAATTTTCATGTTTTCTTGTCTACGACATGTCAACTTTTCAACATTTTTTTTTAAAACCAAAGGTGAACTATATATTAGATATTAGAAATAGTGCTGGTTGATGCTGGGGGGGGGGGGGGGGGGGGGGGGGTACGGGACCTCTTGGCTGGCCGGGTTGATGATGATGGTTGCTGTGTAAGGGCTGGTGGTGACCTGGTGACTTGGTGGCAGGCACAGGTGAGGCTGCCTGTGTTACACTGGGCCCTGGTAGCTGTGAATCCTCTCTGATAAAAAACACAACAACAAATAAGTTAGGACTTGCATTATCAATTTGGCCAAAACATATTGATTCATCACTACAAGAGATAATGTTATTCAAATTGTGAATTGAAGTGAAAAAAATATTACATTAGTTATCAAAAGGAGACCACCAAGAACAGCCTACATGCCTACAACGTTACTATTTGTAAGTGTACCCCAGTTTTACACAAGAAAATAACTTTTACATAAAGTAAACACTTTGCTAAAGGCGCAGTCAATTTGTCAAAGTTCAGATACACAAAGCAGCACTGCGCATTTTAGCCAATATGGTCACAGTTAGTCTAGGACAAAGTGCACCATGCGAACAATGTTTTTATAAAATAAATACGCTTACCCGTCTTCAACTGGATCTCTTTTTGGTGATCATAATCCTCATCTTCATCAGAAGAAAATCCATCAGGCTCGGAAACTCGCCTTTCATCCTCGTCGCTGTTCTCCAAAACCGCCGCAAGTACTGTCAATGTCTTCGCCATTATCTTTCATCGTCTTCTTCTTTATGTTTTTGCCATGTTTTTTCGCGGACTTTTTTACTCTTTCTCTCTCCGTGTCAGCTTGTATTTTCCTCACTGTGAGGAGATGTGAGGAGATGGGAGGGGACTTAGGGATTTCAACTGCATCTATTGGTTGGTTTCACACAAAATGCAGACAGACAAGCTAGCCCACCAATCACGCAAGGCGAACGGTCATCTTGTCTTCCCTCTTGCTCTCTGTATGAGTTACGTACGATTTCGCGAGAATAAGGACGTTGAAGCTGAGAATCTATCGATTACGGCAAAATCAGAACCATTTATGTGTGCTGCACAATCGCGGAGATATTAATAGAAACATTTAGTAAACATCGAGTTGACGCGCCCGCGCGTCATCCGACCTCAGGGGGTTAAAGGGTCCCAAAGTCTGCTCTGTCACCTACCCTTAAATACCCACACCAGAATAAAAGGGTTATACCAATATTTTTAGGGTTGTTTTAGGTCAATTCATGTACCCCAGGGGGTAACACCTGGTTTCGGGGGAGAGGAGAGATATCTTGAAGAGACATCACCCAAAGAGGAGAACAGGATTCTCCTAAGTTCTCAATCTTTCTCATTAAACCAATGACTGCAATGAAATTAAGACCATTTTACCAATCGCACTGAGACATTTAAAATGATACCAAACATAAAAAGGAAAAACAATAGATTCACAAGATACATCATATGTGATATATAGACATTCTCTGTGAACTTTTGGTGACTTGAATCAGGGGGAGAGGAAGGGAGGATGGAGAGGGGGATGCAGAGATAAGGAAGAAGGAAAGTTTGGACAGGACAATGTCTTGTGCGATCTTCTGTCCAGGGTGTGTTTTATTGCTTTATTGCAAGGGTGAGTTTTATCTCAGCTTTTGTCTTAGCAGGAAAATCAGTTCTTATACTTATATATTTTTTTATGGAATATCACCGGCAGACATTAACTTTCCCATTAAGAGCCAATATTTGACCCCTTAAATTGATTTCCAGGGGCATTTGGTTTCTAACTATGTTCTAACCATTTTTTTTTTCTAACCATGCATTTTCACTGCTATTACAACACCATAAATAATGTTATGAGATTATTGATTTAATTATATTTTTTTAAATTATGAAATTAATACGGATTCGTTCTGGAACTAAGCAACTAGGTCACTGAATCACAAAAACCCCGGATTCATTCAGATACACATAACTCTTTTTTTTTTGGCTTGTTTGGAACTATTGTCATTGGAGAAATAACAAAAACAGAATATTTACAATATTACGTCTAAAATATCACATCACAATATTCACTCTTTGTTTACTGAACTATTGTATGAAATCATTATCACAATTGCAATTGCGCCAATATTCTGGAAATATTGTTTAATATTATATGTTATAAATATAAAAATAACTCATACACAGCAAAATCCCCAGTGTTAAATTAACACTGCTCAGAGTTTATATGAGTCCACACTCAGAGTGTTATAATTAACACTGAAGCAGTGTTAAAGTTAATTAGATAATTAAGTGATTAATTGAATGATGATTGAGGTTTATTGAAGACACCTGATGTTAACAAGCAGAATCACTGAAGGAGAAAACCGTAATTTTAAGTTACCATTATGGTGATCAGTGTTTGTTTTAGTTGGGCTCTTGACCCTTACATCATTAACTTTAGATTTTGTTTGGCTCCTGTACTTCAGTTATAACAGCCAGAAGAACAAATAAAAAAGGTGATTTGATGGCGTTGGTTGTGTTTTAATATAATCATTATTTCACAATCATTTAACATGAATCACTGAACTCATATAAAGCCTAATTTCTGAATTAGATATACTTTATTAATTATAGCAGCACTGTCCTTGAAAAGCATAATATTTTTTAAAGGTGTCATGACCCACATTTTGCATTTTTCCACGAGAATCAATGTATGTTATGATTGCCTAACGATTATACACTGGCCGGGAAGCCGATATTTAAAAGTGAAGCGTTTGTTTACCTCAGGGTTTGTAAAATATCCCACGTGCACGCGCACTCAAATACGAGATTTTGATTTCTACCCTGGCTTGACGTCACGAAGGTGGAGGATATGCCATATATGGACAGCGCAGCAGGAAGCAAAAAGTGTACAAGTGTACAAAAAAGTAGGTAACAATGCTTGTATGCAAACGAATGACTAGATGATTTTGATATATCTGTCAAATTACAAACACTGCTAGGAGTAGACAAGAGGGAGATTGTGACATTGACACTTTGATGCATAATGTCCACTACAGTGTCAGAGTCAGGATGGTACTTTAGCAAATAAGCCACTTCACTGGACATTAGTGAGTCATCTAATACACTGTGACTCACTGAAAAGTACATAAACATAGTTTTACATATGATGCATTGTTATTATGAAGTTTGCCCTCAACGATAAACAGACAAGAAAATGATACAGCTATATTTTCATAGAATTGTATATTAAATAACTATGACAACATATCATTATTATATATTTTTTTTATAGAATAGATAAGGATAGATAAATAAAACAAACAGTCAAGTAATAATAAACATAAAGAAAAACATCTCGTTACATGTCTAAAGAAGAAAATATTGAATGTCTAAATAACCACAACATGAAACAAGGCAAAAACACCACATGATAGTAAACGTTTATCTCAATAACCGCTGTTAAGCTGATAAAAAAATTACACTACATCTCCGTTAATGTAATTCTACATTTAAATAAAAGGTAAACCTATGCGGGAGAAAATAGCAACAAATGTTTTAGCTCGTTACTGATGTTAATGTACGTCTCAGTCAAAATTATTGTCTTTACCATTCAGAGACATCTTGATGTAGACGTCCATCCAACAACTCAACATCTTCACTTTCTAGCTCTGGTTCGGAGTCCGGCTCAAACATGTACGGTTGAATCCCATAGGTCGCGGCAGGGTCTGGTTCATTGACAACTTGCGCCATGATGTCAGTTTGTAATGATATGCTAAAGAGTTACCTGCGCTGTCAACCCCCCTCCTTCCTGCAACCAATCAACGCGCCCCTCATTTGCATTATTATAATGACCGTCCACGACAGCCAAAACATCGCATCAGATCTCGCGAGACAATAATGCCTTTAGAAATAAGGGTCTGAGGAGCTCTGTGTTTATTTTTTTTCCACTTTTTTTTTTAGAAGTGCCTGAAAGACTATAATAGAGCGTTGGGTGTCCAAGGTAACACGAGGTCATGACTCCTTTAACTTTTACAATGTAATCTAAATAATTTCCTGAAAGTTTTTCACATACGCACATTTTTTTTTTTTTTTTTAGACACAGACATCAAGAATCAGCCTGTAAATCTCAACAATGGTGACAATAATAAAGCATGTTGCAGTGCATTCTGGGTACCACCAATCAAAACTCATTCATGGCTCCCATCATGCATTGCTGCATGAATAAATAATGAGCTTATGTTCAGAGTTGATCTGTTTGTCACCATTGTTGAGATTCATGCTAATTCTTGATGTCTGTGTGTGCCTGAAACGAAGACTTCTTACGATTTTTTTTTTTTTTTTTTCGTAATTGATTTGATAATTTGGTTTTCATTGAAAAGGCTAAAAATGGCATGCTCGACAAGGACAGTGCTGCTATAATTCATTAGGTAAACTTAACTCAGAAATTATACTCTCAATGAGTTCAGTGATTCAGGCCAATTAATGATTATGTTAAAACACAACCAACACCATCAGATCACATTTGCTCTTTGTTCATTTGGCTGTTATAACCGAATTACAGCAGCCAAACAAATGGTGACCATTTTAAAAATACATTTTCTCCTTCAGTGATTCTGCTTATTAACATCATATGTCTTCAATAATGCTCAATCATCACTCAATTAATCAATTAATTATCTAATTAACTTTAACACTGCTTCAGTGTTAATTATAACACTCTGAGTGTGGACTCATATAAACTCTGAGCAGTGTTAATTTAACACTGGGGATTTTGCTGTGTACTAGGGCCATTTTTCCACGACATCTTGAATTTTGGGTGCATTGTATTAATTAATTTTGCTGACATTTTGCCCCCCAACCCCCTAATAACATCTGACCCTGCTTCAAAAAACATAAAACACTACAAAACATCATTAACAGTTTTCTATGTTGTTTTTCGTCATTGTAAAGAGCGACATATTTGGCATTAAAGCACTATGATTTGAAAGAAACTGTGGCAAAAGTCTGTGAATTTATGCATGTTATACAAAACATATGCCATCATTATCATTTGAATCTATTGACCGCCTTAAGCTACATTTGAAAATATAATTTTGTATTAAGAGGCATGCGGTTTTGACCACTATTCCCTCTAGATTTAGCGTTAGTCAAAATAACAATAACAAACAGGTTAAACAAGCCATAGCTTGCTTTTAGACGTGGTCAATGAAGTACAAGGTTGTAATGGTCATGTCCGATATCCCTTGCCAGTTATTATGCGTACAGCAAATCTTATTTTATGAATATGGTCAATTTTGAGTGTTTATATACAAAAAGAAAAGATGTTGGGAGATGTTTTTTTTTTTTTTTTTTTTTTTTGTATTTAGCGCGCTTATGCGCACTTTTTTGTATGTTTTTTTTTCTGTGCTTTTTCAGCATCCGTTGCTTTCATTTTGTTCATCAATTAATGTTGCAATGATTTATATAGAAATTTATATAAAGTCATTCTCGAGTCATACAGTTCAAGTCAAGTAAAATTCATCTTCACTACTGTAAGGCGTGGGGTTTAACTGTCCGTGGATTAATCTCAAGAATGAATATGGACTTGAAATATTGACAGCTAACAACTTTTATTGTGTTAGAACTGGGGAGCAGAGCAACACCACACTTCTCTCCCGCACAAAACTCCTCGACTCCTCAAAACTCCTCCCCTCTCATTACATCATCCTCTTTCTCTGAGGACTCAACACCAAAATAAAAGTCCTTAACAAAAATATGTATAAATAGAAAAAAATGAATATTAAACAAAAGAAATGTCACATTAGTTACCCTGTGGGAAAAGTAACGTCCACGTTTTCAATATACAGAAAATAACAATGCCATTAATAAACCAGGCAAAGCAATGTGCAGATTATTGGTGCACTAAAACCAAAAGTTTCAATAAACACAATATGGTCTGTAGTCCAAGACATGCAAGGTTTTTAGCAAAAGTTATAAAGCAAAGGATGGATAACCCTTTTTCTTTTTTTTCTTTATTTTACTTCACAACATAGTCTTTGAACTTTGCAGGCAATTTGACAGGCCTGCGACCTAACGGTCTAGAGTCTAGAACAGCCTGTGGAGCCACAGCAGTAGGACAGCCCCCTTTTGAGGTTACAGTGTCCATATTATCAGACTGAGGGACATGAAACTGTCCAGTGTTTTGAGTAACGCTCAGCGGTGACTGTCCCACAAACAATGACCTAGTTGAACTCTGATTGGGGACTTCTCCAGTAAAGACAACAGAAGGCCAGTTCTCTCGGACAGCAAGCGTAGAAGAATTAGAAGTGCTACTTCTTCTAAAGGAAGGGGTACTTCCTTTTCAACAGTCTGTATAATGGGAGACGATGCATCTGCTGCTGTACGCCCCAGCTTATATGTGGAAGGCAGGTAGGGTTTAAGACGGTTATGATGTACCACTTTCGGTGTCTTTTCAGGAAAACCTTTTGGCTGAATAGCATACAGCACAGGATAACCATCGGCAGGCTGGACAGTTTGTGTTACAACGTAGGGTCCTTGCCAGCATGGGGCCAGTTTACATCAGGAATGAGCAGGATCATTCAGCCAAACCAAGTCTCCCACACTGTACGTGGTGAATTTGGCCTTTTTGTCATATTGAGCTTTTTGCTGTACATGAGCATGTGCCTGATTCTCCAGATGCAACTTGAATGCAAACTGCAGTTTCCTGTAGACAGACGTAGCATACTCTGCCGGGGTGCCAGCAGAGGCAGTAGAAGCTTCAGTAGGACAAGGAAAGAGTAAATGAACAGGCAGTCTGGCTTCACGTCCATGAACGAGGAAAAAAGGGGTGTATCCAGTACTGCTGTGCACACTGGTATTGTAAGAGAACTGGTGTAGGATATTTGTAATTTGTAGTGATTACAATTTAGCTCAAAGGAATTATTAATTAATTTATAGGGAATTCAAAAGAGTCACTTATTACAACCGAGCAAATGACTCGTTCGCGGTTCATTTGAACTGGCTGTAACTATCAACTCTGCAACGGATATAAATATCCGAACTATAGTGAAACACTATATAGTTAGCAAGGTAACTTAGATCAGAAGTTTAAGACATTAAATTTGTAAGCACAATAACACAAGTAATATTTCTCTTTAAAATACAAACAAGACTTTATTGATTATTCTAACACATAACTAATATCTAACACAGACACACACACATTCATACGCGTTGCAGAAAGAAAGAGAGTAAGGAAAGATTAAGTTTTAAGAGTGAGTTTAGGAGTGAGATGATGTAATCCCAAGTTTCTATGCACTTATAAAACACAACCTGAATGAACCATCAATCATTAGTTTAACCCTTTTATCGTTTCCTAGGTTATTAAATCTGTATCAAATACACCAGTTCAGTTTAAGAGTCTGGAGGCAGTACTTGCTTGTCTTTGCTTTTGGGGATTCCCTTTTTGTTGCGTGAAAGGGGTTTTCCTGGTCCGTTCGTTGGCTGGTCTCCGAGTGCCTGATGTCTGGGTCACGTGGTCAGTCACGTGGCGTGCTGGCGGAATGAAAGTCTTTGTTTGAAGCTGGCTTTGCAGAAGAAACGTGGCTCGAAATCTTGTCGCAAAACTTAACTTAGAACCGAGACTCACAACGGAAAAGAAAGGAAACTAAGAAAAGAAAGGAAATTGAGAGGAGTAGATGATGGCTTGAATGAAGCTGTTTAACCCATGTTCTCAAGATCTTGATTTGGGTTGTTTCGTCTGCGCGTTTACATGGTTCCTAGTCGGTCTTAGATCTTCATCTCCCGCTGCATTTTTGGTTCTGCACTGAAAAACTCTAAACTTTGTTCTGGTGTTAAGATTTTAAACTCAAATGTCCGCCCAGCCTCCTGGATCAGTTCTAACCAATTAGACACTGTCTTTGTTTAGGAGGTGGCGTTCTCTTCACTTCTTATCATAAATCAAGCTTATCTGTGCTCTCCTTAGTCTCTAAGCTCTAGCAAAGAGTACAGAGGCCACAGCTAAGACATTATTACTATTATAAGAATCCGAAACATTTTCCACAGATTTCAATCAAGCCATCCTTTGAATTAAGAACATACGATCATATCGATATGAAACACAACACATTTTCATTCAAAAATCTAACAATTATAACAATTACATGAATTGTATGGCATCTAAGCATATCAGATACACCCATCTATTGTAGGAACAATATAGAATCATGTCGTTGCATGATGCTTGATCTATAAGTCCATTGAAAATTGTTCTTGAATGATTTTATTTATGTTATAGGTAAAATCTCAGCTCTGTGGTTTGAAACTATTTTACACCCTGAGGTCTATCAGAGGTCCTTAAGGAGGGGTCTGGAATGTTGTGGGCTCGAGCAGCTCCTGCTGTTATCTTGATCGGGCTGAATTGTGCTATCTCTGAGCCAATCATTCTTTTCCAAGCTATCTTACATTGACCAGTTCTTTCTTTAGTTGGGCTCATCTTCTTTGAAGCTTGCATGGCCATAAAGTTCTTAGCTGGGGGTTTTCGTTGGTCAACGGAGACTGGCTGGCTGGAGCCTTCTTTTATGGCTCTGGGGTTGGTGATTTGGTGTCTGGAATGTTCAGTTCTGTGAGAAATTATGTTTGAACAATTCACCTGGAAGATTCATTTGTGTTTGTTTCGCACTCAATCCTACATATCCCCTCTTCGTACGGCGATGTGTTAAGATGAAGACATCGGTGAACGCTGGAGAAACACGGGTAGAAGAAACAGACACATACAAAGCAAACAACAAGACAACACCTCCATGACTGGTCACTGTACTGGTGCAGGGCATTAGATTACTTAAGTATTAAAAGTTCAAGTTCATTCTCTCAATATGGTCTATTATATTGAATAGAGTTTAAATTTTGGGATTGTTATTCTAATTTGTTTCGGTACGGTGATTCTTTGATCAAATTCTGTGATTACGTTTGTTTGTTATCTTCTCTTCTAAGTTGTTTTACGTTAAGACGTTTTACCTTTTATTTTCTGGTGACATAATTTGTGGTAACAATTATGTGACCCATCATGCATGGAGCTCTCTGGCTCACATTCGTTTTAAGGCGGCTTACAAGTGTCAGGCGTGGTGCGTCAATCCTACTACCATGACCTTGACCCTTAAGGGGGTAGACATGCATTTTACCTAATAAAAGAAGAAGGAAAGTTAAGGAAGAGGTAAAACAAAACAATTGAGTGTTCCTAGTATGGCTTATAACTACTGTTGTGCAGCTAAGGTGTCAGGTATCACAGGGTAATGAGAGGTGTTCTACTTGTTGGATGGATAGCTAGTATGTTTCCTATGGTAAGTGTAGCTAAGTCGTTAAGCTAGTTTCTGAAGTTAGTTTTCTACCTGTGGGGAAAACATGTTTGTTGAATGTTTTCCATGGTAGATGTGGTTAACCTCTACGTGTTAGTGAGCATGTTAGTGGCGTAGTGTAGTGCATGTATGTATGTATGTATGCATGCATGTATGTATGTATGTATGTATGGTCAGATCTGTCTCAGTCTGTTTTGCTCCCCCCTTTTCTTGAAGGCTTGCCCACGTGCTTCTTGGCTTAGCTTTGATGAGCTTAGATGAAGATTGGCTGGTTGCATCTTTGCCTTAGGAAAGGGATCTTCTATGATCTGCTGGGGGTCAGTCCAGTAAGGCAGGAAGTTCTCTGGCAGACATTGGGAGGCAGTTTGGCATGGAAGCGTGACGCTGTGGTGCAAAACTTTGTCTCCGTTGTTGCATTCCTCTTGTGATGCCTTCTGGTTGTGACAGACTTTCTGACCTTCTGTGCTTACTGTGGTTACTGTAGCCCACACGTGGTTCTTGAGTTTGGAGCTTGTGTGATGGTTTCTTTGTGAGTGATGGGAAGCCAGTGTGGTGTTTTCTGGTACCTCTGGGTGTTTGTCAGTGGTTGGCTTTGAGAGACCCCTCTGTTCTGTGTTGTTGTAGAACAGGTGGTCGTCATCTTCATTATGAAGGTGTACCAGATGATCATTGGTCTTCCGTTCCATCGCTAGTCATAGCGAATTTGACTCATCTTGTTGGTCATTCGTGTTCAGCTTGTTTTCTATGAACACTTTCATTTGCCTCATTAGTTGCTCCATGTCTTCTGAGGGTAAACTGTCTTGTTCTTGGGCACACTCAGTGTTGTGTTTGACTGAGTGGTGCCGAGGTGAGTTTCGTCGTCGATTACTCACATTGAATGCTTTTGGATGCGTTGGATGACAGCCTTTGGACGTCCAGTTAGGATTCCAGTTGTTTCCTTCTTGTGGGTTCATTGAGAAACGTGGCTGGTCCCATGGCTTTTCCATGCGGTTGGTGTGGTAGCTGTCATTGGCCTGGGGGTCACGTTCTCTGTGCACCTTGCGAAGGACTGTGGTGTTGTCCTGCCACTGGGTGTCTTCCAGTGCATAGCTTGTGTCTTGGCTGAAGGAGTTTGACACTGTGGATGTTTTCAAACCTTTCTTTGAGGACATCTTTTGTTTGATGTAGGCTTTGTGCGTCAGGTCACGTAGCTGTTGAATTGTCATTGTGTCTGCGCAGGCCTCGAGACCAAGATGATGACTTAATCCGGGGTGCAGGTTTCTCAGGAAGAGGGTTTTGAAATTCACATCCTCTTCATGTTCAGGTGAGTTATGTGCACCAAAGAAAGCTTGTCGAAAACGGTGGTAGTAGGCTTGGGGAGTCTCATGTCGACCTTGTTTGGTTTCCAAGGCGATTAACACACCGTGTTCCGACTCTGGGCCTGTGAATTCCTTAATCAGTGTCTCACATAGCAGCTGGAAGTTTGACTTGACATGAGCAGGTTGTCGGTCTAGGAAGCTTCGTACCTCTGGACCGGATGTGGATCGGAGGAGGTATAACCTGTCTCTGTCAGTCACATGTGGTCTCACCTCTAGGTGGAAGTTGATATCTCGGATGTAGGCTTCAATGTCTTGGCCCTCCGTGGAGTTCGGGTTGAACTGAGTGATATTCTTAACCAGCTGGTTGAGATCTTTAAAGGTCATCCCCTGTGCAGGTTTGGAGTCTGCCTGGATGAGCTCTCGTTGTTTGTTGGCAGTGAACAGTTCTGTGGTGAAGGCTGGTGATGTTTTGGGTTGCGGCCATTCACCTTTTCTGTTGTATGGCAGTTCTTGGATGGAGGACTCTGTTCTGCTCAGCAGTGGTGATGCTGAGGGAGGTCTCTCCCTTCTTGGCTCTGGTTTCTGTTGGAAAATGTGCTGGAGTTCATCTCTGACTGCGTAGAGCTCGTCGTTGGCGTCATCTCGCTGTTGGGTCAGATGATCAATGTCAGCACTGCACCTTTCCAGGTGGTCTTTCATAGCATTAATTTTAGAGTTCTTATCTTTAATGTCAGCTTTAGCTTTCTCTAGCTGATGTTCAGCAGCCTGGAGTTGGTTTACCAGGTGCTTCTGGACAGTCTTTAATTCTTGTTTGTCACGTTCAGTGACTGCAAGGGCTTCTTGGAGCTTGTCAACCTGTTTCTTTGTTTCTTGCTCCACTTTGTCAGGCACTTGAGCTTTCACTTTGAGCTGGTCTGTGCAGCGTTGAGTGTGCATCAGCTCTCTCAAGAACTCAGTGGTCTGACGCTTGAAGTCGTCCTGGACTTTCACTTCCAGCTTGTCCATGCGGCTCTGGGCACGTGTCAGCTCCTCCTGAAGGTGGGTGATGTGCTTGTCGCTTAGTGTCAGCTGGGCTGTGAAGGCATTGCTTAGGGAACAGATGATCTTGGTTAGTTCCACGTGGTTGTGGTTCTGATTCTGGCTTGAATCATGTGTCAGGAGTCTTCTCAGAATTATGATTATTATTAAAAATAATAACAGTTCAATTGTCTTTGGTGTGAGGCAGTTTGTAATGCCTCTGAACATGGCGTCCACGTCAGTGGGGTTTGTTGTCCGCGACATGTTGGCACGCTGGGGTGAAGAGACTGACACAGATCTGTGTGGGGTGTAAGCCTATGTGGTTGAACAGCTAAGTGTCGTTTAAGTGACTGTACAACAAATAGTGAAGTATTGTAATGTCTAAGTGTTGGTCTCAGTGTAGACAGGTTGGTTAGTGATGTGGAAACTTCGTCACTCAACTGAGTGAGGGAAAAAGAGAGAAAAAGGTTAAAACAAATCTCAATTGAAAGGATTTTTTTTTCAATGGGAGAAATATTTTTATATATATTTTCTATCAATGAAAAGCTGGTTTAAACTTGTGATGTGTCACTGAGAAAAGGGGAAAACAGAGAGAGGTTAAAACCAATTTCCATAAAACAAGAAAGAAAATTCTTAAGTAGGAGAAATATTATTTTTCTCGTAAATGCTTCCTATCGGTGAGAATCTATTTCCAGAAAGGTAAACAATATTATTGTTTATGTTTACAAGGAAAAATAATACAATAATAATGCGGATACCCTTTTCCGAGTTTTACAAGATTGACACCACACACCGTCAGTTGGACCGCTTACAGCCGGGATGCTATGAAGGCGACGATTGCTCAACACTTGTCTCTGTTAATTAATCTTGGATAAGATGTTAAATTGTAAATTGTGTTTACGAAGACAGAGAGAGAGTATGGAGAACAAGAGAGGGTGTGATTACCAATCAAATAACTAATAATTGTTTTCTTTGGAAAAATTATCTTTCTCTTTCTTTAGACTCGATTGATGGTTCTCTTCCAGGTTTGTTTCCCACAAATGTGAAGGATGGGAACGCAGGACAGAACAGGAAGGATGTAAGAAGGAAAGGAGGGAAGGAGATTGGATCCACAAATGGCTCTGGAGCCTTTGTCGAACTACGAGTATAGAATTGATAGTTGCCAACAACTAAACATTCAAAAATAAAACTTTGTAAGAGAGGTTTATCTCTGATTTATTTGAAACTTGTAGTGAGATGCCAATGTCTCCTATTGAGGCTCAGGTGTTTCACTCCCAAGCTAGGAATCAAAAGAGAAATTTAGAAATTATGAAAATTATGAAATTAGATTTATTAAAAATAAATCTAGAAATCGTTAGAAATTACCTGTTTAGAAAAATAAAACTTCAATCTTGATTTAATATTTCCCTTTTTTAGATCAAATTAGAATTTGACAATTAATAATCATAAACCAGTATTTTCTTTTCAAGTAAAATGCAGGTAAATTAAATTAATAATTGTGAACCGAAATTTCCTTTTCACAGAAAAATATGGGTAAAGTATGAGACAGGTAAAGTAGGAAAGAAGAAAAGACCAACAGGTGTAACTTAACAGTCGAGGTGTTTAAATGGTTAAATCACTTTAACGTTGTTCAAACAGACACGGTATTTAACCACTGATGTTAATATTAATGATAACCGTAAATAATGCTTAAGGCTTTAGCATAGGTTAGGCCTCAATGGTAAACAACTACTTAGCTTAGCTTTAGCTTAGCTAGCCTAGCCACCAAAGGGTTTGTTTAGGAGGGGTCAGAGTTCTCCCGGAAGCGTTGGTTAAGACTTCCGTGTCACGATTGTAACTATGGCGACAAAACAAACGATAGTGGGCAAACATGTGAATTGCAACAGTTTGTGAGCAGTTACGCCTGTTACATGAAATGTCGGCGCATTTCAACAATGTTCAAAGAAATATGCACGTACAGTTGATAATAGGCTATTACGTGAAATGTCGGCGCATTTCAAACTGTACAAATGGGACACCACTCGTAGCTGTTTTTACGACGTGGGGCTTCACTCAATTTTTCTTTTTTAGAGTGAGTTTTAACTTTAAAGGAAGCAACAGCAGCTTTGCGCTGTATAATAGATGGAATAACGATCTCAGCGGATCGTCTATGTGCAATGTTATCTGAGCACACAAAAGCAACAGGGTTTTTAACTGTTGGTTGAGTTTCAACATCAAGCTTTACTTGAACACAACTTTAAATAATTCCTATTTAACTACACTCGGACATACGCAGTGTTTACACGAATTAATTGAACAGACAAAGTCACAGATAAGCTTATATCACGGGGATTGCCGTGGAACACGCACTGACAATCTGAGAAATAAAGACTAATCTGTGAGGAGAATATTCGTCCCAGTGGAACACGCACTGAGTCAGACAAATATAAGGTTATACTTATGATGTTTATCACGCATCGCCGTGGAACACGCACGGTGAATCAGATAAATAACGTTAGAACCACGCTCATCGCTCTATGAGGAGAATATTCGTTCTAATATGGTTATTTTAATTACTGCAGTTTTAATTTCATTCAGCTCTCTGACTGATACAAACACACATAACGTTATAGCTATTTGAAAGACTCTGGAACACGCAGATGTCTTAAGCTATAATTAAAGTATTTCAGAATCGAGGGACACGCTCAATTGTTACCTTATCGTTGCGTGGGATCTTATATCTTGGGTTATTTTACTGCAGTTTGAATAAAATAACATAAAAAGAATAAAATGGGGAGGCAGACTAGACTAGAGTAACAGCTCAAGCAGCAGGTCATTCATTCAAACAGAGCGCGCGGCGCGCGCTGCATACCTCATACACACAGACTCGGAGGTTCGGATCTCTCCGCATAGGCTACTATGAAAATATAATTACTTCGTATATGCTTACAATTTTAGGTTAAACTGCCCGCATTCTCCACCAATATAATGTAGGATATTTGTAATTTGTAGTGATTACAATTTAGCTCAAAGGAATTATTAATTAATTTATAGGGAATTCAAAAGAGTCACTTATTACAACCGAGCAAATGACTCGTTCGCGGTTCATTTGAACTGGCTGTAACTATCAACTCTGCAACGGATATAAATATCCGAACTATAGTGAAACACTATATAGTTAGCAAGGTAACTTAGATCAGAAGTTTAAGACATTAAATTTGTAAGCACAATAACACAAGTAATATTTCTCTTTAAAATACAAACAAGACTTTATTGATTATTCTAACACATAACTAATATCTAACACAGACACACACACATTCATACGCGTTGCAGAAAGAAAGAGAGTAAGGAAAGATTAAGTTTTAAGAGTGAGTTTAGGAGTGAGATGATGTAATCCCAAGTTTCTATGCACTTATAAAACACAACCTGAATGAACCATCAATCATTAGTTTAACCCTTTTATCGTTTCCTAGGTTATTAAATCTGTATCAAATACACCAGTTCAGTTTAAGAGTCTGGAGGCAGTACTTGCTTGTCTTTGCTTTTGGGGATTCCCTTTTTGTTGCGTGAAAGGGGTTTTCCTGGTCCGTTCGTTGGCTGGTCTCCGAGTGCCTGATGTCTGGGTCACGTGGTCAGTCACGTGGCGTGCTGGCGGAATGAAAGTCTTTGTTTGAAGCTGGCTTTGCAGAAGAAACGTGGCTCGAAATCTTGTCGCAAAACTTAACTTAGAACCGAGACTCACAACGGAAAAGAAAGGAAACTAAGAAAAGAAAGGAAATTGAGAGGAGTAGATGATGGCTTGAATGAAGCTGTTTAACCCATGTTCTCAAGATCTTGATTTGGGTTGTTTCGTCTGCGCGTTTACATGGTTCCTAGTCGGTCTTAGATCTTCATCTCCCGCTGCATTTTTGGTTCTGCACTGAAAAACTCTAAACTTTGTTCTGGTGTTAAGATTTTAAACTCAAATGTCCGCCCAGCCTCCTGGATCAGTTCTAACCAATTAGACACTGTCTTTGTTTAGGAGGTGGCGTTCTCTTCACTTCTTATCATAAATCAAGCTTATCTGTGCTCTCCTTAGTCTCTAAGCTCTAGCAAAGAGTACAGAGGCCACAGCTAAGACATTATTACTATTATAAGAATCCGAAACATTTTCCACAGATTTCAATCAAGCCATCCTTTGAATTAAGAACATACGATCATATCGATATGAAACACAACACATTTTCATTCAAAAATCTAACAATTATAACAATTACATGAATTGTATGGCATCTAAGCATATCAGATACACCCATCTATTGTAGGAACAATATAGAATCATGTCGTTGCATGATGCTTGATCTATAAGTCCATTGAAAATTGTTCTTGAATGATTTTATTTATGTTATAGGTAAAATCTCAGCTCTGTGGTTTGAAACTATTTTACACCCTGAGGTCTATCAGAGGTCCTTAAGGAGGGGTCTGGAATGTTGTGGGCTCGAGCAGCTCCTGCTGTTATCTTGATCGGGCTGAATTGTGCTATCTCTGAGCCAATCATTCTTTTCCAAGCTATCTTACATTGACCAGTTCTTTCTTTAGTTGGGCTCATCTTCTTTGAAGCTTGCATGGCCATAAAGTTCTTAGCTGGGGGTTTTCGTTGGTCAACGGAGACTGGCTGGCTGGAGCCTTCTTTTATGGCTCTGGGGTTGGTGATTTGGTGTCTGGAATGTTCAGTTCTGTGAGAAATTATGTTTGAACAATTCACCTGGAAGATTCATTTGTGTTTGTTTCGCACTCAATCCTACACTGGATTGACCTCATCATGGTATCCCATGGCTCTGTTTGCTGATACAGACATTTACTAGATTGGTCTTTCAGGGTGTGATTGAATCTTTGAATTAAACCATCTCCCTCAGGATGATAAGGAGAAAAGTAAATGAACAGGCAGTCTGGCTTCACATCCATGAACGAGGAAAAAAGGGGTGTATCCAGTACTGCTGTGCACACTGGTATTGTAAGAGAACTGGATTGACCTCAACATGGTATCCCATGGCTCTGTTTGCTGATACAGACATTTATTCAATTGGTCTTTCAGGGTGCGATTGAATCTTTGAATTAAACCATCTCCCTCATGATGATAAGGAGAAGTCCTAGTTTTGGTGACACCCAACTTGAAACACAACTCCTGGATTAAATCTGCCTCAAATTGGGCATTGATCTGTATGAAGGCATTCAGGAACACCATGCTCTGTGACATACTGTTCAAAAATACAGTGTGCCACCGTTACAGCTCTTTGGTCCTTCATGGGGAACAAATTCACAAACTTGGGGAAATAGTCTTGAAGAACAAGGACATATCTATGGCCTGATGGTGTCACAGAAAGCTCAGTAATGTCAGCTGCCACCTTTTCAAAAGGACGATTGGCATGAATAGTCTGTAAGGGAGCTACTCGATGTGGGACTGGCATAGATCTAGACTGGCATGAAACACACTGTTGGCAGTAGTTCTCTATGTCTCTAGCCATATATGGCCAATAGAAATGCTCCCTGCCCCTTGCAAGTGTCTTTTTATAGCCAAGGTGACCTACAGTGGAATGACCATGTAAAAACTGTAATACCTGGGGGACAGCTTTACTGGGAATGACTACATGAAGAGAGGGTGACACTTTTGGTTTGTTACAGGCAAAACGGTAGATTTTTCCATCCGGTACACTTTGAGCTCTGTCAAACCTTTCTTTAGAACCCAAGCTGGGGGTCTCTTTTCTTCCTTCAACCATTCACTCACTGTCCTCAGTGTGACATCCTCTTTCTGACACTGTGCAAGATCGACTGACAAAGTCTGAGAAAGGTCTATGACAGCATGAGCGGTCAGAGGGGCAGTGTCTACAGAAGGTTCTGGTTTGTCTGACATTGCGGGAACAGAAGGAATAGTATCACTGTGACTTGGGCGTCTAGATAGTGAATCTGAATTTGTGTGCTTTACGCCATTCCTGTGTTTTATGACCCAATTGTACATGTCAAGCTCCAATTCCCAACGTGGCCTACGCCCTGTTGGATCTCGATCAATAGGCATTGTCTTTAACCCTAACAAGGGGCATTGGTCTGTAACAATCACAAAAGGGCATCCTTGCAAGTAGTGTGAGAAATGTCGAACAGACCAAACAATAGCCCACCATTCTCTGTCAAAGGTGGACCAGTTACGTTTTGTTGTGCTTAGCACATGACTGGCATAGGCTACTACCTTTTCAACACCCTGTTGCTGTTGTGCAAGCATGGAGCCAATCATGGGCATTAGTAAGGCCCATTGGCATGACCTTAAACTGATAGAGGGAATCTTCTGTAGTAAAGGCAGTTTTTTTATTTACTAGCATCATCCATTTGAGTCTGCCAATAGCCACTTGACAAATCTAGAGTGCTAAACAAGGTGGCTCCAGAAAGGGCATCTAAACTGTCATCCACACGTGGCAGTGGATGTGCATCTTTGATGGTTATCGAGTTCAAACGCCTATAATCTAGGGCTGGGCGATTTAAATCACGATATTGTTATGTGCATCTCGTCAGTAAAGCCGGTTCCTTGATTAGTAGTAAATCACCATCACCTGCTTTCAGATGGAGCGGCATTTACTACAAAGAAACGTAGTTAACTGACAAGCTGAGCCATATCGCATTAATATCGCGGACGTATCGCCAGCGATAATTAATGTGATATGGCTCAGCTTGTCAGTTAACTACGTTAAGCTTGTTAAAAACTACAGTTTTGCTCTTTGTACACAGCAAAAACTCCAGTGTTAAATTAACACTCCTGGGAGTGTATGAGTCCACACTCAAGAGTGTTTAAGTTAATGAGATAATTAAGTGATTAATTTAGTGATGATTGAACATTATTGAAGACACCTGATGTTAACAAGCAGAATCACTGAAGGAGAAAATCACAAATTGTAAGTTACCATTATTGTGATGGGTAGTTGCTTTAGTTGGACTCTTGACCCTTTTATGTGTACTTCAAATTTTGTTTGGCTGCTGTATCTGAGTTAGGGCTGGGAGATATATTGCGCGATATTGTTATGCGCATCTCATCAGTAAAGCCGGTTCCTTGATTAGTAGTAAATCACCAGCACCTGCTTTCAGATGGAGCGGCATTTACTACACAGCAAAAACTCCAGTGTTAAATTAACACTCAAGAGTGTTAAAGTTAACGAGATAATTAAGTGATTAATTTAGTGATGATTGAGCATTTTTGAAGACACCTGATGTTAACAAGCAGAATCACTGAAAGAGAAAATCACAAATTGTAAGCCACCGTTTTGGCGATCAGTGTTTGCTTTAGTTGGGCTCTTGACCTTTATACATTCACTTTAAATTTTGTTTGTCTGCTGTTATTGATTTATAACAGTCAAATGAACAAAGAAAAGTGTGTTATGTTTTGACATAATCATGCTGTGATCTGTAAAATGAAACTTATTGAGATAGTTTGGTTTACCTTGTTAGCAGCAGCTTTGTGAGTCAACAGCAAATGATTTTCAGTATATTTATTTTAACCCATAATATTTAATAAACATTGTTCTGATCAAAATTCTTTCAAATTTTTTTTTTTAGAAACACAGACATCAATAATCAGTCTGTGAATCTCAACAATGGTGACAATAATAAAGCATGTTGCAGTGGCTGCCACCAATCACAACTCATTAATGGCTCCCATCAAGCATTGCGGTATGAATAAATTATGATCTGAATTGTCTATGTAATTTACTTTTCGTAATTGAATATTCTGCTCGTCACCATTGTTGAGATGCATATACTGAATTTTGATGTCTGTGTGTGCCTAAAAGAAAGATTTTTTAGTTTTTTTAAACAACTTTTAAGAATTCCTTAATATTACATCTAAAATTCTGGATATTTATGCAGAAAAACAGTTATTCTGTGGTCAACAACATAAATTTAAGTCAGAGATAAGCAAATATTGAGTTCAGTGATCAAGCACAAATGATGATTGTCATAATATAACCAACACCATCAGATCACCTTATTCTTTGTTCATCTGGCAGTTATAACTCAGACACAACAGCCAAACAAAATCTAAAGTACACATAAATGGGTCAAGAGTCCAACTAAAGCAAACACTATTCTCCATAATGGTAACTTACAATTTGTGATTTTCTCCTTCAGTGACTCTGCTTGTTCACATCAGGTGTCTTCAATAATGCTCAAGCATCACTAAATTAATCACTTAATTATCTCATTAACTTCAACACTCTTGAGTGTGGACTCATACACTCCCAGGAGTGTTAATTTAACACTGGAGTTGTTGCTGTGTACAACGAGCCGTAGTTAACTGACAAGCTGAGCCATATCGCATTAATTATCGCTGGCGATACGTCCGCGATTTTAATGCGATATGGCTCAGCTTGTCAGTTAACTACGGCTCTTTGTAGTAAATGCCGCTCCATCTGAAAGCAGGTGCTGGTGATTTACTACTAATCAAGGAACCGGCTTTACTGACGAGATGCGCATAACAATATCGTGCGATATATCTCCCAGCCCTAATCTGAGTTATAACTGCCAGATGAACAAAGAATAAAGTGATCTGATGGTGTTGGTTATATTTATATATATACATATATATACATATATATATATATATCCATTGTTAAAAAGTCCTCCAGTAGAACGACGGAGTCTACAGTCGGAGCACTTTCCAGCACCCCTCCCAGAGACCCCAAGAAGGCCGGGTACTCTACACTGCCGTTTGTCCCTTAGGCCCACACGACAGTGAGAGACTTAACCCCGAAGGCGCAGGGAAGCAAACCTCTCGTCCACTGGGGTGAACTCCAACACATGGCGGCTGAGCTGGGGGGCTATAAGCAAACCCACCCCAGCCCGCCGCCTCTCACCATGGGCAACTCCAGAGTGGTGAAGAGTCCATCCTCTCTCAAGGAGTGTGGTTCCAGAGCCCAAGCCGTGCGTAGAGGTGATCCAGACTATCTCTAGTCGGTACCTCTCAACCTCACGCACAATCTCAGGCTCCTTCCCTGCCAGCGAGGTGACGTTCCACATCCCTAGAGCTAGTTTCCATGTCCAGGGATCGGTTATTGAGGCCCCCGCTTTCGACTGCCACCCGATCCACTAAGCACTGAGTCCCTCCTGCAGGTGGTGAGCCCACGGGAGGGCGGCCCCACGTCGCTCCTTCGGGCTGAGCCCGGCCAGACCCCAGGGGGGAGGCCCGGCCACCAGGCGCTCGCATACGAGCCCCAACCCCAGCCTGGGTGGGGCCCCGGCTGCGCCATGACGGGCGACGTCACAGTCCTCGGAATTAACACCATCATAAAGGGTTTTTGAACCACCCTTAGTCTGACCCGTCACCTAGGACCTGTTTGCCTTGGGAGACCCTACCAGGGGCATATAGCCCCAGACAACATAGCTCCTAGGGTCATTCGGGTACTCAAACCCCTCCACCACAGTAAGGTGGCAGTTCATGGGGGTGGGGGGTGGGGGGTATACAACACATATTGGTTTGATTACATCATTAGAAATAAGTGTGAACCATTTTGAATCGTTGTGTGTGAAAAGTTTTGCCTCTTGTGTTTATTTTTTTGCGACACAAATGTATCACAGTGCGATATGTGTTTTAATAAATGAGAATGTGTTTAGAGTTTAAGAGTACAGGAGATTTGCAAACATTGTCTAACTGCCTAAACTTGTGTAAGGTTTTGCAGAAATAGTGATTTATTCGACAAATTGGTTTAGACTATTGATAATTTGGTTCAGAGAATGGAGTTTAGAGTTTTAGCAAATTCAGAAAAACTGTAAAAGGCTTATTCAAGTAGGCTACAGTACAGCAGGATGCAGTTAATATTTTAGTGTTGTTTTAGGGGTATAATATATATGTATTGCCTTTAATGTCCATTTTTAGTCTTTACACATCAGCTTGGATACTTGCATGGTTAAAAAACTGCTAATTTCAAGATGCTGACGTCACGTCAGGTCGCCACGTGGGTCACCCGTTCAGTAAGATGCTCAAAAGTACAAGACGTTCAGATAGATGTTCAATCGGTCGGTCGTATGTTTAATTTAGGCACAGGGTGCGCGGCATAATTTGCGTTTATAGCGTGCGCTTTCCGTGGGCATGTTCACATTAACAGATAATGCGCTATAATGAGCTGAAATGAGAACGACTGACATCTCTCTCTTTTCATACAGATTACATAAACTGAGAATATTTGTTTTTTATATAAATTACTTCATTTAAAAGAAGAGAAATCAAGCTTTATGCCTGTGTGCCTGTACGTAGGGCCGGCCCTGGCCAATTTGCTGCCCTAGGCAAGATTTCACCTGGTGCCCCTGGAATCACAGACAGTTGTGTTCTGATCATTGTGTTCATACACTCACACAGAAACAAACTGCACAGCTTTGTCTTGTTTTTCTTTATTTTGAAAATATTCTGGAAACACATACACACACACAAACGTATTTAGGGCTGTGCGATATATATCGTGAGATTGTTATGCGCATCTCGTCAGTAAAGCCGGTTCCTTGATTAGTAGTAAATCACCATCACCTGCTTTCAGATGAAGCGGCATTTAGGGCTGAGGAGATAATTAAGTGATTAATTTAGTGATGATTGAGCATTATTGAAGACACCTGATGTTAACAAGCAGACTCACTGAAGAAGAAAATCACAAATTGTAAGTTACCATTAAGGTGATGGGTGTTTGCTTTAGTTGGGCTCTAGATCATTATATGTTTACTTAAATATTTACTGTTGTTTGTCTGCTGTTATTGATTTATAACAGTTAAATGAACAAAGTAAAATGTTATCTATCTTATAGTGTTGGTTATGTTTTGACATAATCATGCTGTGATCTGAAAAAGGAAACTTATTGAGATAGTTTGGTTTAACTTGTTAGCTGCAGTTTAGTGATTCTTCAGCCTATGATTATCAGTATTTTACTTATAATTCTAAATATTTAATAAACATTGTTCTGATCAAAAGACATTCAGATAAATTCATTTAAAACACAGACATCAATAATCAGCCTGTGAATCTCAACAATGGTGACAATAATAAAGCATGTTGCAGTGGCTGCCACCAATCACAACTCATTAATGGCTCCCATCATGCATTGCGGTATGAATAAATTATGATCTGAATTGTCTATGTAATTTACTTTTCCTAATTGAATATTCTGCTCCTCACCATTGTTGATATGCATAGACTGAATCTTGACATCTGTGTGTGCCTAAAAGAATGATTTTTTTTTTTTAAGCAACTTTTAAGAAATCCTTTTTATTATATCAAAAATGCTGGGCATTTACGCAGATTCACTAACCAACAACATAAATCGAAGTCAGAAAGAAGGATTTTAATGAGTTCAGTGATCAAGTTCAAATGATGATTGTCATAATATAACCTACACCATCAGATCACTTTTTTTTTCTTTGTTTATCTGTCAGTTATAACTCAGATACAGCAGCCAAATAAAATCTAAAGTACACATATAATGGTCTAGAGCCCAACTAAAGCAAACACCCATCACCTTAATGGTAACTTACAATCTGTGATTTTCTCCTTCAGTGATTCTGCTTGTTAACATCAGGTGTCTTCAATAATGTTCAATCATCACTAAATTAATCACTTAATTATCTCATTAACTTAAACACTCTTGAGTGTGGACTCATACACTCCCAGGAGTGTTAATTTAACGCTGGAGTTTTTGCTGTGAAAGAGCCGTAGTTAACTGACAAGCTGAGCCATATCGCATTAAGTATCGCTGGCGATACGTCCGCGATATTAATGCGATATGGCTCAGCTTGTCAGTTAATTACGGCTCTTTGTAGTAAATGCCGCTTCATCTGAAAGCAGGTGATGGTGATTTACTACTAATCAAGGAACCGGCTTTACTGACGAGATGCGCATAACAATCTCACGATATATATCGCACAGCCCTAAACGTATTATAAATGCAATATAAATACATTTATATTAGTTAATATTATTGCAGAAAAAAAAATATATTACAGAAACCTTGCTTGCCTTGCCTTTCTCACAGCATATAACATTCCAAAAATAATAAATAAGAGCATTGCACAAAAAATAAATAACTATACACAAACTTGAATGCACTATGCAAAATGTAGCAAATGTTCTATAGCCTTACATGCCTTGCCTTTCTAGCAGCAAAGTCATGTATGATATCATTATAAGACAGCTGTTGTGAGACCACATGATTTATGCTAATGACTGAAAGTCCACTGAGACGTTCTTGAGCCATTGTAGATCTCAGGTAGATTTTAATCAGTTTGAGCTTAGAGAAGCTCCTTTCAGCAGCAGCGACTGTAACAGGTAGAGATTCTCAGAGCGACCCACATATTGGGGTACATTTCTGTCAGCTTTTTCTTGTGCAGGAAAGTCAGGAGCTCAATGTTTGTCATATTTTTTGATGGCAGATGTGAAAAGTTTTGCATTTCTAATACAGGTTCTCTGCCATCAACGTCTGGCTGTCTGTCATGGCTTAAAGCTGTGCTCAGGGTTTGACAGTGTTCTAACAACTCTTCTTTGGACATGTTGGGAAAGTTGAGGATAACTCCAAATTTGTCATTCCCCCCCCCCCCCCCCCCCCCCCTCACCAATAGGCTCATCTGGAGCCTCATAACCAAAGTGTCTTTTTGTGGTCCTCAACCGCTTTTGTTTTATTACAGCTTCCACGTTCATCTCCTCACATTTCCTTTGCTGTTGCCTGTGCACTAGACAATCCAGTACTTCTGTAGCCGTCAAGAGAATCTCTGGTTTTCTTCAGCAAGTCAACAGCCACATCTAGCTGCATGCACTCAAAAAAAAAAATTGTGTCTAAACATAAGATTTATGTATTTGAATTGCATAACAAATTCCCATGCATTTGGATTACATAGTTTTAACATAAACCAATCAATACTCCTGAATGTGATTCATATGTTTAAGTCATACATAAATGAAACAGATAAGATTTATGGGTAACACTTTATATTACGACCCGCAAACAACTGCGTAAGTAAACCGAAACTACGGTGTACATTTCTGTAATTATAGTGTACTTCCGTGTAGGTATAAGGGAACAATATGTTAAGTTTTGGGTAATAAAGGGGTAACAAGCAGATATACAACCTGCAAATAACTTCGTAAGTAAACCGAAATTACGGTGTACGTTTCTGTAATTATAATGTACCTCCGTGTAGGTATAAGGGAACAATATGTTAAGTTTTGGGTAATAAAGGGGTACAACCAGAAATACAAGCAAATTATTTATAATGTAATTATTTTAAAACTAACAGGTACCTATTCTGTATATATTCCAGGCAAAAATTGTACGTCTGTTGTATATAAAAGTTTTTATCACATTTCTGGCTAAATATGTTCTTGTGCAATGTAGTTACAGGGTAATTTTGACATCTGTGGGTTGTAAATTAAACTTTTTGGCAATGCTATTTATTGGCTTTTCTTACTAAACTACTTAACGTTAAGCCAAAAAAAATAGTTTTTGCTATGATTTTAATTTAAAACGTACCATGTAGTACTTATACTTACCTTATCACATTGTATTGCAATGACACTTAAATGTCAGGGCAAATATACTGTGTAATTAAAAGTTTTTTTGTTTAGTTTTTTTAATAAGAGTACCTTTCTCTGTACTTACTGTGCAAATAGTGTTGTTTCGTATTGTTACATAGTAAGTAGTGTTTGTTACCCGTTTCAGCTGTGTATTTACAGGGTAAGTGTAACTCCTGCGGGCTGTAAATTAAAGTGGAGCTTGTTACCCCCTTGTTCTGTGTAGTTACAGGGTAAGTGTAACTCCTGCGGGCTGTAAATTAAAGTGGTGCTTGTTACCCCCTTGTTCTGTGTAGTTACAGGGTAAGTGCAACTCCTGCGGGCTGTAAATTAAAGTGGCGCTTGTTACCCCCTTGTTCTGTGTAGTTACAGGGTAAGTGCAGTAAATATACAATAAAGGATCCAATTTAATTTCTGACTTTTATTTTACAAAAAAATGTCAAAACACTTTTTCATCTTAATAAAACATTATCTTTTCTACAGTATACTCAAACAACAAAGTAACACATTATACCCCCCCCCCCCCCCCCTCTTTTATTTGCATCCCTTGCTTTTCTTCTTCTTTCTTTTCTTGCTCTTCTTTTTCTTAACTTCCACTGGGGACTCTGAAGTTGAGGAGTTGATGGAGTCCCATTGGTCTTGCTGCACTGCAAAAATATGAATATACAGTATATACATGCTCTTAGCAAGCTACACCTTCAATTTTAAGTTGTCGAACAATCCTCCACTCTAAACATTTTGTGCCACCTGATATTACTGTAGTAACTGTAATTTTGAAGAAAACACATTTTGGTGAAGTTTGAGTCAGATCATGGGGGGGTTGTGATATTTTATAGTGATAATGACTGTAGTGCAGCAGAAAATGTTTTTTAAAAAGGCATAGTTGTTCTGACAGAAAAAAAAAAAAAAAAAAAGCATGAAACACAAACCTGAGGGCTGTGGCAATAGTTCAATAGTTTGGATTGAGCTGATCAACAAACGGACAGGGAACTACGTCATCACGTTGAAAGGTCACGCCTGCGCCGGCCGAAGTACCGCCCCACTGTTTACAATGCGACCGTACGTAGGAGGCTAATTCAAATAGTATTGTTTGCGATTATATATATAGAAATAGTATTCAGTGAATATGAATAGTATATGAATAACATTCTGATGAATATGAATAGTAGTTCAAATAGTATTGCCGGCGCAGGCGTGACCTTTCAACGTGATGACGTAACTTAGTTCCCTGTCCGTTTGTTGATCAGCTCAATCCGAACTATTGAAGGTAAAAAGTCTATAAATTATATATTTCTTTTTTTTAAATGACCTATCGTTTCGCTAGATAACAACCTCTTCTTCAGCTGTGATCGCGTACAGCCCTTTTAAACACTTAAAATACTTTTGAAACTGCATTTATTTGGACTTAACGATGGTGACCAATGAAGTCCGTTGTAAATTTTCATTTTGGGGTGAACTAATCCTTTAACAAGTGCATTTATAATGTACAGTACCAGTGATGTTTAGTTCTTAAATTTGATGTTTTAAAAAATAGGAAAGTGGTCACAAGTATAAGCCCTGGAGTAGGGCAGGAGTAAAATTTAAACGTCTAACCTTTCTTTCTTTCTTTCAAAGATAAGATTATCACTCTTAAAGCAGAGATCACCTTGCTCAAAGATGAGTGTGATTTTTTGAAAAAGGAAATTGAAAAGATGAAGTCTGCTGTCCCATCTGCAATGACACAAAGATAATGCTGTTCCTATAGTGCCACAGCCCTCATGTTTGTGTTTCATGCTTTTTTGTTTTTTTGTTGCTGTCAGAACAACTATGCCTTTTTTAAAAACATTTTCTGCTGCACTACAGTCATTATCACTATAAAATATCACAACCCCCCCATGATCTGCCTCAAACTTCACCAAAATGTGTTTTCTTCAAAATTACAGTTACTACAGTAATATCAGGTGGCACAAAATGTTTTAGAGTGGAGGATTGTTCGACAACTTAAAATTGAAGGTGTAGCTTGCTAAGAGCATGTATATATATTCATATTTTTGCAGTGCAGCAAGACCAATGGGACTCCATCAACTCCTCAACTTCAGAGTCCCTAGTGGAAGTTAAGAAAAAGAAGAGCAAGAAAAGAAAGAAGAAGAAAAGCAAGAGAAGCAAATAAAAAGGGGGGGGGGGGGGGGGGGTATAATGTGTTACTTTGTTGTTTGAGTATACTGTAGAAAAGACAATGTTTTATTAAGATGAAAAAGTGTTTTGAAATGTTTTTGTAAAATAAAAGTCAGAAATTAAATTGGATCCTTTATTGTATATTTACTGCACTTACCCTGTAACTACACAGAACAAGGGGGTAACAAGCGCCACTTTAATTTACAGCCCGCAGGAGTTACACTTACCCTGTAACTACACAGAACAAGGGGGTAACAAGCACCACTTTAATTTACAGCCCGCAGGAGTTACACTTACCCTGTAACTACACAGAACAAGGGGGTAACAAGCGCCACTTTAATTTACAGCCCGCAGGAGTTACACTTACCCTGTAACTACACAGAACAAGGGGGTAACAAGCACCACTTTAATTTACAGCCCGCAGGAGTTACACTTACCCTGTAACTACACAGAACAAGGGGGTAACAAGCGCCACTTTAATTTACAGCCCGCAGGAGTTACACTTACCCTGTAACTACACAGAACAAGGGGGTAACAAGCGCCACTTTAATTTACAGCCCGCAGGAGTTACACTTACCCTGTAAATACACAGAACAAGGGGGTAACAAGCGCCACTTTAATTTACAGCCCGCAGGAGTTACACTTACCCTGTAACTACACAGAACAAGGGGGTAACAAGCACCACTTTAATTTACAGCCCGCAGGAGTTACACTTACCCTGTAACTACACAGAACAAGGGGGTAACAAGCGCCACTTTAATTTACAGCCCGCAAGAGTTACACTTACCCTGTAACTACACAGAACAAGGGGGTAACAAGCACCACTTTAATTTACAGCCCGCAGGAGTTACACTTACCCTGTAAATACACAGCTGAAACGGGTAACAAACACTACTTACTATGTAACAATACGAAACAACACTATTTGCACAGTAATTACAGAGAAAGGTAGGCTACTCTTATAAAAAAATTAAAAAAACTTTTAATTACACAGTATATTTGCCCTGACATTTAAGTGTCATTGCAATACAATGTGATAAGGTAAGTATTAAGTACTACATGGTACGTTCTAATTTAAAGTCATAGCAGAAATTTTTTTTTTTTTTTTTTTGGCTTAACGTTAAGTAGTTTAGTAAGAAAAGCCAATAAATAGCATTGCCAATGTTTTTCGAAATCAGATGTTTATAAAATTGTTTCAGATTAAATTTTTATCATACTGTGCTTACATACAGCCATATATACAGTATATATATATATATTTAATTTACAATCCACAGATGTCAAAATTACCCTGTAACTACATTACACAAGAACATATTTTTCCAGAAATGTGATAAAAACTTTTATATACAACAGACGTACAATTTTTGCCTGGAATATATGAAGAGTTCAGATGCAAAAGCCTCTAAGTGCCATCTGAAATTTTCTTCTAGAATGATCATTTTTATCAAGCTTGTATATTTATGTTCAGTTATTTCACTTTAATGGCAATGAAAATGACTTATTAATTGTCATTAAAGTGAAATGACTGAACCTAAATATACAAGCTTGATAAAAATGATCATTCTAGAAGAAAATTTCAGATGGCACTTAGAGGCTTTTGCATCTGAACTCTTCATATACAGAATAGGTACCTGTTAGTTTTAAAATAATTACATTATAAATAATTTGCTTGTATATCTGGTTGTACCCCTTTATTACCCAAAACTTAACATATTGTTCCCTTATACCTACACGGAGGTACATTATAATTACAGAAACTTACACCGTAATTTCGGTTCACTTACGAAGTTCTTTGCAGGTTGTATATCTGCTTACCCCTTTATTACCCAAAACTTAACATATTGTTCCCTTATACCTACACGGAAGTACACTATAATTACAGAAACGTACACCGTAGTTTCGGTTTACTTACGCAGTTGTTTGCGGGTCGTAATATAAAGTGTTACCGATTTATGTAATTGTATTAATAAACTGAATGTGATTTATATTTGTCAGTCGTATGTAAATGAAACAGGTAAGATTTATGTAATAGTACACAGAAAAACGCCCATGTTAAATTAACACTGCTCAGTGTTCATATGTGTGCACACTACAGAGTTAAAGCGGTGTTGAAGTTAATGAGATAATTAAGTGATGATTGAGCATTAATTATGAACACCTGCTGTTAACAAGCAGAATCACTGAAGAACAGAGAAACACAAGAACTACAACTGACTTCAGCCACAGTCTTAGATGAAATCAACTGAAGAGAAAAGAAGAAGATCTCAGCAGAGGAGGATTAAACAACTCCACAAACAGCTTTACCAGCTTCACCTATTAGTAACCAGACTGACTTTATTTCATTTCCGTTTGAATGAAATCAATAGTTGTATTTTAAAGTCACCATGATGGTGGTTAGCGTTTGCTTTAGTTGGGCTCTTGACCATTGACTCTTTAATATAACATTTTCTCTGGCTGCTTTAATTGTGTGTTTATAAAACACGTTTGTTGCAGCAAAAAAGCCAAGAGAAAAAGAGATCAGGTGATGTTGGCTGTTTATTGATGATGATGACGACAAAGTCATCATCATGTAATTGCCTCATTCGCTGATCTTGTTCAGTGTCTAATGCTTTTTAATATTGTTTTATTCATAACAGAAGTCATTTGATTTTACAGCATGAAATCTAACAGTGTTGTTTATCAAACAATATATATATTTTTTTAATAGTTAGTGCACAAAAACCTTTCATCTATGGCATTACTTAGACTCACACAGACATGAAGAAACAGCATATGAATCTCAACAATGGTGACAAAAGATACAAAAAATCCTGCATAATTTGCATAATTTATTAATGCCGCAATGCATGCTGGGAGATATGGGTGAGTTTTGATTGGTGGTACCCAGCATGCACTGCAGTATGAAGCATTTCATTGATTGTCACCATTGTTGAGAGTCATACACTGATTCTTGATGTCTAAGTAATAATGTAGAAGAGAAAGTTTAATGCACTAAATGTTTTTAAAATTCTTTATATTATTTGATTAACTGTTGGATCTAATGCTGTCAGGTCACACAGCTACAATAATAAATAAAATAAAATCACATAACCCCAATAATCAAAGCATTAGACACTGAAAAAGATAAGTGATTCAGGCCACAATATGATGATTACACCTTCATCAATAAACAGCCAATATCACTTGATCTCTTTTTCTCATGGCTTTTTCGCTGCAACAAACGTGTTTTATAAACACATAATTATAGCAGCCAGAGAAAATGTTTTATTAAAGAGTCAATGGTCAAGAGCCCAACTAAAGCAAACGCTAACCACCATCATGGTGACTTTAAAATACAACTATTGTTTTCATTCAAACGGAAATGAAATAAAGTCAGTCTGGTTACTAATAAGTTAAGCTGGTAAAGCTGTTTGAATTGTTTAATCCTCCAATTTAATCCTTTAATTGTTTAATGAAGTCAGTTGTAGTTCTTGTGTTTCTCTGTTCTTCAGTGATTCTGCTTGTTAACAGCAGGTGTTCATAATTAATGCTCAATCATCACTTAATTATCTCATTAACTTCAACACCGCTTTAACTCTGTAGTGTGCACACATATGAACACTGAGCAGTGTTAATTTAACATGGGCGTTTTTCTGTGTACTATTACATAAATCTTACCTGTTTCATTTGCATACGACTGACAAATATAAATCGCATTCAGTTTATTAATACAATTACATACATCTTATCTGTTTCATTTAGATATGACTTAAAAATATGAATCACATTCAGATTATTGATTGGTTTATGTTAAAACTATGTAATCCAAATGCATGGGAATTTGTTATGCAATTCAAATATATAAATCTTAGTTTTAGACACTTTTTTTTTTTTTTTTGAGTGTGGAGGGTGATTGCATCTGTTTACTCACATGCTGGATCTTGTTGAGAATGCCATACCATATGACTGTGCAAATAGAAAATCGGTAGGATCCAATCCCCTCAGCCAAAGACTGGGCTTTCAACCTTCACAGTAGGGTCTTGAGTAGTTTCCCTCACCTCCAGAAGAGCCTCTCTGACTTGCCCAGCCTGGTACCTTACTGCCTGGATGCTGTCTATCATGCTTTCCCACCTGGTCTCTGACCATGATTTCAGGGTGGTTTTGACATGTTTCAGGAGGATATCCCATCTATGGGTGGAGGCTGAGAAGAGTTTGAACAATTTTGCTAAATATTCAAAGTAGCCAATGACATCTGGTGAGCTCTTAGCAGCATCAGCTACCACCAAATTTAAGGAGTGGGCACCACATGGGACAAAAAAGCTCTTGAGTTCAGTTGAAGCAGCCTAGCCTGAACACCTTTATTATTTTCCTTCATGTTGGCACCATTATCATAGGATTGTCCTCTGCAGTCCTCAAAGAGGATGTTCAGCTCCTCCAGTCTTTTGAGGATGAGAGAAGACAAACTTTCCCCGGCTGACTCCACTGCCACAAGTAAGCCCATGAAATGTTCTTTAATTTGTGGCGATTCTTCTCCCAGTGAAACAATCCCGACAATGACAGAGAGCTGTTCTTTATGACTCAGATCAGGGGTGCAATCTAAAATGATGGAGAAATACTTTGAGGTCTTGATCTCTTCCAATATTTTGTCCAGTATTTTTGTGCTTATTGACTAAGACTCTATTAAAATAGTCATGCTGACATCTTCTCTCGTCTTTTTCTTTCGGAAATGTGAAATTGTTTTTTATTTGATATGGTCCTCTGAGAACAAACTCTGTTCTTACACTGTAAATGCAAACATCGTATTTAATTAAAAATAGTAAATTGACCTTAATCATTTTTTTTCAACCTGATATTAACACTCACTTTTAGTAAGTTACTTGTACTTTGAGGTTGAAAAATTGTACCAGCTTAGTCTACTTGAGCTGGATTCATTTAGAAAAAGTAAGTTTATGACCTGAGGGCATGCGCAGATCAGTCCTCTCTACGCTAGACGGCGATATATGGCCACGCCAAGACTCGCCCTTCAATAGCTACTATTGGCTGAAGGTGAAAACCGTAATTTTAAGCCACCATTGAGGTGATTAGTGTTTGTTTTAGTTGGGCTCTTGACCATTATATCATTAATTTAACCTTTTGTTTAACTGCTGTATCTGAGTTATAACAGCCACATGAACAAACAGAAAAGGTGATCTGATGGTGATGGTTGTGTTTTAACATAATCGTTATTTCATTTGACCTGATTCACTGAACTCATATAGTTCAGAGTTAATTTCTGAGTTAGGTTTACTTTATTAATTATAGCAGCACTGTCCTGGTACAGGATTTTTTTTTTAGCCATTTCAATGAAATCCAAATAATCAAATAAAAATGTGAAAAAAAAACAAAAACATTTTTATGTAGGCACACACAGACATCAAGAATTAGCGTATGAATCTCAACAATGGTGACAAACAGATCACCCCTGATCATAAGCTCATTATTTATTCATGCAGCAATGCATGATGGGAGCCATGAATGAGTTTTGATTGGTTGCACCCAGAATGCACTGCAACATGCTTTATAATTGTCACCATTGTTGAGATTCACAGGCTGATTCTTGATGTCGATGTGTCTAAAAACTAAATTAAACAAACATTTTTTTTTTTTTTTTTTGTATAATGGAAACTTTTAAGAAATTCTAAATATTATGCTGTATAAGGACAGTGCTATAATTAATAAAGTAAACCTAACTCAGAAATTGGTTTCTTTAATTTAAGTGAACTTGAAAAATGAGTGAGCAGAACTAAAAGTGTTAAGTTGTAGGTATTTAGTAATTCTAAGTGGGGTTAAATTTATATCAAGCAATCCACACAAAATGAAAAAACTAAGTTAACACTAATCATGGCTATTAAGTTACATGAACATAAAAAAAAAAAACGTGCTAGTGGTACTACTTGATTTAGTACTGCACACTTAAAATAAACAAGCTTTTCTAACTCACTAATCTTAAGCTTACTTTGCTTAATTTTTTTGAGGCAACGAGTTTGCATACTTTTTTTAAGTAAGGTTAACTAATTACATTTTAAAGTGTACCTTTTCAATTAAAACAGATTGCCAGTCAGCAGGGTCTAATGGTGCAGCCTTTTTGTAAACTGATGCTGAATCGCTGGGTGGTGCTGAAGTGGAGGGAAGAGATGTGCTTGATGCTGAATCACTGGGTGGTACTGAGATGGAGATGTCTGCAACAGGTGGCCCAGGATCTGCAGGGACAGTGTTCAGATATTTCAAAAGTGCATCTGAAGAGAGAAGAGGAGGACTATGTGTGACCATTGGGTGTTAAATTTTATTATTAAAAAGCTGATGATAGTGTAACTATAAAAATATGGCAGCACCTAAACCACAATAGCTTAAACACACAAACAGCAAGAATAATTACATCTGGCATGCACAAAACTCTATTCATTGAGCATTTCATACAGTTACATTTTCAAAATTAATTTTGAAAGTGTTTGTTTAGGGCTGATCAAATGAAATCATTTACACTGAAAATTTACAACTGCATTAAATAATGTTATAAGATTGTTTTAAATATTTTTGAATATACAAATAAGAAACGTTGGAAAGAACGATACTTTTAAACATGGAAGTGAACCGCCAGTAGGAGGCGGCAGACGACCGTCTTAAAGAGCGAGTCATTGAGTCATTCATTCAAATGATTCGTTCAAACAACTGATTCATTCAAGAATGAGACAGATGTTTATGAATATGTCATTGAATCTTTGACTTAGACAATTCGTTCAAAACGCTGAATCATTCAGTAATGAAACACGGTTAAGTGTTGCTGTGAGATGTGTAACGGTTCTGCTGTGATCTTTGTTTGGAACTATTTTTGCGGCTGAAACAGAACAAAAACAGTCAATATTGTGTCTAAAATGTAAGTGACTTAATTTGAACTGTTTATTGAACTGTTGTATGAAAGCAATGTCACATTTTCAGTCGTGATGGTATTCAGGAAAACGGCACTCGTCGTGTGAGGTTGCTAAACTGTATAATATGTTAAAAATATTAAAACACATTTTGAATTTTGGCACTGGCAGTACCCAGTCAACACTATGATCTCACAGTGATGTCACCATGTGGTCACACCGTCAGCAATCTGAGTTCACAGTGTTCTAAAAGTGTAACCTCACAGCGCTCTCACTGTGTGCTCAAACTATGACCACAATATGAGCTCATCCCAGCTAGAAATGTTATTGTTCTATGAATGTTTTGAGAGCATTATGTTATGTTCTTGTAATATTTTCTGTAGCTAATTTTATTTTTGTAACCAGAATGTTCTCCTAAAAGGTAGGATAACACTCTCTATAAACATTTCAAACATGTTTAGTGATGACATTGATAGAACATTATCCCCCCTAACATTCTTAGACAGTTATAGCGGGAAGTTTCGATGTTTAGAAACTATGTTTAAGAGGTTTACATGTTGAAGTTTGTTTGAAGAGTTTGGTTTGGTCACCATTGTAGAGGTCAGTGTTTGCTGTAGTTGGGCTCTTTGGTCTTGACTAGGGCTGGGCGATTTAAATCGTGATATTGTTATGCGCATCTCGTCAGTAAAGCCGGTTCCTTGATTAGTAGTAAATCGCCATCTCCTGCTTTCAGATGGAGCGGCATTTACTACAAAGAGCTGTAGTTAACTGTAGGATATTTGTAATTTGTAGTGATTACAATTTAGCTCAAAGGAATTATTAATTAATTTATAGGGAATTCAAAAGAGTCACTTACAACCGAGCAAATGACTCGTTCGCGGTTCATTTGAACTGGCTGCAATTATCAACTCTGCAGCGGATATAAATATCCGAACTATAGTGAAACACTATATAGTTAGCAAGGTAACTTAGATCAGAAGTTTAAGACATTAAATTTGTAAGCACAATAACACAAGTAATATTTCTCTTTAAAATAAGACTTTATTGATTATTCTAACACATACAACTAATATCTAACACAGACACACACATTCATACGCGTTGCAGAAAGAAAGAGAGTAAGGAAAGATTAAGTTTTAAGAGTGAGTTTAAGAGTGAGATGATGTAATCCCAAGTTTCTATGCACTTATAAAACACAACCTGAATGAACCATCAATCATTAGTTTAACCCTTTTATCGTTTCCTAGGTTATTAAATCAGTATCAAATACACCAGTTCAGTTTAAGAGTCTGGAGGCAGTACTTGCTTGTCTTTGCTTTTGGGGATTCCCTTTTTGTTGCGTGAAAGGGGTTTTCCCGGTCCGTTCGTTGGCTGGTCTCCGCGTGCCTGATGTCTGGGTCACGTGGTCAGTCACGTGGCGTGCTGGCGGAATGAAAGTCTTTGTTTGAAGCTGGCTTTGCAGAAGAAACGTGGCTCGAAATCTTGTCGCAAAACTTAACTTAGAACCGAGACTCACAACGGAAAAGAAAGGAAACTAAGAAAAGAAAGGAAATTGAGAGGAGTAGATGATGGCTTGAATGAAGCTGTTTAACCCATGTTCTTCAGATCTTGATTTGGGTTATTTCGTCTGCGCGTTTTACATGGTTACTTGTCTGTCTTAGATCTTCATCTCCCGCTGCATTTTTGGTTCTGCACTAAACTCTAAACTTTGTTCTGGTGTTAAGATTTTAAACTCAAATGTCCGCCCAGCCTCCTGGATCAGTTCTAACCAATTAGACACTGTCTTTGTTTAGGAGGTGGCGTTCTCTTCACTTCTTATCATAAATCAAGCTTATCTGTGCTCTCCTTAGTCTCTAAGCTCTAGCAAAGAGTACAGAGGCCACAGCTAAGACATTATTACTATTATAAGAATCCGAAACATTTTCCACAGATTTCAATCAAGCCATCCTTTGAATTAAGAACATATGATCACATCGATATGAAACACAACACATTTTCATTCAAAAATCTAACAATTATAACAATTACATGAATTGTATGGCATCTAAGCATATCAGATACACCCATCTATTGTAGGAACAATATAGAATCATGTCGTTGCATGATGCTTGTCCAAGTCCATTGAAAATTGTTCTTGAATGATTTTATTTATGTTATAGGTAAAATCTCAGCTCTGTGGTTTGAAACGATTTTACACCCTGAGGTCTATCAGAGGTCCTTACGGAGGGGGGAGTCTGGAATGTTGTGGGCTCGAGCAGCTTCTGCTGTTATCTTGATCGGGCTGAATTGTGCTATCTCTGAGCCAATCATTCTTTTCCAAGCTATCTTACATTGACCAGTTCTTTTTTTTTTTAGTTGGGCTCATCTTCTTTGAAGCTTGCATGGCCATAAAGTTCTTAGCTGGGGGTTTTCGTTGGTCAGCGGAGACTGGCTGGCTGGAGCCTTCTTTTATGGCTCTGGGGTTGGTGATTTGGTGTCTGGAATGTTCAGTTCTGTGAGAAATTATGTTTGAACAATTCACCTGGAAGATTCATTTGTGTTTGTTTCGCACTCAATCCTACATATCCCCTCTTCGTACGGCGATGTGTTAAGATGAAGACATCGGTGAACGCTGGAGAAACACGGGTAGAAGAAACAGACACATACAAAGCAAACAACAAGACAACACCTCCATGACTGGTCACTGTACTGGTGCAGGGCATTAGATTACTTAAGTATTAAAATTTCAAGTTCATTCTCTCAATATGGTCTATTATATTGAATAGAGTTTAAATTTTGGGATTGTTATTCTAATTTGTTTCGGTACGGTGATTCTTTGATCAAATTCTGTGATTACGTTTGTTTGTTATCTTCTCTTCTAAGTTGTTTTACGTTAAGACGTTTTACCTTTTATTTTCTGGTGACATAATTTGTGGTAACAATTATGTGACCCATCATGCATGGAGCTCTCTGGCTCACATTCGTTTTAAGGCGGCTTACAAGTGTCAGGCGTGGTGCGTCAATCCTACTACCATGACCTTGACCCTTAAGGGGGTAGACATGCATTTTACCTAATACAAGAAGAAGGAAAGTTAAGGAAGAGGTAAAACAAAACAATCGAGTGTTCCTAGTATGGCTTATAACTACTGTTGCGCAGCTAAGGTGTCAGGTATCACAGGGTAATGAGAGGTGTTCTACTTGTTGGATGGATAGCTAGTATGTTTCCTATGGTAAGTGTAGCTAAGTCGTTAAGCTAGTTTCTGAAGTTAGTTTTCTACCTGTGGGGAAAACATGTTTGTTGAATGTTTTCCATGGTAGATGTGGTTAACCTCTACGTGTTAGTGAGCATGTTAGTGGCGTATGGTAATGCATGTATGTATGTATATATGTATGGTCAGATCTGTCTCAGTCTGTTTTGCTCCCCCCTTTTCTTGAAGGCTTGCCCACGTGCTTCTTGGCTTAGCTTTGATGAGCTTAGATGAAGATTGGCTTGTTGCATCTTTGCCTTAGAAAAGGGATCTTCTATGATCTGCTGGGGGTCAGTCCAGTAAGGCAGGAAGTTCTCTGGCAGACATTGGGAGGCAGTTTGGCATGGATGCGTGAAGCTGTGGTGCAAAACTTTGTCTCCGTTGTTGCATTCCTCTTGTGATGCCTTCTGGTTGTGACAGACTTTCTGACTTTCTGTGCTTACTGTGGTTACTGTAGCACACACGTGGTTCTTGAGTTTGGAGCTTGTGTGATGGTTTCTTTGTGAGTGATGGGAAGCCAGTGTGGTGTTTTCTGGTACCTCTGGGTGTTTGTCAGTGGTTGGCTTTGAGAGACCCCTCTGTTCTGTGTTGTTGTAGAACAGGTGGTCGTCATCTTCATTATGAAGGTGTACCAGATGATCATTGGTCTTCCGTTCCATCGCTAGTCATAGCGAATTTGACTCATCTTGTTGGTCATTCGTGTTCAGCTTGTTTTCTATGAACACTTTCATTTGCCTCATTAGTTGCTCCATGTCTTCTGAGGGTAAACTGTCTTGTTCTTGGGCACACTCCGTGTTGTGTTTGACTGAGTGGTGCCGAGGTGAGTTTCGTCGTCGATTACTCACATTGAATGCTTTTGGATGCGTTGGGTGACAGCCTTTGGATGTCCAGTTAGGATTCCAGTTGTTTCCTTCTTGTGGGTTCATTGAGAAACGTGGCTGGTCCCATGGCTTTTCCATGCGGTTGGTGTGGTAGCTGTCATTGGCCTGGGGGTCACGTTCTCTGTGCACCTTGTGAAGGACTGTGGTGTTGTCATGCCACTGGGTGTCTTCCCGTGCAAGGCTTGTGTCTTGGCTGAAGGAGTTTGAAACTGTGGATGTTTTCAAACCTTTCTTTGAGGACATCTTTTGTTTGATGTAGGCTTTGTGCGTCAGGTCACGTAGCTGTTGAATTGTCATTGTGTCTGCGCTGGCCATGACATGAAGATGATGACTCAATCCGGGATGCAGGTTCCTCAGAAAAAGGGTTTTGAAATTCACATCCTCTTCATGTTCAGGTGAGTTATGTGCACCAAAGAAGGCTTGTCGAAAACGCTGGTAGTAGGCTTGGGGAGTCTCGTGTCGACCTTGTTTGGTTTCCAAGGCGATTAACACACCGTGTTCCGACTCTGGGCCTGTGAATTCTTTTATCAGTGTCTCACATAGTAGCTGGAAGTTTGACTTTACATGAGCAGGTTGTCGGTCTAGGAAGCTTCGTACCTCTGGACTGGATGTGGATCGGAGGAGGTATAACCGGTCTCTGTCAGTCACATGTGGTCTCACCTCTAGATGGAAGTTGATATCTCGGATGTAGGCTTCAATGTCTTGGCCCTCCGTGGAGTTCGGGTTGAACTGAGTGATATTCTTAACCAGCTGGTTGAGATCTTTAAAGGTCATCCCCTGTGCAGCTTTGGAGTCTGCCTGGATGAGCTCTCGTTGTTTGTTGGCAGTGAACAGTTCTGTGGTGAAGGCTGGTGATGTTTTGGGTTGCGGCCATTCACCTTTTCTGTTGTATGGCAGTTCTTGGATGGAGGACTCTGTTCTGCTCAGCAGTGGTGATGCTGAGGGAGGTCTCTCCCTTCTTGGCTCTGGTTTCTGTTGGAAAATGTGCTGGAGTTCATCTCTGACTGCGTAGAGCTCGTCGTTGGCGTCATCTCGCTGTTGGGTCAGATGATCAATGTCAGCACTGCACCTTTCCAGGTGGTCTTTCAGAGCATTACTTTTAGAGTTCTTATCTTTAATGTCAGCTTTAGCTTTCTCTAGCTGATGTTCAGCAGCCTGGAGTTGGTTTACCAGGTGCTTCTGGACAGTCTTTAATTCTTGTTTGTCACGTTCAGTGACTGCAAGGGCTTCTTGGAGCTTGTCAACTTGCTTCTTTGTTTCTTGCTCCACTACATCAGGCATGAGTTTGTCTTGAGCTTTCGTTTTGAGCTGGTCTGCGCAGCGTTGAGTGTGCATCAGCTCTCTCAGGAACTCAGTGGTCTGACGCTTGAAGTCGTCCTGGACTTTCACTTCCAGCTTGTCCATGCGGCTCTGGGCACGTGTCAGCTCCTCCTGAAGGTGGGTGATGTGCTTGTCGCTTAGTGTCAGCTGGGCTATGAAGGCATTGCTTAGGGAACAGATGATCTTGGTTAGTTCCACGTGGTTGTGGTTCTGATTCTGGCTTGAATCATGTGTCAGGAGTCTTCTCAGAATTATGATTATTATTAAAAATAATAACAGTTCAATTGTCTTTGGTGTGAGGCAGTCTGTAATGCCTCTGAGCATGGCGTCCACGTCAGTGGGGTTTGTTGGCACGCTGGGGTGAAGAGACTGACACAGATCTGTGTGGGGTGTAAGCCTATGTGGTTGAACAGCTAAGTGTCGTTTAAGTGACTGTACAACAACAGTGAAGTGTGGTAATGTCTAAGTGTTGGTCTCAGTGTAGACAGGTAGGTTAGTGATGTGGAAACTTCGTCACTCAACTGAGTGAGGGAAAAAGAGAGAAAAAGGTTAAAACAAATCTCAATTGAAAGGAAAAGTTTTTTTTTTTCCAATGGGAGAAATATTTCTATAAATATTTTCTATCAATGAAAAGCTGATTTAAACTTGTGATGTGTCACTCAACTGAGTAAGGGGAAAAGAGAGAGAGGTTAAAACCAATTTCAATAAAACAAGAAAGAAAATTCTTAAGTAGGAGAAATATTATTTTTCTCATAAATGCTTCCTATCGGTGAGAATCTGTTTCCAGAAAGGTAAACAATATTATTGTTTATGTTTACAAGGAAAAATAATACAATAATAATGCTGATACCTTTTTTCTAAGTTTGACAGGATTGACACACCTTCAGTTTGGACCGCTTACAGCTCTGCTGGGATGCTTTGAAGGCGACGGTTGCTCAACACTTGTCTCTGTTAATTGATCTTGGATAAGATGTCAAATTGTAAATTGTGTTTACAAAGACAGAGAGAGTATGGAGAACAAGAGAGGGTTTGATTACCAATCAAATACCTAATAATTGTTTTCTTTGTAAAAATTATCTTTCTCTTTCTTTAGACTCGATTGATGGTTCTTCCAGGTTTGTTTCCCACAAATGTGAAGGATGGGAACGCAGGACAGAACAGGAAGGATGTAAGAAGGAAAGGAGGGAAGGAGATTGGATCCACAAATGGCTCTGGAGCCTTGTCGAACTACGAGTATAGAATTGATAGTTGCCAACAACTAAACATTCAAAAAATAAAACTTTGTAAGAGAGGTTTATCTCTGATTTATTTGAAACTTGTAGTGAGATGCCAATGTCTCCTATTGAGGCTCAGGTGTTTCACTCCCAAGCTAGGAATCAAAACAGAAATTTAGAAATTATGAAAATTATGAAATCAGATTTATTAAAAATAAATCTAGAAATCGTTAGAAATTACCTGTTTAGAAAAATAAAACTTCAATCTTGATTTAATATTTCCTTTTTTAAATCAAATTAGAATTTGGCAATTAATAATCATAAACCAGTATTTTCTTTTCAAGTAAAATGCAGGTAAATGAAATTAATAATTGTGAACCGAAATTTCCTTTTCACAGAAAAAAAAATATGGGTAAAGTATGAGACAGGTATAATAGGAAAGAAGAGAAGACCAACAGGTGTAACAGTCGAGGTGTTTAAATAGTTAAATCACTTTAACGTTGTTCAAACAGACACATTAACCACAGATGTTAATATTAATGATAACCGTAAATAATGCTTGAGGCTTTAGCATAGGTTAGGCCTCAATGGTAAACAACTACTTAGCTTAGCTTTAGCTTAGCTAGCCTAGCCACCAAAGGGTTCGTTGGGGTCAGAGTTCTCCCGGAAGCGTTGGTTAAGACTTCCGTGTCACGATTGTAACTATGGCGACAAAACAAACGCTAGTGGGCGAACTGTGAATTGCAGTTTGTAAACAAATATGAAATGTCGGCACATTTCAGCAATGTTTGGAGAATATGCACGTACAGTCGTATTACGTGAAATGACGGCGCATTTCAAACTGTGCACTAAAGGACACCACTCGTAGCTGTTTTACGACGTGGGGCTTCACTCAGTTGTTTAAGAGTGATTAACTTTAAAGGACAGCTTTGTGCTGTACTATAGCGATCTCGGCGGATCGACGTCTCTGTGCAATGTGTTATCCGAGCACACACAAACAACAGGGTTTTTAACTGTTGGTTGAGTTTCAACATCAAGCTTTACTTGAACACAACTTTAAATAATTCCTATTCAGCTACACTCGGACATACGCAGTGTTTACACGAATTAATTGAACAGACAAAGTCACAGATAAGCTTATATCACGGGGATTGCCGTGGAACACGCACTGACAATCTGAGAAATAAAGACTAATCTGTGAGGAGAATATTCGTCCCAGTGGAACACGCACTGAGTCAGACGAATATAAGGTTATACTTATGATGTTTATCACGCATCGCCGTGGAACCCGCACGGTGAATCAGATAAATAACGTTAGAACCACGCTCATCGCTCTATGAGGAGGATATTCGTTCTAATATGGTTATTTTAATTACTGCAGTTTTAATTTCATTCAGCTCTCTGACTGATACAAACACACACACATAACGTTATAGCTATTTGAAAGACTCTGGAACACGCAGATGTCTTAAGCTATAATTAAAGTATTTCAGAATCGAGGGACACGCTCACTTGTTACCTTATCGTTGCGTGGGATCTTATATCTTGGGTTATTTTACTGCAGTTTGAATAAAATAACAAATAAAAAGAATAAAATGGGGAGGCAGACTAGACTAGAGTAACAGCTCAAGCACAGACATTCATTCAAACAGAGCGCGCGGCGCGCGCTGCATACGTCATACACACAGACTCGGAGGTTCGGATCTCTCCTCCGCATAGGCTACTATGAAAATATAATTACTTCGTATATGCTTACAATTTTAGGTTAAACTGCCCGCATTATTCTCCACCAATATAATGTAGGATATTTGTAATTTGTAGTGATTACAATTTAGCTCAAAGGAATTATTAATTAATTTATAGGGAATTCAAAAGAGTCACTTACAACCGAGCAAATGACTCGTTCGCGGTTCATTTGAACTGGCTGCAATTATCAACTCTGCAGCGGATATAAATATCCGAACTATAGTGAAACACTATATAGTTAGCAAGGTAACTTAGATCAGAAGTTTAAGACATTAAATTTGTAAGCACAATAACACAAGTAATATTTCTCTTTAAAATAAGACTTTATTGATTATTCTAACACATACAACTAATATCTAACACAGACACACACATTCATACGCGTTGCAGAAAGAAAGAGAGTAAGGAAAGATTAAGTTTTAAGAGTGAGTTTAAGAGTGAGATGATGTAATCCCAAGTTTCTATGCACTTATAAAACACAACCTGAATGAACCATCAATCATTAGTTTAACCCTTTTATCGTTTCCTAGGTTATTAAATCAGTATCAAATACACCAGTTCAGTTTAAGAGTCTGGAGGCAGTACTTGCTTGTCTTTGCTTTTGGGGATTCCCTTTTTGTTGCGTGAAAGGGGTTTTCCCGGTCCGTTCGTTGGCTGGTCTCCGCGTGCCTGATGTCTGGGTCACGTGGTCAGTCACGTGGCGTGCTGGCGGAATGAAAGTCTTTGTTTGAAGCTGGCTTTGCAGAAGAAACGTGGCTCGAAATCTTGTCGCAAAACTTAACTTAGAACCGAGACTCACAACGGAAAAGAAAGGAAACTAAGAAAAGAAAGGAAATTGAGAGGAGTAGATGATGGCTTGAATGAAGCTGTTTAACCCATGTTCTTCAGATCTTGATTTGGGTTATTTCGTCTGCGCGTTTTACATGGTTACTTGTCTGTCTTAGATCTTCATCTCCCGCTGCATTTTTGGTTCTGCACTAAACTCTAAACTTTGTTCTGGTGTTAAGATTTTAAACTCAAATGTCCGCCCAGCCTCCTGGATCAGTTCTAACCAATTAGACACTGTCTTTGTTTAGGAGGTGGCGTTCTCTTCACTTCTTATCATAAATCAAGCTTATCTGTGCTCTCCTTAGTCTCTAAGCTCTAGCAAAGAGTACAGAGGCCACAGCTAAGACATTATTACTATTATAAGAATCCGAAACATTTTCCACAGATTTCAATCAAGCCATCCTTTGAATTAAGAACATATGATCACATCGATATGAAACACAACACATTTTCATTCAAAAATCTAACAATTATAACAATTACATGAATTGTATGGCATCTAAGCATATCAGATACACCCATCTATTGTAGGAACAATATAGAATCATGTCGTTGCATGATGCTTGTCCAAGTCCATTGAAAATTGTTCTTGAATGATTTTATTTATGTTATAGGTAAAATCTCAGCTCTGTGGTTTGAAACGATTTTACACCCTGAGGTCTATCAGAGGTCCTTACGGAGGGGGGAGTCTGGAATGTTGTGGGCTCGAGCAGCTTCTGCTGTTATCTTGATCGGGCTGAATTGTGCTATCTCTGAGCCAATCATTCTTTTCCAAGCTATCTTACATTGACCAGTTCTTTTTTTTTTTAGTTGGGCTCATCTTCTTTGAAGCTTGCATGGCCATAAAGTTCTTAGCTGGGGGTTTTCGTTGGTCAGCGGAGACTGGCTGGCTGGAGCCTTCTTTTATGGCTCTGGGGTTGGTGATTTGGTGTCTGGAATGTTCAGTTCTGTGAGAAATTATGTTTGAACAATTCACCTGGAAGATTCATTTGTGTTTGTTTCGCACTCAATCCTACATAACTGACAAGCTGAGCCATATCGCATTAATATCGCGGACGTATCGCCAGCGATAATTAATGCGATATGGCTCAGCTTGTCAGGTAACTACGGCTCTTTGTACACAGCAAAAACTCCAGTGTTAAATTAACACTCCTGGGAGTGTATGAGTCCACACTCAAGAGTGTTTAAGTTAATGAGATAATTAAGTAATTAATTTAGTGATGATTGAACATTATTGAAGACACCTGATGTTAGCAAGCAGAATCACTGAAGGAGAAAATCACAAATTGTAAGTTACCGTTATGACGATCAATGGTTGCTTTAGTTGGACTCTTGACCCATATATTATTAACTTTAGATTTTGTTTGTCTGTTGTTTCTGAATTATAATCACCAGTTGAACAAAAAAGTGACTGATGGTGCTGGTTATGTTATGATCTTGATCACTGAACTCATTAAAATCCTTCTTTCTGACTTCGATTTATGTTGTTGGTTAGTGAATCTGCACAAATGGCCAGAATTTTTGATATAATATAAAGGATTTCTTAAAAGTTGTTAAAAAAAAAAAAAAAATTCTTTTAGGCACACACAGATGTCAAGATTCAGTCTATGCATCTCAACAATGGTGAGGAGCAGAATATTCAATTAGGAAAAGTAAATTGACAATTCAGATCATAATTTATTCATACCGCAATGCATGATGGGAGCCATTAATGAGTTGTGATTGGTGGCAGCCACTGCAACATGCTTTATTATTGTCACCATTGTTGAGATTCACAGGCTGATTATTGATGTCTGTGTTTTAAATTAATTTAATTTATTTTGATCAGAACAATGTTTATTACATATTTTGAATTATAAGTAAAATACTAATAATCATAGACGGAAGAATCAGTAAACTGCTGCTAACAAGTTAAACCAAACTGTCTCAATAAGTTTCCTTTTTCAGATCACAGCATGATTATGTCAAAACATAACCAACACTATAAGATAACATTTTACTTTGTTCATTTAACTGTTATAAATCAATAACAGCAGACAAACAACAGTAAATATTAAAGTAAACATATAATGGTCTAGAGCCCAACTAAAGCAAACACCCATCACCATAATGGTAACTTACAATTTGTGATTTTCTCCTTCAGTGATTCTGCTTGTTAACATCAGGTGTCTTCAATAATGCTCAATCATCACTCAATTAATCACTTAATTAAACATCTGAGTGATGTTGGAGTCCATGTCCAATTACATTTCTAGCTGGGGTGACTCACATTGTGTCCATAATATGAGCACACAGTGAGTGCACAGTGCGGTTACACTTTTAGCTCACTGTGAACTCACATTGTTAACATCAGGTGTCTTCAATAATGCTCAATCATTACTCAATTAATCACTTAATTAAACATCTGAGTGATGTTGGAGTCCATGTCCAATTACATTTCTAGCTGGGGTGACTCACATTGTGTCCATAATATGAGCACACAGTGAGTGCACAGTGCGGTTACACTTTTAGCTCACTGTGAACTCACATTGTGGTCATATGGAGAGATCACTGTGAGATCAACGTGTTGACTGGGTATGTTGTTAACTGAGTTTACATTTGTTTGGATTTCTCCTCGAGAGGCTGCGCGAGCCTCAACAGCGCAACCTTGTTACAGTCAGTAATACATTTATTATCCACTATCGATCGCAACTTACAATAAATATAATACAATCAGAATCATTCTCTCATTTTAGTGATTCCCTAGTTATTTTTTTTGTTATTGACGTTTAATCAGGCTACTTGTCCGGTCGGGCAAGTAAAAATTATCTTTTACTTGTCCCTTCAAAAAATCCACTTGTCCCGGACAAGCATTAATGTCAAGCCCCGCACAAGAATGCAATATGAAATAAAAACAAAAATACAGTTTACTATAATAATAATGGTTATTTACCATTTTATTCAAAGTGAAAGCAATACAATTCAAAGGCAGTTTCACAGACACTCAATATCAGAATAACAGTCACGACCACATCAGAGGTTTGGTGTCCCAGATCATCCTCATGCACATCGTGAGAAACAGGATGTTGTGAGTTTATTAGCAATGAGAAAATAATGACAATTTTACATTTTACTTCTAACAAAGTCATATGAAGATCAGATGGCAGTTAAAAAAAAAAAAAAAAAAAAAAGACAGAAACCACAATCAGAAATTATACATTCACAATAAGAATGATTTTCTAAAATAATAGAAGCAAACGTACAACAAGACTGCATGAAACTTATTTCTCACAAATACATTTATTCTCATGAGTGCATGTCGCATCATTCCAGTTGTTCAAACGGTCTCTTCTAGGATCCAGTTCAATACAGTCCTCATTTTTATGGTTATTCGGCTCACCTCTGTCCCAAAACCTGAATAAAGTGTGTCAGATTTTTAGTTATTCAGGACCCCAGATGTTCAATGAAAGTTTTTATCCATTATCCAAACAACAAATGAGGAGCTTAACAAATCAACAAAATTCACAGCACCAGCCCAGCTAACAGGGAAGATCTCATAACTTTGGCTAACATACTGGAAAAGTTCTCTCAAAGTTATGAACAAAGATTATTCCAGTAACGTTAATAGAGTGTTTCTTCAACAAATACCTGCAATTGCTGAAATAAAGTAAGGAATATCAAGGTCAAGAGTCCAACTTAGGCAAACACTGATCATCATAATCTTGACTTCAAATGAACATTTCAACCAAACATTAACATCTAAACCTCTGTTAATTCTCAATAAGAACTTCTGCAGACGTCTGCCATAAATTAAGTAAATGTGGTTAGTAATAAGTTGTTTAGTCCTCCTCTGCTGAGATCTTCAGAGATTTAACATCAGTTATCGTGAGCTCTAAGAACTGTGGCTGAAGTTTTCTCAGTTGAAGAAAACTCAGTTGAGGGTTTTTTTTTTTTTTTTTTTTTTTTTTTTTTTTCTGATCTGGTTTCTATTTCATTCAGTGATTCTGCTTGTTTACAGCAGATGTTTAAATGTTTGAAAGAATGTTTCAGGAACATCATAACCAAAAAACGTACCTCTAACATCAAGAAAAGATTTTAACATTTACATAACCAAAACAGAATTGAATGAGAATTAAAAGGATTTAACAAATGCATTCAAAGTGTTTCTCTGTGAGTGTTTTATCACTGACACTTACCCTTGATTCAGTGGTGAATTATCCACCCATTTCATGATCCCCTCAGCCTCAGTGTCAGACAAACCAATCCACACTGTCTTCTTGATGAATGAAGTTATGAACCTCTGTGTGAATAAAAACAGGAGTAAGTGTGATTCCTCTCATTTATTAACAGTCACTCACACAAACTCACCTGCTTCTCTATGGTGTTGATAATGATCAGATTAGCTCCTCGATCTCTGCAGAACTGCCTGCACTCAGACCAGCTCTTCTGCTCACAGGATATGAAAAACCTGTCATTTTCTTTAAATAAACAGGAAAAATGTTGCTCATTATTTGTGTTGTAAAGTGCAACTAAACATATAAATCCATTTGTACAAACCTTGTGTAGATAACTTCCTTAGTTCAGTCTCTAACTCCAGTTTCTTCTGATTCAAAGAGTCAACACTTCCCTGTAACTGGCTTTTCTCAGCAGTGAGATCATTGACTCTGGTCTCCAGCTCCAGTTTCTTCAGACTCAAAGAGTTTAAGTTGTTCTTCAATTGGTCTTTTTCAGTCATTAGATCAGTGTTCTTGTCCTGTAAGCTGTTGATAGTGTGATTGAACTCTTCAACTGTGCTCTTTAACAGGTCTCTCTCTGCTGTGATGGTGATGTACAGTGTGATGAAGACCAGCAGAAGAACACAAATGAGCCCGAGACACACTGTCATCAACACCAAACACCTGCTTCCTCCTGACAAACAGAGACAAAACACACAGATACCTTCATATTATTAAAAAATATATTTCAAATCAACCTTTGTTTTTAAATAAACGGTAGGGATTTTTTATTTTCTTTTACAATGACAAACATCTGGAATTCCTATACAGTAAAATATTGAACATTTCATTTCATTTTCAATCAGAAACAATGAGTTTTTTTTTTTTTTTCACAGAAAACAATGATTGAAACTTTACGTAACATTTCTCATCCGCTCAAACATTAGCGACACCGTCTCTGCGTCAAACGAAACTTTCTGCTTACTTTGCTTTCGATCTTTTCCTTCATCGTTGCTGTGACTCTGTGTTGGAGGTCTGGATCTGTTATTAATATCTCTGTTTACATAAAAGGTCTCTAATTCCATTATTAGCTCAAACTCACAGTCTTGCAGTCTTACAGTATGTGTTCACAGATGAGGTGTGGTCTTTAAGATGTGTGCTGTGTTTTTAAATAGTACCAACACAGGAAGTGGTTTTTATTAGATCAGACACAGATAAATCTCTGGATTTCATTTCATTCTCACTCTAAAACTCTGTATGCTTACACTACTGTATGATTGAACACATATTGCATATTCATCCTCATATATTCAAAGCATTGTGTAGTTTTCCCTGTGATCAAGTTAGCATCTACAACGTCCAACAAGAGGAATCTGTGATCACCTAAACTGACTCAAACACCCTAAAACAGGCCAAACTGGACCTGTGTGTTGATGACCATAAACTGGAAGTGAATGATGATTTGCATCGCTGTCGTGTTCAGGAACAGAGACGATGATGGGAAATAGAGATTGTGGGATGAGGACTTCCTGTTATCAAACACAAGTGGGTTGTCAGGATATTCACATATTAATTTTCTCAGTAGATGTCACTGTTCTGCCATTTTCACTATGATGGTATAAATAAATTAAATAAGTAAATAAATAACTCTTTAACTTTGAGTTCAAATCTGAATGGTAGAAGCTTAGAAGATCCTACATTTCTCCAAGAACTGAATTATTTTTTGGAGTGTAAAACATCAAGGGGGAAAAAGACTTTCATCATATAAAACTAAAAAAGTACTACTGACAGATATGCTTCAGTAAAACCTTTTTTTTCAGGTTCACTGAATTCAGTAATAATCAGTCATTTTAAATCATTTATTTAATTTCAACAAAACCAGTTATTGTAGATGTTAACAGATATTGTAGATGTAGATGCAGATCACTCAGATCATTAGGATCATATCAGCTAGAAATACCAAGGGTTCACTCTAAGCATGGCGAGTCCGCTTTTAGCTATTATGCCAGCCACAACTGGAACCAGCTTCCAGAGGAGATCAGATGTGCTCCTACTGTAGTCACATTCAAATCCAGACTCAAAACACTTCTGTTTAGCTGTGCATTTACTGACTGAGCACTGTGCCAATGTTCGTCCGACTGTTTGTACTGTACTGTATTTTATTTTATTTTTCTAAACTGTTTAATTATTCTTATTTATTTTTATTATTTTAATTTTTTCTATGTAAAGCACTTTGAATTGCCATTGTGTATGAAATGTGCTATATAAATAATCTTGCCTTGCCTTGCCTTACCTTAACACATGAAGTACATTTTCTAAGTTGAACTGACAAAACTTTTTTTTTAAGTGTTGTTTGTGATTTTTATGTAGACTATTTATCAAGAAACATTCAAGAACAGTGTGATGAAGACCAGCAGAAGAACACAAATGAGCCCGAGACACACTGTCATCAACACCAAACACCTGCTTCCTCCTGACAAACAGAGAGAAAACACACAAAGAACAATTCATTCTATATTATTAGATTTAACATTTAAAATCAACATTTTAATCTAAATTTTTCTTTAGATAATTCTACAGACAGTTCTATAGAGTATAATCTTTTAGAAGACAAACATACAGTAAAATATCTGAATACGAACATATTGAAAAAGTAAGTAAACCTCTGAAAATTAGCTGAAGACACAACTCTTCCACAAACACCACAACCAAAGATGTTTAGCAAAACAAACTCTTCTCTCTATTAATTTTTTGCACTTTCCCTTCCCAGATAGCAACATTATTTCGGCCCGGATCCGGCCCACATCCGGCACTTGTGGAATACGGATCTGGCCCACATGCAGCGTGGAATGACGGCACTTGTGTGGCCCACTACTGTTTGCCAGATCTGGGCCAGAAGCAGGCCATAGCAATGCCACATGTCAGCCAAGAGCAAAGAAATAAACCAGAACTGGACCTTATCTGAGCCACAAAACCTGTGTATATTAAATATGGAGTCATCTCAGCCTTAATAAGCCTGTTAACAAGCAGAATCACTGAAGGAAAGAAGAAAACAGAAAAAGAGACGAGCAGAAACACAAGAAAGGAGAACTTAAGCTAAACTTAAGCTTAACTGACTTCAGACACAGTCTTAGATGAAATCAACTGAAGAGAAAAGAAGACATTAAATCTGTGAAGATCTCAGCAGAGGAGGATTAAACAACTCCACAAACAGCATTACCAGCTTCACTTATTACTGACCAGACTGACTTTATTTCTGTCAGACGTCTACAGAAGTTCTTATTGAGAATTAACAGAGGTTTAACTCTAATGCGTTTCATTTAAAGTCACCATAAGAGTGATTGGTGTTTCCATTAGTTAGGCTCTTAACTCTTAATATATCTTAACTCTTAGTCTTTTTTAGCTGCTGTGACAGTGTGTATGTCAAACACATTTGCAGCAGCAAAGAAAGCTAAAGTGAAATGAGATCAGGTGATGATGGTTACCTGTTGATGGTTTTATAATCATCATGAAATAACCTCATTCACTGTTGTCTTTGGAATCTAACAATTGTGTTGATCCGTTAATACTTTCACATCACAAACCCTGTGTTACTGCAGCATGAGAACCAGCAATATTATAACAATCAGTTTAAAGCTTTTAACAAACATTAGATCAAAATATTAGCTTATGCCGACACACACAGACATCAACAATCAGCGTATGAATCTCAACAATGGTGACAATCAAAAGTATTTTGCTGCAATGCATGCTGGGTACCAGCATAGTACAAAATTCCCAGCATGCATTGCAACATTAATAAATGATGCTGCTGAATTGTCCTATAATTTTGTTTGATTCTAAAAATTTGGTTTTATTTTTTGCTGTTGTTTTTGTTGTGAATTAGTAGCTTTTCAGTGATGTTCTGAATTAATCTATCAAAATATTTGTGATTGTCACCATTGTTGAGATTCATACGCTGTTTGTTGATATCTGTGTGTGTCAGCATAAGCTAATAGTTTGATCCCATGTTTGTTAAAAGCTTTAAACTGATTGTTATAATATTGCTGGATCTCATGCTGCAGTAACACAGGGTTTGTGATGTGAAAGTATTAACGGATTAACACAATTGTTAGGTTCCAAAGACATCAGTGAACGAGGTTATTTAATGATGATTATAAAACCATCAACAGGTAACCATCATCATCACATTTCACTTTAGCTTTCTTTGCTGCTGCAAATGTGTTTGACAAACACACTGTCACAGCAGCCAAAAAAGACTAAAAGTTAAGATATGCTAAGAGTTAAGAGCCCAACTAATGGAAACACCAATCACTCTTATGGTGACTTTAAATGAAACATATTTGAGTTAAACCTCTGTTAATTCTCAATAAGAACTTTTGTAGACGTCTGACAGAAATAAAGTCAGTCTGGTTAGTAATAAGTGAAGCTGGTAATGCTGTTTGTGGAGTTGTTTAATCCTCCTCTGCTGAGATCTTCACAGATTTAATGTCTTTTTTTTTCTTCAGTTGATTTCATCTTATAGGCTGTGGCTGAAGTCAGTTGTAGTTCTTGTGTTTCTGCTCGTCTCTTTTTCTGTTCTCTTCTTTCCTTCAGTGATTCTGCTTGTTAACAGGCTTATTAAGGCTGAGATGACTCCATATTTAATATACACAGACTTTGTGGCTCAGATAAGGTCCAGTTCTGGTTTATTTCTTTGCTCTTGGCTGACATGTGGCATTGCTATGGCCTGCGTCTGGCCCAGATCTGGCAAACAGTAGTGGGCCACACAAGTGCCGTCATTCCACGCTGCATGTGGGCCAGATCCGTATTCCACAAGTGCCGGATGTGGGCCGGATCCGGGCCGAAATAATGTTGCTATCTGGGTTTTGCTCTTGTTTCTTTGTAGGGTGTCATATACTGACGCTTTTGACATTTCGTCTACATCGAACACACATGGCACCCTTTAGCGTCAATATGACACGCACAGAGCTTTGTTCGGTTATGGGTAGGTTTAGGTCTGGTGTAGGGTTAGGGTTAGACCGCTAGGAGGCGCCTTCTGGCCCATATCTATCTGCGTCTCATATTGACGCTAAAGGGTGCCATGTGCGTTTGATGTAGACGAAATGTCAAAAGCGTCAGTATATGACGCCTTGGGATGAGATCGGGGAGTAAATTTCAGCTTTAAAGTATTTTTCTACTTACTGAGCTTTTCATCTTCTCCTTCATTCAGACAGTTGCTCTGTGTTCAAGGTCCAGTTGTATTCTTAATATCTATGCATTCAATAATTCAATTTAAATTATTTGTGTGTGTGTGTGTGTGTGTGTGTGTGTGTGTGTGTGTTCTATGCTGCTAACTCTAAACAAGAAGTGGTTTCATATCACACTGAATAAAAACTTGCAGTCCAACCTAAAAACTCCCTGCAGACTCATACACTACTGTGTTTGTGTATTGTACATTCAACCACATGTTATCGGTTTCAAAAGCCAACAAGAGGAATCTGTGAGCACTCAAATAAACTCAAACACCCTTAAACAGGTCAAACTGGACCTTTGTATTGATGATGCAGGAAACAGCAGAAAGTGCCTGAATCTGATGTTTCTGTTCCTCTCTGATCACTTCAGTCTGATAAACCTGCTCTCTGCTGCCCCTGCTGGACTGGAGCAAATATAGCCATAGTGCAATAAACAGATACACAAGAATGAAATATGAAATAAAAACAAAAATGCTGTGATAATAATGACAATTGACCATTTTATTAAAAGTGAAAGCAATACAACTTAAAAGCAGTTTCACAGACACTCAATATCAGAATAATAGTCATGAACACATCAGAGGTTTGGTGTCCCAGATCATCCTCATTCACATCGTGAGAAACAGGATGTTTTGAGTTTATTACAGCAATGAGAAAATATTTTACATTTCACTTCTAACAAATTCATATTAAGATCAGATGACAGTTTTTTAAAAGACAGAAACCTCAATCAGAAATTATACATTCTCAATAAGAATGATTCATAGATCATCAATCATAGAAGCAAAAGCATATCAAGACTGGATGAAACTTATTTCTCACAAATCCATTTCCTTGTATAAGAGCATGGCAGATCATTCCAGTTGTTCACAATATCTTTTGTAGGATCCAATTCAATGCAGTCCTCATCTCTACCTAGATAGCTATTCGGCTCACCACTGTACCAAAACCTGAATAAAATGTGTCAGATTTTCAGAGGTGGAGAATCCAGGGGTCAGAAAGTAAAAGTCCTGCCATATATTTATTCCACCCATGAACTCACACAGCAAAAACTCCAGTGTTAAATGAACTCTCCTGTGAGTTTATTTGGCTCCAGACTCAAGAGTGTTAAAGTTAATGAGATAATTAAGTGATTGTTTGAGTGATGATTGAGCATTATTGAAGACACCTGATGTTAACAAGCAGAATCACTGAAGGAGAAAATCTCTTTTTTAAGTTAGCATTATGGAGATCAGTGTTTGCTTTAGTTGGGCTCTTGACCCTTAAACTAATAACTTTAGATTTTGTTTGGCTGTTGTATCTGGGTTACAACTCTCAGATGAACAAAGAGAAACGTTGATCAGGTGGTGTTGGTTATGTTTTGACATAATCATAATTTGACCTGAATCACAAAACTATTTTAGAGAGTTAAGTTTACCTTGTTGATTACAACAGCCTGTGATTCTAATATTATGCCATGTTAATCATTTTCAATGTAATCAGAGAAAGATTTCTTGAAAGTTGTTCTGATCTAAAGACTTTGAAAAAATATATTATTTGGACACACTGACACCAAGAATCAGCCTGTGATTCTCAACAATGGTGACAATAATAAAGCATGTTGCAGTGCATTCTGGGTGCCACCAATCAAAACTCATCCATGGCTCCCATCATGCATTGCGGTATGAATAAATTATGATCTGAATTGTCTTGTTTTCCTAATTGAATATTCTTTTTGTCACCATTGTTGAGATTCATACACTGAATCTTGATGTCTGTGTGTGCCTTAAAGAAAGATTTTCCTTTTCTTTATCAGAACAACTTTTAAGAAATAATTTGAATTATATTGAAAAATCTGGATCTTAATCTGTAGAATTACTGTGATGTTGTAATGACCAATATACATTTAAGTCAGAGATTAGGCTCTAAATGAGTTCAGTGATTCAGATCAAATTATGATTATGTTAAAATATAACCAACACCACCTGATCAACTTTTCTTTTTGTTCATCTGGCTGTTATAACTCAGATCAACAGCCAAACAAAATCTAAAAATAATTATTTGAAGGTCAACTGCCCAACTAAATCGAACACTGATCTCCATAATGGTGACTAACATTGTGATTTTTCTCCTTCAGTGATTCTGCTTGTTAACATCAGGTGTCTTCAATAATGGTCAATCATCACTCAATCAATCACTAAATTATCTCATTAACTTTAACACTCTTGAGTCTGGAGCCAAATAAACTCCCAGGAGAGTTCATTTAACACTGGAGTTTTTGCTGTGTGAGTTCATGGGTGGAATAAAAATATGGCAGGACTTTTACTTTCTGACCCCTGGACTCTCCACCTCTGCAGATTTTCAGTTATTCAGGACCACAGATGTTCAATGAAAGTTTTTTATCCATTCAGACAACAATAAATGAGGAGCTTTACAAGCTATTCATCATAAAAGAGCCAACAATATTCACAGAACCACCAGGGAACAATCTCATAACTTTGGCAAATGTTCTGTCAAGGTTCTCTCAAAGTTATGAACAAACATTTTTCCAGTAACGTTAATATAGTGTTTCTTCAACATTATATGGTCATTATTAATGTTCTCAAAAGGTTAGCACAAAAACATTATTTATACATTGTTTGTAGGTTCTTTAAATGTTCTCTTAATGTTGGGAGAAAACGTTCTTAGAATTACATTCTTGGAAAAATTACGTCAAGAAATAGGTCAAAAATGAAAGTCAAATTGACGTCAAAGTGTCGATGTCAATTTGATGTCAAGATTTTGACCTCTGCTGATGTCATTTTGCCAAACAAAAAGGTGAAATGCATGGCCGTACACTTATTACTAGCTTCACTTAAAACTAACCAGATTTACTTTATTTAATTTCCATTTTAATGAAATCATATTTTGTATTTTAAAGTCACCATGATGGTGGTTAGCGTTTGCTTTAGTTGTGCTCTTGACCCTTGACTCTTTAATATAAAAATTTCTCTGGCTGCTTTAATTGTGTGTTTATAAAGCACAATTGTTGTAGTTAAAAAAGCCATCAGAAACTGAGATCAGGAAGTGTTGGCTGTTTATTGATGAAATCATCATGTAACTGCCTGAATCCCTGATTATGTTCAGTGTCTAATGATTTGATTATATGGGACTTGTGGTTTAAAAGCGGTTTTATTCATGATAGAAGTAATTTGATTCTACAGCATATCTAGCAGTGTTCTTTATCAAATAATGTACTTGGTTTTTAATAACTATTTAGTGCACAAAAACCTTTCTATGGCAGTACTTAGACACACACAGACATCAAGAAACAGCATATGAATCTCAACAATGGTGACAATCAAACAAAATATCCAGATAATCAGATCAACTCCAGCTGCATAATGTATTAATGCCGCAATGCATGCTGGGAGATATGGGTGAGTTTTGATTGGTGGTTCCCAGCATGCACTGCAGCATGAAGCATTTCATTGATTGTCACCATTGTTGAGAGTCATACACTGATTCTTGATAGCTAAGTAACAATGTTGAGTTTAATGCATTAAATGTTTTTTTAAAATCCTTTATTAATTTAAAATAACGTTATTCTCATGCTGTTAAATTAAATGGCTTCTATTATAATACAACATTAAAATCACAAGTCCTATATAACAAAACATTAGACACTGAATAAGATCAGCAATTCAGGCAATTACATGATGATATTGTCATCATCTTCAATAAACCGCCAACATCTCCTGATCTCATGGCTTTTGTAGCTACAACAGTTGTGCTTTATAAACACACAGTTATAGCAACCAGAGAAAATTTTATTTTAAAGAGTCAAGGGTCAAGAGCACAACTAAAGCAAACGCTAACCACCATCATGGTGTCATCAAAATATGTTTAATATATTTTAAACTATTTAAATATTATATTTATTTAAACCAGAAATTAAATAAAGTAAATCTGGTTAGTTTTAAGTGAAGCTGGTAATAAGTGTACGGCCATGCATTTCACCTTTTTGTTTGGCAAAATGACATCAGCAGAGGTCAAATCTTGACATCAAATTGACATCAACACTTTGACGTCAATATGACTTTCATTTTTGACCTATTTCTTGACGTAATTTTGACATCAAGATGCCCGCTGGGTTAGAATGACAACGAACTTGTTTTATTGTTCCTAACTTTTCTCTTAAATTGGTGTAAAGTTTTGCAAGTGTGAGAATTAAACACTTTCAAAACAATGTTCATGAAATCACCACATATTCTCGTTAGTATTTGATGAATGTTCTCATAATTTTGGCAGAAAACATTCATTGACAAACATTCTTCGAATGTCCTTTAAATATTAAGGATCAATACATTTCTGTCTTAAAGCTTCACAGTAAAATCCACAGGAAAAATGTTTCATTAAAGGGATGGTTCGGAGTAAAATCAACCTACACAGCAAAATCCCCAGTGTTAAATTAACACTGCTCAGAGTTTATATGAGTCCACACTCAGAGTGTTATAATTAACACTGACACAGTGTTAAAGTTAATGAGATAATTAAGTGATTAATTTAGTGATGATTGAGCATTATTGAAGACACCTGATGTTAACAAGCAGAATCACTGAAGGAGAAAATTCATTTTAAAAATGGTCACCATTATGGTGATTGGTGTTTAGTTTAGTTGGGCTCTTGACCCTTACATTTTTTACTTTAGATTGTATTTGGCTGCTGTAGTTCAGTTATAAACAGCCAGATGAACAAAGAGAAGATGTGATCTTAGGGCTGGGCGATTTAAATCGCGATATTGTTATGCGCATCTCGTCAGTAAAGCCGGTTCCTTGATTAGTAGTAAATCGCCATCACCTGCTTTCAGATGGAGCGGCATTTACTACAAAGAACCGTAGTTAACTGACAAGCTGAGCCATATCGCATCAATATCGCGGACGTATCGCCAGCGATAATTAATGCGATATGGCTCAGCTTGTCAGTTAACTACGGCTCTTTGTACACAGCAAAAACTCCAGTGTTAAATTAACACTCCTGGGAGTGTATGAGTCCACACTCAAGAGTGTTGAAGTTAATGAGATAATTAAGTGATTCATTTAGTGATGATTGAACATTATTGAAGACACCTGATGTTAACAAGCAGAATCACTGAAGGAGAAAATCACAAATTGTAAGTTACCATTATGACGATCAATGGTTGCTTTAGTTGGACTCTTGACCCATATATTATTAACTTTAGATTTTGTTTGTCTGTTGTTTCTGAATTATAATCACCAGTTGAACAAAGAAAAAAGTGATCTGATGGTGTTGGTTATGTTATGACAATCATCATTTGAACTTGATCACTGAACTCATTAAAATCCTTCTTTCTGACTTCGATTTATGTTGTTGGTTAGTGAATCTGCATAAATGCCCAGAATTTTTTATATAATATAAAGGATTTCTTAAAAGTTGTTTAAAAAAAAAAAGCATTCTTTTAGGCACACACAGATGTCAAGATTCAGTCTATGCATCTCAACAATGGTGAGGAACAGAATATTCAATTAGGAAAAGTAAATTACATAGACAATTCAGATCATAATTTATTCATACCGCAATGCATGATGGGAGCCATTAATGAGTTGTGATTGGTGGCAGCCACTGCAACATGCTTTATTAATGTCACCATTGTTGAGATTCACAGGCTGATTATTGATGTCTGTGTTTTAAATTAATTTATCTGAATGTCTTTTGATCAGAACAATGTTTATTAAATATTCTGAATTATAAGTACTGATAATCATAAACTGAAGAATCACTAAACTGCAGCTAACAGTTTAAACCAAACTATCTCAATACGTTTCTTTTTTCAGATCACAGCATGATTATGTCAAAACATAACCAACACTATAAGACAACATTTTACTTTGTTCATTTAACTGTTATAAATCAATAACAGCAGACAAACAACAGTAAATATTAAAGTAAACATATAATGATCTAGAGCCCAACTAAAGCAAACACCCATCACCTTAATGGTAACTTACAATTTGTGATTTTCTTCTTCAATGATTCTGCTTGTTAACATCAGGTGTCTTCAATAATGCTCAATCATCACTAAATTAATCACTTAATTATCTCCTCAGCCCTAAATGCTGCTCCATCTGAAAGCAGGTGATGGCGATTTACTACTAATCAAGGAACCGGCTTTACTGACGAGATGCGCATAACAATATCGCGATTTAAATCGCCCAGCCCTATGTGATCTGATGGTGTTGGTTGTGTTTTAACATAATCATTAATTGGCCTGAATCACTGAACTCCTTGAGAGCATATTTTCTGAGCTAAATTTACCTTAAGGATTATAGCAGTACTGTCCTTGTAGACCATACCATTTTTAGCCTTTTCAATGAAATCCAAATGATCAATTATGAAAAAAAAAAACTTCTTAAAGAGTGTTCTTCTCAGGCACACACAGACATCAATAATTAGCGTATGAATCTCAACAATGGTGACAAACAGATCAACTCTGAACATAAGCTCATTATTTATTCATGCAGCAATGCATGATGGGAGCCATGAATGGGCTTTGATTGGTGGCACCCAGAATGCACTGCAACATGCTTTATAATTGTCACCATTGTTGAGATTCACAGGCTGATTATTGATGTCTGTGTCTAAAAAAAAAACATATACATTTCATTGGATGTGAACAACTTTAAGGAAATTATTTGGATTACATTGTAAAGGTTAAAAATATAATGCTTTTCAAGGACAGTGCTGCTATAATTAATAAAATAAATCTAACTCAGAAATTAGGCTTTATATGAGTTCAGTAATTCAGGTTAAATGATTGTGAAATAATGATTATTTTAAATCACAACCAACACCATCAGATCACCTTTTCTCTTTGTTCTTCTGGCTGTTATAACTCATGTACAGCAGCCAAACTAGATCTAAAGTTAATGATTTAAGGGTCAAGAGCCCAACTAAAGCAAACACTGATCATCATAATGGTAACATACCAATTACGATTTTCTCCTTCAGTGATTCTGCTTGTTAACATCAGGTGTCTTCAATAATGCTCAATCATCACACAATTAATCACTTAATTATCTCATTAACTTTAACACTGCTTCAGCGTTACTTATAACACCCTGAGTGTGGACTCATATAAACACTGAGAGTGTTAATTTAACACTGGGGATTTTGCTGTATAGGGTCCTTTGCACCATGATACACTGAAAAAAGTGAAACATCAGTGCAATTCATTCAAAATATATATTTGCATTGGTCCAATGGAAAATTGTGATTTTCAGTTTATACCTTCTGTTTTCACTTTGCCTCAAAGTAAGTGTTACACCCTCTAAAATGATACTTTGGATTAATTAAAAAAAATTGATGTAATTTGTTACAGCTAATTTTTTTAGTTTTTCTCAAATTGTATTTATGATTTAGTTAAAACCATAAATTTTGATTAATGTCAAACCTAAATTGTATTTTTTTCCAACTCAACGTTTTACCTTAACCCAAAGTACACAGCAAAAACTCCAGTGTTAAATTAACACTCAAGAGTGTTAAAGTTAATGAGATAATTAAGTGATTAATTGAGTGATGATTGAACATTATTGAAGACACCTGATGTTAACAAGCAGAATCACCAAAGGAGAAAATCACAAATTGTAAGTTACCATTAAGGTGATGGGTGTTTGCTTTAGTTGGGCTCTAGACCATTATATGTTTACTTTAGACTTTGTTTGGCTGCTGTATCTGAGTTATAACTGACAGATGAACAAAGAAAAAAAAAAGTGATCTGATGGTGTTGGTTATATTATGACAATCATCATTTGAACTTGATCACTGAACTCATTAAGATCGTTATTTCTGACGTAGATTTATGTTGTTGATCACAGAATAACTGTGATTCTGCATAAATATCCAGAATTTTAGATATAATACAAAGGATTTCTTAAAAGTTGTTTTGAAAAAAAAAAAAAAAAAAACCATTCTTTTAGGCACACACAGACGTCAAGATTCAGTCTATGCATCTCAACAATGGTGACAAGCAAAATATTAAATTAGGAAAAGTAAATTACATAGACAATTCAGATCATAATTTATTCATAATGCAATGCATGATGGGAGCCATTAATGAGTTGTGATTGGTGGCAGCCACTGCAACGTGCTTTATTATTGTCACCATTGTTGAGATTCACAGGCTGATTATTGATGTATGTGTTTTTAAATAAATTAATTCGAAAGTCTTTTGATTAGAACAATGTTTATTAAATATTTTGGATTTTATGAAAAATTCTGAAAATCATATGCTGTAGAATCACAGAGCTGCTGAAATTAACAAGTTAAACCAAACTATCTCAATAAGTTTCCTTTTTCAGATCACAGCATGATTATGTCAAAACATAACCAACACTATAAGATAACATTTTACTTTGTTCATTTGACTGTTATAAATCAATACCAGCAGACAAACAAACTCTAAAGTAAACATATAAGGGTGAAGAGCCCAACTAAAGCAAACACCTATTCTCCATAATGGTAACTTACAATTTGTGATTTTCTCCTTCAGTGATTCTGCTTGTTAACATCAGGTGTCTTCAATAATGCTCAATCATCACTAAATTAATCACTTAATTATCTCATTAACTTTAACACTTTTGAGTGTTAATTTAACACTGGAGTTTTTGCTGTGTACTTTGGGTAAAGGTAAAACTTAAAATTTTGGTTTGACATTAATCAAAATTTATGGTTTTAACTAAATCATAAATACAATTTGAGAAAATCTAAAAAATTAGCTGTAACAAATTACATCAATTTTTTAAAGTTAATCCAAAGTATCATTTTTTTCAGTGTACCGAGCCAAACACCATTCGATCACTTCCCAGCGGGCATCTTGATGTCAAAATTACGTCAAGAAATAGGTCAAAAATGAAAGTCAAATTGACGTCAAAGTGTTGATGTCAATTTGATGTCAAGATTTGACCTCTGCTGATGTCATTTTGCCAAACAAAAAGGTGAAATGCATGGCCGTACACTTATTACCAGCTTCACTTAAAACTAACCAGATTTACTTTATTTAATTTCCGGTTTAAATAAATATAATATTTAAATAGTTTAAAATATATTAAACATATTTTGATGACACCATGATGGTGGTTAGCGTTTGCTTTAGTTGTGCTCTTGGCCCTTAACTCTTTAAAATAAAATTTCTCTGGCTGCTGTAACTGTGTGTTTATAAAGCACAACTGTTGTAGCTAAAAAAGCCATGAAAAAATGAGATCAGGAGATGTTGGCGGTTTATTGAAAATGATGATATTATCATCATGTAATTGCCTGAATCGTTGATCTTATTCAGTGTCTAATGTTTGGTTATATAGGACTTGTGATTTTAATGTTGTATTATAATAGAAGCCATTTAGTTTTACAGCATGAGAATAATTTTTTTAATAATAAAGGATTTTAAAAACATTTAATGCATTAAACTCAACATTATTACTTAGCTATCAAAAATCAGTGTATGACTCTCAACAATGGTGACAATCAGTGAAATGCTTCATGCTGCAGTGCATGCTGGGAACCACCAATCAAAACTCACCCACATCTCCCAGCATGCATTGCGGCTTTAATAAATTATGCAGCTGGAGTTGATCTGATTATCTGGATATTTTGTTTGATTGTCACCATTGTTGAGATTCATATGCTGTTTCTTGATGTCTGTGTGTGTCTGAGTACTGCCATAGATGAAACGTTTTTGTGCAATAAATAGTTATTAAAAACCAAGTATATTATTTGATAACATTGCTAGACATGCTGTAGAATCAAATTACTTTTATCATGAATAAAATCACTTTTATACCACAAGTCCTATATAATCAAAGCATTAGACACTGAATAAGCTCAGGGATTCAGGCAGTTACATGATGATTTCATCAATAAACAGCCAACATCTCCTGATCTCATGGCTTTTTTAGCTACATCAATTGTGCTTTATAAACACACAGTTAAAGCAGCCAGAGAAATTTTTATATTACAGAGTAAAGGGTCAAGAGCACAAATAAAGCAAACGCTAACCACCATCATGGTGACTTTAAAATACAAAATATGATTTCATTAAACTGGAAATTAAAGAAAGTAAATCTGGTTAGTTTTAAGTGAAGCTGGTAATAAGTGTACGGCCATGCATTTCACCTTTTTGTTTGGCAAAATGACATCAGCAGAGGTCAAAATCTTGACATCAAATTGACATCAACACTTTGACGTCAATTTGACTTTCATTTTTGACCTATTTCTTGATGTAATTTTGACATCAATTTGATGTCATATTGATGTTAAATTGACATCAAATGCCCACTGGGTTACCTTTGATTCAGTGCTGAATTATCCACCCATTTCATTCTGCCTTCAGTCTCAGAGTCAGACAAACCAATCCACACACTCTCCTTGACTAATGAAGTTATGAACCTCTGTGTGAATAAAAACAGGAGTAAGTGTGATTCCTCTCATTTATTAACAGTCACTCACACAAACTCACCTGCTTCTCTTCAGTGTTGATAATGATCAGATCAGCTCCTCGATCTCTGCAGAACTGCCTGCTCTCAGACCAGTTCTTCGACTCACTGAATATGAAAAACCTGCCATTTCCTTTCAATAAACACAAACACTTTGCTTGTTATTTGTATTGTAAAGTGCAAATAAACATATAAATCCATTTGCACAAACCTCATTCAGATAACTTCCTTACCCACTAAGCAAAATGATGTCCGAAAGACGTCTTTTCAACGTCAAATCGGACGTTGAAAAGACGTCCACTGAGGGTCTAGAATGAAAGTTGATATGACGTCTTTTTTCGACGTGTTCTGCACATCCGATATAGACGTTCATCGAACCTTCGTACAAGGTTAAACACTAGTTCAGATGTGGGCATTGTGGACATATTTCAACATCATTTATGGTCTCATTTAGACATAATTACTTTGACTATTGCTGTCAGATGATCTTAGTGAGAATTAACAGAGGTTTAGATGTTGATATTTGTTTAATTTGAAGTGTCACCATTGTGGTGATCAATGTTTGCTTTAGTTGGGCTCTTGGTCCCCTTTCTTTATACTTTAACTTTTCTTTGACTGCTTTAACTGTGTGCTTGTGTAAGATAATTGTTGTGGCAGAGAAAGCCTATAAAAAGTTTGAGTGTTATCAGCTCAATGTTGATGATGACATAATCATCACAAAATGGGCATCTAATATTGTTTAAAGTTTTGTGTTTATATTTGGGATTAATAACCACCATCCTTGTGGAACTGCAATATTGGTGCCAAAAGCATTAAAATTATCACTTATTTGAAGGTGGATAAAAATCATGTGCACATGATGTTTTCAGCAAATGTATCATATAGTCACACACAGACATCAAGATTTTGCACATGAATCACAACAACGGTGACAAAAAAAAAAAAAAAAAAGCTTCATCCTGCAATGCATGATGGGTAGCTTTCATAGTACAAAACTCATTCTTGATTCTCAAGCTTTTTTGTTTTGATTGTCACCGTTGTTGTGATTCATATCCAAAATCTTGATGTCTGTGTGTGACTATTTGATACATTTGCTCAAAACATCATGTGCACATGATTTTTATCCACCTTCAAATAAGTGATAATTTTAATGCTTTTGGCACCAATATTGCAGTTCCACAAGGATGGTGGTTATTAATCCCAAATATAAACACAAAACTTTAAACAATATTAGATGCCCATTTTGTGATGATTATGTCATCATCAACATTGAGCTGATAACACTCAAACTTTTTATAGGCTTTCTCTGCCACAACAATTGTGTTACACAAACACACTGTTACAACAGCCAAATAAAAGTTAAAGTATAAAGAAAGGGGACCAAGAGCCCAACTAAAGCAAACATTGATCACCACAATGGTGACACTTCAAATTAAACAAATATCAACATCTAAACCTCTGTTAATTCTCACTAAGATCATCCGACAGCAATAGTCAAAGTAATTATGTCTAAATGAGACAATAAAGGATGTTGAAATATGTCCACAATGGCCACATCTGAACTAGTGTTTAACCTTGTACGAAGGTTCGATGAACGTCTATATCGGACGTGCAGAACACGTCAAAAAAAGACGTCATATCAACTTTCATTCTAGACCCTCAGTGGACGTCTTTTCAACGTCCGATTTGACGTTGAAAAGACGTCTTTCGGACATCATTTTGCTTAGTGGGTAGTTCATTCTCTAACTCCAGTTTCTTCTGATTCAAAGAGTCAAAACTTCTCTGTTACTGACTTTTCTCAGCAGTGAGATCACTGACTCTCATTGAAAAAGAGAAAATTGTTGATCACTGAAAACTTTTTTAAAAATAAAACTTCTGGATTTGAAATACAAATAGTGAGTATGTGTTTGTGGTACAGTCAGTTCCGCACTGCAAACACAGCATGTGAAAGCACTATAGCGTGCTGCTCCTGCACCACATACGCACTCCACACGGAGTATGTGTGAAACGGGCATTAGGTTGTGCCCTTCACTCCTCTACTTTTATGAGGAACCTTCTTAATATAATGCCATACTAAGTCAAAATTATGAGAAAAGTTCTTTCAGAATCATATTACTCATTACACTTTACTCAGCTGTGGCAGAAACAGGCTTTCATAGATTCGTACTGACCTTGTTTAGATCTTTCTTTCTTCAGTTCTTCACTCAAATCCGTGACTTTGCTTTCTAACTCCAGTTTCTTCTGACTCAAGCTGATGATAGTGTGATTGAACTCTTCAACTGTGTTCTTGTAACTCTTTAACAGGTCTCTCTCTGCTGTGATGGTGATGTGCTGGAGTGTGATGAAGACCAGCAGAAGAACACAAATGAGCCCGAGACACACTGTCATCAACACCAAACACTTGCATCCTCCTGACAAACAGAGACAAAACACACACATATCAGTGAATACACTTCATATTATGTTTCAAATCAACCTTTTTATTTACCATTGTCTTTAGATAATGCTGTAGATAGAGGTTTTACAGTACATTATTTTATAAGACAAACATTACCAAATGATAAAATATCCAAAGAATGTTAAAAAAGTAAAATAAATATTTGTATATTTAAATAATTTAATAAAATAATATGTTAAATATAAAATCAGAAACTCTAACACACGTTCTTAAGCATTTTCAATGGTATGTAACGGTTCTCATTTCCTCAAACTTTAGTGACACCATTAACAACATCATCTGCGACATCATCTCTGCTTTAAAGTAGTTTTCTGCTTACTGCGCTTTCCATCTTTTCCTTCATCCTGGCTGTGATTCTGTGTTCGAGGTCCGAATGTGTCCTCAATATCTCTGCATTCAACATTTTGATAAATATCCTCTGAATCCATTATTCGCTGTGTCTGATAGTACGTCTTCACAGATGAGCTGTGATCTTTAGAGTGATGAGTGTTTTTAAAATAGTGCTAAACCTAAACAGGAAGTGATTTTCACACTGGCCTTTTTCTGCTTACTGCACTTTTCATCTTCTCTTTCATCCTGACAGTTACTCTGTGTTCAAGCTCCAGTTGTGTTCTTAAGATGCGTTTTGGTCGATCGGATCACAAGTAGATGAGGGAGACACATTCCCGTTCACACCTGGTGTTGTAATCCGTCTCTTTTGTCCACTTTCAACCACTTCTGTCCTGCTTTCTTCGAGGGGAGGGTCTATGGGCAGGTAAATGAGTGCGTTTTTTCAGATCTTTAGATCTAATGGACGAAAAAGCTCATGCTATTTACATATGAATGCGGCCGGAGAAAAAGGAAAAACACACGAAGAGCATCAGCTTTAGTTTCTGCTCTGACAGACACAAGACCAGCCGACCACTGTGAGTGTGTGTTAAAAATCAGGAATGGAGAGAGAATGCTTTGTATGTTTTTCATCTTCAAACCAAACTTGAGTCTACAGCTGATAGTTTAAACCCCGTCTGGCTAGAGCTCTTCCCATAATGTTCACACATTAGATCAGTAGACGCAGAGTAGACGGTCTTTTGTGGCTGTTTGAACACATTCGACCACATGAGTGTTTACACTACGAAAGCAATCCGGTCGAGTGTGCTTTCAACGACCTCTGGAAGTGGGGGAAAGTGGATGATCTTAAAACATTTTAGACCCCGTTTACACCTTTAGCATCGTCCACTTGTGATCTGATCGACCAAAACGCATCTTAATACCAGCTGTAAACAGGTAATTAAATTAGATTAATTTTGGTCGGTTTAAAAGGGAATGATCATTTTTTATCAAGCTCATATATTTAAGTTCAGTAATTTTACTTAAATGGCAATGGAATTGAAATTACTGAATGGAAATGAAATTACTGAACTTAAATATACAAGCTTGATAAAAAATGACCATTCTAGAAGAAAATTTCAGATGGCACTTAGAGGCTTTTGCATCTGAACTCTTCATATACATATACAAATATATATCAAATATATATCAAATACATATCAAATACATATGAACGTTTTAATGCTTTCATTCCAACTTACAGTAAAGTATTTATTTGTGTAAATACATCAAATAATTCACAATACAATAAAGACTTAGCAAAATTAACAGAATATCACTTCTTTAAAAATATTTGAAAGAATTTAAATTGCAATTACATAAAAATGTTACAGTACATAAAATATATTTTCTCATCAACAACAAAGCTAGACCTGTTTTTTTTTTTTTTTTTTTCACTTTTCACACTTTTTTTTTTTAAAACACCATCTTCCACCCGAACTGCTTGGCAATTTCAGATCCCTCCATTTTTACACTGCTGAAGATTCTCCTCTCACTGAAGACTCGTCCAGTCAAGAAGTTCCTAAAATCTGCAAAGTGTGACACCTTCGAAAAGGCTTTTTAAAGAGTTTTATAAATAACAATCATCAGAAATTAATATATGGCAAAATATGCAAACATTTTTATGTAATAATTATTGCAAAAATTATAACAATACAAATATGCTGTAAAAGTAAAAATAAAAAATATATATATATATTTTTAAATAAATTTCAAATATAAACATTGACGTGTTCTTAAAGAACAATAATTGAAATTGTATGCAACATTTCTCAGTTCCTCAAATATTATCACCACCATCACTTCTTCAGAATAAAGTTTGTACTTACTGCACTTTTGAGCTTTTCCTTCATCCTGGTGGTGATTTGGTGTTTGAGGTCCAGTTGTATCTTCAGCTAGCCTGGGAAAACCCAGACAACTTCCGGCAAATTTAGATTTGCTCTGCAAGAAGTCTGGCAAAGAGCTCATTCAAGTCCATTACCCCATGCCGATATATTGCGGCACCAATCAGAAACGTTGAGGCGGGTTTTACACATGACGAGCGTTCTGATTGGTTTTAGGTCTAGCCTATCCAATTGCGCCCAGAGGCATTTGAGCGACGTCCACTCCGACGTCCGTTGGTGAAGTGCACCAACTTTTAAATGCATTATTATATTCAAATTGCAAACACATGAGGACAGTCTCCATGAAAGACCCACTGGCAGATGAACGTGCAACTACATTTCTCTCCGAAACGGTAGGAAATTAAATTAGATTTAATAGAGGATTTTAACTGTGACAAGATGATTGACAGGGCAGTTTAAGTGACAGGATGCACGCGACAGATCCGTCCGATAAAGATGACGAAGTAGTATGTCCCAAAGTTGCCTACTTTTTTGCTACACATTCAAAAGTAAATACATTTTCTTCACAAAAAGAGTACATATGGCGTAGTGTAACATAGGTGAATTGGGACGCAGCATATGGCTTTACACATGACGATCTCTGATTGGTTTTAGGAGTTTTAGGTCTATCCAATTGCACCCAGAGGCATTTGAGCGACGTCCGCTGGTGACGCCCCTTTGGAAATGAGTTTATTAAAGGAGCTTTGCCAGACCATAACTCAGTTACTACTGAGAATGGTCTGGTTTTAACCAAGCTAATCTTCAGCATCTCTTCTTTCAAAATTGACATAATAGACGTCTGATTCTATTATTTGCACTTTCTTACAGTTACAGTAGAGTATGTGTTCACAGATGAGCTTTGGTCTCTATAATGAGTATGGTTTATTTAAACAGTACTGACCTACCTGTCCATTTTTGCGGAGCCCTTGCAAAATTAAATGATGCCTCTAAGGCCTTGATTACTTGGAATGTTTCAGTATTTACATAGTTTCCTTTTTCTTTTTTTCTTTTTCTTTTTTTGCTCTGTTCTATAGGCGTATAGATATGCTTGAGCTGTTGGAGAAAATATATATTTTTAAATGGCACAAACAAAAATTATATCAAAACAATAAACTGAAAAAACTAGTTTTCTCACCCTTATGTTGTTCTAAACCCGTATGTGTTTCTTTCTTTTGTTGAACTAAAAAGAAACCCTGCTGACTAGAGCCAGACAGCAACATCGGCCCAGATCCGGCCCACATCTGGTACATGTGGATTCCACACGTTCCAGATGTAGGCCAGATCTGGGTAGACACTATGTTGCTGTCTGGGGAGTGTACACCTTCTGTTGAACTAAAAAGAAACCCTGCTGACTGGAGTGCACAGCCCTGTCCCAAATGGAACTCTAAGCACTTGCGGTCTCCCTTCCTTCCGTCCACACGTTTGTGACGCAACACAGCTTTGACTGTCGGGTAGAAGTCTGCTGTGGAGCTCGCTTCAGTCCGGGTTCAGCAAGAGTGTGAATCAAGGGTGCATTTTGGCCGCAAAGGGGGCGCTCACAAGCACCCTTCTGAAACCTAAAATGACAAATGGGACACCCTAAGGCAGGGATCGACAACCTATGGCATGCATGCCAACAGTGGTGCATGGGAGGATAATAAATTAATACAAAAGCTAAAGAGGTTTAAATATTTAATTTAAATAAAGTCCCTCAAACTTGCATATGGATGTACATTTTGAGGTAATAATTCCATGTAGTCACAGCCTGTTTTATTAATTAGGAGCTATACATACTTTTAAAGTGTTAGATTTTAACCAAAATTAGCGCACAAATCTGACAAACCATTCATGTGACCGGAGGTGTGCGGTTCTGTGATTATCCCTCCGCGTGCCACAAGGTTCCTGACCCCTGCCCTACGGTCTCGTGGACTTAATGGACATGCGCACCCGGCGGCCATTGTAAGTCCAGAAGAGCACATGAAGTGTGACATTTGGGACAGGGCCAACATATGTGCAGACTTGCTCCCTGAATCAAAATCAAGGGGTGGAGGGTCTGTCCATATAAACTTTCCTCATCCACTTGATGAAGAAAAATGGACTTCCGCAATGGCAGACGAGATTACACTATAGGGGAAATACTTATAGGGAAGTGTATGTGTGTGTATGTTATAAGGAAGTTTAAAATGAAGTGAAATGCAGCTCTATAATTCAGCATGCATTTGCAGCATGAAGCTTTTTGTTGATTTTTACCATTGTTGAGATTGATTTGCTGCAGTTTCACAGGGTTGGTAATGTAAAATCGTACTCGGTTACTAACGTAACCTCGGTTCTCTCTAGAGAGGGAACGAGTACTGCGTAATATCTTACACTAGGGGAAAACCTCTTTTCCACGAGATACTGAAGCCAAAAAATTATCTTTAATTTTGCAATAATGTAAAACTCATTGCAGCAGCATGCAGACATGGGCGAGACAGCTCGCGCGCCCATTGGCTGCTCTGCGGCAACTGCACCAGCCTATCGAGAGAGGCCCCTCATGACGTCAGAACCAATGAGGGCGCTTTGCGCCCAATACGTCATGTCCCGCCAAAAGAGGGTGGGGCCCGGCTATAAATATAGCCTCGAGAGGCTGGTTTGACCAGTTTTTCATCGCCGAAGCGAACCAGAATGTGATGCATGCACGGCAAGATACACAGTACTTGTTCCCCCTCTAGAGAGAACCGAGGTTACGTTAGTAACCGAGTACGTTCTCTTACGAGAGGTTCTCTTGTACTGCGTAATATCTTACGCTAGGGGAACACAGTGTAAAACGCCGTGCGTGCTTGAGATACAACACTAAAGTCCCAAGGGCAGGTGCCCGGGGCTCATACAGTGCCTAATCACACGGGACTCACAGAGAATCCGGGAAGAGGGGCTAGAATAGCATCATTCCTGTAATATAGAGCTCTAATAAGAGCAGATTATATCAAGTGTTCCACACAGCAGGGGCGAACTCGGCCTGGACTGATAAATATGGGGGACTTACGCACTACCCACAGAAGTATACAGACGATCAGTGATCGACGCTCTAGCAGTTTCAGCATCCTGAGCCGATAGCATCGGGCAGGCAATACTGAAAATTTAGACCGAGAGCAACTTAGCTTGTAAAGCGGGAACCTCGAGGTTATAAAACCTTATAAATGTAGACGGGGAGGCCCAGCCTGCCGCCATACAGATATCTTGCAAGGCAATCCCACTAGACCAAGCCCACGACGAGGCCATGCCTCTCATGGAGTGCGCTTTGACACCTAACGGGCATTGCAGGCTCTTAGATGTATAAGCTAGCGCTATAGCATCGACTATCCATCTGTATAAACTCTGTTTTGACGCGGCTAGTCCCTTAGAACGTCCGCTGAACAAAACAAAGAGCTGCTCCCTCTGCCTGAAAACGGATGAGCGAGACACATAGGCTCTTAACGCCCTGACCGGGCAAAGGAAGCCTGCGTCCCCTTCCTCTTCAGATACCGGCAGGGCTGACAGGGAGATCACCTGTGCCCTAAACGGTGTATTGAGGGATTTAGGAACATATCCATGCTTTGGTTTGAGTATGACTCTCGAGTCATTAGGTCCAAACTCCATACACGTCGCGCTCACTGAGAGCCTATGCGCTTCACTGAAGCGAGAGCCAGAAGAAACACTGTTTTGAGAGACAAGTGTTTTAGGTCTATTGATTGCATTGGCTCGAATGGGGCACCTTTCATGGCTTCCAGAACCGTGGAAAGGTCCCAACCGGGAACCGAGGGAGGTCTGGCAGGATTCAGCCTCTTAGCTCCTCTAATGAAGCGAATGACCAGATCGTTCCTTCCTAATGACTGGCCAAGCGTTGGTTCAGCGAACGCTGCTATGGCCGCCACATAAACTTTGAGCGTGGATGGGGCTCTGCCCTTATCCAGAAGCTCTTGTAAAAAGGAAAGAATCTCCGACACCCCACAGTGTGAGGGTGAAGTGCCACGCGCTGTACACCAGCTAGTGAACACAGACCATTTTGAGGAATAGAGCCGTCTCGTAGATGGAGCTCTAGCCTGCGTGATCGTGTTTAACACTCCCGCTGGGAGTCGCGACCTAGTGGCGAGCGGAGAGCATCGGTGTGCTGTAACATGAGCGCCGCGCTTGCAGCGTGTGAGACTGGGGGCGCGCTGATCACAGCGGGCAGCCTGCCCGCGCTCAGTTCTCCTACAGCGGTGTGCTGAGAGAGAGCGAGCGGGGCGAACCCCGTGGGGTTTATTATGTCTGTGAGCGAATGAGGGCGCGGGACATCGGGCCCATGCAAAATGCTGAGAACACCGTCTGTTTGTGCAGACTGTATGTGCGTTGGTTTCGTTTTTACAGAAACCGTGAGACATGTAGTGTGTAGTGTTTGCGGGCACTGGGACGTGGGCACAATCACTACATTTGGTGCACAATCGAAATGAGTCGATTTTATTTGTGTGGGCCGTGTGTGGCGGGCCGTGTTTGTGTGTAGGAATGGGCACTGGGCAGTGGGCATTTTTACTACACTCATAACACCATCGGCCGTGGCCGGAATACCAGAAAATACACTCTTTATGGGATTTATCTGGGTCGCCGTAAAAACGGCGTTTGTGTGCAGGCAAGCGGGCTGTGTTGCCGACTTGTTTACTGCAGAATACGCTGGAACAGTCGCAATTACTGGAACTGAGCGAGCGAGAAGTTTTGGTGGGAGTCCGACCGCAGCGGCTAGGAATACTTTGTGTTGCCATAGAAACAGTGTTTGGGCGCAGGCGAGCGGGTTGTACAATGCGCTCGTTGGCTGCAAAATACACATCTGCAGTCGCCTTTAAGGGAACTGACAGAACGAAAGCATTGACGGCATAATTTTATGTGCCAGTAAACCCGGGATTCGAACACGGGTCTCTCGAGTGAAAGCCTAAGATTCCACCACTGAGCCACAGGGGGGAATCCATAAGTTTTCAGTTAGCACGAGCATATAAGATAGCGTCAACATGTATGCTTCGCCGTTTGTTTGCAGGCGTGCGTGTATTTATAACAGGCTCGTTTGCTGCAATATTGATATTTCCAGTCGCCTGAACTTCAGAGGGGAATGAGAAATGGAGACTGGTCCGGCCTCAGCGGGACTAAAAGCACTCTCTTTTCTCATTTCGCCAGCGACGCTAGCGAACCATAGAAACGGTGTCTGGGTGCAGGCGAGCGGGTTGCTCATTGGATTCGAACACGGGTCTCTCGTGCGAAAGCCTTAGATTCCACCGCTGAGCCACAGGGGGGGAACACATAAGCTTTCAGTTAGCACAAGCATATATGAAAAATGGAGGTTAAGTCCAGCCTCGGCGGGACAAAAAACACTCTTTTCTCATTTCGCCGGTGAATGGGGCGCAACTAGGGCGGGGTAGTTTTTCTTATAACGCAAAGAAAAAACTAACCCCGTGACCGTCCGCTTCCGGTCTCCCTTGTGTATGGCGCAGTTTGTGCGGCTCGAACAGAGGGAGAGAGAAAGCTAGCCCCGTGACCTTCCGCTCCTGACATCCCCTGTGAACGGCGCAGTTTGCGCGGCTCGAACAGAGGGAGAGCAGATATCATCCACCCCAGACGCGGCTTCTTGGTCTACATCCACGACGGAAGCGGCGGCACGCGGCGGCCGCTGTCCATCAGGAAGAGACTCAGCGAAGCAGGTTAAGCAGGCGGGCGCACCGGCGAGCTTTGCGGGCTGGGGGAGGTTCCGGGACCCGTTGAGTACGGCGCTTTTTACGGCGCGGTACCGCGGCGGGCGGAGGTGCAGTCTCGGAGAAGGATGCCAGGCGAGTCCTCAGAGTCACCGTAGGCATTAGCTCGCTGAGGGCAGCGCCGTCAGCGAGCGCGAGAGCTGCGTGATCCTTACCAGGAAAAGGGGTGTCTTGAAAAAGACGCCCGGCTCTTTTAGTGCAATGAGGGTGTGTGTCGCGGCGGCGAACACACACATACACAAAACACAGTAGCAGAGAAAAGGATATGTACGCCGGAAAGCGTGAGCAGGAACGGCGACTGAAGGCGGCGAGATGTCGACCAGCAGCTTCAGATGCAGCACTAATCCCGCTGAGTGCTTCCATCAGACGGCGCGGCTTCTTCCTCTCGGGATCCAGCGATGCGTGAGCTTCGCTGAAGAGATACAAATTGGTCAAACCAGCCTCTCGAGGCTATATTTATAGCCGGGCCCCACCCTCTTTTGGCGGGACATGACGTATTGGGCGCGAAGCGCCCTCATTGGTTCTGACATCATGAGGGGCCTCTCTCGATAGGCTGGTGCAGTTGCCGCAGAGCAGCCAATGGGCGCGCGAGCTGTCTCGCCCATGTATGCATGCTGCTGCAATGCGTTTTACATTATTGCAAAATTAAGGATAATTTTTTGGCTTCAGTATCTCGTGGAAAAGAGGTTTTCCCCTAGCGTAAGATATTACGCAGTACGACAGAACCTCTCGTAAGAGAACTAAAGGTATTAATGACACAACAGACCCATAATTAGTGATTAGATACAATCAGTGAATCATGATGATTATCTCATCTTTTAAAAGAAACCACCATCTGCTGATCTCATTGTTTTGCAATGACAAATACATTGTTGCAAAGAAAACCTAATGTGGGTCAAGAGCACAACTAAAGCAAACACTGATCTCTATGATGGTGCGTCAAACGAAATAATAAATCATCAACATCTACACCTCTGTTAATCTCAATAAGAACTTCTGTACACATCTGACAGAAATAAAGTCAAATTGGTTAGTAATAAGTAGTGTAATATGTAGATTAATCATCCTCTTCTGAGTTCTTCTGAGAGATTTAGGGTTTGTTTAGTTTACACAACACCATTTTCAACTAAAAACGTAAAACTTTTTATGCATTTTGGTCATTCATTTACACGACAACAGTGTTTTGGGAGCCTGAAAACACAACCTTTTGAAAACTGCAAAGTTTTTGAAAACGGTCTCCATGTAAACAACAAAAAAAAAAAACATGAATCTGTGGAAATTATGACATCATGCACATGCGTATTACATGTTCAGTCTATAGTGTTTCATCGCCATCTAATGGCCTGGCAGCAGAATACAGCGTATTTAGTCGTTTACGTGGATCCGTGTGAATGGGGGTCGTTTTGACAATGGTGTCGACTGTACGTGGAAAACTCAAAGGAAAAACTTCTCTGCTTTAAGCATATTGTTGTCGTGTTAACGTACCCTGTCTTCTTTTCTCTTCAGTTGATTTCATCTAAGGCTGTGACAAAAGTCAGTTGTAGTTCTTGTGTTTCTGCTTATCTCTTTTTTTTTCTGTCCTTCTTCATAGCAGGTGTTCATCACTAATGCACAATCATCACTTAATTAATCACCTAATTATCTCATTAACTTTAACTCTGCTTCAGCTACTTTAAAACTCTAATGCCTGGGACACATTAGACAATTTTCAAATCTTAAGTGATTTAAAACTGTGGGAGAGTGCAGACATAAGGGCAGTTTCAATTATAATCCTCTGAATGCACACACTAGAAGATTCGTCTGGACCATGAGACCACACACCTGTTGATTGTAGTAACATTAGGCTTGTATGAGATGCGCCCCACCTCACCTGAAATTCATCCGAGAGTAGGCGGCTGCAGTGAGGGGAGGAGTGAAAAAATATATTTTTAGAAATATGACAACAATCACATAACCCACAGAAGGATCCCACTGTCAGAGTTTGGGAATATTCATATATTATTTGTACACATAAAAACATGATATCAGAGTTTTAAAATCAAAAATTTTCCCATCGTTTTCCATCATACTTTTGATCAATGCAGTCGGTGGAGAGAAACTGCGCTTGACTGCAGAATCTGACATGGCAGCCACGCCGTTGCAAAAGTTATGTAGGACACGTCAGCATGACATCAGAGCAAGACGGCCCACACTCATGCATCTCAAGGTGACCAGTTCTGTGCAGATTTTGCTCATCTCAAACAAGCCTACCCAGATAGCAACATTGTTTCGGCCCAGATCTGGCCCACATCTGGCACTTGTGGAATACTGATCTGGCCCACATGCAGCGTGGAATGATGGCCATTGGGCGGACCGCTATTTTCACAGTGAGACGAGATCTCATGGAGACTCGTGAGATCAAATGTGATTTGAGAAGAAAAACAATTGGAGAACGATTGATGTCATCAGCACTGTAAAAATGAACACGCTATATCTACTCAATAAAATTGTGGCAACAGATTACAAGCAATATTATTAATTAAATTGAACAAATTAGAATTGAGTAATAATTAATTCCTTAAAAGTTAACCATTTAAAATTAGTAAAATGTAAAAAAAAATTTAAACAATAATATCTGAATAACAGTCAGACGTCAAATATTAATTAAGAACTCTTTATTTTGTATTGCCAACATTGAAGACACCATTATGGTGTTTTTAAGTCACCGTTATGGTGATCAGTGTTTGTTTTAGTTGGGCTCTTGACCCTTAAATCATTAACTTTAGATTTAGTCTGGCTGCTGTACATGAGTTATAACAGCCAGATGACCAAATAGAAAAGGTGATCTGATGGTGTTGGTTGTGTTTTAACATATCATTATTTCACAGTCATTTAACCTGAAGCACTGAACTCATATAGAGCCCAATTTCTGAGTTAGGTTTACTTTATTAATTATAGCAGCTCTGTCCATGTACAGCATAATATTTTTAGCCTTTTCAATGAAATTTTCACTTAAATGTTCGTGGCTGCCAAGTCTCAGTCATAGAAGCACACACCATCCGGCAGGTGAAGCTTGGGAGCAGTAAAATAATCGTACCCCGATCTCTTGGGGTGCAAATTTGGCTCAAAACCGGGCTAAATATCTTCAAGTGTGTGGCCAGACTAAGGGTAAGTTTACATGACAAAGATGTACAAACTCAAAATATTTGTAATTTTTGCATTTTATGATCAAAACAACAATACTGATAATCATATAAATCTGTAAGTAATCCCTTAAATCAGAAAAAAAAAAAAAAAAAACATGAAAATCACAGCAATACATAAGACATAAACAACATACCAAAGGAAATAAATATAAAGTGATCATTATAATGAGAATTAATCATCATACCACTTGGAACTTCCCCTCTTTAACTTTCCCTTGATGTGTTTAACCTGATCTGCAATGGCTTTAGCAGCACCTGTTCCTCCTGTTAGAGCTGCTCCTCCTGCTATTAAAGCTACAGGCAGTGCCACTCCACCAGTGGCAGCAACCAGTACTGCACCTCCAGCTACTGCTGCTCCTACACCCGCTACACTCGCTCCTACTAAAGCTGCGTCTTGAGCCTTCTTCATCATGATCTTTCTCTGAGCTTCCTTGTACATCTCATTTGTGTAATGCTCTCCACCATTCTTCATCACCATTCTTTCTATCTTCTTTAACAGTTCAGTGACCTGTGATCGATTTGCTTCTTTGTTATTGAAAACATGATAACCGCCTTTACACTGTTTGACTAGCTCATTAATCTGTTTGTTTTCAGTCAGAAACTGCTTTATAGATGTTTCTAACTGATCTCCTCTAGTGAACAGAATGATAGTGTAACGAGCAGCTTCTTCTCCAAAGTTCTTCTGAATCCATTTCACTGTGTTTTTCTCCTCATCTGTGAATCTCACGTCCAGTCTGATGACCAGCAGAAACACATGAGGACCAGGAACAGACATCTCTACACACTTCACTATTTCCTCCTTCACTTGTTCTTCACTGAGCGAAGTATCAAACTTTCCTGGAGTGTCGATCACTGAGATGTTTCGACCATCCGTTATCCTCTGATGTTTTTGGCATTCGTTAGTCACAGATTCAGTAGAAAACCCTTCTTCAAACAGCTTTCGTCCAAGGATAGTGTTTCCTGTTGCACTCTTTCCAGCTCCAGTTTTACCCAACATCACAATCCTGAGATCTGACAAGATTAAAACATAAAAAAGGATAGGTGTGTACCAAATAAATATTTGCTTATACAGAGCAAAATCCCCAGTTTTAAATACACACCCCTCAGTGTAGGAGAGCTGAGACAGTTGAAACACTTTTCAGATAAATGTCGTTTTCTAAGATAAGGTTACAGATATATTTTTTTTTTGTTTTTTTTTGTGATCAACAACTCACATAAGTGTTCTCTTAGTATCATGTGTTATTCGGTACAAATATAGAATGATTTAAGTAAAATTTGACTTTGAACTTTGTTTCAGCAACACAGGGGTGGGACAGATGAAACATAACAGTTTAAACAGCCTGGTCTCATTGTTAATACGTAGGTATTAATACGTAATTTTCAAAGATAGAAAACGTACGTTTTGTACGTTTGGATAGATGCTGAAACGTATAATATGGACGTATCTGCAACGTTTAAACGTAACATTATTACGTTTTTACAGCTAAAAAACATAAACTATTTACGAATTTTTCATATCATAAAGATATCTGTATAATTTCCCTTTTCACCATTTTATAAATAAATGTAAGATCCCTTAACCCTACTCCTATGGAGCTTATAATATGACAAAATAATTTGAATTTGAATTGTGTAAATTTGAATATGACAAAATAATTTGAATTTGAATTGTGTAAATTTGAATATGTCAAAATGATTTGAATTTGAATTGTGTAAATTTGAATATGACAAAATGATTTGAATTTGAATTGTGTAAATTTGAATTATTTGCAAGTGTAAAAATAGTTCTGAATTTGATTTTTTTTTTTTTTACGAATATTGAACATTTGAAATTTAACAAATTGAAATGTTTTTATGGCTGAATTTTATAGACATGTATTTTCAAACAGCTAGTTTTTTTGTTCTGAATTCTTATACTGCAAATATTCAGTTTAAAAAAATACAGATTCAAGTTTTCAAGAAGAAGAAATTCGGATCTTCAAATTCAGTTTTCTAAAATTCAATCTCAAAAATTCAATTTAAAAAAATTCAGGTCTTACAGAAAGTAGGTCACAGGTCATCCACAGGGAAGAATAAATGATCTCAGATAAGTCGAACAGAGCATTTTGGCTGCACTGCAGTAGTTTTCTGCCGCAAACGCGGTGGTGGTTCAAGATAATCCGTGTATCTTTCGTTCAGTTGTTTTTTTATTTAATATTAAGAGTAGAAAAATAAGAAAACAGCTTGAGTATTAGATTTCTATTATTCTAATAATAGTCCGCTGCAGCAGTTGCACGGATAAAGCGGTTGTTAATAAAATGCTAAATCAGATATATGTACAATAACATTACGATGACCTTCAATCGATTTAAATAATAGGCTACATGGGGTTTAATTTGTCGTTTAATGAGATGTAACCTGATATATGTTATCAGGCATGCATTTATGCATTTATGCATTTATGCCTGATAACATATATCAGGTTACATCTCATTAAACAACAAATTAAACCCCATGAAAACTGAATTTGAAGATCCGAATTTCTTCATCTTGAAAACTTGAATCTGTATTTTTTTAAACTGAATATTTGCAGTATAAGAATTCAGAACAAAAAAACTAGCTGTTTGAAAATACATGTCTATAAAATTCAGCCATAAAAACATTTCAGTTTGTTAAATTTCAAATGTTCAATATTCGTTAAAAAAAAATCAAATTCAGAACTATTTTTACACTTGCAAATAATTCAAATTTACACAATTCAAATTCAAATCATTTTGTCATATTCAAATTTACACAATTCAAATTCAAATCATTTTGTCATATTCAAATTTACACAATTCAAATTCAAATTATTTTGTCATATTCAAATTTACACAATTCAAATTCAAATCATTTTGTCATATTATAAGCTCCATAATTATGGGTCTATAGGAGAAAACGCCTTTTGTGTCTCACCTCACGGTAAATAAACCAAATATTACAAAATGGTTAAACGATTAAAGAAGGTATTTTTAAGGTTTTAAAAAGGATTCTTGTTTAACACCATAGGCTAATCCTCCGAAACGAGTTTGCAGCAGAAGTCACGAACAGAGCGAAATGTTATTATTTATGATTAACATTAAACTATTAATAAATGCGACTTAAAATTTAATTGATAAGACAATTGAATGCAATAGAGTCAAAAAATTAATCCCACGATTTTAATATGCATAAGTTAAATAGAAATACGTACAAATGTGTACGTCGGCAGTGTTGGGGGTAACTCATTACAAGTAACTTGAGTTACGTAATAAGATTACTTTTTCAAGTAACTAGTAAAGTAATGCATTACTTTTTCAATTTTTAATAAAATATCTAAGTTACTTTTCCAAATAAGTAACGCTAGTTACTTTTTCACATTTATTGACTGACAGCTATCCTGTCCCCATGTTGAGAGAAACAAAGTGAGGTGTGTGCGCTGTGTAAACATGATGGTTATTGTAGTTCTAGAGTAAATGTGAACTTACTCATCTCACTGCTCAAAATAAATAAAAACAGTAAAATGCAATCTCAGAATTTTACTCAACTTTTATAATTAACTATTAAATTAAACAAATATACTTTGTGAATTTAATCTCACTTTATTAATGTCTTTGCTGCTGACCTTCAATGATGTAATTCAACCATACTAATAAGCAAAAATGACTTTATAAGATTTAGAAATAAGAGTGTTGAACTTCCTTCTCCTGTATAGTATTGTTCTTTAATCCAGATCAGTAGCGCAGCTGAAAGGTTAGTTTGAGCGGCACTCTTTACTGTCAGTGTTGGGGAAAGTTACTTTTAAAAGTAATGCATTACAATATTGCGTTACTCCCCAAAAAAGTAACTAATTGCATTACTTAGTTACTTTTTATGAAAAGTAATGTGTTACGTTACTTTTACGTTACTTTTTCTTCTCACCTGGGCTGGGCTTGCTTGTTTGTTTTTTTAACAAGACCAACAAAAAAGTTATACTTTTGGCAAATGTTAAGGCTCTTTCACACCAAAAGTGAACTGAATAAGCCTCAGGCTGAAGGAAATGTATATTTACGCTTTTACAGTAAAGAGTGCCGCTCAAACTAACCTTTCAGCTGCGCTACTGATCTGGATTAAAGAACAATACTATACAGGAGAAGGAAGTTCAACACTCTTATTTCTAAATCTTATAAAGTCATTTTTGCTTATTAGTATGGTTGAATTACATCATTGAAGGTCAGCAGCAAAGACATTAATAAAGTGAGATTAAATTCACAAAGTATATTTGTTTAATTTAATAGTTAATTATAAAAGTTGAGTAAAATTCTGAGATTGCATTTTACTGTTTTTATTTATTTTGAGCAGTGAGATGAGTAAGTTCACATTTACTCTAGAACTACAATAACCATCATGTTTACACAGCGCACACACCTCACTTTGTTTCTCTCAACATGGGGACAGGATAGCTGTCAGTCAATAAATGTGAAAAAGTAACTAGCGTTACTTATTTGGAAAAGTAACTTAGATATTTTATTAAAAATTGAAAAAGTAATGCATTAATTTACTAGTTACTTGAAAAAGTAATCTTATTACGTAACTCAAGTTACTTGTAATGAGTTACCCCCAACACTGTTTACTGTAAAAGCGTAAATATACATTTCCTTCAGCCTGAGGCTTATTCAGTTCACTTTTGGTGTGAAAGAGCCTTAACATTTGCCAAAAGTATAACTTTTTTGTTGGTCTTGTTAAAAAAACAAACAAGCAAGCCCAGCCCAGGTGAGAAGAAAAAGTAACGTAAAAGTAACGTAACACATTACTTTTCATAAAAAGTAACTAAGTAATGCAATTAGTTACTTTTTTGGGGAGTAACGCAATATTGTAATGCATTACTTTTAAAAGTAACTTTCCCCAACACTGTACGTCGGTAAAGTTGTTTATACGTAAATAAATTACGTTTTTGTGCTGTCAATACGTAAATATTATACGTTTTAGTGCTGTAAATACGTCAGTATTATACGTTTCTGTGTGTATAAAACGTAAATAAATGTACGTATGGTAGAACTATGCTTTACGTAAAAAGACACACGTATTCTCATGAGATCACGTTGGTTTAAATGGCAACTATTCATCTAATGCTTGTTTTTGTGAACAATACCTGAAAAGTAACTTATGTACATATTGTATTTTGTAATTTATTTTAAATTAAAGGTTCATATTAACCATTTTTGTTCTGTCGCCCAATAAACAATGCGCATTTTGTAATCTTTCTAATAGGCTATTTTGACAAAGACAGACAAATCCGTTTACAATTCATTTTTTTACATTTCTTCCTTGAGTCATATTGAGTGTTTGCTAGTTGAATAGCCTGTTAAAATGAAGAAAACAAGGCCAACCAAAAGACGATAAATTAAATTTATTGAAGATTTAAGATTGGACAATTGATGATTGCTAAAGAGATAACATGTGTTGCGTAATTGAAAATGAATTTGCATTAAAAGAAACACAAGTCTAGCAACAGTATATGAATCTATATACAGTATAGGCTATGACCAGGTTTAACTGGCAGGAGGCGCAGTCGGGACGGTTGAAACACTTGTTAATGCACACTTAAGGGTGTCTTTCAGTTAGGGCTGGGCGATATGGCCAAAAAATATTATCACGATATTTTTTTTATATCAGTCGATATCGATAATTATCACGATAAATGTCAAATCTTTCTTTCAAGTTTAAAGGCAGATTTTTGCTCCTAAGTGAAAGTTGTAGAAACCAGAGCATTAATTGTGGTTTTAAACTACTCTTTATTGTCAGAACATATCATGACAAACACTTGCCAAACAGGCAAACATTTCACAAATCTGAGGTAGAACATTCAGGCATTTGTCATTTTTCCTTAACAAAATAAATATCTTAAAAAATATTTCTTAGTTTCTGCATGTGCTCATTTTTATTTGGTAAAATTTAATATTCTCACTGTTTGAGTTTTATTAAAATTAACCATTGGTCATCCAGTATCATGCATTTAGATCATGATAACCTCACTATCATGGCAAAATGTAACTTTATGGTTTCTGGTATTTGTATGAAAAACAGTAGCCTAACGTTACATTATTAAATACTGTAATTATATTCCATTAGTCCTTTAATACATTGTCTACATTAAAAATATAATACAATTCAATGTAGGCTATATCCCACATTTCATGGTGCAGTTAATATTACTAGGCTAACGTTACAGTAAATCCATGGTAAATGATGGGGATTTGTAGACGGAAAAGTCTTCTGACTGTATCGTTGCGCACAGTGTTTCTCCTGTTTGTCAGCGCTGTTTCATCTGCCTTTAAACTGGTTTAAATCACTGAGACGTGTGTTCTTCGCTGAATTCAAGCGCTTCTCACTGGATCTCGTGACTGACACCGATCAGAGTAAACGCATCTGCTCTAGTGAGCTCGCGCTGCTGTTTGGACTTTGAGCCGAGCGGATAAATGGTCCGTGTGGCGCGCGGTTCAAATGAGTTTTGTTCCGCTTTTGGCGCATAAACATTATCGAACATTTATCGAACTCTTGATATCGTTTTATCGAGAAAAATTATATTGCGATAATTATCGTTATCGTTTTATAGTCCAGCCCTACTTTCAGTACTAATACACCTGCCATATTATCATTATGATGGCACATGAAACAATACAACTTGTCAGTCAAAAAAAAGTTCTGCCCGAAAGAATTCACTTACCGCACTCAAAAACAGCGTTTGCAGCTTTAACTCCAAAACGGCACGACGTAAAGAAGAAATGTTTTCGCGGGTATGGTAGGCATTGTGTGCTGTACGTGCTGACGAAATTTGATGTACATGACGTGAGTGGTTTTCAAGGAAATCTCAGTGTTTCATCCGTCCCGCGTTTCAATCGTCCGGGCTCTCCCCTACATATGTGTCCACACTACAGTATGTTAAAATAACACTGAAGCAGTGTTGAAGTTAATGAGATAATTAAGTGATTAATTAAAGGGGTCATATGCTGGTTCTAAAAAATATTTTTATTTTGAAACATTATTTTGTGTATTTAATTTAATGCAATATGTTATGCAATAAAAATGTGGTTTTAGGTTAAAAAAAGTCACATGCTGTACACCAGGGATGGGAAAACTCGGTCCTGGAGGGCCACTGTCCTGCAGAGTTTAGCTCCAACCCTGATAAACTCTCCTGTCTGTAGCAGTAATCTATTAATATGTTGGGAGCCAAGATAGTATAAAACCAGCATGCATTGGCATGAAGCATGTCACCATTGTTGAGATTCGTATGCTGATTATTGATGTCTGTTTCTTTAAAAAGAAAATTTGTACTTAAAATTTAAAAATCAAAATTCTAAACATTTGATCTGTTGTAAGAAAGTTTTGATGGTAGTGCTGGGCGGTTTGACCAAAAATCCACATCACGGTATTTTTCTAAATTACACCGGTTTCACGGTATATGACTTTTTTTTAAGCATGACTGGGTGTAAAACACATTTTTCACTGAGTGAGAGAGGAAATACTGCAGTAGATTGACTTAGAATGCCCTATTTTACTGTCATGAGTGAATATTGTAGAAAAAAATCCTCATTATTAATACAGGTTTGCAAGGCTGTTTAAAAAGAGGTGCCAGCTTGTTTATTCAACGATGTCAATGCCAACCACAAACAGATTTTCCAAAAGGTGTTGATATTGTGAACCAATGTATGGGAAACACTGTAATATAATTTGACAGCTATCAATTATAGTTTAACCTATCCATCTTCAAAGTCACGCTTAGTAACACGTGCAACAGAGAAAAAGGACACTCTCAAACAGTGCCGCGCCGCGTTCCAATCATTATTAAAGCGGCATACACCGGTACTGCGGTATTTTAAAAATTCATATCATAACAAAAATAAACACCGGTATTCAGTATGAACCGGTACACCGCACAGCACTAATTGATGGTATTATTCACTGATAAAATGTAACCTTTTTTGTTCAGGGGTAAAAAAGCAAACTAGTCTACTTGATTATCTTTGTTTCTGGTTTCATGGCAACACAATATGTTGTGTTAAATACTGTTACAATTGACCTGAAACATGCATAAAAGCCAAGAGTCAAACTGTCCAACTAAATAAAACACTGATCACAATAATGGTGACCAAATATTTTCAATAAAACATCAACTACTAAACCTCTGTTAATTCTAAAAAAAAAAAAAAAAAATCCCTGCTGAGATATTGAGAGGTTTATTGTCTTTTATTTGCAGTTGATTTCAGGCTGTGTGGCTTTAAGTCAGCTGTAATTGTTGTGATTCATTTTCTGAGAGTGCAAGCATGATGTTGAACCAACATCACATTATAGCATTGACTCAACACCATCACCATTGATTTATGGATGAAATTTCAACATTTTTTCAACATTAATTGCTGGAGCAAAAGAGATGTTGATTCAATACAGTTAACATTGACACATTAACATTATTTTGATGGTTGCTGTCTATCTGGGACCCTAATCAAACACACCTGAACCAGCTAATCAATGTCTTCAGGATTACTAGAAAGCTACAGACAGGAGAGTTTATCAGGGTTGGAGCTAAACTCTGCAGGACAGTGGCCCTCCAGGACCGAGTTTGCCCATCCCTGCTGTACACTATTGTTGCTCCTTTATGCCCAGCCTTCCTGAAACACGACGATTTTTACAAAGCTCATCGGTCTGAAAAGCGTGGTGTGATCTGATTGGTCAGCGATCCAGTACATTGTGATTGGCCCAAAAACCTTAAGCGTGTAATGAAAATGTCACGCCTGTTACCATATTTGGAACATCAGCTCCCAAAGCAGGTGATAATGTCAATTCTGAGATTTTGTTGAGATTCATGTGATGATTGTTGATGTCTGTGAGTATCATCATAGCTTAACTTTTCATGCTCAAGTTGGTTAAAATATTCTAACTGATTGTTATAATATTGCTGGATCTAATGCTGCAGTAACACAGGGTTTGCGATGTAAATTTATTAACGGTTCAACACAATTGTTAGATTCCAAAGACATCAGTGAATCAGTCTATTTCATGATGATTATAAAACCATCATCATCTGATCTCATTTCACTTTAGCTTTCTTTGCTGCCGCAAATGTGTTTGACAAACACACTGTCACAGCGGCCAAAAAAAAAAAAACCATAAGATATAATAAGAGTTACGAGCCCAACTAATGGAAACACTATTCACTATTATGGTGACTTCAAATGAAACACATTAGAGTTAAACCTCTGTTAATTCTCAATTACAACTTCTGTAGACGTCTGACAGAAATAAAGTCAGTCTGGTTAGTAATAAGTGAAGCTGGTAATGCTGTTTGTGGAGTTGTTTAATCCTCCTCTGCTGAGATCTTCACAGATTTAATGTCTTCTTTTATCTTCAGTTGATTTAATCTAAGGCTGTGTCTGAAGTCAGTTGTAGTTCTTGTGTTTCTGTAACCATAATTCCATAATAAAACGATCACCGAAAATCAAATTGGGCGGGAATTAATGTAAACACAGATATCGAAAGTGAGTGTAAACAGTCGGGCCAAAAAAACAGATCTGGTCAAAAGATCTGACCTGTGCATTAAAACTTGCTGTGTAAATGCAGCAAACACCCAATACCCTTTCAATCGGTTTCAAATGCCCAAAACCGCTGCTTTTCAGGAAAAAAAAAACAGTAACTCTTACTTGAGTAGATTTTTAGACCAGTACTTTTACTTGTACTTAAGTAAAATTGTATTGAAGTAATAGTACTTTTACTTGAGTACACTATTTATTACTCTTTCCTCCTCTGTCATTATGGAGATCAGTGTTTGCTTTAGTTGGGCTCTTGACCGTTGACTTTAACTTTAGTTCTTCTGGGGATTTTGCAGTGTTGTGAATTCACTATTGATGTTTGGTTTTTGTGTTTAGAGTTTTGTGTAAAGTTCTTACCTTCTGATATTATCTGGTATTTCTTCTTATGGCTCATTTCCCATATTTTTTCTGATGTCTTGCCTACATTTTTGTCTCCCATTTTTTCATTAGAGAATTCCTCGAATCTGTCTAATGACATAGTATCCAGGTTTTCATAAATGGGAGTTGTTGTCATTCTTTGTCTGAGATAAGAAACATCATTGTCCATTTCTTCTTCAGTCACAGTGTGTGTTGTTCTCTCTTCCGTTGCACTTTCCATTTCAAAAGTCTCTGACTTTGTTTTTGCTCGTTCTTGTCTCTCCTCTTTTTCTTCCTCTTCTAGTGTCTTTTCTCTTGTGATTTCACTTACTTGTTCAATCACAGCACGTGTTCTCTCTTCTATTACTCTGTGGGTTGTGAAAGTCTCAAATGCTGTTTTAGTTTGCTTTTGTTTAATTTCTTGCTCTTTTCTTTTGTATGTCTGTTTTTCCTCTTGTTTTTTCCTTATTCTTATGCTCTTTGTTCGAGACACTGAGAAAATCCCACTATTGTAATGCTGGTGATTATTCTGTTTGACGAATTCATCAATCTTCTCTAAAAGCTCTATGATGTGAGTTTGATTAATCTCATTTGTACTGTTGATCTCATGGTATTTATCTCTAAAGGGGTTGACAAGGTCCAGAAATGTTCTGCTATGTATCAAGACCATCCATTCTCTGTTTGATATTTTGTCTCTTCCAGTAAACAGAACCAGAGTGAATTTAAAAGCTTGAGCTCCAAAGTTCTCCTGAATTTGCTCCACCATGTTCCTCTTGTCCTGTTTAAAGTTCTCCAGGTTTACGTTGAGCAGGAAGACGTGAGGACCAGGATCAGAGAGATCCAGACTCTTCATCATCTGCTTCTTCATCTCTTCATCAGTCAGTTGAGTGTTGAAGAATCCTGGAGTGTCGATGATGGAGATGTTTCTGTCTTCTACTCTTCCTCTCTGTATCTCACTCTCTCTGGTTCTGCTCTCTTTAAATGCCTCTCGACCCAGTATTGCATTTCCAGTTGAACTCTTTCCAGCTCCACAGACTCCCAGTAACACAATCCTCAGATCAAGTGCACCACCTGTCAAACAGTTCATGTCATTAGCTTAGGATATTGTTGATGTGTACTGTAGTTATCATAATAAGCACACTGTAAAAAAAAACTGTAAATTTACAGGAAACGGTCTGTATTTTTTAACAGAATTTTGTCGTTTTGTCATTATACAGTGAATACCTGTTATTTTACAGATATTTGTTGTAATTTAAAGGTCCACTATTAAATTTACAGGTAATTGCTTTTATTTTGGTTTTACATTAATTTTACGTTTTTAAAAGGAAATTCTCTGTAATTTTATAGGGTTATGTGTAATTTTACATAAAAAATTAAGTAATATTTTACAGATTATTTCTGTGGAATTAGAAAACAAAGAAAATAAGGTAACTGCAGAAATCAGCAGTCACTAAACATGTTTTCCTTAAAGATTATTAAGCATGTGGGGGTTAAAGTGAGTTTTAAGATTTGTACACACATTAGGCAAGCCTATTTAATTATTTATAGTCTTTTAATTTTGTCTTGCAAATAGATGTTCATTTTGATCATCATTTGTAGGCTATTTGCCCGAAAATTTCATTTAGGCCTATATTTTATGTCTTTTATTAATCGTTTTTCCAAATCTGCGTGGCTTTGTGTGCGTTTGTATGTATGTATGTGTGTGTGTGTGTGTGTGTGTGTGTGTGCCCGCGCGCGCGCGCGCAGATTCAAATTATCCGCCATTTGCTGGCTGCTAGTCCCGCCCACAACAGTTAGCTACAGATCTGTCTCTGTCTGTCGTCGATCTGTGTCAAGGGCAAGCGGGAGATTTGAAGTTTCAGTCTACGCTCGTGAAGTAGTCGTGGATTGTGATCACAGTGGTTCAAAGCTATAATCGTATTCGACAGAAGCAGCCAGCCGTGAGCAGGAGCGCTGAACACATATTAGTTGTTTGTAGTCTGGGTGTCAGTCAGTCTAGAAATAACGCGCCCTTTTTCAGTGAGCCTGGTTCGTCGTCACAGCAGACCTCATCCCGACCGATCAACGGCTGAGGTAAGAGTCTCATACTACATGTGTGTACGATATTTTATATTACATTTGTGTTAAGTGGTTAGACAATTTCCATGCTAACGTTAGCATTCTTAAATGATGTTCAGTTATAACTGGGTCAGGGCAAAACACTGAAAATGCAGCATGCGTTTTTTAATTATCGATCTGTGTTAAGAAAGATCAGTTGAACCCAACCCACATCTCTACTTGTTAACTTAAAGACCTAAAACAATCTTTAGTAGACTTGTTATTCATATTAAAGTCCATAATTGTGTATAAAATCTTCGTTATGATAGTCAGTAACATTAAACCAATAAATGGCGGGATATTTTGAAACACTGTCTGGAAGCTGAAAACTTTTCTCTTAAAAAACATACTTTATTTTATTATAATAAAATTGTAGTAAACACGTTTTTAGCTGATTTTTTACCATTGTAATAGCCACAGTTTTACTAAAAATAGGCCTACCGTGTTTCTTTTGTTTATTTCGTAATAGTTAACATGACTAACTTTATTAAGACCGTTAAGAAATCGAAATACTGTAACTTAACGTACTTGTTGATGATACAGGAAAGCCTAGAACAGGAATACTAGAATATGAATACAACATGATGAACCCCTAGGACCTAGGTGTGCAGCTAGGTCACAGTAAATCATATTCATTTAACATTACTTTCTATAAATGTAACTTAGCTAAAATCACATGGCAGCTCAAAATATTACTGTTAGCCTTTCCAGCTCAGCTTCAAGATCATAGTCATTTGAGTTTTTGCATTGTCCCAATGGAACATATTCTGACATGTGTAAATCTAATACTGAGTTTTAAAATAACTTGTGTGTGTGTGTGTGTGTGTGTGTGTGTGTGTGTGTGTGTGTGTGTGATTTCAGGTCACGTGGAAAGCAGATGATCATGGCAAACAAGGTATGGGAAGAATTCATTAAAACATAAAAATCATAACGGTTCTGATTCCATATGTTCATAACAGTCTTCTGATTCCATATGATTGCACTAAAAGTATGCACAAGGTTTGGATTTGCTACAGCAAGATTACGATTGTGTTAGATTCCACCCATCTTTCTTTCTTTTTTTTAATTTTTTTTAACTACCCACTAAGCAAAATGATGTCCGAAAGACTTCTTTTCAATGTCTTTGTTACAAAAATCAGACGTTGAAATGCCGTCCACTGAGGAGCCAGAATGAAAGTTATGACGTCTTTTTTTGACGTGTTCTGCACGTCCGATATAGACGTTCATCGAACCTTCGTACAAGGTTAAAACTAGTTCAGATGTGGCCATTGTGGACATATTTCAACATCATTTATGGTATCATTTAGACATAATTACTTTGACTATTGCTGTCTTATGATCTTACTGAGAATTAACAGAGGTTTAGATGTTGATATTCGTTTAATTTGAAGTGTCACCATTGTGGCGATCCGTGTTTGCTTTAGTTGGGCTCTTGGTCCCTGTTCCTTTTACTTTTAACTTTTCTTTGGCTGCTGTAACAGTGTGTTTGTGTAACACAATTGTTGTGGCAGAGAAAGCCTAGAAAAAGTATGAGGTGTTATCAGTTCAATGTTGATGATGACATAATTATCACAAAATGGGCCTTTAATATTGTGTTTAAAGTTTTGTGTTTATATTTGCCATTAATAACCACCGACCTTTTGGAACTGCATTATTGGTGAAGGTGTATTTATTTGAAGGTGTATAAAAAGCATGTGCACATTATGTTTTGAGCAAGAGTATCATACAGTCACACACAGACATCAAGATTTTGGATATGAATCACAACAACGGTGACAACCAAAAAAAGCTTGGGAATTAAGGATGAGTTTTGTACTATGAAAGCTACCCATCATGCATTGCAGCATGAAGCTTTTTTTTAAATTGTCACCATTGTTGGAAATCATATGCACAATCTTGATGTCTGTGTGTGACTGTATGATACTCTTGCTCAAAACATCATGTGCACATGCTTTTTATACACCTTCAAATAAGTGATCATTTTAATGTTTTTGGCACCAATAATGCAGTTCCACAAGGTTGTTGGTTATTAATGGCAAATATAAACACAAAACTTTAAACACAATATTAAAGGCCCATTTTTGTGATAATTATGTCATCATCAACATTGAACTGATAACACCTCAAACTTTTTCTAGGCTTTCTCTGCCACAACAATTGTGTTACACAAACACACTGTTACAGCAGCCAAAGAAAAGTTAAAGTAAAAGGAACGGGGACCAAGAGCCCAACTAAAGCAAACACGGATCGCCACAATGGTGACACTTCAAATTAAACGAATATCAACATCTAAACCTCTGTTCATTCTCACTAAGATCATCTGACAGCAATAATCAAAGTAATTATGTCTAAATGAGACCATAAATGATGTTGAAATATGTCCACAATGGCCACATCTGAACTAGTTTTAACCTTGTACGAAGGTTCGATGAACGTCTATATCGGACGTGCAGAACACGTCAAAAAAAGACGTCATAACTTTCATTCTGGCTCCTCAGTGGACGGCATTTCAACCTTTGATTTTTGTAACAAAGACATTGAAAAGAAGTCTTTCGGACATCATTTTGCTTAGTGGGGCTCTGTCATTTAGAAACATGACTTTTCCTATCACTACTATCTTAATGACACATATCTTTTAATCCAGCTAGATGATCTGACGGTTGCTGCTCGCATCTCAGCCTACCTGATGGAAAATTCTTGCTGGATGAATGACCTTCACCTTTAAATCAGCCTTGCCAAGACAGAACTGCTTATGGTTCAGCTTTCAGCCAAAACATACTTGCTGTGATCCTGCTGATTTGCCTTATCATTAGGAGGATCAGGCCCTTCCTATCGGAGCTACACAACTCTCTTGTTCTATCCAGACTGGCCTATTGTAATGCTCTCCTGGCAGCTCTTCCAGTGTCAGTCAAACCTCTGCAACTGATCCAGATGCTGCAGCAAGAGTTGTCTTTAAAGGTAGCCCTATGCCTAAACTCACTGCTTCCGATCTATGTGTCCTCCAGAAGCATGTGTTCTGCAAGTGAACGGCGCCTTGTGGTGCCATCATCCCAAAGAGACACAAAACCACTTTCACTGACATTTACCTGGACTGTTTCCTGGTGGTGGAATGACCGGCGCAACGCAACACATTTTCAAGAAACTGCTAAAGATCCATCTTTTTCATAAACACTTCACCCAATAATACTAAATCTTTGTAAAAAAAAAAAAAAAACCCTTTCTGTGTGTACTGTGCTAGACTAACTGGGACTTGTCACTGCACTTGTTGCTTTTTATTATCTTTAATTATTATCTTAATTGGTTAGTCACTTTGGATAAAATGTAATTGTAAATGTTAAAATAAGTTATACTGTAAAGGTATACGGTAATTGCTTTTTATTGTGGATATTTTTACATGTTCTAAATTATATACTAAGCTTCTATTTCCTATCAATCACTTATCTTGATGTTTAGTGTTTGTTCAATTACTAATACTGTAAATATGCAGGTAATTTGTACTCATACATTTAGTTAATTTAAAAGAAATTGACTGTACATTTGCTATTATTAAGAACTTAATTAGAGATGTTGTGAAATTGTATCTGTACAAATAAAAAATAAAACTGTAAATTTACAAACATTTGTATTTGAATTTATGTACTTGTGTGCATTTTTTATACATAATTTCATTGTTATTTTACACATAAAAACTATATTAAAAGAAAATTACTGTAGATAGACAGCATTATTATATAAAATAATTTTATAAAACATTAAATTTACAGTATTTAATTGTTTTAAAGGTGTATATGACTTTTTAAAACATTAAAAATCCCAATAATTACATAAGATTTAATGTAATATTAAAGATAAAATCTGTTATTTAATTATGGAAAATTACTGTATTTTAACGAGATTGTTTTTTGCCGTTATTTTACGGTAATTTTCTGGCGCCCCAGCTGCCGGAATAATACCGTTTTTTTACAGTTTTTTTTTTTACAGTGCAGACTATTTTTGTACGACTGGGTTAATGGGAGTCAATCACTCAGTGTTGTTTTTAATGCGCCATTAGCAACACAGCGGGTGTGATGTATATTACGATGATGAACAATATGCCTTTCTCCACTGATGTTCTTAGTTGTTCAAAGATTTTTTGATGATTGTTAGAAGGCAGATATCTGCTTCTGTACCTCAGTAAGTTGACCGAGTCAGTGGAGGTGGCGGGGCTAATTTACATATTCATGGATCCGCAAATACTAAATTAAGCAAGAGTGTATAGTATAGTTTTTTCTCACAGGAAAATATTTTATATGTAATTTTGGTGACCAAAGATTAGTTTTAAGGGGTATAATTATTGACTACAGGGGAACTTTAAGAATGTATCGTGAATCCGGACCCTGATCGTGCAATTGATGTTATATTTTTTATATTTTATTTCAAATAGATTATGCCGTTTGGATGTATTGGCATTTTTAGGCCTATGAAAACATTTCAGTGTTTTAATGCAATATAAACAGCACCGGGGTTCACTCCTGTTGAACCAGATGCTGATGCAGTCCTGTGTTCCTCAGCTTCCGATGTCATTAATCACTTTGACAAAAAATCATCAGGTCCCAATGCTTCATTTTGAAATATGTTTATTTATTCATTGGCACAAGATTTAGAGCTTTGAATGTCACATCACAAATGTATCTGTGCTGATCCAGCATCTTATTAACCTTGGACCCATTAATATAAAGAGTCAGCTGTCAGTAAACTTTTAACTTATCGCCTAAACTAGATCGTTTGAATGGCATGCAATAAAGTAATTCTTAGAACAGGGAAGTATAATCTTCTTCCTTAAGGCCACCTTCCAAATACCTGAACCAGTTTTTATAATTACTTGAAAATCACAGACAATGAGTTTCAATCAGAGTTGAGACTAAAATCTGCAGGAGCAGCGACAGCGTATCAAACTCCTGTCTCAGATCATGATGTAAGAGACTGGAAACTGTCAGTCTGCAGATGTGCTATTCGTCACGTCTCATTTTTATAACAACCAAATAGAATTTTACATAAGACAATGATTCTGTTGAAACTAATGCATGATGAAACAGCTTTAAATCAGCTGTAAATCAGAAGCTTTGTAATATGACCAACTTATCTTAGTAAAGATTTAATTAAGTTTTTACTCCCTGTTTTACGTTTCAGTTTTGTCAATACCACAAACAAAAATCCCAGCATATAATTCAGTTCTGAGTATTGATTTAAACTGGCTGTATCATATTAAGTTAATTAATTTACACTGACCTTCATGTTCTGATTCCATTATGTCTCTTGCAGTTTTTATGTCATTCAGAGTCTTTCTGTTTCTGTCTGACTGTCAATCTGAATAAGAGAATCTAGAAGTGTCTATACTGAACTTTGCCCCTTTGAATATAATCTCAACGCCGTTCATTGGCTATGTATTAGACATTATGCAGCAGCAGGGCCGTGCACAGACATTTTGAGGGGCAGTGGCTTAAACCAAAAAAGGGGGCACTTTAAGGAGTTTGACTCTGAGGCAGTATCATCTTAATATAGAGAATTAATAACAGCTCTTTTATAATCATGGGCAATTAGATTACAATTAGGATTTAGTGCTAAATCAATTTATGTTGTTAGAATTATCCTTCCAATTAAATAATTAAATGTCTGTCTTTCTTATCACACTCTATTTACTTACTGTCAGCCAGTTTAACTGTCTGATTTGGCTGACACTCAGTGGGCTCTCCCGCACTCTCCGAGCTGCACTGTTAGACCTTACCAGGTTTTTTTACTGTAAAATACTGGCAACACTGTTGCCAGTAATTCACTGTTAATTGTACAGTTCTTTACTGTAATCTACAGTATGTTACTGTAAAAATGCACTAAAACTCGAGTTAACTAATTTCACTTGCAGAAACCGACTGCCTTAAATTGATTAACTGTCATTTAAATGTATTAACTAAAATGTATAACGCATTAATAACGTGAGCAAAGTATTACTGTGAACTTCTTTCATTTGAAACCACAACAAAACTTTGAGATTTCCACTGAACCAGCAACTACACAGTCACCGCCTGTTAAATAAAGCAACATGCAGAATATCATCAATGTTTGTAGATCTTCTCCTGGACTGAAGCACAGGCTCTACTCTTCTGCACAATGGTGACCCAAAACATTTATTTTTACAGTAAACTACTGGCAACAGTGTTGCCAGTATATACCTGTTTTTTAACTTACAGTTTATTACTGTTAAAGTACTTTTTGTGGGTGTGTCTTTTTTATCTTACACTGTTAACCATTTCAACCCCACAGGAAAATCCACACTATAAAGAGTAAAAGTAACATTGAGACAGTGTTGCAGTTAGATAATTAAGAGAATATGTTGAATAATAAGTGAAATAAGTGAATGAGAACCACAACTGACTTCCAGCCATTACACATTATTACACTCATTATACCCAGTATGACTTTATTTCTGTCATACATCTACAGAAGATGTTGTTGAGATGTTTAATTGAAAATGTTTGGTTTGAAGTTACCATAATAGAGATCAGTGTTTGCTTTAGTTGGGCTCCTGACCCTTCACTTTTTAACACTAGTTTTTCTCTGACTGCTTTAACTGTGGTTTAGCAGGTCACGTTTGAGTACACACACGGTTGGTGAATGATTGTGGTTATATTTATTATGATGACAAAATCATCATATAGCCTGTTTGTCCACTGAGTCTCATTCAGTTTTTAATCCTCTATTTAAAGGGGACCTATTATGCAAAATTCACTTTTGTATGGTGTTTGGACATAAATGTGTGTTGGCAGTGTGTGTACACAACCACCCTACAGTGATAAAAATCCACTCACTCCTTTTTTTCTAATCTCCATAAATCAAAAGCAGTCTCTCCAAACGACCCGTTTTCAGAATGTGGCTTTAGTGACATCACTAAAGCCACAGGCCCCGCCCCTGAGTGTTGACTGACACTGCCGTTATAACTTAGACCCGCCCTGATCGAGTTCACAGCGAGTTGTACACATCAGCCATTGCTGCAGCAATGCACTCACGAGAAGCGTCGAAGCATCTCCCAAGCGTTGAAGGTGTTGTAGCTGGATGTATTCATTCACATAGCTCTCTCTATTTACTCTTGAAATCTGCTAGCCAGTGAAGACGAGGTGGATTCATTTTGTTTTCAAAGAAAATCCTCCCTCAACTCAACAGAAACTTATGTAAGTTACTTATGCACTTCTTATACTGTTTACTCAGCTCTAACAGTGATTTTCTGAAGAAAAACTGATGCTTCATCTTTTGTGTGACATACAGTAAACTTTATTAAACTCATCAGTATATTGTGTCATCATTCAGACAATTAGATCGTCAGACGGAGTCCTACAGCAGGCTTGCATTAATAGTGTATACAAGCAATGCCAATTAGGTTATAATCGTAATTAAACTAAACTATACCTTTTCCAACTCCATACAGCATATATTCTCTGACTCTGTAGACATTTTTATGGTCGAAATGAACACCATTACTGTGACTGTCTGTTTTATTATTATCATCTTAGCTCTGATCGCGGCTGCTTAAGCTCCGCCCCCTGTCCCGTGAACCGCCAGCTCATTAGCATTTAAAGGAGAAGCACTAAAACAGTGCGTTTTTCACAGACCCAAAAAATGATGATTTAAACGTGCTGTAAATAAAATTATGTTGGGTATTTTGAGCTAAAACTTCACATACACACTCTGGGGACATCAGAGAATTATTGTACATCTTGTGAAAAGGGGCATAATAGGTCCCCTTTAAAGTGTTACGTTACCACCTCTGTGGAACTACAGTAATAAGTTATGATGATCTTTTTTTTTTAACACATAATGCACAGCCTAAAAAAGAATCAGAGCTACAACCTCTTGTAGAAACACTGAGATATCAAAAATCTGCATATGTCTCTCATCAATGGTGGCAATAATTTATTTTTATTTATTTATTCATGCACCAATGCATGCTGGGGGTTTTATGCTCTCCTGGAACCCAGCATGCATTGCGACATGAAAATTGTTATTGTCACCATTGTTGAGATTCATGTGCTGATTGTTGATGTCTGTGTGTGCCTGAGTTAAGCAGGAGTTCAAAATGTTTTAAAGCACTATATTATTTCAATATTCTTCAGAATAACTTATTACAGAAATATTGTATTTCATGTTGTGGATTAACAGGTATATGATAAATATAAAACACCCACAAATTCAAAGGCTTATACACTGGTTAAGATCAGAGAATAAGACATGTCCAGGATGATTATGTAATCATCAAAACAGTCTTAAACACCTGGTCATCTTTCTCTTGACTATTTCTTGCCATAACAAATGTGTTTTATAAACTCATAGTTAAAGCAGCCAGAGAGAAACTGATATAATAAAGTTAATGGTTCAAGAGCCCAACTAAAGCAAATACTGATCTCCATCATGATGATAATAACTTTATTATTTTCAATAAAACATCAACAACTAAATATCTGTTAATTCTCAACAATAACTTTTGTACGAATATTAAATAATTTTACAGTGGTTTGTAAACTGGTTTCACACTCGGTGGCTGGAAGTCAGTTGTAGTTCTTGTGTTTCTCTTTTTTCTGTTCTTGTTTCTCTGTCCTTCAGTGATTCTGCTTATCAGGTGTTCATCAGTTTCTCAATTCACTCACTTCTTTTCATTCACTCTGTCAAGGGGACTATATTAGTGAACTAATGTAGGGAATAGTGAATGAGGGTATAGGGTGTGATTGGGAAAACAGCCTCTGAGTGTCGATTTTGAGCACTGTTAATTCACAGTATATTCCTGTAGGCTACTTTTGTTTTCTACGGTATATTACTGTTTTAATGGAAAATGGTATGATATTGTCAGAATTTTGCTTTTTTTACAGCAAGGGTTAACAGTGTGCCTCATCTTAAATGGAAGTATTAGACATTTAATTTAATATTATACAGTTACAGTATAAATTGAAATGATATTAGGTTACAGCAGTTATAAAGTCACACCGGGGTAAAATGCACATTTGACTTAATTCTCTTTTAGACCACTCCATGGCACAAATTCAGCTCAGCACACAGCAAAATCCCCAGTGTTAAATTAACACTCCTCAGTGTTTATATGTGTCCACACTACAGGGTGTTAAAAATTAACACTGAAGCAGTGTTGAAGTTAATGAGATAATTAAGTGATTAATTAAGTGATGATTGGCCATTAGTGGTGACACCTGATGTTAATAAGCAGAATCAATGACGGAAAGAGAAAAAACAATAACAGAAAAAAGAGAAACACAAGAACTACTGACTTCAAGTCATTACACATTGTTGCACTTATTATTACCAGTTTGACTTTATTTCTGTCATACATCGACAAAAGTTCTTGAGATTCAACAGAAGTTTAGACGGTAATGTTTTATGGGATTTTTCTTTTCAAGTTACCATTTTGGTGGTCAGTGTTTGCTTTAGTTGGGCTCTTGACACTTTTCATTTTTTAATATTAGTTTTTCTCTGGTTGCTACAACTCTGTGTTTATAAAGCACATTTGTTACTGCAAGAGAAAACATGACCTGCTCACAATATGTTTTGATGATAAAAACATTATCATGTAGTGTCCTGATTCACTGATGTCAGAGTCTAAATTTTTGACTATATGCTTGATGTCTTGTTTTAGTATTGGTGATTGTAGCTCTGAGATTCTACAGTTTGAGATCTAACAGCAATATGAAACATTTTGAAAATACTTTGAGCAAAGAAGTTATTGTGTTTAAACACACAGACATCAAGAATCGGCATATGAATCTCAACAATGGTGACAATAAACAAACTAGTGACGAACAGATCAACTCTGAACATCACAAAACAAGCTACTAAAGTCAGAACAAAACAATAGCAAAATAAAAGCCAACAGAAAAAACAATGAAAATTACAGGAAAATTCAGCTGCATAATTTATTCATGCTGCAATGCATGATGTCAGTCATTGATGCATTCTGATTGGTGGCTCCCATCATGCACTGCAACATTAAGCGTTTGTTTGATTGTCACCATTGTTGAGATTCATATGTAGATTATTGATGTCTGTGTGTGAATTTAAAACCTTCAGATTCCTAAAACTGGAAGTAACTACTGTAGTGAAAAATTAATAAAACAATTAGCTAATCAGTTTATAATGCTGGGTGACATCATTGAATCAGGTCACTAGTAATTTCATCATCAAATCATAACCAGGGCTGCATTTCCAAAAGCATCTTAAGCCTAACTTGATCGCAGACCAACTGCAACAAATGGTCTATACGATCAAATTAGGCTTGTGATGTTTTCAGGAAACACAGCCAAAGTCATAGCTCCTCTTGCCACAACACATATGCTTTATAAACACAGAGTTGGAGCAGCCAGAGAAAAACTAACGTTAAAAAGTAAAGGGTCAAGAGCCCAACTAAAGCAACCACTGACCACCATAATGGTGACATGAAACGAAACATTCCATAAAACATTACCATCTAAACTTCTGTTAAATCTAAATAAGACCGTGTGTAGATGTATGACAGAAATAAAGTCAAACTGGTAAAATAATAAGTGCAATAATGGCTCGAAGTCAGTAGTTCTTGTGTTTCTCTTTTTTCTGTTCTTGTTTCTCTTTCCTTCAGTGAGTCTGCTTGTTATCATCAGGTGTCACCACTAATGGCCAATCATCACTTAATTAATCACTTAATTATCTCATTAACTTCAACACTGCTTCAGTGTTAACTTAATTATCTCATTAACTTCAACACTGCTTCAGTGTTAATTTTTAACACTCTGTAGTGTGGACACATATAAACACTGTGGAGTGTTAATTTAACACTGGGGATTTTGCTGTGCACTTTTTTTCATAAACGCTTTTGATGATGGACTTGAAAATTTGGCTGATCCTTGACTTGATCGCGGCAAAGTTGATTCTGTTCTAATTTGATCTAATATTTTATGTTTTTTTTTTTTTAAATGTTTTAAACTTATGAAGCAATTTAAATACAAAGATCCCAAAAATCTTTTAGTTTTAAAATAATTTTGTTTCTGTATTTTTCAAGTAAATTTTGATGACAGTATATTTATTGAACAAACATTATTTATTTAATTGATCAAAATAACCCCAAAAATAGTATAAACTTTACTAAAGTGATTGTTTTGAACAAGTATCAACTTATGCATTATTAAAAGCATTTTAATTTATCTAAAGTATCAATACTGTGTCTTCTGTACCGTGCTGGTTTTACCCCTTGTGTACCTCCTCGCCACCTCATACATTAATACGATTTTTAAACTAACAAACCACCTTTATGATTTATTTTCACACAAAATCTGTTGCTCATCAATTTTCAAACATATCATCACCTGATCTCAGTTCACTTTAGCTTTCTTTGCTGCTGCAAATGTGTTTGACAAACACTCTGTCACAGCGGCCAAAGAAGACAAAATATATAATAAGAGTTAAGAGCCCAACTAATGGAAACACTATTCACTGTAATGGTGACTTTAAATAAAACACATTATAGTTAAACCTCTGTTAATTCTCAATAAAAACTTTTGTAGACGTCTGACAGAAATAAAGTCAGTCTGGTTAGTAATAAGTGAAGCTGGTAATGCTGTTTGTGGAGTTGTTTAATCCTCCAGTTCTGGTTTATTTCTTTGCTCTTGGCTGAGATGTGGCATTGCTATGGCCTGCTTGTGGCCCAGATCTGGCAAACAGGAGTGGCCCACCCAAGTGCCGTAAGTCCATGCTGCATGTGGGCCAGATCATCTTTCCGCGTGTGCCAGATGTGGGCCGGATCTGGGCCGTCACAATGCCACATAGCAACATTGTGACGGCCCAGATCCGGCCCACATCTGGCACACGCGGAAAGATGATCTGGCCCACATGCAGCATGGACTTACGGCACTTGGGTGGGCCACTCCTGTTTGCCAGATCTGGGCCACAAGCAGGCCATAGCAATGCCGCATCTCAGCCAAGAGCAAAGAAATAAACCAGAACTGGAGGATTAAACAACTCCACAAACAGCATTACCAGCTTCACTTATTACTAACCAGACTGACTTTATTTCTGTCAGACGTCTACAGAAGTTTTTTATTGAGAATTAACAGAGGTTTAACTATAATGTGTTTCATTTAAAGTCACCATTACAGTGAATAGTGTTTCCATTAGTTGGGCTCTTAACTCCTATTATATATTTTGTCTTCTTTGGCCGCTGTGACAGTGCGTTTGTCAAACACATTTGCAGCAGCAAAGAAAGCTAAAGTGAACTGAGATCAGGTGATGATGGTTACCTGTTGATGGTTTCATAATCATCATGAAATAACCTGTTTCACTGAGATAATTTGAATCTAACAATTGTGTTGTACCATTAATATATTCTCATCACAAACCCTGTGTTACTGCAGCGTGAGATCCAGCAATATTATAACAATCAGTTAGAAGACTTCAACAAACATGAGCACGAATCATTACTGTTCGATCACAAACACAGACATCAATAATCAACGTATGAATCTCAACAATGGTGAGAATCAAAAGTACTTTGCTGCAATGCATGCTGGGTACCATCATTGTACAAAACTCCCAGCATGCATTGCAACATGAATAAATTATGCAGCTAAATTGTCCTATTAATTTGTTTAATTCTAAATATGTGCTTTTATTTTTTTGCTGTTGTTTTTGTTGTGGCATTTAGTAGCTTTTCAGTGATGTTCTGAATTAATCTAAAAAAAATAAAATATTGTCACCCTTGTTGAGATTCATGTGCTGATTTTTGATATCTAAGTGTGTCACCATGGATTTTTTTTCGTGCTCATGTTTGTTAAAGTCTTCTGATTGTTATAATATTGCTGGATCTCATGCTGCAGTAACACAGGGTTTGTGATGAGAATATATTAATGGATCAACACAATTGTGAGATTCAAATTATCTCAGTGAAACAGGTTATTTCATGATGATTATAAAACCATCAACAGGTACCCACATAGCAACATTGTTTCGGCCCAGATCCAAGCCACATCTGGCACATGTGAAAAGATGATCTGGCCCACATGGAGCGTGGAATGACGGCCCTTGGGTGGGCCGCTCCTGTTTGCCAGATCTGGGCCACAAGCAGGCCATAGCAATGCCACATGTCAGCCAAGAGCAAAGAAATAAACCAGAACTGGACCTTATCTGAGCCACAAAATCTGTGTATATTAAATATGGAGTCATCTCAGCCTTAATAAGTCTGTTAACAAGCAGAATCACTGAAGGAAAGAAGAGAACAGAAAAAGAGACGAGCAGAAACACAAGAACTACAACTGACTTCAGCCACAGCCTTAGATGAAATCAACTGAAGAGAAAAGAAGACATTGAATCTGTGAATATCTCAGCAGAGGAGGATTAAACAACTCCACAAACAGCATTACCAGCTTCACTTATTACTAACCAGACTGACTTTATTTCTGTCAGACATCTACAGAAGGTCTTATTGAGGTTTAGATGTTGACGATTTATTGAAAATGCTTGTTCACCATTATGGTGATCAGTGTTTCCTTTAGTTGGCCAGTTTGACACTTAGGGGTTTTTTTTTTTTGAGTTTGAGTTTGTGGTTTTTGTAACAGTTTTTACCATAGCACGTAATTTGTTCCAAAGAAAGCCAGAAGCAAAAATGTTCAGGTGATCTAGTTTTCAACAACAAAAAAATTGAATAATGCACTTATCTCATCACTGTCCAAAAGTGGTTATTTGATGTTAATAGATTATATTCACCAACAATACTCTCTTGCCACAGATTGGACATTATTTTTTTTCCAATGCCAGGAGCATTTCTGTTGAGTTGTGATTAGAATCTGCTGAATGTTTGCTTTGTAATTTTCTGCTGATCAGATGCAAAATGTCAACTAAGAAAACAGGGATAAAAATTTACAAATGTATAAATAAATGATGTGTTTGACATCTCTGATGCTTGTGCAATCGACAATTTTAGTTTTGAAGGCATCATTTACAGAAAGAATTGCACAAAGAGATTGGAAACATCCATGCAGAACAGTATATTTATTCATTCATAATAACTTTTTTTCACTGAAGATGTAGACGATCACATGCATGCAAGCAAAACATCTTTGCATATGACCATAGATTGTTAAATATTTTATTTTTATTTTATGTAGATCGATGCAGGTTTTGTATGTCTCTGGATGCAATCTTGTCAGGGGTGCACAAAGGTCAACTGCACATCTCCACTAACTTCCAAAACGTCAATCTCCTCCATATCATTTTTGCGACGGCTGTAAGTATGAACTTGTTTACCATTGACAAACACCATTACCATTATCAGAACTGCAACAAATGGTGACCTGAAATGCACATACAAGGAAAAGATGTGAAATTTATATATATATATATATATATATATATATATATATATATATATATATATATATATATATATATATATATATATATATATATAACACAATCTGATAAGATAGCCCTTAATAATGTCTATTATGTGAACACATTTTGCATGTATGGATAATGATACAGTTTTGTGATGTAAAATATTGCAACCTCTATTGTATAGCCCATTTGAATAGAAATGCTTTATACAAGAATCATAGTCAAATACCAAAAATGGTTGCCCTGGCTCAAACGGCATCTCTCCAGATCGTTCCTCCTTGCCCCACTTCCCGTCCTCATATCGGTTGCGCACAACCACTTTCTCATCAAAATCAGGACTGTAGTCAAACGCAATTCCAGTTTTGTGCCGTAGACTAAACCCTACTCTGTTGGAGAAAGAACCTTTTTTAAAAGTAGATGTGTCATTACAACAGCATTAGAGAACATTTAAAAGCATTTTAAAGAAGAAAAATGAATGATATTGCATCTGTGTCCGAGAGACATGACATTGTCAAACCTTTTTGCTTGGGCGTTGATGACTCCCTGGATGACAAAGCATTTGCCAGGCAGTACTCCACCATATATGATGCTTTTGTATGGGACCATCTGATTGTGGATCAAAGTAATTAAAAATAATTATTATTTATACTGCAATGTGATACTCCTTTGTCAAAGTTTAAATTATTCATTCCACTTTTCGGATTATAAAATGTATGAATGAAACGGTCTCTCCTTTAATCTAATTGTAAAATTTTCTGTGATCATTTGACAATTTTCCCCTCCAAAGCTGAAACGTCTGTGACTGTCCAAAGGATGTGAATATAAGGCATGCGATTGGTTCTGTTGCCATAATATTGTAAAACTGCATTGTTTCACACTGAACACGTTTGGCGCCGCCCTTTTGTCAAACTATGGAAGCTATAGAGGTGTCAAAAGACTTCTGGGTGGAGGTAAAATGGAGAAACTGTACACATTGTTCACCTACATATACTAGCAACATTGTAACAATACAAAGCTGATCAGCAAACTTTTCCTTTAAAAGGGGACCTATTATATCCCTTTTCACAAGATGAAATATACATCTCTGATGTACCCAGAATGTGTTTGAAGTTTCAGCTCAAAATATCCCAAATATCATTATAGCTATTTGGGTGCGAGCAAAAACATACTGTTTTTTTATGTGTTAGCAGATTGTAACCAGTTTTGGGTGGGGCTTCCCCCTAATCTTACATTAGAAATCTGGAACATCTTGTTTGGAGAGACTGTTTATCATTTATGGGGATTATAAAAAAAAGGAGTGGGTGGATTTTTTACCTTTATAGGCTGGTTGTTAACACACATTGTGCACATATCTCCATGTTCAAACACCTTATAAAAGTGAATTTTGCATAATAGGTCAATTTTAAAATAACTCACCAAAGGTCCTGGAAGTGCAGGAAGGTGGGGCTGTAAATGAAAATAAATGTGGATATTTAGGACGGGAACATTTGAGCTGCATAAACTACAAATGAGCTGATAATTATCTTACATGTACAGCAGTAATAAAACAAGAGCATAGGTAAGCTAAATAGGACATATCACTATAGGCAGGACGCAACAGTAAGATTATTATTTTTTTAAACAAACCAACAATTAAAACAGAGTCACATGACCTCTGATGATATTCAAAATGTTGGTGTTAAAAAAATGGTGCTGAAGGCAAATAATATCATTCCCTTATTTTACAAGTTTCACAAATTCTTATTTTCTATCCAGTACCACTCCCCAAACATTTTATATGACTGCGGACTAATCCTGCTCCTGATTTATGAGATTGTCACTGTAATCTTCCCCTTACCAGTCATTTAAAAAAATTAAAAATAAACAAGAAAAAATGCCCCCCCCTAGTCAGAGCCGATTATAGATGACAATCGTCAATTTTCAACATGGAGCACAAACTCTATTTTTAGAGAAGCCTCAGATCCTTCAACATATTGAATTTCAACTAACTTCATTGTGATAAACACATCTGTACACACTGATACATTACATCAAAATTAACACAAAATATACTGTATATTGCTTTTAATTCACCATTTCCCACACAAGATTGATAAAGGCCTACAGAACCCATCTAGCCAAATAAGGAACAGATGCAGATAATGGTATAATATATGGTAAAGTAAATATTGTTTTATTTCTCACCACAATATAGTGGAAGGCAACTAAATTCAGTTCCACCATTCCAACCACACAGATGCGATCCACATCTGAGAACGGCATACGGTGCTTGTACTCCGAGAAGAGTTTCCCATTTGTACTTATCTAGAAAAAGCCAAAGATAATGTTGTTCTTCTGCTACAATAAAAAAAGGAATGTAGTGGTGGTTGATGGAAAGATCCTTTCCATGCCTTGTCATTAAATGGCTAAAAAAAAGTCTGAAACTATTTACAGACAGAAAGCAGGACTAAAGCAGAGTGAAAAACCTTGTAAGACTCCTGGGTGACGAGGATCTGCAGAGCAAACATCTGGCCTTTTGGGAAGGGAGTTTCTACCTTGGATTCCTCCCAGCCCCACTTCCCGTTCTGGCGGGTGTTGTGCACTACATACCCAGAGATGGGCAAGAGCCATGAATAGCGTGGGTTAAAATGCAGAACAACATCATCAGACCCATGTGCGAGGTTCACGTTGAATCTGGAGAAGAAACAGGAACAAGAAATAAAGGGACAGTTCACCAAAATAAATGAGATCTCTGCCACCATTTTCCAAGATGAAGATGTTACGGGTCCTGGTTGCAGCAGAGAAGAAACAGGATATATGTATATACAGCAGTCTTTATTAATCAAACTCAAACTAACAGAAATACTCAGAATTCTTTAACACGGAACAGAACGACCAAGCTTTCAGCAATGTCAACTGACAACTAGACAGGATTAAACTCAGGCTTAACTACACAGGCAAACAAAAGGAAGTAATGAGACTAATTATCAAGACACACCTGAACTCAACTAACACAATCAGTAACCAAGGATATAAACAGGGAGAGGATGAAGGAGAACTGAATATTAACAAGGACATTAGGGGCTGTTTAAACAATACAGTTTTCAACTAAAAACGTAAAACTTTTTATGTGTTTTGGCCGTTCATTTACATGACTACAGCGTTTTGGGTGCCTGAAAACATAAAGTTTTGAAAACGGGTTTCAAAGTGCAAGTTTTTGAAAACGGTCTCCACGTAAACAACAAAAACGCGAATCTGTGAAGATGATGACGTCATGCACATGCATATTACGTGTTCAGTATAGTGTTTCATCACCATCTAATGGCCTGGCAGCAGAATTCAGCATTTATAGTCGTTTTTGCGGATCCGTGTAAATGGGGATCGTTTTGACAGTGGTGTCGTCTGTACTCGGAAAACTCAAAGGAAAAACTTCTCCATTTTAAGCATATCGTTGTTGTGTAAACGTACCCTTAACCCTTGTATGGTGTTCGGGTCTGTTGGACCCGTTTTCATTATTTATCAAAAGAAAAATGATACAATTAATTATTTTTTTCAAACTGAGACTCATTGGCCTTGGCTCATTTTCTGTGAGGAATATATATCAGAACACATTTTTAATGAAAACACACTGTACACCCCCCCTACACATTTATATTACACACAGGATGTTCGGGTCCACTGGACCCGGGGCTAATAAAAGTGTGGAAATTGTAGGTCCTGTGTACCTTTACTCTGTCCTCCTCCTGTCAGGGCCTGCTGTGTGCATGTGTGTATGTTCTTTTATATGGTTTATGAGGACACAAATGTGTATAATGACATGGGTATTACAACGTAAACATGGTTTATGACGACATCTGTGTCCTCATACTAAAACATACTAAATGGTGTTTTTTGAAATTCAAAAAATGCCAAAAGTTTTCTGTGATTGGTAGGTTTAGTGGTAGGGTTAGTGTAGGGGGACAGATTATACATTTTGTACATTAGAAAAACCATTATGCCTATGGAGAGTGACCGTACACCACATATCCAAGTGAGTGTGTGTGTGTGTATGTGCATGTGTATGTGTGTGTGTGTGTGTGTGTGGGTGTGTGTTTTGTGTGTGTCTGTGTTGTGGGTGTGTGTGTTGTGGGTGTGTATGGGGCGCCGTTTGTAAAGCGGCTCACGCTGAAAATAACAGCAACATTTTGTCACATTTAGCTTCAAACAATGTTTAAAAAACTGGTATGAATTTTTGACGGTCACTTTTTAGCACATTTACAACAATATTTGTCAACTTAGAGATATTTTAAATAGTTAAATCTAAATATTAAATGTTAAACCTAAATGTTAAATGTTAAATCTAAATGCTAAATCTAAATCTAAATGTTAAATCTAAATGTTAAATCTAAATCTAAATGCTAAATCTAAACGTTAAATCTAAATGTTAAATCTAAATATAAATGCTAAATCTAAATCTAAATGTTAAATCTAAATCTAAATGTTAAATCTAAATATAAATGTTAAATCTAAATCTAAATGTTAAATCTAAATCTAAATGTTAAATCTAAATATTAAATGTTAAACCTAAATGTTAAATGTTAAATCTAAATGCTAAATCTAAATCTAAATGTTAAATCTAAATGTTAAATCTAAATCTAAATGCTAAATCTAAACGTTAAATCTAAATGTTAAATCTAAATATAAATGCTAAATCTAAATCTAAATGTTAAATCTAAATCTAAATCTAAATGTTAAATCTAAATCTAAATGTTAAATCTAAATATAAATGTTAAATCTAAATCTAAATCTAAATGTTAAATCTAAATCTAAATGTTGAATCTAAATGTTAAATCTAAATCTAAATCTAAATGTTGAATCTAAATGTTTCGGGTGAAACTAAATATTTAACTAATATGCAAATTCAAAATGCCGGTAACCGGAAGTGCCAAAATAAAAGCGTGAGGAAGTCAGTGTGTGTTTATAGCATGGTTTAGTGTCAAATAACGAATAAAAACCATCTCATCCGAGGAAATGGTCTCTCTTGGACATGGATTATCGTAATAAGTACCTAAAATAATCAACACGTTTGAAGAAACTGTATTTGAGTAGGCTAGTGTCACTTTTATGAAAGGTGCGGGACTTATGACCTGTAGCTATAATAGTCAGCCACGAGGGGGCTCACTTTGATTGAATGTCATGTCATCACTCTGTCATCATATACAAATACAGTTTCTCCAAACGTGATTATTATTTTATGTAGTTATTATCACGATAATCCATGTCCAAGAGACCATTTCCTCGGATGAAATGGTTTTTATTCGTTATTTGACACTAAACCGTGCTATAAACACACACTGACCTCCTCGCGCTTTTATTTTGGCACTTCCGGTTACCGGCATTTTGAATTTGCATAATCGATATTAGTTATATATTTAGTTTCACCCGAAACATTTAGATTCAACATTTAGATTTAGATTTAGATTTAACATTTAGATTCAACATTTAGATTTAACATTTAGATTTAATATTTAGATTTAGATTTAACATTTAGATTTAGATTTAACATTTAGATTTAACATTTAGGTTTAGATTTAGATTTAACATTTAGATTTAGATTTAGCATTTAGATTTAGATTTAACATTTAGATTTAACATTTATATTTAGATTTAGATTTAACATTTAGATTTAGATTTAGCATTTAGATTTAGATTTAACATTTAGATTTAGATTTAACATTTAGATTTAACATTTAACATTTAGGTGTAACATTTAATATTTATATTTAACTATTTAAAATATCTCTAAGTTGATAAATATTGTTGTAAATGTGCTAAAAAGTGACCGTCAAAAATTCATACCAGTTTTTTAAGCATTGTTTGAAGCTAAATGTGACAAAATGTTGCTGTTATTTTCAGAGTGAGCCGCTTTACAAACGGCGCCCCATAGGTGTGTGTATGTGTCTGCATGAGTGTGTGTGTGTGCGTGCGTGTGAGAGAGAGATTGTGTGTAAGTGTGAAAGAGTGCAAGAGTGAGTTTTGTGCTTCTACTCCTGCCATTCCCACACGAGGTTGCAATTCTTAAATTTGATCTAATAAAGGTAAAGAGAAAATATTGACCATATATGCTGTTTATATTGCTTGTAATTGGGATGAAGTAAACATCTGTTGAGTATTTTAACATAAATTGTTTGATTGTGTTGAATTTAAATGCATTGATGCCACTTTGTTCATTCTTGAAGTAAACTTTTGCCTTGTTAAAACAATTAGTCTAGTCTAGGCACTGTTCCCACAACATTTTGTAGACATGGATTGCATGAACAGTGATGTCCTTGATCTTTTAAACAGCTCCCTGGAAACAGAAAACATCCCAAATTACTTATTTTATTTGGATGAATTCCTAATTTTTTATACAATGTATCAGTTAAGTTTCAGATCATGGCTCTAGGCAACATTATTCATAATCTCTTTTTTTTTTTTGCTGATGACAGTTATACAGTACATATCTGTAGAGCAAAGGTCTGCTGAGGTGCCATTTATATTCTCCTTATTAATCACTGTCATATCTCTTTTCCCAGTGGCAGCCATGTTGTTTTAACCAGTCATCAAAAAGATGCTTCACAACCAATCATAGAACTATTAGCTAAGTTTATATCATACTGTTGAAAACATGGAAGATAAGATAATGAATCTCATGGAATTTCTCGATTGGTAAAAAATCTTGTGCACATATAAATTTAGAGCATTTATTTTATAATTTAGGGCTTCAGTTCTGCATTACTGAAAGAGTTTTAAAGGAGTTTCATATGGTAATAATCAGACTGGACAAATAGGGTGAATTATCATGCCTGAGTAGCAAACAATTGTTCTACCGTCCCACAAATTTTCAAGTTTGTCGATAAATGAATATCTATATAATGTCAAGCACAAGTGTAGTTATATTTTGAACACTGATTCCTGATTTGAGGAATATACTATGATATGCAGTACAACAGGAACTAATTCATATTGCAATAAAAAAACTATTTCATCTTCAATATATGTTTTGTTGTATACGTGAAAATGGTGATATCATAATGGAATATTAGTTCTTTTTATAAAAGTCTTGCTACAGGTGTCCTGATAATGTCCTGAATTGCATTGCAGAAAATGTTCAATCAACTTGAAGTAGAAATAATTGGTCACTTACTGGGTTGATAAATGGCGGTTGCATAAGCTGAGTCATTTTTGGCAGATGTTGCTCTCCTCCAAAAAACAAAAACAAAAGAGTTTAAGGGAAGAAATCCATCAGTAATCTTGTATTCAAGGCTGACCACCACTTACAACATGTCCAGTTGCAGCTCTGGATGATTGAAGCTCCACTTACTGGTTTCAGTTTCTTTATCTGAGTTAATGTTTAACCTCTGTGTTTTAATTACATGGCACAAGTACTGTACATTTCTGTTAATCCAAATATATAAATAAGAATCACTGGTCCACTGATCTAGTCGAGCGAGTCTATATCTATATCATATATAGATATATAAGATGTGCCTATATCATGTGCTTCAGGATAATTTCTCTTTAAATTATTCAGTTTTGCTGATTTTCCTCATGCATAAACTTGACTTCAGTGATAATGAACTGTGTCCTATAGTCTTGTTACATAAAATAGGTCAGAATTTCAAAGTCCATCTAAGATTTATAATGATCAAAATGTCAAGCTTTAAGGTTTAGGCCATATAGTTGTATCTTTTTGTAAAACTGTAAACACCCTCCCTTTTTGACCAATTTATACAGAGGATGTTGTTAGATAATCCTGTGAAATTATAAACAAAGTATTGTTGAATTCTCAATATCAATAATATATCTGCTAACAGAATGGCTGTGGCTATTAAAAACCTGAAAAGCCTTACAAGAGGCTTTGTCAACTGGGCAAATTTAAAAAAGCAACAGCAAAGGTTGAGGCTTCCGGCAGAGGTTTGGTTTATCAATGGTTTATCAAACATGGGTCTATTTGAGTGTAACAGATGCATATGCATGAAATCACTGTCCATAATCAGCTCATGGACACAGTACTGAGGCTATACACAGAATATGTATTACTTATAGTACTCTATATGTGTATCTAGCCTTTCACTGCCCTGCAAAAAGCATGTGTGCAAAAAGCAAGGGTATGCTCTGCCATAAAAGTTGACCAGTTTTGCAGCGCTACAGAAAGGGTACATGTAGATAAAATAATTAAAAAGTCAATAATACATTAAGGCTTTTAGTTGGAACTGATTGGGGAGCAAATATAGATACATTAATGATGATATAGGGGAATTTCATTTAATATTGATTATGGTTGTATGGCATATGGGTCAGCAGCATCTATTTTAAAGATTTTAGAAGTTGTTCAAGCGAAAGCATTAAGAATATGTGGAGGGGCAATGAGAACACCACCACTTAATGCACTCTTAATCGAAATGGAGGAAACCACATTGGAGTTGAGGAGAAATAAACTGTCTCTTTATTATTGGACTAAGTTACAAGGTAAAGATTTTAGAGATCCTGCTAGAAGTTTATTGGAAGAACATTGGGAATTTCAGGGAAAGAATGGAAGGAAAAGAAAGACTATGATGAACTTCATAGATAAGAGGGCACAAGGAATGGGAGTGAAATATTTAAAGATCGGACCAGTAGTGTGTTGGCCACCATGGTTTCTGTCAGAGCGGAGTTTTCGGTCGAAGTCCACAGTAGTCGATTGTCGAGTTCACGCGCGTGATCATAGGTAACTAAGCAACAGTGGAGAACTCGACAATCGACTACTGTGGACTTCAACCGAAAACAGGAAATAAACAGGTATGTGCGCTGGCTGAATAAACATAATTTTTATTCATATCTTTCACATCTACTGCAGTCAGATTGACCCGCGTTCACTCTGAAGGAATCACTCACATTGGCTGTGCACTTGTAATGACACATCAAGGATGTTAAGAGGCTAAAAGCAGGTTTAAAACTTGCCCCATTGAAGTCAACAGGGTGCAAATTTTAAAGAGGATAACACGGTGTAGGCAACACCGATTTGTGTCGTTGTTCTCTGTACTGACAGCACTCCAAATTTACAAAAAAATTAAAGTAGTGCATTTAGTGCATTTTTACAGTAACACACTGTAGATTACAGTAAAGAACTGGCAACAGTGTTGCCAGTATTTTACTGTAAAAAAAAACCTGGTAAGGTCTAACAGTGTGTTGCTGTCTCCGCGAGAAACTCAGCGAATACTTATCATACAAACATGAAACGTACATCTAAAGAAAGCTTGAAATGTATTTTAAATAAAATAATTCACATTTAAAACAAATATTCTCTATGTAACTAAATAGATGTACAGTGTGGTGCAGTGTTACATTTGTGGTGTAATTGCATATTGACTCCACTAGATGGCCACCTTGTTTTTTACTACTGGGGGTTACTGGGAGTGAGTGAGGGTTATAGCCTACATGCCCAGACTGGTGAGTAGCACACGCTGCTAGTGTTCAATTATAAATATTTAGTTCTGAGATACATCTCTATGTGTGTGTAGTTTATTAAAAGCACTACACGAGAAGGAACATTATACAGTTTCTCCTGGCTCAGCTTATTATTGTTAATATGATCACATCCACGTAGGCTACAGAGTGCGCTGTTCATAATATATTGTGTAGAGGCAGTATAATCGAAATGGCAAACGCCCCCAACAATGCCTTAAAAAGCATAGCGTTTTATCATCCGATTTATTCTCTTTCCTGCGTGTTTGAACGATGGCACGCTACACATGTGAGGAAGCTATTCCACTCAACCTGTTTAGTAACGAAGAGAGCGCATTTTCCTCAGAAGAGCGACTTGATCCAGTCATGGATACAATGTCGGATGAGTAAGGTTTTTTTTTCTTTTCTTTTTTTGAGTTGCTAGCCATTTATTCCTGTGATATAAATAATTACTCCAATTTTTAGTGTCACACGATCCTTTAGAAATCTCTCTAATATGATGTTTTAAATATCAAGAAATATTTCTGATTATTATGAATGTTGAAAACAGTTGTGTATCTTTTTTTCAGGATTCTTTGAGTAGAAAGTTCAAAAGAACAGCATTTATCTGAAATATAAATCTGTATTGTAACATTATTCAATAGGCTACCATTCAAAAGTTTGTGCTCAGTAGAGTTTAGTTTTTTGTTGCTGATCAATGTTTTTTTTATATATATATATATATATATATATATATATATAAATTAAAGGGGTCTGTCATTTTTGTACATGCTAATATGATTCTTTAGGGTATAAATTAAAAGTTTGTAATATACTTTAATTAAAAATTGTCATTAGTATTGTAAGAAAACACAAATTTTACCTGGTCAAAAACAGCTCTGTTTTCAGCACGCCATTTACTCTCCCTCAAGTTGTTCCAAACCTGTATGATTTCCTTTCTTCTGCTGAACACAAAATAAGATATTTTAAAGAAGGTTGGTAATTAAACAGTTGCTGGTCCCCAAAAATGGTACAAAATTGGCTTTGACAGGGTACAATCCAGAGTTGTATAGTCCAGGGGTCAGAAAGTAAAAGTCCTGCCATATGTTTATTCCACCCATAAACTCAGTCAGCTGATTTCACTAATTAGTTCTCTCTCCTGTCTGAATTAGCAAATCCAGGTGATTGGAACAAAATACTGAGGAGAACTTTTACTTTCTGAACCTGGACTTTACACCTCTGCATAGCAATGCCACATGTCAGCCAAGAGCAAAGAATTAAACTAGAACTGGACCTTATCGTAGCCACAAAAAATCTGTGTATATTAAATATGGATTAATTTCAGCCACAATCTTAGATGAAATCAACTGAAGAGAAAAGAAGACATTTAATCTGTGAAGATCTCAGCAGAGGAGGATTAAACAACTCCACAAACAGCATTACCAGCTTCACTTATTACTAACCAGACTGACTTTATTTCTGTCAGACATCTACAGAAGTTGTATGACTCCAGACTCAAGAGTGTTAAAGTTAATGAGATAATTAAGTGATTCATTTAGTGATGATTGAGCATTGAAGACACCTGATGTTAACAAGCAGAATCACTGAAGGAGAAAATATATTTTTTAAGACACCATTATGGTGATCAGTGTTTGCTTTAGTTGGGCTCTTGACAATTAAATCATTCACTTTAGATTTTGTTTGTTTGAACAAAGAGAAAATTTTATCAGGTGGTGTTGGTTATGTTTTGACATCATAATTTGCCTGAATCACTGAACTCATTTACAGTCTAATCTCAGACAGTATATTGTTGATTACAGCAGCACAGTGACTCTACAGCATAAGATCTGCAAATGATTTTCAACATTTTCAATATAATCAAAAATATTTCTTAAAAGTTGTTCTGATCAAAAGACTTAGAAAATTAATTTTTGTAGACATGCTGACATCAATAATCAGCCTGTGAATCTCAACAATGGTGACAATAATAAAGCATGTTGCAGTGCATTCTGGGTGCCACCAATCAAAACTCACTCATGGCTCCCATCATGCATTGCGGTATGAATAAATTATGATCTGAATTGTCTTACTAATTTCCTTTCCCTAATTGAATATTCTTATTGTCACCATTGTTGAGATTCATACACTCATTCTTGATGTCTGTGTGTGCCTGAAAGAAAGATTTGTTTTATCAGAACAACTTTTAAGAAATCCTTCATATTATTTAAAAAATTCTGGATCTTATGCTGTAGAATCACAGTGACGCTGTAATCAACAATATACATTTAAGCCTGAGATTAGACTTTAAATGAGTTTAGTGATTCAGGTCAAATTATGATTGTCAAAACATGACCAACACCACCTGATCAACTTTTCTCTTTGTTCATCTGGCAGTTATAACTCAGATACAACAGCCAAACAAAATCTAAAGTTAATGATTTAATTGTCAAGAGCCCAACTAAAGCCAACACTAATCACCATAATGGTGCCTTAAAATATATTTTCTCCTTCAGTGATTCTGCTTGTTAACATCAGGTGTCTTCAATAATGCTCAATCATCACTCAATGAATCACTTAATTAGCTCATTAACTTTAGCACTCTTGATTGAATTTAACATTCATATTTTAACACTTTAACACTCTTGAGTCTGGAGCCAGATAAACTCCCAGGAGAGTTCATTTAACACTGGAGTTTTTGCTGTTTTATAATTATTTAATATCATTAAATTGACTTACAAAACTTTTATTTCCTTTATGTCAAGGCTACTCAAATATAGTGATAAGTTAAAATCTACCTTAAATGATTAAGGTATCATTAAAACCTTTAAAAAAAAATACTTAGCAGAGGCTGTCTTTTGATATTGAAAAGAAACGGTATATATATATATATATATATACCTTTTAATGCTTGGGACATATACCTTTTTGACCCTCAAAAAGGTACATATATGTACCTTGGGGGACAGAAATGGACTCCTACTGTACCCCTATTTCTGAGAGTGTACCGGTTCCATATCGGTTCCAGGTTTCGGTACCCTACAAAACACACAATTTGTTGCAAAAAAACCAAACAAAATAATGATCAGCTGATCTAGAAAACAGCATCATAAAGGCAAATAATTCATTATTCTTATTCCTGAAAAGTGATTACTTGTGAATAATATATTATATTTTACAACAAAACTATAATGCAACAGATCAGACAATCTCAATTTTGATTTTTAAATACATTTTAGGAATTTTGTTTAGAAACATGGGGGAATTAACACGTTAATCTTTGCGATTAATTTGAGATGTTTAATGCGTAAATAAAAATTGACAATTGACGATGTACTTTTTTTTTTTATTTTTTTTTTTTGCCTCGTTTTAATGATTTCCTGTTGCGGCTACTATTGAAAAGGCTGAAAATATACCGTCCCGCCCCTCCGTGATGATCAGGTTTCATTCTCGCGCAGCTTTCTCTAGCTAGACGTCCGGACTGTAGTGCGCTTCTGTTCTGTGTTTACTTTTCGGCGCAGTAGGCTACTAACCAAAGCAAAGTAAAATCCCGCTGCTGCTGAGAAACTAGTTCCTGTAAATGTAATGTGATCATTGAGTAGCAAGAGTAGTTTGATTACTAACATTATTCTCTCAACAGACATTTACATCGATAGTCTGGCGTTAAAATTGATTTGCTTTTGGTGTTCTGTGGAGTGGTTAAAACTGTTTTTAATGGCAGGCTAACAGATACCGTTAGCCTAGCTCCAGCGAACTATGCAACTGGAAGGACTGGGTGAAAAATGTTGAAAACTGTCTCCACTGATAAATAACACCCAGGCTAACTTGGAAACGAGGTCCATTGTCCAAAATCCTGAACCACCGCTTTAAAATAGATTGTGCTACTCTCTGATAAATCATAACAATTACTATTGTAAATATTTGAATAAATAATAGTACACCATTGCAACTATAAAAACACAAAATAAGATTCATATGAATATTTTTATTGGCAGAAGGAGTTGGGGGAGAAACAGAAGTGGGCGGAGTTTCCATTTCAGCAGCACTAAGTACCCAGCAGTTGGCAGCAAGCCTTCATACTACACGAGCAGCGGGTAACATTAAGCAAACAGAAAATTTACATTTATCCTTCAGTGCTACTATATATATATATATATATCTATATCTATATCATCATTATATATAGATCTTGGACTGAAGCACAGGCTCTACTCTTCAGCACAGCGGTGACCCAAATTTTACTGTAAAATACTGGCAGCAACATTGCTAAATATAATATAATCACAAGTAATCACTTTTCAGGAATAAGAATAGTTAACTATTCCTGTTTATGATGCTGTTATCTAGATCAGCTGATCATCATTTATTTATGGCTTTCTTTGCAACAAATTGTTTTTTGTTAAACTGATATAAAGACAAAAAACAGAATGCATTATTTTATACTGTATATTACTGTTTTAATGGAAAAAGTATGACATTGTCAGAATTTGGCCTTTTTTACAGCAAGGGTTAACAGTGTAGTAAAATCCCAGCCAGCACAGCCATGTGGGGCCCAAATGGGTTTGACCTGGGCTATCTAACTGGGGCCCAGCCAGTTTTGTCCTCGGTTTCCATGTAGGCCCCACATGGGTTTGCCCAGATGAAATGAACACTGCTTAGTGTGCACAGTACAGGCTGTTAAATGTAACACTGAATCAGTGTTGGAGGTAATGAGATAATTAAGTGATTGAATAATGATTGTGCATTAATGATGAACACCTGCTGTTAACAAGCATAATCACTGAAGGAAAGAGAAACACAAGAACTACTTCCAGCCACAGCCTTGGATGAAATCAACTGAAGATAAAATACATTACATCTCTCAAGATCTGATTAAACAACTCCACAAACAGCATTACCAGCTTCACTTATTACTAACCAGACTGACTTTGTTAATTCTCAATAAGAACTTCTCTAGATGTCTGACATAAATAGAGGTTTAGATGTTGATTATTTATTTGAAAGTAAGTAGTTTGATTTGATGTTACCATTGTGGCGATCAGTGTGTGCTTTAGTCAGGCTCTTGACTTTTTAACATTTGTTTTTCTCAGGCAGCTGTATCTATTTGTTATGGTGAGAACAGCAAGAGAAAAGATAATCAGATGCTGTAAGCTGATTGATGATAAGAATATAATCATCATGTAGTGGCTTAACTCACTGGTATTATGTGTAAGATTTGTACAGGTAGTATGTCATTCATTTTGTTTTATTGTTGTGATTCTACAGCAAGAGATCCAGCAGAGTTTAGTCAGAACATCAAATGATTTTTAAAACCCCATTTACACGTGTTGGACTACTGAAAGTTCTACTTGCACACAGACATCAAGAATCAGCATATGAATCTCAACAATGGTGACATGCTTCATGCTGCAATGCATTCTGAGTGCATCATACAAAACTTATCCATGGCTCCCAGAATGCATTGCACCATGAAGCATGTCACCATTGTTGAGATTCATATGCTGATTCTTGATGTCTGTGTGCGAGTAAATCTCACAGGAGCCCAAAATATGTAAATGGCGTGTTAAAAATCGTTTGATGTTCTGATTAAATTCTATTTTTTTTTTTTTTTGCTGTAGAATCACAACAATAAAACAAAATGAATAACATAGTACCCGTATAAACCTCACACATAATCAATGAGCTAAGCCACTACATGATGATTATATTCTTATCATCAATCAGCTTACAGCATCTGATTATATTTTCTCTTGCTGTTCTCACCATAACAAACAGATACAGCTGCCTGAGAAAAACTAATGTTAAAAAGTCAAGAGCCTGACTAAAGCACACACTGATCGCCACAGTGGTAACATCAAATCAAACTATTACTTTCAAATAAGTAATCAACATCTAAACCTCTGTTAATTCTTTTCTGTAGATGTCTGACAGAAATAAAGTCAGTCTGGTTAACAATAAGTGAAGCTGGTAATGCTGTTTGTGGAGTTGTTTAATCATATCTTGAGAGATGTAATGTATTTTATCTTCAGTTGATTTCATCCAAGGCTGTGGCTGGAAGTAGTTCTTGTGTTTCTCTTTCCTTCAGTGATTATGCTTGTTAACAGCAGGTGTTCATCATTAATGCACAATCATTATTCAATCACTTAATTATCTCATTACCTCCAACACTGATTAAGTGTTACATTTAACAGCCTGTACTGTGCACACTAAGCAGTGTTCATTTCATCTGGGCAAACCCATGTGGGGCCTACATGGAAACCGAGGACAAAACTGGCTGGGTCCCAGTTAGATAGCCCAGGTCAAACCCATTTGGGCCCCACATGGCTGTGCTGGCTGGGATGTGGCATATTCCATATTATTTGATAACAGGATCAATTGACAATAATTTACATGACATGATTTGGTCAGGTATGCTAGTTTTAGGAGGAGGAGTTAAACTTATCAATAAATAAAAATGATACAGAAGAACATTTGAATTCTGTTTGTGTGATGAATAAATATAAACTATCTCAAACTCTGGTCTTCTACTTTCAGATGTCTGTTGTTCGCCTTGGTGATTGAAGTGGTTGTGATAGTTTTGATTTTTTTTTCCATTCGGACATTCTTTTGGACACTCACTCAGAGACACTCTGAAAAATTCTACTTTAAAGCAGCAGTGACTGGAGATGCCGGGGTTAGTTCTGAGAGACTCTCTGATAAATGCTACTTTAATGCAACAGTGACTGGAGATGCCGGGGTTAGCTCTGAGAGACTCTCTGAAAAATGCTACTTTAATGCAACAGTGGCAGCGGATGCCAGGAATTGTTCTGAGATCGGGAGGTATGATGCCAAAGAGCCACATTTATGTTTGCATGAGCAAAGAGACTTCTGAAACCCTAGAGTTGGACTTACTAATATGGAGTCATTTTTCTTAACTTTACACAGAGCTCTTTGTGTTTGCAGTGACATGTTGAAGCGTGGCGGTACAGCAGTTGATGCTGCTATTGCTGCTCTGCTGTGTATGAGTCTGTTTAATCCCCAAAGCATGGGCATCGGAGGAGGTGTAGTTTTCACCATATACAATGCATCATCAGGTATGTGGGCTTAAGACTTAAGACTTAAACCAGACTCCGACAACAATCTCCTAAATAGTTACAGGAACTTAAAGGTGTCATGTGTAAGAATTGAGGTAAAAATATCCAAAAAATGAGCTACACGCATCAAAAGAATGAAAAGAAATAAAGGCGATGATGTCATTAAAAAATGACAAGTTATTGTGCTGCAGAGATATCAACCTGAATTAGCATGCTAAATTACTAGCCACAGCCCGACAGGTGTCATAATACCAGTTTCGGCCATGGAAGGCGGTATGCGGGCAACATAACCCCCAGCCAAACTGCAATACACGAATAACTTGCACGGCTTGTGGGCGTACTTGAACCTGATGTCAATCGTGTGGAAAAAAATGCCCACTACTACATTTCAGTTCAGGGAAGAGAGCGGAAGAATGGCTGAAGCCCTTGGCAAGAGACCCTTAGGCCAGTGACACACTGGATGCGTGGCGTGTCCGTTTTTATTTCGGCTCCCATGTTAACAGGTTAGAGCTTGCACACTGCCTGCGTGACACGCGCGTCTCAGGTGCGACTCGAGTCGCGCGGAAAACGTGTGCATGCTAGAAATAGAACCGACGCCTATTTTTCACGCGATGCGTCTTGGAAGCGTTTCCATGCTAAATTGAATAGGAAAATCTGTTTATATGTCATTTTGACACGAATACATATTAATAAATGTCATTTTGATGTTTAAATGTGTCTAGGTTTTGACATAAATGCAAATATAAATGTAATTTTACTAAATATTATCGATTTTCAAATACTGCACCTGTCAATACAGAACAAAATATTATGTTGCCTATTTTGCCGTCAACACTGCCGACGTTGTCTTTGCTGCTATATATTCATGTTTAACATGAAGTATAGTCCTTCCACAACTCTCTCCCCATATGTCAAATATAGCCTATCACCAATGAGGCTTATCATATGTCACCTAGCAGCAGCAGCACCGCATCAGACACGCTTCTGGTGTGCAAAGACATGGAAAACGCCACACAGCTGACACGCAACAGAAACGCCACGCAGCCAGTGTGTCACCGGCCTTACCACCACCACAACCACCCGCTGCAGGGAAAAAACACAGCAGCCAAACAAAATCTAAAGTTAATAATATAAGGGTCAAGAGCCCAACTAAAGCAAACAATGATCGCCATAACGGTGGCTTACAATTTGTGATTTTCTCCTTCAGTAATTCTGCTTGTTAACATCAGGTGTCTTCAATAATGTTCAATCATCACTCAATTAATCACTTAATTATCTCATTAACTTCAACACTCTTGAGTGTGGACTCATATACACTCCCAGGAGTGTTAATTTAACACTGGAGTTTTTGCTGTGTACAAAGAGCCGTAGTTCACTGACAAGCTGAGCCATATCGCATGAATTATCGCTGGCGATACGTCCGCGATATTAATGCGATATGGCTCAGCTTGTCAGTTAACTACGGTTCTTTGTAGTAAATGCCGCTCCATCTGAAAGCAGGTGATGGCGATTTACTACTAATCAAGGAACCGCCTTTACTAACGAGATGCGCATAACAATGTCATGCGATATATCGCCCAGCCCTAATAGAGACCAGAGTCACTGAGATGCTCAATCCAGAGTTGTATAGTCCAGGGGTCAGAAAGTAAAAGTCCTGCCATATGTTTATTCCACCCATAAACTCAGTCATCTGATCTCTCTCCTGCTGAATTAGCAAATCCAGGTGATTGGAACAAAATACTGAGGAGGACTTTTACTTTCTGAACCTGGACTTTACACCTCTGCATAGCAATGCCACATGTCAGCCAAGAGTAAAGAAATAAACCAGAACTGGACCTTATCGTAGCCAAAATAATCTGTGTATATTAAATATGGAGTAATTTCAGCCACAGCCTCAGATGAAATCAACTGAAGAGAAAAGAAGACATTAAATCTGTGAAGATCTCAGCAGAGGAGGATTAAACAACTCCACAAACAGCATTACCAGCTTCACTTATTACTAACCAGACTGACTTTATTTCTGTCAGACGTCTACAGAAGTTTTTATTGAGAATTAACAGAGGTTTAACTCTAATGTGTTTCATTTGAAATCACCATAAGAGTGATTAGTGTTTCCATTAGTTGGGCTCTTAACTCTTATTATACCTTTTGTCTTTTTTGGCTGTTGTGACAGTGTGTTTGTCAAACACATTTGCAGCAGCAAAGAAAGCTAAAGTGAAATGAGATCAGGTGATCATGGTTACCTGTTGATGGTTTTATAATCATCATGAAACAGTCTGATTAAGTGAGATATTTTAATCTAATCCCTGTGTTACTAAAGGATGAGATTCAGCAATATTATAACAATAAGTTAGAAGACTTCAACAAATATGAGCATGCAAAAATCAGTTTAATATGACACACACAGACATCAACAATCAGTGAATCTCAACAATGGTGACAATCAAAAGTACCTTGCTGCAATGCATGCTGGGTACCAGCATAGTACAAAACTCCCAGCATGCATTGCAGCATGAATAAATTATGCAGCTGAATTGTCCTATAATTGTGTTTAATTCTAAATATTTACATTTATTTTTTGCTGTTGTTTTTGTTGTGAATTAGTAGCTTTTCAGTGATGTTCTGAATTGATCTGTTTATCTACATATTTGTTATTGTCACCATTGTTGAGATTCATACGCTGATTGTTGATATCTGTGTGTGTCAGCATAAGTCTGTTTTTTTTTGTTCCATTCTTTGTTAAAAGATTTAAACCGATTGATATATTGCTGGATCTCATGCTGCAGTAACACAGGGTTTGTGATGTGAATATATTAGTGGATCAACACAATTGTTAGATTAGAAAAATCTCAGTGCATCAGTCTATTTCATGATGATTATAAAACCATCAACAAGTAACCATCATCACCTGATCTCATTTCACTTTAGCTTTCTTTGCAGCTGCAAATGTGTTTGACAAACACACTGTCAGAGCGGCCAAAAAAAGACAAAATATATAATAAGAGTTAAGAGCCCAACTAATGGAAACACTAATCACTGTAATGGTGACTTCAAATGGAACACAGAGTTAAACCTCTGTTAATTATCAATAAAACTTCTGTAGACGTCTGACAGAAATAAAGTCAGTCTGGTTAGTAATAAGTGAAGCTGGTAATGCTGTTTGTGGAGTTGTTTAATCCTCCTCTGCTGAGATCTTCACAGATTTAATGTCTTCTTTTCTCTTCAGTTGATTTCATCTAAGATTGTGGCTGAAATTACTCCATATTTAATATACACAGATTATTTTGGCTACGATAAGGTCCAGTTCTGGTTTATTTCTTTACTCTTGGCTGACATGTGGCATTGCTATGCAGAGGTGTAAAGTCCAGGTTCAGAAAGTAAAAGTCCTCCTCAGTATTTTGTTCCAATCACCTGGATTTGCTAATTCAGCAGGAGAGAGAACTAATTAGTGAAATCAGATGACTGAGTTCATGGGTGGAATAAACACATGGCAGGACCTTTACTTTCTGACCCCTGGACTATACAACTCTGCTAATCAAAGAAAAAGTTTCCATGAGAAAGGGGCTGACATATTGACCCCAGTTCTGGTGACACACTTAATTGGGACTAAATATGCTTCTTTTTCATCAGAAAACCACACCTTTGGCCACATTCCTGGACCAACCTCCATGTAGATTAATCAGATTTAGTTAATGGGCTTGTATTTCATTGTTATCAACCTATTATTTCCCTCTGATTTTGGGGTAGGTTATGGTTTGGATATTGTGACTGTGTTCACACAGGAATTGTAATCCAGGAAACACAGTGACTGCCATGACTATAAAGCCTCTAACACTTCACTGTTAAATGAAAATTAAATTCCATGTTTTCCCTCTCAGGAAATGTGGAGACGATTAATGCCAGAGAAACTGCTCCAAGGGCTGCTACACAGAACATGTTTGAGAATAAGACATATTGCAATGATGCAAATAAAGGTAAGCCAACAAGGAAGAACATCTCACAAAATCTAGCCACCATGATGATTTTACACTTACAAGTTTCAGTAAGCGTCCCAGTCAACACGTTGATCTCACAGTGATGTCACCATATGATCACAACATCAGCAATCTGAGTTCACAGTGATCTAAAAGTGTAACCAAAAAAGTGTAGTTACCAAAAAAGTGTAGTTTGTTTGAAAGTAATACTTTGGTTTGGTCATTGTGGAGGCAGTGTTTGCTTAAGTTGGGCTCTTTGGCCTTGACTGGTTGATGTCAGTTTTTCTCTAGATGCTATAAGTGTTTGTTATAGCAAGAGAAAGTGTTGTTGGCTACTTGTTGAGAATAAAGATATTAGCTTAAAGGTGGTATCAGTGATTTCAGGCCCAAAAATATTTGTATCACATTCATCTAATCTTTCCTAACAATCCGCTAGCTGCCCGCCCCATAAGCATCCCGTCAAAAAAATGCGTCTCTGTAGGTAGCCTAGGCTCTGAGATCTGCACACAAAAACAAATGGTTTAGCCAAACACTCAAAACCAAAACAAATAGTGTTCCAACCAATCACAGACAGGGGGAGGGTGTTGTGAGGTTTTGTGCTCGTGCACGGCTGCACGCGAAGTCAGAGCTGAAGAAAAAGCTGTCTCAAAACCTCACAACACCCTCCCCCCCTGTCTGTGATTGGTTGGAACACTATTTGTTTTGGTTTTGAGTGGTTGGTGAAACCATTTGTTTTTGTGTGCAGATCTCAGAGCCTAGGCTGCCAACAGAGACACGTTTTTTTGACGGCATGCTTATGGGGCGGGCAGCTAGCGGATCGTTAGGAAAGATTAGATGAATGTGATACAAATATTTTTGGGCCTGAAATCACTGATACCACCTTTAATGTAGTGGCCTGACTTTCTCCATGGATTTGCATCAATTAATAACAAATTAATAAATATATTTGTTGTAATCAATAGATGTCCGGTTCTTTTTAGTGAACCGGTCGAACCAGTACACTAAATCGGACTGAATCGTTCGAAACAGTTCGCGTCTTGCGTCAGCGCTGATCCACAACTACTCACTTTTGGACATGTCTGACATTTCTCTGACTCAAAATAAACCAATATCCTGGAGTATATGTTACTCAGTAATTCCAACACTTCACTGAGCTGAGACATGTGCTGAGAGAAGTGATGAGCACGAGTAGCTGATACATACGCGCACTACCGAACGTACAGGTACAGCGGTTCTCGGATCACCAGTACAGAACCGAGAACTGTTTCTTTCGGACACGATCAACACACTGGGAACCGGATGAGCTGAACATATGTGCAATTTTTTCAGAGGGACGAAATTCATGTTTCTTAAGTATTTTGTTGAACATCAAACATCAAGAGTAACAAAATAAAACATGTTGGAAATATGTTTATCACATAATTACTGTATTTTCACTGTATTATTTTAAAGATTGGAAACACAATGAATGGATTGTAAAACTAAATATTTATTATTATTCTAAAATATTATTTTCAGGAACAGCTAATTCAATTTCTAAGTAAGTTGATATTTGACGTAAACTCTTGCCAAGGTTTGGGGCAAACAAAGATGGGGCAAACAAAGTAAATGTTTATAATGTGTTGATAAATGTGTTTCGGGGCGGCAGTGGCTCATGTAGGTTGTCTACAAACCGAAAGGTAAAGCGCTTTGGTGGCCACAGGTCTGTGAAAGAGCTATATAAATGCAGTCCATTTACCATTAAAAAAAAAAAAAACACCGTATTAAACATACTGGAGACATGCATCGACTTTTTAGTTTTGTCAAATATAGGTCAATCAGGTTTCAGCAGTTCTCCGCTCAGCGCACGTATTCTGCTACAGCAGTTCTCTGATCACCAGTACAGAACCGAGAACTGTTTCTTTCGGACATGTTTGATACGGAGAACCGATGAGCTGGAGAGACTGAGCATGCGTGATAGCACCGTCTCTGAAACGTTCTTTCGGCCAACTGATGCTGTGCTGATACATGAGCAAGGCTGAACCGAGGACTTAATGAGGGGCTGAATTTGGCGAAATAAGTTTATTTAATAACAAATAAAATAAAATTGATGAAGACACATTGCACATTGATGATTATGACGATGATTACTATTATTTAACTGACCTAATGATTACAAATGCCTTTATCTGAATTGATATTTATCTGCCGGGATGATAGAATTGAGTTCATTACATTAGGGCATAAAAGAACCGGTTTAATTGAAACGAAATTGAAAGAAGCGGATCCTGCATTATTTGAATCAGAAAATCTGAAGTATTTAATGTAAAAAACTAAATATTTGAACATTAGTTTTTAAGCCATCATTTAAAGACAAACACAAACCTCAAGAACCAGCACGTGAATCTCAATAACGATGGCATGCTTCATGCAGCAATGCATTGTGGGTGCATCATCCAAAACTTATCAGTAGCTCCCAGAATGCATTGTGGCATTAAGAATGTCAATGTTAGTTCAAAATTGTTGTTTCTTCTAAACATCTAATTCTCTGTTAATCACAATAAGAACTTTTGTACATATATGACTATAGTAATAAGTGAAGCTGGTAATGCTGTTTGTGGAGTTGTTTAATGATGTTGAAACCTGACAAATGTTTAGACATCAACCCAATTTTCATTATCAACCAAAATGTGACGTCTGAGTGATGTTGGATTCCATGTCCAATAACATTTCTAGCTGGGGTGACTCACAATGTGGCCATAATATGAGCACACAGTGAGTGTGCTGTGAGATTACACTTTTAGATCACTGTGAACTCACATTGTGCATGATGACAGGGATGTTAGTTATCATTAAAACAGTAAAATAAGTAGTTCTTATGATTTATTGCCAGTTAGGCCTTTGAATGACTTGACCACTTCTTTTGTTTCATATGGATGGTAGCATCATATATAGCTGTACCAGGAGAACTGCGTGGTTATGAGATGGCACACAATAGGCACGGGAGACTGCCATGGGAGGAGCTGTTTGAGCCCAGTATAAAGCTGGCAACGGAGGGTATTAAGATTGGCAAGGACTTTGCCGAAGCCATTGAAGACGAAGACCACAAACTTTGTGATAATGCACTGTGGTAAGAATAAATAATTTGTGAACTATCTAAAAACTACACTGTTAACCCTTGCTGTAAAAAAGGCCAAATTCTGACAACATCCTACCATTTCCCTTTAAAACACTAATATACTGTATAAAACAATGCTTTCGAGAAAATACAGGAATATACTGTAAGCTAGATGCGAAAGTTCGTCGAGACAAACTTTAAGTTGGCTTGAGAAAGTTTGGACCAGAACGTTTTTTTGCTAGGAGGTTGCTAGGGTGTTCTGGGTGGTTGCTATGGTGTTGCTAGGCGGTTGCTAAGGTATTTTGGTTGGTTGCTAGGGTGTTCTGGGTGGTTGCTAGGGTGTTGCTGGGTGGTTGCTAGGGTGTTCTGTGTGGTTGCTAGGGTATTCTGGGTGGTTGATATGGTGTTGCTAGGCGGTTGCTAGGGTATTCTGGGTGGTTGCTATGCTGTTGCTAGGTGGTTGCTAGGGTATTCAGGGCGGTTGATATGGTGTTACTAGGTGGTTGGTAGTTGTCACAGATGGTTACTATGGAGTTTTTATAGAGTTCTTAGCATGATCTTGGCATGATTTAACACTTAACTAATCGCTATTAGCATGTAGCTATGCACTGCTAGCATGTGTAGCATGTTGGAAGTGCTGTTTGCTAGCATGAGTCAAAAGAGCCAAACCTCATCTCTATACGATGTTCTGATACAGAGATATAGGACTTGCAAAACGGTTGCTAGGGTACTCAAGTTTGGTTGCTATGGAGTTGCTTGGGAGCTGGAAGCTTTAAACTTAAGAAGTTTAAAGTGGTTTGAAGTTTAAAGTAGTTTACAGCAGTTTTAAGTTTATGACAGATAGATAGATAAATAAGTTAGTTAGACAGATAGACACACACACACACTAACTCGCTCACACACTCACTCAGACACACACACTCAGAGTTTATGACTTTAGAGTTTATAAGTGTATAAATTGATGAGTTTATAAGTGTATGAGTTTTTGAGTTTTGAGTTTGTAAGTTTAAACAAGTTTAGAGTTTATAAGTTTAAATGAGTTTAGAGTTTATAAGTTTAAATGAGTTTAAGAGTTCATAAGTCTATGAATTCATGAGTTTATAAGTTAATTAGTTTATAAGTGTATGAGTTTAGAGTTTATAAGTTTAAATGAAGTAAATTTAGTAGTTTAAAGTTTAATTTAGTTTGAAGTTTAAAGTAGTTTGAAGTTTAAAATAGTTTGAAGTAGATAGATGAGTTTATTAGTTTAAATTAGTCTCAATGGCTTTTATATTATATAGAATGGCAGTTTGATTTAGTCTAGGGTTTCAAGGAGTTTAGATTTGAATTTTTGGCAGTTTGATTTAGTTTAGGGTCTCAAGGGATTTAAATTTGAATTTTTGGCAGTTTGGCAGTTTAAAAAACCTGAACATTCCGCAATTTTAATTCAAATGTTTTTTTCCGAGTTTTGATCATCATTTTTAGGAAAACCGTAAGTCCGATCAGTCTGAAAAGATATAGCAACTCGAGTCAGAACAGTCTGAGTGTCTGAGCCGAGTTTGGAGTATGTAGAGTTAAAGCTCTAGGAGGAGATCCATTTAGTTTTTTTTAGTCTCAGAAGAATAATAACTAGAAAAAAAAGTTTGTTGAGACAAACTTTAAGTTGGCTTGAGAAAGCCGGACCAGAGAGTTTGAAGAAGTTTAAAGTAGTTTGAAGTTTAAAGTAGTTTAAAGTTTGATAGATAAATTAGTTAGAAAGAAGGAATAGTTAGAAAGAAAGAAAGATGGATTAGTTAAAAAGAAAGAAAGATGGAATAGTTAGAAAGAAAGATTAGTTAGAAAGAAAGATGGATTAGTTAGAATGAAAGAAAGCAAGATTAGTAAGAAAGAAAGATAGAAAAAAGAAAGAAATGTAGATTAGTTAGAAAGAAAGACAGATAGATTAGTTAGCAAGAAAGAAAGATACATTAGTTAGACAGAAATAAAGAAAGATGGATTAGAAAGAAAGAAAGAAAGAAAGAAAGAAAGATGGATTAGTTAGAAAGACTGATAGATATATTAGTTAGAAATAAAGAAATAAAGAGAAAGAAAGAAAGAAAGAAAGAAAGAAAGAATGAAAGAAAGAAAGAAAAAAAGAATAGTAGATTAGTTAGTTAGAAAGAAAGATGGATTAGTTAAAAAAGAAAGATAGATTAGTTAGAAAGAAAGAAAGATGGGAAAGATGGATTAGTAAGAAAGAAAGAAAGATTGATTAGTTATATAGAAAAAGATAGATTAGTTAGAAAGAAAGAAAGAAAGAAAGAAAAAGAAAGAAAAAAGAAAAAAAAAGAAAAAAAAAGAATGGTGGATTAGTTACTTAGAAAGAAAGATGGATTAGTTAAAAAGAAAGATAGATTAGTTAGAAAGAAAGAAAGATGGATTAGTTAGAAAGAAAGCAAGAAAGACAGTTTAGTTAAAAAGAAAGATTCCCAGTCAACACATTGATCTCACAGTGATCTCTCCATATGACCACAATCTGAGTTCACAGTGAGCTAAAAGTGTAACCTCACAGCGCACTCACTGTGTGCTCATTTTATGGCCACAATATGATGTCACCCCAGCTGTAAATGTTATTGGACATGAAAATTTTAGTTGAAAATGAAAATTGGGTTGACGTCTAAACATTTGATGTCAGGCTCTAACTTCATTAAACAACTCCACAAACAGCATTACCAGCTTCACTTATTACTAACCAGACTGACTTTATTTCTGTCAGACGTCTACAAAAGGTTTTATTTAGAATTAATAGAGGTTTAACTCTAATGTGTTTCATTTGAAGTCACCATAACAGTGATTAGTGTTTCCATTAGTTGGGCTCTTAACTTTTATTATATCTTAAGTCTTTTTTGGCCGCTGTGACAGTGTGTTTGTCAAACACATTTGCAGCTGCAAAGAAAGCAAAAGTGAAACGAGTTCAGGTGATGATGGTTTTATAATCATCATGGAATAGACTGATTCACTGATGTATTTTGATTCTAACAATTATGTTGTCACATTAATATCTTTTCACAACACAAACCCTGTGTTACTGCAGCATTAGATCCAGCAATATTATAACAGTATAGTTAGAAGACTTTAACAGACATGAACACAAAAAAGTCAGTTTAATATGACACACACAGACATCAACAATCAGCGTATGAATCTCAACAATGGTGACAATCAAAAGTGCTTTGCTGCAATGCATGCTGGGTACCAGCATAGTACAAAACTCCCAGCATGCATTGCAACATGAATAAATTATGCAGCTGAATTGTCCTATAATTTTGTTTGATTCTAAATATTTGCTTTTATTTTTTGCTGTTGTTTTTGTTGTGAATTAGTAGCTTTTCAGTGATGTTCTGAATTAATCTGTTTATCTGAATATTTGTGATTGTCACCATTGTTGAGATTCATACGCTGATTGTTGATATCTGTGTGTGTCAGCAAAGGCTAATTTTTAAATTTCATGTTTGTTAAAAGATTTAAACCGATTGTTATATTTCTGGATCTCACGCTGCAGTAACACAGGGTTTGTGACGTGAAAATATTAATGGAACAACCTATTTGTTCGATTATAAAAACCTTTGTGAATCAGTCTATTTCATGATGATTATAAAACCATCAACAGGTAACCATCATCATCATTGTAAAAAAAATTTTCACACTCAGGACCTTCGGGTCCAAATGGACCCACCATAGGAAATGAATGGGAAATTGGCAAAAATGTGAAAATGCAGAGTTTTTTTGTGCGTACAATCTACAAATCAGCCACGATCCAGAAAAAAAGCACACAACAGTGAAGGGGTTAATCTATAAAACATCAAGAGTGCAAAACAGACACATCCACACACACAAACACACTTTTATACACATACACACTAATAAATTCAGATTACAAAAATCTGTTTTGAATTTTTAAAAATCACAGCTTCATCGGAATGTTACGAAACTAGGTGACTTTTATGGTATTAGGAATGTGAACACACAAAAAATATTGGGGTCATGATCCAAGCACGTCACACTTCTGCTCTTTGGTCAAAAATGACCCCCATAGGAAATGAATGGGAAATTGTCAAAAATATGAAAACACAGAATTTTTTTGTGCATAAAATCTACAAATCAGCCAGGATGCAGAAAAAAAGGACTCAACAGTGAAGGGGTGAATCTCTAAAACATCAAGAGTACAAAAAAAAACCACACACACACACACATTTTTTTTAATAAAAATAAAATAAAATAAAAAATATATAAAAAATGTCTATTATATTCAATGGGAAAAAATGGGTCATAATTATTGCATAAATATTAATTAAAATCATAAAATTATCTCAAAACACCAAAAAAGAAAAGAAAAAATATTATAAAAAACAAGTAAAAAAAAAATTATATATGATTTTATATATATATATATATATATATATATTAATCCCGCCCTCCGGGTCCATTTGGACCCGAAGGTCCTGAGTGTGACTGTTAAACAAAGGACCCCAGAGGGTTAATGAAGTTGGAGCCTGACATCAAATGTTTAGACGTCAACCCAATTTTCATTTTCAACTAAAATTTTCATGTCCAATAACATTTACAGCTGGGGTGACATCATATTGTGGCCATAAAATGAGCACACAGTGAGTGCGCTGTGAGGTTACACTTTTAGCTCACTGTGAACTCAGATTGTGGTCATATGGAGAGATCACTGTGAGATCAATGTGTTGACTGGGTTGATTAGTTAGAAAGAAAGAAAGACAGTTTAGTTAAAAAGAAAGATTGATTAGTTACAGGTGCTGGTCATAAAATTAGAATATCATCAAAAACTTGATTTATTTCAAGAATTCAACTTAACAGGTGAAACTAATATATTATATAGACTCATTACATGCAAAGTGAGATATTTCAAGCCTTTACTTGTTATAATTTTGATGATTAAGGCTAGGGGTGCACGATATATCGGCCGCCGATATAATATCGGCCGATATGGTCATTTTTTTTACACATCGGTATCGTTCCGATGTCAAAAAATGGCCGATGTGAACAGGCCGATATTTGACGTGTGAAGTTGAAGATGAAGTTGACATGCTGACGCGAGACCGAGCAGTAGTGAACCGCCTGATAGAAATGCACATTTGATTCAGATGACATAAGCAGTCTGTTTTTTTTTCCGTTTTGAAGTGTTCTGTTTAAAAATAGATGTTTCAAGCTTTCTATATATGTGTTAATACACTGTGAGGCAGGTAAGTTTCGGTTCATTTGAGACACGCTCCAGTTCACGCGCCGTCGCCTTGCATGTCCTGATTAAATATTTTCTAATATTTACTTATTTATTTTGGATGAAACATTGATCAAAATTAAGATACAATTAATACAAAACGAAATCAAATTTAAAGACAGGCTTTGTGCTTTCTGTTTGAGGTCTCTGTGAAAGTTTTAAAGCGGTCTTTCGGACATGCGTAACAGAGAACTGTCCTGTCAGTAGCCTAACATTGTTAACGCAGTTATGTTTTTTCCCTCTTCATGACACATTTTTGATTGATCGTTTTTTTGACTTGTAGATATTTGAATATATTGCATGATATTTGATACCCGTTCGAATTAGATTTTTCTCAAAAGTGACAGCGCGTGTGATTTGTGGATTACTGATAAGCGCGAGTGGAGAAACAGGCGTTTATTTATTCATTCTCAGTGTTGAGAAACGTAGCCTTCATGTGTTACGTTATTGTGTTAATAATAACTAAAGTAGCCTACCTAATTATGTTACATATTTATTTTGTATGAAAACTAGCGCGTTCGTTACTTATGGATTAAAAAGTAGGCTACCGTTGTATCAGTGCTGCGCGAGCTCTCCCTCACAAACACGGACGCGCGCACACAGAGAGAGAAGATAATTGTAAAATGAAAAATTGACGGGCTAAGTTTAAATTTTGTTCTTGCTTGTTTTTTGTTTTTCTATCAAAATATCAGAAAGCATTTTGTATTATCCATCCTGTTTTTAAAATTCGTTAAATGACGGACGTTTTACTGTTAACACAGCCCATATGTCGGATTCGTCTTATAGCCTACTTGTTATTATTTTTAGAATAAGTGCTTCGTTATGCTATTATTGGACTCCTGTCTATTCATTGTCAACTGTTTTCTATAAATATGTTTGTATTGGCTAACATTTATTCAGCTAATGCGTGTGCTGTTTAAAATGTGCAATGTTCAAAGGCAAAGACAGCACGTCACAAATAGAAGCCCTATTCCCTGTGGTATTTAGTATCATATTTGGATATTGGAATAATAAATTAAGTAGCCTATCTTAATTGTACAAAATGTTCCTGTTTTTTTTGTTTTTTTTCTGTTTTCTAAGGGTTTCTTAATTTTAGACAAGTTGACCAGCACACATTATATGCAATGCAATATAATGCATGTGCGTCGTATGTGTGACATATTTTGCATACAGGTAAAGGTGCCCAATATCAGTCATTTCTAAAGTAAAAAAAAAAAAGTGTTTTGGAAAATAGCTCTTTATTTGATAATCATTAAAATTTGTTTTCTATACAGAGATATCGACATCGGTAAATATCGGTATCGGCCATAAAAACAATATTAATATCGGTTATCGGTATCGGCCACAATTTTCACATCGGTGCATCCCTAATTATGGCTTATAGCTTATGAAACCCACAAAATCAAAATCCCAGAAAATTAGAATATTACATGAAATCACAGTAATTACACAGTGATACCATGGTCATTGAACCAGGTTTTGGTTCTTTTGGCAGTGTGGGCCAGTGCAAATCCTGCTGGAAAATGAAGGAAGCGTGAAGTGCTCTGGAAATGTCCTGGTAGACGGCTGTGTTGACTCTGGATTTAATAAAGCACAGTGGACCAAAGTCCTCTTTTCTGATGAGAGAAAATTTTGCATCTCATTTGGAAACCAAGGTCCCAGAGTCTGGAGGAAGAATGGAGAGGCACACAATCCAAGATGCTTGAAGTCCAGTGTGAAGTTTCCACAGTCTGTGTTGGTTTGGGGAGCCATGTCATCGGCTGGTGTTGGTCCACTGTGCTGTCCACTCAACGCATCCGTCTACCAGGACATTTCCAGAGCACTTCATGCTTCCTTCAGCAGACAAGCTTTATGGAGATGCTGACTTCATTTTCCAGCAGGATTTGCACCTGCCCACACTGCCAAAATAACCAAAACCTGGTTCAATGACCATGGTATCACTTTGTAATTACTGTGTGATTTCATGTAATATTCTAATTTTCTGAGATTTTGATTTCGTGGGTTTCATAAACTGTAAGCCATAATCATCAAAATTATAACAAATAAAGGCTTGAAATATCTCACTTTGCATGTAATGAGTCTATATAATATATTAGTTTCACCTGTTAAGTTGAATTCTTGAAATAAACCAACTTTTTGATGATATTCTAATTTTATGACCAGCACCTGTAAATAGAAATAAACAAAGAAAGAAAGATGGATTAGTCAGAAAGAAAGATAGATTAGTTAGAAAGAAAGAATGATTAGTTAGAAAGAAATGAGGAGCTCTTTTCCAAAACGGGATAAATCCATTTCAGTAGTTTTCAGGAAAATTACATTTTTTACCTAGACCCACACATTTTGTGAATATTCAATTTATCCTAATTAAAATGTTTTTTTTGGCTCAGTCTGAACACGTTGAACAATGATTATTAAATCAAACAACAATATTGTTGATGATAAATACAAAGTTTATTTATTTATTTTTCAAAACGCTATAAATCCATCAATTTTTGAAAAAAAAAAATGATGGTTTGTCTTTTAAAAAACAAACAAGAGAACATGCAACATATAATCAGGTACTCATAGTATAAATGAATATAAATTAAATAAGTGCAAATGCATGAAATAAATAAAAGCCAAATAAAATAAATAGTAAAATAAAATAAAATAAATAGTAAAAATAAAATGCATATTTCCAGTGACATGTTCTAATATTGTCCACCACATAAAACAAATTATTTAAAAATAACACACATACAAATACCAGTCCTTAAATACAACAATGTTAAAAAATACATTCAAATCATTTAGTAACACATTTAGGCTATTAGGCTATTAGAACTATTCAGTACTTTTAATGTCACGTTAGCAGGCTTCTTTACAGGAAAATATCTTTATCGCGAGGGGGAAACCTACAAAACAGTATTATACTAGTCAATTCTGAAACGAAAGTTGTACTCACCAAACACTTTTATGAAGGTCGCCTTGCAAACGGGCACATTCTCCGGATGTCTGTTGCACAAAAGACTGTACTTAACAGATACGTTCCGGTCTTTTTGTTTGTTAATGTCCTGGACTTTCGGACGCTTCCTTGTCACTTGCGTGATGTCCAGGAGATGAAGTATGGCCTGGTCCTGGTCAACCTTGTTTTGTTTTTCATAAAAATAGTTGAAATTTACCATCAGATCGTCCGGCGACAGCCTCTCGGCCTGACAGAAACCTTTGGCGGCAGCTTTGTGTTGACATCCCACTGTTGGTATTAACGCACCACCCGAGTGACGAACCTTCTTTTTTTGTTGTTTTTTGTGATTTTCTTTGTTCAGACTGCGCTTTCTACCCCCAGGTGTAGGTCTCACTGGCTCATCAAGGCCATCAAAAGTGTTGCTACAGTTTAAAGCACTCATTTTGAGGAATGAATGAACATAAAGTAACAAACCTCTGTTCAGATCGCCGCCTATTTGGATTGCGTAGAACGCTCACCGAATTCTGATTGGTTGAGAGGATATATCCCGTTTAGGCTAAAAATAGGTTTGGCGCTTATCTCGTTTTGGAAAGAAACTGCATCTTGCAGTACATTTTAAACAAGTAAATATAGCGATTTGTCATGAAACGTTGATGGAGCAGTGAATAGGTCCAGTACACAGTAAAATGACATGACAAACTCATTTTTTTTAAAAATGGCGTTTATCCCGTTTTGGTAAAGAGCTCTTCAAATAAAGATAGAAAGAAAGAAAGATGGATTAGTTAGAAAGAAAGAAAGAAAGAAAGAAAGAAAGAAAGAAAGATTAGTTAGAAAGAAAGATTAGTTAGAAAGAAATAAAGATTAGTTAGAAAGAAAGAAAAGTTAGAAAGAAAGAAAGGATAGAAAGAAAGAAAGAAATATTAGTTAGAAAGAAAGATTAGTTAGAAAGAAAGAAAAAAGGATAGACAGAAAAAAAGAAAGATTAGTTAGAAAGAAAGAAAGATTAGTTAGAAAGAAAGAAAGAAAAAAGAGAAAGAATAGTAAGAAAGAAAGATTAGTTAGAAAGAAATAAAGAAATAAATAGATTATTTAGAAAGAAAGATAGATAGATTAGTTAGTAAGAAAGATAGATTAGTTAGAAAGAAAGATGGATAGAATAGTTAGAAAGAAAGTAAGAAAGAAAGAAAGATTAGTTAGAAAGAAAGACAAAAAGAAAGAAAGACAGATAAATAGGTAGATAGATAGATTAGTAAGAAAGAAAGAAAGAAAGAAAAAGAAAGACAGATAAATAGGTAGATAGATAGATTAGTAAGAAAGAAAGAAAGAAAGAAAGATTGAGTAGTTAGAAAGAAAGAAAGATTGATTAGAAAGAAAGAAAGAAAGAAAGAAAGAAAGAAAGAAAGAAGATAGATTAGTTAGAAAGATAGATTAGTTAGAAAGATAGATTAGTTAGAAAGAAAGAATGATAGATAGATTAGTTAGAAAGAAAGATGGATTAGTTAGAAAGTTAAAAAGAAAGAAAGAAAGATAGATTAGTTAAAAAGTAAGAAAGAAAGATTAGTTACAAAGAAAGAAAGATAGATTTGTTATAGATAGATAGATAGATAGATAGATAGATAACAGTTTGAAGATAGATAGATAGATAGAAATAGTTTGAAGATAGATAGATAGAAATAGTTTGAAGATAGATAGATAGATAGATAGATAACAGTTTGAAGATAGATAGATAGATAGATAGATAGATAGATAGATAGATAGATAGATAGATAGATAGATAGATCGATAGATAGATAAAAAACAGTTTGAAGATAGATAGATAGAAATAGTTTGAAGATAGATAGATAGATAGATAGATAGATAGATAGATAGATAGATAGATAACAGTTTGAAGATAGATAGATAGATAGATAGATAGATAGATAGATAGATAGATAGATAGATAGATAGATAGATAGATAAAAAATAGTTTGAAGATAGATAGATAGATAGATAGATAGATAGATAGATAGATAGATAGATAGATAGATAGATAGATAGATAGATAGATAGATAGATAAGTTTATAAGTACATTGAATGGTAGTTTAATTGAGTCTAGGTCTTCAGAGAATTTACATTTGAGTTTTTGTGTTTGTGCACTACTGGGCCACCGTAGTCTTGGCTCAATTTGAGAGAAAGAAAGGATAGACAGAATGAAAGAAAGATTAAAAATAGTTTGAAGATAGATAGATAGATGATAGATATAGTTTAAAGATAGATAGATAGATAGATAGATAGATAGATAGATAGATAGATAGATAGATAGATAGATAGATAGATAGATAGATAGATAGATAGATGATAGATAGATAGATAGATATAGTTTAAAGATAGATACTGGGCCACTGTAGTCTTGGCTCAATTTGAAAGAAAGAAAGAAAGAAAGAAAGAAAGGTGGATTAGTTAGTTAGAAAGAAAGATGGATTAGTTAAAAAGAAAGAAAAATAGATTAGTTAGAAAGATAGATTAGTACGAAAGAAAGAAAAATTGATTAGTAAGAAAGAAAGAAAGAAAGAATGAATGAATGAATGGTGGATTAGTTAGAAATAAAGAAAGATGGATTAGTTAGAAAGAAAGATGGATTAGTTAAAAAGAAAGAAAAATAGATTAGTTAGAATGAAAGAAAGACTGATTAGTTAGAAAGAAAGATAGATTAGTAAGAAAAAAAGAAAAAATGATTAGTTAGAAAGAAAGAAAAAGAAAGAAAGATTAGTTAGAAAGAAAGAAAGAAAGATGGATTAGTTAGAAAGAAAGAAAGATGGATTAGTTAGTTAGAAAGAAAGACTTATTAGTTAGAAAGAAAGAAAGAAAGAAAGAAAGAAAGAAAGAAAGAAAGAAAGAAAAAGAATGATTAGTAGGGCCCTATAAAATCCGTTTTATTTTTTCCCAAATTCCGTTTTATTTTTTCCCAAATTCCATTTTTTCCGTTTTAATTTTTGCAAATTCCGTTTTTTCCGTTTTAATTTTTGGGAATTCCGTTTTTTTTTTACCCTTTACTGTTATTTTAGTCGTAAAAAGAGTGTTTTTAATGTTAATGATTAAAATGTACACAAATAAAATAGGAATGACCCTAAATTTATTGAGGTAACAAACAAAATTCTCATTTTAAGAGATGTTAAAAGTGGTTTGGTTTGTTTACATTAGTGAATGTATTAGGCTAACTAACATGAACCATGAGCAATACATTTGTTACTGTATTTATTAATCTTTGTTAATCTTAGTTAACCCTAACCCTGTATTTTTATTATGTTACTTCACACAGTGCATTGGGCTAACTAATGTTAACAAATACAACTTTTCATTTAAATAATGTAGGCTACTAAATGGTGAAATTAACATTAATAAAGATTAATAAATGCTGTAGAAGTGCAGTTTATTAATAGTATGTTAACTGATCTAGTTAACTAGAGTTTAATAAATGGAACCTTATTGTAAAGTGTTACCGATTTTGTTATACACCGAACCGATCAGTGTTGGACAGATCAGTTGTTTTAACCATTCATTAAAGTGAATCAGTTCAAAGGAGTCATTAGTTCGCGAATCGGACGTATCATTAGCAGACTTGTACGCGTTGTGTGATTATCCCGGCAGTTAGGACATCGCACAAGATTTGTCAACACAGAAAACATTTCATCATTGGATAGGTTTTGTTTAGTTTATTGAAAGTGTTTTTTATGTCAGCTGAATGGGCGGAACGCTTTTCAGAGAAGAAGGCAAGGTAAAAAAGTTTTTTTTGCACAATTCACACCCAGCGGTAGCCTAATTCAGGAAAAAAATATCCGAATGCTCCACGTGAAACTTCGTTCTTCCGATCTTTTACCATTGTGTCAATTCTCAATTGATTTAGATTAATAAGCGCGAGGGAGTGAGAAAGAGCAAGACAGTTTGAAGACGCGCGCGCGACCGGGCCTCTCTCTCTGCTCGTTCTTTCAGTAATATGCGATTTTCCTCAGACATACGTTTTTCTCCCACACAAAAACAGAATTTTATTCCAAATATGTAAAATTCCGCGAAATTCCGCGTTGACACTAGATTCCGCGTTAATTTGCCAATTCCGCGATTCCGTCCGCGATTCCGTGATTGCGGAAATTATAGGGCCCTAGATTAGATAGTTAAAAATAAGTAAAGATGGAAGAAAGAAAGATGGATTAGTTAAAAAGAAAGAAATATAGATTAGTTAGAAATAAGGATGGATTAGAAAGAAAGAAAGATGATTAGTTAAAAAGAAAGATATATTAGTTAGAAAGAAAGAAAGAAAGAAAGAAAGAAAGGTTGATTAGTTAGTTAGAAAGAAAGATGGATTTGTTAAAAAGAAAGAAAGATAGATTACTTAGCAAGAAAGATAGATGGATTAGTTAGAAAGATACATTAGATAGAAGGATAAATAGATAGATTAGTTAGAAAGAAAGAAATAAAGAAAGATTAGTTAGAAAGAAAGATGGATTAGTTAGAAAGAAAGAAAGATGGATTGGTTAGTTAGAAAGAATGAAAGATGGATTAGTTAGAAAGATACATTAGATAGAAGGATAAATAGATAGATTAGTTAGAAAGAAAGAAATAAAGAAAGATTAGTTAGAAAGAAAGAAAGATGGATTGGTTAGTTAGAAAGAATGAAAGATGGATTAGTTAGAAAGAAAGAAAGAAAGAAAGAAAGAAAGAAAGAAAGATGGATTAGTTAGTTAGAAGGAAAGACTTATTAGATAGATAGATAGATAGATAGATAGATAGATAGATAGATAGATAGATAGATAGATAGATAGATTTAGAATGGTAGTTTAATTGAGTCTAGGGCTTCAGATCATTTAGATTTGAGTTTTTGGCTTGTACACTAATAGGCCACTTGGCTCAATTTGAGCACTCTGCAATGTAAGTCTATGGGATTTTTATGATTTTTAATATTAATTTTTAAGAAAACTGAAAGTCAAATTAGTCTGAAAAGATATAGCACACCAAGTCATAACTGACATAACAGACTGAAAGTCTGACCCGAGTTTGGAGTTTGTAGAGTTAAAGCTCTAGGAGGAGTTAGTGTCAAAACATTTTGGGTCAGAAGAATAATAATAAGTTTAAATAGGATTTCAGTAAGTTGGCTTTCTCAAGCCAACTTAATAATATGTTTAAGTACAATATCAGTAAGTTGGCTCTCTCAAGCCAACTTAATTAACAGTGCTCAAAACTGAGACTCAGAGGCTGTTTTCCCAATCACACCTGTCATGGGCTATGTTCCATTCAGCTTAAACACTCCCAAGAAAATCCAGGACACAGTTGATTCATTTCCATGAAGTTTACTGGGAATTTTTTACTGGGAACCCAAATACACACACAGCAAAATCCCCAGTGTTAAATTAACACTCCTCAGTGTTTATATGTGTCCACACTACAGGGTGTTAAAAATTAACACTGAAGCAGTGTTGAAGTTAATGAGTTAATTAAGTTAACACTGAAGCAGTGTTGAAGTTAATGAGATAATTAAGTTAACACTGAAGCAGTGTTGAAGTTAATGCGATAATTAAGTGATTAATTAAGTGATGATTGGCCATTAGTGGTGGCACCTGATGATAACAAGCAGACTCACTGAAGGAAAGAGAAACACAAGAACTACTGACTTCGAGCCATTATTGCACTTATTATTTTACCAGTTTGACTTTATTTCTGTCATACATCTACACACTGTCTTATTTAGATTTAACAGAAGTTTAGATGGTAATGTTTTATGGAATGTTTCGTTTCATGTCACCATTATGGTGGTCAGTGTTTGCTTTAGTTGGGCTCTTGACACTTTATTATTTAACATTAGTTTTTCTCTGGCTGCTCCAATTCTGTGTTTATAGAGCATATGTGTTGTGGCAAGAGAAACTATGATTTGGGCTGTGTTTCCCGAAAACATCGCAAGCCTAATTTGATCGTATAGACCATTTGTTGCAGTTGGTCTGCAATCAAGTTAAGTTTAAGATGCTTTTGGAAATGCAGCCCTGGTTATGTTTCAATGATGAAATTACTAGTGACCTGATTCAATGATGTCACCCAGCATTATAAACTGATTATCTAATTGTTTTATTATTTTTTCACTACAGTAGTTACTTCCAGCAATGTTTTAAAGATCTGAAGGATTTAAAATCACACACTGACATCAAGAATCTACATATGAATCTCAACAATGGTGACAATCAAACAAATGCTTAATGTTGCAATGCATGATGGGAGCCACCAATCAGAATGCATCAATGGCTGACATCATGCATTGCAGCATGAATAAATTATGCAGCTGAATTGTCCTGTAATTTTCATTGTTTTTTCTGTTGGCTTTTATTTTGCTGTTGTTTTGTTCTGACTTTAGTAGCTTGTTTTGTGATGTTCAGAGTTGATCTGTTTGTCACTAGTTTGTTTATTGTCACCATTGTTGAGACTCATATGCTGATTCTTGATGTCTGTGTGTTTTAACACAATAACTTCTTTGCACAAAGTATTTTCAAAATTTTTGATATTGTTGTTGGATCTCAAACTGTAGAATCTCAGAGCTACAATCACCAATACTAAAACAAGACATCAAGCATATAGTCAAAGATTTAGACTCTGAATGACATCAGTGAATCAGGACACTACATGATAATGTTTTTATCCTCAAAACATATTGTGAGCAGGTCATGTTTTCTCTTGCAATAACAAATGTGCTTTATAAACACAGAGTTGTAGCAACCAGAGAAAAACATATATTAAAAAATGAAAAGTGTCAAGAGCCCAACTAAAGCAAACACTGACCACCAAAATGGTAACTTGAAAAGAAAAAATCCATAAAATATTACCGTCTAAACTTCTGTTGAATCTCAAGAACTTTTGTCGATGTATGACAGAAATAAAGTCAAACTGGTAATAATAAGTGCAACAATGTGTAATGACTTGAAGTCAGTAGTTCTTGTGTTTCTCTTTTTTCTGTTATTGTTTTTTCTCTTTCCTTCAATGATTCTGCTTGTTATCATCAGGTGTCACCACTAATGGCCAATCATCACTTAATTAATCACTTAATTATCTCATTAACTTCAACACTGCTTCAGTGTTAACTTAATTATCTCATTAACTTCAACACTGCTTCAGTGTTAACTTAATTATCTCATTAACTTCAACACTGCTTCAGTGTTAATTTTAACACTCTGTAGTGTGGACACATATAAACACTGAGGAGTGTTAATTTAACACTGGGGATTTTGCTGTGCAGTAACAGTGTAAGTAGCACCACTTAGCTAACATAGCAGTGCCTATATGATAAACACAATCAAGCTAGTAGAAACAACCAGCAGCAATAAACAAAGCTTATTTAGCCGTCTCAATAATCTTACAAAATTAAAAGTAAGCAGTAACCAAATATTACACGATGAGAAATACTTACAGACGTTGCCTTAGCAAAAAGGGAGAAGGAAAAGCGATCGACTCAGAAACGACTGATAGAGCTCACACATTACTGTAGCTGATTACCGCATGGCAATTTTACTTCCTGTTTCCCAACATGCACTAGTACTAAATTACTATGGTTACAAGATAAACAAACCACACTGAACTGCTGAAACAAACACATTTCCAAGCGGCATGACAACACCCTATACCCTCATTCACTATTCCCTACATTAGTTCACTAATATAGTCCACTTGACAGAGTGAATGTAAAGAAGTGAGTGAATTGAGAAACTGATGAACACCTGATAAGCAGAATCACTGAAGGACAGAGAAACAAGAACAGAAAAAAGAGAAACAGAAACTACAACTGACTTCCATCAACACTGAGTGTGAAACCAGTTTACAAACCAGTTTAACATTATTTCTTTCGTACAAAAGTTATTGTTGAGAATTAACAGATATTTAGTTGTTGATGTTTTATTGAATATAATAAAGTTAGTCACCATGATGGAGACCAGCATATCATCATCTATAAATTTCTCTCTGACTGCTGTAACAGTGAGTTTATAAAACACATTTGTTATGGCAAGAAAAAGTCAAGAGGAAGTTGATCAGGTGTTTTAGGCTGTTGGGGTGATGCCAAAAGTCTTCTGGACACGTCGGATTCGCTGTTATCTTTCTATCTGCAAGCTTTGAATTTGTTGATATTTAATATTTATTTATTAAATATCTTTGAATGAAATAAAGCAATGTTTCGTAATATTTTTTTTAGGATATAAAGGATATTGAAATCATATAGCGCATTAAAACATTTTGAACTCCTGTTTAACTCAGACACACACAGACATCAACAAATCAGCACATGAATCTCAATAGTGGTGTCATAAGTTTAATGTCGCCATGCTGGGTTCCAGGATAGTATAAAACCCCCAGCACATACCGCAGTATAAATAAAAAATAAAATGGTGATCCTTTTTTCGGGTCCCCATTGTGCAGAAGAGTAGAGCCTGTGCTTCAGTCCAGGAGAAGATCTACAAATACTGATGATTTGCTGCATGTTGCTTTATTTTACAGAGAGTGACTGTGTAGTTGCTCTGTAGTTGTTAATGCATTATATATTTTAGTTAAAAACTTTAAACGACAGTTGGTCAATTTAAGGCAGTCAAGTGAAATTTGAAATTAGTTAACTCAAATTTGAATCTAGTGCATATCATTTTTACTGTAACATACTGTAGATTACAGTAAAGAACTGTAAAATTAAAAAAATTAAAACAGTTACCAGTATTTTACTGTAAAAGCCTGGTAAGGTCTAACAGTATTAGCTATTTTGAAATTAAAATAAAAAACACACTTTCTCTGTGGCAGCGGTTTTGGCCACTAGGCAGATCTGACCTTACAGTGTGTGCATAATTATAAGTTACCACATAAAAAAACACATAAATCTTAACAACCAATGTTCATTTTGTACACTGTTAACCCTTGCTGTAAAAAAAGGCCAAATTCTGACAATATCATACCATTTTCCATTAAAACAGTAATATACCGTAGAAAACAAAACTAGCCTACAGGAATATACTGTGAATTAACATTGCTCAAAATCGACACTCAGAGGCTGTTTTCACAATCACACCCTATACCCTCATTCACTATTCCCTACATTAGTTCACTAATATAGTCCACTTGACAGAGTGAATGAAAAGAAGAGAGTGAATTGAGAAACTGATGAACACCTGTTAAGCAGAATCACTGAAGGACAGAGAAACAAGAACAGAAAAAAGAGAAACACAAAAACTACAATTGACTTCCAGCATCACTGAGTGTGAAACCAGTTTACAAACCAGTTTACGATTATTTCTTTCTTTCATACATGTACAAAAGTTCTTGTTGAGAATTAACAGAGATTTAGTTAATAATAAAGTTTGTTGTCACCATGATGGAGATCAGTATTTGCTTTAGTTGGTCACTTGTCCCTTGACTTCTTACCATTCATCTCTCTCTGACTGCTGTAACAGTGAGTTTATAGAACACATTTGTTATGACAAGAAAGAGCCAAGAGGAAGATGATCAGGTGTTTTTGGCTTTTGTGATGATGTCACACTCATCCTGGACATGTCTGATTCTCTGATTTTTCCTACATATATTATTTGAATTGATGGGTATTTCATATTTATCATATATCTGTGAATCTACAACATGAAATCAATATTTCTGTAATCAGGACTTCTGAAGAATATCAAAATCATATAGTGCATTAAAACATTTTGAACTCCTGCTTATCCTGGACACACACAGACATCAACAATCAGCTCATGAATCTCAACAATGGTGACAATCAAAAGTTTCATGTCGCAATGCATGCTGGGTTCCAGGATAATATAAAACTCCCAGCATGCACTGCTGCATGAATAATACAAAAAATATATATTGCCACCACTGTTGAGATTCATGTGCTAAATTGTGATATCTCTGTTTTTCTTTAAGACAGTGTAGCTCTTTTTTTTTTTTTTGGTTTATGCATGATGTGTTAAAAAAATGAGTCATTGTAATTTATTACTGTGGTTTCACAGTGGTGCTAATGTAACACTTTTGATTGAGAATTAAAGGAATTAATTTCCTTAGTGAATGAACAGGCAATATGATGATTTTGTCATCATAATCATTATAACTACAATCATTCATAAACTGTGTGTGTACACAAGTGTGACTTGCAAAAACAGTTCAAACAGCAAAAGAAACACTAATGTTTTAGCATCAGCATCCCAACTAAAGCAAGCACTGATCTCTATAATGGTAACTTCAAACCAAACATTTTCAATTAAACATCTCAATAACAACTTCTGTAGATGTATGAAATAAAGTCATACTGGTTAATAATAATTATAATAATGTGTAATGGCGTCAGTTGTAGGTCTTGTGTTTCTCTATTTTCTGTTCTAACAGCAGGTGTTCATCACTAATGCTCAACAATCACTTACATATTCCCTTAATTATCTCACTGCAACACTGTCTCAATGTTACTTTTACTCTTTGTAGTGTGGATTTCCCTGTGGGGTGGAAAGGGTTAACAGTGTATGATAAAAAGACACACCCACAAAATGTATTTTAACAGTAATAAACTGTAAGTTATAAAACAGGTTTATACTGGCAACACTGTTGCCAGTAGTTTACTGTAAAATCTAGTTTTTTGGGTCACCGTTGTGCAGAAGAGTAGAGCCTGTGCTTCAGTCCAGGAGAAGATCTACAAACATTGATGATTTGCTGCATGTTGCTTTATTTAACAGGCGGTGACTGTGTAGTTGCTGGTCCAGTGGAAATCTCTTTATTTACAAAAGTTTTGTTGTGGTTTCAAATGAAATAAGTTCACAGTAATACTTTGCTCATGTTAGTAATGCTTTATACATTTTAGTTAATACATTTAAATGACAGTTGGTCAATTTAAGGTAGTTGGTTTCTGTAAGCGAAATTAGTTAACTCGAGTTTTAGTGCACTTTTACAGTAACATACTCTAGATTACAGTAAAGAACTGTACAATTAACAGTAAATTACTGGCAACAGTGTTGCCAGTATTTTACTGTAAAAAAACCCGGTAAGGTCTAACAGTATATAATCATAAGAGATAATTGTTAACAAGGGCTTAAAGTGAAAAATGACTTATATTAATATATTATATTATATTCTTATATTATGCATTATTATAAAGCAGATTTTTTTACAGGTAAAATGGGTAAAAGATGCAAAAATATGATCAGAATATCGACTTGCCAAATTATTGTTATTATATTATAATACTACACTAAAAAAAAATGTTATGTTGGCTTTAATGAACTTTTTTATGTCAAGGTCTACATAACTAGGTTACGTTGGATTTATGTAACATTATTTATTTCAATTAACTTAAGTTATTTACATAAGGTTAATCCAATGCCATTTAATTGAATGAGGTTAAAAGTCTTAATTTTGTCCAAAACAATTAAGTTAATTAAGTTCAATTATCCTAAAATTAATATTTTTACATTCAGCCAAATTTGTTTGACATAAACCTGTTGACATAAAGTTAATTAAAGCCAACATAGCATTTTTTTTGAGTGTGTGTTGAATGTCTCTATTTACACAGGGGTCCCTAAAGCCTCAGCCTTTTCACTTACATAACATCATCTTGTATCTGCTTTTGTCTCTCTTTGTTCTAGTGAAATGATTTACAGCTCAAAAAAAATTTGGAAGGAAAATGATACTAAACCCTTTCCCAAACTTGCTATCACCTACAAGACGATATCAAAAGAAGGAGCAAAAGCCTTTTACGATGGGTCATTGACTGATGATATAGTGAAAGATATAAAGGCTGCAGGTTATTTCATTCTTTAAATTTTATCAGGATCTGCTGACCTACAATAATTTGAGTATGCAATTCTTTCTGAGGGGTTTTTGGTCTTATATCACAGGAGGGAATATAACACGTGAGGACCTGATGTATTATAAGGCAGAGCTAAACGAGCATGCATTAAACTTTACTTTGAGAAACTACACGTTTCATGTTCCTACTGCTCCATTCGGTGGACCTGTGCTCGCTCTGATACTCAATATACTCGAAGGTCAGTGAGTGTATGTCTGTCTGTGCACAGCAAAATCCCCAGAGTTAAATTAACTCTGCTCAGAGAACATTTGGTCCCTCTCTATAGAGAGTTAAAATAACTCTGATTCAGAGTTATTTTAACTCTCTGTAGAGAGGGACCAAATGTACTCTGAGCAGAGTTAATTTAACTCTGGAGATTTTGCTGTGTGGATTACAGGTTGGGAGTTCTAAGGCCAACTGTGGTACTCTCCAATTAAATAATTCTCCTCACAAGCGACTCACTCTCCTCACCATTTGTGGGGTGCATTTAGAGGTGGGTAATCCAGGGCCAAAGAGTAAAAGTCCTGCCATATGTTTATTCCACCCATGAACTCTGTCAGCTGATTTCACTAATTAGTTCTCTCTCCTGCTGAATTAGCAAATCCAGGTGATTGGAACAAAATACTGAGGAGGACTTTTACTTTCTGAACCTGGACTTTACTCCTCTAGCCACATGTCAGCGAAGAGCAAAATAAATAAACCAGAACTCGACCTTATCTGAGCCGCAAAACGTATATTAAATATGGAGTCATCTCAGCCTTAATAAGCCTGTTAACAAACAGAATCACTGAAATAATGAAGATAACAGAAAAAGAGACAAGCAGAAACACAAGAACTACAACTGACTTCAGACACAGTCTAGGACAGGGATGGGCAAACTCTGTCCTGGAGGGCCACTGTCCTGCAGAGTTTAGCTCCAACCCTGATAAACTCTCCTGTCTGTAGCTTTCTAGTAATCCTGAAGACATTGGTTAGCTGGTTCAGGTGTGTTTGATTAGGGTCCCAGATAGACAGCAACCATCAAAACAATGTTATATTAATGGTAATGTGTAAATTTTCGCTCATCACGTTTGCTCCCACAATTTAAGATTTCATCCATAAATCAATGGTAATGGCGTTGAGTCAATGTTAATGTAATGTTGGTTCAACATCATGTTTGCACTCTCAGAAAATGAAACACAACAACTATAACTGACTTAAAGCCATACAGCCTGAAATCAACTGCAGATAACAGACACACATGTAACCATATACTGCTGTAGTCTGTGTTGTGTTGGAAATCAGTGAAGAACGACAGGAGAGCGTCGGACTGGGTTTGCATAGAGAATGTATTGAACCATCACCTCCTTACCGACCCTTTTTAATGTATTTTTAGAAACACTAGTTTAAACAAATGTATAACAGCCTTAAATGTATATTAACAGGAAAATCTTGTGAAATAAAACCATTTTAACCTCGTCACACACACACACAGCGTGATTTTAAGACTTCGATCTTTAGCTCATTCAAGGGCAAGCAGTGTTATGAATGAAAGCCGGTACAGCCTTTAATAAGCATCTGTACATTAAGTAGGTATGCTCTTGTGCTCACATCTGTCTGCTGTTAAAGAGACCAAGTGCATTGTTGTTGCTATTCAAATCACTACATACATGGCTTAACAATATTTCTCTGAGTTGAATATTAATATATTGTGTAAAAAAAAAAAACTTAGTCAAGTTAAATTTAAATCACAGTGAAGTTTATGCAATATGTACTGAAGAGAGAGTGCAGTGGTTCGCCAATAACAATTCGCTTGTGCATCTGTACATTGTAACGCTTCTTTAAACTAAGTGTTCATTCAGAGAGTAAAAACAAAAATGGAAAATGATTAAGATACATTTTAAATAATTATTAAACATTTCCTATTAGGTTACAACTTCACAAACACCAGTGTGTCCACAGAGAACAAGACTCTGACCTATCATCGTATGATAGAGGCGTTCCACTTGGCTGATGTCGAAAAGAGTAAACTGGGAGACCCACTCGATGAGAACATAACTGAGGTGAGTGCAACTCTTCTTATATATTGTCACAATGTCTGTTGTAATTTCTGTTCCTGTTTGTGTTTGGTTTATCTGTCAATTAGTTCAGTTCTGTCAATTAGTTAGTTCAGCCTTGTTTAAGATATTTGCAGGCTATAATAAGTTTTAAAGGGATAACAATTCGGGAGCCCAAAGGGTCAAAATTGGGAATTTTTGCACATTTGACTCAAACTCTAAACACATCAAAAAACATCCTCATTGTTTCCTGTCTCATCTACACATCTACATTTACATTTATTCATTCATTTTGCAGATGATTTTATCTAAGGCGACTTGAATGAGGAATAGAACAAGCGATTCACCAAGAAGAGGCAAACAAACACAAGAATAGTGCTAAAAACAAAACAAAGTAGTAGACATTTGCAGTAGCATAAGCTATGGTAGGGAGGGGTTAAAGGTTTTTTTTAATGATGATGAGGTTAAGTTCTCACGGAAGAGATGAGTTTTCATCTGTATTTTGAATGTTGTCAGGGATGCTGCATTCCAGTAGCCTGACAAGCAACAACTCTGACGTCATTATGTTAAGCCCACCCACTAACCAGTTAAAGCTATACACGATGTGACTGGCCTGACTAGAGTCTGTTTTTTCCAGCTCAAAAGCCAATGGAGAGTTGCTAGACGACACTGGCTGCAAAATAAAATTTGCTGCCTCTAAGGTGCGTCTATTTCATAGTTATGGAGCCTTCACGTGCTATGGTAATTATGGTAAATACCAAAATGCACATGAACACCCCCTCATGTGGTATTTTCCACTGGGCAGCTCGTAGAATATTTTGATGCACGAGTTGCCGAGATGAGATAACCTTTGACCTTTTCAAAATGGCGGAGAGCAACACAAGAGTCGTGAATGGTAAGCATTGTACACAACTAAACGTTTTTTTGCTACTGTTAGCGGATAGTTTTGTAGCCTATACAATGTTATGTCATTAACAATTGTAATATAATGCGTTAACACTCAGTGTCAGTTTTAAAAATACCGTTATGGTTTGGTGTTACCTACCCAGAGCAGATGCTAGCTAGCAGTCAATAGGAGCCTCCTAGTAATGAGCGGTCAGGCAATTTACTCACGTGAATGTATTTTGTCTGTAGTGTACATCTTTTCCCATTACTACAACAAAAGCACTTGAACACAACACACTGATAAATACTAGTTCACAAGTGGAAAATATCATCTTTTCCATAGCACGTGAAGGCTCCATCAATTCAGTTAATTGTCGAAGTTACTTGAGACACTGATGAGCACCTGCTGTTAACAAGCAGAATCACTAAAGGAAAGAGGAACGAGAAGAACAGAAAAAAAGATGAAATCAAGATAAAATACATTAAATCTTAGCATAAGATCTCAGCAGAGGAGGATTAAACAACTCCACAAACAGCTTCACTTATTACTAACCAGACTGACTTTATTTCTGACTGACATCAACAGATGATCTTATTTAAATGTTTGATTATTATATCTTTGTGATTTGACATCCATAAAATATGAAGGATTTTAATAAGTTTATGCTCTGAATCTATTGAACTTCTTAAACACCCAGGCACACACATGCATCAAGAATCGGCGTATGAATCTCAACAATGGTGACAATCAAAAGTTTCATGCTGCAATGCATGTTCAGCATAGTACAAAACAATCGTCCATGACTCCCAGCATGCATTGCAGCATGAATAAATTATGCAGCTTTCATTTTCTTTAATTTGTACTTTTTGCTTTTATTTTTGCTGTTGGTTTTGCGTTGACTTTTAGGAGCGTGTTTAGTGATGTTCAGATTTGATGTTATATTTTTTGTTGATTGTCACCATTGTGGAGATTCATTGGCTGATTCTTGATGTCTCTGTGTATCAAACTGTAAACACAGTGAAAATATTTATAAAGAATAATGAGTTTAAAAATAATTTTTCATAACTGATTATGTAGCACTGTTTGGTATTTTGCTGTAGTTTTCAGTGTTGTAATACTAATTAAGCTATTATATTTAAAAAAAAATATATATATATATATATTTAAAATATAATATTACATTAAGCTATTATATAAAATTTTGCTGGACCTCATGCTGCAGTGACACTGGGTTTGTGATGTGAAAATATTAGTGGAACAACATAATTGTTAGATTAAAATACCTCAGTGAATCAGTCTATTTCATGATGATTATAAAACCATCAACAGGTAACAATCATCACCTGATCTCATTTCACTATAGCTTTCTTTGCAGCTGCAAATGTGTTTGACAAACACACTGTCACAGCGGCCAAAAATGATAAAATAGGAGTTCAGAGCGCAACTAATGGAAACACTAATCACTCTTATGGTGACTTCAAATGAAACATTAGAGTTAAACCTCTGTTAATTCTCAATAAAAACTTCTGTAGACGTCTGACAGAAATAAAGTCAGTCTGGTTAGTAATAAGTGAAGCTGGTAATGCTGTTTGTGGAGTTGTTTAATCCTCCTCTGCTGAGATCTTCACAGATTTAATGTCTTCTTTTCTCTTCAGTTGATTTCATCTAAGACTGTGGCTGAAGTCAGTTGTAGTTCTTGTGTTTCTGCTCGTCTCTTTTTCTGTTCTCTTCTTTCTTTCAGTGATTCTGCTTGTTAAGGCTGAGATGACTCCATATTTAATATACACAGACTTTGTGGCTACGATAAGGTCCAGTTCTGGTTTAATTCTTTGCTCTTGGCTGACATGTGACATTGCTATGCAGAGGTGTAAAGTCCTAGCCTGACTACGTCAGACTTCGTACTTCCGCTCAATTTCAGTTTGCTTCTGTACTCAGTCTGAGATAGCGACCTATCTCCCCGTTTTCCTCCAGGCTTCAAAACAGCCGGCCAATCAATGAACAGAGGGCGGGCTGAGAGCCGTGACGTAGACACTGATTGTACCGTGGATGCGTAGATTTTTACTTCACATAATCTGCAAAAGTCGCGCACAGCCATGTTCACTCCGGTATTTCGCTCGATGGTTTTGTTTTCGCATCATACATGTGTTTACAGTGGAAGTTAACACACGCGCATAACACACGTCATAACCAAACTTTATGTGATTTGGCTTACGGGTAACCAATGATTTTAAACTTCAGACAAGCCCCCCACCCCCTGCGAGAAAGAAAACGCTTTTCAATTATGCCCTCACAGACTCTGTCTACGAAGCAAAGCGAAGTAGCAGAGTTTGGTATTACCAGGCTAATAAAGTCCAGGTTCAGAAAGTAAAAGTCCTCCTCAGTATTTTGTTCCAATCACCTGGATTTGCTAATTCAGCAGGAGAGAGAACTAATTAGTGAAATCAGATGACTGAGTTTATGGGTGGAATAAACATATGGCAGGACTTTCTGCTTTCTGACCCCTGGACTATACATCTTTATAAGTGGTGACATGACACACAAGATCTCAAGACACATGCAGCCAGTGACATCATACTCATGTGATTGGATCATGTTGTGATTGTCATGGTCAGAAGGTGAATAAACAATGTCAGAATTTTCAGTTTAGAGTCAACTTAAACTTTAAGCCGACTCACATACACAGGAGTAACTTATGTTATAACAGGCATTATTTTCTCTGAGCCTTTCACTGTTCCTATTTTCATGAATTTTGTCACAGATTGTTTTACAGATTGTCCAAAATATGACCTCAGACGACTTTGCTGACGGTATCAGGGCAAAGATTAATGATAGCATCAAACAAGTGAGCTACGGTTGCTCTAATGGGAGGGATGACTCTGGGACATCTCACCTGTCAGTCATTGATAAATATGGGAATGCAGTGGCAGTCACCAGCAGTATCAATGACGCGTAAGAGAAATATATATCAGTGTGTCTTAATCAGAGGTGGAAAGTCCAGATTCAGAAAGTAAACGTATTTTGTTCCAGTATTTTGTTCCAATCACCTGGATTTGCTAATTCAGACAGGAGAGAGAACTAATTAGTGAAATCAGCTGTGTGAGTTCATGGGTGGAATAAACATATCAGGACTTCTACTTTCTGACCCCTGGATTACCCACCTCTGCTGATAACGACGGAACTTGCGAACATTGGCTAACAATGCTTTTGGGAAACACACCCCAGATTAGTTCTTAAGACACAGTCTTAACAAAATGGCATTGTTCATGCAACTGGCACCTGAACTGGATCTGACTCACCCAGTTACAGTTTGTAAAACATAATATATCTTATAATTACAATATATAGGTCCAAAACTGCAGCTTCAGACAGCAGACTTCTCACTATACAATTTGTTTAACTGTTTTTTTTTTATATAAAACAAAAAATGTTTTTTTTTTTTTTTTTAGAATAATTTGCATAGTCAATCATCTGCAATCATCATGAGTTGGAGGGAATGGCTATGTGTCTTTCACAAACTGGTTGTATAGCATACACTACGAAAATAATGAAAGCATAAAGTCTTTAATTTATAATCCACATAGAGAAGGTGAAGGCAGCAACAACCATTAAACATTGACAAGACCGGACAACAAAGAACATAAACACAGTAACTTAAACACAAGAGACAAACAGAGGTAATTAATCAAACACAGCTGAATAGAATGATGAATCAAATCATAGCCATAGTAACTAATAATGAACCTGTCAGGCAGTGAGAAAACAAACTCAAACTCAACACAACTGTGACGGTCTCTCAGCAGGAGAGCATTAATAGATTCATCAACTGAACTCTAGTCCCACTGGCTCTGATAAAATCAAACATGATGGGAATTGTCATTGTATGTCAACTTCCTTCAGTACATCCTTGATATTATCAGAGCCAGTGCAACCGGTTCTCAAGGCCTTTTACTTACTAAAAAGCTCTTTGTTAAACAAAGCCTTGTCCTTAAGAATTTCTTTCTGGGATTCAACTAAAATGAAATGACTAATAAAATATGAAGCAGAGACTGAACTAAATTGTTTATTTAAAGTAGATAATTTTGACATCGCCTACAAAATCAAGTTGTTTCATAGCCAGTGGGACAAAGCCTTGAGAAATATTTATCAAACAATGCTGACAAGATTCACTCAAAATAGTAAAATACCACACTTTTTTCGTTAATTTGATTCAATTTAATTTAATTTAATTATAGTAATGAATTTTGATTCATTTAATTATATATTAAGAAGACCTCATTTAAAAGACAAAAACGTTAATGTACTTTTGGTGTCTATTTTTATGAAGCTCTGTTGCTTTGCTGTTTTTTTTTTTGTTTGTTGTTGTTGTTTTTATCATATTGTTGTCTGAATCTTTTTTGTGTTCTCACAGTTTTGGATCTAGGGTGATGTCAGACTCAACAGGCATTGTATTTAATAACCAAATGGATGATTTCATGGATCTTGATATGATGTGTGAGAGTGTAGAAAACAAAACAATAAAAAACAACTTAATTAAACCAGGTAAATAAATAAAACTGGCATGCCTTGAGTTACATAAACTTACTGTAAATGAGGCTATATTGTACTGTACACTACCTACTGCTGCATATAAATATAAATGTTCACATAAATACTAATTGTTTTGACAAGGTAAAAGGCCACTTTCATCAATGTGTCCCACAATAATATTGGACCAAGATAAAAAGGTCAAAATGGTGGTTGGAGGTGCAGGAGGGACAAATATCACCACCGCAGTTGCTCAGGTAACAAAAAACACTAACAAGAGTTTACATACTTTACATAACATGTCTACAGCACAGACCAGAAAGCAATTTGACATTTGATTATTCTGAATGATCATTCAGGACAATAAAAACATTTGCTTATATTGAATAGGTTGTGTTTAATAAATGAAGAAAAAGCTATTTTTCTTTTATCTAACAACCTTTTCCCCTCTCCTCTCCTCTCAGGTGATCATGAACTACCTGTTCTTTGGCTATGGCTTGGAGCAAGCTGTTACAGAACCCAGAGTTCAGATCAGGGGAAATGAGACATTTGTAGAAATCAAGGACTTAACTAAGTTTGAATTCTTAAAGGTTTGTCATCTCAATAAGATACACAAAGTCATAAAAGTGAGAAATATTCTAATTTTATCTCTGTGTTTATGAACTCAGGAAGTAATTAAAGGCTTGGAGCAGAAGAATCATGAAATAAAAAACCATTCTGAAATATCAGTGATCCAGGCGATTGTCCGAGAGGGGGAAACACTCTGTGCTGAATCTGAGAGGGAAGGCGGTTATCCTGCCGGATACTGAGCTCTGCTCCTGCGCTCATGCTGATGTTGTCAAACATGTGTTTGACTCCGCAAAACTGTCGTCTAGTGACAGATCAAGACTTGTTTGTTGGGGTGTTTTATGGGTGCCAATTAAACTTGAGCAGGAAATGTGCAAACAAGTATTCATAGTTTCAGCCATCCTGCATTACGATATCAAACTTTTTTATCAGTAGTATTCCAGCTTTTCCATTTTTATTTATCTTATTTGTTATCACTTGCATTATGAAATCTACTAAAAATATATATAAACTCAAAAAAATAAAAAAAATTTCCATGTTGTAAGCTTTAATTAAAAGAGTTTGATTGTTGTTAAGGAGTTGTTGCAAATCAATAAAGTATCCTGTCATCTTTAACTTTATAAAGTGTTGTTCTGCCAGTGTAACATTGGTGAGGGAAGCAATGGAAACAATACACAGCAAAATCCCCAGTGTTAAATTAACACTCCTCAGTGTACATATGTGTCCACACTACAGGGTGTTAAAAATTAACACTGAAGCAGTGTTGAAGTTAATGAGATAATTAAGTTAACACTGAAGCATCATCAAACACACATACAACATAATACAAAACTATATTATTACAGTATACTATGACATAATATAGGCCTATAAATGCAATATAAATTACCATACATTCATGTAATATATAGGTTAGCTACATCCTATTATGTAATACAAATATTTAATATTGATGTTAAAGATTGTATTTTGATGTTAAATTGTATTTTTATTTAGTTAATATATCAAACTTGAAGCCAATCTAAGTGGTAAATGTCTGTTGCCATGTTAATATTAAAATGAATGTAGTTTATTTTACAATGTTTTAACCTAATTTATTTATTATTTTATCTTATTTAAACATAATCATGATAGGTGCATTATAACTGTCGCGTCTCAGCAGTGACAGTATTTCACTCTCCACTTCCAATGTAGGCTATGTATCAATGTGCCCTTATAGCCTACCCTATGGGAGTTCGCACTGAACATGCACGGACTGGAATCTCACTCAGAGCACTGATGGGTGAAGGGAACACACATCGAGTCACCTAATATGTGAGAAAACAAAAGTAAAAGAAAAAACGGAAGAGACGCCAGTCCGGAGATATAAAACAAAAACCACGTGTATTTAACTCCGGGAGCCTGTTTAGGTGAGTTCAGATGTTTTAAAAAATTGTTTTTAAAAGTGGGTGGGGCAGGTCAGAGTTTGAGTTTTATTTGTCGACACAACTCATGTTTTGTCCTTATACTGTAGCCTAATGCATGTTGTTAGTAGCTGTTCTTATCAGTCAGTAAATATCAGCGTTTAATGCTATGGCGCTGGTGTTGAACTAGCGTGCTTGAGGAGACATGGGTTCTAATCCGCCCACGATTAGTTTATTATTATTTTCTCATTAAAACAAACAATGTTTGTTTTAATATTAGAAAATGTAGTTATTTGGTGAATGCAGGTAAAGTGGGCAACTTTTTGTGTAAACGTGTAATGTATATAAACTAGATGTTTGTTTTCCTTTCCTTTTCTATTAGATTCCATTAATTTTATAAGGCCCAGCTATAATATTTCAATTTGAATACAGTTCATATGATGTGTTATTTGCACCAATACAATTTATTTTTATATTTTTTTATTTTTTTGCATCATGCACTCCAGACAAATTTATTTTCAGGTACACTGGGCCGTCCTGGTTTACAAAAAAAGGTGCCTGTATCTAAATTAAGAATACATTAATTATTTACACATTATCAAACAAAGATATTCAATAAAATATTGAACCAACCCAAAATATGTAAAATTCATCAGTTCACTCAATACATGTGTAAAATTCTAAATAACTGATTGACATGAAATCTGAATATCAGAATATATACATTTTCTTTATTTTAGATGAACATTTTAAGCAGCCATGTTGATCTGTGTTATCAATGCAGAAACGTTTTCTAAAAACACCTGCAATTGCAATTGCAAAAAGAAAGTAACACAAAAAAGGGTCAAAGCTCAACTAAAGCAAACACTGATCTCCATTTTCAATAAATCATCAACATCTAAACCTCTGTTAATTCTTCTGTAGACGTCTGACAGAAATAAAGTCAGTCTGGTTAGTAATAAGTGAAGCTGGTAATGCTGTTTGTGGAGTTGTTTAATCCTCCTCTGCTGAGATCTTCACAGATTTAATGTCTTCTTTTCTCTTCAGTTGATTTCATCTAAGACTGTGGCTGAAGAAAGTTGTAGTTTGTGTTCTTATTTCTCTCTCTTTCAGTGCTTGTTCACAGCAGGCATTTGAAGGATTGAAAGAATGTTTCAGGAACATCACACTAACCTTTAAATAAAATTCTAGCAATCTTCTAGTAACATTTGTATGTTCTTGGAATGTTACAAATCAAGATCCTCTGTTAGCTGGGTTAATGCCTCTCATTCCTTCCTCATTCCTCATTTCTGTGCAACCTTATAAGTTAGAAATGAAAGTATTTTGTCATGTCTGTTATCTGCGGTCAAACACACCTATTGTTGTGAAGCATGTCGCCGTAAAGCAGCCCGCAGCCAGATTATTTTGATAGCGGCTGGTTCTGAAATAGATATGTCATGACAGCAACAGTTACTCACAATCACTTCATCTTTATTCATTTTGCCTTCAAAATAAAAGTATGAGAATGTTTTTGCAGCAATGTTTTATTTTGAGATGAATTGAGAGCTTTTAATTTGAAAAGTTCTGAAAGACATTCGAAAGAGCCTGTGGATCGCGTCGTTGCAGATAACCCTGCAAACAAGCCAGCACTGGCCCTTTACGGGCCCACTTAGGGCTAGCCTAAGGGCCCCCAGCGGGCTGCCAGCGCAGGGCCCATGAGAATTTGCTCATTGGCAAAACGTTGGCCCCTTAGCGCTGGCCCCGCACGGGCAGCCCTCACTTAGCCCCCAGAAAGCCCTCACTAAGCCCACACAGGGCCCGCACTATTAATTTACAACAATAAATCCGTTTCACTATAAATACTTTTCAGCTACTATAACTTATTTTATACATCTGAAATGAATGCAGTCACCACATAACTAATGTCTGTATTGTCAAAAAATGTACAGTAGTCAAAGGGATTTCAAATCAATGTATTTATTAATTACAAAATATAAAACATTCAATTCAGGTTAATACAGGTTAATAAAGCTAATTTAACACTCTGAAAGGGACTAAAAAATCTCTATACAAATATAAAATAATTCAAATAAACATAAAAAATACTGGTAACACTTTATAATAACGTTCAGTTGTAAGTCGTGTATAAGTGGTTAGTTAATGATGAACTAATCATTTACAAAACATTCATAAATGATTAGCAAGTGATATACTAACATTTTATGTATGTTTTGTAAATTCCATTACAAGTCATTTACAAGTGATTAGTAAATGATTAACTAATTATTTACAAAACATGAATATGCGTTCATAAATGATTAAAAAGTGATATGTTAATTATTGTATGTTTTGTAGATTAAGTTATAAGTCATTTACATTTGATTAGTTAATGATTAACTAATCATTTACAAAACATGACTATGCGTTTCATAAATGTTTAATAAATTATGTGTTTTTTTTGTATGTATGTAGCAATTAGAGGGTGCAGAAAGTGTTGTAAATGCCTTGTATACACGTACAGATCATTTGTAACAGGTAAGTAAGTGTTCAACACAATGTGTAAATGCATGAATAAATCATTTACAACACTTTCTGCATCCCCTAATCTTAAGTGTACACTATTCATCACTTGTAAATGTGTTACACATCATTCATAGATTACCACTTCAAGACTCAATAAGGCATAAGATCAACAAATCTTATCTACGAATGATGTGTAACACATTTTCCAAGTGATGAATAGTGTACACTTTAGATTAGGGGATGCAGAGAGTGTTGTAAATTATTTATTTATGCGTTTACACATCATCTATAACAGGTGTTGAACACTGTAGTGTGTACTGCAGTGTAAGTGCTGACTGGTGAGGGTATAGACAGCTGTCTTCTGTAGTGTGTAGTGTAGTGTGCACTGCAGTATATTCTCTGACACACATGGAGTCTTTAACCACTGTGCACCTGATGTGAGCAAAACATACAAAAAAAGGTGGCTCGCTGGAGGAGGGTGGCTCACTGGTGGAGGGTGGCTCGCTGGTGGAGGGATGGCTCGCTGGTGGAGGGGTGGCTCGCTTGTGGAGGGGTGGCTCGCTGGTGGAGGGGTGGCTCGCTGGTGGAGGGGTGGCTCGCTGGTGGAGGGATGGCTCGCTGGTGGAGGGTGGCTCGCTGGTGGAGGGGTGGCTCGCTGGTGGAGGGTGGCTCGCTGGTGGAGGGGTGGCTCGCTGGTGGAGGGGTGGCTCACTGGTGGAGGGTGGCTCGCTGGTGGAGGGGTGGCTCGCTGGTGGAGGGGTGGCTCGCTGGTGGAGGGTGGCTCGCTGGTGGAGGGGTGGCTCGCTGGTGGAGGGGTGGCTCGCTGGTGGAGGGGTGGCTCGCTGGTGGAGGGTGGCTCGCTGGTGGAGGGTGGCTCGCTGGTGGAGGGTGGCTCGCTGGTGGAGGGGTGGCTCGCTGGTGGAGGGGTGGCTCGCTGGTGGATGGTGGCTCGCTGGTGGAGGGTGGCTCGCTGGAGGTGGGTGAAATCAAATTAAATCAACAGTGCTTTATTTTTTTTCAGCTACCTTAGGTGTATTTAACAGTAGAATTCAAGTACAAAATTAAATGAACAAATATAACAATAAAACACTAGATATGTTAATTATTGTATGTATGTTTTGTAGATTAAGTTATAAGTCATTTACATTTGATTAGTTAATGATTAACTAATCATTTACAAAACATGACTATGCGTTTCATAAATGTTTAATAAATTATGTGTTTTTTTTGTATGTATGTAGCAATTAGAGGGTGCAGAAAGTGTTGTAAATGCCTTGTATACACGTACAGATCATTTGTAACAGGTAAGTAAGTGTTCAACACAATGTGTAAATGCATGAATAAATCATTTACAACACTTTCTGCATCCCCTAATCTTAAGTGTACACTATTCATCACTTGTAAATGTGTTACACATCATTCATAGATTACCACTTCAAGACTCAATAAGGCATAAGATCAACAAATCTTATCTACGAATGATGTGTAACACATTTTCCAAGTGATGAATAGTGTACACTTTAGATTAGGGGATGCAGAGAGTGTTGTAAATTATTTATTTATGCGTTTACACATCATCTATAACAGGTGTTGAACACTGTAGTGTGTACTGCAGTGTAAGTGCTGACTGGTGAGGGTATAGACAGCTGTCTTCTGTAGTGTGTAGTGTAGTGTGCACTGCAGTATATTCTCTGACACACATGGAGTCTTTAACCACTGTGCACCTGATGTGAGCAAAACATACAAAAAAAGGTGGCTCGCTGGAGGAGGGTGGCTCACTGGTGGAGGGTGGCTCGCTGGTGGAGGGATGGCTCGCTGGTGGAGGGTGGCTCGCTGGTGGAGGGATGGCTCGCTGGTGGAGGGTGGATTGTGCCATGAATGTGAACATATGTTGTCTGTGAATTTTTTTATATAATCTTTCGTGTGAAGAATGCTACAATTTAGCGGGTAGAAGTTTGATATGGTTAGACTTTGTGTGAGAGCACTTTGTGGACTACAACTCTTCGCTGCTTTCGACGCGTTTGAAACGTCAACACCACTCGCACTCGGACACTAGCTCACGGATCCCGCTAAACATGGCTGTGTCTGTGGAAAAGGAGTTTCCCCACTGTGTATGGGGAACTGAGGTTACGATAGTAACCCAGTAGTTTTCTCTCAAATGTTTACTTTCACTATACATCTCCCATAACCAACTGAATGCACTGTAGCACGATACTACCCAGACAGCAAACTGACTACGAAACGCATCCGCCGCGGAGGTACAGTGAACTCCGGAACGGATCCAGAAAGCGGATCCGAAACTGCGTCCACTTGCACACCGCGCCGGATCCGCCGCGGTGGCGGATCGCGGATCCGGTCCGACACCGCTGCGGTCCCTTTGCGTATCCGTACATAAATGGGTATGGCGAGCGGATAATGCCTTTTCTAAGTCTACCCTGAAGAAGGCGAAGGAGCAGTCTACCCTTCCGTCGCCGTCAGTCCGTGTCTATTTTTGAATGGGATTGATAGAGACGTCAGACGACAGACCGGCGGCGACGTCACGGCGGCGTCACAGTAGTAACGTATACCTTACGGCGACGTGGCGACGGCGTACGTGAGAAATGTATAAAAAATCATAACGTCTGAACCAGGCACGTCGCCTAATAAGACGCCTGATACACACGTCGTCCCTCAGTACGTCGCCTAATAAGACGCCTGATACACACGTCGTCCCAATCTAATGTTATTTTTCCGATGTTGATAACGAAAAGTGAATAGCATGAGTAAGATTGGATTTGCAATAGGCTATATCGGGAGACATGATTTTTGTTTTGTTTTGTAGGAAGCTTTTCTTTAAAGTGAATTTTTGTTTAATATTAAAGCCTCTTAATTTTAAATTTGTCATCACCCAATTGCTTGGATTTAATAAAAAAAGAAGCGAATATTCCATAAACAGGCTCTAACTTGTTGGTCTTTCTACAGCAGTGTTTCAATAAATGGTCTATCTTTTCTAGACAGAAAAGTTAACAACAAAGTAATAAAAATCTTTTATTTGCAAAATCTATCCCTGCCTCCAGATACAAATGGTCCCCCTTGTATGAAAATATTAATTGGAATAGAGCATGGAGTAACCCACATACATTTTTAATTACAAACAAATTAAAAGAAATATAATTTATTACCCCTGTAACAAGATTATCTCTAAATTTATAGCCTACCGTAGACGAAAAATGCAGCTTTTGCTTTATGGAAACGGAAACGTTAGACCATTTATTCTATAATTGCTCACATAGCTCTTCTCTGTGGAATGATATAGCCAATGTTTCATTAATGGCAACAACAATGTTTCAACAACTTGGCTCAAACATAGCCTACATTTATCTAATTTTGATATCTTCTTTTACTTTTCTGACTCAAATTTCTCTGTACAATATATAGTCGACTTAATCATTTTGCTTGGAAAATTCTTTATTCTTAAATCGAAGTTTATGAAAAACTACGGTGACGCATTGCTGCCACATACATATAATTTTTTCCACTCAATTATGTCGTAATAACGAGATCTTATGTCGTTTTAACGACATATTTTTCTCGTAATAACGAGATCTTATTTCATTAAAACGACACATTTTCTTGGCCTTATAAGGACGTGTGTAGTCATGTACAAAATATGCCTTTATCCACATAAAATTGATAGCCAATCATGTCTTTATCATACGTTCAAAAAGCTGAAGAAATAGCAGCCCCCAACGGACATTCATGTTAAAAGATAAAATTCTGTACACACCTTATTAATAGCAGATGAGCCCAGAATACGAACATTGTGTTTAATTCATAGACTGTAAAAAATAGGTTTAATTGCATATTAGGCTAAGCATAAAGAAAAAGCTTAATGTGGCTTAATAGGCTACTTCAGTGATAAAGATCAAATGCTGTACACACCTTATTAATAAACCATACTATCCTACAGAAAAGCAGATGAGCCCAGAATATGAACGCAATGCATTTAATTACACGTTAAGCGTTTTCCGATAGAAACCCTTTATTATAAAGAAAATAAAGGTGGCTCTTAACGTGGCTTTCTATGGGAGGATGGCATTGCGGTGCACAGCAAATCCTTTAAATGGTACTCAATGCAAAACAAAAATGAAAAATAAAAGTAGCCAATAAAATAAACAAATTATTGTGGCATTAATTAGCCCACAAACAATATTTATTTTAAAGACTAAACGAATTTGTTTAAAGAAAAAAAAACAGCATTGGGCGTTTATCTGTAGAGTGTTTCAGCCGCCCTTTTCAAACTGGCGCAATAAAATGCAACAGAATTTGATTTGTTAAACATGAAGGACTTATCAGTCTGGCATGGCCGCTCGCTCTAACGTTAACCTAGATAAATGTTCGCTATTATTAAGCGCATATCCGAGTGTTTGTGCGGAGTGTGGAGCGCGCACTGCATGGCACACATGGACGCGCCGGTGCCATCACTCGCATTTTCCTATCAACAGTGGAAACAACTTAAATACTCCATTTCTGGTCATACAGAAAAGAATAATACATCAGTCGCAACTTTATTTGTGTAAACTCTCAACAACAAGAAAACGTTGTGCTTTTGTAAAAGAAAAGAAAACGAACGCGCTTTCATGATCTCTGTGAATTGGAGCGCATCTAAAAAATGAACCGAAAAACAGTTAGCCTCACAGACATGAGAAATATAACTAGCCTATCTATATAAAGTTTATAAATAAAATAAAAATGTCCACCAACGAAAGCAAATACGGTAGGCTGCCATCTGATTATGTGATCCTGTCCTTATGAAAGGCGCATTCATTAGCCTACTTTTGCCGGTGCTTTGCGGCAAGTTTTATGCGCTTGAGCGCGGAATAGCCATAGGCTATATACACCCAGGATTGAATATAAACGTGCGATTAGTCCTAATTGCTTAAATAAATTACTACTAGTCTAGAAAAATCCTTTAGTCTATGGCAACTCTAATCAATAGCCTACATTTAATATTTGACATTATTTAATTATTAATTTTATCCAGCTCTTTACATTAATTTAGTTGAGTTAGCATAATTAGTTCATGAACAAATAAAATAATAAAATAAAGTTTAAATTATACCGGTAACATTTCTATATAGCATTGCTTATTCCACCACACAAAGGACTGTTTATAAGGTGACAATCCGTTATACATGTGAAGATTGTATATGGCTGTATCTTGAAGATTTTTGTATTGTATCTTCTGTTATAAAGATGAAGATTGACATTTCGTTAATTAAACAAAATAAGAACACAATGTTGTAAAAAATAAACAACTTAGGCTATGTTCTGTTAGATGTGTTTTGACTACTTTTTGTTTAATTATCTCTAGGTAATGAAGATATAGCCTATTAACAAAAATAAATCTTAGGCTAGGCTATATATAATTAATATATTATATAAAAAAACTTATAGGCCTATATAAAATATATTTTTAAAAAGGGCCTCATTGATTCATTTTGCCTGATTGGGGGCTGTTACTATTTGCATAAGCTTTTTGAACGTAGAAGTGTGAAAAAGGATAGGCTGTCAATTTTATGTGGATTATAAAGGCAAAAAAAAAAAGATGTCGTGACATCTCATTATTACGAGAAAAATATGTCGTTTTAACGACATAAGATCACGTTATTACGAGAAAAGATGACGTTAAAACGACATAAGATCTCGTTATTACAACATAATTGAGGGGAAACAATAATATGTATGTGGCAGCAGCTATGCGTCACCGTAGTACTGCTCTTGATGTAAAGTGTAACAATTATCGTCAGTTATCCTCTTGCGCCCTCTGTTGGCATTTGTACATAATATACATATGTTCATTGTTTATATATTTCTTCATGTATTTTAATAGTGTTGTTAAATAAAATAAAATAATTAATTACTTTTAATACCCTACTTTATTTGAACCAATTATATTGCCTCATTTGTAATTATGTATTTAAGTCATACTAAAGGCTATTGTTCACTTCAGATCTATCTTTATGACCAAAAAATATATAGCCTAAATAAATAGTCGACACTGACAGCCCTAGTCTTGAACATTTGACCATGAACCTACATTGTTTTGCATTTTGTGACTAAACGACTATTTCCCTCTTATATTTTTTCATTGTTGATTTCTTGAAAATAATAGGCTATTAAAATACTTTCTTGTCACCTTCTCCTGTAAACAATATCGTGAATAGTTTCATTTTGTGTATTCGCCCATTATGGTCAACTGTGTAAATTAAAATTATTACCACCTTCAAAAGTAAAAACTCAGACTGACACATTCCAGAATATTATGTTTATAGATTACAATTAATGAATTTATCTGTTCAACTTTAAAGTTGTTGTTAATAATTGTGCAAAAAGTTGTGACTTTGATGGTGTATAATTTGCATAGCCCTCATATCCAGTAGAAAGTGAGTGAATTATTTAAAAAAAAAAAAAAAAAACTATGTTCGTAAACCATTCAGAGATGACATTAATGACATAGCCTACACAACTTTGTATACAATACAAAATTTGTATCAATGATATTTTCAATGTCATCAGAATACAAGAAAAGAATGATTGATTAGAAAGATAACAAAGGAAAGATAAGAAAAGCTAGGGGGGGGGGAAATAGATATTATTTTATTGTGATGCGACGTTGGAGTCATGCTGTGGTGAGACGTTGGTGTCACGCGTCTGTGATGCGACGTGCTGTGGTGAGACGTTGGAGTCACGCGTCAGTGGTGCGACGTGCTGTGATGCGACGTTGGAGTCACGCGTTGGTTTCACCCGTCTGTGGTGCGGCGTACCCCTTCTGTCACGTAAAAGTACACGACTGTAGACTTCGGTAAGTTATCCGTGGCATTATCCACTCGCCATAAATGGGTACATCCGCCCCGGCTTCGCTTTGGATCCGCGAATGAGCCGCATATCCGCTCCGGGTCCGTTTTGGACCCGGTCATATGCCCGGCCCGGGTCCGTTTTGGACCCGTTCATAAAATTCCGTCTACAATGCCACTTTTTTCCCCACACTTGATTATCTGGCCAAAACTATAGCTACAGATATATTTAAAATCTAATGGTGGACGAACATTAGATAGACTGGACTGCTCTATAAAAGCTTGAATAGTTATTAATGTATGTGCCTTTGAATAAAACATGAATCATTAAACATTAATAATTTTTAGCCAACTAACAATAACAAAATAGGTTATTACAGACTATAAATGTATTTACTAATTTTTTAAATAGTTTTATTCATGTATACATTGAATAGACATTACAGAAAAAAATGAAATCAACCATGAATTGTACCAAGAACATCATTTTATTTAGTGAAAAACATTACACTAAAATGATAAAGTATTTTTTTTCACTACTGTTGGGTCAAGGTTTGCTGACAGGGGCTCCGGCTCCTTGAGCTTCCCCTATCTGATGCCAGGTTGAACCACCGGATTACATGTTTTGTAATGTCGTCATCGGTGGCGGCACAGGAGACATGGCTCTTTCTCACACCACCTGTAATACATAAGCAGATTTTCATTACATGTCATGAAATCACATTGAAGCTACCAGGTTGTTGTTTTTTAGAGGATAGACATAATTCTTTTTTTAACTTAAAATAATGTCAAGTCGTAACAGGGTGAAAGGCACTTCTGCCTCCGCTTTGCGGTCCTTTATCTGCTATAACCACGCTATGTAAGATTGCCAGATCGGGTCGCGTTTCTGTAGTTCTAATGAGACATAAGAAAACTACAGACTTTAATAGACTCCCTAAAGAATTTGGCACAAACACAAACAGAAGCTCAACTAAAATGATTAAGTGATTATAATTTTAACCATTATACAGCGTGACAAAAAAAAAAAAAGTTTTCCTTGAATAAAACTTGAATGCCCATAAGTTTAGTTGACTAAAAAAAGAACTAAACAAAAACAGGATAAGGTTGACTAAATATGATAAAAGTTAAATAGTAAATTTGACACAGGACTAAGCATGCATAAAAATAAAAAAGCTGACAAAATAAACTCTATTCGAGTCTTGTATCTAATGAGGTATTGCTCACCAGAGCAGGCAATACTGTCTGATCCACATCCCCCCCCCCCCCCCCGCCAGGTAGGTCTGTAGACTCTGCTTGCAGAAGGGGTTTGCTCTTCTGCTGGTCTCTGTGAACAGTGAGGCGAAGAAATGGGTGGAGGTGGAGCAGCTGTGCCGCTACTTAGGATAAAAGGTGGTGGTGTGATAACAGGAGCTGATGGTTGTGTTAAAAGTTTGCCTCTCTTTTTATGAGCATCTTCCTCCTCGCTCTCATCAGAGTCTCCCAAGAAATGACTATAAATTAGGGTGGAAAAAAACAAGCAGTAAACATCTTATTAATTACTCTTATTAATAATAATAATAAATGTAAAGCCTTCCTGTAGTTCAAACAGTAGAGTGTTGGCGCTTGCAATGCTAAGGTCATGGGTTCAATTCCCAGGGGAAGCAAGAACTGATAGGAATGTAAATGTGTACCTTAAAATGCAATGTAAGTTGCTCTGGATAAAAACGTCTGCCAAATGCATAAATGTAAATGTAATTACATAAACATTTTCACTGGCCTAAGAACTTAAATTGTAAATCAATGTAATTGGTTGAGAATAGTTTCTCTGAGAAACCAGAAAACATACTGTCCATTTAACTCTATTTCAGCTGGCTTTACGTGTGGTGGTTGTCGGGTTCATCATATCCTAACACTAAATTATGTTTTTGAGAAAATATAGAGGCCAAAAAGTTAATGTAAAATATAAAGGATAATATACGTATACTAACATCGGCTTTGGCCTTCTTTTTGGCCGAATCTCCTCCTCTTCCTCTTCAGACTGTAAATCTGATGTGTTGCAATTTAGAGCTTTCTTCAAGAGTTGTTGTGCCACAAAGTAGTCATCTAAAAAATAAATAGCCTACATGTTAAACTTCAGTAGACCTTCAAATTAATAGAGTAGAACTATAGACAACAGAACAATATGAGAATGTAATTAAAAGGATTTTCTTCCCATATAACATATTGGCAAAATACTTTGATATTTGCTTACAAAAGCCATTTAGATTATTTAAAAAGAAAATAGCATACCACATGACTCTGGCATCATATTTTTTCCAGTCAGGTCCAGGTTCCTTAGAATTTTTCACTGCCCCGTTCACTCTCTCATCACTTTTGTAGTTTGGCCAATAGGTAACTCCATCACTGTACCAATTTTGTGGCACCAAACATCCTTAAACGAGAAGGAAGTAACAAACAGCACCAGATAAATTTAACTTCCTGTTTCAAGAACAGGTCAGTATGTCTACCTTGGGTTATTTCACCAAGTGTATGGTGTAATTGCATATGGGTCACTTTTAAATTAAAAAAGCTGGTCCAAAAAATAAAAGAAATTCAGATATGGTCAACAAATCAGAATTGGGCATCAAGACCTGCAGTATAAATGTGGCCTTACTGAACTCAATTGAATCAACAATGAACTGTCAACTTACAGTGAAGTTGCTGAAGAACTTACTGTCTTAAGGTGGAGCTGGAGACAGGTACAGTTTTTCTATTCATTTTATCTAAAAGAAACGTAACAGAAACACAAAATACACATTTCAACTAGTGAGTTGTGGAAAATAACCAAAATTTTGAGTGTTTTCAAAAATAATTATACAGCAGGGCTCGACAATAAGGACTGCCTGATGGCCCGGGGCCAGCGTGAAAGATACTTGGGCCAGTTGCAGGAACTTTAACCTGCCCCATTGGGCCAGTGCTGCATCTTCAAGTTGATAATTTGCAAATTTTTAAGCCTTGACAATTGAAATGCTGTAGTGTGGATCAGTGTCAGTATTTGACAACATATCTGGCTAAATCAAGTTAGAACAGTATTAAATCTTACTTTACTCTGATGTCAGGAAAAGATGAAACTCCAAAATAAGACTGGTGGCACTTGAACAAACTGTGAACTGTAAGCTGCAACAGAACACACACACATGATATGATATGAAATAATTATCTGAAACAACATTACATGGGGAGGTGGTGGAGAATATATTTGTCATGATGTAAACAAAAATGGACTCAAACTAACCAAACCAGTACAGTATTAAATGCTGTAGTGTGGACCAGTGTCAGTATTTGACAACAAATCCAGTTGGAACAGTATTAAATCTTACTTACTCTGATGTCAGGAAAAGATGAAACTCCAAAATAAGACTGGTGGCACTTGAACAAACTGTAAGCTGCAACAGAACACACACACACACACACACACACACACACACACACACACACACACACAGTATCATATAATATTAATTATTTTTTTGAAACAACATTACATGGGGAGGTGGAACTGTCAAAATGTAAACAAAAATGGACATGTTATACCAGAAATTCAGTGAAAAACGTAAGTTGGGTAACTTTAGGCCTAACATGATAATATTGCCTGACATTTTAACGTTACTGGAGGGGAGAAAATACGCGATCAGGGTGTGATAAAAATCCGGACAGCTAACGTTAATTAAATCACCTAACCTCCCAGACAGAAAGAATATACCATCCAAATAGCTTTTTACTCAAAGTTATTAATTATCAAATACATTTTTACTCAAATCTACGCTAATGACAATTTGCTAACTTCGTTTGCCACAATCATTTCAGAAATAAAATCATCGGTATGTTGAACGGTATGAACGGTAATGTTTTACAGCTAAGTAACTGTACAAATAAAGCATATTTGAACCATTCTTACCGTGTTCCGTGCTTGTCGACCTGCCGGTTAGCTTTTCCACAGAGCGGAGAATGATTCTGTGACGATGGCGACAGTTGAAATTAGGCGCGTTTGGTCAGCGGGTCCGCCCAGCGTCTGTAGCGAGTCCGCGAGGTGACAGTGCGTTAGGGGGCGGGGCACATGTTAAGGCGCGTCCGAAGTGCGGATCCGTATGTGATCCGTTCTGGGTCCGCCGATTAAAACCGCAGGCGGGGCCGATCCTGGAGGCGGGGCTGATCCTGTTAGCGCAGCGAAAACGAATCTGACAGTCAGGCGGATCTGGCGGCTTGAGGGCGGGTCCGCCACGGACTCCTTTGCTGTGTGGGTACCATCTTCAAAAGCAGATCGTGGAGCCATTTAATCGTCCACGTTCAAAATTCGTGTGCTCAGAGCAGCCGTTAGACGAACGTAGTTATAACTAACGAACTTTTTTTCCTTAGACTTTAGCAGTTTACTGTGACAATCTGACGTGGTAACATACAGAATTGTAAACGGGGTGAAAAGGACAATATTTAGCCTATATAAGCTAACTAACGTTAGTTTATTGACAACCTAACGTTAGCTCGTTGTCGTTCGACAAAAACATAACTTATGGTCTGGATTAACGTTAACAAAAAAAAACAATAGGTAACGTTACTGAAAATACAATAATAGCAGAACACACACACTGACTATGGCAAATATTTACTGTTAAAGATAATACTCAATTTACAATTAAAACTCACCTCAGAGTCAGGAGCTTTCCACTGTGAAGGCAGAAACAACCGTTAGGAAGGCGGAAAGTGACGACTGCAGCCTGTCTGTAGCGCGATGACGTTGATTAATCAAAAAGTTGATGTTCGACGCATGCGCGGAATTGGATACTTTTAACACGCATGTATTAATCTTTTATTTCATGTAATTTAAAGTGTAATGCCGAGTTAAGGATAGAAAAATAGATACTTAAATAGATATTTCATTAGATAAATTATATTAATTATTATTAATTATTAAATGCAGGAAGGTTTCTTCAAGCATCTTGTTCACAGTTTTTTTCAGTTTCTTCATGTTATCAGACTCGATGATGGTGAGATCAGATCATACCGGCTGTTGTCAGATTCGTTGTGCATACACAAATCTCACTGGATTATTACAATTAATGGCAAAAAGAATGTTTGGAAAAGAAATAACCGACTTAAAACCATTTTTTTTTTTAGTTAATGTAAACATAAATGTATATATTCAATGCTATATATATATATATATATATATATATATATATATATATATATATGCATTGAATGCTACAATTAATTCTTATAAGTTAATAACAAAAGATAGCCTATAAATTACATGAAAAATAGCACTCCAAAGAGCGCTCAATCTCTATCTCGGCAGACATTTTCCTTCTAAATATTAAAAAAATGAGTGTATAGCCTAAAGTTAAACTTATGATCTCCAATGTTGTTTTGAGTGTTGTAGACAATGGTGTGAAAAGCAACTATAATGAATAAACATTTATTTGACTTGACTGAGGTGTTATTAGTCATGTGAACTAGTCTTTTCTTTCAATTTAATTTCATTTTTATTGTTGAAAATGTTTAGCTATATTAGAATGATATAAATGGCATTAGGCCTATACGTCTATGGGAAATTGTATAAAAACAGACAAAAAAGAAGAGAAAAGTTTAATTTAAACTTTAAAATTAAAATTTAATTTAAACTCAACGAACTCTGCCAGAGTGATGGATATCATAATAACTAGTAATAACTTTTGACCTTCTCAAATAAATTAAAAGCCTATTGTTTTATTCCTGATATGCAGGATTCAAAATGAAAGTAGGTTGGTAGATTTTTTTTTTAAATTACGAGGCAGCCAGATTTTTACCACCAATTGCATGGTACACTGTTAATTTTGGATTACATTACAAACATCATATCCAGTAAAAGTAATAGGCTTTTTAAAGTAAGATTTGTTCTTAGAGTTTTTAAGGGATCATGTGTTGTCTTGTAGACACAATCCAATGCAAATAATGGATTTTTACTCTGCTGAGCAGAGTTATAAATGGAAGGTCTTATTGAATTTGACATTCAATTTTAAAAAGCAGCCAAAACGTAATGAAAGTGGGCTACCTAAACAAAACCTGCATGGGCCCAAAGGTACAAAAGCTGCTCTGGGCCCGAACGGGCTGGCCCACAATGGGCCACCATGGGCTTAATGTGGGCAGCCCGCTAGTGTGGGCTGCTCACAGTTAGCCCGCGGTGAGCCCAAAGCTGTGGGCCTCGCCTGGGCAAGCCCACACTGGGCCTGTTTAGGTTTGGTGTGGGCTGGCCCTAGCCCACTGTGCCCGCAAAAAGCCAGCATGGGCCCCGCAGGGGCATGTTTGCAGGGAAGACACACCGGCCGGCTTTGCATTGACAAAACTAGGTAGATTAACGCATATTGTCTTTCCATTCTTCTTTGTAGGCATATGCCCTATTTTCACTGTCAACTTTACTCTTTAGACTCTTTGATAGTGCCATTTTCTCTTATGTTAACATCACCCTGCCTGCACATGACGTAATAGTGTACCTCCACCACGCAAACAATAATAATAATAATAAAAAAAAAAACGTTTAGTACGTGAGGATGCCAAGGAATAATTCTGAGTGTAAAAGGCTATGTCAAATAATTGTGTTATAAGCAAATTAAAATGATACACATTTATTATTCACAATATGGATAGAGGAAATAAGACAGGCTAGTTCGTTAAGAGCATGACTCAAACATGCCATTAATGGGCTTATTCAAGTCCTCTTTTATTTTCTTAATGTTATGTTTATCCATTCCGCATCTTCCACATATGTGTGTTTTAGCAAGGCGGTCTCTGTTGCAAGTTGGTGCATGAAGATACTTGCCAGGTTACCTGTCACTACTTTATTAATTTATCCAGTGTAAAACCCAGACACCGCCACACAAATGTGGCTTTTTGTTAATGACTGTCCTACTACAGGATTTAACACAGAGTAACATCTCACTACCAGTTACATAACAGTCTGTCACAGGCAATTCTAGTTGCATTTTTCATCAATTCATTTCTTAAATTATCATTTGACTATGTTCTGGCCCGCCATCTAGTGGCGAAAATGTTTTTTTTTGGCCTGATGCTGAACGTACTTGCTGACCCTGACACATTCCTCTGTCTATCTGAGCATTATGTAGATGGTGTAACATCACTAAACACCAGAACGACAATTAATGAATAAGTTGCTTTCAAACATATGGTTAATTACATCTCAGAGTTAATGAGACAGTCTTGTGAGTTCGTATGGCAATGTCAGAGGTTTCTGCCCCACAGTGTCGGTGCAAAAATACTATTTAAAATTACTTTTGAAAAATACTTAATAATTAAAATCTTCATATTATATGTCTTTCTGTTAATACAGCACAGTGAAGAAAAACGTCTTGTGGTCTCCCAGTCATTTGTATCATGGAAAGTTAAGCATTATGTAAAAAAAAATAAAAATAATGCCCTTATCATGATGCCTTTATCTTTGAAAATATGTGCATTTCATAATGAATTCAGGCGAACTCAGTGTCGACTCATTTTCCGCTTATTCTTTTTTTTTTGTGTGTGAATTGAACTCTGTGTAAAGGATTGTGGGTGATTGGAGGACGTGAAGGATACACATGATGCATATATCCTTCAAAACAGGCTGAATGATGGACGCAAAATGCCTTCCAAGGCTCCTTCAAACTGAGACGGCTTTAGTAGGATATCCTTCTGATTGAGAAACACACTGAAGTGCCAGTGCAGAAGGAAAACATATGATGAAAGCACACAGTGTTTAGGGTAATAATCAGATTTTAGTTTGCCATCTGCAAGCAGGAGGTGTTTGACCTCAGAAACTAGTTTAAGAGCAATGGAGCTTAAAAAGTACTGTTTTAATCCATGAATCTGAGAGATGAAACATGATTGTTTCCAGTGTTACTGTAAATTTGTTTTTATTGTCCTTTTGAAGATAATTAACAGATAAAGGCCTTAAACAAGAGAACGGGAAGGGGAACACACCTCCAAAATGCATCACTGTGAGGAGAGAGAGGAGGACAGTAAGGAGAAAGAAGAGTGTGGTGCAGGACCCAGCTGTGTGTCAATGAGGAGTGATCAGTCCATGCACAACCCCATTACTTTCACCTCTGACCTCAGGTACAGTACGATACCAATGAATGCATTTGGCAATTGCTTTCAAAACAATTTACAGTACATTCAAGCTACACAGCACAACATGTTGGGACAACAGATTGATAGACAAACATTTGTCTATCAATAGGTCAAAATTTGAAAAAGCTGAATACAGTTGTTTTCATATTGTTTTAAAGCAGCTTCACAGAAGACTATGCCTTATTGTCTTAAAGGGATAGTTCACTTTGAAATTAATTTTTGGTATGTTTTAGCTTACCTCAAAGGCATCCAAGATGTAGGTGTCTTTGTTTCCGCAGTAGTTTCAATTTTTATATTTTTAGGTCAAACCGTTCTTGTCTGTCAGTCATATAATGCAGGTCTATGGTCACTGTCTCAAAACAGCATGCACAAAGTCCAAATTAAACAATTCCCCATCGTCCAAATTAAACAATTCCCCATCGTAAGTACACATTGATGGCTTAAGACACGAAACGAGCGGTTTGTGTGAGAAAACGAACAGTATTTATATAGTTTTTGTCCTCTTGTAAACACACACACCCAAATGATCAGAGGACGCGGGTGCTTCGGTCTGCGCAAGCGCCGGAAAGCGCCGGAAAAGGTCAGAGGGCGCGGGTGCTTCGGTCTGCGCAAGCGCCGGAAAGCGACGGAAAAGGTCAGAGGGCGCGGGCGCTTCGATCTGCGCAAGCGCCGGAAATTATCTCTCGCGCGTGTACGTCACTCATTGTTTACACAGAACAGAGATTGTAGGTAAGACGGCTAATCGAAATGGTTCTAATTTGGTTCGAAATGGTTCTAATAAATACAACCTGTCCCAAAGAACATAGCGCAACAGACAAAACCGTCTAAGGAAGACACAGTTTCAAAGCATTTGTCACGATTCTCAAATTAGTTTTTACAGACTGACAACAGTGTAAGTTGTCTTTACAAAGTAATGGTAATACATTACATATTCCATGGTGGTTTTCTTTAGTGGTGTGTGTGTGATCATTGATGTTGCCTTGTACAATAGCGTCGATTTGTCTGTTCAGTGACTGAATGATGTGTATTTACCTAAAATTGTGCAAGGTAAATTGTTGAATTGAGGAATTTTTTTGTAGGTTATTTATTGAAAATTACACCGCTTTTGTTGTCATTTTTCTTGTATTTATTAGGCCTTTATTTAAATTTTCTCTTTGATTTACTACTATATTTTTGTTTGATTCCCTTATTGCTGAAAAATATTGTTCATTTGTGAATGTGCAGCTAAAGAAAATTAAACTTACAATCCTTGCTTTTATGTAAAGTGTCATTACTTTTTATTCTAAATATTTATATATAAATATGAAGATATTATAAATACAGATTGTTTATTGACGCCAATTACAATGCAAATGTAGTTGCAATTTGTTTTTATTTTAGAAATTAAAAGAAAACTTCACTTTACAGTATAATGACAACAAGCAGCACTTTCAGAAAGTCCAGAATGCATATCAATGATAAATTCCTTTAAAATAGGGAAAAAGCTTATATTATAAGTGAACAATTATTAAAAAATATATAGAATGTTGTAAACAAATTATAACAGTACAATACAAGTTTCTACAACATTGCAAATGCATTGTCTGCCTCTGTGAAGCCAACATAACGTCCGGAGGGGGATGGATATTTATCGCGAATGACTTTCACCACACAAGAGGGTAAAACTTTTCTATTTCTTCTGCCCAGATGTTCCCCCTTCAGCATCCACTCCAAAACCACACGATACGCCACCAATCTGCACTGTCTGAAATATAATGCAGTAATTATAATTAATTAATTGGTTTATAATGCACCCTTATAATCGTTACGATAATAGTAAAAATACAACACAATACTCACTCTATTGACAGCGTACCATTGGGTCCCTCTGGCCTTGGACGTCGCCTCCAGTTTATACGTGGCAAACTAAACACAACGTGCAAAACGCTGCGGCTCAACAGCGGAGAAAACTCGGGATCTTCAGTCAGGCAGGTGTATGACGGGGTACTGTCAATGTCCTCGTCGTCGTCTTGTAGCTGTGGCATTGCTATGTTCCATTCGTGACAACATATGCTCTCTACTTCTGTTGGCATCTCACAACACTTGCTACAAGAACACCACCAATTTTGCAGAGATCTAGCTGTCTCTCTGAGGCTTGAAGACGTGCTGCTGCAGCGGATGCTTCCTCTATCGCTCTGAGTTCTTGATCGGTGTACTCTGGTTCAAATAAATATGGTTGTGTAAAAAATTCAACGTTGTCTGTTGATATATCGAAATCGTCTTCCATTGCCATTTCCTGTACGTCTAAATATGTTTAGATCTTCACAGTGAAAGGTAAGGCTTCCGAAATCTCTGTGTAAACAATGAGTGACGTACACGCGCGAGAGATCATTTCCGGCGCTTGCGCAGATCGAAGCGCCCGCGCCCTCTGACCTTTTCCGGCGCTTTCCGGCGCTTGCGCAGACCGAAGCACCCGCGTCCTCTGATCATTTGGGTGTGTGTGTTTACAAGAGGACAAAAACTATATAAATACTGTTCGTTTTCTCACACAAACCGCTCGTTTCGTGTCTTAAGCCATCAATGTGTACTTACGATGGGGAATTGTTTAATTTGGACGATGGGGAATTGTTTAATTTGGACTTTGTGCATGCTGTTTTGAGACAGTGACCATAGACCTGCATTATATGACTGACAGACAAGAACGGTTTGACCTAAAAATATCAAAATTGAAACTACTCCGGGAAAAAAGACACCTACATCTTGGATGCCTTTGAGGTAAGCTAAAACATACTAAAAATTAATTTCAAAGTGAACTATCCCTTTAAATGTAATGCCTTGATGCAGTGTATCTTAACTCCAGTCCTGGGACCCACCTCCCAGAATGTTTAAGATGTCTTACAAATTAAAACACCCTTTTCAGCTCATCAGCTTGAGTAAAACATATTAGGAGGTGGGTGCCAATGACTGCAATTGAGAAACACTGCCTAATTGTGTGCCTATAGTATGCTTAATGTCTCCAGTGAACAGCCAAATGTAATTGTGGCAGAGAAAAAAACTCTTTAAGAGCCTATTTATAAATAGTATGTATACATTTGGTATCAATATTTGTAAGCAAGCATTCCAACAGATAGGAAAATAATTAAATTATAAGGATGGTGGTCCATGTACATTTTTCGACTTAAAATTTAAAGTAGAAAAATGAGAAAATGGCTAATTTATAATATAATTATATATATTTTATATATTTAAAAAAAATGAAGAAAAAGAAAATGAGAATTTGGCTTCTTAAAGCGTTTGTTACAAATAACCTCTTTTTTTTAATCCAACAACTGGACTAAGGAATGCTTTGACATAAATCACACTGGGCAGGGCCCAGAAAGGGTTTTCTCCTCTATAGGCATGGTTGTGACAACCTGCTTTCCAGGAAAAATATTAGCTGATTATTTCAGAAAATATGAATGCACCCACACTACTCATCAGCCTACTTTTTTGGCACACTACTGGTTTTATTTAGCTGTCCAACTATCAAAATCTGTGTCTGTGTGTCAAAGCTGCATGACCCACTGGACAGCACAGAGCGGATTATATTTTATGTTACAGCAAAGTGCAGAAAGTACCAATTTAAGTGTAAATATGAAGCACTCATAACTTCTATTTTACTTCACACCAATTTAAAAAAATAATAATAATAATCCTGAATGCTGATTAAGTAGCCTAACATCTTTGTTTGGATTGTTGAATGTGTGTTGATTGTGTTTGGATTGCAGAACTATGCAGTTGTTGCCTTTATTTTCACATGGTTACAGTTAATGTTTTCATTTAAGGCCAGTTTTATGTAGTTTCAAGTTCAACCAAATTTAAAAACAAAAGTGATGCTGATGCTAAATGTCAGTACCATCTTTGTTTGTATTGAATGTGCTTACTGTGCAGTTATTGCCGTTAATTTCAGATGGTTAAAGTTTTTATTTTCAATAGCCAAAACCCAGTTTGGTCTGGTTAAAGCAGGGCTCAGTAGTTTCGGGAGCTCCCCCCACAGCTTCGGAATAGATATTTGACAACACTGTTGTAAAAACTTCTTTTGGCCGTAAAGCAATTGTTTACATCGCGAGACCTGATATCACGCGATACTTCCTGACGCAGCGGCCGGCGGCCTGCCGGCTCAAAGTTGCAAGTGCGTATTTTCCGCTCACGGGCACCAGGGGGGTGTGAAACGACCACCATTCAACCCGAAATAAGTATAACCATTCCATATATAACCAATGACTCCGAAGCTGTTCAGTTAAGGTCAAAAAGTTACTTAGATCACCTTTAAATACCAAATAAACATCTTGTTTATGAATACTTTCATTCTTTCTTGTTTGTTGCTTAAAGAAAGAATAAAACAGAATTCGGAATCGGACAGTTTGCTTGTAAAAAACGGTATCCGAATTGGCCATTAAAAATCATGATCGGTTCATCACTAATTATAATGTTATGTGAACTTTTTAATGCATAAATGTTGTTGATGTTGTGTCTTTTGTATGTTGTGATCAGATCTGTGCCGTCCTCTACATCCTACAATCAGACCCATATCAGGCAGGACAAAACTGAAGAAGTCCTGCAGACACACACACTGGAGACTGGATACCTGCAGAGAGTCAAAGATCAGCACAAAACCAGCATGAAGAACAAGTATGAGAGACTATTTGAGGGAATTAAACTACAGGGGAATCAAACCCTCCTGAACAGGATCTACACACAGCTCAATGTCATAGAGGGAGAGAGAGAAGGAGTGAATGAAGAACATGAGGTTTTACAGATGGAGAAAACAGCCAGAACACAACACTCACAAGACACTCCAATAAACTGCAATGACATATTTAAAGCCTCACCTGAACCAGGATGTGAGGAGAAAGACCTGATCAAGACTGTTCTTACTAAAGGCATCGCTGGAATCGGAAAAACCGTCTCTGTGCAGAAGTTCATTCTGGACTGGGCAGAGGGAAAAGCCAATCAGGATATAGATTTCATATTTGTGCTTCCATTTCGAGAGCTGAACTTGATCCGAGATCATCAGTACAGTCTTCACAAACTTATGCTGGATTTTCATCCTGAACTTCAAGATCTGGACTCAAAGATTTATGAGGAGTGTAAAGTTGTGTTCATCTTGGATGGTCTGGATGAAAGCAGAATTACACTGATGTTTTCAGACATTCAGAAAGTTTCTGATGTGACTGAGACTTCATCAGTGGGTGTGTTGATGTCAAACCTTGTGAAAGGAGATCTGCTTCCCTCTGCTCTCATCTGGATCACCTCCAGACCAGCAGCAGCCAATCAGATCCCCTCGAAATACATCAAACGTCTGACAGAAATTCAGGGATTCAATGAGCCTCAGAAGGAGGAATATTTCAGGAAGAGGATCAGTGATGAGCATCAAGCCAGCAGAATCATCTCACACATCAGAAGAGCAAGAAGCCTCCACATCATGTGCCACATACCCGTCTTCTGCTGGATCTCATCCACGGTGCTTCAAACGCTCCTGAAAAAAGATCTGGGTGCAGAAATCCCTCAAACTCTGACTGAAATGTATATCCACTTCCTGCTGATTCAGATCAACATGAGGAATCAGAAATATGAGGAGAGAGATCCAGAGAAAATCCTGCAGTCCAACAGAGAAGTGATTGTGAAACTTGCTGAAGTGGCTTTCAAACAGCTGATGAAGGGCAATGTGATGTTCTATGAGGAGGACCTGAGAGAGAGTGGCATAGATGTCACTGATGTTTCAGTGCATTATGGGATTTGCACTGTGATCTCTAAGGAAGAATCTGTTATTCATCAGAGGAAAGTCTACAGCTTTATTCATCTGAGTTTTCAGGAGTGTCTCGCTGCTTTCTATGCATTTTATCATTATGCTATCGAAATTTTTGATAAGTTGCAATTTTGTGATGTGATGCATAATCTGCATAGGGATGCAACTGATAAAGCTCTTAAGAGTAAGAATGGACATTTTGATCTGTTCCTGCGGTTTCTGTTGGGCATCTCACTGGAGTCCAATCAGAGACTCTTACATGATCTTCTGACACACACAGAGAACAGCTCAGTGAGCATCAAGAGAACCACAGAGTACATTAAAGAGAAAATCAATGATGGACATGGAATCTCCACTGAAAGATCCATCAATCTGTTCCTCTGTCTGCTGGAAGTGAAAGATCAGACTCTGTCCAGAGAGATTCAGGAGTTTGTGAAATCAGACAAACACTCAGAGAAGAAACTCTCTGCTGCTCACTGCTCAACAATCGCCTACATGCTTCAAATGTCAGAGGAGCTGCTGGAAGAGCTGGACCTCAAGAAATACAACATATCAGATGAGGGTAGAAGAAGACTGATACCAGCTGTGATCAACTGCACAAAAGCTCTGTATGTGTTTAATTTTGTCTTAATGTCTTAAACTGTGTCTTAATCTTTTTTTTGAAGGTCTTTTGCAAAAAAAAAAAAAAAAAAAAAAGATAGAAATACAGTTGAAGAATGAGATAAAAAATTAAATTTTCATGTGTTTTAATCTTTTTCAGTCTTGCTGGCTGTAATCTCAGTAGTCAGTCATGTGAGGTTGTGTCATCAGCTCTTCAGTCCACAAATTGTTTCCTGAGAGAGCTGGACCTAAGTAACAATGACATACATGATTCAGGAGTGAAGCTGCTCTCTGATGGACTGAATAGTCCAAACTGTCAGCTGGAGATACTAAGGTGTGTTAGAACATATAAGGGATAATGTAGAGTCAGACAGCTGATCATAATGTTGATGTGTGTTTGTAGATGATCTGACTGTGTGTGTGTTTGTCTGTAGGTTGTCTGGCTGTATGGTGACAGAGGTAGGCTGTGGTTATGTGTCTTCGGCTCTGAGTTCAAACCCCTCACACCTGAGAGAGCTGGATCTGAGCTACAATCACCCAGGAGAATCAGGAGGCCAGCTGCTCAACGACAAACTGAAGGATCCAACATGCTCACTGAAGATTCTCAAGTATGTTTAGACGTTATGACTCATATGTGTGTCTGTATGTGATTAGGGGTCACCTAAGAGGGATCTTTGGTTAAGAAATTGCAACTGAACTTTTTTATGATCTCCACAAATCTCAGATAAGTGAAAACAGTGAGCAGTTGTTCTAAAAAACTGAGGGTGTAAAACTAGAGAACTGTTACTTTGATACCAAATTACTACAACCCATATATTTTTAAAGTCCTACTAGGATTCAAGAGAGCTTAGTTTTAAGGGGTTAAATTCTATCACAATTTGCAGTACTTATTTAAAACTTTATTGTGCCATTTTGTTTGCAATGTTTGATTGCAATGTTTTGTTGTCTATGCTGACCTGCACATAGGATTTATTCTGTGCTATACTGTCTCTGGTCTGGAGCACACTGGTTCACGTGACACAGATGCAAAATTAGAGGCTGTATTCACAAAAAAAAAAAAAAAAAAAAAAAATCTTAAGGCTAATAGTTGCTCTTAATGCAAAAAAATTGGAGCAACTGTTAAAACCTAGGGGCATGTTGCTCCTAATATTAGGAATGGTACATTTTCATCTAGGAGTAATTCAACAAGCATTAAATGCTAAAATTAGCTCCTAAACCCAGGACAGCTTAAGGCAGTCTCACACCACATGACAGGATTTTGCTGTTGCAGACAGATTTTGTCATGGACAGAAGGTCTATGACCAAACCCCTGGATCATCGCCAACAAGGTCTTGAGGTTTATGTACCTTATTTACCTCATCTATGTTGTGTATGATTGCTGCTATGCTAAGAATAAGACAGATGACAAGGAACCTTGTTCTGTAGTGAGAGCACCACAGCAATTCAGGTAGTTTCACAGTCCTGTAGTTTGAGCTTTCCTTTAGAAGTATTTGCACCTGTTCAGAACACTCCTTTGAGACTTGGCTGAAGATACAAATGCAGTATTTATTTAGGGTAATCCAAAAAGTAGTCAAAAGCAGGCAAATGTCCAAACATACTGAGATCAAGATAATCCAGACAGGGTAAAATACAAACAACCAGGCCTTAAGAACCTTCCCACATATCATGTAATTTTTGTTTGTTTGTTTTTGTGTATGTTTTTGTCTCTGTATAGTTTGGACCATGGAGGATATTCCAGGATCACACCAGGGCTGAGAAAATGTAGGTCCTCACACACACACACACACACACACACACACACACACACACACACACACAATATTTATTATAAACAGCCACTGCTATAAACTCTATTAATTTTATTATACTCATACTGCAGTATTGCAGGGTTTGTGATGTGAAAACATTAATGGAACACTATTGTTAGATTTTAAAAACATCAGTGAATCAAGCTACATCATTATGATTATAAAACCATCAACAGGAAACCATCATCACCTGATCTCATTTCACTTTAGATTTCTTTGCTGCTGCAAATGTGTTTGACAAACAAACTGTCACAGCTGCCAAAAAAAAGACAAAAGATATAATAAGAGTTAAGAGCCCAACTAATGGAAACACTAATCACTGTTATGGTGACTTTAAATGAAACACATTAGAGTTAAACCTCTGTTAATTCTCAATAAAAACTTCTGTAGACGTCTGACAGAAATAAAGTCAGTCTGGTTAGTAATAAGTGAAGCTGGTAATGTTGTTTGTGGAGTTGTTTAATCCTCCTCTGCTGAGATCTTCACAGATTTAATGTCTTCTTTTCTCTTCAGTTGATTTCATCTAAGGCTGTGTCTGAAGTCAGTTGTAGTTCTTGTGTTTCTGCTCGTCTCTTTTTCTGTTCTCTTCTTTCCTTCAGTGATTTTGCTTGTTAACAGGCTTATTAAGGCTGGGATGACTCCATATTTAATAAACACATATTTTATGGCTCAGATAAGGTCCAGTTCTGCTTTATTTATTTGCTCTTGGCTGACATGTGGCATTGCTATGGCCTGCTTGTGGCCCAGATCTGGCAAACAGGAGTGAGCCACCCAATGGCCATCATTCAATGCTGCATGTGGGCCAGATCATCTTTCCATGTGTGCCAGATGTGGGTCGTATCTGGGTCATCAAAATGTTGCTATGTGGGATGTTCTGATCTCTCTTTTTGTGTTCAGATGCCTGTCATCTCACATTGGATCCAAACACAGCACACACTCAACTCATTCTGTCTGAGGAGAACAAAAAAACAACATGTGTGAAAGATCATCAGCCGTATCCTGATCATCCAGAGAGATTTGAGCTCCAGGAGCAGGTTTTGTGTCGAGAGAGTCTGACTGGACGTTGTTACTATGAGGTTAAATGGAGTGGCTCGGGTCATGTAGCAGTGGCATATAAAGAAATCTGCAGGAAAAGTGGGATTGACTGTTGGTTTGGACTGAATGATATGTCCTGGAGTCTGTACTGTTCTGATATGAATTACACAGTCTGGTTCAATAATAAAAGCACTGATGTATCTGGCCCTTCAGCCCGCTCTAATAGAGTAGGAGTGTATGTGGACGTGTTGGCCGGCACTCTGTCCTTCTACAGCGTCTCTGACACACACACACTCACACACATACACACATTCAACACCAGATTCACTGAACCACTCTATGCTGGATTTGGGGTTTATCCCGAATCTTCAGTGTCTCTGTGTCAGATTTAACAACCTCCTGCGAGAAACCACTGAGACACATTTCAACCTTTTTTCATAAAAAAAGTAATTACAATTTTATATCTTGTCAATGCAATATTCTCACAATTGTGACATCAATTAATAGCCTTTTTTTTTTTTTTTTTTTACTATTTTTTGACATTGTGAGCTTTACTCACAATGCATGAGGTTGCTTTGTGAAAAACAAGTCATATTGTAATATAAATTTGCAGTGTGAGATATAATGTTACAATTATGAGAAGTATTTGCAATTCCGAGATTTAAATTCACATTGTAAGAAATTGTCATAATGTCAGTCTGTTTTGATTTCTGTTCTTATTTGTGTTTGGTTTATCTGTCAATTAGTTCAGTCTTGTCTTCCTTCGCCCCCCTGTCGGCTTGTTCCTATAGTTTCTAAATGATTGTTAGTTCAATTCAGGTGTGTATTGTTAATTTACTCTTCAGTTCTGTCTATTTAAACCCTGTGTTCTGTCATGTTCTTTGTCAGTTCTTATCATTGTTTTAAGTTGGTTGTTCTGTTCCTTGTAAGATTTGGATTTTGTTCAATAAAAGATTGCTGCACTTAGATCTTATTTCTTCCACATGCTGCAACCAAATTGTAATGGATATAAAGTCACAATTACCACAGCAAGGTTTCCCTTCAATGAGCTAAGGAGTATTTTCAACTTTCACAAGTGAAAATAAGAGATGGGATCGTACAGATTTTCTGTCATATTCCTAATGTTACCAATATAGAATTATACTGTTAAATATATTGAGGTGAATTAACACAAAATTGTTCATATCTGCATAACTGGTATAGCTGTCTATTTGTGAATGTTTTCCCTTTAATTGAGTCTTGATGTCTTATTTCCAGATTTTGCTCTTATTCTTCCCTTTGCAACATAATTTCATGAAAAAGGTAGGGTTCATTTGAGCTCTCGACAGTCTTCATCTTTATTTTAATATATCCATTCAACAGAATTGGTTTAAAGTCAGAGTTGGAAACATATTGATGTCAAATGTCTTTTTCCACAAATGTTCAAATGTTCACAAATGTGAAAAGTGTATAATATCGAGGTACACATTTCTAGTAATTGTGAAGTTAATTCTCATGTTGTTTTTTTTAGAAAGTTTTAGAATATTTGTCCTCTCCCCAAATTTGTCACTACCGAAACACAATAATACATAATTTAATTAACAAGAAGGCTTATATTGAACTATTAAGATTTTGTTTTCATCTACCTTATAAATATATTTTTTGCTATTTTACTATCACATGTAAATCAATAACAATTACAATATTTACAATATTTGTTAATAAAAAGTGTAATTTATGAGATTTGTTGTATTCTGAATCTGATCTTTCTGTGTAAAAGGCATAAGTTTCAAAGGATTCATTAGTTTGAATATACATTGAACCAAACTCTAAAATAACATTATCCACTGCAAAAAGAGATGTGTCAAAAAACAACACATGTGACTGTGTAGATAGCATTTTGACACGTTGTGTAGATTTTAGCACACAATGTGTGTTAAAATGTAACTCTGGATAGAATAGCACTGGGTGGAGGCCAGTTTGTGTTTATGAAAAAAATTATAGGTATATTTTATATGGTATCCCATAAAATACTCTAAAATAAATAAAGCAATACATTCAAATAAATAAATTAAATCTTAATTCATGAAAATTTAAAGATTAACGGGTGTTTTTTTGCAGCCAATCACATCATGCCTCTTTTTCAATGTCTTTTTCAAATGCTGCTTTCACTTGTTATTAATAACCAGATTAACTTTATTTCTGTCAGACTCTACAGAAGCTCTTATTGAGAATTAACAGGTTTTGGTGTTGACGATTCATTGAATGTTACATTTAAAGTAACCAGAATCGTGATTAGTGTCAGCTTTATTTGGGCTCTTGACCCTTGACTCTTTTTTACGAGAGGTTCTCTCGTACTGCGTAATATCTTACGCTATGGGGAAATCTCTTTTCCGCGAGATACTGAAGCCAAAAATTATCATTAATTTTGGAATAATGTAAAACGTGTTACGGCAGCATGCAGACATAGGTGAGACAGCTCGCGCGCCTATTAGCTGCCCTGCGGCAACGCACCAGCCTATCGAAAGGCCCCATCGTGACGGCAGCTCCAATATATTATAAATATAATTGAGTCACTCAATTGACCACTGAGTCACGTCTCGCCAAAATGGGCGTGGCCTTGGGCTATAAATATAGCTTCGACAGGCTGGTTTAGCTGTTTTTTCATCGCCGGAGCGAACCAGAGCGTGTTGCAGGCATGGCAAAGATACGCAGTACTCGTTCCCTCTTCTAGAGAGAACCGAGGTTACGTTAGTAACCGAGTATGTTCTCTTACGAGAGGTTCTCTCGTACTGCGTAATATCTTATGCTATGGGGAACACAGTGTAAAACGCTGTGCATGCTGAGATCCAATACCAAAGTCCCAAGGGCAAGTGCCCGGGGCTCATATAGTACATGATCATCAGGGACTCACAGAGAGTCCAGGAAGAAGGGCTAGAATAGCATCATTCCTGTAATAAACAGCATCCTATAAGGAGCAATTATGTTGATAGTGTTCCACACAGCCAGGGCGAACAAACTCGGCCTGGTCTGATGAATATTATGGGTCTTACACACTGCCCATAGAGCTGCGTGATCGATCAGCACGCGTTTGCTCAAGCAGTTTCAGTACACATATACACTCTTTAATGGACATATGCACGTTTAACCACAATTTTACAACGTAGGCCTATTATTCCATGAATTACTTCTACTTATATTAAGTTGCTCAAGCAAGTGGTAAAATATTTAACCATGTACTTATATTAAAATGGCAAACATTTTAAATTAAAATTAAAACTTAAAATGGACAAAAACAGCCGACTCCCATGCCTTTTCTTTTGCATTTAAATTTTAATACAATAAATCTTGCATGTCACAAAGAACTTGTTTTTCCACCTCCACATGGATTTAAGCTGTGAAATTTCATCAAACAATGGCAAGAGTTTATAGTAAAAGAGCCAACAAACACACCTCTGATGTTAATGTCTTTTGTTCCACAGAGCACTTGTGCACTGTTTCACTTTACACCGCAGAAAGTCTTATTTCACTTTACCAGATGTTATGGACGCAACATCATTACCCAGCCAACATTTGTATGTGGGGCCCATATGGGTATGAAATGGGCTGAAAAATGGGCCCCATGTAGGATTATCCGCGGGGTCCATAATGGCCCCATGTTAATTGCCCAGATGGATTTCATGTAGGATTGCACTTTGTACTCGATGGGACCCAAGTGGGCAACATGCACAAGACCCATCTTGGTCCCAGCTTTAACCCAGTCGACATTTGTATGTGGGGCCCATGTGGGTTTGAAATGGGCTGAAAAATGGGCTGTGTATGGGATTGTTTGCGGGTTCCATAATGGCCCCATGCCAACTGCCCACATGTATTTCATATAGGATGGCACTTATAAACAGGTGGGCCCCAACTGGTCTTCATGCACAAGACCTTCATGCTGAAGACACAACTCTTCCACAAACACCACAACCAAAGATGTTTAGCAAAACAAACTCTTCTCTCTATTAAGTTTTTGCACTTTTACTTTTGCTCTTGCTTCTGTGTTAAATTTCAGCTTTAAAGGTGCAGTGTGTAATTTTTAGTTTTCAAACCCCTTTATCTAAACCTCTCTACATAACCGCCGGACCTGCCTCCATGTCTGTAGTTTTTCAACACTTTTCACTCATGTTTGTAGTTCTAACCGTATCCTCGTCCAACGCGCGATGGGTTGTGGGCAATATTAGCCGTTACAGTGCGCATCGATCTGCACTTCGGATTCTGACCGGAGATAGTAGACCATCCGGGTATCTTTGGAACACTCATTTCAACATACTACTAATTCTACTACTAAGACGTACTAATTCTATTTTTGAATACTATTTAGGACGGATAGTATGCGAATTGGGACGCACCGATTCTGATGTTTCTGTTCCTCCATAGTGCAATAAACAGATGCACAATAATGAAATATGAAATAAAAACAAAAATACAGTTTACTATAATAATAATAATGGCTATTGACCATTTTATTAAAAGTGAAATCAATACAACTCAAACGCAGTTTCACAGACACTCAATATCAGAATAACAGTCACGACTACATCAGAGGTTTGGTGTCCCAGATCGCCCTAATTCACATCGTAAGAAACAGGATGTTTTCAGTTTATTATAGCAATGAGAAAATAATGACAATTTTACATTTTACTTCTAACAAGTTCATATGAAGATCAGATGGCAGTTTTTAAAAGACAGAAACCACAATCAGAAATTATACATTCACAGAATGATTTACTAAAATAATAGAATCAAAAGCAAAACACGACTGGATTCAACTAATACATTTCCTCATATCAGATCATTCCAGTTGTTCCCATGGTCTTTTGTAGGATTCAGCTCAATGCAGTCCTCATTTCCAAGGTTATTCGCCTCACCTTTTTACCAAAACCCGAATAAAGTGTGTCAGATTTTCAGTTATTCAGGACCCCAGATGTTCAATGAAAGTTTGTATCCATTCAGCAAACAACAAATGAGGAGCTTTACAAAATATTCATCATAAAAGAGCCAACAATATTCACAGCACCAGCCCAGCTAACAGGGAATGATTTCATAACATTGGCATTGTGACATTGTGAGTTAGTTTATTTAGAGTGAACACTGTGAATCTGACTGCAGTGCAGTCAGATTCACCGTGTTCACTCTAAATAAACTCACTCACATGGCTGTGCACTTGTAATGACAAATCAAGGATGTTAAAGCAGGCTAAACGCAGGTTTAAAACCTGCCCCATTGAAGTCAACAGGGTGCAAATTTTAAAAAGAGGATAACACGGTGTAGGCACCACCGATTTTTGTCGTTGTTCTCTGTACTGACAGCACTCCAAATTTACAAAAAAAATAGCTCAATGTTAAAATTGACCGGAGTTCTCCTTTAAGGATCAATACATTTCTGGCTTAAAGTCAGACGCTTCACAGTAAAATCCCCTGTGTTTCATTAACAGCGCACAGCGTGAGCATTAGTATTGACACCTGAAGTTAATGTTTAAAATCACTAAAGGAAAGAGGAACAAACATTTGAAGTCACCATTGTGCTGATCAGTGTTTCCTGTATTTGGGTTCTTGAACCTTGACAGTTTTATTAGTTTTTTTTTCCCTCTTGCTCCAGTATCAGCGTGTACAGAGACACAATTAGGCTACTGTGAGATAAACATGAGACAAAATAACATCAGATGATGATGACTGAAAATGTATGGTGACTTCATCAGGTGGTGGTCTGATTCACTGATTTTTTATCAATGCTGAAATACCTGCAATTGCAAAAAAAACAAACAAAAAAAAAAGAAACGCCAAGTGGCCGACTGGAGCAAACACAATGTTCAAACAAAACATTTTTGACTAAACATCAACATCTAAACCTCTGTTAATTCTCAAAAAGAACACCTGTAGACGTCTGACAGAAATAAAGTCAGTCTGGTTAGTAATAAGTGAAGCTGGTAATGCTGTTTGTGGAGTTGTTTAATCCTCCTCTGCTAAGATCTTCAGAAATTTAATGTCTTCTTTTCTTTTCAGTTGATTTAATCTAAGACTGTGGCTGAAGTCAGTTGTAGTTTTTTTTTTTTTTTTTTTTTTTCTGTTCTTGTTTCTCTTTCCTTCAGTGATTCTGGTTGTTTACAGCAGAAGTTCAAATGTTTGAAATAATGTTTCAGGAACATCTAACTAACCTTTAAATAACACTCTATTAACATTCACAAAACTTGACATTTTATGTTCTTGGAATGTTACAAATCAGCGTTCTCAGAATGTTAAGTTTTTGATAAAAATGAAGTTGAAGAATGTTTCAAGAACATCATCAAGAACTTAAAGAAAACTGGACATTTTAACGTTCCATAACAAAAACCTGACTGTTTGGAAAATGTTCTTAGAACACACAATTTTTAGCTGGGACAAAAAATAAAAGTTTTTTATTTTATTTTATTAAAGTGGTTGTTGTTGTGATTGTGTTTATAACCCAGTCAACACATTGATCTCACAGTGATCTCTCCTTATGATCACAATGTGAGTTCACAGTGAGCTAAAAGTGTAACCTCACAACGCACTCACTGTGTGCTCATATTATGGCCACAATGAGAGTAACCCTGTAATGTTCCAATAAAGCAACTTAGTTTCTCAAAGTCTTAGCTTTATTAACATTAAGCTTTCGACAGTAACTTACATGCAAACACACAATGTGACTACTCTTAGAAACTGTTGACTAGCGTTCTTCTTTGGATGTCTGCAACTTAACTCCTAGCAAACACTCCGTCGCCACCTAATGGACTAAAGACGCATTGCCTATAACAACAATATAAACTGTTTTATATCACATCACCCTTCCTTATGAGTTACTTAACAAATGTAACATTGAACTGTGAAATTACAATAGTCAGAAAACAACATTTGTTTTACGTTTTTTTTTTTCATGAATGTCTTTCTTTATCTTGCAAAGTCCTTGAATCTCTTAGGAGTTGTGACAATTCGTCCAGACCTTGTTTGCACTCTTTTTGGTGAACTAACTGTAGTGTGACTGGAATCAGACTCCGGTAGATCAGTTCCTGGTTGTTCATACTGCACTGTACTGTCTGGGACGTTATCAGGCTCAGTTGCAAGTTGATTTTGACCATGAACTTCATTTTTCCTCTGAGTTTGTTGAACTGAAGTAGATGCTGGTTCAGTGTCACTGACTGTAGGCATCAGGTGTCGACGATTTCGTCGAAGTACTCCAGTTTCAGATTGGACGAGGTAAGACCGTGGTGATTCACACTTTCTGAAAATAGTTCCGGATCTTATCCAACCTCTTTCAGCATCCAGCTTGACTGCAACAGAAGTTCCAGGTGGAATCTCAGGTAATTTTCTAACACAAGTTCCAGGTGGAATCTCAGGTAATGTTCTAACACCGTTTCTTTTGTTGTAATACTTCCTGTAGGTCCTTTTTGCCTTTTGATCAGCCTTTCTCACTTGCCGCAGATCAGGCCATTCAGGTCGCAGGTGAGACTCCAATGTGGGGACTGTAGTTCTTATTTGTCTTCCCATCATCAGCTGTGCTGGACTTAGCCTGTAGCTTGAATGGGTGTAGCTCTGTAGCTCATCAAAGCTGTGAATGGGTCAGACTGCTTCAGGATCCTTTTAGCTGTTTGCACAGCCCTTTCAGCTTCTCCATTTGACTGGGCATAATAAGGGCTCAAAGTAATGTGCTGAAAATCATAGTCTCTAGTGAAGTCTTTGAAAGCACTTCCACTAAACTGTGGGCCGTTGTCAGTAAAGAGAACATTGGGACAGCCCCATCGTGCAAACATGTTCTTTAAGCAAGCACGTGTTGTTTCACCTGACAAGTTTTGAAGGTGAGCAATGTCAATATATCTTGAAAAATAGTCCACGACTACCAAGTAGTGTTGCTTATTCACCTCGCAGATATCAGCACCGATTCTCTCCCATGGACGGTCTGGCAGTGAAGTGGTTAAAAGTGGCTCCTTCCTTTGGGTAAGTCTTGATTCCAGACAGTCCTTGCAGCTGTTAACTAGCTGCTGAATTTCCTGACTTAAGCCTGGCCACCACACACTACATCGGGCTCTCTCTCTACATTTCACAATGCCTTGGTGACCGCTGTGCAATCTTTGCATTATGTCAGACCTCATATTTTGGGGTATTATGATCCTGTCATCATAAAGCAGTAGATCCTGGAAAATTGACAAATGATGGCGTGCACTGTAGTATGATTTCAAGGCTTGAGGGACATTTGCTGCATACCTGGGCCAGCCATCAGTCACATAATGCCTCACCTTTTGTAGCTCAAAATCCATCTCTGTCTCTCTTTTCACAGATTCCAGCTTTGTGGGAGAAATTGTGGGCCATGCACCACTGACTGCATTCTCATAGGCTTCCACTTCTTGGACTAATTCAGAGACCACTGATGAAATGGTTGGCTGAGGGTGTCGTGAAAGCGTATCAGCGACCACCAGTTGTTTACCAGGTACATATTGTGCGACAGGATTGTAACGCATCATCCACAGCAACAGCCTTTGACATCTCAGCGGAACTGAATCAAGATCCGTTGCGTTGATCAGTGGAATCAGTGGCTTATGGTCGGTTTGCAGGATGTAACTTTCCAATCCATACAGAAACCGTGAGAATTTTTCACAGGACCACACGGCCGCCAGACACTCTTTTTCGATCTGGGCGTACCTTTTTTCAGCATCGGTCAGCACCCTGGAACAGTAAGCCACTGGTTTCAGCTGTCCATCATGGTCCTGCAGCAAAACGCCTCCCAGACCGTAGCTGCTCGCGTCTGCGCTGACGACTGTGGGCTTTGTAACATCATAGAATGCTAGCACAGGAGCTTTTGTGATTAGGTGCTTCACATTTTCAAAGGCCTCCTCTTGTACGGCACCCCAGTACCATACTACATCACGTTTCAACAGCTCGTTGAGAGGTCGAATAACCTCTGAGAGATGAGGAACATACCTGCCCAGGTAATGAATCATTCCTAGCATTCTCCGTAGGTCTGAGACGTTCTTTGGCTTTTCAAGGTGAGTGATAGCTTCGATTTTGGCTGTGTCTGGGCGAATGCCCTCTTTGTCTATGACATGTCCCAGGTACCTGAGTTGACTCTGACGTAACAGGCACTTTTCCGTGTTCAGCTGGAGACCAGCCCGGTCAATGGCTTCCAGAGCCTTCTGCAGTCGCTGCTCGTGTTCCTCTGGAGTGTTACTAAATACTAAAATATCGTCCATGAAGACTGCGACTCCTTCAAGGTCGTTGAGGATTACTGACATTTCCCTTTGGAAGATTTCGGGTGCGCTGGTGATACCGAATGGTAGCCTACGGAAAAAATATCTTCCAAAAGGAGTAATGAACGTTGTCAGTTTAGCACAGTCCATATCCAGTGGAAGCTGCCAGAAGCCACTAGCTGCATCAAGAAGTGAGAAAACTTCGGCGTGTGCAAGCCTGGGAAGGATGTCGTCAATTGTTGGCAGCACAAATTTCTCTCTTTTTACAGCTTTATTTTGTTGTTTTAGATCCACACAAATCCTTATTTGCCCCGTTTTCTTTGGAACGGCCACCATAGGGGCGCACCACTCAGTAGGCTCGGTGATCTCCTCAACAAAACCACATTGAACCATTCTCTCTAGCTCCGCCTTGACTTTTGGAAGCAAGGGCACGGACACCCGTCTTGCAGTGTGCACACTGTATGGTACAGCATCCTCTTTCAGGCAGATTTTAATGGGTTTTGTCTTCACTAATCCCAGTTCAGAAAAATAAATGAGTTGGAGCTCTTCTAGCCTCTTAACTAAACCCATTTCACTTGCTGCATCACGACCAAGGAGATTGTTTACATGGGGACCAGTCAACACAAATGCTTCAAAATTATACTGCTCATCTTTAAAGGTCGTCTTAGCTCTGAACTGACCTTTGCATTGCAATGTTCCCCCTGGGCTCTCAAGTTTCACATTGACTTTGTTAAGTTTTGGTTTGTACTTCAAAACTGAGAAAGTTTTCTCAGAAATGACACTTATGTCAGCGCCTGTGTCAATTTTAAAGTCTATGTTTGTGCCCTGAATTGGGAGTGTGACAATCCAAGCTCCACTTTTGTCATCAATGCGAGTTAACTCACCCAGGAAATGTGTTACACTGCTGCCCTCTTGTGGTCTGCTGACATCATGGACTTCTCGTGTTCTACAAACTGCAGCGAAATGACCCTTTTTCCTGCATTTGCGACACTCAGCACTTTTTGCTGGACAAATTTCACCTTTTCCATGATTTCTGCCACATCTTTTACATCTCCAGTCAGAAACATGCTCATTTTGGTTTCGTTTTGAGCCACGGTGCTGTCTGCCTCTTTCACTTTGGTGGAATTTTCCTCTCGCGCCGGTCACCTCGCTGATTTGAGCACTGACACTGGCAGCCTGTTCATTAACGTGTCCACGGACTTGTTCAGACTGCCTCACGAGCTCTACGGCATTTCTGAGTGTCAATTCGGGTATTAATTGAAGCTTTTCTGACAGCTTTCGGTCCTGAATCCCGATCACGAGCCTGTCGCGAATATTTTCATCTTTAGCAGCACCAAAGTCACACGTGTTTGCTAGCTCGTGGAGGCTACGAATATACTCTTCGGCCATTTCACCTGGCTTTTGAGCCCTCGTGTGGAATCGTGCACGCTCGTGAATAACATTAACTTTAGGTACAAAGTAGTCATCGAGCTTCCTAATCACAGCTTCATAGTCCTCTCGTTCTTCCTCCCCAAACGTAAATGTCTGATACACTTGTTCAGCTTCTTTTCCCAGTGAATAAAGCAGTGTACAGACCTGTACTTCAGCCTCTTCCTTATCAAGTTTAGTGGCGATCCTGTAGCGGCGAAATCTCTGACGCCATTCTGGCCATCGTTCGGGGTGACCAAAATCAAAACTGTCCGGGGGCTGAAACTTTGCCATGGTGTTAACAGCGCTCCACTTCTGACACCATGTAATGTTCCAATAAAGCAACTTAGTTTCTCAAAGTCTTAGCTTTATTAACATTAAGCTTTCGACAGTAACGTACATGCAAACACACAATGTGACTACTCTTAGAAACTGTTGACTAGCGTTCTTCTTTGGATGTCTGCAACTTAACTCCTAGCAAACACTCCGTCGCCACCTAATGGACTAAAGACGCATTGCCTATAACAACAATATAAACTGTTTTATATCACAAACCCCAGCTAGAAATGTTATCGGACATGTTAAAGTAATTTGATTTCCAGTATCTCAAACCCTTGCTCATTATTTTTAATTTGACCATGCCCACGCTCGCAAAAGAGATTGACAACAACCACAATAAAAAAAAAGAACTTCCCATAAATAAATTGTATGGATACATTATTCTCTCTTTTGGTTTTCTTCACTTTAACTTCTGAACTACTCTGCAGTTGTCAACTAACAATTTTGTGTTCTAAGAATGTTTTCCAAACAGTCGGTTTTGTGAATATTAATAGTGTTATTTAAAGGTTAGTTAGATGTTCCTGAAACATTATTTCAAACATTTAAACTTCTGCTGTTAACAACCAGAATCACTAAAGAAAAGAGAAACAAGAACAGAAAAAAAACTACAACTGACTTCAGCCACAGTCGTACATGAAATCAACTGAAGATAAAATACATTAATCCTCTCAAGATCTCAGCAGAGGAGGATTAAACAACTTATTACTAACCAGACTGACTTTATTTCTGTCAGATGTCTACAGAAGTTCTTATTGAGATCCGAGCTTTAGATGTTGATGTTTAGTTGAAAATGTTTTGTTTGAAATCACCGTTATGGTGATCAGTGTTTGCTTCAGTCAGCCTCTTGGCCCTTGACGTTCTTTTTTTCTTCTTCTTTTTTTACAGCAATTGCAGGTATTTCTGCATTGATAAAGAATCAGTGAGTCAGGCCACTACCTGATGAAGTCACCATACATTACATCATCATCTGATGTTATTTTGTCTCATGTTTATCTGACACAGTAGCCTAATTGTGTTTCTGTACACACTAATACTGGAGCCAGAGGAAAAAACTAATAAAACTATATTACTTTATTATTGAAGTTGGTGTTTGTCTCAAAAACCTATTTTTTCAAACCCTTTTTATATTAAATACTCCAGATTTTCTGATTAAAACGCTGCATGCTTCTCATGCTGAATAAATTCTGGATATTTATGATCATGTAAAATTGATACCCGAGACTAGTCCCTGGATGAAATCAGGCTACTGCGTTATGATACTATCATTATTATTAACAAGTAGCCAACATACTTGTTTACAATTTCTCTTGCTATAATAATGACTTTCAGCAGCCAAAAAAAAAAAAAAAACTAACATCAAATACTCAAGGCCAAAGAGCCCAACTAAAGCAAACACTGCCTCCACAATGGTGACCAAATCAAACTATTACTTTCAAACAAACTATTTTAAGAGGTTCAGTCCTGTGTCTGCTGGGAAACTTCCCGCTAAAACTTTAGAATGTTAGGGGATAATGTTCTATCAATGTTATCACTAAAAATGTTTAAAATGCTTTAATAGAGTGTTGTCCTTTTAGGAGAACATTCTGGTAACAAAAATAAAATTAGCTACAGAAAACAATATAAGAACATAAGATAATGCTCTCAAAACATTCATAGAACAATAACATTTCTAGCTGGGATGAGCTCATATTGTGGCCATAGTTTGAGCACACAGTGCTAAGACAGAGAACTCAGATTGCTGATGGTGTGACCACATAGTGACATCACTGTGAGATCAATGTGTTGACTGGGGGAAGAGCCGAGTTGAATTTATAAAGGTTGTGATGATCTCATTTTTGAATGAGAATTTAAAGGATTTAACAAATGCATCCGAAGTGTTTCTCTGAGATGATGAAAGCCTATTTTTCAGAGGATGAAACCTATTTCTCACAAACACATTTTTTCCTATTTGAGCATGGGTAATCATGCCAGTTGTTCAAGCTGGGGTCTGTAGGATCCAGTACAATACAATCCTCATCTCCACCATGGCTATTCGGCTGACCTTTGAACCAAAACCTGAATAAAATTGGTCAGATTTCCCATTATTCAGAACCACAATTTTCAATCAATCTAGATGTATAGTCTTAATTTTAAAATAAGAAACAAATACACTTGATTTTCTGTGAGTGTTTTATCACTTACCCTTGTTTCAGTGGTGAATTATCAACCCATTTCATCCTGCCTTCAGTCTCAATGTCAGACAAACCAATTCACACACTCTCCTTGACTAATGAAGTTATGTGCCTCTGTTTGTGAATAAAAACAGGAGTAAGTGTGATTCCTCTCTTTAACTAACAGACACTCACACAAACTCACCTGTTTCTCTTCAGTGTTGATAATGATCAGATCAGCTCCTCGATCCCTGCAGAACTGCCTGCTCTCAGACCAGCTCTTCCGCTCATTGGATATGAAAAACCTGTCATTTCCTTTCAACAAACACAAACACTTTGCTCAGTATTTGTGTTGTAAAGTGCAAACAAACGTATAAAATACATTTGTACAAACCTTGTTCATATAACTTCCTTAGTTCAGCCTCCAACTCCAGTTTCTTCTGACTCAAAGAGCTGAAGTTGTTCTTCAGTTGGTCTTTTTCAGTCATTAGATCAGTGTAATTGTCCTGTAAGCTGTTGATAGTGTGATTGAACTCTTCAACTGTGTTCTTGTAACTCTTTAACAGGTCTCTCTCTGCTGTGATGGTGATGTACAGTGTGATGAAGACCAGCAGAAGAACACAAATGAGCCCGAGACACACTCATCAACACCAAACACCTGCTTCCTCCTGACAAACAGAGACAAAACACACGGATATCAGTAAATAACAATTCACTCTATAGTAAAATATATAACTAAATATCAACGTTCAAAAAGTCTTTTTGAAGCGTTTTATTCTGAATGCTCTTTTATAAATGACAATCATCAGAAATTAATATACACTCTCAGAAAAAAAGGTACAAAAGCTGTCGCTGTGGTGGTACCTTTTCAAAAGGCACACTTTTGTATCTAAAGAGTATTAGTCCCTCAAAGGTACATATTATTAACATGTAACAGTAACATTTTAGTGTATGGTAAAATATACAAACAAGAATTCTGTTTTAATACATTTCACATTGACGTATTGTTTTTAGAGAACAATCATTGAAATTGCATTTCTCAATTCTTCAAACATTATCGCCACCATCACTGCTTCAGAATAAACTTTGTACTTACTGCACTTTTGAGCTTTTCCTTCATCCTGGTGGTGATTTGGTGTTTGAGGTCCAGTTGTATCTTCAGCATCTCTTCTTTCAAAATTGACATAATAGATGTCTGATTCCATTATTTGCACTTTCTTACAGTTACAGTAGAGTATGTGTTCACAGATGAGCTTTGGTCTCTAGAATGAGGAAGGTTTATTTAAACACACTGTTAACCCTTGCTGTAAAAAAAGGCCAAATTCTGACAATATCATACCATTTTCCATTAAAACAGTAATATACCGTAGAAAACAACACTAGCCTACAGGAATATACTGTGAATTAACAGTGCTCAAAATCGACACTCAGAGGCTGTTTTCACAATCACACCCTATACCCTCATTCACTATTCCCTACATTAGTTCACTAATAAAGTCCACTTGACAGAGTGAATGAAAAGAAGTGAGTGAATTGAGAAACTGATGAACACCTGATAAGCAGAATCACTGAAGGACAGAGAAACAAGAACAGAAAAAAGAGAAACACAAAAACTACAACTGACTTCCAGCAACACTGAGTGTGAAACCAGTTTACAAACCAGTTTAACATTATTTATTTCATACATGTACAAAAGTTCTTGTTGAGAATTAACAGAGATTTAGTTAATAATAAAGTTTGTTGTCACCATGATGGAGATCAGTATTTGCTTTAGTTGGTCACTTGTCCCTTGACTTCTTATCATTCATCTCTCTCTGACTGCTGTAATAGTGAGTTTATAAAACACATTTGTTATGGTAAGAAAGTGTCAAGAGGAAGATGATCAGGTGTTTTTGGCTTTTGTGATAATGTCACAATCATCCTGGACATGTCTGATTCTCTGATCTTTTCTGTATTTATTCTTTGAATTTATGGGTATTTCATATTTAGCATATATCTGTAAATCTACAACATAAAATCAATACTTCTGTAATCAGGTCTTCTGAAGAATATTGTAATCATATAGTGCATTAAAAAACTCCTGCTTGTCTCAGACACACACAGACATCAACAATCAGCACATGAATCTCAACAATGGTGACAATCAAAAGTTTCATGTCGCAATGCATGCTGGGTTCCAGGATAATATAAAACTCCCAGCATGCACTGCTGCATGAATAAAAATATATATATTGCCACCGTTGTTGAGATTCATGTGCTAAATTGTGATATCTCTGTGTTTCTAAAAGACAGTGTAGCTCTGTTTCTCTGGTTGCATGATGTGTTAAAAAAATGAATCATTGTAATTTATTGTTGTGGTTTCACAGTGGTGGTAATGTAACACTTTTAATTGAGGATGAATTCCTTAGTGAATGAACAGGCAATATGATGATTTTGTCATCATAATCATTATAACCGCAATCATTCATAAACTGTGGGGGCACAAGTGTGACTTGCAACAACACAGCTCAAGCAGCAAAAGAAAAACAAATGTTTTAGCATCAGCATCCCAACTAAAGCAAACACTGATCTCTATAATGGTAACTTCAAACCAAACATTTTCAATTAAACATCTCAATAACAACTTCTGTAGATGTATGACAGAAATAAAGTCATACAGGTTAATAATAAGTGTAATAATGTGTAATGGCTGGAAGTCAGTTGTATTTCTTGTGTTTCTCTATTTTCTGTTCTAACAGCAGGTGTTCATCACTAATGCTCAACAATCACTTACATATTCCCTTAATTATCTCACTGCAACACTGCGTCCATGTTACTTTTACTCTTTGTAGTGTGGATTTCCCTGTGGGGTTGAATGGGTTAACAGTGTAAGATAAAAAGACACACCCACAAAATGTATTTTAACAGTAATAAACTGTAAGTTATAAAACAGGTATATAGTTTACTGTAAAATGTATTTTTTGGGTCACCATTGTGCTGAAGAGTAGAGCCTGTGCTTCAGTCCAGGAGAAGATCTACAAACATTGATGATTTGCTGCATATTGCTTTATTTAACAGACGGTGACTGTGTAGTTGCTGGTCCAGTGGAAATCTCTTTATTTACAAAAGTTTTGTTGTGGTTTCAAATGAAATAAGTTCACAGTAATACTTTGCTCACGTTATTAATGCATTATACATTTTAGTTAATACATTTAAATGACAGTTGGTCAATTTAAGGCAGTCGGTTTCTGCAAGTGAAATTTGTTAACTCGAGTTTTAGTGCATTTTTACAGTAAAGAACTGCACAATTAACAGTAAATTACTGGCAACAGTGTTGCCAGTATTTTACTGTAAAAAAACCCGGTAAGGTCTAACAGTGCAGTACTGACCTACCCATTTTTGCGGAACCCATGCAAAATGAAATGATGACCTAAGACCTTGATTACTTGGAATCTGCTATGAGCTGTTTAATTATTTATGTTTTGCTCTGTTCTATACACAGCAAAGTCCCCATGTTAAATTAACACTGCTCAATGTTTATATGAGTCCACACTCAGAGTGTTATAAGCAGTGTTAAAGTTAATGAGATAATTAAAGGGGGGGTGAAATGCTATTTCATGCATACTGAGTTTTTTACACTGTTAAAGAGTTGGATTCCCATGCTAAACATGGACAAAGTTTCAAAAATTAAATTGTACGTTTGAAGGAGTATTTCTGTGCCAAAAATTGTCCTTCCGGTTTGTCACAAGTTTCAGAAAGTTTTTTTCGAGTATGGGTATGTGTGACGTCAGATGTAACGGAATTTCCTTATATGGGTCCTAAGGGCACTTCTCCGGTAAGATCGCGGGCGCGCGCGCACTCGTAGACCAGAGCAAGAGAGTGAAAGCAGTTCGCCATCAAAGCGCCCTGCCCGGCTTTTGGGAAGCCAATGTCACCAAAGAAGTGTGTTTTTGGTTGCCAGGGCAAGACAACCCTGCACAGATTCCCAAAGAACCCGGCGTTAAGGCACCAGTGGATGGAGTTTGTTTTTCCTGAGCATAAACGGAGTTGTGTAGACTGTTTGTTCCCTGCATTTCGACGATGATTGTTTTATAAACAAAGCCCAGATCGACGGATTTGCAGATCGTCTAATGCTTAAGGATCGAGCAGTCACAATGATAAAGGTTAGGTGAGTAGAACTGCTTCATGTCTCTGTGTGTTGTTACTAGCTCGGCGCGTTAGCACAGCTTTAGCTTCGCCCACAGGGCCCGCCTCCAGCCGCTCGTTTTTTTCCGGAAAGACTCGGTACAGCCTATCTTTCTTTTATAAATATAATAAAACTAAAGACTTTTTGGAGATATGAAGGATGCAATACTACTCTATAGGTACTCAAGGTTAACAGGAGATTGAGTGAAAATGAGCATTTCACCCCCCCTTTAAGTGAATAATTGAGAGATGATTGAGCATTATTGAAGATACCTGATGATAACAAGCAGAATCGCTGAAGGAGAAAATCAGTCATCCCATTTTCCTAGTTACATGTTGTGATTTGTAATGTCACAGCGTGTACGAATAACAAGGTCACATGAGACACAACCATCTTCTAACCGTATTTGTACACGCTGTGACTATATAAATCACAACATAAAAAGGAAAATGTTGGTGTTATTTTGTCACTTATTGGGAGCAGTATGCTAGCTGGAGCCGTTTACCTCCAGTCTTTGTGCTAAGCTAGGCTAGCAGTGGGTGCGTCAGACAGAGATACAGCACGCACAGAGATGAAAAGGGTATGCATTGTAACGATATTAGCTCAAAGGGGAAATATTAATAATAATCCATAATTATTATAATTAATATTAAATAATTAATTATTAATATTTGGGTCAGTTAATTATATTAACTTTGAGGTAAGCCAATTAATATTACAATCAATTAATCAGTTCCAACGAACTCTTTGGTTATTCATTTATTCTAAGAAAAGGGTATCTTTCATGGTCACTGAAAAAAAATTATTCCTTAGCCTGTACAGCAATTAGAGCATACTGTAACAAGATCAAGATCATAAAAGGGACTTTGTATGCAAACAGAGGATCAGAAATCAAATTAATAATTGTGCACAAGTTTTATTAACTAAATCACAAACATAACTAACACTAAACAAACATAAATACATTCATTCAGCCATACATACATGCATAGGTAAAGGGGTGAGTGATGTGGAACCGGAAACAGGAAATAGAACTATGGAGCAAGATCTATTTCAGTATGAAAAGAACCATCAGCTGATCATTTTCAGAGCACCTCATTAAATTGATATACTGTACTTGCATGGTCAGTTGCAATCGTGGCCAATTCTTGAAGTGGTTGAAAAATGAGTCCGTTGGTGTGTCTGTGAGGGTCAAAAGTTATGGTGCAAGTTGCAATCGTTTCTTCTCCGTTGGATGAAGACAATAGGATGAACTTGTATTGTCGCTGTTCTCATGGCTGGAGTGCAGATTGTGGCCTACACGCTCTGGGCCGGCAGGACACAAAAAACACATGGTGAGAGTTGCGTGGGACTTCGTCCGTGTTGAATGACGTCACTGAACTCCTGAAGTTGACCTTGATGCTGGAGTGAGCACATGTCCTGGATGCTTCGAAGCCTCCTGCCCTGGGCCTGTTGAGGCCACGCTGGAACACACGGCATCCTTAACCCTCTGGGGTCTGAGCTGTTTTCTGGGCCCTGGAGGTGTTCTGACATGCTCTGACATTTGTGGTTATTTCTGTTACTTGTGACATTTTCATGGCTAAAGTCTAATTACACTGTATTCAGCACAAACTCTGCTACAATAATATATCAGCAGCATGTGTGTAAAAGTTTGTAGTTTTGAGATAATGACATTTATGCGCTGTTTGTGAAAATACAAAAAGAAAATTCTCACTGAAATAAGGCCATGAAACCCTTATGATTATTTCTATTACATACTGATTAAGACCTTTGAAAATTGTATGACGTAGTCTAGAATATTTGCTCTAAAACTATGTGAAAATCACCCTGACTGCTCATTCAGATAACACAATATATTGATTTAAAATTTTTACGATGTGTTTTGTGTGAGAAAGCTTTATGCGGGAGGTCATTAATATGTATTGTTTTCACACCTGAGAAAGACAAAGACCCTCCTCTAACGGCCCTATTAGGAGCTATCAGGCCCTGTCATTCTGAGCAACCTTGCAAAATAAATGAGGAGATTTAAAAAAGAATGGCTTTTAAATTGTTTGGATTTATTTACAACACAACATAATCCAAAGATACACAACAAATGACAAAAAAGCACTTATTGAAAACAATGATCCAAAGACAAAGACCTTTGTGCCATTCCTAAAAACATTGTACATACCTTTCATTTCCAAGGTGTTTTATTTTCACTTTACCATGTTCATGTACAGAGACTCATGTGAATGTTGAAGTCAGCAGGACTCAGTGGCATCTGGGCCCTGAAAGAAAAAAAAGTGAACATACTGATATCAAGAGAAAGGCCTGCACGATTTTGGGAATAAATTTTAGATTTTTCTGGTTAAAATTGCTTTTTAAAATTCACAGAATACACACACACACACACACACACACACACACACACACACACACACAAATGTTTCCAACAATATATAATATAATGAACACCAGGTTTGTTGTGCCTTGTAGGCATAGGCTATGCGCAGTGCTGCATAAAATAATAATAACAATAACCTATAGCAGCCTATACCAGTAACAACTAAGCTAGAGAAAAATATATTGATTATCATGTTACTTCAAATGTTTCCATTCGTTATGATGATATGAAATGAGATAATAGTAAAAACATGAAGCCTTTAGGTGCGTTTTGCTTTTCAAACGCGATCGCGATCCAAACTATGATACATTCAAACGCGATTGCGCTCAAATATAAAACATTATGGTTAGGCCTACCATATACATATCTACGTTTGAGCAGATATCCACAAACACAGTAACAGTAAACACGGGTCTAAATATTATAATATTCACCATATATCTAGCAACAGTTCAACTACAATGTGAAATTTATGCAACAATAACAAAATAATATGTAAGAATTTCTTACCTTACATCTTCTTACATCTGCCCTAAATCAATACATGATTAACTAACTGTATTTCTCTATGTACATTTCTGAAATGCACTTTCTGTAAAACTGCTTTGAAACAATATGTATTGTGAAAAGCGCTATACAAATAAATTTGAATTGAATTGAATTGAATCTTTTTTGTCTTCAAATCGCGTTCTTCTTCTTCTGAGGTAATTCCAATGTAAGCTCAGGCCAAACTTCCAAACTCGACGAAAAGCAGAGACTTGTGAAGTGTTTTGGACGGAGAAGCAGAACGCACACCCTGTTTATTTTCTTTATTTTACAAAAGCACAATGTTTTGATTTGATTGTAAGTGGACACATACAAAAGTAGAAATATCACAGATTTTTTCTGTATGACCATGAATGATGGAGTAATTTAAGTTTATAGTGCTACAATGTGGAGAAAATCCAGCAAAATGCGCCGGCGCGTTTGCTGACCTCAGAGGGTTAAGGCAAGAGTTGCCCGTTTCCTTCTTGGTTGGATTTAAGAAAGGCAGTCTGACTCGGCCTGCAGAGGCCTGCAGGGCCCAGTGGGGGGGAAAGCCCCCCCCCCCCCCCCCCCCCCCCCCCCCCATATAACAGTTTAGGTCCGAGGGCAAGAGCTAAGAGGGCTGGATCTTGTGGTCAGTGACTTTTAAAGCGTGAAGATGGCACACCCATTTGGAGAAATAAGAGCCAATAAGAAGTGTCTTCCTTTGGAGGGAAAATGTCTTTTTTATGACCTTTGTTCAAGCATGGTCATTTGCAATGTGTACTTTCATTGGGTGTTTAAGAAAAGAATCTTCAAGATTCTTATAATTCTAATGCGTCACAAAGTCAGCAAAATGTAATGTAAATTAACAAATTGGGGACGCAGATTGGAGTTTATAGAGACCAAATACGCCACACATCTGATTTTGGTAAACCATAGTATGCAACAAAGTCTGAAAATCATGAGGTGGGAAGATTAGATACATGTCTACACATTTCTCAATTAGGTTATAGATAGGATACATTTTAATGGGGTTTATCTCTCCTTCTCAGCGAGAATTAAGTGAGAGTCCCGTTTTGGTTGTATAATCAAATATATATCAAAGTATATACATAATGGTACACAAGCCAGTACATCATTCACACAGTTTCTGGGATGCATGTTCATTTATAGATCCGTTTGTCTACGATTAAATGAACGCAGGAGAGTTTGTTCTGATATCTGTGGCAGAGTTAGTTACTTGTTAGCATTCCTAAGAGTCATAAAAAACATCCTATCTGATCGCGGGACCACAGCTCTCAGATGGAAGTTTTTTAAAGATTTGTTCGTGCATATGCCAAATAATTGTGTCTGATTTGTCTCAGTCGCTACAGCATGGACTTATCTAACTCTGGGGGATAAGGTGAATAAGCCATAAGTATAAGTCCCAAAAAGTCGGCGTGTTCCTTTAATGCTTTATTTATTGCCTCATAATGTTGTTTTAGAATGTTACAAGTTGTGGAGGAAAAGTTATTTCAATTCTCAGAACAACAACAACAACAACAAAAAAAAGCACAGCAGGCTGCAACGCATTCTCATCCTAGGGAGTCATATACTGACCCTTTTGACATTTCGTCTACATCGAACGCACATGGCACCCTTTAGCGTCAATATGACACGCACAGAGCCTTGTTCGGATATGGGTAGGTTTAGGTCTGGGGTAGGTTTAGGGTTAGACCGCTAGGAGGCGCCTTCTGGCCCATATCTATCTGCGTCTCATATTGACGATAAAGGGTGCCATGTGCGTTTGATGCAGACGAAATGTCAACAGTGTCAGTATTATGACGCCTTATATTCACATTAGCATGTTTAAACTTTCAATAATTTGATATGAAGAATAGACATGCCAACTATCTTAATACATTCTTTTTTTATCAACTCCTGAATGTCGTTAAGTTTCATAAAAAAACAACATTTTGAACAAAGCTGAGAAAAACACATTTTTGTCAAACACTCCATCCAGATCAGATTCAATTGGCTGTATATTAGACATTATGCAGCAGTGTGTTTTTGGGCTGCAGCACCCTGAACAGAGAGAAGACTGTATAAAGATGAGCTATAAATCATATTCTTCTTTGTTTTGATTTATTTTTTTATTTCTGTAAAAATTACAGCATTATCTGTCAGTGTGTTTTATAATTCACATTTTTTTTAATTAAAGTTATATCAGCATTTTAGAAAGAAAAAAAACTTAATATAAAAATGGTAATGATTTTTTTTTTGTGTGTATAAATACATATTTTCTGTAATCACTGGCATTGAAATAGTAAAAACAAACACTTGACAATCAGAACCTAGGGAAAAGAACAAGAGAAGCCAAACTTCAAATAAAAAACAACACATTTTGAGTCTCTTAAATTGGTAAAAATACATAAATAAGAAAGCTATATTAATAACTGATATATACTCAAAACTTTTCAATAATAAAAAAAATCCTGTTATCCTTATTAATGAAGTTTGTAAGTCTGTTTTTTTTTTTTTTTTTTTTTTTTAATTCATATGTGTTATTAGTTTTATGTTATTTGTAATTATTTGAAGTATAATATTTGTTTATGGACTGTGATGACTGAATTTTTGTAAATTTAATAAAACAAAACAAAAAAACACTATAGCGACCTCTAGTGAGGGATTTTATACACAAAGTACTGCTGTTAGTGCTCATAAGCTATTACTCAGGTTAGCATGATGGAGTCAATGAGGGGCCGTTTACATGACACCGTTTTCAATTAAAAAAGGAAAACGTTTCATGCATTTTGGTCGTTCACTTACACGTGAACTGAAAAACATGGCCTCAAAGCGCAAACTTTTGAAAACGTGTTTAAAATTAAACACCACAACAAATATACTGGAGAGACCTGTAAATAACTTGTGCAATTTACGCTTACTAACATAGAACTATCAAGAGTAAAGATAACCAAAGGGAAAGGCTAAGTAGCTATTTCTTATTTATAAATGCACCCTGGTAGCGGAGATTCAGGAGTTGACCGACCGGACAGAATGGCGACACATTAATTGCAATGCTTCAATATCTGACGCTCAAAGCAGCCTTTAGCGTCCATTTGAGACGCATAACCCTACCACAGACCTAAACCTACCCAACCGAAGCGTCACATATGGACGCTAGGGGGCGCTTTGTGCGTCGAATATTGACGCTTCCGAAAGCGTCAGTTACATGACGCCTAAAGCTACCCATAACCGAAGCGTCACATATGGACGCTAGGGGGCGCTTTGAGCGTCAGATATTGAAGCATGGTTGAAAGTGACAAAAAGTGACGCCTTGGGTGTGAGAATGTGTTGATTAATTCTGAAGGAAACCCTGCTGATGACCTGACTCGGGGCAAGAGACTGCAAGACTTTTTATCGGCCCCAACAGATGGCTTCAAGGTCCGAAGTTTCTAATGCAACCTCAGGAGGAGTGGCCCTCTCACCCCACCTCACATTTTCCGAACTCTGAAGATGCCAACATTTAAAAACAAAATTCCAAAAGTGATTTCCAATATAATTTTCACAAGTTCGGGACAGCCGCCATCCAATTGAAAGTACCCAATGAATGATGATTATATATATATAATTCAAATCTTAGATGTTTACTAAGATCCTTCTATTATCTATCTATCTATCTATCTATCTATCTATATATATATATATATATATATATATATATATATATATATATATATATATATATATAGATAGATAGATAGATAGATGATAGAAGGATCTTAGTAAACATCTAAGATTTGAATTGTTTGAATAGTTAAATGCTTTTTAAATGTGTGGGTTTTTTATTTTTATTTTATTTTTTACTTTTTTGGGGTTGTGGAACAGCAGTTTGCACCTATTCTTTATGGCATATATCCATATATATACACCTTAACTCATGTTTATAATGTTATTTGGATTTTAATGTTATTCTTTTTGTAATTTTACTCTTTGAGTAATATGCTATCTTTTATCTATAGACGCGGGCATCAGATTGTACATTTACCTGAGACAGAACATGTAAGACCATTTCATCCACATTTGAATCCACAATGAATCAATATTATAAATGCTTGAACAATTTTTATGCATTCATCGTTATTATTTTTATTTATTCATTTATCATAGTTTTAAATTTCCTTCAGTGTCTCATCAGTGTTGATTCTCACTCTTTTCGTTCATTGGTTTGTTCAGTTGGAGCTCAAGAGGTGCACTGCAGCTTTAAAACCACACAATGAATGTCCTGCCGTTAAACCTGTTCAATAAATACCACGAAAACAACTGAAGTGTCATTCAGGTCTATAAATAACACTTCAGATGTATTTGAACAGGTTTAACGTGTGCTGAAGGTTGGAGCACAGAAACAAACTGAACTGATATACAGTATATTCCAACTTTGTGTTGCAGCTCAATATGGATTATTAAGAGAATGATACTAGAGATCAGGGATGTTAACAGAATTATGAGCTGAACTCCAGAGTCAACATGTGAAATTGTCATTTTTCTTGTTGTCCAGTGCTCACTAAAATGTTAAACAAAAATATCAGTTTAGCTATGATGTATTTAAATTGAATACCATCGAGGCAAATCAAACTGTATTAAACTGGCATGAAATGTGTTTTCATTTATGAAAGCATGTGTCAGAAAGCCTTTTAACCACACACTAGCGTTAGGCAATAACTGTCATTAGTTCATGACAATAGAGGGAGTTTCACAGTCACAAGAGCTGAGCTCAAATACCTTCATTCTGTCACTGGATTCACACTGAGATTGAACAGCTGAGAAACTACAGGAATAAACCAAACAGAGACATGCATCCAGTGCGTACAGGTACGTTTCAATTACTGTACTTCAACTCTAACCAACTACTATAATCATTATAATATTATAATCACACAAAACCTGTTTAACTACTGTAGTTGATCTCAATGACTCTCAGTGTTAAGGTGTGTGATATAGCCTAGATTTAGTATATATATCTTCACATAAACAATGAAACAATATCTATAATTATTGTATCAAAGATGTGTGTATATTTGCACTAATAGGCAGTAAATACAATACCATAGTTCACATACTACAGTCTGTGTGCTGTCAGGTTATCAAGTATATGATCGTTTAGCTAATATGATACAATACGTTACAGATACAATCAATATGTTTGTAGATCTGTCGATTTAGGCTGAAGTGATTGTCATCGAGTCAAATTGTTCTTATAAGGACTTATAAGTCTTATAAGGAAATCTCTGACTTCAGACATACATTTTTTCCTCAGTTTTAAAGTTGACATGAGCCAATTTACTTAGTATAACTTTTATAATTTTTTCTGTATTATTGTGAATAATTTATTTATACATCGTTCCAAAAAAAACAAAAACAATTATATATCAAAAATAGGGTTTAATAGCTCCATCTTTTAAAAAGGTATCGTCTTGTCCATAATCTACAGTCATTTTAATAATATACAATAAAAGTACATTTTCCTGTGTTAATCTCGTACTTTAGTTACTAATATAGTAATGTTTGTGGATCATGTGCTTGATCAAAGAGACACTGTCTCTTTAAGAAAAGGCAGCACTTCCTGTGGAAGTACATTTTCTCCCAAAAAATCTCTGTAACTATTTCACGTTTTGGTGGTTTATTCTTACAAATTCGTACGATCTTGTCCCTCTTCCGTTTTAGTATAATCTGTTTAAACCCCAGGGATGGGTAACAGTGTAAAATGTGATCAGTTGACCTAACTTAAAAAAGTAAGTAAACCCGTTGCCTTAAGATTAGGTAAATAAACTTTATGCATAATTGAGAAAGTTAAGTGTTCATGTAACTTAATTTTTTCAATTACGCAAATTTACATAACTTAATTTTTTCAATTACGCATGAAGTTTCTTTCCTGAATAATTTTGAGGTAACGGGTTTCCTCACTTTTTTAAGTGAAGTCAATTGATCACTTTTTACAGTGTAGGTTTAGGGGCAGGGTTAGGGTTTGAGCTACAATATTTTGGAATTAAGATAAAAACAATTGTTAAGAAACATTAAAATTAGTTTAGATACATTTTACACAGTTTTCGACTAATTTATGGAACCTACTGTCCCTAATTCCTCTTATTATTCAACAGTCACAAGCTATATTTTATTACATAACACTTTTCATGATCCAAACATTGATATGTATCTAATACACTACCTTATGATACCGTAACCATTTACTGAAGATCATATTGCAACTACCAGACTTTAGTCAACAATGATTATTTCTGTTTTATTCCCAGAGTCTGATGAAGCACTTGCTGTACAGAATCTGAGGATTGTGCTGATCGGAAAAAGTGAAGCTGGAAAGGGTTCAATAGGCAACCTAATACTGGGACGAGATGCATTTAAAGAGGGCATAACCAGAGAGAGTGAGATACAGAGAGGAGGAGTAGAAGACAGAAACATCTCCATCATCGACACTCCAGGATTCTTCAACACTCAACTGACTGATGAAGAGATGAAGAAGCAGATGATGAAGAGTCTGGATCTCTCTGATCCCGGTCCTCACGTCTTCCTGCTCGTCATCAGAATCGACAAATTCACAGAAAACGTGGATAAGATCGTGAGAAAGATTCACGAGCACTTCGGAAAAGAAGCTTTCAGGTTCACCATGGTGTTGTTCACAGGAAAAGAGGTGATGTCCAAACGGGAATGGATCGAGTTCAGGCTGCACAGAAAAACGAGAGAACTCCTGAGCTTCTGTGAAGAGAAATGCGACGTGATCATTTACAAAAACAAGAGAGATAAGAAGCAGATCGCCAGTCTGTTGGAGAACATTGATGAAGTGGTGAGGAAGAACAGACGAGAGCATTACGTTAAAGAGATCTCCCCGAAGAACAGTGAAGACGAGACAAGGACGAAACAAGACAGGACAGAGAAGATCCGTCAAGAGGAGCAAATAACAGGCCAAGAGAAAGAGGAGAACAGAGGAGAGCATCAGATCAGAGAAGAAGAGATAGAAAACAGTGTTCAGAAAGAACAAAGAGCGACAAATGAGAGAGAAAAAGGATGTATGGATGGAAATCAAAGCGACAGAAAACATGAAACATGTTCGATCGGCGAGGAGAAGAAAGAAACACCAGAAAATCATTCAATAGGTAAATATTTAGCTGTTAAAATGTATACAATTGTATATTCTGATGTGAAAATATAATATCTTCCCTTTTGTATTAGATTTAAATTATTGTTATGTATTTAAATAATTAAGTTATTTAATATTTACAACACAAAAAAAGTTGTAATATGAAAATGTACACCTCTTTTTATTAAGTTTTAAGTTAGTAAACTAAAATGCATATTACTCTATGCATCATAAAATTATTTATTTAATATTCACTGATGATTATACTGTATGACATTTCTTTACAAATGATTTCATAAATTTGATATTACCGAAACATTGACAGAACATTTGCATTTATTCAGTGTTTGCAATATTTTAAGAAATTTTTTCACAGTGTTTTGAGCCTCAAAACTGTCATAAACAGTAACTGAACTAATATGCATATTGTTTTTCTTCACAGCGTCCGATCTGAGGATTGTTCTTCTGGGTAAAAGTGGATCAGGAAAGAGCTCGACAGCAAACACCATCCTGGGCAGAGATGCCTTCAAAACCAATAAGAGTTTCCCATCAAGCCCTCAAACCTGTGTGAAACAAGAAGCCGGTGTGTGTGGAAGAAACATCTCAGTGATTGACACCTCAGGACTGTTGGATCCGTCGATGACGAGGGACCAGCTGAAGGCTGAGATTGAGACGTGTGTGGAGATGTCTTCTCCTGGTCCTCATGTGTTTCTGCTGGTCATCAGGCTGGACGACAGATTCACAGATGAAGAGAAAAACACAGTCAAATGGATTCAGGAAAATATTGGAGAAGAAGCTGTTCGTCACACCATCGTTCTGTTCACTCACGCTGATCAACTGAAGGGTCGATCATTAGATGAGTATATCAGAGACACTCCAGATCTACAGGCATTTACTGAGAGTTTTGGTGGCAGATTTCACTCATTTAACAATGAAGACATGGAGAACCGCTCTCAGGTCACTGAACTGCTGGAGAAGATTGAGAGGATGGTGGAGAGAAATGGAGGGAAGCACTACATCACAGAGAAAGAGGAGAAAGTCAAAGAAAACCCATCCAGTTGGTTGAAAGGAGTGTTTATTTTCGTCATAGCGCTCGCGGCTGCGGCGGTCGCTCAGACTGGCTTTGAGGGAAGATGAACATCTGGAACAACAGCACAGCAATATGAACAAAACTGGAAAATCCCATTTTGATTGTCTTCAATATTACAGATTCTAAAAAAAGTAACAGTGAAAGACTATATAAATTGTAACTGTTCATCATTTTTCATTAGGCTGGACCTAAAGATTGTATTACCCATTAAACATAACAGAATTTTTAAATATATGATCTCTGACTAAAATGTATGCCAAATATAAGTTTAATATGTTCCATATAGAAAATATAAATATTTGTGTTTGAGCATTACTTCATTTTTAAAGAAAAAAGTGTTTTGAATAAAACAGTATTTTGCCATTTTCAGTGGTTAATATTAGTTATTAGTGTAACAAAAAAAGAGCTTTCTTTGTGTGTTCACTGAGACTTAAGCCTACATTCATGTAGTTCATTTCTTTACTTTTAATTTTTTATTTGCAGGCAAACTATGAGCTATTTGTTGGTTTATCTCCCTCTAAACTGTAATCGGTGTGGCTCAGCGACGGAAGTTTTATGTTTTATTTAATGTTTTAATGACCGCTCGGCTCAACAAATGGTCAGAGTTTGGGGCGTGGCTACCAGTCCCTGTGATTCTAACATTAGCTGGGTTTCCATCCAAACGTGACGCGAATCTTGTCAAAGTTTGATAAACAAAAAAACATAAAATGTGAGTTAGGTCTGTTTCCATCAAGTTGTTGGAGCGTATGACAGTGGTATTGGTAACCAAGCAACCAACAGTAAATAAAACACAGTCAGCGGATTCAGCCGATTAATCACGTGGGTTTAATGTTCACTTGTCAGAACTTATTCTGCAAATGTGTATCCATCTCCCATTATTCGCATGATCTATTTTTCACACATTTCAAAAACCACCTCAAGCAACCGTAAAAACTGGTTTTGTGAATACTAATAATATATATATATATATATATATATATATATATATATATATATATATATATATATATATATATATATATATATATATTTAAATTGGCGTTTCCATCACTGGTTTCTGATGCGAAACTTCAAAATGTGCATAAAAACAGGGGGATGGAGACAGAGATAACTGCATCTATATTTTTAGTATCAAGGTCTGGGTGTGGTAATATTGCGTGTAGCTGGTGAAACGTGATGCTTCGTCATGGTCTTGTTTTGAGTCCATTGAATCTTTACCTTGAATGAATGTGTTTTAGGTGGAGTGTTTTGTTGGTCTCTGACAGATCTGGATCTCATGACACACCTTTTTACATCACACATTCTTAAAAAAGTCTCATGGAAACTGTTATGACTTGCATTTCTGTAGGTAGGCCTACTCCAATTTCAAGCTGGAATGTATTTGTGTTTGTGCAATCATTCTTGACTCATTACTCATCATGACACTTTCTGCTCCTCCCAAACTACCACCTAACCAAAGAGATGCCAAACATTATGATTAATTAAGAGTGTTTGCAGGCCTGTTTTAAACTGCAAATGTAAAATGTGAATGAAACCTATAGTGTCAAGTCAAACCTATAGTGTCAAAAAACCTGCATATGGGCCTGTGCTTCCTTATGATTAATCTGTTCTCCATTTGTTAGGTCAAAGAAACTATAAGCAAGGACTATAGATGTAAATTCAAACCTTGACAATACATCTATATGACATAATGTCAGATGACAGACACTCCTAATGTAGTTAACCACTGTCACCATATTAAACCTTATTGTAAAGTGTAACCTATTATTTAGTAACAGTATATTATTATCAGTAGTTTATTATTTTCCGTGTATGGTCCACTCCAACAGCGTGGGCAAAGGTCTTTTACTTGCTCTTCTGTGAAGTTCACTTAATTTCAGGGCCGGCCCGAGGCATAAGCGAACTAAGCGGCTGCTTGGGGCCCCCTCGCCACCAGGGGGCCCCCAAGCGATTATTATTTTTATTTTTTTTACATATTAATTAAATTAAACAAGTGACATAAATTAATGAATGGATTAATAATTCAAGACAAGAAAATTCTGATTTCATGATCAATATACCTGCCTACAACTGCTGCTGTGTCTGCCAGAGTGCCAGTGTTTGAGTCATGTGCGATCGCGTGCATAGACAATTCGTGCGCAAAGTCACGGTAATGTTAAGCCATGTCACAAAAATTTGATTTGATCAATGATTTATCCTTTAAATTTAATGATATTCAGAACAGAACAAGAATAAAAAAATAACTAAAAACAAGCCAAAACGAAATAATTTAAAAGCGAAAGTGAAAGCGGCGTTGGGCTCACGTATCTCTCTCATTAGAATCAAAATGTTTTAACATTCGCGATGGATTTGGATGGTAAACTATTCTTTATTATAGGCTTCTTTGTACTTCACCCACGTTCCAATATCGAGGGGAAAAAAATCATTATCTTCACATGCGCAAAAATGTGCTTGAAATCCAATATCGAGGGGAAAAAAATAATTATCTTCACATGCGCAAAAATGTGCTTGGAAACATCACAGTGGAGCGTTGCTTAGGCTACGCAGCGCTGAATACGAATTGTATTCTTATTTTGAGCAGTGTAATTTTTATATGTTAGGTTGACTATTTTATTATTATATTTTATTACGGCTATAACGAACAGGCTGCGATGTCAAGATTGCAATGCTTGAATATGTTGTTTGTGTGTGTGTGTGTGTGTGTGTGAGGCGCGGGCGCGATCGAACAGTGGAAACATAAAAACATACTCCGTCATGTTCATACAAGACATCGTTCAAACTGCAAAGTGTTGCAAAACGTTGGAGGATATTTTGCAAATAAGTTTTTTTTAATATGTTTTGTGACAATTTGTTTTCAGAAGTTTCAAAGAGTTAGTAAAAGAGTAAATGAAAAAGTTAAAACATTTTTAAGTATCTATTTTTTATTAAGTATTTATTTTGTTTTAATACATAACCTCATTGTATTAATTTATAATGTAACATTATAGAGTGACATTGTGTCAATAATCACCAAGCACAGGTGACTCCGCGTGGTGGGAGGGGGCCCCCAAATCAAATTCTGCTTAGGGCCCCCAAAAGGCTCGGGCCGGCACTGCTTAATTTATTAGAAATTGGTTTCAATTTTACTTTAGCTCTGTGCTTAATCTAACTCCAATTTCCAATGATTATTAGATTTAGACTGTTTCTAATTTAGCAGCAGATCATAAGCTTAGTCGTGTTTTAATTGAGATATTTGATTATTCTGGATATCCCATACTTTAAATCATTCTTTCATTAGGGACCCAATGTCAAGTAGAGTCTCATGTCGGCTTAGTCGCGATCTTACGGACACAACATCGTCAGTTCTGCACTCTGAGAAACACTGGGTTAAAAACAACGCAAGGTCTGGATAAATATAGGACTCAACCCAGGATTTTTTAGAGTGTGATAATCTAAAGAATATTAAAAAGTTCAATGCATACTGGCAAATGTTTTAAACTATGGCGGCTCCCAGAAAGCATTGCGGCATGAAGCATGTCACCATTGTCGAGATTCATATGCTGATTCTTGATGTCTGTGTGTGTCCAAATGAAGCAGCATTTATAAAAATAAAAAAGGTGCACTTTTTCTATTCTTCAGAATATCACAACACTTTAAAATCAAAATGTGTTGTCAGGGCTACTATCGTCAATAAGGTGATATTCACAAGACACTGCCTATAAAATCAGAGATTTGACCCTGAATGAGATCAGTGAATAACACTGAAAGGAAAGTGTGCAGCACATACTTATACAACATAAACACACAACAAAACAGAGAAAAGCATTTTAATTAAGCATAAGAAAACCATCTGATCATAGCATGTTTGCACAATCTCTTTACTTATACAGTGCTTTACACAATAGATTGCTTAAAATCAAGCAGCTTGGTGTAGTTTGTGTAGTTTTTTAATCCTCCTCTGCTGAGATCTTCACAGATTTAATGTCTTCTTTTCTCTTCAGTTGATTTCATATGAGGCTGTGGCTGAAGTCAGTTGTAGTTCTTGTGTTTCTCTTTCCTTCAGTGATTCGGCTTGCAGCAGGTGTTTGAATGATTGAAATAATGTTTCAGGAATATCATACTAACCTTTAAATGACATTCTATTAACATTAAGGAAACTGGACATTTTTATGTTCCTGTAATGTTACAAATAAACATTCATGGAATGTTGATTAAGTTTAAAGAATGTTTCAGGAACATCATACTAAAAGTTCCTCTAACATCAAGAAAACTGGACGTTTGAACGTTTTGTAGGGGTTCTGACAGGTCAATTTACCTCAAAAGGAATTATTAATTCATTTATAGGGAATTCGAAAGAATCACTTTGTCATGACAAATCACTGGAAGCAATAGCAGGTGAACAAGTGTTTATTTGGACTCAACACTCAATACAATGAATATCACTCAAAGTCAATGAGGAAGATCCTTCTCCGGGTGAACTCGCGAAACGCTTCTCTTGCCACAGGGCAGACGGGACTCTCAGGGGATGACGCTCAGGCTCGGTCACACAGGGACTTCGATGGTCAGGTGCTCGGTGCTCAGTGTGAGGTGATCGGTGCTCGGGTGCGGTGAAACAACAGGAAACATCCACTGAAGAAGACGACGACAACCCGGAAGACGACACGAACACACACGAAGGACTGCAAACAACGGATGGACACTGGAATGGAGAGATGAGTGAGTATATGTAGAGAATGGTAATGGGAAACAGCTGAGGTGGGGAATGAGATGATTGCAGACAGCTGGAGCACTGAACAAACACGCGAGCGGCACAACGCCCACTCACGCAAACTCACAGACATGTAAACAAACAGTGACACGCGACACAGAGGAAACGATGAATATCAACCGTGACACACTTATTACAACCGAGCAAATGACTCGTCCAGCGTTAATTTGAACAGGCCGTAACTATCAGCTCTGCAGCGGAAATAAATATCCAGACTATAGTGAAACACTATTTATTAGCAAGGTAACTTAGATCAGCAGTTTAAGACATTAAATTCGTAAGCACATAACACAAGTAATACTTCTCTTTAAAATACAAACAAGACTTTATTGATTATTCTAACACATAAAACTAATATCTAACACAAACACATGCACACACATTCATACGAGTTGCAGAAAGAAAGAGAGTGAGGAAAGAATGAGTTTTAAGAGTGAGATGATGAAATCCCAAGTTTCTATATGCACTTATAAGACATGACCTGACGGACCATCAATCATTAATTTAACCCTTCTATCGTTTCTTAGGCGGGTTAATTAATTTATATCAATGCACCAGTTCCCTTTGTCAGCCTAAAAGCGGTTTCCAGGGTTCATTGGCTGGCGTCTCCTCATGTCTGGATAGATGTCTGGGGCGGCCAATCATGTGGTGTGCTGGCGGATGGATGGAAAGTCTTTGAAGTTGGAAGCGGGCTTTGCAGTCGAATCGTTTAACCAAAACTTTGCAGCAAAACTCAACTTAGAACCGAGACTCTCAACGGAAAAGAAAAGCAAGAGAAAGAGAATGAGAATTGAGACGAGAGTTGTTAAATGGCTTGAATGAAGCTGTTTAACCCATGTTCTTCTAATCTCGATTTGAGTTCTTTCGTCTACTCGTCTACATGGTTACTCGTCTGTCTGGTTACTCCATCATGGCTTCTCCATGATCGTTGGTGAATCTACTCTTCTAAAGCTTTGTTTGGGTCCTAAGATTTTAAACTCAAATGTTTGTCCAGCCTCCTGGATGAGTTCTGAACAATTAGACACTGTCTTTATTTGAGAGGTGGCATTTTCTTCACGTCTCATCGTAAATCATGCGTTATCTGTGATCTCCTTACTCTCCAGCTCTAGCAGTGAGTACAGAGGCCACAGTTTAGACATCATTCCTATTATAAGAATACAAAACATTTTACACAGATTTCAATCAAGCCATCTTCTGAATTAAGAACATATGATCGTACTGATAGGAAACGAGACACACTTTCATTCAAACATCTAATAGTTATAACAATTACATGACTTATATGCATGACACATATAGGTTGTAGACACAATATAGAATTATGTAGTTGAACGATGTTTGATTATAAGTCCATCAAGAATTGTTTTGGGATGATTTTATGTATTTTTATAGGTAAAGTCTCAGTCTCTGTGGTTTTAAGAGATTCCAACCCTATTGTCGTTCAGAGGTCCTTAAGAAGAAGGAGGTCTGTTTTGTATATCTGTCGTGGGATCAAGTAACCTCTGCCGTTATGTTGGTTGGGCCCTGAGTTTTGTCATCTCTGAACCAATCAGTCTTTTCCAAACTATCTAACATTGACAACGTTCTTCCTTTAGTTGGGCTCATCTCTTTGAAGTTTGCATGGCCATAAAGTTTTTAGCTGGGGTTTTTTTGCTGGTTGGCGTAGACTGGCTGGAGCCTGGATTCTATGGTTCTGGATTGGTGATTTGGGGTCTGGAATGTTGGGTTCTGTGTGGAATTATGTTTGAACAAATCACCTGGAAGATTCATTTGTGTTTGGTTCGCCCTCAAATCCTACAGTTTCCATAACCAAAACAAAATGTTTGGAAAATGTTCTTTGAACAAAAATAGGTTAACTATGTATTAGTTGGTTTTATTGTATCTTACAACCACCTGTATCATCTTGTCTTTTAAAGATGTTTTGTCTGGTGTAGTGCTTCCCTCCATTTCTCTGCACCATTTCATCAATCTTCTGCAGCAGTTCAGTGACCTGACCTTGATTGTTTCTGTCCTTGTTGTTTAATGTGTGATATCTGCCACCACAGCTGTCAATCACTGATTTAAGATCCTTGTTTTTTTGTATATATTCATTCAGAGGTTGATCTATCAGTGCATTTAGCCAATCAGCATGACTGACAAGAATAACTGTGTGATTTAAAGCATCTTTTTCAAGGTTCTCCTGAAACCATTTAGCCGGGTTCTTCTCCTCCCTTGATAACCCTTCCATCCCGATCACCAGCAGAAACACATGAGGACCAGGAGCAGACATTTCTAAGCTTTTCTCAACATCAGACTTATTATGATTATGAGTGTGCCTGAAAAATAATGGATCTAACAGTCCTGGAGTGTCAGTGATTGAGACCATTCTTCCAGACACCAATGATGCTTGTCTCTCACAGCTCCTAGTGGTTGTCCTTAAACTTGCTCTGAACACATCTCTGCCCAGGATGGTGTTCCCAGTTGAACTCTTTCCTGCTGCAAGAAAACCCAGCAGCACAATCCTCAGATCTGTTCAAGAAAGAAGGATATATTAGGGTTATTCAGAATTAGAAAATGCTGGGTCCTCGGCCAGTAGAAATGTAACTGTGAAGCCTAAAATGTTGTTGAAATCTAGTAAAATAAAACGTCCCATATACTTTAGGTTCCCATGTGATTTACTAATGCATGTCTTCAGCTAATACACGTAACACATGCAGAACCACAAGAAAATTATATGTTTGGAATCCAAACACAAATGTTTTGATATTTACCTTGTCTTGACAGATTGCTGTGTGCCATTGCTCTCTCTCGTTGCAGTCTCAGAGCCATCTCACTTAACTCGAGTGTCATCATGAGGTTCATAAGTTCCTCAGTGTCTTTATGCAGTTCATTTAAGTCACTTTCGGTGTCCTCTTGACTATTGTCTTGCCTCAACTTCTCTTGTTTCTTCTTTCTCTTCTCATTGGTGTAATGTTCTCCTCTGTTGTCCTTCACCAGTTGCTCAATCTTCACCAGCAGTTCAGTGACCTGATCTTGATTGCTTCTGTCTTTATTGTTGAATGAGTGAAATCTGCCTCCACAGCTGTCAATCACGAACTGTAGATCAGGACTTTTCCTGATATACTGATCCAGTGATTCACCCATTAGCAAATCCACATGAGTGAACAGAACAAAAGTGTGATGTGCAGCTTCTTCTCCAAAGTTCTCCTGAATCCATTTGACTGTGTGCTTCTCACTCTCTGTGTATCTGCCATTCGGTCTGATGACCAGCAGAAACACATGAGGACCAGGAGCAGACATTTCTAGACATTCCTCAATATCACGCTTGAGTTCATGCTGAAAGTGCTTGTACCACGGCGCATCTAACAGTCCTGGAGTGTCAGTGATTGAGATGGATCTTCCAGACAACAACGCTTCTCGTTTCTCACAGGTTAAAGTACCAGAATGAGCCTCCGCTCTAAACACATCTCTGCCCAGGATGGTGTTTGCTGTTGAGGTCTTTCCCACATCAGATTTACCCAGAATCACAATCCTTAGATCTGCTAAATTAAATGAATATATGCTTTTGTTTACACACTGAAAGTTCAACATCATTCAACAAAATTCAATCTTATTTGATAAGGCCTCAAAATTGATCAAAACTGAAAGACCTGCTGCACACAATCTACTCCTGTCGTCTGATTGATAGTTTATATTTTTTTTATCAAGGAAAAGATCATTTAGTATAACTGTAAAAACGTTCAGCTTCAGGCTGTGCTTCACATGTCTTTTTGCTGTGAAATCTTTATGGATTCTTATAAAGTAAGCATAAGAATAACTTTAGTGTTAGTAATAATTCAAGATGAACACTTACTGGACTGAAGCAACTTAAGTTTACTTAATTATCCATACAAAATTTTAAAATAGCATGGTCAAATGTGAGTATCAAATATGATACATCAGGTTTTGATGAACATTTATTTACAAGTTGCAAGTGTGTGTCACGTATATAGATACACTCCCCCCAAAAGGTTCAATAAACTGTTCCATTTAAAAAATGTAGATTTACAAGGTTAAGTCATCTGAATGACGTTAACCCCCTGAGGTCGGCTATCGCGCCGGCGCGATAGGCTCGTTTTTTTTCGTATGAGTGCAAAAAAAAAATAAAAAAAAAATATTAATTTTATCTTATATGCTTGTGTTATACATCAATCGATCCTGTTTAGTGTGTATTTTTTTGTGTATGCTCATAATAAAAACAAAGTGTTGTGCTTTTCGCCAAATAAAGAAAAATAAACATGATGCGAGTTCTGCCTACTCTCCGTCAGTGAAGTCAATTCTGAAACGCGTCCGAAAATGAACTGTAACTCAGCGAATACTCAGTCAAACAGGCATACAGTCACACAGGCATGAAGCTTGAATTATCTTCTTTCAAATGAAGTAATTTTTATAAAAAACAAATATTCACAGTTTATATAATATGTATGTAAAGAGAGAGATGTCAGTCGTTCTCATCTCAGCTAATTAAGTTTTAATGTGACTCCGCCTACGGAGACCGCGCTATTCAAACGCAAATGTGAGGCGATCCATACAAACCTGTGAAACGCCCACATCCGCTGGATAAGGCCGGTGAAACCATGGGTGAAACACTGGATGCGTGGCGTAAACGTCTCAGCTGCGTGGCGTGTCCGTTTTTATTTCGGCTCCCATCCATGTTAACAGTTTAGAGTTTGCATACTGCCTGTGTGAGACGCGCGTCTCAGGCGCTGCACGAGCCGCGTGGAAAACGCGTGCATTCTAGAAATAGAACCGACGCCTATTTTTCACGCGACACGCAAGCGTCTTGGAAGCGTTTCCATGCAAAATTGAATAGGAAAATCTGTTTATTTGTCATTTTGACACGAATACATATTAATAAATGTCCTTTTGATGTTTAAAAGTGTCTAGGTTTTGACATAAATGCAAATATAAATGTAATTTTACAAAATATGATCGATTTTCAAATACTGCTGTATTGAATGAACAGCTTTTAGCAAACTCTATTGCTATACTGAGATGAGGAATATATACTGTATGTGTTTTGTCAAAAATAAAGTCATCAACTAACTAATGAATCCTTTACTTTGAAATACGTATGATAAAATGTATACTTTAGTTTTGAAAGACGTTGACTAGTTTTGAAAAGATTATAAAGTATGTATGTGCATGCATATATATATGTGTGTGTGTATATATGAAGAGTTCAGATGCAAAAGCCTCTAAATGCCATCTGAAATTTTCTCCTAGAATGATCATTTTTATGAAGCTTGTATATTTAAGTTAGCTATAGGTGACACGTCACCTGAATGAATGGCTCATTAAGTATGCAGGGACGTAGTCTCACCAGGTGTGAACTACTACATATGCATGATGCTGTTGGAGCGTTTACGCCCCATCCGCATATTGGCTTTCCAAACTAAAAGTGTTTCACAAAACTAAAATCAATGTATCGTTTTTTTGTGGATGATTAGGCAGGATGATTTTCATATCATTTTGAAGAAAAAACACTAGGCGATGAAATCCATTAGTCAAAAGTCTTATTGCCACATATTTAGTATGTGTTTTGTGGCCTTATTTCAGAAACTTTCATTTTTAGTTTTTTCAATAACCACGCATAAACATTATTCTCTCAAAAATGCAGACATGTACATTCTTGTTGCTCACATATTATGGTAGCCCTGTTTGTGCTAAATAGTGTGTAATTTTTTTTGCCATTAATATGTTTATAAGCAACTGAAAAAAGCACAAATGTCAGGGCATGTCTGAACATCTCAAGGACCCCAAAAACACCCCAGACCCCAGAGGGTTAACAACATTAAAATAAAGACTTTGGCCAATAATAATAATAATAATTTACTCAAATTTAATTTTGTTTTACACAGTTTTTAATCTGCCTCTCTGGACCTCTTCAGTCAGAATTCACCAAAGAACTTACCTTTTTGAAATTTTTTAACATTTTGCTCCATTAGAATGGGATATTGGTGACTTTTGTCGCATTAGCTGTGAAAACATGAATGTATGAATTTCAACAATGGTGACCATCAAAAAGGTTTTTGCAGTGCATTCTGGGTGCACCAATTAAAACTCATCCATGGCTCCCACCTCTCTGCATGCATTGCGGCATGCTGTTTGTCACCATTGTTGAGATTCATACACTAATTATTTTGTGTGTGTGTGAGTCTGAAACTTTCAAACATTTTTTTTTTTTTTTTTTGTGCAGAATCTCATGAAATAACATCACACAATGTAACATTAACAATAATGTAATAGTAATACATTTCTTAGAGATCTCTAGATGATTGTCACTATCAACTAAATCATACACTGGTCACCAAAATGGTGACTCTTTCCTTCAGTGATTCTGCTTGTTAACAGCAGGTGTTCATCACTAATGCCCAATCATCACTTAATTAATCAATTAATTATCACATTAACTTTAACACTCTTAAGTGTGGACTAAAATAAGCTCTGAGGAGAGTTACTTTGACACAGGTTTATCATAACATTCCCTCAAAACCCTAAATTATAATCAAAAATATTATTGAACAAAACATATGTTACATTGCTTTTCCTGAAAAAATAAAATAATAATTTACGGCATTTCAAGGCTTCAGTCACTTTTGACTGCAAAGGAGCCAAATGAAGGGGTTTGATTGGTTAAAGTGCAACTTCACACTTGGAAAGCACTTCAACAGCTCACTGATCATGAAGTCTTTAGATATTTAATCTACAAATGAAGGCTTTTGTTTGCTGTCATTTATGTATTGAGTAAACATGACATGTTATGTATTTAAAAAAAAAAAAAAAAAAGGAAATGTTGGGAATAAAACCACAAATGGTTCAATATTTACCTAGTTTTGAATGTCCAGATGTCATTCGTCTTTCCAGTGCCCATCTCTGTCTTTCTTTCTCTCTGCGACTTTCCATCTGTTTCCTGAGATCTTCCTTCACTCTCAGATATTGCGCTCTCTCCTTCACGTCCTCTTTTTTCCTCTCATTATGGTCTTTTATTCTCTCTTCTTTGCTTTTAGTTTTTATTTCCTCCTCTTGATTAACCCCGTCTATTTGCTTTTTTGAATCTCTCTCCTCTTGTCTTTTCCACACCTGTTCTTGTTTCTTTCTCTCTTCTTCCTGTTTATGACTCTTTTCTTCATACTTCACTCTCTCCTTCTGCTCTCTGAGTTTTCTTAGGTCCTTCAGGTAGATCTCATTGCTGTAGTTTTGTCCTCCGTTGTTCTCCACCATTACATCAATATTCTTCAGAAGCTTTGTGATCTGGCTGGGATCACACTCATTTTTGCTGTTCATCACATGAAATCTTTCCTCAAAATAGTTCAGCAACTCTTTGCTATTTTCACTCTCAGTGATTTGCTTAAATTTTCCTCTGGATATTTTTTCTCGTCCAATAAACAGCACCATAGTGACCTTCAAAGCTTGAGCTCCAAAGTTCTCCTGAATTTGTTCCACAATGTTCCTCTTGTCCTCTCCAAAGTTTCCCAGGTTGACGACGAGCAGGAAGACGTGAGGACCGGGATCAGAGAGATACAGACTCTTCATCATCTGCTTCTTCATCTCTTCATCAGTCAGTTGAGTGTTGAAGAATCCTGGAGTGTCGATGATGGAGATGTTTCTGTCTTCTACTCTTCCTCTCTGTATCTCACTCTCTCTGGTTCTGCTCTCTTTAAATGCCTCTCGACCCAGTATTGCATTTCCTATTGAACTCTTTCCAACTCCAGAGACTCCCAGTAACACAATCCTCAGGTCATGTGCATCAGCTGCTTCATCAGGGTCTGTGAAACAGGCATTAGCACTTAATTAGCTGATGCTTTTCTTGTGACTGATTTTTTTTCAGGATCAGTCACAATCCTGAAACAAGCAAAAATGAAGTTAATTCCAAACATTGAATTATTGCATCTGTTGCTCCCATAAAGCAGTCCACCTTTTTCGTGTTATTTCCTATCCTCTCACCAGACTTACATAGTCTCAGAACAGCGAAAGAAGCCATTTGATTTATTAGAAGTCAGTGTGCCATCAGCAAAATTGAAACTGATATTTCAAGGTAAAACACAAATATACAGCTTTAAATGCCATTAAGGAATGTTATAATCAGTTTCAGGTCTAGGGGCAGGAAAGGAAGGTAACAAAAGTTTTGGCGAGAGAGTGAGAGAACTCCCATCTCCAGGTCCCAGGACAAGCACAAATTACAAGGACACCAGTTTATAAAGTAAAAAGATTTCACAAGTTTCATTTTAACATAATCAATGGGATATAAAAGATAGGACTTCAGGGGGAAACAAAATAAATTCTTACTAAAGGTTTTTTTTTTTTAGAAATAACTTACCTAGCTTTAAGAGTAAAATAAATCAAAAGACAAACACTTCCCTTACTTCCTCTCTATATAAAACACAAATTCTCAAATAAAATGGTATCCACCTCCCTACAAATTATCCCAATAAAGAAACCAAACAGTATATTAACTTAAAAGAAAACACTCCAGTTATATGATGTTAACTATAAACACAAGGTTACCACAAAGTCACAGAAGTTAGCACACAGCATACCTTCTTTCAACGTTCACTTAATCACTACAACTTATACTACAAACACAAGAAACCAACAAGTGCTGGGACCGGAAGATGACAGTCTCTCAGAGGAAAGCCTCAGTCTCTCTGTTGAGTTGGAACTCTCTGGGTTCTTATATACACTGCTCCACTCACACCTTAACGAGCTGGAACACAAATCAGGTGGCACTCCCAAACCTGTGAAGTGGATAGTGGGAGGAGCAACAAGGAAAGACAGAGAATACATAGAGACAAGCGCTACAACAGCAATAAAACACACACACGTCCCTTGGGATGTAACAGGAATATTCTGGGTTCAATACAAGTTAACTCTTTCCCCGTCATTGACGAAAATTTTGGTCTTTCCGTATTTTCACTTTTATACGGTAGGGGGCGCTATTACACATCTTCTGAAAAAGTAGAGAATCTCCTGATCAAAACAGATCAAAACACAGGTGAAGACAACGCTATCTCATGACCTATATGTATTTTACGAGGTGGCTAATTCATACGAATTCGTATGACCTCACTCGTACGAATTTGTGCGATTTGTCTGACTCCCAGTGATGGGTAGGTTTAGGGGCGGGGTCAGGGGTAGGTCATTACCCAAATGTTACTGAATGAAATGGCGACCCAGGACGAGCTGTAGGAGCATTCGGGGTGTTGATGGACTCGATCTACTCCATGTTTCGATGCATGAAGCTAGAATAAAAGGGGGCTCCAGGAACCTGGTTGAGAACCTACATCTTCTATTTTACACATTTACTGACCGTGTTGTGCTGAGGCCATTTTTGTTGTCACTTAATCACTCCTCTTCTTATCTCAGTGCCAGTGATCGCAGTATTTCTGTATAGATAAAAATAACACAAAGACTGAACTTGTAGGTACACATTTAGATAGGTTGTACTGTAGGTAAACATTCTCTACAACAATTAATTTAATGAGCTTATAAAATGACAAAAAAAAAATTATTTCTGTTAGACGTCTACAGAAGTTCTTATTGAGAATTAACAGAGGTTTAGATGTTGATGTTTTATAGAAATTTTATTCTTCAGTAATATTTTTTTTTTTGCAACAATTCTGCATTGATGACAGTCAAGTGACTGCATTAAAGTGGTTTAAACAACTGCTCTTTCTGTTCAGCTGACTTATGGAATTGAAGCATTATTGAAAAGAAAGTTGTAAACTCAACTGATGTGATAACTTGTAACACTGTGACAAGTGATCTGTGTGAGATTGCCCAAAACTTCTTATAGGGATCTCCCAGTCACGTGACCCCTAGCCGTGTGTCAGCCATTTTGACGGTATACATCCGTCAGCTACTCACATTGGCTATACTGTTTATGGACTGTCTAATGGCAATAGATCTATTATTAGGGGTGGGTAATATATTAGGGAGTATATAATAATATAATTATTAGTATAATTGTTTTATAATTAGCCTAAATATTGCAATACTTTGCGCTACAGTATTGATATAATTGCGTGCGCAAAATATCTCGATACTGAACAGAATCGAGTTTTCCCCCACCACTATTATTAGCTTCAGCTAACTCTTCACGTCATGTCATCGCACTTATTAGCATCACAAAAATATATATCAAGTATACAAGAGGAAGATAGGAATCATAGATCCATATGAAGCACCGCAAGTTCTTTTTACAGGCATTTAATGTGTAGAAAAACTTCCTGACATTGAGTTTGGTGACATTTACAGCTGACGTTACCTTATTCACTTCCCATCACGCTACACCAGAGCTTCATTAAAAGCATACAAAAGCAGGCTATCGGTTGTCATGGACATGTTACAAAAACTGAATAGACGTAAAAAGTCAAGTAACCTTGTATAATTTCATCTCAACTTTATTGTATATTTTACATGCACTTTTATTATTTGTTTACATTTTTCTTCTTGTACCTTATATCACAAACAGTTGGAAGCCAAGCACCACCATCAGCGTTTTGCCTGTATATTGCCGCCAACCACTTGTTTCTCCGTTTTGTTTCTTTCGGGATACGGTATAAAGATAGGCCTATTCCTTTTGTATGATCACGTCTGATCGCATCCAACTGCACAGCATCGCTCGGGCATGATAGAATATCGCGACGAGCTGCAGTATCAATGTAGTTTATACCAGAGCCCGTCTCTGTTTATACTGTCTATGAGTATCACCGGCGGTTTAGCATTTTCTATTCCGTCAAAATGGCTGCTCCAAATGGCGTGACGTCACGCGGGATGTCCCTATAAGATAAAAAGTTGAGACATATAGACATAAACACTCATCATGCAAACCTCAAAACTGGTTAAAATAAAATAAAAAAATCATCAAATACAAATAGTATCCAGGTGCATGATTTATTCATGCCACAATGCATGCTGGGAGCTATGAATGAGTTTTGTAAGCTGATGAAACATTTCCCCATTGTTGAGTTTCATATGCTGATTGTTGATGTCTGTGAGTGTGAAACTAATCCTGTTGTTATTAACTTCATGCTTAAATCATGTTTTCATTTTTCAACAAATCTGATTTTGGTAATCTGGTCACTGAACACACTAATAATATAGCCAGATAAAATCTACAAATTTTTTGTCATTTTTGCAACTTCAGAGTCGTCACTAATGCTCACATTGAACACTGTGTTAATGAAACACAAGGGATTTGCTGTGTGTCATCCAACCATATGCCATTTTAAGTCAGAACATTTGTGATCCTTAATATTTAAAGGACATTTGAAGAATGATTTTAAAATAATGTTTTCTGCCAACATTATGAGAACATTCATCAAATACTAATTGCATTGTGTGATGATTTCATGAAGATTGGTTTGAAAGTGTTTAATTCTAAAGCTTACATAAACGTTGGTTAAATACATTCAAGAGAAAACTTACAATGGAACAATAACTATGGGACAGGCTACAAAACTTTCCCACGTTCCAAGGGTGTTCTTCTGAAAGAGCAAACACAACATTATTCATTTGAAGTTTGTTGTCATTCTAATGTTTAAAGGATGTTTCAAGAAAGTTGTTCTAATGTTTTCTCCCAACATTATGGCGACACTTTAAGAACCTTCTACAAACAATGTATAAATAATATTTTTGTGCGGACCTTTTAAGAACATTATTAAAGACCAAATAACATTGAAGAAACACTTTATTAATGTTACTGGAAGAATGTTTGTTCATAACTTTGAAAGAACCTTAACGTTAGCCAAAGTTATGAGTACATTGAGTCAGTAATCAAGGAATTAAAGTTAGCCTAGAGAGGCTTTATGTTGTAAACCAAATAACAGTTTTAAATAAAAAAAAGTAAGAATTGACAACAACAACAACAACAACAAACATTTAAAAACTAAAGTGGCCTTAGGTTAGATTATAGGCCTATAGGGAAAACAAGATAACATTTCATGTGAGGTAACATAGTGATGTAATGGTAATTAGCCTAGTTGAAAAATATTTGACTCAATTATTATTATGTTTCTTTCATAGTTCCTTCTTTAGAAGTTATGTGTGACTTGTATGCGAAAGTATTACCTTGCTCGGTCTGTCTCTTCCTGTGTGTGAAGATGCTCTCTTCAATACAGGTAACCAGGGCGTCACTCTGTTTTGTCATAAGCTGAAATGATTAGAAAGATTTAAACGACAGTTCTTGCTGACACTTTCAAACGACCAACTGATAACGGTTGTATTTACTAACTTCACGCATGCCGCTCTCAGTCTCGAGATTATGTAAACAATTTAAAGTGACGATGGTGTTTCAGAAAGGGCAAAAATGTCATTTTATTTGATCGAATCAACATGTTGAGTCTTTATTTAGCCAATACTCACTGGATATGCAGCGAGCCACCGCAACTGTGGACGAGCGCTAGACCCGAGCGCTCGCAGAGCGTGCACGTCAAGAGAACGTTACGCTATTTCCTCCTGCCACTAATAACAGCCACAACGAAGCGCTCAGATTGAGCATTGAAACAACTAGTTAAAGCACCGGACGGCAATTTAAATGATTAATCTCCTGCTCAAGAATTAAAGATGGCCATTATGCATGTCGCAAAGCGCGAGCTGGCACAACAGTGGGAAGGCAAATGTCCTTACGCGCCCCACCCTTGTTTACCAGGTGTGTGTTAGTTAGAGCTCATTGTTCGAATGGGAAAGAGAAACTGAAAGTTACCTTGATGTTATATCAGTGATATAATCTTAGTTAGTTTATCCAGCTGATATTGTGTAAATAAGTCTGTGATAAGTGGTGATGCTGAACATTAAAATAATGAAATGCTGTAGGCCTAATTAAAATGATGTTGGCTATACCGTGAACAAATTTCTATAAATGACAATAGTTTAATTGAATACGTGTATAATACAACCAAGTGTATTATTAGAGTTGGGGTACTCGAACTCGGACTCGGACTCGAGTCCGGACTCGAGTCCAATTTTGAATGAACTCGGACTTGTCACGCACTCGGATGAATTTGTACTCGGACTTGACACGGACTCGGACATTTTAGACTCGGAAAATTTGCCGAGTACAGTCGAGTCCGGGCACTGGAGGACACAATATTATTCAAAAACGAAACGAAACGAAACTGCTTACATTGTGTTGTGTCAGTGTTGAGCATTGTACGTTAGCCAATCACAGATATGTATATTAAGCGCATGAACACAGTGGCCAATCAGAGGCGTTTTGAGTCACCATGCGGAGAAGTCGCTCAAAAAGTATGTTCAGAATCAGCGCGAGTTTTATCCTTTCGCAAATCTCCTCATAAACAACAAAGTCTTGACGCGATATAAATAAGAGATTCGCTGTGCAGTGCGGACAACTTCAGTGTTTATGACGAGAGCTTCAGTGAGAGTGCAGAACGCGGTAAGTAAGTGATGGCTTAAAGTGAGCGCTATTGACAATCTAAATAATATATTTTTTCATGCTTGTAGAGGACCAGTGGTTACGTTCACACTGTAAATTAAAAAGAGTGATAACTGCATTTAAATGTGGGAGAGAATCCGCAGAATTTTAGTCCTGTGAGTCATGAAATTGCGATGATTGACACAGTAACCATAGCAACATGATAACGTGATAACCAAAGCAACATTTTGGCGTCTAATAATGTTATGATTTTTGTTATATTGATTTAGCCTACACTTTAGTCATAAGTTTACATACACCTTGCAGAATCCCCAAAATCTAATATTTATTTATTTTTTAATGAGGATGATCATAAAAACATTGTTTCTATTTATTACTGCCCTGAAAAATATTTTTCACATAATGGATGTTTAATAGCCTAGTCCACAAGAAAAAATACAAACACAAAATACAAGACAAATTACATAGGCTTGATTTTAATATTGTGTTTCATTACCTGAATGATCCAAAAAATGAAGTTTTTTTTTTATTATTATTATTTTTTTAATGGTTGTTCATGAGGAAAAATCCTCCAGCTCCTGCATATTCTTTGCTTTTCCAGCATCTTCTGCATATTTGACTCCTTACTAGCAGAGACTATGATTGTGAGATCCATCTTGTCACACTGAAGACAACTGATGGACTCATACACAACTATTACAAACCCTGCAAACATTTAGTGATGCTCAAGAAGGAAGCAACCATTAGGAGCCAGGGGGTGTACATTTTTGAACTGGATCATTGGTGTAAATTGCTCTTATTTTATTTAAAAATTCATTAATTAATTTAGTCCTGCCATTTAGAGGCTAGATAAGATATTGGCATGTAAAACAAAACAAGATAATCAAAATAAATCAAAATTAAAAAATCAACGTCATCTTGCTCAAAAGTTTACTCCTGGCTCTTAATGCATCGTGTTATATTCTTGAGCATTACATTGCAGAATCTGAAAGATGTACGATAGGTAAACGTATGACTGTAACTATACATTGGAATCATTTTGTAAGGTTTAACATATTAATTTAAGAGCTCAGTGTTGAGACCTTTCACTGGAATTTGATTGACATGCGATCTGACCAATCATAATGCAGATACCTGCCATTTTTGTCCGACAAACAAACCAAACCAGATAGTAGATTAAAGTCATTGGACTTGAACTTGAAAAATGCTGTGTATTGAATTCTTTTTGCAGTTCTGATGTTCATTCATGTTTAATTCGTGCTATAACTAGAAGATATTATCAGTTCATCTGTTGCTTGAGTTGAGGCCTATATTAAAGCACCACAAAACGGTGTGTATTGTTTTAATTTCATAAAAATTACAAAATTTGAAAGCTGAGACTTTATTTCATACCAGAAGTAGCCTTGTCTTGTCTGTTGGCGCATTGTCAGTGTCCTCTTTGCTCCGCTATATATATTTTACTGTGTGAGAACATGTGGAGTGAGAGCGGAATGGCTTGTCGGACGTAGCGACAGTAAGAGGGGCGGGTCTTTGTGAAAGGTCAATTTAAAACTATTAAAATCTTTGTGGACTCGGCCGGACTCGACTCGGACTCGGATGTTAAGGACTCGGACTCAAGTGCGACTCGGCATTCTTTGGACTCGGACTCGGACTCGATTGTTAAGGACTTGGACTCGACTCGGACTCGACAATGGTGGACTCGGACCCAACACTATGTATTATAAATATTAAGGTATTATCAATTTAGTTAAATAGTCATTTAAAAGTGCTAAGTAAATCGGATGTGTTAGATAAATACCATGACTGACATTTGCACTTCACAACACACAATGGGCCTGTCCATTGTTTTGTTTACATGTAAATGTCTTTTAAACAAACTTTTACCTGCTGTATGTTTCATCTCGAACCAAACAGCTGAATGCATAAGTTTGCATTCAACCACTCTGTCTCCTTATGACCTCCTTGCAGAATTTAAACAAATATAAAAAATAAAATAGCACATAGCTTGCTCTTTCTCATTGATGTGCAGTGCGCCACTGATTTCAGATGATAAATATTGCATAATCCCAGTCCAGATATTGTCTGTGGTTTGTTCTAGTCTGTCCACTGGGTGGCGTTTGTCTCTGCTTTTCTATCTACAAGGCAATGAGAGATTACTGTAAATATGATCACGTGATTTCCCTGATGTAGACATGGATCTTCCCTTACCGAACCAAAATATATTTCCATGTATTTATGATTAATATAAATATACTGAAAAATATATGAAGACCAATATTGCATTATTTATTACAATATATTGAATAATACATAAGTAATTGCTGCTTTTCATATATCATATATTGGAAAATATATTTACAATATATTTACACTGTAAAATGTCATTAGTTGAGTGTACTTAGAAAACATGTGGAAAAAGACTGCCTTACATTTCTCAAGGATGCTTACTCAAAGTTAGTTTTTATTATAAAAACATACAAAAGAGTGTTGGGAGGGACAATGCTAATCTATGCAAATACACAAATATACAGCTTTAAATGTCATTAAGGAATATTCTGGGTTCAATACAAGTTAACTCTTTCCCCGCCATTGATGGAAATTTCCGTCTTTCCGTATTTTCACTTTTATACGGTAGGGGGCGCTATTACTCATCTTCTGAAAGAGTAGAGAATCTCCTGATCAAAACAGATCAAAACACAGGTGAAGACAACGCTATCTCATGACCTATTCCTACGTATTTTACGAGGTGGCTAATTCATACAAATTCGTATGACCTCGTACAAATTTGTGCGATTTGTCTGACTCCCAGTGATGGGGAGTAGGTCATTCGTAGGAATTCATACGAATACAATATATCATGTAAAATATGTCAAATTTAGAAAAAAGGAGCCTGGTTGGGAATCTACATCTTCTATTTTACACATTTGCTGTCCGTGTTGTTCTGAAGCTTTTTATTTGATTTTTTTTGTCACTTAATCACTCCTCTTCTTATCTCAGTGCCAGTGATCACAGTATTTCTGTATAGATAAAAATAACACAAAAACTGAACTTGTAGGTAAACATTTAGATAGGTTGTAGTTAAGTGTTCTCTACAACAATTAATGACCTAATAAAATGACAAAAGAGAACTCAGTAAACAAAATAAAAAAAAACTTTATTTCTGTTAGACGTCTACAGAAGTTGTTGAGAATTAACAGAGGTTTAGATGTTGATGTTTTATTGAAATTTTATTCTTCAGGAATTTTCAATTTTTTGCAACAATTCTGCATTGATGACAGTCAAGTGACTACATTAAAGTGGTTTAAACAACTGCTCTTTCTGTTTAGCTGACTTATGTAATAGAAGCATATATTTTTATATATATTTATTCAACTGAAACTTAACTGAATAAATAAAATAAACATCAAAAAAGTTTGTTGGAAGTTTGTTGATGATGTAATTATTAATTAGTTTTGTTTAAAAATGCATTAAATCATAAAATTATGTGATACTAAGTAGGGCTGTGCGATATATATCGTGAGATTGTTATGCGCATCTCGTCAGTAAAGCCGGTTCCTTGATTAGTAGTAAATCACCATCACCTGCTTTCAGATGAAGCGGCATTTAGGGCTGAGGAGATAATTAAGTGATTAATTTAGTGATGATTGATCATTATTGAAGACACCTGATGTTAACAAGCAGAATCACTGAAGGAGCAAATCACAAATTGTAAGTTACCATTAAGGTGATGGGTGTTTGCTTTAGTTGGGCTCTAGACCATTATGTTTACTTTAATATTTACTGTTGTTCGTCTGCTGTTATTGCTTTATAACAGTTAAATGAACAAAGTAAAATGTTATCTATCTTATAGTGTTGGTTATGTTTTGACATAATCATGCTGTGATCTGAAAAAGGAAACTTATTGAGATAGTTTGGTTTAACTTGTTAGCAGCAGTTTAGTGATTCTTCAGCCTATGATTATCAGTATTTTACTTATAATTCTAAATATTTAATAAACATTGTTCTGATCAAAAGACATTCAGATAAATTAATTTAAAACACAGACATCAATAATCAGCCTGTGAATCTCAACAATGGTGACAATAATAAAGCATGTTGCAGTGGCTGCCACCAATCACAACTCATTAATGGCTCCCATCATGCATTGCGGTATGAATAAATTATGATCTGAATTGTCTATGTAATTTACTTTTCCTAATTGAATATTCTGCTCCTCACCATTGTTGAGATGCATAGACTGAATCTTGACATCTGTGTGTGCCTAAAAGAATGATTTTTTTTTTAAGCAACTTTTAAGAAATCCTTTATATTATATAAAAAATGCTGGGCATTTATGCAGATTCACTAACCAACAACATAAATCGAAGTCAGAAAGAAGGATTTTAATGAGTTCAGTGATCAAGTTCAAATGATGATTGTCATAATATAACCTACACCATCAGATCACTTTTTTTTTCTTTGTTTATCTGTCAGTTATAACTCAGATACAGCAGCCAAATAAAATCTAAAGTACACATATAATGGTCTAGAGCCCAACTAAAGCAAACACCCATCACCTTAATGGTAACTTACAATTTGTGATTTTCTCCTTCAGTGATTCTGCTTGTTAACATCAGGTGTCTTCAATAATGTTCAATCATCACTAAATTAATCACTTAATTATCTCATTAACTTAAACACTCTTGAGTGTGGACTCATACACTCCCAGGAGTGTTAATTTAACACTGGAGTTTTTGCTGTGAAAGAGCCGTAGTTAACTGACAAGCTGAGCCATATCGCATTAAGTATCGCTGGCGATACGTCCGCGATATTAATGCGATATGGCTCAGCTTGTCAGTTAACTACGGCTCTTTGTAGTAAATGCAGCTTCATCTGAAAGCAGGTGATGGTGATTTACTACTAATCAAGGAACCGGCTTTACTAACGAGATGCGCATAACAATCTCACGATATATATCGCACAGCCCTACAAAGGGGTCAGCTCTGGCCTTTTTTTAATAGTGCAGTCATTTAAATAAAGTAAATCATGAATTCAAATATGCACTGAAAAGGGTGAGTTTTGATTTTAATTCACAGTGGAAGATCTGAGGAATATTTTGGTGGATAAAACTGGATCAGGAAAGAGTGCAACAGGAAACACTGTATTGTGGAGAGATGCGTTTAGAGTTGGTTCCCCAGTCAACATGTTGATCTCACAGTGATCTCTCCATATGACCACAATGTGAGTTCACAGTGAGCTAAAAGTGTAACCGCACTGTGCACTCACTGTGTGCTCATATTATGGACACGATGTGAGTCACCCCAGCTAGAAATGTAATTGGACATGGATGGACACAAATTGTAAGTTACCATTAAGGTGATGGGTGTTTGCTTTAGTTGGGCTCTAGACCATTATATGTTTTCTTTAATATTTACTGTTGTTTGACTGCTGTTATTGATTTATAACAGTTAAATGAACAAAGTAAAATGTTGGTGTTGGTTATGTTTTGACATAATCATTCTGTGATCTGAAAAAGGAAACTTATTGCACTGTAAAAAAGAATACATTGATTTTATTAATATCTAATTAATAAAAATGAGGCAACAGATTACAAGCAATATTATTAATTAAATTTAACAAATTAGAATTGAGTAATAATTAATCAAATGAATTCCTTAAAAGTTAACCATTTAAAATGAGTAAAATTTACAAAATATCTTTTATTGCCAACATTGAAGACACCTGGTGTTAACAAGCAGAATCACTGAAGGAGAAAACCATAATTAAAGTCACCATTGTGGAGATCAGTGTGTGTTTTAGTTGGGCTCTTGACCTTAAATTATTAACTATAAGTTTTGTTTGGCTGCTGTACATGAGTTATAACAGCCAGATGAACAATGAGAAAAGGTAATCTGATGGTGTTGGTTGTAATTTAACATAATCATTACTTCACAATCATTAGACCTGAATCACTGAACCTCATATAGAGTGCAATTTATGAGTTAAGTTAACTTTATTAACTACAGCAGTATAATATTTTTAGCCTTTTCAATGAAATCCAAATGATCAAATCAATAATAAAAAATAAATATGTTTTTTTTGTTTGTTTTTTGGCACAAACACACATCAAGATTTTGCGTATGAATCTCAGCAATGGTGACAAACAGATCACCTCTGAACATAAGCTCATTATTTATTCATGCAGCAATGCATGATGGGAGCCATGAATGAGTTTTGATTGGTGGAACCCAGAATGCACTGCAACATGCTTTATTATTGTCACCATTGTTGAGAATCACAGGCTGATTATTGATGTCTGTGTGTCTCCTTTTTATGTCAGAGAAACTTTTTAGAAATTATTTGCCTTTGTAAAAGTTAAAAAATATTATGCCGTACAAGGCCAGTGCTGCTATAATTAATAAAGTAAACCTAACTCATAAATTGGACTCTATGGGCCCTATCTTGCACCCAGCGCAATTGACTTTGTACACCGACGCATGTATCATTCCTATTTTGCACCCGCGCAAAGCGCGTTTTTTCCTCCACAGAAGCACGTCGCTAAACTAGGGAATGAACTTGCGCTCCCTGGGCGGTTCAGCGCAAAAAAGGAGGCGTGTTCCAGCGCAAACGTTCCTTCATGCTATTTTGCAGGTTTAGAAAACAGTTGCGCCACTAACCAGGAAAAAATGGTTTAAAGTCAGTGGCGCGTTGCGCATGTTATTAATATGCTATTTTAAGGGCGCATGCTTGGCCATAATCAATGTAGCGTGTGCACAACGCGCATTCACTTTGATTCTCTCATCTACACAGAAGCAGCAGTTTTCATTTTTGCAAATCATGCATTATTACGATAGATAGATAGATAGATAGATAGATAGATAGATAGACAGACAATTTATTATAAAAGCATACATCTAGCTTACACATTTACCCAAATTATCATACGCCTTTTTAACCGAAGTTAATTTGGGTGTGTTTCTCCATCCCCAACGTCCCTGACGAGAGCGTTGCTCTCCTCGGCTGTGAACCGCTCCTCGCGCGCGCCTGGCAAATCCGCCGTTATAATAGGAATCCGCTTTAGAACAAGCGTGCCTGCTCTTAAAGGGAATGTGAGATGACGCTCTGATTGGTTTATTTCACGTTACGCCCAAACCACACCTATGAATAATGAAGCTACTTCAGACCAACCCATTTTAGATTTGCGCCTGGCGGAAGAGTCATTTATCCCGCCGGGAAAATAGCAACAGCGCCAAGACCCGCCCACAAAGTTACTTGCGCTTTGACACTTGCGTTTCAGATCGTTAAAATAGGGCCCTATATGAGGTTCAGTGATTCAGGTCAAATGATTGTGAATTAATGATTATGTTAAAACTCAACCAACACCATCAAATCACTTTTTCTCATTGTTCATCTGGCTGTTATAACTCATGTACAGCAGCCAAACAAAACTTCAAAGTTAATAATTTAAGAGTCAAGAGCCCAACTAAAACACACACTGATCTCCACAATGGTGACTTTAATTATGGTTTTCTCCTTCAGTGATTCTGCTTGTTAACACCAGGTGTCTTCAATGTTGGCAATAAAAGATATTTTGTAAATTTTACTCATTTTAAATGGTTAACTTTTAAGGAATTCATTTGATTAATTATTACTCAATTCTAATTTGTTAAATTTAATTAATAATATTGCTTGTAATCTGTTGCCTCATTTTTATTAATTAGATATTAATAAAATCAATGTATTCTTTTTTACAGTGTGAGATAGTTTGGTTTAACTTGTTAGCAGCAGTTTAGTGATTCTCCAGCCTATGATTATCAGCACTTTACTTATAATTAAAAATATTTAATAAACATTGTTCTGATCAAAAGACATTTAGATAAATTCATTTAAAACACAGACATCAATAATCAGCCTGTGAATCTCAACAATGGTGACAATAATAAAGCATGTTGCAGTGGCTGCCACCAATCACAACTCATTAATGGCTCCCATCATGCATTGCGGTATGAATAAATTATTATCTGAATTGTCTATGTAATTTACTTTTCCTAATTGAATATTCTGCTCCTCACCATTGTTGAGATGCATAGACTGAATCTTGACATCTGTGTGTGCCTAAAAGAATGTTTTTTTTTTTAAACAACTTTTAAGAAATCCTTTATATTATATAAAAAATTCTGGGCGTTTATGCAGATTCACTAACCAACAATATAAATCGAAGTCAGAAAGAAGGATTTTAATGAGTTCAGTGATCAAGTTCAAATGATGATTGTCATAACATAACCAACACCATCAGATCACTTGTTTCTTGTTCAACTGGTGATTATAATTCAGAAACAACAGACAAACAAAATCTAAAGTTAATAATAAATGGGTCAAGAGTCCAACTAAAGCAACCATTGATCGTCATAACGGTAACTTACAATTTGTGATTTTCATAATTTCTAAACATCGAAACTTCCCGCTATAACTGTCTAAGAATGTTAGGGGGGATAATGTTCTATCAATGTCATCACTAAACATGTTTGAAATGTTTATAGAGAGTGTTATCCTACCTTTTAGGAGAACATTCTGGTTACAAAAATAAAATTAACTACAGAAAATATTACAAGAACATAACATAATGCTCTCAAAACATTCATAGAACAATAACATTTCTAGCTGGGATGAGCTCATATTGTGGTCATAGTTTGAGCACACAGTGAGAGCGCTGTGAGGTTACACTTTTAGATCACTGTGAACTCAGATTGCTGACGTTGTGACCACATGGTGACATCACTGTGAGATCATAGTGTTGACTGGGTCCTGCCCTGTTTCTACAAGTAAACACTGTGAGAAACATAAGGGAAATGTGGACAACAGAAACATCTCAGTGATGGACACACCAGGACTGTTTCACACGTCCATCACATGTGATGAAGATCTGAAGGCTGAGATTGGGAAGAGTTTGAGTTTGTCTGATCCTGGTCCTCATGTGTTTCTGCTGGTCATCAGACTCGGGAGATTCACAGATGAGGAGCAAAACACAGTCAAATGGATTCATAAAGAACTTTGGAGAAGAAGCTGAGATTCACTATGCTTCTGTTCACTGGAGCTGATCAGTTAGACACACCAATAGAAGAATTCCTACAGGAGAACCAAGAGCTGATGAAGGCAGTGGATGAATGTGAGGGAAGAGATCATGCCTTCAATAATGAGAAGAGTGAGGATTGAAATCAAGTCTCTGAACTACTGGAGAAGATCAACAACTCAATAGTGCAAACCACATGTGACCATATGGACCCCCAGACGTGAATGAATCTTTATGTTCAGATAAATATTTACACAAAATACAAAATTTGCTGGGGGAAATAAAGCAGTTGAATGTGGGAGAACCTTTCTTTTCTTTTTTTTTTTTTTTTTTGCTATACCAACACTGAAATTAATGAAGTATGTTTCTTTATGACAGAGGGAAAAAAATCAATAGATCAAATCAAACTCATGAGCAACATGCAAAGAAGAAGAAACATTAACAAACCTCTTCAAGTGAGTATTAAAACCATGCCAACATCAATGTGTCCATTCTTCTATCTGTGTGCTCTTTCAATCAATCCACATACCTTCTGTCAATCATATTTGCATTGTCAGGTGTGAATATTGTTCTGTTGGGTAAGACTGGATCAGGAAAGAGTGCGTCTGGAAACAGCATCAGAGGTGGAGAAGAAAGTTTTCATGCTTCATTTGTGACCAGGGTCTGTACAGCAGCACACACAGAGCTGGAGATAGAAGACCATTTAAAGAAGGCTTTCCTGCTTCATCTGTGACCGAGGTCTGTACAGCAGCACACACAGAGCTAGACAGGCAAACAGTCACTGTCATTGACACTGTAGGACTCCCTGATACTGGTGATCAAACTGGGTGAGACATTCACACAGGAGAGCAGGAATGTTGAGAAACAAATCCAGAATAATGTTGGTGCTCTTAAATCACACAATTGTGCTCTTTACTCACAGAGATCTGTTACATGAGACAATAGAGAGATATCTGAGTGAACCAATAAAATAATGTAAATGCAAAAAGTCAATTATTGTACCCTACTCGTCTCATGTAAAAAATAAAATCAAAATCAAACTGAATTATTTGAAAATAAAGTAATTAATAATTGAATAATGAAATTTGTAAATAAAAAAAGTCATATCAGTATGTATCAAGTGAATTATGCTGTTGTAAGAGTGTGACCTGTAGGTGGCGCTGTTAATGTACTTTATCACACTGTCAAGGGGGAAACTTTTAAAACTATGCATTTAACTTTTCATCACTATCTACATCACTATACATATGTACATCATATACTTCACTTTTTGCTTTTATTAAGTTATTCTGTAATAAAATTACTATAGACAGCAAAAATATATACACTGCAGCTACATCGTCATTGTGCTATGCTGTGGTGAGAAATGTCAAATGGAGAAAAAAAATTGTATGCACTATACAAACAGTTCATTTTTTTAATTTAACAAAATAACTTGTTTATATATTTATGGATTGTTTATGGATTATGATGCTAGTATATTGGAGATTGAAAGTACAACTTAAAATTGTAATGTATTTAGGAAATGTCACATACACTGTTGTAAATATCCCACATAGCAACATTGTTTCGGCCCAGATCCGGCCCACATCTGGCACACGTGAAAAGATGATCTGGCCCACATGCAGCGTGGAATTACGGCACTTGGGTGGGCCACTCCTGTTTGCCAGATCTGGGCCACAAGCAGGCCATAGCAATGCCACATCTCAGCCAAGAGCAAAGAAATAAACCAGAACTGGAGGATTAAACAACTCCACAAATAGCATTACCAGCTTCACTTATTACCAACCAGACTGACTTTATTTCTGTCAGACGTCTACAAAAGTTTTTATTGAGAATTAACAGAGGTTTAACTATAATGTGTTTCATTTAAAGTCACCATTACAGTGAATAGTGTTTCCATTAGTTGGGCTCTTAACTCTTATTATATCTTTTGTCTTCTTTGGCCGCTGGGACAGTGTGTTTGTCAAACACATTTGCAGCAGCAAAGAAAGGTAAAGTGAAATGAGATCAGGTGATGATGGTTACCTGTTGATGGTTTTATAATCATCATGAAATAACCTGTTTCACTGAGATAATTTGAATCTCACAATTGTGTTGTACCATTAATATATTCTCATCACAAACCCTGTGTTACTGCAGCACGAGGTCCAGCAATATTATAACAATCAGTTAGAAGACTTTAACAAACATGAGCACGAAAAAAAATCCATGGTGACACACTTAGATATCAAAAATCAGCACATGAATCTCAACAAGGGTGACAATATTTTTTTTTTTTTAGATTAATTCAGAACATCACTGAAAAGCTACTAAATGCCAAAACAAAAACAACAGCAAAAAATAAAAGCACATATTTAGAATTAAACAAATTAATAGGACAATTTAGCTGCATAATTTATTCATGTTGCAATGCATGCTGGGAGTTTTGTACAATGATGGTACCCAGCATGCATTGCAGCAAGGTACTTTTGATTGTCACCATTGTTGAGATTCATACGTTGATTATTGATGTCTGTGTGTGTCATCGAACAGTAATGATTCATGCTCATGTTTGTTAAAATCTTCTAATTGATTGTTATAATATTGTTGGACCTCACGCTGCAGTAACACAGGGATTGTGATGAGAATATATTAATGGTACAACACAATTTTTAGATTCAAATTATCTCAGTGAAACAGGTAATTTCATGATGATTATAAAACCATCAACAGGTAACCATCATCACCTGATCTCACTTCACTTTAGCTTTCTTTGCTGCTGCAAATGTGTTTGACAAACACACTGTCACAGCGGCCAAAGAAGACAAAAGATATAATAAGAGTTAAGAGCCCAACTAATGGAAACACTATTCACTGTTATGGTGACTTTAAATGAAACACATTATAGTTAAACCTCTGTTAATTCTCAATAAAAACTTTTGTAGACGTCTGACAGAAATAAAGTCAGTCTGGTTGGTAATAAGTGAAGCTGGTAATGCTGTTTGTGGAGTTGTTTAATCCTCCAGTTCTGGTTTATTTCTTTGCTCTTGGCTGAGATGTGGCATTGCTATGGCCTGCTTGTGGCCCAGATCTGGCAAACAGGAGAGGCCCACCCAAGTGCCGTAATTCCACGCTGCATGTGGGCCAGATCATCTTTCCATGTGTGCCAGATGTGGGCCGGATCTGGGCCGACACAATGTTGCTATGTGGGATTAGGCTGTTCTCCGACTTAATTTTTTTTTAGACTCTTCAATTTCTGTAAAGATCAACAGTATCAGATCAACAAATAGACACACAATTTGTTGAAAAAGATAACTGACCTATTAGTATGAGTGATTTTTGTTGTAAGAAGTAAATCTGTTTGGTTTTTTGTTCATGTAGCTCCTCCAGTTAGAACCGTCCGCTCTTAACAGGACTCAAAAACCCAGGCCGTTCACATGGGATGCAGGCGCTCTAACAAGGAGGATAAAGACCGCAGTCTCTCGCGTCATTCGCTACAGCGCCTCTTGAGATCAGGGGAGTGAGGTTTATACGCGCACAGGACAGCGACTACTAGCCTATATATATATATATATATATATATATATATATATATATATATATATATATATATATATATGAAGAAACCTCTAAGTGTCATCTGAAATTTTCTTCTAGAATGATAATTTGTATCAAGCTTGTACATTTAAGTTCAATAATTTCACTTAAATGGCAATGCAAATTACCTATTAATTGTCATTTAAGTGAAATTACGTAACTTAAATATACAAGCTTTATAAAAATGATCATTCTAGAAGAAAATTTCAGATGGCACTTAGAGGCTTTTGCATCTGAACTCTTCATATATATATATAGATGTAGATGTGTATCTCTTGTTGAAATTAATTAATTAAAATCCATTCAAACTTTGCAAATTGTTGTTTCTTACAGTTTGTAAGAAGTTAGATTTTAGTCTGTTCCAATTAGATTTGCATGTTAGTTGTTAATTAGTTCAACAAACCATTCTTTATTTACATTAATTGTTTTAGTCATGGACTGACCTAAACTAATTGCATTAATTTACTGTAACTGTAAAATCTAATTAGTTATACTTTAAAAAAAAGCATGCAAGAACCGAATTACTTGTGAAATAGTAATGATATGTTGTACTGAAATGCTTTGTTAGTATAGTTCACTTACACAAGAGTTCTAGTAACTAAAAAAAATACTTGATAATTTACATTAGATTTACTTGTGACTTAGTATTGTTACCATTGTTGTGTTTTGCATGCTGAATGTTGAAGTCTGTGTGTGATGTAAGCATGATCACCTGCAAGATATTATCACAAATATAGAGGGATTATATTAACCCACTGAAATGTTTCATAAGGTGTTTAAGACATAAGTGTTAATAATCAAAGTTTACAAGATCATTGTTCAACATGAAAGGTTAACCAATTATTTAGTAACAGTATATTATATTTGTAGTTTATTATTTTCCTTATGGTCCACTCCAACAGCGTGGGCAAAGGTCTTTTACTTGCTCTTCTGGGGAGTTCACTTAAGTTATTAGAAATTGGTTTAAATTGTACTTTAGCTCTGTGCTAACTCCAATTTCCAATGATTATTCTAATTTCTAATTTAGCAGCAGATCATAAGCTTAGTCGTGTTTTAATTCTGGATATCCCATTCTTTAAATTATTCTTTCATTAGGGACTAGGGCTGTGCGATATCGTGAGATTGTTATGCGCATCTCGTCAGTAAAGCCGGTTCCTTGATTAGTAGTAAATCGCCATCACCTGCTTTCAGATGAAGCGGCATTTAGGGCTGAGGAGATAATTAAGTGATTAATTTAGTGATGATTGAGCATTATTGAAGATATCTGATGTTAACAAGCAGAATCACTGAAGAAGAAAATCACAAATTGTAAGTTACCATTAAGGTGATGGGTGTTTGCTTTAGTTGGGCTCTAGACCATTATATGTTTACTTTAATATTTACTGTTGTTTGTCTGCTGTTATTGATTTATAACAGTTAAATGAACAAAGTAAAATGTTATCTTATAGTGTCGGTTATGTTTTGACATAATCATACTGTGATCTGAAAAAGGAAACTTATTGAGATAGTTTGGTTTAACTTGTTAGCAGCAGTTTAGTGATTCTTCAGCCTATGATTATCAGTACTTTACTTATAATTCAAAATATTTAATAAACATTGTTCTGATCAAAAGACATTCAGATAAATTCATTTAAAACACAGACATCAATAATCAGCCTGTGAATCTCAACAATGGTGACAATAATAAAGCATGTTGCAGTGGCTGCCACCAATCACAACTCATTAATGGCTCCCATCATGCATTGCGGTATGAATAAATTATGATCTGAATTGTCTATGTAATTTACTTTTCCTAATTGAATATTCTGCTCCTCACCATTGTTGAGATGCATAGACTGAATCTTGACATCTGTGTGTGCCTAAAATAATGATTTTTTTTTTTAAGCAACTTTTAAGAAATCCTTTATATTATATCAAAAATTCTGGGCATTTATGCAGATTCACTAACCAACAACATAAATCGAAGTCAGAAAGAAGGATTTTAATGAGTTCAGTGATCAAGTTCAAATGATGATTGTCATAATATAACCTACACCATCAGATCACTTTTTTTTTTCTTTGTTTATCTGTCAATTATAACTCAGATACAGCAGCCAAATAAAATCTAAAGTAAACATATAATTGTCTAGAGTCCAACTAAAGCAAACACCCATCACCTTAATGGTAACTTACAATTTGTGATTTTCTCCTTCAGTGATTCTGCTTGTTAACATCAGGTGTCTTCAATAATGTTCAATCATCACTAAATTAATCACTTAATTATATCATTAACTTAAACACTCTTGAGTGTGGACTCATACACTCCCAGGAGTGTTAAATTATCACTGAAGTTTTTGCTGTGTACAAAGAGCCGTAGTTAACTGACAAGCTGAGCCATATCGCATTAAGTATCGCTGGCGATACGTCCGCGATATTAATGCGATATGGCTCAGCTTGTCAGTTAACTACGGCTCTTTGTAGTAAATGCCGCTCCATCTGAAAGCAGGTGATGGCGATTTACTACTAATCAAGGAACCGGCTTTACTGACGAGATGCGCATAACAATCTCACGATATATATCGCACAGCCCTATTAGGGACCCGATGTCAAGTAGAGTCTCATGTCGGCTGAGTCGTGATCTTACAGACACTGAAAAACACTGGGTTAAAAACAACGCAAGGGCTGGATAAATATAGGACTCAACCCAGGATTTTTTAGAGTGTGATAATCTAAAGAATATTAAAAAGTTCAATGCATGCTGGCAAATGTTTTAAACTATGGCGGATCCCAGAATGCATTGCGGCATTAAGCATGTCACCATTGTTGAGATTCATATGCTAATTCTTGATGTCTGTGTGTATCCAAATGAAGCACCATTTATAAAAATAAAAAAGTGAACTTTTTCTGTTCTTCATAATATCACAACACTTTAATATCAAGATGTGCTGACAGAGCTACTATCGTCAAAAAGGTGATATTCACAAGACACTGCCTATAAATCAGAGATTAGATCCTGAAAGAGATCAGTGAATAACACTGAAAGGAAAGTGTGCAGCACATATTTAGTTAAAAAATAAACACACAACAAAATAGAAAAAACAACAAGCATTTTAATTAAGCATAAGAAAAGCATCTGATCATAGCAGAACTGATTAGAAAGATTTAAACGACAGTTCTTGCTGACACTTTCAAATGACCAACTGATAACGGTTGTATTTACTAACTTCACGCATGCCGCTCTCAGTCTCGAAATTATGTAAACAATTTAAAGTGTCGATGGTGTTTCAAAAAGGGCAAAAATGTCATTTTATTTGATCGAATCAACATGTTGAGTCTTTATGTAGCCAATACTCACTAGATATGCAGTGAGCCACCGCAACTGTGGACGAGCGCTAGACCAGAGCGCACGCAGAGCGTGCACGTCAAGAGAACGTTATGCTATTTCCTCCTGCCACTAATAACAGCCACAACGAAGCGCTCAGATTGACCATTGAAACAATTAGTTAAAGCACCGGACGGCAATTTAAAAGATTAATCTCCTTCTCAAGAATTAAAGATGCCCAGCCATTATGCATGTCGCAAAGCGCGAGCTGGCACAACAGTGGGAAGGCAAATATCCTACCCGCCCCACCCTTGCTTACCAGGTGTGTGTGTTAGTTAGAGCTCATTGTTCGAATGGGAAAGAGAAACTGAAAGTTATCTTGATGTTATATCAGTGATATAATCTTAGTTAGTTTATCCAGCTCATATTGTCTAAATAAGCCTGTGATAAATGCTAAACATTAAAATAATGAAATGTTGTAGGCCTAATTAAATGATGTTGGCTATACCGTGAAAAAAATTATATAAATGACGATAGTTTAATTGAATACGCGTATAATAAAACAACCTGCTGCAATTTATATTAAGGTAGGCCTATTATTAATTTAGTTAAATCGTCATTTAAAAGTGCTAAATAAATCGGATGTGTTATATAAATACCATGACTGACATTTGCACTTCACAACACACAATGGGCCTGTCCATTATTTTGTTTACATGTAAATGTATTTTAAACAAACTTCTACCTGCTGTATGTTTCATCTCGAACCAAACAGCTGAATGCATAAGTTTGCATACACCCACTCTGTCTCCTTATGACCCCCTTGCAGAATTTAAACAAATATAAAAAATAAAATAGCACATAGCCTACTCTTTCTCATAGATGTGCGGTACGCCACTGCTTTCAGATGATACATATTGCCAGAGGTGGGTAATCCAGGGCCAAAGAGTAAAAGTCCTTGCCATATGTTTATTCCACCCATAAACTCAGTCAGCTGATTTCACTAATTAGTTCTCTCTCCTGCTGAATTAGCAAATCCAGGTGATTGGAACAAAATACTGAGGAGGACTTTTACTTTCTGAACCTGGACTTTACACCTCTGCATAGCAATGCCACATGTCAGCCAAGAGTAAAGAATGTAGGGCTGGGCGATTTAAATCGCGATATTGTTATGCGCATCTCGTCAGTAAAGCCGGTTCCTTGATTAGTAGTAAATCGCCATCACCTGCTTTCAGATGGAGCGGCATTTAGGGCTGAGGAAATAATTAAGTGATTAATTTAGTGATGATTGATCATTATTGAAGACACCTGATGTTAACAAGCAGAATCACTGAAGGAGCAAATCACAAATTGTAAGTTACCATTAAGGTGATGGGTGTTTGCTTTAGTTGGGCTCTAGACCATTATATGTTTACTTTAATATTTACTGTTGTTTGTCTGCTGTTATTGATTTATGACAGTTAACTGAACAAAGTAAAATGTTATCTTATAGTGTTGTCTACGTTTTGACATAATCATGCTGTGATCTGAAAAAGGAAACATATTGAGATAGTTTGGCTTAACTTGTTAGCAGCAGTTTTGTGATTCTTCAGCTTATGATTATCAGTACTTTACTTATAATTCAAATTTAATAGACATTGTTCTGATCAAAAAGACATTCAGACATATTCATTTAAAACACAGACATCAATAATCAGCCTGTGAATCTCAACAATGGTGACAATAATAAAGCATGTTGCAGTGGCTGCCACCAATCACAACTCATTAATGTCTCCCATCATGCATTGCGGTATGAATAAATTATGATCTGAATTGTCTATGTAATTTACTTTTCCTAATTGAATATTCTGCTCGTCACCATTGTTGAGATACATTGACTGAATCTTGACATCTGTGTGTGCCTAAAAGAAAGATTTTTTTAAACAACTGTTAAGAAATCCTTTATATTATATAAAAAAATTCTGGGCATTTATGCAGATTCACAGTTATGCTGTAAACAAAACCAAACATCGAAGTTAGAAAGAAGGATCTTAATGAGTTCAGTGATCAAGATCAAATGATGATTATCATAATATAACCAACACCATCAGATCACTTGTTTTTCTTTGCTCATCTGGCAGTTATAATTCAGATACAGCAGACAATCAAAGTCTAAAGTAAACGTATAATGGTCAAGAGCCCAACTAAAGCAAATACCCATCACAATAATGGTAACTTACAATTTGTGATTTTCTCCTTCTGTGATTCTGCTTGTTAACATCAGGTGTCTTCAATAATGCTCAATCATCACTAAATTAATCACTTAATTATCTCATTAACTTAAACACTCTTGAGTGTGGACTCATACACTCCCAGGAGTGTTAATTTGACAGGAGTTTTTGCCGCGTACAAAGAGCCGTAGTTAACTGATAAGCTGAGCCATATCGCATTAAATATCGCTGGCGATACGTCCGCGATATTAATGCGATATGGCTCAGCTTGTCAGTTAATTACGGCTCTTTGTAGTAAATGCCGCTCCATCTGAAAGCAGGTGATGGCGATTTACTACTAATCAAAGAACCGGCTTTACTGCCGAGATGCGCATAACAATATCGCGCGATATATCGCCCAGCCCTAAGCGGCATTTACTACAAAGAGCCGTAGTAAACTGACAAGCTGAGCCATATCGCATTAATATCGCGGACGTATCGCCAGCAATAATTAATGCGATATGGCTCAGCTTGTCAGTTAACTAACAGCAAAAACTCCAGTGTTAAATTAACACTCCTGGGAGTGTATGAGTCCACACTCCAGAGTGTTTAAGTTAATGAGATAATTAAGTGATTAATTTAGTGATGATTGAACATTATTGAAGACTCCTGATGTTAACAAGCAGAATCACTGAAGGAGAAAATCACAAATTGTAAGTTGCCATTAAGGTGATGGGTGTTTGCTTTAGTTGGGCTCTAGACCATTATATGTTTACTTTAGATTTTATTTGGCTGCTGTATCTGAGTTATAACTGACAGATAAACAAAGAAAAAAAAAATGATCTGATGGTGTAGGTTATATTATGACAATCATCATTTGAACTTGATCACTGAACTCATTAAAATCCTTCTTTCTGACTTCGATTTATGTTGTTGGTTAGTGAATCTGCATAAATGCCCAGCATTTTTGATATAATATAAAGGATTTCTTAAAAGTTGCTTAAAAAAAAAAAATCATTCTTTTAGGCACACACAGATGTCAAGATTCAGTCTATGCATCTCAACAATGGTGAGGAGCAGAATATTCAATTAGGAAAAGTAAATTACATAGACAATTCAGATCATAATTTATTCATACCGCAATGCATGATGGGAGCCATTAATGAGTTGTGATTGGTGGTAGCCACTGCAACATGCTTTATTATTGTCACCATTGTTGAGATTCACAGGCTGATTATTGATGTCTGTGTTTTAAATGAATTTATCTGAATGTCTTTTGATCAGAGCAATGTTTATTAAATATTTAGAATTATAAATAAAGTACTTATAATCATAGTCTGAAGAATCACTAAACTGCTGCTAACAAGTTAAGCCAAACTATCTCAATAAGTTTCCTTTTTCAGATCACAGCATGATTGTCAAAACATAACCAACACTATAAGATAACATTTTACTTTGTTCATTTAACTGTTATAAATCAATAACAGCAGACAAACAACAGTAAATATAAAAAGTAAACATATGGTCTAGAGCCCAACTAAAGCAAACACCCATCACCTTAATGGTAACTTACAATTTGTGATTTTCTTCTTCAGTGATTCTGCTTGTTAACATCAGGTGTCTTCAATAATACTCAATCATCACTAAATTAATCACTTAATTATCTCCTCAGCCCTAAATGCCGCTTCATCTGAAAGCAGGTGATGGTGATTTACTACTAATCAAGGAACCGGCTTTACTGACGAGATGCGCATAACAATCTCACGATATATATCGCACAGCCCTACTTTTAAATGCCCCGCAGAATGCTTGTATGGAGGCATCCCCTGCTATGTGTGAAAATTTCCTTTGCTTTTTTATTGATAAGGTCACTTCTGTTAGGTCTCAAATTGCACCTTCAGCTTCAGACCCTTCAAACTCTGTCCCCTGCTCGGCTGTCTTTGATCATTTTGAGCCAGTGACTTTTTCTTTTTTAGAGGAGGTTGTTGGTCACTTGAAGCACTCGGGTTCTCCAAATGATGCTGTCCCCCCTCGACTATTTAAGGAGGTTTTCCCCACTGTAGGACCATCTGTTGTTGCAGTTATAAATAGTAGTCTGACCTCGGGTGTGGTCCCTGAAATTTTAAAACATGCAATTGTTCAACCACTGATTAAAAAACCTGCTCTAGATCCGTTAGTTCTTGCTAATTTCAGGCCTATTTCCAGATTGCCTTTCCTTTCAAAAATCTTGGAGAAGATTGTGCACAGTCAATTATTGGCCTTTTTGGAAGAACATAATATACTAGAGGTTTTCCAGTCCGGCTTTAAAACCTTGCACAGCACCGAAACCTCTCTTTTAAGGGTTTTTAATTATATTTTTTTAGCGACTGACTCTGGTGACTATATTGTCCTTGTGCTTTTAGATCTAACTGCTGCATTTGACACAGTGGATCATGAAATATTGATTTCACATTTAAGGCAGTGGGTGGGCATCAGTGGCATAGCATTAGAGTGGTTTCCCACTAAACAAAATGATGTCCGAAAGACGTCTTTTCAGCGTCTTTGTCAAAAAGTCAGACGTTGAATAGACGTCCACTGGGGGGCCAGAATGAAAGTTTTTATGACGTCTTTTTTTGACGTGTTCTGCAGTTAAATGAACAAAGTAAAGTGTGATCTGATAGTGTTGGTTATGTTTTGACATAATCATTCTGTGATCTGAAAAATGAAAGTTATTGAAATTGCTTGGTTTAACTTGTTAGCAGCAGTTTAGTGATTATTCAGCCTATGATTATCAGTACTTTACTTATAATTCAAAATATTTAATAAACATTGTTCTGATCAAAAGACTTTCAAATGAATTTATTTAGAAACACAGACATCAATAATCAGCCTGTGAATCTCAACAATGGTGACAATAATAAAGCATGTTGCAGTGGCTGCCACCAATCACAACTCATTAATGTCTCCCATCATGCATTGCGGTATGAATAAATTATGATCTGAATTGTCTATGTAATTTACTTTTCCTAATTGAATATTCTGCTCGTCACCATTGTTGAGATACATTGACTGAATCTTGATATCTGTGTGTGCCTAAAAGAAAGATTTTTTTAAACAACTGTTAAGAAATCCTTTATATTATATAAAAATATTCTGGGCATTTATGCAGTCACAGTTATGCTGTAAACAAAACCAAACATCGAAGTCAGAAAGAAGGATCTTAATGAGTTCAGTGATCAAGTTCAAATGATGATTATCATAATATAACCAACACCATCAGATCACTTTTTTTTCTTTGCTCATCTGGCAGTTTTAACAAAGATACAGCAGACAAACAAAGTCTAAAGTAAACGTATAATGGTCAAGAGCCCAACTAAAGCAAATACCCATCACAATAATGGTAACTTACAATTTGTGATTTTCTCCTTCTGTGATTCTGCTTGTTAACATCAGGTGTCTTCAATAATGATCAATCATCACTAAATTAATCACTTAATTATCTCATTAACTTAAACACTCTTGAGTGTGGACTCATACACTCCCAGGAGTGTTAATTTGACAGGAGTTTTTGCCGTGTACAAAGAGCCGTAGTTAACTGACAAGCTGATCCATATCGCATTAAATATCGCTGGCGATACGTCCGCGATATTAATGCGATATGGCTCAGCTTGTCAGTTAACTACGGCTCTTTGTATTAAATGCCGCTCCATCTGAAAGCAGGTGATGGCGATTTACTACTAATCAAAGAACTGGCTTTACTGACGAGATACGCATAACAATATCGCGCGATATATCGCCCAGCCCTAGTTCCGAGTAGTATGAAGCTGCAGACTCGGAGCCTGCTGCATCTACAGTCCCGCACCCAGAGTCCCGCATTCTCAGACCCCTCGTTTTTCGAGACAGCGCCACCTATCAAATTGGATCGGATAAACACATGGATAAACACGTGAAGAACCGAAACACGGTGAGTATCGTCAATTTTATTCAATGATTTCTTTTTTAATCAAACTGCTTTATAGCTCATCGATACACCAACATATGAACAGTCTATATTTTGTAATGATAGTTTGTAACTAAATTTGAGCCGTTAATGTATGTTTTTTCGCCTTTTTTCCCCGAAAATATTTTGATAGCTAACGTTAGCCTTTAACCTTGGACTTTTTGTAGACAAGTCATTGTAAAAAATTTAGTTGACATTAAAGTAGACCAATTAAATACATTAAGTGTGTTAATATCAAAGAATGTCGTCATTAATTATTTAATCAGATTTACCTTTTTTTTAATTATCGGAACTTTTCTCCTAAAACTATAAATTGAATTAATTAATGCTAGAGTAATTATTTTACTTTATATAATTAATGTAGACTACTTAAATTAGTTCTTAAACGTAAGTATTAAAATGGATCAATATTAATTTTACTGTGATATGAAGTTGTTACCAGCCATTTACAACTCATAGGCTACAGTTGCCTAATAATCAAATTTGCTATGCCTTCACTATGTATTAACCAGGTTAATATGGTATTAACATGTGAGTTAGAATGTGTCATTTGGCCTTTTTTGGGGGTTCCTTGTTTTAATTTGTTTTGACTGAAATTTGACTGTATGGGCTCTGTGGGGTGGTCTTAAATTTTGAATTTGAGTTTGACTCTCTCTTTTTTTTTGAAGATGGATATAACAATTCAAACGGGGAATTCACTTCCAGAAATACAGAAATGTAATAAATGCTGCAGTGATTTTCACTGCCCATTCTGTGCCCCGATATATTTCCAACCGACAAAGTTGTCCAAAGTTCAGAAACATATTAAGGGACACTTCAACAGAGCAGTGCAACATGAAGGTAACATTAGCAAACATCTTTTGTTTTGTTTTTTGCTTTTTGAAAGATCATAAGACTGTGTGTGACAGTGCAATTGCATTCTGTTGTATTCCAGGGTACACCATACATCGATGCGGTCGCCCCTGCCGAACCCAGCAACATTGCCATTGCTTGTACTGTCAGTCCACAATTTTAAGAAAGCCAGATTTTATCACACATTTAGGATCCTGCAAACACAAGCATGTTAAGAGAGCAAGTGCCACTGATGCCTGTAACAGCACACCCACTGCTGTGGCAACTGGTGTTGCACAAGCTACTGCCATTGCTGTTCCAGCTACCACAGCCATCGCTGCCACCTCTGTGCCATCTATCATTGTGCCACCTACTGTTATGCCGCCCTCTGCTTCCATCTCTGTGCCGCCCAGCACTGTGGCTCCCATCTCTGTGCCTCCCACTGCTGCGCCATCCACCACAGCCATTACTGCCACCTCTGTGCCATCTATCATTGTGCCACCTACTGTTATGCCGCCCTCTGCTTCCATCTCTGTTCCGCCCAGCACTGTGGCTCCCATCTCTGTGCCTCCCACTGCTGCGCCATCCACCACAGCCATTGCTGCCACCTCTGTGCCATCTATCATTGTGCCACCTACTGTTATGCCACCCTCTGCTGCCATCTCTGTTCCGCCCAGCACTGTGGCTCCCATCTCTGTGCCTCCCACTGCTGCGCCATCCACCACAGCCATTGCTGCCACCTCTGTGCCATCTATCATTGTGCCACCAACTGTTATGCCGACCTTTGCTGCCATCTCTGTGCCGCCCAGCACTGTGGCTCCCATCTCTGTGCCTCCCACTGCTGCGCCATCCACCACAGCCCTTGCTGCCACCTCTGTGCCATCTATCATTGTGCCACCAACTGTTATGCCGCCCTTTGCTGCCATCTCTGTGCCGCCCAGCACTGTGGCTCCCATCTCTGTGCCTCCCACTGCTGCGCCATCCACCACAGCCATCGCTGCCACCTCTGTGCCAACCACCTCTGCCATTGTCAGGCCAGTCACAAAAACTGGCATCCGTGTGGGTCCAAAAGTATTGCAGAAATGCCCCAAATGTAATTTGACATTTTACAAAAAAAACAATTAAAAAGGCACATTGAACGAAGACACACAGCAAAAATGATGGACATTTCATCCTCATCCCATCTCAAAAGTGAATGCATAGATCCCCAGAATGGACTGTATGCAGTCCACAAAAGTATTCATGGGGCTTCTACTCCACTCCATGTTCAAATTAAAATATGGGGGGAACAACATCATGTTTCTTGTGAATTTAGTGAGTGCCAAGCTAATATGGAGTTGGCATGGAGAAGTGGACTGCAGTCATACCAGTGTGTACACCTCCGGTCAGTTTCATACTGCAAAACCTTTTTAACCTCGCCCTCACTCAGAGAAGATAGTCTTAAAGAAATGGTGAAAAGCAAATGGTTTGGGAAGGACAAAATTAAACTGTGTGTTGATCGTCAAACCCTAGCCAAAGAAAATAATGCACCACTTTCAGTTCTGTCAAAGATTGGAGCCCCTCCATCTAAAAAATTTATATCGGTTCATGAGCCAACTATTTCATATTACAGCAGACTAGGCAGAGTCATGGTGTCTTATGATACAAAAAAAAATTCATGGCACTGTCCTTGTGCAAAAACACAGAGATCATGCACGCATAAATACATCGCAAAATGGCACTTATTCCAAACCAATGCAGAACTCTTTCGGAAGGTCCGGAGCACTGAAAGGAGCGGTGAGGAGTTTCAGGTGACAGCAATGGAGGAAAGTGATGGAACTCATGTGGGTGAAAACACCTACCCACCAAAGGATGCTCCAGCAATACAAGGCATGGTACAATACATCTTAATGAACAAAAAGATACCTTCTACTATTCCCAACCATTTGAGACTTTCTTCAGTGGATAAGGAATTTCCACGACACCTAATTCCTGAGGAGACATTGTGCTACCACTGTCCAAACCGCATGGTCCTCAGTGACCCGATCTGTATTACTCAAAAGGCTAAAATTCTTACAACCTCAGGAATTGTCCAAGGTGGATTATTATTTATTTTTATGGTTGTGATTTTGTACTTCTGATAATGTTGTGTTTTGAACTGAGCCACTCCTTTTTTACACCTTTTGTGTCTGCAGATATTTCTACATACTACAAATACTGTCCTCAGTGTGGAGCACTGTACCGGTACCAAGAGTGGAGTGAAGGTCTACATAATTTCAATGACCATGTCCTTCTTGATCTACCTCTCTGCCTCACTATTAGAAACCTGTTGCAGGTGATGCGTATATTTTTTCTTTATTCTTTAAAGTTGTTTTTATTATTTTAATGAATAGCAGTAATTAAGAGTGCCGTTTCTATATCATAGGTCCACACTGCAGTCAGCAGAATAGTTGAGTATTTGGAGTTAACTACAGGTGTCCAGTTCCCCTCAGCCGATACAGTTTTGCATGGTTATCTTCATTTTGAAGCTCTAACAGACCATGAATATCAGTATTCTTGTGTGACCTGTGGTGACCATCCGCCTGTGGTCATAATGGACCTTCACAAGAAGGCATCTTTTCATCTGTCAGGTAAAAAACCCTTTTAGTTTATGGATTGCACAAAGGTAGACCATGGTTTATTAACATTTTTCTTCATTTCCTTTAGTGAGTGACCTTGCACAACCTCCAGAAGATTTTAATGGAGATGTGGATTCAGAACAGTTTTAGAAGGCACTGACAGAGGAAAGAATTGCCCGTGGATTTGTTTCAAGTAAGAAAGCAAATCCACCAGCAATTATTAAATGTTACACCTATGTAGATTTGTATTTAATAAGATAAGACAAAAGGTAAAATGCTGATTTCTACGATATACTGACATGTTTTGTTTCCCAAAGGTCAAAAAAATAATCCATTCAGTGTTCCTCCAAGTTTTCACTTTTGGGCACCCTGGATAGGGAGAAATACACGCCGCTCAGACTGTGTTCTTAACACATAATTTGAGAAGATCCGTCCAGCAAAAGCAGCAGAGGTCTCTGAGATAACTGTCTCAGAGGATCGTCTGAGAGATGAGCTCTGCAAACAGAAGGTAAAATCTCTATTCAATGTTGTCATAATTTTATGTTGTCCTATTAAGGGTTAAGGGATTCACTGACACACATTTTCTTTAATAGGTGCAGGTGATTAGAAATTTATGCAGAGAGTGTGGTTTGGATGCCACTGGATCTCGAGAGGCATATGACAAAGTTTTTGAGAAAATTTGGGCTGCCTCAGGTAACCCTCAATATTGCAAATGAGAACAGTAATAGCAGTAACTCTAAAATATACAATGTGTCATTGATAACATGATTAGGTCTTGCATGAAGTATACAAAGGATTACAGTTTCTAAAAATCTGCTTTTCTTTTATGTATTTGCGTTTTAGGTGGTTGGGCCGTGATTATGTGTCCGTGTGGCATTGTCTACAGTTTGAAATGCAACATCCGAGCAGAGAGCCCGTGTGATTTTGCGGACATGCTTCTTTCATGGAAGCATATGCCGAACATTGTCATCTACGACTTTGCACGTGGACTGTCAACCCACACTAACCTAAGACAACCACAAACAATACCCTTCACACCATTTGAAGGGAGGTTAATGGACCCAACAGCAGAAAACATTGCGAAAGCCAAAGCTGGAAACGTAAAGGTGTCACTACCCTGGCTGACATGCAAAAAGGAAAATCCTGACCCTGATGGCCACCCTATAACTGGTTCAGCAGAACATTATGTTCTGTATGACCGGTTCCATGAGGACAACACAAAGGACGCTCGAGATTCACTGCGGAAGCTTCGCCTGGTCCCGCAACTGGCTGGAAAAGTTAACAGCCAAGTCGTGGAACAGTTATTTGCAAAACTAAAAAAAAACAACTACTTCCTAAACATGGCTTTGCCGTCGACTCATGTGTTTCTCATGCGAAACATAATTCACCATTACAATATTCGCAAAAATGAAGAACGACTTAAGCACATGAAAAAGGAGTTTCAGACAAACATTCTAATGAATGTCCACAGCCAGGCTGTTTTGGGTAATTTTTCACTGTACTTGTGAACTTTTTATATGAATGTAACACTTTATTACTCATTGGACTGATCTGTTCATTTATGTTTTTGTAGAACATATAACATCTGATGAATCCATGGATGTGTCAGTAGGTAAGTAAATTGTTGTGTCCAGTCCCCTCCCTCAGGTGGAGCGACACAAAGTTTATGATTTCTAAGCTTGTTTGTTTTTTACCTTACTTTCAGAAGAAGTGACAGACACCATTGTAAAACCCTCAGCAACACCAGCAACCATTGCCATCCCTGCAGTGAGTGAGACTGCATCACCAGCCATTACAGCAACCATTGCCATCCCTGCAGTGAGTGAGACTGCATCACCAGCCATTACAGCAACCATTGCCATCCCTACAGTGAGTGAGACTGCATCACCAGAAGCCGCTGCTTTGGGACCAACAACCCTGTTGGAATACTTTTCACCAGTAAAGCCATGGGAAAGGGACTGGCATCCAGTGCAAGAAAAACTGGTAAAATTATTGTTGAAATTTAATGTGCATGCATTTGCAGTCAAGCACTATTGTTTGACTATTTAAATTTTTTTTTATAGCTTGATTACGTGCTGGATGTCAAACGGCCTGGAGCTGAAATTATTGTCAAGGAGGGGAAATTGTGTCTCATTAGAGAGGAGTTTTGGAGCTTGGGTTTGCTGAGGGATATGGATTCCCACGTAAGCAGTCTGCATTTGGAAAGCTATATTTGTATTTAAACATTCACTAATGAGTGACTAATTTAATTATTTATTGCAGATTGGAAACGCCTGCATGCAGCTTATTATTGAAATGGCTCGGAATATTGTATGTATATAAAATATTACAATGTAAACTGTCAAAGAGTATACATGTGTCTGAATCAACCTACATTTTTGCTTGCTTTCTTTTTCCATAGGGCAAAGATATATGCATAGAGAACTTTTATGTTGTTCCTACTTGGAAGGAAACCCCAAACATTGTTACAGCATTACCGGTGAGTGTATATAGTGAGTGGGAGGTAAAAACTATAAAAAGGCATAAATTCTTATTTAAAAAATTTCATAATTTCTGAAATCAATTTTAGGAGGATGCAGATATGAAAGACTTGATAGTCTTTCCAGCATGGACAAAAGCTAATGGCCCTGACCACTACATTGTCTGTGTAAGGAATTATTTCTTACTAGATATTGAGTGTCTCATAGATATGTTGATTACAGCGTAATTGTTGTGTTTCTAAAACTAAACTTATCATCAATGCTTCTTCCAAGAACTTTAGAAATAAATCTTGTTACACCTTAACACATTATAGATTATGAGGCCACTTCGAAGGGAGATAGTCTTTTTAGACTCTCAGTATGCAGAGCACGAATCCGGCTTTGGAGATGAGGAATACAGAGCAATTTTTAGGTCCACCTATGAATTTAGACATGTAGTTTCAGGCTCTAATTTTGGCTATTTTCCTTTAGCCATTTCTAGCTTTTGTTCTACTATACAATTAGCTTTGTTCAAAGTTTAAAGGCCATGTTCTATTGCCTTAACTCTAATTTTTGGCTATGTTCCTTTAGCCATTTCTAGCTTTTGTTCTACTATACAATTAGCTTTGTTCAAAGTTTAAAGGCCATGTTCTATTGCCTTAACTCTAATTTTTGGCTATGTTCTCCTAGCCATTTCTTGCATGTTTTGGCTACGTTCATTTAGCCTGTTTTGCATGGTGTGTCTGACACTGTTCTCAGGTTACAGATGAGCTGTCATTTAAATTTGATCAGTCATATTCATGTTTTTTTTTCTACAGACAAATTGCCAACCAAATTGATCCAGGGATCTGGACAGAAATGACTGGAAAGGATTTTTCGGTGATAATTCTACTGCACAAATTATTATTTTGCATCCGTACCTTTTATCTATTATTAATTTCTAAACTGACTTTCTCATTTTCTCAATCATAGGCTTTGCCACGTCAGACAAGAGGGAATGACTGTGGTGTTTTTGTGCTGATGGTAGGGTCTTTCATTTGTTTATAAGTAAGGTCTAGTGAACAGTGTTAACAACAGCTTGTCTCCTGTATTTCAGTACACCCTCTCAATGGTCTGTGACATCGAGTTCGATTTCCAAGAGGTAAGTTAAAAAAAGGAAATTTATGTTTATTTTATTTACTTTAAGTTTATTTGGTAAAAGTAGAAAACAGTATGACCTTTAACTAGGCATTTCTTTCAGGTTGACATGCCCATGATTAGAAAATGGTGGTGCCTTATGCTAATGGAACGATTTCAAATTGACGGGTATGTCAAAAAGTATTGTACATTTTGGTAAAATATTATTCAGAGGTCCCATATATGAGTTAAATTTATTTAAATTAATTTACTTTTGAATATTTTTTCAATACAACATTTTATTTAGCATGAGTAACTAAACACCCTTAATAACTCTCTTAAGCGACAATTTCTTTTCTTTTCTTTTTATTATTATTCCTATAATTTTTTATTTATTATTGTTTGCAAGCTATGGGCGCAGGTTTGCCTTCTGGACAGACGAGGCAAAATGCTTATTGGAGGCAAAAACTCAACCTCTGTATAGGCTAAAAAGAAGCAGAAGCACCACACAAGATGTCCCACAGCACGTCCAAGCAGTCCAAGATCGGACAAGAACTGAAGAAGCACTGGTGGACTGCATTGTGTCTTCAAAGGGAACAGAGCAGCATTTAGTGGTACTGAAATGCTCATTTTTCACCATTTAAAGATTAGCATTCCTAAATGACTCACCCCAGGGCTGTGATCATTGTCAACTTCAACATTGTCAATTGATTATCCAATATGCTCTTTAGCTATATTTTAATGGTTATGCCAATTATTCATTGATGGCTTGTGTATATATAAAACAACACTTTTTGTTTGCCCCGCAGGATGTTCTCAATGGGAAACCATCAAAGTGGTTCCCCCTAAAGCCACGTGTGCCAATCTTCATGGACAGTGAGCAGCAGTGTGCCATTCTTTTTGAACACCTCAAAGCTCTGCTACACAATTGTAAAACTCAACTGAACTTCACAAATGAAGTGGAGTTCATTTGTAGTTTTCTTTTTCCTGAGGTAGGCCCGCACATGTTTGTCAATTGGATTGTTTCTAATATTGCCATAAGTTGAAATGTTTTATACATTAATTAATTAATGTATTTATTTATATGGACAGGCCATCATTCATGGCCTATGTGAGCTGCAGGCATTATCCTGGCAGGAGGCTGAGGAGGTGTTCCTTCGTGGCCCTACTTATCACCCTAGGTATGCTTGTAATTTGCATATGCAAAAAAAAAAAAATATTATTACACAATATTTTTGACAATGGCATTCATCTTTTATTTTAGTGAAGTTGAGGAATTTGACCGGGTGATTGCAAAAAGAATGAGAAAAGAAGCAACATTTGCCTCCCAGAAAGTAATTATTTTACCTTATGCATTTACATTACATTTTACATTTATTCATTTAGCAGACGCTTTTATCCAAAGCAACTTATAAATGAGGAGTTTTTTTTTAATTGCAATTGAAGAAGAAAATAAAGTCACTAACACAATTCTTTCTTCCCTTTTTCTTTGCTTTGTCCTGTTTACAGCAAGATGACAGTGATTAAGGTGATCGTTAAATAAAGTACAGAATTGTTCATTATTGGTGTTTTGTCTATTATTTGAGTTTTGCTTCACATTCAAACTATCAAAAAACAGGTTTTGTAATGTTAGCATGGTATAATGTTAATTAGACCATTATATGTTGAGCTGAAAGAAAAAAAATGGAATTTGAAACATTGTACAAAAACAAACTAAAACATTGTAGCAATGTAATGTCACATAATATTTTTCAGATGATAGTTCAATTTGTATTTGTATCGGTTGCATCAGTAATTTCCTTTCAATTACACCCACGCTCAAAAAATAAATACTGGGTAATTAGTTAGTTTGAGAACACAATGATTTTTTTTGGCACATGCATTAAGCAGGAAACGCAAATATTTATTTGGATAACTTTAAATAAAAAGAGACCGTAATATTGCATTCTGATGTTTTCAATGGCATTTGGATAAGGGTGTTATACGATCTTCCGAACAGCTGGAGGCGCTGTCTCGAAAAACGAGGGGTCTGAGAATGCGGGACTCTGGGTGCGGGACTGTAGATGCAGCAGGCTCCGAGTCTGCAGCTTGATAATATTGCTAGTTCCAGGATTGTATAAAACTCCCAGCATGCACTACTGCATGAATAAATAAATACAAATAAATTATTGCCACCATTGATGAGAGACATATGCAGATGTTTGATATCTCTGTTTCTACAAGACATTGTAGCTCTATTTCTTTTTAGGCTGTGCATTATGTGTTAAAAAAATTATCATTGTAATTTATTACTATGGTTTTACAGTGGTGATAATATAACACTTTAAATACAGGATTAAATGCTGAAAGAGATTTAGTGTATGAACAGGTTATACAATGATTTTTTTTTATTATTATTATAAACAACATAACCACAATCATCCACAACCCATGTGTGTGCACAAGTGCAAAGACACAGGTCATTCAGCCAGTGAAAAACTAAAGTTAAAAATTCAAGGGTCGGCATCCAGACTAAAGCAAACACTGATCTCTATAATGGTAACTTCAAACCAAACATTTTCATTTATTCATCTCAATAACAACTTCTGTAGATGTATGACAGAAATAAAGTCATACTGTTAATAATAAGTGTAAAAATGTGTAATGGCTGGAAGTCAGTTGTAGTTCTTGTGTTTCTCTATTTTCTGTTCTTGTGTTTCTCTTTCCTTCAATGATTCTGCTTGTTAACAGCAGGTGTTCATCACTAATGCTCAACAATAACTTATTTCACTTATTCACTTATTATTCAACATATTCTCTTAATTATCTCACTGCCACACTCCGTCAGAGGTGGAGAGTCCAGGGGTCAGAAAGTAAAAGTCCTGCCATATGTTTATTCCACCCATGAACTCACACAGCAAAAACTCCAGTGTTAAATGAACTCTCCTGGGAGTTTATTTGGCTCCAGACTCAAGAGTGTTAAAGTTAATGAGCTAATTAAGTGATTGATTGAGTGATGATTGACCATTATTGAAGACACCTGATGTTAACAAGCAGAATCACTGAAGGAGAAAAATCACAATTTTAGTCACCATTATGGAGATCAGTGTTGGCTTTAGTTGGGCAGTTGACCTTCAAATAATTATCTTTAGATTTTGTTTGGCTGTTGATCTAAGTTATTACAGCCAGATGAACAAAAAGAAAAGTTGATCAGGTGGTGTTGGTTAGATTTTAACATAATCATAATTTGATCTGAATTGCTGAACTCATTTAGAGCCTAATCTCTGACTTAAATGTATATTGGTCATTACAAAATCACAGTAATTCTACAGATTAAGATCCAGATTTTTCAATATAATTCAAATTATTTCTTAAAAGTTGTTCTGATAAAGAAAAGGAAAATCTTTCTTTAAGGCACACACAGACATCAAGATTCAGTGTATGAATCTCAACAATGGTGACAAAAAGAATATTCAATTAGGAAAACAAGACAATTCAGATCATAATTTATTCATACCGCAATGCATGATGGGAGCCATGGATGAGTTTTGATTGGTGGCACCCAGAATGCACTGCAACATGCTTTATTATTGTCACCATTGTTGAGAATCACAGGCTGATTCTTGGTGTCTGTGTGTCCAAAAAAGATATTTTTTCAAAGTCTTTTGATCAGAACAACTTTCAAGAAATCTTTCTAATTACCTTGAAAATGATTAACATGGCATAATATTAGGTGCAGATGTAGATGCAATCACCATACAATATTACACTTAATAAAAGCACACTGAAACTGCAGATAGGTCTCAAACTGTTTTATTGGTTTTGTGGGATGGGAGGGAGAAAGAGAGCAAGAGAAAGTTGCATTACTAAATATTCATACTAAAGTGTTACTTGGTTAAATAAGTTATACTATATATACTATATAACTACATACTGAGATCAGTTTTATCCAGCTGTTTGATTTTGTTTGGAGCCTCAGCTCACAGTCAGCTCCTTTAGTGAACAGTCTAGTTCAAGACTCCTTTAGTGTGCAGTCTAGTTCAAGACTCCTTTAGTGTGCAGTCTAGTTCAAGACTCCTTTAGTGAACAGTCTAGTTCAAGACTCCTTTAGTGAGCAGTCTAGTTCAAGACTCCTTTAGTGAACAGTCTAGTTCAAGACTCCTTTAGTGTGCAGTCTAGTTCGAGACTCCTTTAGTGTGCAGTCTAGTTCGAGACTCCTTTAGTGTACAGTCTAGTTCAAGTCTCCTTTAGTGAACAGTCTAGTTCAAGACTCCTTTAGTGTGCAGTCTAGTTCAAGACTCCTTTAGTGAACAGTCTAGTTCAAGTCTCCTTTAGTGAGCAGTCTAGTTCGAGACTCCTTTAGTGTACAGTCTAGTTTGAGACTCCTTTAGTGTACAGTCTAGTTTGAGACTCCTTTAGTGTGCAGTCTAGTTCAAGACTCCTTTAGTGAACAGTCTAGTTCAAGACTCCTTTAGTGAGCAGTCTAGTTCGAGACTCCTTTAGTGTGCAGTCTAGTTCGAGACTCCTTTAGTGTACAGTCTAGTTTGAGACTCCTTTAGTGTGCAGTCTAGTTCAAGACTCCTTTAGTGTGCAGTCTAGTTCAAGACTCCTTTAGTGAACAGTCTAGTTCAAGACTCCTTTAGTGAGCAGTCTAGTTCAAGACTCCTTTAGTGAACAGTCTAGTTCAAGACTCCTTTAGTGTGCAGTCTAGTTCAAGACTCCTTTAGTGAACAGTCTAGTTCAAGTCTCCTTTAGTGAACAGTCTAGTTCAAGACTCCTTTAGTGTGCAGTCTAGTTCAAGACTCCTTTAGTGAACAGTCTAGTTCAAGACTCCTTTAGTGAGCAGTCTAGTTCGAGACTCCTTTAGTGTGCAGTCTAGTTCGAGACTCCTTTAGTGTACAGTCTAGTTTGAGACTCCTTTAGTGTGCAGTCTAGTTCAAGACTCCTTTAGTGAACAGTCTAGTTCAAGACTCCTTTAGTGAGCAGTCTAGTTCAAGACTCCTTTAGTGTGCAGTCTAGTTCAAGACTCCTTTAGTGAACAGTCTAGTTCAAGACTCCTTTAGTGAGCAGTCTAGTTCAAGACTCCTTTAGTGTGCAGTCTAGTTCAAGACTCCTTTAGTGTGCAGTCTAGTTCAAGACTCCTTTAGTGAGCAGTCTAGTTCAAGTCTCCTTTAGTGTGCAGTCTAGTTCAAGTCTCCTTTAGTGTGCAGTCTAGTTCAAGACTCCTTTAGTGAACAGTCTAGTTCAAGTCTTGTTGTGGTTTAAATCTTTTCAGGGAAATGACTTCAAAGATATTTGATATCAGAAATATTAGACTTTATTAACAAACAAAGCCGAGTGCCCCTCTGCAGAAAGACCCTCCAGAAAGATTGCCCAGCAAACGTATATACCCTCTCCTTGTCCCAAACATGGTAATACATTCTATAGGTATTTTGAGAAATAGTTTTGTATCATGTGACATTACTGAAATAGAATTTTCTGCTGTAACAACACCTCGTGCTCTCAGGTTCCAAAGCCAGCCAAAGTCACCCACAGACAAGGAAATAATAGTGTACAAAAAACAGTTAAATGACTTATTTTCTAAATAATAAAATCTTCAACATTCCCTCCTCTGGGGCTTATTTAAGCCCCACATTCGCTATCCTTTTCCAGAGTGTAGTTTCAAAATCCAGTCCCCTCCGTTATACTACCTTAGTGACTAAATTAAGTCACTCATTCTTATTTTCAATGACTGAAATTATGCCACCACACTCCGGTGGAGCAATCAAGCCAAACATCTTTCTCCATACATTTTTCTTTCTTTCAGTTGTTTTTTCTTTTTCAATGGAGAAAGTAAAAGACTCGAATCCTCCCTAATCAAAAATCAAACATTGTTACAAGTGTGTTGATGAAATTGGTTCAGCATTGTCTAATTGTCACAGTTATGTAGAATATGTCAAACACAAAAATCCCTTATACAATTAAAAGTTATCTTGCGGTGTAGATATCCTCTTCGACCCAGACACCCTGGATCTGGCTTATTCATTTTCTTCTTCATCCTTATTCGAGGTACTTCAATCAACGTCCAATGATTGTAAATCTCAATTTGGGTTATAAGCCCAATCTTCTTAATAATATATGATTTAGTTGCCCTCTCAAATTGGTTTTCATTATCTTTTTAATATGGGAAGTACACAACAGAATAATAACCCCTTTTATTTGCATCCCAAAAAAACATTCCTTAATTCTTTAAATCAATTTTCCTTAACTTTTTGACTCAATCGTATTAATCTCCAAACATAAGTCATTCTACTTTTTCATGTAATTGTTTTCATTACAATAAAGGCAAATCATTATAAAAATCTCTGCTAATTATAGTAGAATAATTGATTTAGTTTGCATGTTTATTTCGCATAATCCATATGAATTTTTATTTAATATAGAAGTGGGTAAACATAACTTTCTCTCTTTTTTATTCGCTTCTTATTTTTATTTTTAAAGAATCAATCTTTTAGTCAGTCATTTTTAGTTGATGAACAAACATAACATTGTAGTGCATCTTCTATCCATTAAATCGCAATATGCTTCGTTATAACGTTTTACATTTCAAATTCTGTCTACTTCATTACCAAATTTAAACAATAAATACCTCACGTGTTGCAGCTTCTTCTCATTATAGCTCCTCAGTTCAAGCATACCTTAACTGAATATACCTTTTCTTCCTTTCTACTAATTTCTAAATGAACTATCATGAATTAACTTAATTATGTCATGTAATCACTCAAACTAAAAAAGCTTCAAGAGCAATGTTACATTTACTTCATAAAAGTCATTCAATAACCTCATTAGACAATTAGAAAAAATACTCTCGAAAATAACTTTTTGCACTGTCTTACATATTCATTGTACGGTCATTTATGTTTCTGTATATCTAAGTTTTTTCCTCAACCATTTCAAACATAAAGCATTATAACTTAATTATTGTTAAAACTTCCTTTCTGTAATTTAAGTTTCTGCACACAATTAATTTTAATCTTCAATTTTTTCTGGAATGACTGCTGACCCATTATCTAAACTTATTTCTGATAGAAATTCAAATCTAAGGAATACTTCTCTAATATTTAATTACTTCTTCTGACCCTCCTCTGCTGATTTCATTGCCTTTACCCATCTCTATCTTGTTCATATAATCCATTACCAAGAGTTTTATTAGTCCTTCTGGTACTGATATATGGCCTATTTGTGTCACTGTTCCTTTCCTACCTTTATTTTTGTCGCAAATTTCTCTTGTATACAGTCAAAAATTGCAAAAAATGCCTTTTATTTAATTTTCCTTATTCTTAATTTAGCCTTTTAATTTCCTTTAACTTATTCTTAATCCCTTCTTACTCTTAATTAATTTACTAATTCTTAATTTCTCTTTACTCCCCCCTTGCGCAGGTTAATACCATGCGCATTCAAAAAGTATGTTTTTGTGCAATAACCTGTCATTTTTACCCCCCTCTGGTACCATATAAATTGTTCATAGGGCCTGTTTGTTATTGAGTTCGAACAACTTCCGTCTGAGGTGGTCGTTCCATTAGCACCATTTAAAATACATTTAATTAGTCAAATAGCATATTGAATCAAATCATAATTCAAATCATAAATGAAATCAAATATCTGTTAATAGCCCGTGTTAATCGTTCTTTAATTTTCAACTGTAGCCTTAAATTAATTATGTATACCCGTTTTATTGACAAATTACATTCGAGTACCCATTATGATCTGTTTTAAAATGTCATTTAGTTCTATTTTCCTTCATGACTTGTCTTAATTCGCACTGTGCTATGACAGTTACTTGAATTAGTCGCTTATCAATCATTATTTTCATTTTTTTTTTTCTGATTTTTCATTATCGTTTCTACTTTGTTTTTTATATATTCTTTAATTCAATAATTTTTCCTTCCTGTGGGGTTATTATTAAGTTGCTATTCAATGGCTTTAACATTACATTTAAAGACAGTTTGGTTGATGTTGACTATTGTTTGCACTTGTACTCATCTCTGTTGATTCTCTCTTCCTTGCACAACTCCTTGCGAGTTTCTTATTCTGCAACTTTTCATTCATGTGTTTCTGGTCGTTTGTCTTCTTTTTCCATTCATGTTGGTCATTGTGAGTTGTTGTAATTGGCTTTTTCCTTTTCTCTCATTGGCAAGGGAAGGTCATTGCCAGCATGTCCTTGAACCCTCACTTCCTGTTGTGGGGGGTTCCTGGAGTCGTTTGGTGTATTTTAAGTTGAGAGCCATGGACTCAAATGTCAGTTTGCTGATCAATGTTTAAGCCTCTTCTGAGATGACAGCACTGTCACTGGTTCTTTTTGTTTGAATCGTCCCAGAAACCTTCTTGGAACTGAACTGTTCTCATCTGTGAATGAAACCTTCATTATTTCTGTTAGTTCTATTAGTGACAACAACATATTAAATCATCTGCTCATCTGCTCCATTGTCCTTCTTGGTGTCACCTGTAAAATGATCATGTGGGCTGAGTGGTGTTCTGTCCCCTTTTGGGGGTTTTCTGCTTTGTAGCAGCAGGGCTTTACCTCTATATTACTTTTTACAATTATTCAATTCAGCTCAGTTTTCTCATTGTTTTGAGTCCCACTATCAGCATACTAGTTATCAGACATCTTAGACAACACTCAACCCACTTTACTAAAAGACAGAAGTTACAAGACAATATTTCATACTTTTGACAAAACGTCAGCTCCTTCATGATATGCTGAAAAGAAAATCAGATGTGTTATGCTCCATCATGATATTCTGAAAGGAAAGTCAGATGTGTTAGGCGCTGCGCAGAATGTAGTATTGTTTTGTTTTCTTTTGCAATTTTTTTTCATTTTCTTTTTCTATTATTACTACAGTTTTGACCAGGATTTTAAACAAATCCATCCATGGTCATTATTGGGCAGAATATGCCCTGTGGGCCCACATATGAAATTTAGATACAGCTGTAGGCAAAATAATGGATTTGCCTCTGTGTACACCATCTCTCACTCATTCATACTCAATCACTCATGGCCATCACACATTCTTCTTCCACAGGTTGTGCTCTAAATGCGGAACTTATAATTTTAGCTGTGGAATTCCAAAGGTCTGACGGACAACACCACAACACAGCTACGCAAACACTATTCAGAAGTGTCAGTGATCTTAAGGTTTAGTTTACCACCGTTGTTACAAACCCTTTTTTCTTTTCTTTTTTTTTAAAACTCTAATAGATTAAATATTTCAGAATAATAGGCCTAAGCATGGTGCAGTTGAGAGTAAGGCAGCCAATTGTAATTTCTCAAATGCGTTTTGTCATTTGTTTTGTCTACTTTTTAATATTCTTTTGTTTTTTTCTCATGAGCTGCTTTAAGAAGAACATTGGAGATCTCTACCTAATCTTGGATCCATGGCCAATAACATTTCCATCTCATTATCCCAGTTTTGACAGCATTTTTTATTTCATAATTTCGGACTTTTGGAGTTATTTCTTTCTCCAATCTCTCTAGAAAATTATTAAAACAAGATGGAGTGACCAGTGTTTTTGTTTTGCAAGCAAAACTAACAATTCTTTGACATTTTTTGTCTATATTTTCCTTTGCCAGAGAATAATTCTATCATGCTTTTAGCCCTATAGTCGTCTAATTTAATAGCCCTCACTATACCAAATCCAGCCTCAGTTTTAACTATTTGGTGAGTTGAACACCCACTTCTCTGTATTTTCTTTTTCTTATAGAGCTGGACTTGTACCTATTGAAAAAGCAAAGAGGGTTAGTTTAGCAGAGAATATAAAGAATTGCCATGAGACCAGTGAATAATCAGAATAAATTAAGTTAATATAATAATTAACCAAATTTGACGCAGTCTCTAGAGTGATCATAAGGTTTGTCACACCTGTGGTGCCGTAAGGGTCAGTTCTTCTGTTTTTAGATCAGTGTCTGTTGACGTTTTTCAGCCTTGCTGTCACTCAAAGGCCATTGCAGAGTGGAATATAGGCTCTGTTGTTTCTCTGCCTCTTCTTAGTTTGGGCTTTTGATCGATCCTGCCAGTTTTACATCTCAGGATTTCTCTTTGTCCTCAGGAAAAGTCTCAAGTGAAAGATTCACCTTTTCCAGTTTTAATTCAGTCTTTCTGAGTCTTTTTGAACTTCAGGAGGGAGCTGAGAACCCCTCACCCACTCTCTTCTTCTCTCTGCATTTGTGTCTCTGCATTTGTGTCTTTGCCCTTTGCCCTCTTGTTGCTTCCACAGGACACTGAAGCCATCTGCAATTTGAACACTCAGAGATCTGCATGAGTCAAATTGAACTTTTACATATAAGCTATTAGCTCTTTATCTACATTCCACTTTTTAACCTGCATCTTTTCACTATTTCTTTTATATAAAAGTCTCACTGGTTGACCATAGCATTTCCCTCATTCTATTAGTAAGCAGTTCTTCATTGCCGGAAAAAGCAATATCAGCAATAATTCTAACTTTGATTATCTGAGAATAATACAGTTGAATAATTTTCCCTATCATAAAATCAGACTTCAATCTTTCTTTTATATTTGCATGCTGTGTTCACAATAATCTAGTATGTTTCTCAACAAACATCAAGGAATTCCTCTTATTTTTTACTCTCATCAACTTCTGTAAAGTATTTTTGACTTTTGAAACTTGGTCACTCAATCTTGCTAACCTTCAGCACACTGCACCAGTTATTTTTCTCTTAACACAAACTTATTAATCTGCAATGGAATACTTTTTCCACACTGTCGTCAGGGATAATGAGATACAAATTTTAGACGTCTTCAGATATAATATATAATATATTAAGCACGTGCAATCATATTTGTATTCATCTATTAATATTTATCATTACATTTATTGATTAAATTTATATCTTATTATTTTAACTTATTTTATACTACAATATTCTTTATAGTTAATGTCTTGAAACAATTGTTTTCCCTTACTTTTCTTTCTTTCTTTTTTTCTAATACACACCATTTCAGTCCCTTCATTCACAGGTCATTCACACATTCTCTGTCCCTTCAAGCAACCAGGGTCAGAGGTCACTTATTTTCAACCACAGGCACAGTCACAGGATCCTACAGGCACACCAACATGATCTAACACATTTTTTTCCCCCCTTCTCTGTCAGATCTGAACAATACATTAAAATATTCACTCCTTAGTACAATGACACTTTTAACTATCCTATTCCTAGGATTTAGATAGCCTGAGCAGACCCTTGCACATGCATTCAAGGCGGTAACCGCTACCTAAACCTATAGACTTTTAAAACCTCTATTTTTCCAGCTTCACCTGAGCAGTCCTTCGTTAAAACTTTGTTTAACAAAGCGGTAACCGTGAGCTAACCATCTGTGCACATGCTATACTTATCAAAGTAAACACAGATAAACCACTGATATCCTTTATCAGTAAATACAAATCCTTGCGCCAAACCAGCAGTACCAGTATTCATAAAATCCTCACCGGATTGCATAAATAATGGTAAAACGCTATTGGGAGCTCCCCCGCGCCTTTACAAACTACTTGACATACAAAGACAATGCATGCAATTATGTCTGGCATCAAACATCTAACTTTTTAAGTTCTTTAAATTTGGAGAAGCTTGTCTTACCACATCCGGGCCACTGGTGACTAACACATACCTTATTCAAAAGCAAAAACTGCTCACCTCAAAGTACAGCGGCCACTGTTGTCTGTGTCAGTCACCAGCGATCCCTTCGTGGCTCCTTCAGCTCCTAAGCCACGTCCCTGTTCGGGCGCCATTTGTTGTGGTTTAAATATTTTCAGGGAAATGACTTCAAAGATATTTGATATCACACTCTTAACCCGAATTAGTTGACTTTACTCGCAAATCGCGAGGAAACCCGTTGCCTTATACCACTTTAGTTTTTACACAAGCAGAAACCAAACATGTTAAGTTGTATTAACATGGAACCCTAACCTTTTACACAAGCTGAAACTAAACATGTTGAGTTGTATTAACATATAACCCTAACCTTTTACACAAGTTGAAACTAAACATGTTATGTTGTATTTACATGGTTTAGGATAATAGGTTTACTAATGGGTACCCAGAATGCGTTGCAAGTGTCACCATTGTTGAGATTCATATACAATTCTGTAGGATTTCTTACTCTAAAATCACAGAAACAGTCAAGTGCTACTGACTTTAGAGACTTATAATCTCTATTGATAACAACATCAATAGGCAGTTATAGTCAATTAATCATTTTACTCTTGGCTTTAACTATTGTGCCTTTTAAACTCACAGTTAAAGCAGCCAGAGAAAATATAATGTTTAAATATCAAAGGCAAGAGCCCAACTAAAGCCAACATCTTTCACCATCATGGTGACTACAAATGAAACCATAAATAATCAACATCTAAACCTCTGTTGATTCTCAACCAGATCTTTTGTAGACGTCTGACAGAAATAAAGTCAGTCTGTTTAGTAATAAATTAAGCTGGTAATGTTCGACTCTTCGGTTCAAACTATAAATGGCGCACTCTGCGCACTGTCACCTGTTTAAATAGGCCACGCCCTCCCTTACAGAAGCTTAACATAGCGAGTTATCTCAGCTTAACATAATTAGTGCAATGAATCTTTCAGCTAAGTAGTACAAACAGCTAATGTTGTTTAGTAATGATAGCAGGTTTTTACTAAACATAAAAGAATAAGTAATGATTACTCGTAAGTTTAATTAGAAACAAAATCTGGGTTTACAGTGCAGAAATATTAGACTTTATTAACAAACAAAGCCGAGTGCCCCTCTGCAGAAAGACCCTCCAGAAAGATTGCCCAGCAAACGTATATACCCTCTCCTTGTCCCAAACATGGTAATACATTCTATAGGTATTTTGAGAAATAGTTTTGTATCATGTGACATTACTGAAATAGAATTTTCTGCTGTAACAACACCTCGTGCTCTCAGGTTCCAAAGCCAGCCAAAGTCACCCACAGACAAGGAAATAATAGTGTACAAAAAACAGTTAAATGACTTATTTTCTAAATAATAAAATCTTCAACAGTCTCCTTTAGTGTGCAGTCTAGTTCAAGACTCCTTTAGTGAACAGTCTAGTTCAAGTCTCCTTTAGTGTGCAGTCTAGTTCAAGTCTCCTTTAGTGAACAGTCTAGTTCAAGTCTCCTTTAGTGTGCAGTCTAGTTCAAGACTCCTTTAGTGTGCAGTCTAGTTCAAGTCTCCTTTAGTGAACAGTCTAGTTCAAGTCTCCTTTAGTGAACAGTCTAGTTCAAGACTCCTTTAGTGTGCAGTCTAGTTCAAGACTCCTTTAGTGAACAGTCTAGTTCAAGTCTCCTTTAGTGTGCAGTCTAGTTCAAGACTCCTTTAGTGAACAGTCTAGTTCAAGTCTCCTTTAGTGTGCAGTCTAGTTCAAGACTCCTTTAGTGAACAGTCTAGTTCAAGTCTCCTTTAGTGTGCAGTCTAGTTCAAGACTCCTTTAGTGAACAGTCTAGTTCAAGTCTACTTTAGTGTGCAGTCTAGTTCAAGTCTCCTTTAGTGTGCAGTCTAGTTCAAGTCTCCTTTAGTGAACAGTCTAGTTCAAGTCTCCTTTAGTGTGCAGTCTAGTTCAAGACTCCTTTTGTACAGGGCCCTGACTGAGTCTGTTTCCACCTGAAACATAATTCCACCACAAACATGATCATTACAAGTTTTCTGGAGGCTCATCAAAATCACAAAAAGTTCCTTGACTTCCTACAAACACAGGACTGACTGTAATTTATGTCAAGGGTTTTAAATCCTTACACATTTCTCCTGAAGCCCATTGAGGTAGAGGCTTCAGTTTCTGGGGCAGGTTGTCTAAAATCCTACAAAAGAGATGTGTAAGGGCCAGTCCCTTTTTTATGCCACACATTCAAATGTTTGCCATAATAAAAAAGCCCAGTGCATTCATATCAGCAACTGTCTGAGAACACACAGACAGTCTTCATTTCCTCCACAGTAATAAATAAAAATAGGCCAATGTAAAGCATAACTATTATAAAGCAGGTTATGTTTGGTGTTCTGTCTGCTGCATACTGACCTCTGTGTGGGAGACTGTGTGTATGTGTTTCCCTCTACTTTAAAACTTAAAAAAGTAGTAATGTATTGCACACGTACCCAGTGTTACTTGCTTAGAGGAGCCAGCACCAGGGTCAGATTGTACAGCACCTGTAATCCTATCCATAATCGACCGTCCCTTATTGCCTACACTGTTAGACCTTACCGGGTTTTTTTACAGTAAAATACTGGCAACACTGTTGCCAGTAAAATACTGTTAATTGTACAGTTCTTTACTTTAATCTAGTTTGTTTCTGTAAAAATGCACTAAATTCTAATTACACTTGCAGAAACCGACTGCCTTAAATTGACCAACTGTCATTTAAATGTATTAACTAAAATTTATAATGCATTAATAATGTGAGCAAAGTATTACTGTGAACTTCTTTCATTTGAGACCACTAAAAAACTATTGAACATAAAGAGATTTCCACTGGACCAGCAACTACACAGTCACCGCCTGTTAAATAAAGCAACATGCAGCAAATCATCAATGTTTGTAGATCTTCTCCTGGACTGAAGCACAGGCTCTACTCTTCTGCACAATGGTGACCCAAAAAATTAATTTTACAGTAAACTACTGGCAACAGTGTTGCCAGTATAAACCTGTTTTATAACTTACAGTTTATTACTGTTAAAATACATTTTGTGGGTGTGACTTTTTATCTTACACTGTTAACCCTTTCAACCCCACAGGGAAATCCACACTACAAAGAGTAAAAGTAACATTGAGACAGTGTTGCAGTGAGATAATTAAGTGAATATGTAAGTGATTGTTGAGCATTAGTGATGAACACCTGCTGTTAGAACAGAAAATAGAGAAACACAAGACCTACAACTGACTTACAGCCATTACACATTATTACACTTATTATTAAACAGTATGACTTTATTTCTGTCATACATCTACAGAGGTTATGTTTAATTGAAAATGTTTGGTTTGAAGTTACCATTATAGAGATCAGTGCTTGCTTTAGTTGGGATGCTGATGCTAAAACATTAGTTTATCTTTTGCTGCTTGAGCTGTGTTGTTGCAAGTCACACTTGTGCACACCCACAGTTGATAAATGATTGTAGTTATAATGATTATGATGACAAAATCATCATATTGCCTGTTCAATCACTAATGAATTCATTCTCAATTAAAAGAGCTACATTACCACCACTGTGACACCACAACAATAAATTATAATGATTAATTTTTTTAACACATCATGCATAACCAGAGAAACAGAGCTACACTGTCTTTTAGAAACACAGAGATATCACAATTTAGCACATGAATCTCAACAACGGTGGCAATATATATATTTTTATTCATGCAGCAGTGCATGCTGGGAGTTTTATATTATCTTGGAACCCAGCATGCATTGCGACATGAAACTTTTGATTGTCACCATTGTTGAGATTCATGTGCTGATTGTTGATGTCTGTGTGTGTCTGAGTCAAGCAGGAGTTTTTTAATGCACTATATGATTACAATAATCTTCAGAAGACCTTATTACAGAAGTTTTGATTTTATGTTGTAGATTTACAGATATATGCTAAATATGAAATAGCCATAAATTCAAAAAATAAATACAGAAAAGATCAGAGAATCAAACATGTCCAGGATGATTGTGACATTATCACAAAAGCCAAAAACACCTGATCATCTTTCTCTTGAATCTTTCTTGCCATAACAAATGTGTTTTATAATCTCACTGTTACAGCAGTCGGAGAGAGATGAATGGTAAGTAGTCAAGGGACAAGTGACCAACTAAAGCAAATACTGATCTCCATCATGGTGACAACAAACTTTATTATTAACTATATCTCTGTTAATTCTCAACAAGAACTTTTGTACATGTATGAAAGAAATAATCGTAAACTGGTTTCACACTCAGTGTTCCTGGAAGTCAATTGTAGTTTTTGTGTTTCTCTTTTTTCTGTTCTTGTTTCTCTGTCCTTCAGTGATTCTGCTTATCAGGTGTTCATCAGTGTCTCAATTCACTCACTTCTTTTCATTCACTTTGTCAAGGGGACTTTATTAGTGAACTAATGTAGGGAATAGTGAATGAGGGTATAGGGTGTGATTGGGAAAACAGCCTCTGAGTGTCGACTTTGAGCACTGTTAATTCACAGTATATTCCTGTAGGCTATTTTTGTTTTCTACGGTATATTACTGTTTTAATGGAAAATGGTATGATATTGTCAGAATTTGGCCTTTTTTACAGCAAGGGTTAACAGTGTACTCAGAGCCAACTCCTCCGCCAGTGTATTCTGGTTTTCTGAATTTAACTCTTTATTTCTGTTTGCTGCAAACAAGTGTTTGTGATAAAATTTTCACAAAAGTAATAAAAGGTTGTGGTAAATACTCACCACTTTGAATTATATTTTTATATTTTGTCTTTATCTGCTGCCAAGAACATTTGGAGTTGGGGTTGCAAATAAAATCTAAAAATCAATGAATATTAATCTTTCTTATACATGCACATTTTTTATATATTATAAAAATAGGCTATAGGCTATATTACACATAGGCTACACATACATATATACATAATTTTACATAAATATAGAACGTATTTGTTTAACTTACGCATTAACAATCAGCAATCTTTCTCCAACAGTCTTCTCTTGCTTTGGCAGCAGAGACCGTATTGTTTCGAGCTTGAAATACATATTTAAATTCATTGTAATTATGAATGATTATCTCTTGCTCCTCCGCGGAAAAATATATCGCTCTCGCTCTACCCGTGATTGGTTGTTCAGTGTCGACGTCACTCTTTTATGTGCACGCGCGCGTGGAGTAATCATAGCTTGAGGATCAAAGCCTGAGTTGACAGAGAAAGTTGATGAGCTGCATCATGGTACCAATAAAGCCTGATTGCATCGGTTTGGTTTTGTCAACTCAAAACTAATCATGTAACCCCGAGTTTGTTCAGCTACCTTCATGGTACAGGCCCCAGGTGATGTTGGCTGTTTATTGATGTTGAAACCATCATTATTATGTAATTGCCTGAATCTTTTATCTTATGCAGTATGTCATGCATTGATTATATAGGACTCGTGGTTTTAATATTGTTTTATTCATAATAGGAGTCATTTGATTTTACAGTATTACCAGCAGTGTTGTTTTTCAAATACCTATTATTTAAAATGGATTTTGAAAAAAATACTTGGTGCACAAAAACTTGAAGCTATGGCATTGCTTAGACACACACAGACATCAAGAAACAGCATATGAATCTCAACAATGGTGACAATCAAACAAAGTATCCAGAAAATCCAGCTGCATAATGTATTAATATCGCAATGCATGCTGGGAGATATGGGTGAGTTTTGATTGGTACCCAGCATGCACTGCAGCATGAAGCATTTCATTGATTTTCACCATTGTTGAGAGTCTTTGTTGATACACTGATTCTTGAAGTAATAATGTAGAGATTTTTTTTTTTTAATGCACTAAATGTTTTTAAAATTCTTTGTTATTTGACTTACAACATTGCTCTCATGCTGTAAATTAACACGGCTTCTATTATAAAACAACATTACAAACACAAGTCCTATAAAATCAAAACATTATACTCTGAATAAGATGATTTCATCATCAATATACATCCAATTTCACCTGATCTAATCTTTTCATGGCTTTTTTGACATAACAAATGTGCTTTATATACACACAATTATAGCAGCCAGGGAAAATTTTATACTAAAAAGTTGAGTCAAGAGTCCAACTAAAGCAAACGCTAACCACCATCATGGTAATTTTACCATACCATACCAACTTTATTTGTTAAGCACTTTACAACAACCAAAGTTGGCCAAAGTGCTGTACAGAAAAATAAACATAAACATGTGTACAATTAATAACCACACAATAAAAAACATTCAAAGTAACAAATTAAATCAAGTAAATGAAGTCGACATCTTACTAGGTGTCAAAAGCCAAAGAGAAAAGATGGGTTTTAAGAAGGGTTTTAAAAACAGATAAAGAAGAGGCCTGCTTAACATACAAACCCAGTCAACATGTTGATCTCACAGTGATCTCTCCATATGACCACAATGTGAGTTCACAGTGAGCTAAAAGTGTAACCGCACAGTGCACTCACTGTGTGCTCATATTATGGACACGATGTGAGTCACCCCAGCTAGAAATGTAATTGGACATGGATGGACACAAATTGTAAGTTACCATTAAGGTGATGGGTGTTTGCTTTAGTTGGGCTCTAGAACATTATATGTTTACTTTTATATTTACTGTTGTTTGTCTGCTGTTATTGATTTATAACAGTTAAATGAACAAAGTAAAATGTTATCTTATGGTGTTGGTTATGTTTTGACATAATCATGCTGTGATCTGAAAAAGGAAACTTATTGAGGTAGTTTGGTTTAACTTGTTAGCAGTAGTTTAGTGATTCTTCAGCCTATGATTATCAGTACTTTACTTATAATTCAAAATATTTAATAAACATTGTTCTGATCAAAAGACATTCAGATAAATTCATTTAAAACACAGACATCAATAATATGCCTGTGAATCTCAACAATGGTGACAATAATAAAGCATGTTGCAGTGGCTGCCACCAATCACAACTCATTAATGGCTCCCATCATGCATTGCGGTATGAATAAATTATGATCTGAATTGTCTATGTAATTTACTTTTCCTAATTGAATATTCTGCTCCTCACCATTGTTGAGATGCATAGACTGAATCTTGACATCTGTGTGTGCCTAAAAGAATGATTTTTTTTTTAACAACTTTTAAGAAATCCTTTATATTATATCAAAAATTCTGGGCATTTATGCAGATTCACTAACCAACAGTATAAATCGAAGTCAGAAAGAAGGATTTTAATGAGTTCAGTGATCAAGTTCAAATGATGATTGTCATAACATAACCAACACCATCAGATCACTTTTTTTCTTTGTTCAACTGGTGATTATAATTCAGAAACAACAGACAAACAAAATCTAAAGTTAATAATAAATGGGTCAAGAGTCCAACTAAAGCAACCATTGATCGTCATAACGGTAACTTACAATTTGTGATTTTCATAATTTCTAAACATCGAAACTTCCCGCTATAACTGTCTAAGAATGTTAGGGGGGATAATGTTCTATCAATGTCATCACTAAACATGTTTGAAATGTTTATAGAGAGTGTTATCCTACCTTTTAGGAGAACATTCTGGTTACAAAAATAAAATTAGCTACAGAAAATATTACAAGAACATAACATAATGCTCTCAAAACATTCATAGAACAATAACATTTCTAGCTGGGATGAGCTCATATTGTGGTCATAGTTTGAGCACACAGTGAGAGCGCTGTGAGGTTACACTTTTAGATCACTGTGAACTCAGATTGCTGACGTTGTGACCACATGGTGACATCACTGTGAGATCATAGTGTTGACTGGGAAGGCAGATCATTCCACAGTTTAGGTGCAGACACAGCAAAGGCACGGTCCCCTCTGAGCTTACGCTTAGTTTTAGGCACAGTCAGGAGCAGCTGATCATCTGACCTGAGAGCGCGGACGGGTTTATAAGAGTGTAGAAGCTCAGAGAGGTATGGCGGGGCAAGATCATTTAGTGATTTAAAAGCAAATAACATAATTTTAAAATGGATCCTAAATTGAATAGGCAGCCAGTGTAATGAAGCTAAAATAGGGGAAATGTGATCATGTTTACGTGTGCCCGTTAAAAGACGTGCTGCTGCATTTTGTATCATCTGGAGACGGGTGATGGAGGACCCACTAACCCCCACATATAGTGAATTACAGTAGTCCAGCCGTGTAGTTACAAAGTAGGGCTGGGCGATTTAAATCGCGATATTGTTATGCGCATCTTGTCAGTAAAGCCGGTTCCTTGATTAGTAGTAAATCGCCTTCACCTGCTTTCAGATGAAGAGGCATTTAGGGCTGAGGAGATAATTAAGTGATTAATTTAGTGATGATTGAGCATTATTGAAGACACCTGATGTTAACAAGCAGAATCACTGAAGAAGAAAATCACAAATTGTAAGTTACCATTAAGGTGATGGGTGTTTGCTTTAGTTGGGCTCTAGACCATTATATGTTTACTTTAATATTTACTGTTGTTTGTCTGCTGTTATTGATTTATAACAGTTAAATGAACAAAATAAAATGTTATCTTATAGTGTTGGTTATGTTTTGACATAATCATGCTGTGATCTGAAAAAGGAAACTTATTGAGATAGTTTGATTTAACTTGTTAGCTGCAGTTTAGTGATTCTTCAGCCTATGATTATCAGCACTTTACTTATAATTCAAAATATTTAATAATCATTGTTCTGATCAAAAGACATTCAGATAAATTCATTTAAAACACAGACATCAATAATCAGCCTGTGAATCTCAACAATGGTGACAATAATAAAGCATGTTGCAGTGGCTGCCACCAATCACAACTCAACAATGGCTCCCATCATGCATTGCGGTATGAATAAATTATTATCTGAATTGTCTATGTAATTTGCTTTTCCTAATTGAATATTCTGCCCCTCACCATTGTTGAGATGCATAGACTGAATCTTGACATCTGTGTGTGCCTAAAACAGTAATTTTTTTCTTTTAAACAACTTTTAAGAAATCCTTTATATTATATCAAAAATTCTGGGCATTTATGCAGATTCACTAACCAACAACATAAATCGAAGTCAGAAAGAAGGATTTTAATGAGTTCAGTGATCAAGTTCAAATGATGATTGTCATAACATAACCAACACCATCAAATCACTTTTTTCTTTGTTCAACTGGTGATTATAATTCAGAAACAACAGACAAACAAAATCTAAAGTAAATAATATATGGGTCAAGAGTCCAACTAAAGCAACCATTGATCGTCATAACGGTAACTTACAATTTGTGATTTTCTCCTTCAGTGATTCTGCTTGTTAACATCAGGTGTCTTCAATAATGTTCAATCATCACTAAATTAATCACTTAATTATCTCATTAACTTAAACACTCCCAGGAGTGTTAATTTAACACTGGAGTTTTTGCTGTGTACAAAGAGCCGTAGTTAACTGACAAGCTGAGCCATATCGCATTAATTATCGCTGGCGATACGTCCGCGATATTAATGCGATATGGCTCAGCTTGTCAGTTAACTACGGCTCTTTGTTGTGAATGCCGCTCCATCTGAAAGCAGGTGATGGCGATTTACTACTAATCAAGGAACCGGCTTTACTGACGAGATGCGCATAACAATATCCCGATTTAAATCGCCCAGCCCTACTACAGAGTGTTAAAATTAACACTGAAGCAGTGTTGAAGTTTATGAGATAATTAAGTGACCAAACGAAATTCAACCTAGCCCATAATCGATTGTCAAAGTTTTTTTTTTTTTTTTTTTCGTCATCTACTGAATTTTTTCGTCAACGATACCAGGGACACCGAAACACCGGGGGACATGAAATTTGGTGGGCATGTAGCCCCACTAGACTTTTACGGAAAAATTTCGTTTGGTCTCCGGGGGCCACCCCCCCCCCCGCGCTGGGCCCCCCCAAACCCAAAAAATGCAGTTTTTCCTAAATAACTACCTGAACCGTGGCACCGAGGATGAAGAAATTTTTATGGTATGTTGCTCTTAAGGGCCCACATCAACCTAGCCCATAATCACTCATTTGTGATTTGCGCCCCTCCCATAAAAAATGAAAATGCAATATTATTCTGCTTTAATCGCCCCTATCTTCAGTTGAGATGTTCAGAACTGCACCATATTTCATGTGTATGATTATCTTGACATCCTCTGGGGGTATGCTAAGTTTCGTAGAATTTCATCCATGGGGGGGTATAAAATAAATTCATTTATGTGCACATTTAGTGACTGTACACTCATCGGCCTGTAGATGGTGGTGTTGAGCAAAGGGTTGCTGGTTTAGGATGATACTGTCACTAGGTTGCCAACTGTCCCGAATTAGGCGGGACGTCCCGTGTTTTGGGCCTAATTTATTTGTCCCGTGTGTGACCTCCGTGTCCCGTTTTTTGAAAAGCTGATAAACCACTGACTGATACAACAGCAACAGCAGCAGTGCTGACCACGACACTTGAGAATGATCACCGACACCTGTCATCATCCAATCACAGCTTTTTTTAATCACTGTTTTGAGACAAATCATTGTTTGATTTGCGAACATCCTCTGGCGTCTGGTCGCTTTTTTTAGGTATATACATAAACACGCAATACAGCCAAATTGCTCCACGTCATTTATTTTTGTGGAAAGCCAGTGCAGGCCTGAGCGGCGGTCATATTTTGTACCGCCATGCGGTACATCTAGTCTTCAGTTGATTTCATCTGAGGCTGTGTCTAAACTCAGCTGTAGTTCTTGTGTTTCTCTTTCCTTCAGTGATTCTGCTTGTTAACAGCAGGTGTTCATAATTAATGCTCAATCACCACTTAATTATCTCATTAACTTTAACACTGCTTCAGTGGTACTTTAACTCTGTAGTGTGCACACATATGAACACTGATCTGTGTTAATTTAACATGGGCATTTTTCTGTGTACTATTATGTAAATCTTACCCGTTTCATTTACATATGACTGACATATAGGAGTCACATTCAGTTTATTAATACACATAAATCTTATATATTTCATTTATATATGACTTAAAAATATTAATTACATTCAGATTATTAATTGGTTTATGTTAAAACTATGTAATCCAAATGGATGGAAATTCTCTATGCAATTCAAATACATAAATCTTATGTTTAGACATACTTTTTTTTTGAGTGTATGTTTCTATAGAACTATTCATGCTTTCCATATTTGCATAAACAGACTCTGTGGACTTATTCAAACTATGACAGAATTTTACAATGGAGAAACAATGGATTCATCTATTCACACCGGTCATGAATATTAGACATGCTGAAGTTTGTAATGAAGAGCAGTTTGATGATGATTTTGGTCACTTTGGTCAAACTTGGGCTTTAAACATTGAAGATGAATGTGAAGCTGTGGTTGTCTTCGAAAATATGCATTATGGCAAATATGAAGGTCTAAGATGATATAAAGGTCTAAGGATAGAGAGAGAAAAACAGTAATTTTATAGTAAATAGTAAGTTTTTAATCTCCTTTAAAGCAAATGTACCATGTTTTTAGAAATGTGATCTTTGTATTCATGAATTCATTAATTCGTCTAAATTTGAATATTAATTTGAATTTTATCAGGAAGGGTTGACAAAATCTGTTTTGTTTTTTTCCTCATTGGATGAACAGAGAACGGTCATATAATCTTCTGACACACATATTTCTGTGTAGTCAGTCTAGTTGGGTGAAGAAACTCATATCAGGTGAGTCTCTCTTTACTTAAATGAGAATTAAATGCTTTAGTGTTTCTATCAATCTACACGTTTTTGCAGTTTTGTCATTAATAGCTTTTGCAACATATTTAAAATGTAACATACATGAAAATGAAAAATGAAATTAAGACATCTTTTGCAACATATCTATTTAAAATGTAACATACGAAAGTCTTAACTGTAGATATCTGTGAAATAATCAGAGAATCTAATCACAACGTCTATGTACAATATATTTATGACGCGAGTCAATTATCTGAGTTTGAGGGATGGACGAGACTGTTGGGAATGTTGGGATTATCCATGCCGGGTCGCATCGATCTGAGAAAAATAGGGAGAAGGGGGAGCTGAGGAAATTACACATATTGTGTGGAAAGTTATATTTGAGGAAGGAAAACACTGGACTTGGTTTCATATTTCCTCATTAGAATGATTGACAAATAACTTCACTATATCATCTCAACACACACAAACTTTTTCTTCAGTCAGTCATGTCGGGTGATGATCACTGTATATCAGATTATATCAGGTAAGATCTTCTTTCTGCTCATAATGATCCTCATCACTCTCTTTATGTCAGATATATGTATTAATGTGTGTGTGTGTGTGTGTGTGTGTGTGTTACAGTTGTGTAGTTATAATTGATTTATGTGTAGTTATAGCTGAGTAATTTGGGCTTTGACCAGGTCAGGACTCTTACTAACATTTTCAAGGATGAAACTTCATGAATAACTCCAGAGCACTTTTGATTCTTAATTTCTAGGAAAACAACAGAACATTATTTAATTGGACCACTGATTTGTCTAAACCCCAGTGAGGGGTAGGTTTAGGGGCGGGGTCAGGGGTTGGTTTAGGGGCGGGGTCTGGTGTAGGTTTAGGGGCGGGGTCAAGGGTAGGTTTAGGGGCGGGGTCAGGGGTTGGTTTAGGGGCGGGGTCAGGTGTAGGTTTAGGGGCGGGGTCAGGGGTTGGTTTAGGGGCGGGGTCAGGGGTTGGTCATTTGTATGAATTAGCCAATAGCCACCTCATAAACTATGAGAAATTGATCAAGTTGTTTCTTCCTTTATTGCATTGTGCTTGACAATAACGGTTTTGAAAGTCTCAATTTGAACTCTGATCCAAAATTAAATGCTGTGGGAATGTTTTACATGTGTGTTTGAAACAAGAGAAAACAGCTTATGCATGCGTAAAAGCAATGGCTAATTTGTTTATTCTCTAACTGTAAAGGAAACTCGTCCTCTGAACTGGTTTGTGGATAAACAGAAATAAACTGACAATGGTTTCCTTTCATGAAGGTGAGTATTCTTCTTGTGTTTAAAGGTTGCCTCTCATCGCCCCAAAAACCTTATGAACTGTGAATGTATGATGAATGTAGTTTTCTCAGACTCCAATAGACTCCAATAATCCAATAGAATTTCAGTGTTTTATTGACTTTTTTTTCATATTTCAGGTTTTATAAAACCTCATCCTCTCATCTCTGTTATTCTGTGTAAGTCTAAACAGTGTTTTTTGCTTTGTGTCTGTATGCTGATGTAATGAATCAGATCTGGTTTATCCTTCACGTCACTTCACACAGTAAATTCCCCAGTGTTGAATTACCATCGCTCAGTGTTCATAAGGGAAACTCCAGCAGTGTTCAAAGAAACACAGAAGCAGTTTTAGAGTTAATTAGATAATTAAGTGATTAATTGAGTGATGATTGTTCGATTATTGAAGAAACCTGATGATAACTAGCAGAATCACTGAAGAAAGAGAATCAAAATAAATACAACTGACTTCAACCACAGCTGAAATAAACTGGAAAGACATGAGATCTTTATTTCAAACCAGACTGAATTTTTTTCTGTCATTCATCTGCAGAAGCTCTTTTTGAGAATTAGCAGAGATTTAGATGTTTATCATCAAGTTATATAGTTGTATTATAAAGATCTGTTTGACTAAACTTATAACTGACCAAACTATTGGTTATTAACAGAGGTGTATAGTCCAGGGGTCAGAAAGTAAAAGTCCTGCCATATGTTTAATCCACCCATGACCCAGGAAAACACTGAGGAGTGTTCATTTAACACTGGGGATTTTGCTGTGTGTGTGGAATAAACATATGGCAGGACTTTTACTTTCTGACCCCTGGACTATACACCTCTGCAAGTCACTCAATCACAAATTATTGTTTGCATGTTAGGATCCGTTTGGGAGATATTACTTTTCTTTCTGTTGAAACCTCTAAAATTCCTGAATCATTTGGTCATTCATGCAATAATTTATATTGATAAATGATGGAGCTTTTTTGTTAGTTTGAACAGAAAAGTCTTGAGAGTTTCATTAAGTGGAAAAGATGTGTGAGAATAATAATAATTTCTAGGATAGACAATACAATATTCTGTGAAAGAAAAAGTCATGATGACAGAACTTTGATTTTTGGGTGAACTATTATTTTAAGTACAAGCTTATATTATATGTTTATTTGACTATTTTATTGTGTCCTAAACATGTTGATTAATTTGTATTTATAATTATTTTTTAGATGTCTTAAGACTGTACTTGGCCTTTTCATCTGTCTCACCGGTGACGACTGAAATAGGTAATGTACACTGAACAAATGTTTTGTCATTTCAACTTTACCAGCGTTGCCCAGCACTGCTACACACACATATTTGGAGTGTTTAGAAGTACAGAAAAGTTGAAATTATTCTCTTCAGGTGCTTCATTGACATCTTTATATTCTGTTTTGGTCATATTTTTCAACCTGTTCCAATTTTTCTGTTATCTATGACGTTTTTTGAACTATCACGTCACAGTATTTGCAGCGGAACTGCCAAATAAGGACATTGACTTCCAGCCCAACACTTCGAGCAATCCACCATTTTTTTTCTCGCTATGATTTTGTAGTCCAAGCTAAAAGATGCAGAAGTTACAAGAGGGTAAGTTAAAATGTTCGGTTGTTGGAAGTAACCCACACGCTTCATTACACCGTCTAATGTAGATGAACTGCCGCGCGCGCACTCTCTCTCTTCGGAGCCAGGCGAAAGTGTAAACAAGACACCGTCTCCAAACTAGACGCTGTCTTGCTCTCTCTCCCTCGCACATATTAATCAAAATAAATCGTCACGGTGGTAAAAGGTCGGAAGACCAAAGTTTCATGTGTAAATACAGTAACACACCATTGCGATACATCCATATGAAGACGTTGTTCTGCAGGTTCGTCGTCTTCATTTTCATCTCGCTCCGGCTCCGACTCTGGCTCGAACATGTAAGGCTGGCTGGACAAGTCTTCCGTTGTTGACATTTTGTTCATAATGTGTGAATAAAAAGTTTCTGTGCCGCTGCGTGACAATATGTTCTGTGCTGCGGAGTCGTGAACCCGGATTGACAACAGACCCAGAAGAGAATACAATGCTGAATAAAGTCGTAGTTTTTGTTATTTTTGGACCAAAATGTATTTTCGATGCTTCAAAACATTCTAACTAACCCACTGATGTCACATGGACTACTTTGATGATGTCTTTATTAGCTTTCTGGACATGGAAAGTATACCGTACTAGGGCTGGGCGATTTAAATCGCGATATTGTTATGCGCATCTCGTCAGTAAAGCCGGTTCCTTGATTAGTAGTAAATCGCCATCACCTGCTTTCAGATGGAGCGGCATTTAGGGCTGAGGAAATAATTAAGTGATTAATTTAGTGATGATTGAGCATTATTGAAGACACCTGATGATAACAAGCAGAATCACTGAAGAAGAAAATCACAAATTGTAAGTTACCATTAAGGTGATGGGTGTTTGCTTTAGTTGGGCTCTAGACCATTATATGTTTACTTTAATATTTACTGTTGTTCGTCTGCTGTTATTGCTTTATAACAGTTAACTGAACAAAGTAAAATGTTATCTTATATTGTTGGCTACGTTTTGACATAATCATGCTGTGATCTGAAAAAGGAAACATATTGAGATAGTTTGGCTTAACTTGTTAGCAGCAGTTTTGTGATTCTTCAGCCGATGATTATCAGTACTTTACTTATAATTCAAAATATTTAATAAACATTGTTCTGATCAAAAAGACATTCTAGGCCGCTGTACGTGAGCTGTATCGTTCAGTTTCGTTCCACCAAGTGGGGCACTAATTTTTCTTTTGCTCAATATGTTCAACGTTAATAAAAGGTATCCAAGCAAAAAGTTCTCCACGCATTTTCCTGCAGTTAATGAGAAAAGTGTATTTATTGGCGCACTATATTGATTGCGTATTGAGACGTCTAAAACGGTTGAGCTCGATTTTCAACCAATCAGCATCGAGAATGTAAGTAGGTCACAGCCGAAATCAAGCCAATATCACTACGCACATGTAAACAGAGGAGGACGTAAGCAGCGCATCTTCATCTGATAGCGGCGATCAAGCTCGATTAACACCCGTAAAGTGTATTCTTCATGTCGGAAAAGATGGTGGGAAAGGTCCGCAGCCCTTTACTGAAGTCCGATGGGAAAAAATCAAGCAATGTTCGTAGGAATGGCTCAAAACGTCGGACACTACGGAGCTAACGTTAGCTATTGCTAATAAACATGTTGCCCTCCTGGACAAACTGGTCTCTGATGTCCCAACAACTACGGGTTTCACCCGGCCTGATATCGGCGTTTTATAGACAAAAAAAAAAAAACGCTTGACTTGTGTGTATGTGCGTGATGGGTAGGTTAAGGGGTCGGGTTAGTGTGTGTGTGGGTGTGGGTGTGTGTGTGTGAGAGAGAGAGAGAGAGAGAGAGAGAGAGAGAGAGAGAGAGAGAGAGAGAGAGAGAGAGAGAGAGAGAGAGAGAGAGAGAGAGAGAGAGAGAGAGAGAGAGAGAGAGAGAGAGAGAGAGAGAGAGAGAGAGAGAGAGAGATGGGTAGGTTAAGGGGTCGGGTTAGTGTGTGGGTGTGTGTGAGAGAGAGAGAGAGAGATGGGTAGGTTTAGGGGTCAGGTTAGTGTGTGTGTGTGTGAGAGAGAGAGAGAAAGAGAGAGAGAGAGAGATGGATAGGTTTAGGAGTCAGGTTAGTGTGTGTGTGTGTGTGTGTGTGTGTGTGTGTGTGTGTGTGTGTGTGTGTGTGTGTGTGTGTGTGTGTGTGAGGAGAGAGAGAGATGGGTAGGTTTAGGGGTCAGGTTAGTGTGTGTGTGAAAGAGAGAGAGAGAGAGAGATGGATAGGTTTAGGAGTCAGGTTAGTGTGTGAGTATGTGTGAGGAGAGAGAGATAGGCCGCTGTCAGTAGCCTAAAAGAGGCCTAGAAATAGGGTTTCGTTCCACATATTTAATATCAGAAATATATAGAGATTCCTTAGGAAAAAGTTCTCCACACACAATCTTGCAGTTTTTGAGACAAATTATGCTAAAGGTGCCCATTTTGAAAAAAAGGGAAAACATAGGGAATTTTGCACTTTCAAACCTGTTATCATATAAACCCAAAAATGCCGAATTACCACTTGAAGTACAAAATAAAATTTTGAAATTTTAAAACAGTTTGAAATGTGTGATATACCTGAAGTTGCTATCTAGGGACAGTAAACATGATAAGATTATCAAGAAAACTTCTACTGTAACATTAACATCCCAATTACTTCTCATTATGTTGTTCCAATTCAAAGGTAATATTTGAGGTAAAATCTGAATAACAAATAGAATTAAGCCAAAATATAATAACAGAACTCCCAACTCTCACGCATTCACCGTGAGACTCATGCAATTTACACTTTTCACACGCTCTCACACCACACATCCATTCTCAGGAAAGCCATTTATTGACCATAATATAGGCACATTAGTTGGCTAGAAAAAGAGCTATAGAGAGTATTTTGCTAAATATGTGTACTATATTACATATTTATTATATTTGTACTTATATCATTAAATAAAGTTGTTATTATAATAAAAAACACATATTTAATTTGAGTTATTTTTAACCTTAAATAATACTACCAGCTGATAGGGCTGTCTGTGTGTAGCCTATTTTTCTTGAGAAAAATGAACGCCTATCTTGTGTACCTAATATTTATCCAAATGAGTCAACATTAAATCAAATCACAAGAATTGAATTGAAATCGTGAAATTTCTTTAAGAAATTTGTAAAAAAAAAAAAAAAAAAACTTAGCTTACCAGAAATTGTACCATATAAACATTGCCCAGTCAACACGTTGATCTCACAGTGATCTCTCCATATGACCACAATGTGAGTTCACAGTGAGCTAAAAGTGTAACCGCACTGTGCACTCACTGTGTGCTCATATTATGGACACAATGTGAGTCACCCCAGCTAGAAATGTAATTGGACATGGATGGACACAAAATGTAAGTTACCATTAAGGTGATGGGTGTTTGCTTTAGTTGGGCTCTAGACCATTATATGTTTACTTTAATATTTACTGTTGTTTGACTGCTGTTATTGATTTATAACAGTTAAATGAACAAAGTAAAATGTTATCTTATAGTGCTGGTTATGTTTTGACATAATCATGCTGTGATCTGAAAAAGGAAACTTATTGAGATAGTTTGGTTTAACTTGTTAGCAGCAGTTTAGTGATTCTTCAACCTATGATTATCAGCACTTTACTTATAATTCAAAATATTTAATAAACATTGTTCTGATCAAAAGACATTCAGATAAATTTATTTAAAACACAGACATCAATAATCAGCCTGTGAATCTCAACAATGGTGACAATAATAAAGCATGTTGCAGTGGCTGCCACCAATCACAACTCATTAATGGTTCCCATCATGCATTGCGGTATGAATAAATTATGATCTGAATTGTCTATGTAATTTACTTTTCCTAATTGAATATTCTGCTCCTCACCATTGTTGAGATGCATAGACTGAATCTTGACATCTGTGTGAGCCTAAAAGAATGAATTTTTTTTTTAACAACTTTTAAGAAATCCTTTATATTATATAAAAAATTCTGGGCATTCATGCAGATTCACTAACCAACAACATAAATCGAAGTCAGAAAGAAGAATTTTAATGAGTTCAGTGATCAAGTTCAAATGATGATTGTCATAACATAACCAACACCATCAGATCACTTTTTTTCTTTGTTCTACTGGTAATTATAATTCAGAAACAACAGACAAACAAAATCTAAAGTTAATAATAAATGGGTCAAGAGTCCAACTAAAGCAACCATTGATCGTCATAACGGTAACTTACAATTTGTGATTTTCTCCTTCAGTGATTCTGCTTGTTAACATCAGGTGTCTTCAATAATGCTCAATCATCACTAAATTAATCACTTAATTATCTCATTAACTTAAACACTCTTGAGTGTGGACTCATACACTCCCAGGAGTGTTAATTTAACACTGGAGTTTTTGCTGTGTTCAAAGAACCGTAGTTAACTGACAAGCTGAGCCATATCGCATTAATTATCGCTGGCGATACGTCCGCGATATTAATGCGATTTGGCTCAGCTTGTCAGTTAACTACAGTTCTTTGTAGTAAATGCCGCTCCATCTGAAAGCAGGTGATGGCGATTTACTACTAATCAAGGAACCGGCTTTACTGACGAGATGCGCATAACAATATCACGATTTAAATCGCCCAGCCCTAGTCAAGACCAAAGAGCCCAACTACAGCAAACACTGACCTCTACAATGGTGACCAAACCAAACTCTTCAAGCAAACTTCAACATGTAAACCTCTTAAACATAATTTCTAAACATCGAAACTTCCCGCTATAACTGTCTAAGAATGTTAGGGGGGATAATGTTCTATCAATGTCATCACTAAACATGTTTGAAATGTTTATAGAGAGTGTTATCCTACCTTTTAGGAGAACATTCTGGTTACAAAAATAAAATTAGCTACAGAAAATATTACAAGAACATAACATAATGCTCTCAAAACATTCATAGAACAATAACATTTCTAGCTGGGATGAGCTCATATTGTGGTCATAGTTTGAGCACACAGTGAGAGCGCTGTGAGGTTACACTTTTAGATCACTGTGAACTCAGATTGCTGACGTTGTGACCACATGGTGACATCACTGTGAGATCATAGTGTTGACTGGGTGTAACATGTTGTCAAAATTCAGTTTAGTTACTAAAATGTTTTGACAATCACAATACACTTATTGTGATGTAAGTTTTTTTTTTGCAAACCCCCCCCCCCCCCCCCAAATCTCACTCCAAGTTAAACTCAAAAGTATACAAAGAAAAACACTTTTAAAAATAACACATTTAATGGTGAATTGTTAATTTGCATTCACGAGCAGTAACTGCACTACATGTACATATTCACAGGAATGATTATTGTAAACAAGATTTAATTTTGATTTATTTATTTACCTACCCATCTCTCTCACACACACACACACACACACACACACACACACACACTAACCTGACCCCTAAACCTACCCATCTCTCTCTCTCTCTCTCTCTCACACACACACACACCCACCCACACACTAACCCGACCCCTTTACCTACCCATCACGCACATACACACAAGTCAAGCGGGTTTTTTTTTTTTGTCTATAAAAGGCCGATATCAGGCCGGGTGAAACCCGTAGTTGTTGGGACATCAGAGACCAGTTTGTCCAGGAGGGCAACATGTTTATTAGCAATAGCTAACGTTAGCTCCGTAGTGTCCGACGTTTTGAGCCATTCCTACGCACATTGCTTGATTTTTTCCCATCGGACTTCAGTAAAGGGCTGCGGACCTTTCCCACCATCTTTTCCGACATGAAGAATACACTTTACGGGTGTTAATCGAGCTTGATCGCCGCTATCAGATGAAGATGCGCTGCTTACGTCCTCCTCTGTTTACATGTGCGTAGTGATATTGGCTTGATTTCGGCTGTGACCTACTTACATTCTCGATGCTGATTGGTTGAAAATCGAGCTCAACCATTTTAGACGTCTCAATACGCAATCAATATAGTGCGCCGATAAATACACTTTTCTCATTAACTGCAGGAAAATGCGTGGAGAACTTTTTGCTTGGATACCTTTTATTAACGTTGAACATATTGAGCAAAAAAAAAAGTAGTGCCCCACTTGGTGGAACGAAACCCTATTTCTAGGCCTCTTTTAGGCTACTGACAGCGGCCTATTCAGACATATTCATTTAAAACACAGACATCAATAATCACCCTGTGAATCTCAACAATGGTGACAATAATAAAGCATGTTGCAGTGGCTGCCACCAATCACAACTCATTAATGGCTCCCATCATGCATTGCGGTATGAATAAATTATGATCTGAATTGTCTATGTAATTTACTTTTCCTCATTGAATATTCTGCTCCTCACCATTGTTGAGATGCATAGACTGAATCTTGACATCTGTGTGTGCCTAAAAGAATGGTTTTCTTTTTAAACATCTTTTAAGAAATCCTTTAAATTACAACAAAAATTCTGGCTATTTATTCAGATTCACAGTTATGCTGTAACCAACAACATAAATCGAAGTCAGAAAGAAGGAATTTAATGAGTTCAGTGATCAAGTTCAAATGATGATTGTCATAATATAACCAACACCATCAGATCACGTTTTATTCTTTGTTTAACTGGCAATTTTAACTCAGATACAACAGCCAAACAAAATCTAAAGTACACATAAAAGGGTCAGAGCCCAACTAAAGCAACTACCCATCACAATAATGGTAACTTACAATTTGCGATTTTCTCCTTCAGCGATTCTACTTGTTAACATCAGGTGTCTTCAATAATGCTCAATCATGACTAAATTAATCACTTAGTTATCTCATTAACTTAAACACTCTTGAGTGTGGACTCATACACTCCCAGGAGTGTTAATTTAACACTGGATGTTTCGCTGTGTACAAAGAGCCGTAGTTAACTGACAAGCTGAGCCATATCGCATTAAATATCGCTGGCGATACGTCCGCGATATTGATGTGATTTGGCTCAGCTTGTCAGTTAACTACGGCTCTTTGTAGTAAATGCCGCTCCATCTGAAAGCAGGTGATGGTGATTTACTACTAATCAAGGAACCGGCTTTACTGATGAGATGCGCATAACAATATCGCGATTTAAATCGCCCAGCCCTATACCGTACATACATTTTCAATGGAGGGACAGAAAGCCCTTTGACTAGGGCTGTGCGATATATATCGTGAGATTGTTATGCGCATCTCGTCAGTAAAGCCGGTTCCTTGATTAGTAGTAAATCGCCATCACCTGCTTTCAGATGAAGCGGCATTTACTACAAAGAGCCGTAATTAACTGACAAGCTGAGCCATATCGCATTAATATCGCTGACGTATCGCCAGCGATACTTAATGCGATATGGCTCAGCTTGTCAGTTAACTACGGCTCTTTGTACACAGCAACAACTCCAGTGTTAAATTAACACTCCTGGGAGTGTATGAGTCCACACTCAAGAGTGTTTAAGTTAATGAGATAATTAAGTGATTAATTTAGTGATGATTGAACATTATTGAAGACTCCTGAAGTTAACAAGCAGAATCACTGAAGGAGAAAATCACAAATTGTAAGTTACCATTAAGGTGATGGCTGTTTGCTTTAGTTGGGCTCTAGACCATTATATGTTTACTTTAGATTTTATTTGGCTGCTGTATCTGAGTTATAACTGACAGATAAACAAAGAAAAAAAAAGTGATCTGATGGTGTAGGTTATATTATGACAATCATCATTTGAACTTGATCACTGAACTAAAATCCTTCTTTCTGACTTCGATTTATGTTGTTGGTTAGTGAATCTGCATAAATGCCCAGCATTTTTGATACACTGTAAAAAATTTCTAACCCTCCCAAATCAAAATTTTCAAGTGACCGATAACATCTAATTTTTTCACTTGGCCCAAGTGAAATTCTGTAAATTATAAAATTAAATTCACAGATTTTCACTTGGGCCAATTGAAATTTACAGAATTTCACTTGGGCTAATTGAAAAATTTAGATGTTATCGGTCACTTGAAATTTTTGATTTGGGAGGGTTAGAAATTTTTTACAGTGTATAATATAAAGGATTTCTTAAAAGTTGCTTAAAAAAAATATATCATTCTATTAGGCACACACAGATTTCAAGATTCAGTCTATGCATCTCAACAATGGTGAGGAGCAGAATAGGAAAAGTAAATTACATAGACAATTCAGATCATAATTTATTCATACCGCAATGCATGATGGGAGCCATTAATGAGTTGTGATTGGTGGCAGCCACTGCAACATGCTTTATTATTGTCACCATTGTTGAGATTCACAGGCTGATTATTGATGTCTGTGTTTTAAATGATTTTATCTGAATGTCTTTTGATCAGAACAATGTTTATTAAATATTTTGAATTATAAGTAAAGTACTGATAATCATAGGCTGAAGAATCACTAAACTGCTGCTAACAAGTTAAACCAAACTATCTCAATAAGTTTCCTTTTTCAGATCACAGCATGATTATGTCAAAACATAACCAACACGATAAGATAACATTTTACTTTGTTCATTTAACTGTTATAAATCAATAACAGCAGACAAACAACAGTAAATATTAATGTAAACATATAATGGTCTAGAGCCCAACTAAAGCAAACACCCATCACCTTAATGGTAACTTACAATTTGTGATTTTCTTCTTCAGTGAGTATGCTTGTTAACATCAGGTGTCTTCAATAATGCTCAATCATCACTAAATGAATCACTTAATTATCTCCTCAGCCCTAAATGCCGCTTCATCTGAAAGCAGGTGATGGCAATTTACTACTAATCAAGGAACCGGCTTTACTGACGAGATGCGCATAACAATCTCACGATATATATCGCACAGCCCTACCTTGGACTAAATCTAAAATATCTTAAACTGTGTTCTGAAGATGAACGGAGGTCTTACGGGGTTGGAACGACATGAGGGTGAGTCATTAATGACATCATTTTCATTTTTGGGTGAACTAACCCTTTAAAATTTAGAATTACATTGGCTTTTACATTGTTTTTTTTGTAAATATATAACGTCATTGCATGCATGTATGCACTGTATATCGAATGACGCTTTGGACAAAAGCATCTGCTAAATACCTTAACCACACTTCAAAGTGTTATATTTAATTAATTAATGAAAGTCGTAATGTTAAACTGCTGTCCGTCAGACTCTTCTGTTTACACATAAATGTCCTGTATGGGAATACCAACTCTAGGTAGAACAGACACTTAACAGTAATAGCTGGGTCTCCATCCAACTTTTTAATGCACATTTTAACCATTTGAAAAAGAAATCCTGACCTGGCTGAAACGGTTAAAATTCACAATATATTTACAATCGGAGTTATATTAATAAACACCCTGATGCTTCCGAGCTTTATAATGGCAGTGGATTGCAACATCAGTTTGAAGCTCAGAAAAGTGCATCTATCCCTCATAAAAGTGATTCACACAGTTCTGAGGGGTTAATAATAAAGGCCTTCTGAAGCAAAGCAATGAGTTTGTAAAGTTTTAAATATTAATATTTTTCGTACATGAAGTAAAATAACTAGCTTCCGGCCAAAAGAACAATAACATACAGATTTTACTCTAAAGCGCAACTTATGCGAGTAATACAACGTACTGCTGATATTTACACTACGCCATGACACACTGCGCTACTTCTGACGTCATGAGTTGCGCAAGTTGCACTTTGAATGCAAGTAGACTGCGTATGGCTGTTTGGCCGTAAGCTAGAATTTTACTTTGTAACGTGTTAAATATGGATATTTTTCTTACACAAACTCTTCGCTTCAGGAGGCCTATTTTAACCCCTCAGAGCCGTGTGGAGCACTTTTATGATGGATAGATGCACTTTTTTGAGCTTCAAACTGATCCACTGCCAATGTAAAGCTGCCAATGTAAAGTAAAAATCAGGTTTTGTTTTTGTATAACTCACAGGGGCGGACTGGGACCAAAAAATGGCCCTGGACTTTCTGGCCCAGAGCAGCCCACCACATCCCACATCATAACACATTGGCACAATAATGTGCAGAATAATTTTTAACACCACTTATAGCATAAAAATTATGGCTGGGAAAAGATTAATCGCAATTAATCGCATCCAAAATAAAAGTTTGTGTCTACGTGATTATATGCGTGTGTACTTACTGTGTATAATTATTTTGTATATAAAAATACACACACACTTGCATGTATATATTTAATGAATATTTGCATGTATATCCTGTATATATTTATATATAATACATATTATTTATTATTTATATTATATATAAATTTTAATATTTTATATATAAATAACAAATATTTCTTAAATATATACATGCAAGTGTGTATTTATATATACAAAATAATTTTACACATGACAGTACACACACATAACACACACATATATCACGTAGACACAAACTTTTATTTTGGATGAGATTAATCGCGATTAATCTTTTCCCAGCCCTAATAAAAATATAACACAATACAAAAATAAATGCTATTTAAACATTAATTTTAAGTAACAACATATATTAGGTCATATTTGTAAAACAAAGGGAAACAAACAGAAGAACATTAAGACACACAACATTATTAATATAAATCTACCTAGACAGAATATCAGCTAGTCAGGGGGAGCTAGAGCTGTCAGAGCCTGCTGAACTGCTACTCTTCACGCCAAATGTAGGCCTATAATATGTTCATTTGAAGCATTTCACAGCATCTACCTCTAATGCTTTTTTAACACGTAACCTTTCAGCTCCACCTTTTCTTTACTTCCTCTTGTCATACATGGACAATTATAATTATTATATAAATTATTATAAAATAATTATCAGGTTTAGTGAACAAGTCAGTGCACGATAATAATAGCAAAACAGCGAGCAAAGAAGTCAAAACGACACAGATAGAAGGCTGTTCTGTCACGTCATGTTACCTGAGTGTTCCTTGGCGAATATTTCAATATTAAGTTAACTGAGCGGAGTGGAATAAAGAAAGTGTTTAGCAGGATTGATATTCAAAACGGTAAGCACGCACTGCTTTGTTTACAGTTTGTGTAACTTATCTGCAGCGTCGATTTCTCTTTCTGAATGATGAATATGAATATATCTGCAGAAATAGACCGTTGTCTCATTTACACGTAGACGCAGAACGCGCATTCTAGCTGACAGCCTGCTGTAGTTTTCTCGGTGTGTTCAAGCTTTTTTTCCCGGGACGCGAGAACACAGTTGGCTTTCATCAGCGCTAGTTCATCGGCGTCGGCTTGGTGTGTTCCAGGACGTGAAAGGGGGCGTGTTTCAAGATACGCAATGGATTAGACCAAACTAATAAACAGGGAGGGAGTGCAATCCACTCACAAAACACTTGTCGGCCGCGCCCGCGCGATCAACTCACTCATCCATTTGCGTAGAAAATAAATGTAATGTTTTCCGTCATTTAAAAAAAAGAAATTATATATATATAAATATAGGCTGCCTATATATATATTTGTGTACCGGGTGGGCCGGCCCACTTTGGCCAACGGCCCACCGGGAAAAGTCCCGGTGCTCCAGATGGCCAGTCCGCCCCTGATAACTCAGATTGTATTTGTCAGAAAGAATGGTTTGAAGGCAAGTAAATCATGGGGTAATTTTCATTTAAAAGTGAACTACCCTTTTAACAAAATAAGGGAAGAATATACCTTGTACAATTAAGCAAGGTGTGCTGGGTAGGGTCTCTCTCTGGATATCAGCAGCTGTGGCAGAGGGCTAGGGAATACAAAATGTAAACATTACCAAATGTATTACCAATTACACAACAAATACCAATTACAAATCTATTATTATTTTAATATTCCATACACTCTGCCAGGCAGCCACATATAATTTGAGAAAAACAAAATGGTTAACTTGATTTTAATACTCCTGATAATTTGCTGCCTTCTCTGAAGACAAAGAGAGCAGTGAAAGCCTTTCAACAGAACCCAGGCTCCGAAAAAATATTTAATGACGATGCTGGTTGGAGGTTTAAGTTGCGCACGCGCAGTTTGTTTTATATAAAGACAGATTACATGACTGCTCTTTCACCCTGGTTGGCCAAGCACAAAGTAAAGTATTAACATCTGAACAGATGCTATATTCAGCTTTTATCACAGCTATAGCTAACTTACAGAATTAAATTAAGATACCAGCAGTCATTTAATTGAAGCCCATATTTCAAATAACAATTTAACGTTTGTAAACACAAGCAAACGTTATTTGAAATATGGGCTTTAATTAAATGACAATGCTGGTATCTTCATTTAATTCTGTAAGTATTCAGCGACCGTAAAATCTACAAGCTAACGTTACGTTTATGCTAAGTGTGTAAACCACCACGACTTCAAGACCCCCGATTACAAAACAGCAAAACAGAAGTCCTAATACTTAGCTAACGTTATAACAGCCTGCCCGGTAGCACGTGTAATCAATGCAATAATAATCTAAGCTAAGGAAGCTCACGGGGCTAACGTTAATGCTTATTTTTACAGTCTGTGCTAACATTATTTGAGCTATCGTCATTGTGGTGGTTTTCCATTCACGTTAACAGTTACGTTAATTTACAAGCTCAGCTCGACTCGATTCTACTCACCATGTTTGTTTTTCCATTGTGAATATCTAGTGTCTTGTACCTGATGTGATGTGGTAACTTCCCAGTCAACACGTTGATCTCACAGTGATCTCTCCATATGACCACAATGTGAGTTCACAGTGAGCTAAAAGTGTAACCGCACTGTGCACTCACTGTGTGCTCATATTATGGACATGATGTGAGTCACCCCAGCTAGAAATGTAATTGGACATGGATGGACACAAATTGTAAGTTACCATTAAGGTGATGGGTGTTTGCTTTAGTTGGGCTCTAGACCATTATATGTTTACTTTAATATTTAATGTTGTTTGTCTGCTGTTATTGATTTATAACAGTTAAATGAACAAAGTAAAATGTTATCTTATAGTGCTGGTTATGTTTTGACATAATCATGCTGTGATCTGAAAAAGGAAACTTATTGAGATAGTTTGGTTTAATTTGTTAGCTGCAGTTTAGTGATTCTTCAGCCTATGATTATCAGTACTTTATTTTTAATTCAAAATATTTAATACACATTGTTCTGATCAAAAGATCAGATCTGATCATAAATTCATTTAAAACACAGACATCAATAATCAGCCTGTGAATCTCAACAATGGTGACAATAATAAAGCATGTTGCAGTGGCTGCCACCAATCACAACTCATTAATGGCTCCCATCATGCATTGCGGTATGAATAAATTATGATCTGAATTGTCTATGTAATTTACTTTTCCTAATTGAATATTCTGCTCCTCACCATTGTTGAGATGCATAGACTGAATCTTGACATCTGTGTCTGCCTAAAAGAATTTTTTTTTTACAACTTTTAAGAAATCCTTTATATTATATCTAAAATTCTGGGCATTTATGCAGATTCACTAACCAACAATATAAATCGAAGTCAGAAAGAAGGATTTGAATGAGTTCAGTGATCAAGTTCAAATGATGATTGTCATAACATAACCAACACCATCAGATCACTTGTTTCTTTGTTCAACTGGTGATTATAATTCAGAAACAACAGACAAACAAAATCTAAAGTTAATAATTATATGGGTCTAGAGTCCAACTAAAGCAACCATTGATCGTCATAACGGTAACTTACAATTTGTGATTTTCTCCTTCAGTGATTCTGCTTGTTAACATCAGGTGTCTTCAATAATGTTCAATCATCACTAAATTCAACATGTAAACCTCTTAAACATAATTTCTAAACATCGAAACTTCCCGCTATAACTGTCTAAGAATGTTAGGGGGGATAATGTTCTATCAATGTCATCACTAAACATGTTTGAAATGTTTATAGAGAGTGTTATCCTACCTTTTAGGAGAACATTCTGGTTACAAAAATAAAATTAGCTACAGAAAATATTACAAGAACATAACATAATGCTCTCAAAACATTCATAGAACAATAACATTTCTAGCTGGGATAAGCTCATATTGTGGTCATAGTTTGAGCACACAGTGAGAGCGCTGTGAGGTTACACTTTTAGATCACTGTGAACTCAGATTGCTGACGTTGTGACCACATGGTGACATCACTGTGAGATCATAGTGTTGACTGGGTTAGCCTACCTTTTCCCTTATGGATTGAAGACGCCGCCACTTCAGCGGGGTCAGTTCAATTTATACCGGGAGTGAGCGAGTCGAGTCGGGGCGAGTTGAGCTAACGTTATAGGGATCTAACTTTACTCTAGCCAATGTCACTGAGAAATATACCAAACAAAAAATTGTGAATATCTCGTACCTTACACCTGCATGTGGTTCCTTTTCCGTATGGATTGAGTAAGAAGACACCACTTCACCGCGGTCAGTTCACGTTGTTTTTAGTCGACTCGGGGCGAATGTCACTGAAATATACCAAACGAAACAATCAGCAGCACTCACTCATATCAACGGTATTAATATATCCATATACTTATAAAATAGATTTCGTGTTAACGTTTCATACCTGAGATGTGTTCTTCTTCCAAAAATGTTTGATTCTCTGGTGCCGTTGGCCGCGCAATTTCAAAATTCAAACAGCAACGATCCCACAATGCTATGCGGTGGCTGTAAAATAATGCTTCTACAGTGTACACTGTTAACCCTTGCTGTAAAAAAAGGCCAAATTCTGACAATATCATACCATTTTCCATTAAAACAGTAATATACCGTAGAAAACAAAAATAGCCTACAGGAATATACTGTGAATTAACATTGCTCAAAATCGACACTCAGAGGCTGTTTTCCCAGTCACACCCTATACCCTCATTCACTATTCCCTACATTAGTTCACTTATATAGTCCCCTTGACAAAGTGAATGAAAAGAAGTGAGTGAATTGAGAAACTGATGAACTCCTGATAAGCAGAATCACTGAAGGACAGAGAAACAAGAACAGAAAAAAGAGAAACACAAAAGCTACAATTGACTTCCAGGAACACTGAGTGTGAAACCAGTTTACGATTATTTATTTCATACATGTACAAAAGTTCTTGTTGAGAATTAACAGAGATATAGTTAATAATAATGTTTGTTGTCACCATGATGGAGATCAGTATTTGCTTTAGTTGGTCACTTGTCCCTTGACTACTTACCATTCATCTCTCTCTGGCTGCTATAACAGTGAGTTTATAAAACACATTTGTTATGGCAAGAAAGAGCCAAGAAGAAAATTATCAGGTGTTTTTGGCTTTTGTGATAATGTCACACTCATCCTGGACATGTCTGATTCTCTGATCTTTTCTGTATTTATTCATTGAATTTATGGGTATTTCATATTTAGCATATATCTGTAAATCTACAACATAAAATCAATACTTCTGTAATAAGGCCTTCTGAAGAATATTGTAATCATATAGTGCATTAAAAAACTCCTGCTTGACTCAGACACACACAGACATCAACAATCAGCACATGAATCTCAACAATGGTGACAATCAAAAGTTTCATGTCGCAATGCATGCTGGGTTCCAGGATAATATAAAACTCCCAGCATGCACTGCTGCATGAATAAAAAAATATATATTGCCACCGTTGTTGAGATTCATGTGCTAAATTGTGATATCTCTGTGTTTCTAAAAGACAGTGTAGCTCTGTTTCTCTGGTTATGCATGATGTGTTAAAAAAAATAATCATTGTAATTTATTGTTGTGGTTTCACAGTGGTGGCAATGTAACACTTTTAATTGAGGATGAATTCCTTAGTAAATGAACAGGCGATATGATGATTTTGTCATCATAATCATTATAACCGCAATCATTCATAAACTGTGGCTGTGCACAAGTGTGACTTGCAACAACACAGCTCAAGCAGCAAAAGAAAAACTAATGTTTTAGCATCAGCATCCCAACTAAAGCAAGCACTGATCTCTATCATGGTAACTTCAAACCAAACATTTTCAATTAAACATCTTAATAACAACTTCTGTAGATGTATGAAATAAAGTCATACTGGTTAATAATAAGTGTAATAATGTGTAATGGCTGGAAGTCAGTTGTAGGTCTTGTGTTTCTCTATTTTCTGTTCTAACAGCAGGTGTTCATCACTAATGCTCAACAATCACTTACATATTCTCTTAATTATCTCACTGCAACACTGTCTCAATGTTACTTTTACTCTTTGTAGTGTGGATTTCCCTGTGGGGTTGAAAGGGTTAACAGTGTAAGATAAAAAGACACACCCACAAAATGTATTTTAACAGTAATAAACTGTAAGTTATAAAACAGGTTTATACTGGCAACACTGTTGCCAGTAGTTTACTGTAAAATGTATTTTTTGGGTCACCATTGTGCAGAAGAGTACAGCCTGTGCTTCAGTCCAGCAGAAGATCTACTAACATTGATGATATGCTGTATGTTGCTTTATTTAACAGGCGGTGACTGTGTAGTTGCTGGTCCAGTGGAAATCCCTTTATTTACAAAAGTTTTGTTGTGGTTTCAAATGAAATAAGTTCACAGTAATACTTTGCTCACGTTATTAATGTATTATCATTTTTAGTTAATACATTTAAATGACAGTTGGTCAATTTAAGGCAGTCGGTGTCTGCAAGTGAAATTAGTTAACTCGAGTTTTAGTGCATTTTTACAGTAAAGAACTGCACAATTAACAGTAAATTACTGGCAACAGTGTTGCCAGTATTTTACTGTAAAAAAAACCGGTAAGATCTAACAGTGTAGTTACAATAAAATTACAGGACTGTCCATAAATTTCCCATCATGCATTTGCATTTACAATAAAAACATGAATACAATATGTTGTTGTAAAATTTATTGTAAAAATTACATCAATTGCTAACAGTGTAGACTACAAATGTATGATTTATATGTAAAAAGGAAAGATTTAAAAGCATGATATGTCTCCTTTAAAGCACAGAAGATTTGCAAACAGAAACAAGCAGAGAAACTTTCCAGAGCACATTTTTAAGCAGACTTTGCTTTTACACACACCGCGGAGAATACACACACACACACACACACACACACACACACACACACACACACACACACACACACACACACAGTGGAACATGAGCAGTCACTCTGAGGTTGTGTATCTTCGGAAGTGGAACACACACCTTTTCTTCTTCTTTGTCCTTCAGAGCAGAGGTCCTGTAGCTGACACGAGTCACGACTACACTGCCCTCTATAGGACTGGTGCAGTCGGAGTGCGCATGTGTCGAATCTGTCCATCCTGAGCTTTAGTGGACACTTTTCTGAGCACCTCGTGTCTGATCTCCTCTCAGCTCAAACACTGACTGTCACTGAGTGAACGACAGATCTCTGTCTCTCTCTCAATAGTGCTAGTTTAGAGTCAGACCCGATCAAACCACTGATACAGTGTTGCTGAGGACACGACTTGAATAAAACACTTCACACGCGGTGGAGAAACTCACTTATTTTCTGTAAAATAAAATACTGCTGTTTTAGTCAAATCATTTAGTTTATTTTTATTATTATTATTATTATTTACATATAAAATATTGAGGAAACTGAATGTCAGATTGTTACTTTAATATTAGTTTATGGATTGAAAACCCGGCAATGGTAGTTTTGAAATGGTAATTTTTAGATCAAGAAAATGGAAATAAATTCTTAAAAAATAGTAATAATAATAATTTGTACATGATTATACTGGAATTTAACGTATTTAATTCCAATTTAAAAGATTTTTTTTATTTTTTTTTATTTAAGACGCATTGATGTTTAAATAATCCTATAAATGCATTTGAAAAAATATTGTGGATCGAAATGAATCGCTCTGAATTAGCAAAAGAAGAAGAAGAAAAAAAATAAATGTCTAAAGCTGCACTTCTGGTTAAATTTTAAAAATAACATATTTTTCAGAAACTTGTTAATTTCTTAATATATTTTCATAAGTTAATCTCTCCACAGACCCCTGCTACAACTACACTGTGCTGAACGATACATGGAGATCCATCAATAATACAGCTAACTCCAACTGTGACACGTCTGTCTCCTGGAGCGGCTGGTATCGTCTCTTCATTAACAACACTAGCGCTCATATCCCAGACACGTGTGTTGCTCAGTCCAGCTGTGGCACTGCTATCCCACTGTGGATTCGTGGTGGACACCCAACAGTAACAGATGGAGTCGTCACTCGAGATGTCTGCGGTTACGGGGTCGGTCACACGAGTTACTGCTGCTTGTACGGGTCTTTTCCCATTAAAGTCAAAGCCTGTCCAGACGATTATTATGTCTATGAGCTGGTTAGACCAACTACCTGCAATTCAGCGTACTGTGCAGGTAATTATATTCACATGAGCTCTTTCTACACACTCATGATATTTGTGTCTCTGTTCATTAATCACTATTCATCCAAACTTTCAGACACTGGCAGCATTAACACCAGCCCTACAACTGTCACACCAGTGACCATCTCACCTGGTAATGTTACACACTGAGTGCTGCGTTGGGTTTTAAAATATCAGAAATTGAATTATAGACGATGACGTCACCAGCCCCCTCACATGCTCCAAATTTGCCCAAAATATGCTCAACCGTTTGTGCTGTTTTGTGCCGGTACAATTTATATATAATATTAGACACTGAATGAAAGCGAATTATAGACGGTGACTTCACCAGCCCCCCACCTGCTCCAAATTCACCTCAAACATGCTCAATCATTTGTCTTTGTGTGTGCTGCAAAAAGTATATATATATATATATATATTAGGGCTGTGCGATATATATCGTGAGATTGTTATGCGCATCTCGTCAGTAAAGCCGGTTCCTTGATTAGTAGTAAATCGCCATCACCTGCTTTCAGATGGAGCGGCATTTACTACAAAGAGCCGTAGTTAACTGACAAGCTGAGCCATATCGCATTAATATCGCGGACGTATCGCCAGCGATACTTAATGCGATATGGCTCAGCTTGTCAGTTAACTACGGCTCGTTGTACACAGCAAAAACTCCAGTGTTAAATTAACACTCCTGGGAGTGTATGAGTCCACACTCAAGAGTGTTTAAGTTAATGAGATAATTAAGTGATTAATTTAGTGATGATTGAACATTATTGAAGACTCCTGATGTTAACAAGCAGAATCACTGACTGAAGGAGAAAATCACAAATTGTAAGTTACCATTAAGGTGATGGGTGTTTGCTTTAGTTGGGCTCTAGACCATTATATGTTTACTTTAGATTTTCTTTGGCTGCTGTATCTGAGTTATAACTGACAGATAAACAAAGAAAAAAAAACTGATCTGATGGTGTTGGTTATATTATGACAATCATCATTTGATCTTGATCTCTGAACTCATTAAAATCCTTCTTTCTGACTTCGATTTATGTTGTTGGTTAGTGAATCTGCATAAATGCCCAGCATTTTTTATATAATATAAAGGATTTCTTAAAAGTTGCTTAAAAAAAAAAAATCATTCTTTTAGGCACACACAGATGTCAAGATTCAGTCTATGCATCTCAACAATGGTGAGGAGCAGAATATTCAATTAGGAAAAGTAAATTACATAGACAATTCAGATCATAATTTATTCATACCGCAATGCATGATGGGAGCCATTAATGAGTTGTGATTGGTGGCAGCCACTGCAACATGCTTTATTATTGTCACCATTGTTGAGATTCACAGGCTGATTATTGATGTCTGTGTTTTAAATGAATTTATCTGAATGTCTTTTGATCAGAACAATGTTTATTAAATATTTTGAATTATAAGTAAAGTACTGATACTCATAGGCTGAAGAATCACTAAACTGCTGCTAACAAGTTAAACCAAACTATTTCAAGTTTCATTTTTCAGATCACAGCATGATTATGTCAAAACATACCCAACACTATAAGATAACATTTTACTTTGTTCATTTAACTGTTATAAATCAATAACAGCAGACAAACAACAGTAAATATTAAAGTAAACATATAATGGTCAAGAGCCCAACTAAAGCAAACACCCATCACCTTAATGGTAACTTACAATTTGTGATTTTCTCCTTCAGTGATTCTGCTTGTTAACATCAGGTGTCTTCAATAATGCTCAATCATCACTAAATTAATCACTTAATTATCTCCTCAGCCCTAAATGCTGCTTCATCTGAAAGCAGGTGAAGGCGATTTACTACTAATCAAGGAACCGGCTTTACTGACGAGATGCGCATAACAATCTCACGATATATATCGCACAGCCCTAATATATATATATATATATATATATATATATATATATATATATATACACTCACCTAGAGGATTATTAGGAACACCATACTAATACTGTGTTTGACCCCCTTTCGCCTTCAGAACTGCCTTAATTCTACGTGGCATTGATTCAACAAGGTGCTGAAAGCATTCTTTAGAAATGTTGGCCCATATTGATAGCATCTTGCAGTTGATGGAGATTTGTGGGATGCACATCCAGGGCACGAAGCTCCCGTTCCACCACATCCCAAAGATGCTCTATTGGGTTGAGATCTGGTGACTGTGGGGGCCATTTTAGTACAGTGAACTCATTGTCATGTTCAAGAAACCAATTTGAAATTATTCGAGCTTTGTGACATGGTGCATTATCCTGCTGGAAGTAGCCATCAGAGGATGGGTACATGGTGGTCATAAAGGGATGGACATGGTCAGAAACAGAGGTGGAGAGCCCAGGGGTCAGAAAGTAAAAGTCCTGCCATATATTTATTCCACCCATGAACTCACACAGCAAAAACTCCAGTGTTAAATTAACTCTTCTGGGAGTTTATTTGGCTCCAGACTCAAGAGTGTTAAAGTTAATGAGATAATTTAGTGATTGATTGAGTGATGATTATTGAAGACACCTGATGTTAACAAGCAGAATTACTGAAGGAGAAAATCCCCTTTTTAAGTTACCATTATGGTGATCAGTGTTGGCTTTAGTTGGGCTCTTGACCCTTAAACTAATAACTTTAGATTTTGTTTTAGCTGTTGTATCTGAGTTACAACTCTCAGATGAACAAAGAGAAACGTTGATCAGGTGGTGTTTGTTATGTTTTGTCATAATCATAATTTGACCTGAATCACAAAACTCATTTAGAGAGTTAAGTTTACCTTGTTGATTACAGCAGCCTGTGATTCTAATATTATGCCATGTTAATCATTTTCAATGTAATCAGAAAGATTTCTTGAAAGTTGTTCTGATCAAAAGACTTTGAAAAAATATATTTTTTGGACACACAGACACCAAGAATCAGCCTGTGATTCTCAACAATGGTGACAATAATAAAGCATGTTGCAGTGCATTCTGGGTGCCACCAATCAAAACTCATCCATGGCTCCCATCATGCATTGCGGTATGAATAAATTATGATCTGAATTGTCTTGTTTTCCTAATTGAATATTCTTTTTGTCACCATTGTTGAGATTCAAACACTAAATCTTGATGTCTGTGTGTGCCTTAAAGAAAGATTTTCTTTTTCTTTATCAGAACAACTTTTAAGAAATAATTTGAATTATATTGAAAAATCTGGATCTTAATCTGTAGAATTACTGTGATTTTGTAATGACCAATTTACATTTAAGTTAGAGATTAGGCTCTAAATGAGTTCAGTGATTCAGATCAAATTATGATTATGTTCAAATATAACCAACACCACCTAATCAACTTTTCTTTTTGTTCATCTGGCTGTAATAACTCAGATCAACAGCCAAACAAAATCTAAAGATAATCATTTGAAGGTCAACTGCCCAACTAAAGCCAACACTGATCTCCATAATGGTGACTAAAATTGTGATTTTTCTCCTTCAGTGATTCTGCTTGTTAACATCAGGTGTCTTCAATAATGGTCAATCATCACTCAATCAATCACTTAATTAGCTCATTAACTTTAACACTCTTGAGTCTGGAGCCAAATAAACTCCCAGGAGAGTTCATTTAACACTGGAGTTTTTGCTGTGTGAGTTCATGGGTGGAATAAACATATGGCAGGACTTTTACTTTCTGACCCCTGGACTCTCCACCTCTGGTCAGAAACAATGCTCAGGTAGGCCGTGGCATTTAAACGATGCCCAACTGGCACTAAGGGGCCTAAAGTGTGCCAAGAAAACATCCCCCACACCATTACACCACCACCACCAGCCTGCACCACCAGCCTGCACCACCAGCCTGCACATATATATAGGCTATATATATATATATATATTTTTTTTTTTTTTTTTACAGTAGCTAGTTGAAGTAACAAGGTAAGATCGAAACGGCAAACCAAATCACAGTATTCACTTAGCTGTTATTTATCTTGTGCATTTTCAACTTTTAACGGACACTGTGGATCATGTGTGCAATAACACAAACTCCAAGATAGGCTAAGTGTTTTACTTAGGCCTATATTGTTTTGTTAATAACATATGAACATTGTCATAAATACACGCACCATAATCTGAATTTTTAGCATCATTACTCCAGTCTTCAGTGTTATGAATTTGATGCTCTAACAGCTCTAATGTTCTGCTTAATATTGTTCTTTTTTTTCTGGAAACCAAGATATACAACCATTCAAAGGTTTTGATCAAGTAGTATATAAAAAAATAATAATTTTATTTAGCGAGGACGGATTAAATTAATCAAAAGTGAAAAAATGATCACGGTTTTCACAAAAAATATTAAACATAAAAAAAAACCCCACGCAATATGTATTAAACATTATACAAAATAAGAGCCTTTCTTAACTGAGCAGTGAGCACCAATAATAATTGAGCACAAAATCAATATCTTATGATTTCTAAAGAATAATGTGACAACTGTGTGAAAACTGGAGTAATACAGAAAATTCAGCTTTGACATTACAGGAATAAATTACATTTTAATTATATTAAAACATTCAAATTAGGGCTGGGCGATTTAAATCGCGATATTGTTATGCGCATCTCGTCAGTAAAGCCGGTTCCTTGATTAGTAGTAAATCGCCATCACCTGCTTTCAGATGGAGCGGCATTTACTACAAAGAACCGTAGTTAACTGACAAGCTGAGCCATATCGAAAAAAAAAAAAGAAAAAAAAATTTTTTAGGCACAACCAGACATCAAGATTGAGTGTATGAATCTCAACAATGGTGGCAAACAAAATAAATAAGACAATCCAGATCATAATTTATTCATACTGCAATGCATGATGGGAGCCATGAATGGGTTTTGATTGGTGGCACCCAGAATGCACTGCAGCATGCTTTATTTTTGTCACCATTGTTGAGATTCACAGGCTGAATCTTGATGTCTGTGTGTCCAAATAAACAACTTTTGAACAGAACGTTTAAGAAATATTTTTAATTCTATAAAAGATGCTACAAATCGTATGCTATAAAATCAGTGGGCTGCTGTAATCAACAAGGCAAACCTAACTCTCTAAATTTTAGTTCTCTGTAAGTCACTTTGAATAAAAGTGTCTGCTTAAAGATTAAATGTAAATGAGTTTTGTGATTCAGGTCAATTGATGATTATGTCAAAACATAACCAACACCACCTGATCACCTTTTCTCTTTGTTCATCTGACTGATAATAACTTGGTTACAACAGCAAGACAAAATTTAAAGTCAATAGTTTAAGGGTCAATAGCCCAACTAAAGCCAACACCCATCACCATAATGGTAACTTAAAATTAGATTTTCTCCTTTGGTGATTCTGCTTGTTAACATCAGGTGTCTTCAATAATACTTAATCATCACACAATTAATAACTTAATTATCTCATTAATTTTAACACTCTTCAGTGTTCATTTAACACTCAAATTTTAACACTTTAACCCTTTGAGTGTGGATCAGATAAACTCCCAGGAGAGTTCATTTAACACTGGAGTTTTTGCTGTGTAGGAAAACATTCTCTTAAAACATCCTCAAAATGTTACAGTTAAAACGTTATATCTTAGTTTACATTTTACCTTATACACAGTAAATTCCCTAGTGTTAAATCAACACTGCTCAGAGCACATATGGTCCCACTCTACATGGTGTTAAAGTAACACTGAAGCAGTGTTAAAGTTAATGAGACAATTAAGTGATTAATTTACTGATGATTGAGCATTATTGAAGACACCTGATGTTAACAAGCAGAATCACTGAGGCCATCCTTAAAAATATTCTTGTTTGCCGTAACCCGACCGACCCAGTCAATTTAGGTCCGACCCAATAATTTTTTTTTTTTCCCTTTTAGTCCGACCGACTTGCCGATTGTAAACTTGCGTTAAGACCGACCGATTTTTTTTTTTACTCTTCAAACAACTAATACAAATGCAATAAAATGATATTAATTGTATTTTATTGTGAATAAATAGGCCTACATAGGCTACAAACGTAGGCTACGCTCTTTCTTTTAAATAAAAACCCGTGGTGTCATCTATGATTATAAGGGCTGTGTAGGCTGTAGGCCTATGCGAAATGAAAGCGAAATCGCGACACTCAGATCAACGAAAAATATGTTTTAGTAGGCTAATTCTATGAATTACACTGCGCAAACCAAAAGTAGGCTATTATACCCACCGGATGAAGAGGGATCGGCTCTCCACAGAACATAATTTATAGCCTATTCATTTTATTTTATTTTTAGTGTTCGCATTTATGAGGAAGAAACAATGTTACGGACGTGACCGCTCTGAAAGCGGCAATTAAAACTTCACAGAGATCTCAAACAGGCATTTAAAACACCAAATATTAAGAATGGGCATATTAAGCAAAATAAAATTCGATGATTGATCGAAAATTGTATCTCTCCCCCCACATGCTCACCGGCAACGCTCCGACAGTAAATTTCTCTGTAGGCTACTGTCTAGGCCTGTGTTGTCATTAAAAAACGATTTAGTTTCATATTCATGTTTAAATAAAATAATATTTATTTTTTAAATTTCATGTTGATTATATGAAAAGTGAATAGCATGAATAAGATAAGATGATCCCGAAAATATCGGAAGACAAATGGAGTGGGCAGACATGATTTTAACCACTTCATTAAGTTTGTTTTTGTAGAAAGTCTGTCTTTAAAGTGAATTTCGTTTTGTATTAATTGTATCTTAATTTTGATCAATGTTTCATCAACCAATTTCCTGTATTTAATAAGAGGTAGGCTAAATAAGGCAATATAAATTCAGGACACGGAGTCGCCGGCGCGTGAACTGGAGCTGGTCTCTTAAATGAACCGAAACTCAGCGTATAAGCTACTTGCCTCACAGACCTGAGACATATATATAGGCCTTTATATAAAAAAGCATGAAATGTACACTTTTAAACAAAACAGTTCAAAACGAAAGAAAACAGACTGCTCTCTGCTTATGTAATGAAATGTGCATTTCTCTCTGGCGCGTTCACTAGGCTACTGCGAAGATCGCGTCAGCATCGTCAACTTCATCTTTGACACAGAAAACACTTGTTTATTAATAAACAATTGAAATGTCTCCTTGATATATTTGACATACTAATAATCATCACTTTTCCCAATTCTGACAGCTTAGGCGCGTTATTGGCAGCGCTCCCGTTACATGAATAGGCCTATAATATTACCGCTATAATATTATTCTTTGGTGTTCAGTTTATACAGGTTTTCTAATTGTTATTTAATATATATATATATACTTGGCACGAAGTTCTGGAAAACTGTCAGTGAAGTCCCGATATGCAAATTTGACCAAAATTGTACATTTTTTTTTTACATCGAATCTCGAAAAAAAAAAATATAGACCGACCAACCAACCTTTTTTTTTTTTTTTTTTGCTGTTACGGCAAACCAAGATATTTTTAAGGATGGCCTGAAAATCACAATTTGTAAGTTACCATTAAGGTGATGGGTGTTTGCATTAGTTGGGCTCTTGACCCTTACTGTATATTATTAACTTTAGACTTTGTTTGTCTGCTGTTATTGATTTATATCAGTCAAATAAACAAAGAAAAAGTGTGATCTGATAGTGTTGGTTTTGTTTTGACATAATCATGCCGTGATCTGATAAATGAAACTTATTGAGATAGTTTGGTGTAACTTGTTAGCATGAGCTTTGTGATTCTATAGCATATGATTATCAGCATTTTTCTTATAATCCAATATATTTAATAAGCATTGTTCTGATCAAAATAGTGATGTTACGTTCGTGAACGAATCGTTCTTTTTGAACGAATCCTTTAGGTGACCGAATCGTTCTCGTTCACGGAATCCATTGACTCATATTACTCGTTCACTGAAATGTGAAATCCCTCCCTCCACAGCAACGCGGCGCTATTAGCAGCGCATGTGCAGCTCAGTGAACCGGTGTTTTCAACCTGTCAAAGAATGAACCTCGAGCCGATAGCGTTCGAGTATGAGATGTGACGGAGCATGTGATTTGTTGGATGTAGTGAACGAATACGCCCTTCACTGACTGTGACCGAGTTGCTTTTGAGTCTGAACCATAGGTCTAACGAGAGAGAGATCTTATCGTTTGTGAACGAGTTGAACGAACTGGTAGGCCTACATGTCGTTCATGAACGAAAATATCCAGTTGTTTGAACGATAATGATGGCGAACCCACAGTCTATGTGGCGAACCGATAGAGCTAGGTTTGTGTAGTTAGCATGTTTGCATCAAAGAAAGAAATGTACACTTTACCATTGTAATGAAAACAGGTTAATAAGCTAATGGTTAAATATAACAAAGACAAATTAACATCGTCATTTTTTACTTGGTTTGAGCTAGGGCTGGGCGATTTAAATCGCTATATTGTCATGCGCATCTCGTCAGTAAAGCCGGTTCCTTGATTAGTAGTAAATCGCCTTCACCTGCTTTCAGATGGAGCGGCATTTACTACAAAGAACCGTAGTTAACTGACAAGCTGAGCCATATCGCATTAATATCGCGGACGTATCGTATTGCTCTTTGTACACAGCAAAAACTCCAGTGTTAAATTAACACTCCTGGGAGTGTATGAGTCCACACTCAAGAGTGTTTAAGTTAATGAGATAATCAAGTGATTAATTTAGTGATGAATGAACATTATTGAAGACACCTGATGTTAACAAGCAGAATCACTGATGGAGAAAATCACAAATTGTAAGTTACCGTTATGACGATCAATGGTTGCTTTAGTTGGACTCTTGACCCATATATTATTAACTTTAGATTTTGTTTGTCTGTTGTTTCTGATTTATAATCACCATTGAACAAAGAAAAAAGTGATCTGATGGTGTTGGTTATGTTATGACAATCATCATTTGAACTTGATCACTGAACTCATTAAAATCCTTCTTTCTGACTTTGATTTATGTTGTTGGTTAGTGAATCTGCATAAATGCCCAGAATTTTTGATATAATATAAAGGATTTCTTAAAAAAAAAAAAAAATAATAATAATATTTTAGGCACACACAGATGTCAAGATTCAGTCTATGCATCTCAACAATGGTGAGGAGCAGAATATTCAATTAGGAAAAGTAAATTACATAGACAATTCAGATCATAATTTATTCATACCGCAATGCATGATGGGAGCCATTAATGAGTTGTGATTGGTGACAGCCACTGCAACATGCTTTATTATTGTCACCATTGTTGAGATTCACAGGCTGATTATTGATGTCTGTGTTTTAAATGAATTTATCTGAATTTCTTTTGATCAGAACAATGTTTATTAAATATGTTGATTTATAAGTACTGATAATCATAGGCTGAAAAATCACTAAACTGCTGCTAACAAGTAAAACCAAACTATCTCAATAAGTTTCCTTTTTCAGATCACAGCATTATTGTCAAAACATAACCAACACTATAAGATATCATTTTACTTTGTTCATTTAACTGTTATAAATCAATAACAGCAGACAAACAACAGTAAATATTAAAGTAAACATATAATGGTCTAGAGCCCAACTAAAGCAAACACCCATCACCTTAATGGTAACTTACAATTTGTGATTTTCTTCTTCAGTGATTCTGCTTGTTAACATCAGGTGTCTTCAATAATGCTCAATCATCACTAAATTAATCACTTAATTATCTCCTCAGCCCTAAATGCCTCTTCATCTGAAAGCAGGTGATGGTGATTTACTACTAATCAAGGAACCGGCTTTACTGATGAGATGCGCATAACAATATCGCAATTTAAATCGCCCAGCCCTTGTTTGAGCTAAGGGGGGTGCACTTGACTGTTTACTTTTTTTTAATTTACACTTCGTTACCTGCTTTTCTTATATTTTGTTTGTGTGTTTTAGTCTTAGTTTTGTGGTATTTTGCACTTTGAACAATTTACTTGACTACTTGTATTCATTTTGTATTATCAAAAATGAATTCATTACGTTGTCATATGCACTTCTCTAAAAACTAAAACAAACCAAAAAAATATGACAGTATTGGTTAGGTCTCATTTGCGTAACGTCAGCAAATAGCATTTCAGTTCGGGCTGAGAAGGGGCATGCTTGGTTGGATCTACTGAATGAACATCACTGACTGAGATCGCTCTGTTTTTAGTCTGAACGAGAGAGAGATCTCGTTCGTGAACGAATTGAACTAACTGGTACTTTCGTTCGTGAATGAGAGTACTGGGTAGATCGGTTATTTAGCATGTGATTCAATCTCATTCAAAGCGCAGTTATAGGTGTGCACATATAATTGCTTATATTCATATTCAACATACAGAACATCAACGTTTAATATAATCCCAGATTTATGAATGTGTATGTCTGACTAAACAATTAAAATGTTAATTATGCAAGAAAACCTTGGTTTGGTCATCTGAACCACTTATTTAGACTTATGTTATTAATTTAGTAAATAAGGCACACATTTTAACAAACCCAAATCATTTTCTTTGTAAGAAGTAAATACGTTTGTTAAAACATAGCATAAAATACACTCTTTTTCACCACCTGCTGCAGTATTTATGTAATATGAAGAAATTATCACTGAACAAATAATTTTGGTGACCGAACTGAAAATGAATGAGTCTCTGGAAAGAATCAAAATTTCCACCACTAGATCAAAAGACTTTCAAATGTATTAATTTAGAAACACAGACATCAATAATCAGCCTGTGAATCTCAACAATGGTGACAATAATAAAGCATGTTGCAGTGGCTGCCACCAATCACAACCCATTAATGGCTCCCATCATGCATTGCGGTATGAATAAATTATGATCTGAATTGTCTATGTAATTTACTTTTCCTAATTGAATATTCTGCTCGTCACCATTGTTGAGATGCATAGACTGAATCTTTATGTCTGTGTGTGCCTAAAAGAAACATAAAAAAAAAAAAAGTTTTTTAAGAAATCCTTAATATTATATCTAAAATTCTGGATATTTATGCAGAAACATAGTTATGCTGTGATCAACAACATAAATCAAAAACACCATCAGATCACTTTTTTTCTTTGTTCATCTGGCACAATCAAACCTACAACAATCAAACAAAATCTAAAGTTAATAATATAAGGGTCAATAGCCCAACTAATGCAAACACCCATCACCATAACGTTGCTTACAATTTGAGATTTTCTCCTTCAGTGATTCTGCTTGTTATCATCAGGTGTCTTCAATAATGATCAATCATCACTTAATTGTCTCATTAACTTTAACACTGCTTCAGTGTTACTTTAACACCATGTAGAGTGGGACCATATGTGCTCTGAGCAGTGTTAATTTAACACTGGGGAATTTACTGTGTAGAAACATTATTTGAAATGAGAAAACATCCTTAAAACATTCTTTGAACATTACATTCAAATGTTTTTTTTAAAACATTAACAAAACTTGTAGGGAATGTTAGCCAATGTTCTGAGAACGTTCCCTGCTAGCTGGGACATCTTCAAATCACTATTATTTGAAGTTAACATTATAATTCAATTTCTGATATTTTAAAACCCAACGCAGCACAAATGAAAATTTTACCGGCACAAGCCAGCACAAACGAAGCACAAACGAACAAGACTATTTTGGGTGAATTTGGAGCATGTGGGGGGGCTGAGTGACCTCAGAATGAACTAAACGGAGCACAAACGATTGAGCATAGTTTAACAACGTTTTGCGTTGTGTGGGGGGCCAACTTCACGCAGGTAATGCAAAGCATAACTATTATAAAGCAGGTTATGTTTGGTGTTCTGTCTGCTGCATACTGACCTCTGTGTGGGAGACTGTGTATATGTGTGCTGGCTTCAACAGGGACACTGTATTTCCCTCTACTGCAGAACATACAGTCAGCCATATTTAAAACTAAAAAGTAGTAATGTATTGCACACGTACCCAGTGTTACTTGCTTAGAGGAGCCAGCACCAGGGTCAGATTGTAAAGCACCTGTAATCCCATCCATAATCGGCCGTCCCTTATTGCCTACTCAGAGCCAACTCCTCCGCCAGTGTATTCTGGTTTTCTGAATTTAACTCTATTTCTGTTTGCTGCAAACAAGTGTTTGTGATAAAATGTTCACAAAAGTAATAAAAGGTTGTGGTAAATACTCACCACTTTGAAATATATTTTTATATTTTGTCTTTATCTGCTGCCAAGAACATTTGGAGTTGGGGTTGCATCTAAAAATCAATGAATATTAATCTTTCTTAGTACATACATGCACATTTTTTATGTATTATAAAAATAGGCTATTGGCTATATAACACATATAGACACATACATATATACATACAAAATTTTACATAAATATAGAACGTATTTGTTTAACTTACGCATTAACAATCAGCAATCTTTCTCCAACAGTCTTCTCTTGCTTTGGCAGCAGAGACCGTATTGTTTCAAGCTTGAAATACATATTTAAATTCATCGTAATTATGAATGATTATCTCTTGCTCCTCCGCGGAAAAATATATCGCTCTCGCTCTACCCGCGATTGGTTGTTCAGTGTCGACGTCACTCTTTTATGTGCACGCGCGCGTGGAGTAATCATAGCTTAAGATCAAAGCCTGAGTTGACAGAGAAAGTTGATGAGCTGCATCATGGTACCAATAAAGCCTGATTGCATCGGTTTGGTTTTGTCAACTCAAAACTAATCCTGTAACCCCGAGTTTGTTCAGCTACCTTCATGGTACAGGCCCCTGGTGTTTTCATAATGTTTTTATATATTTAATTTATAATATAATATATGCATAATACAGTATATATAATGTGTTTTCATGAACATATTTATATTTAGACTATGACTGCATACTGGTGTTTTCATAAGTTTATCTCTCTGCAGACCCCTGCTACAACTACACTGTGCTGAACAATACATGGAGATCCATCAATAATACAGATACTTCAGTCATAAACTGTGACTACTATGGCTCCTGGAGCGGCTGGTATCGTCTCTTCATTAACAACACTAGCGCTCATATCCCAAACACGTGTGTTGCTCCGTTGCGCTGTGGCAATAATTTTATCTCACTGTGGATACGTGGTGGACACCCAACAGTAACAGATGGAGTCGTCACTCGAGATGTCTGCGGGTACGCTGGGAGTTACTGCTGCTATCACGGGTCTTTTCCCATTAAAGTCAAAGCCTGTCCAGACGATTATTATGTCTATGAGCTGGTTAGACCAACTGTCCATTCAGCGTACTGTGCAGGTAATTATATTCACATGAGCTCTTTCTACACACTCATGATATTTGTGTCTCTGTTCATTAATCACTATTCATCCAAACTTTCAGACACTGGCAGCATTAACACCAGCCCTACAACTGTCACACCAGTGACCATCTCACCTGGTAATGTTACACACTGAGTTGATCGTAGAACAACTGACACAATACTGATCAACTTAGGCTTACGATGCTTTTAGGAAACGCCACTCTGTATCATTGGATAAGTGCGTGTGTCAGAAGAATAAAATACTTAATCTACCAGTAAAATACATTGTAAAAAAAACAGTAACACCCAACAGTAACAGATGGAGTCGTCACTCGAGATGTCTGCGGTAACGCTCGAGATGTCTGCGGTAACAGTTACTGCTGCTTGTACGGGTCTTTTCCCACCAGAGGTGGGTAATCCAGGGGCCAAAGAGTAAAAGTCTTTTCCATATGTTTATTCCACCCATAAACTCAGTCATCTGATTTCACTAATTAGTTCTCTCTCCTGCTGAATTAGCAAATCCAGGTGATTGGAACAAAATACTGAGGAGGACTTTTACTTTCTGAACCTGGACTTTACACCTCTGCATAGCAATGCCACATGTCAGCCAAGAGTAAAGAAATAAACCAGAACTGGACCTTATCGTAGCCAAAATAATCTGTGTATATTAAATATGGAGTAATTTCAGCCACAGCCTCAGATGAAATCAACTGAAGAGAAAAGAAGACATTAAATCTGTGAAGATCTCAGCAGAGGAGGATTAAACAACTCCACAAACAGCATTACCAGCTTCACTATTACTAACCTGACTGACTTTATTTCTGGCAGACGTCTACAGAAGTTTTTATTGAGAATTAACAGAGGTTTAACTCTAATGTGTTTCATTTGAAATCACCATAAGAGTGATTAGTGTTTCCATTAGTTGGGCTCTTAACTCTTATTATACCTTTTGTCTCTTTTGGCCGATGTGACAGTGTGTTAGTTAAACACATTTGCAGCAGCAAAGAAAGCTAAAGTGAAATGAGATTAGCTGATGATGGTTACCTGTTGATGGTTTTATAATCATCATGAAATAGACTGATTCACTGATGTCTTTTGAATCTAACAATTATGTTATCACATTAATATTTTTTTGCAACACAAACCCTGTGTTACTGCAGCATTAGATCCAGCAATAGTAAGCACAAAAAAAGTCAGTTTAATACGACACACACAGACATCAACAATCAGCGTATGAATCTCAACAATGGTGACAATCAAAAGTACTTTACTGCAATGCATGCTGGGTACCAGCATAGTACAAAACTCCCAGCATGCATTGCAACATGAATAAATTATGCAGCTGAATTGACCTATAATTTTGTTTTATTCTAAATATTTGCTTTTATTTTTTGCTGTTGGTTTTGTTGTGAATTAGTAGCTTTTCAGTGATGTTCTGAATTTATCTGTTTATCTAAATATTTGTGATTGTCACCATTGTTGAGATTCATACGCTGATTGTTGACATCTGTGTGTGTCAGCAAAAGATCATTTTTAAATTTCATGTTTGTTAAAAGATTTAAACCGATTGTTATATTTCTGGATCTCATGCTGCAGTAACACAGGGTTTGTGACGTGAAAATATTAATGGAACAACATAATTGCTAGATTATAAAACACCTCAATGAATCAGTCTATTTCATGATGATTCTAAAACCATCAACAGGTAACCATCATCAGCTGATCTCATTTCACTTTAGCTTTCTTTGCAGCTGCAAATGTGTTTGACAAACACACTGTCACAGCGGCCAAAAAAGGCAAACGGTATAAAAAGAGTTAATAGCCCAACTAATGGAAACACTAATCACTGTTATGGTGACTTCAAATGAAACACATTAGAGGTAAACCTCTGTTAATTCTCAATAAAATTTCTGTAGACGTCTGACAGAAATAAAGTCAGTCTGGTCAGTAATAAGTGAAGCTGGTAATGCTGTTTGTGGAGTTGTTTAATCCTCCTCTGCTGAGATCTTCACAGATTTAATGTCTTCTTTTCTCTTCAGTTGATTTCATCTGTGGCTGTGGCTGAAAGTACTCCATATTTAATATACACAGATTATTTTGGCTACGATAAGGTCCAGTTCTGGTTTATTTCTTTACTCTTGGTTGACATGTGGAATTGCTATGCAGAGGTGTAAAGTCCAGGTTCAGAAAGTAAAAGTCCTCCTTAGTATTTTGTTCCAATCACCTGGATTTGCTCATTTAGACAGGAGAGAGAACTAATTAGTGAAATCAGCTGACTGAGTTTATGGGTGGAATAAACATATGGCAGGACTTTTACTCTTTGGCCCCTGGATTACCCACCTCTGTTAATCAATAATCGAGTACAGAATGCATGTGCACACCAAGTACAACACAATGTTTCAAGCTCAATGACTGATGATGAAAAATGCTATATTTACACAATAAAAATGTGGCAACAGATTACAAACAATATTATTAATTAAATTGAAAACATTAGAATTGAGTAATAATTAATCAAATTAATTCCTTAAAAGTTAACCATTTAAAATGAGTAAAATTTACAACCATTTTTTTTTGTACAAAAATATCTAAATAACATTATTTTTTATTCCCAACATTGAAGACACCTGATGTTAACAAGCAGAATCACTGAAGGAGAAAACCATATTTTTAAGTCGCCATTATGGTGATTGGTGTTTGCTTTAGTTGGGCTCTTGACCTTAAATCATTGACTTTAGATCAATCATTTAGCACATCTGCTCTGTGAATGGATCAGAGAGGCGTGAGTGGGGAGATAGTGAAGGGAGTATGGATGTAGTAAGTGAAGAGGAAAGTGAAAGATCGTCAGAAAATTGCTGGAATGAAGCAAGAGGTCGGAAAAATCGGGGAGAAAAATGGAAGAAAAGGAGCGATGTAGAAGAGTCTGATGATAAGAGTAGAGATAGTATAAAATGCATTGTAAGGTTTGGAGATCAGTTTGGGGTAAGCAAAATTAATCCAATTAAACTGACAAAGATCATAAATAGAGATATTGGAAATATTGATTTTGCTAAAGTTCTCTCTGATGGAAATTTGCTTATTGGATGTAATAAAGAAGATCAAGCAAATAAAGCTCTCAAACTGAAGGAAATTGGAGGAATTAAAGTTGTCAGCACAAATAGAGTTGGAGAAAAAAGTCAAAGTGGTAAAGGGATCATTTTTGGTGTGCCTCTTAATATAGGTATGGAAGAGTTCAAAGGTAACTTAAAGGGAGGGAAGATAGTAAATGCACAAAGGCTAAAAGCAGTTGCAGATAGAACCAGAAAAGACACTGAAACAGTAGTAATAGAATTTCAAGGGGATGAAATTCCAAAAAGAGTAATGTTGGGTGTGATGAGCTACATTGTAAGAGAATATATACCAGGACCAGTGAGATGTTTTAAATGTCAAAGATTTGGGCACGTTGCTACAAGATGTAGGGAGCAATGTAGATGTGCTCGTTGTGGAGGAAATCATGAATATGGAAAGTGGAAAAGGATGGAGTACAACCAAAGTGTTGCAATTGTGGAGGGGCACATAGTGCAGCGTTCAGAGGGTGTGAAGTACAGAAAATGGAAATGGAGATTCAGAAAAGGAGGGTGGAGAAGAAGATAACATATGCAGAGGCAGCAAAACAGGTTAAAGGACAAACTAAAGATCAAAGAGATCAGTCAAGGATTTCAGTTGAAGAAAGCAATGAAGCTCCAAAAGAACATATGATGATAGAAAAGAAAAAAATTGTGGCATTTATTGCAGGAGTTATAAATAGTACAGCTGGGATTGAATCAAAAACACAAAAGACTCAGTTAGTTGTTATAGCAGCAATACGCCAAGCATTCAGACCCAAGCATTGCAGTTCCGCTTTATATAGACTACAAATGTATGATTTATATGTAAAAAGGAAATATTTAAAAGCATGATATGTCTCCTTTAAAGCACAGAAGATTTGCAAACAGAAACAAGCAGAGAAACTTTCCAGAGCACATTTTTAAGCAGACTTTGCTTTTACACACACCGCGGAGAATACACACACACACAGTGGAACATGAGCAGTCACTCTGAGGTTGTGTATCTTCGGAAGTGGAACACACACCTTTCCTTCTTCTTTGTCCTTCAGAGCAGAGGTCCTGTAGCTGACACGAGTCACGACTACACTGCCCTCTATAGGACTGGTGCAGTCGGAGTGCGCATGTGTCGAATCTGTCCATCCTGAGCTTTAGTGGACACTTTTCTGAGCGCCTCGTGTCTGATCTCTTCTCAGCTCAAACACTGACTGTCACTGAGTGAACGACAGATCTCTGTCTCTCTCTCAATAGTGCTAGTTTAGAGTCAGACCCGATCAAACCACTGATACAGTGTTGCTGAGGACACTACTGGAATAAAAACTTCACACGCTGCGGAGAAACTCACTTATTTACTGTAAAATAAAATACTGCTGTTTTAGTCAAATCATTTAGTTTATTTTTATTGTTATTATTATTATTATTTACATATAAAATATTGAGGAAACTGAATGTCAGATTGTTACTTTAATATTAGTTTATGGATTGAAAACCCGGCAATGGTAGTTTTGAAATGGTAATTTTTAGATCAAGAAAATGGAAATAAATTCTTAAAAAATAGTAATAATAATAATTTGTACATGATTATACTGGAATGTAACGTATTTAATTCCAATTTAAAAGATTTTTTTTATTTTTTTTTATTTAAGACGCATTGATGTTTAAATAATCCTATAAATGCATTTGAAAAAATATTGTGGATCGAAATGAATCGCTCTGAATTAGCAAAAGAAGAAGAAGAAGAAAAAATAAATGTCTAAAGCTGCACTTCTGGTTAAATTTTAAAAATAACATATTTTTCAGAAACTTGTTAATTTCTTAATATATTTTCATAAGTTAATCTCTCCACAGACCCCTGCTACAACTACACTGTGCTGAACGATACATGGAGATCCATCAATAATACAGCTAACTCCAACTGTGACACGTCTGTCTCCTGGTGCGGCTGGTATCGTCTCTTCATTAACAACACTAGCGCTCATATCCCAGACACGTGTGTTGCTCAGTCCAGCTGTGGCACTGCTATCCCACTGTGGATTCGTGGTGGACACCCAACAGTAACAGATGGAGTCGTCACTCGAGATGTCTGCGGTTACGGGGTCGGTCACACGAGTTACTGCTGCTTGTATGGGTCTTTTCCCATTAAAGTCAAAGCCTGTCCAGATGATTATTATGTCTATGAGCTGGTTAGACCAACTACCTGCAATTCAGCGTACTGTGCAGGTAATTATATTCACATGAGCTCTTTCTACACACTCATGATATTTGTGTCTCTGTTCATTAATCACTATTCATCCAAACTTTCAGACACTGGCAGCATTAACACCAGCCCTACAACTGTCACACCAGTGACCATCTCACCTGGTAATGTTACACACTGAGTGCTGCGTTGGGTTTTAAAATATCAGAAATTGAATTATAGACGATGACGTCACCAGCCCCCTCACATGCTCCAAATTTGCCCAAAATATGCTCAATCGTTTGTGCTGTTTTGTGCCGGTACAATTTATATATAATATTAGACACTGAATGAAAGCGAATTATAGACGGTGACTTCACCAGCCCCCCACCTGCTCCAAATTCACCTCAAACATGCTCAATCATTTGTCTTTGTGTGTGCTGCAAAAAGTATATATATATATATATATATATATATATATATATATATATATACACTCACCTAGAGGATTATTAGGAACACCATACTAATACTGTGTGTGACCCCCTTTCGCCTTCAGAACTGCCTTAATTCTACGTGGCATTGATTCAACAAGGTGCTGAAAGCATTCTTTAGAAATGTTGGCCCATATTGATAGGATAGCATCTTGCAGTTGATGGAGATTTGTGGGATGCACATCCAGGGCACGAAGCTCCCGTTCCACCACATCCCAAAGATGCTCTATTGGGTTGAGATCTGGTGACTGTGGGGGCCATTTTAGTACAGTGAACTCATTGTCATGTTCAAGAAACCAATTTGAAATTATTCGAGCTTTGTGACATGGTGCATTATCCTGCTGGAAGTAGCCATCAGAGGATGGGTACATGGTGGTCATAAAGGGATGGACATGGTCAGAAACAGAGGTGGAGAGTCCAGGGGTCAGAAAGTAAAAGTCCTGCCATATATTTATTTCACCCATGAACTCACACAGCAAAAACTCCAGTGTTAAATGAACTCTTCTGGGAGTTTATTTGGCTCCAGACTCAAGAGTGTTAAAGTTAATGAGATAATTTAGTGATTGATTGAGTGATGATTATTGAAGACACCTGATGTTAACAAGCAGAATTACTGAAGGAGAAAATCCCCTTTTTAAGTTACCATTATGGTGATCAGTGTTGGCTTTAGTTGGGCTCTTGACCCTTAAACTAATAACTTTAGATTTTGTTTTAGCTGTTGTATCTGAGTTACAACTCTCAGATGAACAAAGAGAAACGTTGATCAGGTGGTGTTGGTTATGTTTTGACATAATCATAATTTGACCTGAATCACAAAACTCATTTAGAGAGTTAAGTTTACCTTGTTGATTACAGCAGCCTGTGATTCTAATATTATGCCATGTTAATCATTTTCAATGTAATCAGAAAGATTTCTTGAAAGTTGTTCTGATCAAAAGACTTTGAAAAAATATATTTTTTGGACACACAGACACCAAGAATCAGCCAGTGATTCTCAACAATGGTGACAATAATAAAGCATGTTGCAGTGCATTCTGGGTGCCACCAATCAAAACTCATCCATGGCTCCCATCATGCATTGCGGTATGAATAAATTATGATCTGAATTGTCTTGTTTTCCTAATTGAATATTCTTTTTGTCACCATTGTTGAGATTCAAACACTAACTCTTGATGTCTGTGTGTGCCTTAAAGAAAGATTTTCTTTTTCTTTATCAGAACAACTTTTAAGAAATAATTTGAATTATATTGAAAAATCTGGATCTTAATCTGTAGAATTACTGTGATTTTGTAATGACCAATATACATTTAAGTCAGAGATTAGGCTCTAAATGAGTTCAGTGATTCAGATCAAATTATGATTATGTTCAAATATAACCAACACCACCTAATCAACTTTTCTTTTTGTTCATCTGGCTGTAATAACTCAGATCAACAGCCAAACAAAATCTAAAGATAATCATTTGAAGGTCAACTGCCCAACTAAAGCCAACACTGATCTCCATAATGGTGACTAAAATTGTGATTTTTCTCCTTCAGTGATTCTGCTTGTTAACATCAGGTGTCTTCAATAATGGTCAATCATCACTCAATCAATCACTTAATTAGCTCATTAACTTTAACACTCTTGAGTCTGGAGCCAAATAAACTCCCAGGAGAGTTCATTTAACACTGGAGTTTTTGCTGTGTGAGTTCATGGGTGGAATAAACATATGGCAGGACTTTTACTTTCTGACCCCTGGACTCTCCACCTCTGGTCAGAAACAATGCTCAGGTAGGCCGTGGCATTTAAAGGGGCCTAAAGTGTGCCAAGAAAACATCCCCCACACCATTACACCACCACCACCAGCCTGCACCACCAGCCTGCACATATATATAGGCTATATATATATATATTTTTTTTTTTTTTACAGTAGCTAGTTGAAGTAACAAGGTCGAAACGGCAAACCAAATCACAGTATTCACTTAGCTGTTATTTATCTTGTGCATTTTCAACTTTTAACGGACACTGTGGATCATGTGTGCAATAACACAAACTCCAAGATAGGCTAAGTGTTTTACTTAGGCCTATATTGTTTTGTTAATAACATATGAACATTGACATAAATACACGCACCATAATCTGAATTTTTAGCATCATTACTCCAGTCTTCAGTGTTATGAATTTGATGCTCTAACAGCTCTAATGTGCTGCTTAATATTGTTCTTTTTTTTCTGGAAACCAAGATATACAACCATTCAAAGGTTTTGATCAAGTAGTATATAAAAAAATAATAATTTTATTTAGCGAGGACGGATTAAATTAATCAAAAGTGAAAAAATGATCACGGTTTTCACAAAAAATATTAAACATAAAAAAAAATCCCACGCAATATGTATTAAACATTATACAAAATAAGAGCCTTTCTTAACTGAGCAGTGAGCACAAAATCAATATCTTACGATTTCTAAAGAATAATGTGACATTGAAAACTGGAGTAATACAGAAAATTCAGCTTTGACATTACAGGAATAAATTACATTTTAATTATATTAAAACATTAAAATTAGGGCTGGGCGATTTAAATCGCGATATTGTTATGCGCATCTCGTCAGTAAAGCCGGTTCCTTGATTAGTAGTAAATCGCCATCACCTGCTTTCAGATGGAGCGGCATTTACTACAAAGAACCGTAGTTAACTGACAAGCTGAGCCATATCGAAAAAAAAAAAGAAAAAAAATTTTTTAGGCACAAACAGACATCAAGATTGAGTGTATGAATCTCAACAATGGTGGCAAACAAAATAAATAAGACAATCCAGATCATAATTTATTCATACTGCAATGCATGATGGGAGCCATGAATGGGTTTTGATTGGTGGCACCCAGAATGCACTGCAGCATGCTTTATTTTTGTCACCATTGTTGAGATTCACAGGCTGAATCTTGATGTCTGTGTGTCCAAATAAACAACTTTTGAACAGAACGTTTAAGAAATATTTTAATTCTATAAAAGATGCTACAAATCATATGCTATAAAATCAGTGGGCTGCTGTAATCAACAAGGCAAACCTAACTCTCTAAATTTTAGTTCTCTGTAAGTCACTTTGAATAAAAGTGTCTGCTTAAAGATTAAATGTAAATGAGTTTTGTGATTCAGGTCAATTGATGATTATGTCAAAACATAACCAACACCACCTGATCACTTTTTCTCTTTGTTCATCTGACTGATAATAACTTGGTTACAACAGCAAGACAAAATTTAAAGTCAATAGTTTAAGGGTCAAGAGCCCAACTAAAGCCAACACCCATCACCATAATGGTAACTTAAAATTAGATTTTCTCCTTTGGTGATTCTGCTTGTTAACATCAGGTGTCTTCAATAATACTTAATCATCACACAATTAATAACTTAATTATCTCATTAATTTTAACACTCTTCAGTGTTCATTTAACACTCAAATTTTAACACTTTAACCCTTTGAGTGTGGATCAGATAAACTCCCAGGAGAGTTCATTTAACACTGGAGTTTTTGCTGTGTAGGAAAACATTCTCTTAAAACATCCTCAAAATGTTACAGTTAAAACGTTATATCTTAGTTTACATTTTACCTTATACACAGTAAATTCCCCAGTGTTAAATCAACACTGCTCAGAGCACATATGGTCCCACTCTACATGGTGTTAAAGTAACACTGAAGCAGTGTTAAAGTTAATGAGACAATTAAGTGATTAATTTACTGATGATTGAGCATTATTGAAGACACCTGATGTTAACAAGCAGAATCACTGAAGGAGAAAATCACAATTTGTAAGTTACCATTAAGGTGATGGGTGTTTGCATTAGTTGGGCTCTTGACCCTTACTGTATATTATTAACTTTAGACTTTGTTTGTCTGCTGTTATTGATTTATATCAGTCAAATAAACAAAGAAAAAGCGTGATCTGATAGTGTTGGTTATGTTTTGATATAATCATGCCGTGATCTGATAAATGAAACTTATTGAGATAGTTTGGTGTAACTTGTTAGCAGGAGCTTTGTGATTCTATAGCATATGATTATCAGCATTTTTCTTATAATCCAATATATTTAATAAGCATTGTTCTGATCAAAATAGTGATGTTACGTTCGTGAACGAATCGTTCTTTTTGAACGAATCCTTTAGGTGACCGAATCGTTCTCGTTCACGGAATCCATTGACTCATATTACTCGTTCACTGAAATGTGGAATCCCTCCCTCCACAGCAGCGCGGCGCTATTAGCAGCGCATGCGCAGCTCAGTGAACCGGTGTTTTCAACCTGTCAAAGAATGAACCTCGAGCCGATAGCGTTCGAGTATGAGATGTGACGGAGCATGTGATTTGTTGGATGTAGTGAACGAATACGCCCTTCACTGACTGTGACCGAGTTGCTTTTGAGTCTGAACCATAGGTCTAACGAGAGAGAGATCTTATCGTTTGTGAACGAGTTGAACGAACTGGTAGGCCTACATGTCGTTCATGAACGAAAATATCCAGTTGTTTGAACGATAATGATGGCAAACCCACAGTCTATGTGGCGAACCGATAGAGCTAGGTTTGTGTAGTTAGCATGTTTGCATCAAAGAAAGAAATGTACACTTTACCATTGTAATGAAAACAGGTTAATAAGCTAATGGTTAAATATAACAAAGACAAATTAACATCGTAATTTTTTACTTGGTTTGAGCTAGGGCTGGGCGATTTAAATCGCTATATTGTCATGCGCATCTCGTCAGTAAAGCCGGTTCCTTGATTAGTAGTAAATCGCCTTCACCTGCTTTCAGATGGAGCGGCATTTACTACAAAGAACCGTAGTTAACTGACAAGCTGAGCCATATCGCATTAATATCTCGGAGGTATCGCCAGCGATAATTAATGCGATATGGCTCAGCTTGTCAGTTAACTACGGCTCTTTGTACACAGCAAAAACTCCAGTGTTAAATTAACACTCCTGGGAGTGTATGAGTCCACACTCAAGAGTGTTTAAGTTAATGAGATAATCAAGTGATTAATTTAGTGATGATTGAACATTATTGAAGACACCTGATGTTAACAAGCAGAATCACTGAAGGAGAAAATCACAAATTGTAAGTTACCGTTATGACGATCAATGGTTGCTTTAGTTGGACTCTTGACCCATATATTATTAACTTTAGATTTTGTTTGTCTGTTGTTTCTGATTTATAATCACCATTGAACAAAGAAAAAAGTGATCTGATGGTGTTGGTTATGTTATGACAATCATCATTTGAACTTGATCACTGAACTCATTAAAATCCTTCTTTCTGACTTTGATTTATGTTGTTGGTTAGTGAATCTGCATTAATGCCCAGAATTTTTGATATAATATAAAGGATTTCTTAAAAATAAAAAATAAAATTATTTTAGGCACACACAGATGTCAAGATTCAGTCTATGCATCTCAACAATGGTGAGGAGCAGAATATTCAATTAGGAAAAGTAAATTACATAGACAATTCAGATCATAATTTATTCATACCGCAATGCATGATGGGAGCCATTAATGAGTTGTGATTGGTGACAGCCACTGCAACATGCTTTATTATTGTCACCATTGTTGAGATTCACAGGCTGATTATTGATGTCTGTGTTTTAAATTAATTTATCTGAATTTCTTTTGATCAGAACAATGTTTATTAAATATGTTGAATTATAAGTACTGATAATCATAGGCTGAAAAATCACTAAACTGCTGCTAACAAGTAAAACCAAACTATCTCAATAAGTTTCCTTTTTCAGATCACAGCATGATTGTAAAAACATAACCAACACTATAAGATAACATTTTACTTTGTTCATTTAACTGTTATAAATCAATAACAGCAGACAAACAACAGTAAATATTAAAGTAAACATATAATGGTCTAGAGCCCAACTAAAGCAAACACCCATCACCTTAATGGTAACTTACAATTTGTGATTTTCTTCTTCAGTGATTCTGCTTGTTAACATCAGGTGTCTTCAATAATGCTCAATCATCACTAAATTAATCACTTAATTATCTCCTCAGCCCTAAATGCCTCTTCATCTGAAAGCAGGTGATGGTGATTTACTACTAATCAAGGAACCGGCTTTACTGACGAGATGCGCATAACAATATCGCGATTTAAATCGCCCAGCCCTAGTTTGAGCTAAGGGGGGTGCACTTGACTGTTTACTTTTTTTTAATTTACACTTCGTTACCTGCTTTTCTTATATTTTGTTTGTGTGTTTTAGTCTTAGTTTTGTGGTATTTTGCACTTTGAACAATTTACTTGACTACTTGTATTCATTTTGTATTATCAAAAATGAATTCATTACGTTGTCATATGCACTTCTCTAAAAACTAAAACAAACCAAAAAAATATGACAGTATTGGTTAGGTCTCATTTGCGTAACATCAGCAAATAGCATTTCAGTTCGGGCTGAGAAGGGGCATGCTTGGTTGGATCTACTGAATGAACATCACTGACTGAGATCGCTCTGTTTTTAGTCTGAACGAGAGAGAGATCTCGTTCGTGAACGAATTGAACTAACTGGTACTTTCGTTCGTGAATGAGAGTACTGGGTAGATTGGTCATTTAGCATGTGATTCAATCTCATTCAAAGCGCAGTTATAGGTGTGCACATATAATTGTTTATATTCATATTCAACATACAGAACATCAACGTTTAATATAATCCCAGATTTATGAATGTGTATGTCTGACTAAACAATTAAAATGTTAATTATGCAAGAAAACCTTGGTTTGGTCATCTGAACCACTTATTTAGACTTATGTTATTAATTTAGTAAATAAGGCACACATTTTAACAAACCCAAATCATTTTCTTTGTAAGAAGTAAATACGTTTGTTAAAACATAGCATAAAATACACTCTTTTTCACCACCTGCTGCAGTATTTATGTAATATGAAGAAATTATCACTGAACAAATCATTTTGGTGACCGAACTGAAAATGAATGAGTCTCTGGAAAGAATCAAAATTTCCACCACTAGATCAAAAGACTTTCAAATGTATTAATTTAGAAACACAGATATCAATAATCAGCCTGTGAATCTCAACAATGGTGACAATAATAAAGCATGTTGCAGTGGCTGCCACCAATCACAACTCATTAATGGCTCCCATCATGCATTGCGGTATGAATAAATTATGATCTGAATTGTCTATGTAATTTACTTTTCCTCATTGAATATTCTGCTCCTCACCATTGTTGAGATGCATAGACAGAATCTTGACATCTGTGTGTGCCTAAAAGAATGTTTTTTTTTTTTAAAACATCTTTTAAGAAATCCTTTAAATTACATCAAAAAATTCTGGCCATTTATTCATATTCACAGTTATGCTGTAACCAACAACATAAATCGAAGTCAGAAAGAAGGATTTTAAAGAGTTCAGTGATCAAGTTCAAATGATGTTTGTCATAATATAACCAACACCATTAGATCACTTTTTATTCATTGTTCAACTGGCAGTTTTAACTCAGTTACAACAGCCAAACAAAATCTAAGGTACACATAAAAGGGTCAGAGCCCAACTAAAGCAACTACCCATCACAATAATGGTAACTTACAATTTGCGATTTTCTCCTTCAGCGATTCTACTTGTTAACATCAGGTGTCTTCAATAATGCTCAATCATCACTCAATTAATCACTTAGTTATCTCATTAACTTAAACACTCTTGAGTGTGGACTCATACACTCCCAGGAGTGTTAATTTAACACTGGATGTTTCGCTGTGTACAAAGAGCCGTAGTTAACTGACAAGCTGAGCCATATCGCATTAAATATCGCTGGCGATACGTCCGCGATATTGATGTGATTTTGCTCAGCTTGTCAGTTAACTACGGCTCTTTGTAGTAAATGCCGCTCCATCTGAAAGCAGGTGATGGTGATTTACTACTAATCAAGGAACCGGCTTTACTGATGAGATGCGCATAACAATATCGCGATTTAAATCGCCCAGCCCTAAGCTGCATCATGGTACCAATAAAGCCTGATTGCATCGGTTTGGTTTTGTCAACTCAAAACTAGGGCTGGGCGATTTAAATCGCGATATTGTTATGCGCATCTCGTCAGTAAAGCCGGTTCCTTGATTAGTAGTAAATCGCCATCACCTGCTTTCAGATGACGCGGCATTTAGGGCTGAGGAAATAATTAAGTGATTAATTTAGTGATGATTGAGCATTATTGAAGACACCTGATGATAACAAGCAGAATCACTGAAGAAGAAAATCACAAATTGTAAGTTACCATTAAGGTGATGGGTGTTTGCTTTAGTTGGGCTCTAGACCATTATATGTTTACTTTAATATTTACTGTTGTTCGTCTGCTGTTATTGCTTTATAACAGTTAACTGAACAAAGTAAAATGTTATCTTATAGTGTTGGCTACGTTTTAACATAATCATGCTGTGATCTGAAAAAGGAAACATATTGAGATAGTTTGGCTTAACTTGTTAGCAGCAGTTTAGTGATTCTTCAGCCTATGATTATCAGTACTTTACTTATAATTCAAATTTAATAAACATTGTTCTGATCAAAAATACTTTCAGACATATTCATTTAAAACACAGACATCAATAATCACCCTGTGAATCTCAACAATGGTGACAATAATAAAGCATGTTGCAGTGGCTGCCACCAATCACAACTCATTAATGGCTCCCATCATGCATTGCGGTATGAATAAATTATGATCTGAATTGTCTATGTAATTTACTTTTCCTCATTGAATATTCTGCTCCTCACCATTATTGAGATGCATAGACTGAATCTTGACATCTGTGTGTGCCTAAAAGAATGTTTTTTTTAAAAACATCTTTTAAGAAATCCTTTAAATTACAATAAAAATTCTGGCTATTTATTCAGATTCACAGTTATGCTGTAACCAACAACATAAATCGAAGTCAGAAAGAAGGATTTGAATGAGTTCAGTGATCAAGATCAAATGATGATTGTCATAATATAACCAACACCATCAGATCACTTTTTATTCTTTGTTTAACTGGCAGTTTTAACTCAGATACAACAGCCAAACAAAATCTAAAGTACACATAAAAGGGTAAACTAAAAGCCCAACTAAAGCAACTACCCATCACAAAAATGGTAACTTACAATTTGCGATTTTCTCCTTCAGCGATTCTACTTGTTAACATCAGGTGTCTTCAATAATGCTCAATCATCACTAAATTAATCACTTAGTTATCTCATTAACTTAAACACTCTTGAGTGTGGACTCATACACTCCCAGGAGTGTTAATTTAACACTGGATGTTTCGCTGTGTACAAAGAGCCGTAGTTAACTGACAAGCTGAGCCATATCGCATTAAATATCGCTGACGATACGTCCGCGATATTGATGTGATTTGGCTCAGCTTGTCAGTTAACTACGGCTCTTTGTAGTAAATGCCGCTCCATCTGAAAGCAGGTGATGGCGATTTACTACTAATCAAGGAACCGGCTTTACTGATGAGATGCGCATAACAATATCGCGATTTAAATCGCCCAGCCCTACTCAAAACTAATCCTGTAACCCCGAGTTTGTTCAGCTACCTTCATGGTACAGGCCCCTGGTGTTTTCATAATGTTTTTATATATTTAATTTATAATATAATATATGCATAATACAGTATATATAATGTGTTTTCATGAACATATTTATATTTAGACTATGACTGCATACTGGTGTTTTCATAAGTTAATCTCTCTGCAGACCCCTGCTACAACTACACTGTGCTGAACAATACATGGAGATCCATCAATAATACAGATGCTTCAGTCATAAACTGTGACTACTATGGCTCCTGGAGCGGCTGGTATCGTCTCTTCATTAACAACACTAGCGCTCATATCCCAGACACGTGTGTTGCTCCGTTGCGCTGTGGCAATAATTTTATCTCACTGTGGATACGTGGTGGACACCCAACAGTAACAGATGGAGTCGTCACTCGAGATGTCTGCGGGTACGCTGGGAGTTACTGCTGCTATCACGGGTCTTTTCCCATTAAAGTCAAAGCCTGTCCAGACGATTATTATGTCTATGAGCTGGTTAGACCAACTGTCCATTCAGCGTACTGTGCAGGTAATTATATTCACATGAGCTCTTTCTACACACTCATGATATTTGTGTCTCTGTTCATTAATCACTATTCATCCAAACTTTCAGACACTGGCAGCATTAACACCAGCCCTACAACTGTCACACCAGTGACCATCTCACCTGGTAATGTTACACACTGAGTTGATCGTAGAACAACTGACACAATACTGATCAACTTAGGCTTACGATGCTTTTAGGAAACGCCACTCTGTATCATTGGATAAGTGCGTGTGTCAGAAGAATAAAATACTTAATCTACCAGTAAAATACATTGTAAAAAAAACAGTAACACCCAACAGTAACAGATGGAGTCGTCACTCGAGATGTCTGCGGTAACGCTCGAGATGTCTGCGGTAACAGTTACTGCTGCTTGTAATGGTCTTTTCCCACCAGAGGTGGGTAATCCAGGGCCAAAGAGTAAAAGTCCTTGCCATATGTTTATTCCACCCATAAACTCAGTCATCTGATTTCACTAATTAGTTCTTTCTCCTGCTGAATTAGCAAATCCAGGTGATTGGAACAAAATACTGAGGAGGACTTTTACTTTCTGAACCTGGACTTTACACCTCTGCATAGCAATGCCACATGTCAGCCAAGAGTAAAGAAATAAACCAGAACTGGACCTTATCGTAGCCAAAATAATCTGTGTATATTAAATATGGAGTAATTTCAGCCACAGTCTCAGATGAAATCAACTGAAGAGAAAAGAAGACATTAAATCTGTGAAGATCTCAGCAGAGGAGGATTAAACAACTCCACAAACAGCATTACCAGCTTCACTTATTACTAACCAGACTGACTTTATTTCTGTCAGACGTCTACAGAAGTTTTATTGAGAATTAACAGAGGTTTAACTCTAATGTGTTTCATTTGAAGTCACCATAAGAGTGATTAGTGTTTCCATTAGTTGGGCTCTTAACTCTTATTATACCTTTTGTCTTTTTTGGCCACTGTGACAGTGTGTTTGTCAAACACATTTGCAGCAGCAAAGAAAGCTAAAGTGAAATGAGATCAGCTGATGATGGTTACCTGTTGATGGATTTATAATCATCATGAAATAAACTGATTCACTGATGTCTTTTGAATCTAACAATTATGTTATCACATTAATATTTTTTCACAACACAAACCCTGTGTTACTGCAGCATGAGTAATTAATTAGCATTAATTACTGGGCTAACCTCCAGGGGCATAAAGATGAACACCCTACAAAAGTGGTTTTAAAGAATTGTTGGGAACAAAATGTAAGATGTGGAACAAGCTTTGGGTGGTGTAGTAAAATTTATGCAGAAGGATTACAGGTAAATAATATCAAGATGAGTCCAACAGTTGAAATCCAGGATTATGAACCATGGGTTTATATAAGACCTCATATAGATCTGCATTTGTTGGAGGTTAAAAAAACAGAAAGAGAAGTTGACTTTAGATATGCTTTCTCGGAATATATCAGAGCCCAATATCCTCGACATATACAAGTATATACAGATGGATCAAAAGAGCCAGAACATCAAACAACTGGGGCTGCTTTTTTAGTCAAAGTTACTAGTGGATTAGTGGAGTAAAGCGAACATCAAATCATTTGGCAGTTTATACTGTTGAATTGATAGGAATCCTTTTGGCGTTACAGTGGGTAGAGGAAATAAAACCTGACAATGTTTTAATTTGTACAGATTCAGTTTCAGTTTTAAAGAGCTTGAGATCTTTCAAATCTAGTCACCAAGATAATAGGACAATTCAGCTGCATAATTGATTCACGTTGCAATGCATGCTGGGAGTTTTGTACAATGATGGTACCCATCATGCATTGCAGCAAGGTACTTTTGATTGTCACCATTGTTGAGATTCATACGTTGATTATTGATGTCTGTGTTTGTCATCAGACAGTCATGTTTCGTGCTCATGTTTGTTAAAGTCTTCTAACTGATTGTTATAATATTGATGGATCTCACGCTGCAGTAACACAGGGTTTGTGGTGTGAACATATTAATGGAATAACACAATTGTTAGACTCCAAAGACATCAGTGAAACAGTTTTTTTTTTATGATGTTTATAAATCCATCTACAGGTAACCATCATCACCTGATTTCAGTTCATTTTAGCTTTCTTTGCTGCTGCAAATGTGTTTAACAAACACTGTCAGAGCAGCCAAAGAAAACAAAAATATATAATAAGAGTTAAGAGCCCAACTAATGGAAACACTATTCACTATTATGGTGACTTCAAATGAAACCCATTAGAGTTAAACCTCTGTTAATTCTCAATACAAACTTTTGTAGACTTCTGACAGAAATAAAGTCAGTCTGGTTAGTAATAAGTGAAGCTGGTAATGCTGTTTGTGGAGTTGTTTAATCCTCCTCTGCTGAGATCTTCACAGATTTAATGTCTTCTTTTCTCTTCAGTTGATTTCATCTAAGGCTGTGTCTGAAGTCAGTTGTAGTTCTTGTGTTTCTGCTCATCTCTTTTTCTGTTCTCTTCTTTCTTTCAGTGATTCTGCTTGTTAACAGGCTTATTAAGGCTGGGATGACTCCATATTTAATATACACAGATTTTGTGGCTCAGAAAAGGTCCAGTTCTGGTTTATTTCTTTGCTCTTGGCTGACATGTGGCATTGCTATGGCCTGCTTGTGGCCCAGATCTGGCAAACAGGAGCGGCCCACTCAAGTGGCGTAATTCCACGCTGCATGTGGGCCAGATCATTTTCCACGTGTGCCAGATGTGGACCGAAACAATGTTGCTAAGTGGGAAATGTTTCATATACAAAAAAAAAAAAAAAAAAAAAAAAAAATTATAATAATGCTCTGATTTTGTTTTTAGACACACAGACATCAATAATCAGCCTGTGAATCTCAACAATGGTAACAATAATAAAGCATGTTGCAGTGCATTCTGGGTGCCACCAATCAAAACTCATTCACTCATTCATTGCTGCATGAATAAATAATGATCTTATAATCAGAGGTGATCTGTTTGTCACCATTGCCGAGATTCATACATTAATTATTGATGTCTTTGTGTACCTACTTAAAAACAGTGTTGAGTTTTTTTATTTCTTATTGATTTGATCATTTGGATTTCATTGAAATGGCTACAAATATGATGCTGTACAAGGAGAGTGCTGCTATAATTAATAAAGTAAACCTAACTCAGAAATTGGGTTCTAAATGAGTTCAGAGATTCAGGTCAAATGATTATGAAATAATGATTATTTTAAGACATAACCAACACCATTAGATCACCTTTTCTCTTTGTTCATCTGGCTGTTACAACTCAGGCACAGCAGCCAAACAAAAACTAAAGTTAATGACTTAAGGGTCAAGAGTCCAACTAAAGCAAACACCGATCTCCATAATGGTGACTTAAATTTACGGTTTTCTCCTTCAGTGATTCTGCTTGTTAACATCAGGTGTCTTCAATGTTGGCAATAACAAATAAAGAGTTCTTAATTCATCTTTGACGTCTGTCTGTTATTTAGATATTTTTGTTTAATTTTTTTTTTTTTTTGTAAATTTTACTCATTTTAAATGGTCAACTTTTAAGGATTTAATTTGATTAATTATTACTCAATTCTAATTTGTTCAATTTAATTATTAATATTGCTTGTAATCTGTTGCCACAATTTTATTGAGTAAATATAGCGTATATTCATTTTTACAGTGCAGTAACAAATGGAGTCGTCACTCGAGATTAGGGCTGGGCGATTTAAATCGCGATATTGTTATGCGCATCTCGTCAGTAAAGCCGGTTCCTTGATTAGTAGTAAATCGCCATCACCTGCTTTCAGATGGAGCGGCATTTAGGGCTGAGGAGATAATTAAGTGATTTATTTAGTGATGATTGAGCATTATTGAAGACACCTGATGTTAACAAGCAGAATCACTGAAGGAGAAAATCACAAATTGTAAGTTACCATTAAGGTGATGGGCAAGCTTGTTTCATGTTGCATATGTGACAATTTTTAGATTTATGCCAGTTTAGTTGATTTTATTTGCCAATTTCTATAAAAATGCTCTCTGTTGCAGTGACATACGTGTGTGTTTGTGTGTGTGTGTATGAGATAGAAAGTTCATTCCACTTTGGGTTTATGCTCTAGGACCAGAGCTTGATTTAAAGGTTGTCTAAGCGATCCCGGGAGACGTTTCTTCTTGTTGACATTCGAATTATTGTCAAACAAAACGGAGGCTGGCTAGACCCTCCCTCCTCCTCATCCCGTCTCCTCCCTCCTCCCCTCCCTTCCGGCATAAAGGAAAGTCAAAATAGTCACTACAAAGTTAAGTTTTACTGATACTTCATTCAATGTGTAATGTCGCCAAGTTAGATAAATGCTTTTATTTATTGCAGAACAGAATGCAGAAAAAGAGAAAAATTATCTTAAAATCGTTTTGCCACCTGAGGTTATAAATAGCTCCCATACAAGGACGCAATGATAGCAAGATAACGTTAGCTTCGCGTTTCCCAGTGAGCATAAACAATGGCGGCGTTGTAAACCAATTTAGTCAAAGTTGTCAATAGCCTATAAATGAACATTCAAATTCACGACAAACCGTGGATGAAAACAACCCTTAACTTACACAAATTGTCGCCCTAACGTTACTGTGAATTTGCTTGATCGCTGCTAGAAACATAACGTAGGCTACATGTTGTATTCACCAAAGTTAACGCTGACTGCATAAATCTAGCTAATTACATCCTTGTGTTGGTTTGGCGAACATGAACGTCAGTTTAGAAAGAAAAGTGGATTTAACGTTACCTGTTCTGCAAAAACAGAGCAACTGAATGTCGGATAGTAGCTAATCCCTTCTGCCGGCGGAGGTCTCGCCACATTTCAAAGGTTTTTCCGATGTAAATTCGGGACTTCGCACGTTCCTTATCCTTGTCCCTCTTGCAAGTTGTTCTGTTCATCGGAACGTCGTCTCTTTGGTCGTGTGTCGGCCATAATTCAAACTTCCCTCTTCATCTCTCTCCTCCACACACCCACCTCATGTGCACGCGCACTAACCCCGCAAACGCGCAAACCCCACCCTCCAACACTTCTTGTCGGTTATTGGCTGGAGCTCTGTTTGTTATGTTTCGTGGTGCGGGTGAGCACAGTTTGTTTTTGTTGCCGTTTGTGGAGCCTGTGGTGTCTACAGAGACCGCGTTTTTTTACAGTGTGTTCAGGGGACAGGCAGCTAGCGGATAGTGAGGAGATGTTTGCTGTATGTGACAAAAAATGTTTTGGCCTGACATCGCTTAGACAACCTTTAAATGTAATTTTTTTTAGATTTATGCCAGTTTTGTTTATTTTATTTGCCAATTTCTGTAAAAATGCTCTCTGTTGCAGTCACGTAGATGTGTGTGTTTGTGTGCGTGTGTGTGTGTGTGTGTGTATGAGATAGAAAGTTCGTTCTACTTTTTATTTATGCTCTAGGACCAGACCTTGGTTTATTTGTAAAAAATTTCAGATTTATAATGGATTTACTTTTATTTTTTTGACAAACAAAATTAAAAAAAGTCATTTTTTTCATTTTCCCATTCATTTTCAATGTGGGGTCATTTTGACCCCAAACACCTTAAATGGTAATTTTTTTTTTACACACCTTTAGAACAACCAAATCAAGCCCAGTTTTTTTGTGCATGTTTAGATAGATTATTTAGGAAAAGTCACAGAGTTTCATGCCCCTGCGATGAAGGTAACACTTTTAAAAAATGAAGGAAAAGTCCATTGGGGTCATTTTGAGCCCAAACACTGATTAAGGGTTAAGTGATGATTGGCCATTAGTGGTGACATCTGATGTTAATCATCAGAATCATTGAAGGAAAGAGTAAAAACAACAACAGAAAAAAGAGAAACACAAGAACTACAACTGACTTCAAGTCATTACACATTATTGCGCTTATTATTACCAGTTTGACTTTATTTCTGTCATACATCGACAAAAGTTCTTGAGATTCAACAGAAGTTTAGACGGTAATGTTTTATGGAATTTTTCTTTTCAAGTTACCATTATGGTGGTCAGTGTTTGCTTTAGTTGGGCTCTTGACTCTTTTCATTTTCTGATGATAGTTTTTCTTTGACTGTTCCAATGTTGTGTTTATAAAGCACATGTGTTGTTGCAGAAAACTTAGAAAACATGACCTGCTCACAATATCAAACATTAGTAATATGCTGATATTACTGATAATTTCAGATGATGACATTATCAGCATGTAGTGACCTGATTCACTGATGTCAATCAGAGTCTAAATCATTTACTGTATGCTTGATGTCTCATTTTGTAGCTTTGCGATTCTACAGTTTGAGATCCAACAGCATTATGAATAATTTTGAAAATACTTTGTGGACCAGTGGGGATTTCTTTAAGACTGCAAGGGAAGCTCGGCTTCCCCTATAATGTCAAAAAAATGAATGGTCAAATATGTACTGTGTTAACATTTTATTGACTAAAAATGCGTTAGAAAACGTTCAACTCAAAGACGAGTTCGTTCAGAATCAGTTACATATAGCAGGTCGGCTGACTCGATTTCCTTGTCATGCATTACCGTAGCGTCACAGTGCATTTCCCTGTTGAAGCCCAGCGTCCATTGACTTCAATGGAGCTGCTTTGAAGAGTTTTTTTCAGCGCTTCGAAACTAGACGGTCATTGGATAAATGCTGCGATTATGTGCCGCCTACGGACGCTCAGCGTCTCTGGGGGTGAATGGGGAGTGGGCTGGCCTGGACTCCGGGCTTCTGCGTGATGATTGGAGGGTCTGTTCAAAGGCTGCATCTCCTTTTGATTGACAGCGATTTCATACAATAAAAAGTCGCTGCCGCTGAAACTACTCGAGCTCAGTCCCATCGCGGATTTTTCAAGTGATAGTCGAAGACAAACTGCTGCTACCTATTTCTTGGTATTTGCTTGTCGAAATTGCTAGCCAATTTTCATAATACATTTCACACAATTATACATTTATACCTTTATTATATTACTACTTATAATATTTTTTATAATATTATTAGAAATAATTAAAAAAAATATTAAAATAATTAAATATATATATTATTATTAGTATTATTATTATACTTTATTATATTATTATTTATACCTTTATTATATTATTACATTTATGCCTAACTCTGCTGGCCATTGAGATGACACTGGTCAAGTCACTGGAAAAGACGCCTAGTTGTACGACAGGGTCACAGAGCATTTTCTTGAAAAGGAACGTTGGGCAGAATTTACGTATAAATAAATGGACAATTTTTATGATGTAGGCCGAAAATAAGCTTCCCCTCTTTGAAAGACCAGCAGCCACCACTGTTGTGGACATATGTTATCGTTTTTAAACACACAGAAATAAATAATCAGCATATGAATCTCAACAATTGTGACAATAAACAAACTAGTGACAAACTGATAAACTCTGAATATTACAAAACTAAAGTCATAATAAAACAATAGCAAAATAAAAGCAAACAGGAAAAAACAATGAAAAATACAGGACAATTTAGCTGCATAATTTATTCATGCTGCAATGCATGATGTCAGCCATTGATGCGTTCTGATTGGTGACTCCCATCATGCACTGCAACATTAAGCATTTGTGTGATTGTCACCATTGTTGAGATTCATATGTAGATTCTTGATGTCTGTGTGTGATTTTAAAACCTTCAGATTATTAAAGTATTGTTGAAATTAATTGCTGTAGTGATAAATTAATAAAGCATTTGTATAATCAGTTTATAAAAATGGGTGACATCAGTGAATCAGATCACTAGTAATTTGATCATCGAAACATAACCAGGGCTGCATTTCCCAAAAGCATCTTAAACCTAACATGATCGTAGATCAACTGCAACAAATTAGGCTTACGATACTTTCGGAAAACACAGCCCATGTCATAGTTTCTCTTGCCACAACACATATGCTTTATAAACACAGAGTTGGAGCAGCCAGAGAAATACTAATGTTAAATAGTAAAGGGTCAATAGCCCCCCCCCCCCCCCCCAAAAAAAAAAACACAGATCACTATAATGGTGACATGAAACAAAACATTACATAAAACATTACAATCTAAACTTCTGTTAAATCTAAATAAGAACTTTTGTCGATGTATGACAGAAATAAAGTCAAACTGGTAATAATAAGTGCAATAATGTGTTATGGCTCGAAAACAGTACTTCTTGTGTTTCTCTTTTTTTCTGTTCTTCTTGTTTCTCTTTCCTTCAATGATTCTGCTGATTAACATCAGGTATCAGTAATGCTCAATCATCACTTAATTAATCACTTAATTATCTCATTAACTTCAACACAGCTTCAGTGTTAATTTTAACACTTTGTAGTTGGACACATGTACACTGAGGAGTGTTAATTTAACACTGGGGATTTTGCTGTGTAGTTTATCATCTGAGTTTGATTTAACATCTGTTTTCATCTGTTATGTTTTCAGTTTCTTTACTGCCTGTCACTTCCACAACATCTACAAGTCCCACTACTTCAGGTGAATGTGTTGCTGGACTAATATGTGGCTTCACAAAGAACACAGAAATTCAACATCTGAGTCTGATTTAACATCTGTTGTTTCAGTTGCTTTACAGCCTGTCACTTCCACAACATCTACTAGTTCTACATCTACAGGTGAGGATGATTCTAGATTAAATGTGTAAACCTTTAAAAAAAAAGAAAAAAGAAAGAAATTATTTTTGTCATGAAGAACAAGTATTTCATCATCTGAGTACAATTGAACATGTTTCCATCTGTTATGTTTTCAGTTTCTTTACTGCCTGTCACTTCCACAGGATCGACCAGTTCCACTACTTCAGGTTAATGTGTTGCTGGACTAAGATGTGGCTTTCAAAAAAGATTCTCTTAATAATTGTCTTGATGAAGAACATCATCTGAATCTGATCTAACATCGGTTTCCATCTGTTATTGTTTTAGTTGCTTTACAGCCCGTCACTTCCACAACATCTACTAGTTCTACTTCTACAGGTGAGGATGATGTTTTACTGTACTGATATTGAAATGCAACCCTACATAATTAGTGTCTTCATGAAGAACACAGAATTTAATTTCTCACTTGGCATCTCTTCCATCTCGTAAATTTGACAGGTCATTTGCTGACAATGTCTTCCACAACATCTATCAGTCCCTCTACTGCAGGTGAGCATGTTGCCGGACTGAAATATGTTTCTCTATTTTCTGTTCTTGTGTTCCTCTTTTCTTCAGTGATTCTGCTTGTTAACAGCAGGTGTTCATCACTAATGCTCAACAATCACTTACATATTCACTTAATTATCTCACTGCAACACTGCATCAATGTTACTTTTTACTCTTTGTATTGTGGGTTTTCCTGTGGGGCTGAAAGGTTTAACAGTGTAAGATAAAAAGTCACACCCACGAAATGTATTTTAACAGTAATAAACTGTAAGTTATAAAACAGGTATATACTGGCAACACTGTTGCCAGTAGTTTACTGTAAAATTAATTGTTTGGGTCACCATTGTGCAGAAGAGTAGAGCCTGTGCTTCAGTCCAGGAGAAGATCTAGAGACATTGATGATTTGCTGCATGTTGCTTTATTTAACAGGCGGTGACTGTGTAGTTGTTGGTCCAGTGGAAATCTCTTTATGTGCAATTGTTTTTTAGTGGTCTCAAATGAAAGAAGTTCACAGTAATACTTTGCTCACGTTATTTATGCATTATAAATTTTAGTTAATACATTTAAATGACAGTTGGTCAATTTAAGGCAGTCGGTTTCTGCAAGTGTAATTAGTTAACTTGAATTTTAATTTAGTGTTGCCAGTATTTTACTGTAAAAAAACCCGGTAAGGTCTAACAGTGTGGTTCAGATCATACCTATCTGACCGCTACCATTTTGTCTATTTAAATGGAGAAAAATCGATCATAACTCCAGTAAACTATGGAGTGCCGCAGGGATCTGTGTTAGGCCCTCTGTTATTCTCAATATATATGCTGCCGCTTGGAAATATTATAAGGAAACATGGAATTAGTTTCCATTGTTATGCTGATGACACTCAAATATATATTTCATCACGGCCGGATGAAAACGCTAAATTATCCAAATTGACAGAGTGAGTTAAAGATATAAAAGATTGGATGACGCGCAATTTTCTTTTATTAAATCCAGACAAGACAGAGGTAATACTTATTGGTCCAAAAAAACACCTACAAAACCTCGCTCACTACAACTTTAATATAGTAGGATGACCTGTTACTTTATCCTCTACAGCAGGGGTCGGGAACCTTTTTTGACCAAAGAGCCAAATTTTTTCATTTTTGGATAATGCATTTTTCCAAAAGAGCCACAGTAAATAAATAAATAAATAAATATAGGCTTATATATTATTAAAGATGTCCTTTTTTTCAATAAAAAATTCAACAGTAGTAATTATTAGGTCCATAGACAAACTAAAAACCAACAAATATCCAGCAATCAATAAATAAGTTGCAATATGCAATTAATTGTGCAGGGCTTTCACAATGAGGTTGAGTTACCAAGTGATGAGCATAAATCCTCTTGTGTGTGTGTGTGTGTGTGTGTGAGAGAGAGAGAGAGAGAGAGAGAGAGAGAGAGAGAATGCACACAGTAGCCTACTTACATCTGCTGTATTTACGTGAATACTCGACTTGGCATTTTGATATATTTCTGTTTATTTGACCGTTTAGGCGCGCAACCGAAGACAAAGGCTACTTTGCTTGTCCGTGTTGCGCTCGAAGCGAGCGCACAGCATCTTGTCAGTAGAATTCAGTTCTCTTTCACGACTTATCACGCTTTTAATATTTATTTTCAATATAAAGCACATCCTGTTATTTTCTTTCTCATTCATTCATGTTTTGTTATTAATAACTTTAAACAGAATCGTCAACTGAAATCTGCGCGGATTATCAAAAATACGACACATTTATAGGACATAAAGGGTCTCTGAGTCTGAGGCAAAAGTGAAAGTACCAGCGGGTGAAATATATCTTTGCGCAGCAAAGCACTCGTTTAAATAAAATTATATATTAAAGTTTATAAGGCCTACTTTTACATTTCCGCTGCTGTTCTAAAATTGTTTTCGCCAGCTTGAATCCCAGTGGCTGAAGGTTATAACTTACCACAGAAACGTAAGCGGTTGTTAGTTGATTGCTGTGGTGACTCGTGACACTCGCGAACAGCACTGAACACGCACTTTTGCCGGTACAACTTTAATATTATTATTATCATAAACTTTTCATTAACTTCAGTAGGGTGTACTACAACAAGGGAATTGTAATTGGCTGCTTTTTCTGCAGAGAGCCGTTGATGTGTCTTAATTGCTTTATAGATGGTTTTTTGGTAAAGGGTGAGAGACCTCGCGAGCCACATGATTTTTGCCAAAGAGCCAGATGTGGCTCGCGAGCCATAGGTTCCCTACCACTGCTCTACAGTAAAAGACCTGGGTGTTATACTAGACTGTAACCTGTCTTTTGAAAATCATATTTCATATCTTACAAGAACAGCCTTTTTTCACCTTAGAAACATTGCTAAGCTACGTAATATGCTATCAGTTTCTGATGCAGAAAAGTTAGTTCATGCGTTCATGACCTCGAGACTAGATTACTGTAATGCTTTATTAGCTGGTTGTCCTGCATCCTTAATAAACAAGCTACAGTTAGTCCAGAATGCTGCCACTAGATTTCTTACTAGATCAAGAAAATATGATCATATAACACCGATTTTAACATCACTACATTGTTACCTATAAAGTCCCGTATTAATTACAAGTAGGGCTGGGCGATTTAAATCGCGATATTGTTATGCGCATCTCGTCAGTAAAGCCTGTTCCTTGATTAGTAGTAAATCGCCATCACCTGCTCACCCAAGTTACCATTAAGGTGATGGGTGTTTGCTTTAGTTGGGCTCTAGACCATTATATGTTTACATTAATATTTACTGTTGCTTGTCTGCTGTTATGTAAGGGATAATATATAGAGAGGCGGTTGTTATAGCGAATAACAGCCCCGACAGGCTGAACAGGACCCCGACGCGAAGCGGAGGGGTCTTGAATCAGCCTGAAGGGGTTGTTATTCGCTATAACGACCGCCTCTCTATACATTATCCCGCTTATTACATGGCTACCTACAAAATAAATAAATAATTTGACATGAATTATTGATTTAAAAAGGAGTTTATTGATTTAAAAACGAATGTATTGCTTCCGCCAAAGAAAATAGTCCGTTCCGCGTCCATAGCAACGCGCTGTTTTTCATGGCAACGGTCTGTTATACTTCGCAGCGGTCTGTTATCAAGAAATAACTGACCACATTCTACATTAGAATTCAACCAAGCCATGTAATAATGATTTATAACAGTTAAATGAACAAAGTAAAATGTTATCTTATAGTGTTGGTTATGTTTTGACATAATCATGCTGTGATCTGAAAAAGGAAACTTATTGAGATAGTTTGGTTTAATTTGTTAGCTGCAGTTTAGTGATTCTTCAGCCTATGATTATCAGTACTTTAATTCAAACTATTTAATAAACATTATTCTGATCAAAAGACATTCAGATAAATTCATTTAAAACACAGACATCAATAATCAGCCTGTGAATCTCAACAATGGTGACAATAATAAAGCATGTTGCAGTGGCTGCCACCAATCACAACTCATTAATGGCTCCCATCATGCATTGCGGTATGAATAAATTATGATCTGAATTGTCTATGTAATTTACTTTTCCTAATTGAATATTCTGCTCCTCACCATTGTTGAGATGCATAGACTGAATCTTGACATCTGTGTGTGCCTAAAAGAACGATTGTGTTTTTTTTTTAAAACAACTTTTAAGAAATCTTTTATATTATATCAAAAATTCTGGGCATTTATGCAGATTCACTAACCAACAACATTTAAATCGAAGTCAGAAAGAAGGATTTTAATGAATTCAGTGATCAAGTTCAAATGATGATTGTCATAACATAACCAACACCATCAGATCACTTTTTTCTTTGTTCAACTGGTGATTATAATTCAGAAACAACAGACAAACAAAATCTAAAGTTAATAATATATGGGTCAAGAGTCCAACTAAAGCAACCATTGATCGTCATAACGGTAACTTACAATTTGAGATTTTCTCCTTCAGTGATTCTGCTTGTTAACATCAGGTGTCTTCAATAATGCTCAATCATCACTAAATTAATCACTTAATTATCTCATTAACTTAAACACTTTTGAGTGTGGACTCATACACTCCCAGGAGTGTTAATTTAACACTGGAGTTTTTGCTGTGTACAAAGAGCCGTAGTTAACTGACAAGCTGAGCCATATCGCATTAATTATCGCTGGCAATATGTCCACGATTTTAATGCGATTTGGCTCAGCTTGTCAGTTAACTACGGTTCTGTGCAGTAAATGCCGCTCCATCTGAAAGCAGGTGATGGCGATTTACTACTAATCAAGGAACCGGCTTTACTGACGAGATGCGCATAACAATATTGCGATTTAAATCGCCCAGCCCTAATTACAAGGTATTGCTACTGACTTATAAAGCCCTAAACGGCTTAGCTCCAGTCTATTTATCGGATCTTCTATCGCCCTACAATCCATCGTGCTCTTTAAGATCACTAAATTCGAGGCTTCTGGTCATACCTAGGATATCCAGATCCACCAAAGGAGGGAGGGCGTTTTCATATTTAGCTCCAAAACTCTGGAATAGCCTTCCTGATACTGTTTGTTGCTCCCCGATTGTTGCCCCCGACTGAGCCTGGGTTCTCCCAAGGTTTTTTTTTCTCCATTAGGTCACTTGATGGAGTTTTAGGTCACCGTCAGGTCACTTGATGGAGTTTTTCGGTTCCTTGCCACTGTTGCCTTTGGCTTGCCCAGTTGGGGATATTTTGGGAATATTAATTTATTTTTATCAATCAATAAATTCCACTAGAAACAAACCTTGTTGTATTATTTTAATTTAATACTGTGAAGCTGCTTTGATACAATTTGTATTGTGAAAAGCGCTATACAAATATACTTGACTTGACATTCTGGGTTTAACTGGACCTCACTCACACACACTCTCAAACACACACAAACACCTAACTAACCCTTGATTATGAGGACATTTTTGGTTTAACTGGACCTCACTCACACACACACACTCTCAAACACACACAAACACCTAACTAACCCTTGATTACGAGGACATTCTGGGTTTAACTGGACCTCACTCACACACACTCTCAAACACCCAACTAAACCCTTGATTATGAGGACAAACTGGCCTTATCTGGACATCACTATTAACTCCACACATAGCAGGAGTACCTGTATTTGAGTTAACCATACTAAACCAAACCAACTCTTCTACATTAAGAGTAAATTCACAAATGATTGTGCATCTTTTTGCTGCCACTAAACCTGTAAAAGTAATATGCACACCTACAATGTGCTGTTGCTATGTCAGCCAATATGCACACATTTGATGCAAAATGAACCTGGTTGGAGAAAATTCAGTGATCAAAGATCAGCAAGTTGTACAGTTCATTCAAGACAAGGCAGTTAGATGAAGAAATGCAACTAGACAACCAATAAAACCCAGAATTAAACTGAAAGGGCAATATTGTGACGAACCGCTCTGAGACGAGGATACAAATGCAGCTTTATTAAAGGGGTTAAGCAGAATCGTAATCCAACAAGCAGAGGGTCAAGCACAGGAAGACAGTCCAAACAAACAAACAAACAAACAAACAAACAAAACAAAACAGGCAGGGGTCAGAGGCACAAGAGTAATCCACGGGACAGGCAAGAAATCCAAAAAACCAAGAGACAAGAAAACCAGGAAAACGCTCAGAAGTGCATTGCAACAACATACGAAACTTCGCGGTGAGTGAATGAGTGAACATGATATAAATAGGCTGAGACTAACAGGGTGATGAGACAAAGGTGAATGCAATCAGAGATGATGAGTCCGGGCAGTGAGTTATGGGAAATGTAGTTAGTGAGTGAAACATGATAGTCTGGTGTGGAGTGCCCTCTGGTGGCTTTCAAGGGCACTCCAGCTGGTGACCGTTACATATATATATATATATATATATATATATATATATATATATATATATATATTTTTTTTTTTTTTTTTTTTTTTTTTTTTTGCAAATGGTAAAAAGGCTCAACAACTGAGATCTAAAAATAAGGACATGTATGGGACTAAAGTGCATCAGGGAATGTGCCTCAAAATGACATCAGCAACACACTGGAAATAAAACCAAATTAAATTGCCATCCAGTAAATGCATGTATGTATACATTTTTTTCAAAACAGTATTTAAAAAATAAGTAAATAAAAGGATGTCTTGAACAGTTAACCCTCTGGGGTCTAAGGTGTTTTTGGGGTCCTTGAGATGTTCTGACATGCCCTGACATTTTTGCTTTTTTCAGTTGCTTATAAACATATTAATGGCAAAGGTGTAAATTCACTCTATATAGCACAAACAGGGCTACATCATATGTGAGCACCATGCATGTACATGTTTTCATTTTTGAGAGAATAATGTTTATGCATGGTTATTGAAAAAAAACTAAAAACTAAAGTTTCTGAAATAAGGCCATAAAACACATTCTAAATATGTGTCAATAAGACTTGTGACTAATGGATGTCGTCGCCTAGAGTTTTTTCTTCAAAATGTTGTGAAAATTATCCTGCCTAATCATTCACATAACACAATGCATTGATTTAAATTTTGCAAAACACTTTCTGTCTGGAAAGGCAATATGCGGAGTGGGCGTCAATGATCATGCATATTTAGTGGTTCGCACCTGGAGACAATGGGGCAGCATACTTAATGAGCCATTCATTCAGGTGTGTCACAAGAAAGAATGCAAGAGCAACAGTTGGAAGCATCTCAATTTTTTTTTTTTTTTTCCACAAATTGTGCTTGCAAATTGGCCTATAATATCAAAAGGAAAACATGTGCAGTTAATTCTCATACTGTATTTTCAGTTTTGGAATATTTATCCTCTCCCCAAATTTGTCACTAATAAAACACAATAAAAAAGTATTTTAAAGAAAAGGCTTATATTTGCCTTTTATTAGTTTGTTTACATCTTTTTTTTTTTATTAAAAAGGTTACAATTACAACAACAATTCAAGTGTAATCTTTCTTTGTAAAAACTAAAGTATAAATTTTATCATACATATTTCAAAGTTAAGGATTCATTACTTGAATATAGCCTAGGCTACATTGGAATAAACACTATAACTTATTAGGGCCCGAGCACCGATGGTGTGAGGACCCTCTTGGAATTGCTCTGTTTATTATTAGGGCCCAAGCCCTGAAAGGGCGAAGGCCCTATTGTTTCCGGTAGGATTATTTATTATTATTATTATTATTATTTTGTCAACCTTTCGGGCACTTTTGGGGTCCTTAACATGCTCAAAAACTCTTGAAATTTTGCACACACGTCAGAACCCGCGGCCATCAGGGCCGGACTGAAGCTGGTACCCGGGCGTGGCAGGGGGGCTCGACAGCGCCCCCTGGAACGGGATCCGAACACTTGTCCATAAATCAGACACGCTTGCATGTAATAATATGAAACTCGGTACACATATAGAACTCATCGGGCCGAACAACTTTCGTGCTCTAAGTTTTACGCCAGCCCAACAGGAAGTCGGCTATTTAGGGTTGTTTGGAAACGCATGCTGTGGAATTTAAAGTACTCCTCCTAGGGAATTCATCGATTCGCCTCCAAACTCGGTGTGCATGAAGTCAAGACATTGAGGATGCTAAATTGCGGACGGATTTTTGATATCTCGAACGGTTTGGCCGTGGCGAGGAAACGAATTTATGGCGAAAAAATGAAACAGGAAGTGTGTTATAACTTCTGCATACATTAACTGATCTTGATGAAACTTCAGCAGTGTGTTCGTTGTAAGAGGCCGATCGCACAGATGTGACTATTGTGAGTCAAAGTTATAGCGCCACCAACAGGCAGCAGGAAGTACATCACTATTAAAATGCTTTGAAATCACTGTCTTATTTTTACCAGATTTGCTTCAAACTTTATGTGTACAATGTAGACACACGGCAGATGTAAACCTGTGAAAGGATTATTGATATCTTAGATACTGTTGCCGTGGCAACGCATCAAACTTTAATATTCTTTTTTTATGCTTTTGAGACTCTTAACATACTTGAAATTGCATGAAACTCGACAGACACATCACATTTATTATCCAGTAGACATGTGCAAAGTTTCAGAAACGGGCGTGGTGAGGGGCTCAGTAGCGCCACCTTTAGTCATAAGTGGGGGTGTTAGTTTTATCAACAGCAACAAAACTTGGTATGTGTATTGTTCTCATCAAGACGGACAACTTTCTAATTTACATGAACCATCTCTGACCAACAGGAAGAGAGATATTTTGGTTTGAATGTGGATTTTCTGAAGAATTTTCTCTCCCTCTCTGTGTCTGTGTGTGTGTGAGGGGAGGGGGGGATTTGACTATTGCTTTTATATTGTTAATCAAGGTTTCAGGGGCTTTTGGGGTCCTTAACGTGCTCAAAAACTCTTGAAACTTTGCACACAGGTCAGAACCCACGGCCATCAGGGCCGGGCTGAAGCTGGGACCCGGGCGTGGCAGGGGGGCTCAACAGCGCCCCCTTGAACGGGGTTCTAAAACTTGATCCATATATCAAACACGCTCGCATGAATTAATATGAAACTCGGTACACATATAGATCTCATCGGGCCGAACAACTTTACCCCGGTCAAGTTTTACGCCAGCCCAACAGGAAGTCGGCTATTATGGGTTGTTTGGAAAACGCTTGCTGTGGAATGTGAAATACTCCTCCTAGAAAATTCACCGTGCCCCCTTCAAACTCGGTGTGGATGTAGTCAAGACATTGAGGATGCTAAATTGCGGACGGATTTTTGATATCTCGAACGGTTTGGCTGTGGCGAGGAATCGAATTTATGGCGAGAAAAGAGAAACACGGAAGTGGAATAACTTCTGCATACATTAACTGATCTTGATGAAACTTCAGCAGTGTGTTCGTGGTAAGAGGCCGATCAGATGGATGTAGCTATTGTGAGTCAAAGTTATAGCGCCACCAACTGGCAGCAGGAAGTGTGTCACTTTCAACATGCTTTTGACAAAAGTGGGGGGGTTAGTTTTAACTACAGTAAAGAAAAAATAGTTTGTATATTGTTCTCATCAAGCCGGACAACTTTCTAATTTACATTCAATAGCTCTGGCCATCAGGAAGTCAGATATTTTGGTCTGAATGTGGATTTTTTTGCAAAATCAGCCTCTGAATTTTTAGCCACTCCTCTTAAACTATTTATTTTATTCGTACCAAACTTTTTCAACATGATGAAACTACATTAAATATGCTAAATTGTGAATGGATAATAAATATCTCAAACGGTTTTGCTATGGCGAGGGATTAAATAATGTCCAAAAAGGAAACACTAAAAATCTTCTAAAAATGTAATTATATACCATTTATTTCTATATAAAAGAATACAAATATCACAACTAAACCCATTTTATTCTGTTTTTGCAATTCAAGAAGAATGAAAAAGTTAAAACAGGCTATTTAGTGCTATTTGGTTCAACAAAAAAGCAAACATAGGGCTATACTGCCCTCTTGTGTCCAAAAGGACATCAAAATAGTATATAAAACTTTTTACCAGGTAGGCCAATATTGTATTTAAATATACATGTATTAGGTATGTGTCTGAGGATATTTTCCCACCGGTTAATCGACGTGTGACACGAGTGGGTGCTTTTAAATCGCTAATATAATAGTGTAAGAAAAATAATGATAATGTTGCACACACAAATCACACACATGTGGGAAAGAATGATGCTTTTAAACAACACTAAACCGCCATTAGGTGTCGCCAGGCATCCATCTTAATAAGCGAGTCATTGATTCATTCGTTCAAACGATTCGTTCGAATGAGTCGATCATGATTAAGACAGATGTTTATGGATTGATCATTCAATCTTTGAGTCAACCGATTCGTTAAAAATGCTGAATCGTTCAGTTATGAGAAAACACGTGATGCGTGATGGTTCTGCCGTGATCTTTGTTTAACTATTTTCGCTGCTGAAACAGAACAAAAACAGTCAACATTGCATCTAAAATGTAAGTGACTTAATTGTAACTGTTTATTAACCTGTTGTATGAAATCTAGGGGTGGGAGAAAAAATTTATTCTTAGATGCATCGCGATGCGGACGTGGACGATTCTGAATCGATTTACAAATGTCAAAAAATCGATTCTCTAAAAAAAATATTTTCTAATAACGTAATATTGACGGAAGGCAAAAGGCGGAACTCTAAGCGGACGTGCGTGCAGTCTGTGGTGCGCACATAACAGAGAAGTTTCTTCTGCTCACCAAGGCTGCATTTATTTGATTAAAAATACAAACAAAAACAGTAATATTGTAAAATATTATTCCAATTTAAAACAGCTGCTTTCTATTTTAATATATTTTAAAGCTGAGTTTTCAGCATCATTACTCCAGTCGTCACTGTCACAAGATCCTTCAGAAATAATTCTAATATGATGATTGATACTCAAGAAACATTCATTATTATTTTAAATGTCGAAAACAGTTGTGTACAGTCTTTGATGAATAGAAAGTTCAAAAGAACAGCATTTATCTGAAATCTAAAGCTTTTGTAACGTTAAACACTACCGCTCAAAAGTTTTGGGTTAGTAATAATTAAAATTTAATTTTTTGGGGAAATAAATAAAATAAATCAGTACTTTTATTTATGAAGGATGAGTTAAACTGATCAACAGTTACAGTAAAGACATTTATAATGTTAAAAATATATATATTTGAAATATATGCTGTTCTTTTGAACTTTACATTCATCAAAGCATTTTGAAAAAAAAAAAAAATCTGTACACAACTGTTTTCAACATTGAAAATAATAATGAATATTTATTGAGCATCAATCATCATATTAGTATGATTTCTGAAGGATCATGTGACACTGAAGACTGGAGTAATGATGCTGAAAACTCAACTTTGATCACAGAAATGAATTACTATGTAAAATATTTAAAAATTGAAAACAGCTGTTTTAAATTGGAATAATATTTCACAATATTACTGTTTTTGTTTGTATTTTTAATCAATAAATGCAGCCTTGGTGAGCAGAAGAGACTTCTCCTAAAAACATTAAAAATCTTACTGACCCCAAACTTTTGAACAATAATATATATATATATATATATATATATATATATATATATATATATATATATATATATATATATATATATATACATATATATATATATACATATATATGAATTTGTGTGTACGTATGTATGTATGTATGTATGTATGTATATATATATATATATATATATATATATATATATATATATATATATATATATATAAATATAGCTGCGAGCAGCGATGGAGGGCCAAAGCCGGCGGTACCGCCACCCGGTGCCTTTAGGTAACTAAAGGCACCGGGGTTGCGGTGCCACCGGCTTGGGCCCGTAATCGCTGCTCGCAGCTATATTTATTAGGGCCCGAGCACCGATGGTGTGAGGACCCTCTTGGAATTGCTCTGTTTATTATTATTATTATTATTCTTCTCCGCATTGAATTGCATTTTTGAGGGCCTAAACATGCGCGAAAACTCACGAAACTTTGCACACGCGTCAGAACTGGCGAAAATTTACATCTGATATAGGTTTCAGAATTGGACGGGGCAAAATGGCTCGATAGCGCCACCTATAAAAGTTCAACGGAGTGCGCCTCCTGCAACGTTCCACGTACGTGCACGAAATTCGGTACATACGTGTAATGACCTAATACCTACAAAAAAGTCTCTTGGAGCATAGCCCTAAACACAACAGGAAGTCAGCCATTTTGAACTTCCTCTCAGATTTTTGTGCAGTTTTTGCCATTTTCAGGCCTCGTACTTTAACGAACTCCTCCTACAGTTTTAATCTGATCATCTTCAAATTTGGTGAGTGTAATCTTAAGGCCTTTGCGACGTTAAATTGCGAAGATCTTGAGTTTTCGTCGAAGGGCGGGTCCTCGGCGGCCTTACAAATTTCGATGTTTCGCCATGAAACAGGAAGTTGCTGTAACTCAGGCATGGAATGTCCAATCTCCCCCAAACTTCACACGTTTGATAAGAGTTCTGTCCTGAACACATGGCCATGCTCATATTCAGTTATAGTCATAGCGCCACCTGCTGGCAACAGGAAGTGACATGTTTAACACTGTTATGGACTCCTAATAACATATAAAAAAGTGCCAGCAAGTGCGAAACATGCTAACAACATACTAGAAGCATGCTAAAACATGCTAGCAAACTCTTAGCTAAGTGCTAAAGCATGCTATTATTGCAATTAAATAGGAATTTGCTGTAACTCAGGCATGGAATGTCCAATCTGCCCCAAACTTCACACTTTTGATAAGCGTTCTGTCCTGAACACATCTACATGATAATATTCAGTTATAGTAATAGCGCCACCTACTGGCAACAGGAAGTGTCATGTTTAACACGTTGATGCCATTCTAGCAACATGTTAAAAATGCCATTGAGGTCTAAACATGCTAGAAACATGTTAAAACATGCTAGCAATACTTAGCTAAGTGCTAAAGCATGCTAATTCAATGAAACAGGATGTTGTTGTTACTCAAGAAGGCAATGTCCAATATGCGCCAAACTTCACACTTTTAATAAACGTTCTGTCCTGAACACATGACCATGCTCATATTCAGTTACAGTCATAGTGCCACCTGCTGGCAACAGGAAGTGACATGTTAAACACTGTTGTGGACATATAAAAACATATAAAAAAAGTGCCAGCAAGTGCTAAACATGCTAACAACATACTAGAAACATGCTAAAACATGCTAGCAAACACTTAGCTAAGTGCTAAAGCATGCTATTGCTGCAATTAAATAGGAATTTGCTGTAACACAGGCATGGAATGTCCAATCTGCCCCAAACTTCACACGTTTGATAAGAGTCATGGCCTGAACACATCTACATGAGAATATTCAGTTATAGTAATAGCGCCACCTGCTGTCAACAGGAAGTGACATGTTTAACACTGTTGTGGTCTCCTAATAACATATATAAAAGAGCCAGCAAGTGCTAAACAGGTTAGCAACATACTAGAAACATGCTAGCAAACACTTAGCTAAGTGATAAAGCATGCTATTACTGCAATTAAATAGGAATTTGCTGTAACTCAGGCATGGAACGTCCAATCTGCCCCAAACTTCACATGTTTGATAAGAATCATGGCCTGAACGCATGCCTATGCTCAAATTCAGTTATAGTAATAGCGCCACCTACTGGCAACAGGAAGTGACATGTTTAACACGTTGATGCCGTTCTAGCAACATGTTAAAAATGCCATTGAGTTCTAAACATGCTAGAAACATATTAAAACATGCTAGCAATACTTAGCTAAGTGCTAAAGCATGCTAATTCAATGAAACAGGACTTTGTTGTTACTCAAGAAGGCAATGTACAATCTACCCCAAACGTCACACGTTTGATAAGAGTTATCTCTTGAACACATGTCCATGCTCATATTTAGTTATAGTCATAGCGCCACCTGCTGGCAACAGGAAGTGACGTTTAACACTGTTCTTGACTCCTAATAACATATAAAAAAATGCCAGTAGGTGCTAAACATCCTACCAACATACTAGAGACATGCTAAAACATAATAGCAAACACTTAGCTAAGTGCTAAAGAATGATATTACTGCAATTAAATATGAATTTGCTGTAACTCAGGCATGGAATGTCCAATCTGCCCCAAACTTCACACTTTTGATAAGCGTTCTGTCCTGAACACATGACCATGCTTATATTCAGTTACAGTCATAGCGCCACCTGCTGGCAACAGGAAGTGACATGTTTAACACTGTTGTGGACTCCTAATAACATATAAAAAAGTGCCAGCAAGTGTTAAACATGCTAACAACATACTAGAAACATGCTAAAACATGCTAGCAAACTCTTAGCCAAGTGCTAAAGCATGCTATTATTGCAATTAAATAGGAATTTGCTGTAACTCAGGCATGGAATGTCCAATCTGCCCCAAACTTCACACTTTTGATAAGAGTCATGGCCTGAACACATCTACATGAGAATGTTCAGTTATAGTAATAGCGCCACCAACTGGCAACAGGAAGTGACATGTTTAACACGTTGATGCCGTTCTAGCAACATGTTAAAACATGCTAACAATGCTTAGCTAAGTTCTAAAGAATGCTAATTCAATGAAACATGACTTTGTTGTTACTCAAGAAGGCAATGTCCAATTTGCACCAAACTTCACATGTTTGATAAGAGTTCTGTCCTGAACACACATCCATGCTCATATTCAGTTATAGTCATAACGCCACCTACTGGCAACAGAAACTGACATGGTTAACACAGTAATGCAGTACTAACCACATAATTATTGTGTACTAAGCATGCTAGAAACAGACTGAACATGCTAGCAACACTTAGCTGAGTCATGAAGCATGCTATTATCACCATTATACAAAACATTTTGTAACTGACTTTGACATACTCTTACTATATATACCTCCTTAAATGTACATTTCCCAACCATGCTCTGCCTTCCTAAAGCCACCGAGTGTTGATGGCACGGGTGCGAGGGCCCTTTCATCGCTGCTTGCAGCTTTAATTAGGGCCCGAGCACCGATGGTGTGAGGACCCTCTTGGAATTGCTCTGTTTATTATTATTAGGGCCCAAGCCCTGAAAGGGCGAAGGCCCTATTGTTTTCGGTAGGATTATTGTTTATTATTATTATTATTATTTTTTTTTTCTACTTCTCGGGCACTTTTGGGGCCCTTAACATGCTCAAAAACTCTTGAAATTTTGCACACACGTCAGAACCTGCGGCCATCAGGGCCGGACTGAAGCTGGTACCCGGGCGTGGCACGGGGGCTCGACAGCGCCCCCTGGAATTATGTCGGAAAAATTGGTCCATAAATCAAACACGCTTGCATGTAATAATATGAAACTCAGTACACATATAGATCTCATCGGGCCGAACAACTTTCGTGCTCTAAGTTTTACACCAGCCCAACAGGAAGTCGGTTATTATACGTTGTTTGGAAAATGCATACAATGGAATGTGAAATACTCCTCCTAGGGAATTCATCCGATCGCCACCAAACTAGGTGTGAATGAAGTCAAGACATTGAGGATGCTAAATTGCGAACGGATTTTTGATATCTCGAACGGTTTGGCCGTGGCGAGGAAACGAATTTATGGCGAATAATGGGACACAGGAAGTGTGTTATAACTTCTGCATACATTAACTGATCTTGATGAAACTTCAGCAGTGTGTTCGTTGTAAGAGGCCGAACACAAGGATGTGACTATTGTGAGTCAAAGTTATAGCGCCACCAACTGGCAGCAGGAAGTGTGTCACTTTCAAAATGCTTTGAAATCACTCTCTTATTTTTACCCGATTTGCTTCAAACTTTATGTGTATAATGTAGACACACGGCAGATAAAGACCTGTGAAAGGATTATTGATATCTTAGATACTGTTGCCATGGCAACGGATCAAACTTTATTATTCTTTTTTGATGCTTTTGAGACTCTTAACATACTTGAAATTGCATGAAACTCAACAGACACATCACACTTATTAGCCAGTAGACATGTGCAAAGTTTCAAAAACGGGCGTGGTGGAATGGCTCAGTAGCGCCACCTTTAGTCAAAAATGGGGCCTTAGTTTTTCCTAGAATCACAAAAATCGGTATGTATATTGTTCTCATCGAGCCGGACAACTTTCTAATTTACACTTAATAGCTCAAAGCAACAGAAAGTCAGATATTTTGGTTTGAATGTGATTTTTTGGAGAATTTTCTCTCTCTCTCTCTGTCTCTGAGTGTGTGAGGGGTGGGGGTGATTTGTCAGTTGAGTGAGATTTACTTTTTCATTTGTTTTTCAAGGTTTCTGGGGCTTTTGGGTCCCTAAACGTGCTCGAAAACTCTTGAAACTTTGCACACAGGTCAGAACCCGCGGCCATCAGGGCGGGGCTGAATCTGGTAGCCGGGCGTGGCAGGGGGGCTCGACAGCGCCCCCTTGAACGGGGTTCTAAAACTTGGTCCATATATCAAACAAACTTGCATGAATTAATTTGAAACTCGGTACACATATAGATCTCATCGGGCCGAACAACTTTCGTGCTCTAAGTTTTACGCCAGCCCAACAGGAAGTCGGCTATTATGGGTTGTTTGGAAAACGCTTGCTGTGGAATGTGAAATACTCCTCCTAGAAAATTCACCGTGTCCCCTTCAAACTCGGTGTGCATGTAGTCAAGGCATTGAGGATGCTAAATTGCGGACGGATTTTTGATATCTCGAACGGTTTGGCTGTGGCGAGGAATCGAATTTATGGCGAGAAAAGAGAAACACGGAAGTGGAATAACTTCTGCATACATTAACTGATCTTGATGAAACTTCAGCAGTGTGTTCGTGGTAAGAGGCCGATCAGATGGATGTAGCTATTGTGAGTCAAAGTTATAGCGCCACCAACTGGCAGCAGGAAGTGTGTCACTTTCAACATGCTTTTGACAAAAGTGGGGGGGTTAGTTTTAACTACAGTAAAGAAAAAATAGTTTGTATATTGTTCTCATCAAGCTGGACAACTTTCTAATTTACATTCAATAGCTCTGGCCATCAGGAAGTCAGATATTTTGGTCTGAATGTGATTTTTTTTTGCTAAATCAGCCTCTGAATTTTTAGCCACTCCTCTTAAACTATTTATTTTATTCGTACCAAACTTTTTCAACATGATGAAACTACATTAAATATGCTAAATTGTGAATGGATAATAAATATCTTAAACGGTTTTGCTATGGCGAGGGATTAAATAATGTCCAAAAAGGAAACACTAAAAATCTTCTAAAAATGTAATTATATACCATTTATTTCTATATAAAAGAATACAAATATCACAACTAAACCCATTTTATTCTGTTTTTGCAATTCAAGAAGAATGAAAAAGTTAAAACAGGCTATTTAGTGCTATTTGGTTCAACAAAAAAGCAAACATATAGGGCTATACTGCCCTCTTGTGTCCAAAAGGACATCAAAATAGTATATAAAACTTTTAACCAGGTAGGCCAATATTGTATTTAAATATACATTTATTAGGTAGCCTATGTGTCTGAGGATATTTTCCCACCGGTTAATCGACGTGTGACACGAGTGGGTGCTTTTAAATCGCTAATATAATAGTGAAAGAAAAATAATGATAATGTTGCACACACAAATCACACACATGTGGGAAAGAATGAACAACACTAAACCGCCATTAGGTGTCGCCAGGCATCCATCTTAATAAGCGAGTCATTGATTCATTCGTTCAAACGATTCGTTCGAATGAGTCGATCATGATTAAGACAGATGTTTATGGATTGATCATTCAATCTTTGAGTCAACCGATTCGTTAAAAATGCTGAATCGTTCAGTTATGAGAAAACACGTGATAAGTGATGGTTCTGCCGTGATCTTTGTTTAACTATTTTCGCTGCTGAAACAGAACAAAAACAGTCAACATTGCATCTAAAATGTAAGTGACTTAATTGTAACTGTTTATTTGTATGAAATCTAGGGGTGGGAGAAAAAAATTATTCTTAGATGCATCGCGATGCGGACGTGGACGATTCTGAATCGATTCACAAATGTCAAAAAATCGATTCTCTAAAAAAATATTTTTCTAATAACGTAATATTGACGGAAGGCAAAAGGCGGAACTCTAAGCGGACGTGCGTGCAGTCTGTGGCGCGCACATAACAGAGAAGTTTCTTCTGCTCACCAAGGCTGCATATATTTGATTAAAAATACAAACAAAAACAGTAATATTGTAAAATATTATTCCAATTTAAAACAGCTGCTTTCTATTTTAATATATTTTAAACTTTTATTTATTCCTGTGATCAAAGCTGAGTTTTCAGCATCATTACTCCAGTCGTCACTGTCACATGATCCTTCAGAAATTATTCTAATATGATGATTGATACTCAAGAAACATTCATTATTATTTTAAATGTCGAAAACAGTTGTGTACAGTCTTTGATGAATAGAAAGTTCAAAAGAACAGCATTTATCTGAAATCTAAAGCTTTTGTAACGTTAAACACTACCGCTCAAAAGTTTTGGGTTAGTAATAATTAAAATTTTATTTTTGGGGTAAATAAATAAAATAAATCAGTACTTTTATTTATGAAGGATGAGTTAAACTGATCAACAGTTACAGTAAAGACATTTATAATGTTAAAAATATATATATTTGAAATATATGCTGTTCTTTTGAACTAACATTCATCAAAGCATTTTGAAAAAAAAAATCTGTACACAACTGTTTTCAACATTGAAAATAATAATGAATATTTATTGAGCATCAATCATCATATTAGTATGATTTCTGAAGGATCATGTGACACTGAAGACTGGAGTAATGATGCTGAAAACTCAACTTTGATCACAGAAATGAATTACTATGTAAAATATTTAAAAATTGAAAACAGCTGTTTTAAATTGGAATAATATTTCACAATATTACTGTTTTTGTTTGTATTTTTAATCAATAAATGCAGCCTTGGTGAGCAGAAGAGACTTCTCCTAAAAACATTAAAAATCTTACTGACCCCAAACTTTTGAACAATAATTTATATATATATATATATATATATACATATATATGTATGTGTGTGTGTGTATGTATGTGTATATATATATATATATATATATATATATATATATAAATATAGCTGCGAGCAGCGATGGAGGGCCCAAGCCGGCGGTACCGCCACCCCGGTGCCTTTAGGTAACTAAAGGCACCGGGGTTGCGGTGCCACCGGCTTGGGCCCGTAATCGCTGCTCGCAGCTATATTTAGGGCCCGAGCACCGATGGTGTGAGGACCCTCTTGGAATTGCTCTGTTTATTAGGGCCCGAGCACCGATGGTGTGAGGACCCTCTTGGAATTGCTCTGTTTATTATTATTATTATTATTCTTCTCCGCATTGAATTGCATTTTTGAGGGCCTAAACATGCGCGAAAACTCACGAAACTTTGCACACGCGTCAGAACTGGCGAAAATTTACATCTGATATAGGTTTCAGAATTGGACGGGGCAAAATGGCTCGATAGCGCCACCTATAAAAGTTCAACGGAGTGCGCCTCCTGCAACGTTCCACGTACGTGCACGAAATTCGGTACATACGTGTAATGACCTAATACCTACAAAAAAGTCTCTTGGAGCATAGCCCTAAACACAACAGGAAGTCAGCCATTTTGAACTTCCTCTCAGATTTTTGTGCAGTTTTTGCCATTTTCAGGCCTCGTACTTTAACGAACTCCTCCTACAGTTTTAATCTGATCATCTTCAAATTTGGTGAGTGTAATCTTAAGGCCTTTGCGACGTTAAATTGCGAAGATCTTGAGTTTTCGTCGAAGGGCGGGTCCTCGGCGGCCTTACAAATTTCGATGTTTCGCCATGAAACAGGAAGTTGCTGTAACTCAGGCATGGAATGTCCAATCTCCCCCAAACTTCACACGTTTGATAAGAGTTCTGTCCTGAACACATGGCCATGCTCATATTCAGTTATAGTCATAGCGCCACCTGCTGGCAACAGGAAGTGACATGTTTAACACTGTTATGGACTCCTAATAACATATAAAAAAGTGCCAGCAAGTGCGAAACATGCTAACAACATACTAGAAGCATGCTAAAACATGCTAGCAAACTCTTAGCTAAGTGCTAAAGCATGCTATTATTGCAATTAAATAGGAATTTGCTGTAACTCAGGCATGGAATGTCCAATCTGCCCCAAACTTCACACTTTTGATAAGCGTTCTGTCCTGAACACATCTACATGATAATATTCAGTTATAGTAATAGCGCCACCTACTGGCAACAGGAAGTGTCATGTTTAACACGTTGATGCCATTCTAGCAACATGTTAAAAATGCCATTGAGGTCTAAACATGCTAGAAACATGTTAAAACATGCTAGCAATACTTAGCTAAGTGCTAAAGCATGCTAATTCAATGAAACAGGATGTTGTTGTTACTCAAGAAGGCAATGTCCAATATGCGCCAAACTTCACACTTTTAATAAACGTTCTGTCCTGAACACATGACCATGCTCATATTCAGTTACAGTCATAGTGCCACCTGCTGGCAACAGGAAGTGACATGTTAAACACTGTTGTGGACATATAAAAACATATAAAAAAAGTGCCAGCAAGTGCTAAACATGCTAACAACATACTAGAAACATGCTAAAACATGCTAGCAAACACTTAGCTAAGTGCTAAAGCATGCTATTGCTGCAATTAAATAGGAATTTGCTGTAACACAGGCATGGAATGTCCAATCTGCCCCAAACTTCACACGTTTGATAAGAGTCATGGCCTGAACACATCTACATGAGAATATTCAGTTATAGTAATAGCGCCACCTGCTGTCAACAGGAAGTGACATGTTTAACACTGTTGTGGTCTCCTAATAACATATATAAAAGAGCCAGCAAGTGCTAAACAGGTTAGCAACATACTAGAAACATGCTAGCAAACACTTAGCTAAGTGATAAAGCATGCTATTACTGCAATTAAATAGGAATTTGCTGTAACTCAGGCATGGAACGTCCAATCTGCCCCAAACTTCACATGTTTGATAAGAATCATGGCCTGAACGCATGCCTATGCTCAAATTCAGTTATAGTAATAGCGCCACCTACTGGCAACAGGAAGTGACATGTTTAACACGTTGATGCCGTTCTAGCAACATGTTAAAAATGCCATTGAGTTCTAAACATGCTAGAAACATATTAAAACATGCTAGCAATACTTAGCTAAGTGCTAAAGCATGCTAATTCAATGAAACAGGACTTTGTTGTTACTCAAGAAGGCAATGTACAATCTACCCCAAACGTCACACGTTTGATAAGAGTTATCTCTTGAACACATGTCCATGCTCATATTTAGTTATAGTCATAGCGCCACCTGCTGGCAACAGGAAGTGACGTTTAACACTGTTCTTGACTCCTAATAACATATAAAAAAATGCCAGTAGGTGCTAAACATCCTACCAACATACTAGAGACATGCTAAAACATAATAGCAAACACTTAGCTAAGTGCTAAAGAATGATATTACTGCAATTAAATATGAATTTGCTGTAACTCAGGCATGGAATGTCCAATCTGCCCCAAACTTCACACTTTTGATAAGCGTTCTGTCCTGAACACATGACCATGCTTATATTCAGTTACAGTCATAGCGCCACCTGCTGGCAACAGGAAGTGACATGTTTAACACTGTTGTGGACTCCTAATAACATATAAAAAAGTGCCAGCAAGTGTTAAACATGCTAACAACATACTAGAAACATGCTAAAACATGCTAGCAAACTCTTAGCCAAGTGCTAAAGCATGCTATTATTGCAATTAAATAGGAATTTGCTGTAACTCAGGCATGGAATGTCCAATCTGCCCCAAACTTCACACTTTTGATAAGAGTCATGGCCTGAACACATCTACATGAGAATGTTCAGTTATAGTAATAGCGCCACCAACTGGCAACAGGAAGTGACATGTTTAACACGTTGATGCCGTTCTAGCAACATGTTAAAACATGCTAACAATGCTTAGCTAAGTTCTAAAGAATGCTAATTCAATGAAACATGACTTTGTTGTTACTCAAGAAGGCAATGTCCAATTTGCACCAAACTTCACATGTTTGATAAGAGTTCTGTCCTGAACACACATCCATGCTCATATTCAGTTATAGTCATAACGCCACCTACTGGCAACAGAAACTGACATGGTTAACACCGTAATGCAGTACTAACCACATAATTATTGTGTACTAAGCATGCTAGAAACAGACTGAACATGCTAGCAACACTTAGCTGAGTCATGAAGCATGCTATTATCACCATTATACAAAACATTTTGTAACTGACTTTGACATACTCTTACTATATATACCTCCTTAAATGTACATTTCCCAACCATGCTCTGCCTTCCTAAAGCCACCGAGTGTTGATGGCACGGGTGCGAGGGCCCTTTCATCGCTGCTTGCAGCTTTAATTATTATTATTCTTCTCCGCATTGAATTGCATTTTTGAGGGCCTAAACATGCGCGAAAACTCACGAAACTTTGCACACGCGTCAGAACTGGCGAAAATTTACATCTGATATAGGTTTCAGAATTGGACGGGGCAAAATGGCTCGATAGCGCCACCTATAAAAGTTCAACGGAGTGCGCCTCCTGCAACGTTCCACGTACGTGCACGAAATTCGGTACATACGTGTAATGACCTAATACCTACAAAAAAGTCTCTTGGAGCATAGCCCTAAACACAACAGGAAGTCAGCCATTTTGAACTTCCTCTCAGATTTTTGTGCAGTTTTTGCCATTTTCAGGCCTCGTACTTTAACGAACTCCTCCTACAGTTTTAATCTGATCATCTTCAAATTTGGTGAGTGTAATCTTAAGGCCTTTGCGACGTTAAATTGCGAAGATCTTGAGTTTTCGTCGAAGGGCGGGTCCTCGGCGGCCTTACAAATTTCGATGTTTCGCCATGAAACAGGAAGTTGCTGTAACTCAGGCATGGAATGTCCAATCTCCCCCAAACTTCACACGTTTGATAAGAGTTCTGTCCTGAACACATGGCCATGCTCATATTCAGTTATAGTCATAGCGCCACCTGCTGGCAACAGGAAGTGACATGTTTAACACTGTTATGGACTCCTAATAACATATAAAAAAGTGCCAGCAAGTGCGAAACATGCTAACAACATACTAGAAGCATGCTAAAACATGCTAGCAAACTCTTAGCTAAGTGCTAAAGCATGCTATTATTGCAATTAAATAGGAATTTGCTGTAACTCAGGCATGGAATGTCCAATCTGCCCCAAACTTCACACTTTTGATAAGCGTTCTGTCCTGAACACATCTACATGATAATATTCAGTTATAGTAATAGCGCCACCTACTGGCAACAGGAAGTGTCATGTTTAACACGTTGATGCCATTCTAGCAACATGTTAAAAATGCCATTGAGGTCTAAACATGCTAGAAACATGTTAAAACATGCTAGCAATACTTAGCTAAGTGCTAAAGCATGCTAATTCAATGAAACAGGATGTTGTTGTTACTCAAGAAGGCAATGTCCAATATGCGCCAAACTTCACACTTTTAATAAACGTTCTGTCCTGAACACATGACCATGCTCATATTCAGTTACAGTCATAGTGCCACCTGCTGGCAACAGGAAGTGACATGTTAAACACTGTTGTGGACATATAAAAACATATAAAAAAAGTGCCAGCAAGTGCTAAACATGCTAACAACATACTAGAAACATGCTAAAACATGCTAGCAAACACTTAGCTAAGTGCTAAAGCATGCTATTGCTGCAATTAAATAGGAATTTGCTGTAACACAGGCATGGAATGTCCAATCTGCCCCAAACTTCACACGTTTGATAAGAGTCATGGCCTGAACACATCTACATGAGAATATTCAGTTATAGTAATAGCGCCACCTGCTGTCAACAGGAAGTGACATGTTTAACACTGTTGTGGTCTCCTAATAACATATATAAAAGAGCCAGCAAGTGCTAAACAGGTTAGCAACATACTAGAAACATGCTAGCAAACACTTAGCTAAGTGATAAAGCATGCTATTACTGCAATTAAATAGGAATTTGCTGTAACTCAGGCATGGAACGTCCAATCTGCCCCAAACTTCACATGTTTGATAAGAATCATGGCCTGAACGCATGCCTATGCTCAAATTCAGTTATAGTAATAGCGCCACCTACTGGCAACAGGAAGTGACATGTTTAACACGTTGATGCCGTTCTAGCAACATGTTAAAAATGCCATTGAGTTCTAAACATGCTAGAAACATATTAAAACATGCTAGCAATACTTAGCTAAGTGCTAAAGCATGCTAATTCAATGAAACAGGACTTTGTTGTTACTCAAGAAGGCAATGTACAATCTACCCCAAACGTCACACGTTTGATAAGAGTTATCTCTTGAACACATGTCCATGCTCATATTTAGTTATAGTCATAGCGCCACCTGCTGGCAACAGGAAGTGACGTTTAACACTGTTCTTGACTCCTAATAACATATAAAAAAATGCCAGTAGGTGCTAAACATCCTACCAACATACTAGAGACATGCTAAAACATAATAGCAAACACTTAGCTAAGTGCTAAAGAATGATATTACTGCAATTAAATATGAATTTGCTGTAACTCAGGCATGGAATGTCCAATCTGCCCCAAACTTCACACTTTTGATAAGCGTTCTGTCCTGAACACATGACCATGCTTATATTCAGTTACAGTCATAGCGCCACCTGCTGGCAACAGGAAGTGACATGTTTAACACTGTTGTGGACTCCTAATAACATATAAAAAAGTGCCAGCAAGTGTTAAACATGCTAACAACATACTAGAAACATGCTAAAACATGCTAGCAAACTCTTAGCCAAGTGCTAAAGCATGCTATTATTGCAATTAAATAGGAATTTGCTGTAACTCAGGCATGGAATGTCCAATCTGCCCCAAACTTCACACTTTTGATAAGAGTCATGGCCTGAACACATCTACATGAGAATGTTCAGTTATAGTAATAGCGCCACCAACTGGCAACAGGAAGTGACATGTTTAACACGTTGATGCCGTTCTAGCAACATGTTAAAACATGCTAACAATGCTTAGCTAAGTTCTAAAGAATGCTAATTCAATGAAACATGACTTTGTTGTTACTCAAGAAGGCAATGTCCAATTTGCACCAAACTTCACATGTTTGATAAGAGTTCTGTCCTGAACACACATCCATGCTCATATTCAGTTATAGTCATAACGCCACCTACTGGCAACAGAAACTGACATGGTTAACACAGTAATGCAGTACTAACCACATAATTATTGTGTACTAAGCATGCTAGAAACAGACTGAACATGCTAGCAACACTTAGCTGAGTCATGAAGCATGCTATTATCACCATTATACAAAACATTTTGTAACTGACTTTGACATACTCTTACTATATATACCTCCTTAAATGTACATTTCCCAACCATGCTCTGCCTTCCTAAAGCCACCGAGTGTTGATGGCACGGGTGCGAGGGCCCTTTCATCGCTGCTTGCAGCTTTAATTATTATTATTCTTCTTCTTCTTCTCCGCATTTAATTGCATTTTTGAGGGCCTAAACATGCTCGAAAACTCACGAAACTTTGCACACGCGTCAGAACTGGCGAAAATTTACATCTGATATAGGTTTCAGAATTGGACGGGGCAAAATGGCTCGATAGCGCCACCTATAAAAGTTCAACGGAGTGCGCCTCCCGCAACGTTCCACGTACGTGCACGAAATTCGGTACATACATGTAATGACCTAATACCTACAAAAAAGTCTCTTGGAGCATAGCCCTAAACACAACAGGAAGTCAGCCATTTTGGACTTCCTCTCAGATTTTTGTGCAGTTTTTGCCATTTTCAGGCCTCGTACTTTAACGAACTCCTCCTACAGTTTTAATCTGATCATCTTCAAATTTGGTGAGTGTAATCTTAAGGCCTTTGCGACGTTAAATTGCGAAGATCTTGAGTTTTCGTCAAAGGGCGGGTCCTCGGCGGCCTGACAAATTTCGATGTTTCGCCATGAAACAGGAAGTTGCTGTAACTCAGGCATGGAATGTCCAATCTGCCCCAAACTTCACACTTTTGATAAGCGTTCTGTCCTGAACACATGACCATGCTCATATTCAGTTACAGTCATAGCGCCACCTGCTGGCAACAGGAAGTGACATGTTTAACACTGATATGGACTCCTAATAACATATAAAAAAGTGCCAGCAAGTGCTAAACATGCTAACAACATAATAGAAGCATGCTAAAACATGCTAGCAAACTCTTAGCTAAGTGCTAAAGCATGCTATTATTGCAATTAAATAGGAATTTGCTGTAACTCAGGCATGGAATGTCCAATCTGCCCCAAACTTCACACTTTTGATAAGCGTTCTGTCCTGAACACATCTACATGAGAAAATTCAGTTATAGTAATAGCGCCACCTACTGGTAACAGGAAGTGACATGTTTAACACTCTTGTGGTCTCCTAATAACATATAAAAAAGAGCCAACAAGTGCTAAACAGGTTAGCAACATACTAGAAACATGCTAGCAAACACTTAGCTAAGTGCTAAAGCATGCTATTACTGCAATTAAATAGGAATTTGCTGTAACTCAGGCATGTAATGTCCAATCTGCCCCAAACTTCACACATTTGATAAGAATCATGGCCTGAACACATGTCTATGCTCAAATTCAGTTATAGTAATAGCACCACCTACTGGCAACAGGAAGTGACATGTTTAACACTTTGATGCCGTTCTAGCAACATGTTAAAAATGCCATTGAGTTCTATACATGCTAGAAACATGTTAAAACATGCTAGCAGTACTTAGCTAAGTGCTAAACCATGCTAATTCAATGAAACAGGACTTTGTTGTTACTCAAGAAGGCAATGTACAATCTACCCCAAACTTCACACGTTTGATAAGAGTTATCTCTTGAACACATGTCCATGCTCATATTTAGTTATAGTCATAGCGCCACCTGCTGGCAACAGGAAGTGACGTTTAACACTGTTCTTGACTCCTAATAACATATAAAAAAATGCAAGTAGGTGCTAAACATCCTACCAACATACTAGAGACTTGCTAAAACATACTAGCAAACACTTAGCTAAGTGCTAAAGAATGATATTACTGCAATTAAATATGAATTTGCTGTAACTCAGGCAAGGAATGTCCAATCTGCCCCAAACTTCACACTTTTGATAAGCGTTCTGTCCTGAACACATGATCATGCTTACAGTCATAGCGCCACCTGCTGGCAGCAGGAAGTGACATGTTTAACACTGTTATGGACTCCTAATAACATATAAAAAAGTGCCAGCAAGTGCTAAACATGCTAACAACATACTAGAAACATGCTAAAACATGCTAGCAAACTCTTAGCTAAGTGCTAAAGCATGCTATTATTGCAATTAAATAGGAATTTGCTGTAATTCAGGCATGGAATGTCCAATCTGCCCCAAACTTCACACATTTGATAAGAATCATGGCCTGAACACATGTCTATGCTCAAATTCAGTTATAGTAATAGCGCCACCTACTGGCAACAGGAAGTGACATGTTTAACACTTTTATGCCGTTCTAGCAACATGTTAAAAATGCCATTGAGTTCTAAACATGCTAGAAACATGTTAAAACATGGTAACAATGCTTAGCTAAGTGCTAAAGAATGTTAATTCAATGAAACATGACTTTGTTGTTACTCAAGAAGGCAATGTCCAATTTGCACCAAACTTCACACGTTTGATAAGAGTTCTGTCCTGAACACACATCCATGCTCATATTCAGTTATAGCCATAACGCCACCTACTGGCAACAGAAACTGACATGGTTAACACCGTAATGCAGTACTAACCACATAATTATTGTGTACTAAGCATGCTAGAAACAGACTAAACATGATAGCAACACTTAGCTGAGTCATGAAGCATGCTATTATCACCATTATACAAAACATTTTGTAACTGACTTTGACATACTCTTACTATATATACCTCCTTAAATGTACATTTCCCAACCATGCTCTGTCTTCCTAAAGCCACCGAGTGTTGATGGCACGGGTGCGAGGGCCCTTTCATCGCTGCTTGCAGCTTTAATTATTTAATTATTTTTGACAAAACATACTATATTTAACATATGAGCAAAAATTGGCAAACAAAAGCTTATTTGAGGTGGCAGATATTTTACAGTAAAAATGTATAATCTATCCAAAACTAATCAATGAAATGTTGTCTTTCATATGTCTGTAACATAGTAACTTTCGTTTTTATTATAAGAAATATAAATGTTAATTTGCAGTTTAATACGTTGCTTATACAAATACATTTTATTTCAACATATTTCACTCGATTTTTACTCAGTAACCTATAGCAATACAGTTTGCTAAAAGCGAAACATTCACAGACAGAAACGATTCAAATTTAAACCGTCTTTTGCCAGTTGTGGTAAACAGCGCGCATCTCTGCCGTTCATTCATTCATTCATTCATGCACAGATATGCGCCGCACTTGAGAATGAAAAAAAAACGTACTACATTATTCCATAGCCTCGGATCTGTTGCTCCTCGTACTGCTGAGATAAATTTTCCATTATAGTATTATTCCTCACAGCGCTGCGAGACTGTGTAAACAAGTACAATGATCTGATGTGTTTTCTCGAGCTGATATCTTCATCCTTCTGTAAAATCAGTCATTGTACATGCTGGGGCAAATGATGTAATGGATAGGCAGTCAGCAAAACTGTACCAAGATTTTGAGAACCTCTGTTTTAAAGCTGACTCCCTAGGTAAACAACTCATGATATCAGGTCCCATTCCATTGCCCTCTAGGGGATGTGAGTTTTTTAGCCGTCTTTTTGGATTGCACATATGGTTAAAAAAAAATTGTATTGCTGCTGGTTTTAATTTCATTGGAAATTTTGATTATTTTTGGACTAGACATGATCTGTTTGTAAGAAATGGCCTTCATCCAAATAGAGAAGGAGTCAAACAATTGACTTTTATCCTTTTAAATTACATGGCCTTTGGTATACATTGACAGTCTTTCCAGCTAGACACTCTCCCTGTGCTCTCAGATACTTTGCAATCTATAAGTTATGAATGTCCTGCTGGAAACGAAAACAAAAATGAAAATCTTTTCTGTCTCTGTCCATCCACTCAGTTTGTGCCATCTAATGCTAGTGTCCCAAATTGGCCTATCCCAGTAATAATAAGTGATAGGAGAAATCGATTATATCCAGCCTATGGGGTAAATCTGGCAAATCTTCACAGAGTAACTAAACAAACTCAGGTTTCTAAAGCAAATCATATCACCATAGTGAAATTTGCTCTTTTACATATCAGATCTTTACTTAATAAGTCCTTTTTAATTAATGATCTCATTTGTGCATATAACCTTGATTTCTTATTTCTAACCGAAACTTGGTTACCCCCAATTTCCACCAGATGCGTAACGGCTGCGTAACGGCTCCGCTGCGTGACAGCTCCGTGTTCCGTCGTCCGTCAATACCCACCAGGTCCAGATTTGTGGCGGAACGGCTGCGTCCATGACTGACAGCTGAAGTCACGAGGACCCACGAGATCTCGCTAATTCACGTATGATCGCGCGATATATAGTTTCTATAAACAGAACGTTATGAGGAATGGCATATTATGACGTTTTCAAGGTGTAGTGTGGGGAAATATGATCCGCCATGATCACGGTGTATTTTATTTAGAAAATTAACCGGATCTTTTATTTTGTTTTGTTTTGTTCTGTTTTTTTGCTCGACTTCCTGTCCTGCGCATTCTGCCCTGTAGTGCTGCGTAGCTCTCCGGCATCCGGCAAAAATAGAAGCTCTGCGTATCTGCTCCGGAGGGCTGCGGATCGCCGGAGTCGGAACGCAGCTGTACCGCATTCAGTGGAAATACACTCATTGACTTTAATGGAAACCTATTGACTCCGCCGCCGTGCCGGAGCCGTAACGCAGCCGGTGGAAATTGGGGGTTAGACTTAGCGAATAATGTGTCTACCCTTATTGAATCAGCCCCCCCCCCCTAATTATAATTTTCTAAGTGCCATTCGTTCTAACAAAAAAGGAGGTGGAATAGCCACAATTTTTAATTCATCTTTTGAATGCAAACATTTATCTTTTTGCGAGTTTGTCTCTTTTGAGTATTTAAGTAGAATTATTAAGGGTTCTCCTCAAATTCTGTTACTGATCATCTACAGACCACCAAAGCATTCCCCTAGAGTTTTTCTTGATGAACTAGGTGAACTGTTTTCTTTTATTTGTTTAGAGTTTGACTGTGTTTTGATATCTGGGGATTTCAATTTGCACGTTGACAATCCAGATAGCAACTATGTCAGTGAACTACTTCCACTGCTTAACACATTTAACCTAACTCAAAAATTCAATTTCTTACCATAGTTATGCTGATGATACACAAATGTATTTACCTCCAATGCCTAATGACTATACCCCCATTGAAACTCTCTGTCAGTGCATTGAATAAATAGACATTTGGATGTCACAGAACTTTCTCCAGCTTAATAAAAATAAAAATAAGGTTATCGTTTTTGGAAGAAATGAGGAAAGATGTAAAATCTCTACCCTGCTAGAAACAAAGGGTTTAGTAGCAAAGGAAGTGGTAAGAAGCCTTGGTGTCCTAATAGATAATAATCTAAATTTTAATAATCACATAAAAACAATCACAAAATCAGCATATTTTCATTAAAAGATTCATGTCTAAGGAGGATCTTGAAAAGATCATACATGCTTTTATTTCTAGTAGGATTGATTATTGTAAAGTGCTTTTAACAGGACTGCCTAAAAAGAATTACTCCAATCTTAAAGTCCTTACACTGGCTACCAATTAGATATAGGATTAATTTTAAGGCACTCTTATTAGTTTTTAAGTCAATAAAGGGGATGGGACCTAAATATCTTTGTGATATGTTTCAACAGTATACTCAACTAAGACCCCTTAGATCACAACATAAACAGCTTCTACTAAAACCTATTGTCAAAAGGGGAATCTGCTTTTAACTATTTTGGCGTTCATCTCTGGAACCAGCTTCCAGAAAACATTAAAAACGCTCCAACTATCACAATTTTTAAAACTAGATTAAAGACCAAGCTTTTTTCAGATGCTTTTTACAGTTAATGTGTGAATAAATAAATAAATGTATTTATCTGTTGGTGTCTTATATATTGTAAAATTGTATGTAGTTTTATATTGTTATTTAAATTTTTACATTTTTGTGTGAAGCGCATTGCATTGCTGCTGTGTATGAAATGCGCTATATAAATTTGCCTTGCCTTGCCTTTACATTTTTTGATGCGGGTGTGTAAATGCGTTTTGCACCATATTCACTGCAGCAACTGTAGCAAAAATGTGAGCGTACAAGTTTCTTATTTAGTGATTTGTAGAATAAGATTGGTCCGCCTGCAGTGAAGAATTTGAGAAGGTGTAACTGTTGTGTTGTGTTTGTGGAAGAGGAAAAAAAAGTCTACAAGTTTGCAACTCTTAAAACATTTCTCTCTGTGACTTCAACTTCACTGATACACATGTGTGACTATTCTCTACAACTACAGATTTCACTGTCACAGGCGCTCAGTTGATTTACACCAAAAATACCTTCATACTATGGTCATAGCAGTGTGAGGACGGACGACAGCGCCAGCCTAACAGTCTGGTGCCGGAAGTGGGTGCGGCAAGGCATTGCGCTACTTCAGTTTTTTGGAACATTTTAAAGTTTAAAACAACGTTATTATAAAGACTTTGTTTTAAACGATTTAATTGAAAAGATTTAATTAAAATTGATTAACAATATTATAAATTGAACAAAGCTTAAAACAAAAAAATAAATAATAAAATGAAAACAAAGCTTGAGAGTTTGAAATTTTTATTTAATTGAAAATAATTTTAAATAGTCAACCAACATAGACCATACACAATAATATGATGGACTGAAAACACACAAACAATTTTTTTCCTCTGAAATATAAAAATAAATCACACACTAGCTGTTTTCTAATTAAATAAAAATACAAAATACTCCTGTAAAAATCATCTTGTCTGCTTCTATAAATGGTGTAAGCTACGTGGTAAATTCAACCGGAGAACTTATTTTGTATTTAAGTTCCATTTCTTAAATGTCTTTTTAAAAGTATGGAGAAATTTTATGAGATTCAATGTTATGTCATTTTTGTTCTTTATTAGAAGTTATCCATTACTCCAGTCTAACAGATTAAAGATATATGTTTGTATATATATATATATATATATATATATATATGTATATATATATATATATATATATATATATATATATATATATATATATATATATATATGATGAAAACACTGAAAAAAGTGAAACATCAGTGTAATTCATTCAAAATATATATTTACATTGGTCCAATGTAAAATTGTGTTTTTCAGTTTATACCTTGTTTTCACTTTGCCTCAAAGTAAGTGTTACGCCCTCTATCACTGAAAAAAATTATACTTTGGATTAACTTAAAAAAAAAAATGTAATTTGTTACAGCTATTTTTCTTAGATTTTCTCCAATTGTATTTATGATTTAGTTAAAACCATAAATTTTGATTTAATGTCAAACCAAAATTTATTTTTTTTACTCAAGATTGTTAAAGTTAATGAGATAATTAAGTGATTAATTTAGTGATGATTGAGCATTATTGAAGACACCTGATGTTAACAAGCAGAATCACTGAAGGAGAAAATCACAAATTGTAAGTTACCATTATGGTGATAAGGCTAAAAAACACGCAAATCACGCAATTTGGCCAAAATTCTTCATACTGTGCTAGTAAATATATTTACATTTTATTTATTTGCATTTTTAAATTTATTAACATTCTACTTTTTTTTTTCCAGCTGTTACTGACATCATCAGCACCGATACAACAGCCACACCACAGACGACCTCAGCTGGTAATGTGTGTGTGTGTGTGTGTGTGTGTGTGTGTGTGTGTGTGTGTAAAAGAGTGTGTGAAATGTGAATTTGCAGATCATTGCAGAACATTAAATTAATGTCTGCACACAAGCTACTGTATTAAGTAAAATGGAGATATATTTAGATTGTATGTCCATATATAAAAATAATAATAATTATTCCACAGGCAACGTTTCTTCATTCCCACATTTTTGGTCGCATCCATCATTTGATTTTTTATTTTATTTTATTTTATTTTATTCTGACTGCTGCTAATCTATTAATCTTGTTTAGCACAGTGATTTATTACTGATAGTTTTATAGCATGAGTTCTGCTCCTAATGGAGAAACAACTTAACAGTTTAAAGTGAGACACTGACTTTCACTCGATCTGGACTAAGATCAAAATGAATAAAATACAACATAAATGGATAGGACTTTTCTAAAGTTCTGTCTGACTCAGATGTATTTTATTATTGTCTTCATGCTGATTTCTGTCATTGCAGATATAAATATAACGCTGGAGGAAGGATGCACCGTAAGTTGAGTTTCTGAAATTGAAGTGTTATATTTTAACAATATAAGTGCATGGTCTAAAAGGGTCGTCTCTATTCTCTTAATGAGTAATGGGTGTGTTTTGGGCGTAACGTGCAACAACCCAATCAGAGTCTCATCTACCATTTCCTTTTAAAGTCAGTTGCGCTCGCGTCATGGCGGATTCGCTATTTACATGACGCAATTTGGAGGCGTAAAGACCGAATGCTTCTCCAGAGAGGAAACGGATCTGCTCATGTGCGAGGTTAAATCGCAAGAACACCATCTACGGGACAAGCCGGATTCCACGTTATCTTTACGTACACAATATTAATCCTTTTACATTGTCATTCTTTTGTTTTTTAATATTTGGCTAGTTTGTTGAATGCTGCGCATCCCTGTGTGTGTAATAAGCAGAGTGTACGTGTGTTGTGGACGTGCCTATAGGCTCATATTAGTAACGTGCTCTTTAAATAACAAAAAATAAATAAATACTGTGCTATTGACTTTAGGCCAGGTTTCAGTTGGTCGCGTCTATTTCAGTTCCTCGAAATAGAAACGCATCATCAATGCGCCAGAACACACCTCGTTTTCAGACCAGAAGCCCATGGCCGCACAAATGGGCACAAATGCATTTGCTATCTAAACAACGTGGCGCAGGACGTGAAAATGAAAACTGCGTTACAGCAGCCAGACAAAATGTAATTTTTAAAAGTCACAAGCCAAAAAAAAGCAAACACTGATCACCATGTGACACCACTGTGATGTCACTGTGATAGTGTAGAGAAACAGGAAGTAGAATCTCCCCCCAGTGACCGATATATGAACCGCCTCAACATTTTGAATTCACAATGAGCTCATATATTACTGACACTGTGAGCATCACCGTATGAGAATGGTGTGATGTCACTGTGATCATGCGTTGACTGGGTTATTATTGGGTTTCATCTGAGCTTTGAGGAGCAAGTATTTTTATGCACAAAAAAGAGCCACGGGCTTCCATTTTTATTACTGATGTTTTGAGCCAGTTTTTCAGGAAGTGGCGATTTTGTTCTCTTGAACACATGGAATGGAAATGGTGATATTTTATGCAATATTAATTTTTCTTGCTCAATTCGTAACTGGAAATGGTTAATTAGTTCAAAGTGTAGTGCAATAAAATGTGAATTGTAGATATCTGTTATGTAAAATATGAATGTGCTGTTCTACTTATTGTTGCTAGATTTGTGTTGTGTGTCTGTACTAACATCACTGAACCTTCACAGTGACACTTCAGTGCAGTAACAATACATGTTTGGCTCTCTGTTAATATTGAAAAACATGATCAAAATTAACAGCCTACCGCTTTCACAATTGTGATTTCAGGACTGTTTCCAAAATCTTCTTGAGAAGATCGAGAACATCACATCTCAAGTGCTCTCTAAGACTGTAAGTCTTCAAGAGAAAAATAATCAAATAATCAAACATTTGTCAGTTATATACTGTAGATAATATATGATTGACAAAACAGTGCTGTCTTATTTGCTCTGTTGACATTTACTGTGACACTGTTTGTCTGATCAATAAATTAGACTGTGACCAACATTTTGACTATGGCCTTCAACGCTTCAGGGAAGATTTTAGAGTCATCTTCATCATCATCATCATCATCATCATCATCATCAGTCAGCCCAGCTGAACTAGCCTCCTTTGGAAACCGTATCTTAAAAACCAGTGAGAAACTCATCTCTACATTGGTGAAGCCGACGGACACGAGTGACAGTGTCAGTTTTGCTCTTGCTGTTGTAGGTGAGTGGAGAAAATGTTATTATTGATGATGAAACTGAGATTAAATATGATATCAGGGAGTTTATATAGTCTAGAGAGCAGCGGTGGATCACGGGTGTCAGACGGTGAGGATGATAAATGCAGCTACAGTAACTATATAATTGTGAAGAATTACAAATCTTTTAGACAGTGTTTTCTGCTCTTTTTGTGTCTTTTGTTGTTGATGTCAAAGGTCAGTATTTTGGTTCAAAGTCATTCATCATTTGGTAGAAGCTCATCACAGCAGACAGATTCCAGATGGACAGGTCGTGTCCTGATAAACACTCATCCTGAAAAAACATGAAAAATGTTTGATTTTAAGGACATTTCGGACATTTGGATTTGGAAGCTAAACCAGTTGGGAACTGAAGCACTTGTACAGTACTTGACTATACAGTGTACTGTAAGATCTAACATTTGACCTCAAGATGACCTTACAGTTAATAGTGATTAATTTAATCTGTTAACTGAATAAATGTAAATATAAGTAAACCTGAAGGGTTCATCAGAAATGAAAACCCAACAATAGTGAATATTCATTTTATTTGTTTACCTTTTGTGCAAATTCAATGGAATTGGACTTTCATAAAAATAATAATAATTGTAAATAAATGAATATATCACATAACAGCTTGTTTGTTTTTAATCAGAGGTTGAAGTCTTCATGGTTGGACCCAGTGTCACCTTAGATAAAATCCCTCGACTTGACACAGCACATTCTTCTGTGGACATTGATCTCATTGGGATCGCCAAGAACAACAATGAAACAAGTATGTGAGATCTTTCTGTAGGTTTGAAACATATTAGAAAGAGTTATTATACCATTCCCACATAGCAACATTGTGTCGGCCCAAATCCGGCCCACATCTGGCACACATGGAAAGATGATCTGGCCCACATGCAGCATGGAATGACGGCCCTTGGGCAACTCACTCCTATTTGCCAGATCTGGGCCACAAGCAGGCCATAGCAATGCCACATGTCAGCCAAGAGCAAAGAAATAAACCAGAACTGGACCTTATCTGAGCCACAACATCTGTGTGTATTAAATATGGAGTCATCTCAGCCTTAATAAGTCTGTTAACAAGCAGAATCACTGAAGGAAAGAAGAGAACAGAAAAAGAGACGAGCAGAAACACAAAAACTACAACTGACTTCAGCCACAGCCTCAGATGAAATCAACTGAAGAGAAAAGAAGACATTAAATCTGTGAAGATCTCAGCAGAGGAGGATTAAACAACTCCACAAACAGCATTACCAGCTTCACTTATTACTAACCAGACTGACTTTATTTCTGTCAGACGTCTACAGAAGTTTTTATTGAGAATTACCAGAGGTTTAACTCTAATGTGTTTAATTTGAAATCACCATAAAAATGATTAGTGTTTCCATTAGTTGGGCTCTTAACTCTTAATATATCTTTTGTCTTTTTTGGCTGCTGTGACAGTGTGTTTGTCAAACACATTTACAGCAGCAATGAAAGCTAAAGTGAAATGAGATCAGGTGATGATGGTGTAACAAATACGACTCTGGGTAAATGTGAATTAGCTCAAGGATATAGGGAATTTTGGAAATATTAATAATTATAACTCATGGTCATAATAATTCAGAAATCGCATGTACATTTATTTTATCAATTGTGTCGAGATTACCTTGTTCTGTAACTGGTTTGGTCATCAGTCATTCGTCCAGCGAATAAATGTGAGATTATCACAGTTAAGAAGGGTTATCCCTTTACAAACTCCAAGAAAGTTTTATCTTCTGGCCACGAACATCAAACTTTCTGAGTTTATGAATTAAGAACTACTCAATGTAGTCTACAATATCGAGCTTTGTAGCTTAGATCTTTTAGTTTCATTGACTTATAAGGTGGGTTTTCAAACACAGAGACAGTGAAAAGTATTAATGAATTTTAATAAATGTAAGACTAGAGATTATATGGGCTACGAATATAAACGTACGTAAAAATGCAAACAATAAACACAAACAAACATTTAACCAAACAATAACATACGTGATCAGAATAAAATGAAATGAAAGAAAGAAAGAAAGAAATAGAGAGAAGGGAAAAGCTAGTAATTATTACATACAGAAACCTAAGTTCACGAGACACCTGGAACAGCTTTTATCAGATAAATATACTTGCGAGTTTGTCTTCTGTTCGGGTGATGCTGAGAGGCAGGAAAGCGCGGACGGTGTCCTGTTTCTGCTGCGTCTTCCGGTGTCGCGGGAAGTTTAAAAAGGCTCACTGAATGTAACGTTACCGAGAAAGTTCAGATTCATCTCCCGGGCAGGGAGAGGTTGCAAATCTTGGTTGCAAAGGACGCAGCTACGACTCGAACATGTGTTCGTTCGATAGAGAAGGCCAGGGCCTCCTTCAGATGTTCCTTGGAGAAGCGCTGCGCCAGGGAGAAGAGGAAGGTCAGAGCGAGAGGAGGAGAGCAGAGAGAGAGGAAACTGAAGGTTTGGACTTTAACAGTGTCCCATGTGCCGTCACCTTCTTCGTGGAGGACCAATCATCTGTCGAGATTTTTCTAGCGGGAAGAGCCCTTTGTTCGTCTGGAACGGTCTCCTGGCTCGAGTTACAGTGACGATTGACTTAAGCCTTTCAGTTCCAGAAATATGAATTGTGTAAACAATGTATATTATTGCATTCTGCTATTGGAATTCGACTCTGTTAGATTGAGAGAATTACAGAGATATCAAACGCATCACATGAAGGTTGTAAAAATGCGAAGTTAAAGGAGATATGCAGAATTACACACATTTAAAGTTTTGATTACCACATGACAAAATCGTAGACACCCCAATATGACATGGTCATAACCAGGGGCGTCACTAGGCCCTTTTTAGGGGGGCTTCAGCCCCCCTAAACTTCTGCCCAGCCCCCCAGCCCCCCTTCTGCGGATTTCCACAGAATGCGATATTCACAATATTGAATCAAAATCGGAATCAAATCACAAGAATGGAATTGAAATCTTGAAATTTTTGTCAAGCAATAATAAAAACTGTAAAAATGTTAAAATTCTATTTAGTTACCAAATGTTATGACAATCACAATTACACTTATTGTGATGCAATATTTGTTTTTACATACCCCCCATATGACAAGGTCGGTGAGGATGGGAAAAATCTGACGCATAGCTTCAGTGTTAAAACTGATAAAATAATTTTCTGTGGACTGTGGTTCTATATGTGCTAGTAATCATTTTGAAAAATACTATCTCGCAGCAACATGGAAAAAAAGAACTATGAACTAGTTCATTTTTGGAACTGTGAACTTAGTTCAAAATTTTGAGTATATGAACTATGAACTGAACTAACTCATTTTAAAATTTGTGAACTGAACTTTGAACTAGTTCATGTAGAAAGTGAACTTTCCCAACACTGGATAAATTATGCAGCTGGATTGGTAATTATTTTGTTTAATTCTAAATATTTGCTTTTATTTTTTGCTGTTGTTTTGTTGTGACATTTTGTAGCTTTTCAGTGATGTTCTGAACTTATCTGTTTATCTAAAAAAAATGGATTATCACCATTTTTGAGATTATTGTGCTGACTGTTGATATGTGTGTGTCACTTAAGATTAAGATTTCATACTCATGTCTGTTAAAGTCTTCTAACTGACTGTTATAATGTTGCTGGATCTCAGTAACACAGGGTTTGTCATGTGAATATATTAAGGGTACAACACAATTGTTAGATTCAAAAGACATCAGTGAATCAGTCTATTTCATGATGCTTATAAAACCATCAACAGGTAACCATCATCACCTGATTAGTGATGGCCGGTTCGTGAACGAATCGTTCTTTTGAACCGGTTCTTTTTAGTGAACTGGTCGAACCAGTACACTAAATCGGACTGAATCGTTCGAAACAGTTCGCGTCTTGCGTCAGCGCTGATCCACAAGTTAAATTACTCACTTTCGGACATGCCTGAGTCCTGACAGTCCCTTCGACTCAAAATAAACCAAAATCCCGGAGTAGGCATATTACTCCAGTAAATCCAACAGTTCACTGAACTTAGACATGTTGTGCTGAGAGAAGTGATGAGCACGAGCAGTTGATACTGAGCATGCGCGCACTACCGAACGTACAGGTACAGCGGTTCTCGGATCACCAGTACAGAACCGAGAACTGTTTCTTTCGGACGCGTTCGATACAGAGAACCGATGAGCTGATGAGCTGAGCATGCGTGCGATTTTTTCAGAGGGACGAAATGCATGTTTCTTAAGTATTTTATTGAACATCAATAAGTGTAACAAAATAAAACATGTTAGAAACATGTTTATGACATCTACTGCCTTTTCACTGTATTATTTTAAAGATTGGAAACAATGAATGAAACTAAAATAAAACGAAACATTTATTATTATACTAAAACATTATTTTCAGGAACAGATAATTTAATTTCTAAGTAAGGTGATATACATTTTTGATGTAAACTCTTGCCAAGGTTTTAAAGGGTGCAAATTAAATGTTTATAATGTGTTAATCAAAACATAACGTATTAAACATACTGGAGACATGCATCAAGTTTTTAGTTTTGTGACTGAATTAGCCTAGTAAGGTTTCAGTAGTTCTCAGCTCACACACAGGCATACGGTTCTCGAGTCAAGAACTGGTTGTTGCAGCAGTTCTCGGATCACCAGTACAGAACCGAGAACTGTATCTTTCGCAGAGCCGGACAGTAACGGAGTACATTTACTTGAGTACAGTACTTAAGTACAATTTTGAGGGATCTGTACTTTACTCGAGTATCATTTTTGGGGAGTACTCATGACTTTACTCAAGTACATTTGAGAGGCAAATATTGTACTCTTTACTCCGCTACATTTCTATCCATAACCGTGAGTACCCGTTACTTCTTATAAAAAAATAATAAATAAAAAAAAAAGGAAAAAAGAACAAAGCGAGCGACAGTGCGCGAGAGAGACCGAGTGTGTCTGCGCGCGCGACCGGCTCTCTCTCTCTCTGCTCGTTCTTGCAGTTAAACATGCGCCCTGTCACAAGCGGCAGTTCATCTACTTTACTCACCGATCAAATAAGACTTTGGCGGGACAAAAATTCACTTTGGCGGGCGCTAAAACAAGTTAAATGCAGGAAAATTCATGCGTGAATTTAACTGAGTAGTACATGACCATGCACTCGCACAAATGCGTCCACATACAATTTGAACTCGCACATTCTCAATAAAATGGTCGCATATTTGGTCGCAGTCTGGAACCCTGTGATTTGATTGATGAAAAAAAGAGAAACTCACATGTACACACAATTGTTAGCTGAATTTTCTTTTCTGATATTACACATTAATGTAAGCTGAGCATTTGCGTTGATGTTCTTGAGTATTGCGGTGTGTTTAACACAGTCGGGTTCAAATGTGGGTGCAAAAAATCCATTAAAACTCTAGCAGAGGTTTGTCAGAGTGTTGCCATTGTGTTATTGCCTTGTGGGCAAGTGAGAAATGTTAAATAAAGCAGCATGGTAAAAAGATGAAAATGACTTGACTTTACTTTCAATTTCTTTACATTCTCCAAGGTATTAACTAGGGGTGGAACGGTACATGTATTCGTATTGAACCGAATCGGTACGGGCGTCACGGTTCGGTACATGAATTTACACGGAGAATACGGTATAAAAATAAATAAAACTCGCGTTCAAATTAATTAATGTAATGCGGAACTACTGTTAGATACGCGGGTTCTTTAGGGACACCTAATCTGTAGCCCCGCCTTAAGCTAGGTTTGTTTATACCTTCTTATACTGTCTATGGTTTATACTTTCGCCTGCCTCCGCAGCGCGCGCCTCCCCAAATGGACGAGGCATTTATACTTCGCGCTCGCCGGTGTATATTCTTTGAAACGACAGGGTGCGACTCGGTGTAATTGTCCTCTAAACCATCAGGAATCAGCGGTGAGAAGTAAGGTAGGCTACACTCGTGAATGTTTATTTTAGTAAAACAACACTTTTGTACACCAAAACCACACAGCAAAATAATCGTGTAAAGCAGTAAACCAGATTATTCCTTGTGACATTAGAAAAAAAAATGTATATGAGAACGTAACCTACAACTAAATTAACGTTATCTTACATCATTTCTAAACATTTTTATTTAGTTTTGTGAACCTTTTTATAAAACATGGCCATTTATTTTTATTTAAAGGGCTGATGTCTGCTATTGTAGGCTCATTTTGTTAATGTAAGCAACTAATTTAGACGCAAGAACTGGGTGCCGTGCTGTGAGATGTACATGCTCGGCCAGATTCGGCTCGAAGTCGTGCGTCTTCGGATGCGGAGCCGTGCGCTAAAAGCCGTGCACTGCACACCGCCAAGCGAAATGTGGCCTTGCACACCCAACGCGCATGACCGGCCACACCACAATGACGACATTTTTGCCGCGCGCACCCTCGCGCTCGTGCGTCCACACATAAATAAGAGATGCTTTATTTTCAGTTTTATAGCTGATTGTCTTATTTTGTTTACATCTTACTTTACACACTACAGGGCAGGCTGTTGCAGCTAGCTCAGGGGAGAGACTGTATGACACTAGGTGGTACAGCCTGAGACATGCACAATAAAAAAAAATTGCCCTCTGCATTTTTGTTTTGCTTTTCCCTCCATTGTACCGAACCGTGATGTCTGAACTGAGGTATGAACCGAACCGTGACTTCTGTGTACCGTTCCACCCCTAGTATTAACATTAACATTTTTCATAACTCCATGTAGGACGTTTCTGTACATAAATGTAAGCACTATGGCAGTAGTAATGCAATATTTAGAAAATGTACTCTTGTACTCTTGGTACTCAAGTACTTTTAAAAACAAGTACTTCAGTACTTTTACTTAAGTAGACATCTGACTGTAGTACTTTTACTTGTACTTGAGTAAAATTTAGCAAGGGGTATCTGTACTTTTACTCAAGTAATGAAGCTGTGTACTCTGTCCGCCTCTGATCTTTCGGACACGTTCGATACGGAGAACCGATGAGCTGGAGAGACTGCGCATGCGTGATCGCACCGTCTCTGAACCGAACTTTCTTTTGGCCAAGTTCAACTGATGCTGTGTTTATACTGTCTATGTGCTGTGCTGATACATGAGCACGGGTGAACCAAGGACTTGAATGAGGGGCCGAATTCGGCGAAATGTAAGTTTATTTAATTACAAATAAAATAAAAATGATGAAGACCAGTTTATTCACTTTAAGACATGTAAAACATCCGCGTTTGCGCATCGCCTTAGGCCTACTACCGGGTTAATTTTCAAAACGTAAATGTAAGAAACCTATCCAAGATGATTATGACGATGAGTACTATTAAGTTATGATTACAGATGCCTTTATTTGAATGTATATTTATACGCCGGGATGATAGAATTGACGTCATTACGTGATGACGTAAAAGAACTGGTGAACCGGTTTTTTGAACCGGTTCATTGAAACGAACTGTCCGAAAGAACCGGTTCGCGGAAAAGAACCGGACTTCCCATCACTACACCTGATCTCATTTCACTTCAGCTTTCTTTGCTGCTGCAAATGTGTTTGACTAACACACTGTCAGAACAGCCAAAAAAGACAAAAGTTATACTAAGAGTTAAGAGACCCACAAACGGAAACACTAATCACTGTAATGGTGACTTCAAATGAAACACATTAGAGTTAAACCTCTGTTAATTCTCAATAAAAACTTATGTATACATCTGACCGAAATAAAGTCAGTCTGGTTAGTAATAAGTGGAGCTGGTAATGCTGTTTGTGGAGTTGTTTAATCCTCCTCTGCTGAGATCTTCACAGATTTAATGTCTTCTTTTCTCTTCAGTTGATTTCATCTAAGACTATGGCTGAAGTCAGTTGTAGTTCTTGTGTTTCTGCTCGTCTCTTTTTCTGTTCTCTTCTTTTCTTCTGTGATTCTGCTTGTTAAAGGTGAACTAAGTAACTTTTTTACCTTAACTGAACAGCTTCGGAGTCATTGGAATGGTTATATTACTTATTTCGGGTTGAATGGTGGTCGTTTCGCACCCCCCTGGTGCCCGTGAGCGGAAAATCCGCACTTGCAACTTTGGGGCGGCGGGCCACTGGCATCTGGTAAATACACAGCAAAAAGTCCAGTGTTAAATTAACTCTCCTGGGAGTTTATATGGCTCCAGAGTAGGGCTGGGCGATTTAAATCGCGATATTGTTATGCGCATCTCGTCAGTAAAGCCGGTTCCTTGATTAGTAGTAAATCGCCATCACCTGCTTTCAGATGGAGCGGCATTTAGGGCTGAGGAGATAATTAAGTGATTAATTTAGTGATGATTGAGCATTATTGAAGACACCTGATGATATCAAGCAGAATCACTGAAGAAGAAAATCACAAATTGTAAGTTACCATTAAGGTGATGGGTGTTTGCTTTAGTGGGGCTCTAGACCATTATATGTTTACTTTAATATTTACTGTTGTTCGTCTGCTGTTATTGATTTATAACAGTTAACTGAACAAAGTAAAATGTTATCTTATATTGTTGGCTAAGTTTTGACATAATCATGCTGTGATCTGAAAAAGGAAACATATTGAGATAGTTTGGCTTAACTTGTTAGCAGCAGTTTTGTGATTCTTCAGCCTATGATTATCAGTACTTTACTTATAATTAAAATTTAATAACCATTGTTCTGATCAAAAAGACTTTCAGACATATTTATTTAAAACACAGACATCAATAATCAGCCTGTGAATCTCAACAATGGTGACAATAATAAAGCATGTTGCAGTGGCTGCCACCAATCACAACTCATTAATGGCTCCTATCATGCATTGCGGTATGAATAAATTATGATCTGAATTGTCTATGTAATTTACTTTTCCTCATTGAATATTCTGCTCGTCCCCATTGTTGAGATGCATAGACTAAATCTTGACATCTGTGTGTGCCTAAAAGAATGATTTCTTTTTTTAAACATCTTTTAAGAAATCCTTTAAATTACATAAAAAATTCTGGCCATTTATTCAGATTCACAGTTATGCTGTAACCAACAACATAAATCGAAGGCAGAAAGAAGGATTTTAAAGAGTTCAGTGATCAAGTTCAAATGATGATTATCATTATATAACCAACACCATCAGATCACTTTTTATTCATTGTTCAACTGGCAGTTTTAACTCAGTTACAACAGCCAAACAAAATCTAAGGTACACATAAAAGGGTCAGAGCCCAACTAAAGCAACTACCCATCACAATAATGGTAACTTACAATTTGCGATTTTCTCCTTCAGCGATTCTACTTGTTAACATCAGGTGTCTTCAATAATGCTCAATCATGACTAAATTAATCACTTAGTTATCTCATTAACTTCAACACTCTTGAGTGTGGACTCATACACTCCCAGGAGTGTTAATTTAACACTGGATGTTTCGCTGTGTACAAAGAGCCGTAGTTAACTGACAAGCTGAGCCATATCGCATTAATTATTGCTGGCGATACGTCCGCGATATTGATGTGATTTGGCTCAGCTTGTCAGTTAACTACGGCTCTTTGTAGTAAATGCCGCTTCATCTGAAAGCAGGTGATGGTGATTTACTACTAATCAAGGAACCGGCTTTACTGATGAGATGCGCATAACAATATCGCGATTTAAATCGCCCAGCCCTACTCCAGAGTCAGTGTTAAAATATGAGTGTTAAATTAACACTCAAGAGTGTTAAAGTTAATGAGCTCATTAAGTGATTAATTGAGTGATGATTGACCATTATTGAAGACACCTGATGTAAACAAGCAGAATCACTGAAGGAGAAAATCTAATTTTTTAAGACACCATTATGGTGATCAGTGTTTGCTTTAGTTGGACTCTAGACCCATAAACTGTAAACATTAGATTATTCTTTGGCAGTTGTATCTGAGTTATAACTGCCAGATGAACAAAGAGAAAAGTTGATCAGGTTTTGTTGGTTATGTTTTGACATAAACATAATTTGACCTGAATCACTGATCTCATTTAGAGTCTAATCTCTGACTTAAATGTATATAGTTGATTACAGCATCACAGTGATTCAACAGCATAATTTTTTTTTTCTAACTAAGGATTTCTTAAAAGTAAAACAAAATCTTTCTTTTAGGCACACACAGATGTCAAGAATCAGTGTATGAATCTCAACTATGGTGACAAACAGAATATTCAATTAGGAAAAGGAAATTAGTAAGACAATTCAGATCATAATTTATTCATACCGCAATGCATGATGGGAGCCATGAATGAGTTTTGATTGGTGGCACCCAGAATGCAACATGCTTTATTATTGTCACCATTGTTGAGATTCACGGGCTGAATCTTGATGTCTGTGTGTCTAAATAAAATAATTTTCTAAGTCTTTTTATCAGAACAATTATTTTGGATTATATTGATAATGATAAAAATCATTTGCTGTAGAATCACAGGCTGTTGTATATCAACAAGGTAAATCTGACTCTCTAAATGAGAGTTGATATTCAGGGCAAATTATGATTATCAAATCATAACCAACACCACCTGATCACCTTTTCTCTTTGTTTATCTGAGAATTATAACTCAAATACAACAGCCAAACAAAATTTAAAGTTAAAGCTTTATGGGTCAAGAGCCCAACTAAAACAAACACTCATCACCATAACGGTGTCTTAAAAAATTAGATTTTCTCCTTCAGTGATTCTGCTTGTTAACATCAGGTGTCTTCAATAATGGTCAATTATCACTCAACGAATCACTTAATTAGCTCATTAACTTTAACACTCTTGAGTGTTAATTTAACACTCATATTTTAACACTGACTCTGGAGCCATATAAACTCCCAGGTAGGGCTGTGCGATATATATCGTGAGATTGTTATGCGCATCTCGTCAGTAAAGCCAGTTCCTTGATTAGTAGTAAATCGCCATCACCTGCTTTCAGATGGAGCGGCATTTAGGGCTGAGGAGATAATTAAGTGATTAATTTAGTGATGATTGAGCATTATTGAAGACACCTGATGTTAACAAGCAGAATCACTGAAGGACAAAATCACAAATTGTAAGTTACCATTAAGGTGATGGGTGTTTGCTTTAGTTGGGCTCTAGACCATTATATGTTTACTTTAATATTTAGGGGAGCGCGGGGCACAACCTAACGCGGGGCTAAATGTAACACGGACCTTTTACGTAGTTACTCAGGGTCACGCGGGTTGTGTTTACGCTCTTTTTCTCTCGCTGCCAGAAGACGGTCTCCCGTGGATTTGTGAAAAGTTTGGGTAATATTTTGCGAAGATACTGGACAAAGAGTGTTTTGACACCATGTAAGTATTTTTTTTCATCATACGTATTTTTCTGTTTCTGAGTTGTGTGTGTACGTCACCAAATCTAACTTTATATTGCCTTAATCACTGTCTTGTTGGCTAAAACATGGCACCATTTTGAAACATGTCAGCAACTCCTAGCAACTGTTAGCTAGGCTTAAAATATTTTTTACACAGCGGGGTTAGTTGTAGCACAGTGTTACAACTAAGCCGCCAAGTGTTCACGATATTGAAATAAAAACAGGGAGCCTAATTCTTTCAGGTTTTTTTTTACAGAATGAGACATCCAAAGCGGAAAACAGATAGAGGAGTGAGTAGGGACCTTCTGTGTATTGCTGCCAGGCATGTGGATAGTCGCAGGTCTATCAGATACGCAGGTCTATCAGAGGAGTGGCAAAGTTGTATGGTATTTGCCATGTGACTCTCCATCGTTTTGTCATGCAGAAGAGAAAGCTTCAGGAGGCTGGTAGCAGCAAGCTACCCACTGTCGGTTATTCTCGCCACAAGCAGGTCTTTAGCGCAGAGCAGGAAAAGAAGCTCAGGGACTATTTAAGAATAGCATCTGCCATGTACTATGGGCTAAGCCCTAAAGAGGTAGGGTGGTTAAGAAGTAAAAAAACTAAACATAATAGCCTAACACTTCACAATAAGGTTGTTTGGTAAAAGCTTATTAACTTGTTAAAAACCAAAACATTTAAAAATTCAGTGGTTGTATTAGTTTCCAGCATAATAAATAATTTTTATTTTTTTATTTTTTACTAAAAACAGAAAGTAATAGGCCTATAGATTGCTTAGACATTGGAATTGTTAGGCCATGTTGGTTAATTTATAATATAGAACCTAATTGTAAATTGTTACTAAAAAAAATCTATACAATTTATTTAGTTGGCTAACCTTACATTTCATTGAAGTTCACAAATGAGTTTATGTTTAATAAAAATAGTACTAGTATTCATTTTAAACAAGGTCAGTTGGAAATAAACATTACATATAAATAATATAAACAATTCATACAATTTGCATGTTGTTGTTTTTCAGGTACGAAAACTTGCCTTCCAGTGTGCAGTGCAATTTAACTGCACATATCCAGAGTCCTGGAAGACAAATGAGATGGCAGGAAAGGACTGGATGACATCTTTCCTTAAGCGTAACCCCACACTGTCCATCAGGAAGCCACAAGCAACCAGTCTGGCAAGGGCCTCAAGCTTCAACAAACACAATGTGGGCACTTTTTTTAAGAACCTGAAAAGCGTGTATGACAAGCATGGTTTGCAGCCACAAAATATCTGGAATATGGATGAAACCGGAGTTTCCACCGTGCAAGTACCAGAAAAAATCATTGCGTCCAAAGGGTTGCGGCAGATTGGGGCCATGACATCTGGTGAGAGAGGTAAACTAGTTACTGTTGCTGTTGTGGTCAATGCACAGGGGAATTATATTCCCCCTTTCTTTATCTTCCCTCGGAAGAAATTTCATGCACACTTTATCCGTGACGGACCCACTGGATGTGTTGGTGCAGCAAATGGTTCAGGATGGATGCAGGAGGAGGAGTTTTTAGTTTTCCTACGCCATTTTGCCAACCACACAAAGCCATCGCAGGAGTCAAAGGTCCTCCTTTTGTTAGATAACCATGCTTCCCATGTGTCAGTGTCTGCACTGAATTTTTGCAAGGAGCATGGGATTGTACTTTTGACGTTCCCTCCTCACTGCACCCACAAGCTCCAGCCCCTGGACAGAAGTGTGTTCCGCTCTTTTAAGAGTAAATTTAACATGCATTTTGACCACTGGTTGAAGACTCACCCAGGTATCAATGCTACTATCTATGACCTACCTGGCATTGTTGGCAAAGCCTTGCCACAGGCGGTAACCCCTGAAAATATCATGTCAGGGTTTAGATGCACAGGCATTTGGCCCTACAATTGTGACATTTTTAGTGAAAATGACTTTGCTCCATCCTTTGTAACCGACAGGCCAGAACCAGCCACTGCCTTAGTGCCCGCCACCACTACTGTGCTTTCTCCTGGCCCCTCAGTGCCCGCCACTGCTCCTGTGCTTTCTCCTGGCCCCTCAGTGCCCGCCACTGCTCCTGTGCTTTCTCCTGGCCCCTCAGTGCCCGCCACTGCTCCTGTGCTTTCTCCTGGCCCCTCAGTGCCCGCCACTGCTACTGTGCTTTCTCCTGGCCCCTCAGTGCCCACCACTGCTACTGTGCTTTCTCATGGCCCCTCAGTGCCCGCCACTGCTCCTGTGCTTTCTCCTGGCCCCTCAGTGCCCGCCACTGCTACTGTGCTTTCTCCTGGCCCCTCAGTGCCCGCCACTGCTCCTGTGCTTTCTCCTGGCCCCTCAGTGCCCACCACTGCTACTGTGCTTTCTCCTGGCCCCTCAGTGCCCGCCACTGCTCCTGTGCTTTCTCCTGGCCCCTCAGTGCCCGCCACTGCTACTGTGCTTTCTCCTGGCCCCTCAGTGCCCATTCCTGTATTCAGCCCTGTTGATGTCAGGCCCTTCCCAAAGGCAGGACAAAGGAAGAGTGTTGCCAAGGGAAGGAAGAGGAAGATCAGCACCATCCTCACAGACACTCCGGTCAAACAAGCAATAGAAGAAGAGGAAAAGAAAAGAAAATGTAGAAAAACAGTAAAAGAGTCCAAGAGAAAGCTCTTCAGTTCGAAAGAAAAGAAAAATGAAACAAATCAGTCCTGTGATGATTGCATTGTGTGCGGTGAAGAGTTTGCGTCCTCTGTCCCTGGGGAGAAATGGGTGAAGTGTGTCTTCTGTGAGGGATGGGCACATGAATTGTGTACTGAGGGATATGAACGTTATATTTGTCATGACTGTGACAAACAGTAAACCTGTCTTGATAAAACAAGGACACACATAAATTTTCAGATAGCCTATTTATTTATATATTTATTTTGACACATTTAACTTTGTTGGACTTTCACAAACAATTTTGGAATTTGAATCAAAGTCATAGTATGATTTATTTTATTTTTTTTCACTTTGTAGGCTATGGGATTTGTTTACTATATTGATCACTTGTTTATTTATTAAAAATATTGCCTGTTTTCATGTAATAAACACTTTAAAATGTGAGTTTAAGCTTGTTTTTATTATTATTACTGTTACTATTAATAATAATAATAATTTTGCATGCAGCTGCCACACAAAAATATAATTCAATGCAATTACAATATTTGATGATTTTATTTATTTATTGCAAAACTGTGCAGCCCTTTCCTATATCTCTATCCATGATATTGATCCATAATAGAAGGATGATTGGATGAGGGATGGATGTATGGATATCTATCTATACAGATGTACAAACAATATCAAACTATACAGATAAAATAGTACTGAATTATGTGTGTTACACACAAGTGTTACAACTAACCCCTCTGTCTGTTACAACTTACCCCGCATATGGGGTAAGTTGTAACATTTGCACTTCTGTCACTTTCAGTGCAACTGTACGAAAATGGAAGGTCCTAGAAAAAAACTTTAAGTGTTCATTTGTAGCAGAGATGTATATGTTGCTTGTGTAAAAAAAAAGATTAATCTAACCTAATTATTTTTTAAATAATTGAGCCAAAACCAAAATGCGTTAGGTTGTGCCCCGCTTTCCCCTACTGTTGTTTGTATGCTGTTATTGATTTATAACAGTTAACTGAACAAAGTAAAATGTTATCTTATAGTGTTGGTTATGTTTTGACATAATCATGCTGTGATCTGAAAAAGGAAACTTATTGAGATAGTTTGGTTTAACTTGTTAGCAGCAGTTTAGTGATTCTTCAACCTATGATTATCAGTACTTTACTTATAATTCTAAATATTTAATAAACATTGTTCTGATCAAGAGACATTTAGATAAATTCATTTAAAACACAGACATCAATAATCAGCCTGTGAATCTCAACAATGGTGACAATAATAAAGCATGTTGCAGTGGCTGCCACCAATCACAACTCATTAATGGCTCCCATCATGCATTGCGGTATGAATAAATTATGATCTGAATTGTCTATGTAATTTACTTTTCCTAATTGAATATTCTGCTCCTCACCATTGTTGAGATGCATAGACTGAATCTTGAGATCTGTGTGTGCCTAAAAGAACGATTTTTTTTTTAAGCAACTTTTAAGAAATCCTTTATATTATATCAAAAATGCTGGGCATTTATGCAGATTCACTAACCAACAACATAAATCGAAGTCAGAAAGAAGGATTTTAATGAGTTCAGTGATCAAGTTCAAATGATGATTGTCATAATATAACCTACACCATTAGATCACTTTTTTTTCTTTGTTTATCTGTCAGTTATAACTCAGATACAGCAGCCAAATAAAATCTAAAGTACACATATAATGGTCTAGAGCCCAACTAAAGCAAACACCCATCACCTTAATGGTAACTTACAATTTGTGATTTTTTCCTTCAGTGATTCTGCTTGTTAACATCAGGAGTCTTCAATAATGTTCAATCATCACTAAATTAATCACTTAATTATCTCATTAACTTAAACACTCTAGAGTGTGGACTCATACACTCCCAGGAGTGTTAATTTAAAACTGGAGTTTTTGCTGTGTACAAAGAGCCGTAGTTAACTGACAAGCTGAGCCATATCACATTAATTATCGCTGGCGATACGTCCGCGATATTAATGCGATATGGCTCAGCTTGTCAGTTAACTACGGCTCTTTGTAGTAAATGCCGCTCCATCTGAAAGCAGGTGATGGTGATTTACTACTAATCAAGGAACCGGCTTTACTGACGAGATGCACATAACAATCGCACGATATATATCGCACAGCCCTACGCCCAGGAGAGTTCATTTAACACTGGACTTTTTGCTGTGTAGCATCAAATGTGAAGTGTCACACAGGGAATTCTGGGAATGTCCATTTAGAGAAACAACAGGAACAGAAAAAAGAGACGAGCAGAAACACAAGAAGTACAACTGACTTCAGACACAGCCTCAGATGAAATCAACTGAAGAGAAAAGATGACATTAAATCTGTGAAGATCTCAGCAGAGGAGGATTAAACAACTCCACAAACAGCATTACCAGCTTCACTTATTACTAACCAGACTGACTTTATTTCTGTCAGACGTCTACAGGCCTGTTTGAGAATTAACAGAGGTTTAGATGTTGATGATTTATTGTTTCATTTGAAGTCACCATGATGAAGATCAGTGCACTTGATGGAGCCTCCAATCAAAACTCATCAGTATCTCCCAGCATGCATTGCAGCATTAATACATTATGCTGAATTGCCTTAGTATTTTCTTTTATTATTATATCTGCTTTTATTTTAGCTGTTGTTTTTGTTGCAGCTTTTTGTAGCTTGTTTTGTGATGTTCAGAGTTTTATCTGATTATTGTGTTGATTGTCACCGTTGTTGAGATTCATACGCTGATTCTTGATGTCTGTGTTGGTTTAAATTGAGCAGTAGTTTAAAACCTTTTTACTACACCATGCATTTTTAAAGTTCTTCAGATTATCTGTTGCTCACTGCTACTTACAGAGATAATATACTCAATAATATGAAATATTTATTTTTAATATTATAATTAATATTATCACTTTGCTTATAAAGTGAGAGATAAGACTCTTTATGAGATCAGTGAATCAGGCCACAATATGACGATTATGTCATCATTACCTGATCACAATTTTCTCTCTGATTTTCATGCCATAACATTTGTGTTATATAACCACACAGTTAAGGCAGTCAGAGTAAATCTAAAGTTAAAAAGTCAAGGGTCAAGAGCCCAACTAAAGCAAATACTCATCTCCATAATAGTAACTTCAAACTTTATTATTTTCAATAAAACATCAACGTCTAAACCTCTGGTAATTCTCAATAATTAGATTACAGAAAACCACAGCTGGCAGTTTTTTTTTTTTTTTTTTTTTTTATATATATAAAAGTTCAGTTCAATGTTCAATGCCATAAAACCTAAAATATTACTACCGTATTTTTTACGGTAAAGCACTTGCAAACTGCTTGTTTTTTACCGTAAACTTTAGTTCAGTGCCGTAAAAGCAAAACAAATTCTACTGTATTTTTTACGGTAAAGTACTGGCAACCACAGCTGCCAGTTTTTTTCCGTAATATTTAGATCACTGCCGTAAAACCTAAAATATTACTACCATATTTTTTACGGTAAATCGCTTTCAAACAGCTGGCAGTTTTTTACCGTAAACTTTAGTTCAGTGCCGTAAAACATACATATTTCTACCGTATTTTTTTACGGTAAACTACTGTCAACCACAGCTAGCAGTTTTTTACCGTAAATTTTAGTTCATTGATGTAAAACATAAAAATTGCTACCGTATTTTTTACGGTAATGGTAAATGCAACGGTAAGGTTTTTTTTACAGTATACTTCCAAAATCCGTACATTTAACAGTATTTTACTGTAAAACTACATGAAATGTCCCGTGAGAGCTATTACAGTTTTTCACTGTATATAATAAGGGTACATACCGTTAAGGATTTAGCATATCTTTTCTGTTGCTTTTTTACAGTATTTTACCATTCAAATTACGAACATTTTTTACAGTGTAGGTCTTAAACAAAAAGGTTCACCCAAATTCAAATCACCCCAAAACATGTTAACATTACCACAGTAGCCTGATGATACATCTCACTGTCCTTTGGGCATGGCCATCTCGACTGGCCTACCACACACGCACACACGTAGTGTCTCTGTCACTGTCCCCAAAGTTCGACGGCGCGAAAATCCTGGAAAACATCCAAAAGATATGGCATCCACTCCCGAGAAAGTCCACGAGATCTGTACAAAGAAAGGGATCAAAAAAGTGAGAAGACATATGGTCCAACCATGTCCCTCGCGATAACGGAGTGCATCCAAAACTTGTCTTATGTTATTGCAATGTACTTAATCAGACAAATAGATGACCTTTAGGGGTACAATGGCTTGTCACTGGGGCTGTACCCTTGGCATAGGGTACATATTTGTACCCTTGTGATTTGTACCTTAAGAGACCAGTCTTGTACCTGTGGTGACAATTTTGTACCTTTATTTAACAGTACAAAAATGGACCCTTCAAAAATGATACCAAATTGGCTTTGACAGGGTACAATCGTTGACTATAATGATATGTATATATTACACACACGCTGAATTAAAATCAGAATTTATTAAATCCTTTTCATTTTCACATTTTCCAACATTTTATTTTAAACTCAATGTCTAACTGTGACATATAAATTATTATCATCTGAGTAAGTGTCATTTGCCTGAAAGTCCATTTAATCTCCTTTCATCTCGACGTCGGTTACTTCTATGCCTGCTTCTGATATTTTCTGAAGGACCTCCTCGGTTGAAAGCCCTGTAAGAACCATGAGTAACCGTGCTATGACTTCTTCTCCACCGATGGCCAGAAAGACCGCAAACTGGACGTTCTTTTAAATTGATTCAAGCAGCCAATCAGGGCTGGCTCTACATACACTCTCAGAAAATAAAGTTGTACCTTTAGGGGTACAATGGCTTGTCACTGGGGCTGTACCGTCAAGGGTACAATATTGTACCTTAACCTTTAAAAGAAACGGTACATATATGTAACTTTTAATGCTTTTTGATCCTCAAAAAGTTACATATATGTACCTTGAGGTCCAACAGCATAAACTCCAGTGTTAATTGAACTCTCCTGGGAGTTTTTGTGACTCCAGACTCAAGAGTGTTGAAGTCAATGATCTAATTAAGTGATTCATTGAGTGATGATTGACCATTATTGAAGACACCTGATGTTAACAAGCAGAATCATGGAAGGAGAAAATAGATTTTTTTAAGACACCGTTATGGAGATCAGTGTTTGATTTAGTTAGGCTCTTGACCCTTAAATCATTAACTTTAGAATTTGTTTGGCTGTTGTATCTGAGTTATAAATGCCAGATGAACAAAGAGAAAAGTTTGTCAAGTGGTGTTGGTTATGTTTTGACATAATCATAATTTGATCTGAATCACTGAACTCATTTAAAGTCTAATCTCAGACTTAAATGTATATTGTTGATTACAGCATCACTGTGATTCTACAGCAAAAGATTTTCAGCATTTTAAATATAATCCAAAAATTATTAAAAGTTGTTCTGATCAAAAGACATTGAAAATTACTTTATGAAGAAACACTGACATCAATAATCAGCCTGTGAATCTCAGCAATGGTGACAATAATAAAGCATGTTGCAGTGCATTCTGGGTGCCACCAATCAAAACTCATTCATGGCTCCCATCATGCATTGCGGTATGAATAAATTATGATCTGAATTGTCTTACTAATTTCCTTTCCCTAATTGAATATTCTGTTTGTCACAATTGTTGAGATTCATACACTGATTCTTGATGTCTGTGTGTGCCTAAAAGAAAGATTTGTTTTATCAGATCAACTTTTAAGAAATCCTTTTGATTATTTCAAAAATTCTGGATCTTATGCTGTGGAATCACAGTGATGCTGTAATCAACAATATACATTTAAGTCAGAGATTAGACTCTAAATGAGTTCAGTGATTCAGGTCAAATTATGATTAAGTCAAAACATAACCAACACCACCTGATCAACTTTTCTCTTTGTTCATCTAGCCATTATAACTCAGATACAACAGCCAAACAAAACCTTATGTTAACAGTTTAAGGGTCAAAAGACCCAACTAAAGCAAACACTCATCACCACAACGGTGTCTTAAAAAATATATTTTTTCTCCTTCAGTGATTCTGCTTGTTAACATCAGGTGTCTTCAATATTGCTCAATCATCACTCAATGAATCACTTAATTAGCTCATTAACTTTAGAACTCTTGATTGTTAATTTAACACTCATATTTTAACACTTTAACACTCTTGTGTCTGGAGCCAAATAAACTCCCAGGAAAGTTAATTTAACACTGGAGTTTTTGCTGTGTTATAGTGATTTAATATCAGTAAATTGACTTACAAAACTTTTATTTCCTTTATTTCAAGGCTACTCAAATATAGTGATAAGTTCAAATCTACCTTAAATGATTAAGGTATCATTAAAACCTTTAAAAAAATATATATATATTTTTTTTTACAAAAGAAAAAAAAAATTACTTAGCAGAGGCTGTCTTTTGATATTGTACCTTAACCTTTAAAAGAAACGGTATATATTTGTACCTTTTAATGCTTGGGGACATATATGTACCTTTTTGACCCTCTGTACCCCTATTTCTGAGAGTGTATGACAAAATAAAATACAGAATCATATCAAAATAAAACAAAACAATAGGGAAATAAAATGTAAATGTGGGTTCATCACACCTGCTTGTGGCCCAGATCTAGCAAACAGGAGCGGTCCGCCCAAGGGCCATCATTCCACGCTGCATGTGGGCCAGATCATCTTTCCATGTGTGTGCCAGATGTGGGCTGGATCTGGGATGTCAAAATGTTGCTTACCACTAAGCCACATTTGCTTATTATTATTATTATTATTATTATCATTATTTTTATTTTTTTTATTGTTGTTGTTATTGTTGTAGTATTGCATGTAAGCTTCTGTTTCTGTCATGCAGGATCAGCTGCTGTGGCTTTCATGAGTTATAACACAATGGAGAATCTACTGAAGCCCGACTTCTTCAACACATCAACTGACATGATTAAAACCATGATGTCCACTGTGATCTCAGCTACTCTTCCCAAAACCACCAACACTAAACTCACCAAACCAGTCAACTTCACCCTCAAACACATCAGAGTGAGAGACTGAAATGTGTTTTTGTCCAACCTGAGAACTGATGAACATCTGAAAACATCTAATTGTCAGTTTTGTATTGTTTTTTTTTCATGTTATTTCTTCTTTCTGCAGGAGTTTGACCCCAACGGTTCTCTGTCCTGTGTGTACTGGAATATCAGCGAGTGGATTGTAGATGGTTGTTCTGTTTTAGAGACCAACAGCAGCTACACTGTGTGTTCCTGTGTTCATCTGTCCACATTCGCTCTCATCATGCAAACCAGCCGCCCATCAGAGGTACGAGAACATTTATAGTGAGCATTGAAGCACAGATTTGGCACTCATGTACTCTGACCATGTTTTCTCAGAGCGACCCACCGCTGGACCTGTTGAATTTGGTGTGTGTGATCGTGGGGCTGGTGTTCTTCAGTTTGGCCCTGTTGACCTTTGCCCTTTGTCAGTGGAGTCCTAGAGTGAATAATGTGGCTCGAATCAATCTCTGCCTGAGTCTGCTGTTGGCTCACCTTCTGTTCCTGCTCACACAACAGTACCTGAGCCTCATACGCCCTCATCAGGTGAGAATGATGAAGGAGCCCTACAGCTCAGCACAGTCTCACTGAGAATCATCATAACCGTCTCTCATGATCTCCAGGTGTTGTGTGCCGTGATATCAGGTGTGCTGCACTTCCTCTTTCTCTCCGGCTTTGTTTGGATGTTCATTGAAGCTGTGCTGCTCTTCATCTGTGTGAAGAACCTATCACAGATCAGCTCCAAAAAGAGGGAGGTGCTTAGCAGTGGATTCATGTGTGTGATTGGATATACGGTTGCTCTGGTTGTGGTGGCCGTGTCTATCGGGCTGTTTCCTGAAGGATACGGCAGCGAACAGTGAGTTATTGTTGTTGTGTTTTTACGTTCATTTGCTTTTGGAATTAAAGGGAATTAAAGCAGCTCTGGGCTTTTGTGACATTTCTTATCTGATAAAAAATATTTTTTTACACATTGTAAAAGCACAAGTTTAAAAAGACTTAAAAAGTCAACACCAGACATAGTATTTTTGACACCTTCATGCAGTTCTTATATTATGTTTCCTCTACACAGGTGCTGGATTAAAACTGATAAAGATTTTATCTGGAGTTTTCTGGGTCCTGTTTGTGTCATACTAGCAGTAAGCACACTTCTTATTTCCTCATGATTTTAATTTATATTAAAGGGAAAACAAGGTGATTATTTACTATTGTTCTGCTTTTCAGTTAAACATGATTCTCTTCATCAACATCATCATCAGTCTGAACTCAACTCTCCAAAATCTCAATGCTGAAGTTTCACAGATGAAACAAACTAAGTAACAAACATTCAGATTCAAACACTCCATAGAAAAAAAAGTAGTCAATAAAGACACTTTAACTCTTTCTCTGCAGGATTATGGTATTTAAAACACTGGCTCAGTTTGTGATTCTTGGATGCTCCTGGATTCTGGGTTTCTTCATTAATGGCAGTAAGGTGCTGGAGATCCTCTTCCTGATCTTGAACTCCCAGCAGGGAACCTTCATCTTCCTGGTCTATTGTGTACTCAATGATGAGGTCAGACATCACTCAATTTACCACCATATTCCATTCAAAACTGAACATGAAAGAATATTACACACTGTTAGCCCTTGCTGTAAAAAAAGGCGTAATTCAGACAGTATCATACCATTTTCCATTAAAACAGTAATATACCGTAGAAAACAAAACTAGCCTACAGGAATATACTGTGAATTAACAGTGCTCAAAATCGACACTCAGAGGCTGTTTTCCCAATCACACCCTATACCCTCATTCACTATTCCCTACATTAGTTCACTAATATAGTCCCCTTGACAGAGTGAATGAAAAGAAGTGAGTGAATTGAGACAGTGATGAACACCTGATAAGCAGAATCACTGAAGGACAGAGAAACAAGAACAGAAAAAAGAGAAACACAAAAACTACAATTGACTTCCAGCAACACTGAGTGTGAAACCAGTTTACAAACCAGTTTACGATTATTTCTTTCATACATGTACAAAAGTTCTTGTTGAGAATTAACAGAGATTTAGTTAATAATAAAGTTTGTTGTCACCATGATGGAGATCAGTATTTGCTTTAGTTGGTCTTGTCTCTTGACCTCTTACCATTCATCTCTCTCTGGCTGCTGTAACAGTGAGTTTATAAAACACATTTGTTATGGCAAGAAAGAGTCAAGAGGAAGAAGATGATCAGGTGTTTTTATTCTTTTGTGATGATGTCACAGTCATCTTGGATTATCTGATTTTTAGATTTTTCCTGTATATATTCATTGAAATTATGGGTATGTCATATTTAGCATAAATCTGTGTATCTACAAAATGAAATCAAAATGTCTGTAATCACGTCTTCTGAAAAATAACAATCATATAGTGCATTCAATTTTATTTTACTCCTGCTTGACTCAGACACACACAGATATCAACAATCAGCACATGAATCTCAACAATGGTGAAAAGTTTCATGTCGCAATGCATGCTGGGTTCCAGGATAATATAAAACTCCCAGCATGCACTGCTGCATGAATAAAAGAAAAAAGAAAAAATATTGCCACCATTGTTGAGATTAATGTGCTAAATTGTGATATCTCTGTGTTTCTAAAATATATCGTAGCCTTTTTTTTTTTGGTTCATGCATGATGTGTTAAAAAAATTAGTCATAGCAATTTATTGCTGTAGTTTCACAGTAGTGCTAATGTAACATTTTTGATCGAGGACAAAACTATGAATGAATAAGAATTAATTCCTTAGTGAATGAACCGGCAATATGATGAATTTGTCACCATAAGCATTACAACCGCAATCATTCATAAACTGTGTGCGCACAAGTGTGACTTGCAAAAACACAGTAGCAAAAGAAAAACTAATGTTTTAGCATCAGCATCCCAACTAAAGCAAGCACTGATCTCTATAATGGTAACTTCAAACAAACATTTTCAATTAAACATCTCAATAACAACTTCTGTAGATGTATGACAGAAATAAAGTCATACAGGTTAATAATAAGTGTAATAATGTGTAATGGCTGGAAGTCAGTTGTAGGTCTTGTGTTTCTCTATTTTCTGTTCTAACAGCAGGTGTTCATCACTAATGCTCAACAATCACTTACATATTCTCTTAATTATCTCACTGCAACACTGTCAATGTTACTTTTACTCTTTGTAGTGTGGATTTTCCTGTGGGGTTGAAAGGGTTAACAGTGTAAGATAAAAAGTCACACCCACAAAATGTATTTTAACAGTAATAAACTGTAAGTTATAAAACTGTTTTATACTGGCAACACTGTTGCCAGTAGTTTACTGTAAAATCTTGTTTTTTGGGTCACCATTGTGCAGAAGAGTAGAGCCTGTGCTTCAGTCCAGGAGAAGATCTATAAACATTGATGATTTGCTGCGTGTTGCTTTATTTAACAGGCGGTGACTGTGTAGTTGCTGATCCAGTGGAAATATCTTTATGTTCAAAAGTTTTTTAGTGGTCCCAAATGAAAGAAGTTCACAGTTATACTTTGCTCACATTATTAATGCATTATACATTTTAGTTAATACATTTAAATGACAGTTGGTCAATTTAAGGAAGTCGGTTTCTGCAAGTGTAATTAGTTAACTTGAATTAGAATTTAGTGCATTTTTACAGAAACAAACTAGATTACAGTAAAGAACTGTACAATTAACAGTATTTTGCTGGCAACAGTGTTGCCAGTATTTTACTGTAAAAAAACCCGGTAAGGTCTAACAGTGCAGTTATTTATTACAGTTGTTTTCTTATTATACACTGTTAGCCCTTGCTGTAAAAAAAGGCGTAATTCTGACAATATCATACCATTTTCCATTAAAACAGTAATATACCGTAGAAAACAAAACTAGCCTACAGGAATATACTGCAAATGAACAGTGCTCAAAATCGACACTCAGAGGCTGTTTTCCCAATCACACCCTATACCCTCATTCACTATTCCCTACATTAGTTCACTAATATAGTCCCCTTGACAAAGTGAATGAAAAGAAGTGAGTGAATTGAGACACTGATGAACACCTGATAAGCAGAATCACTGAAGGACAGAGAAACAAGAACAGAAAAAAGAGAAACACAAAAACTACAACTGACTTCCAGCAACACTGAGTGTGAAACCAGTTTACAAACCAGTTTACGATTATTTATTTTATACATGTACAAAAGTTCTTGTTGAGAATTAACAGAGATATAGTTAATGATAAAGTTTGTTGTCACCATGATGGAGATCAGTATTTGCTTTAGTTGGTCTCTTGTACCTTGACTACTTACCATTCATCTCTCTCTGGCTGCTGTAACAGTGAGATTATAATACACATTTGTTATGGCAGGAAAAAGCCAAGAGGAAGATGATCAGGTGTTTTTATTCTTTTGTGATGATGTCCCAGTCATCTTGGATTATCTGATTTTCAGATTTTTCCTGTATATATTCATTGAAATAATGGGTATTTCATATTTAGCATAAATCTGTGTGTCTACAAAATGAAATCAAAATTTCTGTAATCATGTCTTCTGAAAAATAACAATCATATAGTGCATTCAATTTTATTTTACTCCTGCTTGACTCAGACACACACAGATATCAACAATCAGCACATGAATCTCAACAATGGTGAAAAGTTTCATGTCGCAATGCATGCTGGGTTCCAGGATAATATAAAACTCCCAGCATGCACTGCTGCATGAATAAAAAAAAAAATTGCCACCAGTGTTGAGATTAATGTGCTAAATTGTGATATCTCTGTGTTTCTGATATATAGTGTAGCTTTTTTTTTGGTTTATGCATGATGTGTTAAAAAAAAATGAGTCATAGCAATTTATTGCTGTAGTTTCACAGTGGTGGTTATGTAACACTTTTGATCGAGGATAAAACTCTGAATGAACAAGAATTAATTCCTTAGTGAATGAACCTGCAATATGATGAATTTGTCACCATAAGCATTACAACCGCAATCATTCATAAACTGTGTGTGCACAAGTGTGACTTGCAAAAACACAGTAGCACAGTAGCAAAAGAAAAATGAATGTTTTAGCATCAGCATCCCAACTATAGCAAGCACTGATCTCTATAATGGTAACTTCAAACAAACATTTTCAATTAAACATCTTAATAACAACTTCTGTAGATGTATGACAGAAATAAAGTCATACTGGTAATAATAAGTGTAATAATGTGTAATGGCTGGAAGTCAGTCGTAGTTATTGTGTTTCTCTATTTTCTGTTCTTGTGTTTCTCTTTTCTTCAGTGATTCTGCTTGTTAACAGCAGGTGTTCATCACTAATGCTCAACAATCATTAACATATTCTCTTAATTATCTCACTGCAACACTGTCTCAATGTTACTTTTACTCTTTGTAGTGTGGATTTCCCTGTGGAGTTGAAAGGGTTAACAGTGTAAGATAAAAAGTCACACCCACAAAATGTATTTTAACAGTAATAAACTGTAAGTTATAAAACAGGTATATACTGGCAACACTGTTGCCAGTAGTTTACTGTAAAATATTTTTTTTGGGTCACCATTGTGCAGAAGAGTAGAGCCTGTGCTTCAGTCCAGGAGAAGATCTACAAACATTGATGATTTGCTGCATGTTGCTTTATTTAACAGACAGTGACTGTGTAGTTGCTGGTCCAGTGGAAATCTCATTATGTTCAATAGTTTTTTAGTGGTCTCAAATGAAAGAAGTTCACAGTAATACTTTGCTCACATTATTAATGCATTATACAGTTTAGTTAATACATTTAAATGACAGTTGGTCAATTTAAGGCAGTCGGTTTCTGCAAGTGTAATTAGTTAACTTGAATTAGAATTTGGTGCATTTTTACAGAAACAAACTAGATTACAGTAAAGAACTGTACAATTAACAGTATTTTACTGGCAACAGTGTTGCCAGTATTTTACTGTAAAAAAAAACCCGGTAAGGTCTAACAGTGTAGGCAATCCATGACTTTTATAAAGAAATGTCAGAGGCAGTTGTTTAATCTGTTACTATTCTTCCATTTCCTTCCTGTGATGCAATGTTAAAATGAGCAAGTGCCAGACATTTAAATAGCAACATTGTGACCCAGGCCCAGATTTTGTGATGGAATGTTCAAATGAGTGAAGATTATTCAAACTCCAACTGTCAGAATATAAATACAGAATGTCTTTGATATGTCTGTCTGTCCTCATGCATAGCATTAATAATTTTTTAAACTCCAAGTTTTTAAACTACTTCAAACTTCAGTGATTAAAACATTTTTGTCCTCCGTAATTAGTTCAGCCATTTTATCGTCACACTCCATAGGAAAACCGTTTCACTCTCTTCAGAGACAGTCTATAAAAGTAAAGTATCAGTAACACTTTATAATAACGTTCAGTTGAAAGCCATTTATAAGTGGTTAGTTAAAGGTGGGGTATGTAATTTTCTTTTTTGACCATTTTTTCAAAATCACTTGAAATTCTATTCCTAACCCACTTACAGCCACTGAATTAGAAGCACTGAAATGAGAATCAAGTAATTTAATCATCTGTGGAACAAGCAGGACTCGAAAAACTCCAGCCAATCATTTCCAAGACCACCTGGAATCATTGGACAGTAAGTGCGTCAATCAAACGGTCGTACCATACCCCCCACCCCCCTCGCGCGAATCAGGGCCAGCGTCGGAGGAAAGAAGTTAGGACCATTTGAGTTGTGTATTTTCAAAATCTGCCGGCCGTTTTGCAGATTACATACCCCACCTTTAATGATGAACTAATCATTTACAAAACATTCATAAATGATTAGCGAGTAATATACTAACATTTTATGTATGTTTTGTAAATTCCGTTACAAGTCATTTACAAGTGATTATAAATGATTAATGATTAACTAATATGAAACATCAGGTAACACTTTATAATAACTGCACGCTATTAATCATTAGTTAAGCATTAGTAAACAGTTAATTTGTCATTTCTAAAGCATTAATAGACATTAATAAGCAGTTTTTAAATAGTTATAAATGCTTTGTTCTTGATTTTAAAGCATATCTATAATGTGTTTAATAATTGTACTTTCATACTTTATTAATGATCAATTTATCATTTCTACACAGCAAAAACTCCAGTGTTAAATTAACACTCCTCGGAGTGTATATGAGTCCACACTCAAGAGTGTAAAGTGTTAAAATATGAGTGTTAAATTAACACTCAAGAGTGTTAAAGTTAATGAGATAATTAAGTGATTAATTTAGTGATGATTGAGCATTATTGAAGACACCTGATGTTAACAAGCAGAATCACTGAAGAAGAAAATCACAAATTGTAAGTTACCATTAAGGTGATGGGTGTTTGCTTTAGTTGGGCTCTAGACCATTATGTTTACTTTAATATTTACTGTTGTTTGTCTGCTGTTATTGATTTATAACAGTTTAATGAACAAAGTAAAATGTGATCTGATAGTGTTGGTTATGGTTTGACATAATCATGTTGTGATCCGAAAAACAAAACTTATTGAGATAGTTCCTCTGTGATTCTACAGCATATGATTTTCAGTATTTTTCATATAATCCAAAAATATTTAATAAACATTGATCTGATCAAAAGAATTTCGAATAAATTCATTTAGGAACACAGACATCAATAATCAGCCTGTGAATCTCAACAATGGTGACAATAATAAAGCATGTTGCAGTGGCTGCCACCAATCACAACTCATTAATGGCTCCCATCATGCATTGCGGTACACTGTAAAAAAGAATACATTGATTTTATTGATATCTAATTAATACAAATGAGGCAACAGATTACAAGCAATATTATTAATTAAATTTAACAAATTAGAATTGAGTAATAATTAATCAAATGAATTCCTTAAAATTTAACCATTTAAAATGAGTAAAATTTACTAAATATCTTTTATTGCCAACATTGAAGACACCTGGTGTTAACAAGCAGAATCACTGAAGGAGAAAACCATAATTAAAGTCACCATTGTGGAGATCAGTGTGTGTTTTAGTTGGGCTCTTGACCTTAAGTTATTAACTTTAAGTTTTGTTTGGCTGCTGTACATGAGTTATAACAGCCAGATGAACAAAGAGAAAAGGTGATCTGATGGTGTTAGTTGTGATTTAACATAATCATTATTTCACAATCATTTGACCTGAATCACTGAACTCATATAGAGTCCAATTTATGAGTTAGGTTTACTTTATTAATTACTTTATTAATTATAGCAGCACTGGCCTTGTACAGCATAATATTTTTAACTTTTACAATGTAAGGCAAATAATTTCTCAAAAGTTTCTCTTACCTAAAAAGGAGACACACAGACATCAATAATCAGCCTGTGAATCTCAACAATGGTGACATTTATAAAGCATGTTGCAGTGCATTCTGGGTTCCACCAATCAAAACTCATTCATGGCTCCCATCATGCATTGCTGCATGAATAAATAATGAGCTTATGTTCAGAGGTGATCTGTTCGTCACCATTGCTGAGATTCATACGCAAAATCTTGATGTGTGTTTGTGCCTAAAAAAAAAATAAAATAAAAAAATACATATTTATTTATTTTTTATTATCGATTTGATAATTTGTATCTCATTGAAAAGGCTAAAAAATATTATACAGCTGTAATTAATAAAGTTAGCTTAACTCATAAATTGGACTCTATATGAGTTCAGTGATTCAGGTTAAATGATTGTGAAATAATGATTATGTTAAAACACAACCAACACCATCAAATCACCTTTTCTCTTTGTTCATCTGGCTGTTATAACTCATGTACAGCAGCCGAACAAAACTTAAAGTTAATAATTTAAGGTCAAGAGCCCAACTAAAACACACACTGATCTCCACAATGGTGACTTTAATTATGGTTTTCTCCTTCAGTGATTCTGCTTGTTAACACCAGGTGTCTTCAATGTTGGCAATAAAAGATATTTTGTAAATTTTACTCATTTTAAATGGTTAACTTTTAAGGAATTCATTTGATTAATTATTACTCAATTCTAATTTGTTAAATTTAATTAATAATATTGCTTGTAATCTGTTGCCTCATTTTTATTAATTAGATATTAATAAAATCAATGTATTCTTTTTTACAGTGTATGAATAAATTATGATCTGAATTGTCTATGTAATTTACTTTTCCTAATTGAATATTCTGCTCGTCACCATTGTTGAGATGCATAGACTGAATCTTGACGTCTGTGTGTGCCTAAAAGAAAGATTTTTTAAGAAACTTTTAAGAAATCCTTTGTATTATAAAATATTCTAAAATCCTGGATATTTATGCAGAATCACAGTTATTCTGTGATCAACAACATAAATCTAAGTCAGAAATAAGGATCTTAATGAGTTCAGTGATCAAGTTCAAATGATGATTATCATAATATAACCAACACCATCAGATCACTTTTTTTCTTCATTCATCTGTCAGTTATAACTCAGATACAGCAGCCAAACAAAATTTAAAGTAAACATATACGGGTCAAGAGCCCAACTAAAGCAAACACCCATCACCATAACGGTGGCTTACAATTTGTGATTTTCTCCTTCAGTGATTCTGCTTGTTAACATCAGGTGTCTTCAATAATGATCAATCATCACTCAATTAATCACTGAATTATCTCATTAACTTTAACACTCTTGAGTGTTAATTTAACACTCATATTTTAACACTTTACACTCTTGAGTGTGGACTCATATGCACTCCCAGGAGTGTTAATTTAACACTGGAGTTTTTGCTGTGTAAATGAAGTATAGCATTATTTACAAACCGGTTATTTAGGAGTTGTCAGTGGTTCATAAGATCACTTAGAAAGTGTAAGTAAATGATTAATAAACTGTTTAAATACATATTATTATTATTCAGTTGCTTGCTTGCACAGTAAATTCCCCGGTGTTAAATTTAACACCGCTCGGTGTTTATATGGGAACCACCGGCAGGGTGTTAAAAGTAACACTGAAGCAGTGTTAGAGTTAATTAGATAATCAAGTGATTAATTGAGCGATGACTGAACATTGAAGACACCTGATGATAACAAGCAGAATCACTGAAGAAAAGAGAAACACAAGAACTACAACTGACTTCCGGAGATGAAATCAACTGAAGATAAAAGATGACATTAAATCTGTGAAGATCTCAGCAGAGGAGGATTAAACATCTCCACAAACAGCATTGCCAGCTTCACTTATTACCAACTAGTTATTGAGAATCAGTAGAGGTGTAGATGTTGATGTTTTATTGGAAATAATGTTTTAGTAAATTCACCATTATGGTGATCAGTGTTTGCTTTAGTTGGGCAGTTTGACTCTTGGCTTTGCTATGCAAGTTTGTGGTCTTTGTAACAGTGTTTACCAAAACACATAATTTGTTACAAAATATGCCAGAAACAAAGATGATCAAGTGATGTAGTTTTAACCATCATGAAGTAGAATGATTCACTAATCTCATAAATTACCAAAAATGGTTATTTGTTATTAAAAGATTATTTTTTCACCAATGGAAATTTCTTGTCACTGAACAGACATTCTGAATTATGATTTATTTTTGTGAACATTGTGGAGCAAATTATTTAATACACACACAGTCATCAATAATTAGCATATGAATCTCAATAATGGTGACATGCTTCCTGCAGCAATGCATGCTGGGAGCCACCATATTATAAAACTAATGGCTCCCAGCATGCATTGCAGCATGAAGCATGTCACCATTGTTGTGATTCATAAGCTGATTCTTGATGTTAGTGTGTGTGTGTGTGTGTGTGAGTGTGTCTACAGTTTATTTTCTCGCAATGTATTTAGAAGTTAAAATTCAGAATGTTTGATCTTAGGGAAAAAAAAAATATTGATGGTAAAAATCTGTTACCTCTTTTGATCAGTTATGACATTTTGTCAAACATTCTTTTTTATGATGATGATGAAATATATATCATATCTTAGTTTATGGTTTCCTTTGCAACAAATTATGTTTCAGTGAACACTGTTACAAAGACAACAACTAACTAAATTGTCAAACCACCCAACTAGAGGAACACTGATCACCATAATGATGACCAAACTTTTTCATCTAAAACTGTGTTCATTCTCAAAAAGATCTTCTGTAGAGGAATGACAGAAATAAGGTCAAACTGGTTTGTAATAAGAGCGATTTCATGATTCATGTCTTTTCAGTGGATTTCATCTAAAGCTGTGTCCAGAAGTCAGTTGTAGTTCTTTTGTTTCTCTTTTCTTCAACGATTCTGCTTGTTATCATCAGGTGTCTTCAATAATCCAACCATCATCAGTCAATTAATCACTTAATTATCTAATTAACTCTAACACTGCATCAGTGTTACTTTTAACACCCTGCTGGTGGTTCCCATATGAACACAGAGCGGTGTTAATTTAACACCGGGGATTTTACTGTGTGCTTGCTGTAATGCTGTAATTCAGGGTTAATTCAGGTAGTTATAAAGCATTTAGTAGTGGTCAGTTAACTATTTTTGTGAGCTCATCTAAAGTGAGGACTAGTTATGCCTTGTAAAGCATTTATAAAAGAGATTTAAAGGCTGTTAAATATTTATATGTTCTGTATCACAGTGTTGTGTTTGTTTCCTTTTTCTGTTTAGAATATCAGTGAGCCTTTAAATCTCCTTTATAAATGCTTTACAAGGCATAACTAGTCCTCACTTTAGATGAACTCACAAAAATAGTGAACTGACCACTACTAAATGCTTTATAACTAACTGCATCTACTGTACATTTACTTACATTACATTTGTAATTTACTTAAGTGATCTTATTAATCAATGACAACACCTAGTTTGTAAATAATGGTAAATTATGCAACTGGTTTGTAAATAATGCTATACTTCATTTAATAAATTATGAAAATTCAATTACTAAACAGATTATAGATATGCTTTAAAGTCAAGAATAGAGCATTTATAGCTGTATTTATAAACTGCTTATTAATGTCTATTAATGCTTTATAAATTGTAAATTAACTGTTTAGTAATGCTTAACTAATGATTAATAGCATGCAGTTATTATAAAGTGTTACCTTTTAGGGTATATATGTTTTGTAGATTCAGTTATAAGTCATTTACAATTGATTAGTTAATGATTAACTAATAATTTACAAAACATGAATATGCGTTTCATAAATGTTTAATAAATTATGTTATTTTTTTGTATGTATGTAGCAATTAGAGGGTGCAGAAAGTGTTGTAAATACCTTGCATACATGTACAGATCATTTGTAACAGGTAAGTAACAGTGTTCAACACAATGATGTGTAAACGCATGAATAAATCATTTACAACACTTTCTGCATCCCCTAATCTAAAGTGTAAACTATGCATCACATGTAAATGTGTTACACATCATTCGAAGATAACATTCGTAGATCTTATGCCTTATTGATTCTTGAAGTGGTAATCTACGAATGATGTGTAACACATTTACAAGTGACGAATAGTTTACACTTTAGATTAGGGGATGCAGAAAGTGTTGTAAATGATTTATTTATGCGTTTACACATAATTTATAACAGGTGTTGAACACTGTACACAGCAAAATCCCCAGTGTTAAATTAACACTCTCAGTGTTTATATGAGTCCACACTCAGAGTGTTATAAGTAACACTGAAGCAGTGTTAAAGTTAATGAGATAATTAAGTGATTAAGTGATTAATTTAGTGATGATTGAGCATTATTGAAGACATCTGATGTTAAAAAGCAGAATCACTGAAGGAGAAAATTAATTTTTGAAATTGTCACCATTATGGTGATTGGTGTTTAGTTTAGTTGGACTCTTGACCCTTACTTTTTTAACTTTAGATTTTGTTTGGTTGCTGTAATTCAGTTATAACATCCAGATGAACAAAGAGCAAATGTGATCTGATGGTGTTGGTTGTGTTTTAACATAATCATTAGTTGGCCTGAATCACTGAACTCATTGAGAGTATAATTTCTGAGTTAAGTTTACCTTATGGATTATAGCAGCACTGTCCTTGTCGAGCATGCCATTTTTAGCCTTTTCAATGAAAACCAAATGATCAAATCAATTACAAAAAAAAAAAAAAAAAAATCTTAAAAAGTGTTCTTTTCAGGCACACAGAGACATCAAGAATTAGCGTATGAATCTCAACAATGGTGACAAACAGATCAACTCTGAACATAAGCTAATTATTTATTCATGCAGCAATGCATGATGGGAGCCATGAATGAGTTTTGATTGGTGGTACCCAGAATGCACTGCAACATAAGCTAATTATTTATTCATGCAGCAATGCATGATGGGAGCCATGAATGAGTTTTGATTGGTGGTACCCAGAATGCACTGCAACATAAGCTAATTATTTATTCATGCAGCAATGCATGATGGGAGCCATGAATGAGTTTTGATTGGTGGTGCCCAGAATGCACTGCAACATAAGCTAATTATTTATTCATGCAGCAATGCATGATGGGAGCCATGAATGAGTTTTGATTGGTGGTACCCAGAATGCACTGCAACATGCTTTATTATTGTCACCATTGTTGAGATTCACTGGCTGATTCTTGATGTCTGTGTCTAAAAAATAAATAAATAAAAATAAATAAATAAAATGTATGTGAACAACTTTTAGGAAATTATTTGGCTTACATTGGTAAAGTTAAAAATATTATGCTTATCAAGGACAGTGCTGCTATAATGAATAAAGTATATCTAATTCAGAAATTAGGCTCTATATGAGTTCAGTGATTGAGGTTAAATGATTGTGAAATAATTATTATATTAAATCACAACCAACACCATCATATCACCTTTTCTCTTTGTTCATCTGGCTGTTATAACTCATGTACAGCAGCCAAACAAAATCTAAAGTTAATGATTTAAGGGTCAACAGTCCAACTAAAGCAAACACTGCTCACCATAATGGTAACATACCAATTAATTTTTTTCTCTTTCAGTGATTCTGCTTGTTAACACCAGGTGTCTTCAATAATGCTCAATCATCACTAAATTAATCACTTAATTATCTCATTAACTTTAACACTGCTTCAGTGTTACTTATAACACTCTGAGTGGACTCATATAAACACTGAGAGTGTTCATTTAGGGCTGTGCGATATATATCGTGAGATTGTTATGCGCATCTCATCAGTAAAGCCGGTTCCTTGATTAGTAGTAAATCACCATCACCTGCTTTCAGATGGAGCGGCATTTACTACAAAGAGCCGTAATTAACTGACAAGCTGAGCCATATCGCATTAATATCGCGGACGTATCGCCAGCGATACTTAATGCGATATGGCTCAGCTTGTCAGTTAACTACGGCTCTTTCACAGCAAAAACTCCAGTGTTAAATTAACACTCCTGGGAGTGTATGAGTCCACACTCAAGAGTGTTTAAGTTAATGAGATAATTAAGTGAATAATTTAGTGATGATTGAACATTATTGAAGACACCTGATGTTAACAAGCAGAATCACTGAAGGAGAAAATCACAAATTGTAAGTTACCATTAAGGTGATGGGTGTTTGCTTTAGTTGGGCTCTAGACCATTATATGTGTACTTTAGATTTTATTTGGCTGCTGTATCTGAGTTATAACTGACAGATAAACAAAGAAAAAAAAGTGATCTAATGGTGTAGGTTATATTATGACAATCATCATTTGAACTTGATCACTGAACTCATTAAAATCCTTCTTTCTGACTTCGATTTATGTTGTTGGTTAGTGAATCTGCATAAATGCCCAGCATTTTTGATATAATATAAAGGATTTCTTAAAAGTTGCTTAAAAAAAAAATCATTCTTTTAGGCACACACAGATGTCAAGATTCAGTCTATGCATCTCAACAATGGTGAGGAGCAGAATATTCAATTAGGAAAAGTAAATTACATAGACAATTCAGATCATAATTTATTCATACCGCAATGCATGATGGGAGCCATTAATGAGTTGTGATTGGTGGCAGCCACTGCAACATGCTTTATTATTGTCACCATTGTTGAGATTCACAGGGTGATTATTGATGTCTGTGTTTTAAATGAATTCATCTGAATGTCTTTTGATCAGAACAATGTTTATTAAATATTTAGAATTATAAGTAAAGTACTGATAATCATAGGCTGAAGAATCACTAAACTGCAGCTAACAAGTTAAACCAAACTATCTCAATAAGTTTCCTTTTTCAGATCACAGCATGATTATGTCAAAACATAACCAACACTATAAGATAGATAACATTTTACTTTGTTCATTTAACTGTTATAAATCAATAACAGCAGACAAACAACAGTAAATATTAAAGTAAACATATAATGGTTTAGAGCCCAACTAAAGCAAACACCCATCACCTTAATGGTAACTTACAATTTGTGATTTTCTTCTTCAGTGAGTCTGCTTGTTAACATCAGGTGTCTTCAATAATGCTCAATCATCACTAAATTAATCACTTAATTATCTCCTCAGCCCTAAATGCCGCTTCATCTGAAAGCAGGTGATGGCGATTTACTACTAATCAAGGAACCGGCTTTACTGACGAGATGCGCATAACAATCTCACGATATATATCGCACAGCCCTATGTTCATTTAACACTGGGGATTTTGCTGTGTAGTGTGTACTGCAGTGTAAGTGCTGACTGGTGAGGGTATAGACAGTTGTCTTCTGTAGTGTGTAGTGTAGTGTAGTGTAGTGTGTAGTGTGTACTGCAGTGTAAGTGCTGACTGGTGAGGGTATAGACAGCTGTCTTCTGTAGTGTAGTGTGTAGTGTAGTGTGTAGTGTGTACTGCAGTGTAAGTGCTGACTGGTGAGGGTAGAGACGGCTGTCTTCTGTAGTGTAGTGTGTAGTGTAGTGTAGTGTAGTGTAGTGTGTAATGTGTACTGCAGTGTAAGTGCTGACTAGTGAGGGTATAGAGAGCTGTCTTCTGTAGTGTAGTGTGTAGTGTGCACTCTCAGAAAATAAAGTACATAATTGTACCTTTAGGGGTACAATGGCTTGTCACTGGGGCTGTACCCTCAAGGGTACAATATTGTACCCTTGGCATAGGGTACATATGTGTACCCTTGTGATTTGTACCTTAAGAGACCAGTCTTGTACCTGTGGTGACAATGTTGTACCTTTATTTAACAGTACAAAAATGGACCCTTCAAAAATGGTACCAAATTGGCTTTGACAGGGTACAATCGTTGACTATAATGATATGTATATATTACACACACGCTGAATTAAAATCAGAGTTTGTTAAATCCTTTTCATTTTCACATTTTCCAACATTTCATTTTAAACTCAATGTCTAACTGTGACATACAAATTATTATCATCTGAGTAAGTGTCATTTGCCTGAAAGTCCATTTTATCTCCTTTCATCTCGACGTCGGTTACTTCTATGCCTGCTTCTGATATTTTCTGAAGGACCTCCTCGGTTGAACCATGAGTAACCGTGCTATGACTTCTTCTCCACCGATGGCCAGAAAGACCGCGAACTGGACGTTCTTTTAAATTGAGATTCAAGCAGCCAATCAGGGCTGGCTCTACATACACTCTCAGAAAATAAAGTACATAATTGTACCTTTAGGGGTACAATGGCTTGTCACTGGGGCTGTACCCTCAAGGGTACAATATTGTACCTTAACCTTTAAAAGAAACGGTACATATATGTAACTTTTAATGCTTTTTGATCCTCAAAAAGTTACATACATGTACCTTGAGGTCCAACAGCAAAAACTCCCGTGTTAATTGAACTCTCCTGGGAGTTTATATGACTCCAGACTCAAGAGTGTTGAAGTTAATGATATTATTGAAGACACCTGATGTTAACAAGCAGAATCACGGAAGGAGAAAATTGAAATTTTTAAGACACCGTTATGGAGATCAGTGTTTGCTTTAGTTGGGCTCTTGACCCTTAAATCGTTAACTTTAGAATTTGTTTGGCTGTTGTATCTGAGTTATAACTGCCAGATGAACAAAGAGAAAAGTTGATCAGGTGGTGTTGATTATGTTTTGACATAATCATAATTTAACCTGAATCACTGACCTCATTTAGAATCTAATCTCAGGCTTAAAAGTATATTGTTGATTACAGCATCACTGTGATTCTACAGCAAAAGATTTTCAGCATTTTAAATATACTCCAAAAATTCTTAAAAGTTGTTCTGATCAAAAGACATTGAAAATTACATTATGAAGAAACACTGACATCAATAATCAGCCTGTGAATCTCAGCAATGGTGACAATAATAAAGCATGTTGCAGTGCATTCTGGGTGCCATCAATCAAAACTCATTCATGGCTCCCATCATGCATTGCGGTATGAATAAATTATGATCTGAATTGTCTTACTAATTTCCTTTCCCTAATTGAATATTCTGTTTGTCACCATTGTTGAGATTCATACACTGATTCTTGATGTCTGTGTGTGCCTAAAATAAATATTTGTTTTATCAGATCAACTTTTAAGAAATCCTTTAGATTATTTTAAAAAATCTGGATTTTATGCTGTGGAATCACAGTGATGCTGTAATCAACAATATACATTTAAGTCAGAGATTAGACTTTAAATGAGTTCAGTGATTCAGATCAAATTATGATTAAGTCAAAACATAACCAACACCACCTGATCAACTTATCTCTTTGTTCATCTAGCCATTATAACTCAGATACAACAGCCAAACAAAACCTAATGTTAACAGTTTAAGGGTCAAAAGACCCAACTAAAGCCAACACTGATTACCACAACGGTGTCTTAAAAAATAGATTTTCTCCTTCAGTGATTCTGCTTGTTAACATCAGGTGTCTTCAATAATGCTCAATCATCACTCAATGAATTACTTAATTAGCTCATTAACTTTAGCACTCTTGATTGTTAATTTAACACTCATATTTTAACACTTTAACACTCTTGAGTCTGGAGCCAAATAAACTCCCAGGAAAGTTCATTTAACACTGGAGTTTTTGCTGTGATATAATGATTTAATATCAGTAAATTGACTTACAAAACTTTTATTTCCTTTATTTCAAGGCTACTCAAATATAGTGATAAGTTAAAATCTACCTTAAATGATTAAGGTACACAGTAAATTCCCCAGTGTTATAAATTAACACTGCTCAGAGCACATATGGTCCCACTCTACAGAGTGTTAAAGTAACACTGAAGCAGTGTTAAAGTTAATGAGACAATTAAGTGATCAATTGAGTGATGATTGAGCATTACTGAAGACACCTGATGTTAACAAGCAGAATCACTGAAGAAGAAAATCACAAATTGTAAGCCACCGTTATGGTGATGGGTGTTTGCTTTAGTTGGGCTCTTGACCCTTACTGTATATTATTAACTTTAGACTTTGTTTGTCTGCTGTTATTGATTTATAACAGTCAAATGAACAAAGAAAAAGTGTTATCTGATAGTGTTGGTTATGTTTTGACATAATCATGCTGTGATCTGAAAAATGAAATTTATTGTGATAGTTTGGTGTATCTTGTTAGCAGCAGCTCTGTGATTCTTCAGTATATGATTATCAGCATTTTTCTTATAATCCAATATATTTAATAAACATCGTTCTAATCACAACACTTTCAAATGTATTAATTTAGAAACACAGACATCAATAATCAGCCTGTGAATCTCAACAATGGTGACAATAATAAAGCATGTTGCAGTGGCTGCCACCAATCACAACTCATTAATGGCTCCCATCATGCATTGCGGTATGAATAAATTATGATCTGAATTGTCACCATTATTGAGATGCATTGACTAAATCTTGACATCTGTGTGTGCCTAAAAGAAAGATTTTATTTTTTTTAAAAAACTTTTAAGAAATCCTTTATATTATATCTAAAATTCTGGATATTTATGCAGATTCACAGTTATGCTGTAAACAACAACATAAATCAAAAACAAAGTTCAAATGATGATTGTCATAACATAACCAACACCATCAGATCTTTTTTTTTTCTTTGTTCATCTGGCAGTTGTAAGTCAGATACAGCAGACAAACAAAAATTAAAGTTAATAATGTAAGGGTCAATAGCCCAACTAAAGCAAACACCCATCACCATAACGGTGGCTTACAGTTTGAGATTTTCTCCTTCAGTGATTCTGCTTGTTATCAACAGGTGTCTTCAGTAATGCTCAATCATCACTCAATTAATCACTTAATTGTCTCATTAACTTTAACACTGCTTCAGTGTTACTTTAACACCATGTAGAGTGGGACCATATGTGCTCTGAGCAGTGTTAATTTAACACTGCGGAATTTACTGTGTATCATTAAAACCTTTAAAAAAAACCCTTTTTTTTTACAAAAAAATAAATAAAATTACTTAGCAGAGGCTGTCTTTTGATATTGTACCTTAACCTTTAAAAGAAACGGTATATATTTGTACCTTTTAATGCTTGGGGACATATATGTACCCTCAAAAAGGTACATATATGTACCTTGGGGGACAGAAATGGACTCCTGCTCTACCCCTATTTCTGAGAGTGTGTACTGCAGTGTAAGTGCTGACTGGTGAGGGTATAGACGGCTGTCTTCTGTAGTGTAGTGTTAATCATTAACTAATCAATTGTAAATGCACTTATAACTGAATCTACAAAACATACATGAACTAATTAACATATCACTTATTAATCATTTATGAACGCATAGTCATGTTTCATAAATGATTAGTTAATCATTTACTAAGCACTTGTAGATGACTTGTAACAGAATTTACAAAACACAAATTTACAAAACATAAAATCTTAGTACACAGCAAAAAGTCCAGTGTTAAATTAACTCTCCTGGGAGTTTATATGGCTCCGGAGTCAGTGTTAAAATATGAGTGTTAAATTAACACTCAAGAGTGTTAAAGGTAATGAGATAATTAAGTGATTCGTTGAGTGATAATTGACCATTATTGAAGACACCTGATGTTAACAAGCAGAATCACTGAAGGAGAAAATCTAATTTTTTAAGACACCGTTATGGTGATGAGTGTTTGTTTTAGTTGGGCACTTGACCCATAAAGCTTTAACTTTAAATTTTGTTTGGCTGTTGAATTTGAGTTATAACTCTCAGATAAACAAAGAGAAAAGGTGATCAGGTGGTGTTGGTTATGATTTGATAATCATAATTTGCCCTGAATATCAACTCTCATTTAGAGAGTCAGATTTACCTTGTTGATATACAACAGCCTGTGATTCTACAGCAAATGATTTTTATCATTATCAATGTAATCCTAAATAATTGTTCTGATAAAAAGACTTAGAAAATTACTTTATTTAGACACACAGACATCAAGAATCAGCTTGTGATTCTCAACAATGGTGACAATAATAAAGCTTGTTGCAGTGCATTCTGGGTGCCACCAATCAAAACTCATTCATGGCTCCCATCATGCATTGCGGTATGAATAAATTATGATCTGAATTGTCTTACTAATTTCCTTTTCCTAATTGAATATTCTGTTTGTCACCATAGTTGAGATTCATACACTGATTCTTGACATCTGTGTGTGCCTAAAAGAAAGATTTTGTTTTACTTTTAAGAAATCCTTAGTTAGAAAAAAAGATATTATGCTGTTGAATCACTGTGATGCTGTAATCAACAATATACATTTAAGTCAGAGATTAGACTCTAAATGAGATCAGTGATTCAGGTCAAATTATGATTATGTCAAAACATAACCAACAAAACCTGATCAACTTTTCTCTTTGTTCATCTGGCCGTTATAACTCAGATACAACTGCCAAAGAATAATCTAATGTTTACAGTTTATGGGTCAAGAGCACAACTAAAGCAAACACTGATCACCATAATGGTGTCTTAAAAAATTAGATTTTCTCCTTTGGTGATTCTGCTTGTTAACATCAGGTGTCTTCAATAATGCTCAATCATCACTCAATTAATCACTTAATGAGCTCATTAACTTTAACACTCTTGAGTGTTAATTTAACACTCATATTTTAACACTGACTCTGGAGCCATATAAACTACCAGGAGAGTTAATTTAACACTGGACTTTTTGCTGTGTAGGCCTATATCAGCATATTTATGAATGTTTTGTAAATGATTAGTTCATCATTAACTAACCACTTAAAAATGACTTACAACTGAACGTTAAAGTGTTACCGGAAATTCCACTGTGGTTGATGAGTTTCAGAGGTTAAATGATGTCATGAAGTCACTCAGCTCCTCTCGTCTCATTCTTGTCCAGGTCAGACAGCAGTTCAGGAAGTTCTTCAGATGTCTTTGCTGTGTCAAACAACACTGAGGACTACAGCAATCATGATCAGGAAATAAAAAGTGCCATTATTATACGTGTATTTTATATAGTGAATGTTGTGGGAATTTTAAATTCATAATTCAGCTTGAATGACAGGAAAACATGTTATACGAGTGTCTTATTTTATAGCTGTTAATGTTATTGATGTAAAGCTGTTACATTTTATTTAGTCTTTTGTAAACAGGATTTTTTGGTGGAGGGTGAAAAGCATATTTTTACAGATTCTTCAGAATAATTAAACTGAAATATTTTCAAGTAAATGTTGGCAAAAAACAACAACAACCAAAAACTGTTTCATGTGTACATGGTGAAGGGAAATAAATGAATTTACATTCAGAGTTGTAAAGTTATACATTTGTCAATCTTGCAAAAATATATTTTTGTTTGTTAAGGTCAGAAAGCTGTTTCTTTTTGTAATGACCCATTTTACAGTACACAACTTTAATTGTCTCGTACAAAATATGTCATAAATGTATTTTCAAGAGGGAGGGCCAGAGGATTTATCGGTATAGTGATATAAATGTAAAAACTAAGCTATAAAAAAAATATTAAATGTGCAACTAATGTCTCATTCAAAGTAAATCTGTGGCTTGAGTTTTTGTATTAAAACACGTGAAAGATTTTTGCTTTTGTTCAGGTCACATTCACACTTTCCTGTTTTATTCAAATGCATTTTTGTTACAAAATATCTTAAAGGTCCTGTTCTTCGTGATCCCATTTTTCAAACTTTAGTTAGTAATGTTGCTGTTAGAGCATAAACAATTCCTGTAAAATTATAAAGCTCAAAGTTCAATGCCAAGCGAGATATTTTATTTAACAGAAGTCCCCTTTCAAAGCTTACAGCGAACGGCCGGTTTGGACTACATCCCTCTACTTCCTGCTTTAATGACGTCACTAGAACAGTTTTTTGACTAACCTCCGCCCACAGGAATAAACAAAAAAAAAGGGGGCGTGGTCTTGTGGTGCACCCACGGAGAAGAGGAAGAGTTGCGTTTGTAGAGTGTAAAAAATTAATGTGCAGTCACGTAACATTCAACTTTTAATAAATAAATTATTGTAATGCATGGTGTTACGTCCAAGGACGTATTCATTTGTGTATTGTATATCAAGAGTGTTATTTGCCAGTGCATATGTGTTTCTCTCTCTCTCTCTCTCTCTCTCTCTCTCTCTCTCTCTCTCTCTCTCTCTAATTGTGTGTCTGATTAGTAGGATTGATGGCTACCACCTGTGCTCGTTACCTGTGAGCGCTGCCCGCGCACTGATTGGTGCGTGTCCTGAGGAGTCTAATATAAAACCGCAGAGAGAGCGCTGAGGAAGGAGAGAGACAGCGCGGCGTTTGAGATTGTTCCGCTCTCCAAGTCCAGACGAGCGAGTTGCGCTCTGTGGTGTATGTTCACAATGTGTGTGAGAATGTGCCTTTGTAGCTTTTGTTATTTATGATTAGACAAGTTTTTATGGGTAACGTAGGGGGGAGAGGATACCCATTACTTTTCTCCTGTTTATGGATTAGTTAGGGAGTGAGGGAAGTTATATGTTTTGTTTTGCTTTTTTGTTTTGTATAGGTAAGTTAATGTTATCCCCTTTGTAGTTAGAGGTATTGTTTTGTTTTCTTTTGACTTGGGCCCTCCTCCCGAGGTAATACTTTTGTTTGAATTTATTTTGTAATATGTTTCTCTACTTTATATCTTTCTTTTTATAACGCCTGCTGACGTTAAATAAAAGGCAGACACGCCATGAGAGAATAAACTTGTTGGTTCATTCATTCCTTCTTCTGTGACTCTGGGACTGGAGAGCTGGAGATTCTCAAAGTCTCTCCACTTTTTCTTTGTTCGTCGTTCCCTATTTACCCCTAGATTAAGGGGAAGACGTAACAATGGCAACGATTTCTTTTACACAACATGTCAGCTTTTAAGGCTATATTCATGGTGAAAATAAAGTGTATTTATATACAATTGTTTGGATGAAAACAATTTCAAAAGAACTATACACAGCAAAAAATGATTTAATTAGGAGGTGTTACAGTACTTTTTGTATTACTTTGCAGCAGATGTTTTCAACCTCCGTTCGCATTTTGTCACAGTTACCACATGTACACCGATAAAACATATATTACTAATCAAAACTCGTGCTCATGTGTAACTAAGGTAGGAATAAACAATGCACTTATTTTAAAAATTCAACAACACCATCGTTAATTCGACAGACGGACAAAACCATATACCACAAGCTTTTATAACAGTTTGTAACATTTAACTACAATTTAACCAATTCAAGGTAACAGCCAAACATAAAAGTATGACAACTACTAAAACAGCTTACCATTGTGAAACATCCTGCAATAGTCGTGCTTGAACAGGTTCTAATCGATCCTCTTCATCTATGTTCTCCGGGTCTGATTCCGGCTCAAATTGATAAGGTAATATTAAAGACATGTTTACAATATCACTGAGCGCATGCATCTCCACGTTATGGTAAGAGGCGTGACCTTTCCGGGCAATGTGCGCTAAGCTGCTGTCCAATCACAACACAGGAACCGCTGGCACAATCCAGAGCCATATAATGTCTCTCTCTATGGCTCTGGCACAATCAGAACTCGTTACGTTTTTCTGAAGGAGGGACTTCATAGAACAAGGAAGTCATCAGCCCGTTTTTGAACAGTGAAAACAGTGGTATACAGATAAGTAAATTGTGTGAAAAATACTGTGTTTTTTTACACGCGAAACATGAACACATTAGTGTTGTCATGGTACCAAAATTTCAGTATTTGGTACCAATACCAGTGAAAATCCACGGTTCTCTGTACCAATTTCGGTACCAAAGGGCTAGAAATCAATAAATTCTTTGCTGATACTTCCTCGTCCTCATGGAGAGCGCAGTTCACACCGCTTCAAAAATAGTCAATCTCCGAATGCGAATGAACTTACTCTGAATTTTAGTATTGTTTTTATATGAGGATCCTTTTTCAAATACAAGGTCAATATTGATTTTCACTAACGACAAAACAACAAATTATCCGTGAATTTATATGGAACTAAGCTTTAAAAGCTTTCAATCTTTACTCTCCTCATGTAACGTTGCATTCGGAGATCGACAAGTTTCTCCTTTCCACAAGCGCTTGCTCTCCCGTGGCGTCTGTTGTTGCTATGCAACCATGAACATAGGCGCGCCTGGAAAAACGAGCGCGCCGCGTCGCTTCTAACCCCTCATTTACACTACACACGCCTGCGGTGCATTACGGCTGCGACAAGGTTTTATTCCGTCCTCCACGCGGTGCCAACTCACACCGGGAGCATATCAGAAGCGGAGCGACTGGATGCGTGAGACCACGTGATTTGCCTGTCCGACGTGTTTTTCTGATTTTGGGGTTTCTAGTACCATGGGTAAGTTGGCCAATATATGTGCAATACGTTTGGGAGTCTGAACAGGGTGTTTATTTTGAAATTGACAGGATTTCTTTTACTTTTATTTTGTATTTCTGGTGCAACTTGGAAGCGCGTCCGTCAAAAATAGACTAGGCGCCTATATTTAGCGAAGCGGTGCGGAGAGTAATTATGACATTAGCCTAATCCAAAATATTTCCATATGTGTCTCTTTCCTCCTTTCTTATCAACAAGTGGATTTACAGCCACCACATCAGCAGCACCTCGTCATCACTCTTCAGCACTGTATATCAGCAGTCACCCCTCACTTCACAATCGTCTGGTCTTGTTGATCACTACGTCTTAACTTCACCGGCTCCTTACCTGATCATCTCACGTTTGAGAATCCTCACCTTCTACACTCTAAAAAGAGATGTGTTAAAAATGACACATGTTGTGTCAGTTTTAACACATGTAGTGAGTGTGCTCAGGGACAACACATGTTGTGTCAAATTTAACACAATAACTGTAAGTAATTTTAACACAAAAATTGTGTCATTTTAAAAAATAAAGCGAAAGGGCCAGATGTAAAACGATTAACCGTTTAATCAATAGTCGAGTACAGAATGCATGTGAACACAAAGTACAACACAATGTTTCAAGCTCAATGACTGGACAGACTCACTGTACTGGACATCCCAGTCAACACGTTGATCTCACAGTGATCTCTCCATATGACCACAATGTGAGTTCACAGTGAGCTAAAAGTGTAACCGCACTGTGCACTCACTGTGTGCTCATATTATGGACACGATGTGAGTCACCCCAGCTAGAAATGTAATTGGACATGGATGGACACAAATTGTAAGTTACCATTAAGGTGATGGGTGTTTGCTTTAGTTGGGCTCTAGACCATTATATGTTTACTTTAATATTTACTGTTGTTTGTCTGCTGTTATTGATTTATAACAGTTAAATGAACAAAGTAAAATGTTATCTTATAGTGTTGGTTATGTTTTGACATAATCATGCTGTGATCTGAAAAAGGAAACTTATTGAGATAGTTTGGTTTAACTTGTTAGCAGCAGTTTAGTGATTCTTCAGCCTATGATTATCAGTACTTTACTTATAATTCAAAATATTTAATACACATTGTTCTGATCAAAAGACATTCAGATAAATTAATTTAAAACACAGACATCAATAATCAACCTGTGAATCTCAACAATGGTGACAATAATAAAGCATGTTGCAGTGGCTGCCACCAATCACAACTCATTAATGGCTCCCATCATGCATTGCGGTATGAATAAATTATGATCTGAATTGTCTATGTAATTTACTTTTCCTAATTGAATATTCTGCTCCTCACCATTGTTGAGATGCATAGACTGAATCTTGACATCTGTGTGTGCCTAAAAGAATGATCTTTTTTTTTTTTTTTTTTTTTTACAACTTTTAAGAAATCCTTTATATTATATCTAAAATTCTGGGCATTTATGCAGATTCACTAACCAACAATATAAATCGAAGTCAGAAAGAAGGATTTGAATGAGTTCAGTGATCAAGTTCAAATGATGATTGTCATAACATAACCAACACCATCAGATCACTTTTTGTCTTTGTTCAACTGGTGATTATAATTCAGAAACAACAGACAAACAAAATCTAAAGTTAATAATATATGGGTCAAGAGTCCAACTAAAGCAACCATTGATCGTCATAACGGTAACTTACAATTTGTGATTTTCTCCTTCAGTGATTCTGCTTGTTAACATCAGGTGTCTTCAATAATGTTCAATCATCACTAAATTCAACATGTAAACCTCTTAAACATAATTTCTAAACATCGAAACTTCCCGCTATAACTGTCTAAGAATGTTAGGGGGATAATGTTCTATCAATGTCATCACTAAACATGTTTGAAATGTTTATAGAGAGTGTTATCCGACCTTTTAGGAGAACATTCTGGTTACAAAAATAAAATTAGCTACAGAAAATATTACAAGAACATAACATAATGCTCTCAAAACATTCATAGAACAATAACATTTCTATCTGGGATGAGCTCATATTGTGGTCATAGTTTGAGCACACAGTGAGGGCGCTGTGAGGTTACACTTTTAGATCACTGTGAACTCAGATTGCTGACGGTGTGACCACATGGTGACATCACTGTGAGATCATAGTGTTGACTGGGATTATTCAGTTATTCACGCTTCAACCCCTAATTGATAATGCTGCTTTTGACAAAAGTTCATGAAGAGATTACAGTTAACTGAGTTTTCATTTTGAATTTAATTAAAATGAAACAACTGACAAAATATTGAATATAAATAACTTGTGTTTACACTGGCCTGTTTGTTTGAGAACATAGCAAACACTGCATACCATTCACAGTGATGGTGAGTGTCGGCACGCTCTTATAAAATGATGAGTTGAAAACAACACAACCTGTAAAAAGAGATGTTAAAAATGACACATGTTGTGTAGATTTTAACACGTAGTGTGTGTGCTCAGGGACAACACATGTTGTGTAGATTTTAAGACATGTTGTGTAGATTTTAACACATGCAGTGTGTGTGCTCAGGGACAACACATGTTGTGTTAAATTTAACACACAACCTGTGTCGATTCTTAACACATCTCTGTGTTTATAAGGACTACACATTTTGTATTACCTTTAACACAACTAATGTGTTATTCCTCTTACACAGAAGTGTGTTGAAACCTTTTACACACTAATGTGTTATCGTTTCACAACTTTTGTCAGATATGTGTCACATGTGACTGTAGTCGATGTGTATTTGCCAGAGTTACTTCCTGTGTTTTTACAACTGAGTGTTTAGATGAACACTGAAACGTATTGTTAACTTGTGTTTATGGAGTCCAGTGACGTTTAATAAAGAGTTTGTTTGAACATTTGGATGGTTTAGACATCATGAATCTACATAGACAAGCTCTTATTGAGAATTAACTGAGGTTTAGATGTTGATGTTTCACTGAATGTTTTATTTGAAGTCACCAATATTATGATAATAAGACAATTTTTTTTTTTTTTTTTTTTTTTTTTTTTTGCGTGTGTTCACGTTGGCCTAATTGGATTAAATTGACATTTTTAATGTTTTTGTTTCGTTTACACTTTCATAGAGGACATCACAGCAAAATAACTATAGGGCTAGCACAAGATGGGAAAAGTTTTATTAATTCTTGTTTACTTGTGTTCATTTAATTTATTTTTATTTTAGAGCATTTAATGTGCTTCTTAACAATATTTTATTTATTACACACAAGTTAATTTTTTATTTTTTTTTTACCCATCAGCCCTCTGTGTCTAAATAAGAAATAAAAGTCCCAGAGTTAAAAAATGTGTAAAACAAGCCTGTGTGTGACTTGGTATGACTTGATGACTAAGTTGCGACTTGACTTGACTTGACAAAGAGTATGACTTGACTTGACTTGACTTGATTTGATTTGACTTGACCCTTACAACAGAATGACTTGGCTTGACTTTGACTTGCAATGTTAAGACTTGGACTTGACTTGAGACTTGAATTTAGTGACTTACTCCCACCTCTGCAATGATGTCTCGAAGTCAGTAGTTATTGTGTTTCTCTTTTTTCTGTTCTTGTTGTTTCTCTTTCCTTCAATGATTCTTATTAACATTAGGTGTAACCAATGTAATTAATCACTTAATTTGCTCATTAATTTCAACACTGCTTCAGTGTTAATTTTTAACACTCTGTAGATGGACCTATATGTACACCGAGGAGTGTTAATTTAACACTGGGGAGTTTGCTGTCAGTTCCATGAAAGGCGACTGCAGATATTTTGCAGCCAACGAGCGCGTTATACAACCCGCTCGCCTGCACCCAAACACCGTTTCTATGGTTTCCGTGCATCACTGGCGTAAGGAGAGAGTGTTTCTTGTCCCGCTGTGGATGGACCGACCTCCATTTCTCACACATTTCTCATTCCCCTCTGAAGTTCAGGCGACTGGAAATGTCAATATTGCAGTGAACGAGCCTGTTGTAATACACGCAGGCCTGCAAATAAACGCCAGCATGTTGACGCTCTCTGTTTCTATGGCAACTTCTCGCCCGTTCAGTTCCAGTAAATGTGACTGTTCCAGTGTATTCTGCAGTAAACAAGTCAGCGACGCAGCCCGCTTGCCTGCACACAAACGCCGCTTTTACAGCTACCAAGATAAATCCCATAAGAGTGATTTTTCTGGTGTCCCGGCCACGGCTGATGGTGTTTTATGTGTAGAAAAATGCCCACTGCCCAGTGCCCATTCCTACACACAAGCACAGCCCATCACACATGGGCTCGCGCACATAAAATCGACTCAGATCGATTGCGCATTAAACGTGGTAAATGTGCCCACTACCCAGTGCCCACAAACACTACGTTCTGCATGTCTCAAGGTTTCTGTAAAAACGAAACCGTACGCTTCCAAGGGCATGCAATGCCCGTTGGGTGTCAGAGCGCACTCCACGAGAAGCATGGCTTCATGACTTCAAGTGGGATTGCCTTGCAAGATATATGTATGGCGGCAGGCTGGGCCTCCCGTCTACATTTATAAGGTTTTACAACCTAGAGGTTCCCGCCCTGCAGGCCAGGCTGCTGTCGGTCTAGATCAGTGGTTCCCAAACCTGTCCTGCCGGCACCCCAACACTGCACATTTTCTTTGTCTCCCTAATCAAACACACCTGATTCAACTCATCAGCTCATTAACCCATGTGATAATGAGCTGATGAGTTGAATCAGGTGTGTTTGATTAGGGAGACAAAGAAAACGTGCAGTGTTGGGGTGCCGGCAGGACAGGTTTGGGAACCACTGGTCTAGATAACCAGTATTGTCTGCCCTGATGCTATCAGCTCAGAATGCCGTTTCGGCGGGATGTGACGCAGCGGGCGCAAAGCGCCCTCATTGGGTCTGACGTCACCCCAGGCCTCGCTCGATAGGCTTCCTGCAGTTGCCCCAGAGCAGCCAATAGGCGCGCGAGCTGTCTTGCCTATGTCTGTATGCTGCCGCAACGCGTTTTGCATTATTAAAAAATTAAGGATAATTTTTGGCTTCAATATCTCGCGGAAAAAGGATTTTCCCCTAGCGTAAGATATCTTACGCAGTACTCGTTCCCTCTACTAGAGAGAACCGAGGTTACGTTAGTAACCGAGTACGTTTTCACCATATACAGTGCATCAACAGGTATGTGGGCTTAAGACTTAAATAGTTACAGGAACTTAAGAGGATGCAAATGTTTTTGAATGTCCAGCAGATATTTTTCAAACAAAGCTTGAAATTTTGTGCACTAATCAAAGAAACAGTTTCCATGAGAAAGGGGCCATATTGACCCCAGTTCTGGTGACACACTTAATTGGGACTAAATGCTGCTTTTTCATCAGAAAAGCACACTTTTGGCCACGTTCCTGGGCCAACCTCCATGTAGGTTAATCAGATTTAGTTAATGGGCTTGCATTTCATTGTTATCAACCTATTATTTCATAGCGTTTTATCAACAGATTCATTCACTTTCCTGCGCGTTTGAAAGATGGCACGCTACACAGGTGAGGAAGCTATTCAATTCAACCTGTGTAGTACCGAAGAGATCCCAATTCCCTCAGAAAAAGAGCGACTTGATCCAGTCATGGATACACTTTCGGATTAGTAAGTTTTTTATTTATATTCGTTGTACTATTTCCAGACTTGCTAGCCATTTATTCCTGTGAAATAAATAATTACTCCAGTTTTTAGTTCCACACGATCCTTCAGAAATCATTCTAATATGATGATTTGATGATTAAGAAATATTTCTGATTATTATGAATGTTGAAAACAGATGTGTAAATTTTTTTCAGGATTCTTTGAGGAGTAGAAAGTTCAAAAGAACAGCATTTATCTGAAATAGAGATCTGTATTGTAACATTATTCATTACCATCAGATCAGATGATGGTCATTTTTTAGGGATGTTTGTTATCATGTAGTGGCTTACCCTTCAAGCTCCTGCTCCTTTATTTCTTAAAATATACTGTGCTCCTCTCTGATAAATCATAACAATTACTATTGTAAATATTTTTATAATTAACAATATAGTTTTACAGTACACCATTGCCACTAACAAAAACACAAAATAAGATTTAAATAAATATTTTTTATTGGCAGAAGCAGGTGCAGAAGTGGGCAGAGTTTCCATTTCAGCACTGCGTGCCCAGCAGTTGGCAGCGAGTCTTCATACTGCACGAGCAACGGGTAATGTTAGGCAAACAGAAAATTTACATTTATCCTACAGTGCCACTGTAACAGCTGCGGCAGCATGCTAGTTATGCCTGACTACACTGTTAGACCTTAGCAGGGTTTTTATACAGTAAAATACTGGCAACAATGTTGGCAACACTGTTTGACACATCTACATATACTTTTGATTGTCACCATTGTTGAGATTCATGTGCTGATTGTTGATGTCTGTGTGTGTCTGAGTAAGTGGTGGAAATTTAAATTTTTTCCAGAGACTCGTTTATTTTCAGTTCGTTCACCAAAATGATTCGTTCAGATTTGTTCACTAATTCGTTCAGTGACAATTTCTTCCTGTTACATAAATACTGCAGCAGGTGGTGAAAAAGAGTGTATTTTATGATAAGTTTTAACAAACGTAATTACTTGTTACAAAAAAACTGATTTGGCTTTGTTAAAATTTGTGCCTTATTTACTAAATTAATAAAATAAGTCTAAGGTTCAGATTACCAAACCAAGGTTTTCTTGCATAATTAACATTTTAATTGTTTGGTCAGACATACACATTCATAAATCTGGGATTATATTAAACGTTGAGTTATGTTATGTATGTTAAATACGATAAACAATTATACGCACACCTTTAACTGCGCTTTGAATGAGATTGAATCACATGCTAAATGACCGATCTACCCAGTACTCTCATTCACAAATGAAAAGTACCAGTTTGATCATTTCGTTCACGAACAAGATCTCTCTCTCGTTCAGACTCGAAACAGAGCGATCTCGGTCAGTGATGGGCGTAGTCGTTCAGTAGATCCAACCAATTACATGCCCCTTCACAGCCCGAACTGAAATGTTATTTGCTAACGTTACGCAAATGAGACCTAACCAATACTGTCATATTTTTTGGTTTGTTTTAGTTTTTAGAGAAGTGCATATGACATGAATAAAACGTAATTAATTCATTTTTGATAATACAAAATGAACACAAATAGTAAAGTAAATTTTTCAAAGTGCAAAATACCACAAAACTAAGTCTAAAACACAAACAAAAGAAAAGAAAAGCAGGTAAAGAGAAGTGTAAATTTAAAGGTCCCGTATTATGCCCCTTTTCACAAGATGTAAAAGAAGTCTCTGATGTCCCCAGAGTGTGTATGTGAAGTTTCAGCTCAAAATACCCAACAGATCATTTTTTACAGCATGTTTAAATTGTCATTTTTGGGGTCACAGAAAAACGCTCTGTTTTAGTGTGTGCCCTTTAAATGCAAATGAGCTGCTGCTGGACGGCACAGGGGGCTGAGCTTCGTGAGCTCGCGCTCAGTCTCTCAGGACAATTTCATCTCACGGAATGATGATAATATCAGAAACTCTTAGTAACGGTGTTCAGTTCGAGTCGGACAATAATGCCTACAGAGTCAGAGTGCTGTATAGAGATGAAACAGGTATAGTTTAGTAGTTTAATTACGGTTATTATAACGTATTTGTCATCTGCTTATATGTATCCATTATTTATTAATAGCCTACAAGTCTGCTGTCTGAATGATGATCAAACATATACTGATGAGTTTAATAAAGTTTATTGTACATCACACAAAAGATGAAGCGTCAGTTTTACTTCAGAAAATCACTGTAAGAGCTGAGTAAACACAGTAAGTTATAAGAAGTGCGCAAGTACATAAACGAATTTCGGTAGAGTTGAGGGAGCATTCCTGTGGGCGGAGGTTAGTCAAAAAACGGTTCTAGTGACGTCACTAAAGAAGGAAGTAGAGGGATGTAGTCCAAACGGGCCGTTCGATGTAGTCAACTTCTGTTAAATAAAATATCTCGCTTGGCATTGAACTTTGAGATTTATAATTTTACAGATATTATTTATACTCTAACAACAACATTACACACTAACTAAAGTTTGAAACATGGGATCACGAAGAACGGGACCTTTAAAGGGTACATAACATGCACAGTTTCACCTAATCTCATGTTAATCTTGAGTACCTATAGAGTAGTAGTGCATCCTTAATATATCCAAAAAGTGTTTAGTTTTATTATATTTATAATAGAAAAATACAGCTTTCCGATTCTCTCCGGAAAAAGCCAAGGTCCTGGAGGCGGAGCTATAGAGTCAAGCGGTAGTGCTTGATTTCCAGCAAAAGACAGAAATCTGATCCAGTTGTACTTACATGAATGGGGTCTTATATCACTGGGACCGCTCCACGTTTTAATAGCAAACGATTTGCAAATCCAGCGTCGACCTGGGCCTTGGTAATAAAACATTCGTCACTGAAATGAAAAGAACACATAACCGCACTTCCTACACTCCGTTGCTGCCCCGGAAAAACAAACTGCATCCACTGTTCCTGTAACACTGGGTTCTTTGGAAAGCTGGACACGGTAAGCTTTCCCTCACATCCAAATACACACTTTTTTGGAGACATTCTTGAACAAATCCTATGCAGCGCTGGCGCCGATGATTTCCTGTTGAAGCGCGTTGATGTGCGCGGTCTCGCTCTCCTCTAGTCGACGTGTGCGCGGGCGAGCTTTTCCGAGAGAAATGCTCATATAAGGAGTTCCACTCTGGTCTACGTCATTAGATCCACGGTCGAAAAAAAAACAGCCGAAACTTGTACCAACCCGGAAGTAAGATTTTCGGCACAGAAATTCTCTGTTATTCGTCCAAATTTTTTTTTTTTAACTTTGCCCATGTTTAGCATGAGAATCCATCTCTTTAACACTGTAAACAACTCTGAATACATGAAACACCATTGTACCCCCCCTTTAAATCAAGTAAACAGTCAAGTACAAAATGACAATGTTAATTTATCTTTGTTAGCCTATATTTAACCATGCTTGTGTTATTAAACTGTTTTCATTACAATGGTAAAGTGTAAATTTCCTTCTTTGATGCAAATATGCTGACTACACAAACCCAGCTCTATCTGTTCGTTCAAACAACTGGTTCTTTTCGTTCACGAACGACATGTACCAGTTCGTTCACGAGAAGATCTCTCTCTCTCTCTCGTTCAGACTCAAAAGCAACTCGGTCACAGTCAGTGAAGGGCATATTCGTTCACTACATCCAACAAATCACATGCTCCGTCACATCTCATACTCGAACGCTATTGGCTTGAGGTTTAGTCATTCTTGACAGGTTGAAAACACAGAGCCGGTTCACTGAGCTGCGCATGCGCTGCTAATAGCGCCGCGCGGCTGTGGAGGGAGGGATTTCAGTAAACAAGAAATATAAGTCAATGGATTACGTCAGGGTTCACCAATCTCGGTCCTGGAGGGCCACTGTCCTGCAGAGTTTAGCTCCAGCCGCAATTAAACACACCTGAACCAGCTAATCAAGGTATCACTAGGCATACTAGAAACTTTCAAACAGGTGTGTTGGAGCTGGTTGGAGCTAAACTCTGCAGGACAGCGGCCCTCCAGGACCGAGATTGGTGAACCCTGCATTACGTGAACGAGAACGATTCGTTCACCTAAAAGATTCGTTCAAAAAGAACGATTCGTTCACGAACGTAACATCACTAATTGGTCATTACAGCATCACAGTGATTCTACAGAATAATATCCAGATTCGTCATTATAATCCAAATGATTTCTTAAAAGTTGTTCTGATATTTAAAAAAAAATAACAAAAATCTTTCTTTAAGGCACACACAGACATCAAGATTCAGTGTATGATTCTCAACAATGGTGACAAAAAGAATATTCAATTAGGAAAAGGAAATTACTAAGACAATTTAGATAATAATTTATTCATACCGCAATGCATGACGAGAGTCATTGATGAGTTTTGATTGGTGGCAGCCACTGCAACATGCTTTATTATTGTCACCATTGTTGAGAATCACAGGCTAATTCTTGATGTCTGTGTGTCCAAATAAAATACTTCTCAAAATATTTTGATCAGATTAACTTTTAAGAAATCTTATTGATTGTATAGAAAATGCAGGTCAAAAGATGATTATTTCAAAACACAACCAACACCACCTGATCAGCTTTTCTCTTTGTTCATCAGAGAGTTATAACTCAGATAAAACAGCCAAACAAAGTCTAACATTATTAGTTTAAGGGTCAAAAGCCCAACTAAAGCAAACACTGATCACAATAATGCTAACTTTTAAAAAAGAGATCTTCTCCTTTGGTGATTCTGCTTGTTAACATCAGGTGTCTTCAATAATGCTCAATCATCACTCAATCAATCACTAAATTATCTCATTAACTTTAACACTCTTGAGTCTGGAGCCAAATAAACTCACAGGAGAGTTCATTTAACACTGGAGTTTTTGCTGTATGAGTTCATGGGTGGAATAAATATATGGCAGGACTTTTACTTTCTGACCCCTGGACTCTCCACCTCTGACCAGAACTGGACCTTATCGTAGCCAAAAAATCTGTGTATATTAAATTTGGCGTTATTTCAGCCACAGCCTCAGATGAAATCAACTGAAGAGAAAAGAAGACATTAAATCTGTGAAGATCTCAGCAGAGGAGGATTAAACAACTCCACAAACAGCATTACCAGCTTCACTTATTACTAACCAGGGGTGCGTTTCCCGAAAGCATCGTTGGCCAACTATGGTCGCAAGTTCATCGCAATGTCCATTGAACTCTATTGGTAACGACGGAACTTGCGACCATAGTTGGCCAACGATGCTTTCGGGAAACCCACCCCAGACTGACTTTATTTCTGGCAGACATCTACAGAAGTTCTTATTGAGAATTAACAGAGGTTTAACTCTAATGTGTTTCATTTGAAGTCACCATAATAGTGATTAGTGTTTCCATTAGTTGGGCTCTTAACTCTTATTATACTTTTTGTCTTTTAGAAGAAGAAGCAGATGATGAAGAGTCTGGATCTCTCTGATCCCGGTCCTCACGTCTTCCTGCTCGTCATCAGAATCGACAGATTCACAGAAAATGTGGACAAGATCGTGAGAAAGATTTACGAGCACTTCGGAAAAGAAGATCAGAGAAGAAGAGATAGAAAACAGTGTTCAGAAAGAACAAAGAGCAACAAATGAGAGAGAAAAAGGATGTTTGGATAGAAATCAAAGCGACAGAAAACATGAAACATGTTCGATCGGTGAGGAGAAGAAAGAAACACCAGAAAATCATTCAATCGGTAAATATTTAGCTGTTTATAAATTGTATATGTTTCAATTGTATATTCTGATGTGAAAATATGATTGTATTAGATTTAAATTATTGTTTTATTTTAAATAATTAAGTTATTTAATATTTAACAATATTTATTGACATTTCCTTGGAAGTAAACTTGCAGATAAGAAACACTAACAACATTTTGCATTTTTTTTTTTTTTTTCAGAAGACTGAAACTTTTATTTAAATACAATTGCAACACAAAAAAAGTTGTAATATGAAAATGTACACCTCTTTTTATTAAGATATGTTTAAAGTTAGTAAAAATATGCATATTATTCTATGCATCATAAAATTATTTATTTAATATTCACTGATGATTATATGACGTTGTATTGGATATACATTTACAGATGAATTCATAAATTTGATATTACCGAAACATTGACAGAACATTTGCATTTATTCAGTGTTTTCAATATTTTAAGACATTTTTCACATTGTTTTGAGCCTCAAAACTATCATAGACAGTTATCTGAACTAATATGCATATTGTTTTTCTTCACAGCGTCCGATCTGAGGATTGTTCTTCTGGGTAAAAGTGGATCAGGAAAGAGCTCGACAGCAAACACCATCCTGGGCAGAGATGCCTTCAAAACCAATAAGAGTTTCCCATCAAGCCCTCAAACCTGTGTGAAACAAGAAGCCGGCGTGTGCGGAAGAAACATCTCAGTGATCGACACCTCAGGACTGTTGGATCCGTCGATGACGAGGGACCAGCTGAAGGCTGAGATTGAGACGTGTGTGGAGATGTCTTCTCCTGGTCCTCATGTGTTTCTGCTGGTCATCAGACTGGATGACAGATTCACAGATGAAGAGAAAAACACAGTCAAATGGATTCAGGAAAATATTGGAGAAGAAGCTGTTCGTCACACCATCGTTCTGTTCACTCACGCTGATCATCTGAAGGGTCGATCATTAGATGAGTATATCAGAGACACTCCAGGTCTACAGGCATTTACTGAGAGTTTTGGTGGCAGATTTCACTCATTTAACAATGAAGACATGAAGAACTGCTCTCAGGTCACTGAACTGCTGGAGAAGATTGAGAGGATGGTGGAGAGAAATGGAGGAGAGCACTACATCACAGAGAAAGAGGAGAAACTCAAAGAAAACCCATCCAGTTGGTTGAAAGGAGTGTTTATTTTCGTCATAGCACTCGCGGCTGCGGCGGTCGCTCAGACTGGCTTTGAGGGAAGATGAACATCTGGAACAACAGCACAGCAATATGAACAAAACTGGAAAATCCCATTTTGATTGTCTTCAATATTACAGATTCTAAAAAAATTAAAAATAAAAACAGTGAGAGACTATATAAATTGTACTGTTCATAATATTTAATTAGGCTGGACCTAAAGTAGGGCTGTGCGATATATATCGTGAGATTGTTATGCGCATCTCGTCAGTAAAGCCGGTTCCTTGATTAGTAGTAAATCTCCATCACCTGCTTTCAGATGAAGCGGCATTTAGGGCTGATGAGATAATTAAGTGATTAATTTAGTGATGATTGAGCATTATTGAAGACACCTGATGTTAACAAGCAGAATCACTGAAGAAGAAAATCACAAATTGTAAGTTACCATTAAGGTGATGGGTGTTTGCTTTAGTTGGGCTCTAGACCATTATATGTTTACTTTAATATTTACTGTTGTTTGTCTGCTGTTATTGATTTATAACAGTTAAATGAACAAAGTAAAATGTTATCTTATAGTGTTGGTTATGTTTTGACATAATCATGCTGTGATCTGAAAAAGGAAACTTATTGAGATAGTTTGGTTTAATTTGTTAGCAGCAGTTTAGTGATTCTTCAACCTATGATTATCAGTACTTTACTTATAATTCAAAATATTTAATAAACATTGTTCTGATCAAAAGACATTCAGATACTTTCGTTTAAAACACAGACATCAATAATCAGCCTGTGAATCTCAACAATGGTGACAATAATAAAGCATGTTGCAGTGGCTGCCACCAATCACAACTCATTAATGGCTCCCATCATGCATTGCGGTATGAATAAATTATGATCTGAATTGTCTATGTAATTTACTTTTTCTAATTGAATATTCTGCTCGTCACCGATGCATAGACTGAATCTTGACATCTGTGTGTGCCTAAAAGAATGATTTTTTTTTTTTTTTAAACAACTTTTAAGAAATCCTTTATATTATATCAAAAATTCTGGGCATTTATGCAGATTCACTAACCAACAACATAAATCAAAGTCAGAAAGAAGGATTTTAATGAGTTCAGTGATCAAGTTCAAATGATGATTGTCATAACATAACCAGCACCATCAGTCACTTTTTTGTTCAACTGGTGATTATAATTCAGAAACAACAGACAAACAAAATCTAAAGTTAATAATATATGGGTCAAGAGTCCAACTAAAGCAACCATTGATCGTCATAACGGTAACTTACAATTTGAGATTTTCTCCTTCAGTGATTCTGTTTGTTAAAGAGCAACTTGCAGGTTAAATTTATAACTGAATTAATACTTGATATTGTCTGAAGAGGTTTTTTAAAAACACATATGTAGAAATTACTAATGAAATCTAATTGGTTGTAGAGATTTTGATGAAAATGTGCTAGGCTCTGGAATACGCCTTTCCCCCTATAGCAACGCGTCATATGACGTATGCCGAGGTAAATATGAGCTCGCGTTCAGCCAGCGCTCTCATTGTGGGTGTAGTAGTTAGAGCAGTAGTGAGCGACAGAGAAAGTTTTAGATCGAGTTTTAGAGAAGCCATAATGGTAAATTATTGTGTTTGTGCTGGTTGCACAAAATCCAGCCTGTCAGGACATCGTGTCCATCATTTTCCTTCTAGGAAAAACAAGGCTTTTCGTTCTTGGGTGCGTTTTGTTCAGGTGAAGAGAGCAGACTTCACTGCCGCGTCTGTCACCGCACACTCGGTCGTTTGTGGCGCACATTTCACTCCGGAGAATTATCGACCTGGAGATTTGCACGCATCTTCGGGTTCTCCCGCCGGATGTAGGCGCGAGCACAACATCAACTGGCAAACGCAATGTAAGCGGAACGAAACTGAGCTACTCGTTATTGTGTTTGTGTGGACCGTTTATCAGTTTGGACCAGTGCAGCGCGAGCCTGATCAAGCAACACTGTAACTACGAGATCCAGTAAATAAAGCATAAAGCCACTGAAGTAATAACATCGCTGCGAGATCTAGTGAGAAATATTCACATTTCTCCGTTATTAACGGATCAAACAGCGCTGACGTGGAACCCAGGAATAAACATTGTGCAATGAATGAACGAACTATCCAGTGTCCACAGATCAGCAACATTCACCATGGATTTACTGTAGTAACACTAACTGCAACCATGGAAGTTTGGCATTTTCCACTAAGGCCCAGTATGCATCCACCTCCCTGCAACACTGACTTTCTTCAGCTGTAAACATTGCCTCGCATTTCCCACACAAGCACCTATGGAACAAAAAATGTTAGCAGGAATAAATATCTCTCTGTCTCTCGATGAGAAACCGCTAAGTTATATCACGTAACGTTAGTCTGGGCGGATATTAATGAGCATGACAAACGCCTGATCAAAGCTTAGTTTCTGTTATTGTAAGTTCCAATATGTTCTGTCTAACATTGATCCTGGCCTGTCCCTGCTCTCTTGGCAGCCTAGCAGGCTCATAATTGTATGGCTGTGGTCCGTCAACAATTTCCTCAGCGTCCGAAATGTCATTGCGATCCATTTTTCCCTGTTGTTTGAATCGACCGCTCTCCCTCGTGCTACGTCACGACTCTCGCCCGTCACGCCCATTTTCAGATGCGGAAGTAAAATTTTCTCACAAAAACGACTCCAGAAGCCACTGTAGCGTATTTATATATATATTTTTTAAGAAAATCTAGTTCCTACATTATTTTTCTATACATTGACTTGTTGGGTCTTCTAACCTGCAAGTTGCTCTTTAACATCAGGTGTCTTCAATAATGTTCAATCATCACTAAATTAATCACTTAATTATCTCATTAACTTCAACACTCTTGAGTGTGGACTCATACACTCCCAGGAGTGTTAATTTAACACTGGAGTTTTTGCTGTGTACAAAGAGCCGTAGTTAACTGACAAGCTGAGCCATATCGCATTAATTATCGCTGGCGATACGTCCACGATATTAATGCGATATGGCTCAGCTTGTCAGTTAACTACGGTTCTTTGTAGTAAATGCCGCTCCATCTGAAAGCAGGTGAAGGCGATTTACTACTAATCAAGGAACCGGCTTTACTGACGAGATGCGCATAACAATATCGCGATTTAAATCGCCCAGCCCTAACGTAGTGTCCGTGACGTCACCCGTAGGTTTCTGAAGAGCATTTTTGAAGCCTAAAGTGGGCGGAGCCGTCCGTCGCCATCTTGGCCTTGCGTCACTCGGATGGGCAGAGGTGGGGCGTGAGCTGGAGCCTGGCTGTATCAGAGCCCGTCTACTGGCTGTATCTGAAATCACCTAGCTCGACGTGATCGAGTTTTTAGTTCAGGTTGGGCATAGATATATGTTTATTTCTATGCAGGCTGGGGAAGTAATTCTATAACGTTATATGCAACTGACAGTACCAAGTCTGCGACTGCACAGGGCCTCGCGCTAAAGTGACAGTTGATGACAGTAAAGCCAATTAAAAGTTCCTATTTTTGCCCTACAAAATATTATAATAGTTAAAATACACGGCTACAAATGAGACTGTGTATCGTGATTCTGTACTATTCTGCTAGTTGAAAATGTATAATGCAGGAACTCTTAATATTACTCTGAGAGAGAGTGTGTGACAGTGATTTATGTGCATACATGTCAGTCACTCCTTTTTTATAGTCTTTGGTCCGTCAGCGCGGCATCGCTCGTCAAGTTCGTAGAGAGCTTATTCAGTCCATTTTAAATTCTGATTTTGGCCACCTCTCAAATGGGTTAAACCATAGATATAACGTTATTGCCTATGAAGTTTAAGTAAATGCGCTAGAAATCCGTGCTCATTCATGAATGTGCATTTATTGCATGGACGGAGAAAGCGCCGACGCCTGCAGGATTTCATCTGACGGTACATAAGCATATTATAATCAGTCTGTTCCGGGAGAGCAGAACGAACGAGCCTTTATTGACGTTTTTAAATCTGAAAACTCCAAAAAGCAACAAAATTGTCAGACATCCATTAGTGCATGTTCACAGAGGAAAACAACTGAATACAGCGCTGTTATTCTCTCGAACGATACTCGACGACAACGACGGAATCCAAAGCCGTGGGCGAAGTAACTTAATGGGTGTATTAAATTGTATGAAATAATCCCGAAAAAAAGCACAAAACACTGCAGAGATGGCAAGTTCAGCAGCAACACTTGCTGAGGTGAAGAGACGGCTAGTAAAAACAGACGAAACGGCTAGCATTGACATCAGCACAACCCGGCACTGTCACTCAAGTGGCCACGCCCTTAATTATGCAGAACTTTAAATATTAATCAACTAAACGGATGAGTTATAAAAAAATTCACCCCCCTCACAGTTGTCATGAAGGGCAAAATTAGCTGTATAGACCAAAGCCACATACAGACACCAGGCTGTAAACACGTTTTTTTTCTGCTGTAAAATTTGGTATTTTAACATGGGGGAGATACAGATTTGACTCACTTCTGCAGCCAGCCTCAAGCGGCCAGTCAACGAATTGCAGTTTAACTCACTTCCGTGTTGGTTTCAAGAGAGAGACGAGGAGGTTGCCGCTTGGTTACAACATGCCCCCGCCTGCACAACTGGGATTTAAACCCTGCTATAGTGTCTTCTTAGCCTGACGTCGTCATACTCAGATTCTAGTCAGAATATGAGTCTGATACTGCTCCACTGGGCTGTGATTATGGGGCGTGTTTCAACCGAACCAGGAAAGAAAATGCCTCTGCACTCAATTGGATAGACCTACAACCAATCAGAGCAACGGAGTAAGTTTTCATTCATTTTTCCGATCGACAAACGCCTTGATCGCGGTTCTCTGTTCCTCTTTTAAAATGAATGCGCTGTCGATATCTTCTATAACAGACGCGATGGCGGAATCTACACATGATGTTTTATAAACAAAGTTCGGCAGGAGCACGTTCACATAATCAATCCAATCAACTTGTCATCAAACACAATGTCTACCCTATCAGCATGAGAGGAAGCACATTATTCACTCTGTCAACTCACCTGACATTCCTTGACAGTTTTCAGCATCCCTCCAATCACTCTCGGCTTGTCCTTCCACAAGGGGGGGGGGGGATACTTTGGGTTCGGGCCGAATACCGAGCCCGAGCCCTCTCCTCAGACAGCACGCCAAATATGCATTTATTCTATCTGACTTATTTGTAAGCGTGAACTCGTGAAATCTCAATTCTCCAGCGGCAGTCATTTGAATTCAACCCAAGCGCTCGTTGATGACGTCGATGATTACGTTACCATTGCTCATCTGTCCATCATCGTATAAAGCCCGCCCCTGACAATTTGATTGGTCAGAACAATTTTTGTTCGGGCATAATAGCTCCTCAACGGATCGAGTCCAGACCGAACTTCCCGACCTAAACATTTTGTGGGCGGGGCTAAGTTTGGCTGGCATCCAGGCTAGTGTCTTCTGCTAGTTAGCAAAGCATTAAAGAACTATCTCAACTGTTAAATAACATCTTGGAGATTAAAATAATATCAGATTTGTCTTATTTTAAATAAACACAAAAAATAGAGATGAAAAATTAACTTAAAGGAGAAGTTCACTTTTAAAATGAAAATTCTGTCATCATATACTCACCCTCATGTTGTTTCAAAGCTGTATGAATTTCTTTCTTATGCTGAACAGAAAGGAAGATATTTAGAAGAATATCAGTAACCAGACAGTTTTTGGGTCCCAATGACTTCTGTAGAATTGAAAATAATCCAAGATATTTTAAATGAACAAAGACATTTGCTTGACTGATTTTCTACCCCCTCTTTCAGAGACAATGACCATTTGGAGTTCCTAAGGCACAGAGGGGCTGATAGTGATCAAGGCCCGCAGGCCAAATGTTTGTACTTTGGGGGTTGATGAATTGTCACACCTTTAGTACAGTGGTGGAAGTGTAATTATCTGATTGGTCAGTTTGAATGTCTCACAGTTGGCTTTTAGTCACATGGTCAAGGAAAGGATAAAAGATGATTGTAACTGTTGCTCTGTCTCTTTGATGCTCTGGCTCTCTTCTTCTCTGGGTCCCTTTCTTGGGGGCTCCCCTTTCTATCTCTATCTCTCTCTCTCTCTCTCTCTATCTCTCTCTCAGGTAACATTTTTCATATATGCTGGGTACAATTAATAATATAAGTTATCATCATCTCATACATATATTTTGTAACTATTTTAAGTGTAACCATAACCATAATTTGTCATTAAACCTTTTCAATTGCAACTAATGTACTAACTAGTTTTGATTTGATATTGACTTTAAAGTGCTACATATTGCAATACAATATCGTCACTATCTATAGCAATGCTCTCCCACAAATATTAAGCTATTGTAACTGCACTTATTTCCGTCGTTGGTATAAGTGGCAGTGGGTGGTAATGGACAAGAAATGTGCAGTTTTCTACCATCTTGCCAATAACGTTTCTTTAGTCGTTCGGCAGTTCTTGCAGCCTGAACCACTGCAGGAATTCCACCCTTACAGATGGTGCCGAAACCCGGGATCCCTTGCAGTGTGTTTTCTGAAATTCACTTTGATCAGAATGAGGACATTTTTTCATAGTTGATTTTGTGAATGGATTAAAGCTGACCTTCTGACCATGGAATGGGTAAGTCTGTTTTCATTGTTTAATGGTATGATAGGAAAAGTCTCCATTTGCATGAATTGAATGAAACAGAATTTAGAAGGTTTTGAATAGCTTTAATAGTCCCATTACTGTATAATTTGTAAATATTGTGAATATTCAGATCTCCTCGGGGATGGAAGGGAACAAATCTGATAATAGTGATGTATTGTTTGCTTTATGGAGCAAAAAAGTTGAGCCTATCTTGAACAGCAAATATGTACCAAAAAATTTCAATTCAGATGATGAAATTCTCACATATTGGCAAATACTTGGTAGACATGATAAGAAATCAAAACATGGTGAAATAATTGAAGCTTTAAACTACATGCGCTTTAAACGGCTATGTGAGTTAACAACATATCTATCTTCAAGTATAGATGCTAAATGTAAAGAAGTGCAATCTAAGAATGCAGAGGCACAAAAGTCTGAGGCAAAGATTCAAGATCTTCAAACACAGCTAGATAATTTACTAGCTGAGCAGTTTGCCCTGACTGAAAAGTGTAAAAATCACAAAGAGACCATTGCAGAACTCAAGGCTAAGCTAAATGCTAAATTGTCTCCCAAAATGCTTAACAGCGATGGGACTAAAAAGCATGTTGACTTCTTAGAGGAGGTGACTTGCTCTAATGAATCTGAAACATTTAGTTCAGAAAATGCATGTGCAACTGACCAAGAAAGTGTGCCTATTTCAGTTCTTAAGGTGATGCAACACCGTAATAGCGCAGAGTCATGTACCAGAACGCATGGTGTACAAGCATTAGAGAGGCGTGAAAATCCTCAAACTCCAGGAGATCATAGCAAACATCCCTATGGTAAAGAAAGCAGGTTTTGCAGTTCCTGTCAGAAAATAGGCCATAAAGAGGGAAAATGCTGGTCTCTGGGAAGGGGCAGACCTCCACCTTATTTTCAGAAAAATACAAAACCACTTTCTAAGGGCAAAAATCTGCGATCTGCACGTACAGGTAAAACTCTTAGTGAGTTAACTGCTTTGTTCATGCAAGGCCTTCAGCTATTAACTTCACTTGCTAGTGGGTTAGTAGCCCAATAGCAAGAAGTTTAATATCCAAATTGCAATGATCCTGTTTGTATTTTCAAATTTGTAATTGTGTGTAACACATTGTGCTCATAGAACACACGTTATAGTTGTTTGTGCTACAATGTGCACATAGGCTAATTAAGTTTATTCTTTAAAACACATGGTAGCTTTACTGTAAGTGTTGTACGAAACACTTAGGTTAAAAGGTTGTAGATGCTAAGAATCTAGGCCATGTATCTTGTGTAAACTGGAATAACTGTTTTACTGGAATTGCATAGCAATTTTAAGTTGCACGTGTGACTATGTTGAATTTGTTTGTCTCCTTAGTGGAAAACTCTGCTATTTTTCCATATAGCTGTAGTAAACCACGTAAAGGAGCAAAGAATTGCCATGTGGCCACAATGGTAATCACAATTTGCATTAACCATGAAAATGCTTTCCTCACAACAGGATTCAGTAACTCTGAATTTTGCACTTTTATCATGCTCATTTAACTGAAACATTGGTGTGGGAAGATTTTGAGCCAAATCACACCTCATACCCACATTCTCATGCTGGCTCCCTGTTACAACAGGACCAAATTTGCATCACAATTGTAAAACCTCCTCACCTTTGTTTTGGGGCATGATGAATTCACACATAGCCACAGCTAAATGCAGCCACCATCTGATCTCCACACAAAGTCAAATCTGCATCTATCTGATTCTGCCTCACAAAATTAATGCATACAATGTTATTTAAGTCTTTACATCTAGACTGAATTATAATTGTGAATTGCATCCAGTAATTGTTTGTTTTGTTTTTCTTTGGATTTACTTTATCACTTAAGTAATCATTAGTCTCACCAAGTTAAATTTTAAATTGTATGTCAGTATTTCTAATTTTTACCCAAGTACAAATATTTGTATTCTCATTAATGCATTTGAAACCATTTCTGCTTATTTGTATTTTGTCCATTTTACTTGCAACAATGTTTTTGGACATTAATTCAATTGAATCTCTGTGTTTGGTTACACTGAATATTTTGCTGATACTCTTCATGGAATGGGGTTTTAAACCAGCATTTGTTGTTTTGTTATAATGCAATTTATTTAAATGTTTCCAGAATGAGTGTAAGAGCTTGTGAGATCTTCTTTTATTCTCCCTTGACCATCTTTTTAAGTACATCAATTTAAGGGCTTTTTGCCTGAGACTAATTTTAATCTGACCATATCAAACCTCTGACCAATGACAAATGCCATGTGTCTGCTTTTGCTGTTTGTTGTTATGCTCTTTTAAGACCACAGGATCCCTGCAACCAAAGTTCACATTCTGTGTCCTGCCTCAGAAAGAGGAACCAGCATTTGCTCACAGATTCAGTGCTTGTTCTTGTGGAGGTGTGAAGTGTTCGATGGATGATTTGCATTTCTATGAACGGTGCAACACCATTTGATGGAGCCTCCTCATGCAGGGCTGAAGGAGAACAAAGACTGAACACTGACCAACTGAGATTGCAACAAGTTTGGACGAAAAGTCTGAAGATACAACTACACACAACAGAAAGCATGTCTTTATGGATTGTGTCACCTTTGGACTCCATGTGTGTGGCCAACGGTGCCAAGGGGGGAATTGTAGAATTGAAAATAATCCAAGATATTTTAAATGAACAAAGACATTTGCTTGACTGTTTTTCTACCCCCTCTTTCAGAGACAATGACCATTTGGAGTTCCTAAGGCACAGAGGGGCTGATAGTGATCAAGGCCCGCAGGCCAAATGTTTGTACTTTGGGGGTTGATGAATTGTCACACCTTTAGTACAGTGGTGGAAGTGTAATTATCTGATTGGTCAGTTTGAATGTCTCACAGTTGGCTTTTAGTCACATGGTCAAGGAAAGGATAAAATATGATTGTAACTGTTGCTCTGTCTCTTTGATGCTCTGGCTCTCTTCTTCTCTGGGTCCCTTTCTTGGGGGCTCCCCTTTCTATCTCTATCTCTCTCTCTCTCTCTCTATCTCTCTCTCAGGTAACATTTTTCATATATGCTGGGTACAATTAATAATATAAGTTATCATCATCTCATACATATATTTTGTAACTATTTTAAGTGTAACCATAACCATAATTTGTCATTAAACCTTTTCAATTGCAACTAATGTACTAACTAGTTTTGATTTGATATTGACTTTAAAGTGCTACATATTGCAATACAATATCGTCACTATCTATAGCAATGCTCTCCCACAAATATTAAGCTATTGTAACTGCACTTATTTCCGTCGTTGGTATAAGTGGCAGTGGGTGGTAATGGACAAGAAATGTGCAGTTTTCTACCATCTTGCCAATAACGTTTCTTTAGTCGTTCGGCAGTTCTTGCAGCCTGAACCACTGCAGGAATTCCACCCTTACACTTCCATAGTATATTTTTTTCCTACTATGGAAGTCATTGGGACCCAAAAACTGTCTGGTTACTGATATTCTTCTAAATATCTTCCTTTCTGTTCAGCATAAGAAAGAAATTCATACAGCTTTGAAACAACATGGGGGTGAGTATATGATGACAGAATTTTCATTTTAAAAGTGAACTTCTCCTTTAAGTAAGAAATTTACTTTTGCTATGGTTTAATAAATGTCTATGGATATCTTCCAAAAAAATAATAATTTTGGCTGAATTTTTTTTTCTATATAGTGTAGATATGGCAACTAGTAAATAAACAAAGTCTCGTCATCCAAGCATGTGCGGAAGTATTTAAAACAAGCGTGTTACAACTAACCCCGCGTTAGGTTGTGCCCCGCGCTCCCCTATATCTATTTTTAGTATCAAGGTCTGGGAGTGGTAATATTGTCTGTTACTGGTGAAACGTGGTGCTTCGTCATGGTCTTGTTTGAGTCCATTGAATCTTTACCTTGAATGAATGTGTTTTGGGTGGAGTGACTCCACCCAAAACAGAGTGTTTTGTTGGTCTCTAACAGATCCGGTTCTCATGACACCTTTTTATTTTACCTCACACATTCTTAAAAAAGTCTCATGGAAACAGTTATGACTTGAATTTAGGCCTACTCAAATTTCAAGCTGGAATGTAGGCCTATTTGTGTTTGTGCAATCATTCTTGACTCATTACTCATCATGACACTTTCTGCTCCTCCCAAACTGCCATCTCACCAAAGAGATGCCAAACGTGATGATTAATTAAGAGTGTTTGCAGGCCTGATTTAAACAGAAAATGTGAAATGTGAATGAAACCTATTGTGTCAGGTGTTTTGACAAAAAAAAAAAAAAAAAACTTCTGCATATGGTGGACCTGTTCTTCCTAGCTCAAGCTTCCCCATATGCAGAGATGGAAAGTCCAGGTTCAGAAAGTAAAATTCCTCCTCAGTATTTTGTTCCAATCATCTGGATTTGCTAATTCAGCAGGAGAGAGAACTAATTAGTGAAATCAGCTGCAGCAAAAACTCCAGTGTTACATGAACTGGGAGTTTATTTGGCTCCAGACTCAAGAGTGTTAATGTTAAAATATGAGTGTTAAATTAACACTCAAGAGTGTTAAAGTTAATGAGCTAATTAAGTGATTCATTTAGTGATGATTGACCATTATTGAAGACACCTGATGATAACAAGTAGAATCACTGAAGGAGAACATCACAATTTTAGTCACCATTATGGTGATCAGTGTTTGATTTAGTTGGGCAGTTGACCTTTCAATGTATAACTTTAGATTTTGTTTGGCTGCTGTATCTGAGTTATAACTGCCAGATGAACAAAGAGAAAAGATGAACAGGTGTTGGTTATATTTTAACATAATCATCATTTTACTTGAATCACTGAACTCATTTAGAGCCTAATCTCTGACTTAAATGTATATTGGTCATTACAGCATCACAGTGATTCTACAGAATAAGATCCAGATTTTTCAATATAATCCAAATGATTTCTTAAACGTTGTTCTGATATTAAAAATAAAGAAAAAAAAAAAATTCTTTAAAGGGGTCATATAATGGTACATCCACTTTTACAAGTTGATTGTACTGAAATGTGTGTTGGCAGTGCCTGTACACAACCATCATAAAATGATAAAAATCCATCCAGTGTTTTTTTTTTAAATCTCCTTATATGTTTGACCCTCTCTGAAATCAAGCCTTTCGATTTTGTGACGTCACAAAATCGACGCCCCTCCCACGATTGGTGATTGACAGCAGCGTTTCAACACAGACCCGCCCTCGCTCGTGAGCGAGCTGTCTGTCATCATAGTCCGCAGGTCATTGTTGATACCCTCACTGGAGCACTGTCTATGAGCAGAATGGCATCTGTGATTGTGTTCTTCGGTGTAATAAGGAACACAGCAGTCATTTTGCAGTGGCTGAGTTTTGTTTTTGAAGGGATATGCCCAAAGGATTGACGCGGGGATTCCCTCACGGGGATTCCCCACGATCTTCCATGCTTTCATGGAATCATTTCACACCAGACAGCTTTACAAACGAGAAAAAACGGATCGGTACCAACGTGTTCCTGCTGAACCTCCAGAAGTGAGTGTAATGTTTTATTAACCTTTATATTAATATTTATATTAATCTTTGCAAATTTGCAAACCTTGCTGCACGCTTCACGATGAATGCATCTAAGGTTTACACTCAGGGTACATAACAGCATGTTTTCTATGTATGACGTTCTCAATATAATTCATAATCCCACGTTTATAATGAACAACGCGTTATGGTTATTGTGTTATTATTTCAAACGGTGTACGCACAGAACAGAGGGGTGGGGTGAGCAAAGCTCATTATCATTTAAAGACACATGCACTTAACCTGTTAAGCTGCAACCCCACTTTTGAAAAATCCCCAGAAATGACATACCCAAACTGAAACAGATACAGTTCATGAACCCTTTGTACTAAAAGCACAAGTATGATCTCATTTGAAAGCTGACACCTGGCAGTTTATTGTAAATGTATAATTAATTATTGTCATAATGAAAAAAATTGGTATAAATAGCTTCAAAGTTTTGTAAAGTTATTAGAAATTATTTTTTATGAAACATCCTCATGAAAATAAAATTGAAGTTGGCACTGTAGCAATCTAGAAATGCACTATAGCTAAAGCCACATGTCTAAACATTTTATGTTTAAAATCTGAAGATAATAAGTCCAAAACTCTGTATTTAGTTAAATGTTTTTCAAGACCATGTCAATGACTTTATTTTGATTTGACGCTAAGATGCTTCTGATGTTTATTGCCATCTTCTAAGCATCTATCCAGTATATTGTCTCTATTGTTTTGTGGTGCAGACAAGCCCCATTCAGTCTCAGTCTCCCCCTACACACATTCACACCTCTCCAGCCTGGTTATGGCTCTAAATATGCATTTCTTTTGTCTGCATTATAGCTACTAACGACTGGCTATTCACAGGCTATCCATAGGGTTTCAGTCCCTAATTTCTTTTCTCAAAGTTCACCACACATTTTAAACTGTATCAAATGCATTTCTTGAATAAAGAAACTTTCAGTAAGCATTCGAAAAATAATAAAAGTATAACTTCAAGATGGCAGGTGCACATAGGGCTAGCTAGCATGTTAGCTTAGCACACCATCAATACACGACAGTTTATGAGATTAAAACCATGTTTGTGCTCCAAACTTACTTTATAAAACGCAAGTGAGTATTTTAAATAATCTTCTGTGATCTAATTTCGCTTCAGATAAAAAAATCAGAAAGAAAATATACTATTGTATGGTATTCTGCACAATGACAGTCTATATAGATTAGCATTACATAATAAATATAATCTATTATTATGGAAATACCTGGCATGGCTTGAAAAACACAGGTAACTCAAATATCATTGCAATCATGTTTATTGTCTTCAAAATGTCTGTATCTGCATGTTACAGCGATCTCTTGTTAGCTTTGTGTGTATCAGTGACGTCCTGGAATGTCACATGATCATGGCTCTTCTTCATGTTCCATATATGGACTATTATTGTGCATAATAGCGCCCTCAGGCTGTTGGTATGGATTGAAAACCCAGCACATCTCAGTAAGAAGCGCTCATAATGATTACATCGACGCATTTGGGTATAAATTCAATAAATATTATTCCTGTCTATAGAAATCTTATGTAAATCTATGAGAATCTATCAATATCTCTCCAAATCTGCACATTTTTGAGCTAAAGCCCTGAGGGACGTTGTTTTGTGTATCGCTGTCATGATGACAGCACGGGAGTTTTTTATGAATGAAAGCGGCTGACGCGCATAATTCATATTAAAGGTATCGACTCATTTTTTCATTTCATAACTCCTGACACAAATTAAGACATAACTGTCACTATGAGTTTCTCAGAATACAATTGATACTTTGCAGTCACGTGATATCTGGCGGGCAACAAACGCAGTTAGTGCATCCAATCGCACAACAACTGTCTGGCATGTCGTGTACACCTCAAAACACCAACTTTTGTATATTAAAACTGGCAACGTCCTGGCAAGATCCTTGATTAGTTTACTGGTTTTCGTTGCTAGAGAATGACGTTCTTGCCCGCCAGCCAGTACAACTGACGTCACGTGCAAAGTATCAATAGTGGTCAAATACTGAAACTTGAGTCTTATATCTTTTTAATGATGTATAGTTTGTCAAGGTATAACATTAAATCTGATAGTAACTTTAAACTATATATATAAAAAAAAACGCTTCAGTGCGCCCGCGCACTGGCAACGGTTAACAGGTTAAACGGCATGCTGAAAACAGAGCTGTTTTTGACCAGGTAAAATTAGTGTTTTCTTACAATACTAATGAGAATATTTAATTAAAGTATATTACAAACTTTTAATTTAGACCCTAAAGAATCATATTAGCTTGTACAAAAATGGCATTATATGACCCCTTTAACCCCCTGAGGTCGACGGTATCGCCAGCGATACCAGCTCGCTTTTTTTTTATCAGTGTAAAAGAAACTCATGAATACTCTGTTGACTTTGATTTTCCATAGGAGTTCCATACATCAATCGATTCTGTTAAATGTGTATTATTTTTGTGTATACTCACAATAAAAACATAGTGTTGTGCTTTTCGACAAATAAAGAAAAATAAACACGAAGCGAGTTCTGCCTTCTCTCCGTCCGTGTAGTCCATTCTGAAACACGTCCGAAAATGAACCATAACTCAGTGAATACTTCTCACACATACATGTGATATATGTCTTTATGAAGCTTAAAATCTCTTCTTTTAAATGAAGTTATTTATATAAAAAACAAATATTCTCATCTTGTGAAATCTGTATTAAAAGAGAGCGATTCCAGTCGACCTAATTAGAGCTAATTCAAATGTAATGTGACTCCGCCCACGGAGAGCGCACGCTATTCAAACGCAAATGGCTGAGGTAATCCGCGCAATCCTGTGAACGCCCCCATCAGCTCGAGAAAACCAAAACACAAGTTTATTCAGAACATTACTTGCTTACACCGTCTTGCAGCGCTGTGAGGAATAATGAGGAATATGAGCTGAGGAATACTAGTAAGTTTTTCCTTCTCGGGTTTCTGTTTATTGACGAATGAACGGCATGCGCTCTGTTTTTTCTCCATTATGGACGCGAGCTCTAAAAAAAAAACACTAAAAGACTTTCAAACTTTCACAGAGACCTCAAAACAGAAAATACAAATCCTTTCTTTAAAACGAATTTCGTTTTGTATCAATTGTATCTTAATTTTAATAATTTTTTCATTAACAACTTTCCTGGATTTAAAGTAGCCTAAATAAGCCTATCGTCAACGAATGATGATGTTTTAGCAAACTGTATTGCTATACTGAGATGAGTAAAAATCGACTGAAATATGTTGAAATAAAATGTTGGCTATTTGTATAAGCAACGTAAACTGCAAATTAACATTTATATGCCCTAATATTTCATGAAAACAACTTTACAGTCAGGCGAAATATGAAAGACAACATTTTGTTTAGTAGATTTGGGTACAGTTTTTACTGTAGAATATACTGCCTCATCAAATAAGCTTTTGTTTAGCAATTTCTATATATAAAATAGCCTAATATTTTTGTCAAAAATAAAGTCATCAACTAAGATGTTAGCTGTTCCAATGTTGGCTATATTCAAAGTAATGAATACATAGATAAAATGTAGGCCTATAATCTTTCTTTTTTTTACAAAGAAAGAGTACACTTGAAATATTGTTGAAATTGTAATTATTGTTGTAATTGTAACCTTTTTAATAAAATAGCACAACATATGTACAAGATAGATGTAAGCAAAATCTTAAATGGTCAATATAAGTCTTCTTCTAAATATCTTTTGTCCTTGTATTGTGGCTCAGCCAGTTTCACACCTGTGTTAATGGCTCATCATTATGCAGAGTGGGTGGTAATTCAGGTGAAAACCACTCCTCGTTCACGCCCCCTTGCATATTGGCTTTCCAAGCAAAACCTGTTTTACATCAATTTAAATCAATGTATGGTTTTATTTGAACGATAATGCAAGACTATTTTCACATAATTTTGAAGAAAAAACTATAGGCGACGACATCCATTGGTCAAAAGTCTTATTGACACATATTTACTATGTGTTTTGTGGCCTTATTTCAGAAATTTTAGTTTTTAGTTTTTTCAATATCCACGCATAAACATTATTCTCTCAAAAATTAAAACATGTACATACACGTGGCTCACATATTATGGTAGCCCTGTTTGTGCTTTATAGAGTGAATTTACACCTTTGACATTAATATGTTTATAAGCAACTGAAAAAAGCACAAATGTCAGGGCATGTCAGAACATCTCAAGGGCCCAGAAAACCGCTCAGACTCCAGAGGGTTAAGGCACACACAGACATCAAGATTCAGTGTATGAATCTCAACAATGGTGAAAAAAAGAATATTCAATTAGGAAAAGGAAATTACTAAACCAATTCAGATCATAATTTATTCATACCGCAATGCATGATGGGAGCCATGAATGAGTTTTGATTGGTGGCACCCAGAATGCACTGCAACATGCTTTATTATTGTCACCATTGTTGAGAATCACAGGCTGATTCTTGATGTCTGTGTCCAAATAATAGTCTTTTGATCAGAACAACTTTTAAGAAATCTTTTTGACTATATAAAATGCTGAAAATAGTATATTGTAGAATCACAGGCTGCTGAAATCAACAAGGTAATCCTAACTCTTTAAATGAGTTTTGTGATTCAGGTCAAATTATGATTATGTCAAAACATAACCACCACCTGATCAACTTTTCTTTTTGTTCATCTGAGAGTTATAACTTAGATACAACAACCAAACTAAATCTAACTTTATTAGTTTAAGGGTCGAGAGCCCAACTAAAGCAAACACTGATCACCATAATGGCAACTTGAATTTTTTTATTTTCTCCTTTGGTGATTCTGCTTGTTAACATCAGGTGTCTTCAATAATGCTCAATCATCACTCAAACAATCACTAAATTATCTCATTAACTTTAACACTCTTGAGTCTGGAACCAAATAAACTCCCAGGAGAGTTCATTTAACACTGGAGTTTTTGGGTGGAATAAACATATGGCAGGACTTTTACTTTCTGACCACTGGACTTTCCACCTCTGGATACAAGTTTCTACAGAAGAATAAACGTCATCAGTATGCGCTAATGGTAAACAAATAGAGCAAGATGAATCACACTTTGGCAGTTGTAGTTTTAATGTGCGCAAAAAAAAAGAAAAAAAAGAAAAGGGGAAGCGGCGAAAGAAGAAGGGAAAAGAGCTTGAGGTTAGCAGTTTTAAGTTTTAGATTTGTCGCATTGATTTTATGTTGTATTTTTATTGGCTGGTCAGTAGATGTAGGTCGTAGCAGCAAACACACTGTGAGATGATCATGCTGAATATCTGACCCTGTCCGAAAATTATCGTAGGCTTTCTTTGGTCGCAAGATCGTGACAACGTCCGTCTTTGAACCTCTCTCATTGTATGACAAAGGACCCCAGCTAACATAATTTTGTTATAAGAACGTTCTCAAATATTCAGTGTTGGTTCTGGGAACATAAAAATGCCCAGTTTTCTTGACGTTAGAGGAACATTTTTAAAAGGTATAATGTTCCTTAAACGTTCTTTCAACTTCATTTTGATTTAAAATTCAACATTATAGGAACGTTGCTTTCTAACTTTCCAAGAGCATAAAAATGTTTCCTGAAATGTTAATAGAATGTTATTAAAAGTTTAGTGTGATGTTCCTGAAACATTCTTTCTGTCATTCCTGCTGTGAGCAAGCACTGAAAGAAAGAGTAATAAGAACACAAACTACAACTCTTCATACACAGCCTTAGATGAACTGAAGATAAAAGACATTAACTCTCTGAAGATCTGATTAAACAACTCCACAAACAGCATTACCAGCTTCACTTATTACTAACCAGACTGACTTTATTTCTGTCAGACGTCTACAGAAGATCTTATTGAGAATTAACAGAGGTTTAGATGTTGATGTCTTATTGAAAATGTTTGGTTTGAGGTCACCATTATGGAGATCAGTGTTTGCTTTAGTTGGGCTCTTGACTCTTGACTTTCATTGAGTTTGTGTTTTATCAGCAATTGCAGGTGTTTGTGGAGAACAACATGTCTGTTTAAATATCAGACAAACGATTGTTTTTTTTTTATGTAATTGATGACATAATTGCCATTATTGATAACTATAAAACTCAACAAATGTGTAAAAGATAATTTGTTTCAACATTGTTTCAGATGCTGAATGCTGATTTCTGTGAGTGTATATATCTATAACACTGTAATTGTTAACTTTCAGTTTAAACATTTTTTTGTATCATTTATACACTCACATTATTGCAGGCATTTATGGAGAACATTTCTGCATTGATAAAGCAGATTAACATGTATATTTTAATAACAGACATCTGCAGCTGCATCCGTTAGCGCAGTTGTCCTGGCAGTTATCACATCCTTCTCTGCTTTTCCCACAACCCATGATTCGCAAGTTTAACTTCACAATTGGAAGCAGTGAGCAGATATGGAAAATATTCTCAATATATGAGTGATCAGAATGTCATTGAAGAAAAAGGTCCTTAAGGAGGACAATAAGCATGTGTGTGTCTGACCAACCTTATATATGCCTTTTTATAATTATCAAATGGGTTAAGGGAATTCACAGAGTTGCACTGTATCACTGGGGATTTTGCTGTGTACCATTTAGGAAAACGTACTGTGAATTTTTTTTTAAATAAAACTTGCCACAGAGAACATGACTAATACAAAAAATATATATAGTCTAGCTGCAGTATTCAGTATTAACTAGATCAGGGATGGGCAACTGCGGTCCTGGAGGGCCACTGTCCTGCAGAGTTTAGCTCCAACCCTGATAAACTCTCCTGTCTGTAGCTTTCTAGTAATCCTGAAGACATTGATTAGCTGGTTCAGGTGTGTTTGATTAGGGTCCCAGATAGATAACAACCATCAATACAATGTAAGATCAATGTTAATGTATAAATTTTTGACTCATCACTTTTGCTCTCACAATTTAATATTTCATCAAAAAATCAATGGTAATGGTATTGAATCATTGTTACAAAATGTTGTTGGTTCAATATCATGTTTGCACTCTCAGAAAATGAAACACAACTATTACAACTGACTTAAAGCCACACAGCCTGAAATCAACTGCAAATAAAAGAAGACAATAAATCTCTCAAGATCTTAGTAGTTTTTTTTTTTTTTTTTTTTTTTTTGAGAATTAACAGGTTTAGTAGTTGATGTTTTAAAATGGTTGGTCACCATTGTTATGATCAGTGTTTGCTTTAGTTGGATAGCTTGACTCTTGGCTTTTATGTGTGTTTCTGGTCTTTGTAAAAGTGTTTACCAAAACATAATTTGTTGCAAAGAAAGCCAGAAACAAAGATAATCAGGTGAAACATTTTTTTAGCATAATTAGAAGTAGAATAGGTTACTTATTTTCTGCCTCAAGAAAAGTGGTTATTGCTTTCTTGCAACAGATCAAATGTTCAGAATTTAGATTTTTTTTTTAGACACACAGACATCAAGAATCAGCATACAAATCTCAACAATGGTGACATGCTTCATGCCAATGCATGCTGGTTTTATACTATGGTGGCTCCCAACCAGCACTGATACAGACCAACTGTTTGTTTTTGATTACATGTTCTGTACTCTCTGTTACCTCTTAACACTTATCTCTTGTTGATTGTTTTATGTACATTATGCAAATAAAGTTGCAGCCAATTACACAAAAATAACTAAATAACAAATGAAATTCAACAAACATCAATGCGTCTTTGTTCTCAATATGAAATGATTGTTTATTGTCATAAAGCCAAAAAGACAGAAAAAACAAATCAAATAAAAGATCACATTCATTCATTTCTTTAGATTATAAACCTAGATCGAGGGTGTGTGAAGGAGATAGGTGAACTAAAATTGCCTCGAGGTTAATTTATGTAGGTTGTTGGAAATGAAGTCTTGCAACATTCTTGAGCTTTGAGGGTTTCAACATATGTCTTCGACTTTGTCTGGATGTTTCATTTGATTTTGCAACCATGTCTATTTTGTGATCAGCCTTTTTTTGTTGCAGTTACCCAGCTAACAGACTTTTGTTATAAGAATGTTCTCCAAATATTCAGTGTTGGTTCTGGGAACATGAAACATATCCGGTTTTCTTGATGTTAAAGGAACGTGTTTGTCTAAACATTACACACCAAAAAGACTTTACACATCAAAATCCATAAAACTCATCCCAGAACAATTCTTGACTGACTTATAATCCAACATCATACAACTACATGAGTCTATTTTGCATCTGCAATATGTGTGTGTGTGTCTAATATGCTTTAATCCCATATAATTAATGTAATTATTATAATTATTAGATGTGTGAATGAAAGTGTGTACTGTTTCATATCAATGCTATCTTACGAACACAACTAGCAAGATGGCTGGAATTAAATCTGTGTAAAATGTTTCGTATTCTTATAATACTAATGATGGCTAAACTGTAGCCTCTGTTCTCTCTGCTAGTAAGGAGATCCCAGATAATGCATGATTTACGATGAGACAAACAAAGCCAGTGTCTAATTGGTCCGATCTCTTCAGGAGGGGGGACAAACTTTTAGTTTAAAAACCTTAGACCCAAAAACAAAGCTCTCTCTCTCTGTGCTCTCGCTCTCTGGGTTCACCCTCAAGAAACGCTCTGCTATCACTCTCAAGAAGTGTGGTGCAGAACCAAAAATGCAGCGGGAGATGAAGACCTAAACCAGACTAATAACAATGTAGACGCGAAGAGAAGGAACCCAAATTAAGATCAGAAGAACGGGTTCAACAGCCTTATTCAAGCCATCTTACTAGCCTACTCTCTTCTCAATTTCTTTTCTTTTCTGAGTCATCATTTCTTTTCCGTTGAAAGCCTCGGTTTTAAGTTAAGTTTTGCTGCAAAGTTTCGGTCCACGATTCACGGCGGAATCGCACGCTTTCAACTTCAAAGACTTTCATCCATCCTCTAGCAGCTCCAGCACACCACGTGACGGGAACGCCGCAGACCCAGGCACAAGGAGACCACAGCCAACGAACAAACCCGGGGAAACCCCCTTTTACGCAACGAAGGGAATTCCCAAAAAGGAACAAAGACAAGCAAGTAGCAGCAAGACAAGCAGCTTCCAGACTAAAAGCTGCACTGGTGTATTGATATAAATTTAATAACCTGTCTAAGAAACGATAGAAGGGTTAAATTAATGATTGATGGTTCGTTCCAGGTCATGTCTTAAGTGCATATAGAATCTTGAGATTTCATCATCTCATCATCATCTCACTCTTTTCTCACTCTCTTCCTTTCTGCAACTCGTATGAATGTGTGTGTGCGTGTGTTTGTGTTAGATATTAGTTTCATGTGTTAGTATATAATCAATAAAGTATTGTTTGTATTTGAGAAGTATTACTTGTGTTTGTGCTTACGAATTTATTGTCTTGAACTTCGATCTAAGTTACCTTGCTAACTATAGTGTTTCACTATAGTTCGGATATTTATATCCGTTGCAGAGTTGATTGTTACAGCCAGTTCAAATGAACCGCGAACGAGTCATTTGCTCGGTTGTAATAAGTGACTCTTTCGAATTCCCTATAAATTAATTCATAATTCCTTTGAGCTAAATTGACGAATCACTACAAATACAAATATCTTACAGGTGGATAAGCCAAGTTGAAAACATAGTAAGCACTGAAGGCTGCAATTATCAGACTCTTCTTCAACTCCTATTCCACTGCACACCTCCACACCATCCACACTGACGAGGACTTGAAGCCTCTTGGAGAAAGCCATTTTCCAGTCAGTTTCTACCAATTGTATAGTTGGGTATGGAGTATCAGCATCAAATTGTGAGAAGAAAATAAAATGTTAAACATCTATCAGTAAAATAATGCAACATCTATCAGAACTGAATAACCGGACCTGTGTCAGAGTATTACAAAATGACAGTTTAACAAATAGTTCCATACCTCTCCCAATGTGATGAAGCTCTCAACTTTCTCTTTAAAGATGTGGGGCAGCAGAATCAGTGCTGCACGAAAGTCAGAATCTATTGTAAAAAATGAATAAATAAATAAATGACTCTTCATTTTAATATTATAAATTGCCTGCTTTCATATTCATTTATATCCTCCATACATAATTTCCTTTACTCATTGTTTAAACATCAACATCACCTGATCTCATTTTCTCTTGGCTTTTTTGCTGCAACAAACGTGTTTTATAAACACATAATTATAGCAGCCAGAGAAAATTTTATATTAAAGAGTCAATGGTCAAGAGCCCAACTAAAGCAAACGCTAACCACCATCATGGTGACTTTAAAATACAACTATTGATTTCATTCAAACGGAAATGAAATAAAGTCAGTCTGGTTAGTAATAAGTGAAGCTGGTAATGCTGTTTGTGGAGTTGTTTAATCCTCCTCTGCTGAGATCTTCACAGATTTAATGTCTTCTTTTCTCTTCAGTTGATTTCATCTAAGACTGTGTCTGAAGTCAGTTGTAGTTCTTGTGTTTCTCTGTTCTTCAGTGATTCTGCTTGTTAACAGCAGGTGTTCATAATTAATGCTCAATCATCACTTAATTATCTCATTAACTTCAACACCGCTTTAACTCTGTAGTGTGCACACATATGAACACTGATCAGTGTTAATTTAACATGGGCGTTTTTCTGTGTACTATTACATAAATCTTACCTGTTTCATTTACATATGACTGACAAATATAAATCACATTCAGTTTATTAATACAATTACATAAATCTTATCTGTTTCATTTATATATGACTTAAAAATATGAATCACATTCAGATTATTGATTGGTTTATGTTACAACTGTAATCCAAATGCATGGGAATTTTACATGCAATTCAAATACATAAATCTTATGTTTAGACACAATTTTTTTTTTAGTGTATTGTTTCCCCGTCCACCTAATTTTCGGAAAAAAAGAAAAGAAAGAATGATCAAATGTGAGCTTGAGGTTTTAACAGCAACAATAAAATCAATGTCTTTTTTAAAATAATTTGTACATTTTCAATGGAAATTCATCAGTATAAAATATTACTTTAATTTAGAAAAATACACTATAATAACTGTACATATACACTCTCAGAAAAAAAGGTACAAAGCTGTCACTGGGGCAGTACCTTAAGGTACAAAAGCTAAAAGGTACCAATATGTACACTTTAAGTGCTAGGCCTAATATGTACAGAGAGTGACGGTTACCTTTTTTCTGAGCATATGATTAGAAGCAAACTTATTTAAATTAGCAGCTCAAAGATTAGAAACGTATTTTACGAGTTTACCAGTTTTGATAAATGGTGAACAAACTTCACTTTCTTTTTTTAAGAGGGGCTCGATGCTGACGGACGCCTCGATCTCCGAGTGCGAGCCCTCGCCTCAGTTGATTGCTGCTTAGTTCGCTCGTGATGGCTGACAGGACTAAATGATTAGAAGTCATGGACTAACGTTTACAACGTTAACGTTATTTAAATATTTAACGTTACCAAATAAAACTGATATAAAATCAACTCAAACGGATGATATTCGTAAATTAGGCTAATTCCAAACTGACTAACGTTACACAGCAAAAAGTCCAGTGTTAAATTAACTCTCCTGGGAGTTTATATGGCTCCAGAGTCAGTGTTAAAATATGAGTGTTAAATTAACACTCAAGAGTGTTAAAGTTAATAAGCTCATTAAGTGATTAATTGAGTGATGATTGAGCATTATTGAAGACACCTGATGTTAACAAGCAGAATCACGGAAGGAGAAAATTGATTTTTTTAAGACACCGTTATGGCGATCAGTGTTTGCTTTAGTTGGGCTCTTGACCCATAAACTGTAAACATTAGATTAACTTTGGCTGTTGTATCTGAGTTATAACTGCCAGATGAACAAAGATAAACACTCATTAATGTGTTTTGTTGGTTATGTTTTGACATAATCATAATTTCACCTGAAACACTGATCTCATTTAGAGTCTAATCTCTGACTGTGTAGTGTTGATTACAGCATCACTGTGATTCTACAGCATAATATCTTTTTTTTTCTGACTAGTCTAAAGGATTTCTTAAAAGTTGTTCTGATAAAACAAATCTTTCTTTTAGGCACATACAGACATCAAGAATCAGTGTATGAATCTCAACTATGGTGACAAACAGAATATTCAATTAGGAAAAGGAAATTAGTAAGACAATTCAGATCATAATTTATTCATACCGCAATGCATGATGGGAGCTATGAATGAGTTTTGATTGGTGGCACCCAGAATGCACTGCAACATGCTTTATTATTGTCACCATTGTTGAGATTCACAGGCTGATTATTGATGTCAGTGTGTCTAAATAAAGTAACTTTCTAAGTATTTTTATCAGAACATTTTTTATGAAATATTTTGGATTATATTGATAATGATAAAAATCATTTGCTGTACAATCACAGGCTGCTATAATCAACAAGGTAAATCTGACTCTCTAAATGAGAGTTGATATTCAGGTCAAATTATGATTATCAAATCATAACCAACACCACCTGATCACCTTTTTTCTTTGTTCATCTGGCAGTTGTAACTCAGATACAACAGCCAAACAAAATTTAAAGTTAACGCTTTATGGGTCAAGAGCCCAACTAAAGCAAACACTGATCTCCATAACGGTGTCTTAAAAATTAGATTTTCTCCTTTGGTGATTCTGCTTGCTAACATCAGGTGTCTTCAATATTGGTCAATTATCACTCAATTAATCACTTAATTATCTCATTACCTTTAACACTCTTGAGTGTTAATTTAACACTCATATTTTAACACTGACTCTGGAGCCATATAAACTCCCAGGAGAGTTAATTTAACACTGGACTTTTTGCTGTGTAGAAGCGTTAAAATAGAAACAGGCCAAGCGTTCGCTCGCGTCCGGTATGGTTAAGGAGTTGTAAGAAAATTGTGGGAAACTTAATTTAAAAATCTGTCGGCTTATATTGAGTTTTTTTTTTTTTTTACACAAAACGCGAGGGGCTTGAACTGTTTCTATGGCCGCGGTCTCGCGGTAGAGTAACGTTAAGTTAACCATATGAGTTATGCTAAATGATATATCTTAATTTATGGCTAAAAATTTCAAATAATTGTAATAACAATACGTTTAAAACGTAATACCAGTACGTTGGTTTTGTCAGGTCAGTATTTTCGAAGAAAGGTTTTCCCTCACGCGTCAGTAGGCCTGTTACAGACAAGTGCACATAACTCGAAAGGGAACAAACGGATTTTCACAATACTTCAAACTAAACATACCACTGAATTTCTGTGCTTCGTCTTCGGTGATATTTATTCCGGCTTCTTTCAATTTCTGAAGAAGATCCTCCGTCGACAGCGTCAAAAGTGAGACAGACATCATGGAATAACCGCCGTCATTTCTTGTGCACAGTCCCTCACTTCTTCTCGCTCATAAAGTGCACTGCGCGGGCTACAATCCCATTGGCTGGTCAAATGCGTGTACTTTAACTTTGAGGCAAAGTAAAAGTACCCCATATAATTTTAAATAAACATTGAATAGTTTTCGTCTACAATGCTTTTAAAAATGGCTTTTGCTAAAAAAAAGATTAGTACATGTAATTATTTTAACTCTAAATTGAAACTTCAAACTTATTTTAGAAGTTAAAACAGCTATTATATTAAAAATACAGGCCTACTTTATTACATTTGCTTTATGTTTAAAACGTATCATCTTGATGCTCTGCATAATCAATAAAAGGTCATGGACTTGTGTACTGTTCAGACCCACATAGCAACATTGTGTCGGCCCAGATCCGGCCCACATCTGGCACACATGGAAAGATGATCTGGCCCACATGCAGCGTGGAATTACGGCACTTGGGTGGGCCACTCCTGTTTGCCAGATCTGGGCCACAAGCAGGCCATAGCAATGCCACATCTCAGCCAAGAGCAAAGAAATAAACCAGAACTGGAGGATTAAACAACTCCACAAACAGCATTACCAGCTTCACTTATTACCAACCAGACTGACTTTATTTCTGTCAGACGTCTACAAAAGTTTTTATTGAGAATTAACAGAGGTTTAACTATAATGTGTTTCATTTAAAGTCACCATAACAGTGATTAGTGTTTCCATTAGTTGGGCTCTTAACTCTTATTATATCTTTTGTCTTCTTTGGCCGCTGTGACAGTGTGTTTGTCAAACACATTTGCAGCAGCAAAGAAAGCTAAAGTGAAGTGAGATCAGGTGATGATGGTTACCTGTTGATGGTTTTATAATCATCATGAAATTACCTGTTTCACTGAGATAATTTGAATCTAAAAATTGTGTTGTACCATTAATATATTCTCATCACAAACCCTGTGTTACTGCAGCATGAGGTCCAGCAATATTATAACAATCAGTTAGAAGACTTTAACAAACATGAGCATGAATCATTACTGTTCGATGACACACACAGACATCAATAATCAACGTATGAATCTCAACAATGGTGACAATCAAAAGTACCTTGCTGCAATGCATGCTGGGTACCATCATTGTACAAAACTCCCAGCATGCATTGCAACATGAATAAATTATGCAGCTAAATTGTCCTATTAATTTGTTTAATTCTAAATATGTGCTTTTATTTTTTGCTGTTGTTTTTGTTTTGGCATTTAGTAGCTTTTCAGTGATGTTCTGAATTAATCTAAAAAAAAAAAAATATTGTCACCCTTGTTGAGATTCATGTGCTGATTTTTGATATCTAAGTGTGTCACCATGGATTTTTTTTCGTGCTCATGTTTGTTAAAGTCTTCTAACTGATTGTTATAATATTGCTGGATCTCATGCCACAGTAACACAGGGTTTGTGATGAGAATATATTAATGGTACAACACAATTGTGAGATTCAAATTATCTCAGTGAAACAGGTTATTTCATGATGATTATAAAACCATCAACAGGTAACCATCATCACCTGATCTCATTTCACTTTAGCTTTCTTTGCTGCTGCAAATGTGTTTGACAAACACACTGTCCCAGCGGCCAAAGAAGACAAAAGATATAATAAGAGTTAAGAGCCCAACTAATGGAAACACTATTCACTGTAATGGTGACTTTAAATGAAACACATTATAGTTAAACCTCTGTTAATTCTCAATAAAAACTTTTGTAGACGTCTGACAGAAATAAAGTCAGTCTGGTTGGTAATAAGTGAAGCTGGTAATGCTATTTGTGGAGTTGTTTAATCCTCCAGTTCTGGTTTATTTCTTTGCTCTTGGCTGAGATGTGGCATTGCTATGGCCTGCTTGTGGCCCAGATCTGGCAAACAGGAGTGGCCCACCCAAGTGCCGTAATTCCATGCTGCATGTGGGCCAGATCATCTTTTCACGTGTGCCAGATGTGGGCCGGATCTGGGCCGAAACAATGTTGCTATGTGGGGAACCTGTGACAGTCAGTAAAGAAATGGGCTATTAAATATATTTGGTTATTGTGTGCATCTCTTCTAAATAGCCAACAACTCATGAACATGAATATCTTGCTCTATGTTTAATCTAGGTTGGGTGATTGCCAATTATGTGTTCACTGAATTGTTGAGATCACTGTGGATGCAGAGCCTAATAAGCTTTTACCATTTCATACACTTTGGTTTCCTCCTTTTGTCAAAGATTGTACCTTTGTTTGGGGAATAAATGGTCCAAACATGGACCCTATGACAGTTGGAAACATATTTGTACCTTTTTTACAACTAAATGATACACATTAGTACCCTAAGGTATAACTATGACCCATTGAGGGTACAACTTCACCATTTGTACCCTAAGTGTTCACAAATGTACCCCAACCGTACCCTTTTTTCTGACAGTGTATAGAGTAGTATTGCATCCTTCATATCTCCAAAAAGTCTTTAGTTTTATTATATTTATAAAAGAAAGATAGGCTGTACCGAGTCTTTCCGGAAAAAAACGAGCAGCTGGGGGCGGGCCGTGTGGGCGGAGCTAAAGCTGTGCTTACCCGCCGAGCTAACAACACACAGAGACATTTGAAGCAGTTTTACTCACCGCCCGGTTCCAACGCACGGCCGCGAACCTTTATCATTGTGACTGCTCGATCCTTAGCAGCTAAGCATTAGACGATCTGCAAATCCGTCGATCTGGGCTTTGTTTATAAAACAATCATCGTCGAAATGCAGGGAACAAACAGTCTTACACAACTCCCTTGATGCTCTGAAAAAACAAACTCCATCCACTGGTCCCTTAACGCTGGGAATGTTTGGGAATCTGTGCAGGGTTGTCTTGCCCTGGCAACCAAAAACCCACTTCTTTGGTGACATTGACTTTCCTAAAGCCGAGCACAGCGCTTTGATGAGGTACTGCCTTCGCTCTCTCGCTCTGGTCTACGAGTGCGCGCGCGCCCACGCTATTCATGGAGAAGTGCCCTTAGGACCCATATAAGGAAATTCCGCCCCAGCTGACGTCACACATGCCCATACTCGAAAAAAACTTTCCGAAACTTGTGACAAACCGGAAGGACAATTTTTGGCACAGAAATACTCCTTCAAACGTACAATTTAATTTTTGAAATTTTGTCCATGTTTAGCATGGGAATCCAACTCTTTAACAGTGTAAAAAACTCAGTATTCATGAAATAGCATTTCACCCCCCCTTTAACAATACGTTTCAGTTTTCATCCAAACACTCAGTTGTAAAAACACAGGAAGTAACTCTGGCAAATACACACCGACAACAGTCACATGTGACACATATCTGACACAAGTTGTGTAACTATAACACATTAGTGTGTAAAAGGTTTCAACACACTTCTGTGTAAGAGGAATAACACATTAGTTGTGTTAAAGGTAATTAGTAAGATAAATTAGTTAGAAAGAAAGAAAGATAGATAAGTTAGATAGATAGATAGATAGATAGATAGATAGAAAACGTAGAAAACGTTTGAAGATAGATAGATAGATATATAGATAGATAGATAGATAGATAGATAGATAGATAGATAGATAGATAAGGTTTGAAGATAGATAGATAGATAGATAGATAGATAGATAGATAGATTTAGAATGGTAGTTTAATTGAGTCTAGGGCTTCAGAGAATTTAGATTTGAGTTTTTGGTTTGTGCACTAATGGGCCACCGTAGTCTTGGCTCAATTTGAGCAGTCTGCAATGAAAGTCTATGGGATTTTTATGATTTTTAATATTAATTTTTAAGAAAACCATAACTCAAACCAGTCTGAAAAGATATAGCACACCAAGTCAGAACAGTATGAAGGTCTGACCCGAGTTTTGAGTATGTAGCTTGAACGGTCTAGGAGGAGTTAGTGTCCCAAAATTTGCGGTTTACAGTTTGTACAGAATCTTACAGTCTATGGTATCAAACAGACATCAAGAATCAGCACATGAATCTCAACAATGGTGACAAACAAAAAGCCACAATGCATGCTGGGTGCCACCATAGTACAAATCTCATCCATGACTCCCAGCATGCATTGCGGCATGAAGCTTTTCGTTTGTCACCATTGTTGAGATTCATACGCTGATTCTTGATGTCTGTGTTTGACTAGTTTCTGCCGCAGATTAAAATGTTCAGAAAACATTTTTTTATTATTCTGCACTGCTAAGACAGAGTGATGTAGTGTCATAAGATTGTTATAACTAACAGCACATTAATAAATTAAATGCACACCACCCATATACTCATAAACTTGACCAGATCAGCACTTGCTGATTATGACATCATCAAGAAACATCTGATCATATTTTCTCTCACCATAACAAAAGTATTTTATTAAAATACAGTTAAAGCAGCCAGAGAAAAGCTAAAAGAAGAGTAAAGGGTCAAGAGCTCAAATAAAGGAGCCATTAATCACGATTCTGGTGACTTCAAATAAAACATTCAGTGAAACATCAACATCTAAACCTCAGTTAATTCTCAATAAGAGCTTGTCTATGTAGATTCATGATGTCTAAAACATCCAAATGTTCAAACAAACTCTTTATTAAACGTCACTGGACTCCATAAACACAAGTTAACAATACGTTTCAGTGTTCATCCAAACACTCAGTTGTAAAAACACAGGAAGTAACTCTGGCAAATACACACCGACTACAGTCACATGTGACACATATCTGACACAAGTTGTGTAACTATAACACATTAGTGTGTAAAAGGTTTCAACACACTTCTGTGTAAGAGGAATAACACATTAGTTGTGTTAAAGGTAATACAAAATGTGTAGTCCTTATAAACACAGAGATGTGTTAAGAATCGACACAGGTTGTGTGTTAAATTTGACACAACATGTGTTGTCCCTGAGCACACACACTACATGTGTTAAAATCTACACAACATGTGTTAAAATCTACACAACATGTGTTGTCCCTGAGCACACACACTACATGTGTTAAAATCTACACAACATGTGTAAAAATCTACACAACATGTGTTGTCCCTGAGCACACACACTACATGTGTTAAAATCTACACAACATGTGTTGTCCTTGAGCACACACACTACATGTGTTAAAATCTACACAACATGTGTCATTTTTAACATATCTTTCTACAGGTTGTGTTGTTTTCAACTCATCATTTTATAAGAGCGTGCCGACACTCACCATCACTGTGAATGGTATGCAGTGTTTGCTATGTTCTCAAACAAACAGGCCAGTGTAAACACAAGTTATTTATATACAATATTTTGTAAGTTGCTCCATTGTAATTAAATTCAAAGTGCAAACTCGGTGAACTGTTATCTCTTCATGAACTTTTGTCAAAAGCAGCATTATCAATTAGGGGTTGAAGCGTGAATAACTGAATAATGTCCAGTACAGTGAGTCTGTCCAGTCATTGAGCTTGAAACATTGTGTTGTACTTTGTGTTCACATGCATTCTGTACTCGACTATTGATTAAACGGTTAATCGTTTTGCATCTGGCCCTTTCGCTTTATTTTTTAAAATGACACAATTTGTGTGTTAAAATGACTTACACATTTATTGTGTTAAATTTGACACAACATGTGTAGTCCCTGAACACACTCACCACATGTGTTAAAATTCTACACATGATGTGTGTCATTTTTAACACATCTCTTTTTGCAGTGTTGTGTCTCCTTTATCCAGTACTTCTCGGCCTCAAACATTTCAGCAGTCAACTCGCCTCGCATTTTGGAGCTTGAACTTGCATTGTGCACAAACCACTTGATCCAAGCGGTGACTCGCAGAACTCGCTTCAGCTTACTGTACTTCAGTAAATCCAGCACAGGTTCCATTCTCTTTTCATCTACAGCATCCAGCAATGCAGTCAGGTCAAAGACAAATTCATCTGTTTTAGTTCTCCATACCAAGCCTAGTACCTTCTGCACTGATCCATGCGTTTCTGTCTCCTCTGCAGGTTCACTCATTGTTGTCTTCCATTTCTCCTTCAATGCAGCACAGTTGGTTGTCCACTTGCAAAGGTCCATGCCAGCTGCATACACAATCTCCCTTGCACTAGTAGTTATGGAAAAGGCATTTTCGACATCACTTGCACTTGAGATTAAGTCATCAACATAAAGTGATTCTTTTATTATCTTTACTACCTCAGGAAGTTGGTCTTTGTATTCCTCCAGATGCTTTCTCACTGTAGCTGCCAGGAGGAATGGGCTGGGGGACACTCCAAACACCACTCTCGTCATCCGTAGCACACGCAGCTTCTCACCTGCGTCTTCATGGGGTGGTGCAGTGAGCCAGAGGAACCGCACTGCATCTCTGTTCTTCTCAGCAAGAGAAATCTGCAAGAAAGCCTTCTTGATGTCTGTGGTAAATGCAATCTTATTCAGTCTGAATTTTATTAGTATGCTGAGCAGATCTGGATTCAGGTTAGGACCAGTAAGTAGACAGGCATTTAGTGATGGAAAGCCAATGTCATGTGATGAAGCATCAAACACTATTCTGAGCTCTGTTGTTACCTTGTCTTCACGAAGAACAGCATGATGAGGCATGTAATACTTTACAGCGTTTGGAGATGATCCATCCTCCATCACGTCTTCGACGATGCCTTCCTCAAGGTAATCATTCACAACTTCATTATATCTGTGATACAGCATTACATCTGACTGCAACTTTCTTTTAAGCCCTTCCAAATCTTTTCCTTGCGATTCTGTAGTTATCTGGGAGTTCTGGTTTGTCAGGTCGCCATGGCAGCTCTACTTCATATCGCCCGTTTTTGTACTAAGTTGTTTTTTCAAACATGTGAAGAGCCTCCTCTTCTTCAGGGTGGTCTGTCTGCTGCATGGTAATGCCAAGTGACTCTATTTCCCAGAAGGCTTTCAGATGTTCTGAGACCAGCGTGTCTTCATTAATTTGTATGTGCATGCATCCTGTGTCAGAAACACTGGACACTGGACCATCCAAAAATGCTCTCAATTGTCACAAGAGCATCTGTGATTCTTTCCACTTGGCCTGACACTATATGCCAATAATAGTCTGCACCAATCAGCATAGACAACTCTGTATCACAAGTGCTGGGGTCTGTATAGTCTGCCAACTGCAAGCCTTTTCGTTTCAACTCTGCTTGGATGTGCTCACCTGGAATCTTCATCACAGCACTGCACACTTGGGGGGTCTCGAGTGCTTCTACATCCACCTTCTACCCACATAGCAACATTGTGTCGGCCCAGATCGGGCCCACATCTGGCACACATGGAAAGATGATCTGGCCCACATGCAGCGTGGAATTACGGCACTTGGGTGGGCCGCTCCTGTTTGCCAGATCTGGGCCACAAGCAGGCCATAGCAATGCCACATGTCAGCCAAGAGCAAAGAAATAAACCAGAACTGGAGGATTAAACAACTCCACAAACAGCATTACCAGCTTCACTTATTACTAACCAGACTGAATTTATTTCTGTCAGACGTCTACAAAAGTTTTTATTGAGAATTAACAGAGGTTTAACTCTAATGTGTTTCATTTAAAGTCACCATAACAGTGATTAGTGTTTCCATTAGTTGGGCTCTTAACTCTTATTATATATATTGTCTTCTTTGGCTGCTGTGACAGAGTGTTTGTCTAACACATTTGCAGCAGCAAAGAAAGCTAAAGTGAAATGAGATCAGGTGATGATGGTTACCTGTTGATGGTTTTATAATCATCACGAAATAACCTGTTTCACTGAGATAATTTGAATCTAACAATTGTGTTGTACCATTAATATATTCTCATCACAAACCCTGTGTTACTGCAGCGTGAGATCCAGCAATATTATAACAATCAGTTAGAAGACTTTAACAAACATGAGCACAAAAAAAAATCCATGGTGACACACAGAGATATCAAAAATCAGCACATGAATCTCAACAAGGGTGACATTATTTTATTTTTTTTAGATTAATTCAGAACATCACTGAAAAGCTACTAAATGCCACAACAAAAACAACAGCAAAAAAATAAAAGCACATATTTAGAATTAAACAAATTAATAGGACAATTTAGCTGCATAATTTATTCATGTTGCAATGCATGCTGGGAGTTTTGTACAATGATGGTACCCAGCATGCATTGCAGCAAGGTACTTTTGATTCTCACCATTGTTGAGATTCATACGTTGATTATTGATGTCTGTGTGTGTCATCGAACAGTATTTTTCATGCTCATGTTTGTTAAAGTCTTCAAACTGATTATTATAATATTGCTGGACCTCATGCCGCAGTAACACAGGGTTTGTGATGAGAATATATTAATGGTACAACACAATTGTTAGATTCAAATTATCTCAGTGAAACAGGTTATTTCATGATGATTATAAAACCATCAACAGGTAACCATCATCACCTGATCTCATTTCATTTTAGCTTTCTTTGCTGCTGCAAATGTGTTTGACAAACACACTGTCACAGCAGCCAAAGAAAACAATAGATATAATAAGAGTTAAGAGCCCAACTAATGGAAACACTATTCACTGTAATGGTGACTTTAAATGAAACACATTATAGTTAAACCTCTGTTAATTCTCAATAAAAACTTTTGTAGACGTCTGACAGAAATAAATTCAGTCTGGTTAGTAATAAGTGAAGCTGGTAATGCTGTTTGTGGAGTTGTTTAATCCTCCAGTTCTGGTTTATTTCTTTGCTCTTGGCTGACATGTGGCATTGCTATGGCCTGCTTGTGGCCCAGATTTGGCAAACAGGAGCGGCCCACCCAAGTGCCGTAATTCCACGCTGCATGTGGGCCAGATCATCTTTCCATGTGTGCCAGATGTGGGCCGGATCTGGGCCGACACAATGTTGCTATGTGGGTACTCTTTGTTCCAGATGCTTTGCAGAATGACTTTAACTGTGTTGCGCTTTGGTGTTACTGGTGCTGCAGAGCCAAAAGTATGAAGAGTGAACGTTTCTTGCTTTGTCACAGGCAATTTTAAAGCTCTTACTGTGTTCTCACTGATGAAGCTCCTCTGACTGCCCCCATCCAGTAAGCAGCGAATGCTTTTACGTCCACCAGGTCCTTCTGCCCATGCTCTTACAGTCTGAAGAAGCACAGCGTTCTGTTTATTGGGCTGGATCTTAACAGAATGTAAAGCAAATGAATAAACTACATCATCTTTGTAGTCAGTGTCTGAAGTGTTTGTTCCTCCTTTCTCACACACAGCACTATGATGTCTGCCTCCACACACATTACAGCACACCTTGGCTTTACAGAATCTTGCAATGTGCTTTGGCCCAAGACAAACAAAGCATCGTCCCAGTTTCATCAATTTTACTTTCCGTGCAGCAATATCAGTTCCTGGACACAGTTCTGTTTTGTGTGCTGCACTGTCACATAAAAGACAGTTCTGTATTCTTTGACTAGTGGTTTGCAGTACTGCAGCTGACGGCATGTGATGCTTTTTCTGCTTCATTTCAATTGATGTGTCTGGTCTTTTAAATGGTTTATGATAGCTCTGGCTGTCTTTGGAATTACCTGGCTTAATCAGTTGCATGGCTCTTTCTCTGCTCAGAATTTCTTTCTGTAGAAATTCCATAACTTCTGAGACCTTCCATTCATCACTGGATCCTCTTTGGCGACTGTACTGAAGAGCAATGTTGTCTGGAATCATCTGTAGCAGAACAGGGCATAGCAGGCTGCCGTATGCCTCTGATGCAACACCCAGCGAGTCTAAGCTACGGATCTGTACTTCACATTCATCATAAAGTTGTCTCAGAGAACTGACATCATGTGATTTCTTTACTGGGCAGAGATTCAACAACTTGGTCATATGCGCATTAATGAGCAGATCTTTTCTTCCGAACCGGTTCTGAAGCAGATCGATCGCGTGATCGTAATTGCCACCTGTCAACATCAGTCCCGCTATTGCCTTTGAAGCAGCGCCGGTTACATAAGTCTTTAAATAATTAAACTTCTCTGTTTTGCTCAGCGCGTCGTTTCTGTGAATAGTGGTTTCAAACTGATTCCAAAAGTCTTGCCACAAGCTTATTTCACCGCTGAACTTGCTGATAATTAACTTGGGTAACTTAACTGTTTGTCCGCGCTGCAATGGCACTGTGTCACACGGCCTGCTGTTGATGATTTCCTGGATTCTCTGCATCCCGCGCTGCATGCGAGCCTTCGCGCTGATGACTCGCTCTCCATACTCCTCCGCATCAACAACTTAATTTTCCAAATCATCAATTTCTGTACACTCCTCTATTTTGCGATCTAACTCCAGCAGCGTTTCCTCTTTTGCAGATAACAGGGCTAACAGTTCACATAATCTGTCAGCTAGGGCTGGGCGATTTAAATCGCGATATTGTTATGCGCATCTCGTCAGTAAAGCTGGTTCCTTGATTAGTAGTAAATCGCCGTCACCTGCTTTCAGATGAAGCGGCATTTAGGGCTGAGGAGATAATTAAGTGATTCATTTAGTGATGATTGAGCATTATTGAAGACACCTGATGTTAACAAGCAGAATCACTGAAGAAGAAAATCACAAATTGTAAGTTACCATTAAGGTGATGGGTGTTTGCTTTAGTTGGGCTCTAGACCATTATATGTTTACTTTAATATTTACTGTTGTTTGTCTGCTGTTATTGATTTATAACAGTTAAATGAACAAAGTAAAATGTTAACTTATAGTGTTGGTTGTGTTTTCACATAATCATGCTGTGGTCTGAAAAAGGAAACTTATTGAGATAGTTTGATTTAACTTGTTAGCTGCAGTTTAGTGATTCTTCAGCCTATGATTATCAGTACTTTACTTATAATTCAAAATATTTAATAAACATTGTTCTGATCAAAAGACATTCAGATAAATTCATTTAAAACACAGACATCAATAATCAGCCTGTGAATCTCAACAATGGTGACAATAATAAAGCATGTTGCAGTGGCTGCCACCAATCACAACTCATTAATGGCTCCCATCATGCATTGCGGTATGAATAAATTATGATCTGAATTGTCTATGTAATTTACTTTTCCTAATTGAATATTCTGCTCCTCACCATTGTTGAGATGCATAGACTGAATCTTGACATCTGTGTGTGCCTAAAAGAATGATTTTTTTTTTTTTAAACAACTTTTAAGAAATCCTTTATATTATATAAAAAATTCTGTGCATTTATGCAGATTCACTAACCAACAACATAAATCGAAGTCAGAAAGAAGGATTTTAATGAGTTCAGTGATCAAGTTCAAATGATGATTGTCATAACATAACCAACACCATCAGATCACTTTTTTCTTTGTTCAACTGGTGATTATAATTCAGAAACAACAGACAAACAAAATCTAAAGTTAATAATATATGGGTCAAGAGTCCAACTAATGACCATTGATCGTCATAACGGTAACTTACAATTTGTGATTTTCTCCTTCAGTGATTCTGCTTGTTATCATCAGGTGTCTTCAATAATGTTCAATAATCACTAAATTAATCACTTAATTATCTCATTAACTTAAACACTCTTGAGTGTGGACTCATACACTCCCAGGAGTGTTAATTTAACACTGGAGTTTTTGCTGTGTACAAAGAGCCGTAGTTAACTGACAAGCTGAGCCATATCGCATTAATTATCGCTGGCGATACGTCCGCGATATTAATGCGATATGGCTCAGCTTGTCAGTTAACTACGGTTCTTTGTAGTAAATGCCGCTCCATCTGAAAGCAGGTGATGGCGATTTACTACTAATCAAGGAACCGGCTTTACTGACGAGATGCGCATAACAATATCGCGATTTAAATCGCCCAGCCCTACTGTCAGCAATCGGATCATCTTTGCCAACCTCTGTTTCTATGTCTTGCAAAAGTCTTGTTGTGGAACCGCGTACAGCTCTCCATTTTCTGTGTAGTCTTTCAAGTTGCTCCACCATTTCGGATGTTGCTTGCAAGTTATCCCGGGTTTCGGCACCAAAGATTGTCGTGTCTTTTCTTCCTTAACAAGCAGTAATGACCACTGATTACATAGAAACACCGCACACACATGGAAAGTTTCGGTCCACGATTCAACACTGCAAAGCCAGCTTCAAACAAAGACATTCCATCCATCCGCCAGCACACCACGTGATTGGCCGCCCCAGACATCTATCCAAGCACGAGGACACCAGCCAAAGAACCCAGGAAACGCAAGTAGCCTCCAGACTCTTAAGCTGAACTGGTGTATTGATTTAAAGGGTTAGTTCACCCAAAAATGAAAATTCTTTCAGTAATTACTCACCCTCATATTGTTCCAACCCCGTAAGACCTTCGTTCATCTTCGGAACACAAATGAAGATATTTTTTATTAAATCTGAGAGCTGATCACTCCTCCATAGGCTTCTAAGTGATTGAAACTTGCTGGCCCAGAAAAGTTATTAAAGAGATTGTTAATATAGTCCAAGTGACTCCAGTGGCTCAATCTTAAGTTTATCAAGCGACGAGAATACTTTTTGTGCGCAAAAACAAACAAAAATAACGACTTTATTCTACTATTCATTTCCTTCTCTCTGGGCCTCGTAGTGTTTTTGTGTAGCGCGTCTGTGTTGCACGTCATCACGCATCACACACATGACAAGCGTCGACCAATAGTGAGCCTACGTGGTGACTCATTTAGCTCAACTCAAACCATTTGAGGAAACCGATTGCCTTAAATCATTTAAGTTTATTAACTCAAACAATTTAAGCATAAAAAAAAATATTTGATTTGTGTCCAAGTAACTCAATAACTTATTGTTAAGATAACTTGGTAAATAAAGTTAATAGTACTAAGTCCATTCAATTAATATAACTCAAATCTATGAAGTACACTGTAAACCCGAATAAGTTGGCAGAACTCAAAACATTTAAGACAATCGATTGTCTCAATTTTTTTGAGTTTTGGTAACTTATTTGGGTTTACAGTGTGAAATAATTAAAGTTGTCAGTACTCAAAACTTTGAGTTGCATTAAAGTAAAGATGAGCAATACACTAAATATATATTTTGATTTAAATTAATGTTTATTTATAATTTACAGGTACTCAAAGTAAGTAGCTATATGCTTACTGGTGATATTTAAGTTTGCAAACTTACAAAAATAGCGGCAATCAGTTGCCTCAATTTTTTTGAGTTAGTAGAACTTATCCGGGTTTACAGTGCAGAGGTATACATTGTGATTTGTTTACCACTCTGCAATCTGCTGTTTTTCCTTTCTGTTTATTTTACTTTCATTTTACTGTCACATATATTCTTTGTTAGATGTAGTTGTAACGTTACCTTTATAATCGCATTTTATTAAAACTGATTATACTCTTGATCGTCTCTGTCTGCTGCCCACGGAACAAAGCCTCTTAAATGTGTTCGATCTTATAGCTATAAGCTCGATAAATTTTGTGATTGACCTACAAGTTAATAATCTTGTGAACAAGACAATTATTCTCTGTGGCCAAGAGAATAGTTTTTCTTGAGAATTCATAAGGATATATCTCCTTGATAGTTGATAAGAACATCGCATAATTCGTTTGGCGGACAAACGGATTATCTGATGATTTGATTTGCTTTTAGTAGGCATTCACAAATTCAAATTATAGCCCTTCTGTGTGTTCATAATTAATTTGAATTCGTTGGAATTGATTGTCTATATACAGAGATCTAACTATATGCACTGTTAGACCTTAACGGGTTTTTTTACAGTAAAATACTGGCAACACTGTTGCCAGTAATTTACTGTTAATTGTGCAGTTCTTTACTGTAAAAATGCACTAAAACTCGAGTTAACTAATTTCACTTGCAGAAACCCACTGCCTTAAATTGACCAACTTTCATTTAAATGTATTAACTAAAATTTATAATGCATTAATAACGTGAGCAAAGTATCACTGTGAACTTATTTTCATTTGAAATCACAACAAAACTTTTGTAAATAAAGAGATTTCCACTGGACCAGCAACTACACAGTCACCGCCTGTTAAATAAAGCAACATGCAGCATATCAGCAATGTGTGTAGATCTTCTCCTGGACTGAAGCACAGGCTCTACTCTTCTGCACAATGGTGACCCACAAAATAAATTTTACAGTAAACTACTGGCAACAGTGTTGCCAGTATATACCTGTTTTATAACTTACAGTTTATTACTGTTAAAATACATTTTGTGGGTGTGACTTTTTATCTTACACTGTTAACCCATTCAACCCCACAGGGAAATCCACACTACAAAGAGTAAAAAGTAACATTGAGACAGTGTTGCAGGGAGATAATTAAGGGAATATGTAAGTGATTGTTGAGCATTAGTGATGAACACCTGGTGTTAGAACAGAAAATAGAGAAACACAAGACCTACAACTGACTTCCAGCCATTACACATTATTACACTTATTATTAACCAGTATGACTTTATTTTATACATCTACAGAAGTTGTTATTAAGATGTTTAATTGAAAATGTTTGGTTTGAAGTTACCGTTATAGAGATCAGTGTTTGCTTTAGTTGGGATGCTGATGCTAAAACAATAGTGTTTCTTTTGCTGCTTGAGCTGTGTTTTTGCAAGTCACACTTGTGCACACACACACAGTTTATGAATGATTGTAGTTATAATGATTATGATGACAAAATCATCATATTGCCTGTTCATTCACTAAGATATTCATTCTCACTCGTTCGGAGTTTAATCCTCAATCAAAAGTGTTACATTACCACCACTGTGAAACCACAGCAATAAATTACAATGATTAATTTTTTTTAACACATCATGCATAACCAGAGAAACAGAGCTACACTGTCTTTTAGAAACACAGAGATATCACAATTTAGCACATGAATCTCAACAATGGTGGCAATATATATTTTTTTATTCATGCAGCAGTGCATGCTGGGAGTTTTATATATTATCCTGGAACCCAGCATGCATTGCGACATGAAACTTTTGATTGTCACCATTGTTGAGATTCATGTGCTGATTGTTGATGTCTGTGTGTGTGCAGAATAAGCAGGAGTTTAAAATGTTTTAATGTTTAATATGATTATGATAGTCTTCATAAGACATTATTATAGTATTGATTTTAAGTTGTAGATTTACAGATATATGCTAAATATGAAATATCCATAAATTCAAAGAATAAATACAGAAAAGATCAGAGAATCAGACATGTCCAGGATGATTGTGATATCATCACAAAAGCCAAAAACACCTGATCATCTTCATCTGGCTTTTTCTTGCCATAACAAATGTGTTTTATAAACTCACTGTTACAGCAGTCAGAGAGAGATGAATGGTAAGTAGTCAAGGGACAAGAGACCAACTAAAGCAAATACTGATCTCCATCATGGTGACAACAAACTTCATTATTAACTAAATCTCTGTTAATTCTCAACAAGAACTTTTGTACATGTATAAAAGAAATAAACGTAAACTGGTTTCACACTCAGTGTTGCTGGAAGTCAATTGCAGTTTTTGTGTTTCTCTTTTTTCTGTCCTTCAGTGATTCTGCTTATCAGGTGTTCATCAGTGTCTCAATTCACTCACTTCTTTTCATTCACTCTGTCAAGGGGACTATATTAGTGAACTACTGTAGGGAATAGTGAATGAGGGTATAGGGTGTGACTGGGAAAACAGCCTCTGAGTGTCGACTTTGAGCGCTGTTAATTCACAGTATATTCCTGTAGGCTAGTTTTGTTATCTACGGTATATTACTGTTTTAATGGAAAATGGTATGATATTGTCAGAATTTGGCCTTTTTTTACAGCAAGGGTTAACAGTGTGGGCTGTGTATTACCTTTTGGGTAATTTTAAATTGTGTAAGTGATAGCCAGTATGATTAGTTATTGATTTATTAATGTCATAAATGAAAATTAATAAATCAATAACTGTACATTCCCCTCATATTTGAGCTGGTGTTCTTACAGATACTTATCTTAAATTGTTTTTTGAATTGATGAAAATTTACAGCACTTTTTAATTCATCCTTTAAGTCATTCCATAAGTTCACACCTCTTCGAGTGACACATTGGCTCCTGAGGGTAGTACGAACACACTGCACCTTAAAATTAAGCGTTCCCCGCAAATTATATCCGCCTTCTCTGTTGGTGAATAATTGTTGGATGTTGCTAGGAAGTTGGTTAGCTCTAGCTTTAAATACAATTAAAAGCACTTTTAGTTTTATTAAATCTTCAAGTTTTAGAAGGTTAGATTTTATAAACAGTGTGTTAGTATGGTCCCTGAAATCAGCGTTGTGCACTATCCTAATAGCTTTTTTTTGTAGTTTAAATACAGTCTCTAGATGGCTACTGTAGGTATTTCCCCAAATCTCCGTGCAGTAACTGAGGTAAGGTAGTATAAGCGAATAGTACAAGATAAGGAGAGCTTGTTGGTCCAATAGATATCTACACTTGCCCATAATAGCAATATTTTTTGCTAATTTAGTACGTATGCTGTTTATTTGTGGTCTCCAGCTAATATTGTGTCTAAAAATCACTCCTAAGAATTTATACTCTTTTACTCTTTCTATTTCAACTTTGTTAATTTTGATTTGAAACTGTACATCCTCCTTACGTTTACCAAATAACATCACTTTTGTTTTCATTATATTTAATGATAATTTGTTTTGATTGAACCATTTTTTAAGTTTTTCTAACTCCACTGTGATCTCATTCACAATTAGCTGAAGATTTTTGCCTGAGTATAAGATTGTGGTGTCGTCGGCAAATAATATAAATTTAAGTTTAGGCGATACATAGCACAGATCATTAATGTACAACAGGAACAATATTGGTCCCAATACCGAACCCTGGGGGACTCCACAAGTAATGCTCCTCCATCTTGACCTTTGCTCACCTACCTGTACAAATTGCTGTCTATCAGTTAAGTAAGACTTCACCCAGTTATATGCAAGACCCCTTATCCCATTTTGTTGTAGTTTCTGTAAAAGTATTTCATGGTCTATAGTATCGAACGCTTTTTGGAGATCAATGAATATACCCACCGAGTACACTTTGCTGTCAATTTTGCCACTTACATATTCTATTAGATCAATTAATGCATGAGCAGTTGACCTATTTTTTCTAAAACCGTATTGACTATCGTGAAGTAAGCTATGGCTACTAATAAACAAATAATGTGCAACAAAAAATTCACAAGAAAACTTACAGCTTACAGGTCTATTGTCTATTTGACCATGTAAGATCTAAGAAAGGCAATGCATTTCTATGTTCTGACAAAAGACCATCGGACCATGCACGAACTAGAGGACCATTATGACCTAACACCTTCTCTGGAGTGTCGGCAATTCCGCTGTAAATGGCAGCGGTCTGACAGAATCGTTCTGTGTACTCACAAACAGTTTCATCTTTCTCTTGTACACAGCTAGTAACTCTCGACCAATCGATTTTGGGTCCTAAGATATTCTTTAGGATTTTCAAAACACCTTCTCTCAAATCGCCTTTACTGACATGTTGCAGTTCGGAAGTAACAGCAGACTCAAAATTGTTAAATTCAGATTCAGTTAGAATTTGTGACATCAGCAGTGTGACTTCCGGCAATGACATGTCGTGAAGATGCATTTTACTGAACAATGCTCTTCTAAATTCAGAAAAATTTCTTTGCACTGATGGCAAACTTTCAGAAATTCTCTCAATATCTTTAGGACCTAAAGATGTTTTGACAACAGTTTGTATTTGGACAACAGAAGAGTTGTAAGTAACACTTTCAGTTCCCTGAGATCTTCTCCTAGCCCCACAAACCTGCACTGAATCTACAGGCTCATCAGTTACTGATTGGATGGCTACATCTGTTTCAAAGAAAGCTTTTAAGTCAGGATAATTGTTATCAGGCTGACTAACTTCTACCACATCAGTTTTTTCTGCATTTGTTGCGGTTTACTTTCTTAGTCACAGAAGATAATCTAGCACGGAGCTCTTTGATCTGTTTCTCTAGCTCTGAGTTGCGCTTAGACTGTTCTGTAGCTAGGGTTAAACCAAATTCTCTGTGACAACAGATAATGGCTTTCACATTGTTCTTGCGAATACTTTCTCCTAGTACCTTCTTACAATCTTCAATTGACCACACTTTGTCTGCATCAATGTCAAATTTCTTTGTTAAATTCAATCTGACTTTCTCAGTCACAATGGAGTCCATGTGCTCTGATAACAAAGAATTGAATTCCCTATCTGTCCAAAAAGGTGTAATTAGTCTAGTACTTTTCCTAAAAATTTTGTGAATTTCTGTTACCACAAAAAAACATTAAAACTTCTCTCTACTGTCTACAATAGAGGGTACACTTGTTAAGCTTAACTATTGTTAACTTTCCAAATTACCACACTTAACTTCCCTGCTGACAAGAACAGAGGATCAACAGAAATAACTAGCATGTAAAGCTAATTCTTCTCTGCCAAAGGATACCAACTATTAGCACTTGATGCTAACTTTATCTAGCTTGCAGATCAAGAGCATACACACAATATTAACATGTAACTGTTAATCTTCCCTGCCAACAACAGAGGATAAATTTCATCTCTAAAAGAACAACTTTTTTAGAGGCTTATCTTAACCAAACTCTACAGCTGTTTGTTAACTTCTTCTCTGAACGGCGCAGAGGAAAAAAAACACATTTGTACTGGTCTGCATTGGTTCTTTGAATGGAGTGAAACTCACCGAATCGTTGGTTGTACAGAAAAATTTCGTCTGGAACTCAGTCAGCTTTGTTGAGATCTTTGAGCTTGAAGTTTCAAGATTCAGTCTGGAACTCAGTCAGGCATTGAGATATTTTTGGTGCTTGAAGTTTTCAATCTGGAGGAAGCTGGAAAGATTCAGTCTGGCAATCTTTGGTGAGAGGTGAGAATCAAGTGATCTGACTCATTTAAAACACAATAGAGAAAACAGGTCTGGCAGAAAAGGAGACTCTTGCCACTCTTAACCCGAATTAGTTGACTTTACTCGCAAATCGCGAGGAAACCTGTTGCCTTATACCACTTTAGTTTTTACACAAGCAGAAACTAAACATGTTGAGTTGTATTAACATATAACCCTAACCTTTTACACAAGCTGAAACTAAACTTGTTGAGTTGTATTAACATGGAACCCTAACCTTTTACACAAGCTGAAACTAAACATGTTATGTTGAATTAACATATAACCCTAACCTTTTACACAAGCTGAAACTAAACATGTTATGTTGTATTTACATGGTTTAGGATACTAGGTTTACTATTGGGTACCCAGCATGCATTGCAAGTGTCACCATTGATGAGATTCATATACAATTTTGTTGGATTTCCTACTGTAAAATCACAGAAGTAGTCAAGTGCTACTGACTTTAGTGACTTATAATATTTCAATGATAACAACATCATTAGGCAGTTATAGTCAATTGATCACTTTACTTTTGGCTTTTTTGCTATAACTATTGCGCCTTTTAAACTCACAGTTAAAGCAGCCAGAAAAAATATAATGTTTAAATATCAAAGGCAAGAGCCCAACTAAAGCCAACACCTTTCACCATCATGGTGACTACAAATGAAACAATAAATAATCAACATCTAAACCTCTGTTGATTCTCAACAAGATCTTTTGTAGACGTCTGACAGAAATAAAGTCAGTCTGTTTAGTAATAAGTTAAGCTGGTAATGTTCGACTCTTCGGTTCAAACTTTAAATGGCGCACTCTGCGCACTGTCACCTGTTTAAATAGACCACGCCCCTCCCTTACAGAAGCTTAACATAGCGAGTTATCTCAGCTTAACATGATTAGTGCAATGAATCTTTCAGCTAAATAGTGCAAACAACTAATGTTGTTTAGTAATGATAGCAGGTTTTTACTAAACATAAAAGAATAAGTAATGATTACTCGTAAGTTTAATTAGAAACAAAATCTGGGTTTACAGTGTGGAGACTCAATAAATCAGTCTATAAACTTTATCAGTTTATATACTATTGCAGTGGAAAAACTAAATTAAACATTTAATAAAAATGTAATACAACACACTGTTGATAGGAAAATGCAAGTGTTCGCGCTCGCGCCTCCGTGTCATGCAGTGCGCGCTCCACACTCAGCTATGTTCCTTTTTTGCATAAAAGCGTCTTCTAAATATAGCCTATTAAATGTTATAATGAAATAATATAAAATTATTATTTGCTTAGCTATAGGCTACATGGACCTCAAACACGCCGCGTCTTCAAAGTCAGGTGACCGTAAATGCGCAAAAACTGTTTCCATTGCAGTTTTGCGAAATATTCCTTTTTCGAATTGCCTGAAAAACCACATCATGCGAGCGTTAAAACTTTTTTGCGATAAACGGGAGTTTTTGTGAAATTGACGTGTTTCCATTGTGCGTATTTTCAATTCGCAATTTCAGTTTGCGCAATTTGAAGGGTAATGGAAACACGGCTAGTGTGCAATCAGACGCCTGACCAGGGGTTTATGAATACTTTGGCTTGCCATACGCCTGACCAGGCATTTATGAATACTTTGGCTTACCATAGTTTCACACATACTCCGTTTGCAGTGCATATGCGTTGCGTGTTGCAGTGCGTATGCGGCACAGGAGCAGCACGCTCTATAGTGCTTTCACATATGCTGCATTTGCAGTGCGTAACTGATCCGCAGCTGTACCAAACATACTCACTATTTTTTATTTCAAATCCATAAGTTATGCAGCAACTTTTATTAAAAAAGGTTTTGTCAGCATTGCGATTCTCTTTGTACACATGTATACACTCTTTAATGGACGTATGCACGTTTAAACAATTTAAACAACGTAGGCCTATTTCCATGCATTACTTCTACTTATATTAAGTAGATCAAGCAAGTGGTAAAATATTTAACCATGTACTTATAATAAAATCGCAAACATTTTAAATTAAAACATAAAATTGACAAAAACAGCCGACTCTCATGCCTTTTCTTTTGCATTTAAACTTTAATACAATAATTATTGGATCTCACAAAGAACTTGTTTTTCCACCTCCACGAATGAGACAAATGTTGTTGTTCATCATGTCGCCTTGTTGAGGTAAATTGTAGTTTTCCTTGCTTTACCCCGGTCTTAAAGTAAAAAGATGACTGTGAAAAAATAGTATTAAATTAAATACATTTATGGTGAATTACTACATTTTCAGGTCAATCTGTGTTCATTTTTACCACGAAACATTTAACCACTGAACTTTAATTCAGCGCGTGCAACACAGCAAAAATAGACTCGATGTAGAAACGATCGTGGAACGGATCAACGGACTGCAACCGCGTGCTGTGTGAAAGCTCCGTACTACCCTGTTAACATGGGTACAGAAAAAAAATACGCACCGCATGCGCACTGCAAACGGAGTTGGTGTGAAATGGGCGTCACTTTTAACACCCTGCTGGTTGTTCCCATATAAACAGTGGTGTTAATTTAACACTGGGGAATTTACTGTGTAAGCAATGGTAGGTCACGGCCAAAAAAACATAAACAAAAACAGTAGTTCTGCAAGTTTTTCTGCTTTCAGGTGTCAAAATGCAGCCAATGTGTGATGCTGACAGATTTTTTTTTTTTTTTTTTTTACAGTATGAGGCATTGTAGAGACGCTTCCTGGGTCCGGCTCACACACACAAACACAGAGGGACTCTGAACGACAAGCTCTAACTGTGAAAGGCATAATGGCATCACCAGATAAAGGTCAGTCTAAGTTAAATAACCTAATGTGAAACTGCTAGTTTAAGACCATACTGAGAAATTAATCATACTAAATACTGTGCTTTCTGTTGCTGGTAGTTGACTGCATTAAACAGTAAATCCGAAAGTAAATAGTTAAGATAATCTTCATTATAGCTACTATTTTGTGGCCAATATACAACCTTAAGGTTCTAACTATATTCAGAATGTGAATGTTTCCCAGATAGCAAGCAACCATTGAAATAATGTTAAATCAATATTATTATGTCAATGTTAACCACATTGAAGCAACATCACTTTTGCACCCACAATTAATGTTGAAAAAAAAAGTTGAAATGTTATCAAAAACTATGTTAATGGCATTAAATTAATCTTATAATGTAATGCTGGTTCAATATCATGCTTGCACTCTCAGAAAATGAAACACAACAACTATAACTGACTTAAAGCCACACAGAAATGTGTTTAATTTTCTGAGAGTGCAAGCATGATTTGTTTCAAAAGTGATGTTGAATCAATGCGGTTAACAATGACACATTAATATTAATTTAACATTATTGTTAATGTTTGCTTGCTATCTGGGGTTTTAATTAATTTTAGAAAATGTATCTGTGCAAGTATCATGTTTAAAATACTGTATGATGTTGCCAAATTAATGACGAGGGATTGTCATCTGTTTTCAAGTTTGAATCACCATCCTTAAACTAAAGGAATGTGACACAGCTTGTTAGTGGCTAAAAAAGTTGGCATCATTCACAATGTTTGTATTCTCACTAATTCACATGTCAGTTCTCACTAACTTAACGAACCCGAATAGCTAAAATGTATCATCCATTATTACATTAATTCAGAACTGGCACTACAGATGTTTCTTGTGTTTACAGGAATGTAGGTGTTGACTGTGGTGTTGTTTTTGCTGGCCTGTTTTAATTTAAATTTTAGTCTAGTTTTTGTGTCAAGCTGTCATTTTAGTTTTTATTAGTTTTAGTCACGTTCATACTCTTTTTAGTCTAGTCAAGTTTCATTCGACTAAAAGTCTGAGCACTTTAGTCTTATTTTAGTCAGAATTATCCATGACTATTTTCGTCTAGTTTTAGTCGTCGAAAACTTATGACATTTAGTCTAGTTTTAGTCAATGAAAATTGTATTTTAGTCTCTTTTTAGAAATGCAATTCTATTTAACCCAGTCAACATAGTATAAGTACCTAGATGAAACCAACATTTTATTTTAGCCAAACCCATTTCAAACAAGGTTATCCAATTATCTTATTGTTACCTTATAGACTCAAGAATACATCCATTCCAGACACGGAAGACACTCTGATTTGAATTTACAACATATTTATTTTACCAACCAAACATGTTAGAAGTACACACACATACATGTATCGGTCCCGGTCACGCCCGTTTCACACATAGGCCCACTCCGTGTTGTGGTGCGTGTTGCGGTGGAGGAGCAGCACGCTATAGTGCTTTCACATATGCTGAGTTTGCAGTGCATAACTGATCCGCGGCTGTACCACAAAAACATACTCACTATTGTATTTCAAATCCAGAAGTTATCAGCAACTTTTATTTAAAAAAAAAGTTTTGTCAGCATTGCGATTCTCTTTGTACACATACACTCTTTAATAGATGTATTCACGTTTAAACACAATTTAAACAACGTATTATTCAGTGCATTACTTATAGATTTATATATTAAGTTGCTCAAGCAAGTGGTAAAATATTTAACCATGTACTTATATTAAAATCACAAACATTTTAAATTAAAACTTAAAATTGACAAAAACAGCCGACTCTCATGCATTTTCTTTTGTATTTAAATTTGAATACAATAAATCTTGCATGTCACAAATAACTTGTTTTTCCACCTCCACGAATGAGACAAATGTTGTTGTTCATCATGTCGCCTTGTTGAGGTAAATTGTAGTTTTCCTTGCTTTACCCCGGTCTTAAAGTAAAAAGATGACTGTGAAAAAAAAGTATTTAATTAAATACATTTATGGTGAGATTACATTGTATTGAATTAAACGCATTTATGGTGAAATTACTACATTTTCATGTCAATCTGTGTTCACTTTGACCACGAAATATACGCTGTCACTTTAATTCAGCATATGCAGCACAGCAAAAATAGACTTGATGTGGAAACGATCGCGGCACTGCTTTATACGCACCGCACCTGGAACGGATCGACGGACTGCAACCGCGTGCAGTGTGAAGCTCTGACCTGTTAACATGGGTACGGAAAAACAAATACGCACCGCATACGCACTGCAAACGGAGTATGTACACTGCACGCGGATGCGGTCCGGCAATACGTTCCAGCCAGGTGCGCCTATACCACAGTGCAGCGATTTGTTAGGTGCTACTGTTTGTTTCCCCACCGAGTCTATTGTTGCTGTACTGCACGCGGTGAATTAAAGTGACAACGCATGGTCCGTGGTCAAAATGAACACAGATTGACATGAAAATGTAGCCTGGGAAAACCCAGATAACTTCCAGGCAATTTTAGATTTGCTTTGCAAGTAGTCTGGCAAAGAGCTCATTCAAGCCCATTTCTAAGCCTTCGAAATCGCTGCACCAATAAGAAACGCTGAGGCGGGCTTTACACGATCACGATCGCTCTGATTGGTTTTAGGTCTATCCAATTGCGCCCAGAGGCATTTGAGTGAAGATCACGAGTCAGCATCGTCAACTTCATCTTTCCAGCCGACACTGACATAAAAAAACTGGTTTATTAGTAAACAATTGAAATGTGTCCTGCTATATTTTACATATTCATAATCATTGATTTTTCTGGTTCGTTGTGACAGCTTTTAGGCGCTTTATTGGCAGCGCCACCCATACATCGCATCAGCACCGAAAACATGGAGATTTTTTTCTTTTGGGGGGCATTTTGTTTGTGTTCAGGATTTCTCAGTTGTCTTTAGGCGCGATGTTACGAGGACGCTGCTAATAAAGTTGCGAGTAGGTCACACATTGGATTCACATTTATTATTATATTAAAAAAATACCCCAGTTTTTATGCCGGTCGTATCATTTTATTTTGTTGTATTTATCCGCCACACCTTAAAGGCCGGTCCGTGAAAATATTGTCTGATATTAAACCAGTCCGTGGCGCAAAAAAGGTTGGGGACCGCTGCTCTAAATAATGCCGCGAGTAGGGCTTGAGGAAGTGGTGTCGCCTGTGTCTGCGCAGTGCGAACTCATGCAGCCCCTGAAGTGAGCCACTGGAAACAGAAATACTGCAAAATAATAATAATAACGCGACTAAAAGAGACGAAATAACGTAATAACATTTTGTCTCGTCTCGTTTTGGTCAACGAAAATGAAGAGACATTTTACAATAGTTTTTATTTTGTAAACCACATTTAGTCAAGTCACCCTCATTTATATAGTGCTTTTAACAATGTAGATTGTTTCAAAGCAGCTTTACAGCGATAAACGTATAATTTAAGTTTAATTTAATTTAAGGTAATAGAGATTGTTTTGGCTTTATAGCGGTTCTTTAATAAAGTTATTTTCCAGCTAAAGTTTTGATTGATTCGCTTCCGTCGCAACAATCATTTGTTATTAAATTAGGGGCCACTAAGACGACAACATTCTCTCTACACAGACTTTAAACGCAAACCTGTGAGAAATGCTGATGGCGTTCACATGCGCATTAAGAATTGGTTCTATAGTTATGTGCGTTTGAAAATCTGTGCACAGGTTTGTAATTCCCTAAAAACCAAGCCTAAAGTACTGGTCTTTCCTTATAAAATTTGATACAGAATTTTATTTTATTTTGTAAAATAAAATTTGGTATTGGTAAATTTGTAAATTCGCGAAACGAATTGTCCCGACAACGCTTTATCTGTAGAGTGGTAAAGGGATCCTCCATAGGAAGAGACTAGTTGGCACTTCAGCACTGCGTTGACATCGGGTCCAGGCGAAGGTCCTTCATCAGATCTGGATACGGCCTGGATCCGGCAGGCTGCGGAAAAATCTCGAGATAAACAGACATAAAATTAGCGTAGATGCCATTCTTCTCATGATGTAACGAGTACATCAGGATTTATGGGAAGTGTTCCCGGTTCCATCTGACCTAATCTATGCAGCCTAACATTGAATTATAGAAGTCTATAATGTATTATGTGAATGCTATGTCAAAGAGATGTGTCTTTAATCTAGCTTAATCTAGCTGAACTGACAGAGTGTGTCTGCTTCCCGGACAATGGTAGGAAGACTGTTCCAAAGTTTTGGTGCTAAATAGGAAAAGGATCTACCGCCAGCAGTCGATTTTGATATTCTAGGTATTATTAACTGGCCGGAATTTTGAGATCGCAATAGACGTGAAGGACTATAATGCGTTAAGAGCTCGCTCAAGTACTGTGGAGCTAAACCATTTAGTGCTTTGTAGGTAATAAGCAATATTTTAAAATTTATGCAATGTTTAATAGGCAGCCAGTGCAGTGTTGACAGAACTGGGCTAATATGGTCATACTTCCTGGTTCTGGAAAGAACTCGAGCTGCTGCGTTTTGAACCAGCTGTAATTTGTTGATTAAGCATGCAGGGCAACCACCCAGTAGAGCATTACAATAGTCTAGCCTTGAGGTCATGAACGCATGAACTAATTGTTCCGCATTTTTCAATGAGAGCATATGGCGTAATTTAGATATATTTTTAAGATGGAAAAATGCGGTTTTACAGATAATAGACACGTGACTTTCAAATGAAAGATTGGTATCAAAGAGCACACCCAGGTTCCTAGCCGACGACGAAGACTTAACAGAGCAGCCATCAAGTGTTAGACAATATTCTAGATTATTACGTGAGGACGTTTTTTGTCCAATAATTAGAATCTCTGTTTTTTCAGAATTTAGTAGTAGGAAATTACTAGTCATCCAATTTTTTATATCAGCTATGCATTCCATTAATTTTGTGAATTGGTAAGTTTCGTCTGGGCGTGAAGAAATATAGAGCTGAGTATCATCAGCATAACAGTGAAAACTAATACCATGCTTCCTAATGATATCTCCTAAGGGTAGCATGTACAGAGTGAACAGCAGCGGTCCTAGTACTGAGCCTTGTGGTACGCCATACTGAACTTGTGATCGATAAGACATCTCTTCATGTAGTGCTACAAACTGATAACGGTCAGATAAGTATGATTTAAACCATGCTAGTGCAATTCCACTAATGCCAACATAATTTTCGAGTCTATTTAAAAGAATGTTGTGGTCAATGTTGTCAAATGCAGTACTTAGATCGAGTAACACTAATAGTGAGATACAACCACGATCGGATGATAAGAGTAAATCATTTGTGACTCTAACGAGAGCAGTCTCAGTACTATGGTACGGTTTAAATCCTTACTGGAAATCCTCACAGATATCATTTCTTTCTAAAAAGGAACATAGTTGTGAGGATACCACTGTTTCTAGTATCTTTGACAGAAAAGGTAGATTCGAGATCAGCCTGTAATTGACTAATTCTGTAGGATCAAGTTGCGTTTTTTTAACAAGCGGTTTAATCCCAGTTTAAAAGTTTTCGGTACACATCCTAGAGACAAAGATGAGTTAATGATATTAAGAAGAGGATCTATGACCTCTGGAAGCATCTCTTTCAGTAGCTTAGTCGGTATAGCGTCTAACATCATACATGTTGTTGATTTAGATGATTTAAGAGTTTAGTAAATTATTCCTCTCCTATAGCAACAAATTAATCAAATTTTTCTTCAAGGACAATGCACTGCCTGATGCGATACTGTAGTAGACGGTTGCATAGTTATAATTTTCTCCCTGATATTATCAATCTTGTTAGTAAAGAAGTTCATAAAGTCATTACTGCTGTGCTGCTCGGAAACATCTGGTGTTGACGATTTATTTTTCGTTAGTTTAACCACAATTTCAAATAAATACCTAGGATTATGTTTATTTTCTTCTAATAGGTTTGAAAACTAAGCAGATCGAGCAGCTTTTAAGGCCTTTCTGTATGCAATCGAACTCTCTTTCCATGAAATCCAAAATACCTCTAGTTTTGTTTTCTTCCAGTTGCACTCCATTTTTCTGGCTGCTCTCTTAAGGGCCTGAGTGTGCTCGTTGTACCATGGCGTTGGACTATTTTCTTTAATTTTCTTTAAGCGCAACGGAGCAACTGTGTCTAAAGTGTTGGAAAAGAGAGAGTTAAAAGTTTCTGTCGCAATATCTAGTTCTTCTAAGCTATTCGGGATGCTGAGATGATTAAACTGATCAGGAAGATTATTGATAAAGCAATCTTTAGTGGCAGAAGTGATAGATCTAACATATTTGTAACACGACGACTTTGCAGCCTTGGCTAAATGAAGTTTACACGAGACTAGATAATGATCTGAGATGTCATCGCTCTGCTGCAGAATTTCAACGGCATCAACATCTATTCCATGTGATAATATTAGATCTACAGTATGATTACGACAATGAGTAGGTCCTGAAACGTGTTGTCTAACTCCAATTGAGTTCAGAATTTCTTTAAATGCCAATCCCAATGCATCTTTTTCGTTATCCACATGTATATTAAAATCACCAACAATTAGGAATTTATCTGCAGCCAATACTAACTCTGATAGAAAATCAGCAAATTCTTTAATAAAGTCTGTATGGTGCCCTGTTGGCCTGTATACAGTAGCCAGCACAAATGTTAAACATGATTTATCATTTACACTAGATAGTGTTACATTTAGCAACAACACTTCAAAAGAATTATATTTAAAACAAGACTTCTCAGTAATTCTGAAGATATTACTATAAATTACAGCAACACCACCCCCTTTGCCTTTCAGACGAGGTTCATGTTTATAACAGTAACCTTGTGGGGTTGACTCATTTAAAGTAATATAATTGTCTGGTTTTAGCCAGGTTTCTGTCAAACACAGCACATCTAGGTTATAGTCTGTAATCATATCATTAACAATGAGTGCTTTTGAAGTAAGGGATCAAATATTCAGCAACCCGAGCTTTATAATTTGTTCATCCGTATTATATCTGTTTTTTATTTGTTGAACATCAATTAAATTTTTACCCTTGAATGGGTTTAGGAGTTTTTTGTATGTCCTAATTCGGGGAACAGACACAGTCTCTATAAGATGATATCTAGGTGAAAGAGGCTCTATGTGATGGGATTTATCTGACCTTGGCGACGTGAGACAGCTAGCAGACGGTCGGTTAAGCCAGTCTGTCTGCTTCCTGACCTGAGGCCCAGATTGTCATGTTTGAGCTCTAAGACTATGAGCCATATTACTAGAGAGAAGAGCAGCACCATCCCAGGAGGGATGAATACCATCTCTTTTCAACAGGTCAGGTCTGCCCCAAAAACTTTTCCAATTGTCTATGAATTCTATATTATTTTGGGGACAAAACCGCAACAGCCAGCAATTGAGTGAGGACAATCTACTAACTATATCATCTCTCCTGCAAACAGGAAGGGGGATAGAGAAAATTACAGTGCCTGACATCGTACTTGCAAGTTCACACACCTCTTTAACCCTCTGGAGTCTGAGCGGTTTTCTGGGCCCTTGAGATGTTCTGACATGCTCTGACATTTGTGCTTTTTTCAGTTATTTATAAACATGTTAATGGCAAAGGTGTAAATTCACTCTATATAGCACAAACAGGGCTACCAAAATATGTGATCACCATGCATGTATATTTTTTAATTTTTAAGAGAATAATGTTTATGCGTGGTTATTGAAAAAAATAAAAATGAAAGTTACTGAAATAAGACCACAAAACTCATAATAAATATGGGTCAATAAGACTTTTGACTAATGAATGTTGTTACTTCGAGTTCTGGCTTCAAAATTATGTGAAAATAGTCTTGCTTTATCGTTCACATAAAACAATACATTGATTTAAATTGATGTAAAACAGGTTTTGCTTGGAAAGCCAATATGCGAGGGGGCGTGAATGAGGAGTGGTTTACACCTGAGAATACAATGTCCCACCCACTCTGCATAATTAGCCATTCATTCAGGTGTGACACTGACTGAGCCACAATGCAAGGACAAAAGATATATTTAGAAGAAGACTTATATTGACCATTTAAGATTTCGCTTACATCTATCTTGTAAATATGTTTTGCTATTTTATTAAAAAGGTTACAATTACAACAATAATTACAATTTCAACAATATTTCAAGGGTACTCTTTCTTTGTAAAAAAAAAAAATGATTATAGGCCTACATTTTATCTATGTATTCATTAGTTTGAATATAGCCAACATTGGAACAGCTAACATCTTAGTTGATGACTTTATTTTTGACAAAACTAGTATTATATATATATAGAAATTGCTAAACAAAAGCTTATTTGATGTGGCAGTATATTCTACAGTAAAAACTGTACTCAAATCTAGTCAACAAAATGTTGTCTTTCATATTTCACCTGACTGTAACGTTGTTTTTATGAAATATTAGGGCATATAAATGTTAATTTGCAGTTTAATACGTTGCTTATACAAATAGCCTACATTTTATTTCAACATATTTCAGTCGATTTTTACTCATCTCAGTATAGCAATACAGTTTGCTAAAACATCATCATTCATTCACACACGCCAATAGAATCGCCAATAACTAGGGCACAGTCAAACAGGATTCACAGTGGGTGTTTCACTGAGTGGGGAGAATCTGTTTGATGTTGTAATCGGAACGGTAGAGCGGTGTTTTGTCCCGCGAGTATAGCGTCTCGCCGTCACCCAATTGCCCTGCTACACGGGCTCTGCGGCCGGAACCGAATCATGTACAGAGTTCACTAAGCTAGCCGCATCCAAAGCAGTATCTAAAGCCCTTACACTCTTACAATTAACCTCGATTAAAGTTTGGATGCGTGTCTCTAGTTCTGAAATCTTCTCCGCCAGCCTGACTATCTCCCTGCATTTATCACATGTAAAACCTGTGCTGGCAGAGAAGGCTATGCTATACATGTTGCATGAGGTGCAGGTGACTATAAGAGGAGAAGATGACATGACCGTGTTTGTTGACTGATACTCACCACAGTTTCTTGATGAACTCGTAAAAGGCGTGAGGAAAACTAAATAAATAAAGAGCGCTCAGAAGGCGCGAGCGCGCAAGAGAATAAATAAATAAGAGCGCACAGATGGCACATTAACAAGCTAGCGAATTACTAGCGTGTTGTGCTAGCAATAACGATTTAGATTGAAGCTAGCGATGTCCAGTTAATGTGTGATGTTGATTAAGTTATATTTAGCAGTATAAATAACAAGGAATGATAGTAAATAATGATTAACCCCCTGAGGTCGGCTGTCGCGCCGGCGCGATAGGCTCGTTTTTTTCCGTATGAGTGCAAAAAAAAAAAAAAAAAAAAAAATTAATTTTTATCTTATATGCTTGTGCTATACATCAATCGATCCTGTTTAGTGTGTATTTTTTTTTGTGTATGCTCATAATAAAAACAAAGTGTTGTGCTTTTCGCCAAATAAAGAAAAATAAACATGATGCGAGTTCTGCCTACTCTCCGTCAGTGAAGTCAATTCTGAAACGCGTCCGAAAATGAACTGTAACTCAGCGAATACTCAGTCAAACAGGCATGCAGTCACACAGGCATGAAGCTTGAATTCTCTTCTTTAAAATGAAGTAATTTTTATAAAAAACAAATATTCACAGTTTATGTAATATGCATGCAAAGAGAGAGATGTCAGTCGTTCTCATCTCAGCTCATTAAGTTTTAATGTGCTCCGCCCACGGAGAGCGCGCGCTATTCAAACGCAAATGTGAGGCGATCCAAACAAACCTGTGAAACGCCCACATCAGCTGGATAACACACCGCGAGTTCACTTTCAGACTTATGTACTTACGATGCTGTGAGGAATAATACTATCTTGATAATAATCCTGCAAAAATTTACCTCAGAAGTTCTGGAAGTATCATTTCGAGGAGCAAACGGATCCCGCTGAGGAATTAGGTCAGTTCTGTTTGCTTTGTTCTAATCGGAATGAATGAACGCACAGATGCCTGCTGTTGTGGAGCTACTACAGCTGGCAAAAATACTGTTTAAATATTGATCGCGTTTCTGTGTATGTATGAATGAATGAACGAACGAACGTACAGATGCGCGCTGTTGTGGAGCTACTACAGCTGGCAAAAATACTGTTTAAATATGAATCGCGTTTCTATGAATGAATGAAACAGCGCACAGATGCGCGCTGTTGTGGAGCTACTACAGCTGGCAAAAATACTGTTTTAATATGAATCGCGAATACAAAGAAAGATTACACTGGAAATATTGTTACAATTTTAAATGTTGTTGTAATTGTATAACCTTAAAAAAAAAAAAAAAAAAAAAAAAAAAAAAAAAAAAAAAAATATATATATATATATATATATATATATATATATATATATATATATATATTTATTTATTTATTTATTTATATAAGGATAGATGTAAACAAAATCTTAAAAGGTCATTATAAGCCTTCTCTTTAAATAATTGTATTATGCTTTATTAGTGACACATTTGGGAAGAGAATATATTCCAAATCTGAAAATACAGTATGAGAACAATTAACTGCACAATTACTAGAAATGTTTACCTTGGATATTGTACAATTTGCAAGCAAAATTTGTGGAAAAAAAACAACAAACCAGTTATATATTGTCCTTGCATTCTTGTGGCTGAGTCACACACCTGAATGAAAGGCTCATTACGTATGCAGCCTCATTATGCGGGCCCCATTGTCTCCGCAGGTGTGAATCACGCCCACCCGCATATGGCCTTTCCAAACAAAAAGTGTTTTACAAGATTTAAATCAATGTATTGTGTTATGTGAATGATTAGGCAGGATGATTTTCACATAATTTTGAAGAAAAAAATCTAGGCAACGTCATCCATTAGTCAGAAGTCTTATTTACATATATTTAGAATATGTTTTATGGCCTTATTTCAGAAACTTTAGTTTTTTGTTTTTGAAAAAAAACATGCATAAACATTATTCTATCAAAAATACAAACATGTACATGCAAGTTGTTCACATATTATGGTAGCCCTGTTTGTGCTAAATAGAGTGAATTTACACCTTTGCCATTAATATGTTTATAAGCAACTGAAAAAAGCACAAATGTCAGGGCATGTCAGAACATCTCAAGGACCCCAAAAACCCATCAGACCCCAGAGGGTTAAAACAGAAAGATATGAAGCTTACAGATGCAAACTAATGCAACACAGCAGCAGCAGGCAGGGTAGCAGCAGCAGGTAGACAGTAGCCTAATTTAGTCTATTTAGTCTAGTTATTCATCAACAATATTGCATTATACATTTAATTATAGTTATCGTCACATGACCAGCATTTAAGTTGCGTCTTGTCTCGTTTTTGTCACGTGATAAAGGTTCATTGACGACGATATTTAGTCATTATTTTTGTTGACGAAAGCAACAATAGTTGGCTGCTCATCTATTTTCAGCAGCTTGGAGAATAAAAAAATACTACTTAACTTTCCAAGGTGTAATCATGATCTGATAGATGTGGTGCTCCTAATAGTGAAACACCTGATGATCAATGAAGGCAATGTGATGCACGTCAATCAGAAAGTGTGTTACGTTCCCAATTTAGTCTAGGGGGTTTAAAGAGGGAGTAACAAATGATGTAACAAAAATAAATAAATAAACGTGAGAAGTCTCCTTTCCGTCTATCCCAGCTCTAATTCCTTTTCACCTTTATATCCAAAAGGCTACACAACACCAATTGATTTACCCCTTGCAAAAAAAGGAAACTGAAAGAGTATGCTTAATGAGTTTTTTTTATTAAAGGTTTAACCAAAGTATTTATAAAGCAAACAAAGATCAACAAACAGGCAAACAAATTTAAATAACCAGATCGTCAGGAGAGGGCCAGACCAAAATAACAAACAAAACAAGGGCTTCCTAAAGTTTAAACCCAGATAAATTGCCTAACAAAAGAAATAAAAAATTAAAGACAATTATCTTACCTCTCTCCCTGACTAAAGAGAAATAAACAGGAGAAAAATTTAGGGATGGATAATTCAAATAAATTGGCGCCCATCTCCCTACACGGTTTAATAATTTAAACTCACACAGTCTAAATAGTGCTTGTTCTCAGACAACAGGTTTCACAACAGAACATAAGTTCTCTTTTCAACAGCAGTTCACACAACACCGTCTGGGATAGCTGGAGAGGGATCTCTCTCAGGCTACGTTTACACGTGGATGGCTATTTTCATAAACGGACATTTCACCCCTCTTCGTGTTCAAAAATAACATCGTGCACACGAACCTGTGTATATGCTGTCAAGAGCATGCCAAACCTGTAGGTGGCAGTGTAACGAGAAGCTCAAGCCCACCTTAGCCAATCAGAATCCCGAAAATAGTCACATTCTGTGATGTCGCTGCCTAAAACTCAGTTTTTCTCAGTTTACATGCAAACGTGCAAACAAAGATTTTCAAAATCTCCATTCTGGCCGGAGTTTTTAGAAAGAATCGGTTTCATTGGCGAATCCTCCGTTTGCGTGTAAACGAAGGGCGCAAACGAAGGGAAATGTCTCAGTTTTTCAAAATAACCATATACGTGTAAACGGGGCCTCAATCTGTAGCCGCGTTTCCATTACAGATTTGCGCAAATGTTTTGCGCTATTATCTAAATATCGATAAAAAACTATTGCGAAATGACGGCGTTTCCATTAACCGATGTTATGCGACTAAAACGTCTTTTTTTCTCTCGCGATAAGTCATTCCAAAAATCACGGCAACGGGACGTTGGTTATAATATCACAGCCACCACATTAGACATTATTATTATTATTATTAATGGAAGGAGACGTGGCGTGTTATCCAAGCATTAATGGCAGGGAAAGACCCCCGAACGACACATATAAGGAGTTTCTGGGTGTTTCGCCCTCATTTGTGCTCCGATTGTGGCATTTCTTTGAGATTTAGAATCCAGTATTCCTATAGGCTAATTATTGTTTCTTTTATGAATTTAATAAAGAATTCTGTCTCGTATTCTGTCCAAACGATCCATGTAGGCTACTTTTGTATCTATTTGTTTTTCCTTTTTTAACCCCTAATTGAAAAACGAAAAATGAACGGTTGTTGTCTTTTTAAAACGCAAAGTTGAACACCAACATTTTAATTTGAACTGGCTACACACAATTGCTGTGCTTTGTTTATGACTTTTTGCCCCTTTATTAAACATTTAAAATATTCACAAATTAATATGGAAAACATGTCGATTTTACTGGAATTGATGTCTTTCCCGCAGTGCTGAATGAGAAGAGCCATTAATATAATTAATAAACTATTGTTTTCTAAGTGTCGGCTAAAATCACATCTCCATCTCCGCAGTTAAGCAGATGCGCTTTTAGAGAGAAATGCAACTTTCATACGGATTAGCCTACATAATCAGAAGGTATTAGCTTTCGATTCGAATTTGTTCGTTTTAAAGTGGACATTTCAAGCTTTAGCCTACATAGGCTATATTTTGTTTCAGTTCTCGCGCTCCAGTTTACGGAGATGAAAGTGCGTCTGATTGTTTCTTTTATTTTACAAAAGCACAGCGTTTTCTTGTTATTGTGAGTTTACACAAATAAAAGTGGTTGAGAATAATGTATTATTATTTTCTGTCTGACCAGAAATGATAGAGTATTTTAAGTTGTTTACACTGTTGATAGGAAAATGCAAGTGTTCGCGGCTGCGCCTCCGTGCCATGCAGTGCGCGCTCCACGCTCAGCTTTGTTCCTTTTTTGCATAAAAGCGTCTTCTAAATATAGCCTATTAAATGTTATAATAAAATAATATAAAATTATTATTATTTGCGTAGCTATACATGGACTTCAAACACACTGCGTCTTCTAAGTCAGGTGACTGTAAATGCGCAAAAACTGTTTCCATTGCAGTTTTGCGAAATATTCCTTTTTCGAATTGCCTGAAAAACCACCTCATGAGAGCGTAAAAACTTTTTTGCGATAAATGGGAGTTTTTGCGAAATTGACGTGTTTCCATTAAGCGTATTTTCAATTCGCAATTTCAATTTGCGCAATTTGAAGGGTAATGGAAACGCGGCTACAGTCTCTTTGCTGCTTTATACAGGCTGCCAACAGAAAAGCCATGCTCCTGCTAATTAGCATCAGCATCAGCTGGGGACGATTTGGAGTGCTGCATGAGAGAAAGAGAGAGAGAGAGAGATAGAAAAAAAATTAGAAAACAATCACCAGCACAATATAAACACAAGACTACGTCACAGGACGTAACAAGTGTAACAGAACATAGTAGTAGGTGCTGTTCATCCAGATGGTCACAACATATGCTGTGTTGAAATGGTTTGAGTAATGATGTGACACTTTTAAATCCATCCTAGGTATATGACTTTCTTCTTTCAGCCAAACACAATCTGAGATATATATTAAAAAAAATATCCTGGCTCTTCCGAGCTTTATAATGTGAGGGAATGGACCCTAGATTTTGAAGCCCATAAAAAGTGTATACATCCATCATGAAAGTAATCCATACGGCTCCAGGGGGTTAATAAAGGCCTGAAGAAGCGAAACAGTGGCCGACTTCGGCATATAAGCACAATACAAACAGCAATGTAAAATGTCCCAGGTTCTCAGCCCCAACCGATTTCATACCACAGTAACATTATTAAACTTTAATACATTAGCTCATCCATGAACATGATTTCTGTCCGAGTCCCTTCGGAATGCTTTCCATTGGATGTGGAGGTGAAGAATACATCTCCCATGATTCCACGCTCATTCACAGGATTAACAATCTACACCTTTGTTTTGAATTAGTGACCTTGTAAGGGTGGAATTCCTGCAGTGGTTCAAGCTGCAAGAACTGCCGAATGACTAAAGAAACGTTATTGGCAAGATGGTAGAAAACTGCACATTTCTTGTCTTTAACCACCCACTGCCACTTATACCAACGACGGAAATAAGTGCAGTTACAATAGCTTAATATTTGTGGGAGAGCGTTGCTATAGATAGTGACGATATTGTATTGCAATATGTAGCACTTCAAAGTCAATACCAAATCAAATCTAGTTAGTTGCAATTGAAAAGGTTTAATGACAAAATATGGTTATGGTTACACTTAAAATAGTTACAAAATATATGTATGAGATGATGATAACTTTTTAATTAATTGTACCCAGCATATATGAAAAATGTTACCTGAGAGAGAGAGAGAGAGAGAGAGATAGAGAGAGAGATAGAGATAGAGAGAGACAAAGAAAAGAAGAGCCCCCAAGAAAGGGACCCAGAGAAGAAGATAGCCAGAGCATCAAAGAGACAGAGCAACAGTTACAATCTTCTTTTATCCTTTCCTTGACCATGTGACTAAAACCCAACTGTGAGACATTCAAACTGACCAATCAGATAATTACACTTCCACCACTGTACTAAAGGTGTGACAATTCATCGACCCCCCAAAGTACAAACATTTGGCCTGCATGCCTAGATCACTATCAGAAACCTCTGTGCCTTTAGGAACTCCAAATGGTCATTGTCTCTGAAAGAGGGGGTAGAAAAACAGTCAAGCAAATATCTTTGTTCATTTAAAATATCTTGGATTATTTTCAATCCTACAATTTCCCCCCTTGGCACCGTTGGCCACACACATGGAGTCCAAAGGTGACACAATCCATAAAGACATGCTTTCTGTTGCGTGTAGTTGTATCTTCAGACTTTTCGTCCAAGCTTGTTGCAATTTCAGTTGGTCAGTGTTCAGTCTTTGTTCTCCTTCAGCTCTGCATGAGGAGGCTCCATCAAATGGTGTTGCACCGTTCATAGAAATGCAAATCATCCATCGAACACTTCACACCTCCACAAGAACAGGCACTGAATCTGTGAGCAAACGCTGGTTCCTCTTTCTCTGAGGCAGGACACAGAATGTGAACTTTGGTTGCAGGGATCCTGTGGTCTAAAAAGAGCATATAGCACAACAAACAGCAAAAGCAGACACATGGCATTTGTCATTGGTCAGAGGATTGATATGGTCAGATTAAAATTAGTCTCTGGCAAAAAGCCCTTAAATTGATGTACTTAAAAATATGGTCAAGGGAGAATAAAAGAAGATCTTACACGCTCTTCCCAGTGGGCATTTGATGTCAATTTAACATCAATATGACATCAAATTGATGTCAAAATTACGTCAAGAAATAGGTCAAAAATGAAAGTCAAATTGACGTCAAAGTGTTGATGTCAATTTGATGTCAAGATTTTGACCTCTGCTGATGTCATTTTGCCAAACAAAAAGGTGAAATGCATGGCCGTACACTTATTACCAGCTTCACTTAAACTAACCAGATTTACTTTCTTTAATTTCCAGTTTAATGAAATCATATTTTGTATTTTAAAGTCACCATGATGGTGGTTAGCGTTTGCTTTAGTTGTGCTCTTGACCCTTTACTCTTTAACATAAAAATTTCTCTGGCTGCTTTAACTGTGTGTTTATAAAGCACAATTGTTGTAGCTAAAAAAGCCATCAGAAACTGAGATCAGGAGATGTTGGCTGTTTATTGATGATATCATCATGTAACTGCCTGAATCCCTGATTATGTTCAGTGTCTAATGCTTTGATTATATAGGACTTGTGGTATAAAAGTGATTTTATTCATGATAAAAGTAATTTGATTCTACAACATGTCTAGCAATGTTATCAAATAATATACTTGGTGTTTAATAACTATTTAGTGCACAAAAACCTTTCATCTATGGCAGTACTTAGACGCACACAGACATCAAGAAACAGCATATGAATCTCAACAATGGTGACAATCAAACAAAATATCCAGATAATCAGATCAACTCCAGCTGCATAATGTATTAATGCCGCAATGCATGCTGGGAGATATGGGTGAGTTTTGATTGGTGGTTCCCTGCATGCACTGCAGCATGAAGCATTTCACTGATTGTCACCATTGTTGAGAGTCATACACTGATTCTTGATAGCTAAGTAATAATGTTGAGTTTAATGCATTAAATGTTTTTAAAATCCTTTATTAATTAAAAAAAAAATATTCTCATGCTGTAAAATTAAATGGCTTCTATTATAATACAATATTAAAATCACAAGTCCTATATAATCAAACATTAGACACTGAATAAGATCAGAGATTCAGGCAATTACATGATGACAATATCATCATTTTCAATAAACCACCAACATCTCCTGATCTCATTTTTTCATGGCTTTTTTAGCTACAACACATGTGCTTTATAAACACACAATTACAGCAGCCAGAGAAATTTTATATTAAAGAGTCAAGGGTCAAGAGCACAACTAAAGCAATCGCTAACCACCATCATGGTGTCATCAAAATATGTTTAATATATTTTAAACTATTTAAATATTATATTTATTTAAACCGGAAATTAAATAAAGTAAATCTGGTTAGTTTTAAGTGAAGCTGGTAATAAGTGTACGGCCATGCATTTCACCTTTTTGTTTGGCAAAATGACATCAGCAGAGGTCAAAATCTTGACATCAAATTGACATCAACACTTTGACGTCAATTTGACTTTCATTTTTGACCTATTTCTTGACGTAATTTTGACATCAAGATGCCCGCTGGGTTACACTGTTTCTGGAAACATTTAAATAAATTGCATTTCAACAAAACAACAAAAGCTGGTTTAAAACCCCATTTCATGAAGAGTATCAGCAAAATATTCAGTGTAACCAAACACAGAGATTGAATTAATGTCCAAAAACATTGTTTCAAGTAAAATGGACGCAATACAAATAAGCAGAAACTAAATAAGTTTCAGAAATGTTTCAAATGCATTAATGAGAATACAAATATTTGTACTTGGGTAAAAATGAGAAATACTGACATACATTTTAAAATTTAACTTGGTGAGACAAATGATTACTTAAGTAAATCCAAAGAAAAACAAACAAACAATTACTGGATGCAATTCACAGTTATAATTCAGTCTAGATGTAAAGACTTAAATAACATTGCATGCATTAATTTTGTGAGGCAGAATCAGATAGATGCAGATTTGACTTTGTGTGGAGATCAAATGATGGCTGCATTTAGCTGTGGCTATGTGTAAATTCATCATGCCCCAAAACAAAGGTGAAGAGGTTTTACAATTGTGATGCAAATTTGGTCCTGTTGTTGTAACAGGGAGCCAGTCTGAGAATGTGGGTATGAGGTGTGATTTGGCTCAAAATCTTTAAACACCAATGTTTCAGTTAAAGGAGCATGAGAAAAGTGCAAAGTACAGAGTTACTGAATCCTGTTGTGAGGGAAGCATTTTCATGGTTAATGCAAATTGTGATTAACATTGTGGCCACATGGCAATTCTATGCTCCTTTACGTGGTTTTACTGCAGCTATATGGAAAATAGCAGAGTTTTCCACTAAGGAGACAAACAAATTCAACATAGTCACACATGCAACTTGAAATTGCTATGCAATTCAGTGCAACAATTATTCCAGTTTACACAAGATACATGGTCTAGAATTCTTAGCATCTACAACCTTTTAACCTAAGTGTTTCACATAACACTTACAGTAAAGCACTCATGTGTCTTAAAGAATAAACTTAATTAGCCTATGTGCACATGTCGTAGCACAAACAACTAATAACGTGTGTTCTATGAGCACAATGTGTTACACACAATTACAAATTTGAAAATACAAACAGGATCATTGCAATTTGGATGTTTAACTATTAAACTTGTTGCTATTGGGCAGCTAACCCACTAGCAAGTGAAGTTAATAGCCGAAGGCCTTGCATGAACAAAGCAGTTAACTCACTAAGAGTTTTACCTGTACGTGCAGATCGCTGATTTTTGCTCTTAGAAAGTGGTTTACTATTTTTCTGAAAATAAGGAGGAGGTCTGCCCCTTCCCAGTGACCAGCATTTTCCCTCTTTATGGCCTATTTTATGACAGGAACTGCAAAACCTGCTTTCTTTACCATAGGGATGTTTGCTACGTTCTCCTGGAGTTTGAGGATTTTTACGACTCTCTAATGCTTGTACACCATGCGTTCTGGTACATGACTCTGCGCTATTACGGTGTTGCATCACCTTAAGAACTGAAATAGGCACACTTTCTTGGTCAGTTGCACATGCATTTTCTGAACTAAACATTTCAGATTCATTAGAGCAAGTCACCTCCTCTAAGAAGTGAACATGCTTTTTAGTCCCATCGCTGTTAAGCATTTTGGGAGACAATTTAGCATTTAGCTTAGCCTTGAGTTCTGCAATGGTCTCTTTGTGATTTTTACACTTTTCAGTCAGGGCAAACTGCTCAGCTAGTAAATTATCTAGCTGTGTTTGAAGATCTTGAATCTTTGCCTCAGACTTTTGTGCCTCTGCATTTTTAGATTGCACTTCTTTGCATTTAGCATCTATACTTGAAGATAGACATGTTGTTAACTCACGTAGCCGTGTAAAACTTATGAAGTTTAAAGCCTCAATTATTTCAGCATGTTTTGATTTCTTTTGATGTTTGCCAATTGTGTCCCACCATTGGAGCATTTCCTCATCTGGACATTTAATTCCAATGTACTCTTTTTTGAGTTTACACAAGGTAGGCTCAACTTTTTTGCTCCATAAAGCAAACAATACATCACTATTATCAGATTTTTTCCCTTCCATCCCCGAGGAGATCTGAATATTCACAATATTTACAAATTATACAGTAATGGGACTATTAAAGCTATTCAAAACCTTCTAAATTCTGTTTCATTCAATTCATGCAAATGGAGACATTTCCTATCATACCATTAAACAATGAAAACAGACTTACCCATCCCATGGTCAGAAGGTCAGCTTTAATCCATTCACAAAATCAACTGTGAAAAATGTCCTCATTCTGATCAAAGTGAATTTCAGAAAACACACTGCAAGGGATCCCGGGTTTCGGCACCATCTGTAAGGGTGGAATTCCTGCAGTGGTTCAAGCTGCAAGAACTGCCGAATGACTAAAGAAACGTTATTGGCAAGATGGTAGAAAACTGCACATTTCTTGTCTTTAACCACCCACTGCCACTTATACCAACGACGGAAATAAGTGCAGTTACAATAGCTTAATATTTGTGGGAGAGCGTTGCTATAGATAGTGACGATATTGTATTGCAATATGTAGCACTTCAAAGTCAATACCAAATCAAATCTAGTTAGTTGCAATTGAAAAGGTTTAATGACAAAATATGGTTATGGTTACACTTAAAATAGTTACAAAATATATGTATGAGATGATGATAACTTTTTAATTAATTGTACCCAGCATATATGAAAAATGTTACCTGAGAGAGAGAGAGAGAGAGAGAGATAGAGAGAGAGATAGAGATAGAGAGAGACAAAGAAAAGAAGAGCCCCCAAGAAAGGGACCCAGAGAAGAAGATAGCCAGAGCATCAAAGAGACAGAGCAACAGTTACAATCTTCTTTTATCCTTTCCTTGACCATGTGACTAAAACCCAACTGTGAGACATTCAAACTGACCAATCAGATAATTACACTTCCACCACTGTACTAAAGGTGTGACAATTCATCGACCCCCCAAAGTACAAACATTTGGCCTGCATGCCTAGATCACTATCAGAAACCTCTGTGCCTTTAGGAACTCCAAATGGTCATTGTCTCTGAAAGAGGGGGTAGAAAAACAGTCAAGCAAATATCTTTGTTCATTTAAAATATCTTGGATTATTTTCAATCCTACAACCTCTAGGGGCAAAATTACATATTGTGCCTCTAACTGGCTAGTTAGATCATTTTAGCTATAGTTTGCAGGTTAGTTTTTAGTTAGTTGGATGTTAGTTGGTTTTAGTTTAACCATCCATTCAGTGAACACTGTGCAGGTTAATGTTATAAAGCACTGGACAGACGAAGAATTCAATTGGTGCTCAAGTTGTACTGAGATACTGAGCACAACAACAAAATGCATTTTGTACAATCACAAAAGTAGCACCTCTCAGCACATGAGTGAATAAAGGGGTCTGGTGAAATTCCAAAATATATCTGGGAATACAAAGCATCCGTGTTTAGAATCACAGAAGCATTTATAAATCATCAAGAGCTCCAGCTAATAACATGAACTGTTTGACAGGTGATTCACGTGATCTGAGGATTGTGTTACTGGGAGTCTGTGGAGCTGGAAAGAGTTCAATAGGAAATGCAATACTGGGCCGAGAGGCATTTAAAGAGAGCAGAACCAGAGAGAGTGAGAGACAGAAAGGAAGAGTAGAAGACAGAAACATCTCCATCATCGACACTCCAGGATTCTTCAACACTCAACTGACTGATGAAGAGATGAAGAAGCAGATGATGAAGAGTCTGGATCTCTCTGATCCTGGTCCTCACGTCTTCCTGCTCGTCATCAACCTGGAGAACTTTAAAGAGGACAAGAGGAACATTGTGGAGCAAATTCAGGAGAACTTTGGAGCTCAAGCTTTGAGGTTCACAATGGTGCTGTTTACTGGAAGAGAAAAAATGTCAAAGAGAGAATGGTTGGACTTTCGGTTTAGTCTTAAATTTCAGGATCTAGTCAACCACTGCATGAATAATTTTCATGAGATCAATAGTAAAACTGTGATTGATCCAACTAACATCACAAAGCTTCTAGCGAAGATTGATCAAATCAAACAGAATGTTAACGAGATTTACTTTAATTACAAAATAAAGAGCGGAAAAGAAAAGAAAAAAACAGAGGAAGAAAATTACAGAAAAATACAGCAAGCAAAATTGGTTAAGCAAATAAATAAAATGCAAATATTAAAGGAAAATATCACAACAAATGTTGTGTCTGAAAAGAAAGTTTTTATTTCTCATGAGACAAAAGTTGAGAGAACTCAAGTAGATGAAGACAGATCCACAGTTCCACAAGAAAACATGAATGATGAAGAGGAGGAGGTCAGTCTATCAGTAAAATCACTGAGAAAAGCTTTTGAAAAAACAGGAAAAGAGAAAACAGTCCAGAATCCAGAAAAAGGCTGGAAAACGAGTGGAACAGGAAAATGGGACCAGAAGAAAGAAGTGACAGAACAACAATCAAAGCCTACAGGTAAGAAATACTATTTGATTACACACTCTAACAAATGCTATGTTGACTTTAATGAACTTTTTTATGTCAACAGGTTCCCCGTAACTAGGTTACATTGGGTTTATGCAACATTATTTATTTCAATTAACTTAAATTAATTACATAATGTTAATCCAATGCCGTTTAGTTGAATAAGGTTAACAGTCTTAATTTTGTCCAAAACAATTAATTAATTAAAGTTAATTAAGTTCAATTATCCTATTTTTTTTTATTATTTTTTTCATTCAACCTGAAAGTAAAAAATATTAATTTTAGGATAATTGAACTTAATTAACTTAATTGTTTTGGACAAAATTAAGACTGTTCAACCTGAATGTAAAAACATTAATTTTAGGATAATTGAACTTAATTAACTTAATTAACAAAATTAAGACTGTTAACCTTATTCAACTAAACAGCATTGGTGTAACGGTCACCAGCTGGAGTGCCCTTGAGAGCCACCAGAGGGCACTCCACACCAGACTTTCATGTTCACTCACAGACTACATCTCCCATCATTCTCTGCCTGGACTCATCAGCACTCATTATCACATTCACCTGTATCTCATCTTCTTGTTTAGTTCACCCCATATAAGCCTGGTTCACCCCATCACTCACTGCAAAGTTTTGTATGTTGTTGCACTCCATTTCCGAGCGTTTTCCCTGGTTTCATGTCTCTTGGTTTTTGGATTTCTTGCCTGTTCCCTGAATTACTCTTTTGCCTCTGACCCCTGCATGTTTTGATTGTTTGTTTATTTGTTTGTTTGGACTGCCTTCCTGTGTTTGACCCCTGCTTGTGCTGATTACGATTCTGGATTACGCTTCAAATAAAGCTGCAATTGGATCTCAACCTTTGTGTCTCGGAGCGGTTTGTAACAATTGGAATAACCTTATGTAATTAAGTTTAGTTAATTGAAATAAATAATGTTACATAAATCCAACGTAACCTAGTTACGGGGAACCTGTTGACATAAAAAAGTTAATTAAAGCCAACATATAATTTTTTAGACTGGGAATTTTGCTGTGTATTAGTAAATCTTTATTTAGTACATGTTTACACCTATCCTTTTATATTTTTTTCATCTTGTCAGATCTCAGGATCGTGATGGTTGGTAAAACTGGAGCTGGAAAGAGTGCAACAGGAAACACTATCCTAGGAGAAAAGCTGTTCAATGAAAAAATGTCTTTTAAATCTGTGACTAAGGAATGCCAAAAACATCAAAAAATAATGTATGGTCGAAACATCTCAGTGATCGACACTCCAGGACTTTGTGACACATCAATCAGTGAAGATCAACTGAAGGAGGAAATAGTGAAGTGTGTCTACATGTCTGCTCCTGGTCCTCATGCGTTTCTGCTGGTCATCAGACTGGATGTGAGACTTACAGATGAGGAGAAAAACACAGTGGAATGGATTCAGAAGATTTTTGGAGAAGAAGCTGCTTGTTACACCATCATTCTGTTCACAAGAGGAGAACAGTTAGATACAGCTATAGAGGGGTTTCTGACTGATGACAAACAGATTAATGAGCTAGTTAGAAAGTGTAAAGGAGGTTGTCATGTGTTCAATAACACAGATAAAGATAATCGATCACAGGTCACTGAACTGCTGGAGAAGATAGAGAGAATGGTGATGGAGAACGGAGGAGAGCATTACTCAAATGAGATGTACAAGGAAGCTCAGAGGAAAATAGAGGAAGAAGAGAAGAAGCAGAGAGAGGAAGAGGAGAGAAAGAAGTTAGAAGAAGAAGAAAAGATAAGGGAGGATGAAAGAATGAAGATGGTTAAAGGAGTGGCATTAGTGGGAACAGGAGTGGCAGTGTGTGCAGGAGCAGCAGTTGCTGGAGGAGCACTGAGTCCAGCTTTAATCTCAGGAGCAGCAGTAGCTGGAGTAGCTGGAGGACTGGCCTCTGCTGCTGAAGGAGCCACACTATCTGAAGCTTTAATGGCAGGTGTCGTAAATGCAGTACTGACCTCACTGTAAAGTCTAATTAGTATACTTAAAAACAAAAGCATGACAACTGATTGCCTTAAAAGAGAGGTTCTCAACCTTTTGGAACTAAAACCCCACCAAGCCTCCCCTATCATGTGGCATTTCTTTCCCGTAATGTATTTTTAAAATGTATATTCAGAATGTCTGATTTGTGGCAAGAAAGTATTGTTGGTGAAGATAACCTATCAATAACAAACAATCACCTTTGGTCTGGAATATGATTATATAATCATTAATACATAACTATGGTATGATGCTGAAAACAAAATCACCTCATTAACTTTTTTGTTGTTGTTGTTGTTGTTGTTGTTTTTTTTTTTTTTTTTTTGGCTTCCTTTGCAACAAATTAGGGACCATTCGGTATTTATGGAATGGACCACTGGAGGAAAATAGGGGAGGGTCATATATTTTTACTCTTTGTTGAGGGGAGGGTCATCCAACTTTTTTAAAATAAAGCTCACCCTGCAATAAAGCCATAAAATGCACCCTGGACAGCAGATAGCAAAGACAGAGCACACAAGTTTGTCTGTCCAAACTTTTCTCCTACCTTATCTCTGCATCCCCCTCTCTCTTCCCCCTCTCCCTCCTCAAGTCACTGAAAGTTCATTAAGAATGTCTATATATCGCATATGGTGTATCTTGTGAATCTATTGTTTTTCCTTTTCATGTTTGGTATCATTTTAAATGTCTCAGTGCAATGGGTAAAATGGTTTTAATTTCATTGCAGTCATTGGTTTAATGAGAAAGATTGAGAACTTAGGAGAATCCTGTTCTCCTCTCTGGGTGATGTCTCTTTAAGATATCTCCCGAAACCAGGTGTTTCCCCCTGGGGTAAATGGATTGGCCCAAACAACTCTAAACATTTGTATAATCCCCTTTTGTTCTCCTCTGGGTATTTAAGGCTTGGTGACAGAGCAGTCTTTGGGACCCTTTACCAGGATCATCCCCCATACAGTGCTGTTTCAGTGTTTTCCTGTTGGAGAGCCCTGACACACCACTGCGTGTCTCTGTCAGGAATGCATTGCTTACTTTTAGAGTCATCTTTGAGTAATTGATGTCATGTATTTTTTTCTGAATTGGCTTTTAATCATTTACTTGTGTAATTGGCATGATACATTTTTACCTGACAATTAAATGTTACATCTTGATTTATTCTGGAGTATTCTGAAATCATTATTTTAGTAGATTATGAGGAGGCTGGTGCTACCGCAGCTCTGTGTCCAGGATAGGTCAAACTAAAGGCGCATATGAACGGAGCAGTAGGCACGTCATCTGAAGACCTTTTGATTTCTGTCTATCACTGACTTGGCAAGTTGTACGGAAGTGGCTAAATAAACTACACTTTTTTGTATGAGTGAGCAGTAGGCAACCGACTTAAGAGGTATTAGCAAACCCTGCACCCTCTGACCTAGATCAGACTGGCGAGACTGTGTCTGTGAAATCCACGTAAACCCGGGGCGTGTGACTCTGTGCGGCATCAGGTCCCTTAATGAATGAATAATTGAAAGTATGGGATACTCAGAATAATCAAAGATCGAAATTAATACATAATCAATATTTATGACTATTTTCTAATCAGAAACACAATCTAAATTTGATTATCATTTGAAATTGGAGTCAGATTAAGCGCAGAGCTATAAAGTAATATTGAAACTAAATTCCAATAAATTAAGTGAACTTCACTGGAGCGCTGAAAAGACATACACGCATTATTCCTTCGCCAACCATTGGATTCCGTCGTTGGGCCAATGCGTGGTCTTTACAAAGTGGTGACAGTCCCTCCGTGATTCTCCAGATTGCGAGTGTCTTTTCAGCGAAATATTGGGACTTGCAACAAGTAAGAGATGTAAGATGTCCTTCTCTTTCTTCAGCCATTGTGGTAAGTCAATTCTTATTTGCTTTTTAGAAGTGTTGAGGGAAAATTCAGACGCACCTCATATAGACACATTTGTAGAAATGGGTCGGCATACCCAGTTAGACCCAGGGCCGTGCAGAGACCTCTGGAGGGGCAGGTGCTCAAAGTATAAAAGGGGGCACATGGAACAAGGCTTTAAAAAGGGCTGTGCTCAAAATATCAATACAGTAATATATCAATACGGATGATTCTGTATCGATACGGCAGCAAATGCATTGATGCAGTTTTGAAAAAAAGAAACAGAACAGAAAAGACAAATTTTAAGTTTAAAAGTTAAAAAATTAATTTATGTGCACCTATTAATAACTCTGGGATTAGAAACTGAAGTATCTTAAATTGTCCCAACCTGATGGCTTTTTCTTCTCTGTTATACAGAATAATAAAGAACAGCTGTAATAGTAAACTGTGTAGGACAAAATCAACGTGGCCCATCCCACATAGCAACATTGTTTCGGCCCAGATCCGGCCCACATCTGGCACACGTGAAAAGATGATCTGGCCCACATGCAGCATGGAATTACGGCACTTGGGTGGGCCACTCCTGTTTGCCAGATCTGGGCCACAAGCAGGCCATAGCAATGCCACATCTCAGCCAAGAGCAAAGAAATAAACCAGAACTGGAGGATTAAACAACTCCACAAATAGCATTACCAGCTTCACTTATTACCAACCAGACTGACTTTATTTCTGTCAGACGTCTACAAAAGTTTTTATTGAGAATTAACAAAGGTTTAACTATAATGTGTTTCATTTAAAGTCACCATTACAGTGAATAGTGTTTCCATTAGTTGGGCTCTTAACTCTTATTATATCTTTTGTCTTCTTTGGCCGCTGGGACAGTGTGTTTGTCAAACACATTTGCAGCAGCAAAGAAAGCTAAAGTGAAATGAGATCAGGTGATGATGGTTACCTGTTGATGGTTTTATAATCATCATGAAATAACCTGTTTCACTGAGATAATTTGAATCTCACAATTGTGTTGTACCATTAATATATTCTCATCACAAACCCTGTGTTACTGTGGCATGAGATCCAGCAATATTATAACAATCAGTTAGAAGACTTTAACAAACATGAGCACGAAAAAAAATCCATGGTGACACACTTAGATATCAAAAATCAGCACATGAATCTCAACAAGGGTGACAATATTTTTTTTTTTTTAGATTAATTCAGAACATCACTGAAAAGCTACTAAATGCCAAAACAAAAACAACAGCAAAAAATAAAAGCACATATTTAGAATTAAACAAATTAATAGGACAATTTAGCTGCATAATTTATTCATGTTGCAATGCATGCTGGGAGTTTTGTACAATGATGGTACCCAGCATGCATTGCAGCAAGGTACTTTTGATTGTCACCATTGTTGAGATTCATACGTTGATTATTGATGTCTGTGTGTGTCATCGAACAGTAATGATTCATGCTCATGTTTGTTAAAGTCTTCTAACTGATTGTTATAATATTGCTGGACCTCATGCTGCAGTAACACAGGGTTTGTGATGAGAATATATTAATGGTACAACACAATTTTTAGATTCAAATTATCTCAGTGAAACAGGTAATTTCATGATGATTATAAAACCATCAACAGGTAACCATCATCACCTGATCTCACTTCACTTTAGCTTTCTTTGCTGCTGCAAATGTGTTTGACAAACACACTGTCACAGCGGCCAAAGAAGACAAAAGATATAATAAGAGTTAAGAGCCCAACTAATGGAAACACTAATCACTGTTATGGTGACTTTAAATGAAACACATTATAGTTAAACCTCTGTTAATTCTCAATAAAAACTTTTGTAGACGTCTGACAGAAATAAAGTCAGTCTGGTTGGTAATAAGTGAAGCTGGTAATGCTGTTTGTGGAGTTGTTTAATCCTCCAGTTCTGGTTTATTTCTTTGCTCTTGGCTGAGATGTGGCATTGCTATGGCCTGCTTGTGGCCCAGATCTGGCAAACAGGAGAGGCCCACCCAAGTGCCGTAATTCCACGCTGCATGTGGGCCAGATCATCTTTCCATGTGTGCCAGATGTGGGCCGGATCTGGGCCGACACAATGTTGCTATGTGGGATGTTTCGTACAGTATAGTTTTATTTAATGCCATGTCAGCATCTGTGGCTATTTTCATGGCAAAAACTGATTTACAAAAATACAAGAGTTACATTTATACAATGAAAATAAAAACAAAGCAAACAGAAAAAAAATACAGAAATTAATACTTTACAAGATTTTTAACATTAATGTGAAACAGTACCTGTTCTGGTAAATTCTTACTAAAGTCCTTAAGTGAGTTTGCTGCCTTTGCTGTTGTTGTTGTTACTGCTGCTGCTAATGATGATACTGCTGGAGCTGATCTGAGACTGTAGACATTAAAACAAACATATAGGAGATATATTAGCTGATTAAACAATTTTTATGTGACCATGACAAGATGTAAAGATTGCTGACAGTGTTTGGAACTGGCTCACTAGCTCACTGACCTGCTGTAAAGCTGCAGCTTCTGCCCAGGTTGCTAGGGGGGATGTTCACAGAGGCTGCTGCACACAAAACATAAGATACTGGTAAGCCTTACCAGTGTTGTGATAATAATTTTTAAGGCACTCTACGTTTTTTAAATAAATACTGTAATAATAATAATAGTTTAAAGTATAAATAATAGTTTTAAGTCAAATAACAAAAAGACCAGACCCCTCAACGCCCATGAAACCTTTCTTCCTCAAACAGCAAGCTAAGGTTACTTCTACAGCCTACACACAGCAATATAACGGTTAAACAACATCTCTGCATGCTCTCTTCACGTCGTTCTTGTAAAATAATAATAATAAGTAAACAAACATCAAAATCACTTCGCTGAGAATGAAACACCAAAATCCGGTGGGGCTTGGGAATTAGATAAAACCACATGCCAGGGACATGATAGCAGCAGCGTAATTGAGAAATGACATCCCTTATTTTAACTAAATAAATAAGTGATGAAACCTAAATTGGAATAATATCATCCAAATTTTATTCTGGTACTCAACAGAGGGTTGAAAACTAAAAGCTTAAATTCTGAAGTAAATAATGTCGTTACATTTAATTATTTGCTTTGCTGCAACAACATTGCAACACTGGAAATAAGAAAATGGTCACGCTAACTTGTGAAAAAATCTTGTGATTTGATGAGCTAAAACCCACATAGCAACATTGTGTCGGCCCAGATCCGGCCCACATCTGGCACACGTGGAAAGATGATCTGGCCCACATGCAGCGTGGAATAATGGCACTTGGGTCGGCCGCTCCTGTTTGCCAGATCTGGGCCACAAGCAGGCCATATAAATGCCACATGTCAGCCAAGAGCAAAGAAATAAACCACAACTGGACCTTATCTGAGCCACAAAATCTGTGTATATTAAATATGGAGTCATCTCAGCCTTAATAAGCCTGTTAACAAGCAGAATCACTGAAGGAAAGAAGAGAACAGAAAAAGAGACGAGCAGAAACACAAGAACTACAACTGACTTCAGCCACAGCCTTAGATGAAATCAACTGAAGAGAAAAGAAGACATTCAATCTGTGAAGATCTCAGCAGAGGAGGATTAAACAACTCCACAAACAGCATTACCAGCTTCACTTATTACCAACTAGTTATTGAGAATTAATAGAGGTGTAGATGTTGATGTTTTATTGGAAATAATATGTTTTAGTAAATTCACCATTATGGTGATCAGTGTTTGCTTTAGTTGGGCAGTTTGACTCTTGGCTTTGCTATGCTAGTTTGTGGTCTTTGTAACAGTGTTTACCATAACACATAATTTGTTACAAAGTATGCCAGAAACAAAGATGATCAAGTGATGTAGTTTTAACCATCATGGATTAGAATGATTCACTACTCTCATAAATTACCAAAAATGGTTATTTGTTATTAAAAAAAATTGTTTTCACCAATGATAATTTCTTGCCACAGAACAGACATTCTGAATTATGATTTATTTTTGTGAACATTGTGGAGCAAATTATTTAAGACACACACAGACATCAATAAATAGCATATGAATCTCAACAATGGTGACATGCTTCCTGCAGCAATGCATGCTGGGAGCCACCATATTATACAACTAATGGCTCCCAGCGTGCGTGTGTGTGTGTGTGTGTGTGTGTGTGTGTGTGTGTGTGTGTGTGTGAGTGTGTGTGTGTGTGTGTGTGTGTGTGTGTGTGTGTGTGTGTGTGTGTGTGTGTGTAGATAATTTTCTCCCAATGTATTTAGAAGTTAAAATTCAGAATGTTTGATCTTTGTAAAAAATTATATTGATGGTAAAAATCTGTTAATAACAAGTTACATCTTTTGGTCAGTTATGACATTTGTCAAACATTCTCTTTTATGATGATGATGAAAAATATATCATATCTCAGTTTATGGTTTCTAGTGATGGGATTTATGGCTCTTTGGGGGGATCCGGATCTTGGCGATCCGTTCCTTTCAAAGAGCCGTTCAAAAGAACGGCTCTTTTGGCTCTTTTTAAATATTTAGTCAGTTTTAAGAAGCCAGCTTGGGGGCATCTCAGTTTATCCTGGAAATAATCACTGGGAGGAATGATGAGGTGAGATTTGTAGTCAAATAATTAAAACTCAGATATCACACACCAATATCTGAGTTTGAATTATTCTGAAATATTGATTATTACCTCATTTGTCATGTGTGGACTATATTCCATAGGGTTGCACAACATCCCTCTGCTTAGACAGTGACATCACTATTTTGGATTTACCTTTAGTACAAAGTGTGTGTATGTGTAAAGCTACGTTGACTTATGTTATTCATACAATACCTACTCACAAATAAACATCAAAAACAAAGCGGCTGCAATGAATTTCTGTGCAAAACAGCTTTTACTACAAACACTTCCACACAAGAACATTGTTATCACACAAGAACATTGTTATCACACAAGAACATTTTGATAGAAAACAAAAAATATTTAAAGTTTTAAATATATACTGTAGATAAAATTAGAATAAATAAAATGGAAATGTCTACATACAGTCCATGCATGTACAACTATCATCATGCTGTTAGGCAGTAGCACCCCTGCGCCCCTCCCCCTATAACTGTTCTGTCTCACGGAGGAGCTAATAGGCTCCTTGCACGTAACTACTTCCTTACCGGAAATGCGGCCTCGTCTTTTCCGGTTTAAACATGGCGCTATTCTACACTAGATGTTTACAAGAGTTGCCGAAACTTACAATAACGGACGTACATCGCCTTTGTAAGTCCTCCTCCAAATCACCTACCAGCAAATTAGAGAAGGGCTTTAAAATGTATGCCTCTTCATATATCCACGGATATGAAGGTAAGTCTATATATCTCAAACTTTATGGCTTACGTTAGCTTGCTAGTTTACATTAGGCTAGGCTAATAAACAATCCCAGTCTGACAGAATATGCGTGTTATAATGTTGTACTGTTTTCTAGTATTAGGCGTAAAATGTCTACGTTGTGTCTGTACGCCTTCATGCATGTTCCTAACTTCTTATTGTGTTAATATGTGATTGGCATTAGTGTCAAACAAAGACAGGGCCACAAGTGAAGTCGCTGTAAAGGCTTTCTGCTTCTGCTTCAGATCCATGAAGAAGCACGAAAAACCTCATTGTGTAAATGTAGGGCTGCACTTGTAATTTGTGTCAGAGTTCCGAGTTCAGCAGTTCCAAAAGGTTCGAGTTCAAGTTGTGTGTTGTGCTTAACATGGTCATGTTACATTTTGACCTTAGTTATCGCTTTGTGCTCAACTTCCAAAAACTGCTCAAGCTTTCATTTCATTTCATTTCATTTATTAAGATCCCCATTAGCGCCTGAAATCTCAGTTGCTATTCTTCCTGGGGTCTCCTCTTCATTACATCACAAATTTACATAGTTCATCATTTTGTACATTATTCACACACACACACACACACACACACACACACACACACACACACACACACCCACTCACACCCATCCACAAACTGGACATCATCTACAATAGCCCAATGCAATTAAATAAATAAACAAACAAACAAAAAATGCTATACATTTAAATATAATCCATAAATAGCTCTCCAATACAAACTATAAAACATCTTTCCATATTACCATACTCTTCCAGCATCATGACTCTTGTGTGAACAGAAACAATTTTAATTTCTTTTGAAAACAATTTCTGTTATTTTCCAACAACAAAAATCCTGGTAATCCATTCCATGCAACCATGGCCCGATAACAAACTGCTCTCTGAAACTGATTACCCAGCCAGCACAGCCATGTGGGGCCCAAATGGGTTTGACCTGGGCTATCTAACTGGGGCACAGCCAGTTTTGTCCTCGGTTTCCATGTAGGCCCCACATGGGTTTGCCCAGATGAAATGAACACTGCTTAGTGTGCACAGTACAGGCTGTTAAATGTAACACTGAATCAGTGTTGGAGGTAATGAGATAATTAAGTGATTGAATAATGATTGTGCATTAATGATGAACACCTGCTGTTAACAAGCAGAATCACTGAAGGAAAGAGAAACACAAGAACTACTTCCAGCCACAACCTTGGATGAAATCAACTGAAGATAAAATACATTACATCTCTCAAGATCTGATTAAACAACTCCACAAACAGCATTACCAGCTTCACTTATTAGTAACCAGACTGACTTTATTTCTGTCAGACATCTAGAGAAGTTCTTATTGAGAATTAACAGAGGTTTAGATGTTGATTATTTATTTGAAAGTAAGTAGTTTGATTTGATGTTACCATTGTGGCGATCAGTGTGTGCTTTAGTCGGGCTCTTGACTTTTTAACATTAGTTTTTCTCTGGCAGCTGTGTCTGTTTGTTATGGTGAGAACAGCAAGAGAAAAGATAATCAGATGCTGTAAGCTGATTGATGATAAAAATATAATCATCATGTAGTGGCTTAACTCACTGAAATTATGTGTAAGATTTGTACGGGTAGTATGTCATTCATTTTGTTTTATTGTTGAGATTCTACAGCAAGAGATCCAGCAGAGTTTAGTCAGAACATCAAATGATTTTTAAAACCCCATTTACACGTGTTGGACTACTGAAAGTTCTACTTGCACACAGACATCAAGAATCAGCATATGAATCTCAACAATGGTGACATGCTTCATGCTGCAATGCATTCTGAGTGCATCATACAAAACTTATCCATGGCTCCCAGAATGCATTGCACCATGAAGCATGTCACCATTGTTGAGATTCATATGCTGATTCTTGATGTCTGTGTGCGAGTAAATCTCACAGGAGCCCAAAATATGTAAATGGCGTGTTAAAAATCGTTTGATGTTCTGATTAAATTCTATTTTTTTTTTTTTTTTGCTGTAGAATCACAACAATAAAACAAAATGAATAACATACTACCCGTATAAACCTCACACATAATCAATGAGCTAAGCCACTATATGATGATTATACTCTTATCATCAATCAGCTTACAGCATCATTTTCTCTTGCTGTTCTCACCATAACAAACAGATACAGCTGCCTGAGAAAAACTAATGTTAAAAAGTCAAGAGCCTGACTAAAGCACACACTGATCGCCACAGTGGTAACATCAAATCAAACTATTACTTTCAAATAAGTAATCAACATCTAAACCTCTGTTAATTCTTTTCTGTAGATGTCTGACAGAAATAAAGTCAGTCTGGTTAACAATAAGTGAAGCTGGTAATGCTGTTTGTGGAGTTGTTTAATCATATCTTGAGAGATGTAATGTATTTTATCTTCAGTTGATTTCATCCAAGGTTGTGGCTGGAAGTAGTTCTTGTGTTTCTCTTTCCTTCAGTGATTATGCTTGTTAACAGCAGGTGTTCATCATTAATGCACAATCATTATTCAATCACTTAATTATCTCATTACCTCCAACACTGATTAAGTGTTACATTTAACAGCCTGTACTGTGCACACTAAGCAGTGTTCATTTCATCTGGGCAAACCCATGTGGGGCCTACATGGAAACCGAGGACAAAACTGTCTGGGTCCCAGTTAGATAGCCCAGGTCAAACCCATTTGGGCCCCACATGGCTGTGCTGGCTGGGGTTGTGGCACACAGCAAAACTGAAATCTGGTAACTTACACCATTAGTTAAATTAACAATGCCAATGATTATCATATAAACCATCTTTGAAGTGTTTAAATGAACACATTCTGAGTTGTGTTGTAGCCTACTACCACTGTGAAATTGCAGCAAGAGCTCCAACAGCAATCATATAATGTAATTTACACGACACACACAGATATAAAAAAATCAGCACATGAATCTCAACAATGCTGACATAAAAAAACAAACAAAAAAAACATTCAGCTGCATAATTTATCCATGCTGCGGTGCATGCTGGGAGTTTTATACTATCCTGGAACCCAGCATACATTGCGACATGAAACTTTTGATTGTCACCATTGTTGAGATTAATATGCTGATTGTTGATGTCTGTGTGCGTCTAGGTCATGTAGTATAATCACAGAGACACTATGGTCTATAAATATTAAATGCCAATAAAATTAAATATTAGACACAGGATGACAAATTAGACAAGTCTATGATGATTATAGCATCATCACAAAAGCCATACACACCTGATCAACTTTCTCTTGGCTTTTTCTTGCCATAACAAATGTGCTTTATGAACTCAAGGTTATGGAAGTTGGTTTATGTGAGATTAGTTAACTTGAGTCTTAATTTAGTGCATTTTTTACAACATACTGTAGATTATAGTAAATTACTAGCAACAGTGTTGCCAGTATTTTACTATTAATTTGTGGGACAATGTTTTACAGTGGGAGTGGGATGTGAGAGAGTGACAGGTACCTGAAAACTGGTTAAAAGCAACAGCATGATCTAAAGTCACATGACGACTTTGCATAAGATGCAGTTCAAAGAGTTTTTCCAAATGAAAGTGACCCGAGTCTCAAAGGATCTCGTGAACTCAGATGAACTGGCGCTTCTTCACTGATATACGTGCAAGAGCAAAGAGCAAAAGAGTTTTCCTGTTTATCTTGATTTGTTTATGATGTTTCGAAAAATGTTACATACATTAAAACTTAACTTACTTGACAACTGGATCAAAGGTGCAATATGACATCAATGCCCATTTAAGTAACATAAACAATAAAATAATAAATATGTAATTCTCATGATATGTTTGGAGCTCCATCACAAGGGCTGTGGATATATTAACTGGGTTTAGATTTAGTTGCAAACTGCAATCAGGTTTCTTTTTGCATGCATCTGTAACTATGAGTCCAATCAACAAAGAAACAATGAAGCTTTTTTAAAGTTAATAAGATAATTAAGTGATTACGCATAGATTATACTGATTTATAATTTGATTATAGATTCCAAGTGAGATCAGTTAATCAGACCAGTAGTGTTGTTACGCCTGTATTGTTTTAGTGAAATGACATCACCCGTGACGTTCAAAGCCTCATTTGACTGCAGTGCTTCGAGAAGATTCACTTTTGGCGAAAAAATTAGTTTTTTTCCCGCTCTCATGTTACACAAGCACGTTCTCTTCTCTCTGTCCAGTCCACCTTAATCACTTTCAACTTCTTTTATCCAGTCAAAAGAACTCCATTTATGTATGTTCAACAAATGCACCCAGTTACAAAATTATGAAACATTATGAAACAACACTGAGCATAAATACTTCACAGAATTATTTGTTTATTTATGTGTTCATGTGTGTACACTCACCTAAAGGATTATTAGGAACACCTGTTCAATTTCTCATTAATGCAATTATCTAATCAACCAATCACATGGCAGTTGCTTCAATGCATTTAGGGGTGTGGTCCTGGTCAAGACAATCTCCTGAACTCCAAACTGAATGTCAGAATGGGAAAGAAAGGTGATTTAAAGGTGCCGTAGAATGGATTATTTTATTATTTTATAATGTTTCCTGGGATGCCCTTATAATGTTAGTATGTTTTTTAGATCAAAATTTGTTATAATTTAGAAATAAAAGGCATATTTCCTAGCCTGATTTCATTCCCTGGATTGAACACTCTGTTTGAAGGGGCGTGTCTGCTGTGAGACTTCAGTGTTGTTGCCCACTGCTGTGATTGGCTGACATGCTTGCATATGAAATATCTGGCATTACATGTAGAGCTATCTGGAAAACTTTTACTATTACAGCTTTTATACGTTTTTACTATTACAGCTATCGGGATTAACGAATCATGAGAAGTTTTTTAAGTATTTAGATCTATTCCAGCATTGAGCAGATGACAGCCTGTTGATCGCGTGAATGAATATCTTATCACTGCAACGCGATCTACTGATGCATAAACAGTGTTGAACGACTTTGAGAGAAAGATTATCTGTCTGAACTTGAACAATTACACATCAGAAATTCACATAACCCACTGGTTCTCCAGAGGCTCGGATGAAGGAACTAAAAAAATACTTTTGTGTTCATTTGTACATCAAAACACTGAGCAACTGCCATGCTTCGTTCGCTCGTTTGCAAGCCACGATGTCTCTCGAGGAAAAAACAATATCGCGCTGGATCTAGATAACACAGTGTATATTATCGTTAATAAAATCACTACTTACCGCTTGCGGGAATATAACGTTAGTTGAAATTGCCCCCTTCGTCCGTTTGAGACGCCAAGAGAAGCCTGGCTGATATGTTCCAGGTTAGAAAAACAGTCCGTGGTGAAACGGGCAGAGCAACTAACAACTTCGAATTAAACTGTAGCGGTATCAGATTATAGATAGATCTGCCATTTTCCCTATGATCCTCCTGCTTGTTTCTTCACCTGCAGAACTTCTGATGATTCGGCTGCGCAGTTCCGCCTGGCACTGAGCATGGGCTGGCATATGCAAATTTTTAGAGGCGTACATATTAATGATCCCAACTGTTGCGTCACAGTTGGTGTTATGTGGAGATTCGCCTGTTTTTCAGGGGTGTTTTTCAAAAACGAGATTTAAATAAGAAAGGGAAAACTATGGTGTTTGAGACTCACTGTATGTCATGTCCATGTACTGAACCCTTGTTATTTAACTATGCCAAGATAAATTCAATTTCACATTCTAGGGCACCTTTAAGCAATTTTGAGCGTGGAATGGTTGTTGGTGCCAGACGGGCCGGTCTGAGTATTTCACAATCTGCTCAGTTACTGGGATTTTCATGCACAACCATTTCTAGGGTTTACAAAGGATGGTGTGAAAAGGGAAAAACATCCAGTATGCGGCAGTCCTGTGGGCGAAAATGCCTTGTTGATGCTAGAGGTCAGAGGAGAATGGGCCGACTGATTCAAGCTGATAGAAGAGCAACTTTGACTGAAATAACCACTCGTTACAACCGAGGTATGCAGCAAAGCATTTGTGAAGCCACAACACGCACAACCTTGAGGCGGATGGGCTACAACAGCAGAAGACCCCACCGGGTACCACTCATCTCCACTACAAATAGGAAAAAGAGGCTACAATTTGCACGAGCTCACCAAAATTGGACAGTTGAAGACTGGAAAAATGTTGCCTGGTCTGATGAGTCTCGATTTCTGTTGAGACATTCAGATGGTAGAGTCAGAATTTGGCGTAAACAGAATGAGAACATGGATCCATCATGCCTTGTTACCACTGTGCAGGCTGGTGGTGGTGGTGTATGGTGTGGGGGATGTTTTCTTGGCACACTTTAGGCCCCTTAGTGCCAACTGGGCATCGTTTAAATGCCACGGCCTACCTGAGCATTGTTTCTGACCATGTCCATCCCTTTATGACCACCATGTACCCATCCTCTTAATGGCTACTTCCAGCAGGATAATGCACCATGTCACAAAGCTCGAATCATTTCAAATTGGTTTCTTGAACATGACAATGAGTTCACTGTACTAAAATGGCCCCCACAGTCACCAGATCTCAACCCAATAGAGCATCTTTGGGATGTGGTGGAACGGGAGCTTCGTGCCCTGGATGTGCATCCCACAAATCTCCATCAACTGCAAGATGCTATCCTATCAATATGGGCCAACATTTCTAAAGAATGCTTTCAGCACCTTGTTGAATCAATGCCATGTAGAATTAAGGCAGTTCTGAAGGCGAAAGGGGGTCAAACACAGTATTAGTATGGTGTTCCTAATAATCCTTTAGGTGAGTGTATGTTAATGTGTCATGGACCATGTAACACACAATTTGGCACTGTCACACAATATTTTTCCTGCAGCATATTTCCATTGACAAGCAAGTGCATTCAAAGCCTTGGGAAATTAACCACTTTTGAAGACATCTGACTGAAAAAGCTTCCACAACAAACCAGTAATTGATAATTATGTCATTGTCAGTAAATGTCTAATCATATTACTTTTTACCATAATAAAGGTGTCTTATAAACACAATCCGCAATACAATATATATTAAAATGTCATGGATCCAATAAAGCAAACACTGTTCATCATAATGGTGACTTCCAATGAATCATTTTCAATAAAACATCCACATGCCTGTATATACCACTGTTAATTCTGTGTATATACCACTGTTAATGAAATCTCTGAAGAGCAGATCTTCAGAGATTTAATGTCTTCTTTTCTCTTCAGTTGATTTCATCCTAGACTGTGGTTGAAGTCAGTTGTAGTTCTTATGTTTCTCTTTCCTTCAGTGTTTCTGCTCATTATCAGCATCTGTCTTCAATAATTGTACAATCATCACTCAGTTAATCACTAAATTATTTCATTAACATTTAACACCGCTTCTGTGTGACTTTTAACACCCCGTTGGTGATCCTCAGATAAACACCGGGGAATTTACATGTCAAAAGTTTTAGAATATTTCTGAAAAAACACAAAAAATATGCTGCCCTGAAGCGATGTGTTCAACGTGCGGTTCAACCTGTTCGGTCTCCACAAGTACTTCTTTGGAAGTTTCGCTAAAAAACCGCAGCATTTTTATCATTTCTTGTAAGTTTACATATTCTCTCACATATGGAAAACTACATGATTATTTAATATACAAGTAAATATATAAAACTTATTGATCAATTGACCCTTTGCTAAGCTCCGTCCCTTAGTTTCTGTCATTTGTGTGGCTAATTATTGGCTATATGATATTTACTTATTACGTATATATTTACATTATGTTTTGTTTCTTTGCAGGTCATGGTAATATTAATGATATTCAGTATTTCGCATTATTGTTTCACTTATATTTGTTCAATAAACAGTGTGTTGGGTCACCAGTCCTGAAGAAACCTAATGACAAACACTGATCTCCTGTTTTCTTATGTCTAGACTCTCAAGTTCATTTAATGATTTATTAAACACTCATTCAAAGTTACTTTCATCCACTGAATGCACAAACAAATCTTCCTGTTCCTGACAGAGATAAATGATGATGCTATTTCGACATCACATTCATTATTCCATCACAATTCTCTTACAAAATATGACAGAAAATTTTAGAGAATAATCCATAGCAAGAAGTGGCAAACTTACTTTATAGATTTAACCCTTATAATGTAGTTTTCAGGTATAAATCAATGTATTAAGGTTGATTCAGTGACATTACATCATATTTTTTGATATCAATAAAATCATTTATTTTAGATGTTACCATTTTTAGGTACATTTACATTTTTTTGAGTTTTCAGAGAAGGGCAGATGTTTTTTATGCTAATTTTAGTTGTGTGAGAGCAGTGGATTGGCTGCATGAGCTCAGAGCTCTCCTGTAAGGCCGTACATATGCAAATCACAGTCTGATCACACAAGATAAAGACTGGTGAAGATCTGATGTCTCCAGATCATCTCACCGGCTGAAACGAATCAACAAACTATACGAGCCATGGATTCTAATAAACACAAGCATGCCTGTGGGAAATGCAAGGCTCATTGCAATTCCAAATGCAAATGTTCTTGTCATGAAACAGCATCTGAAGGAACAGTGGAAGTGGACCCTGAATCGGCCTGTGATATTCTTGTATGCTGTACTGATTTGATTGACTGCAGTATTATGTGACAGTTTGCAGGACGTTCTTCAGACAGGTGAGAAACCTTTGTTTGTTTGAAAAACATGTGCGTCCTAAAATATGGACATTTTCTTAATTGTTCTGCAGATTAACCTTTAATCCATGTTCATTGAAATAAAAAGCAAATAGTGTTGTAAATGTCTAGTCAAGTCACAAGCAGTGTTCAGGGAGTCATCCGTCATTGATGGTACATGTTTGGCACTCTTTACTGCCATGCATTTCACAATTTTTCTTTGCTGTTCATTCCAATCAAAAGTTGACGTTTGTCCAACATTGGAGCTTGGACCTGAATATCATTTTCAACCCAAATCCAACTTCTGACCAAAGTTGGACTCTACATGCAGAAAAACCTTTCTTAATTCTTAGAAATCACTCACATCTGTAAAAAGAATTTACATGTTTCTGGAGAAAATATCTTCATTTAATTATATTGTTCTCATTCCATTGGCATAAGCATTATGTTTTGTTATAGTTCTGATTTAAAACAATAATAATAAAAAAAAGCTGATGAAGTAAGAAAAACAAACATAATTATATTGATATATTCTCTGAAAAAATGTTTTAGAAGTAAACTAACTTTGTGAAAGGATGCAAGAAGTGAGTAAAGATGTTTAAATCTTTTTACTTTTAAAACAACATTTAATGTCAATCAATGTTTTTTTTCAGAAGTGTTTAATCTGTCCGGAGTGAATGGATTTGTGGAGACGCTGCAGCGTTCAGGACGAGTTTCAGATCCAGAACATCATCAACACAAAGACAACAGAACTACAAACTACAATCAACATCAGGACGGCTTTAGTGTCATTATGAATGTTAAACATCATAAAGACAATGTTATCCGTACATACAAATACGGTTCCAACTAAATAAACCAAAAAAACAAATCAATGCAAAGATGAAAATGTCTTACAGTAATGTCTGAATATAACTCTAGAGAAAGTGTGAGAGGAACTAAAAATACTCTGACATAAACTGGTATTACGCAATAATTTCCATAGAAAATAGTTTGAATTTCACATGAAAACGAGTCTGAAAACATTCTTTAGCTGTAGTGAGAAATCAACGTCTTCATCTTTCTCTCCTTTTGGTGGATGTTTCATTTGACAGATTTGGTTTTCTTGTTTAGTTAGTCATATTTTAGATCATGTAGTCGATGTGATGAAAACTTGTATTCAACAGTTGAGTTCTGTAGTTGATAATTATGATAATTTTGAGTTTTCCAGGATAACAATGATATTAAGAGACACTTCTAGCAGATTTGGTGGTGGTCAAATGATGAACAGATGCTGATCAACTCCTGTAAACTTTTATCTGGTGCTGGTGTTTGTACTGTATACATTTGCACTCGTGACTTTCATTAAACAGTATGAATTTGCAGTTGGTTATTTGTCATCACTCTTATATTACTTTGTAGAATAGTAAGCATATGAGAAAGTGTAACCCAGGTTAGGAAACTGAGCCTTGGGAGTATGCCAAAGTTAACCCTAAAAGCCTAAATAAGGAATTCATTATTATAGAAATCAAGGATACACACAGCAAATCCCCAGTGTTAAATTAACTCTGCTCAGAGCACATATGGACCCAGTTTGTGGTCTTTATAACAGTTTTTTTACCAAAACACACAATGTGTTGCAAAGAAAGCCAGAAACGAAAATGATTAGGTGATATAGTTTACAGCATCATAATGTAAAAATAATTAACTGTTTTCTCTGACTAAAAGTGGTTATTTGTTATTAAAATATTATTTTCACCAACAATAATTTTGTGTCACAGATGAGACAATCTTAATTATGAAATGAGAATTATTATTATTTTTTTTTTAATTAATGGGAAAAATCTTTAGACACACACACACACACACAGACATCAAGAATTAGCATACGAATCTCAACAACTGTGACATGCTTCCTGCTGCAATGCATTCTGGTAGGTACCATAGTAGGTCCCAGCATGCATTGCAGCATGAAGCATGTCACCATTGTTGAGATATATGTATGCTGATTCCTGATGTCTGTTTGTTTCTTAAAAAAAAAAATAAAAAAAATGATTCTAGCAATGTATTTCAAAAAACATGTCTGATCTGTGGCAAAAAAAAAAGAAAAAAAAAAAGGGCCAAATCATCTTTTAATAACAAATTATAACTTTTGGTCAGTGCTAAAAGCAGTGTTGAAGTTAATGAGATAATTAAGTGATGATTGAGCATTATTGAAGACACCTGATGTTAACAAGCAGAATCACTGAAGGAGAAAATCACAAATGTTAAGTTTTGGTGATCAGTGTTTGCTTTATTTGGGCTCTTGACCCTTGCATTTTTAACTTTAGATTTTTGGCTGCTGTAACTGAGCCAGATGAACAGCCAGATGAACAAAGTGAAAAGGTGAACTGATGGTGTTGGTTATGTTTTAATCTAATAATTTATTGACCTGAATCACAACTTATTTAGAGCCTATTTTCTGAGTTAGGTTGACTTTATTGATTATAGCAGCACTGTCCTTGTACAGAATAATATTTGTAGAATTTTCAATGTAATCCAAAGCAGGGACGTGCACAGACATTTTGAGGGGCAGGGGCTCAAGTGAAATAAAGGGCACTTCTCATAATTCCGTATTTTTTTTCTTTTTTTAAACAAAAAAGTATATATATTAACGCAACTCTGACTTCCTTTTTAAAAAATTAATTTAAAAAGTTAATTAATTTTATCTTCCTCAAACTCATGCAATTGTTTCATTTTCAAAAGATGTCTACAAAATAATCAGTTCACACAGAAACCATGGTCTCCTTAGTATTCACTAGGTTTATAGAGCAGCAAAGGAAACCATTCCACAATGTGCATGTTTTGAAAACATTTTCAATGCTACTAGTTAGTATACTGTATATTTATTAATTGTTTAAATACTTTTTGTTTCACAAGCAAAATAACTTTTTAGCTTCACACAACCAAGCATCAGAATACTGAATTGCCTTAATGTTTTAATCAAATACATTAATATTATTATTGCTATGCATGTACACACACAGACACATACACAATAACTGATGGTGACTGACATGGACTTAGTTTCACATTTGAGGAGCAGGGAGGACTATCATCAAATAAAACCTTCAAAATCCACATTTAGATGGAGTTTGTTTTAAACCTACTACACTCTTAAAAATATTCTGTGGCTTAGTAAATATTACAGAAATATTTAACTTTATTAACTTAATAAAATCTCTGAAAATCTTACTTGATTGTTTGAATTAAACTTACCAAAATAATTAAGTAAAAATTCAATAAAAGCCAATGTCATGTATGTATTTGTGGTTATATGGAATACTATTTTATAAAGGTTTAGAGGAAATAAAAAAAAAGTTAAATTACTCATAAATAAAAAGTTAATTTATAAATATTGTTATTTTTAATGTTTAATGTTAACTTATTTCTACACAAGTTTTATTGATTAATGTACCAGATGCAGTTACTCAGATTTACTACATTTTTTAGATTGTATCCTCCATCTGTTTGCATCTGTAGATTTCTTCTAAATTCACCAATTTAGATGTCTAAATTTCAGGGGGAAAGACTCTTGATGTAAGTCATTAACTGGGGACGTTCTGTATGCAAATTAGGCGTCAACTAGTTAAAATGCGCACATTTGCATCTAATTGACAGGGCAATGCAGGTAAATAGGATAAACAAAATAACTAAAGCATATCACCTGGTGGTGATGTATGCTTATTTTATTACTAACTTATTTCATTACATGGCTTGGTTGAATTCCAATGTAGAATGCGGTCTGTTATTTCTTGATATCAGACCGCTGTGCGGAGTATAACAGACCGTTGCCATGAAAAACAGAGCGTTGCTATGGACTCTAACCGTAGAGACGGAGCGTACTATTTTCTTTAGCGGAAGCAATACAATCGGGTTTTAATCGGGAGAGAGGGAGCGCTTCAGAACTCCTGACCTGATATTTAGATATACTATTCTTCAATAAATATATTTGTTTGACAGGGAAGCTGTACGCAAACAGGAATATATATTATTTTTCAAAAAAAAAAAAAAAAAAAAAGCACCCCAGAAAAAAGGGCACTTTCTCTCCAGGAATAAAAAGGGCAGGTGCTCAAGCCCCCTTTGATGTCTATGTGTGCACGTGCCTGATCCAAAGGATCTCTTAAAAGTTGTTCAGATCCATTACTCACACCACTCCACAAACGCATTTGTGGAGATGCACTATATAAAGTCTCATGGTCTTACAGTGATCGGTTCCCTTGCTCTAGCTCTAGCAACAGCTGGCAGGTCCATTTCCAAAATAAAAACCAAAAGAAGGGGCAAAAATCACTTCTATTGGTCCACTGGATGCTTCTGTAACATTGTATGGCTGCGCACAAAGAAAAAAACTCAAAGAATAGTCTTTAATTTTGCCAGTATTTTACCGTTAATTTTCAGGACAATTTTTTACTGTGTAGAATATTCTTCTCAATCCAGAGTCAGTCTATTATGGAGCATTTTTGTTGTGGAACGTAAAAATAAATAAATAAATAAATTTCAATGCAATTAGAGATTTTTTGTAATAAAATTACATTCAAATACTACAGGAAAACCTGAACAAAAGCAAAATGTAATCTATTAATTTGTGTTTAAATACACAATTTAAGCCAAATGAAAATACAGAGACATTAGCTGTTCATTGAGTTACTTTTATAGTATATTTTTAAATGTATATCACAATACCCATAAAACCTGTGGTCCTGCATCCTGAAAATACATTTTGCATTTATATGACATATTAAGTATGAGGTGTATGAATATTTAAAATAATATACTGTAAAAATTGTCCTTACAGAAGAAACAGTCAGCTTTCTGAGCTTGACAAACAAAAATACAATTTATAACATAACTGATAACATAATATAATAAATAACTGATTCCATCATTTAAATTCATTTGTTATTTCCCTTTACAATGCACACACAAATAGTTTTCAGTTTTTTTTGTTGTTGTTGTTGTTTTTGCCAACATTTACAAATATTTAAGTTTAGCTGTAGTCCTCAGTGTTGTTTGGATCCACAGCAAAGACTTCTGAAGAACTTCATGTACTGCTGTCTAACCTGGACAAGAATGACACAAGATGAGATGAAACTCATGAACCGTAATGGAGTTTGTTTATATTAAACAGGTAAGAAAAGAGACTAGATTTGCATTTTTAGATGTGTTTCTTACGGTGACGCATTGCTGCCACATACATATTAGTTTTTCCACTCAATTATGTCGTAATAATGAGATCTTATGTCGCTAAAAAGACATATTTTCTTGTAATAATGAGATGCTATGTCGTTAACAATATATTTTCTTGGCCTTATAAGGACATGTGTAGTCATGTACAAAATATGCCTTTATCCACATAAAATTGATAGCCTATCATGTCTTTATCACACTTCTACGTTCAAAAAGCTGAAGCAAATAGTAGCAGCCCCCAATCAGAGGCGAACCTACACTGAATGGGGGCCCCAGGCAAAATTAATCAATGAGGCCCTTTTTTAAAATATATTTTATATAGGCCTATACGTTTTTTTTATTTTTTTTTATACAATATATTATATATAAGATTTATTTTTGTTAATAGGCTATATCTTCATTACCTAGAGATATAATTAAACAAAAAGTAGTCAAACACATCTAACAGAACATAGCCTAAGTTGTTTATTTTTTTACAACATTGTGTTCTTTTTTTCTTTTTTTTTTTAATTAACGAAATGTCAATCTTCGTCTTTATAACAGAAGATACAATACAATACAAAAGTCTTCAAGATACAGCCTACAATCTTCACATGTAGTCTATAATGGATTGTCACCTTATAAACAGTCCTTTGTGTGGTGGAATAAGCAATGCTATACAGAAATATATGGTTAGTATCTTAATTTAAACCTTATTTTATTATTTTATCAGTTCATTAACTATGCTAACTCAACTAATTTAATGTAAAAAGCTGGATACTAATTACTAATTAAATAATGTCAACTATTAAATGTAGGCTATTGATTAGAGTTGCCATAAACTAAAGATTTTTCTAGACTAGTAGTCATTCATTTAAGTAATTAGGACTAATCGCACATTTATATTCAATCCTGGGTGCATGTAGGCTATAGCCTATATTCCGCGCTCAAGTGCATGCATAAATCTTGCCGCAAAGCACCGGCAAAAGTAGGCTAATGATAATAAATGTGTCTGAAAAAATAACAAAGCATTTTAAATGTTTATTAATGAACTAGTGTTTTCTAAATCAGTGTAGGCTGCAAACATATCTCCACACATCTCCGCTGTAAAGTAGATGCGCCTTTCATAAGGACAGGATTACATCAGATGGTACTGTACGTATTTGCTTCCGATTGGATTTTTTCGTTGGTGGACATTTCTTATAAGATTTATATAGATAGCTATAATTCTCATGTCTGTGAGACTTGTCTATACACTGTTTTTCAGTTCATTTTTGAGACGCGCTCAAATTCACGGAGACCATGAAAGCGTGCCCTGTTCATTTTCTTTTATTTTACAAAGGCACAACGTTTTCTTGTTGTTGTGAGTTTACACAAATAAAAGTAGTTGTGACTGATGTATTATTCTTTTCTGTATGACCAGAAATGATTGAGTATTTAAATTTTTTTCCACTGTTAATAGGAAAATGCGAGTGATCACGCCGGCGCCTCCATGTCATGGTGGTTAGCATTTGCTTTAGTTGTGCTCTTGACCCTTGACTCTTTAATATAAAATTTTCTCTGGCTGCTATAACTGTGTGTTTATAAAGCACATGTGTTGTAGCTAAAAAAGCCATGAGATCAGGAGATGTTGGCTGTTTATTGATGATGATGATATCATCATGTAAATGCCTAAACCACTGATCATGTTCCGTGTCTAATGTTTTGATTATATAGGACTTGTGGTTTTTATGTTGTATTATAATAGAATCCATTACATTTTACAGCATGAGAGCAGTGTTGTTTATCAAATGATTTTAAAAACATTTTAGTGCATTAAACTCTTTCCTCTACATTATTACTTCGCCATCAAGAATCAGTGTATGACTCTCAACAATGGTGACAATCAATGAAATGCTTCATGCTGCAGTGCATGCTGGGTACCACCAATCAAAACTCACCCACATCTCCCAGCATGCATTGCGGCTTTAATAAATTATGCAGCTGGAGTTGATCTGATTATCTGTATATTTTGTTTGATTGTCACCATTGTTGAGATTCATATGCTGTTTCTTGATGTCTGTGTGCGTCTAAGTAATGCCATAGATTAATGTTTTTTGTATATTAAAGAGTCAAGGGTCAAGAGCACAACTAAAGCAAACGCTAACCACCATCATGGTGACTTTAAAATGCAAAATATGATTTCATTAAACTGGAAATTAAATAAATTAAATCTGGTTAGTTTTAAGTGAAGCTGGTAATAAGTGTACATTTCACCTTTTTGTTTGGCAAAATGACATCAGCAGAGGTCAAAATCTTGACATCAAATTGACATCGACACTTTGACGTCAATATGACTTTCATTTTTGACCTATTTCGTGACGTAATTTTGACATCAATGTGATGTCATATTGATGTTAAATTGACATCAAATGCCCACTGGGAAGTATGATTTTTGTTTTGCATTGAATACCATTTAAAGGATTTGCTGTGCACCGCAATGCCATCCTCCCACAGAAAGACACGTTAAGAGCCACCTTTATTTTCTTTATAATAAAGGGTTTCTATGGGAGGAAAATGCTTAACGTGAAATTAAATGCGTTGCGTTCATATTCTGGGCTCATCTGCTTTTCTGTAGGATAGTATGGTTTATTAATAAGGTGTGTACAGCATTTGATCTTTATCACTGAAGTAGCCTAACATTAAGCTTTTTCTTTATTATAAGGGTTTTCTATGGGAGTAAAACGCTTAGCCTAATGTGCAATTAAACGCAATGTTCGTATTCTGGGCTCATCTGCTAATCTGTAGTAATGAAAATATGTCATTTTAATGACATAACATCTTGTTATTACGACATATTATGTCGTTTTAACGACATATCTCGTTATTACGACATAATTCGCTCCATGCACGGCGACCGTCGACGTTCGAAATTGAGTGTGTGGGCCAGTAGTTCCGGTGACCTGACAGTGAGAGCGAGAGACAACAGCGACCGAGTTCCATTACCACAGAGATATTTTTTCACAATGAGTCTTTTTAGGATTCAAGAGAGGTGACTTGCCTATCAGAGGGTGACAGCCTCAGCACTTCATCGTTGTGTGCCGTTATGTGCCATTTTGTCACGTTACAACAGAGAAGTCATCTTTCATGCATTCCCCGTTGACGCTGCGGTACGGGCCGAGTGGATGCAGAACATCCGGAGGGATGACTTCAACCCGACCACATTTTTAAATGCATATCATTTTCAGTGTATTTCACCTGTGTGTTTCTATGCTTTCTATTACTGCATTTATTGTGTGCAAGTGAGATGAGTAAAGATCTGTTTCATAAATCATTATCTATCTGGAGTTTATAAGCAGCACATACAGTATTTTACTACGTGTAAAATATACACAAACTTACCTATATTCAATTGTTTGTGGTACCTACAGTTAAAAATGTAAATGTAAAATATGTGATGATAATATTGATCGAGCAACTGATGTAAGTAAGTAAAAATATATGCGCAGAATTGAGAAAATAGTATTTATGGAGATAAATTGTAGCCTATCACAGGGCAAACGTGAATGTTCACGGTGCATTTTATGCAAACAACTCTAATCGTAGTTGTAACTCTATATTTACAGTAGGCATAATTGTCATTGCGTATGTGTATGCAGCATGAGTCAAATACAATCTTCTGTTCGTGAACAGTTGTATTTCATTCATTAATCTGACTATGCATCCGTGCATTTAATTGCCATTGGCTCGTGTGATAGTAATATGGATCTTAGTAGTATTTTAAGTGATAATTGATTCTATAAACAACTATAAAAGATAATTTTCGGCTTTCTCCGGCTCCCTGCACCGGGCGTAATGCGAAACCGGAAGTGTCTACGCGTACACTCGCAGATCTGAAATCCAAAATAGCGGCCACGGGCAACTAGCGAATTGAGTGGAAAAATAATATGTATGTGGCAGCAATGCGTCACCGTAGTTTCTTCCTTATACTGTCTCTGGAGACACTGAAATGGTTTACTTAGTAGGATGTATAATATCTGACCTCATCATTGAGTACACAATAGATCAGGAAGATGAAGGTTCCCTGCTGGGAGTTCAAGATCAGGAAGAGGATCTCCAGCTCCTTCCTGCCATTAGTGAAGAAACCCAGAATCCAGGAGCAACCAAGAATCACAAACTGAGCCAGTGTTTTAAATACCATAATCCTGCAGAGAAACAGAAAAAAGAGACTTAATGTGTCTTACTTGACTATATGTTCTTTTTTTAATAGAGCAATTCAATCATGTTTGTTACTTGGTTTGTTTCATCTGTGAAACTTCAGCGTTCAGATTTTTGAGAGTTGAGTTCAGATGGATGATGATCTTGATGAAAAGAATTGTGTTTGACTGCAAAGTAAAAAAAAAATTAATTAATCCAATTGTTTTCCATTTAATACAAAGTCATGAGCAAAATTAAACGAGAAATGTGTTTACTGATAGAATCATGCAAACCGGTCCCAGAAAACTCCAGATAAAACCTTCATCGATTTTAATCCAGCACCTGTTTGGAGGAAGATATAGCCAAATAATCAATGAACAAACATGGATGAAGATTTTGAGCAATGAGTCACTCAAATTAAACTCACTGTTCACTTCCGTAGCCTTTAGGACCCACCACAGCAGACATGCCCACCACAACCAGAGGAACCGTATATCCAATCACACACAGGAATTCTCTGCTAAGCACCTCCCTATTAATGGAGCTGATCTGTGATAGGTTCTTCACACAGATGAAGAGCAGCACAGCTTCAATGAACATCCACACAAAGCCGGAGAGGAAGAGGAAGTGCAGCACACCTGATATCACGGCACACAACACCTGGAGATCATGAGAGACGGTTATGATGATTCTCAGTGAGACTGTGCTGAGCTGTAGGGCTCCTTCATCATTCTCACCTGATGAGGGCGTATGAGGCTCAGGAACTGTTGTGTGAGCAGGAACAGAAGGTGAGCCAACAGTAGACTGATGCAGATGTTGATTCGAGCCACATTATTTACTCTAGGACTCCACTGACAAAGGGCAAAGGTCAACAGGGCCAAACTGAAGAACACCAGCCCCACGATCACACACACCAAATTCAACAGGTCCAGCGGTGGGTCGCTCTGAGAAAACATGTCAGAGTACATGAGTGCCAAATCTGTGCTGTTCTTCAATGCTCACTATAAATGTTCTCGTACCTCTGGTGGACGGCTGGTTTGCATGATGAGAGCGAATGTGGACAGATGAACACAGGAACACACAGTGTAGCTGCTGTTGGTCTCTAAAACAGAACAACCATCTACAATCCACTCGCTGATATTCCAGTACACACAGGACAGAGAACCGATGGGGTCAAACTCCTGCAAAAAGAAGAAAGAACAGGCAGAAAATATAACAACACTGAATATTAGATGTTTCCAGATGTTCATCAGTTCTCAGGTTGGACAAAAACACATTTCAGTCTCTCACTCTGATGTGTTTGAGGGTGAAGTTGACTGGTTTGGTGAGTTTAGTGTTGGTGGTTTTGGGAAGAGTAGCTGAGATCACAGTGGACATCATGGTTTTAATCGTGTCATTTGATGTGTTGAAGAAGTCGGGCTTCAGTAGATTCTCCATTGTGTTATAACTCATGAAACCCACAGCAGCTGATCCTGTGTGACACAAACAGAAGCTTACATGCAATAAACCAAATCAACGTTCTTTTTTATTGTCATTAGTGATGTCTCTTTTATAGTTTTCTTGTTCATTTAATCAAACTAAAACCTGTCACATACTGTCATCGTTGTTCTTGGCAATCCCAATGAGATCAATGTCCACAGAAGAATTTGTCGTATTAAGTCGAGGAATTTTATCTAAGGTTGCATTTGGTCCAACGATGAAGACTTCAACCTCTGATTAAAAAATACAGTTACTGTATGTAATGGAATCCGTATTAACAATTAGGCCATCTAAAAAAGTCAAAAGGTCCTCTACTGAGCACATTAAGTCAGTAATTTCACAGTATTCTTAGTTTGGTTTTCACTTACCCACAGTGTCAAGATAAAAACTGACATTGGCATATGTGTCTGTTGGCTTCACCAGCATGGACACCAGCTTCTCACTGGCTTTCAACACACGGTTTCCATCTGACACCAGTTTATTTGGGTCAGCAGATGATGACACTAAAACCTTCTCTGATGCGTTGAGGACCATATTAAAAATTGTTTTCACATCCTATTTTAGTAATCATATAAATAGGATTATTTGTAAACGTTGAAACAAAAGAAAGCATTGGCTACAGGATAATTTATGGAAGTGACAAATAATGATTATTTTGTCATTTTTGTCTTACGGTCAAGGGGAGCACTTCATCTGTAATGTTCTCTATCCGGTCAAGAAGATTTTCTACACATCGCCCTGTGGTCTGACTCTGAAATCACAATTGAGCTTTAAAAATAAACTGAAAACTGAACATGTGTGCACTGTGGAGTATTTGAAGTCAAATGAAAGTTAATTGCTCTAATATTCTACTACATATTATAAACAACAACACTGACAATAATACAAAACAGTACACATTATTTTGCATTATTGAGCTGTTGTTACAGAAATTTACCCTGCAACAACTTACATTGCATTCGTCCTGCAGTGTCATAATCAGACCTGGAATGAGAAAAGTCTTATGAAATCATTTTAAATTTCTTTCAGAATAAAATTCCTTTTAAATTCCTTCCCTTTCATTTGAGTGGGACTGGGTGATGTTGTGGTATTCTCCGTGAAGACAATTGTTAAGAGGAGCTGCTTTTGAGAGCTACATTTCAGTCCGGCAACATGCTCACCTGCAGTAGAGGGACTGATAGATGTTGTGGAAGACATTGTCAGCAAATGACCTGTAAAATTTACAAGATGGGAAGAGATGCCAAGTCCTATTTTAAGGAACTTCTTTGTTCTTCATGAAGACATTAATTATGGAGGGTTGCATTTTAATATCACAGTCCAGTACAACATCCTCACCTGTAGAAGTAGAACTAGTAGATGTTGTGGAAGTGACCGGCTGTAAAGACACTGAAAGAAAAACATATGGAAACAGATGCTAAATCAGACTCAAAAGCTGCATTTCAGTGTTCTTTATGAAGATAATTATTAATAAGGGCTTCTGTTGAAAGCTACATTTCAGTCCGGCAACATGCTCACCTGCAGTAGTGGGACTGATAGATGTTGTGGAAGACATTGTCAGCAAATGACCTGTACAATTTACGAGATGGAAAGAGATGCCAAGTCAGAAATTAAATTCTGTGTTCTTCATGAAGACATTAATTATGTAGGGTTGCATTTCAATATCAGTCCAGTAAAACACCTGTAGTAGTAGAACTAGTAGATGTTGTGGAAGTGACGGGCTGTAAAGCAACTAAAACAATAACAGATGGAAACTGATGTTAGATCATATTCAGATGCTGAATTATTTTGTTCTTCATGAAGACAATTATTAAGAGAATCTTTTTTGAAAGCCACATCTTAGTCCAGCAACACATTAACCTGAAGTAGTGGAACTGGTCGATCCTGTGGAAGTGACAGGGAGTAAAGAAACTGAAAACATAACAGATGGAAACATGTTAAATTATACTCAGATGATGAAATACTCGTTCACCAAGAAGAAAATAATTTTTCTTTTTTTTTCTTTTTTTAAAGGTCACATTTAGTCTAGAATCATCCTCACCTGTAGAAGTAGAGCTAGTAGATGTTGTGGAAGTGACCGGCTGTAAAGCAACTGAAACAACAGATGTTAAATCAGACTCAGATGTTGAATTGCTGTGTTCTTCGTGAAGCCACATATTAGTCCAGCAACACATTCACCTGAAGTAGTGGAACTGGTAGATGTTGTGGAAGTGACAGGCAGTAAAGAAACTGAAAACATAACAGATGAAAACAGATGTTAAATCAAACTCAGATGTTTTACGTAAATCCCAGCCACCGCGCTAGCCATTATTTTTAATTGAAGGTTACGTAGGCGCGTTATCCAAGTATTAATCGCAAGGATTGCCCCTTATACTGGGAGCAGAATGTATGAGGCGTTTCTGTGAGGTCATATTACACGATTTCAAAGAACAACTGTGGATTCAGAATTTCCGGATGAATAGTTCAAAAAGAATAATGCATATTTTAACAATTAAATTTGTCTCATATCTTCTGTGTAAACAAACCGCACCTTCTTTAAAGAATGATCATGTGAAGAAATATAGCTGCAAGCAGCAATTACTGGGGCCAAGCACAATCAGATGACAAGACATGCCAACATTGCTGAAAGTGTCAGACCAACTGCGACACTGAGCAATTTAAAGACATTAAAGAGGATTTTAGGAAAAATGCCTGAAAAATCATAGAAACAGTAAATAAAAATATGATTTAATGGATTATCACTTTCGACCAATAGGTGGCACAGTTACAAAACTGATGTGATGTGGTCAGAGTGAAGTGACAATGACACATACAAACTTTGGTGTCAATATGTCAAGGCATTGCAGAGATAAAGCCTGAATAGTGCTATTAGCATCATGCCTCAACTTTGCTGCTGCGCTATACGAAAACGGTTTCGTCTATCGACACGAAATCCATAACTTTTAGTCGGCACGGTCTGGAAATGATACGATTCGATTTTGGTGAAAATCGGACAAACGGTCTAGGAGGAGTTCGAAAAAGTAGGTTTTGACTGAAAATCAAGATGGCGGACAGGTATCTATGTTCTCGGTTTGACCCAAGGAATCTATTAAGACCAGTGGCATTTCAATAGCCAGATTTATTCAAAAGTTATTAGCCTTTTTGGAAATTTTGTTATAACTTTTGACCACTAGGTGGCGCTGTTTCAAAATATTTTGAGTACCTTCAGGGGATGGTGTTGTTGGCACATTCTGAGTTTCGTAATATTACACCAATGCATTTGTTTAATATAGCATTTTATTTCACAAAATTGTATTGAAGTCAATGGGAATTTCATGTTTTGTTCTATTATAGTGCCACCAAGAGGCTCAGTCACACCATTTTTTTTATGTGTCCTCAGAGTGAGCCCATACATATGTGTGCCAATTTTGGTGAAAATATCTCAATTCACTTCAGAGTTATATACATTTATATGAAAAAACACATAAAAAATGACTGACACATGACTTTGATTGAATTTTACTACCCCTTACTATCAATATTTTTGCATTTGGGCATTCGCATTTAGTTATCGACCTATGTTTTCAAACTTCAGACGGTGGTTTCGTCTCGATCGGACTAGCGGTTTCGAAGATATCGCCAAATGTTTTTTAAGCGCTAAATCACAACGCTACACAAACCGTAAGGCGAAACCTAGCATGTTTGGTATCGTAGGACTCGGCAAGGTTTCAGGAGTCTAATTAGATGAGTCTCGTGAAAATAAGTCGACCACACCCAAAGTTATAAGCATTTGAAAAAAAATAATTCACCACTAGGTGGCGCTGTTTCGAAACTTCTCACACTACTTCAGGACATTGTGCTGATGACCCATACCAAGTTTCGTAACAATCCGCTCATGCGTTCTTAAAATACAGCATTTTAGCCCAAAATTTAAAATGGCCGACAGTCAAAATGGCCGATATGGTAAAATTGGATATCAGTCGAATCGGCATGTTGCCCTGAATCTAATGAGACCAATTTTATGATTTTTGGACAAACTGTTCAGAAGTTATAAGCAAAAATATAAATTTTTCATATCTCCGGACCAGTAGGTGGCGCTGTGCCGAAACGCAGCATGTAGCCTCAGGTCATGCTTGTGATGACATGTACCAAGTTTGGTCTGAATATGATAAACCGTTGCGGAGATACACACTTACGACTGTTTTTGCAGGCGCTACGTAAAATTTGTTCGCGTGTTTATCGAAAACGGTTTGACGAATCAATTTGAATTCCATAACTTTTGGTCAGCACTTCCTGAAGATGATCTGGTTAAATTTTCGTGCAAATCGGACAAACCATCTAGGACGAGTTCGAAAAAGTAGTGTTTTAAAAAAATTCAAAATGGCGGACATATTTTTATGACGGAAAATGACGTCATAGGGTGCAATCGAATCGTCATGAGCTCAGGAATCAGAGGAAAAACGAATTTTGTTGATTGGCCTTACTGTTCAAAAGTTATTAGAAAAATATTAGTGAAACTTTGGACAGGTGGTGGCGCTAGAGGGATTGGTTTTAAGACACCAAATTTGCTATGGTGACTTTTCAGTCTGTCCTCTATCAGGGTACCAAATTTCATAACTTTCCCGCAAGCGGTTCTATGGGCTGCCATAGACTCCCAGTCGGAAGAATAATAAAACCTTCGGTGCTTGGCCCCTAATAATAATAAGAACGCGAACAAAAACAATAGGTGCCTCCGCACCTTCGGTGCTTGGCTCCTAATGATGCCAGGTGACCTGTAAATGCGAAAAAACCTGTTTCCATTGCATTTTTGCTAAGTATTCCTTTTTCGAATTGCCTGAAAAACCACCTCATGTGAGCGTTAAAACCTTTTCGCGATATATGGGACTTTTTGCGAAATTACGTGTTTCCATTGGTCGTATGTTCAATTTGCATTATTAATTTGCGCAATTTTAAGGATAATGGAAAAGCAGCTACTGTGAACCAGTATAGAGAATCGAACCCGCGGAGCTGGGCTGCGTTCTCCGATAACGTTGTCTCTTAGCGCGCTACGAAGACTCAAAAGGTACACCTTAACTACAGGTATACATTTCCTACGTGTGTTCTCCGAACTATACCTTAGGATGTTGCTTAAAGTAAACCTTCTTAAGTTCGACCTTAGCAGGCGCTGTCCATGGTGGAGGCGCTGAATAGGTTGATATCGATGCCTCGATGATCGATTGTACGCTCTTTCCTTCACAGCGGTATAGGTAAAGTATTGAGAAAACAATGTTCTTTATAAAGAAGCGTTTTAGAAATAGAACAAACTGAATTTATCTGGGCTCATTGAAATATGTACATGCAGAAATAAATATGAGTATGTGTTTATAATTTAGCAAGTGTGCAATCCCAAACCCTCACGGCCATAAGTGTGTTAATGTTCTCCACAACGTATGCTGATTATCCACCAGCCATGTAGTTGACATACACTAACTGGCTCCGCGGACGGCGCCGTCTTTGATTTAAAACAAGTACTCGCTGTCTTGCTGCCATAGCTATAAAGTTTGTGTAAACTCATCTTTCTTTATATAGACTCCTAAGCCTTTTCTGTCAAATGGTTCGCCAGCTGATGTGCCTTAGGATAGTAATTAAAAAAGCTAACAACCATTAGTGTATGGAAACTTTATTAATGAAAACACTTCCATACACTGGGTGTAGGCTATAACAACTTAAGTATTTTATGTGTAAAATTTTAAAGTAAAGAAAAAATGTATTTTTTATACTACATCAGATTTTATATTAAATGTTCATATAAAATTTTCTATGTGTAATTAAACTGCGATGTAAAAAAGCTTTTTGCTTAGTGGTGGCCACTAGCGGTATGAACCGTCAGCAGCGATAAGGTATAGCTAAGAGCGCTCCAGACCAACCTTACGAACGTATGACTTAAAGAAGGTATACTTAACTAAGAAGGTTTCGGAAAACACGTATTAACGATAAGGTACTTCTTAAGGTACAACTTAAGAACGACGTAGCGTTAAGGTAGTTTCGGAGAACGCAGCCCTGATCATGTGCTGATCGCGCGAAGTGCGCACTTATCTTTGCACAGCACAAAACAGACAGTCTTTTAATAAGGACAGTCTTTTCGTGCTTTGATTTTAGTTCGATTTCAGAAATGCCGCAAAACTCAACATTAAAGACTTTTTATGTTATTATGAGAAGTTTAAATCTATTTTCGGGTCACCACAGTCTACTTAATGAATGGTAGGTACTGAAATCTATTTGTGGTGGTCAATGTTGATATTGTGGCAGGCCACCACAAATAAATCAATGTATGGGAAACACTGTGTTAAAGCTACACTGTGTAGGATTTACTCCCATCTAGCGGTGAAATTGTATATGACTACCAACTGAATATTACTTTCTAGCCCCTCCCATTCCGAAGGCGTTTTAACTCCTATGGTGGCCGTATTATTTCAAATCTGCCGGCAAACGCGAGCAAATCTCCCTCTCGCATTCGTCACGGTGCAACTGAGTGTAAAAACGCGAAAGGCGAAGCTTGTATGTCCCTCTTTGTCTAATGTATTTTCAAGATGGATGCGCAACATGGCTTCCACCATTCGAGCGACTCGCTCGTATGTATTCTAAATAGCAGATTATACACTTACGAGAATACTTAATTAGTTGGTTGAAGTGATTACACATTAATGAGAACGTATAATTTTGAAATAACTCATCATCTTAAAAAATCATCTTAAAATATTACACAGTGTAGCTTTAAATCAAACTCAGATGATGAACTGTGTTCTTCATGAGGGTTTCTTTTAAAAGGCCATATTCAGTCTAGAGTCATCCTCACCTGTAGATGTAGAACTAGTAGATATTGTGGAAGTGACCGGCTGTAAAGTAACTGAAACAATAGCAGATAGAAATAGATGCTAAATCAGACTCAGAGGCTGAATTACTGTGATCTCAGTGAAGACAATTGTTAGGAGGAGCTGCTTTTGAGAGCTACATTTCAGTCCGGCAACATGCTCACCTGCAGTAGTGGGACTGATAGATGTTGTGGAAGACATTGTCAGCAAATTACCTGTACAATTTACGAGATGGAAAGAGATGCCAAGTCAGAAATTAAATTATGTGTTCTTCATGAAGACATTAATTATGTAGGGTTGCATTTCAATATCAGTCCAGTAAAACTTCATCCTCACCTGTAGAAGTAGAACTAGTAGATGTTGTGGAAGTGACGGGCTGTAAAGCAACTAAAACAATAACAGATGGAAACCGATGTTAGATCAGATTCAGATGCTGTACTTCATGAAGACAATTATTAAGAGAATCTTTTTTGAAAGCCACATCTTAGTCCAGCAACATATTAACCTGAAGTAGTGGAACTGGTCGATCCTGTGGAAGTGACAGGGAGTAAAGAAACTGAAAACATAACAGATGGAAACATGTTCAATTATACGCAGATGATGAAATAATCGTTCTTCATGAAGAAAATCATTTCTTTCTTTTTTCGTTTTTTTAAAGGTCACATTTAGTCTAGAATCATCCTCACCTGCAGAAGTAGAGCTAGTAGATGTTGTGGAAGTGACCGGCTGTAAAGCAACTGAAACAACAGATGTTAAATCAGACTCAGATGTTGAATTTCTGTGTTCTTCATGAAGCCACATATTAGTCCAGCAACACATTCACCTGAAGTAGTGGAACTGGTAGATGTTGTGGAAGTGACAGGCAGTAAAGAAACTGAAAACATAACAGATGAAAACAGATGTTAAATCAAACTCAGATGACAGTGAGGGGTTTATTTTATAACTCTACATTCAGTCTAGAATTATACTCACCTGTAGATGTAGAACTAGATGTTGTGGAAGTGACCAACTGTAAATAAGCTGAAACAATAAAAGATGGAAACATGTTAGATCAGATTCAGATGCTGAATTACTGTGTTCTTCATGTAGACAATTACTAGGAGGAGCTTCTTTTGAAACCCACATTCCAGTTTGGCAACACATTCACCTGTAGTAGTGGGACTGGTAGATGTTGTGGAAGTGACCATGTGTAAAGGAACTGAAACAATACAAAACAGAAACTGTCATTTTGTGAAACTGGGTTGGGTGGACCTCGGTCCCTTCTGGGCCATGCAATCGATACACCTGTGAGCTTTAATTTTGACGTAAACTGCAGTCAAGCTTTTATTTTGGCGGAAAGCAATTTTACATTATAAATCTAGTGAAATGCTGTAATCGTCAATTATGCAAATGTGAAAATAATGCGTAACTGGTGCCCTCTACATTCCCAAATGTATGCTAAATTCAACTCATGCACAGATGGAGTTCACTGCATTCATTAGTTGCATGTACATTACAGATATGCGCAAAACTTTTGTGATATTTTCTAAAGGTCGATACAAAATATTGCGAAATGACAGCGTTTCCATTAACTGATGTTATACAACTAAAATGTGATTTTTTCCCTCTCGCTATCAGTGATTCCAAAAATCATGGTGATGGATATAGGTTTACGTAAATCCCAGCCACTGCACTAGCCATTCTTTTTAATTGAAGGTTACGTAGGCGCGTTATCCAAGCATTAATGGCAAGGATTGCCCCTTATACTGGGAGCAGAATGTATGAGGCGTTTCTGTGAGGTCATAGTACACGATTTCAAAGAAGAACTGTGGATTCAGAATTTCCGGATGAATAGTTCATAAAGAATAATGCATAGTTTAAAGGGGGGGGTACAATGGTGTTTCATGTATTCAGAGTTGTTTACAGTGTTAAAGAGATGGATTCTCATGCTTAACATGGCCAAAGTTTTTTAAAAATATTTTGGATGAATAACGGAGAATTTCTGTGCCGAAAATCTTACTTCCGGGTTGGTACAAGTTTCGGCTGGTTTTTTTTCGACCGTGGATCTAATGACGTAGACCAGAGTGGAACTCCTTATATGAGCATTTCTCTCGGAAAAGCTCGCCCGCGCACACGTCGACCAGAGGAGAGCGAGACCGCGCACATCAACGCGCTTCAACAGGAAATCATCGGCAGCGCTGCATAGTGTCTCCAAACAAAGTGTGTTTTTGGATGTAAGGGAAAGCTTACCATGTTCAGCTTCCCAAAGAACCCAGCGTTAGGAACAATGGATGCAGATTGTTTTTCCGGGGCAAAAACGAGTTGTGTAGACTGTTTGTTCCCTGCATTTCGACGATGAATGTTTTATAAACAAAGCCCAGATCGACGGATTCTCTCTATGGCTCTGGCTTCGCCCACAGGGCCCGCCTCCAGACGCTCGGTTTTTTCCGGAAAGACTCGGTACAGCCTATCTTTCTTTTATAAATATAATAAAACTAAAGACTTTTTGGAGATATGAAGGATGCAATACTACTCTATAGGTACTCAAGATTAACAGGAGATTGAGTGAAAATGAGCATTTCACCCCCCCCTTTAACAAATAACTTTGTCTCATCTTCTGTCTAAACATACCGCACCTTCTTTAAAGAATGATCATGTGATGAATGATGCCAGGTGACCTGTAAATGCGAAAAAAACTGTTTCCATTGCATTTTTGCTAAATATTCCTTTTTCAAATTGCCTGAAAAACCACCCTTGAAATTGTGCAAATTAATAATGCAAATTGAACATACAACCAATGGAAACACGTCATTTTGCAAAAACTTTTAAAAAACGTTAAAACTTTTCCCGAGATACGGGAGTTTTTGCAAAATGACGTGTTTCCATTGGTCGTATGTTCAATTTGCATTATTAATTTGCACACTCTCAAGGGTAATGGAAACGCAGCTACTGTGAACCGGTATTGAGAATCGAACCCGCGGAGCTGATCATGTGCTGATCCCGCGAAGTGCGCACTTATCTTTGCACAGCGCAAACAGACATCCTTTTTAATAAAGACAGTCTTTTCGTGCTTCGATTTTAGTTTCACTGTTAGCCCTTGCTGTAAAAAAAGGCGTAATTCTGACAATATCATACCATTTTCCATTAAAACAGTAATATACCGTAGAAAACAAAAATAGCCTACAGGAATATACTGTGAATTAACAGTGCTCAAAATCGACACTAAGAGGCTGTTTTCCCAATCACACCCTATACCCTCATTCACTATTCCCTACAGTAGTTCACTAATATAGTCCCCTTGACAGAGTGAATGAAAAGAAGTGAGTGAATTGAGACACTGATGAACACCTGATAAGCAGAATCACTGAAGGACAGAGAAACAAGAACAGAAAAAAGAGAAACACAAAAACTACAATTGACTTCCGGCAACACTGAGTGTGAAACCAGTTTACAAACCAGTTTACGATTATTTCTTTCATACATGTACAAAAGTTCTTGTTGAGAATTAACAGAGATTTAGTTAATAATAAAGTTTGTTGTCACCATGATGGAGATCAGTATTTGCTTTAGTTGGTCTCTTGTCCCTTGACTTCTTCCCCATTCATCTCTCTCTGACTGCTGTAACAGTGAGTTTATAAAACACATTTGTTATGGCAGGAAAAAGTCAAGAGGAAATTGATCAGGTGTTTTTATTCTTTTGAGATGATGTTACAATCATCTTGGATTATCTGATTTTCAGATTTTTCCTGTATATATTCATTGAATTTATGGGTATGTCATATTTAGCATAAATCTGTGTATCTACAAAATGAAATCAAAATTTCTGTAATCATGTCTTCTGAAAAATAACAATCATATAGTGCATAAAATTTTATTTTACTCCTGCTTGACTTAGACACACACAGACATCAAAAATCAGCACATGAATCTCAACAATGGTGACAAGTTTCATGTCGCAATGCATGCTGGGTTCCAGGATAATATTAAACTCCCAGCATGCACTGCTGCATGAATAAAAAATGTTTTGCCACCATTGTTGAGATTAATGTGCTAAATTGTGATATCTCTGTGTTTCTATTATATAGTGTAGCTTTTTTTTTTGGTTTATGCATGATGTGTTAAAAAAAAATGAGTCATAGCAATTTATTGCTGTAGTTTCACAGTGGTGCTAATGTAACACTTTTGATCGAGGATAAAACTCTGAATGAATAAGAATTAATTCCTTAGTGAATGAACCTGCAATATGATGAATTTGTCACCATAAGCATTACAACCGCAATCATTCATAAACTGTGTGCGCACAAGTGTGACTTGCAAAAACACAGTAGCACAGTAGCAAAAGAAAAATGAATGTTTTAGCATCAGCATCCCTACTAAAGCAAGCACTGATCTCTATAACGGTAACTTCAAACAAACATTTTCAATTAAACATCTTAATAACAACTTCTGTAGATGTATGACAGAAATAAAGTCATACTGGTAATAATAAGTGTAATAATGTGTAATGGCTGGAAGTCAGTCGTAGTTATTGTGTTTCTCTATTTTCTGTTCTAACAGCAGGTGTTCATCACTAATGCTCAACAATCACTTACATATTCCCTTAATTATCTCACTGCAACACTGTCTCAATGTTACTTTTACTCTTTGTAGTGTGGATTTCCCTGTGGGGTTGAAAGGGTTAACAGTGTAAGATAAAAAGTCACACCCACAAAATGTATTTTAACAGTAATAAACTGTAAGTTATAAAACTGTTTTATACTGGCAACACTGTTGCCAGTAGTTTACTGTAAAATCTAGTTTTTTGGGTCACCATTGTGCAGAAGAGTAGAGCCTGTGCTTCAGTCCAGGAGAAGATCTACAAACATTGATGAAACGCTGCATGTTGCTTTATTTAACAGGCGGTGACTGTGTAGTTGCTGGTCCAGTGGAAATCTCTTTATTTACCAAAACTTTTTTTGTGGTTTCAAATGAAATAAGTTCACAGTAATACTTTTAAATGACAGTTGGTTAATTTAAGACAGTCGGTTTCTGCAAATGAAATTAGTTAACTCGAGTTTTGGTGCATTTTTACAGTAACATACTGTAGATTACAGTAAAGAACTGTACAATTAACAGTAAATTACTGGCAACAGTGTTGCCAGTATTTTACTGTAAAAAAACCCGGTAAGGTCTAACAGTGTTGTTTAACAGCAATGGTGCAAAACTCAACATCAAAGACTTTTTATGTTATTATGAGAAATTTAAATCTATTTTCGTGTCACCACAGTGTACTTAATGAATGGGAGGTACTGAAATCTATTTGTGGTGGTCAATGTTGATATTGTGGCAGGCCGCCACAAATAAATCAATGTATGGGAACACTGTGTTAAATTAAACTCAGATGATGAACTGTGTTCTTCATGAGGGTTTCTTTTAAAAGGCCATATTCAGTCTAGAGTCATCCTCACCTGTAGATGTAGAACTAGTAGATATTGTGGAAGTGACCGGCTGTAAAGTAACTGAAACAATAGCAGATAGAAATAGATGCTAAATCAGACTCAGAGGCTGAATTACTGTGATCTCCGTGAAGACAATTGTTAGGAGGAGCTGCTTTTGAGAGCTACATTTCAGCCCGGCAACATGCTCACCTGCAGTAGTGGGACTGATAGATGTTGTGGAAGACATTGTCAGCAAATGACCTGTACAATTTACGAGATGGAAAGAGATGCCAAGTCAGAAATTAAATTCTGTGTTCTTCATGAAGACATTAATTATGTAGGGTTGCATTTCAATATCAGTCCAGTAAAACACCTGTAGTAGTAGAACTAGTAGATGTTGTGGAAGTGATGGCAAAGTGATGCTGTAAAGCAACTAAAACAATAACAGATGGAAACCGATGTTAGATCAGATTCAGATGCTGTACTCCATGAAGACAATTATTAAGAGAATATTTTTTGAAAGACACATCTTAGTCCAGCAACACATTAACCCAGGGGTTTTCAAAGTCTAAGACAGTGGGCCTCCATTTTGACACAACTTACCCAATGGCACACAACTTTGCTCATCTTAATGGCGACTGTCATGTAAATAGGCAGATTGGATTTTATGAAGCATTAGGCAACGTCTCCGCGGTTTAATGACGAGAGCAGCCCCAAAGCGCATCTGCAAAGTGATGGGTGGCCGGACGAAACGTTGTGTCGTCGTAGGAGAGGAATGTGGACAAACGCCATTGCTCCTCGTTAAAGCCAATATTTAAACACAATATGCTCCCGCCAGTACTGAGATCTCTCTCGCACACAATAACTGAAGCACATGCGCAGGCTGCAATGATGGCACTTTTCATCCTCCTCTGCCTCAAAATCATGGTGATGTTTGGCGAACTTAGCATATATTGCAGAGCTAGCATCAAGCATTTTTCGAGTTTTCGCATTTTTCGCTAGCATCAAGCATTCCATCTATGCAAGAGAATTTAACCCTTTAAGCATGTGCGATGTTTCAGATAGAATGGCAAGTGTAAACACATGAATCGGATACAGTTGAAAGAACGTGTAAACGGACGGGTTATCATCATCCTCACCTGAAGAAATTGAACTAGTAAATGTTGTGGAAGTGACCGGCTGTAAAGCAACTGAAACAATAACAGATGGAAAATTAAATCAGGCTCAGATGTTTCATTAGGAGGAGTTTATCTTGAAAGCCACATTCAGAACCATGTGTAACCCCTCACTCACTCCTTCCGGGCCCCAAATCCGTGTCTCTGGCGTGGGCGTCAGGTGCTCTAACAAGGAGGTTATGGCTGCAGCATCTAGCATCAGTGGCTAGAGCATCGCTTGAGATCAGAGGAGTGAGGTTTATAAGCACTGGGACTACTAGCTGGCCTTCGATAAATGTTCGATAAATTGTACAGATCTTTTTATGCTCAAACAGCAACATCACACACTAACTAAAGTTGAAAAAGCGAATAGGACCCCTTTAAAAGTCTGTGGCGTGATTTACTAAGCATTTAATCTGCAGAGTTTATGTAATTGTGTTTATGGCGCAGCAAGCAGTCTGTTGTATGTAATTGCAGTGAGGATACACAGTCTACGCTATGTATATGAGAAATGGTTCAAGTGAAATAAGCATTTGTGCTTTCAACAGGGTTAACGTGTTTAGCTGCATAACTTGAATGATGCTGTAACAGTCACCCGCTGGAGTGCCCATGAGAGCCACCAGAGGGCACTCCACATCAGACTATTGTCATTCAAGACTAATCAGCCATGATCACATTCACCTGTGTCTCATCTTGTTCACTCACCCTATAATAGCCTGGTTTTCACATTCATTCCCTGTGAAGTCTTGTTTAGTGTTACACTGTAATTCCGAGCATTCTCCCTGGTTCCATGTCTCTTGGTTTTGGATTTCTTGCCTGTTCCGTGGATTACTCTTTTGGCCGTATTCCCTGCCTTGTTGTGTTTGTTTGTATGCACTGCCTGCCTGTGTTTGACCTTGCCTGTAGTTTGGATTATGTCTTTGGATTACTCTGTTCAATAAACACTGCATTTGGATCCTCAACCTTTGTGTCTCAGAGCAGTTTGTGACAGATGCATTCATTTATTTTCAAGGGCAAAGTTTTCATTAGCTATGCTAATGTGTGCATGCAGTCCCAGTTAACAGACTTTTGTTATAATAACGTTCTCCAAATATTCAGTGTTGATTCTGGGAACGTGAAAAATGTCCAGTTTTCTTGACGTTAGAGGAACGTGTTTTAAAAGGTATAATGTTCCTCAAACGTTCTTTCAACTTAATTTTCATTTAAAATTCAACATTATAGGAACGTTGATTTCTAACATTCCAAGAACATAAAAATGTCCAGTTTCCTTAATGTTACTAGAATGTTATTTAAAGGTTAGTGTGATGTTCCTGAAACATTCTTTCAATCATCTTTCGAAAGAGTAATAAGAACACAAACTAAAACTTTATTCAGAAAGACATTAACTCTCTGAAGATCTGATTAAACAACTCCACCAACAGCATTACCAGCTTCACTTATTACTAACCAGACTGACTTTATTTCTGTCACACGTCTACAGAAGATCTTATTGAGAATTAACAGAGGTTTAGATGTTGATATCTTATTGAAAATGTTTGGTTTGAGGTCATCATTATGGAGATCAGTGTTTGATTTAGTTGGGCTCTTGACCCTTTACTTTCATTTTGTGTTTTATCAGCAATTGCAAATGTTTATGGAGAACGACAAACACCTGCATATATGTATATATGATCATATATTCATATATCATATATTCATATATGATATGTGAAATCTAGAGCAGCTGGGAAAAGCTGTGTAACTGTTCAGCTTTATCTGAATTGGCTGTACAGCCTGTAAATCATCTAAAGAAAATGTTTTGTAAGGAAGGCTCTGCAATTTTCTCATGTCTCAAGCTTTCTTGGGGGTTATTTCTTGTAAGTTACATGTGGATCAGCATTATGCCTTGCATGCTCACAGCAATGTCTGTGAATGTATTGGCAGTAGAAAGTCTCAGAGACTTTCTCAGCAGTAGCAACAGCATAGCAGATCTATTCCAACAAGAACAAATACATTAGCATTGCCATTTCCATTAACATGCCAATCTGTGTTACCATACCAATCTCTCAGAGAGTTGTCATGACATAAATATTGTTATTATTATTAAAACTACACTGCATTTATATCCTGCTGGTTTCTGAGTTCGCCTGTGTAATAAAAAGATTTTATTCAAATTATTTAAAACTATTGCATTAAAGGTAGGGTAGGTAAGAATTTTGTTTGTTTTGTTTGTTTAAAGGTGCAATGTGTGATATTTCTGAGGATCTATTGACAGAAATGCAATATAAGATCCATAACTATGTTTTCAGTGGTGTATAAAAACCTTACTTAATGAACCGTTATGTTTTTATTACCTTAGAAGGAGTCATTTATATCTACATAACCGCAGGCACCCCCTTCTATGAAGGTCGACATATTGTGACGTCATGTTTCTACCGTAGCCGACAGCGAACAAACAGGGCTACAGAGCGCGTTTCGTCACTAACTTGAATGAGAAGCAGCAGAAAAAGACGCAGCAGAATACTCAGGTTGTCCCTGACTCTGCAAACGTGGAGAAAAACATGCTGTCTGAATGACGCCTCGGACATCGTAACGGTAGCTATTTCCCCTTACCTAGCTGCTTTGATGCTCTTATCTGATACTAACTAGCATGGAAACAGGCTATGGTAAAGACAGTGAATAAAAGACTAACACAATGATGAACAAGTAAAAATAACAATCACAATAACATGTGGTTTTACTGAATAATTAAGTAAATATAATTTAATATAAAATATAATATAAAGAAACCTCATTGCTTGACTTGCTACTCTCTGCTGACTCAGACGACGACATCTTCCGATCCTATGTCGGCCGCCGTAGCTTCTCATTCGAGTTTGAAATTTGAGGGATGTGCAGTGAGTGACTGACTGTTTGCAATTCGCAAACCTCACCACTAGATGCCGCTAAAAATCACACACTGCACCTTTAAACTGTCTTTATATACCAATACATAATTAAAATGTAAGTGCTCTGAAAAAGAGAGTATAAAAATCGAGTGACTGTAGACCTTTTAATCTGCAATAAACACAGCTCATTATTTCCATCCGGGACGAAACAATTGATTGGTTTGGGCAACTGTCACTCTCTCTCGCAACCATGGCTACCACCCCTGTTGCTACAAGATCTGCCCATATGCATCATGGAAACTCTTACATGCAAAACACCATAGAGCCCGACCGATATATCGGCGGGCCGATATTATCGGCCGATATTAGGCATTTTCCAAACTATCGGTATCGGCATTTATAATGGCCGATAAATGAATATTTCGAATATTCGTTCGGTGGGTTGGTATTCGATTTGAAAATTTGACATTTGAATATTCCTTTTCTTTTTTTTTTTGTTTTGCACACCTGGGATCCCCCGCGAAACAGTTCTCATTCGCACTTGAATAAGGCCGGCGACACACTGGCTGCGTGGCGTGAGCGTCTCAGCTGCGTGGCATGTTCGTTTTTATTTTGGCTCCCATGTTAACAGGTTGGAGTTTGCACACTGCCTGTGTGAGACACGCGTCTAAAATGCGGCTCGAGCCACGCGGAAAGGCTAGAGCGCAGAACAGCGGAGTTTGTGAAGTGCATGCCTGAGCTTGTGTTTTGGGTTAAGCTGCGTTGCTTTGACATTGTGGAAAATAGAATAATAGTAGAAACAAAATGTATTAGCCTTTTTACCCCTTATTATCAATCTAAATTAATCTTGTTTTTAATTTAACTTAATTTCGTTTTTCTTTATTTAAATTTCATTTTTCTTTATTTAAATTTCGTTTTTCTTTATTTAAATTTCGTTTTTTCTTTATTTAAATTTCGTTTTCCTTTATTTAAATTTTGTTTTTCTTTATTTAAATTTCGTTTTCCTTTATTTAAATTTCGTTTTTCTTTATTTAAATTTCGTTTCTCTTTATTTAAATCTACCCTTTACTGTGTCAGTAATTTGTTAGTCAGAAAAATATTAGACTACCTTAAAAGTATTGCTTAATTTAACAGACGTGTGCGTTTTATATCACTGCAGTGTCCGTTCTCGGAGCATAATGGATAAGTTGGCATTGCTTTATTTCGTTTTCAAATACATTTAAGAGAAAAGACTTGTCAAGAAGCTTATTTTATTAATAATTTCATTTAGCCTATATAACTTTTGGTTCATTTTGTTTTTATTACTCGGGCAACAAGTTTGTTTTTGGACATTTGTTTTCTTTTTAAATTGCTGTTGGTCATTTGATTGACTGTTTAAAACACAATAGATATTATCAATGCACTTTTTGGATAAAACTGCAGTGTATTTTGGCCATGATCAATGCATTGTCACTTTAATTCAGTGTAAGCGGCGCAGCAAAAATAGACTCGGCGCCGAAACACCCGCTGCACTGCTGTTCACGCGACGCTCCTGCTGGACGCTCACGCGCTGCTCCTGCTCCTGCTCCCGGTGTGAATGCACTCATTGATTAACATGGACGCCGAAAAAAATACGCGCTGCTCACGCGCCAGCCCTGCCCGCGTGAGGTGCACCGCTTCCCGCTCGTGCTGTTCTGTAGTTTACTAAAAGTTTATTAATTCTGAACGTGTGGCATCTCGCGTGTCCATCTATAGGCTATTGCACCAAATGCGACACTACACTCCCTTGTGAAGTCGATTGGATGAACGGTTCTCGAAATAATCAAAATGCAAATGGACATTTGACAGACGCTATCAAAAGCGACTTACACTGCATTTCAAGGTACACATTTACAATCTTATCAGTTCTTGTTTTGAACCCATGACCACACACACACACGGAATGACCTTTGTCTTGTTTAATAATAATACAAATAATGATGATAATAATCATCATCATTGATTTTTTTTAATTATTACTGTCAATATTAATAATAATAGTTGATTTTTTTTTTTTTTTTGTTCAAAGGTTGTTTTCATATCTTAAGTTTCTAGTTTTATAAATAATATTTATCAGAACTGTTCATGTTTTGTTACGCGTTTCTGGATTTTTTAAAAATATATATATCGGCCGATATATCGGAATATCGGATTTTTAAATCACCAAATATTTGTATCGGTATCGGCCTTAAAAATCCTTTATCGGTCGGGCTCTATAACAAATGCACATGAGCAGAGGTAGAAAGGGGGAGGAGGGTGCCGCAAGTGAGACTTTTTTACTACAGTGTTGTGAAATATACGGCCCACAGCTGTAGGGGGAGCTCGTTGAGAAAACATGCAACAACAAAAGGGAAAATCGGCGAAGAAATGGCTAGAGAGTTGCCATGTTCCCCTTTAAACACACACTAAAAAGAGCTCATGTAGATATAAGCACTCTGTTCACCTCTGATCATCTGTATCTACATACACAAACACACTCACACATGTTCATTTCTAGAGATCCACAATCATTCAGCCAAAACAAAATCCAACAGAGGAAACATCAGACTATATTACCAGCTGGGGTTGTTTCTAGTTTGGTTGTTGTACCGGTGGTGGGGTTGTAAGTAACAGCTGAAAAAAAAAAAATGACTGATGAATACTAATGAATTAAACACACTAAAAAGAGCTCATGTAGATATAAGCACTCTGTCCACCTCTGATCATCTGTATCTAGATACACAAACACACTCACACACATGTTCATTTCTTGAGATCCACAAACATTCAGACAAAACTCAATGCAAAAGAGGAAACATCAGACTACATTACCAGCTGAGGTCGGTTCTGGTGTGACTGTTGTACCGGTGGTGGTGATGGTGTGAGTAATCTCTAAAAAAAAAAAAAATCTGTGGCTTAGTAGATTTTACAGTAAGATTTAACTTTATTAACTTAATAAAATCTCCGAATATCGTTTACTTGATTGTTTGAGTTAAACATACCAAAATAATTAACTAAAAATCCAACAGGTAATTTTATCTCAAATTTACAGTTATATTTAAGTTTTTTTCACTAAAATAATTTAGTATTTGACTAACCAATTATTTATTTATAATACACTTAATATATTTGTGAAATTTCAATCAAAATATTTGAGAGTGGATAATTAAACTGATCTGTTTAAAGAAACAAAAATATGACTTAATTCAAATTAATATTATTAATATATAACACACTCTTAAGAAATTGAGTAAGTTTACTCAATTTAAACAATGCACCCCTCCCCCACTAGCCTGGTTAAAACCAGACCATTCTCAGTAGTAACTGAGTTATGGTCTGGCAAAGTTTCATTAATAACTCATTTCCAAAGGGGCGTCACCAACGGACGACGCTCAAATGCCTCTGTGCGCAATTGGATAGACCTAAAACCAATCAGAGCGATAGTCATCGTGTAAAGCCATATGCTGCGTCCCAATTCGCCTAAGTTACACTACGCCATAAAAGTATGTACTCTTTTTGTGAAGAAAATGTATTTACTTTTGAATGTGTAGCAAAAAAGTAGGCAAGCTTTGGGACATACTACTTCGTCATCTTTATCGGACGGATCTGTCGCGTGCATCCTGTCACCCTGTCAATCCTCTTGTCACAGTTAAAATCCTCTATTAAATCTAATTTAATTTCCTACCGTTTCGGAGAGAAATGTAGTAGCACGTTCATCTGCCAGTGGGTCTTTCATGGAGACTGTCCTCTTGTGTTTGCAATTTGAATATAATAATGCATTTAAAAGTTGGTGCGCTTCCCCAACAGACGTCGCTCAAATGCCTCTGGGCGCAATTGGATAGACCTAAAACCAATCAGAGCGATCGTCATCGTTTAAAGCCCGCCCCAACGTTTCTGATTGGTGCCGTGATTTTGACGGATTAGAAATGGTCTTGAATGAGCTCTTTGCCAGACTACTTGCAGAGCAAATCTAAATTTGCCAGAAGTTGTCTGGGTTTTCCCAGTTTACTCCCCCACCCTCTGACGGTTGAGTGAGTGCGGGCTGTTTGAACTCTCTCCAGTCCAGAACAGTTCTTCTCTTCTCAGCGTCGCAGAATTAGTGCATTTCCTCTGTGAAATTCAGGTGTGTGTATGTTTTATTTTATCTATAAAATCATTACTGTGCTTTAAATCATTTTATTTAATGCAAAACAACATACAGGTGTAATTCCACACCTAAACGAGTCGCGCCTGTCTTTTTGCGTGATTGAAATGCCTTGCATAAAACACACAACTTTATTCCTAATGATAATGATTATAATTAATTTGGATGCTAAAATGTCCTCAGAACTGCGCACTGTTTGTTTATTGGCAGGTTATGGAGTCAGTCGCTCACAGTATCTTTCGGCTATGAGTGAAACGCAGGACGGCGGTCTGAAGTTTGAAGTTCACCCGCAGAGCACGAGTCCGTCTCCGGCATGAGAACCAGCGCTGATCCGGTGGAGATTGGTTAACAGACTGGTTGATTACACTTGAAATAGGCAACCTGAATGTTTAAATGTTTCAATTTTACTTCTAAAATGTTTGTTAAATGAGTTTAAATTTAGGCAATATTGTGTAATATTGTAATGTTGTGAATGTTGTGAACAATTTGAGAACAAAGTATAATTTTCACGGTTTGACGTGATATGATAAGCGATCGTTAGATTTAATCGGCGCGATTTACTGCAATGCTTTTTTACCCCTTAGTTGGTTAGAACAAAAGTGGATGTTACTTACTCGTTCAGACGACATTTTCCGGTGAAAATTCTTATGTTGGTCATACTTCCAAAAAGTATAATCTGTGATTGCGAATGACAGTATCCACACCACCAGCTCGGTGATTGACAGCCGCACATTCCCCTCAAAACACTGGATTCATCCGCGCTGTGCCATGCCGAGACACAACGCACGTAAAGTTGATAATTCTGCGAATAACTGCAATTGCAGATTTCGAACTGAGATGGCGTCAAAGTACCCTGGTAATCCAGAGTTCTCGCGAGAGCACAAGTTGAATTTGCTCAGCGAGTTACTCTGGTGTCGAGCAATGGAGCTCATTAAATATGCCCCTCGATCTGAGCTGCACCAATCACATCGGGTTATCTGATATAGGCGGGCCAGAGGCGAGCTAAACGGATGATGACAGCGATGTGACGTCGAAGTCATTAGTAAACATTGCAAGATGGCTATGGATGAACACCACTTGTTTGATACGGCTTTGGCCGCTACAATGAAGGAGTTAGACTTGGCCGTTTCTCTAAAAGAGGAACAGAAGACGGCGCTCGAATCTTTCCTTTGCAAGAAGGACGTTTTTGCTCTTTTGCCGACCGGATACGGTAAGAGTGTTATCCAGTTGCGTGCAGTGAGATTTTCAAATGCATGCTTGGTGCCGCCCCTCGAGGTGGCCGATTTTCATTAGTCGACGCCAGACCATTAATCTTTTAGATTTAGGGATTTCCAGGCTAGCGACAAAGAGGAAAAACTGCGGACTGCAGCTTTAAGATTTACTTAATCTTTTTTAAGTAAAGAATTTACTTAAAATTCAGATTTACTTAATTTTTTTACTTGCATTTACTCAATTCATACAGCATATTTCATTGATCTCACAACTTTAAAATTTACTCTTTTTTTTTGTGTGTGTGTAAAAATGTTTCACCAAAAAAATAATAGTTAAACTTTTTAGAGTGCAGAGGAAACATCAGACTACAATACCAGCTGAGGTCGTCTCTGGTGTGACTGTTGTACCGTTGCTGGTGATGGTGTGAGTAATCTCTAAAAAAATAATTCTGTGGCTTAGTAAATATTACAGTAATATTTAACTTTATTAACTTAATAAAATCTCTGAATAGTACTTTTATACTTAAGATTTACTTAATCTTTTTACTTGCATTTACTCAATTCATACAGTATATTTCATTGATCTCACAGCTTTAAAATGTACTAATTTTTTTTTAGTGTAAAAATGTTTCACACAAAAAATTTAGCAAATCATAGTTCAACTTTTTAGAGTGTAACAGCTGAAAAAATAATGACTGATGAATACTAATGAATTAAACACACACTAAAAAGAGCTCATGTAGATATGAGCACTCTGTCCACCTCTGATCATCTGCACACATGTTCATTTCTAGAGATCCACAAACATTCAGACAAAACACAATAGAACAGAGGAAACATCAGACTACATTACCAGCTGAGGTCGTCTCTGGTGTGACTGTTGTACCGGTGCTGGTGATGTTTTGAGTAATCTCTAAAAAATAATTCTGTGGCTTAGTAAATATTACAGTAATATTTAACTTTATTAACTTAATAAAATCTCTGAATATTACTTTTTTACTTAAAGCTGCAGTCCGTAGCTTTTTTGGGTTAAAAATTATCCAAAATCATTTTTTGAGCAAGTACATAACCAGCCAGTGTTCAGAACTCTCTGCTTGCCGTAGCTCGATTCAAAATCGTAAGCTTGTAATAATGTATTTAACTCCAGTGGTACTGGTGGATTTCCGCGGGAAATTCGAGCATGTCTTTGCGTCATTACGTCACAACTGTGCACACAAAGAAGAGTCTCGGCTAGTAGGCTATATTGCGTGTGAGGATGTTGGAAGTGGAGATTTATAGCCTTTTCTCACAGCACTTGATATAATTAAACTTATCAATTTGATGGCGGATCCACAAAAGGTTCAAATGACAATCACCAGTGACAACTGGAGATTCATCCGTTGTAAAACGCGAAAGACTTCGGAGAAAAAAAGAGACTGCTACCGGCCCATGCGAAAACAAGGACAAATATCGGAAGGGAATTAAATGTAGTCATGCAATGCTGATGTTGTTAACATTAACAATTTGAGAACAAAGTATAATTTGCACGGTTTGACGTGATTTGATAAGTGATTGTTAGATTTAATCGGCGTGATTTACTGCAATGCTTTTTTCCCCTTAGTTGGTCAGAACAAAAGTGGATGTTACTTACTTGTTCTGACGACATTTTCCGGTGAAAATTATGTTGGTCATACTTCCAAAAAGTAGAATCTGTGATTGCGAATGACAGTTTCCACACCACCAGCTCGGTGATTGACAGCCGCACATTCCCCTCAAAACACTGGATTCATCCGCGCTGTGCCATGCCGAGACACAACACACTTAAAGTTGATAATTCTGTGAATAACTGCAATTGCAGATTTCAAACTGAGATGGCGACAAAGAGGAAAAACTGCGGACTGCAGCTTTAAGATTTACTTAATCTTTTTACTTGCATTTACTCAATTCATAGTGTATATTTCATTGATTTCACAGCGTTAAAATTTACTAAATTTTTTTGAGTGTAAAAATGTTTCACCAAAATAATTGAGTAAATCATAGTTAAACCTTTTAGAGTGATAACAGCTGAAAAAAAAATAATGACTGATGAATACTAATGAATTAAACACACACTAAAAAGAGCTCATGTAGATATAAGCACTCTGTCCACCTCTGATCATCTGTATCTAGATACACAAAAACACTCACACACGTGTTCATTTCTAGAGATCCACAAACATTCAGACAAAACACAATAGAACAGAGGAAAAATCAGACTACATTACCAGCTGAGGTCGGTTCTGGTGTGACTGTTGTACCGGTGCTGGTGATGTTTTGAGTAGTATCTAAAAAATAATTCTGTGGCTTAGTAAATATTACAGTAATATTTAACTTTATTAACTTAATAAAATCTCTGAATATCGTTTACTTGATTGTTTGAGTTAAACATACCAAAATAATTGACAAAAAATCCAACATTTAATTTGATCTCAAATTTACAGTTATATTTAAGGTTTTTTTCACTAAAATAATTTAGTATTTGACTAAACAATTATTTATTTATAATACACTTAACATATTTGTGAAATTTCAATCAAAATATTTGAGAATGGAGAATTAAACTGATCTGTTTAAAAAAAAATCAATATTACTTAATTCAAATCAATATTATTAATATATAACACACTCTTAAGAAATAGAGTAAGTTTACTCAATTAAAACAATGCACCCCTCCCCCACCCTGACACAACTCAACGGTTGAGTGAGCGCGAGCTGTTTGAACTCTCTCCAGTCCAGGGGTCTCATTTATAAAACTGTGCGTAGGAACCTTACTAAAAGTGTACGTGCGCCCGAAAGCCAACAAAGGCGTACGCAAAAAAATATTGAGACTTATAAAACCGTTCGTACGCCATAAATCAAATAGTGTATAAAATACATTTCAGAGAAAGTTTTTCTCACTCTTTCCCTCTGGCCGAATTGTATTTTTAATGGAAACAGATAGGCCTTGGGCATTATTTGCACGAAACTATTTTCTCAGACATTCTGGTATTATCATGATAAGCAATTCTCTGTGGTTAAAACATTTAAACACAGCACGCTACAGGAAAAGTGTTCAAAAACATCGCATCCACAACAAATATTTCTATTGACTGAATTTGAATATAAAAAAATGTTGTAACTTCTCAGTAATGATTTCATGTTTAAGTGTTTAACTCAATTAATTTGAATGGCATATTTAATCTAAATGTTTATATCAGAAGTAAAACATAGTTTAAATCATTATTTTATTTATTTAAACTGGTATTTGCGTCAGTTTCACTAAACGGCCCAACGCGCTCGCTGGCGCGGACATTTAAGAAGGGATGGATATTTGCTTCAAGTGATAGGCTTGGTGAGTGAAAGTATATTTGTATAATCTTTCTGTATATGTTTAATTTTCTTTAGATTTTCTGTCTAAAAGTGACCAAAAAGACACAACTCCAGCTCACCATCGGTGTCGCCAAACTGCTCCATCTCCAAAACTTTCGTACGCATGGGTCAGAGTTTGCGTGCAGGTGCGCACATTTTCCCGTCAAGTTTGTCTTTATAAATCACAACTTATGCTTCGGAAGTGGCGTACGCCTCTTTCAGGGCCTGTTTTGTGCGTACGCAACGGTTATAAATGAGGCCCCAGAACAGTTCTTCTCTTCTCAGCGTTGCAGAATTGGTGCATTTCCTCTGTGAAATTCAGGTCTGTGTATGTTTTATTTAATCTATAAAATCATTACTGTGCTTTAAATAATTTTATTTAAAGCAAAACAACATAGAGGCGTAATTCGACACCTAAATGCCTGTCTTTTTGCGATTGAAACGCCTTGCATAAAACATACGACTTTATTCCTAATGATAATGAATATAATTAATTTGGATGCTAAAATGTCCTCAGAACTGTGCACTGTTTGTTTATTGGCAGGTTATGGAGTCAGTCGCTCACAGTATCTTTCGGCTATGAGTGAAACGCAGGACGGCGGTCTGAAGTTTGAAGTTCACCCGCAGAGCACGAGTCCGTCTCCGGCACGAGAACCAGCGCTGATCCCTTGGAGATTGGTTAACATTTGATTACACTTGAATTAGGCTACCTGAATGTTTAAATGTTTCATTTTTACTTCTAAAATGTTTGTTAAATGAGTTTAAATGTAGGCAATATTGTATCTACATGTTAAAACTGTGTAAAATTTGCTGTATTGCTCATCGACAATAAAGGCCAATGTCATGTATACTGGTGGTTGTATGGAATTGTATTTTACAAAGATTTAGAGGAAATAAAAAAAAGTCAATATTACTCATAAATAAAAACAGTTAATATTACTCATAAATATATATTTTTAAATGTTTAAATGTTAAATTGTTTCTACTCAATTTTATTTGTTAATGTACCAGATGCAGTTACTCAGATTTACTTAATCTTTTAACTTGCATTTACTCAATTCATACAGTATATTTTATTGATTTCACAGCTTTAATATTTACTACATTTTTTTGAGTGTAAAAATGTTTCACCAAAAAAATTGAGTAAATCATAGTTAATGACTGATGAATACTAATGAATTAAACATACACTAAAAAGAGCTCATGTAGATATGAGCACTCTGTCCTCTGATCATCTGTATCTAGATACACAAACACACTCACACACGTTCATTTCTAGATCCACAAACATTCAGACAAAACACAATGCAACAGAGGAAACATCAGACTACATTACCAGTCGTCTCTGGTGGGACTGTTGTATTGGTGCTGATGATGTTAGTAACAGCTGAAAAAAAAAAATGACTGATGAATACCAATGAATTAACAAACACACAACAAAAATAGCTCATGTAGATATACATAGACTGACTGTTCTATCAACACCTGAAAAAATAATGACTGATGAATACAATAAAAAAAAAATTAAAAAAAATCACAATAATACTGCGGTCAAAGGGCACATGTAAATATATTTACCAGCAGAGTATGAAATAATCACCACTTTGCCTGACCAAACCTTACACATGAAAATTGTACTGACAATTGTAAATGAAGTAAGGTTGTATTAAATCTACTGCTTGGGCACCAAATAATTCTGACAACACTAGAAATCCAATTAAAGTACTTCATGCTTAAACCCCATAAACTAAACTATCTTGATAAATGCAGATCTAAGCAATATGAAAATATTTGTGTCCTAGAGTCTTGACCAGAGGGTAAGCAGGCAGGTTATGTAGACTCCAGGGCGGCGCCAACAACTCGAGAGACCAGGGAGGATGGTCCTTCGTGGCCTTGCTCAGGACCCCAGGTTCGGCCATCATGGACACGGGCATATGTACTCTAGACGAGAACTGGAGTCGTCTCTGTAATCTAGACAGGGACTGGAGTCATCTCTGTACTCTAGACAGGGACTGGAGTCGTCTCTGTAATCTAGTCAGGGACTGGAGTCATCTCTGTACTCTAGACAGGGACTGGAGTCGTCTCTGTAATCTAGACAGGGACTGGAGTCATCTCTGTACTCTAGACAGGGACTGGAGTCATCTCTGTACTCTAGACAGGGACTGGAGTCATCTCTGTACTCTAGACAGGGACTGGAGTCGTCTCTGGACTCTGGACGGAGACTGGAGTCGTCTCTGGACTCTGGATGGGGACTGGAGTCGTCTCTGGACTCTGAAGGGGGACTGGAGTCATCTCTGGATAGGGACTGGAGTTGTCTCTGGACTCTGGAGGGGGACTGGAGTCGTCTCTGTACTCTGGAGGGGGACTGGAGTCGTCTCTGGACTCTGGAGGGGGACTGGAGTTGTCTCTGGACTCTGGAGGGGGACTGGAGTCGTCTCTGGACTCTGGAGGGGGACTGGAGTCGTCTCTGGACTCTGGAGGGGGACTGGAGTCATCTCTGGATAGGGACTGGAGTTGTCTCTGGACTCTGGAGGGGGACTGGAGTCGTCTCTGGACTCTGGAGGGGGACTGGAGTCGTCTCTGGACTCTGGAGGGGGACTGGAGTTGTCTCTGGACTCTGGAGGGGGACTGGAGTCGTTTTTGGACTCTGGACGGTGAATGGAGTCCTCTGGATGGGGACTGGAGTCGTTTTTGGACTCTGGACGGTGACTGGAGTCCTCTGGATGGGGACTGGAGTCGTCTTTGGACTCTAGACAGGAACTGGAGTCGTCTCTGGACGGGGACTGGAGTTATCTCTGGACTCTGGAGGGGGACTGGAGTCGTTTTTGGACTCTGGAGGGGGACTGGAGTTGTCTCTGGACTCTGGAGGGGGACTGGAGTCGTTTTTGGACTCTGGACGGTGAATGGAGTCCTCTGGATGGGGACTGGAGTCGTTTTTGGACTCTGGACGGTGACTGGAGTCCTCTGGATGGGGACTGGAGTTATCTCTGGACACTGGATGGGGACTGGAGTTATCTCTGGACTCTGGACGGGGACTGGAGTCGTCTCTGGACGGGGACTGGAGTCGTCTCTGGACTCTGGATGGGGACTGGAGTCGTCTCTGGACTCTGGAGGGGGACTGGAGTTGTCTCTGGACTCTGGAGGGGGACTGGAGTCGTTTTTGGACTCTGGACGGTGACTGGAGTCCTCTGGATGGGGACTGGAGTCGTCTTTGGACTCTGGACAGGAACTGGAGTCGTCTCTGGACGGGGACTGGAGTTATCTCTGGACTCTGGATGGGGACTGGAGTTATCTCTGGACTCTGGACGGGGACTGGAGCCGTCTCTGGACGGGGACTGGAGCCGTCTCTGGACGGGGACTGGAGTCGTCTCTGGACGGGGACTGGAGTCGTCTCTGGACGGGGACTGGAGTCGTCTCTGGACGGGGACTGGAGTCGTCTCTGGACTCTGGACGGGACTGGAGACTCAGGCACGGCGGCGGCCATCTTGACCAAGGGCTCAGGCATGGCGGCAATGACGGGACGAGACTCTGGAATGGCGGCAATGACGGGACGAGACTCTCACTCTGGAATGGCAGCCTTGACGGGACAAGACTTGGAATGGCAGCCATTTTAGGACGAGACTGTGGGGAGACAGGGACGCAAAGGGAGTCCGAAACTGCTTCCTCAAAGGTGTAGGACGATCCATTATGCAAATACCACAGCCACCAAATGTTATTAATGTACCTCTTCAGGGAACAAGTGGTGGCAGCAGCTGGTAATTGCTTGAAGAGTGGATCGTCTAAACCACTCCAAAAGATGGTTTTGAGGGTCATATCATTCCAGGACACCTGGTGCGTGAGTTCGAGGAACTCCTCGATATATTCCTCGACCGGGCGGTGGTCCAGGGAGATGGAGAGAAGCAGTACGGCTGGGTCTAGGGCATGAGGAAGATGCCCATCTTGTTGCGGTCAGTTTTTGGGTCCGGACTTCTGTTACGGAGGTAGACTCAGACACGGAGGATGAGGCACAACAGGAGGTTTATTGACAACAATAGAGAGGAATGTGGTAAGCAGGTTAAGATCCACAAACATTCAGACAAAACACAATGCAACAGAGGAAACATCAGACTACATTACCAGCTGAGGTCGGTTCTGGTGTGACTGTTTTACCGGTGATGGTGTGAGTAATCTCTAAAAAAAAAATTCTGTGGCTTAGTAAATATTACAGTAATATTTAACTTTATTAACTTAATAAAATCTCTGAATATCGTTTACTTGATTGTTTGAGTTAAACATACCAAAATAATTGACTAAAAATCCAACAGTTAATTTGATCTCAAATTTACAGTTATATTTAAGGTTTTTTTCACTAAAATAATTTAGTATTTGACTAAACAATTATTTATTTATAATACACTTAACATATTTGTGAAATTTCAATCAAAATATTTGAGAATGGAGAATTAAACTGATCTGTTTAAAAAAAAAATCAATATTACTTAATTCAAATCAATATTATTAATATATAACACACTCTTAAGAAATACGGTAAGTTTACTCAATTAAAACTGCACCCCTCCCCCACCCTGACACAACTCAACGGTTGAGTGAGCGCGAGCTGTTTGAACTCTCTCCAGTCCAGAACAGTTCTTCTCTTCTCAGCGTCGCAGAATTGGTGCATTTCCTCTGTGAAATTCAGGTCTGTGTATGTTTTATTTTATCTATAAAATCATTACTGTACTTTAAATAATTTTATTTAAAGCAAAACAACAGTAATTCGACACCTAAACGAGAGTTGCGTCTGTCTTTTTGCGTGATTGAAACGCCTTGCATAAAACACACAACTTTATTCCTAATGATAATGATTATAATTAATTTGGATGCTAAAATGTCCTCAGAACTGTGCACTGTTTGTTTATTGGCAGGTTATGGAGTCAGTCGTTCACAGTATCTTTCGGCTATGAGTGAAACGCAGGACGGCGGTCTGAAGTTTGAAGTTCACCCGCAGAGCACGAGTCCGTCTCCGGCACGAGAACCAGCGCTGATCCGGTGGAGATTGGTTACATTTGATTACACTTGAATTAGGCTACCTGAATGTTTAAATGTTTCATTTTTACTTCTAAAATGTTTGTTAAATGAGTTTAAATGTCGGCAATATTGTATAGGCTACATGTTAAAACTGTAAAATTTGCTGTATTGCTCATCCACAATAAAGGCCAATGTCATGTATACTGGTGGTTGCATGGAATTGTATTTTACAAAGGTTTAGAGGAAATAAAAAACAAGTCAATATTACTCATAAATAAAAACAGTTAATATTACTCATAAATATTGTTTTTTAAATGTTTAAATGTTAAATTATTTCTACTCAGTTTTATTTGTTAATGTACCAGATGCAGTTACTCAGATTTACTTAATCTTTTTACTTGCATTTACTCAATTCATACAGTATATTTTATTGATTTCACAGCTTTAATATTTACTACATTTTTTTTAGTGTAAAAATGTTTTGCCAAAAAACTGAGTAAATCATAGTTAAACTTTTTAGAGTGATAACAGCTGAAAAAAATAATGACTGATGAATACTAATGAATTAATCACACAATAAAAAGAGCTCATGTAGATATAAGCACTCTGTCCACCTCTGATCATCTGTATCTAGATACACAAACACACTCACACACATGTTCACTTCTAGAGATCCACAAACATTCAGACAAAACACAATAGAACAGAGGAAACATCAGACTACATTACCAGCTGAGGTCGGTTCTGGTGTGACTGTTGGACCGGTGCTGGTGATGTTTTGAGTAGTATCTAAAAAATAAGTATGTGGCTTAGTAAATATTACAGTAATATTTAACTTTATTAACTTAATAAAATCTCTGAATATTACTTTTTTACTTAAAGCTGCAGTCTGTAGCTTTTTTGGGTTAAAAATTATCCAAAATCATTTTTTGAGCAAGTACATAACCAGCCAGTGTTCAGAACTCTCTGCTTGCCGTAGCTCGATTCAAAATCGTAAGCTGTAATACTGTTTTTAATTCCAGTGGTACTGGTGGATTTCCGCGGGAAATTCGAGCATGTCTTTGCGTCATTACATCACATCTGTGCACACGAAGAAGGAGTCTCGGCTAGTAGGCTATGAGTGTGAGGGTGTTGGAGGTGGAGATTTATAGCCTTTTCTCACAGCACTTGATATAATTAAACGTATTAATTTGATGGCGGATCCAGAAAGGTTCAAATGACAATCACCAGTGACAACTGGAGATTCACCCGTTGTAAAACGCGAAAGACTTCAGAGAAAAAAAGAGACTGCAACTGGCCCGTGCGAAAACAAGGACAAATATCGGAAGGGCATTAAATGTAGTCATGCAATGCTGATGTTGTTAACATTAACAATTTGAAAACAAAGTATAATTTGCACGGTTTGACGTGATTTGATAAGCGATCGTTAGATTTAATCGGCGCGATTTACTGCAATGCTTTTTTCCCCTTAGTTGGTCAGAGCAAAAGTGGATGTTACTTGCTTGTTCAGACGACATTTTCTGGTGAAAATTCTTATGTTGGTCATACTTCCAAAAAGTATAATCTGTGATTGCGAATGACAGTATCCACACCACCAGCTCGGTGATTGACAGCCGCACATTCCCCTCAAAACACTGGATTCATCCGCGCTGTGCCATGCCGAGACACAACACACTTAAAGTTGATAATTCTGTGAATAACTGCAATTGCAGATTTCGAACAGAGATGGCGACAAAGAGGAAAAACTGCGGACTGCAGCTACTTAATCTTTTTTAAGTAAAGAATTTACTTAAAATTCAGATTAACTTAATCGTTTTACTTGCATTTCCTCATTCAAACAGTATATTTGATTGATCTCACAGCTTTAAAATTTACTACATTTGTTTTAGTGTAAAAATGTTTCACCAAAAAAATTTAGTAAATCATAGTTAAACTTTTAATGGTGATAACAGCTGAAAAAGATGATGACTGATGAAAACTAATGAATTAAACACACACTAAAAAGAGCTCATGTAGAAATAAGCACTCTGTCCACCTCTGATCACAACACAAACATTCAGACAAAACACAATGCAACAGAGGAAACATCAGACTACATTACCAGCTGAGGTCGGTTCTGGTGTGACTGTTGTACCGGTGGTGGTGATGGTGTGAGTAATCTCTAAAAAAAAATAATTCTGTGGCTTAGTAGATTTTACAATAATATTTAACTTTATTAACTTAATAAAATCTCCGAATATCGTTTACTTGATTGTTTGAGTTAAACATACCAAAATAATTGACTAAAAATCCAACAGGTAATTTTATCTCAAATTTACAGTTATATTTAAGTTTTTTTCACTAAAATAATTTAGTATTTGACTAACCAATTATTTATTTATAATACACTTAATATATTTGTGAAATTTCAATCAAAATATTTGATTAAACTGATCTATTTAAAGAAACAAAAATATTACTTAATTCAAATTAATATTATTAATATATAACACACTCTTAAGAAATTTAGTAAGTTTACTCAATTTAAACAATGCACCCCTCCCCCACTAGCCTGGTTAAAACCAGACCATTCTCAGTAGTAACTGAGTTATGGTCTGGCAAAGTTTCATTAATAACTAATTTCCAAAGGGGCGTCACCAACGGACGTCGCTCAAATGCCTCTGTGTGCAATTGGATGGACCTAAAACCAATCAGAGCGATCGTCATCGTGTAAAGCCATATGCTGCGTCCCAATTCGCCTAAGTTACACTACGCCATAAAAGTATGTACTCTTTTTGTGAAGAAAATGTATTTACTTTTGAATGTGTAGCAAAAAAGTAGGCAAGCTTTGGGACATACTACTTCGTCATCTTTATCGGACGGATCTGTCGCGTGCATCCTGTCACCCTGTCAATCCTCTTGTCACAGTTAAAATCCTCTATTAAATCTAATTTAATTTCCTACCGTTTCGGAGAGAAATGTAGTAGCACGTTCATCTGCCAGTGGGTCTTTCATGGAGACTGTCCTCTTGTGTTTGCAATTTGAATATAATAATGCATTTAAAAGTTGGTGCGCTTCCCCAACAGACGTCGCTCAAATGCCTCTGGGCGCAATTGGATAGACCTAAAACCAATCAGAGCGATCGTCATCGTTTAAAGCCCGCCCCAACGTTTCTGATTGGTGCCGTGATTTTGATGGATTAGAAATGGTCTTGAATGAGCTCTTTGCCAGACTACTTGCAGAGCAAATCTAAATTTGCCAGAAGTTGTCTGGGTTTTCCCAGTTTACTCCCCCACCCTCTGACGGTTGAGTGAGTGCGGGCTGTTTGAACTCTCTCCAGTCCAGAACAGTTCTTCTCTTCTCAGCGTCGCAGAATTAGTGCATTTCCTCTGTGAAATTAAGGCGTGTGTATGTTTTATTTTATCTATAAAATCATTACTGTGCTTTAAATCATTTTATTTAATGCAAAACAACATACAGGTGTAATTCCACACCTAAACGAGTCGCGCCTGTCTTTTTGCGTGATTGAAATGCCTTGCATAAAACACACAACTTTATTCCTAATGATAATGATTATAATTAATTTGGATGATAAAATGTCCTCAGAACTGCGCACTGTTTGTTTATTAGCAGGTTATGGAGTCAGTCGCTCGCAGTATCTTTCGGCTATGAGTGAAACGCAGGATGGCGGTCTGAAATTCGAAGTTCACCCGCAGAGCACGAGTCCGTCTCCGGCATGAGAACCAGCGCTGATCTGGTGGAGATTGGTTAACAGACTGGTTGATTACACTTGAAATAGGCAACCTGAATGTTTAAATGTTTAAATTTTACTTCTAAAATGTTTGTTAAATGAGTTTAAATTTAGGCAATATTGTGTAATATTGTAATGTTGTTAACATTAACAATTTGAGAACAAAGTATAATTTTCACGGTTTGACGTGATATGATAAGTGATCGTTAGATTTAATCGGCGCGATTTACTGCAATGCTTTTTTACCCCTTAGTTGGATATAACAAAAGTGGATGTTACTTACTCGTTCAGACGACATTTTCCGGTGAAAATTCTTATGTTGGTCATACTTTCAAAAAGTATAATCTGTGATTGCGAATGACAGTATCCACTCCACCAGCGCGGTGATTGACAGCCGCACATTCCCCTCAAAACATTGGATTCATCCGCGCTGTGCCATGCCGAGACACAACGCACGTAAAGTTGATAATTCAGCGAATAACTGCAATTGCAGATTTCGAACTGAGATGGCGACAAAGTACCCTGGTAATCCAGAGTTCTCGCGAGAGCACAAGTTGAATTTGCTCAGCGAGTTACTCTGGTGTCGAGCAATGGAGCTCATTAAATATGCCCCTCGATCTGAGCTGCACCAATCACATCGGGTTATCTGATATAGGCGGGCCAGAGGCGAGCTAAACGGATGATGACAGCGATGTGACGTCGAAGTCATTAGTAAACATTGCAAGATGGCTATGGATGAACACCACTTGTTTGATACGGCTTTGGCCGCTACAATGAAGGAGTTAGACTTGGCTTTTTCTCTAAAAGAGGAACAGAAGACGGCGCTCGAATCTTTCCTTTGCAAGAAGGACGTTTTTGCTCTTTTGCTGACCGGATACGGTAAGAGTGTTATCCAGTTGCGTGCAGTGAGATTTTCAAATGCATGCTTGGTGCCGCCCCTCGAGGTGGCCGATTTTCATTAGTCGACGCCAGACCATTAATCTTTTAGATTTAGGGATTTCCAGGCTAGCGACAAAGAGGAAAAACTGCGGACTGCAGCTTTAAGATTTACTTAATCTTTTTTAAGTAAAGAATTTACTTAAAATTCAGATTTACTTAATCTTTTTACTTGCATTTACTCAATTCATACAGCATATTTCATTGATCTCACAACTTTAAAATTTACTCTTTTTTTTTTTTTGTGTAAAAATGTTTCACCAAAAAAAATAATAGTTAAACTTTTTAGAGTGCAGAGGAAACATCAGACTACAATACCAGCTGAGGTCGTCTCTGGTGTGACTGTTGTACCGGTGCTGGTGATGGTGTGAGTAATCTCTAAAAAAATAATTCTGTGGCTTAGTAAATATTACAGTAATATTTAACTTTATTAACTTAATAAAATCTCTGAATAGTACTTTTATACTTAAGATTTACTTAATCTTTTTACTTGCATTTACTCAATTCATACAGTATATTTCATTGATCTCACAGCTTTAAAATGTACTAATTTTTTTTTAGTGTAAAAATGTTTCACAAAAAAAATTGAGCAAATCATAGTTAAACTTTTTAGAGTGTAACAGCTGAAAAAAATAATGACTGATGAATACTAATGAATTAAACACACACTAAAAAGAGCTCATGTAGATATGAGAACTCTGTCCACCTCTGATCATCTGTATCTAGATACACAAACACACTCACACACATGTTCATTTCTAGAGATCCACAAACATTCAGACAAAACACAATAGAACAGAGGAAACATCAGACTACATTACCAGCAGAGGTCGTCTCTGGTGTGACTGTTGGACCGCTGCTGGTGATGTTTTGAGTAGCATCTAAAAAATAATTATGTGGCTTAGTAAATATTACAGTAATATATAACTTTATTAACTTAATAAAATCTCTGAATATTACTTTTTTACTTAAAGCTGCAGTCTGTAGCTTTTTTGGGTTAAAAATGATCCAAAATCATTTTTTGAGCAAGTACATAACCAGCCAGTGTTCAGAACTCTCTGCTTGCCGTAGCTCGATTCAAAATCGTAAGCTTGTAATACTGTTTTTAATTCCAGTGGTACTGGTGGATTTCCACGGGAAATTCGAGCATGTCTTTGCGTCATTACGTCACAACTGTGCACACAAAGAAGAGTCTCGGCTAGTAGGCTATGAGTGTGAGGATGTTGGAGGTGGAGATTTATAGCCTTTTCTCACAGCACTTGATATAATTAAACTTATCAATTTGATGGCGGATCCACAAAAGGTTCAAATGACAATCACCAGCTACAACTGGAGATTCATCCGTTGTAAAACGCGAAAGACTTCGGAGAAAAAAAGAGACTGCTACCGGCCCATGCGAAAACAAGGACAAATATCGGAAGGGCATTAAATGTAGTCATGCAATGCTGATGTTGTTAACATTAACAATTTGAGAACAAAGTATAATTTGCACGGTTTGACGTGATTTGATAAGTGATTGTTAGATTTAATCGGCGTGATTTACTGCAATGCTTTTTTCCCCTTACCCAGCGAGCAAAAAGTCGTCCAGAAGACGTCTAAAAGACATCATTCTTAGACATCCAGAAGACGTCCTCACAGGAGCCAGAATGAAAGTTTTTTTTACGTCTTTTCTGGACATTGTATAGACGTCAATTAAAGACGTGCTACAGACGTCATTCTTAGACATCCAGAAGACGTCCTCACAGGAGCCAGAATGAAAGTTTTTTTTACGTCTTTTCTGGACATTGTATAGACGTCAATTAAAGACGTGCTAAAGACGTCATTCTTAGACATCCAGAAGACGTCCTCACAGGAGCCAGAATGAAAGTTTTTTTTTACGTCTTTTCTGGACATTGTATAGACGTCAATTACAGACGTGCTACAGACGTCATTCTTAGACATCCAGAAGACGTCCTCACAGGAGCCAGAATGAAAGGTTTTTTACGTCTTTTCTGGACATTGTATAGACGTCAATTACAGACGTGCTACAGAAGTCATTCTTAGACATCCAGAAGACGTCCTCACAGGAGCCAGAATGAAAGGTTTTTTTTTACGTTTTTTTCTGGACATTGTATAGACGTCAATTAAAGACGTGCTACAGACGTCATTCTTAGACATCCAGAAGACGTCCTCACAGGAGCCAGAATGAAAGGTTTTTTTACGTCTCTTCTGGACATTGTATAGACGTCAATTAAAGACGTGCTACAGACGTCATTCTTAGACATCCAGAAGACGTCCTCACAGGAGCCAGAATGAAAGTTTTTTTTACGTCTTTTCTGGACATTGTATAGACGTCAATTAAAGACGTGCTAAAGACGTCATTCTTAGACATCCAGAAGACGTCCTCAAAGACGTCATTCTTAGACATCCAGAAGACGTCCTCACAGGAGCCAGAATGAAAGTTTTTTTTACGTCTTTTCTGGACATTGTATAGATGTCAAGTAAAGACGTGCTACAGACGTAATTGTTAGACATCTAAAGGCAGCAAGAATAAAAGTTGTATTAGACGTGTTTTCTGTAGTAGAAATGTCAAAGACTGTTAAAGACCCATACTGACATGGAAATCCCATATGTGCATTTTGCAAGGATCCAACTTTAAAAAATATTTACTTACAAATATTTACAAAACAGTGGCAGTGAGTGAGCTAGTTCTCACTGAGAAAACCCCAGTTACTCATTGTTAATGGTTGTCGTGTCATGAAACTGCAGACACACAGACCATAGACCTAAATAAGATTTTAAAGAATATTGATAATATTGAATATTCAATTGAATAACTGTGTAGTGTATATAATTGCATTTGTATATCTTAACAATATAACTGTAATAAACTGCTTACCATTTTCCTGTAAACCAAACTAATCACTCCAAGAAATCAACTATTTAAATCTCAAAATATATTTTTATTACTATTTTGTTCTGCTGGACCAAAACTTAACAGCCGGAAGAATAAAGTATACATTAACACAATCAAACTTAAAAACCAGAACAGTTAAGTTGTAAATTAACACATTTTCCCTTTAAATAATCTATAAAATGTTGTTAAAACAATATAGGCTATAACATAACAATTAACAAAATATGGCTGCTATAAGGTTCACAAGCTTCATTTATAGCAGCAAGCAGTTTCAGATGATCGGCTGCAGACTTTATTTGGGCCTCTGTTGCAGCTGGGTCCCATTTCATGACAGCAGCTACAATCAAAGCAAAAAAATCAACATGTAAAATAAATAAATACAAATGCCACTGTTGTGGTTTAGCTTATAGCAGAGATACATAGTTGAAAATTTGAGTACTCGAATCAATTAAATGAAATAAATCACAAATCAAGTAAAATTACATCAAGCCTGATATAAGGCATTCCACACACACACACACACACACACACACACACACATAGGGGCCATTTACAACTTCATGCGATTTTGGTGATCGGATAGCTATACGATCTTGAAAAGACCAGGTGTAAATGCCCTCCGAAACACATTCGTGACGCATTTGAATCTGATTGCTCAAACCACTTCAGGAGGAGGTCTGGGCCGCATTCCAGAAGATACTGGACAAGTGTAAATGCATCTGGTTGTTCAAACCACATATCATATGTAAATTTTACTCCTCCCAAAAACGCTCTAAAATAAAGGTGTGAGAGCGTGTTATAGGCTATATGTCATGTTATAGCCAGTTATGACGACGCTACTGCCGCATCGCCGCTGACCATCTAACGTTATTCATCAAGCCAACCTGCAAACTAGCGGAAATCAAAGTGAAAGTAAGCCCCCGATGCTTAACACAGTTATCATCTTTAAAAGTAAAGAAACGAAATGATATTACCAAGGCTGTTGCGCTCTCTCCTATTGCGGTCTTTGATTTAGAAATTTTAAAGGAGAACTCCGGTCAATTTTAACATTGAGGCCACAGTAGTCGATTGTCGAGTTCACGCGCGTGATCATAGGTACTAAACCAATGCCCGTGAACTCGACAATCGATTACTGTGGACTTCGACCGAAAACAGGATGTAAATACAGGTATGAGCGCTGGCTGAATTAACATCATTTTTATTCATATCTTTCACATCTACTGCAGTCAGATTCACCCGCGTTCACCCCGAAGGAATCACTCACATTAGCTGTGCACTTGTAATGACACATCAAGGATGTTAAGAGGCTAAAAGCAGGTTTAAAGGTCCCGTTCTTCGTGATCCCATGTTTCAAACTTTAGTTAGTGTGTAATGTTGTTGTTAGAGTATAAATAATATCTGTAAAATTATAAAGCTCAAAGTTCAATGACAAGCGAGATATTTTATTTAACAGAAGTTGACTACAACGAACGGCTCGATTGGACTACACCCCTCTACTTCCTTCTTTAATGACATCACTAGAACCGTGTTTTTACCGTGGAACACAGGCGTTTTGATGGCGAAATGTCAACAGACGGTTGATGTTTATCTATAATCGGATACCGCAAAAGTTTAATTCGAAGTTGTTAGTTTGCTCTGTCCATTTCACCACGGACTGTTTTTCTAACCTGGGATAATATCAAGCACAGGCTTCTCTCAGCGTTTCATACTGACGAAGAGGACAATTTCAACTATATTCCAGCAAGCGGTAAGTAGTGATTTACTATGGAAGTAGCGATCAACTTCACATCGTTTCACTTAGTAGGATGAAAATAATCTTACTTAAACTGTGATTAATATACAGAAAGCGATCAAAGAACAATCCCTTTCCAATCGCCCAAGCTGTCAATCACACAGCGCGAGTTTATCTGGACACTTGACAAAACTCGTTATGAAATCAATGACGCTGTTACACTGCACAACGAAGCGCTTACTGTATTTATATACCTCATGTTTGCATTGGTGAAATCATTAGTGAGAGTGCAGAAAGTGATAAGATCTTTTTTCACGCGATCAACAGACTGTCATCTGCTCAATATGCTCATCACTGCAACCTTTTATGTGATGGGAATAGATCTAAATACTTAAAAAACTTCTCACGATTCGTTAATCCCGATAGCTGTAATAGTAAAAACGTATAATAGCTGTAATAGTAAAAGTTTTCCAGATAGTTCCACATGTAATGCCAGATATTTCATATGCAAACATTTCAGCCAATCACAGCAGAGGGCGTTTACACTGAAGTCTCACAGCAGACACGCCCCTTCAAACAGAGCGTTCAAACCAGGGAATGAAATCAGGCTAGGAAATATGCCTTTTATTTCTAAATTATAACAATTTTTGATCTAAAAAACATACTAACATTATAAGGGCACCCCAGGAAACATGATAAAATAATAAAAATAATCCATGGAATGGGACCTTTAAAACTTGCCCCATTGAAGTCAACAGGGTGCAAATTTTAAAAAGAGGATAACATGGTGTAGGCAACACCGATTTTTGTCGTTGTTCTCTGTATTGACAGCACTCCAAATGTACAAAAAAATGAGCTCAATGTTAAAATTGACCGGAGTTCTCCTTTAACGGATGATCAATAAAATGCAGCTCATATCTGTTGCTTTCGGTGACGTGAACGCCATTAAATTTGCATAGTGAGGGAATCGAAGATCGGATTTATATCCGTTTTGCAAAAGGTGTAAGGTGTAAATGGAATTGTTGTGATAAAACAGATAGCTATCCGATCTGAGAAAACGCATCAAGTGGCCAGGTTTAAACAGCCCCATATACACACACACACACACACACACACACACATATTAGGGGTGTAAGTTAACGGTTCACAAAATTCATGGTTCGGTTAAATACGATACACTTGTGTCACGGTAAGGTACGTTTTTGAGACAGGAAAAAGAAAGAAATGCCAGAGAAATTTCCTTGATTTAATATTTGTAACTTTTTTTTTTTTTTATTAAACCTAACATCATAAAGTATGATTTTTTTTTTACTTTGAGGAATGATGAAGCTATAATTGACTCTTAGAAGCATGTAAAACAGCTCCTTGAAAAAAATGAAATGTAATATTGTAGTTATAAACAAAGGTTTATTTTAGTTCAGATTAACATTTGAGGGCAGAAATTTTATTTATGTCAAAATAAAACCAACGTAATGTAACTTGAAAGCATTATAGCCTACTATTCCTGCCATACTTCCATGGTTACAGTTAGTGTTACTACAGTAAATCCATGGTGAATGTTGCTGATCTGTGGACACTGGATTGTTCATTCATGGCACAATGTTTCCACATCAGCGCTGTTTGATCCATTAATAACAGAGAAATATGAATGCTTCTCACTAGATCTCGCAGCGATGTTATTACTTCAGTGGGGATCTCTTAGCGCCGTGTAGTAACAGTGTCGCTTGATCAAGATCGGCTCGCGCTGCACTGGTCCAAACTGATAAACGGCCCGTGAAGCACATAATAACAGCACCTGCTTTCTGGTCAGTTAGCCTACAGTACCTGCTTTTTTTGTGGAAACCAAATCTTTTGATTTTGAGAGAGCCATGTGTTAAAAGTCAGATGGCACTTAAGCTACTTTATGATTTGCCCTATGTCTGAACAAAAGAAATAAAAGTTAACTATCTATACCATATTGAATTGCATAGCATCATATTTTTGCAATGCGTTGAATCGAAATCGAATCGCACCGGATCGTAATAATAGTGAATCGTATTGCATTGCATCGGTAGCTGGCAGCTGCTTATATGTATCATTAATGTATTGTATCGTTGGCTATGCATCAAGATGCGTATCGTATCGGCCTCAGTTATGGAGATGCACATCCCTATTACCTACATAGGAAAAGTAACTACATTTACATACTGTGAATCGTTTTTTTATTTATCGAGAATCGTTTTTGCATCGAAAATCGCAATTGTATCGAATTATGACATTTTCTTAATCTTACACCCCTAATATAAACACATACATATAGTACTTTGGAGACCAATTGTGTTGAAATAACATTGAGACAAAGGAGGTAGAGGACGAATACTCACTTATCTTGGTAGCTGTTCTGATGAATGACGGATCCTGACCACAGAAAGATAAAAGAGAGAGGTAAAAGGGGGGAATTAATTAGCATGGGTCACATTTCATTCGTTTTGTCTGGTATCTAAAACTTATGTCTGATAGAAAAATGTGCATCACCAAAAGAAGGAACATGTAAGATTAACACAGTGGATCTGTCCAAACGGTAATCGTTTTAATAACGTTGTCATCTGTACAAAGAAAAAACTCTTCCGTTTTTAGTACATTGTTGTTGTGTAAAAGTTCCTTAAGTTTGTGTGTTCTTGACGTCTTTTCTTTTAACCCTGCAGGTAGTTACATTAACGCATCTATTAATAGAAGTTTTACCTATGGAACTTCGGTATGATTAAATTTGTGTAATATAGCAAACCCAAACAAATGTTAAATGGAACTCTTCCACCATATCTAGCTTTAACCTGTATTTACATCCTGTTTTCGGTTGAAGTCCACAGTAGTCGATTGCCGAGTTCACGCGCGTGATCATAGGTAACTAAACCTATGCGCGTGAACTCGACAATCGACTACTGTGGACTTCAACCGAAAACAGGATGTAAATACAGGTATTTGCGCTGGCTTAAATAACATCATTTTTATTCATATCTTTCACATCTACTGCAGTCAGATTCACCGTGTTCACTCTGAAGGAATCACTCACATGACCTGTGCACTTGTAATGACACATCAAGGATGTTAAGAGGCTAAAAGCAGGTTTAAATATTGCCCCATTGAAGTCAACAGGGTGCAAATTTTAAAAAGAGGATAACACGGTGTAGGCAACAGCGATTTTTGTCGTTGTTCTCTGTACTGACAGCACTCCAAATGTACAAAAAAATGAGCTCAATGTTAAAATTGACCGGAGTTCTCTTTAACCTACCAGTCTATTGACTGTCTAGTACAGCTTACTAATACTCTAATGAGAGTTAGTTGACATGTAGTTGAAAAGTTACTTATAGTTAGTAGAATGTCTAAAGTGGACTATCGAAATAAAGTGTAACCAGATACTGCAGTGGATACTTACTAGTGATGGACTTGTTTTTATCTGTTGGTGCCTATTCTGCTCCGTAAGTCCAATGCTTGATCTAAAAATAAAAATTTTGTTAAAAAGTGTGTTAATAGGATTATTGATCGGGTAACATAGGACCATTTTTTAATGTTCCATAAGTGTTATATAAATCTGGAGAACCCTTACTAAAAATTAACAATGTTTTGCGACACTAACCAAATGGTAATAAATTATTGTAATACGTAAAATAGGAAAGAGGCCGCACTATGCATAAACTTTTATTTGCAAAAACACGTTTTGGCGCGTGCCTTCATCAGTTTGCACGCGCCGAAATGCATTTTTGCAAATAAAAGGTTATGCATAGTGTGGCCCTCTTTCCTATTTTACGTATTACAATTATCCAGGCCAGCACTCTAAAAGTTTATTAATATATGCAGTGAAGCCTGCTCCTATACTCACTTAATAAATTATTGTAATCAATCCACCATAAAAACATGGTTTCTACACTATAATAAAAAAACATGGTTAATTTAGCAAATGTCCTTAAAAGAACAGCTCATCCAAAAAAAAAAAAATCTCATTATGTAGCTTACTCACCCTCATGTTGAAATTGTATGAGTTTCTTATGTAGAACCATAATTAAGATATCTTGGAAAATGCCTTTTATTTTTGTCATACAATGAATACAGTTGTTTTATTCCCAAAATTCCTGTGTTTCACAAAAGTAAGTTATACAGGTTTGAAAATACTTTCATTTTGAAAGACATTTATTTTTGGGTCAGCTAGGCCTGTAAACTCAAGAAGATAAAGCTTGTCTGGAGGGTTTGAACCAGTGCATTTGAGCAGAGTTTACATGTTCTGCCTCTATTTCACGTGTATTTTATGACAATACTCACCGCATCTGAACATCGTGTGGCTGGATAATATTTATTCCCAAAATGCCTGGATCATGAAGGAAACACACACATACACATCAATATTATTATTTGTTTTACTTACTAACGGAGACATTTGCAAAAGCTTGCAAAATTGACTCAACAGCTCCAAAACATATTACGACTGTTAATTTAACTGATCGGTTAGCCATCCCGCGATCAACAATAGATTCAAAAGCCTAGTTTGCAGATTCTTAGAGTAAGACTGTGACAGTTCCTTTCTGTCTAAAGATACAATATTCTCAGTTCACTCGTTGTAAAGCTCCCATGCTGAGTTTTTTTTTTTTTTTTTTTTTTAATCATAGACAAGTTACACATGCTAGCAGCACATAACATTAATTCATTGGAATACCGTATGCACTAATAATATTGATCTACTGTAATCGCGTTTAGATTCTCAATTTAATACACTATATCTTGACGTAGCAGAATTTGTATAAAATAAAGTTATTTACCTTCCGTAGATTGCAATATGTCCGTTGTTAAAATTCTTTGTCCATATTCCTGGTTTGTTCTTCATTTACATCCAGCAACTCGCTCAAAATAAACATTTAGCAGTCCGATGTAAAATAATCCATGTTTTAAACGATGTAAAACCCACAGAATAGGCTAATATTGAAGATCCCGCGCAGCAGCAAAGCAAACACCGACTCGCTCAACTGACGTTTATTCAAACTTGACTCGTAAAGGCGCGCATAGTTGTCATTGGCTAGATTGCTGGATGACAGTCAGAATAAACAGAGAATAACAAATCATGCTCAAAACAGCGAGGAGAGACAGCCAATAGTGTGGCAACATTGTAATTACTGGAAAATATGAATATATATATATATATATATATATATATATATATATATATATATATATATATATATAATGTGCTGCTTATTTGGTTGTAGGATTTGTAGGCTGGCTGTTATATTTAATCAATTGGTTAAATTGTTTTTTTCATTGCAGTGCATGATTAAAAATTAAACATTAAAAATTAAAGATTAAAAATACTGTAAGAACTTACAGTAACTGACCATATACAATATTTATTTACCACTGTTCTGATAAAGCGCAATTTAATAGAGCAAACAGTATATTAAACAGAGCAAACACTGCATATTCATATACAATTCTGTATGTAGATCTATATGAAAATCTAATGAATTGGTATCATGGTGGTGACAGTTACATTCATGTGACCAATAATGACCCTTTTACACTTTCACAAATTCTTGACCTTTCCTTTAGAAACACTCTTATGCCTAATAATGTCAACATCCTTTATCACCCTGTGAGGCACTGGTACACAACCTGTTGGTTTAGAGTTAATCCTCTGTCCAACGCAACACTTTGGTAACATTGGCAGAATTATATACAAGTTACAACATAATACCCCGGGTTTCACACTTCACAGGCAAGACTTAAGCCTGTAGTCCCAAACTAAAATGCATGTTTGAGCTGTATTACCTGAAAGCAACTTGCACTGACATATCTTATGGCAGTGCCATTGTTTTGTCTCAAGATGCACGCCAGTAATGTTTTTTTTTTTTTTTTTGTTCTAAAGCACATTTTTAGAAGCTATAATGAAATACCCAAATTGAACTAAGGACAAATCCTGGCTTTATCTAAACCCTGTCTGTGAAACCGGGTCTGGGTTAGAAATTAAGGATTAAGGTTAACCCTAACCCTAACCTTAAGACTTGTCTACAGACGTTTATTTAACAGCATGGTGTTAACTGCAGTGGTTAGGCCTTTAGCATTAATAAAGGACAAAAATCTTCTCACTGTGACAGTCTGTTTAGTAAAGATTGTTTGTATGGATTGTCCCTAAACTAGAGCTATTGATGCACTCAAGACATACCTGTATCATAAAGATCGTATTTACAAATTGAACATACATGAACGCCGCCACAATGATGAAAATATGAGTAGGAAGCTTGGGATTTTCTTTAAGCCCGATCTTGAAGAGTTATGAGTGTGTCAGTGAGAAACATGTAATACCACAATACTTTGGTATTTAGCAGTTACATTGCCAGGCTTTTCTATTTACAATGAAGTAAGCTAATGCCTGCACAAAATATGACAGTATTATAGTATAACAATATAACATGTAATGATAAATTTTACAGTGGCTTCATAAATTAATTTAAAACATAAAAAAAAACAAATAGTAAAACCTCATGAATACAAACTTCCCAGGAGGACTTAAAAGCATCATGTGTGCATCATGAACCCTGTTGGTGTCTGACCAGCAAGATCAATTTAACAGTTAATAGTCCGTAAATTTACAGTCAGTTAATTAATTTACAGATATTGTTTGTCATTTTGTTCTGAACTAGTTCTGGCTGTCAGTCATTGACTGTTTCTGGATGTCAACGGACGTCCAGATTATAGTCAGCATGAACGTCTTTTCTGAACTAGTTCTGGCTGTCAGTGGACGTTTAGATTATGGCCGGATTGGACATCTTTATTCACGTCATTTATGGACTGTTTCTGGATGTCAACGGACGTCCAGATTATAGTCAGCATGAACGTCTTTTCTGGACTAGTTCTGGCTGTCTGTGGACGTTTAGATTATGGCCGGATTGGACATCTTTATTCACGTCATTTATGGACTGTTTCTGGATGTCAAAGGACGTCCAGATTATAGTCAGCATGAACGTCTTTTCTGGACTAGTTCTGGCTGTCTGTGGACGTTTAGATTATGGCCGGATTGGACATCTTTATTCACGTCATCTATGGACTGTTTCTGGATGTCAAAGGACGTCCAGATTATAGTCAGCATGAACGTCTTTTCTGGACTAGTTCTGGCTGTCTGTGGACGTTTAGATTATGGCCGGATTGGACATCTTTATTCACGTCATTTATGGACTGTTTCTGGATGTCAACGGACGTCCAGATTATAGTCAGCATGAACGTCTTTTCTGAACTATTTCTGGCTGTCTGTGGACGTTTAGATTATGGCCGGATTGGACATCTTTATACACGTCATTTATGGACTGTTTCTGGATGTCAACGGACGTCCAGATTATAGTCAGTATGAACGTCTTCTCTGAACTATTTCTGGCTGTCTGTGGACGTTTAGATTATGGCCGGATTGGACATCTTTATTCACGTCATTTATGGACTGTTTCTGGATGTCAACGGACGTCCAGATTATAGTCAGCATGAACGTCTTTTCTGAACTAGTTCTGGCTGTCTGTGGACGTTTAGATTATGGCCGGATTGGACATCTTTATTCACGTCATTTATGGACTGTTTCTGGATGTCAACGGACGTCCAGATTATAGTCAGCATGAACGTCTTTTCTGAACTAGTTCTGGCTGTCTGTGGACGTTTAGATTATGGCCGGATTGGACATCTTTATTCACGTCATTTATGAACTGTTTCTGGATGTCAACGGACGTCCAGATTATAGTCAGCATGAACGTCTTTTCTGAACTAGTTCTGGCTGTCAGTGGACGTTTAGATTATGGCCGGATTGGACATCTTTATTCACGTCATTTATGGACTGTTTCTGGATGTCAACGGACGTCCAGATTATAGTCAGTATGAACGTCTTTTCTGAACTATTTCTGGCTGTCAGTGGACGTTTAGATTATGGCCGGATTGGACATCTTTATTCACGTCATTTATGGACTGTTTCTGGATGTCAACGGACGTCCAGATTATAGTCAGCATGAACGTCTTCTCTGAACTATTTCTGGCTGTCAGTGGACGTTTAGATTATGGCCGGATTGGACATAATTTCTCAGTGTCATTAATAGACTAATTCTGGCTGTCAATGGACGTTCAGTTCATGGCCTGGACGGGCGGACTTGATTTCAACCTGTTTTGTACGTCCACAGACGTCGCTTGCTCAGTGGGTAGTTGGTCAGAACAAAAGTGGATGTTACTTGCTTGTTCAGACGACATTTTCCGGTGAAAATTCTTATGTTGGTCATAATTCCAAAAAGTATAATCTGTGATTGCGAATGACAGTATCCACACCACCAGCTCGGTGATTGACAGCCGCACATTCCCCTCAAAACACTGGATTCATCCGCGCTGTGCCATGCCGAGGCACAACGCACGTAAAGTTGATAATTCAGCGAATAACTGCAATTGCAGATTTCGATCTGAGATGGCGACAAAGAGGAAAAACTGCGGACTGCAGCTTTAAGATTTACTTAAACTTTTTTAAGTAAAGCATTTACTTAAAATTCAGATTTACTTAATCTTTTTACTTGCATTTACTCAATTCATAGTGTATATTTCATTGATCTCACAGCTTTAAAATTTACTAAATTTTTTTGAGTGTAAAAATGTTTCACCAAAATAATTGAGTAAATCATATTTAAACCTTTTAGAGTGATAACAGCAGAAAAAAATGATGACTGATGAATACTAATGAATTAATCACACAATAAAAAGAGCTCATGTAGATATAAGCACTCTGTCCACCTCTGATCATCTGTATCTATATACACAAACACACACTCACACACGTGTTCATTTCTACACTGTAAAAAAGCCAACTTACTGAAAGTTCTCCAAATAAACATAAAACAGTAAAATGAACTGAGATATTTTTATTGGAAGTGTTCATGCATCATACTAAGTTGATTCAACAAATTCGTTACTTAAATGATGAAAACTTACAATGTTTTGTTGTTCAAACTAAATCGTTTTAGTTTTCATTGAAGTCCGCGTTTTTTGTTAGCGCGTGCGCAGTTTGAACCCTGAACGCATGCGCAGTGTGAGACTCGGCGGTTAGGTCTCTGTCTGCAGCTGGTGAGAAGCATAGACGGATGAGAAGTCGGTAGCAAAGTGCTGCCTTCAATTCAGCGTTTCTGCAGAATCACTGGTATGTATTAATCATTTTTATAATCGACTGTATGTTATTTGTCATATATGATGTTTTGTGCTCTTCCCAAACTGATGGCCTGATGTAATTCACCATCACTGTTACAGGCCGCTGTTACATCACTACCAACTCTGACCAACTAATACTGGAAGAGGCCAATGCTGATGTTATCCTGCCTATTCAATCCAGCGTTTCCAAAGAGTCACAGGTATGTATTAACGACACACTGACGGGAATATTGCTCTTTGTGTTGTTTACTGTTACCACCGGCGCTCTCTGGAAGACTACATTACCCATCACTGCCTAGAACTACAGCAAACTACGGCAGCTCAAATAGCTCAAAATACACAGCACGTTGAGTTTTTTTTTTTTTTTTTTTTTTTTTTCTCGTGGTGACTCTCCCTGCATTCCAAATGGCATAATGTTATGTATTTTAAAAATAATATTTTTTTATTGTGAATAATTTTTTTTATTTTAAAGTAATTCATTAATGATTTAAGTAATAATTGATGTGCTATGTTAGACATTTTTGAAGTAGAAATCCGTTTTGAAAGTTTAAAACACTGTTAATTACAATTACTAGGTTAGCTGAAAGAAATATTGTTAAAAAAAGGTACAAACTAAGACTTGACTTGGCCTTTAGGGACTTGAACATGTCTGGTATTTATCATTTTTATAATCAACTGTATGTTTTGTCATATCAAATGAGATGTTTGCTCATTATGTATTTACACTAGTTGAGGAGTACAGAGAGAGATGGCCTGCCACCTGCACTTTTTCTAAAGGATGAGGTAAACCATTTAATAGCAACTGTTAATATTATTATTTTTATTTTTATTATTATTTCTAAAGATTATTATTAATTATTATTTCTTTAGAACATTTTAGGAATACTTATAGTAGTAAAACTTTGATTCTAACTGACTCGTTTTTTACAGATCTCCATGGAGTTTTCGTGTATCTGTAACGTCGACCATGAGAATCTACTTTTAATGAACACATATAGAGAGGAAAATAGTAAGTAAATAACTTTATAATATCAGTTATCAATATCATAAACTTAATTATGACATCAGTCTGTTTTTCATGCAGTTGTCAATTGGGAAACTGTATATGATTTATTGACAAATTTTATGATTTTACTTTTTTGATTCCACTGTATGTAAAAGAGCAATCTGTACATTCTTTAAAAAAAATCTTTGTTATGGACCGAGTCATATGGATTTGGAATTACATGAGGAAGAGTAAAAGATGACAGAATTATCATTTTTGGGTGTGCTGTATACATTTAACTCCCAAAGCAGATCCCTATGTTAAATTATTAAGAGTTAAGGTCATAGTGCATCTGCAGATTAAAATATATATATATATTTTTTTCCTTTCTTTTTAGGTGAGTGACATTACCACACGTCAGAAAACAGATCTTGAGGGATTGCCACTTTTCCAGCATGAAAACTCTACAAGTTTACCCAGGATGCGTCTGGTAAATTACCATTTTCATTTTCATTTCTTGGTCATTTTTTTAATCTATTTATGTTTTACATGTATTCAGGTTATTTACACAACAACATAAATAATAATAATGTTGTTGTTGTTATTATTTTTAAATTTACACTTCAATTAATACCCCTATCTCATGAATTATTCTCCCAGGATACTGATCCTTTAGACCACGGCACCAAAGATGTAGAGATCTGAATCCTTACTGTGGCCGAAGATGCCGCTGTTACATCCCTACCAACTCTGACCAACTAATACTGGAAGAGGCCATTGTTCTTGAGGACATTACAGATCTACCAGCAGTATACGCTTGTTCGGACTCATGAATGCACTGAATATGGATTGATGATGACTGACTTTTCATTTTTGGGTGAACTGAACCTTCAGGCTAATGTTCTTTAACATGCATTGGTAAGTACCATGCATTGAGTTAACAAATTCAAGACTTGCTACGATAATGTCATTGTTGTGCATCAGACACAAACTGTTTAAATAAAAAAAGTTATCTGACTCGTGTTATGGTCTGTCTCTTATTTAATTAAACTATTTAAATAATATATAATAAATCAATATAGGCCTATAAGATAATAGGCCCATTTGTGTTCAGCCAACTAAAAATACTTTGTTCTGTTATTCATTAGCTAAACATGACTATTTATGTTGAAGCAACTTATGATTTTAACGTAATCTTTTTAGTTGCGTGGACTTCAGTCCCTGTTTGTGGAGTTTACTCAAAAAAGAGCTTGCGATAAGTTGCCTTATTTTTTTAAGTTGACCCAACTTTTTTTTTTTTACAGTGTAGAGATTCCCAAACATTCAGACAAAACACAATGCAACAGAGGAAAGATCAGACTACATTACCAGCTGAGGTCGGTTCTGGTGTGACTGTTGTACCGGTGCTGGTGATGTTTTGAGTAGTATCTAAAAAATAAAATAAGTGGCTTAGTAAATATTACAGTAATATTTAACTTTATTAACTTAATAAAATCTCTGAATATCGTTTACTTGATTGTTTGAGTTAAACATACCAAAATAATTGGCAAAAAATCCAACAGTTAATTTGATCTCAAATTTACAGTTATATTTAAGTTTTTTTTCACTAAAATAATTTAGTATTTGACTAAACAATTATTTATTTATAATACACTTAACATATTTGTGAAATTTCAATCAAAATATTTGAGAATGGAGAATTAAACTGATCTGTTTAAAAAAAAAAAATCAATATTACTTAATTCAAATCAGTATTATTAATATATAACACACTCTTAAGAAATAGAGTAAGTTTACTCAATTAAAACAATGCACCCCTCCCCCACCCTGACACAACTCAACGGTTGAGTGAGCGCGAGCTGTTTGAACTCTCTCCAGTCCAGGGGTCTCATTTATAAAACTGCGTAGGAACCTTACTAAAAGTGTACGTGCGCCCGAAAGCCAACAAAGGCGTACGCAAAAAAATATTGAGACTTATAAAACCGTTCGTACGCCAGAACCTGCGCAGAATTCACTTTGTAAATCCCAGTCAGCGGAAGATTGTGCGCACATGCGTCTCCTCCCCGAAATAACCATATATGGAGCTTACAACGCCTAGTTTTACTAAGCAGATCCTCATCTGCATATCATTTGCATATGATTATTCATCCACGTGATAACGTTTAACGGTACAAGACACATTACATTAATAAAAATCATGTAGTTGCCTATCCTTGCCTTGTTTTTGAATACATAAATCAAATAGTGTATAAAATACATTTCAGAGAAAGTTTTTCTCACTCTTTCCCACTGGCCGAATTGTATTTTTAATTGAAGCAGATAGGCCTTGGGCATTATTTGCACGAAACTATTTTCTCAGACATTCTGGTATTATCATGATAAGCAATTCTCTGTGGTTAAAACATTTAAACACAGCACGCAACAGGAAAAGTGTTCAAAAACATCGCATCCACAACAAATATTTCTATTGACTGAATTTGAATATAAAAAATGTTGTAACTTCTCAGTAATGATTTCATGTTTAAGTGTTTAACTCAATTAATTTGAATGGCATATTTAATCTAAATGTTTATATCAGAAGTAAAACATAGTTTAAATCATTATTTTATTTATTTAAACTGGTATTTGCGTCAGTTTCACTAAACGGTCCAACGCGCTCGCTGGCGCGGACATTTAAGAAGGGATGGATATTTGCTTCAAGTGATAGGCTTGGTGAGTGAAAGTATATTTGTATAATCTTTCTGTATATGTTTAATTTTCTTTAGATTTTCTGTCTAAAAGTGACCAAAAAGACACTTAACTCCAGCTCACCATCGGTGTCGCCAAACTGCTCCATCTCCAAAACTTTCGTACGCATGGGTCAGAGTTTGCGTGCAGGTGCGCAAATTTTCCCGTCAAGTTTGTTTTTATAAATCACAACTTATGCTTCGGAAGTGGCGTACGCCTCTTTCAGGGCCTGTTTTGTGCGTACGCAACGGTTATAAATGAGGCCCCAGAACAGTTCTTCTCTTCTCAGCGTTGCAGAATTGGTGCATTTCCTCTGTGAAATTCAGGTCTGTGTCATTTTATCTATAAAATCATTACTGTGCTTTAAATCATTTTATTTAAAGCAAAACAACATAGAGGCGTAATTCGACACCTAAATGCCTGTCTTTTTGCGATTGAAACGCCTTGCATAAAACATACGACTTTATTCCTAATGATAATGAATATAATTAATTTGGATGCTAAAATGTCCTCAGAACTGTGCACTGTTTGTTTATTGGCAGGTTATGGAGTCAGTCGCGCGCAGTATCTTTCGGCTATGAGTGAAACGCAGGACGGCGGTCTGAAGTTTGAAGTTCACCCGCAGAGCACGAGTCCGTCTCCGGCACGAGAACCAGCGCTGATCCGGTGGAGATTGGTTAACATTTGATTACACTTGAATTAGGCTACCTGAATGTTTAAATGTTTCATTTTTACTTCTAAAATGTTTGTTAAATGAGTTTAAATGTAGGCAATATTGTATAGGCTACATGTTAAAACTGTAAAATTTGCTGTATTGCTCATCCACAATAAAGGCCAATGTCATGTATACTGGTGGTTGCATGGAATTGTATTTTACAAAGGTTTAGAGGAAATAAAAAAACAAGTCAATATTACTCATAAATAAAAAAAGTTAATATTACTCATACATATTGTTTTTTAAATGTTTAAATGTTAAATTATTTCTACTCAGTTTTATTTGTTAATGTACCAGATGCAGTTACTCAGATTTACTTATCTTTTTACTTGCATTTACTCAATTCATACAGTAAAATGTTTCGCCAAAAAACTGAGTAAATCATAGTTAAACTTTTTAGAGTGATAACAGCTGAAAAAAATAATGACTGATGAATACTAATGAATTAATCACACAATAAAAAGAGCTCATGTAGATATAAGCACTCTGTCCACCTCTGATCATCTGTATCTAGATACACAAACACACTCACACATGTTCATTTCTAGAGATCCACAAACATTCAGACAAAACACAATAGAACAGAGGAAACATCAGACTACATTACCAGCTGAGGTCGTCTCTGGTGTGACTGTTGTACCGGTGCTGGTGATGTTTTGAGTAATCTCTAAAAAATAATTCTGTGGCTTAGTAAATATTACAGTAATATTTAACTTTATTAACTTAATAAAATCTCTGAATATTACTTTTTTACTTAAAGCTGCAGTCCGTAGCTTTTTTGGGTTAAAAATGATCCAAAATAATTTTTTGAGCAAGTACATAACCAGCCAGAGTTCAGAACTCTCTGCTTGCCGTAGCTCGATTCAAAATGGTAAGCTTGTAATAATTTATTTAACTCCAGTGGTACTGGTGGATTTCCGCGGGAAATTCGAGCATGTCTTTGCGTCATTACGTCACAACTGTGCACACGAAGAAGGAGTCTCGGCTAGTAGGGTATATTGCGTGTGAGGATGTTGGAGGTGGAGATTTATAGCCTTTTCTCACAGCACTTGATATAATTAAACTTATCAATTTGATGGCGGATCCAGAAAGGTTCAAATGACAATCACCAGTGACAACTGGAGATTCATCCGCTGTAAAACGTGAAAGACTTCAGAGAAAAAAAGAGACTGCTACCGGCCCGTGCGAAAACAAGGACAAATATCGGAAGGGCATTAAATGTAGTCATGCAATGCTGATGTTGTTAACATTAACAATTTGAGAACAAAGTATAATTTGCACGGTTTGACGTGATTTGATAAGCGATCGTTAGATTTAATCAGCGTGATTTACTGCAATGCTTTTTTCCCCTTAGTTGGTCAGAACAAAAGTGGATGTTACTTGCTTGTTCAGACGACATTTTCCGGTGAAAATTCTTATGTTGGTCATACTTCCAAAAAGTATAATCTGTGATAGCGAATGACATATCCACACCACCAGCGCGGTGATTGACAGCCTCACATTCCCCTGAAAACATTGGATTCATCCGCGCTGTGTCATGCCGAGGCACAACGCACGTAAAGTTGATAATTCCGCGAATAACTGCAGTTGCAGATTTCGAACAGAGATGGCGATAAAAAGGAAAAACTACGGACTGCAGCTACTTTATTTACTTAAAATTCAGATTAACTCAATATTTTTACTTGCATTTCCTCAATTCATACAGTATATTTCATTGATCTCACAGCTTTCAAATTTACTCAATTTTTTTGAGTGTAAAAATGTTTCACCAAAAAAATTGAGTAAATCATAGTTAAACTTTTTAGAGTGATATAACAGCAAAAAAAAAAAAAAAAAAAAAGATGACTGATGAATACTAATGAATTAAACACACTAAAAAGAGCTCATGCAGAAATAAGCACTCTGTCCACCTCTGATCACAACACAAACATTCAGACAAAACACAATGCAACAGAGGAAACATCAGACTACATTACCAGCTGAGGTCGTCTCTGGTGTGACTGTTGTACCGGTGGTGGTGATGGTGTGAGTAATCTCTAAAAAAAATAATTCTGTGGCTTAGCAAATATTACAGTAATATTTAACTTTATTAACTTAATAAAATCTCCAAATATCGTTTACTTGATTGTTTGAGTTAAACATACCAAAATAATTGAATAAAAATCCAACAGTTCATTTTATCTCAAATTTACAGTTATATTTAAGTTTTTTTCAATAAAATAATTTAGTATTTGACGAACCAATTATTTATTTATATCTTTATGAAGATGATTATTAAGAAGGGCTTCTGTTGAGAGCTACATTTCAGTCCGGCAACATGCTCACCTGCAGTAGTGGGACTGATAGATGTTGTGGAATACATTGTCAGCAAATGACCTGTCAAATTTACGAGATGGAAAGAGATGCCAAGTCAGAAATTAAATTCTGTGTTCTTCATGAAGACATTAATTATGTAGGGTTGCATTTCAATATCAGTCCAGTAAAACATCATCCTCACCTGTAGAAGTAGAACTAGTAGATGTTGTGGAAGTGACGGGCTGTAAAGCAACTAAAACAATAACAGATGGAAACCAATGTTAGATCAGATTCAGATGCTGTACTTCATGAAGATAATTATTAAGATAATCTTTTTTGAAAGCCACATCTTAGTCCAGCAACACATTAACCTGAAGTAGTGGAACTGGTCAATCCTGTGGAAGTGACAGGGAGTAAAGAAACTGAAACCATAACAGATGGAAACATGTTAAATTATACTCAGATGATGAAATACTCATTCACCAAGAAGAAAATAATTTTTCTTTTTTTCTTTTTTAAAGGTCACATTTAGTCTAGAATCATCCTCACCTGCAGAAGTAGAGCTAGTAGATGTTGTGGAAGTGGCCGGCTGTAAAGCAACTGAAACAACAGATGTTAAATCAGACTCAGATGTTGAATTGCTGTGTTCTTCGTGAAGCCACATATTAGTCCAGCAACACATTCACCTGAAGTAGTGGAACTGGTAGATGTTGTGGAAGTGACAGGCAGTAAAGAAACTGAAAACATAACAGATGAAAACATGTTAAATCAAACTCAGATGGTTTACGTAAATCCCAGCCACCGCACTAGCCATTATTTTTAATTGAAAAATAATTAAAATGTCAAAATGTAAAAACGTTTCACCAAAAAAATTGAGTAAATCATAGTTAAACTTTATAGATAACAGCTGAAAACAATAATGACTGATGAATACTAATGAATTAGTTTAGTTTAGTTTAAAGGGGGGGTGAAATGCTATTTCATGCATACTGAGTTTTTTTACACTGTTAAAGAGTTGGATTCCCATGCTAAACATGGACAAAGTTTCAAAAATTAAATTGTACGTTTGAAGGAGTATTTCTGTTCCAAAAATGCTCCTTCCGGTTTATCACAAGTTTCGGAAAGTTTTTTTTCGAGTATGGGCATGTGTGACGTCAGATGTAACGTAATTTCCTTATACAGGTCCTAAGGGCACTTCTCCGGTAAGATCGCGGGGGCGCGCGCACTCGTAGACCAGAGCAAGAGAGCGAAAGCAGTACGCCCATCAAAGCGCTATGCTCGGCTTTAGGGAAGTCAGTGTCACTAAAGAAGTGGGTTTTTGGTTGCCAGGGCAAGACAACCCTGCACAGATTCCCAAAGAACCCAGCGTTAAGGGAGCAGTGGATGGAGTTTGTTTTTTCAGAGCATCAACGGAGGTTGTGCAAGGCTGTTTCGACATTTCGACGATGCTTGTTTTATAAACAAAGCCCAGATCGACGGATTTGCAGATCGTCTAATGCTTAAGGATCGAGCAGTCACAATGATAAAGGTTTGCGGTCGTGCGTTGGAACTGGGCGGTGAGTAAAACTGCTTCAAATGTCTCTGTGTGTTGTTAGCTCGGCGCGTTACCACACAGCTTTAGCTTCGCCCACACGGCCCGCCTCCAGCCGCTCGGTTTTTTCCAGAAAGACTCGGTACAGCCTATCTTTCTTTTATAAATATAATAAAACTAAAGACTTTTTGGAGATAGGAAGGATGCAATACTACTCTATAGGTACTCAAGATTAACAGGAGATTGAGTGAAAATGAGCATTTCACCCCCCCCCCCCCCCCCCCCCCCCCCCCCCCCCCCCCCCCTTTAATTAGTTTATTTGAGCAGTAACCATTCTGCTCAAAAGGAGTGGGCCGAAGCAAAAGAGCTTATAAGCGCCCATCCCCAAAATTAATACAATAAAAATTCTCATTTTACTATAGTACAAAGGAACACAGTGCAAAAGCAACAAAACAACAACAAGGAAACAACAGCAAAAAAAAAAAAAAAAAAAAAAAAAGGATTATATACACTAGCAGTATCTGATCATGGTAGAAATACCATACTATACTTTTCAAAAATATTTTGTTTGTATTTATATTTGAACAGGTTGCTGTTTGGACATTTCAGTCCGGCAACATGCTCACCTGCAGTAGTGGGACTGATAGATGTTGTGGAAAACATTGTCAGCAAATGACCTGTCAAATTTACAAGATGGAAAGAGATGCCAAGTCAGAAATTAAATTCTGTGTTCTTCATGAAGACATTAATTATCTAGGGTTGCATTTTAATATCAGTCCAGTACAACATCATCCTCACCTGTAAAAAAAAAAAAAAAGGATTATATACACTTGCAGTATCTGAACATGGTAGAAATACCCCTAGTGGCAAATAATTTCTTCTCTATACTTTTCAAAAATATTTTCCCACATAGCAACATTGTGTCGGCCCAGATCCGGCCCACATCTGGCACACATGGAAAGATGATCTGGCCCACATGCAGCGTGGAATTACGGCACTTGGGTGGGCCACTCCTGTTTGCCAGATCTGGGCCACAAGCAGGCCATAGCAATGCCACATCTCAGCCAAGAGCAAAGAAATAAACCAGAACTGGAGGATTAAACAACTCCACAAACAGCATTACCAGCTTCACTTATTACCAACCAGACTGACTTTATTTCTGTCAGACGTCTACAAAAGTTTTTATTGAGAATTAACAGAGGTTTAACTATAATGTGTTTCATTTAAAGTCACCATAACAGTGATTAGTGTTTCCATTAGTTGGGCTCTTAACTCTTATTATATCTTTTGTCTTCTTTGGCCGCTGTGACAGTGTGTTTGTCAAACACATTTGCAGCAGCAAAGAAAGCTAAAGTGAAGTGAGATCAGGTGATGATGGTTACCTGTTGATGGTTTTATAATCATCATGAAATTACCTGTTTCACTGAGATAATTTGAATCTAAAAATTGTGTTGTACCATTAATATATTCTCATCACAAACCCTGTGTTACTGCAGCATGAGGTCCAGCAATATTATAACAATCAGTTAGAAGACTTTAACAAACATGAGCATGAATCATTACTGTTCGATGACACACACAGACATCAATAATCAACGTATGAATCTCAACAATGGTGACAATCAAAAGTACCTTGCTGCAATGCATGCTGGGTACCATCATTGTACAAAACTCCCAGCATGCATTGCAACATGAATAAATTATGCAGCTAAATTGTCCTATTAATTTGTTTAATTCTAAATATGTGCTTTTATTTTTTGCTGTTGTTTTTGTTTTGGCATTTAGTAGCTTTTCAGTGATGTTCTGAATTAATCTAAAAAAAAAAAAATATTGTCACCCTTGTTGAGATTCATGTGCTGATTTTTGATATCTAAGTGTGTCACCATGGATTTTTTTTCGTGCTCATGTTTGTTAAAGTCTTCTAACTGATTGTTATAATATTGCTGGATCTCATGCCACAGTAACACAGGGTTTGTGATGAGAATATATTAATGGTACAACACAATTGTGAGATTCAAATTATCTCAGTGAAACAGGTTATTTCATGATGATTATAAAACCATCAACAGGTAACCATCATCACCTGATCTCATTTCACTTTAGCTTTCATTGCTGCTGCAAATGTGTTTGACAAACACACTGTCCCAGCGGCCAAAGAAGACAAAAGATATAATAAGAGTTAAGAGCCCAACTAATGGAAACACTATTCACTGTAATGGTGACTTTAAATGAAACACATTATAGTTAAACCTCTGTTAATTCTCAATAAAAACTTTTGTAGACGTCTGACAGAAATAAAGTCAGTCTGGTTGGTAATAAGTGAAGCTGGTAATGCTATTTGTGGAGTTGTTTAATCCTCCAGTTCTGGTTTATTTCTTTGCTCTTGGCTGAGATGTGGCATTGCTATGGCCTGCTTGTGGCCCAGATCTGGCAAACAGGAGTGGCCCACCCAAGTGCCGTAATTCCATGCTGCATGTGGGCCAGATCATCTTTTCACGTGTGCCAGATGTGGGCCGGATCTGGGCCGAAACAATGTTGCTATGTGGGTTGTTTGTACTTATATTTATGTGCACATGTGTTTGCACATCGTTTCATCTCCATCTCCAAGTTATTTCACAATTGTACCCCATTAACTGTAGGGCTAAAACTTTTTAAAGTTGTACTATGTTTCTGCGTCCTAAAGTTTAATTCATCACTTAATTCATAACAACACGTTCTTGGAACCTTCTTTGTATGTGGCTTGGTAACAATTTGTGTGTTTAACAAAAAATAATTAAACACACACTAAAAAGAGCTCATGTAGATATAAGCACTCTGTCCACCTCTGATCATCTGTATCTAGATACACATACACACTCACACACATGTTCATTTCTAGAGATCCACAAACATTCAGACAAAACACAATGCAACAGAGGAAAGATCAGACTATATTACCAGCTGAGGTCGTCTCTGGTGTGACTGTTGTATCGGTGGTGGCGATGGTGTGAATAATCTCTAAAAAAATAATTCTGTGGCTTAGTAAATATTACAGTAATATTTAACTTTATTAACTTAATAAAATCTTTGAATATTACTTTTTTACTCAAGATTTACTTAATCTTTTTTTAAGTAAAGAATTTAATTAAAATTCAGATTTACTTAATCTTTTTACTTGCATTTACTCAATTCATACAGTATATTTCATTGATTTCACAGCTTTAAAATTTACTAAATTTTTTTGAGTGTAAAAATGTTTCACCAAAAAAATTTTAGTAAATCATAGTTCAACTTTTTAGAGTGATAACTGCTGAAAAAAATAATGACTGATGAATACTAATGAATTAAAGGGGAACTTGACAACTATTTCAACTTAATAAATCTGTAGAAATCTTTTGGATGGTTAAATAACCTGTTCTGGTGAGAATGGTGACTTTCCCTGCACCCCCCAGCATTCCCTGGCGGAAAACCAACCTTGCAACATGGGGCCTAACGTCCCGGTAAGTTGGAAATAGGAAGTCTCGTAAGAAGTGAGAATGAGCGAGAAACACAAACTGCTTTATGGCAATTCAACATAAACACACACGCCATATGATACAGTGTATGATGTATTACCCACCTCGGTAGACATATAGCTCCACACGATAAAGTTGGCCGGCTCCCATAATAACAAATGCACATGAGCAGCGGTAGAAAGGGGGAGGAGGGTGCCGCAAGTGAGACTTTTTTACTATAGTGTTGTGAAATATACAGCCGACAGCTGTAGGGGGAGCTCGTTGAGAAAACACGCAACAAAAAAAGGGCGAATAAATGGCTAGAGTTGCCATGTTCCCCTTTAAACACACACTAAAAGGAGCTCATGTAGATATGAGCACTCTGTCCACCTCTGATCATCTGTATCTAGATACACAAACACACTCACACACGTTCAATTCTAGAGATCCACAAACATTCACCTAAAACAAAATCCAACAGAGGAAACATCAGACTACATTACCAGCTGAGGTTGTCTCTGGTGTGACTGTTGTACTGGTGCTGGGGTTGTAAGTAACAGCTGAAAAAAATAATGACTGATGAATACTAATGAATTAAACACAAACTAAAAAGAGCTCATGTAGATATGAGCACTCTGTCCACCTCTGATCATCTGTATCTAGATACACAAACACACTCACACACATGTTAATTTCTATAGATCCACAAACATTCAGACAAAACACAATGCAACAGAGGAAAGATCAGACTACATTACCAGCTGAGGTCGTCTCTGGTGTGACTGTTGTACCGGTGCTGGTGGGGTTGTTAGTACTCTCTAAAAAATAATTATATGGCTTAGTAAATATTACAGTAATATTTAACTTTATTAACTTAATAAAATCTCTGAATATCGTTTACTTGATTGTTTGAGTTAAGCATACCAAAATAATTGACTAAAAATCCAACAATTAATTTTATCTCAAATTTACAGTTATATTTAAGTTTTTTTTTTTTTTTTTTCACTAAAAGAATTTAGTATTTGACTAACCAATTATTTATTTATAATACACTTAATATATTTGTGAAATTTCAATCTAAGTATTTGAGAATGGAGAATTAAACTGAAGAATCAAAAATATTACTTAATTCAAATTATTGTTAATATATAACACACTCTTAAGAATTTGAGTAAGTTTACTCAATTAAAACAATACACCCCTCCCCACCCTCTAACGTGACACAACTCAACAGTTGAGTGAGCGCGGGCTGTTTGAACTCTCTCCAGTCCAGAACAGTTCTTCTCTTCTCAGCGTTGCAGAATAGGTGCATTTCCTCTGTGAAATTCAAGTTTTTGTATGTTTTATGTTATCTATTGTAGGGTTTGAGGGTGAACCAAACACAAATGAATCCTCCAGGTGATTTGTTCCAACATAATTCCACACAGAACTCAACACTCCAAATCACCAATCCAGAACCATAAAATCCAGGCTCCAGCCAGTCTACGGTAAGAACTTTATGGCCATGCAAGCAACTAATGGAAGAACGTTGTCAATGTTAGATGGTTTGGAAAAGACTGATTGGTTCAGAGATGGAAAAGCTCAGGGCCCGACCAAGATAACGGCAGAGGTTGCTTGATCCCACAACAGATATACAAAACAGACCTCCTTCTTCTTAAGGACCTCTGAATGACCCCAGGGTTTGAAATCTCTTAAAACCACAGAGACTGAGACTGAGAAAGAAAAGTAGATTCAAAAAGATCATGGAGAAGCCATGACGGAGTAACCAGACAGAAAAGTAACCATGTAGATGAGCAGACGAAAGAACTCAAATCAAGATCAGAAGAACATGGGCTAAACAGCTTCATTCAAGCCATCTAACAACTCTCGTCTCAATTTTCTTTCTTTTCTTAGTTTTCTTTTCCGTTGTGAGTCTCGGTTCTAAGTTAAGTTTTGTGGCAAAGTTTCGGTCCACGATTCGACTGCAAAGCCTGCTTTCAACTTCAAAGACTTTCCATCCATCCGCCAGCACACCACATGATTGGCCGCCCCAGACATCTATCCAGGCACGAGGAGATGCCAGCCAATGAACCCTGGAAACCCCTTTTACGCCGACGAAGGGAATCCCCAAAAGGAATGCAAAGACAAGCAAGTAGCCTCCAGACTCTTAAGCTGAACTGGTGCATTGATATATATATATATATATATATATATATATATATATATATATATATATATATATATTTAATAACCCGCCTAAGAAACGATAGAAGGGTTAAATTAATGATCGATGGTTCGTTCAGGTCATGTCTTATAAGTGCATATAGAAACTTGGAATTTCATCATCTCATTCTTAAAACTCATTCTTTCCTCACTCTCTTTCTTGCTGCAACTCGTATGAATGTGTGTGCATGTGTTTGTGTTAGATATTAGTTTTATGTGCTAGAATAATCAGTAAAGTCTTGTTTGTATTTTAAAGAGAAGTGTTACTTGTGTTATGTGCTTACAAATTTAATGTCTTAAACTGCTGATCTAAGTTACCTTGCTAATAAATAGTGTTTCACTATAGTTTGGATATTTATATCCGCTGCAGAGCTGATAGTTGCGGCCAGTTCAAATGAACGCTGGACGAGTCATTTGCATGGCCGCAATAAGTGATTCTTTCGAATTCCCTATAAATTAATTAATAATTCCTTTTGAGCTAAATTGACCTGTCGGAATCACTACATTACATAATTGGTGGAGAATGCGGGCAGTTTAACCTAAATTGTAAGTATATACCAAGTAATCTATCTTTTCATATTGTACGGATGAGAGATCCGAACCTCTGAAAGCCTGAGTGTGACGTATGCAGTGCGCGCAACGCGGCCCGTTTGAATGAATGCTGCTGCTTGAGTGAATACACGCAGAGAAAGCTGTTACTTTAGTCTAACTCCCTGTTTTTTTCTTACTTTTTTTTTACTTCCAATTTAAAATATTTTTTTTAAGACGCATTGATGTTTAAATAATCCTATAAATGCATTTGAAAAAAATAGTGTGTATCGAAATGAATCGCTCTGAATTAGCAAAAGAAGAAGAAGAAGAAGAAAGTAATGTCTAAAGTTGCACTTTTGGTTACATTTTGTAATAAAACATGTTTTTCAGAAACTTGGTAATTTCTTGTTTGTAGCGACTGGTAGCGTGTGCCTCGTGTGTTTGTTGTGTTTAGTACACCAAAGTTCTCTCCCGTTCCTTGTTTTGTTTATGTGTTTTCTGTTACCCGGAGCACTGTTTGTCCTTTAATATATTGAAGATTCATCAGACGAAATGGATTGGTTTTGGTTTTTGACGTTTTGTCAAATGTAGATATGTATATGGTAAACATAATGTTTTATGTTTGAGCGCGATCGCGTTTGAATGTATCATATTTTTGGATCGCGATCACGTTTGAAAAGCACCAAACGGCTTCATGTTTTTACTATTATCTCATTTCATATCATCATAACGAATGGAAACATTTGAAGTAACATGATAATCAATATATTTTTCTCTAGCTTAGTTGTTACTGAAATATTTTGGAAGATGTATAGGCTGCTATAGGTTATTGTTATTATTTTATGCAGCACTGCGCATAGCCTATGCCTACAAGGCACAACAAACCTGGTGTTCATTATATTATATATTGTTGGAAACAATTATGTGTGTGTATTCTGTGAATTTTAAAAAGCAATTTTAACCAGAAAAATCTAAAATGTATTCCCAAAATCGTGCAGGCCTTTCTCTTGATATCAGTATGTTCACTTTTTTTTTTCTTTCAGGGCCCAGATGCCACTGAGTCCTGCTGACTTCAACATTCACATGAGTCTCTGTACATGAACATGGTAAAGTGAAAATCAAACACCTTGGAAATGAAAGGTATGTACAATATTTTTAGGAATGGCACAAAGGTCTCTGTCGTTGGATCATTGTTTTCAATGAGTGCTTTTTTGTCATTTGTTGTGTATCTTTGGATTATGTTGTGTTGTAAATAAATCCAAAAAATCTAAAAGCCATTCTTTTTTAAATCTCCTCATTCTTTGTGCAAGGTTGCTCAGAATGATAGGGCCTGATAACTCCTAATAGGGCCGTTAGGGGAGGGTCTTTGTCTTTCTCAGGTGTGAAAAGCTTACATATTAATGAGCTCCCGCATAAAGCTTTTTCACACAAAACACGTCGTAAAAATTGTAAATCAATATATTGTCTTATCTGAATGAGCGGTCAGGGTGATTTTCACATAGTTTTAGAGCAAATATTCTAGGCTACGTCATACAATTTTCAAAAGTCTTGTGAAGCAGACTGATCTCGTGAAATGGCGTATGTATGACACGCCAATTCGTATTTCCATTTTTGGCGTGTTATCAACACGCATAATCGCTTTTCAGCGTGTTTATCAACGCCGTTGATTTACGTTACATTACTGTATATAAATATATATGACCTACCCCAACCGCGTCCCTAAACCTACCCATCACTCGGGTTAATACCATTTATGAGTGTTCCCCTACCATCCTAGGAAAAAAAATATTGCTCCCCAGATGTAGATATACATTTTCCTCCGTTTCGCTCGGACATTTAACGGCGTACACATACACGCGGAATCACTCTGACGTTTAACGGCGTACACATACACGCGCGTGGACATACACGCGGAAAGCTCAAAATGCGTATAAATAACACGCCACTTGACTTGAAAGTGGCGTGTATGTTTACGCAAAGTCATGATGTCATGTTGTGTGAAGAAATAATCAGTATGGGTTTCATGACCTTATTTCAGTGAGATTTTTTTTTTTGGTATTTTCACAAACCACGCATAAATGTCATTATCTCAAAACAACAAACTTTTACACACATGCTGCTGATATATTATTGTAGCAGAGTTTGTGCTGAATACAGTGTAATTAGACTTTAGCCATGAACATGTCACAAGTAACAGAAATAAGCACAAATGTCAGAGCATGTCAGAACACCTCCAGGGCCCAGAAAACAGCTCAGACCACAGAGGGTTAAGCGCATCCCACTGCCCAGTATAATTCTCGCGAATGTGCAATCCTTACGTAGAAAAATAAACGAACTGCAAGCAAATGTGCGCTGTTTATGGGAGTACAGAGATGCTTGTATGATTGCATTGACAGAGACCTGGTTAAACGGGAGGAATTGTGACACCGAGCTGTCTTTGGACGGGTTTGGGGCACCTCTACGGCTGGACCGTGACCCTTCAGTCACAGGGAAGTCTCAAGGAGGAGGTGTCTGTTTGTACGTGAACAATCAATGGGCAAAGACAGTGATTGTACGTGAGGAAATGTGTACTGCTGATATAGAACTATTGACTGTATCTATCCGGCCATTTTATTTGGCAAGAGAATTTCAGCAACTTTTTGTTTCAGTGGTATATATATTCACCCGAAGTCTGATGTTCAGAAGGCAATGGATATCATCAGTCAGGTGGTGCAGCGGTATCAGTTGTGTTCACCGGATGCTCCCCATTTTATCATGGGGGATTTTAACAAATGTTCTTTGGAGGGAGTTTTAAATTTCCAGCAATATATTGACTGTCCTACACGTCATCAAAAAACACTTGATTTATGTTATGGGTCAATACCGAACGCATATAAATCCTTTTCCAGACCCCCAATTGGTTGTGCAGACCATAATGCAGTCTCTTTGCAACCATGTTATAAACCAGTGTTGCAGAGAACAACACCAGCCATTAGGTCTTTTCAAAGATGGACTGATGATAATATCTTACAGTTACAAGACTGTTTTGATCGGACTGAATGGCATATTTTTAAAACTTCTTGTGTAGACAATGATGACCTAGCTGCTTGTGAGTTCTTATATTCACTTTTGTGAAGAGTCTGTGATACCTAGGAAAAATGTAAGAATCTACTCAAATAATAAGCCTTGGGTGACAAAATCACTGAAACATGTTTTAAATGAGAATAAACAGTTTTTTTTACCAAGGAACAGATTTAGAAAAGAGGCAGGTTAATAAGGAAGTAAAACGAGAAATTAGGAGAGCAAAAATGAAATAAGGCATCAGTGGAGGAGAAGTTTATTAAGGGAAATATTCAGTCAGCATGGAAAGAAATAAAAGTAATGTCTGGAGCAAAAAATAAAGAATCTACTGGAATTACTTTGACTGAGTCTAGGATAGAAAAGGGAGAGATAGCAAATTAATTTAATGATTTTTTAGGCGATTCGATACACACGATTTTAACAAAATGAGTAGGGATTTTTATTCTGGTTTGAAAACAGAGGAATATCTGCAAATTGATAAAGCTTCCGTTTTGAGGGTTTTACAGACCACCCAACAAAATAAAAGCCCTGGGCCTGATAAAGTCAGTGGGAGAGTTTTGAAGAGCTGTGCTTATCAACTCTGTGATATTAGTCATTTCATTTTTCAGACCTCATTGAAATTACAGAGAGTACCCTCAGTGTGGAAAAAAATCCATTATTGTACCGATTCCTAAAAAGACCAACGCCAAACAAATGAACAATTTTAGACTAATTTCTTTAACATCATTATTAATGAAGTGTTTTGAGAGAATTATTAAATTTTGGCTCGTAGAGCATACTAGTCAGCTGATGGATCTGCTACAATTTGCCTATAGGAGAAATAGGAGTGTGTCGGATGCCACTCTGACACTCTTAAATTACATATATAAACATGTGGATATCGGTAAGCATCATGCTCGTTTATTACTTATATATTTTTCTTCAGCGTTTAACACTATTCAACCAATTCTTTTAGCTGAATGTTTGCTTTCTGAATTTGATGTTCCTAAGGGTTTGGTGGCCTGGATTTGAGATTTTCTGACCAGAAGATCTCAAATAGTACGGGTAAATGGAGAACATTCCCGGGAACTGTATTCTTCAGTGGGCTGTCCCCAAGGCTGTATTCTTTCACCTTTATTATAAATTTTATATACAGATAGGTGCAGAAGTCAATATCCAGACAGACATATTAAATATGCCGATGCTACAGTGGTGCTGAGTCTGTTAAAGCAAGGTGACACAGAGCATGGGCCCATTTTGAAATATTTTTTGGATTGGTGTGAGAGTTCTCATTTACAAATTAACGTCTCCAAAACTAAGGATATGACTATAGAATTTTATAATTCTGTCGGAACTCCATCTAAAGTAGTTATTGCGGGTAAAGAGGTTGAGAAGGTCAGTTCATATAAGTATTTGGGTACATTAATTGATGATAAACTTAGGTGGGTGGAAAACACAAATCTTATTATATCGAAAGCATAAAAACAGTTATATTTATTGAGGAAGCTTAAGTCCTTTGAAGTGGATAAATCTATATTGATAATGTTTTATAGATCTTTTATTGAAACTATTTTGACCTTTGCTATGATCTGTTGGTTTTATGGATTAAATGTTAAAAGTAGATTCCAGCTTCAGCGCATTATTAATTTAGGGTCAAAGATTACAGGATCTGTACAGCTGGGTTTTTCTACTTTGTGTGAGAGAAATGTTCTTAGGAAGTCTTTGACTATCCTAGAGGATACATCTCACATTTTGTTTTTAGAATTTGAACTGCTTCCCTCAGGAAAGCGATATAGAGTGCCCAAGTGGAGGACCATTAAAACTTCTAGGTCTTTTGTTTCAAATGCAGTTATGAGTGTAAATACTTATTTGAAACAAAGATAAAGGTACCGTGAATTTTATTAGTAGCTATATGAAGAATCATTATAAATGCCCGGGGTTTGTGATGTTTTCATAATGTTTGTGATGTTTTCTCTTTTATAAAAATTTGTATGTTTGTAAGGTTGAAGCTACTTAAATTGCCCTGTAAAGGGACAAATAAAGATTTTACTACTACTACTTCTTATTTTTTATGATGTTCAAAGCGTTTCTAAGGCTACACTCAGACTGTCAGTCCAAATCTGATTTTTGTGCATATCCCGGTTCTGCTGCTGCCACAGAAGACGCAGTAGTCCAGCGTGTCGGGTACACATTTCCATGTTGTAAAAACTAACCCTCTGGGGTCTGGGGTGTTTTTGGGGTCCTTGAGATGTTCTGACATGCCCTGACATTTGTGCTTTTTCCAGTTGCTTATAAACATATTAATGGCAAAGGTGTAAATTCACTCTATATAGCACAAACAGGACTTCCATAATATGTGAGCCACATGTATGTACATGTTTTCATTATGTTTATGCATGGTTATCGAACAAACAAAAAATTAAAGTTTCTGAAATAAGGCCACAAAACACATACTAAATATGTGGCAATAAGACTTCTGACTAATGGATTTCATCGCCTAGTGTTTTTTTCTTCAAAATGATATGAAAATCATCCTGCCTAATCATTCACAAAAAAACGATACATTGATTTTAGTTTTGTGAAACACTTTTAGTTTGGAAAGCCAATATGCGGATGGGGCGTAAACGCTCCAACAGCATCATGCATATGTAGTAGTTCACACCTGGTGAGACTACGTCCCTGCATACTTAATGAGCCATTCATTCAGGTGTGTCACCTATAGCTAACTTAAATATACAAGCTTCATAAAAATGATCATTCTAGGAGAAAATTTCAGATGGCATTTAGAGGCTTTTGCATCTGAACTCTTCATATATACACACACACATATATATATGAAGAGCTCTTTTCCAAAACGGGATAAACGCCATTTTTAAAAAAAATGAGTTTGTCATGTCATTTTGCTGTGTACTGGACCTATTCACTGCTCCATCAACGTTTCATGACAAATCGCTATATTTACTTGTTTAAAATGTAGGCTACTGCAAGATGCAGTTTCTTTCCAAAACGAGATAAGCGCCAAACCTATTTTTAGCCTAAACGGGATATATCCTCTCAACCAATCAGAATTCGGTGAGCGTTCTACGCAATCCAAATAGGCGGCGATCTGAACAGAGGTTTGTTACTTTGTTTATGTTCATTCATTCCTCAAAATGAGTGCTTTAAACTGTAGTAACACTTTTGATGGCCTTGATGAGCCAGTGAGACCTACACCTGGGGGTAGAAAGCGCACACTGTAAAAAAGAATACATTGATTTTATTAATATCTAATTAATAAAAATGAGGCAACAGATTACAAGCAATATTATTAATTAAATTTAACAAATTAGAATTGAGTAATAATTAATCAAATGAATTCCTTAAAAGTTAACCATTTAAAATGAGTAAAATTTACAAAATATCTTTTATTGCCAACATTGAAGACACCTGGTGTTAACAAGCAGAATCACTGAAGGAGAAAACCATAATTAAAGTCACCATTGTGGAGATCAGTGTGTGTTTTAGTTGGGCGCTTGACCCTTAAATTATTAACTTTAAGTTTTGTTTGGCTGCTGTACATGAGTTATAACAGCCAGATGAACAAAGAGAAAAGGTGATCTGATGGTGTTGGTTGTGTTTTAACAATCATTTGACCTGAATCACTGAACTCATATAGAGTCCAATTTATGAGTTAAGTTAACTTTATTAACTATAGCAGCACTGGCCTTGTACGGTATAATATTTTTTAACTTTACAATGTAAGGCAAATAATTTCTAAAAAGTTTCTCTGACATTAAAAGGAGACACACAGACATCAATAATCAGCCTGTGATTCTCAACAATGGTGACATTTATAAAGCATGTTGCAGTGCATTCTGGGTTCCACCAATCAAAACTCATTCATGGCTCCCATCATGCATTGCTGCATGAATAAATAATGAGCTTATGTTCAGAGGTGATCTGTTTGTCACCATTGCTGAGATTCATACGCAAAATCTTGATGTGTGTGTTTGTGCCAAAAAAAATCAAAAATATATATATATATATATATATTTTTTTTTTTTTTTTATTGATTTGATCATTTGGATTTCACTGAAAAGGCTAAAAATATTATACTGCTGTAGTTAATAAAGTTAACTCATAAATTGGACTCTATATGAGTTCAGTGATTCAGGTCTAATGATTGTGAATTAATGATTATGTTAAAACACAACCAACACCATCAGATCACCTTTTCTCTTTGTTCATCTGGCTGTTATAACTCATGTACAGCAGCCAAACAAAACTTAAAGTTAATAATTTAAGGTCAAGAGCCCAACTAAAACACACACTGATCTCCACAATGGTGACTTTAATTATGGTTTTCTCCTTCAGTGATTCTGCTTGTTAACACCAGGTGTCTTCAATGTTGGCAATAAAATATATTTTGTAAATTTTACTCATTTTAAATGGTTAACTTTTAAGGAATTCATTTGATTAATTATTACTCAATTCTAATTTGTTAAATTTAATTAATAATATTGCTTGTAATCTGTTGCCTCATTTTTATTAATTAGATATCAATAAAATCAATGTATTCTTTTTTACAGTGCAGTCTGAACAAAGAAAATCACAAAAAACAACAAAAAAAGAAGGTTCGTCACTCGGGTGGTGCGTTAATACCAACAGTGGGATGTCAACACAAAGCTGCCGCCAAAGGTTTCTGTCAGGCCGAGAGGCTGTCGCCGGACGATCTGATGGTAAATTTAAACTATTTTTATGAAAAACAAAACAAGGTTGACCAGGACCAGGCCATACTTCATCTCCTGGACATCACGCAAGTGACAAGGAAGCGTCCGAAAGTCCAGGACATTAACAAACAAAAAGACCGGAACGTATCTGTTAAGTACAGTCTTTTGTGCAACAGACATCCGGAGAATGTGCCCGTTTGCAAGGCGACCTTCATAAAAGTGTTTGGTGACTGAGTACAACTTTCGTTTCAGAATTGACTAGTATAATACTGTTTTGTAGGTTTCCCCCTCGCGATTAAGATATTTTCCTGTAAAGAAGCCTGCTAACGTGACATTAAAAGTACTGAATAGTTCTAATAGCCTAATAGCCTAAATGTGTTACTAAATGATTTGAATGTATTTTTTAACATTGTTGTATTTAAGGACTGGTATTTTTATGTGTGTTATTTTTAAATTATTTGTTTTATGTGGTGGACAATATTAGAACATGTCACTGGAAATATGCATTTTATTTTTACTATTTATTTTATTTTATTTTACTATTTATTTTATTTGGCTTTTATTTATTTCATGCATTTGCACTTATTTAATTTATATTCATTTATACTATGAGTACCTGATTATATGTTGCATGTTCTCTTGGTTGTTTTTTAAAAGACAAACCATCATTTTTTTTTTTCAAAAATTGATGGATTTATAGCGTTTTGAAAAATAAATAAATAAACTTTGAATTTATCATCAACAATATTGTTGTTTGATTTAATAATCATTGTTCAACGTGTTCAGACTGAGCCAAAAAAAACATTTTAATTAGGATAAATTGAATATTCACAAAATGTGTGGGTCTAGGTAAAAAATGTAATTTTCCTGAAAACTACTGAAATGGATTTATCCCGTTTTGGAAAAGAGCTCCTCATATGCATGCACATACATACTTTATAATCTTTTCAAAACTAGTCAACGTCTTTCAAAACTAAAGTATACATTTTACGTATTTCAAAGTAAAGGATTCATTAGTTAGTTGATGACTTTATTTTTGACAAAACACATACAGTATATATTCCTCATCTCAGTATAGCAAGAGTTTGCTAAAAGCTGTTCATTCAATACAGCAGTATTTGAAAATCGATCATATTTTGTAAAATTACATTTATATTTGCATTTATGTCAAAACCTAGACACTTTTAAACATCAAAAGGACATTTATTAATATGTATTCGTGTCAAAATGACAAATAAACAGATTTTCCTATTCAATTTTGCATGGAAACGCTTCCAAGACGCTTGCGTGTCGCGTGAAAAATAGGCGTCGGTTCTATTTCTAGAATGCACGCGTTTTCCACGCGGCTCGTGCCGCGCCTGAGACGCGCGTCTCACACAGGCAGTGTGCAAACTCTAAACTGTTAACATGGATGGGAGCCGAAATAAAAACGGACACGCCACGCAGCTGAGACAACGCCACGCATCCAGTGTTTCACCGGCCTTATCCAGCGGATGTGGGCGTTTCACAGGTTTGTATGGATCGCCTCACATTTGCGTTTGAATAGCGCGGTCTCCGTAGGCGGAGTCACATTAAAACTTAATTAGCTGAGATGAGAACGACTGACATCTCTCTCTTTACATATATATTATATAAACTGTGAATATTTGTTTTTTTATATATGTAAGACAACATCTGTGTTGCAAACCCCTCCATGTTGCTGTTGTTGTATTTGTCGTATGCCTACTAATGCAATGTCATTGCCATAGAAAACAATGCAGATATTCCTGAAACAATCAGAAAATCATCTTTAAATATAGACAGACATGGAGACACAAATATCATGAGTGTGTAGAAAGAGCTCATGTGAATATAATTACTTGCACAGTATGCAAGATTGCAGAGAGTTGTTCTAACCAGCTCATAGACGACATAATTGTCTGGACAGGCTTTGACTTTAATGGGAAAAGACCCGTAAGCGCAGCAGTAACTCCCATCATTACCGCAGACATCTCGAGTGACGACTCCATCTGTTACTGTTGGGTGTTACTGTTTTTTTTTCTTCAGTTTTTTTTATTTATTTTTTTACAATGTATTTTACTGGTAGAGTAAGTATTTTATTCTTCTGACACAAGCACACATCTACAATCAACTTAGGCTTACGATGCTTCTGGGAAGTGCAGCCCTGATCTGTAGCCTACATACATTAGAAAACACTCAGAAAATAAGCCAATAGAGACTCAGTGTGTAACATTACCAGGTGAGATGGTCACTGGTGTGACAGTTGTAGAGCTGGTGTTAATGCTGCCAGTGTCTGAAAGTTTGGATGAATAGTGATTAATGAACAGAGACACAAATATCATGAGTGTGTAGAAAGAGCTCATGTGAATATAATTACCTGCACAGTATGCTGAACAGTCCACAGTTGGACTAACCAGCTCATAGACATAATAATCGTCTGGACAGGCTTTGACTTTAATGGGAAAAGACCCGTAAAAGCAGCAGTAACTCCCAGCGTAACCGCAGACATCTCGAGTGACGACTCCATCTGTTACTGTTGGGTGTCCACCACGAATCCACAGTGCGAGATCAGTGCCACAGCTGTACTCAGCAACACACATGTCTGGGATATGAGCGCTAGTGTTGTTAATGAAGAGACGATACCAGCCGCTCCAGGAGACAGACGTGTCACAGTTTCTGACTGAAGCATGTGTATTATTGATGGATCTCCATGGATTGTCCAGCACAGTGTAGTTGTAGCAGGGGTCTGTGGAGAGATAAACTTATGAAAACACCAATATGAAGTCATAGTCTAAATATAAATATGTCCATGAAAACACATTATATGTACTGTATTATACATATATTATATTATAAATTAAATATATATCTTATAAAAACATTCTGAAAACACCAGTACAAAGGTATAGTCTCAATATAAACATATTTACAAAATACAATTCCAAAATGCATAACCTAATTGATATGCACAGAATTTTATTCCCAAATGCAAAACGTGGTGACATTTAAAAAATAATAATTTTACATTTCCTGCATTTGCAAATTGTCACATATTTGTAAATCACCCTGAATTTGTCTGTAAATATTTTGGGTTGTTTTTTTTTAACCCAAAATAAAAGGATGGAAGAAAAAAAAGATTATCCCATTAGATGTGTTTTTGAATCTGGCCAATCATAACAGGCCATGCTCATCCGTACAGAGTTGATGAATGAGAGATGTGTGATCAATGGTGACGTCAAACGAAACAATCATTCATCAACATCTAAACCTCTGTTAATTCTCAATAAGAACTTCTGTAGACGTGTGACAGAAATAAAGTCAGTCTGGTTAGTAATAAGTGAAGCTGAACATCACACTAACCTTTAAATAACATTTTGGACATTTGATAAATGTATAAATGGACATTTTTTTATGTTCCCAGAAAAAGTAAACGCTGATAAAGTAAACGTTCCCAGAATCAACACTGAATATTTGGAGAACGTTCTTGTAACTAAACTCTGTTTGCTGGGACGCTTTGTGGTTTATTATAAAATAAACATTTATTTAAATAACGCTGACACATGAGCAAGACATACAATAATGACCCTGAGAAATTACTGTATTGATTAACAAATCAATTGGAGGCAACAATATGTTGCTACTGTATTTTCTACAGTAAAGTACTGGCAACAACAGCTGACGTTTTTAATTATAGTGATGCAGTAAATATTTCATTCTTCTGACACACGCATACATCTATCCAATGATACAGAGCGGTGTTTCCTAAAAGCATCGTAAGCTTAAGTTGATCATAGATCATAGAGACCATTGTGTCAGTCGTTCTACAATCAACTTAGGCTTACGATGCTTCTGGGAAATGCAGCCCTGATCTGTAGCCTACATACATAAGAAAACACTCAGAAAATAAGCCAATAGAGACACAGTGTGTAACATTACCAGGTGAGATGGTCACTGGTGTGACAGTTGTAGAGCTGGTGTTAATGCTGCCAGTGTCTGAAAGTTTGGATGAATAGTGATTAATGAACAGAGACACAAAAATCATGAGTGTGTAGAAAGAGCTCATGTGAATATAATTACCTGCACAGTATGCAAAATTGCAGCCAGTTGGACTAACCAGCTCATAGACATAATAATTGTCTGGACAGGCTTTGACTTTAATGGGAAAAGATCCGTAAGCGCAGCAGTAACTCCCATCATCACCGCAGACATCTCGAGTGACGACTCCATCTGTTACTGTTGGGTGTCCACCACGTATCCACAGTGGGATAGCAGTGCCACAGCTGTCCTGAGCAACACACGTGTCTGGGATATGAGCGCTAGTGTTGTTAATGAAGAGACGATACCAGCCGCTCCAGGAGACAGACCCGTCACAGTTGGAGTTATTGTAATGTAAGCCATCTGTATTATTGATGGATCTCCATGTATCGTTCAGCACAGTGTAGTTGTAGCAGGGGTCTGCAGAGAGATTAGCTTATGAAAATATATTAAGAAATAACACATTTCTGAAAAACATGGTTTATTACAAAATGTAACCAAAAGTGCAGCTTTAGACATTACTTTTTTCTTCTTCTTCTTCGTTTGCTAATTCAGAGCGATTCATTTCGATACACACTATTTTTTCAAATGCATTTATAGGATTATTTAAACATCAATGCGTCTTAAAAAAAATTTGTTTAAATTGGAAGTAAACATGTTACATACCAGTATAATCATGTACATATTATTATTATTATTACTATTTTTTAAGATTTTATTTCCATTTTCTTGGTCTGAAAATGACCATTTTAAAATTACCATTGCCAGCAGGAATCCATATTAAACTAATATTAAAGTAACAATCTGACATTCAGTTTCCTCAATATTTCGTATGCAAATAAAAATAATAAAAAAAATTAAATAAATGATTTGACTAAAACAGCAGTATTTTATTTTACAGAAAATAAGTGAGTTTCTCCGCAGCGTGTGAAGTGTTTTATTCCAGTCGTGTCCTCAGCAACACTGTATCAGTGGTTTGATCGGGTCTGACTCTAAACTAGCACTATATTGAGATAGAGACAGAGATCTGTTGTTCACTCAGTGACAGTCAGTGTTTGAGCTGAGAAGAGATCAGACACGAGGTGCTCAGAAAAGTGTCCACTAAAGCTCAGGATGGACAGATTCGACACATGCGCACTCCGACTGCACCAGTCCTATAGAGGGCAGTGTAGTCGTGACTCGTGTCAGCTACGGGACCTCTGCTCTGAAGGACAAAGAAGAAGAAAAGGTGTGTGTTTGGCAGGGGGGTCAATGTTTCGGAAAATACTGAAGCTTCTCCGGGTGCCGCCATTGATTAGCAGACCATCACCTGCTGTTAGCATTCCATTGACTCCCATTCATTTTGGCGTCACTTTGACAGCGAATAACTTTACATCTGAGGCGTTTAAAGACTCCATTTGTCCATTATTTATTTCTAAAGAAACACGACAATGTATAAAAGGCTCCATTACCTTGTATCTTACGTTATGGCCCCGTAGATGCAGTTTTTGTAAAAATAGGCTAACGATTGCGTCATAACCACGCGACTCTCTGTCGCACAGTAGAGAAATTACCAGGAGGAGAAGCTCGCGGGCAATCGGGGGGACGTGGAGGCAAAATGACAAAGTAATTAATCTGAATACTTAGCAAAAGCTTCTCCTGCTCCTAGCTCAGGGACACCTCCTACTCACACTCTCCATCTCTGCAAGTTTCGGAAGGGAATTATTCAGATTTCTCTCGGCACAGCTACTAGAAGACAGACGGGATGCTCACGTCACATCTACGTCATCAAGCTCAGTTTGAGTCTGCGCAGTCGCTCAGCCATCAGGAAGTGAGTGCTTCTAATTGACTTCACTTTTCTCTGTTGAAACCTATGGGGTCGCTGTGTCCAGTTTATATACTGTCTATGGTGTTTGGCTGCTCCTTGCTGATCTGTGAATTTTGCTTCATTAAGAAATTGTGATTTTGGGTTATATTATAAAACGGTTAGTTCCAGTCCTTGATTCTGATTGGTCAATAGCTGTGTTTTATTGGCAATAAAAAATGGCTATGACTGGATCACCCAACAGTTCAATGTATCACTTCACAACACACCTAGCAACCACTCTAAGCTTCAATGAAAAATATCAATGAGAACATGTGTTTATATTGCTAAGAGTATTGTAAGTGATCGAGTAAGTGAGTGTACCTGCATTTACTGTAGATATAGCATTTCCCTTCAGGTCAGTCCTATATTCGTAATAAAATATCTGTTTGAATGTCCGTTGCAATATCGTGTTCTCCGCTGTGTGTGTGTGTGTGTGTGTGTGTGTGTGTGTGCGCGCTGTGCTCTCCACGGTGTGTGTAAAAGCAAAGTCTGCTTAAAAATGTGCTCTGGAAAATTTCTCTGGACTTGTTTCTGTTTGCAAATCTTCTGTGCTTTAACATGGTGTGTGTAGCAGTGCTGGAGAGGGGGTTCAGCGAAAAATCGGCAGCTGGCAGCAGGAAGAAAAATAAGTTATTATATCAACATAAAATTTGAGTACTTATTTAAATAAAATACTTCTATTAGTAATTATTTTATATTATTTGATGAAAAAAATGTTTATCAAATATAAATCAAGTAATGAAGTTAACCCATTTAATCCCAAATTTTTCCCAGACACAAAAATATCCAAATCATGTGTCATTAGTATCCCTTTGAAACAATCAATAATAATTTTTTGAAATTTTCATGGAAAAGTGTGTGAAAAAGTGTGTTTTATGATCGGTCACAATTGTGACCGGTGGGAAACTGTGTTGTATCAACCATTGTATTGATTTAATATAGGTCTATTTGACCTATGCACTGTGTTTGTGTGTGTTTTTGTGTGTGTGTGTATGTTTTTTTTTTGTGTGTGTTTTTGTGTGTCTGTGTGTGTGTGGGTGGGTGTGTGTGTGGAGATCAGACATCAGAGGAGACGTGACCATGTGTGAGTGTGTGTGTGTGTGTGTGTTTGTGTATGTGTGTTTGCGTGTGTGTGTGTTTCTGTGTGTGTTTCTCTGTGTGTGTCTGTGTGTGTGTGGAAATCAGACATCAGAGAAGACGTGACCGTGTGTGTGTGTGTGTGTGTGTGTGTGTGTGTGTGTGTGTGTGTGTGTGTGTGTGGGTGGGTGTGTGTGTGTGTGTGTGTGTGTGTGTGTGTGTGTGTGTGTGTGTTTTTGTGTATGTGTGTGTGTGTGTGTCTGTGTGTGTGTGTGAAGATCAGACATCAGAGGAGACGTGACCGTGTGTGTGTGTGTGTGTCTGTGTGTGTGTGTGTGTGTCTGTGTGTGTGTCTGTGTCTGTGTGTGTGTGTGTGTGTGTGTGTGTGTGTGTGTGGAGATCAGACATCAGAAGAGACGTGACCGTGTGTGTGTGTGTGTGTGTGTGTGTGTGTGTGTGTGTGTGTGTGTCTGTGTGTGTGTGTAAAATTAGGTAGATAGTAAGGTAGAACAGTTAGCCTATGTGTATTAGTATGTAGATACAATGGGTTATCCCACCGGTCACTATTGTTGCCGTTGACATGTTTGTGAGTTCTATGACCACATTAAACAAAGTTGAGTAATTGCAAATGCATATATCAATACTAGACACCTTAAACATGATATGTACCAAAAATCTATGTCCTATCTTTATGTTAACATACTTTAGCACCCTTTTCTTTAGGAGCTTTCTTGCTGGCATCCTCTTCTCTTGGCGCAAACAGGAAATAAACAGCTCTGGTCATGTGACAATTTACAGTAAACATGCGAAACTGCACATATTTCATTGAGACCCTTTATTATTTCAATATCTGCTGGAAATGCATTGATAGATCATTTAGTAACATTTTTATAGCCTTAGAAATGAAACACTTTTTTACGGTCACTATTGTGACCGGTGGGATTAAATGGGTTAATAGACATAGCCTAATACAAAAAAAACAAACATTAAGCTACACTTGAAATTATGAATTTGTGCGTGTATAAATGTAATTTATGAATGAGTGTACATGTTTGTTAAATAATGAAATCTATAACTTACACAAAAAGAAATGCCTGTAATCATATTGTATATTTATTAAACTTAAATAATGAGAACAGGCAAGGGCAAAATTCCTTTCAGGATCTTTGTCCAAATAGGCCCTATTTTTAAATTAACATTAAGTGGGTGGTGTGGCGCAATGGATAAGACACCTGCCTTTGGTGTGAGAGACCCGGGTTCGAATCCACTGTGAGACACCAATGTGTCCCTGAGCAAGACACTTAACCCCTAGTTGCTCCAGAGGCGTGCGACCTCTGACATATATAGCAATTGTAAGTCGCTTTGGATAAAAGCGTCAGATAAATGTAAATGTAAGTGATTCATTGAGTGATAATTTACCAATATTGAAGACACCTGATGTTAACAAGCAGAATCACCAAAGGAGAAAATCTATTTTTTTTAAGACACCATTATGGCGATCAGTAGCCCCGTTTACATGCACACTTTTTTGCTATTCTGATTGAGATTGTTCTGATTGACGGATTCCGGTTGACTGTTTACATGGGATGTTATCTAAACCGATCTGGTGTTTACATGTGCTGACGCTTTCAATCGAAGTCATTTTCTGACATGCGCACACAGCTTGTCTGACGGATCTGGAAGCTCATTATTTCCACGTTTTCAATCCTGTCAAGATGGTGCATAACTTAATTGTCGCGTTTAGTTGTAGGCATCAGACGCGTTTCCACTGTCGGGCCAGTGCGAGCCATAAACGTGGCATTTTATTGTATTGTGTAACGTTAGGCTATTGTTCTTTGTTAATTATTGTCTTGTAGCCTATTTGCATCAGTTTTTCATTCTCATACTCATATCACACTCATTATAGCATATAATTAAATATAGGCCATCATTATTGTAAAAAAAAAAAGAAGAAAAAAAGGAAGTTTTATCAGAAAACTGATCAGAAAGAAATCACTGGAAACAGCCTGATCGATCGCAAAACAAGAGCGACTGTTTGCTGGCATTTTTGTTGTTTAATTGAATTTTAAAACCCAAGAATAGATGTTTTACCACAGGTTTACAATAAAAATCGATACATTTATAATAATGAATTAATTTGTGTCAAAATTGCACATTAGTCACAGAAATAAAGTGGTTTACCGTTTATGACGTTTGTTAACGTTTACAAAGGAAAGAGGACACAAAACTAATTCGCGTCTGTTTCTGTTTATTTGGTAGCCTAGTAACAGGACGCATTTACATCACATTTAGAAAGAATGTTCATTTCTACAAATATGCCACCAAAAATATGACCTGAGGAGCTTTAGCACTCTCTCCCAGAAGGATACAGTTATATTTTCAGTCAGAGAAAAAGAGGATAGTCCGAGACATAGGCTACTGAAAGATAAAATAAAAACAGGATTATGATTTGTCTGATTTCTTCAAGCGTACATATTTTCCATGTTTACTATGGTAATGGTTAGCGTGCATAGTTTTTTTGCATCAGGTATAAATATTCCTACCTTATACGGTGATCAGAATCCACATCGGATCACAAACAGAAGGCGTAACGTTAATGTTAGCTGACAGAATTATCTGGCGCAAAACCAGGCATGCGCAGAAAGACGTACGCTCAAAGTAATCGGATCAGCTCGTTTACATGGTGTAATCTTTCGTTTGATCGGTTCATGAAAAGGTTTATTCCACCCCCTTCAATCCGACTGAAATTTCAATCGGTTTGAGCATTTTTATTCCGATTGAGGTGTTGACATGGAGCATTTTCATTCTGATTGGACTTGCACCTGGTTATAATCGGAATACAATGCTACATGTAAACGGGGCTAGTGTTGGCTTTAGTTGGGCTCTTGACCCATAAAACTTTAACTTTAAATTTTGTTTGGATGTTGTATCTGAGTTATAACTCTCAGATGAACAAAGAGAAAAGGTGATCAGGTGGTGTTGGTTATGATTTGATAATCATAATTTGACCTGAATATCAACTCTCATTTAGAGAGTCAGATTTACCTTGTTGATTATAGCAGCCTGTGATTCTAAAGCAAATGATTTTTATCATTATCAATATAATCCAAAATATTTCTTAAAAATTGTTCTGATAAAAATACTTAGAAAATTACTTAATTTAGACACACTGACATCAATAATCAGCCTGTGAATCTCAACAATGGTGACAATAATAAAGCATGTTGCAGTGCATTCTGGGTGCCACCAATCAAAACTCATTAATGGCTCCCATCATTCATTGCGGTATGAATAAATTATGATCTGAATTGTCTTACTAATTTCCTTTTCCTAATTGAATATTCTGTTTGTCACCATAGTTGAGATTCATACACTGATTCTTGATGTCTGTGTGTGCCTAAAAGAAAGATTTGTTTTATCAGATCAACTTTTAAGAAATCCTTTAGACTAGTTAGAAAAAAAAGTTCTTATGCTGCAGAACCACAGTGATGCGGTAATCAACAATATACATTTATGTCAGAGATTAATCTCTAGACTCTAAATGAGATCAGTGATTCAGGTGAAATTATGATTATGTCAAAACATAACCAACAAAACCTGATCAACTTTATCTTTGTTCATCTGGCAGTTATAACTCAGATACAACAACCAAAGATAATTTAATGTTAACAGTTTATGGGTCAAGAGCCCAACTAAAGCAAACACTGATCTCCATAACGGTGTCTTAAAAAATTAGATTTTCTCCTTTGGTGATTCTGCTTGCTAACATCAGGTGTCTTCAATAATGCTCAATCATCACTCAATTAATCACTTAATGAGCTCATTAACTTTAACACTCTTGAGTGTTAATTTAACACTCATATTTTAACACTGACTCGGGAGCCATATAAACTCCCAGGAGAGTTAATTTAACACTGGACTTTTTGCTGTGTACTACGTTGGACGATACTGATTGGCTGCCACGAAATGGCAGGTCCATCCTAATATGGCAGGGCTTCCAGCTGTCAGCGGCAGCTACTTCCTGCTGCCAGCTGCCGATTTTTTCGCTGAACCCCCTACTGGAGTGCTGGGCAACGCTGGTAAATGACGCTCTCCTCTCGTTCACTCGTCCTCTCCCTGCTTTCTGCTCACATGCTCTGATAATAATAGCGCTGTAGCACTACTCTATTTTGATAAGCGTTAAAAAAATCTGTTCAATCTGATTCTGTTCAGAACTGAATGAAGAATAAGATTTTCATATTTAATATTTTAAAATAGGCCTATTTCCTGTCCAATTTATGTGTTACTTTATTTAATTGGCTATATCTACAGGTTCACAGGTTATATCTACTGACAGTTATGCTTAAATAAAACCTTGTTTTTTTAAGGTTGTTTGAAATCAGTTATAATCAGTATTCTTAAATAATTTATTTCATTTCAACCAGTTATTGTAGATGTTTCCACATGAAGTACATTTTCTAAGTTGAAATGACAAAACATTTTTTCAGTGTACATTACCTATTGCAGTCGTCGCCGGTGAGACAGTTGAAAAGGCCAAGTGCAGTCTTGAGACATCTAAAAAATAATTATAAATACAAATGAATCAACATGTTTAGGACACAATAAAATAGTCAAATAAACATATATAAATATAAGCTTGTATACAAGTATACTTAAGTATACTTAAAATAATAGTTCACCCAAAAATCAAAGTTCTGTCATCATGACTTTTTCTTTCACAGAATATTGTATTGTCTATCCTAGAAATTATTATTATTCTCACACATCTTTTCCACATTATGAAACTCTCAAGCCTTTTCTGTTCAAACTAACAAAAAAGCTCCATCATTTATCAATAAAAATTATTGCATGAATGACCAAATGATTCAGGAATTCTAGAGGTTTCAACAGAAAGAAAAGTAATATCTCCCAAACGGATCCTAACATGCAAACAATAATCTGTGCTTGAGTGACTTGCAGAGGTCAGAATGTAAAAGTCCTGCCATATGTTTATTCCACACACACAGCAAAATTCTCAGTGTTCAATGAACACTCCTCAGTGTTTTCCTGGCTCACGGGTGGAATAAACATATGGGAAGGCCTTTTACTTTCTGACCCCTGGACTATACACCTTTGTTAATAACCAATAGTTTGGTCAGTTATAAGTTTAGTCAGACATTTCTTTATAATAAAACTATATAACTTGATAATGATTGTATATTGTGTCCTTACAACAAAGTATGTGTTTTGTTAACACTGTTACAAAAAAACACAAACTGATATAAAAAGCTAAGATTGCACAACCAAAAGAAACACTGATTCAACATCAGGTGTCTTCAATAATCAAACAATCATCACTCAATTAATCACTTAATTATCTCATTAACTCTAACACTGCTTCTGTGTTTCTTTGAATTACCATCGCTCAGTGTTCATAAGGGAAACTCCAGCAGAGTGTTCAATCAACACCGGGGAATTTACTGTGTGAAGTGACGTGAAGGATAAACCAGATCTGATTCATTACATCAGCATACAGACAAAATCAAAAAACACTGTTTAGACTTACACAGAATAGCAGAGATGAGAGGATGAGTTTTTATAAAACCTGAAATATGAAGAAAAAGTCAATAAAAAACACAAAGTCTGAGTCTGAGAAAACTACATTCATCATGTGTTCACAGTTCATAAGGTTTTTGGGGCGATGAGAGGCAACCTGTAAACACAAGAAGAATACTCACCTTTATGAAAGGAAACCATTGTCAGTTTATTTCTGTTTATCCACAAACCAGTTCAGAGGACGAGTTTCCTTTACAGTTAGAGAATAAACAAATTATCCATTGCATTGACACATGACTTTAAAAAAAGCTGTTTCAAACACACATGTAAAACATTCCAAAGCATTTGATTTTGGATCAGAGTTCAAATTGAAAATTTTAAAACCGTTATTGTCAAGCACAATGCAATAAAGGAAGAAAAAAACTTGATCAAGTTCTCATAGTTTATGAGGTGGCTATTGGCTAATTCGTACAAATGACCAACCCCTGACCCCGCCCCTAAACCTACCCTTGATCCACCCCAAAACCTACCCCTCACTGGGGTTTAGACAAATCAGTGGTCCAATTAAATAATGCTCTGTGGTTTTCCTAGAAATTCAGAATCTAAAGTGCTCTGGAGTTATTCATTAAGTTTTATCCTTAAAAAATTAGTAAGAGTCCTGACCTGGTCAAAGCCCAAATTACTCAACTATAACCAGAGGTGGAAAGTCCAGGTTCAGAAAGTAAAAGTCCTCCTCAGTTTTTCGTTCCAATCACCTGGATGTGCTAATTCAGCAGGAGAGAGAACTAATTAGTGAAATCAGAAATCACAGCAAAAACTCCAGTGTTAAATGAACTCTCCTGGGAGTTTAATTTTCTCCAGACTCAAGAGTGTTAAAGTGTTCAAATATGAATGTTAAATTAACACTCAAGAGTGCTAAAGTTAATGAGATAATTAAGTGATTGATTGAGTGATGATTGACCATTATTGAAGACACCTGATATTAACAAGCAGAATCACTGAAGGAGGAAACACTTTTTTAAAGACACCATTATGGAGATCAGTGTTTGATTTAGTTGGGCAGTTGACCTTTAAATATTTAACTTTAGATTTTGTTTGGCTGTTGTAACTGAATTATAATAGCCAGATGAACAAAAAGAAAAGGCTATCAGGTGGTGTTGGTTATATTTTAACATAATCATCATTTGACCCTGACTCACTGAACTCATTTAGTGTCTAATCTCTGACTTAAATGTATATTGTTGATTACAGCATCACTGTGAATCTACAGAATAAGATCCAGATTTTTCAATAGAATCCAAATGATTTCTTAAAAATTGTTTCTTTCAGGCACACACAGACATTGAGATTCATTGTATGAATCTCAACAATGGTGACAAAAAGAATATTCAATTAGGAAAAGGAAATTATTAAGGCCTTGTCTGCACGGACACGGGTATTTTTATAACCGTGACTTTTTTTACGCGGTTCGGCCGGTCGTCCACACGGAAACGCAGTATCAGGTCACTAAAACCGAACAGTTTTGAAAACCCCTGCCCGGGTGAGGATTTTCAGAAACGCCGGTTGCAGTGTTGTCGTGTAGACAGTAAAACCGGGGTTTTTGCTTCTGATTCAGGCTTCTGATTGGCCAACGTGGCTTTACGATCGCCGCCTGCTGGTGTGGCATGCTCTTGACAGCGCTTGATAGCGTATTTTTGCGTTTTAATGTAGGCGTAGATTTCTTTTAAACCGAGCATGTGTGGCCGGGATTTTTTTTTAAACGCAGGAGGAAAAACTCCGGTTATAAAAATACCTGTGTCCGTGTGGACTAGGCCTAAGACAATTCAGATCATAATTTATTCATAACGCAATGCATGATGGGAGCCATGAATGAGTTTTGATTGGTGGCACCCAGAATGCACTGCAACATGCTTTATTATTGTCACCATTGTTGAGATTCACAGGCTGATTATTGATGTCAGTGTGTCGACAAAGTAATTTACAAAGTCTTTTGATTAGAACAACTTTTAAGAAATATTTTGGATTATATTGAAAATTCTGGAATTACATTGTAGATTCACGGCGCTGCTGCAATCAACAAGGTAAACCAATTTCTCTAAATTAATTTTGTGATTGGAGCCAAATAAACTCCCAGGAGAGTTAAGTTAACACTGGAGTTTTTGCTGTGAAGAAAACGGAATTGTTTTAGTAATTGTGTGTGTGTGTGTGTGTGTGTGTGTGTGTTACAGTTGTGTAGTTATAATTGATTTGTGTGTAGATATAGTCAGAGGTATCAGAGTCCAGGGGTCAGAAATTAAAAGTCCTGCCATATGTTTATTGAGATCATGGGTGGAATAAACATATGGCAGGACTTTAAACTAATGTAAAACATAAAATGTTGCCACCATTACGGTAAAATACTTTTTTTTTTTTTACCGTAAATTTCACAGTTTTTTTTTTAAAACTGGTTTCATATTTCCTCATTAGAATGATGGACAGATAAATTCACTAGGGCTGGGCGATTTAAATCGCGATATTGTTATGCGCATCTCGTCAGTAAAGCCGGTTCCTTGATTAGTAGTAAATCGCCATCACCTGCTTTCAGATGAAGCGGCATTTAGGTCTGAGGAAATAATTAAGTGATTAATTTAGTGATGATTGAGCATTATTGAAGACACCTGATGTTAACAAGCAGAATCACTGAAGGAGCAAATCACAAATTGTAAGTTACCGTTAAGGTGATGGGTGTTTGCTTTAGTTGGGCTCTAGACCATTATATGTTTACTTTAATATTTACTGTTGTTCGTCTGCTGTTATTGATTTATAACAGTTAAATGAACAAAGTAAAATGTTATCTTATAGTGTTGGCTACGTTTTGACATAATCATGCTGTGATCTGAAAAAGGAAACATATTGAGATAGTTTGGCTTAACTTGTTAGCAGCAGTTTTGTGATTCTTCAGCCTATGATTATCAGTACTTCACTTATAATTCATATTTAATAAACATTGTTCTAATCAAAAAGACATTCAGACATATTAATTTAAAACACAGACATCAATAATCAGCCTGTGAATCTCAACAATGGTGACAATAATAAAGCATGTTGCAGTGTCTGCCACCAATCACAACTCATTAATGGCTCCCATCATGCATTGCGGTATGAATAAATTATGATCTGAATTGTCTATGTAATTTACTTTTCCTCATTGAATGTTCTGCTCCTCACCATTGTTGAGATGCATAGACTGAATCTTTACATCTGTGTGTGCCTAAAAGAATGATTTTTTTTTTTTAACATCTTTTAAGAAGTCCTTTAAATTACATCAAAAATTCTGGCCATTTATTCAGATTCACAGTTATGCTGTAACCAACAACATAAATCGATGTCAGAAAGAAGGATTTTAATGAGTTAAGTGATCAAGTTCAAATGATGATTGTCATAATATAACCAACACCATCATATCACTTTTTATTCTTTGTTCAACTGGCAGTTTTAACTCAGATACAACAGCCAAACAAAATCTAAAATAAACATATAATGGTCTAGAGCCCAACTAAAGCAACTACCCATCACAATAATGGTAACTTACAATTTGCGATTTTCTCCTTCAGCGATTCTACTTGTTAACATCAGGTGTCTTCAATAATGCTCAATCATCACTAAATTAATCACTTAGTTATCTCATTAACTTAAACACTCTTGAGTGTGGACTCATACACTCCCAGGAGTGTTAATTTAACACTGGATGTTTCGCTGTGTACAAAGAGCCGTAGTTAACTGACAAGCTGAGCCATATCGCATTAAGTATCGCTGGCGATACGTCCGCGATATTGATGTGATTTGGCTCAGCTTGTCAGTTAACTACGGCTCTTTGTAGTAAATGCCGCTCCATCTGAAAGCAGGTGATGGTGATTTACTACTAATCAAGGAACCGGCTTTACTGACGAGATGCGCATAACAATATCGCGATTTAAATCGCCCAGCCCTAAAATTCACTATCATCTCAACACACAGACTTTTTCTTCAGTCAGTCGTGTCGGGTGATGATCACTGTATATCAGATTATATCATGATATATCAAGTTTGTGTGTGTTGAGATGATATAGTGAATTTATCTGTCCATCTTTTTAATGAGGAAATATGAAACCAAGTCCAGTGTTTTCCTTCCTCAAATTCAAATACAACTTTCCACACAAAATGTGTAATTTCCTCAGTTCCACCTTCTCCCTATTTTTCTCAGATCGACGCGACCCGGCATGGATAATCCCAACATTCCCAACAATCTTGTCCATCTCTCAAACTCAGATTACTGACTTGTGTCATAAATATAAATTGTAAATTCTCTGATTATTTCACAGATATATGTTACATTTTAAATAGATATGTTGCAAACGATGTCTTAATTTCATTTTCATTTTCATGTATGTTACATTTAAAAAAAAAATTTTGCAAAAGATGTCTTATTTCCATTTTTCAGCTATTAATGACAAAACTGCAAAAAGGTGTAGATTGATAGAAACACTAAAGCATTTAATTCTCATTTAAGTAAAGAGAGACTCACCTGATATGAGTTTCTTCACCCAACTAGACTGACTACACAGAAATATGTGTGTCAGAAGATTATATGACTGTTATCTGTTCATCCAATGAGGAAAAAAACAAAACAGATTTTGTCAACCCTTCCTGATAAAATTCAAATTAACATTCAAATTTAGACGAATTAATGAATACAATGAATACAAAGATCACATTTCTAAAAACATGGTACATTTGCTTTAAAGGAGATTAAAAAAATTACTATTTACTATGAAATTACTATGGTTTTTCTCTATCCTTAGACCTTTATATCATCTTAGACCTTCATATTTGCCATAATGCATATTTTCGAAGTTGTGCTCAAAAAGTGGGTTTGCAACGACGACCACAGCTTCACATTCATCTTCAATGTTTAAAACCCAAGTTTGACCAAAGTGACCAAAATCATCATCAAACTGCTCTTCATTACAAACTTCAGCATGTCTAATATTCATGACCGGTGTGAATAGATGAATCCATTGTTTCTACATTGTGGACTTATTCAAACTATGAGATAATTTTACAGAGTCTGTTTATGGAAATATGGAATGCATACATAGTTCTATAGAAACATACATTTCTTTATAAACAAATCAATCTCTCAAATTCTGAACACATTTTAAACCAGGTTTCCCAAACAAACAAGTACATGAAGTTCTTTTTGTCAATGATCTGATTTTTAACATGAACCACTTGAAGGCCAATTTTTAAAATCATACAGGTTTGGAATGACAAAAGGCTCAGTAAATTATGTCAATTTCCTTTTGACAATGTTTTGAAAGCAGGGACCTTGAGAAATAATCAGTGTTTCATCGCACTACTTTACATGTTGTATCTGTATCACATATGCAAATCCACCGCAGAGTAAAAGAGTCAGCCCAAGTTAACCCTAATATTAAACTAATACAAAAGTATTTTTTATTACTATTATTATTTAACCATTTATTTGTTCAGCTAAGTTGATTCAACAGGGTCAAAAAAGCAACAAATACACAACAAAGCAACTCATTTTCCTTATTTTTCAGCAGCTCCGAGGAAGATTCATTTGCATTCAGTCTAGAATAACACACAGCCCTCACATACACAAACTGTAGCTTTTAACTGTGCTTTCGTCGAACACTATTTACATAATTTCAGGAATATACTAGGGCTGGGCGATATATATTGTGAGATTGTTATGCGCATCTCGTCAGTAAAGCCGGTTCCTTGATTAGTAGTAAATCGCCATCACCTGCTTTAAGATGAAGCGGCATTTACTACAAAGAGCCGTAGTTAACTGACAAGCTGAGCCATATCGCATTAATATCGCGGACGTATCGCCAGCGATAATTAATGCGATATGGCTCAGCTTGTCAGTTAACTACGGCTCTTTGTACACAGCAAAAACTCCAGTGTTAAATTAACACTCCTGGGAGTGTATGAGTCCACACTCAAGAGTGTTTAAGTTAATGATATAATTAAGTGATTAATTTAGTGATGATTGAACATTATTGAAGACATCTGATTTTAACAAGCAGAATCACTGAAGGAGAAAATCACAAATTGTAAGTTACCGTTATGACGATCAATGGTTGCTTTAGTTGGACTCTTGACCCATATATTATTAACTTTAGATTTTGTTTGTCTGTTGTTTCTGAATTATAATCACCAGTTGAACAAAGAAAAAAGTGATTTGATGGTGTAGGTTATATTATGACAATCATCATTTGAACTTGATCACTGAACTCATTAAAATCCTTCTTTCTGACTTCGATTTATGTTGTTGGTTAGTGAATCTGCATAAATGCCCAGCATTTTTGATATATTATAAAGGATTTCTTAAAAGTTGTTTTAAAAAAAAAATCATTCTTTTAGGCACACACAGATGTCAAGATTCAGTCTATGCATCTCAACAATGGTGAGGAGCAGAATATTCAATTAGGAAAAGTAAATTACATAGACAATTCAGATCATAATTTATTCATACCGCAATGCATGATGGCTCCATTAATGAGTTGTGATTGGTGGCAGCCACTGCAACATGCTTTATTATTGTCACCATTGTTGAGATTCACAGGCTGATTATTGATGTCTGTGTTTTAAATGAATTTATCTGAATGTTTATTGATCAGAAAAATGATTATTAAATATTTTGAATTATAAGTAAAGTACTGATAATCATAGGCTGAAGAATCACTAAACTGCTGCTAACAAGTTAAACCAAACTATCTCAATAAGTTTCCTTTTTCAGATCACAGCATGATTATGTCAAAACATAACCAACACTATAAGATAACATTTTACTTTGTTCAATTAACTGTTATAAATCAATAACAGCAGACAAACACCAGTAAATATTAAAGTAAACATATAATGGTCTAGAGCCCAACTAAAGCAAACACCCATCACCTTAATGGTAACTTACAATTTGTGATTTTCTTCTTCAGTGATTCTGCTTGTTAACATCAGGTGTCTTCAATAATGCTCAATCATCACTAAATTAATCACTTAATTATCTCCTCAGCCCTAAATGCCGCTCCATCTGAAAGCAGGTGATGGTGATTTACTACTAATCAAGGAACCGGCTTTACTGACGAGATGCGCATAACAATCTCACGATATATATCGCACAGCCCTAGAATATACTAAACATTGTTTGTGTATCCTTTACAAGACAATAAAGGGTTGTGTTGTTAAGTTGAAAACCAGTATTCCAATGCTCCAATAAAGAACAAAATGTTGTAGAAGCAGTACAAATGGAGTAAAACATCCAATTTCATAACAGAAAACAGATTTGAACATCTCACCATTTTAACCCCATACTGTTAGACCTTACCAGGGTTTTTTTTACAGTAAAATACTGGCAACATATACTGTTAATTGTACAGTTCTTTACTGTAATCTACAGTATGTTACTGTAAAAATGCACTAAATTAAAACTTGAGTTAACTAATTTCACTTGCAGAAACCGACTGCCTTAAATTGACCAACTGTCATTTAAATGTATTAACTAAAAATTATAATGCACTAATAACGTGAGCAAAGTATTACTGTGAACTTATTTAATTTGAGAACACTAAAAAAATAGAACTAAAACACTAAACACTAAAAACACTAAAATCCGCAATTATAGTTTTGTTGGTCACCGTTGTGCAGAAGAGTAGAGCCTGTGCTTCAGTCCAGGAGAAGATCTAAAAACATTGATGATATGCTGCATGTGTCTTTATCTAACAGACAGTGACTGTAGTTGCTGGTCTAGTGGAATATTTTACTGTAAAAAAACTGGTACGGTCTAACAGTGTGATGTGCTGATATACAGTAATGGTTAACTGACACAACTGACTGCTTAACTAAGACAATATTGTTTTAAAAGCTATCTGCCTATTATTCTGATATAGGAAATATGAGCTCAAGTCCACTGTTTCCTTATTAAATTAAAATCTGTATACAAATGTATTCATTACAATGGCTCACATTTCCAGTGTCTTTTGCATAGTCTATTTTTAGAGACCTTCCACACAGCATCATGTATAATTTCCTAAAAGGTTTTTGTTTATGTTACATTTGTAAGAACTGTAACATCCATACTAGGCCTGCCCACTACCCACATAGCAACATTGTGTCGGCCCAGATCCGGCCCACATCTGGCACACATGGAAAGATGATCTGGCCCACATGCAGCGTGGAATTACGGCACTTGGGTGGGCCACTCCTGTTTGCCAGATCTGGGCCACAAGCAGGCCATAGCAATGCCACATCTCAGCCAAGAGCAAAGAAATAAACCAGAACTGGAGGATTAAACAACTCCACAAACAGCATTACCAGCTTCACTTATTACCAACCAGACTGACTTTATTTCTGTCAGACGTCTACAAAAGTTTTTATTGAGAATTAACAGAGGTTTAACTATAATGTGTTTCATTTAAAGTCACCATAACAGTGATTAGTGTTTCCATTAGTTGGGCTCTTAACTCTTATTATATCTTTTGTCTTCTTTGGCCGCTGTGACAGTGTGTTTGTCAAACACATTTGCAGCAGCAAAGAAAGCTAAAGTGAAGTGAGATCAGGTGATGATGGTTACCTGTTGATGGTTTTATAATCATCATGAAATTACCTGTTTCACTGAGATAATTTGAATCTAAAAATTGTGTTGTACCATTAATATATTCTCATCACAAACCCTGTGTTACTGCAGCATGAGGTCCAGCAATATTATAACAATCAGTTAGAAGACTTTAACAAACATGAGCATGAATCATTACTGTTCGATGACACACACAGACATCAATAATCAACGTATGAATCTCAACAATGGTGACAATCAAAAGTACCTTGCTGCAATGCATGCTGGGTACCATCATTGTACAAAACTCCCAGCATGCATTGCAACATGAATAAATTATGCAGCTAAATTGTCCTATTAATTTGTTTAATTCTAAATATGTGCTTTTATTTTTTGCTGTTGTTTTTGTTTTGGCATTTAGTAGCTTTTCAGTGATGTTCTGAATTAATCTAAAAAAAAAAAAATATTGTCACCCTTGTTGAGATTCATGTGCTGATTTTTGATATCTAAGTGTGTCACCATGGATTTTTTTTCGTGCTCATGTTTGTTAAAGTCTTCTAACTGATTGTTATAATATTGCTGGATCTCATGCCACAGTAACACAGGGTTTGTGATGAGAATATATTAATGGTACAACACAATTGTGAGATTCAAATTATCTCAGTGAAACAGGTTATTTCATGATGATTATAAAACCATCAACAGGTAACCATCATCACCTGATCTCATTTCACTTTAGCTTTCTTTGCTGCTGCAAATGTGTTTGACAAACACACTGTCCCAGCGGCCAAAGAAGACAAAAGATATAATAAGAGTTAAGAGCCCAACTAATGGAAACACTATTCACTGTAATGGTGACTTTAAATGAAACACATTATAGTTAAACCTCTGTTAATTCTCAATAAAAACTTTTGTAGACGTCTGACAGAAATAAAGTCAGTCTGGTTGGTAATAAGTGAAGCTGGTAATGCTATTTGTGGAGTTGTTTAATCCTCCAGTTCTGGTTTATTTCTTTGCTCTTGGCTGAGATGTGGCATTGCTATGGCCTGCTTGTGGCCCAGATCTGGCAAACAGGAGTGGCCCACCCAAGTGCCGTAATTCCATGCTGCATGTGGGCCAGATCATCTTTTCACGTGTGCCAGATGTGGGCCGGATCTGGGCCGAAACAATGTTGCTATGTGGGTAGTTGACTAGAAGAGACTTTGTCGGCTTTGTCGATTTTATTAGGTTTATTATATATTCAGTAAGTTGCAGAAAGAAAAATAAAACTCCACACATGTCAGCCAAGAGCAAAGAAATAAACCAGAACTGGACCTTATCTGAGCCACAAAACCTGTGTATATTAAATATGGAGTCATCTCAGCCTTAATAAGCCTGTTAACAAGCAGAATCACTGAAGGAAAGAAGAGAACAGAAAAAGAGACGAGCAGAAACACAAGAACTACAAATGACTTCAGACACAGCCTTAGATGAAATCAACTGAAGAGAAAAGAAGACATTAAATCTGTGAAGATCTCAGCAGAGGAGGATTAAACAACTCCACAAACAGCATTACCAGCTTCACTTATTACTAACCAGACTGACTTTATTTCTGTCAGACGTCTACAAAAGTTCTTAATGAGAATTAAGTAACTGTTTCAAGTCAATTTAACATGAAGCAATCACATTTAAACCAGAAACCTGATACAATGGTGTTGAATCAACATAAATTGTATAAATAAAGTGAACAGCATAATTATTATTTTATTTTTATTTATTTTTATGCGCATTTGGAACTATATTATTGTAATTCTTTTCCTATTGATGCAGTGATGCAACTAGAAATCAGTTATTTGGTTTTAATAAATAGATGACCTAACTTATGACTAAATCATTAATTAGTCTGTTTTTCATGTTGAACAATGATCTTGTAAACTTTATTAAAACTTATGTCATAAACACCTTGTGAAATTTTTCTGTGGGTTTATATAATCACTCTATATTTGTGACAATATCTTGCAGGTGATCATGCTCAAATCACACACAGACTTCAACAGTGAGCATGCAAAACACAACAATGGTAACAATACTAAGTCACAAGTAAATCTAATGTAAATTATCAAGTATCTTTTTTAGTTACTAGAACTCTTGTGTAAGTGAACTATACTAACAAAGCATTTGTCAGTACAACATATCATTCCTATTTCACAAGTAATTCGGTTATTGCATGCTTTTTTAAAAGTATAACTAATTAGATTTTACAGTTACAGGTAAATTAATGCAATTAGTTTAGGTCAGTCCATGACTAAAACAATTTAATGTAAATAAAGAATGGTTTGTTGAACTAATTAACAACTAACATGCAAATCTTGGAACAGACTAAAATCTAACTTCTTACAAACTGTAAGAAACAACAATTTGCAAAGTTTGAATGGATTTTAATTAATTAATTTCAACAGGAGATACACATCTACATCTATATATATATATATATATATATATATGAAGAGTTCAGATGCAAAAGCCTCTAAGTGCCATCTGAAATTTTCTTCTAGAATGATCATTTTTATAAAGCTTGTATATTTAAGTTACGTAATTTCACTTAAATGACAATTAATAGGTAATTTGCATTGCCATTTAAGTGAAATTATTGAACTTAAATGTACGAGCTTGATAAAAATTATCATTCTAGAAGAAAATTTCAGATGACACTTAGAGGTTTTTGCATCTGAACTCTTCATATATATATATATATATATATATATATATATATATATATGTAGGCTAGTAGTCGCTGTGCGTATAAACCTCACTCCCCTGATCTCAAGAGGCGCTGTAGCGAATGACGCGAGAGACTGCGGTCTTTATCCTCCTTGTTAGAGCGCCTGCATCCCATGTGAACGGCCTGGGTTTTTGAGTCCTGTTAAGAGCGGACGGTTCTAACTGGAGGAGCTATATGAACAAAAAACCAAACAGATTTACTTCTTACAACAAAAATCACTCATACTAATAGGTCAGTTATCTTTTTCAACAAATTGTGTGTCTATTTGTTGATCTGATACTGTTGATCTTTACAGAAATTGAAGAGTCTAAAAAAAGAATTAAGTCGGAGAACAGCCTAATATTTACCACAGTGTATGTGACATTTCCTAAATACATTACAATTTTAAGTTGTACTTTCAATCTCCAATATACTAGCATCATAATCCATAAACAATCCATAAATATATAAACAAGTTATTTTGTTAAATTAAAAAAAAAAAATGAACTGTTTGTATAGTGCATACAATTTTTTTTCTCCATTTGACATTTCCTCACCACAGCATAGCACAATGACGATGTAGCTGCAGTGTATTTTTTTTTTGCTTTCTATAGTAATTTTATTACAGAATAACTTAATAAAAGCAAAAAGTGAAGTATATGATGTACATATGTATAGTGATGTAGATATGTATAGTGATGAAAAGTTAAACGCATAGTTTTAAAAGTTTCCCCCTTGACAGTGTGATAAAGTACATTAACAGTGCCACCTACAGGTCACACTCTTACAACAGCATAATGCACTTGATACATACTGATATGGCTTTTTTTATTTACAAATTTCACTATTCAATTATTAATTACTTTATTTTCAAATAATTCAGTTTGATTATGATTTTATTTTTTACATGAGAAGAGTAGGGTACAATAATTGACTTTTTGCATTTACATTCTTTTATTGGTTCGCTCAGATATCTCTATATTGTCTCATGTAACAGATCTCTGTGAGTAAAGAGCACTATTGTGTGATTTAAGAGCACCAACATTATTCTGGATCCGTTTCTCAACATTCCTGCTCTCCTGTGTGAATGTCTCACCCAGTTTGATCAGTATCAGGGAGTCCTACAGTGTCGATGACAGTGACTGTTTGCCCGTCCAGCTCTGTGTGTGCTGCTGTACAGACCTCGGTCACAGATGAAGCAGGAAAGCTTTCTTTAAATGGTCTTCTATCTCCACCTATGATGGTGTTTCCTGATGCACTCTTTCCTGGTCCAGTCTTACCCAACAGAACAATATTTACACCTGACAATGCAAATATGTTTGACAGAAGGTATGTGGATTGATTGAAAGAACAGACAGATAGATGAATGGACACATTGATGTTGGCATGGTTTTAATACTCACTTAGAAGAGGTTTGTTAATGCTTCTTCTTCTTTGCATGTTGCTCATGAGTTTGATTTGATCTATTGTTTTTTTTCCTCCCTCTGTCATAAAGAAACATACTTCATTAATTTCAGTGTTGGTATAGCAAAAAAAAAAAAAAAAAAAAAAAAAAAACGAAAGGTTCTCCCACATTCAACTGCTTTATTTCCCCCAGCAAATTTTGTATTTTGTGTAAATATTTATCTGAACATAAAGATTAATTCACGTCTGGGGGTCCATGGTCACATGTGGTTTGCACTATTGAGTTGTTGATCTTCTCCAGTAGTTCAGAGACTTTATTTCAATCCTCACTCTTCTCATTATTGAAGGCATGATATCTTCCCTCACATTCATCCACTGCCTTCATCAGCTCTTGTTCTCCTGTAGGAATTCTTCTATTGGTTTGTCTAACTGATCAGCTCCAGTGAACACACAGTAAAATCCCCGGTGTTAAATTTACACCGCTCGGTGTTTATATGGGAACCACCAGCAGGGTGTTAAAAGTAACACTGAAGCAGTGTTAGAGTTAATTAGACAGTCCCTCCAGTTTTTCGCGATTCCGCGATCGCTGAATACAACGCAAAATCAACAAATTGTCGCATTTTTTTGCGATCCTGCATAATTCCTAATTTAACCGCAAAATAATCACAAAAATGAAAAAGACCTCACAAAACTTTAAATTATAATCACCCAATTGAAATATCTCTAGTTTAATTAAAGTTTCAATGCATTTTACGTGGATACAGATGTTGCGCACGCAACGTTATGTCTGTGAGCGGTCTTTTAGAAACATGGCGAAAGAAAATTTGTCTCACCTGCCCTCTCAAATAAGCGCCAAGGAGCGGGCTAAGCAATATTCTGATATATTGCACGAGAGTGGGGGTAAATTGTTTTGTTTTGACCGAGTGACTGCCTGACTGCAGTGTGTGTGTGTGTGTGCGTGCGTGTGCGTGACTGACTGCGTGTCACCGCCTGTCAGGTAAATTCTCTTTATAGCGCTTGAACAAATACACATAGCAACAATTACTTCAAAATATTAATCTTGGCGAGTATTTACGTAAAACTATCAGTAATAACTGATTGTGACGTTTGTCATTACTGTAGTAAGTCTTAAATTGACAGTAACCTAATTTACCTGCTGTTGTCAGTGTTGTTAATGTTAATCAAGCAACAACAATAGCTACAGCACAATTTTTAAAAAAACGTAAATTATCCACTGTTTGTAACTGTATCCTTGTATTTATTTGTCCTGTTTTGTTTCTTTTTGTTATTTGTTCCTTTGTTCTTATTTCATTACTGAGTGTTTACTTGATTATTTAAATCATTTCTTGGATGTTCCTGGTTGTGCCCATAGGTTGTTTTAAAAGTTAATTTGATGAGAATTTGATTAGACCAAAATAAACAAGCTTTATGCATTTTGTTTGTGATTTGTGTCATGTATGACTATTGTGCATCTGACATAATACTTTTATGGTAAATGTGATGTCCTAATTATAAAATATAAAAATCGCAAATTTTTTCACAAATTTCTGGAAATTACCACCACAAAATCAGTCATTTTGATCGCAAAAATCACACAAAAAAATCGTGAAATCCTGGAGGGACTGATTAGATAATTAAGTGATTAATTGAGCGATGATTGAGCATTGAAGACACCTGTTGTTAACAAGCAGAATCATTGAAGAAAAGAGAAACAAAAGAACCACAACTGACTTCCAGACACAGCTTTAGATGAAATCAACTGAAAAGACATGAAATCGCTCTTATTACAAACTAGTTTGACCTTATTTCTGTCATTCACCTACAGAAGTTCTTTTTGAGAATGAACAAATTTTTAGATGAAAATGTTTGGTCACCATTATGGTGATCAGTGTTTCATCTAGTTGGGTGGTTTGACAATTTATATATTTTTATGTTAGTTGTTGTCTTTGTAACAGTGTTCACTGAACCATAATTTGTTGCAAAGGAAACCATTAGAGTTGTGACGTTCGCGAACGAACCGATTCTTTTGAACGGCTCATAAACATGAACGATGGGAGCTGAGTCGCGGCTGGAGGGGAGCCGTTCTTTCTGTCGTTCTTTTTTTCCTATGCGTGTTTCACACAGATGCACACAAATGGGCTCCTTGCACATAGCAACCTGACGTCATATCCGCAATGGGTTAATACGGCCCGCTTGTTGATAACAAGTGTTTTTGTGTACAGATCTCTGAACCTAGGCTGCTAGCGGATCGTTAGGAAAGATTAGATGAATGTGATAATTTATGTTTTCTATAAATATATAATATAATATATATAATATAATATAATAATAATATAATATTATATTATATATTTATATAATATAATATTTTTTTTAGAAAATCCCTTCTTTTGGGCCAGAAAAAAGGGATTTTGATACAACCTTTAACACAGAAATAGATGTCTTTAAATGGAATTATGAGAAGTGGTGTGCAGCAAGTATGGCATTATATTAAGTCATAAATAATGATATTTTGGCATCCAAAGCTGCACACTGTAAACACAATCCCATTCAAACACATCATAATAAAACACACAGAAAACAGTAACAGAGACTTGAACAACTTGAGTAGCTTTTGGAAAAGTTAAGCACATGCAAGGCAGCAACCGTGGCCAGAGACTTGAACAACTTGAGTAGCTTTTGGAAAAGTTTAGCACATGCAAGCCAGCAACAGTGAACAGCTTAACAGAAGTGAACACAAACTCAGAAGTGTTTTGAGCATGCGCGGAGTTGAGTAGACGGTGAGGACACTGAGCTCTGACAATTAGTCTAAATATCGTGCAGTGTGGTGCTTAACTTACGGCAAGAGTGACCAAAATATAAGTTTGCCACCAATAAAGACTCTATGCTGTGTTATGCCTCCTAAGAAGTCTAAAGTACAGCCGAAACAAGGTGAAGAAGCGTCTCAGCAAGTGGGAGCAAGTAACATGGCTGGTGAGGAGTGTAACGTGCTGGAGCTTCCAGCCCTCATACGTAATATAATGCGAGAGGAGTTGAACGTGGTGGTGGATAAACTAAATAACCTCGCGAAAGACATATCTTTCTGCACACAAAGGCTTGGTGAAGTTGATGTGACAATGTCGAATCTGGATTCACGTGTGACAAAGCTGGAGACTGTGTGTGATGGACTTATTAAGGCCAACGAGGAGTTGAAAAGTAAAGCCGAGCGACTTGAAATGTACAGTCACAAATACAACGTGCGTGTATTTGGCCTGACGAATGACATCGAAAAAGGGAATTCGACCAGCTACATGTCTGCTTTGTTTGAGGATTTATTCCAAGATAAACTACGGGGGGAGCCACAGGTGGAGATGGCCCGCAGGGTTGGGCCGGTTGGGAAAAGTGCAGCTCGAGTGATGATTGTACGTCTTCACAAACTCACAACGAGAGAAGAGATCATAAAAATCGCCAAGAAAGAGGGAGTGCTACAAGTACGAGGGATGAAGTTAAGGATTTTTCCAGATCTCACTACAGAAATGGCAAAAAAAGTGCAGGATTTCATGAAATAAGGAGTAAATTGAAGGACGCAGGGGTGAGACATGGCATAATTCATCCAGCGACGCTGATAATAACATTTAAAGGAGAGACTAAGAAGTTCACAGAACGCAGTGCAGCAGAAGTGTATGTAAAGACCATAATCGATACTGGATTGAATGTTAGGGATTAGATCGGATAAACAATAAGGTCATGTGATAACAGATAAAATGGACTATAAGTTACAACACTGAATTTAAGAGTGATTTTTCTGTTAAGCTAATTATGATGTGGGCAAGGTAAATAGAAAATGAATTTCAAATTTTGGATAAGCTTGATATTATAAGTTCTTGTTCTTGAATTTATTTAAGACCACATAGCTAACATTTAGTTTAGGAAAATGAATAATTTGTCATGAGCAAGCGTTGCTCTACTGATGTATTTTGTTTATTTCATTACAATGCTGAAGATATTTGTGTGTGTGTGTATGTATGTGATGTGTGAGTGGTTGGATGTCATATTTGCATTAATGAGAGCTCAATGTAATACTAAAGGCATGATTATTGATGGACAAACATGTGTTAGATGGTTGAAAAATATTTTTTGGTACAAAAAGGGATGTTTGAAATAGCTCATTTGAATATCTGTAGTTTAAGGAATAAAATAAATGATATCTCAGAAATATTACAGAATTATAATTTCCACATATTAGCCATTTCAGAAACACATTTAGATTCAACTATTAATAGTCCTGTATTGAATATAGATGGCTATAATTTATATAGGCAGGACAGAAATTTGTATGGAGGAGGAGTAGCTTGTTATGTTAAAAATAATATTCCAGTCAAAGTTAGAGGAGATCTTAATATACCAGGAGTTGAAGTAATATGGGTACAGTTACAATTACCTTATGTAAAGCCTGTTCTTATCGGATGCTGTTATAGACCACCAAATGCTACTGTAATGTATTTGGATCAAATATGTGAATTGTTGGATAAAGCATGTGAAATGGGAGATGAAATCTACTTCTTAGGAGATTTTAATATAGATTGGAAGTCTACGAATTGTACATCAAAGGGTAAATTACTTTCTTAGCTAATACTTGTAATCTGTCTCAAATAGTTAAGGATTATACACGAGTAAATTTGAAAGCCGATGGCACATATTCAGCAACTCTCATTGATTTAATTTTTACAAATGCAAAAGATTTATGTTCGGAGGCAGTCTCTATTACAGTCGGTTGCAGTGACCATAATTTAATAGCTGTGAAAAGAATTACAAAAGTATCTAAATCCGGTCAAAATTTTATTCATAAAAGGACATATACAAAGTTAAAAAAGAGAATGATTTCGTAGAAGAAATGAGGAGTGTAGATTGGTTGGAGGTTACACAGCAGCAGAATCCTGCTAGAGCTGTGGCCATTTTTGATAATTTGATAACCAGAGTAATAGACAAACATGCTCCTTTAAGGAAACAAACTGTAAGAAATGTCTCAACTCCATGGCTGGATCAAGAGCTCAAAGAATATATGAGGCACAGGAACCAAGCTAAAGCAGAAGCTATTAAACAGAATGACGCGGTTCAGTGAAATAACCCAGCCAGCACAGCCATGTGGGGCCCAAATGGGTTTGACCTGGGCTATCTAACTGGGGCACAGCCAGTTTTGTCCTCGGTTTCCATGTAGGCCCCACATGGGTTTGCCCAGATGAAATGAACACTGCTTAGTGTGCACAGTACAGGCTGTTAAATGTAACACTGAATCAGTGTTGGAGGTAATGAGATAATTAAGTGATTGAATAATGATTGTGCATTAATGATGAACACCTGCTGTTAACAAGCAGAATCACTGAAGGAAAGAGAAACACAAGAACTACTTCCAGCCACAGCCTTGGATGAAATCAACTGAAGATAAAATACATTACATCTCTCAAGATCTGATTAAACAACTCCACAAACAGCATTACCAGCTTCACTTATTACTAACCAGAGTGACTTTATTTCTGTCAGACATCTAGAGAAGTTCTTATTGAGAATTAACAGAGGTTTAGATGTTGATTATTTATTTGAAAGTAAGTAGTTTGATTTGATGTTACCATTGTGGCGATCAGTGTGTGCTTTAGTCGGGCTCTTGACTTTTTAACATTAGTTTTTCTCTGGCAGCTGTGTCTGTTTGTTATGGTGAGAACAGCAAGAGAAAAGATAATCAGATGCTGTAAGCTGATTGATGATAAGAATATAATCATCATGTAGTGGCTTAACTCACTGAAATTATGTGTAAGATTTGTACGGGTAGTATGTCATTCATTTTGTTTTATTGTTGAGATTCTACAGCAAGAGATCCAGCAGAGTTTAGTCAGAACATCAAATGATTTTTAAAACCCCATTTACACGTGTTGGACTACTGAAAGTTCTACTTGCACACAGACATCAAGAATCAGCATATGAATCTCAACAATGGTGACATGCTTCATGCTGCAATGCATTCTGAGTGCATCATACAAAACTTATCCATGGCTCCCAGAATGCATTGCACCATGAAGCATGTCACCATTGTTGAGATTCATATGCTGATTCTTGATGTCTGTGTGCGAGTAAATCTCACAGGAGCCCAAAATATGTAAATGGCGTGTTAAAAATCGTTTGATGTTCTGATTAAATTCTATTTTTTTTTTTTTTTTTGCTGTAGAATCACAACAATAAAACAAAATGAATAACATACTACCCGTATAAACCTCACACATAATCAATGAGCTAAGCCACTATATGATGATTATACTCTTATCATCAATCAGCTTACAGCATCTGATTATCTTTTCTCTTGCTGTTCTCACCATAACAAACAGACACAGCTGCCTGAGAAAAACTAATGTTAAAAAGTCAAGAGCCTGACTAAAGCACACACTGATCGCCACAGTGGTAACATCAAATCAAACTATTACTTTCAAATAAGTAATCAACATCTAAACCTCTGTTAATTCTTTTCTGTAGATGTCTGACAGAAATAAAGTCAGTCTGGTGAACAATAAGTGAAGCTGGTAATGCTGTTTGTGGAGTTGTTTAATCATATCTTGAGAGATGTAATGTATTTTATCTTCAGTTGATTTCATCCAAGGTTGTGGCTGGAAGTAGTTCTTGTGTTTCTCTTTCCTTCAGTGATTATGCTTGTTAACAGCAGGTGTTCATCATTAATGCACAATCATTATTCAATCACTTAATTATCTCATTACCTCCAACACTGATTAAGTGTTACATTTAACAGCCTGTACTGTGCACACTAAGCAGTGTTCATTTCATCTGGGCAAACCCATGTGGGGCCTACATGGAAACCGAGGACAAAACTGTCTGGGTCCCAGTTAGATAGCCCAGGTCAAACCCATTTGGGCCCCACATGGCTGTGCTGGCTGGGACCATATTCCCCTGTAGCCCAAGACTGGTCACCCACTGAATCTGAGCAGGGATGAGTCTGTCAGTATCTGGATGAGAGACCTGGGAAAACTAGGTTGCTGCTGGAAGAGGTGTTAGTGAGGCCAACAGGGGGCGCTGCTCACCCTGTGGTCTGTGTGTGTCCTAACATCCCAATAAAGTGATGGGGACACTATACAGTGGTCATTAAAAAGCCCATGACACTTCTGGTAAAGAGTAGGGATGTAACCCACATTCCCTCCATTGGCCTTTATCAATCATGGCCTCCTACTAATCCCCATCAACTGAACTGTCTATATTACTCTCTCTCCTCTCCACCCATAGCAAGTGGATGCACACTGGTGGTGGCTGAGGAGAGATCCCCTGATATGATTGTAAAGCACTTTGGGTGTACAGTATTGCATAGCAATTTATATATATAGTCTCATTCACTCATTCATTCATACTTTTAAATAATTTCTGCTTTGAATTCATGTGTTATTTTGTTTATTTTAAGCTTCTGGCTGGAAGGGTATTTGTACAGATTACATTTGCTTTAGGAACCGGATGATGTTTCCCATTGGTGCCGTAACCCGTCCCGACAGCTGCATCACCGCAGGACTCCATTCACTCTTCAGTTTCATTTTCACTGAAAACAAAAGATTTAATATTAAATGTTTTTTTTTTTGTTTTTTGCCTCAACAAACAAACACACACACACACACACACACACACACACACACACACAAACACACACACATAGAGGTAATGTTTTTTGTACCGTACAAACTGTATATTCTCTCTCCTGAAGCTTGGTACAGACTGTACAATTTTAGGAATTATAAGATCATTACAAATCACACTGTACGACATGGATCTAATAAACTTGGATACGACATATATGTAGACTGCGATGATGACTCCTATTGACTCGTAGGCTACGATGCAAGTTTCTACAGAAGAATAAACGTCATCAGCATGTGCTAGTTATAAACAAAAAGACAAAGATGAATCACATTTTGGCAGTTGTAGTTTTAATGTGCGCTGAAAAAAAAAGAGGAAGCGGCGAAAGAGGAAGGGAGAAGAGCTTGAGGTTAACAGTTTTAAGTTTTAGAGTTGTCGCGTTGATTTCATGTTGTATTTTTATTGGCTGGTCAGTAGATGTAGGTCGTAGCAGCAAACACACTGTGAGATGATCATGTTGAATATCTGACACTGTCAGAAAATGATCGTAGGCTTTCTTTGGTCGCAAGATCGTGACAGCGGCCGTCTTTGAACGTCTCTCTCACTGTACGATGAAGGATTACTGATAGGAGAGACGACCACAGAAATCACCACAATTGTTTCACGATGGCAATCTTTCGTCTGGGACAGCGGAAAACCGTGCATGTGTACTGGGCTTTACACTAACCCTACCCCTAAACCTGCCCATCACAGAAAACTTTCTGCATTTTACATTTATATATATATAAAAAAAAACATTCTGTATGATTTATAAGCTCGTGTACCTCAATTTAGACATGCGTCTGTTTGTATTCAGGTTGAAGTCCCCACCAGGGGCCAGTTGCATAAACATAGCCATTATGTTAAGACTGTGTCTTAAGACCTATGATCAACTAGAAGTTAGTTAGGGGTAATCAGTCTTACTGTTCGGTGTCAAATTAGACCAATCTACGTTTTTATGTTACTGACTTTAAAAAGTTATTAACAGTCTTAAAGAATAACATTGGATGACTAACTTGTAAGACTAGTCTTAACAGTTTATGCAACTGGCCACAGGATAGAAACACATCTACACACACACTTTTTTAGTCTTCTTTAGAAGTATAAAATTAACTTCCCCTACCTTTAAAATATACCTAAACAAATTCAGAAAGTGTTTCCCATATATTATTTTACATTTATTTTCTTAATCGATAAATTGTAGCTTTCACCCCCCGTTTAAATGTATAAATGTATCAAAATGTAATCATGTTTTATGGGGTGAGAAAACTTAACATAATTCAAGATGTATTTCTTGAAATATGTAATTATTCAATTCATGCTGCTGATGCTTCTTAATGTTTGTTTATTTGTTTTAGTTTTTTACTGGAAAACAGTGAACATATTTTTCTCATTATAATGATTGTAACTGTTAAAATGGCCTGTTAAAGATGTCCGCTTCACCCATGATTACATGCAGATATTACTTTCATTCTTAATAAACATTTATTAAAGTTTCACAATCTGGAGGGAATTTAAGAAAATGTTAATTTTGTAGGAAGCAGTGATACATATAGTGATTATAAAGCTAATGTTACTCACATTTCCGCACAGCATTCAGTGCCTAATCCCAGATTATCATAGAGGTCTTTCAAACAGTCCAAACAGTCCAAACATTTGCAACATATGTCTTCCACATCCACACTGGTGGTGTCGTGACATTCGCAGCTGCATCCGTTAGCGCAGTTGTCCTGGCAGTTCTCACATCCGTCTCTGCTTTTCCCACAACCCATGACTCGCAAGCTTAACTTCACAATCTGAAGCAGTGAGCAGATCTGGAAATATTCTATGTCGATATATGAGTGATCAGAATGTCATTGAAGTAAAAGGTCCTTTAGGTTGACAATGACAGGGGTGTCTGACCAACCTTTTTTTGTGCCCAAACATTAGGCCTATTTATAATGTCCATGGAGTTACCAACCCATTGGTGACCATAAAGTCAAAGCTTTATATAGATAATGAACATTTTTCGTTTCAATTTAAAGGGACATCATGTTTGGCTATCATTCCTATAGGCATTTTTATCTCAGTTTACAATCATATATCTTATGGGCTGTAACTGTACATTTATTGCATGTGTGATATAATTTCAGTCATATACAAGCACATATCTGCCTCCAGTTTGTGATCTGAGTGGTAAAAGTTGGTTTTATATTTGACATTCGTGAGAAGGCACATTATTGGCTATCACATCGCACGAACGGGTATTCTTTTCAGAAAGCTGAATTATAAAATTGGAGAATTCCTTATTTCTTATGAATTTTATTAGCCCTATAAATTAGTGTGTAAATATATGTAATATTCTGATGGCATTAAACTCAATGCATAGAACATGCAAATCTTCATGTATCTACTAAAGATTTTTTTAGGTGTATTGTTATAAAGTAAATTGCCATTGAAATCACGTGACATTGCATAGCCAGATGGTCCGTGTAACGCTTTGCAGTTCTCTGTTCAATTTGCACCATCAGAATTAACCAAATGAAAAATTGGCTTCAAACTTTCATTTTCCATTTCTTTGGAATAATTCACAAACAGATAATTGTTTCTCAGTTTAATTTTCAATTCTACAAGCTGGGTTATTGCGTCCGAGTCTGATTTTTGAACAAACATAAAAAATTACTCATTGCTGTGATTTTCCATTTCTCTGTGTTTTGCTCGCGGTTGGACCGTACCAGTTCCACTGGGGGGTGGAGCGGGGTGTGGGGGGATGTGGATGCATTAACATAGGCATTAGAGCGCTGTAGCGTTATGTGTATGGCATGTCTGAGTCTGTCCATGATTTATCGCAGTGGTGTAGTCTACGTGATACGCAGGTATACGCCGTATAGCCTACCCACTAGAAAAGGCCAAGGATTTCCGTATACCCACTAGAAAAGGCCAAGGATTTCCGTATACCCACTTAAAAAAGCGTGAGGATACGTAACAACTTCGTTTTGTGTCAGAACTTTCACACTTTCATTCATAAATTCACACCGTCTGTGTTTGCGAAGCGACACGGATCGAATCGCGGAATCCAGTCACAAATGGAGCTTTCTAAGCAGAACGTCACGGAATTTGGCTATTTTTGAACGAATAAATCAAAAGTAGGGCTGTACAATGAATCAAATCTCGATATGGACTAGTGTATATGAATATTAAAGTTAAAAGAGACTGCAATTTTTCTACGCCACTCTGGGAATGAGCGCTCAATGTGTGCTCCACTACGCGCACACACACACACACACACACACACACACACACACACACTGAAGCACGCGTGACTCACACTCGTGGTGTTTTCAGCGTTTCACTGTATTGAGACATGATGTAGGATAGGATACACATGTGTACTTTCATCGCAGAGCTGCTATGAGAGTCACTTCATATATTAATATATTTATATACAGTTATATTACTACTCACTACAAAAAAACTAGACACCACTGATTTATCGACATGTCAGACAGTGGCAACGCGCCAGCTTTCAGACACGACATTCTTCTCTTCTTTAGCTATAGTTCTTTTGAGGCAGTTTCTTTCTATCGTGTAATTTTAATAACGACTGTCAAGAGCGTATTATTGTAACACTTGAGTGGTTGTTAATGCGCAAGAGCGAATCTCTTCGCAGGCGAATTTCCTTCTCTCTCACACGAATGTCGGGTCGCGCTTTCAAAATTCGCTCTGCATTCACTGACTCGCTGAGATATTGCGCGTGCACGCTCAATCTTGGTCCTTTTGACTCAATCTCCATACTTTTTATAATTATCTAACCTCTTTTATTTAATGTGTTTATAAGTTGTCGACAAACAGAATAAGCCATCACCGATTAAATAACATAAGGATTTATTAATAGCTACTATTATAAGTAATCATTAGTAGGCTAGCCTAATTATTGTTTTAGGTCAGTGATGGAGTACTCGAGTCCTAGCTGGACTCGGACTCGAGTCCGACTCGAGTCCCTATTCTCTGGACTCGTGACTTGACTTGGACTCGCGGACTGATGACTCGTGCTTGGACTCGGACTTGAGGATAGCCTAAAATCGGACTTGAGCATTCATCTAATGAATGACGTTGGATGAAGTTACTGACCAAATAGGTTATAAAATTTTGATTTAAGATGTTACACTTTTCCTGTTTCGGGCTCCAAGACTGGCCGGGATCTCTTTTTTTCCCGCATAAGAACGAGCAGAGAGAAAGCCCCGGCCACGCGCGCACTCACCATCTTCAAACGCTACAGCGCTCTGCCTATGGTTAATGCATCCCCACCCCCCGCTCCACCCCCCAGTGGAACTGGTACGGTCCAACAGCGAGCAAAACACAGAGAAATGGAAAATCACAGCAATGAGTAATTTTTTATGTTTGTTCAAAAATCAGACTCGGACGCAACAACCCAGCTTGTAGAATTGAAAATTAAACTGAGAAACAATTATCCGTTTGTGAATTATTCCAAAGAAATGGAAAATGAATTTTTCATTTGGTTAATTTTGATGGTGCAAATTGAACAAAGAACTGCAAAGCGTTACACGGACCCCAGATCAATGCAACAACAGACAATTTCATTATTTAATTAGTTGAAGAAAAGAAAGGTCATATGGTGGAAAATATGGTTTTAACATCACTGACAGCTATTGTGTTTTTAACACACTTGAATAAAGGTTTAACACATTTACATTTTACATTTAATCATTTAGCAGACCCTTTTATCCAAAGCAATAGCAAGCAATAGAAGCAATGAAACTAAATATATGGCAAGTGCCGTGATCATTCCCAGTTTTGTCTAATACAGTACATGTTTGTTTTTTTTATAGACAGAATTGAATACATAAATATGCTATTTAAGTAAAATATAAGGTATTTTGTGCTTATCATTAACATTAATGAAGGAATGGCATACTTCAAGTTAGCATTTGTCTGGTCTGGTCTGTTTTTTTTTTTGTTTTTTTGTAAATGGAAAAACTATTTTTGAAGAATGTTACACAGTTGTTGTTCGTGGTTCTAGATAGCAAGCAACCATTTAAACAATGTTAATGCATTATGGTGATTAGTGTTGCCTTTGACTGAGCACTTTGCTCCTATGTTTTAAGGTTCAAATTCCTTTGTCTGTTGTGGCAACATGCTTGTTTGTTTTGATCAAGGAAACAAATATTATTGAGATCAGATGATGCTGCTGAACATGATTATGATTATTGTTGTTTTTTTACTGCTGATAATTGTCATGAGGTTTGCTGATCTCAGCTGAAGTTAAATCACTGATTATGAGAGTTGTTGATGTTTGTTGAATTTCAGGTTTAAATTAATTTGTTATTTGGTTATTTTTGTGTAATTGGCTGCAACTTTATTTGCATAATGTACATAAAACAATCAACAAGAGGTAAGTGTTAAGAGATAACGGAGAGTATAGAACATGTAATCAAAAACAAACAGTTGATCAGTACCAGTGAAGATGATGAAGGATGAAGCACAGTGTTCCTCTTTTCTTTGTGAAGATTAACAAGGGGAACTATTTGTGTTGAACCATTATGTTGATCAGTGTCCCTTTAGTTCTTGTTTAATGGTAACAGTATTTCTGATGCAGTCAGCTGAAGTTACATTAGTATATATATATATATATATATATATATATATATATATATATATATATATATATATATATATATATCATTAAGTATCATTATTATTAATATGTATCATTAAATATCATTAAGTGGTTATGAAAGCATGGCCCTCATTTTGTTCTGAAGCTAAGGCTAAACTGGTGAACTTCTTGTCATACTCTTGTTGTCATATCGCCAAAACACTGCTATAAGTGTTCTGTGTTCTGTATGTGTTCTGCACTATATGAGAGACATTTCCTCATATTACGTGTGTTACACCTTCAGTTACTCTTATTCAGTTCATATTCAGACAAATGCTGAGAGACTCAGAGTGACTGCAAGAGACTCAACGACTTCAAGAAAAACAGGTCAGTATATACTAAATAACCCAATATGACACTCACATACATCTAGTTAATACTGAATACTGCAGCTAGAATTTATTTAAAAAAATGTTTGTATTAGTCATGTACTCAGTGGCAAATTATTATTATTATTATTATTATTATTTTCACAGTATGTTTTCCTAAAAGGTACACAGCAAAATCCCCAGTGTTAAACTATAGGCTGTTTACGCGACACCATTTTCGACTAAAACCGTAAAACTTTGTATCTGTTTTGGCCGTTCATTTACATGACAGCAGTGTTTTGGGTGCCTGAAAACACTGTTTTAAAATTGTGTTTCAAAGTGCAGGTTTTCAAAAACTGTTTATCTAACTTTTTTTAAAAAGTTTTTGTATCAAACAACTTTTAAGAAATCCTTTGGATTACGTTGCAAATGCAAAAAATATTATGCCATACAAGGACAATGCCGCTATAATCAATAAAGTAAACCTAAATCAGAGGTTAGGCTCCAAATAAGTTCATCGATTCAGGTCAAATAATGATTAAGTTGAAACATAACTGACACCATCAGATCACTAACTATTATCACTCAATTATTGCAACCAAACCAAAATTCAAGAGATAAAAGACCAACTAAAGCAAACACTGATCATCATAATGGTGACTTGATACTTTAGATTTTTCTCCTTTTTTAACACTTTAAAACTCTTGATTGTGGAGCCAAATAATCTCCCAGGAGAGTTTATTTAACACTTGAGTTTTTGCTGTGTAGCAATAAACTTACAATTAGTTACAGCCCATAAGACGTGATTGTAAACTGGACCAATTGAGATAAAAATGCCAATAAGAATGTTCACTAAACATGATGTTTCTTTATATTGAAACCAAACATGTTTGTACATTATTGATATGCAAGCTTTGACTTTATGATCACCATCGGGTTGGCAACTCCGTGAACTCCCTGAACCCATGTGATAATTATAAATAGGCCTAAAGTTTGGGAATATATAAGGTTGGTCAGACAAACACATGCTCATTGTCCTCCTAAAGGACTTTTTAATTAAGTGACATTCTGATCACTCATATATTGAGAATATTTCCAGATCTGCTCACTGCTTCAGATTGTGAAGTTAAACTTGCAAGTCATGGGTTGTGGGAAAAGCAGAGAAGAATGTGAGAACTGCCAGGACAACTGCGCTAACGGATGCAGTTGTGAATGTCACGACAGGACCTGTGTGGATGGGGAAAAGATATGCAAATGCTGTTTGGAAAATTGTTGCGACTTTTGGACTGAGTTCTTAATTGAAAAACTGGGTTCATGCACTGAATGCTGTTCAGAAATGTGAGTAACATTAGCTTTATTATCACTATATTTATCACTGTTTCCTACAAAAGGAACATTTTCTTAAATTCCATCTAGATTGGGAATTTTAATAAACTTTAATAAATGTTTATTAAAAATGAAAGCACAATCTGCATCTAATCATGAGTGATGCTGTCAACTTTAACAGGCCATTTAACAGTTACAATAACAATAATAAATAATAATAAAATTGGAAAAAATATACACAGTTTTCCATTAAAAATAAAATTAAGCTATGAATTGATGTAATTTCAGATTCCAAAAATACATCTTGAATTATGTTAAGTTTTCTAACCCCATAAAACATTACATTTTTTATTACATTTATTCTTTAAACAAGGGGGGAAAGCTACAATTTGTCGATTAAGAAAATAAATATATCTAATAAATAATATATGGGAAACACTTTCTGATTTTTTTTTTAGGTACATTGTAAAGTTTATTTTATACTTTTAAAGAAGACAAAAAAGTGTGTATGTACATGTTTTTCTATCCCGGTGGGGACTTTAACCAGAATACACACAGACCCATGTCACTGTGGGACCTAAATTGAGGTACACAAGCTTATAAATCATACAGAATGACTTTTTTTGAAATTGTAAAATGCAGAAAGTTTTCTGTGGTGGGCAGGTTTAGGGGTAGGGTTAGTGTAAAGTCCGGAACACACTGTATGGTTTTCAGCTGTCCCAGACGAAAGATTGCCATCGTGAAACAATCGTGGTGACTTCTGTGGTCGTCTCTTCTATTGGTGGTGCCAGCTAACAGACTTTTGTTATAAGAACGTTCTCCAAATATTCAGTGTTGGTTCTGGAAATGTGAAAAATGTCCAGTTTTCTTGACGTTAGAGGAACGTGTTTTAAAAGGTATAATGTTCCTCAAACGTTCTTTCAACTTAATTTTGATTTAAAATTCAACATTATAAGAACGTTGATTTCTAACATTCCAAGAACATAAAAATGTCTAGTTTCCTTAATGATACTAGAATGTTATTTAAAGGTTAGTGTGATGTTCCTGAAACATTCTTTCAACAACTGCACAAACAGCATTACCAGCTTCACTTATTACTAACCAGACTGACTTTATTTCTGTCAGACGTCTACAGAAGTTTTTATTGAGAATTAACAGAGGTTTAGATGTTGATGTCTTATTGAAAATGTTCTGTTTGAGGTCATTATGGAGATCAGTGTTTGCTTTAGTTGGGCTCTTGACCCTTGACTTTCTTTAAGTTTATGTTTTATCAGTAATCACAGGTGTTTATGTAGAACGTTTTTGCATTGATAAAAATACAACATGAAATCAACGCAACATGGTGCTAAAACTTAAAACTGTTAACCTCAAGCTCTTTTCCCTTCCTCTTTCGCCGCTTCCTCTTTTTTTCAGCGCACATTAAAACTACAACTGTGTGTGTGTGTGTTTGTTGAGGCATAACAAACATTTAATATTGAATCTTTTGTTTTTCAGTGAAACTGAAGAGTGAATGGAGTCCTGCGGTGATGCAGCAGTCGGGACGGGTTACGGCACCAATGGGAAACATCATCCGGTTCCTAAAGCAAATGTAATCTGTACAAATACCCTTCCAGCCAGAAGCTTAAAATAAACAAAATAACACATGAATTCAAAGCAGAAATTCTTTAAAAGTATGAATGAATTAATGAGACTGAAGATATATATATATCTTTACCATAATCTACACCCAAAAGTGCTTTACAATCATATCAGGGTCTCTCTATCCTCAACCAACACTAGTGTGCAGCATCCACTTGCTATGGGTGGAGAGGAAAGAAAGCGATAGAGCCAATTTAGTTGATGGGGATTATTATTAGGAAGCCATGATTGATAAAGAATAGCGGAGGGAATGTGACCAGGGCACCGGGGTTATACCCCTACTCTTTACCAGAAGTGCCATGGGATTTTTAATGACCACAGAGAGTTTAATGTTGGTTTAATGTCTCATTTGAAGGACAGTGCTTGTTACAGTATAGTGTCCCCATCACTATATTGGGACGTTAGGACACACACAGACCACAGGGTGAGCAGCACCCCCTGCTGGCCTCACTAACACCTCTTCCAGCAGCAACCTAGTTTTCCCAGGTCTCTCATCCAGATACTGAGACTCAGCCCTGCTCAGATTCAGTGGGTGACCAGTCTTGGGCTACAGGGTGAGATGGTTGTGGTACACAGCAAAACTGAAATCCGGTAATTAACACCATTAGTTAAATTAACACAGCCAGTGGCTCCCATATAAACCACATTTGAAGTGTTTAAATGAACACTTTCTGACTTGGAAAGTGAAGAATCCTCTGTGTAAATAAACACTGAGTGTTTCTCTGAGTACTTGCGCTCCCATCAGTCACAGATGTTAGTGACGGAGAAGATGCCCAGATAGCAACATCGGCCCAGATCCGGCCCACATCTGGCACTTGTGGAATGCGGATCTGGCCCACATGCAGCGGGGAATGATGGCCATTGGCACTCCTGTTTGCCAGATCTGGGCCACAAGCAGGCCATAGCAATGCCACATGTCAGCCAAGAGCAAAGAAATAAACCAGAACTGGACCTTATCTGAGCCACAAAATCTGTTTATATTAAATATGAAGTCATCTCAGCCTTAATAAGCCTGTTAACAAGCAGAATCACTGAAGGAAAGAAGAGAACAGAAAAAGAGACGAGCAGAAACACAAGAACTACAACTGACTTCAGCCACAGCCTCAGATGAAATCAACTGAAGAGAAAAGAAGACATTAAATCTGTGAAGATCTCAGTAGAGGAGGATTAAGTGTTCGCGCTCAGACGCAGACGCAATGGTGTATGCGGACGGGAAAGCAGAGGTAGTTTTTCTCTCTCATATTTGTCTTGCATTTGCTGTTTTTTTTTTTTGTTTGTTTTTTTTTTTTTATTATGTAATCATTATATTTATGATGTTAAAACACTGTTGAGAGTTTACGTCATAATATGTATCAGTGTGATTAGCTTATTTTCCTTGAAAGTGGCTCTTTTAACCATGTTAAAGTTAGCGCCTCATTTTCAGTGCATCTTTCAATGCAGGAATGAGAGAGTAGGCCTTGTGATGTCTATTTACTAATCTTGCCTCACTACTCTGTTTAAGGTATGTTGCTTCCATTTGTGATTATTAATTTGACTGTTTACTATGTAATTTGTGAATTTAATTTGCTAATTGTGTACCTCAGTATATATTAGAGCTATCGTCATATTAATTGCCTTGTGGTATACTTCATGCAATGAGACTGTGCAAAAAAAGAACTTTATTATACACACAGTAGTCCAACAATCTAAGATGTTGTCCCGAATCCTGAATCCGGCCCTAATTGTCCCAAAATATATACTAAAGCAAAATCTTGAGTAGTTATTGTCTGATAAAACATTAAGAACTGTCCATGGAGGTTGGGTCGTCCTGCAGTCAGCCCCCGCCAGCTGCTCATTGGCTGCGGCATCTTTTTTCTTTCTTTTTTTTTAAGTTTTACAAAGATATCGTAGGCGCGAATTTAGATATTCATTGATAAGCTAGAGTTCATTTTCATCATGGCACTGTGTGCAAAAAATACTTCAGCCTAATGTCTGATGTCGGGTTACACAAAGCAAATCATTAGTTTAATTATTTAGTTTTCTTATTTAATGACCGACAATTTAGTTGTAATAATAATTTTGGCATAAGGCTTATTAGCGTTGGGATATAGCCTGAAAGGTCTGATTTACGCACTGTTACAACAGTCATTGTAGTTTTTTTTGTGGCAGACTAAAGAAATTCATTATCTTTTATTATAGGCTATGTAGTCTAATATCAGGCCGAGTATATAATCTTTTTTTGACTTAAAACCATTTTAAACCATGACCGGAATATGATACAAATACTCAATGGTGTTTTAAAGTGAGCTTTAAGTAAAAGTGTTGCCTAATATTAATCTTTAATATTGTGTGATGTTACTTGTTGCTATAATGCACCTGCTGCAGGAGCTTTTCTTTTCCATAATGCAACTTGTTATGAGATATTACAGAAGGTCCCAAAAATATTTTTTTTTGTTTGTTTGTTTGTTTGTTTGTTTGTTTTCTAACAAGACTTAAGATAATAGGTGGATTAATATCTCGAGGTGTAGATGGCCAAGCATAATGCCAGAATAAAGGCTATAATGGCTGAATTCAAACAAAAGAATAAGGATTAAAGAATAATGAAGATCAAGTCTCATACCGGCAGAGGTGTGAAAGGTTCTTCAATTTACATGAATAGAGCATGAATGGGCCAGTTCTCCTCGCCAGATAGTCAAAGACTGTAAATGGGTGTTTACAGGGCAGTCAAATATTTGATAAGCATCTTATCAGCTTTTTCTAAAAATAAATAAATAAATAAATAAAAAACTCCCCTGACACTCTTAAGTAAGAGATACTCTTACTTAAAGTCTTCACAGCATGGATAATTTTAGAGATATCATCCTCAGATTTGAAATGAAGCATGACCACACTTGTGGCTACACATTAGTTGTGGTTATAAGTTGTTATACTACATTCATGTAATATTTTATACATTTAATAAATATATTCGTTATTATTTGTTTTTATGTTGGAGCTTAAATATATCAATATTAATAACAGTCTGATTAATTTTGAGTCTTGAACTGTAAACTCTCAAGGGTTGGCTTTCTAAATCTATGTGTGTTATGTGTCTATTCAGAATGACTTATGAGCAGCAACCTTTTTATTGTGGGTATGTCATGAATGCACCACTTGCCAAAATTGGGTCTGTATGGTAAGGGGTTTTAATGAAAGTCACTAATGCAAATGTAAACAGACATCGACACCAAATAAGTGTTTACAGTGTTTATTGGCATCTATCCAATGTTTGACCACCACCAAATCATTGTGTCTCTTAATATCATTGTTGTCCTGGAAAACTCAAAATTATCATAATTATCAACTACAGAACTCAACTGTTGAATTCAAGTTTTCAACACACCGACTACATGCTCTAAAATATGACTAACTAAACAAGAAAAACCAAATCTGTGTCAAATGAAACATCCACCAAAAGGAGAGAGAGAAGAAGACATTGATTTCTCACTACAGCTAAAGAATGTTTTCAGACTCGTTTTCATGTGAAATTTAAACTATTTTCTATGAAAATGATTGCGTAATACCAGTTTATCTCAGAGCATTTCTAGTTTCTCTCACGCTTTTATAATCAGACATTACTGTTAGAGATTTTCATCTTTTCATTGATTAGTTTATTTTGATGTTTTTGCTGGAACTGAATTTGCGTATAACATTCATAATAAGCCGTCCTGATGTTGATTGTGGTTTGCAGTTCTGCTGTCTTTGTGTTGATGATGTTCTGGATCTGAAACTCGTCCTGAACGCCGCGGCGTCTCCACAAATCCATTCACTCCGGACAGATTAAACACTTCAGGAAAAACCATTGATTGACATTAAATATTGTTGTTTTATTTCCCAAGTAAAAAGATTTAAACATCCTTACTCAAATCTTGCATCCTTTCACAAAGTTAGTTTACTTCTAAAACATTTTTTTCAGAGAATATATCAATAAGATTATGTTTGGTTTTCTTACTTCATCAGCTTTTTTTGTCTTTTCTTTTTTTAAAGGTGCTCTAAGTGATGTTGGGTGACGTCACTTCTTGTTGACGTTCAAAGTATTGTTAAACAAAACGGAGGCTAGCTCGACCCTCCCTCCTTCTCATCCGCGCACCAAACCCCACCCCCAAATCCTTCTTGTCGGTTATTGGCTGGAACAGTTTGTTGTGTTTCATGGTGCGGGTGAGCCCAGTTTGTTTTTGTTGCCATTCGTGGAGCCTGGGCTGTCTGCAGAGACCATGTTTTTTTTTACAGTGTGTTCAGAGGACAGGCAGTTAGCGGATAGTGAGGAGATGTTTTCTGGATGTGACAAAAAAAAAAAAAAAAAAAAAAAAAACGTGTGACATCGCTTAGAGCACCTTTAAATCAAAACTATAACAAAACACAATGTTTAAGCCAATGGAATGAGAACAATATAATAAAATCAAGATATTTTCTCCAGACACATGTCAATTCTTTTTAAAGATGTAAGTAATTTCTAAGGATTTAGAAAGATTTTTCTGCATGTAGACTCCAACATTGGTCAGAAGTTGGATTTGGGTTGATAATGATATTCAGGTCCAAGCTCCAATGTTGGACAGACGTCAGCTTTTGGTTGGAATGAACAGCAAAGAAAAATTGCGAAATGCATGGCAGTGAAGAGTGCCAAACATTTACCATCAATGACGGATGACACACTGAACACTACTTGTGACTAGACAACATGTAAGAATTTTAAACACAATTTGCCTTCATTTCAATGAACATGGATTAAAGGTTCATCTGCAGAACAATTAAGAAAATGTCCATATTTTAGGACGCACATGTTTTTCAAACAAACAAAGGTTTCTCACCTGTCTGAAGAACGTCCTGCAAACTGTCACATAATACTGCAGTCAATCAAATCAGTACAGCATACAAGAATATCACAGGCCGATTCAGGGTCCACTTCCACTGTTCCTTCAGATGCTGTTTCATGACAAGAACATTTGCATTTGGAATTGCAATGAGCCTTGCATTTCCCACAGGAATGCTTGTGTTTATTAGAATCCATGGCTCGTCTAGTTTGTTGATTCGTTTCAGCCGGCGAGATGATCTGGAGACATCAGATCTTCACCAGTCTTTATCTTGTGTGATCAGACTGTGATTTGCATATGTACGGCCCTACAGGAGCGCTCTGAGCTCATGCAGCCAATCCACTGCTCTCACACAACTAAAATTAGCATAAAATGCATCTGCCCTTCTCTGCAACCCACTGAAAAAAATGTAAATGTACCTAAAAATGGTAACATCTAAATTCAATGATTTGATGTAATGTCACTGACTCAACCTCAATACATTGATTTATACCTGAAAACTACATTATAAGGGTCTATATATCATTAAATCTCTAAAGTAAGTTTGTCACTTTTTGCTGTGGATTATTCTCTAAAATTGTCTGTTGTATTTTGTAAGGATTGTGATAGAAGAATGAATGTGATGTCAAAATACCATCACCATTTACCTCTGTCTGGAGCTGGGAGATTTGTTCATTCAATGGATTCAGGACTGGTGACCCAACACACTGTTTATTGAACAAATATAAGTGAAACAATAATCTGAAATACTGAAGATAATTAATATTACCATAACTGCAAAGAAAGAAAACATAATGTAAATATATAATAAGTAAATATCATATAACAAATAATTAGCCACACAAATGACAGAAACTAAGAGGCGGAGCTTAGCAAAGGGTCAGTTGATCAATAAGTTATATATATTTACTTGTATTTTGAATAATCATGTAGTTTTCCATATGAGAGAGAATTATGTAAACTTACAAGAAATGATTGAGGTCCTTGTTGAGACCGAACAGGTTGAACAGCACGTTGAACACATCGCTTCAGGGCAACATGTTTTTAGTGTTTTCTCAGAAATATTCTAAAACTTTTGACATGAAAATCTTTGTACACCGCAAATTCCCCGATGTTTATCTGAGGATCACCAACGGGGTGTTAAAAGTCACACAAAGGCTGTGTTAATGTTAAAAAAGGAAAGAGAAACACAAGAACTACAACTGACTTCAGACACAGTCTCAGATGAAATCAACTGAAGAGAAAAGAAGACATTAAATCTGTGAAGATCTCTGCAGAGGAGGATTAAACAACTCTACAATACAACTATTAACAACTAATACATCTTTTTGATCATTAATGAAATTAATTGACCACTCAAATTTTTCTTTATGTTGACTAAAGTTTTTTATCATCTTTGTTCATGGTTTCCTTTGCAATAAATGATGTGCTTTGGTAAACACTGTCCCAATCTCAGATACAAAGCCAAGAGTCAAACTGCCCAACTAATGGAAACACTGATCACCATAATGGCGACCAAACAACTAAACCTGTGTTAATTCTCAATAAAAACGTTTAATCCTCCTCTGCCCATATGAAAAAAACCTGCATGGTTCATATACAGCAACCATATATCTTCCTTGCATAAATCGACCAGAATTACCTTCTGTGTTTCATATAAGGCCCATACATGTCTTATACAAAATCAGACCGATTATGGCCACTTTCATACTAAATAGCACACATACAACTTGTATGGGATTTTTGCGTTATATATGACTACTGTTAAAAGACTTATATGAGTTTTACATGACAAAAGTATGCAAATGTGTATGGTATAAGTAGAAATATATAAAACTCATATAAAATTCATATATAAATCATTTAAAGTTCTTATATTGAATCATGTGCTAGTCAAATTAAAGTCATATAAAATTTATACACATTTTGTGTCATTTGTTTATGTGTTTCATACAGATTTCATGTTTTGATGACCAACATCTGATTCACTTATATGCAGTTGGCAAAAATTTTAAATTGTACAGTGCAGAAGCCGGTTTGAGGATTACAGTCAGAGTATCACTGACCTTTATGAAGACTGTTAATTTTCCTAAAGGATTTGAAAGAGCAGTTGAAAAGCAATGACATTGTAACTTTGTGTATTTACATTAATTGTGAACTGTCTGGGCCTGTTGTTTGTGAACAAAACAAATCATAACATATTGCAAATGAACAAAGTTGAGTCAAACATGTTTCTAGAACAGTGATTAAAATGTTGAAAATTAGCTGGAATATGTTTTTGTTATGTGACATGAACTCTGGTGGTGATGCACTAAACACTTTTAATATGATTTACTAATTTTTTTTGGTGAAACATTTTTACACTTAGAATACTGATTAGCCTAGATTAAGCAGTGAAATCCATTACATACACTGTATTAACAGAGTAAATATAAGTAAAACAAATTAAATAGATCCGAGTAACTGCATTTGGTACATTAACAAATAAAATTGAGTAAAAATAATTGGGGGGGGGGGGGGGGGGCATTTAGAAACAAATATTTATGAGTACTATTAACTGTGTTTATATGCTAGTAATATTAACTTTTTTATTTCCTCTAAACCTTTGTAAAAATATTCCATACAACTACCAGAATAACTACATGACATTGGCCTTTATTGTCGATGAGTAGCCTACAGCAATACAGCATTTGTTATACTATTTTTAACACATATACAATATTGCCTACATTTAAACTCATGTAACAAACATTTTCGAAGTACAAATTAAACATTTAGGCCTAAACATTCAAGCAATTCAAGTGTAATCAACTGGTCTGTTATCCAATATCCACCGGATCGGCGCTGGTTGCCGTGCCGGAGATGGACTCGCCTCTCCGGGGGAACCTCTAACTTTACACCGCCGTCCTGCGTCACTCACAGCCGAAATATGCTGCGACGCGACTGACACCATAACCTGCCAATAAACAAACAGTGCACAGTTCTGATGACATTTTATCATCCAAATTAGTTATATTCATTATCTTTAGGAATATAGTCGTGTGTTTTTAGGCATGCGCGAGTCGACACTCGTTTAACTCGTGAGTAACATTGCGTCTCTGTATGTTCTTCCGCATTAAATAAAATGATTTAAAGCACATTAATGATTATACAGATAAATAAAAACATACACCTGAATTTCACAGAGGAGTTGCACCAGTTCAGCGACGCTGAGAAGAGAAGAGGAGAACTCTCTGAAGACTGGCGAGAGACTGAAGAGTAGTGATGGGTCGTTCGCGAATGAGCCGGATCTAAGAGCCGGCTCTTGTAGGTGAACGACGGGAGCCGGCTCGCATATCTGAAGAGCCGACTCTATTTTTAAAAATATAGCCTATAGAAATTAAATCATTATGTAGGCTAATAATGAATGATTTTAATTGCATTTAAAATAATTGACTAATTCAAAAACCAACAAAAACATAATTATATAGGCCTAAAGGCACACACACATTTGTTTTGAGTTTGACTGTCTGATCAGCCTCACATTCTGTTCCTGTCAATCATACACGCGATGTCAACCAATTAAACTGCATGAGGGAGGG